>NW_027269304.1:0-2592500 GCF_023055355.1 Agelaius tricolor
GAAATCCTTTCTTCTATTCTTTTAGTATAGTTTTAATGTAATATATATCATAAAACAATAAATCAAGCCTTCTGAAACATGGAGCCAGATCCTCGTCTCTTCCCTCAACCCGAGACCCCTGTGAACACCATCACAGAAAACATGTTTAAAAGGCACAGAATTTTGCTGTATCTGCTGTATATGACAAATCAGACACTGAGCTGGAGTTTGTGATGGGTCACAAGAAGTACTGGCACCAAAAATTCAAAAGGACATTTGTGCATAGTTACAGAGACGGGAGATTCTCCTTCGGGGAAGAAACAATTCTTGTATTTTGAGGGAAAGTGGTTTTTTTTTCCTTTCTTTAGTTCATATATGGCATATAACCCCTTTGGCAGAAGGTACAGGATTTATTATTAGGTATTTTATAAAATATTATTAGGTATTTTATAAAATATTAGGTATTTTAACTCCTGTGGGCACAGAAGAGGGAGGAAAAGATGGAGAAAGCCTTTGGACATCCTGACTTTGCTGTGTGTTTCTTTTCAATGCCTTCCTACCAGATAAAAAGTCGCAACTGATAAAAATGTGTTACACCTTCAGATAATAAAATAATAAATATATAATAAATAATAATAAAATATCATCTACACCTTGACACATTCTAACCAGCTGCTGTGTCAAGGGCACAGAAGTTTGGCAGAAAATAATTCCCCCTTGCTTTCCAGCTGGTCCTCAGAGATCAGAGGGGCTGGGTATGGCTGGGCTTAATTTCTGATTATAAACAACTTGGCACAGAGAGTCTGGTGATATCCACTGAGAGCTTTCACAGGCAGAAATTCACAAATTCACAGTGAATAACAGTGGTTTGTTAAAAACCACTCTTATTATAACCACAATAGCGGTTATAAAAACCACCATAAAAATATAATTCACAGTGAATTTATAGTGGTTTACCAATTCAATCCTATGGATCTGGCTGAGTTCAATCAGTGTTTGCATGATCCAGGATCCACGGACAGTGCAGGTTACTGTGGTGACAGGAAAGCAGCTACAGGATAAATGCATTTACTGCAGAGTGTTGATATCCATCATGACGGAAAATAGAGTAACAGGGATCTATTTGTGACATTTGGACGGGCAGAAATATCATATAATAACGTAAATGGATATTCCTGGGTGTGCTCCAAAGCAGCTGGAGGTGCCAAGCTCACCTGAATGTGTCCCTTTGTTGCCTGGTATCAAAAGAAAAAAACATTTGCAGAAGTATTAAAATGCAAAGGTTTCTCCATTTCTGCATCCTACCATTTCATTAAAATATTAAATTTCCACCATTTTTGTAAGTGTAACAAATTATCACATCTAACACATATTTTCCAATTAGAAGAGGAGTTGTTTGGGTAATTTTTCCCCAAAAAAAAACTGCCCCATTGGAGTTGGTCCAAAGCTTCTTTGCCCCACTTCTTATTATGTCTCCTTGTAGGTGCTCTACTCAAAAATAAGGCTAAACAGTATTTCAGGAAAGTGTTAGTTACCTTATTACTCTAAAACCTAAGAGAAAGGGTAGGAAAAAACACCAAGAGCTACATAACCACGTATTGAAGTTCTAAAAGTTACAAATATATCAAAAACACATTAAAAAAGCAAAAGTCTTTAGGCATCACCTTCAAGAGAAGAGACACAGCCCATTTACTGATTCCAAGCAGGCAGAGGCTCCTACTGTCACCTCTTTGCAAAAAACCCATTAAAAAAAATCCATGTTTCAAAGGAAATGGAGTCCACTTTTTTTACTCTTATACCGCCATAAGTGAAGTACACCCACACAGAGGGCTTGAAATGTGTGTTGAACTCTCTGGAGGCTTGCACTGGGGAAGAAACAAAGAAAAAAAAATGAGGGAAAAAAACCCAACAAAACAACAAAAACAAAACCAAACAAACAAACAAAAAAAAAACAAAATTAAAAAAAAAAAAAAAAAAAAAAACAAAAAAAAAACCACTAAAAAAACCTAGCAGAAAATAATGCAGAATCTGGATTTATGGGACCACAGCAGCAGAAGTTAAATTGCCTGCACATTTAACATATGTAAAAGCGATTTTTCAGCTGGAGGAGTCTGGCAGGGGACAGGGGATCATTTCTGATGCACAACATAGTGGAAAAGAACATCCCAGATGCTGGACCAGGACCGTGCAGTCCAGGGAAAGCGGGTGGGACAGGCATTCCTGCCTCTGTGTGTGCGCACACACCCCACATGTGCACACCTGCACGTATGTAGGCTGATTTTAATTGCATGAGACAGAAAATATGCTTGCCTTTCCTGCTACTTTTTGAGCATGTGCTGTCTTTTGTAGGACTGGCAGGGGAAAATAAATGTTGAAGTGTAATCTTGAATAAGAAAAATGCCTGAAAAAGCAAAACTCACTATCATGATTCACGGGGAAAAGGGTTACTAAAATACACCATGCTAGGAGAGGGGAAAAATGGATATTAAAGGTAGAGAGGAAACATATTTTTGGTACAAATCTGTTTTCCTTCTCTTCAGTCCCGCCTTTCCTTCCTTTTTCCATGCCTCAATTTTAATTTTCACCCTGTGTGTAGCCTGTGAATCAGCTGAAATGGAGCAATGCATTTTGTTTTCTCTCCTCCTCCCCATTCATTAAGAAGTGTCATCATCCTTCACCTTTTTTTTTTTTATGGAGTACTGCTTTGATACTTTCCAATTAATTATATATATATAATATATATATAATATATATAAAATATGTATATATATGTATAATATGTATATATATTATATACATATGTATATAATATATATACATATTATATATATAATACATATACATACATATATATACGTATTATATATATATATATACATAAGATCCTAGTAAAGGTCAAACTTTGATTGAGGGCTAAAAATTTATAACTAGCAATTTTGTTGGAATATCCTTCCAGTGTCTGGCTCCTTTTTGCTATCAGGAAGAGGAAACAGCATCCAGGCACCCTTAGGAAAGAGGGGACAGCAATGATGGGAAATCCCAGCCCTGGTGAAATCAGTGGGACCAGAATTTGCTTCTCCCTGTTCCTTTTGCACCAACTATTTCTATCCTTCTCTTACCTATGGTTTAAATTAAAAAAAAAAACACCTGTAATTTTTATTGTGTCTCACACTGAACAAGAGTGTGAGACACCTAATGGAAATTACAATATCTAATAAAAATTACAATATCTAATAAAAATTACAATATCTAATTGCCCCAGAACACTGTTTTGAGGGAAACACCAGAATTCTAAGTGTGCATGTGCACCCCAGTCCCAAGGTCTGATCCCAAACCCAGGTTTTGGTGGTTTTGGTGTTTTGGTGTTTTTCCGCCTGGATTTAATTCCCACCTGCCTCAGAGAGATGGCCCAAAACCATTAAAATCATTGCTTGGAGTAGCTTCTTTTAGGTGCCTGCACTAAAAACAAGGCATGGAGGGGGTGAAATTCAATTTTTTCTGCAGTTGTAAGGGTCTGATGCCTGTCCTGGGCTGCCTGGAACAGGAATCAGCCCCTGGAACATCATGTGCTCCTCATGGCATGGTGGACACGAGTGATCACAGACTGTCCTTGTCACTATGCCAGAGAGGTTAAGCCAGACAGGAATGTCTTCCAGACCATCAGAATTTTAAAAATATATATAATAAAAGTCATATTCTGCAGAGGCTTCATATTCTGCCCATCCTCTCTGTCTTGGTTATTTCATTTTGTTTTTTAAAACTTCTTAAAACCCTGCATGTTAGACAGGACAGCAAATTTAGCGTAACAAATTACAGGCTTCAAAAATTACAGCCTGACCAGGAGACGTGGGGATAGCTTCTCTTCAAGTAATTCTTTCTCAATTAGCCCAAATTTGAGGCAAGAGATTGCCTGGATGGTACAAGGGAGGTGACTTGAGAAGAGAGGATCCTCTCAGCTTTAATGATGCAATGTAACTTAAATTTTTGCTTTGTGTTGTTTGTTTGTACATTTAGGAGAAGAAATGTCTGCTTAGATTATATCCTTGTCAAACATCAGCCTGCCAGTGCTAACTTTCTGCCCTGAAAATATCCCATAACTAGGACAAACTGCAGCAATAAGCCCTGATTCCTTCAGACCCAGTCCCAGCAGAAGCTGAGCACCCCCTGTGAATTGAGCAGCAACAGGAACCAACAGCACTCAGTTTGTTGTATGGGGCTCTGTCCTTTCCTGGGTAAATTAAGATGCCATTCAGCATTAAAAATATTTATTAACTGCCTCTTTGGTTGTTATGAAGAAGTTAGGAAGAACTTCTGGTCCTGTTTCCCAGGTGATAATACCTAAAAGGAACGAGAGTTTGCGAAAACAGCCAGAAGGAGGTTTGTGTGTGTGTCTGTGCCACAGACATCTTTTATGGAAAATCCTTTCCTTAGGATTTTCCCTCTTGAGAAGCTGAGAGGCCTCAGGAACAAAATGTGAACAATGATTATCTGCTGCTGTGGGATGCAACAGGTGCATCTGGGATTGGTCTCATGTGGTTGTTTCTAATTAATGGCCAATCACAGTCAGCTGGCTCAGACAGAGAGCTGAGCCACAAACTTTTGTTATCATTCTTTTCTATTCTACTCTTAGCTGGCCTTCTGATGAAATCCTTTTTTCTATTCTTTTAGTATAGTTTTAATGCAATATATATCATAAAATAATAAATCAAGCCTTCTGAAACACGGAGTCAGATCCTCGTCTCTTCCCTCACCCTGGGACCCCTGTGAACACAGTCACATGTGTGAGCATGTGAAAGGGATCAGGATTTTTTAAGACAAACTGTGTAGGTCTTTTCTTCATCCTTTTAGTAGGTGCAGAGAATTCACCACCTGTACACAGATTTTCAGTACTACAGGGAGGTGCAGGGTGTGCTCTGCCCATGAAACCCCTGCAAGGCATCCTGAGCACAGGAGCTTAAACTTTTATCTCTACAGTCCAACAACTCAATATTTTCCTAACTGCAAGTGGCCCATCCTCCACTTTGTTTTACATTTAGGATGCACTCTGCAGGCCTAAAAAACTGACACTTTCTTTTTTAATATAGTTTTTTTTTTTTTTTTTTTTTAATAAGGAAACAAGTTTGAGGCTCTGCCAAGAAGATATTAAAGCAATTTTGGTATTCCCCCTGTCCTGCCCATGCCCCAGCAGATCATTAGACAGATATCCATCTCTCTGACATTAATTAGAAGTTAAATAGCTGAACAGCCTAAGGATGATGTCCTCAGTTGTGCAACGAAGCAATCAGGAATTATTGTCCTGGTTTCCACCCTGTTGAAGCCTGTCTGTCTTGAGGTGGCAAATCCAGTATTTTCCACCCTGGTAAATTGCTGTTTGCTTCTTTTCCCACACAGGTTGTAAAGATTGAAAAGGTTTTCTCTAAGGAAGATATTTTGACCTTTATTATCACTCATTCCTGCTGTTCAGACCTGATAGAGTGCCTGTGAAAACCAGGATGATCAGAGGAGCAGAATAAACATTTTCTCTACATATTTTCTGCTAAGAAGCCTGTGTAGCAGTCTCATGCTAATACTGAGTTTTTGAAACAGAAGTTCAGATGTGTCATAACTCCAGGAGGAAGGAAAAAAACCAAAGCAATATGTTTTTTTATGACTGAATCTGGAATAATCTTATGAAATCTTCATCATTATCAAAGGAAAATGGGGGTGTCTGAAGCTGGAGTTCAGAGAGCTGTTTATTTTACTTCCTTTTATAAATGTGTCTCTCTTGAAACCCTGAACCGAGGAGGAGCATTGTTTTTTCAGTTTGATTATTGTTTGACACATTTGAAGAAAAACTCACTGCGTGGAGTGATTCACAGGCTGAAAGACAGGCATGTATTGAAATATACACTGACATATGTGAGAGGAACCATAAATATATTCAATTTGCACACAGAAGTCCCTTTTGAGGGACACTGGTCGTCATGCAGCTTCAGCAGGCTTGCTGGTAAGGGTGGAGTCCTGCCAAAATTTGAATTATCACAGCAGATTAAGTGCTTGAATGTCAAGATTTCACTCTTAACCGAGATTTGGGGTTTTTTTTGGTGACAACTTATTTTTAAATTGCATCTTCTCACAATGTGAAGACTGCTGATTGCTTCCAAGACAATCTAACTCTGTGTTGAAAGGGTTGTGCCAGCACCAATATGCCATCAGCAGGTCAGGCTGGTTTCTTTCTCGAGGAGCTGGATAAATGGATAAATTCCTTTAGGAGCTCCATAAATGTAAAAAAACCTTATTCCCACGAGCTCTGTTGTCCTTTCCATGCTGACCTCTCTTGCTCCTTTAAAATTTCCTGTGGATTTTGGACAAGGGTGCCCACGAGGTAAAACGAACAGAAAGGAGGTGGGAGAGGGAAAGGGCACATCAGGACCTCTTTGAAATGCTGACACCAGCTAGAATTTGCAACACGAGGGTGGCCCTCCCTCTGTCTGCAAAACCTTCTGCTGTGCTAGGTGACACAAGCCAAGGAGGAGCCAGAGTGACAAGGGCAGGAGGGGGTCCCCAAACATCCCAGTGTCACCCCAGGGCCCCCCACCTGTCCTAGCTGAGATGGTCACAATACAAAGCAACTCTCCGTTTTCAGAAAGCTTTTATTATCAGACTGTTTTTATTATATCATGCATGCTTTTTATCCATTCTTACAAAACTCGTAACTTCACACTTTACTCATTGGTCACAGAAGACAAACAAACAAAGTCCTTACTAGAATAGACAGTTGCAGGTTTCTCTTATTTATCCTTCTTTCTTTTTTTTGGTTTCTATGTCAACAACCTTGGTAGAAAATTCTTTCAGGGGCAAACATGGATCCTTCTATAAAGTCACAGAAGTCCCTGTAAAACCTCTTCCACACCAGGCAGCCAGTGAAACACCCACAGCACAGCTCCCAGGAGCCCAAGGGGAGGATGCCAGGCAGGAACTCAAACCAGAGGCTCCTGACCCACCTCATTGTGGCCCTGCCAGGACCTGCCCAGGACAGTCCCAGCCCAGCATGAAACCCACCCCCAGCAGCCCCGTGTTGTGGTGTTGTGGGTCCCAGGACGAGGCGAGAGATGAGAATTCGACTCCAAGTTCTCAGAGGGCTGATAATATAATATAATATAATATAATATAATATAATATAATATAATATAATATAATATAATATAATATAATATAATATAATATAATATAATATAATATAATAATATAATATAATATAATATAATATAATATAATATAATATAATATATATTTATACATTTAAATATATTTATCTATTTATAAATGTATAAATTTATTTATCTATTTATAAATGTATAAATTTATTTATACATTTATAATATATTTTATATGTATGAATATATGTATAAAATATATATAAATATTATATATAATTTTAAAAATATATTATTAAATATATATTAAGTATATAATGTATTATTATTATTATAAAATATATATTATAGAATTTATATTATATTATATTGTATATATTATAAAATATATATATTATTATAAAATATATATAATATATATAATATATTATATATAAAAATATATATTATCATATAATATAAAATATAAATATTATAAATAAATAATAAATATTATAACTAAATACTAATATTAAATATATTATATATTATAAAATATATAATATATATAAAATATATACATATATTTATACATATATAATATTAATATATTATATTATTTATACATATTATATATTATATTATAATGATATATTACATTATATTATATTATATTATATTATATTATATTATATTATATTATATTATACTGTTATACTGTTATACTGTTATACTATTATACTATTATACTATTATACTTTTATATTTATTTTATTATATTTATTATAAATGCTATACTAAAACTATACTAAAAAGAATAGAGAAAATATACATCAGAAGGATAGACAAGAATGAATAATAAAAACCCGTGACAGACTCAGAGTCTGACACAGCTGGACTGGGATTGGTCATTAATGAAAAACAATTCACATGGAACCAATCCATCAAAGATGCACCTGTTGGCAAGCAACCTCCAGACCACATTTCAAGCAATCAGACAGTTATCGGTCACATTTCTTTTCTGAGGCTTCCCAGCTTCTCAGGAGAAAAATCCTGGTGAAGGGATTTTTCAGAATATGTCATGGAGACAGCCCAGGGTGGAGATGACCTGGGGAGTAGAAAGAGTGGGCAAAGGGAGGGGTAAGGGGGCAAAACAAGAGCTGGCAGCATTTGGCTGGTGGGCACACTTGTGAGCCATGCCCTGCATCCAGCCAGCTGAGTCCTGCTCACCTGAGTCCCTGCCCTGTCACTGGCAGCTCCCTGTGTGTGTGTGTCCCCATCCTCGAGGGCTGTGTGGCTCTGTGCCAGCACAGCAGGACCCCTCACCCTTGAAATGTGTGCAAAAAACCCTCAAACAATGCCCTGTTTTCTAAGCTCTCAGTCGTCGGCATCGTGGGCTGCTTTTGGTGTTGAGTTTTGCCAAAACCACTCTGGCTCACCAGGCCTGAATTAATACCTGGGTAGTGAGGCAAAGATTTGGTAGATAAGGTGCCAAGGTGGCTGGGAGACATGCGACTTGCAGTTATGTCACTTCACACTGTAAAAGTCCAAATTCAGTTCCATTTATCAGGTTCTTTAGGTATTTTCCTCCTTGGAGTGTCTTTGTGTGGAGTTTTCTCCCTTGGGAAGGGGACACCACTCCAAGGATCCTCCTTGAGGTCAAGAGAAAGAGATTTCCCCGCAGGTGTTGATTGGTAGCTTACATCAATCTCTACTCAACATTTTTAAATAGCACCTTTAATATGATGGCTTTAATATAATTGCTTTGACCTGGTGCACTGTACCACAAAACACACTGCTGCTAATTCTAGCTTTTATGCTGCGTAGTTAACAATTGCGATTAAAATCCTTAGTCTAATAATTATGTCATGATAAATAATTTCTTTTATGCAAATACATCTCATTTGCCGTCTTTAAATCCTGCTGGACAAAATTCCTTAACCTGCTGGGCAAAGTCTGGGCTGAGATTGGATCCAGCCACCCCCAGGCTCCTCTCTGGGAGGGGTAACCAGGGGGTCCTTGTGGCAGGGCTTCTCTGATTTCCCTCTTGGATCTGCCTGGATGTATTCTCCCCTTAATGTTTCCATCAGACTCATGTTTTGTTTTCTTATCTGGGACTGGAATGTCACACACTTGCACAGAGGGGAAGTAACAACATCCTTGGAGGAACATTATTTGCACCAGAACATGGAACCAAATAGCCAGGTAATAATAATTTTCACATCACTTTTGCAAGGTGTGTTTTCTGCAGTAAAAAAAAAAAAAAAAAAAAAAAAAATCTATGCCTTTCTTAACTGCAGCATGAATGATTCCAGATATGTCCATTTTGGAGTCAGTTAAGGCTTTTATATTTTTTTTTTTTAAATATTGTAAATATAGATCATTATTTATACACGCTTTTTTTTTTCCTGGAAGATGGTTAGCAACGCCTTGCCATCATCATCATCATTTTGTCAAAGGTAGATATTAATGTTTTTTCCTCAGCTGAGACATTTTCTCCCTCTTCTGCTAAGCAGAAGGTTTGGTCCACTGCTTCACATTACAAAGGCCAGTCTGACAAGTATTTCAGCAATATATTTTCTTTACTAAATGGGGTTTGGGCAGCAGCTCTGGTAGCAAAGGTGTGCTCTTTGTCTCCTTTTACTGTGTCTTCCAGGCTTGCTGCTCACTCTAAAATATAAATCCACGATGACAAATACCTTACACTTTCACTTTTGTCACATTACCAAACCGGCTGATTTTTGACGTTTGATAGAAATTTCTAAAGGCAAAGCTCACTTTTTCCAACCTTCGCACAAAATTCTTCTCAGCATGTGCCTAAAGTGTCCCACACCTTTATTTAGGTGTACACAAAATTTAGGTGTACATCAAAATTTAGGTGTTCATCAGAATTTAGGTTTTCATCAAAAGTGTTCATAACAATCTGCTTTTGTGGGTAACCCCTTCTATGCAATGACTGCACAGGTTAATTTGCTGCAGAAACAGCCTTAGTTGTGCTGTACTGGCTGATAAAAATAAGCCTTTCTTCCACTGAATTAGGTGCCTTTACTGAACCTCTGCTTGCTTCTCAGGGCTGTTAAGGCTCATTGAAATCTCAGACCTTCACTTGGGTGCAAGCTGCTGCACCTAAACCCGCCTGGGCATCTGGAAATTGCAAAAGGGTCGCTCTGAACTCTGCATTCCCCACTGGACTCCCCTCTACACCACCCAGACAACTTGAAAACTGGCCCTGGTCTGAGTCACCACTGTCCCATCCTGCACTTTTTTGTGGTGCTCCTTGATTTAGTGAATGATTCGACGTCACACCACACCTTAGTGCAGGGATCTTCGCAAGCTGTGCACATAATTTCTGTTTTCTGCACCCACTTCTCCTCCACAGGTCTGTCCACTACCCCTGAAAAAGACTGGACTCTATTCATAAGGGCTGCCTATATCCAAAGTCAGCCTTGCCACCACATCTCCTGCTAGATTTTGGATTTTTTTTCAGCTGTTGAGTGCCACCACTCAGTGCTGCCACTCACTGCACCACCAGGATGCTGCTGGTGCTTTATTTGATCTTACAAGTGGTGCTTCTGAGTTGTGTTGTCGTGGATTTTCTGACAATATAGGCAAAAATTTGTTTCAGAAGTAACCAGGGATTTCCACACTGGGCTCACAAAATTCAGCAACTGCCCTTTGTCAGGAGGAGCTGTTCATTTCTCAAGGTGTTGGAGGTCTGTGCAGCTCAGGTAGTGGTCATTAATGAAATTAATGTTGAAATTTATTAAATTATTAACATTAATAAATTTATCAAATTTAATGAAATTAAAAGGCTCAGTTTTGGGTTTATGACTTCCCCATGACATGAATGCTCCATGGTAATGTGTTAGATTACTCTGATGTTAATGCCTGAAACTGTGAAATAGAGATTTTCATAAGCTAGACAGGGGCTTCAGTGTCAAAAATTAGTATCTGCACTGTCCTCTCTGATTATAAGTCTTTTCACCAGAATTTTAAAGCAAAATGTCCTAATTCCATGATAACATCTGGGATACTGAAGACCACACTTTCTCTCATAGGAAAAATAACCTGTAATTTTACAAATTTTTCCCAAAATCAAAATATCGAAACCAGACTTAAAACTCAGTGAATAACCAAAGCAAACCCTATAAAAGTTCCTTAAATGAGGAATAAAAATGTCATTATTTAATCAAATAATCAGTGACTTTTTCCCTATGTGTCTACAGACAGGTATATGAAGAATGCACTGTCAGGAGAGACTGCTAATTGGTTTTTCTTAATTTCTGGAGGTTTTAATGCTGTCTTTAACCAAAGCTTCTCAAAGAACAGTGAAACTTGAATCAGATCTACTCTGGAGTATTCTCTGCACTGGAATATTATTAATTTCCAAACCAGAAAATAAATTATTTCTTGAATAGCAAGCTTTCTGTGGGACTTGGTGAGGTGACGCACCCATGCATATTTTTGTTTACATACACACAAATATCTACGCATGTAGTTTCAAATTCTGGTAAGAATTCCTTTCATTTCTTCTGTACATAGGCAACAGATGTTCCAGATTAACTCAAGCTCCTGGAATTCAGATGCACTTGACAGGAACTGGACTCCTCACCAAGTGATCAACCACAGTTCTGTGTCTGGAAATCATTTCACATCTGCTACTTATATGTGCTACAGCATGACTCAAGCAGAGCTGCAGAAATTGGGCTTGCAGCCTAAATGATTGCATTTGATTTATTTTTTTCCCCCACTATTTGCAAGTCAGACTTACTCCATTTAATAAGAAATGGCTACACTCACATTCAGCCATGCAGCAAAAGCAGCGACAGCCAACTCAGAAAAGACCCTTTTTCCTTCCCTTTAAATAAGAAAGTGCAGCTGAAAAAATAGAAAAAAAAAAAATGACATTTCAGGTTCTGGATTAGGACATGTCTGTTTTCTGATGGGACCTTCAGGAGCATGGGGAAGCAGAATTGTTTTCCCCTTCCTCCCCAGAATGAAAGCAATGACATTTTTCTCTTTGGAAGTTTCTCTGCAGCCCTTCAAAACCAGATGCAAAACGTGGACCTTTAGAAAGAAATTATTTGCCATTTGAAGAAACACACAACCCTGAATCTCTGTGTTGTTAATTTGCTACACTCTACCAAAAAAAAAAAAAGAAAATAATTTTATTGAGCTTCTTCTCTTAAAGAGTGTTGGGAGTTGATCTGAGTGTTGTTCATGTGAATTCATGCAATCCATGAAAAGAAGACTTCCTTCCAAGTGAGATATTTTCCTATTTCTACACTTTCAGCTTTACAATCTCAGTAGTTGAAAAGTGCATTATTTCCAAGGCATTCCTTTTCTTTCTCACTCTCTCTTTTTACTGCATCACCTGCCATGGACAGGCACTAAAGCCATAGGAAAAACAAGCATTAAAACCACAATCTCTGCTTGTGCACAGCACTGTGAGAGAGAGAAAGGGGGGGAAAAAAAGGGAAGATAAATCCTCCCACTGCTTTGACTTTCATCAATAATTCAGGGTGCTGAAATTATTCCATCTAGACCTTGTGTATTTGTTAGGTAAGCCTTGTAAGCCCAGTCTCAGGCCTTTGTCTTGCTGCCTGACACCTTATTACCTTCAGCAAGAAATATGGGATGGCTCCCCAGGCAAGGGAAGGGAAGATTAATAATGACTTACATTGAAGGTATTTTTTTCTGCCATTCATCTTTTCCCCCACTCAATTTTCGTGTTAAAAGTGAAAAAAACAAAGACAAGGGCTGTGGACTTTTCTACATTTTTTCCCTGCAGTCTTGGACATTTCTCAGAGGTAAAGATCCTCTGGCATCAAAAACGTTTGATCCTCCATTTGATCCTCCTAAAAAATCCTCCACATCAACAGAAAGAAATAAAGGCTTCCTACCATTACCTATAATGTAAATTATAAATTCCTACCAGGACGTGATTTAATAAATCAGAGTCTTTGGGCTGGAAACCCTGTGCCAATGGGCTCACAGTTCATGTGCTCCTAATGTCGTGAAAAAAAAAAAATAATTCTTCCATAATTTCTGCTTTTTAAAATGGATTAATATATTAGTGTATTTACAATCAGTGCCAGTAATACTTACATGGTTCTTTTAGGTTAACAGCTAGACTTCTACAGTATGCGTTTAACTTCTCTCACAGCCAAATTAATGAGTCTTAATTGCTTTTCTGCATTAGCATGTGAGAAATGTCAGCTGTGTATTTTAATTGTACTTTTAAGAGTGAAAATTTGTGGCTTGGGTCTTGTTATAAATCCATTTAAAGTCCTGTTAGAAAGAATTTTTTTTTTAATTAAGCCATACATTGCAAGCCACAGCTACTATAATGCAAACTAAAGAACAAATTTTACCAAGAATGTAAGAAAACAGCTGTGGAGGTACTAATACTAGGAAAAACAGTAGTATCACACAATTAAATGCTGTTTATGTAATGACAGTACCAAGCAAATAATTTGTAATACCATTATTTTTCAGTATAGATTTTATATTGGTAGCACTCCTAAATAAGATGAAAAATGTTATCTCTGGGAACTGGTGGCTGAAATAAAATAAACCTAACACAGAAGCACTAAGTATTGCCAGGTGGAAAATTTGTTTTCTATTATAATATGAATTAAAACTGGGGGTGTGGGGGGACAGCTCCCGAAAGGGCTCAGTGAAGAAAAGCTCTTAATAAAATGAATGTAACCAAGATCTGAAGGCAAATTATAAAGAAATTTTGTTATTTTCTCTCTCTATCTCTCAAGGATACCTGCCCCTACATTGTTTGATGAATAAAGGGAAGGAGAAACTTCTCAAACTGTTACTTTAAAAAGAAATTTACCCTTGTTGAATTGTGTCACCTCTGTCAGACAAACAACACAAGCAGTAACAATGGGACCTTACTGACAATATAAAGTGTTAAACCTTTGCTCTCCTTCCACCAGAATTGATTTAAACTCGGGGGGAGGAGAGAATTTTATGATTGGTTTCTGTAGAAAAAGTAATATATTGATGAGGAAAATAGATTCTAACACAGCAACTGACATGGGCCACGAGAGAAGTGTGAGAAGAGCCAGAAATTTATCTTTGGAAATGCAGCATGAAAGGTGGTGCTTCACCACTTGATGTCACTGTAGCATTTGATGTTAGTAATTCCATTTTTAGTAGCTGATGTTGTATCTGGATTTTTTTTTTTTAATTATCATTTTTAGCGTGGTCATCGCTGCTGTTTTTCATCAAGAATGAAAGGTAACCCTCAAATCTAACAATTAATTTTGTTGAGCATTAAACATACAGCATAAAGCCTTGGGCACCAAACTGTAATGAGCTGATTCAGGGGTGGATGGAACTTGCACAGTTCAAGGCCTGGAAATCTGTCAAATCTGCTACTGTAGCAGTTGGTGAAATTAATCAAGTTTCAATCCTCTTCCCTTTACATCCACACCCTCTTCCCCCTTCCTGAGCTAGGTATTTCCTGATGCTGAGGCCCCTGTGCAGGTCTTTCTCTCAGTGACACAGGCAGCATTCCACATTTTGCATGAAAACAGTTTTATTTGACAACTATTCAGAAAACAAATTCATTTCAGACAGTGATTGCCTCTGTGCTGTGTACACAGAATATCAGATAAGAGTTTCTGTGTCTCCTGTTGCCCCCAGGTATTAGGAAAAAGTGGGAAATAGAGAGGGAAAGAAGGAGAGGAGAGGAGAGGAGAGGAGAGGAGAGGAGAGGAGAGGAGAGGAGAGGAGAGGAGAGGAGAGGAGAGGAGAGGAGAGGAGAGGAGAGGAGAGGAGAGGAGAGGAGAGGAGAGGAGAGGAGAGGAGAGGAGAGGAGAGGAGAGGAGAGGAGAGGAGAGGAGAGGAGAGGAGAGGAGAGGAGAGGAGAGGAGAGGAGAGGAGAGGAGAGGAGAGGAGAGGGAAGGAAAAGGAAGGAAGTGGCGGAAGGAAGTGGCGGAAGGAAGTGGCGGAAGGAAGTGGCGGAAGGAAGTGGCGGAAGGAAGTGGCGGAAGGAAGTGGCGGAAGGAAGGAAGGAAGGAAGGAAGGAAGGAAGGAAGGAAGGAAGGAAGGAAGGAAGGAAGTGGCGGAAGGAAGGAAGGAAGGAAGGAAGGAAGGAAGGAAGGAAGGAAGGAAGGAAGGAAGGAAGGAAGGAAGGAAGGAAGGAAGGAAGGAAGGAAGGAAGGAAGGAAGGAAGGAAGGAAGTGGCGGAAGGAAGTGGCGGAAGGAAGGAAGGAAGGAAGTGGCGGAAGGAAGGAAGTGGCGGAAGGAAGGAAGTGGCGGAAGGAAGGAAGGAAGGAAGGAAGGAAGGAAGGAAGGAAGGAAGGAAGGAAGGAAGGAAGGAAGGAAGGAAGGAAGGAAGGAAGGAAGGAAGTGGCGGAAGGAAGGAAGGAAGTGGCGGAAGGAAGGAAGGAAGTGGCGGAAGGAAGTGGCGGAAGGAAGGAAGGAAGGAAGTGGCGGAAGGAAGTGGCGGAAGGAAGGAAGTGGCGGAAGGAAGTGGCGGAAGGAAGTGGCGGAAGGAAGGAAGGAAGGAAGTGGCGGAAGGAAGGAAGGAAGGAAGGAAGTGGCGGAAGGAAGTGGCGGAAGGAAGTGGCGGAAGGAAGTGGCGGAAGGAAGTGGCGGAAGGAAGTGGCGGAAGGAAGTGGCGGAAGGAAGTGGCGGAAGGAAGTGGCGGAAGGAAGGAAGGAAGGAAGGAAGGAAGGAAGGAAGGAAGGAAGGAAGGAAGGAAGGAAGGAAGGAAGGAAGGAAGGAAGGAAGGAAGGAAGGAAGGAAGGAAGGAAGGAAGGAAGGAAGGAAGTGGCAGAAGGAAGGAAGGAAGTGGCGGAAGGAAGTGGCGGAAGGAAGGAAGGAAGTGGCGGAAGGAAGGAAGTGGCGGAAGGAAGGAAGTGGCGGAAGGAAGTGGCGGAAGGAAGTGGCGGAAGGAAGGAAGGAAGGAAGTGGCGGAAGGAAGGAAGGAAGGAAGGAAGGAAGGAAGGAAGGAAGGAAGGAAGGAAGGAAGGAAGGAAGGAAGGAAGGAAGGAAGGAAGGAAGGAAGGAAGGAAGGAAGGAAGGAAGGAAGGAAGGAAGGAAGGAAGTGGCGGAAGGAAGTGGCGGAAGGAAGGAAGGAAGTGGCGGAAGGAAGTGGCAGAAGGAAGGAAGTGGCGGAAGGAAGTGGCGGAAGGAAGTGGCGGAAGGAAGGAAGGAAGGAAGTGGCGGAAGGAAGGAAGGAAGGAAGGAAGGAAGGAAGGAAGGAAGTGGCGGAAGGAAGGAAGGAAGGAAGTGGCGGAAGGAAGGAAGGAAGGAAGGAAGGAAGGAAGGAAGGAAGGAAGGAAGGAAGGAAGGAAGGAAGGAAGGAAAAGAAAGAAAGAAATTCTCTAAAATGATAATATCCTGAAACTGAGGCCAGCAGATGAGAGCATGCACTACCAGCCAGACAGAACGTTCTACACATCCCTTGATGCCCATGTGTAGCCAGCTGCAAAATTCCTTATCCAAAGTGTCTCTGGGTGATTCTTTAACAGATCTGTCTCTGCTCCTTTCCTGGCTGCCTTTCCAGGGCTGCTGTGGTGGGGTGACCTTGGCCAGCTGCCGGGTGCTCAGCCAGCCACCGTCTCCCTCCCCTTCCTCCTCCAGCAAGTCAGCCGGGGGAAAATAAGATTAGAAGCTCATAGGTCAAGATAAGGACAAGGAGATTACTCACTAGTTACTATCATGGGCAAAACATGCAGAAGATTAATTTAATTTATTGCCAGTTAATAGCAGAGGAGGATAAAACACCTTCCCCAACGCCACCAAGAATTGCTCCGGTGGGATTCCCTTCCATGAGGTGCCATTCCTTCAGGAGCTCCACTGTGGATCCCCACGGGCCAGGACCCCTCCAGGGGCTGTAATTTCCTTCAGGACACATTTCCCTGCTCCTGCCTGGGCTCCCCCAGGAGCTGCGGGGGCATCTCTGTTCCCCTGTTGTAGCAGACATCTTTTCTGAAAAATCCTTTTCTTAGGATTTTCCTTCCTGAGAAGCTGAGAGGCCTCAGGAACAAAATGTAAACAATGGTTATCTGCTGCTGTGGGATGCAACAGGTGCATCTGGGATTGGCCCATGTTGGATGTTTGTAATTAATGGCCAATCACAGCCCAGCTGGCTCGGACAGAGAGCCGAGCCACAAGCCTTTGTTATCATTCTTTCCTATTCTACTCTGAGCAAGCCTTCTGATGAAATCCTTTCTTCTATTCTTTTGATATAGCTTTAATATAATATATATCATAAAATAATAAACTCTGAAACAATATATATAATATATCATATAATATATATTGTTTCAGAGTTTATTATTTTATGATATATATTATATTAAAGCTATATCAAAAGAATAGAAGAAAGGATTTCATCAGAAGGCTTGCTCAGAGTAGAATAGGAAAGAACTGATAACAAAGGCTTGCTGGCCTCGGCTCTCTGTCCGAGCCAGTGGGCCTGTGATTGGCCCATTAATTACAAACATCCAACATGGGCCAATCCCCAGACTGCACCCTGTTGCATCCACCAGCAGCCAGATAACCATTGTTCTCACATTTTGTTCCTGAGGCCTCTCAGCTTCTCAGGAAGGAAAATCCTAAGAAAAGGATTTTTCAGAAAAGATGTCTGCTACCAACCAGGGGAACAGAGATGCCCCCCGCAGCTCACTCACCACCAAAACCATCTGTCTTTTTGGCCTCCAGTGTTTGCTGAACACACATGGCTTTGTACTTCATCCCCAGTGATCTCCAAGTAAAATACAGAAGTGGAGGCTTGAGCTAAAATTTGCGTTGCACAGATTCTGTGAGCAATGTTTCCCTACACATCATTTTCCTCTTTTCAGTTTTCCCTTTAAGTTTTCAGTTTTCCCTTTTAACTTTTAACTTTGGCAGTGCTCTGTTAAATTCTGACATTCACCCCCGTGCAAGGGAGGCTTGAAGGCCAGCAAGGTGGCTACTGCTCAATTCCAGTGTTCAATTTAGTCCAATTTCTAAATAAGTGAGTCAATGCAGCACTGGGCCAAGATACAGCCTCTGTGATAATGGTCAAATGGGTCACAAACAGAAACAATTAGTGCCCATAATTACCTTACACTGCTGTATTGAGCCAATTAATATACATGCCAAGCCATGTTAAGGGATATTACCTTTACTGAGGAATTTTGTCTCTTTCACTTATTCTGTAAAACTACTTTAGGGTTTTAAATTAAATACAAAATCTGGCCTCCATGCCTCTGTTTTGATGTGTCCAGGATGGGGTTTTATGCTTTTACTCTTAAACTTGTGTATTAGCTGAGGCCACGATATCTTTGGTACAAGTGGGAGAATGAAAATGCTGATGGGAAATTGCATTTTTCTTTCTTTCTTTCTTTCTTTCTTTCTTTCTTTCTTTCTTTCTTTCTTTCTTTCTTTCTTTCTTTCTTTCTTTCTTTCTTTCTTTCTTTCTTTTTCTTTCACTTTCCCTTCCTTCCTTCCTTCCTTCCGCCACTTCCGCCACTTCCGCCACTTCCGCCACTTCCTTCCTTCCGCCACTTCCTTCCTTTCCTTTCCTTTCCTTTCCTTTCCTTTCCTTTCCTTTCCTTTCCTTTCCTTTCCTTTCCTTTCCTTTCCTTTCCTTTCCTTTCCTTTCCTTTCCTTTCCTTTCCTTTCCTTTCCTTTCCTTTCCTTTCTTTCTCTTTATTTTAGCAGTGTCAGATGAAGGAAATGGATCAAGCTTCTGAACCATTTCAGGCATTCCTGGCGCACAGGGCAGAGTTTATGAGAATAATGTGTGCAGCTCTGAAAGCACCTCCTGGATCCTGCAGGGAGCCACAGTGCTGGCGAGGTGTTTCTCTGAGGAAATGCAAGTTTGGCTAAGCTCCTTCTGGGTTTCTAACTTTCTGTTGTAAATTACTTTCATACAGAACCCAAAATGCAGCGTTCAGCCTGGGAACTTCTTTTTTTGCCAAGACCTTTTCAAGACGACCTTTTTTTTTTTTTTATTATTATTATTATGCACAGATTTGGAGCTTTTCCTTGCAAGAGGCCTCCCTGCCATGAGACAAATGTGTGCTCGTACAGCTGCGGGGGTAATGCCACTCCACCCTCAGCAGAGTGCAGGCTTTGCATTTCTCCCTCTCCAGACCAAGGTTGCTTTTCCTGACCATTTCTGCCAGTTTTCCATACAGTTCTGAAATTAAAAACCTGGCCATTATGCTCTCTGGTGCAACTCCAAGTTATCCATCATAAAAGCTAATTTTTTTTCTTTTTTTTCTTTTTTTTTTTTTTTTAATCCTGTCTTTTGTGAAGGATTTGGGCAGATTGGGTTTTCTGTGTGCTGTGAATGATACTAACTAGAGAACAAGAAGGATTGGTGAGATAAAGGTCTAAATCTCTTATTTCAGGATATAATGGGGTTTTTTTCTGTGTTAGACCTCTTGAATCTCTGTAGGCCAGGAGTGGGTGATAATTCAGGCTAATGCAGGTGCTCATTCTGGAAAGCAGCTGACCTAAAACCTGTCAGGAGTATTTTGCAGAAACCTATTTGTGCCTGCAACTAGTGTTTTTGACAATGGTGTAGGAGTCTGCAACAATAAGTAAATAAATTTTTAAAAATAAATTTAAATAAATAAACAAACAAATACATAAAAATAGTATTTATTCATATTACTATTTTAAAAAATTAATAAATAAATAAATATATAAATAAATATTATTTATTCTGATTACCATTTTTTCCCTTCTCGCATGCTGCACCAAGGCAGAGAAGCTACCAAATTACATTAAAATAGTGACTGGTACCTCCTATTACAAAAAAAAAAAAAAAGATTGAACAGTCCCAAAAAGGCATCCAAACTTCAGCTCTGTGAGTAGTCCTATTAATAACAGAAGTGAGTGATATTATTAACTGACCAAAACAACTTTAGATATTTATCTTTGCTCCAAAGATAAAATGATTCTGGAAAATACAGAAGTGGGAGCTTATTTTGCTAGCTATTCTGTGTATTGAGAAAATGAGCACCAGCCTGGCATTTGTGTTTGCATGTTTTGTTCACTCACTACTGGGAACTTTGTGTGTTTATTATTGCTAAACTTCAGGCCTGCTGTTCTAACCCAATGATGATGAAATTTGGCTGTGAGTGGTACTAAAGCCCAAATTTTTGCCGCAAGGAAGAGTAGTACGAAGAAAAGTTCATTTTTCTGGGAATTCCTTTCAAATGGATAATAAGTTAGGATTGTAGCATTCGTGCAAAAACTGGGAACAAACAAAAAAAAACAACCCTGCTATAAAACAGGTTTTATTTATGAACTGGTATCTTTTTATTACATTGTTTATAAATAGAAGAGATAAATCTGGGTAGCTAAAAGCTGTGTGTTCGTGCCACTCTGTATTCTGTTACTTGATTTCAGTTCACCCACCACTCCATACATACACAGAAAACCTGCCAGAGAGATAAAATGTCTGAATTTCTCAAAAAAAAAAAACCAAAACACAACCCTTTTAAAGTTCTGTTGCACATGCAGACATTCCAGAGGACACAGGACGTGTGTGTTCTGCCTTTCTGTGTGGCATGGCTGTGTAAAATCCTGTGTGGAAGCCCCTGGGCTAAATGCTGCTCTCAAACCAAGCAGGTTTGTGCATACAAGGAGATCCCAGAAACTCTCTGCTTTGCAGGAAAACCTGGGAGCTACACACAGGTCGTGTCCTGAAAGCCTTGGGAGCTGAAATGATAACATTTCAAAGCTGGGAATTAGTAGGCATGGATCTGCAGTAATTTGCTTGCCAGGGTTTGACTAAAACGTTAAAATTTAAAAATAAATCACCCATTTGACATACCCATTGCTATAAGGGGATATTTGATCTCAGACTTCTGCACTTAGCTTGGAGATTTTCTTTATGAATACTGGAAAACATCTTTGAAAATGAGGATGGTACGGCTGTATTTTTTCATGTACAACTTCCAAAAGTCTGGGTCAGTTGTCATGAGCAATTTTGGTTAAAAAATTTTCATAAACATCTCCTACAAATCCTTTTGTGTTTTACCTAAGGGAAGTACTTTGGGAATTTAGTACTGGCTATTCTTGTCTTGTCCAGATCTGAACTATGCACTTCACCCCCTTGGATCACTGCCAAAATGTACATCCTCCCACTTTCCTTCATTCTTTGTCCTGAAGCAAACAAAAATAGGGTAGAAAGCACTAAACACTAAATGTATTTATTTAGGGAATTTGAGACTAAAAGCGTTTCCTCTTTGCAGCAACTCAAACCTTATGAGCAGGTTGTATATTTATTTTCAAGCTGCATAAACATGTCAGGTAGGAAAGACTGTTGGACTGCTCAATTACTGTCATCCTAGTTAGCCAGCAGTTTGGTGATTTGGTTTTTTTTAAGTAAATATCTATGTCTAATTAGTTAAGAAATGTTTGACTGTGATTTTAGCTGGTTTTGATTTAGATATGTGTTGTCTGAAAGCAGAAAATCCTGATAAATTATCTGACTGCACCTGCAGAAAGGAACTTCCGGACCCATACCCCTTAAAACTCAATCAATAGCTGAAGAACAAACTTCAGTAAAGAATGTTTTAGTGGTTATCATATAACCAGAAATTAATTAGATGTCATAGAAAGGAAAAAAAATCTTGAGAGAGTTGTGGAGTTGAAGGCTTATGCACCCCAGAAAACTTGATTAATTCATTGCAGGTGCAATAGGGGAATGACTTCATGGGTTTGTATTCCATAGAAAACTTAATTAATGGTAATGGTCCAGGCAGGACAGCAAATTTACTGTTTATCTGGGTAAGACTTGTGGTATCCATTAAACAAAGATACATAGGATGTCCTGGTAGTAATTAAAATAAGAAAAACACCTCTACCGGGATGCAATACAATGGGCCGATCTTTGGTAGCGTCTATGAAAAATCTGGGATGTTTTACTGCAAATAAATGGCTGAAAATTGTTGGGTTTTTGAAAATGTCTACAGTGTCTACAGTGAATGTCTACAGTGAATAAATTCCCAATTTTAATTCAATTTTTTTTATTATTAGGAATGTTCATCTAACAGCTTTTTGCTGTGACATTTAAAACTCTTTGTTTCAGACTTCTCACTCAGCTGCCTCCTCTGTCTGCAGTCTCTGACAGAAATAACAAAAACTTATGAAGAGACGAATAAATTAAAGGGAATAGCACAATCTTTCTTTCACTCCAATAATCGAAAAATTTATATTCTGATAACCAAGTTCTGGATGGCTCTGCAGTTCATGTGAGGACATTATTTCTCACTGATAGCCTTGAGGAAATCATGCTGCTGTGCCTGTAAAAGTGGCAGCTCATTTACCAGAGCTCTTGATGTTCTCATCTCAAGGCCAGCTCCAAGCAACATCTGCTCCTGTGGGCACACTTAATAATGCTTGAGAGATCCAAGACCCTGACATGAACAAAGCTGGTTTTTGGTGGGTTTTTTTTTCCTTTTTACAGCCCTGGAACATGGCATTCTGTGCAGCAGGCCTTGCACAGGAACTGCCCTTCACTCCAAGCTGCCAGGCAGATCAGAGGAGGGGAGCAGAACAACAACTGCAGATGTGATCTCAAAATGTTCTTGCCTTATAACTCATCCCAGGCTAGGATGAAAACAGGCGGAGGAGAAAAAAAAAAAGTATAAAGGACATGAACTTATTTACTTATTTGTTTGTATGTACTGCAAAATCACCTTTTGCTGTTGTTGCCTTTTACATCAGAGCAGCAGTGAGTGCACAATTAGCCCCTCCTGGTTTACCAAAAAGTCTGCATGGAGATCCCAATAATGGGGATAATGGTTTAATGGAGATAACAAAACTTTCACTTCTGAAGAGCTCTGACCAGCCAGGCTGGTTTTGTTAGTGAATACACAATAAGTAGATTTGATTGTCCATGGATAGGATGAAGAAACAAATTCTGTTTGGGTCAATATATTATAGTTAGAATTAATCTCAATTACTAGAAAAAAAATTTGTAGTTCTATACTACTATTATCTTAATAATTTTCATTTTCATTCTTATTTTCATTGTCATTATTGTTATTTTCATTACTACTCATTATCATCATTATTATCAAAAGAAGTATTCCAGTATAAAGTAAGATGTATAGCTGGAAAACCAATAAAAACTCCCTTTTTTTTCTTTCCCCCTTTCACTGAGAATGCATTCTTTGGGGAAAAAAAAAGAATAAAAAAATTGTTGAAAGAGAACAGAAGTCTAAAACTTTTCGTTGTCCCTAAAATCCTTACTTCAAGATCTTACAATCTACAGCAGTGAGATGCTGCTCTGTCATCCCAGTAAGGTTTTTGTGCATGCACAGTAATATGAGCTGTGGAATTACTATTTCTCAGTGACAAAATCTCTGCAGACCATTTATTTTCATAAAAATAAATTTCACTGAAAAAATGTAAACACATGAATTCATTCTCAAATTGCACTGGAATAGAAAATAATGGAGACTACAATTTTCTTTCAAGGGTTGTAATACTTTACCTTCATGATTCATTTTTCTGTTCCAGAGGGAGACAAAAGTCAACTATAGGTTTTTCTCAGAGACTGACCTCATCATGGAACAACTGGATGTGATGTATGTATGAAAATACATTTTCACAACTGGAAATCCATGGAGCAGCTCTGTTAGCTCCCTGAATGTTACAGCCCATTGTCAGCTTCTAGCTTAGATCAGACTTTGTGGGCTGAGCACTCTGAAATACTCCTAAATATGAAGCACCAGAAATCCAAATCAGTATTTACTTTGGGAGCAATCAACACAAAACATAACAAAAACCTCCAACATTTTCAGGTTCACTTAGTTGCTTTACGGTTACTGGAATGCACTGGAAAAAAATTAAATATTTTGGCACTTTACAATCTGTTTCCTGTTGGATCTCTTTCATCTAAATGTGGCACATCTGTGCTATTGATAAATGACAGCCTTTGTGAGCATTGTTACAAGTTCTGTTTAATGAGTTAATAATTGTCTATTTCCAAGTGCAAAGGTTTAATACATTTTTTAACATGCTACAATGATTGTATTAATGCCTGTGAAACCCTTTGATAGAGTGACAAGGCTCATTTTGCCTTGCTGCTCACATATTTTTATCAGTTAGCAATTAACCTTTACTAACTCTTTAGTGAAACCAAACACTTGTGAGAGCACATTTGAAGTCAAAAAGTTTTTCCAGAACTTCTTTCTGTTTCATAAAACTTCAATTAAACTCTTTTTTATGCAGCCTTTGGGTCACATAAGACAGCAATGCTGTGCATAATAATAAAAGATGTGCTAGGAAGAAAATATTGAATGCAAATAGAAAAACTGCCAATTGCTGATTAAGTAAGAGTTCTAAGTGAGATTAGGTCTGAGACTGGTTTCTGTGGTGGGTTGACCTTTGCCGGCCCCCAAGTGCTCTATCACTGGCACAGGAAGGACAGGTGAGGAAAATAGAAAAAAAATTAAGATGGAGCCAGAGAAATTACTTATCTGCTTTATAGGCAAAACAGGCTTGACTTGATGTTGGAATTTAAATTAATTAAATTTCCTGCAAATTAATTGTAACAGAGTAGGATAGTCAGAAACAACAACAACAACAACAAAAATTTAAAAACCCAACCAAAAAAAAACCCCACAAACATCAACAGCAACAATAACAGCAACCACAAAACACCCCCAAAAGATTTTAATTTTTTAAAAGATACAATTTAAAAGACCCCCACACACCCACACCAAAAAACCACTCCACATTCAAACATCTCTACCCCTCTATTCCTAAAAAGCTGAAAACTCTCCTTATGAAAACCCACGAGATGGCTTCACATGCACTTCTTGTGCCTGTGTGCATCTTCATCTCCTTCAGTTTATGACCACTTTAAAGGATTAAATTTTCACTGGGATTTCACAATTGCACATTACAAATGTATCAGAAGGGTTTAATTTTCACCAACTGGCATTGTAAAAGCCTTCTCTTAACATAGGTATTTGTTAGTTTGTTACTGATATTTGTAGGCTTGTGTATTTCTTTTTTTTTTTTAAGTGTTTTGACTAGCTGCATAAACCAAAAAGTATTTAATTGAACAAATCCTATTGCAAAAGGAAGCACTGAGAACATTTTTGCTGTTCTGTTTCAAAGCCACATTGAGGATGGTAACACCCTGGCACGCCGCCTACATCTCAGGAATTCATGGCTTTTAAAAACAGGTATTTGCAGTGCTGGAGTCAGAGTGGGAGGATGAACACTTATGACACAGAACTGTGATTATCTGAAAAGTTTCTGCATTATTTTTCAGGTAAACTAAACCTATCTTTCATCCAGTGGAAGCACAGATGAAAAGCATCAGGTTGCTGCACCCTTTCTCAAGGTTTAGCTCCATCCTAAGGAGCACAAGTGTTCCTGAATGATGCCCTTTCCAAGTGAACATCCTGTTGGGCTAGGGACATACTGTGCCTGCTGAACAGATTGTTTAGTTTTACCACCACCAACTAGATTCTTTAAAAAAAAAAAAAATCCTGGAGGAGTTAAGAGCAATTTCTCTTGTGAATTCAGTTCATGATGAGGTGAAGAAGCCATGACGACCTCGGTTGCTTTAATTAAACGTACACCTTGAAATAAATATTCTCCATCTGTTTGACATGCTCATCAGGGCAGAAAAACCAGAATGGATTTCACAAAGAGATTAGGTGACATTTTCTGAAATTTGTGCACCCTCTCTGTGCAGCCAGTAAAAGGTAAACTGGTATTGTCATGAGTCACAGCTGCAAGGAGTCCATACTCCACCAGAGCAGGGAGGGAGTAATTTCCCACAATTTATTCAACTTGGTCTTAAAAATACTGCACATTTTGTTTTCATAGACATGAAATGTGCTTGCTACAAACTCGGCAGGCCTCTCTCTTCTCAGAATGAAGCTTCTTCTTCAATCAGAGATGAATCTTCTGAGCCTTATCTGGACCTACAGTGATGAGGCTCCACTCACACAAAACTGCAGTAGCACAACAGAGAGCAGCTGCAGGCTGGCATAAACTACTTGATTATCTGATCTTTGAGTCTAATCATTATACGATAATATGATATAATAGATTAAATTATTTTTGGAGGTGATATTTTGAAGGTGATATGCTCAATCAAAAGGGTGTTTTTTAATCTTTTTCTGTCAGCTTAGCTGGTTTTGGTAAGGGGAAAACTGGAGGTGTGCAAACAAGGACATTGAGGAGACCATGATTGAAATTGGTGTTTAACCAAGAATTTCTCTGCTCTTTCCCAAGGTCTTGCCTACCATCCCTACAATGCCTGAAGTGAGAAAACAAAATGTTCTTTACAGCTGCATTAAAGATGGAGATAGGAAGACGTCTCAATACAGAATGTTCATTTAGGAAATCAAGATATGGGGTTGTGAATCAACTGGCTTTTTTTGGGTTTTTTGTTTGTTTGGGGTTTTTTTAGGTAAATCCTACTGTTATCTGATTTATCTTATTGGGCCTGCTTCTGAACATTTTGACGAAGTGCCCAAATAAATTATTTTTCTGAACTTAAACTGGAAGTTGTGGTGGCTTCTTTGTGGTTTTTGCTCAGCGCCGTGTACAGGTTATGCTGACATAGAGAACTCCTTCATGTGAGTTACTGGAGGATTACATTTTCCCTGTTCCACAGTTCCCCTTAACTTCAACCCAGGAACTCCCTGTAACCCAGAGAAATCCCACAGATATTATTTAATTGCAAGTACAGCTTTTTGGCAGAAGAGGATGTGTGCAGTGCTATGCATCATTAAACACAATGGGAAATCAGGTGAGAACAGCACAGAAAGAAGCACGCTATAATTTATCTCATTTTCACTGGGTATCTTGAATAATTCTGAAGCACTGCAACATGAGTGTCCTGAGGGACCAAACAGGGAAGGAGCTTTAACTGTTCCTGTTCTTTCTTCAACTTTGTGCTTTTCAAGACAGTAGGAAATTTAAGTCCAGGAGTGAAATTTTTAAGTACCTGTCCTAAGGTGCAGAAAAATGTCAAGTAGGGTTTACAAAGGCCTGACTGGATAACTGATAATGAGGATGGCTAATTGATAATGAGAAGTAGCTTCCAGTGATTTTCATTGCAGTTAAGTGTCCAAGCACTGAAAATCCAATTAGACCACAACAAGGATTTTGAACGAGGCACTGATGGTTTGCAGTCCTCAGGTAAGAGAGTCTAAAATGCATAAAGGAAAAACAGTGTGCATGCATGGGCCTGTTAATGGTGGGAGTGAAAAACTGCACTCTTAAATGTATTGAGTGTTCAGGGCCACATCACCAAGACCATAAATGCCTAGCTGTGATGTAACTCTTCACAGGAAAACCACCGCTATGTTTATTTTCCTGGAGCCAAGATATTTTCAGTAGGAGAAATTTATCAACTGTGCTGTTTTATTTTTGTTAAAATGTACCTATCCAGTAGCTGGTATGTGCTCAAGAATTATGAGGCATCTGCTTGGATTTGTTTTTTCTTTTTTCCTCAATCAGTAATTAATAGTACCTCGAGCACTGGTATTACCATGCAATAATACCATCAGCTTAAAGCTTCTTAGCTCCCAGATGTCCTTGAGTGGGGGATGCTAAGTCCTCTTTGTTCTTCTAATAAAGAAACACAGAATGGTTGGGG
The DNA here is from genome assembly GCF_023055355.1 of Agelaius tricolor. Taxonomy (NCBI): domain Eukaryota; kingdom Metazoa; phylum Chordata; class Aves; order Passeriformes; family Icteridae; genus Agelaius; species Agelaius tricolor. Next base: position 27,706 of record NW_027269304.1, read on the forward strand.
CTGGAAGGGATCTCTGGAGCTCATCCAGTCCAGCCCCCTGCCCAGGCTGGGTCACCAGGTGACACAGGAACACATCTAGTTGGATTTGGGAGACTCCACAACCTTCCTGGGAAGCCATTTCAGTGCTCTGCCCCTCCAAGGAAAGAACTTCTCCCTCCTGTAGTGGTTTAGTTTACTGCTCCTTATCACTGGGCACCACTGAACAGAGGCACCATCTCCTCAGGAACTGCCTTGGAGACATTTATACACACTAATTAATTCCTTCATAGCCTTGTCTTCTCCACACCTTTATTTGCCACACCCTTTGAGCTTACCAATTCCAGGATGCCCCTGACTACGGGGTGCATCTGCTGCCCGTGCCACTGACGAGAATGAACCTCCTTTCTTTTGATCTGGCTTGAAAGCACACCGATGTGAGAAACGCCAATCACTTGCTTTTAAAATTTGAAAAGTTTAATAGTAATAAAATGGTTATAAAAATAGTAATACAATTAGAGTAATAATGATTTGGACTATTTGAATTAGGACAATATGAGACAATAGAAACAAAGAGTTACGGACATCCGGGTACCTTTTTCTGGGCAGCATAAAACTAAAAAAGGACACACAGTAACAGAGGATTAACCCTTAAAAGCAACAGCCTGTTGCATATTCATACACCTCATACATGATACATAAATTCCATTCAAACACAGGATTCTGTCTGGTCTGTGTCAACTTCTTCCTCTGAATCCTGATGTCATTGTCCTGGCTGAGCAAGGTGGGAAGAAGTTTGTTTCTTCTGATAATGGGGCAATAAATTATCTTTCTCTGAAAGATTCAGGTGTCCTGTGGCTGCTGTCTCAATGCAAGTCCTTTCTTTAGAAAAAAAGCATCCTACATAGCATAGTTTCTATTTTAACATTTTGTTATAACCTAAAATTGTATTTACCACACTACTTAAAGAGAATTAATACAGCATTACTTTCTAACACAGTGCATTTAATATTCATTTTAACATTTGTGAAAAGCCAATCACAAGATAAGCATTTTTCACACCGAGAATCCACCCCAAAGAACACTCGCCTTGAAGCAAACTCTCCACATCCCACACCCCACAATGCTTGTGCCGAGCATCCCAGAGCCCCACAGGCCACCTGGGGCACACTGTAAGGCCAATAACACCCTGCTTCCTTCCAGCATGAGGTGTGGGAATCCACAAAATCAGAGGGGTTTGGGAAAGCTGCAAAAGGCAGGCCCCAGAGACAGTAGATATATGATTAGAGCTAAGCAGCAGCCATGAGATAGGTCAGCAGAAAAATTATTTAAAAAGTAGAAAAGCGAGGAAAAATAGAACAATGGTCTGTGTATTAACACTTGTCTAGAATAACTCTGTAAGCTACAGAAAAGTTTATCTAGCAAGATATTAGGAAGTTTGAAGCTTAATAATGGAGCTCTGTGCATTGTGTTTTAAGGCTTACAAGCAGGTATTGTATTTGAAATAAGCAGGCATTGTTTAACCAAAGGTACCTGTGCTTATAGTGGTTGGATAGAGCTACTGTCAATGTGCTTTTGCTTTGTGGGATTGGTCAAAAAACTTATAAAGTGAGTTGTAACATTAAGTTCTTTGTCTGCTGCCTGGGATGTGAGCTGGTGGCATCTTCCCATTGTCATAACCATGTAATGAGACTGATGCTGGAAAATCAAACAGCTCAAGGCACGTTCCACAGCAGTCCCGTCCCATTCATGATTTGTACAGAGACCCCCGGCTGGCAATAAGAGGCACTTCTGTAAGAGCCTAAATGAGAGATGTGGGACTCCATGGGGCTCTCCAAAATGCAGTTTGTTCCATCCAAGAGGTTACAGCAGTCCAGGGTCGTGGGTGACAGAGCCTGTGCTCACAGCTGTCAGCTCCAGCTGCAGGCAGGCCTGGAGACCCTTTGGCTTTGGTCACAATGCATTATAGACTTTTCTTTTGGTCACAATGCATTCTAGACTTTTCTTTGCTGAGCATCTTCATACAGTAGAACCAATCTATACCTTAACTTTTATCTATAGCCTATCATAACTACTATAATTACCATATTCATGTTACTGTTCTCCAATCACTAAAAGTTAGTATGTCACAGTTTAAGCTAGAAGTTGTTATTCAGTTTTCTTGCAGTGGAAACCTGCAAGAAAAGAGACCTTTTTTCTTCTTGCAACTTTGCTGGCTGGTTTGCCCGTGCTATCTTTCTGCTTGGTAAAAACATTTTCTTGTTTGAGGTGGGTTTATCCTTTGCTCTAAGCCATAAAAACCCCTTCTAACTCACACACCCTTTGCCTCCTTGGTTATGCAGTCAGACTGGCTCAGCAATTCTTTTCTTCCATATCAAAACTTGCTTCCATCTCTATTCCTTCATCAGACTCTACATTTAAAAATCTTTCTGCTAGGCATACATATCTGTGAGACTTTCTTGTCAAACTTCCATCCTTCCCAACAGATTTCCACAGGGCAGGAGCCGGGAAGGAGGAGCCGCGGCCGGCCCGGCCCCGGACGGACGCTCTGTCCCGCCCCGCCACCGCGCTCCTCCCTTCCGCCGGGACATGGCGCAGGAGCTGCGGGGCATGGACGGCGACGTGGAGGACGGCGAGCTCTCGGGCTCCGACGCGGACATGCCCGGCGCCGGCTCCCCCGAACAGGTGAGGGTGGGCAGCGGCCGGAGCGCCGGGCCGGGGAGCTCCGGGCCAGGAGCGCTGCGGGGCGGGAAGGCCGCGGAGGCCGCGCCTCAGGGGGTTTTGCCGGCTGTGGGGCACTCGTTCCCGGGCTGGTGGCTTCTCCCGGGACTTAGTGGCCTCTCCCGGGGCTGCTGGCTTGGCTGTCACTGCGTTGGTGGCTGTCCCTGCGTTGGTGGCTGTCGCTGCGCTGATGGCTGTCGCTGCGCTGGTGGCTGTCCCTGCGTTGCTGGCTGTCCCTCCCCGGTACCGCCGGGGCCTCCCCGCGGAGCCGCGTGGTGCGCGGGAACAATGGGGACAGCGGCGACCGTGAGGGAGAGCGGCCGGGTGACCGCGCAGGAGAGCCCCGAGCGCTGCCGGCTGCCAGCACCAGCACCCCGCGGCTCTCCGTGTCTGGGTAGAGATGCCAGCGCTGTCCCCGTGTCTCTCTGTGTCTCCTTATGTCCCCTCCCTCCGAAGTCCCCAGCCCAGCAAGGAGCTGGAGCTGCTGCAGCCAGGCCAGAGGAGGCTCCAGCACGGGCAGAGGGATGGAGCAGCTCTGCCGGCAGCAAAGGCTGGCACAGCTGCCATTGCTCACCTGGGCAGGAGAAGCTTTGGCCTGAGCTCAGGGTGGCCTGGCAGGGCCTGAAGGGGCTGCAGCAAAGATGGACACGGACAATTGCCAAGGGCTGCAGGGACAGCAGCCGGGCAATGGCTGCCAGTGCCAGAGGGCAGGGCTGGCTGGGATCTTGGCAATGAGGAATTGTTCCCTGGCAGGGTGGGCAGGCCCTGGCACAGGGTGCCCAGAGCAGCTGGGGCTGCCCCTGCATCCCTGGCACTGCCCAAGGCCAGGCTGGACACTGGGGCTGGAGCAGGGAGGTGTCCCTGCCATGGCAGGGGTGGCACTGGATGGGCTTTGAGGTGCCTCCCAATCCAAACCAGTCTGTGATTCTCAGAGGATGTGAGGAACTTATTCTGTGAGGAATTCGTACTGAGAGTTTGAGGTATTCACGGCAGTGCACAGACAGAGAAAGATTTCAAAGATCACTGTGTGACACTGTATGCGTAACAAATTTTATTTTCTCTAGTCATTTTGATCTTTGCGATATAGTTCTGAGAAATGAAGCGAAAAAAGAAGTTTTTTACAGAAATGTTCAGTCTTTTTTTATTTATGCTGTGTTTGGGGTTTTTGCATTACACTTGAAGTTAAAAGTTTGTATTTCATAACGTGGTAAGTTGAATACTTCCCTTTTCTGTTTGGAGAAAGAAGAAACAGCACCGTGTCGATGAAAACAGTAAGACTAAAGAAAGAATTTTCATTTCACCTGAAAGTGAAGGAAGAGATCTTATATTGAAAGATAATGGGACAGCATATAACTTTATGATAAGGAATCAGTCAGGGAATAACTGGAATTAGGAGTAAAAGCATTTCTTCAGTATTTGTATATCAGTGGAATGATTTTTTGGTGGGGGGGGGTGTTCTAATTCATTAGACATAGTTAATCCATGGTGTCTTGTTAGTTTAAAGGAGGAAAAATGGGTGGTTCTGTAAAGGTTCTGCTGTCCCCAGGTTGGTCATGTGCTGTCCTGACTGAGCCAGGATCACAGAACATTCTTAGTCTGAGCACCATCCCAGTACTGTGGGTTTGGTTTTGGAGTTTATTTTTGGTCATTTGGTCTTCTCACTTAAAACTGCAGAGATGTTATTAACTTCTCTGATGTTAGACAAAGCTCTGGTAGGTTGCTGGGTTGTTCTGGTATTTTCCTGTTCTTAGAGCCTGCTGTGCATCTTGCCCAGTTTGCACATATTCACCACTTTTCCAGTTCTGTAATAAATTTTGCTCAGCAAAGTTTGCCCTGAGGGGAAGAGCAGCTCCTGATGTTTTTCAGTGTCAGCCATGCTCTATTTCATGCTCCTGCACTCAAAATGCAGGAGTTTCAAAGGATGCTCCTGTGCTGTGGCCCAAGAGATGCTCATGGAGATCTGCATGGCCACAAGGGCCAGAATTATGTATTTTAGCCAATCGACAACTTGACAGCTCTTCTAATTCTCATGAGTAATGGGTTTCAATTGGATTTTTAATTGCAGAAGCTGCATGCTGGCAGTGATTCCTGCAGGCCCTTCCAGAGCAGCCTCTCATCCTGTGCTCCCAGTGTTCCTTACAGGACCACCAAGAGCCTGGACTCCAGCGAGGAGAGCGGCTCCGACTCCGACGACGACAGCTGCCTGTGGAAGAGGAAGAGGCAGAAGTGCTTCAACTTCTCCCCTGCCAAACCCGAGCCCTTCCAGCTCAGCCAGAGCCACCAAAGAGAGACTGCTGTGCGCGGGAAGAAGGTCAACAACATCTGGGGCGCCGTGCTCCAGGAGCAGAACCAGGATGCGGTGGCGACCGAGCTTGGGATTCTGGGCATGGACGGTTCAATTGACAGGAGCAGGCAGTCTGAGACTTACAACTACCTGCTGGCTAAAAAGCTGATGAAGGAGGCCCAGCAGAAGGAGGCAGAGACTTTGGATAAGGAGCTGGATGAATACATGCACGATGACAAGAAGACGTGTCCAGCAGAGGAGGAGAACGGGCAGGGCTTCCTCAAACGGAAGCGGCCCGTGAAAGACAGACTGGGGGAAAGGCAGGAGATGAGATACAAGGGAAGGTATGAGATCACAGAGGAAGATTCAGAGGAAAAAGTGGCAGATGAAATTGCTTATCGGTGAGTTAAATAGTGGTGCGTCTTCACTAAGTATTGGTGGCTGCTAGAAAGAAGTGGGGGGAAAGGTCCCCTGCTGCTAAATGAGGTGCCGCACCAGATTGATGCCTCAGGTTTTGGCTTTTCTATTTTTCAGATTCTGTGCTGCTTTAGTGTGTTCTTCTCAGCTTCACATTGGGGGATGGTGAGCTCTCTGCACAGAATAGGGAAACAAAACAATTCCTTCTGTAGCTGGGGACCAATGACAGATGATCCAAATCTCAGGCAAGAGCACAAACAACGTGGGCTGGAGAGAGAAAAACAAGCAGGGTGGGACTGCATGGGCTGGAGCTGGAATTGGACAATTAACTCCAATATGCAAATAGACCAAAACCTATAAAAGTGGGAGACCCCATGACTGGTTGTCGATTTTTGTGACCATTTTGGGTTCACCTGGGGTGTAGCCCTGGCTGGGCTCCTGTGCTGCCCAAGGTGTATCCACTGAGGCCTTTTAAAAAATCCCTACTTCATTCTTTAATTCTGTCTAGACTCACTTCTAGGTCAGCCTTCTCAAGGCATAAAGATGACAAAAGGCTTTTCCAAAATCCTGGGATGAAAATGCATCACAGTGGCTGGTGATCTTGCAGAAACATCCAAATAATACTGCCTGTTTCTTCGAATTTTTATATTTTTATTTACAGAGCCACTAGGATAGTTTGTTGTTTGGGAACAGGGCAAGGAAAAATACTGCTTCTCATTATACAGATTTAGTAGTGGCTTTTTTGGGAAATTCCCAGTGCTTGTTTCGAGGTTGACACTAATGCTGTGGTTATCACAAAAATCTGGTTTTAACCTTTGAAACTGTAGATTACTGGGCAGTGCAGTGTTTTGGATGGAGTTAAACTGCCACACTCCTCTTTTACTTGTGCAAGGGAAGAAAATTACATTAAATGGGAAACAAGACTTAGATTTACTGACACTTAGCTTGACATGTAAGTAAGACTTGGACAAGGATTGGGTTTATTAGTCATAGTTGTTTTTATGCATGTAGTATTATTTCATTAGTTATTAATGCTGTTAATAGTTCAGGGTAGTTTCTTATTTCTTAATTTGAAAAGTTCAAGCATATTTCTTTCAATAAACTCCTTTTTGTTGTATAAAGCTTCACTGAAATAGGCCAGAAGCCTCTTTTTTCTAATTGTAGTAGCAGTGGCACTGAGCTGTATAAATACAATACTGGTTGTAGTGTAATTTTTGTTGTTTTGTTTGCTTTTTATTGATAATCGTAGATCAGTCAATAAGCTGATTTCTTCTTTGTTATGTAGGTTTGACTGAAATGGCACATGATACAGGGGAACTTTTATACTTCCTGCTTTCTCCAGTTGCTGATTTAACTGTAAAAAGTTAATTTTAACTGTTAAATGCACAAGAAGCTTTTATATTTTGATTTATGCAGGTCTTTGCAGTTTCGTATTTGGTTTGATATTTTACTCATCAATAGAAGGAAATTAACCACTCAAGGCATTTTCATTGAAACAAGTTTTAAAAATCCATGCTTCAGGGAAAAAACATGCTTCAGAAGCTCAGTATTTTGAAATCTGATTCAGTAAACCATTTAAACAAATTTGAACGCATAGACTCTTCAGCACAAAATTAATTATTATTCATTGTGGAAGTTCCACAGTCAGTTATACTCAAGGAATTATTCTGACAGTAAATGTGCCTTTTTTTTTTTTTTTTTCCCTCTCTGTTCAGACTTTGTGAGCCAAAGAAAGACTTAATTGCTCGAGTAGTGAAAATAATTGGGAAGAGAAAAGCCATCGAGCTGCTGATGGAAACAGCTGAAGTAGAGCAGAATGGTGGACTGTTCATCGTGGTAAGGAAAATGTCATCCTGTGGGTTTGCCAGGGATGGGCAGGGCAGCAGCTCTTTCCTTGTGGAATTTTCACTACTTGTAGAATTTTCACACAAGTTTCTCATGCTGGGCACATTCCCCTGGAGTTTCATGGCCTTCCCTTGCCATGAGACTCCCCTAATAAACATAAAAAAATAATTTGTATAACCCCTAAAAAAATTATCTGTGTAACCTTCCAGCAGGATTTGAGCAAACCATGAGGTGAGTGAACCTGGAAATTACCCAGGCTGTTGTGCTGAGAATGGTGTCTGATTTGCAAGGATAATGCTGTGTCTGTTACTGTGGCTCTCCTTGGAATCTTTCCCTCGTCATTGAGGATGAAGGATTCTCAGGTTTGAATAAAACCCAGCATTTTCAACATCCCGGTTTCAGAATAACTCCCAAAAGGAAAACTGTTACCTTTATTAGGGAGCCACTGGCTTGTGTATCAGGAGAGCAAGACTGGGCACTGATAACTGTTAAAAATAGTGTTAAAAAACCCTGTACTCCTTGGTTAGGTTGTCCATTTCTGGTCTGTTATTTTTCTTGTTAAATGATGAGTCTCAGTGCAAAAAGCACAGTGGGTAAGAAAAGCTGTGGGTAAGGAAAAAGTGGGTGAGAATGAGGAATTGCTTTCACTTGATTACAATTTTTAAGTTCCATCACTTGGAACTAGAGAGGAGGCTAAAAACAAGTAGGGGAACACAATTAAAAAAGAAACCAAAAACAAAATAAACTAAAGAAAAAAAACCAACCCCAAACCAAAAAAAAAAAACACCTTCCTCTTTCAAAAAAACAAAAGGCAACAAATTCCAGCTGGCTAGTTGTGTTAGAAGCATTCTGTTGTCTTGAAATTAAAAAAGTGTTTAACAGAGGAGATGAAGGGACACAGCTCCTGGTGGCACAGGTTGCTTTGGGAGCAGATCAGGGTACACTCTTTGAAAGAAGGCAGATCACAAAAGGCACCATGAAATGCAGCTGATAAAAAGATGTTCAGATGTGCTGTTTCAAGAGCCTACTTAAAACCTGACCATCCCTCTTCTCGTAATTTTTAGATTATAGAGTACATTATTTATGAGGAAAGTATCACACTTTGCACTGGTATCATCCACTTTTTACTGGAGTAAAAGCAGTGTTTTATACTGCAAATTTTAATTGAATAATAGTATGATAATTAGCACTTGTAATTTACAGGGGTTTCAAAGCTGAGCCCCTTTCCATGCACTGCTTCTGGGTCAAACATGTGGTGGGGAGGAATTTTAAAGTGCAGGTTGTGTTTCCTGTGCTTTCAACAGAAATGCAAAATCCTGCAGCATTTTTCAAGTTGTAGCATTTCTGAGCACAGAAAATAATTAAAAAAAAAAAAACTGGGATGAACATAATTTTGTTAGATTTGTTTTAGACATTTTACTGAGCTTATGTGTTAGGAATGCTTTGAATGTTTAACCTAGTGCATAAACTTGTTGCAGATAGCTGTGAGAGTAGTTAGAATATTATTTGTATTTCATTTCTTCTCTACCAAAATCAGCTTTAGTATGTAGTTTTAACAATTTAACATTATATTCTGAGGGAATTTTTTTGTAACTTCATTATTTTCCTGTCCAGATTTAGCAGGCTGATTGTTGACCTTCATATGACTAATTCAGTCACAAATGAGACATAGCCAAGGTTATTTTCGTGTGGTATTTGACACACCAGAACTTAAATTGGCTTTATTCTGCCTCAACATTGAGTGTTGCCTCAGAGGCTATTTTTTTCCCTAACACTTAGCATTAAGCTTGCTGTTCCTAATTTCCTCTCTCCCTATTAAGAATGGCACCAGGAGAAGAACACCTGGGGGTGTTTATTTAAACCTGCTGAAGAACACACCGAGCATCAAAGAAGAAAAAATCAAGGTAAAAATGTCAGGAATTCAAATGTGCATTCTCATTTGGGTTTTTTCCTCCTACTAGAAATGTCACGACTGAAACTCTCTAACTTCTAACAAATGTAACTGTGTATTTCATTGAAACCAGGCTTTCACATTCAAAAGACAGGCAAAATATAAAAAAATCTACTCAAAAACTATTAAATTGCCATTAACTCTTAAGCAGAGAGAACTCATTTTTGCATGTTGCCAGTCACAAAAACCTGTTGAGGAAGATGAGGTTGTAGAGTCTGGCAGAGGAAAATGTTAGATTTTCCTGATTTGTAGATTGGTATTCTTTACAGCAAAGCTGTCACCATGGTGTTTCTCCCCTTGGAGCTTTGTGTCATTGTGCATGGATTGAATGCAGGTCTCCCAGTAGAATATTTTTGTCCTGTATAGCTCCAGCTGTGGCACCAGGCAGAATTTCTCATTAAACCAGTTGATGGTCTGATCTGAATTGCTCACTGGGCTCATCTGTGGTGCTCTTTAAATCAGTTTTATAAGCTTGTAAATATCATTTCTCTTAGTTCTTTTAACTTAGTGGAGAAAATACCAATTTTTTTTTTGGTGGTGTATGCTACTTTATTAAAAAAGTTTTTGTTAGAGTTTTTATTTTGCTTATAGGTCGATACAGGTAATTCTGTAAACCCTTCTAGAGTCTGGTAATGGGAATTGAGAAAAAAGTCAACTTTGTGTCAGCATTGAAATTGTTTGAAGAAAAGAAAAAGAGAAAGGAAAATAAAACTCCAACTTCCTTTCATAGCTTGCAGTGGTCAGAAAAAAATTTTAGAAGTTGCAAGGCTGATCACTTTACACTATTAAAAGTAAATTTTCTGTTCTTCCCCTCTTCCTTAAGTGCAGTCTTTTCTCACACTTCTGCTCTCAATAGCAAGTAGCTTAGTTAAATATTGACTAGTATTTGTTGTATTTTCTTTTTTAGTCCTTCACTTTCTTTTTTTTTTTTTTATGACATACCAGTAAAATGAATATGCAAAAATGTTTTGCCTGTTTACTTGTTTTCTCTCAAGGAAATATTCTATCTGGAAAACCAGAAGGAGTACGAAAACAAGAAAGCTGCCAAGAAGAGGAGGATACAAGTTCTGGGGAAGAAGATGAAGAAGGCCATCAAGGGGCTCAACCTGCAGGAATATGATGATGCATCTCGTGAGACTTTTGCCAGCGACACAAACGAGGCTCTGGCTTCCCTGGAGGACCTGCAGGAAGGGCACCACGAGGCAAAGATGGAACCTGAGGATTCCATTGAAATCGATAACGCCCACGATTTGGAGATCTTTTAGTTACTAATATTCCTGATAGCAGAGTCTCTATAAAAACATGTTCAATGAGCCTTTCTTGTAATCCCGTGGCTTCTTGTTTTCAAAGCATGGGGGGAGTACTTGATGCTGAAGAACAGGAGGTAATGCTTAGCTAAATTTAACAGCATGAAAGAGTTTTAATTGTCCTGTTACTTGTTTGCTGAGTCCTCAGAAGCTGTTAAGATTTTTCTAGGTAAGAGCCCTGCATCACCTTAGGAAGTGTTTCTAGTCACACATTAGGTTTAGGAGTTAAGGCTATGTTTTAACCAAATACTTCTCATTTAATTTGCTGAAGTACACAAAGTCATCAGGTGAGCAATGCTCTTTACTACAGATGAACAGAAAAAACAGAATAATTTTAGTCTTGATATAAATGATCATATTCTTAATGTGGCCGTGTATTGACAAAAACAGTATTTATAGGATTAAGACCTGTAAAAACAGATTGGTTTGTGAAACAATTTTAGTGGTCAGTGACCTTTGAATAACAACCTTGTAAATAAGCAGTATTGAGCAATGTATGCTTCAGATTTCTGCAGTATTTTCAATCTTTGTGTTCCAATGGTGACTTGAGCTTCCAATCTGTTCTGTCTAAACATGATTAGACACACACCTAAGTTCCATGGATCTTTATGTTTGCAGACAAATATAACTGAAAGCCTTCAGAGTAGTGAGATTTTACTGAGCTGTGTTCCCTTCAAAGGTCTTTAGTCTGTCCACGGAGATACAAACCCTTTTCCTTGCAGTTCTTGTTTCTGTCCTCCTCCTGTGTGCAGTGAGATAATGTGCAGCTTGCAGAACATCTGGAGTTTTTCTGTGCTGACTCTTGCAGGGGATATTTTTTTTTTATTATTTACTTGATGCAGGAGAGTGTTGTGTAGTCTGTTAGTTCGGCCGAAAACAATTTTTATGTTGAGTATTGTTTTTAATATAGCTGAAGAACACGTGCAACACTGATTTCTATGTCTAAAGTATTTTGTCACTAATAAGTTGTAGCTTTTTTCGTGAGTAGACACTATTCAGCCCAATTTTTGCCCATAAATTTTGTTCACATTTGAGTCCTTGAGTTTCAGAAGGAAAGTGTGTCACTAAAACACATAATCTGTTTATAAGATTGAACAATTCAGTACTGCCAAGAGCTGGCATTTAAAGGATTGCAGCATTTGAAGAAACATTTCTTATACATAACAGCACATTCCATTACCTGCCTTACTAAACCTAGGTTTTGACTTTTCTGCTTTTTATCTGTTTCACATGTCAGAGCTCCTAATTGTTAAAAAGTTAATCAGATGTGCAGCATGCCTTTGCTGGTAGTAGTTGCTCGTGCTGAAATAACAAAAATTCTTATTTTTTCATTAATTTTCCTAACCAGTGATGGTCAGAGTAAACTGGTAACTCCTGTATGGGAAACAGAATTTTGTGCTGTTTAATTGCTTTGGGACTGTACCATTTCATCCTGGTTCTGGGAACTGCTTGGGGATATGTCTTAACTCTTTTCTGGATAGAATCAGCAAATTGTAACGTTGGTTTAAGCAACTTTTTTATCGTTATGTAATTTGCACTGTGTATTTTTTTAATGTTAATATTTCTAACGTTGATTTCCCAGGCAAGGGGTACTGAAATGGTGTGTAAAGTGTTGTCTTTAACAAAAGGGTGATATGGGCTTTAAGCAATTGGAGAGGGCAGTGAGGATGGGGAGGGGTCAGGAGAGGGGGCCTAGGGGCTGAGGGCACTTTGAGACTGAGGGGAGACTCACTGGGGAGTCTTTAAAATCCTCAGGAGGGGAAGATGAGGGGCAGGCACTGATCTCTTCATTCTGCTGAGCAGTGACAGGACCTGAAACCTGGAGCTGGGTCGGGGTTTTCAGGTTTAGTTTGGGTATCAGGAAAAGGTTTTTTCCCCCAGAGGGTGGTTGGGCACTGGAACAGGTTTCCCAGGGCGGTGGTAACAACACCAAACCTGACAGAGTTCGGGGAGTGTTTGGACACAGGCACAGGGTGGGATTGTTGGGGCCAGGAGCTGGACTGGAGGGTCCCTTCCAACTCAGCAGATTCCACGGTTCAGTTACTGTTACCACTACTACATCTGCAGTTTATTTTCATGAGAATGCTATAGTTTTGTTAATAAGAGAATGCTATATTTTTGTCAATAAGAGCTACCTTGAAAAACATCAGGTTACAGGACGAATAGAGAGCACAAGGTGTTGTCCATGTGCCCCTGAAGAAAAAACAGATACTTTGATAACAACCTTTATTTAATCTTCTAGTTTTATGCTTATAAAGATATATCCAAGAGACACATCCAAGTGGTGTGATCAGATAAAACTGTAATGCAGGCATTTCTCAGGAGAGAGCTTCCAGCCCAGCCATGGTCTATTCCCCAGATCCATGGCACTTTTCCATACCCGATTCCCACTCTTTCCCATGACTGTTGGAATCATTCCACGGTTCAGTTTCCTCACAGTGTCCAAGAGACCTTTTCTTACCTCGTGGTTGTTGTCTATTTTCCCTGGCTTTCAGTGGAGCCCTTCCAGAAGCCAAGCCAGTTCAAGATGATGAGTAGCCAAGTCTTGAGGCTTGGTCCACCAGCAGTCTTGTGTTTGGTATCAAACAGGCTGCATTAAGCAGCACCAGTTTCTGTGTGGTGCTGCAGTTGAGACAGAATTTATCTCCCAGCTCCTAATTGATCACCTTCAGTTTTCCTGGGCTGATCCCTGCACAGGGATCTTGGTTTTTTGTCTGGGAGCAGATCTGTGTCAGTTTTGGTAGCTGATGTTCTGCAGACAAAAAAATGCAAGCAAAACAGGTTGGGGTTTGAGCTCTTCAGGTTTCTCTGATAAGCAGAAGTTGAGGCATTATTTTTTCTGGAAATAAACACTCTGTACTGCTGGTACAGACATCACCCTCCATCCCATAAACTTTACCAGCATAATGAGCCATCTCTGTTATACCCAAAGAAGATGATGAAAAAATGAGGGAAATGTGCTTTGGTCTGGGAACACAAAGCTTGTTTATAACCAAAGACCTTTTGCTACCTTGCATCCAAAATTCCAGTGATTTTTGGTACAACTGGAAAAAATAGCTTATTAATGATTCAGTTTAACTGTGGATCTTGAAGGCATCATTTGAAGTATAATTGCAATTTTACAGATTCTCCTTCCCCTTCCAAGTAGGTGATCTCATTAAGGTGTTCTTATGCTCTCTGGGCTTATTAACTGCTGTTCCAAACCAAAATTCTCAACCAAGCATGAAATTTCACAGTTCAAGGTATAAAGGTGACGGGAAAAGGAGATGATTGTATTAATCATGACATTTTAAATCCGTTGTATTTTTTCAGAGAAAAGGTGAAGTCATAGACTGAGTAATAAAGACAATTCTTGAGGGTTTTTTTTAAATTCTGAGTTTTTATGAGTCATAAAACTTTAGTATGACAATGCTCATTATTTATCCCCTTAACTCAGACCGTACTATCAAAACACCAATTTTGTATCATTAAATGCATACAGAAAAAAAATACGATCTTGAAAACTTTTCCCCAAATAGAACGCTTTATTAATTAAAAACTTACTAGTGACTCAATATATATCAGCATTGTTGTTTAAGACATAATCCCTTTGAAAAGTATTCTCATTTTTCTGTGGAAGTTTCACTTTTTTAGTTTTCAGTCTGGATTTTTCATTTGTTCCATCGCTGATTAATGGTGTTTGGGTTTTGGTTTTCTCCCCCAATGGATAGTACAGCTATTTACGGTCATTATTTTACATTTGATGTTTAGTTACCACTGACGAGTTTTATACTGATACCATTTCAGCCATTAAAATATCTTTATTCAATGAGCAGAACTGAGGAAAATAGATCCTGGAAGACCATTCTGTCTTGGAGCACCAGGAGAGACCTTACCACAAGGATGAAAGAAATACCTAAAAAAAAAAAAAAAGCTTTGAGAAATTTTAATTGATATCCTCACACATTCCCATTTCCAGATGTTGGGCAACTGTGATTGCTTTTCCATTTGGAAGTCTCATGAGCTGCTTTTTCCTCTTAGAAAACAAACTGGGACAGAATACTATGCAAGTATGCAAAGGTATACAAAACTGCACCAAACTGTTGTGTGGAGTACTTTCTCGACAAAGAAAAATAATTTTAAAACCCCACCAATTTGTTGTTATGCTGACACGCTTTCCTTGTTTAAGAATATGACAACCTAAAATATTTAGGACTCAGAGTTTTGGTGGAACATCAGAATGTCTGTGTAGATGTGCAGGAGTTATGTAGCAGCCCAATCTTGTTTTTTCCTAAGTAGTGTCAAATCTAAAAAACAAATTGCATTTATATTTATTTAGGAAAATATATAAAATTTATCTTGCACCTTGTTGCTGCTCCATTAGGAACTTCTGTCGTGGTAGATAAAGATCTATGGTTAACACAACCTTCTTTTCTACAGAAGTTACTTATAATACTATTTCCATGCTTTAAGAACAGGAAACACCTTCTGGTGAGCCTATTTAACATATCAGCATTATTTGGTTTTTATTTTTAATGTTATTCCTCTGAGCTGTTATCTGCAAACTGCCTGATTTCTTACCTTACCCAGATACTCCCCAGTGAAAGTTACTGAAGATGAGTTTCTGTGCCAGAACATCCCCAGTACCTCTCAAAAGACTGGAGCTTTTTGCAGGCTTGGATGCCCCAGTTAAGCCAAAAGAGTGTAGAGCAGATGAATTCCTGAGCCCCACAGCTGCAAAGTGCAATAATCTGCAGTTTGAAGAATGATGGAATGAAAAGATCAGGGACCAAGCAGGTGAAGAAGGGTCTGGTCTTCAGGATTCCTCACCTTGAAGATTTATTTTCCTGGGTTCTGCCTGACTGCCTGGGCTCTCAGGAGCACCCTGCTCAGCAGCCAGCTCTGGCAGTGACCTTCTCCAGGAGTTTCCTGTAGATAGGTCCCAAAGCATTTATGGGGTAAGCTCCATGCCAAGGGCCCTGGCCCCTCGGGACACCACTTCCTCTCCTCTCTCCCTCCCTTCCTCCCTGCTCCAGGTTTGTTTGCTCTCTTCACAAATGAAAAGAGGGAGTGAGACAAAAACCTGCTGCAATTTTTTCTGCACAGCAACCCCTGCAGAGAATGGAGGGGTGTGTGCATGTGACATAAGCCATAAGGTAATTCTTAGAGTCATCTCAGCAGTTATATGAGGAGTTAAACAGATGAGATTAAAGCAGGCGTGAAAGAGGATGTTCATGTAATTAACACATCACTCTGCTGCTATCTGCAAAACCAAAGTCCCCGCCCAAGTGATAAGCTTAGAGGGAAATCAACAGGTTCCTCCATCCAACCCTTAAAAAAATGGGGAATTAGAATATAAATAGAAATAATACAAATGAAAGAGAAATAATAGAAATAGAAATAGAAATAGAAATAATAGAAATAGAAATAAAAATAGAAATAGAAATAGAAATAAGAAATAGATAGTAATAGAAATATTCCTATGAAAGTCATCTAAGTTCAACTGCCTGACTATTCCAGAGCTGAGAAAATTTAAAACCCTTTATTAAGGCTATTGCCCAAATAATTTGTTTTAAGGGAGGGGTCAGGCATGGGGTATCCATCACCTCTATAGGAGCTCTGTTCCTGAACCTCCTCTGAAACAGCTCTGAGCCACTCCCATCCATCCTGTCACTGGATCCCTGGGAGTTCTGTGCTCCCCCTCCACATCCCCTCCTCAGGAAGCTGTGGGGAACCACAAGGTCATCCCTCCAAACAGGACAAACCCAAACTCCTCAGCTGCTCTTCATGGGACACGGGACTCTGGATGCTTTCCAGTACCTAAATATTCTGCTTAAACTGTGCCCAACACTACACACAGAAAACCCCACAATGCTCCTTTGGACTTTTGGGAGTGTTTAAGAGCTGCCAGTTTTATGTAGGGAAATTTAAGCCTCCCAGCAGTGAACAGGAATTGATAACAATGCTAAACCACCTCTGTGAAATTACTTGATTTCAGTAATAAAGCAATAAAATAATTAGGATTATTTTATTTTTATGAGGGAATGTGTTTAAGTGGGAAAAGCAGAATTTTCTTCTCTAAAGATGTAATTACTTGCAATTTGCAAACCAGCACACTTTCATTGTAGTTCAGAAATTCCTAAAAAAGACATAAAGTAGATACAAGTGCCTTGATACTTCAAGGTGAAGTAGGTAGATGTTAACAGCTCAATTTGTAAAACCTTTAGCCTCTAAATGGAGAACACCACACAGTAGGATTTAATGAGCCTCTTTCAAAAGCCTAAAAATTATCTACGGACTGCAGTCCAGAGCTGGTTGTACTGCAGGAAACAAGGCTGTGCTGCAGCTTTCTTTTGCTGCAGCTTCCATTTCCTTGCAAGCCTGATTTGCACAGGGTAGAAAATAGAGGAAAAACATTTCCATTGAAACATAACCCAGTGATTCTTGGTGGGAGGAGTAATTTCACTTGAGATATTTCACCCCTACTCAGGGCACGGGAAAAAGGCTTTAAGAGAAAGTGTCACCTGCAGTTTCCCTGCTCCTTACATGGGAATTTCTGCATGCCCACAATTCCCTCCAAAATATTCCAGTTTAGCTCTGTGAATTTAGCTCTGTGATTGTCCATAATTCCTCTTCCCCACACAAGCACAGCAGAGCATTTGCCTCAGTTCTCTCCAAGGATGATCAGACTTCACCAGCAGCATGCAGACCCCTGGGCTATCCTAAACGTTTCAAGGCTATCAGGGCAATGGTTTCTACCCTGTTTATTGTACAGTATTTTGGAGAAAGGGAGTTAGACCTTCCAGGAGGTGGAACTCAGCCTCACCTGGGAGTGAGCTTCCTCCCCTTAACTGGAAAAAAGGAAAAACATTAAGGGTCTACAGGCTAAGAGTACTGGAAATTTTTCAGAGATGGCTCAGGAGACCTGAGAGAAATTGGCTGGTTTTTCTTAAACTGAAAGACAAATAGGAAAGAGTTATGTTCAGTGACTGGTGGTTCAAGCTGAAGATGTGGGAATGGCACCAAACTGAGCAGTTGCATCCCTGAAGGAAATCCTGTGCAGGTGCTGGATAATGTCTGTGAATCAGGAGTGTGAGGGGAGGAAATCTGGATCTGGTGTGTGCTGGGAGGACAGGCTCCCCCAGAGGAAGAGTAAATGAAGGAAATAGCAGTTTGAGAAGTTAAGGAGGTGTTATCAGCAGGATCTGGAGCCAAACTCAGCAAGCCCCATCATCTAAAGTCCTACAATCCAAAAGGAGGCAGCCACCATATCCCTGCCTCAGCATGGGCCAGAAAAATAATTTTATTTGTATATATTTAGTTATATCAAAAACTAATTTTAAAAAATTCTGACAAAGTGTGTCCTCTCCGCCTTCCTCTAAGTGTCGCTCCTGCCCAAGCATTCCCTAGAGGAGGACAGGCACTAAAATAGCTTTTTGTCAAAAAGCTGTGGGGTTGTTTGGCTTGTGCTTATCAGAGACCAACAGTAGTTACTCTTTAGAATAATGATAATAAAAAAGATAACACATTACCACTGCTTTCTGTTTCCAAGCCACTTCTTTGAAGGTAGTTTTATGATGTTTGTCTGTAGAGCTACAGTTGTCACCTTTATAGCTCAGTCGGGTAATTACAAAGAATTACCAGGGGAGGAGGAAGGAATAATGAATTTTCTATCCTAAAGAATAAAAACACTACTTGCAAGTGAAAAGGTTTATAGTAAATAAATCAACTGATTAACAAAGGTAGCTATATTCATTAGATTTTTCAGGTATCTGTGAGCAGGATATTCCTTTTCTACTTGGACTTGGCAGTTGATTCAGAGTGAGGCATGAAGTTTATCATGCAGGCTGGATAAAAAATAAATTACTTCCTTATTCTTTCTTGGTTGTTTCTATACCCTATATTTCTCCAGCAAAATATCCTCCCATATTGGTACACACAAGAGGAAGTGGTATTTTGCCAGGGCACATTTAGGGGAAATCACAGGCAAGAAAAAATTAGCTACATCCTGAAAGGACAGGCAGGGGAGAAATAAACAGATTTTGTAGCTTTAAGTTTTTATCCCAGAACTTTGGAGATGATAACTTGCAAGTCCACTATTGCCTATCTGCACACATATTTTCAGAACTAAGTCATCTCTGCAAGATGTTCAAGCAATCTTTGGCACAAGGCCTGAAATAATTATTCAGATATCTTCAAACTTTTGGAAGCAGCAGAGTACTGTTTGAGCCTTCGAGAAGTTTGGGAGATGATGAACAGATTCTCAGAGTTCCAGAAAGCACAGGGGTTTTCTTTTGTAGCCAGCACATCAGTGTCTTAGCTATTACCTCGTTTGCATTACACTACTTTCCTTGTAAGAACAAATACGAAGTGCATTATCCTCTGTTGTCAAAGGTTGTTTTTCCCACTCACAGGCTACTACAAGGCAGAGCACCTTTCATTCACGAGATAAGGTTTCTGTCTGCTAATTCCAAAATGGGGTTTTTTTTATCAGTAAGAATATTAGCTCAAGCTCTTTTTGGTGCCCTTGGCAGCATTTAACGTCATTTGCCATTTCAACAGTGCCCAAGAGAAGCATAAAGTATTCACTTTTGCAAATGGGTACAGAATCAAATAAGAGCCTTCTGTGAAATCCTGTCCTCTGCTGAGCAGAGCAGATCACATTAAAGTTGGCATGGATGAGCAGTCATTTATCCCTGGGTGGAATTTGGCCCTTTGTGAGATGCCATTTGGAATTAATACCTAAATCTCTTAAACCATGAAGAACTAAGCTTCAGGATTCCAAAAATTCTTCATGTGCAAGGCAGCCAATTATCAGCGTAAAATAATTTTTATGTATTATTGTAAAATAGTTTTACGATGATGCAATTTTAAAAATACGTCCCTGTAGAAAATTAACAGAAGATCTGAAACATACAAAGGTGTGACTTAACAATATTGATTCTCTTGTCATCCCCCCTTAGAGAAATTTCAAAAGGTAATATGATTTTAAATGTAGTTTCTTGTAGTTTAAGCAAGAAACACTGTAGTGACCAAGAAGCACATGTGGCCTCAATGCAAAAATGAAGCTGATTTGGGGAAACTGCTGCAAACTGTGTCCATCTGGTGACAGCTAAGGCCAAAATTCGCAATGAGACGCTCATAGATCATGGAAAGTCTTATATTTTGAGCCTTATCTGGCAGAAAAATAAAATTAAATAAAATACAGGAGCATGAATTTAAAAGTATACATATAGAGCTGAAAATAGTCGCAGGTAAAAAAATAATAAAATAACAAAATTATTCTCGTTATAGAAAAAATAATCCTATCTTTAGTCCGTGCTTTGTTAATTTAGTAGCTGAGGGCACTGCTAAACTTTTCCCCTCCCATCCCCACCGCAGGAATTGTGATCCTCAAGCTGAGAGATCAGATTTTGTGTTGTTGGACCTTGGCTTATCTCACCTTAGTTCCTTAATTCATGCTGGGGCAGTGAGCTGATTTTTCAGAGAGCTTGCTAGCTGAATATTAGAGGCAAACACAACACATTACTTTAGCCACTGAAGGCAAGTGGAAATAAAAAACTTTTAATTTCCTGTAGTTAATTCCAGGGTGCTCTTGCACCATTTTGTAACAGATGTAGGAGAACTTCAAGAAGTGTTGTTCTATAAGCAAATTTATTCTGTGAAAGGCAGTTATTAATGAAAATTATAGGGTGAGACCAGTTTTGCTGAAGTCGCCAGGATCTGAACAATAAAGCTCTGCACCCTGGTATAGATCTTTCTTTCTGAATAATTAATTATGAGTAATTAATCCTGCACATACCTGTGCACTGAAAAATGCTTGTAATCATGTTACTGGTAGTTTAAAAGCTAAGAACCTGCTAGTAATGTGCCTTTCCCTCCAGAAGGAAGAAGCAGCATGGCAAAATTAAATAGAGCCATAGTTAAAAAGCAATAAAAAATAAAATCATTTAAAAAATAAAATCTCTTTAAATTTTCAGAACAGAAATTCTCCAATACTTGTGGTTCATAAAGCCCAGAACTAGAAACTTATAACCAATTACACACTGAAACTGCCTTCTCAAGTTTTGGCAAATCTTTACATTTGTTCTCAAAGGATTTTTTTTTTCTCTGAAATGACTTCTTGAGTGCTTGTATAGTTTTCTGGGGATCCACAGTCCCACCTAACTTAGGGCCACAAATAGCTGGGCTGTGAAAAGACACTGCTGTGACAGTTTTGAAATTGCAATATTTTTCCTCTGCCAAACGAGATTTTGGACAGTTTGACAGACACAGCTAAAGCAACACTTAAAATGAAGAGTTTTCAACTATCAACTTCAGCAGGCTGAGCAAGTCTCCTTTATTCTGAATCTTCAGAGAACTCATAAAAAACACATACTGAATTTCCACTGGAGAGATACTGTAATGCAGTCTTACATATCTAAGAAATGAAGTTTTCTTCTGGGCTTAGGAGGAAGACTTGCCTTAATTGCATTGAAATTGTTTTGCGGCTTACAATATTTTCCTTATGTCAGTCCTCTCTATCAGAAATCCCTTGACAGGTTGAAGTCATCAAAGTTCCTAACTCTGAAACAATATTCACAAGGCTCCTTCACGAATGTGGCTTTTAAAGAATAACTCTACAGCCAAGATGCCAAACTTTCAAAACATAATTAGTACGTTGCTAACTCATTTAACAAAACCACAAGGCTTTTGTACGCCCCTGTGTCCCCAAAGTATGAAAACTGGTATTTCCAATGCCTGCAACACCCCTAGAACAAACTCTGACGCTCCTTATCTTTGCAGCATGTAGAAGAGGCTATTGAAATAAAACTAAATATAAGGGCATGCCTGGACCAGAAATCTGCTGCATGTTTATTGTATTTTATTTGCGCTGCCACCCACAGCAACTCCTGTAGGAGCAGACAGGCTGTCCACATTCTAAGATTTTAGTGTTTTCATAGTCTCAAAAAGCAGCCTAGCCTACTCCAACTCATTCCAACAGTGCTGAGAGCAGTTCTGCAGGTGGGGTCTCACCTGAGCAGGGAAAAGGGGCAGAATCCCCCCTGCCCTGCTGCCCACAATGGGGGATCAGCCCAAGGCACGTTTGGCTTTTTGGGCTGCCAAATAAATAATTTGTGTTACCTCCATAAATGGAGTTGGTTTGCCAGCCTGAGTCCTGTGAGGCTCAATAACACCTGTGTGGTCCTTTAGACATAAACTGCTGACCAGCCCTGGGGCTGGGGTTGGACCTTCTCCTCTCTGAGAAGGACTTCACAAACTCTGGAGGTCATTTTTGCCGCTCGTGACATTGCAGGTGTGTCGCCCTGAATTTTTTTAAGATTTTCTAAGCCTTCTGATGCTTACATTCTTGCAGCAAACTTTCTCGCGCGCTTTCTGTAAATAACTTATTGTTTTGCATTCTTTTATGGAGGAGGAGAAATTTGATGGACTGTTGGTTTGTTCAGTGTCATTGGAGAGGTGACACTTTCACCCTCCAGTCCACTGCCTCTTTGAGAAAACTCTAAATATTGGAGTGAGAAAATAAACTCCCCTTTTTCTTCACCTTGAGAGCAGTGGTGTGTGCGCTCGTGTTATTTCGTGTCCTACAGTGACACAGGTGGGTGTCTGATAATGCCAAGGTTGTGGCTTGGATCCCTCTATGCGCCATTCACTTAAAAGCCAGACTCTGACAATGCTTCCAACTCAG
Organism: Agelaius tricolor; assembly: GCF_023055355.1. Lineage (NCBI taxonomy): Eukaryota > Metazoa > Chordata > Aves > Passeriformes > Icteridae > Agelaius > Agelaius tricolor. Next base: position 49,875 of record NW_027269304.1, read on the forward strand.
AATTCTGGGCTTTCTGTGAAACCTTGTCTGAGGTTCCCACCTACGCTGCTGCTGGCACAGTTGGCAGCAGCACAGCACCCACAGGGAGCGTCCTGGTCCGTGCTGCTTCCTTGGGCTCCTCAGGATCCGGGCACGGTGGGATCGAGGGCCACCTCCAGGGGCTGGAGGGCTGTGACCCAAAGAAGCAGAGCCCAAATCAGCCCCCGTGTCTGCAGAGCTGCCCGCAGCCCTCGCTCCGCACTCGGCTGCAGATCGGAGCCGGCTTCTCCTCAGCCCGGCCCCTCGGTTCGGTGCGGCCATCCCCAGGCACGGAGCTCCGTCAGCTCCCGCAGCTCCGCCAGCAGCTCCGCCAGCCCTGCCCGCAGCCGCCCCAGTCCTGCCCGCAGCTGCCCCAGTCCTGCCCGCAGCAGCAGCAGCAGCGTTAGCAGCGTTAGCCCGGGCGCGGCGCTGGCCGAGGTGCCCGCCGAGCCCGGCTGTGAGGGCAGGAGGGGCGGGGGGGGGGCCCGAGGCCCTGCCCGGGGCGTCCCCTGAGCTTGGGGGACGGAGCCCGGCTGCCCAAGAGGGACCCCGGGAACGGCCTCACCAGCGAACCCGAGCCTCTCGCACGGGCCCGGGGGTCCTGCAGGTACCCGAGGCTCTGTTCAGCCCGGCTCCCGTCCCTCGGCAGCCCAGAGAGCTCAGGGGCACGGGCCCGTCCCAGAGCCCGCAGCCGGCCAGAGAGGGCCCTGCGGCCGGAGCTCCCCTGCCCCCGCTGGCCAGAGGCCTCCCCCGGCTCGGTGGGACAGGGCAGAGGGGCTCCGGACAGGGCAGAGGGGCTCCGGACAGGGCAGAGGGGCTCCGGAGCCCTCGGGGCTTGTGCTGTCGAGGGCAGGACCGAGGGCGCGGCTCTGCGCTGCAGCAGAGCCGGAGGGAAGGGGCAGCCCCGGCCCAGCCTGGCCCTGGGGCTCATCCCCGCCGATCCCCCGCGGGATCCCTCCAGGAGCTCCGGCTCCTTCCACCCGAGGAGCTCTGCAGCAGCCGGGAGCGCTTCCCCGGAGACCTGCGGCACAGGAGAAGGTGGGAGGCGGCAACAGAGCCCAGGGAAGGAGAGCTCGGGGCTGTGCTCTGGGGTGATCCCGCCCTTACGGATCCGGCTGGGATGTGCTCCCACCCAAGTGTCTGGGGCACTCTTGGGGACAGGGACTGAGGATCAAAGCCGTGACCTCCCACACCGGTGGGGACAGCTGGGAAGCCTCGGAGACACCGGCGTTCAGCCTCTGCGGCCGGGGCTGCTGCCAGGCCCTGCTGGAGCAGGCAGGGCAGGTGCTGGAAATGGCCGTGCCGGCTTCTCTGGCCCTGCTCGATCTGCAGGGACCCTTCCCTCGGGCTGGGCTGGGGGAACGCTGCCAGCAGCCCTTGCCCCAACACCTGGGACCGCTGGGACATGTCAGTCCCCTCTCCTGACCCCCTTCCCCATGCCCCCATGCATCCTTCTTGCATGTATGAAAGGCATCTTCCATTCTGTGAGAAGCTCCAAGTCAGCGCAGCTTCCCAGACCAGCACCGCCTCCTGACTCCAGCTCAGGCCAAGCCAGCTCCCTCGTTCATCATCTCGGACAGCATCGTGAGGCCCCTGAGCAGCAGGAAGAGCAGACCACTGCTTGGGTATGTCAGGAGCTTCAAGGCTTTGTACTGCAGAGTGGATTTCTCTTTCTCATGGTGGGAGCTGAGCAGCTGACAGGACCCCAGCAGTGAGATCCCGGCAGAGCGAGGCTGCCCACACTGTGCAGCTCCTGGTTCCCAGCACCAGCTTTGGGTTCACTGGGGCTTCTCCTACTGACTCACAGCCAAGTTGATGAGGTGTCCTCCTCCTTAGTGTGGAAGTGCCCTTTGTGCCCGAGTTGGATGTGCAGGACCTTCTCCAGAGTCTGAGGTGTGAAGAACATCCACTCCCATAGTCTGAAGCTGTCCCTGCTAGGGAATGTCCTGCACCATTCCTCAGGTCTGGCAGCCAGAGAGCCTCAGGATCCCTCTGCCCACAGGGAACAAGGTCTTGTGGCTGTTGGGGCTGATAGCTCTTATTTTCTGCCTCAAAGGTCAACATGCTGTGGGCCAGCATTACAGGCAGAGCAACCAGGCTTTCCCCAGCTGACACTGCATCGGTGTGCTCCAGGTTTTCTTGGCTGCTGTCCACAATTTTTGGGACCTGGAAGGGCCACAGGTGAGGGTGGTGCAGCCTCTGGAGCGCAGCCTTGTCCTCAGCTTCCCTTCCCATCCCTCTCTGATGCTGAAAGGTGGTTTCAGGTGTACCTGGGCTTGGGAGACAGGCTGGGCTCACCCAGGGCTCGCTGGTGGGCACAACTGGAGCTGTGCTGGGACACCAGAGTGTCCCCTGCTCAGGGACAACAGGAACCCTCCAGGGACAGCACTGCCCTCTTTACACTGTGGTGGGTGGGAGCCCTCCGTGGGGGTGACACAGGTGACACTGGGGCACAGGGACAAGGCCAGCCCTGTGTCCAGTGACCTCATGCAGGCAGCAGGGTGGGGAGAGATGTGTGTGTAAAATTTCAGGGTTCCCTAAACCCTCTGGGCCCACCCCATAGCCATCCCCTCTCCAAGACCTGCTGGAGAAGGTTGGCTTTCCATCCCTGCTACTATTTTTGGGTGTGCAAACATAATAAACATAGTTGTGCTTAGTAATTATTTAAGAGTTGATAATGACAATGTTCCAGATGTGGGTGAGTGGAAATGAGACATTTTCACTCCAGAAAGAGCAATAAATTATTTTCTAGATGCGCAGTTCTGGAAGTTAAAACCCTCCAGAGCCCCAAACTCTCTAGATCTCTGTAAAAACAGAAGAGAGGCTCCCTGACTGGCAGGAGAGCAGTATTTGTGAAAGACAAGCAGGCTGCTAAACTCTGGTTTTTCTGAAATTCTGTGTGCTATACTTGTCCAGAGATGTGGAGCACATCAGCTTCACAAGCACTCACCTTAACTCAGAGAATCTGGGAAACTCACCATGCCTGCTGTTACCTGTCACATGCCAGATTAGACTTGGGGCAAGTGTTTAATTTTCTTTAAGATGTTTAATTTTGCAGTGACTCACACAACAGGTTTGCTTTTCTCCCCTGCCTCTAAGGGGTCAAGGATCTTGCTAAGACTTTGAGCTGTGATTAATCTGACACAGTTCATACAACTAGCCTTTGAAAACAAAGCTGACAGTTTCATAAAACTAATTACAAAGTCTCAGAACATGGCAATAATTGATGTATTCCCTAACCATGCACTTACAATGTGAATTAAAGTTGTCCTGTCACGGGACCAGCCACAGCAATGCACTCTCATGTACTAGTAGGGTTAATGCCTCTGTAACTTCATGGCAAAAACCTTTTTTTACCAAAAACTAGTACTTCTCTATAAGCACAAGCCATCTGTGCAAACAACTGGGCTCTTCAGCGAGGAGATTCTCTATTTACACTAGCCTGTTCTGGAGAAATGCAACTTTTCCAGTTTTGCGTGGTCTTTTTTAAAGTGAGCCTAACCTGACCTTCATGTGGCACTGTGTAATTACGAGTTTCTGCTTCTCCTTCACCTTCCACAGCTTCTCCCCCTCCCTCCCTCTCCCTCTCTCTCCCTCTCTCTTTCTCAGTGTTTTGCAATCACTGCGGGGAGTGATTCCAACCACAACTAACAGCCCTATCACTGCTTCTCCCCTGTGGGCAGCTCTGCAGTGCGGGTAGAAAACTCCCTGGGCCGCTCTCCAAACGCCCACCCCGTGTGTTTATCTCTTCAAACACATATCCCTGCGTGGCTCAGCCTCTGCCAAGGCAGGGCGAGCTGGAGGGTGCTGGTTTAGATGATGGTTTAGATGATGAAAAGCAGAGCAGGGCAGTTCTTGTGATGGTTCTTTCTGCTTCTGTTTCTCCTGCTCTGCTTCCATTCCTTGATCAGACTCTCAGAGGCAAACGTTGTGTGTCCACATCCCAAATGTGTCTATTCATCTTACTTTGGCTTTTCCTGGAGAAAGAGACCCCGCAGAACACTAAACAAACTTAGAAAAGTTTTCAGTGCGAAAGATTCAGCAGAAATGAAAAACAGGCTTTCCATTCTACCTGAAACAGCAGTTTAAAAAAAAAATGCAGATTTTTAATGTCATTTGTTTGTTTTCATTTCATATACTCATTTATCTCAAACAATATTGATAGCTCTCTTTGAATCCTGGTAATCCTGGCTAAATTAATATTTTTAAAGTATTTTTTCTAGGAAAGGCTTCAAGTTCTGCCTGAGGGAACCTACAAAGTGCAGTGTAGTCAAACTTAAGTTATTGCTATACAGAGCAACAGTTAGAATTTGCACAGGGACCATGCAGCAGTCACAGTGATAATTTTCACATCACTAAAGCCAAAAACCAGGGAGGAGTATTACTATTACCCCATCTGCTCATGTGAGGAGTCTCCAGATTTTGTTCTCTTTCTAAACAGCTGCAGACACCCCTGTGCTCTCTCCTCCTACCATGGCTGTTACAGAAAAAAAAAATCATTTGTATTCATTTTTTGTTGTTTTGCTTGGTTTCTTGAAAGCCCAGACTGAAGCAAATTCTCTTTTTGGCTCTTCTTTAGCAGACATTCCACAGGTGGAAACAAACAAATGGTATTTTCTCATGCATACTCAGGTTAGGTGATATAAAATTAAATATTTGTATATTGTTCTTCTTTAGGAGAACAATATCTGAATCACTGAGGTAACCCTCAGACTGTGGACACATTTGCAGAATGTATTCACTGTGTCCATTTTAAAAGTAAATATGGTACAAATACAAATTATTATATACACACATAAAATCTGTTTTAGCAATACAAAGTTGGCAACAGCAAAAATGGCTCATTTACTAGGAATTACAGGATCTGTGCAAATTTCCCAAAACTTAAATCAGAGTACAGAGAAAACCTTTGCTACTAAATGGTGCATGTTGGAAGGCTTTTTTTTAAAAATGTCTCAGTTATTGAAATGCTTTCCACATTTTGAGCAGGTGAGTCCAAGAGGTGCACTCTGTTGGGTCTGTAAGTTGTGTACAAGCCCCATATACACAATTTATGCTGACTACAAAAAATTAATAAATTAAAATTAATAAATTGCAGCTGCAGTGGCATTTTGAACCCGTGTGGAAAAAAATACTTGTGATGTATTTTAGAGGTGTGTTAGAGGCAGGGCTGAGTCACATGGGTAAATACCACATTCCCTTTATTTTTTTTTGTTTGTTTGGAGCTGCCCTAAGTAAAGAGGAACAGTGCTGATACTCAGTTTCATCAGCACAGGCACAGTTTGAAGACCCATCATTTACTCACTTCCCTTTTCAGACTAATCCAGCAGGAAAAATTCAATCACACAAGCACCAGAAAGAAATCTCAGATATAAAGAAAATTGCAGGGAAATCTGACAGCAGCAATGATTGCTTGTTTCTTTATTGAAGCTAGTCTTGCTGTTGATACCAACACAAGTTTATTTATTTTTTTTTTAATAATGAGATATTAATAGATTCAACTATTATAATTTTATGTGCATAGGAAATGCCACATCTTTCTTTTTTATTAGGTGGAAGCAGCAACCTGAAAACCCAGACTGCTGAAAAATAAGCATGGAATAGGCAAGATCAACATTTAGTTTTGCCACTGGGTAATTACAACAAGAAGACTGATCTGGCCAGCTGCTTCCACTACAATATTTGTTTCCATTAATACTTTTTTATAGTATTAGCCAATCTTGTCTGCTAAATAAGCACCATTTATTTTAATCTCATGTGATAGACCAGAAGCTAAAATGCAGTGGTTTCAACAACAAAAATATGAATCTTGAGGCTTCTGAAGGGGAAAGGAGGGCCTCCTTACAAATAGTTTGGATTTTTAATACATCCTTTTGATTTGGGCGGTGAAATAGAACACATCACACCCATACCTCTGTTGGGAGAGAAAAGTGCTTTGCTTCAGGCAGACAGATGTAGTGGGGTGGGGAAGGGATGATACCGCATTTTTTTTATGACAAAATGAAAACTACTCGATTTAAAACCAAGCACCAAACTGAATTCTGGAAGCAGAACCAAATTCAGAACCAGAGCCAGCACTAAACACCTGCAGAGGGCTCAGTTTGTCCAACAATAAAACCTCCCAAACTTTGTCTCTTGTACTGCCTGTGAACACAGATCCTTTCACAGCAGTGCCAGCTGCAGTGTAAAATTACCCAGGGTTGTAATCCTACTGTGCTGACAATTTTATGTTCCAGCAGGTGCTGTAGAATTTTTTACCAGCTGCTATCGCTCTTGTAACCTAGCTTTTCTGTTTTTCCAGTGGAAAAGGAGGAAATCTAGTAAATGGCAGGGAAGGAAAAACCAGAGATAATGGTTTGTGTCAGTAAAGGCACCATGTGGGAAAAGCAGGAGCTCCCAGCTATGACTTAATTACTTTAGTTATGTACACCCCTGTGATTGGAATGTATTCTTTTTGCAGTTTGAAGGGCTGTCACCTAGCAGTGAAAATTTGCAAAAGGACTCCCGTTTTTCCTGAAGAAATTAATGTTCAACCTGAAAGTGAGTGCGTCTCACTGGCAGCAAAACTTCAGGAGCCACACTGACATCAGCCAAGGAATATGAAAATGCAGATTCCAAAGCTGGGCTGACTCCACCTCAGGAATTGCACTCCGAGTCCTGAAACTTGCAGAATCATGGAATCAGTTGGGTGGGAAATGACCTCTGAGGTCATCAAGTCCAGCCTGTGACTGAACACCACCTTGTCACCCAGACCATGGCACCGAGCGCCACTTCCAGCCTTTCCTTAAACACCTCCAGGGACAGTGACTCCAGCACCTCCCTGGACAGCCCCTTCTGCCCTCTCATCCTGTAGCTGGGAGATCCCTGGATACCAAATTCCTTCCAAGCAGCCCCACACTGGGTGCTCAGGAAGCAGCAGGAGCCAACGCTGTGTTTTAAACCACAGCGAGCAGCCTGTGGGTGAGGGACACGTAAATTCTGGGTAGGAAATATCCGGCACAGCAAAATTCCTTATTTATGAGGGGTTTACAGCTGCAGCCGGACACAGCCCAGGGGAGCCCAGGGGAGCCCAGGGGTGCCCAGGGGGCCGAGAGGCCGATGGCCCCTGGGCTGTGCCAGCCCTGGGGCGGCAGCAGGAGCGGGGCAGGGCCCGTCCCTGTGCCGGCCCTGCTGAGGCCACATCTCGAGGGCTGGGGCACCTCTGGGCCCTCACGCAGGCAATGGAGGGGCTGCAGCGTGGCCAGGGAAGGGAACGGAGCTGGGAAGGGAATGGAGCCCCAGGAGAGGCTGAGGGAGCTGGGCAGGGGCTCAGCCTGGAGCAAAGGAGGCTCAGGGGGCCCTTGTGGCTCTGCACGGCTCCTGCCAGGAGGGCACAGCCGGGGGGGTCGGGCTGTGCTCCCAGGGAACAAGGGCAAAAGTAAATGGCCTGAATCTGTGCTGGGAGGAGTTAGGATGGACATCAGGAGGAATTTCTTCCTAGAACGGGTGGCCAGGCACTGGAATGGGCTGCCCAGGGACGTACTGGATTCACTCTCCCCGGAGGTGCTGATGGAAAGCCTGCACGGCGCTCAGTGCCATGCTCTTGTTGACAGGGTGGTGTCCGGCCGTGCGCTGCGCTCCATCACCCCCGCCTGATTTATCCCACCATTCTGTAATTTACAGCCACGCCGCCAAACCACTGCCTCTCCCCGGGAGCGTTCGGCCAGCCGAGGGGCGCTGCGGGCGGCCCGTGCGGGGACCGCCGGGCGGGGCGGCGGGAGGGGACGCGGGCTCCGGGTCCCTTTGTCCGGAGCCATGGGCGGGAACGGGGGGCGGGAGTGAGGGGCGGGAACGCGCGCGGGGCGTGGGCGTGGCCCGGCGAGGCGTGGCCTCAGTGGCGCGCCCGCCGGCCGTTGGCGGGTTTTGAATTTAGCCCGCGGCAGAAGGCGGCTCGCGATTGGCTGGCCGGCGGTCACGTGGGCGGGAGGGCCGCGAGCGCGGTCCGGCGGGGCGGGCGCGCGGCCATATTGGATCTGTGCGGAGCCGGCGGAGGAGGAGGCGACGGCGGTCGGTCCGTCCGTCCGCGCGTCCGCCTGTCCGTCGCTCCCTGCCCGTTTCCCGCCCTGCCGGTGTCCTCACCCCCAGCCGGCGCTCCATGGCCGAGCCCACGCCGCCGCGGACCCGCGGCCCAGCCGTCGCCGCGATGCCGCAGAGCCCGACGCGCATCTCCCGCCTGCAGGAGAAGGAGGAGCTGCGGCAGCTGAACGACCGCCTGGCCGTGTACATCGACAAGGTGCGGAGCCTGGAGACGGAGAACAGCGCGCTGCAGCTGCAGGTGACCCAGCGGGAGGAGGTGCGGGGCCGCGAGGTCACCGGGCTCAAGGCGATCTACGAGGCGGAGCTGGCGGACGCGCGGCGGGCGCTGGACGACACGGCGCGGGAGCGCGCCAAGCTGCAGATCGAGCTGGGCAAGCTGCGCGCCGAGCACGAGCAGCTGCTGGGCAGGTGCGGGAGAAAAGGGCTGGGAAGCATCGGTGGCACGGCGGGATGGAGATGGGGCTGCGGGCGGAGCGGCGGAGGAGGCACCGGCGGGGCGCGCCCCGCGCCGCCCGCCCGCCCGTCCCGCCGGCGCTCGGCCGGGGGTGCGCGGCCGGCAATGAATGGGGGAATGAATGAGGAGGCACCGGCAGCGCTGCCGCCGCTCCGCCCCGGCGGGAAGAGCCGGCCCCGAGCGCCGCCCCTGCCGGGTGCGAGTGCCCCGGCCGCCGCAGCATCCGCGGGATGCTCCGGTGCGGACGGAAAAAGGGGGGAAGTTTTGTTAGACAGGTTAGATATTAAGCAGGAGTTCCTTATTGTGCGCTGGAACAGGTTGTACGGGGAGGCTGGCGCGTAAGAAATGAGGTGAAGTGCTCTGGTTGCTACCCGGAGTAAAGGAGACCTTAGAGCACCTTCCTGTAACTACAGGAGGCTGCGGAGAGATTTTTGACAAGGGCACGGGGTGATAGGACAAAGTGGGAACGGCTTTAAACTGAGGAAGGGCAGGTTTAGATGGGATAGCGGGGAGAAATTCTTGGCTGTGAGAGAGGCGGTGTCCTGGCACAGGTTGCCTAGGGAGGTTGTGGATGCTCCCATCCCTGGAAGTGTTCCAGGCCAGGCTTGATGGAACTCGGGATGGTCTGCTTATTTTGGGAACTTGGGACTGGAAGAGCTTTAGGGTCCATTCCAGTCCCTCAGCACTGTGATTCCATGACTATTCACCTCCCCCTGCACGGACAGAGGGGCTGTCTTTAAGACTCAGGCTGCTTCGGGATGAAAAAATTGAACCTTTCTCAAACAGATTAGCTTCATAATGTGAAAATACTGACTAGGTAATACATGGATCATGCTTAAAACCAAAGGGAGCTGTAATTTCTGTGTGCCCTCTTGGATGTTCAGATGTTACAAAAGGTAGAATTTGTATCCACGCATCCCCCAGACTGACGGCTTTAGGGCACAGTGCCAAGATCCCCGCTCTTGTAGCAAACTGATTTTGAGACACTAGATTTTGCTTCTTAAACACTCGGCTCCATTCAATTGTTATTTGGTTCCTTGTTTGTGTTTACCTTCAATTTGATTTTTATGACTGCTGCAGTTTTAGGCATTCGCGCCTTCGCCTTGGAATCACAAGGTGTGACATTATTGGGATGGGGGGGGAAAAACCCTCCAGGGTTGTTATTCTTCCTCTGCTACTGTGTCTTAAATGCTCTCTCAGCCCTGATTTTTCATGATGAGGAAGATACTTCATGTGTAACCAGCATATTGATGTTCTCCCGTGTCTGCAGACAGCTGATATCTTTTGGACCCTGTTATTTAAAAAACCCCAAAACTGTGAGCTTCTAATTAGTGAGACTGGTTGTTCTTGAGGTTCTCTCTTGATGCCTTATGAAAGTCTTAAATCAAAGTAGTCATTGACAGTGATAGGGGAATGCCAGGTGTAGCTGCTGACAGGCACCAGCATTACTTGACTCCGGGGTCAAGCCAGGAATTTCCATCTCTTAGGGATTTTATTGAGGAAGACGCACTCTTGTGTCAGCTTCTCACAGGACTCCATGCGTGGGACTGGGATCTAGATGCAGTCTGTGGTGGCTTCCCTTTATGTGGCTGGAACCAAGGCTTTAATAACGTGGGCATGGCCATCTGCATATTCTGTCTTGCATTTGCCTGTGATGCTTGGCAAAAACCTGTTTTGTTGGGGACGGGGTGCTGATTGCCAAGAGCTCCTGGAGGCTTTAGTAAAACAAACACTTAGTGCTGTTTGGGGCTCCTGGGTTCCACTTGTTTGTGGCTCTTTGGTGGTGTTTGGTGCTGCCAGACCTCACGGTGGGCGTGCAGTTTCTTAGTCCTCTTTGAGTGCTAAGATGGATATCTTGGGGATATCTAAGCTTATCTGTAATTCTATTTGCAAAGCCTTAAAAAGGAGCAGAGGGGTTTTTCACTTGAACTGGGGCACGGTCCTTCATGGCTTCTTAAAGCTGTTAAATCACATTGTAACCTGACCAAAAAATGCTCTTAAAAGCACTTTGCACAAGTGTGCTTAGGAGTAGTGTAAAGGTTTGCAAGGTAAGATAAGGATGCGTGTTCTCAGCAGGATTTTCCTTGCCCTCTCTGAAAGCTGAACTGCAGCAGCTGCATGCACTGGCTTTAGTTAAAATGTGAGTATGTTGTAGTTTGGATCTAACAGAAAAAAAAAAAAGAAAAAAAAAAGAAAAGTTACCTGGCACATTTGGTTTGTGTGGTTTAGGCATTCTGGTAGCCATAAAATTCAAATTAGAGATGGCTTTGTTTCCTTACAGAGCTAGTGGAGGAGAAATGTCCCTTCAGGTGTTCTGGGTCTCTGGAGGGAGCAAAGATGATTTGCCACTTGATTATCTGAGGCTGGGCAATACCATTCATGGTCTAGCTGGTCTTCTTGTGTTACTTGAATATTTTTGCAGGTGTTACTCTTGTTTAACTCTATTTCCTCTGTTTAGCACAGCATCCTTCTTAATTGCTTGATGCATTTTATTCCAATCATCTTTCAGTCACTCTTGGTGCCTCAATCTCAACCTTCTGGTTACTCTCGAAGTGCTGTAGGACTTCTCTTATTCTTTCTTTACAAAAATTAAAGCTCCAGTCACCTGTTTGTTGGATTTGCTGGATTCAGTGCCATCTATATGGTGTGATGCACCAAAAAGCTTGCTCTGCTCATACTTCAAATCCCTCAAGAAAATTGCATTTGTTTGCACTCCTATATATAGCAGATTTGTTGAATGCTCTCCTAGAGTGCTTGCCATGCAGCCATGGGTTCTGCTCTAGCAAAAATATGAAGGTTTCCCTTGATACTTCATACATACTTTTTGTATGGCTTTTCTATTAACTTGATACTTCAAAGTTGGTAATCTCTAAAAGAACTAGGGGTGAAAAAAAGTGAGATTAAGAAAAAAAGAGCTTCCCTATTTTTGTTCTGGAGAGGGGATGGGAAAGTGATACTCATAGTTGTGTAAGTAGGAAGCTTGTGATGGGCAGAATGGAGATAAAGGAAAATAAATCTCTGTGTCTTAAGACTTGGGGGAAGAAACCATGTAATTTGAGTTTGGGTGTATAGAATTCTTGGAGAGCTCTTGGGAGGTGGAGGAGAGGAAGGTCTCTCTTTCATAGTTTGAGAAAGAATTGAGAGACAGTACAAATTTCACAGTATTTCCAATTTATTTTCTCATTAGTGATTAGACAAGACTTTACTGTATGCTTTGCCATTGGTGTTGGCTGTTGTAGACACATGCCTCTACTTTCTGTCCTTTAAATAAATTGTGTAATTAATTGTGACTGCTGCACTTTTGCCAGTCAAGGGCTGTGGCAGACACCAGCAGTAGCTCCACAGAAAAAATGTCTGTGCATATTGATTTCCAGCTGCTGGACTTGCTCGTGGGCAATAAAGCTGAAAGGTTGCCTGTAGGTAGCAGGACCATGAAGTCTCAAAATACGTGGTGATACAATTAACAACAAATTACTTTGGGGTACCAACTCCCGTTATTTTTAGGTAAGAGTGCACTTCCTACAACAGAGCAGCGTTGCCTTGGCTGGGAGTTCAGATTGCTGCAAGTTCCATATTTCTCGAGAAAAAGATTAAATAGACAAGGCATACAAATCAGTGAAGGACATCATCCTTGGGCATGTCATAATGCCACCATTTAAGCAGCAGGTCCCAAATGCTCCATCACATCCTACAAGAGTGGACAAAAAAGCTTCTGCTTTTTGAGGGGAAACGTGTCATGGGCTCATCCTTTGCCACAAGTGCACACCAGGGAGAACTGCTGGGCCACGACGGTGGGGGCAGAAAGGTCTCGTGTGTCACTGGAAGCAATTAACTTAACAAGGGTGCACATTGTGAATTTTGGCGCAGCTGTGTCACCAAGTCCTGCTGAACAAGGGCGGTTCAGAAAGCCAGGGCTGGCTGCTGCGTTGTGGGGCTCTGCTGATGGGTCAGGTTTCAGCACGGTTTTCCACTGGTGGAAGTGGTTTCCAAGATAAAGAAAATTTGCTTCTAAGAATGCTTGCAACGGGGACTTAATTCAATGTACAGCAGGTCAAAAATCCCCGGCTGGACTTGCCCGTGTTGGTCCTGTGAGGAAATTGTGTTCTTTAGGAGGTGTAAGCTGGTGTTAACTCCAGTTAATTTAGGAAACCCATTGTTTGCATTTGTCTTTGGCAGGCTGGGGTTTCACTGTGGCACTTTGCCAGTGTTGAGGGACATCTGCTCTCCTGGAAGAGGAGAGACAATGTGATTAAAGTAACTTCGAAGGAAATTCTGTGTTTTATTGAAGGTGTTGGTAAAGGACTTAATCTTCCTTTATTGTCTTCAGGTGTTTTGTTGAGTGCAAGCATTAATAGCAAATGAAATTATGGCAAGGAGTTAAACTTTAATTTTAAACATCAAACAGATAATTTATCTGGCTGGCTTTGCATCTCCAATTGGCCTTCCTTTCCATCCACACTCCGAAATACATTTCTGCACTGAGATTAGGCAGTAAAATAAATATCAGGAACAGCTTCCCATCAGCCTGTGGCTTGAATTACTGTGCAAGTGTGTGGCACTCTGCAGCTGGTACCCTGAGCAGCTACCCAGAACCATGTGGTGTTGGTGCAGGCAAAGATGTGACACCTGTTCCAGGCTTCTCCAGGGCACATATGTGCTGTGAGGAGCTGGAAAGGAAGCTGACTTGAATTATATTTTTTTAGGCGTGTTTTTCTTGTTGTAGGTGATCTTGTTCTGAAGTCAGCGTGTCTTCTGTGCAGTGTGGGACATAATTATTGTGTCTCAAATACGTGGACATGTGATGAGGACAGGGTAGTGGGCAGTGGCTTGTGTGTGTAGTTTCTGCTTAAAATGGGGCTATGGGGTTCACACAGATGAGCTTCAGGTTGGATTTGTGACTTCAAGCAGGGTCACAGCTGAACAGTATGTGACCAGAGATGATGTGTTGTTGTTGGTTGCAAACATTTAAATAAAATGGGTAACATGAGACACAAGGTTGAAACAACATTACATATATTTATTTACAGGAAAGCCAAACTTGTCCAGTTTCTCTTACTTTTATGTCGGTCTCTAATCGAAAATTTGAATGCTCTTAGGTGCTTCTTACATTATTTAAGTCACTTTCTTGCAAAATACAGCCTTAGCATTTTGTCTGCCATGGGAGAAAAATGTGGGAAACTGACTGCTAGCTAAATAAAACATCAAAAAATTCATTACTGTAGTTGGTTTTTTTTAATTTTAATTTTCATATTTATCTACAAGTGGAGCAGAAAACCAACCCACTTTGCAGTAAATGTAATTTTATAGGGGTCTAAATATAGGTTGCATTATCAGGAATGGCAACACGTGTGTATCTATGTCACGACTTGGCTGAAAGCCTTTGCTTTTCGAGGAGGGTTTGGTTAATGTTGGTAATGCTTAGCTTGGTGATCAGGCTCTTAAGTAGCTGCAGAAAAGAGTGGGTGGGGTGTGGGAGGTGAGAAGAATCTGCTGTAGGCTGGTGGCATCCTGCACTTGGTCACTTCCAAACGAAATTTTGAATTACACCTCCCAAGGTCTGGCTGCTGACTGCTTGCCTTGCATTTAGGTGTGTGGTTTGTCTGGCTCCAGATGGTCAGTTCAGCTAGAAAATTATTTCTGTGGGGTTTTTGTTTAGTTGAGGGTTTTTTGTATGGCTTTTCTATTAAGTTAGCAAGATGTTTAAGGAGATGACGGGAAATTCTAGGTTGCTGTAAACAAATTCCATGGATAAGGAGATCCACGCACTTTGAAGTCAAAAGAGAGAAAACCAAACTGCTTCTTTGAAAAAGATGCAAGTCAGCAATTACTTGTTTGCTCTTATTTTCCTTTCATGAGTCAAACTACTTGAAAAGGAGCACAGTTCTAGGTAATTTCTGAACACTGCAACAGGAAGGTGTTTGAGGTTTTTTCATTTGCTGTATTCAGATGTAGCTTTGGCTCTCTGGGGAGGAAGAAGCCAGCTATTGTCAAGAGGCTGAAGTTTTTCCTGCTCAAAATTAATGGATGTAAGGGTGAAGTATGTGTTGTATACATTGGTGTTTGTTTTTATAAATCACAGAGGCTTTTCTGATCTTTCCCTCCTTTCCCGAATTCCCTTCAGGGCTGGGATGACACTGTTGAGTTGCTGAGGTTTCATCTGGCTTCCAGCGTTTGAAGTGTTGAGCTCTGGTTTCTGTTTTCTCTCTGAGAATGTGTTCAGATGAGCTGTCTCATAGTTAGACAGCTCATGTCACTAACAACTAATAGTGCTCAATTTTAATTCTCCACCCACCCACCACCCCCCCTGCTGTGGCTTTTGTTGCATTAAATTATAGTGTGGCTTCACAGACAGTCTTGTTGCAAACAAGCCAGGAAGGGCTGATCTAACTGGTAATACTCTTTGTGGTACAGGTACTACACTGGGTTTTAGTCATGTTGTTGTTGTTGCTAGTCTATTTTATTATAATACCCTTTTTTCTCTGCTGGTGCATGGCAAGAATGCTCTTCTCAGCTGCCTTTCAGTCTGTAAATGCATTAAAAAGGTACTTGCATTAAAATAATTAAAGATCCAAGAAGTTTTAAAGTATCCACACACCTTGGATAGTGGCACATTTTGGGGAATCTCTCTGTTTCAGAGTCCAGGATAATTTGGGGAGCAGCACACTATCTGTAGCTCTGCAAATTTCTCATTTCAGGGTCTGACTTAGTAGGCTTGGTTTCAGCATGGGAGAAGCAGCTTCTTCCTGTTTTGATAAAAGCTTTTATCCCAGAAGTCATCAAGCAAGAAATGTCTGCTGTGGACCCTCATACTTCCTAATAGGGGGATGGAGGGATTGGGGTTTTTTACAGATGTGTTTTTGTACAGATGTGCAACACACCTTCCCTTCCTTCTTTTACCTCTTGTGCTGCACACTTTCCTTGCACGCTGAAGTCCCAACAGGCCTGGGTGAAAGAGGAAGGACAGGTCAGAACCTCTAGGGAATAATGCAGAGAGCTGGAAACAGGAGTGCCCAAACCCTAAATCCTATGTTTTTGTCCGAGCGCTGGATCCGGCTGTGGGTCTGAGGAGTGAAATCCCACTAAGGCAGTGGAGGAAGCAGCTGAGTGCAGAAGAGAGTGTTTTTGTGTTTTTGTGTGTCTCAGGGGCTCCCAGCCTGGCCCTTGGATGCCGTGGGGGGAGCAGGTGCTAATCCCACGGGATCGGGATTAAGGAGCGCTAAGTCTGTTGCGTAAAGCCCCTGCCATGTGGCGTGGCTGTGGTGCTGAGCCCTCCAGACAGGCATTCCATTCCTGCATCCCTCTATGTGCATGCGCCTCTCCTGAGCATGATGAGTGCAGGTAATCTTGGGGGGGAAAAAAAGGATTTTTTTTAAAGCCTGAGGGGTGTCTCCTTTTAAAGTTCTCGTTTTGTCGAGATGCGTTGCTGTTGTGTCTTATAAACCTTACAGTGACTGAAAAGAGTAGTGGATGTATTCTGAATCTATCCAATTTTAATTTAATTTCAATTTATCCAATTTTCTGCACATCATCTTGTTAATTCTGGGGGTTTTTTGTTGTGTTGTTTTTGGTTTTTTTGGGTTTTTTCAATGTCTGGGAAGAAAAGCATAAGAACTGAAGAAGGATATGCCAGCTCTTGTATTATCGAGCCTCAATCTATCCATTCCTTTAAAACATTCATAGTTCTATTAAAACCATCTAGGACTTCTGCTTGCTACTGCCCTTGATAGACAAATGTGGATATCCCAGGCAGAAAAATAATCTACTCCAAGGTTGAAGAACTTGTTACACGTTTAATGGCTGCTTGTGCCATCTAAGGACAAGAAACACTTTGATTCTTGAATATAGGTTTCCTTTCTCCTGTTTTTGATAGTAGCCTGTTCCTGTGTTATTTGTGGATAATAAACTTGTATTTATGTGATGTTACTTTTCTCCCCTGTTTGATTTCTCTGTTTGAATATTCTGGTTTAGGAGACAAACATCTAGAAAATGCTTGACTGCTTGTCAAGACACAAAAACTAATTTGAAGGTAATTTGAAAATCTTCTGTGCTTGCCTTCATAAAGAAATCACCTCTGCACCAGTGTAATTTCTATGATGGCAGATATAGACAGGATCTATATTGTATAGACAGGATTTGGGTCTGTGGAGCTTTGCCATTTTTGAAGGTTGCTGCACAAGCCCAGTAAATTTACCTAACACAAAATGTTTTTGACAGGTGTTTCTCAAGTTCAAGATTCAGATTGCTTTATTAGCCAGCAGTCTATTTTGGGGGCATTTCTAGATTTTCTTGCAACCTTTTCCTAGGCAATTCTAGGTTTTCTTGTGACTTATCTTTCTCTGGTTTGTTCCAGCTATGCAAAAAAGGAATCTGACCTCAGCGGAGCCCAGGTCAAACTTCGTGAGTTTGAAGCAGCCCTGAATTCTAAAGAAGCTGCACTGGCCACAGCCCTTGGTGATAAGAAAAGCCTGGAGGGAGAAATTGAAGATTTGAAAGATCAAATTAGAGAGGTGAGAAGAAAAGATTTCTAACCATCAGGTTCTCTTAGCGAGTGAGGTGCTTTTCTGTATTATGAGCTGCCATTCTGATGAAACCAAAAAAAAGGATGAAAACCTCTCAATTTTTAGAGCTGAGAGAGCTCTTAAAATTGAAGATGCTGAAAATATGAGGGATGTTACTTAGGGGGAAGAAAGCAGATCAAGACTCAAAGTACACTTGACACTTTTCAGAAGTGTTTTGGGGGGCAGATTGACTTCACAAGAACAGATAATAAGTGACAAATAACAATTTCTCTCTGTCCCCCTTTTGTTCCTGCCTCTGGTTCTGGATGTTCTGCTGGAACAATGAGGAGAAAAACCTCTTGTCCTAGTTTTGTTAGCCTTTAGATTTGTAATCTCGAGCATCACCACCTCAAGAAGATGAGTTGTGGAGACAAGGAAACTGGTGTTTTCCATGTATTAAAAATTGATTTGTAAGGAAAATTATTAGGTAGCAATTTTAATGCCAGTTACGAATGTGAAAAATACCGAACTCACTTGTATAAGCAACTGCAAGAGTGTGTATGTGTGATATATAATACTACTGGGATAAATACTGGTATTTGATTGTGAAATTAAAGCTTAATGTGTAGTTAGCTGTAATTCTGTGAGGCTTTGGCCATTTTGTGAGCTCTGCTGCATAATTTTTGTGTTGATTTTTTATTTCTTAAAGCTTGAAGCTTCTTTAGCTGCTGCCAAGGACCAGCTTATAAACGAAACCTTGCAGAAGGTGGACCTTGAGAACCGTTGTCAGAGTCTCATTGAGGACCTGGAATTCCGTAAAAATATGTATGAGGAGGTAAATTTAGCCTCAAGAATTGACATTTTTAAAGAGAAGAAGGCAACTGGTGTGGGAAATTCTAGAATAGGAAAAATAATTTAGGTTGGGAGGTACCTCTGCAAGTTGTCTGAACTCCTACTCAGAGTAGGGTTCACCTCTGTTCTGGCATGAAGATTTCTAATTTCCTTTTTTCTAGGAAAAATGATTTTAGCTCTGAATCCTTGTGGTAAAATAACTTCATGTATCATGTTGTTTCATCTTAAATTCTGATCATGGTATGCAATGCACATGTCTTTTATTAATGAGGAAGGTTAGTAATTTCCCACATAATCCCATTATAAGAAATAAAGTAGAGGGAGACTCAAACAGGTGCTCTGGACCTGCAGTGTTTTTATTTTCCAACCTTTCTAATAGGATGCTTTTGAATCATGGAAACAAAAGAGGAGGAATAGTTGTCTCTTAGAGCTTTCTCTTGCCACCCTCCCTTTCACCTGTGGCATTTGAGTCTTTCCAGGAGGAACCCTAGGGCAGTAACAAATGTACTTAACCATACTGTCTTTTGTTCCACGTATGCTTTTTCTTGCTAGAAGTATTTTCAGCTTTGTTTCATATTGTTGGAATCCCTTTCTTTCCAGAGAAAGCACAGGCAAGCGCACAAGTAAATGGGGAAAGTGGGGTGACTGTTATTTCACAGTAATTTGATTTTGTTGAAGCACACGAGATACCTCAAGAAAGGAGGGATATATTTCCAAAATCTGATGATGCTGAGGTGCATTTGTTGAAAGTTCAGAGAACTCTCAGAAAAAAATGTTGATGGTATCCTAGCTCTTATTTTAATGACTAGCTATTGCAAAATAAGACTGGGCAGACCATTTCTACCAAAAGCTTCATGCCAGAATAATCTGATACTGGAACCTAACTAGAACATTACTCCCCACTCAACAGGACAGCCTCCTGGAACTTTCTTGTCCCGTATTTCCCGAGTGTTAGCATGTTTCTCTGGCTCTCACAGGAAATCAATGAGACAAGAAGGAAGCACGAGACTCGCCTGGTGGAGGTCGATTCTGGGCGCCAGATTGAGTACGAGCACAAACTGGCCCAGGCCCTCCACGAGATCAGAGAGCAGCACGATGCGCAAGTGAAGCTCTACAAGGAAGAGCTGGAAGAGACTTACCATTCCAAAGTGAGAACGATGTTTTTCACGCAGCTGTTTGATGTTACTTTGTTTTTGTTTGGCTTAATAGGGTAATTGCTGGCGGCTCGGAGGGGTTTGTTAGGGAGCTGGGTTTGGAATTAGCATGGGTTTGGGTGTGGATTTGCATTTTCACATCTCGCTTTGGGAGCAGGTTTAATCCTCATGAGGTACAGCAGCAGAAGGGAAGGAAGCACCATGTGAAGGTGGTCTGTGGGGAAAAGTGATTAATGCTGGGATTACTGTGAATTCAGGGAAAATTTTTGAATTGTTAAGCATGATACTGAGCAATGATCAGTAAGGTGTCTCATGGTTTGTTTAAAAATTAATAATGGGGCTTGCTGAGAAGACACAAAATAGAGTCCTCTGAGCCTGTACAAAACATGGGGAAGTTTTACAATGCCCTGTAACTTCTGTTTTTCACTCATCTGGGCAGAAATCTGAAATCAGTTAGACATCATCATTTCCTTCCTCTGCTGTTACTCAGCATTTAATGTCTCAACTGAACCTGGTTTCTGTGGCTGTGCTTGTTGCAGTTAGTATTTTTTAAAAGCAAAGTGGGATTTTACATCAGAAAAGTTCATATAAACTGAATTTATTAGCATTGGTTTTGATCTTCTCAGCATGCTTATCTCCAGGCTTTCAATCTGGCTTGGAAAAGATGATTTAAAATACAGTCTAGCCAAAAACGCAACCTCTCATTGCTTCCTTGGTCTTTATCATCAGGTATAATTCTCTGTATTTTTGGAAACTTAGTTAAAAAAAATAAGTGAGGTTGCTTTCCATCATCGTCATCAAGTTCAATAAATCTGTGGTGTAGCTCAAGTGAGTGTGGTAATGTTAAGCAGGAACGATTTAGTTACTTTATAAAAGTAAAACTGTTAAAGTTTGAAGTGATAGAATGAAACAATAGTGGTTTAGAACGCTAGTTACTGGTACCAAGTTTGCTTATATTGCCTGGAAGTTAACAAGTTTGCCTCTTTTTAGAGACCTGGTCATTTCAGTTTAGCTTCTTCACTAAGAAGAAGCTAAAGCATATTAAATAAACATTTAAGTGTATTAAATAAACTTTAGCCAGCATGAACATGGAGCTCAGTAGCTCAGTTTCAGTAATGTCTACAAGGGACAGTTTTAATCCTAAAGTAAATATTCAGAGAATTGGAATTCCAGGCAGGGCAATCCAACTTGGTAACCACATTTTAGCCCTAAAGAAAGAAACGTTTCAGCGCGTCGGAGCTGCGGAGAGGAACTCGGGTGGCTTAGCGCGGCCTGTGGGTTTGTGGTGATTCATTCCTTCTTCTGGTGAAAGTTACTCCGAAACTGATGTCTTCACTTTGGTGCCCTGCAGCTGGAGAGTGCCAGGCTGTCCTCGGAGATGAGCAGCTCTGCAGCCAACACCATCAGGGAGCAGCTGAACGAGAGCCGCATGCGCATCGACAGCCTGTCCTCCCACATCACCAGCCTCCAGAAAGAGGTATCCAGCTCTGCCTCCTCGCTCCTGCTGCTTACACGCGTTGGGTTTTGGATTAAAGGGCTTTTCTTCCTGTTACATTTGTTGGTTTTTTGTATTAAAGGTGTGTTTTCCCCTAAGTTTGTTCAGTGTCAGGACCGGAGTTCGTCTTCTTTCCTCCTGCTCTGTGCTTTTTCGAATTCCTTAAGGATTTGTCTCCTTTTGATAAACTTTATTTCTTTTTCTGTGTGTAGTATTCTGCTGTAGAGCCAGTGTTTGAAATGGGGTACTGTTAACTGGCTTTTGTGAAATTTTTTGTGGAGAGATGAGGCAATTTTAGACAAATGTTTATTAAATGTTCTTGATGCTCAAGCAGCTTAATAATGACTGGACCAGCCTAGTGTAGAATTCTACAAAGCAACATTCAAAGCCAGAACTGGAATTTGGAGGCTCTTTTCATCCTAGATCCAGACATCTAAAAAAACCAAAACTAATGACAAGATCTTGCCCAGATTAGGAATGTGAGACTGAGTAAAAACATTAAATAACTGTGCTTAAGCCATCTGTAGGGCAGGACCTCGAGCAGAAATTGGTTATTCCTAGATCACAGAGGGCATAGATCACACCCAGAGAAGTATGACATAATGTATGACAAGTGATATGTTCAGTACTGGCCTGTTTGTAACATTGTGTGCACAGTGGGAAATCCAGAACGAAAATCAGAAGAGTTAGGAGGGAGGTTCTGCAGTAACCTTTTATAACTCAATTGAAAATGCAACTAAACATTTAAACATTTTTATTAACATAAATTATAATTAAAAAATAATTATAAAATAAAAATTA
Organism: Agelaius tricolor; assembly: GCF_023055355.1. Taxonomy (NCBI): domain Eukaryota; kingdom Metazoa; phylum Chordata; class Aves; order Passeriformes; family Icteridae; genus Agelaius; species Agelaius tricolor. Next base: position 71,223 of record NW_027269304.1, read on the forward strand.
TAATATAATTATAATAAAAATTATAATTATAATTTTATTAATATAAAATACTAGTACTGTTCAATCCTTTCTGTGATACATTTTGAATTTTATTCCTCCTGTACAGTAGACTCTAATAGGACATCAAAACTCTGTGTATTTCTAGTGAAAAATATAAATGTGGGGGATATTATTTCCTTATTTTCCAAATAAATTGGCAGATACTAGTAAGAGTCTTCCTAGTTTTCCTTTTATCTAGACAGGTTAGTCTTTGGAAAAGATCAGGTGACATAATGAATGTGCATGAGGTTCCACAGGAGTTGGATGGAAAATTTTGGCCACTTAGACCTTATTTCTGCCTTTAGATTACCTTCATCTTTTGGGGCTTTAGTCAACAGTTTTTTTAAGTTAATTGCCTCTTTTCTGTGCTTCTGAACTGCACAAGTGTTTGTTGCTAATTTCAGGGAAAATCAACTTCTGTCATTTTGACTGTGATTTTCTACCAAGGAAACCTTTTTGCTATGGTTTTGGGGTGTTTTTTTTTTTTATGGTAGCATTAGTGTAATCAGCCAGGACACTTTCTTTTTCCACTTCAGTAGCATTAAGTTAATTTTATTTTCTTGGAAATCTCTTATCCTGGTGCTGGTCTGGTTTGAGTTGCCAGCACTGAGCTCTGTAGTAGACTCCACTGTGATCTTCCATGTGACACAAAACTCCATTTATTAAATTCCTTATCTGGCTCTCAGCATTGACAACCAGTTATACTGGTCCTTTGTTTCAGACATGGAGACTCCCTCTCCTCTCTGTCTCTGGAATATGTGGTGACTTCCTAAATTTGGATGCATGCATAACAAACTTTGTGATTGTGGGGCATTGGTTCGTCTGTCTGCTCCTTAATTTTTTAAAAAAATTTGAATCTCAAGGGGCTGTGAAACAGAAGAAAGCATGCTGCTTATGGAAACCCCAAAGCTTGCCATCATTTTGGGCTTTCTTTGATAAGCATTCCATTCTGGGTGTACACTTTTAAGATCTGCCGACCTGATGGAATTTTTGAAGCAGGAGACAAATCAGATTTCTTCAAGGAGTGCTTATCACCACACTCTGAGCAAGCCTTGGAGGCTTTAGGAGTAGGCAGGCAGGTTTGCACTGACAACAGCCCCTGTTCCTTGAGGGGAGCTGCCTCCCAGAATTCAGGATTAGCAGCACCAAGCCAAAGCACAGAGCAGACATCTGGAAAACACAGAGCACTGAAACACCTCCAGGGGTGGTGACTCCTCCGCCTGCCTCCCTGGGCAGCCCATTCCAATATCTAACCACCCTTTTGGTGAAGAAATCTGTCCTAATGTCCAGACTAAACCTTCCCTTGGTGCAGCTTAGGACCGTGCTCTGTGTCCTGTCTGGCACATGTTAAACACTTAAACTCTTGAGCTCAGTTTTTCTTTCCTGAGTAAATCCAAGTTCAGTAGCATATTGTCAGACCTCAGAAAAACGTTGCAAAGTAGTTGTTTTCCCAAGGATGTTGCAAGTTTCACTGGAATTTGAGGTGTTTACATTTGTAGTAGGTGGGTTGGAAAGGAGGAAGCTGAACACACGGGTGAGTTTGAACTCAGGGGAGGACATAACTTCTGTATTTTGAATTTGGTGTTGCCTGAACTGCAGAGGAGGAGCACGTGGAGGCTTGGGTGGGCTTTCCTCTGCACCACCACTGATGTTTTCAATGCTTTTCCTCTAGTCCAGAGCGTGGCAGGACCGAGCCCAGGAGCTGGAGAGCAGCCTGGCCCAGGAGCAGGAAAACTGCCGCAAAACCCTGGCAGAGAAGGAGAAGGAAATTGCAGAGATAAGAAATCAGATGCAGGAGCAGCTGACTGACTACGAGCAACTCCTGGATGTTAAACTGGCACTTGACATGGAGATCAATGCATACCGGAAATTGCTGGAGGGTGAAGAGGAGAGGTAGGGAAGGACATGGCAAGGAGGTGGTGTCTCTGTTATCCCTGTGCTTTTCTTGTCTCTTTCTCAGTTAAAAAGCAGTTTTTAGTGGTGCTTGACTGCTTTCCAAGGCACTGTTTTTGCCCCCTCCTATCTCACAGAGTTCTAAGTCACCAAGAGACCAAGCACACTGATTATCAGACCAGCTCTCAAGGCAGCAAACACCCTTTATCCTTTTTCTTTTTAAAATTTTTTTCTCTTTTTTTAATCTTTTTTTATCTATCTTTTCTTTTTAATATTTTTAAAATTTTTTCCCTTTTCCCCCTTCCTTTTCCCCCTTCCTTTTCCCCCTTCCTTTTCCCCCTTCCTTTTCCCCCTTCCTTTTCCCCCTTCCTTTTCCCCCTTCCTTTTCCCCCTTCCTTTTCCCCCTTCCTTTTCCCCCTTCCTTTTCCCCCTTCCTTTTCCCCCTTCCTTTTCCCCCTTCCTTTTCCCCCTTCCTTTTCCCCCTTCCTTTTCCCCCAAGATCCAGCAGAGAAGAAGTAATAAATTGTCATTTGTATGCCTGCTTGGCGCTGTGCTTAATATTCTTCTGCAAAATTAATTGCAGGGTTATATAATTGTTACCCAAATTCCTCTAAGTATAGAATAATTTTAATAAACTGATAGCCATTGTTGCCCAGCTCATCAGCCAGCTGCATTTTCCACATCTGGCCTCAGAGTTCTTCCAGTACTGAGAATTTTCACCTCTGTCACAACTGTCATTTAAAGCAGTTTTGTTCTTCACTGTGTTCTGAGCTACTCTCTGCTGATTCTTCTCAACTGTGGGGATTTTTGCATTAATTTCACACAGTGGCTTAAGTCTCCCTAGGGTTTTTGTTTCTTTGTAGTCTTCAACAAATGCACAGAAATGCTTTTATGCTCTTTATGTAGTAATCCATCAGTATTCTGTGCTCCAGGAACATTAATCAGCTGTTTGACAACATTTCATTCACCTCTTCAGTACTTCAGCCTTCACTTCTTCATGTAACATACTTTGTTTACTATGCTGCTGTATCAATCTATGGGAAGAAGAGGAGATGGAAGGAAGTTTATTTAAAAAAAAAGGTGGAAAAAGTGAAACCAAATCATGGAATCATTAAGGCTGGGAAAGATCTGAATCCATCTGTTGACCTGGCACTGCCGTGGTCAGCACTAAACCCAAGTGCCCCTATGTCCCCAAGTGCCACATCCACATGGATGTTGGATGTTTGGGTGATGATTCCACCCTGGAATCATCCCTGGGCAAACCCTGACTGCCTTTTCAGTGAAGAAATTCCTCCTGATACCCAGTGCACACCATCCCATGTGTCCCAGCTCCAGCTGTTCCCTCTCACTCTGTCCCGCATTCCCCATCAGAGCACCCCGACCCTCACCTCACTTCACCCTCCTGCCAGTGACTTGTGGAGAGCGGGGAGGTCCCTCCCTGAGCCTCCTTTTCCCTGATGTGATGTGTGATGTGTGTGTGTCTGTGTGTTTTCTCCCTTGCCCACGCCAGGCTGAAGCTCTCCCCCAGCCCCTCCTCGCGGGTGACCGTCTCGCGCGCCTCGTCCAGCCGCAGCGTCCGCACGGCCGGCGGCAAGAGGAAGAGGATTGACGTGGAGGAGTCCGAAGCCAGCAGCAGCGTGACCATTTCCCACTCTGCCTCTGCCACGGGGAACGTGTCCATCGAGGAGATAGACGTGGATGGGAAGTTCATCCGCTTGAAGAACACCTCTGAGCAGGTTTGGAAGCGACCACGCGCGCCCCCGAGTTGAGGGCGTCCTCAACACCTCCCAGGCTTCATTCACTTTGACCCCAGAGCTTGTGGCATTAAGGAACTGGTGTTTCCCAAAGAAAGCTTTCACACACTGATCTGGATCGATGGTGACTTCTCCCCAAGGATTTTTGGTGCTTTTGTTTTTACTGCAAGGTGGCCCGTCCACCAAATCGTTACCTCGCACTTCTGCGTTCTGTCTTGCGAGTAATGCACCTGTAAAACTTTACAGATGACATTGTTCCTGATCAGAAATGCTGCAAGCAGACACACAGGCTGCTTTAGAAGCCTTTTCAGCACTTTCTCTGCCTTTTTAAGCCTCAAAATAAATAAACAGAGATGCAGAATAAAGGTCTAGATAAAATTAACTGCTAATGTCCTTTGTATCTGCATAGAGCTTTCCTAAATCATGGTTTTTCTTCTTCCTTGGCTGCACCCACAATTTCATGAGCCCTCAGTTCCCATGCCAAAGCTACTGTTACAGTGACCACTGAGATGATATGATTCTGTGAATAGGTTAGAATTTGTATTGGGAGGGTGCACATATCTACACAAATGAAGAACCCTTTGATAAATAATAATCGCTTCCTTATTTTGCCCTCAAAATGATGCTGTTACATACAGCACATTTCCCCCCTTTATCTTCACTAAAAGGCAGCTTGTTGCGATGAGCTGGCCTGGTTCCAAATGTTCCAGTCCCCTCTAATCAGTGAGGATATGGACAGGCTCCTCCAGACAGCAATAATGCGGGTTTTATTTACCTGTAATTACCACACCTGGGGAGCGATGGTTTCATTTAGTGAATTCAAGAAACCTTGACATTTCTCTTGGTCTAGACACTTCAGTCTGTAGATGACTCAATTCAGCCAGGTCAAAAACTGTTTCTGGTGAGTCAGAACCTGCCTTTTTTTTTTTTTCTTTTTTTTTTTTCTTTTTTTTTTTTGCTTTTTTGAGGGTTTTTTTGAGCTTCCCCACACACATATACTCGTTTAACACACAGATTTTTCCCCACCCCCCCAACTTTTATTTAATTTCCCTGCACATCCCTTGTTTCATAAGGAAGGAGAAGCATCAGTTTTGTTCCCAGTAACCATGGATGGTTCACGTTTTTAGCACTTTTCTAGGGGATCTGGATATTTGAGCAACTCCCTGTAGTGCAGTGTAATAAACTGTACTTGGGGAATATTCATGAGCATTTTGACAGTTTATATAGATAAATAGATTTTAAAAATTTATAAAATCCTCTCTAAGTATGGTATGTTGTGGTGCAATGACAAACTGAATGTCAGCATCCATTGAATTATATAAGATTGTTTATTTTAGATGATTTTAACTGACAGTGGGAACTGTTGAATGATCAGAACCTGTGTTTGTGGGAGAAAAACCCCTTGCTTTGAATTTAAAAAATACCTACTCTTGTTTTGAAGCAGTCATTCTTTAAAGATGACCTGTAAATGATTTGTTAATGCTTTTCAAGTAGTTGATAGGAAAAAAAGTAATATAGGGAGTATGTGGTGGCAAGTGTGCATATGTAAAAATATTTCAGGAATACTAACAGCAATATTTTGTTTTCTAGGAAGCCTGCTTGCCATTCTGTGCTTCAAAAAATAAATATTTGTAAGGGGATTTTAATATTTAATACCTATTACTAATATGTATTTCTCTGGACCAAGTGATAACAAAACTGATGCAAATCATAAACATTAGTTAAGTTAACATCAGAACTCAAAAGCAGAATGTATTAAGCTTTAACTTCAAATAAGAGGTAAGATAAATTAACCTAAAATTATTCTAATTCCATGCTGAAGATCAAGAGATAATAAACCCCTTCACTGACAGTTGTCTGTGTGTCACAGCCTTAAAGATAAAACACACTACATGCATAGCAGAAAAATGAATGCTGATGGAAATACTAAATTTTTTTCTTCTTCCTCTCCGTTTTTTTTAGGATCAACCTATGGGAGGTTGGGAGATGATCCGAAAAATAGGAGACACTTCTGCAAGTTACAGATATACCTCAAGATATGTACTAAAGGCAGGCCAGACTGTTACAGTAAGTGGTCAAGTTTCACTTGAAATGGACTTGAGGCCAACTTCTGTGGGTGAAAAAGACAAAAGGATTTTTAGTTTCGTCCTTCCTCTGTATGTTCTCAGGAAGTTATCACCTGTGTTTGTGTTGGCTATTCGTTGTGTTTGTTACTGGGATAACTAATACAGAGGTGTTTTTCAGAATTTTCTGAGCGAAGCACTAATTTTCACCATGTGCAGGTGAAAATTTTACATATATTACATATTCTAAAGTCCCTGCATTAAAAACACATGTGTTTTATTGTACAAAACCTTGGGAGATGCTTGCCTTTCCTCACTGGAAAGGGATTCACAGCATCACTGTGAAACGAAATACATTGAAATACTGCTAAATTAAATACGTTAATTGAATTTGGAAATGTGGTAAGACTGGCAAAAAAAATGTTCCTGTGTGACTTCTGTTGTCAGATCTGGGCTGCAAATGCTGGAGTAACTGCGAGCCCTCCCACTGACCTCATCTGGAAGAACCAGAATTCCTGGGGCACCGGTGAAGATGTGAAAGTTGTGCTGAAAAATTCTCAGGGAGAGGTAAAAGAACCTCAGATCTGTGCGGGATTTTTCTCTCTGTAGGTGGCATCACCTACAAGGATTCAGATGAGGGCTCCATACAGGAATGCACTGCAGCGGTTTTTAGGTAAAGTTTTCTCCTTTTGGAGAACTAGCTGCAGTTTAGAAATGCCTCTACTGAAGCCTGTGATTCTTTTTTTTTACTCTGTATTGAGTGTAAATAGTGAAAAAAATACATGTTCAGGCACCTTCCTCATGACAGGAGCTGGGCAGTGCCTTAGAATACACCTTGAAAAGAAAGTTTTGGTAAATTCTTGAGTGATTTGTCTTCAAAATCAGTTTTTCTTAATCCTGTGTGCTTATGAGGAGTGGGGAATGCCACAGTGAAATCCACATGAAGCAATGAGGAGTTAGTAAAACCTGGGGTGGGATAATTACTGAGAGATGCTGCAAATGAAAGAAAATATTTAAATATATATGAAAAAAATCAGATTTTGGAAGAACCTGATGACTGTGTTGTCAGAAACAGTCCTTTTAATCTTTAAGATACTTAAAACTAAGCTGCTTATGATCAATACTTGAGGAAGTGTACAAACAAAATGAGTACAAGTAGTTTTCCCAGCAGCTGGAGCTTTCATTTCTCAAAAGTCTTGAGCAGGTGAGAAACAGGAAATTTTTGTTGTTGTTGTTTTGAAGAGTTCAAGTCTTAAAACTGTCTTGCAGGAGGTTGCTCAGAGAAGCACTGTGTTCAAAACAACAGCACGTAAAGGGGAAGATGAGGAAGTTGAGGAAGAAGTAGCTGAAGCTCTGGATGAGGAAGAGATTTACCATCAGCAGGTATTTTCTTTTAGGGCTAACAAGGTTATTTATGTTGAAAAAAAATTGAGATATAAGTAATGAATTCTTAAAAAAATAAAATAAAATATCCAGTGTGGATGTTCTTTTATTTTATTTATTTTTTAATCACTAATTAAGGAAAGCATGGGGCTGTCTTTTTGAAAATATTGCCTAACATAGCCTCTTGCAGACAAGTACATTTTTTTTTAAAGTTTAAGATATGGAGATTTTTTTTTTCCCCTTAAACTCTGTTCCTCTTAAGATTCCCCCCATGCCAATTTACAGTAAAGCTTGGCTTAAGCAGCTAAATTTACTTAAAGTTTTCAGAATTTAAATCTCTCTTTATCTCTGATTGAGAAAGTCATGTTAGTGTCTTATATTCACGTATTTTCTCTGATAGAGATAATTTGAGATTTGAAAACTCTTTGAGAGAAAATGTGCCTGGCATGCTGAAAAAATGAAGTTTCTAAGACCAAAAAAAAAAAAAAAGGAGGACAATGTTATATTTATTATATACAACCTCACAAGGTTCTTCTTTATGCTCCCTAATTCAAATATGGCAATTATTTGTATTTTTCTGGTGCCTGACCTCTATTACTCCTCAACAGGAAAGGACGTGTAACATTGTTTTAATTCCAGGGTAAAATAAGTTGTACAGCTTTGCTGACTCTTGTTTGTACCATGCCAGGCCAATAATTTCATATATTAAAAAGTGTGTGTGTGTGTATATATATGTATATGTGTATATATGTGTATATATGTGTGTATATATGTGTATGTATATACATATATGCATATATAAATTTAATTATATATTAAATGTAATATATAATTTAAGTATAATTAAATATTTAAATATATAATTGATTATATATAAATATATCATTAATGTATGTTTGATAGATAATTAATATAGCATGAATATAATTAATACGTAATCAATATATACTGTGTATTATAATTAATATATAATTCCTATAAAATTAATATTTACTTATTTAAAAGTATATATTAAAAAGCACAGTAGATTCTTTTGGGTAGAAAAGCATTTTGAGCATTTTGCTGCTGGGTAGTTTGTTGGTTTTTTGGGGGTTTTTTCCTGGTTTTTTTTTTGTTTTGTTTTGTTTTTTGTTTTTTGGGGTTTTTTTTGTTTAAAATGGTTCTCCCTGTTCTCACCAGGCAGAGCAAAGGGCATCCAACAGAAGCTGTGTGGTCATGTGAAATTCCTGCCACTCCAGGCTCCTCCAGCCGTGGTAACCCCTGCCTGCAGAACAGAGCCTTCTGAGAAGCACAACGTTATTTTCCTGTCTGTGAATTTTTAAAGCTGCGAGTCTGATGGCCTTAAACTTCCTCTGCCACTGAGAAAAAAAAAAACAAAAAAAAACAAAAAAAAAAAAAAAGGAAAACAAAGGAAAAAGGAAGGTTTGTCACAAGCATCTCGACTTCCTCGCAGGATGTGAGCTGTTAGCTCCTGACAAGGAGAATTCAGCTGATGCTCCTGTCTCTCTCTCTCTCTCTCAGATTCATACACCAGTCTCTCTTCATTGAAACCTTGCTGGAGTAGGAATATTCCAGTGTGTTTTGGGGATCGATTTTTTTAGATTATACCACTCTAGACTAGTTGCTACGACCTCTTTGTATTTTAGGTGCTGTTGGGGATTGGTTTAGAGTTCCTAATTCTGGAAGAGGATTCATGTTACACCTTGTAGTTGTGTTGTTAAGATAGTGTTACCAGCTTAAATTTTCTTATGTGGTTTTTTTCTAACAAATTAGAAAGCTGTTTTAATATGGATTGCCTTACTTGTTTACAATTTTTAGTAACAAAACAAAGTCTCTAGAGGTCTAGTCTACATTTGTATGGGAAACAGTTGTAATTTTGCCAATGTTGAAAGTTTTTCTGTCCTTTTCACATTATTCCAATGTCTGAAAAACATTTTAATAAAGTATGTCTGTGCTGCCGAGTAAAGTTTTTGGAATTTGTTTCTTTCTGGAACTGAGCTAAAAGCTGAATGAGTGTTGAATCTTTGAAATTTGATGGGCTTTGAAGCTGAAGAAACATCCATTAAATGGAACAGTAGCATTTGAGGTGTGCAAAGATTTCTTCTGAATAATGACTGATACTGCTTCACATTTATAAAATCAATTCTTCAGAGCTTTATTCACACTCTGTTGCATTTGTGCTTATCTTGGCTCATGGTTCTGTTCTTACTGGACTGGCTTTGACTGCATCCTGCAAGTACCAGCCTAAGCAAATGTGAGCAAGCACAGTAACATAAAGAGAAATTTAGAAGTGCTGTAAAATAGTTATCTTTGACATAGCTTGAATTTATTGTTTTAAATGCCCAGCCAGAATTTTGGAAGTTGATTAGAATTTTTTGTTTTTTAATTGACTGAACGTTTTTTTTTCATGGCAAAATTAAGGTTTTTTTAACATGTCTTTCACCTCGGATGAGCCCTTTTCTGGTGGAATTTCAACCATGTGCCAGCAGAAGGTAGAAAGGGAGGAGTTGATGTACAAATCTTAAGTTATGGTAGGAACCTTCCTGCATGATCAAATTCTTGGTTATAGCTTTTGTAGAGCCTGTTCTTTGATGACTGTGGGGGAAATGCAGATCTTAGAATAATTCTTCCTTTTTTTCATTGCTGTGGCAGGATTTACTGTAAATTAGAAGAAGGGAGTGTGGGGAAACACAACTGTGAAACATGCTGCCACAAGGTGGAGGTCTTGTTTTGCTTGTTCTTTTTTAATACTTGTACAGCAACACTTCCTGCACTTCCCTGCAACTTCCATAACTTGATCATCGTTGGTTCTGGCATTAGATACAGCTGAAAACTCTTTAGCAATTTACTGCTTGCAGCTGGATAAACGTTTTACCAGAAATGTTTCTGCTCAAATACACTCACTCCTGTAAGAAACAAATGAGGAATTTAGGAAACAAGTGGTTTGACCTGTGCAGCAAACCTGTGAACTGCATTATTTTTTTCCAGTGTTCATTATAAAAACCCCAGTGTAGTCAAAACTGGTGCAAATTAGTTTATGGTGCTGTTGGCAGCAGTTTTGTGCTAAAAATCGGTTTTTGCTTTGTATTTCCTTGTTCATGATTTTCCATCACATTGCTCCAAGCAGAAGCAAAATATGGACAGAGAAATTAATCAGTAAATTCTGTTCAACAGATGCTAATTATTAATTTCCTTCGATAAATTATGCAATTTTAAACACTAGTCTTAGTTTAATTTTTTCACATGAAAATTTATCTTATCAGTGTATCATTTTGATACTATTTTAGGGGTTTCTGGATTGAAAGGGATGTTTTTTATCTGTGAAACACTGCATTTCATATTCATATTGCACTGTAAGCTGTATCTGTACTTCAAGTTGAATGCTGCTGCTTTTACAGAAATGGCCACGTGATAACTATGAAGGATTTTTCTCCAGTCAAAGAAATCAAGTAGCTGATGGAGAATAAAAGCTCTTAAAGCCCCTGTCCCGAGAGGACAAGTGATAATAGCCAGTGGTTTTTAGAAAGGGAGTGGAGGCTGAGTGTGATGGATGTGAATGCTTATTTAGCCTTTCCTGGACATCGAGGAAAGGCTGGGACACTTAATTATTTATAATACTCAACTAGCCCCATCACAGGATTATGGCAAAGTTTGCTATTTTATCTCAGGTTTTGCTTGGGGTGCATTTATTGCTCAGAGCCTTTTGCTGATCTCCTGGTTTCTTTTCAGGAGGTTTGCATAAATACAGGATTCCTGTGTGATAAAAACACTGATTAACCCCAAAGAAAAGCTGCATTTGGGGCATCAGTAAAGGAAGGCACATTACAGCTTAAGATGATTGACTGATAGAATTTTCCTACAATTAAAAATTAACTCTTGGATGTGAGTTTTCATAGCTGTTCTGCACTTTCAGAACAAAAAATATTTTCGGCAAGCAAGTCTTACTTTCTGCATTACAATAGAAGCTATGGAATTAAACTGTGACAATGATTTCCCCTGCAACTGCAGCATCTTGTTTTTGAGTTTGGTGTGTTTTGTTGTTGCTACTAAGGGCATTCTGTACATAGGATATCAACATTTGTTCTCTATTTTGACAAGTTTTTTGGGAAAGTATTTGGTACACTTAGAATAAAGAAATTTCCTTTTGGTTTTGTAATAACCTCTCAACACCAAAGGGAGGACAAGTGCTTTGTAGCTTTGCCACAAGAGGGTGAGGAGAGGCTCTCGGCAGAAGATTAAATCCCTGAAAGCTTTAAGGGATGTCACCTGCTTCAAGATGTAACCCTTGATTTGAAAAAAAAGCTGTCTCATTTGGAAATGTACATGAAACTTAAGTTTGAAATGTGGAATAACACAGTGGGTCAGTGAGGTGTCACCATCAGTGTTGGGACAAGCTCTGGTTATTATTTATCTTTTTTGATCTGGAGTGTTCCCTCAGTAAATTTGGAGATAAATTGGAGTTCTGGATGACACTGAATTGGATCTGCTGGAGGGCAGGAGGGCTCTGCAGAGGGCTCTGGCCAGGCTGGATCCCATGGGATGAGGGACAGCCAGGGGAAGTGCTGTCTTCAGCTCCAGGCAGGGATATTAAACTGGACATTAGGAAAAGTTTCTTCAGTTTCTTCACTGAAGGTGTGGAATGGGCTGCCTGGGGAGGTGATGGAATTATCATCCCTGTGAGTGTTTCAACAAAACCTGTGGGTGTGGAGCCTGGGGACATGGTTTGGGGTCAATGAGGTGGTGCTGGACTCAAAGACATCTTTTCCCAGCCTTAAAAATTGTGTGATTCTATGAGCTTCCCTTGTAGTTTTAAAGATGCTTTTGAATTCCCAATAATTGGCAGTAAAGAGGCAGGGCTCAGTTCTGCTTGCAAGGAAAATGCTTCTTTATTAACCCGTTCTGTGTTAAATGAAGCGCCGTCTCACAAAAAGTAACAAGTAAAGATGTTTAATTATTAACAGGGTTTTTTGTTTGTTTGTTTCAAAGGGAGAGCTTCTTTAGCCCTCTTAGTGCCTGAGTCTGTCCCAGTATCTCTTCTCAAACCTCTTTCTGGTTGTACCCATTGCATCAAAGGCCAGTTGCATTTATTGGCTCCAGGTTCCTTTTTGCAGAGTTGTCACTCTGCCCTGCGTGACTTTGTACTGGTGCAAAGCTGGTTTAAATAAATGAAATGTAAATGACATTTTGAGGTCTCAGTCTGGCAGAAATGTTCAGTTGAGTAACGTAAAAGAAAACCCCAGACAACACCAAAAACTGAAGTATCTTTAATCGCTTCTGTTGTGACTTCCTTCCAGCTGAACAGAAAGCTGGGGTGTTTCTCAATCTTTATGTAATGTGATAGGCAAGTCCTGCAGAGGGAAAGACTATACAAAAAAAGTAAAACTTCCTCATTTTGCATTACACTCATCACACTGAATCAGAACAGGCTGCTTTTTTCATTTGCAACTGAAAATACTGGCTCAAATACTGTTGAATACTGTTCCTTCCATGTAGCTTCTTATCTGGAAAAGGAATGTAAATTACAAGGTCAGCTGCATGACAAGAAAGCATAAAGTTGCTGAGAGAGAAGTTGACATTTTCAAAAGATACAAAGGTGGTCACTCATCCTGTCATTAATTATGTTCTTTAATTAATTTTCTTTCTTAAGGAGAGCATAACAAAGGTGTCATTGTACTACCAGGAGCTTTGCAGGCTGCAGCTTCTGCTGTGGTTAATTTTGTCTTTCATTTCTATTCAGACAGAAATGGGTGTTGCTGCTGTTGTAGAAAATATTCTGTAATAATCTCTTTTTTAATAATCTGCTGTAATAATCCCATTTTTAATGGAAATTTGGGCTTGGTGTGCCATCTACAGCATCAACTCGTGGAAGAAAAATCAGCACCCATCTGGGAGATTCTTCTGTCTGTAAATCTTTAGAGCAGGAGTGGGATTAAGAAGTAGTATCTCTCACCTCCCAGTTCTTATGTTTTAGGAAAAACAAGAAAGAGTGCTTTTTCTCATGGGTTTAATGCAATGTTAAGTGTCTGACTGGATTTTTCCTGTCAATTTCTTTTCCTCACAAAAATCCATGGGACACTACTGTGACTCCATCAGACAGTTCTGCCGTGCTGCTGCATCAAGCACAGAAACTGGGTTCGTTTTTCCTCTCTGTCTGCTTCTCTCTACCTGAAGAATATGCCTTCTTCAGGTCAGTAAAGATGTCTTTACACCAAGGAAAAAAAAACCAACAAACCCAAACGAAAAAACAAAACCAAAAAACAAATTAAAAAAAATAAAATTGAAATAACACACATGAGCTGGGCCAAGCCACTGTGCCGATCCCTGTGCACAGACCTTGCAGCTTCACTTGAATAAATGTTTCCCTGAATGTTTTGCCACTTAATTCCCTGTCACCCTGATTTTTGGTTTCATGAGGCAAAGCCAACAAGAATAAGTCACTCACTAAGAATAACAATTCTTTCAAAGAATTCAAGAGCAGTAGTAAAGTTCTGAAGAAAGCTTACCAAAAGTGTGTGTTGTAGGCATTAAAACACTGACAGCATCCTCACCCAGCTAGATTTGCTTTATTTCTTTGCCCCTGGCCAGCAGATATTTATTTTAAATCTGGAATTCTGCATAAATGAGTGTTCAGTCTTCATTCCAAACAATTATTTACCATTGGGAAGAGGTATAAAAAAAAAAATAAAGGACTACAGGTCTTGGCTATCACAGGGATTGTGATATCCTTATTTCCAGAACCTTGTTTAGTTTTCTCAGGAAGAGAAGCAGTTATTCACAGCCAAACATGAGCAACCCCAGCCTTGTCAGACAGATGAGTACAGATCTGCAGGTTCATGGCCTTCCTACACACCTTGGGTCATTGTGTAAGTGCCTTTCTGTTGGAATGAGGCTGTTGTTGCTTTATATCCCCATGGTTCTCCTATCCCCATGACTGACAGTCACAAAGAACATTCTTAAATAACATGCTCACAGCTAGACTGGTCCACAGACAGAATAAAGAAATTTAACAGATTTGGCTTTGTGTACTAAGCTTTTTCACCCCCACAGAGCACACACAAAGCATCAAATAACTTCTTGTCTGATGGTAAATACCCATAATACCTTGAACTTTATGAATAACAAATTATTAGCCTTTCTGCTATGTCTTCCTTTTGATTTTCAGTTCCTGCAGTTTTTGGAAAACAAAGCACATGGTGGTACTGCCATCCGTGCACAGTTTCAAGAAATTCATTTGTTCAGAGGGGCTCTGTATCAATTTCTAATTCTAGCAGCTTTTGGCAATGAGATTTTGTGTAGTTATTTAAAATAAGTGTGTCTCTTCTGGGAGTGAAGGATTGCTGAATGAATTAGGCATAAAACAGAGGGGAAGCAGATAAAGTCTCCCAGGAATAAGGTCTTGATTTTACACTCCAAATTCAATTGGTCACCATAGAAGACTGTGTTATTAAATATTTTTAAATTTTTTTTTTGTCTCAGTGCTACCATGAGAGGTCAGGGTTTGCACACACTCTGCCAAACCCTACCTGTCAAGCTGGAGTTTCTGCTGCTTTAAAATAATGCTGTTCTTCATGCAAGATGAGTCCCTGCTTCCTAAAACTTATCTGATGATCTCATTCATTATGTATGCAGAGCTTTCCCTACACAAAAGTAAGCTGTAGAGTTAAATTCAGCCTGGTATAAATGCAGGATATGTTGGCTAAGTTTGAATTCACACCAGCAGAATGTGCACTTCACTGAAGAATGTGGTGGTGCTTCTTCATGGAAAAGCAGAATATCTTTTTTTTTTTCCTGAGTGCTATGCACTATAATACTTTTGACAGGAAGATTATTGCAATTTGTGTAATTTTTCTCTTGCACATGCTAGAGTCATAACTGAAGAATCTTCCTGTCAGACCTTCCCTGCCAAATAGGAAATGGGTAATACAATTTTCCAATCACTTTGCAGCATTTAAATAATGTGCCAATTTGTAGAGCTCATTGCACACAGATTTTAATAATCAAAACATTGGTATAATGGACCTGCAGATAAAATCAAATGAGGAAATGCCATTGCTGCGCTTTAAGAAGCAGAAATAAATATTGGTTGCTGTCCAGCTGCCTAAAGAAACATTACTGTAGGAACAAGAAATCATAAAAACAAAGCACTTTTTAAACCTGTTTTGCATTGTTAATTACCATAGCTTAATACTTTAAACAATAAAAAAAGTTTGCATCTCTCGATGACACAACAATTAACATATTTGCAGAATCCATAGGGTCCCTGCTCACTAAACACGTTTGGCAGCTCAGCAAATGCCACAGATGACTGCAGCATCCACAGCTGATGGATTGAATTCTGACTGTGATTTATCCCTCTGCACTCAGTCTGTAAATACAAATTGCACATTCCTGGGTTCTGGGTGCCCGACCCCGATGGGTCTGAGGAAAAACAAACCTCCTTTAGTGCGCAGCTGCACCCCAAATCACACGATTGTCTCCTTGGAGCTCCTTTTGAGGGGCTGCAGGCCCAGCAGGGACTGCTGGGTGCAGGGGACGTTGGCAGATTTTGGGATGCGGAGCATCACCCGCTGATTGTTCCGACGCCACTCGTGGTACAGCCGACAGTGGTACCTGAAGGACACCTGGGGACAGGAGGGACACGAGCTGCCTTCAGTCACTGACACCCTGCAAGGACCCAGCCGGGGCTCCAAATGCCTCCCAGTGGGACAAAATGGGTGAGAGTTGGTGAAAAGAGAGACCCACCACGCCCCAAGCTACCAGAGCACAGGAGAAAAACAGCCTGTGAACTATTTTACCTCTCATTCCTCTTTTTTTCACAGCCTGAAAAATCAGACATCCTGCCTCTGCCTTTCCCAAGAGCTGTTGGCACACGTGGAATGAGAATTTGGGACATCCTCTCCTGCTTCAGGTTGCTAAATTGACAAAGAATGTAATTGTTTGCAGGCCGATGAACAGAGATGTGTTCTACCTTGTAATATTTTACTGCTGAATGCATCAAAGTTGGGCTTGCACAGAGGCAATGAGCTGACAATGTGTGTGTCTCATTTTAGATTGTCTCTGAAAATTATTTTTTGTTGTTGTTGTTATCAGGTAATTTCAACCTTTATGTGGAAATGTGATTGCTGTGGAGATGCAAGATAGCTTGGCCTCATGTTTTTAAAAAAATAGATTACAACTTGTTTTAGTGGCAGCCAAGCATTGTGGGAGTTGTAGCTGTGTAAGAGAATGTGTATGTGCAGTTTACAAAAAAACAAAAATCAAAACAAAACAAACAAACAAAAATAAACAAACAAAACCCTCAAAAACCAAACCAACCAAACAAAAAAAACCCTAACAACAAACTGTAAATTTTGAGAGAAATGTGCCAAGTGATGATTGTTTTCTCCTTGAGCTGTGGGCAGGAGTTGACCCATGCACTGTATCCTTTCCATACTGCAAGAAGAGCTAAAGAACTAAAGAAATGTACCTTTCAATAATGTCCTACAAGGGCTAAAAAATACTTTTCTTTTTCTTTTTTTAATTAGACCTTTTCACAGCTGTCTGAGGGAAACCTATAAAGCTTTGCTTGACTAAGCAGTTTGGCAAAGGCAGCTCTTCAGACTGATCCCCACAGCTTTCAACCTCCTCTCCTCCCCCTGAAGGAAAGCATCCTGCATCCTCTGTTTCTGTGGAGCAGTGTGTATGAAGGAATTTGAGAAATCTCTTCCCAAAAGACACTGCAGGAGGAGCAGAAATCACTTGGAGTAGTGAGGAGGGTGAAAACACCCCAACACCTGCAAAGGGATGCCCTGTAAAATGCAGTGACAGGAATGTGAGCTGGAGTTCAGGTTAGGTTTTCAAGCAGCACAACATGAGGTTCTTTGAGTAATAGCTGCAGTGTTAAACTAGGTATGTGTGTTATACAAGAGAAAGCAGAGTTTTAAAATTAAAATTTAAATTAAATTACTTTTTAAATTAAAATTTAAATTTAAATTCTTAGTTTAAGTAAGAACCCCCTTTTGGTGTCTGGAGCTTTCTTCTTGGGAGGACTAGGTGCCTTTTTTGGTGTGCATGTGTGTGTGTGTGTGTGTGTGTGTTAAAAATACAGAGGAAAAAGCAACAGTGTTTTATGGATAACTTGTCTGTTTTAGAGGGAGGGATAAAACAGCTTCTGGGATGCTAAAAATAACATCCCTGCTGCTCACTGCTCACTGGGACAACTGTGGTGTGTAAATAATCTGTATGCCAGCTTTTGCCTCCGGAGAAAGAAGGCTGATTTACTGGAAGTAAAACAAAGTTTTAGTTCCCTTCATTTCCCCAGGACCTAGAGGAATATTGTGTCATCTTGTGTGTAATTTACCCTGCAGCTCTGAACCTATTCCCTGCACAGCCATAGCTATGTAACAGGATTCTCCCACTCCTGAAAGTGACAGGGCATGTGCTGCTGAAGAATTCGATGAAATTAACACTTCTGTGTGTGGGACCATTCCTTCCTGCACACAAGGGGAGCCTGGAGCCCTCCCCGAGGCAAACCCAGGCTGGGGCTTTCCTACCTCACTGAAAGGAGGCTTATTTTGACTCCAAGCTCCAATCATTTGGTGATTCACCTCCCTAAAGGCCTTCCTGCCTTGCCCTTCTCAAGTGAACACAGTGCTCCCCTAGCCCATCCATCTCCTGTTGCCCCAAATAACAATTTAAAACGGAATTACAGCTGTCCACCGCTGAGCGAGCATCAAAGATACTGAATTTTGATTAAATCAACCAAGGTATGCCTTTATAAAAGGCTCAGTACCACTAGCATGTTCTCCAAGAGCCAATAGCACATTTTCCTGTGTGCTTTAGAAGGGGTAGAATTTATAAAGTTAATATAAGGGATTTTTGCCTCTAACTCTGCAAATGCAACACCCAGGGATACGGACCAAAGCTGGGATGCTGGAGTAGTCTTAATAAGCAAGATTGTGTCATGGCTAATTAAATCCACCTGAAAAAATGCCTTTTACCACTTCCAGCAATTTGGTGATGGTGAATTAACTATGCTAGGTAAATTGTTCAGAATTTTGGTTTCCAAAACAGCCACACACAAAGCAAATTTGAACAATATTTGCTTGCATACCTGCCAGGCACATCTACACCCAGCACTGCAGGAAAAAAAAACAAGTGTGGCCTCACTGCTGGAGTACATGGCCTGTCTCAGGAGAGTGCTGCTGCCTCACAGAAAAGCAGAAAACAGCAAAAAAAGATTAACTGCACGAGGCTGAGGCAAAGCTCTGAGCTTTCCCTCCTGCCTGCATTGCTCCGTGGGTGAGACAGGGTTCACAAATGTGCAAATGAGATTTCCCTTTCACAGCTTTCTTGGAAATACTCGTGAGGAGGTGTGGGGGGGTTTTGTGCTCCCCTCACACCCCCTTTTCCTCAGGGCTCAGCACAGGGGGTGTTTCTTGCTCCACCAATGCAGTTTTTCTAAAAGTGGCAGCTCACACGGGTCCAAATCTGCTGAAAGGAGTCTGGGATAGAGTATGGCCATAACCAGAGAGGGGCAGAGCTGTGTGCTGGCCCTGTGGGATGTGGCCATGCCACGGTGTCCTGGCTTGACTATATGATGCTTTTATCCCCAATTGTCATGTTCTGTTTCTGCTGAATAATAAGTTTTGCACCTTGAAGATGTGTTCCAAGAGTGAAGGGGGGAGAGAAGAAGCACGGAGTTTCTTTTCAGAAACTGCACTCACTGCTCCACATTCCTGCTCCTGGACTGTGATGTCTGCGGATGGACAGACAGCAGGACAGAGCTCTCCTTTGCTTTTAGTTAGTTTTAGCTAGCTGAGACAAAGAAGTTCCCTAGATTGTGGGGAGGTTTTCCCCCTTTTCTTTGGACCTGTTTAGACCTTCCCCAGACTGAACAACAGAAGAGCACTGGCAGCTCACACCTGTGACCCACCGGGCTGGGCCTGGGCCGCGGCATTTCCAGCACCACAGGGACTGATCAGAGACTGAGTGAGCTGAGCCACAGCCCACGGAGGAGACTTTGTGAGATTGTCTCTCTTTTGGAGCAGCAAGAGGTTTCATTGTTTAATATTGTTTAGGTTTTATTGTTTAATAAACAGGTTTTTTCCACTTTTCTCCCAGGAGGTATTTTCTCCCAGACTGATTGGGCGCCGGGGCCGATTGAATCTGCTTTCCTAGAAGAGCCCCTCTGGGGGTTCTCTCCCAAATTTGCCCTCAACCAGGACACACACACGGACAGGTTGGGCTTTTCCTGCCCCAGCCTGGCACCATCTGAGTGCACTGCTGTGTGTGCTCCCCCTCTGCACCCACCCCGCTCTTCCTGCTGCACAAAAAGGTGTGAAATGTCAAACACAGCATTATTAACCTCGGCTTCTCAGTGAGCTGCTACACCATGGCTTGACAAACACCCATTTTGGCAGCTGTCCCCTGTGTTCCTCTCACTTCTGCTGCCTGTCAGTGCACTGGGGCCAGTAAATTATCTCAATTCAACAACTTGACAGAACAAGTCGCTCTCAGGATGGATTGGCGGGAGAGTGACTCGTGCTGGGACACAGAATGCAATTTAACCTGCACTGGAAAAGCAGCTCTGTTTTCACAGACCTGGGCACGTGTGTGTTCTGATTTCCCCCACATCCAATACTTTTGAATTGTAAGTTGCATTAGAATAAAATTTGAATCCTCTGTGGCAGCCAAGTTGTTCACCTTTAATCTTTTTTTTTTGTGTGTGTGTATGTGCTGTGTCTTCACCCTTTGCACATCACATTTGCTGAAACTCCCTCCTGTAGTGTGGATTCTTTAGGGTTTTTTTGTTAAGGTTGGCATTAAATGTGTGAGATGGTATTTTTTGTTCAGACTCAGATGTTTATTATTTTTATCTATATTACAATCCCACAAACTGAGAGTTCTATAGTACTTCACTTTAACAAACTAAAAAAGGAGCTGTATCTCTCTCTTTATAAGGCTTTTTAAGGATAAAGTGTCTAATTAAGAAAAGACGTTTATATTGTTTTTACTTTTAACTTAATAACTAACTACTTGTGGCCCGCAATGTGGGCTTTTTTATCTAATTACACAATACTACCTAAACTCATGAAGAAAAAGGTGAAGGAGAAGGACAAGTCTTCACCCTAAAATCTCTATCTGGTTCAATATACATTACTATATTCTAAAACTTTAAGTTTTCTGCTGTGAGACATTACACACTTTTATTCATACTACACACTCATAATCCCGGTTCTATCATTCCATTTTGGAAGCTTCTCCATGGCTTCAAGTGAAATGCAGTGTTCTCTTGGGGGTCAGTGCCTATCAGCACAGAAAGGCCAAAATTCTCAGCATCCAGGGTCCCAACACTGCAGCATCTGCCTTGAACTCCCCCATGCTGCTTCCCTGCCTCCCTCCTGCTGTCCCCACTGGTGTTTGGCATTTGGGAATCCTTACCCCAAAGCAAACTGTCTTTCTGCTGTCCCAGGGAGCTTGAATGGTGTGGGGAAAAAAGAGATTTCATGCAGGTGCAGTCTGCCCTCACCAGCACAGGAGGCAAAATAGAAGCAAAGCTCCGTGCCATCACCTAGAGCGCTCTGTGCCATTCATTTCCCCGTTTTTGCCCCTTTCCCTTTCCCCCTGTGATGTAAACAAAACCCCTGACACTTACCAGGGTCCAGAAGAGGTAAATAGTGAAGAGTGCCACAGTGAGTGCAATGAGGCCAACAGCTTCCAGCCTACTGCTAAAGTGCAGGTGGTCCACGGCTCCTCGCAGGCACAGCCAGCCAGAGACGGTGGCCAGCGGGGTGATGAACAAGAAGCACACCATGTCCCCAAAGAGGGTCCTCTTCTCGTGCTGGGGGCCCGGGTTCCTCAGCCACTGCACAGGCACAACACAGCCAAGGCGGATGTCAGCCCAAGGAGGATTTTTTTTTTACCCCCAGCTCAAAGCACAAACCCACCCCTTAGAGGACTGAATGCGGACATGGCCTTCGGCGTCCCCCGGGGACGCCTCTCATGGATCTGTGGGTTTTTAATGTATAGCTCTATAGTACTTTTCTATAGCTCCTCCAGAACTTTACTAATATTTACACTAAAAATTTTGAAAGCAAACCTAATCGCATCAAATTTGATCCCTTGCCCTTCTGAAACACCCTTGGAACCCCAAGAATTAGAGTTCCTGCGTTCTCTGGAATTGGATTTTAATGTTAATTTTAAACGCACGGGAAGAAATCAGTCTAAAACTTTTTAACTTTTTAAAACTTTCTCCCTATCACCCCATGTAAAAGAATCAAACCTTTTGGTACAATTACACTTCTGGCTGTCTTTCAAAATCCAGTAATGCAGCTGCCATCAGGGATGTTTTTAGTTTAAAAAGATCAAGCCTCAGCCTTTTAGTGGCTGGAGTTTTTAACTAAAAGATTCTTTTTAGGAAAGGTATCTATGTGGTTATTGTATTAATCATGATACCTTTCAATCTGCGCATAGATTAATTAATAAGGCAATTAAAGGAGTGGTTGAAAAGAAAGGGAGAAATGTTGGAATGTTGGGGGACACAAGACAGATGATGGACTTTGGACCTGGTTAACATAAGAGATTTGATAACATCATGCCTTGGCAAAAGTAAACAGCACATTGAGGATTGCAAGAAGATTCAATCAGATGGGTTTACTGGAAAAAGAAAATTACACCCTCTCAGCAAGCAAGAGATGTTTAAAATGCGTAAGTTTTTTATGTGATCTTTAACCCAATCATTATAGTGAAACATTATTAGCCTCCCTAAAATAGTATATAAGCATTTGTATCCCACAATAAATCAGATTCTGATCACCAAATCAGTCTTCCCTGTTTCTATCCATCTCCGACACTTTTCCTGCACTCTCTCACATTTCAGAATAAGAACCCTTTCTAGCAGGTTCTTGGAATTCTGTTTAGTCTCACTCTCAAGAAGAGAACTTTTAACCAGGAAACCTTGTTTTTCACCAGAGTTTGAGAGACATAACAAAATGTAGGGCAAGCAACCCCCTGGACCAACTCCAAGGGACAGACCCCAGGGCAACAACATTGCATATACCTGCTAAATGTACAAATTAATTGAGCTTATTATAATTAATACTAATTAATTTTTAAAATTGTAGAAATCCTGTATCACTCACTTTCATACCTACACTTTGTGCACCTGAAAGCTTTCATTAAAGAACTGCTTTTTACCTTACCACTCTTAATATTGTTTTCCTTTGTATTTTAGGCAACACTAGAGATCTGAATTTCTCCCCCTTGCCTCCTGCTGGTGTCCACCTTTATCTGTACCTACCATGTCATTCATTCAGCTGTGGTAAAAGCTGCCTTGAGAAATGTTTTATGAAGTGCAGCCCCTACTTTTTGCCCACTGGCTTCTTTGAAAAACTCCCTTCTTAATATGTAAACGTGCAGAAAATATTTTAACATTTCCCATGCTATTTTAGGGGGCTTTTTTTAACATTCTGCTCATAACATTTGCAAAGCCATTTTCGACTTGTTTTCAGATACCTCCACATTTAAGCAGAGTTCAATGCACACAAGGTTATTTTTATTAAGAGGGTATTAATCTTGAGAAACAGAGTGCCTGAAAGTCAACTGATGAAGCAAAGGTTAGGGTTGAACAGCTATCAAGCCCACACGCCCACATTTCTACAAACAGGATTTGAGATAGCAGAGGTGAAAGAAGTTCCTACAACAGTACGTTGAGGTCTTTTAATTAAAAAGAAAATAAAGTAAACCAAGCCAAACCTCATCACATGAGTCAATATTTGAACAGGAAAACTACCCAGCCCTGTATTTTTTGCCAATGTGAGCCGTGGGGTTTGGGGAAACCTGTTCTGCAGCATCCTTTTATGGGTTTTTGGGGCCAGTAGAACCAGAAGAGGCTCATGCATCCCTAAACGCATTGGTCCTCTTATTTCTGCAAGTGTGTTACACATTTACAGTAGAAGTCCTGTCTCATGTACAACTCAGGAATTTACAATACAAAAAATACATTCATAATTTTTTTTTTAAGGATGTAGGCTTTTAACTTGCTTGAACACTTCTGAAATGCTAAGGAAGTGCAAAGCACTTTAAACCAGCTGTGTATTACTGTGAACAAGAGGTTGTAAGGGAAGATGCCAATTAAAGAGGGAGGCTCAAAACTGTTTTTTTTCCTCTCCTTGATCAGGACAGATAGTAACCAGGTGTGGTTTACCCCAGGAAGCAGCTAAGGCCCAACACAGACGTTTCCTCACCTCTCCATCCCATCAGTATGAGGGGGAGAACAGCAAAAAGCTGCAAGCAGAGTTTTCTTCAGCAGAGCTTGTGCAAAATAAGTGGACACACATTTACATTTGAACACCTTTTTCTTTTACTGTAGCTTTAAAGGGAATGCTAAAGAGCGAGTAAAAGTGTCACACTACTTTCCTTGGACCTTTGTATCCATTTACTTAAAAAGAGCACCAAGGGTTTATGCACAACAGCTCCAGGTTATATCTGGTTGCTTCTGAAAAGACTGATTGCAGCCTTCCCCTTGTTTTCCATTTCCAGGAGTCCCTGCAATTTCCAGGAGTCCCTGAAACCACCAAGAAAACAAGAGGAACTGAAAGGACCTGATAGCAGAGATTGTGCTTTTAAAGGTTTTAAAGACTGCAAAAAAAGAAAACAAAAAAAGGTTTTGTGAAAAGCACTTGTTTGAAAGGTGACCTGGAAGAGGAATGCTGGGCATTTTCACACTTCTTGACCTCAACAGGAATTGCAGGTGTTCACCACTTTCCCAGGACAGACTTCAAAATTTTGGCACCCGTGCCACTCAGGTAGTGTAAAAAATAGTTCCCAGTTCAGAGCAAGGAGGAAGAACATCAGGAATGCAGGGAGGGAGCACAAATGTCAAGGCATGTGCTGTTATCCCCACCCTGTGACTGTCACTGCACACAGCGCAGTGCACTTGAATTTAGACAGCATTTCTCACTGTGCCATCAAACCTGATTGAAAGTTTGAGCAGATTAAAAAGGTGTGGAGCTGCTTCACAGGCTGATTGCTGCCTGCTCCTGATGCCCTGTGGCACACGAACAAAGAGTCAAACCCAAGCAATTCAAATATTAGATGAGGCCGTGACAGGCAAGAGTAGTATTAAATAATAAATAAAGCCATCACAATTCTACAGTCTAACCTCAAAAAGCCGGAAGGATTTCATTAGCTAGCTCTGAAGTGTAAGTAAGTCAGAAGCAAAGATTAAGCGATTTCAGTGGTTGTACAGGTTTCAGTCACAGCACTTATATTTCTCCTGAAGCAGTGCACACCTGCTTCTAAATCTGCTTCTGTTTCTAGGTTTCAGTCATTTGTTTTGGGAATGGAATGGGCACTGTCAAGTTTCTTTATAGCTAAAAAGCCAAGTCAGCAGATCCTTTTGTGCAACTCATACCCACACAGGGATCCTAACACAGCCCTGAGCTGATTAATTACTGTGGCAGTATGGTATGGACTACCCTGCTGGCCAAGAACGAGATGTAAGGCCAGATGAAGCTGTCAGATCTGCGCTGTGACACCCTGAAATCTGTCCTATTAAAATGTGTCAGCGTGCCCAATTATTTCTGCAATAAACCCAGACTCTCAGAGTGATAATTTCCATTTAGGGGAGCAGGGGAAGGATTAAAAAAAAAAAAAAGAGGTAGAAAAAGGGTCATGTTTGAAGTAAAATGCTGGCCTGCCTGGATTTTTGTGAAATGAAATCTTAAAGTGGTCAGTGTTTCCTGTTCCTGATCCACAGGTAACTGGAGCTGGAGTAACAAGACATGAAATGACTTCAGCTATGGCAGCAAAAATTATTTCAAGAGCTTTAAGCACAGCACCTGATGCAAAACCCAATCTTGGCCCGTGACTGAGACAAGCCAAGAAACCCTTTGATAATCCAGCACCTCAGAGAGATGGGGGTTAACACTTATCTCAACAAAGTCACTCTCTAAAGGCATCTTGGGGAAAGCCAGAAGGGAGAGCTGAAGGGTGCCATCAGTGAAGTTAAAGTGCTGCTTAAGGTGAGGGACAAGGTTGGCTTAAGAATAGATGGATAATTGTTGCCCCCAAATAAATTTAGCATAAGAATCAGAAAAAAAAATCCCCATCCTTTAGAGGATCCTACTCTGGAGCAGCCTCCCAAGAAGAGCAGCTTAGACTAAAAGCTGACAAAGTTCTGAGAAGGAGCTTGCTTGCATACTGAAAGAGATTTGTGATGTACTGCATTCGACTTGACAAAACACTGTGAACGCACCTGGGGCTCTTCCACCCCATGCACAGAAAGATTTGCTGCAGCCCCTTCACAAAGCAGGGCTGAAATTGGAGGAGGAAATCATTGAAATCATTGGAGCAAGCAGCAGCCAAGGACCAGAACAGCTGGAGAGGCTCAGGCTCCCTGAATTTATCTACCCTAACCAAAAATGAGCTGCCAGCAGAGTGCTGATGTAAAACACCTCCACCATTCTGAGCTGCCTCACCACTGCCAAAGGCCAGGTCCTGGAAGTACTCATTTCTGCAGGTCTAACTTCAATTAGATGACTCACAAATGTAAAAGCAAAGTGTGTGCGCAGTGTTTTTCCTGATCAGGTCCTAAGGCTACCATCTGTTTCTGCTGGAGAGCCCCTTCTGGTTCAGCTCATTTTCCTTGGAGAAGTGATTTCAAACATTTCTGGAGTCACACCACGAAGCTGGGCGTAGAGGAAGGAATTATCTCCCCTAAATGCATTGTCCTTTGAGCCAAAAATAGCTCGTTGCACATCAGAACTCATCAGTTCATTTTGTTGTTTTCATGCTGATGGCTCAGCAGTGAGTCCTGGTGGAAGCAGGCTGTACACAAGCTGAAGTGATGGAAATTACTGTGTTTTCTGGTTTCTGCCACCAATGGGAACATTTTGCCTTGGGCTTTAAGCAGAGAAAGGCTGATATTCCCTCTTTCTTTCAAAGAATAGTTCTCTGGAATGAAGAATGTTTTTAAAGATCAGGAAGACCATTTATTGCTTCTCCTCCTCCCATTCATTGCCCATCCCCAAATACTGCATCTGAGCAATTTTTTTTTTTCTGACACTATTTTTACTTGAAATATCCATTTTAACATTTTTCAGTGAAATGTTTTGAAACCTGGCTTAACTACATGTAACTAAAAAATAAAATATCCCAGACTAGAATGATATATATGCTTGTTTTCAGTGTCATGAAAGATTTTGGGTGACTTGAAACTTTCCTAGGTTAATATTTTGCCAAGGAAAACAAACATTTGACAGTTACTTTTTTGGCAGAAAAAAAATATTTATGCTCCAGTTTTTTGGTCTCCTCCTTATATCAAACATTCTGTTACTAGCACAGTCATATTGTCTTTAGTAGGTGCCTTTAGAAAGGCCATGGTGACAGCTCACAGAGATGTTTCTTTGGTCCCAAAGAGTGTATTTGAGAGTTGGAATAAAAATTATTTGATCTCTGTAATGTTATTGTGCCAATATCACGGCCTCTTTGCAAATGACTCTGCTCTTATTTAAGTTTGATCCCTATTTTGACTCGAAGTGCAGGAAATATTTTAAATGTGGATGTCTCAATAAGCCAAGGCTTCTTTTTGAAACAGCAAATAAATTTTGCATTATTCTGCGTGCTTCTGAAAGGGGAAGGATTACATTTTCCACTGTAAGGATGGTGTATGATAAAACTTTCATTTTTGTTTTGTTTTGTTTTCTAGAAAGGGTAAATCACAGCACAGACAGCTGTACCTAGAGTTGGTTCCTCAGTGTGAGGAGATCACCACAGGCTGTGGTTGCTGTCACACCACAACTCAGTTTTCAATTTAGACCTTGGGTCATTTGCCAGCTGAAAAACAGGAGCAAGAAATTGGGAAGGCAGGTCCTATGCTGGTCTATTGCAGGGAAGGCAAGAGACCAGCATAGGAGAGTGAGGACCTGCTGGACAAAGGAAAGAAGCAAATAAATGCACAAGGCAGTGAAAGCAAGGACAGGTGACCTGGGAAGAGTCCAGAGATTAAATCCTCTAAGAGGTTGTGGAGGGTTGGGCTCAGGAGCGCCAAGGTGATGCTGGAACTGAACCTGGAAACGGGAAAAGAGTACCAGGACATTCTAGAGCCTCATTAAACACAACAGGAAGGTCCCAGGGGGTGTTTCCCCCACTCCAAACAGCACTGGCAGACAGGTGACAGGGATGGGGAGAAGCCTGAGGTACCCAGCAGCTTTCCTGCCCCAGCCTCCAAAGGGAGCCTCTCCTCCCAGCCCTCCAGGTGGATGGAGAGCAGGATGGGCCCTGGGGAGCACAGGCTCTGCCCTGGGAGGAAAGATCCTGCTCAGGGCCAGCTGAGGAGCCTGGAAATGCTCAGCTCTGTGGCACCTGATGGCATGGAGCCCAGGGTCCCCAGGGAATTGGCTGGAGGAGCTGCCAAGCACTGTCCATGGCACTGGAAATGTCCTGGCAGGGGTGAGACCCCAGGTGGCTGAAAAAGGGGAAACATTGCACCTGTCTTCAAAAAGGGTGGGAAGGAAGAGCTTGGGAACACCCAGCTGAATTCCCCTCTGTGCCTGGGCAGGTGATGGGACAGACCCTCTGGAAGCTCTGCTGAGGCTCCTGGAGCTCAAGGAGGGGATTTGGGGCAGCCAAATCCCTCACTAGGGGCAAGCCCTGCCTGACCAGCCCAATGGCCTTCTCTTGACCAAACCAGTGGACAAGGGAAGGGCTACAGATATAATTTACCTGGATTTCTGCAAAAAGAGTCTCCCAGAACAGCCTTCTGTCCAAACTGGGGAGAGATGGACTTGATCATGGACTGCTGGAAATGTTCCAGGCCAGGTTGGATGGGGCTTGGAGCAGCCTGGGACAGTGGGAGGTGACCCTGCCATGGCAGGCGTGGCTCTGGATGGGCTTTAAGGTCCCTTCCAGCCCAAACCATTCAGTGATTCTGATACACAAGCAGCATTAATACAGTGCTTCATAGATGTGGTTTCATGTTTCTGGGTTACACACACTCAGCTTCTAAAAAAGGATTAGTAATTCTCTGGCAGTGAAAACAAATAGCAGAGCTTGCTAAATGGCACTATAGAAATCTATGACATGTCTTGCAGGTCCAATTACACAATAGTATAATTTTTTTAACATTAGTCTGGCTCACTGCTGTTCTGTTTTCCTACTAGCCACTTTTAATTAATAGTCCTGGACATGGTTGTATCAGTTAAAAGATTTCAGGATGTGCCAAGAAAAAAAAGATTTTGTGGAACTATGGGAAAAGCTGTGTGTCTTTCTATCTGTATTTGCAATGCTCTCATTCTGGTTTGAGTGACTGTATTCCCAGTTAGGCAGACAAATATATATGCATTCAAGAAAATCAACAAAAATCACATTTCACATTTTAAAATAAAAAAACTTATTTCAAGACATTGTACACGTCCTGATCGACAAACTCAAATATATGGGAAGCAAAGACATGATAGATAATAAATTCTCTATAGGTCTACAAATAAAGACAGATGCAATAAATCTTACCACTTCTATTTTCCTAGAAAATGTAAACTTTGACTGGCTCCTGTCAGGGCTGGGAAATGCTGCCAGCAGGAAGGACAGAGATAGATGACAACTGGGCAGTTCAGGACTATTTTACAGGGCCACGATGCCCAAAGAAATGTCACCAAACCCATTATCTGAAACAGAAGAAGCTGTGCCTTTGGAAACTCCAGCATCTTTCCCCTATCTTGCTCATTATTGAAGCAAATCTGATTGTTCAGTTACTTTCTCCTGGGAACTTTCCTCCAGTATTTTTTGCCCTTGATTGTTATAAAGTTAGGGATGA
The DNA here is from genome assembly GCF_023055355.1 of Agelaius tricolor. Taxonomy (NCBI): domain Eukaryota; kingdom Metazoa; phylum Chordata; class Aves; order Passeriformes; family Icteridae; genus Agelaius; species Agelaius tricolor. The sequence goes on from NW_027269304.1 coordinate 100,151, forward strand.
GCAGTTACAGATGTGATGGTTTGAACTAGTCTGTTCACTGACAAGTAATTTAAATTTTTGGTTTTTTTATGGGGAGTGGGTTGCTGTTGTTTGCACTCTTGCTGCCAGTACTATAAGAAAGATTTGTGCATTGTAGCAAATCCTTGCTGCAGGGAACATAAAACAGGTACCTAATTTCTCTTTAAAGGAGAAAGAGCATTCTGGTTTGGTCTCTGAATTTCACTCCATTAGGAATAAATAGATAAAAAAAAGGGATCTTGGAGAGTTTATGGTTTTAAATCCATGCTGGGGAGTTTATTACTTTTTTTTTTTTTTTTTTTTTAATACCAGCTTTAACTCAGACATACTTCTACTGAAAATCTACATGTCTGCTTCCAAAAATCCCTGTGTGAGTTGGTCTTAAGGGGATTATTTTCACAGCCAAAGATAACTAGGTACAAAAATGTCTCTATCACCTTGCCCTTTTAATCTGCCCTTTTTGGGTCAAAAAAGGAAGGAGGACAGACACACCTTAATCATCTGCTCCCAGCCCTAATATGCTTATGGACAGCTGCAGTTCCTCCAAACTTTGATTTATGAAAGTTTTCCTGGTAGGTGACTATGCTGAGGAACCATTTATTTTCCTTCTGGCTTGAGGTGTGATCCTTTTATAAACTACCTGCTGCAAATCTGGTGTCTGTTCATTACAGTAATTTAATGCTAATGACTTGCTTCACTGAACAGTGGAGAGGAAAAATAAGTAAAAATAATCCCAACAGATAAAAATGTCGTGACTCAAAGTCTTGCACAGGAAATGAATTCATATTTCAGTGTAAGGCTTCGTGAGGTTTTAATTTATAATGTAAGCTCATCTTAAATACTTCATGCATAGGTGTACATTTAAGAGGGTTTTTTAATTTATTTTACCGTACTCGTGTAGGCTCTAAAGCCAGCAACACAGCAGGGAAAAACTGAAGTTAATTTCTGCCCAATATTGCTGTAATTATCCTGACTTTATTTTTTCTCCTAGTCATGCTGTTTTGCTTATGAGCTTCGTATTGTTAATTAAGTGCTTTCTGTTTGTTTGCAGAAAAAAAAAAATAAAAGTGAGCCAACAGATACCAAATCCTGGCTGGTTTAAAACATGTAAGTAACTTACAAGCAATACAAGCCTGACTTATATGGTCACATAATACTCTTATACCATTTTTATTTTGTAGCTGGCTGTTCCCTAACATTTTATTATTGCACATAAATATGTTTGTACTGCTGCATTTCATGCCTCCTTCTGCACTGAGCCAAGTGGAAGCAACACAGATGCAATGTGGAAATTGAAAATGAAGATGATACATAATACTTACATAAAGCTTGACTAATCTTTATGCTGAAACACAGCAAAAGCAGCCACATGAATAATACCACACATTCCTAATGCAGATTTTTTTTTTCCTGTGAATTGGCTGCATTAAAAAGGCAGCTTATATAGAACTGGAAGGTCCATAAAAGTCAGAAATCGAATTACTGCAGTTTGAGATTTCACTGTGCTGGTTTTGAGGTGCTTGGCTGGCTTGTCACAAGGAATATCAGCTCTGTGCATATCAGCCACCATATTATGGATTTCTCTTTGCTTTGTCAGGGGGTGGAAGGGGTGGGTTCAGACCTTGACTCCTTTCACTGAATTCTGCACCATTGTGAATGCTGAAGTAGGGTTTTAATCACCACCATAGTGCCTGATTCACACTCCCAGTGTGGAAACACAATTTTTTGGGGGGAGAATAATGTGAGTTCAGAAAAAGAAATGAACCAAGAAGCATCACAAACTCATTGTTGAGGGGCTGGACCACCATTGCCTGCTGCTCTGGCTGGGTTTTGGGCATCAAATTGTGCATTTCCAGGGAGAAGACTCTCCCTCAGACAAAAATACACATCCTGTGGCAGAGACAAAGCAGAAGCACAGAGCTGTGTCTGGTCAACTCCTCTCCTCTCATAAGGATGGACAGAGGGAGGAAGGAATTTGGCTGAGCCACCAGCCACACCACTTGTTCCATTTCAATCTCACTGCTGCTGCAGCCTCTCCTAAATTCACATATGACATTTCTAGATAAAACTAGGAAAGTGCCTCAATTTGTTTCCCTCTGAAACAGATTTCTTCCACACCCGTGCCTAAGCCACCAGGAGACAGTGATCAATCTAGTGAAGGGATGAGGAGAAAACATAATAGCATGGGTTTGGTGTTTTTTTTGTTTTGTTGGGGTTGTTTTGTTGGTTTTTGGGGGGGGGCTTTTTTGGTGGAGTTTCTGGTGTCTGTTTTGTTTTGTTTTAGTTTGGCTTTGTGTTTTGTTGGTTTTGTGTCTTGGGGGTTTTTTGTTTTTGGTTTTTTTTTTTGATTTTTGGGGGGTTTTTTGGGTTTTTTTAGGGGCTTGGTTTTTGTTTTTTGGGGTGGTTTTTTGTTGTTTTTTTGGAGGTTTTGGGGTTTTTTGGGGTTTTTTTTTGTGTCCTTTTTTTGGCCCTTTGAAAAAGAGTATAATACATTTTGGAATAGTCAGAAATACATTTTTTTCCCCCTCTTGGTGGAAGACCTCTTGCAGAAAAGATCAATATGGTGACTGATTGCTTTGAGCATCTCTTCACTACCTGTCACTGACCCCTGAATGGGATGCATTCACTCTGTGAGACAGGGCCTGTTGAGGAGTTACTGGGTAGGTTTTTAAAGTCTGTGCCCTATAAATCACTTTATGAGCACAATAGCCCCTCTTGACCTACTAAAATGCATCGGTAAAACTCATCACTCACCTCCAGTGAGAAGAGGACCATTTACTCTTCCCATTATCTAGGTCAGGGGAATCTTTGGAGAACTAATCACCTCACTGCTAAATGAAGAGGACTTTGACATCCCACCCCAAAACTTACACTCCCTGTGGTGTTAAAAGCAGGTGGCCACTTTGGATTGTCATTCATCCAAATTTTACAGCAGGGTTTTTGTGAGGAAAGGTTCTACTGCACCTGGTAAACCTCCTGCCATGTCCTCACGCTCTGGGTAACAGAGAGACAGGCAGGAAGATGCTTTTAGGACACAGAAGATGAGGGAATCTGGCAACTTTAGTCCTGCTTTAGGAAGTTTCAGATTTTTGCTGCGATTTATTTTTATTTATTTATTATTTGCATGGGGAGGTCTCTGCGTTTCAAAGCGCTGTGTATTAAATAAGTAGAAATGTCCAGGATAAACTTAAATTACACTGACAGAAATCAAGGAGTTTGATTATCTTTCTGCTTAATTTTCCTCCTGGCATACAGATCATTTTAGTTACTCTTTTTCTCTTCTGCTCTCACCTTTGAAAGTACATCTTCATTTTCCTTCTAAACTGAAAACATATTCCCTTTATAAGATCACAAAGGACTGGGGCTTTTTATGACCTTTCCTGCAACTGCACCCAACTGTTGATTTCTGCACTAAAATACTGTGGGTGTAAGCTGAGAAGTCAGAAAATAATGAATAAAGATAAAAACACTTCACTATGTTTCAAAAATGTTCTTGCTCAGGGTTTTCATTTGTCCTCAGCAAATAGAAACAACTGGCAGGTTTACCATTATTACTCTAAATATCATCGCTGCTGCTTCTACTACTTATTAGTGCTTTTGCCAAAAAGAAGCCTAATTTCATCAGGGAACAACCAAGCAACCACAGTGCCCCATCCTGGGCAGGGTCAGCTTTGCTTTCAGCTCCTTCCATCATCAGCGGCTCTGGCCAGCACCACATCCACTTTGTGCAGCACAAGCCTCACCAGGAGCCATCACAAAGGGAACAACCTCCAGAAGCTGGGCTCTAAAATCAAACTGTGATGCCTCAGCACCGCTTATCTTTCTTCTCAGAGGGCGGATTCAGAATGGCATCATTTTTATATCATTTATATTCTTGCATCAAAGATTGAGAGGGGATCCAGAAGCAACCCAGAGCTGGCCAGGACCTGCTCTGGGTGCAGGACTTGTGCTAAATGCCATGTCATGCTCCTTTTGTGGGGGGATCCTGAGGAAGAAGGAAGATATCCCTAGGCTCAGACACAAAATGTGCGTGCCTATCTCAGTTAAAGCGATTTTGGTAGTGTTGAACTGCTCATCCCCTGACCCACCTCCCAGTGAGTTCTGTCCTGTGTCCTCTTCTCTGTGAGCAGGAGGAAAACAAAATGCTGCTTCCCCCTACCCATTTTTAATACTGTACCTCCTTCCACCAGTTCTGACACAGTTTAAAGGAACAATTAAGATGCACAGGAAAGACATTTTGTCCTGAACCCAAACTCTGCATATAGGTGTCTGTGTCACCAACAGGTACCAAATACTTCTTCTCGTTCATTTTGCCAAAATGTTGCTTGTAATTCACTTTTAATTACTAAGGAAACCCTAACTTTGCTTCACCTTTTCCCAAAACAAAATAAGGAAAGGAAAAGGTCATTAGCAGGGTCAAGAGATTGAACTTGTTTAAGTTTCTTTTCTTTTCCTGAGAACCAAAAATACCCTAAAACCTGGAAAACTTAATGAAGCTGCTATCTATAGTTGGCAAAAACTAAATTTTCATTGATAAAGGAGAAACAATTTGAGTCTGGCACATAGGCAAGAAAAGGCCAAAAGGTGACTCACAAATGTCTAAACACGCCAGATACTCATCAAGAACCATTCCTTCTTGTGGGCTTGACAGGTAAACTGGGTTTCCAAGGCTCCTAAGATTGTTACCTCTCAAAAGCAAGAAGAAATAAATAAATTTCTGACTTATATTTAATATGTTGAGTCCAGAGACTTCTACCACATTCCACAGAAACTTCAACTTACCTCTCTTCCACTCTCAGCCAAGCTGGCTGGTATCCCAGGAATTTGCTGCAAAAAACCCACCACTCAGGTTTGCAGTGAGCAAACCCACTGATCCTAAAAATTTGGTTTTGATTCCCTCCAAAACGAGGGGTTCTGCCCCATCCCACCCTTTCCCTGAGCTCCCACCTCACATTGCCAAATCCCACTGTAACCACAGAGCCTTTGTGATGCCTGCACGGAAGCAGGCAGGATTTCTTTCAAGCCAAAATGAAGATTTCAGGGTTGCACTGACCTCCACCAGTGGCCTGGGCTTGCGCTCCACTGCAAACCTGAAGTGGCAGAGCTCACAGTAGCTGGTGTTGGAGGAGGACAGCCAGCGCTCCAGGCAGCTGCGGTGAATGGTCCCCAAGGTCCCCGTGCACTCACAGGGGGACAGCAGCTCCTCGTGGCTGCTGCCCTCGTGGCAGATCCTGCAGATGGGCCGGTCATTGAAGGGGCTGCTGCAGGACAGGGAAAGAAAAATGCTGGTCAGGGCTGGAGGGTTGTGGTGACTGGTTGGAGGGAGGGGCCAATTGAATTTGCCCTGAACCAGGACAAATACATCCAGTGGCGCCCAACGTGGGGCTTCTCTGTCATGAACTGCTTTCCTGGATGAGCCCCTTTGGGGGTTCTCTCTGAAATCTGCCCTGAACCAGGACAAATACATCCAGTGGCGCCCAACGCGAGGGTTCTCTGTCATGAACTGCTTTCCTGGACGAGCCCCTTTTGGGGGGTTCTCTCTGAAATCTGCCCTGAACAAGGAAAAATACATCCAGTGGCGCCCAACGTGCGGCTTCTCTGTTGTGAACTGCTTTCCTAGAGGAGCTCCCTCAGGGGTGTTTCAAAAATTTGCCCTGAATGAGGAAAAATACATCCAGTGGCTTCTCTGTCATGAACTGCTTTCCTAGAGGAGCCCCTTTTGGGGTTCTCTCCAAAATCTGCCCTTAACCAGAACAAATACATCCAGTGGCGCCCAACGTGCGTCTTCTCTGTCGGGAACTGCTTTCCTGGATGAGCCCCTTTGGGGATTCTCTCTGAAATCTGCTCTGAACCAGGACAAATACATCTGGTGGTGCCCCATGTGCGGCTTCTCTGTTGTGAACTGCTTTCCTAGAGAAGCCCCTTAGGGGGGTCTTTCAAAAATTTGCCCTCAATGAGGAAAAATACATCCAGTGGCTTCTCTGTCATGAACTGCTTTCCTAGAGGAGCCCTTTTGAGGAGTTCTTTCCAAAATCTGCCCTGAACCAGGACAAATGCATCCAGTGGTGCCCAATATGGGGCTTCTCTGTTGTGAGCTAGAAATATTTGCGTTGCTTTGCCCTGTAATTAGCAATCCAAGCTGGTGGGCTAATGATTTAAGGCATTTTGGTTTTCTTGCTTAAAATGCCTATTTTATTAGGTGTGGGGAGAAAGTTTAGGGTGAAAAACATAAGAGTGGCAGATGAGAGGCAGAACACCAGGTTCTTCTGTATTTTGTATTTCCCAGCTCTTCACAAAGCAGCAGTGCAGCCGCCTCAGGGAATCCCAAAGTGCATCAGGGAGGTTGTAAATCTGCCTCAGCTGGGCACTTCTTGGTTATCCTCTGACATAAATGTAGTCCCATTTCTCCTCACAGAGAAGAGCACAATTCTTCCCAAGAATATTTCTGGGTTTCACATTCTCTGAAGCTTAGAGAAAGGAGAAACAATTCTTATCCCATTTGCTGTGCCTGTGTTTGTGCCAAAGTAGAATGCAATATGGAGATTGCTTACCCAAAGTGATGGTGGGCCAAGTCAGGGCCAAGTGTGTGTGTGTGTTGGGACAGTCGGGTGACAGTCATGAAATTTTGTGGAATTAGAGTGTAGTTGTGTGCAGAGTTGAGTGCTTAGCAGATTCAGTTTAGATGTAATGTAATATAATATAATAAATATAATATAATATAGTATTATAAAGTAATTAATTAGCCTTCTGATAAGCTGGAAGTGTCCTCATCATTCCTCCCTGCCACGGGGGTTGTCCTTTTTGATACATAAATGTTGTTTTCACTGGCCAACAGTAAAGGACTGTTGAAAGAGCATCACCTTTCCCTGTAGCCCCCAAAGGCAGGGCCACGACTACAGAAAAAAGCACATGAAGGCCAAAACCTCCTCTCCCTGGAAAGGGTTTCCCTCTCTTTGGGGCAGCCCACAGGCAGGTCAAAGAGGGATACAAAGAGATGTGTGCCAAACACATCCCTGCTGTGGGGCTGCAGGTGCGTATTTTTTCAGCTCACCACCAGCAAAGACAAACTTAATTTTGACCCAAGCATCAAGTCTGGATAAGGCCAAGCACATCAGAATACCCTTCCTTGCTTCTAATGAGAACAAAGCCAGCCTGAAGCACGCTTCAAAGGCATAGATTAACAATATATTTCACCTCTAATCCGCCTCTCTAAACCAGCAGCAAAAAGAAAGGTCAATCCCTCGGACAATGACAGAAGCTGCAACACTGGTGCTAGAAACAGCTTGTATGGCTGCTCAGCACACCAGGGGCTGGTGAAGGGTTTAAAAAGCATGATGCCTTCTGCAGCATGATCCTTGTGGTGATGGAATGGGGGTTTAACCACACACCACATGGGAAGGGGCCTGTCCCTCCCTCTTCCCCCCACATACCTCTGCACGGCCAGGTTCCGCACCACGGACGAGAGCAGCTGCCCATCCTTGGAGGACACCTGCATGACATACTGGGGACAGCTGGTGGCCAGGCCCCCGCTGCTGCCAGGCAGGCTCTTTCCATCAGGGGCTGCAGGGTGTGGATGATCTGGAGGCACTCCAGGCAGGTGGCTGCAGCGGTTGGTCCTCATGGCGCTGGGCAGCGGGTCCCCATCTAGGCAGGAATGGGGACAGGGAGGTGCTGTGGGGAACATCCCTCCCTGTCTGACCAACAGCAGGCATGAGAAGGAGCATCCCTCAGTGCCCACCCCAGGTTTCCAGAGCCCACTGAGCAGGGAAAGGGGGTTTGCAGTATTGGGTGCCACAGAATAAACAGCCTGCACATCCCACAAGCAGCAAGGCAGCAACCTTGTCTTCTCTCTGCAGACTCCTAAAGTCATGAGTGATAAACAGAGAGGCTGAGGCTTTTGTCACTCCCCCTCCAAATGTTTCAAAGGTATATACAGTCTGTGCACTTTCAAATTTAAAGGCTGCCACTGTCCGCCAAGGGGGAAAGTTATGTGCTGGAGGAGAAAATGGTTGATTGGCTTCAAATCCCCTTTGAAAACACTTCCATGCTGCTTAGTGTCTTCTATCACCAACCCACAGCAGAGCACAGACCTGGCAATTAATCCTGTACAGGGTTTTAGTCACACAAACCTGCTTAATCATAGCCTGCAAAGCAGTAATTTATGCCACAAGGTGAGACAGAAATCACAGCCTGCCCATGCCTCCCTCCTCTGCTTTGCTGTCTCTCACATCACTGTGAGTGTGTTTTGCACAGTGCTTTCACACCTGGCAAATGGGAAGGAAGGGTTGTGCTGGGAACAAGTGTGATAATCCACTTGTGGGGAATTGTGTAAGGAATTTGAGACAGGACTTCTGAGTTGGTTTTGATAATGTGATTTATTGTTCTTATCTTCTGCATAGGTAGGAAGGGTGAATTCTGCTCACATCTTTACCCCATGGTTCAGAAGGTCACAACACCCCCTAGTTACAAGAACTTTTAAGGAGTTACTGACCAATAAAACACTGCCAACAAGGATATTTATGTTTTTGACCCAATCCTTAAATATTTCGTCTTATGGACCCATGTCACTGTGTAAGCTTCCTTAGCCAATCATGTAATGACACACAAACCTACAGCACTGCATTCTAAACTTCCTGTTTACCTTTGTAACTACTTTAATTTTTATATCTTTAACTCTAAAACTCTAAACTTTCTTCCACTTAATGGGTGTCTGCTCTAAACTGTAAATCCACATTCTCACTTCTAGCACCTCAGTTTGGGAGCCTTTTCCAAGGTCTCAGATCAAATCCTGTGTTTAATTCTAAGCTTTGGCTTACAGGCTAAAGTTCTGAGAGTGCCCTGCATTTTGGATCCCAACCTGAAGAAGCCTGAGTGTGTAAATTCCTGATGCCTTGGTGGGATGGGTGCTCCTGGCTGGTTGTGCTTGCTCTGGAGGGCTCCACCAGGCTTTGTCACTGCCCTTTGGGTCAGGCACCAAAAACACACACACAGGGTGGGTTAATCCCTCTGCAAAAGGGTGAGAAGATTCCCTAGCACACCCTGGGACACTTGGCTGCAGTCCTGTGTAAAACTTGCAGGTTACAATGCTGATATTCCCATGTTAAAATCAGGAGTTTCCCCCTCAAAAAAAAGTGTTCTGCATCACTCACCACAGCTGTATAGCGCCAGCACTGCGGCTGAGAAGAATCTTTAAAAACCAAACATGAACAAAACCCTCTAAACAGGGGTGTTTCTCCAAGGATTTAGGTGAAACCCTGTGATTTGACTCTGTTGGATTTGAGGAAGAGCAGCACCAACCTTTGGAAGCCCCCTGAAGGGATGGTCTTGGCAGTAAGATTTTGGGGCACGTGAGGACTGGTGCGGATGCTGGACCCACTTGCACCACGCAAGTTTTCACACAGGGACTCATATTCTTAGAAAGGCATCTAAAATAGGAAAATGGGGGTTTTTTTGCAGGATGACTTCAGCTGTTTTCAGACCACACATCCCCCAGGGGAAGAGCTGGAGGCTGATGAGACAGCTTACAGGGCAGAGAGCGTCCAGGGAATGGGGCAGGGAATTGGACTCTGGGCCTCATTTACAATGAAAATGAAGCAAATGGCTGATGTCAAAACCATTAACATATAAAAGATGCAGACATTTCAAGAGAATAAGAGCCACAGACTCTCCAAGGAGACCATGGTGTTCAGTTTTAGTTTTAAAATCCATGCTGAGACTGTTTAACAAGAACGTTCAGATGCTGAGTAGCTGCTTCATTAAACTTAAAAAGCCTAAGAAGTATCATGCTTACAGACTCACGCTGCAGAATTATGTATTTTTATCCTGATTGCTTCACTGACCCCATTAAGTACAACAGTGGTTTTATAATTTCATATATAACGGCCATCGAGGCCTTTACAAACATCCCTCAAGTCACTTGATGAGTTTGGAGCATCAGAAGATGCAACTAAATGCAAAGCTTTAAAGCGCAGAGGAAATTATCTGGCTGTATCTCAGGAATGTTAGTTCAAATTTCTGCCTACAGCACTGCATTGATATCCCACTTTGGCAGAGCAGATACAGGTAATCCCTTTCTACTTTTTTTTTTAAAAAAGAAGGAAGGTTCAGGTAATCGCTTTCTGCTTTTTTTAAAAGGATGTTGAAAGTTACAACACATTTTTCTGAATTCAGAAGAACCATTTTCACACAAAATCAGTGCATGTGCCTGAAAAGTGATACAATTATAGAATTAAATGGTGTGTGCTTTAATACTGAACCCCATGGTAAATAATGGAGATTAGTTGTCCTGAGAAGCACAGAGATCCTAAGCAAATCCTAAATTAAAGCTGGCATTAGGGAATTGTAAATTTTAACAGCCACAAACCCCCAAAGTGAGTATTTACCATATGTATGTACTATGTCTTGAAGTTTTTCACCTGAAACAAGTGGAAATCTGTCAAAAATGCCTCAATAAAAGAGAAAAATAAAGAACAAAACCAGGAAGATGTGTTTAGCTGGTATTTATGAAGAGAAATGATATTACATTGGGGAAGACAGAATATCAATATTTATTCCAGACACCAGAAAATTCTGAGAAAAGTGGCTGAATTTGGCATGATGAATGTACGGTAGTATGTAGCTCTCTGTTTTTTCTTTTCTATGTTTCACTAGCTGTAGTTTTTAACTTTTATATATATATATATGTATATATATGTGTGTGTGTGTGTGTGTGTATATATATATAATTTATATATATGAATATATATATAAATAAATATGTATATACACACACATTATTTTATATATATATATATATTTATATATATGTACATATGTATATGGGTTTATGGGTATCAGAATAAAAGTAAAGGTGTTGCGGGTATTTTCTTTATGCAGTAAGTGTAAAAACAGTGACAAACCAACCAATAAACTCAAGGAAAGTATCTGAGGGCTTGTTGAAGCTAGGTAGAAGATTCAAGTGCAGAAGACATCCTCTGCCCCATAATAATTTACGGGATGGTTTATTCCTATTTAAGAGATTTATAACTTCTGTACCAAAAAGCCCACAAGGCTCAACAAGTGCCAGTCAGCAAGGCACTGCCATTCCAATTGAGTTGCACCCAAATAAGAAGCAAAAAACCAGAACTGCTGCCCTGAAATGGAATTTAAAGGCAAAGCCATCTGCAGACCTGGATGGCAGCTGGAATCCTTGTCGCGCTCTCTCTGTCTGTGCGTGAGCTCACCCCAGTTCTGAGAGCCACAGAGCAGCACCAGGGTGACGAGTTAAATCATCACAGCAGAGCTTTTTTTAAGGCAGTGCTGCTTTCCTGCTGGAGCTGTGACTGGCTGGCATTGACACAAGCCAAAATGATCTTTACACTTCAAGCGGTGGGTTGCGAATGTTGAACAAATACTCGTGGAGTTGCCCCCTTTTCCTTTTTTTTTTTTATTTTTTCTTTTCAGCACCTCTGCTAAGAATAGCACTGATTCCACCTCTCAGTCATGGTTTCAAACTTGGAAACCCTTTCACCTTTCTTATTCCATGTTCCCGCGAGTTCACCCTATTAACTTCAAGAAATGTGACACGAGCTTGCATCAATCAGCTTCAACACTCAAAAATATGCGTGAAAAACCACCAGCATCCCATCTGGAGACATTTTCCCAAGAAATACCGGGTTATTTTTAAAAAAACAGCCAAAATACTGATGCTAATATTAATAATAATTATAACAACAACAACAAACCAAACAAAAACCAAAAAAACCCCACACCAGCAGAAAAATCCCAAATACATACCCACACAGAGAAATAATTTTTAAAAATCCCAAAAAAATAAAAAACCACCACCAACAACAATCCCAAACAACCAAAAAATTGCCCTCCAGTTTTCAGAAGCTTTCAGAGATGTGTTTTTGTTTATTTATTATTTATTTCTATTTATATTAATATTACTATAATATTATACTATGTTATAATATTAAAATTATATATAGGTCTATAAAATTATATAAAAATATATAATTATAGTATAATATTATAATGATATTATAATATTATAATATAATATATATTATTATATTAAATACTATTATAATTTATATTATTTATTTATATACTGATTGTTATTGTTTATTTATTTATTTATTTATTTATTTATTTATTTATTTATACTATTTATGTAATTTCACATAATTTGGTGCAGTTCGCTCCAGATTTTTGGGCCCAGGGACAGTTTTTTACCTGGGACAGGTCAGAAGATCTGGAGCACAGATAGAATTCTCCACCTCACTGCAAGGTGGAAGAATGGTGCAAATCATGGAGGGGAATCTCCATCCTTCTTTTCTGCTATCAACCCTGGCTGGCTGCTCAGAATGGAAATTGCTGCATTCTAAGTAATAAAAAAATGTTTTAAATAAGCGTTTCGAAATCTCAAAATGTTTTTGTCAGCAATGCAGCTGTCAGAGGCTGGGTGAAAAAGGTGTTCCAGTGCTCTCCACCGGCTCAAGTGTTGCCTTTGTTTCTAGAAAAGGGGAACAGGAACTCACCTTTCCCTCACTGAAGTTTAGGCAATAATTTTATGCCACCCTTCAGGATGCCCCAGAGACCGAAACAGGCACTGCACTCACTGGATCACACACAGCTGCTGGGTGATCCCTCTTTCCCCTTCCCACAAAAGAAAATGCAGAAGAAGAACCGAAATTCTCCACTCCAGAGCACTCTGGAACCTCCTAGATTTTTACCTGCTAACAAACAAGGCAGGGTACTGTGAAGGTGGAATGCACAGATCACTTCTTAAAAAGTAAGAACCCCTGGGACACCTGAAAATCCTATTTTAGTGTAAAAAAATCGACTTTTATGCATGTTCTTTCTTGGACACTCACATCTGGAATAGTTTGAAATGTTTCTTGGATCCACCACAGAGCTTCAAGGCTGCCCTTCTGGTTTCAAACACACAAAGACTGAGTGAAAAAGTTGGTGCAGTAACTGGGAATTCCAGCTGAAGCACCACAACACACCCCAAGTCCCCCAGAGTAAAAAACCTAATCTCTCTAAATTGAGAAGACCAATTCCTATATTTGATAATGACATGTGGCTCAGCACAAGGAGAGGAAAGAAAAAAAAAAAAACAAACAAACCAAAATGCTGCCTGACCTGTTCATTTTGGAGCTCTAAAGGCATCAGTGAGAGAGGGCACTGCAGTGCTGGGACACGCTGGCAGGAGAAGAAGGCTGGAGAAAATTTTATTTTGGTCAAGAGCATCCAGTTTGCTGCATCACACACCCCCTTTCAAGGAGCTCTGAGAGACCACTGAAAGGTGCAAGAGGAAGATGTGGCAATTGTTCCCCAGAGGAGGAGGGCAGATTTCAAGTTAAGGCGTTTCGACACACAGAAAGTAGCACAGCACAAGCACAGATGACGTTGGGTAATTTTACTCTGTTTCAGCCCGAGTTTTACTAATTTTTCAAAGCTGTAAACAGCATTTTCCATTCATCTGGTCTGACTGCAGAGAGCTGCAGGGGCTTTTAAAAGCTGCCACACTGTAGGCCGCATTCAAAGCGCAATTTTATAAACAAGACCATCAGAAAAACTGAGTGCTCATTTGAGGCAGCAGCACAAAGCAGTTCAGCATAAGTAGTCCTTAAGAGTCTGACCATGCATTTAAAACTTCAGTGCCCACCCATAAATCATTGTTATTCTGTTAGGTACTGAACCTTGAACCACTTTCCATGAGAGCAATAGACTCCCTTCTTGGCACTGTGAACTTTTTAATAAATTGCTTTATATGCCTGCACAGCCACTAACTTGGGTTATTTGCTTAGATTTGTATCCTTTTGTTGGTTGTTGAAATGAAAGTTTTCAGATGACAATAAATACTAGAAGTACTTGTGGTGTTGGCATTTTAGCCTTGCATAAAAAAGAAAAAAACCCCAAAAAACAGAAGACACAAATTCAGTTTATAGCTGATCTGGAAATAGGATTTTTTTTTCCCCCAAGGTATAAGGAAATATGTATGTTTTCTTTCCTTGTACTAGTTTTTTTTCTAGCAGAAATGTCTTTCCTCACAGGTTACAAAGGCACTGACATGTGTTCCTAAATTTCCTTTTTTTTTTTGCCACATCTGCTTCAGACCCTCATTCCCCTATTTCCTGTCCACAAAATTCCTTCTTATACCCCAGAAAATGGCATAAACCACAATTGTTTCCACACTTAGGCACCAAAATGCAGTGAAAGAATTAGTATCTGCTTATATACTCAAAGATTGCATATTAAAAGGCCCAGAAGTTTGGGGTTTTTTTGCACCAGAAAGCTCTGGATTCTCTTTCCTCTTCCAAATTAGGTCACCTTATACAAATGAGTCAAGCATTTCTTGGCCTAAAACGTGAAAAATGAGAATTTAATTTGCTCTCAACAGCTGTCAAAGGACAAAGAACTCCATGTCAGCCCTTAAAGCCAGGCTTCATCTCTAAAAATCACTTTGTCCTGGAGAGTGACAGTATTTTTTTGCACACACTGTGTTTTACTGACAAGGCACTTCCTTCATCATGGGAACTGCAAAACTTTCAGCCAAATTCTCTGCAAGCACCTCGGATTTCATCAGAAAACCTGTCTTTTGCAATTTCCAAATTTTTTTTTTTTTGCAGTTTTGGTGCAGAGGACCTTCATCATCCAGTGCCTCTGCACTCTGACCTCTGCTCCATTTAGGTGCTTCATTCCTGCTGCTTGTTTTGTCAGAAGGAGCAAAATCTGAGAGTGCAGGATGCTCACCCCACCCTCTGAGACTCACACAGCACCAAAAATTTGAACAGAAATTACACCTCGATGTTTTCAACTATTCCTTCAGCAGATGGGGAGAATGGAGACAGTGTGAGGAACCAGTGTTTCTGTCAAATATAAAGTCTTGAAGCCTTTCTTAAATACAAGGTCTTAGGAGGGCAAACGGAGTCAGATCTGATCCAAATGTGCTGCACTTGATGGAACTGTCCCTATTGACCTTCCCCACATTTAGGCTGGACTCAGAGCTACTGTCCCACAGTTGTGGGATGGAGCTCAGGGGAAAACAGCTCAAAAGTTAAATATTTGTGTACTCCCAAGGCCACGTTTTCACATTTAAAAATAGCTCTCCCCATTTCCACTGCAAGGCTGAAAGGAGGGCTGCCAGCGTCACACAGATCATTGCCCTGCCCCATGTAAAAAATCCACAATTTGGCTTCTTTTTTTTTTTTTTGCTCACACAGGTAAATATCAGCTGAATCCAACTGATTTCTCCTGGCCAGGTAAGGCCAAGCTGAAAATTACTCATTTAAACTGCAAATGGTGTAAATAGTTAGTACCTGAGGGTTTGGTGACGAACTCCAGTTCATGTAAATCTTGTGTAAATTAATTCTTTGACAAATAACTCTTAAATTATGGTTTTACCTGGCTCACAGTGGCCAAATCCACACAGGTTTTGGAGCTGTGACCAAGAAATTTGTTTGCAGGAGAGTTAGAGCAACAGAGAGCACAGAGGGTGCTGGCAGGTGATGGAGGCAAGAGCTTGATAATTGCGGGCCAGAAAGAGACAGCAAAAAAGCAAAATGTTTTGAACTACTTACAGGGGACACTTGGAGAAATGTGGCCATGGTAATTCTACAGACAGCTTAAGAAAAATGCTAATTCTTCTGTTCATCATTGCTAAGTTAATTATTTGACTGATTTTAGTACATTTCATTCTCCCAGCTCCTGCAGTCGATACTGCACACGAATATGATCCTATTACAATTATTGCATTTATACTCCTCACTATTGATGGCAAAACAGCTCAGTGAATGAAACTTAGAAAAGATACTAAACCCACTTTCAAATTAAAGTAAGTAGAAAATTGAAAACATTTCTCTTTTTAATAGCTTTATGTTTTAATTCCAGAGTTCGGCAATATTGGCTGCATCGGTCTTGCATCTGAGAAAAGCTTCATTAGAAGCTCGATGAGCACAACTTGTCTTTAAGACTCCAGTTTTGAAGCAAAGATTATTATCATACCCTGCATACCTCGGTTTGGATGCATTGTAATTTAACCTGAAATCATTCTGGTACCTTCATATTAATTTCTTTTCTTCCTTAGTCTTCACCTGCATAAAAATTTAATACTTAGTTCCTCCACAGAGGACTTCTCAGCTTTCCATGTGATGCATCCCAAACGTCTCACTGTCTGCAAGGTACCTGCATTACTAAAAAACTTGTCTGGTGCTCTGCACTGAGGCCTACATGCACCAAGTGCAATCAGGAGATATTTTTCTTCTTCCCTAGGCCCTGTGTCTGTCACTTCTACAACAAGACTGAAAACCCCATGGGGTGGATTAAATTCTTATGTTTTATTCAGCAATGAATCACCTGGATGGCAGTCTGCAAATACACGAAACTTGGCTTCTGTGTGATGCTTTGCAAAGCATGTCCCCAACTAATATATTTACACGTGGAATATGTGCTTTCAGTTGTTCTCTGGCTGTGGGATCACCCCGGGTGTTTCTGGAGGTGCCATCCAACAAGCCACTTTCCTTCCCTGAAGAGAATTTACTTTGCATGATTTTATCTTGTTGTGTTTCGGCTGGCAGCGGCAGCTGAGTGTTTGATGTTTAGCAATGGGGGAAATTAGTCTTCCAAACATCTTGTTTGAAAAAGAGGAAAACACTTTAAAAAGCAACATGCCTCCAAATGCAGGTCTATTCCTCTCCCTTTTCCCTTTTTACCCTTCAGTCAAAAGCAGCTAAAAATATTCTTGCTGCATTTTCCTTCACTTGGGAAGATAAACCCTCCCTGTTCCCATATCAGTCATTTCTCTCAGCAGGAGCAAAGTGTGGACTCCATGGGTTTCTGCAATATTTACATAAAGATTTCCCTCTGAACTTCAGTTTGGGAGGAGGGGAAGAGTTTCTTATCAAACTCTGAGACTTGCACTGCAGTCCAGAATGAGACAAACACATGGGGATACTGTGAGTTAATTAAAATCAGTGGTAATTCCCTACAGTAGCTGGTTTTACATGGGTTTGTGATGTGTTACATAAAACTATATGCTGTGGGGACTGAACAGCTCCATTTCCTTTTCAGTAACAAGCACACCAAGAATGCTTTTAGTCATTGTCACACGAAGTTGGCACTGGTCAAACAAATCAGATCTGACATGCAGACCTGGAAAGGAAAAGTTATTGCTGCAAAATGAAGCACATAAAATTCAATTTCTCTTCAGTAATCTTCAAGCAAATTACTGAAATGCTACACTAGTGAATCAAAACTACAAGACAGAACTAAATCGAAGTGGCAGAGGTAAAATTTTGCTGGACAACATTATTGTCCTTATCAAATCCGAGAGAAATATCAACAAGAGAAATAACAAGAGTTAGAAATGAAGTAGGTATTAGCCTTATTTCTATGAGAAATAAAGTCAGTGGAAGCCTGGAGTAGGTTTGAGCTGATCTCAGCTGGGATTTTGCTCTGTGTGTCATTGTGACTTCTTCTGAAATCAACCCTGACATGCAGCTTTGTTTGCATACCCAAGACAAGCTTGGTATAGGACTATTAGAACTTTGCAGAGCAGCAGTGAGTCAGACTGATGCTAAAAATATATACTATTGTGTAATTGGACCTGCAAGACATGTCATAGATTTCTATAGTGCCATTTAGCAAGCTCTGCTATTTGTTTTCACTACCAGAGAATTACTAATCCTTTTTTAGAAGCTGAGTGTGTGTAACCCAGAAACATGAAACCACATCTATGAAGCACTGTATTAATGCTGCTTGGTGGAGTTTGTGTATCAGAATCAGGGGATGGTTTGGGTTGGGAAGGACCTTAAATCCCATCCAGTGCCAGCTCTGCCATGGCAGGGTCACTTCCCACTGTCCCAGGCTGCTCCAAGCCCCAGTGTCCAGCCTGGCCTTGGGCACTGCCAGGGATGCAGGGGCAGCCCCAGCTGCTCTGGGAATTCTATTCCAGGGCCTGCCCACCCTTCCAGGGAAGAATTTCTCCCTAATATCTGATTTAAACCTACTCTCTGTTAGTTTGAAGCCATTAACCCTTGTCCTGTCACTTACAGACCCTTATAAACAGCCTCCATCTTTCCTGCAGCCTCCCTTCTGCATCAAAATGGTCCCAATTGGCTCCCCCTGAAATCTTCCCTTCCCCAGGCTGATATCCCTGGAGCTGCCCCAAGCACCAAGTCCCACGAGGCCTGAGAACATGATGGTTGTGATTTTCCTTCGACCACACTTTTTAAAGCAGAATCTTCTTAAAGATTCACTTGTACCTCATCAAAATGTTTGCGCGTCTTTGTGCCACCGTGCACATCCTAAGACATCACTGACGGCACAGAAATCATCCAGAAGCGTGGAAGTTCTAAAGCTTGGCTGAGCACTTTGGCTCTGTTGCAGAAGAATCTGTGTGAAGTTGGCTGTTGCCAAAGGGCAAAGTAATTAAACATCTCCAAGTTTTACCCTGGGGGCTGCAAAATTCTGGGGTTCCTGGAAATGTTGTGAACAGCCAGAAGTAAAAAGTAAGATAAAACACTTAGTAAGTGTTTTAATAAGATAAAACACTTGAAGTAGGCTGGTGAAACACTTATTTGCTTTCAGCAATGTGTTTTACCAGCCTACTTCATCTTCCAAAAAACTCTTTTTTCTTAGTAAACAAGCAACTAAAAGATTTCTCCTCCAAGACTTGCCTTCCTGCTCCTGAGGCAGGTGAAAAGGAAACCCCTGCTGGAAGTTTAGGATGCAGGTTTTCCACAAACTCTTGATTGATTTCTGCCTTACAAACTGCAGGGTTTTGTGGGTCTCTGTCCTCTCCACTACTTTAAACTTTTAGGGTCAGACAGCTTTATCTCACTGTAGGGCTGTGGAGATTTCTAGAATCTACTCACTCACCTTCCTTCTTGACACTTGTGGAGCAATGGCTGCTACAGCAATTGAGGAGAATTTAGGTGGAAGCAATCACCAATGGAACCTAAAAATGGAAACTTCACCAGCCCTAAAAAACCAGCTCTAGCTATGTACTCCAGCTGCACCTCTTAATCAAGGGCAATTTACATTTACACAGCCCATGAAATGTAAAGTTTGAGGATCCTCTGCTATTTAATAGAATAACCCCGCACACCCCATTTTCCACAAGGAGCACTTCCCTTGGTTCAGCTGATGCTCAGGACCTTCAAAGCACATTTCAGGATAATCCAGGCCTGGTGAGCAAACCCAGAAATGCCCAGCTCCCAACTCTGCCTGCCTGTTTGGCACCTGATGAGCACAGAGCTCTGCTCTGTGTGACAGAGGAAAGATGACACTCCTCCTCCCTGGAGGCCTCCATGCAGAGATGTCTCACACACAGTGGTAAATTGAGTATACAGATGATTCTGCTGGTTTTGGCAAGCAGAAAGAAAGCAGAAATGCTATTTTTAGCACGGCACTTCATTACCAGTTTAATGGCATCCCAAGGTTTAGCAGCCTGTCAGGTCAGGAAGAAATTACACCTTGTTAGAGAAAAGCACTGAAACAAATTTCCTCATTAAGTACCATGTCTCCCAGCTTTTGCCCATTGCTGGAAACATAATTTTTCACCCTGCAAATTGGATAAGTAAGATTCAATCATTTTTTTGTTTTATGTTAGGATATCTCCAACACTTTTATCTTCCTTGCCATTGACTAGTGAGATTTTAAGTGGGTGTTTCTGGCTCTTTAATTAAAAATTATTAGAATACCTCCACAAGTATTTCATAACAACATGGATGCTGAAGTTGAAAAACTGATCCCTTTATGTACAGACATCTTAATAAACTAGTGAATCTTAGTGAATTTCTGCATCATCATTTTGAGAACTGCTGCATTTGCCAAAGGTTAATTACATATCCCATGCCATGGGCATTGTTCTCAGCTAGTCATACTAGTCCTAAATTTTGTTCATTTTTTCCATCAAATGAATCCCCAGTGTTTTTCTGAGGAAGCTGACATCCTCCAAAGGCTCTTCTTCCTTTCTAACTCCTGGTTTATCTCCTACCATAGCTACAGTGGGAGCAGAGTGAATCCCTGATATCTCATATTTCTATAAAATATATCTTAATACTCTTGCCTATGTAACATCCTCCAGGCATACAACAAATTTGTAGCCCTAATGAAGAACAGTGAGTTAAAGAGTGACAAAAAATTAGTTTAAAGTAAGCCAAAGCCTTGTTCAAACCCCTCCTCAGTGCAGCTCATTTCCAAAGCTGAACAGTCTATATATATAATAACTGCAATAATTTGCTTCCAATATTTGTGACATCTGTCCTTTCTAGCAGTCATTACCTGTTTCAAGCACATTACACTCCTGGCTGCTGATACAGATAGAGGATAAATTAATTATGGATAGGAATTTGTGACCAAGTGTTTCCAGAAACTCGGACTATCTGTCTCACAGAGCCATCAGCTCTCAGCTGCCAAGCAGGACTGAAATAAGCAAAACAGAGACAGGAAATTCACTGCCTCAGCCCCAAAATACTCAACAACATTGGCCCAGGCCAGAGCACACTTGTCTTTTGTCAAAAGCAAAACAACAGAAGCCTCATGATCAACAAAGGCAATTAATTGCAACAGGCCAGAACTGGAGGAGGTGATGGAGTCCAGGTGGTAAAAAATTTCTCTTGGATTTTGGGGGTGGATTTTTTTGTGTCCAAGTGGGAGGTGGCAACAGATTCATTGCCTTTTGAGCCTTCAGGGAGGACAGACAAAAAAGCCATGTTTGCACACCCCTGGGCAGGTTGTGCTCCTAATCAAAGTGTGAACAGGCAAAGGGTGAAGGTCTGGCAGCCACAGCCCAAGTGAGCAGGGATGGAATTGCCCTTGTGGCTTTAACACAGATTTATACAAAACACGGGAGAAACTGAGCCGTAGTCACTCTCATTTCTTCGTTTTCCCATCTGACATTTCATTATTTAATTTGATTTAGTTGATAGAAGCTTTTAAATCAAACTCTGTCTGGAGGCTGTTTGAGTGGGTTGAGAGCCAGCCAGCACAAGCAACCTGTACATGTATGAAATATTTCAAACTGAGAGACTTGTCTCTATTTTCTAAACCTCAGTGGCAGCAGAGCCTGATTACAGCAGCAATGTCCAGTGAAGTATTCTCAGTTGCTCTTCCCCATTGCAGTTTTTTCAGCTTTTATAAACCCCGGCAGTGTCAAACAGCGCAAACTGGATGGCAGGCAGTCCAACAGCAGCTAGAAATCAACTCTGAGTTGTGTGTCACAGCTGAGAGCCCACACCAGCCTGGCAGCTGCCAATTCCTGCCAGCCCAAGATGGGTTCTTAACATCAGGATTGTCACAGAACCCTGAAGTCACAGAAACTGAGCCACCAACCACTGCTGCACAATGAAATCAGCTTACAGGCAAGGAGCTGGCTTTAAGGGCTCCATCAGGGATGAGTTCCTCTCGTGCTGGTGAGGATACTTTGATCTCCTGGGTTTCAGAACATGCCTAAATTTAAAATAAGCTGCTGCAAGGGGGAAACTATCCTTTTTATGCTGCATGGATTGGAAGGCTCTGGGCACAAGTAGGAGGGCAGGAATGGGCAGGTTAGAGCTCCCACATTCATCTCCCTGCCAGTCCTGGCACTAAGTCAGAGAAACCACAACTTCCAGCAGCTGTGAAAAAGTGGAGCTGCAATTTGAGAGGAGGAGAAAAGAGAGGTGGGATTCAGTTTCCTGCTCCTGATGGTCTTCAGGGACTGTTCCCTGAAAACAAAGGTTAAACAAAGTGTGTTATTGATACTCCCATGTGAATTAATCACTCCTCCCTCTGCTGCACCAGCCCCTTCAGACATGGTTCGGTACCTCAGGAAGGAGCGGCCTGAGGATTTCTGAAACATAAAGTTCATAACTTTATGTTACAGAACATAAAGTGGCACAGAAGGTATTTCATCCTGTTTCATAGAGACCTTAAGGACTAAAATGGGGGCAAAAAATCCCAGAAGATGAAGGTGTAAACCTGTCCTCATGTGGAGATACCAAGGCCTTAAACAAGGCCTTTATGTTCCAGCTACAGCCATGAAATGCTACACGGTTTTATTTCCAAGCATTTTAGAGATAAATGCATTTGATGCTTCTCAAACAGCCTAGAGCAGATAAGCAAAGAACCAACACTGACCTCGTGTCAGATTTACAATTTTTATTTTTTAAGCCCTCGGAAAACCAATTACCTCAACCATAAGCTAGTTTGGAGAAAAATAATCTCCCCAGTGCTCGGCCCAGTGATGCTTGTGAAGCACCCAGCTCACACAGAGGGAAGAAAAAACAGGTGGGTAAGAAAGGGTTGCAGACCATGACCCTGCCTCATGCTTCTCAAGCTCTCCCTCTCTGAGGTAAAGCAGTGATTACATTGAGAACTGGGGCACCAGAGCCCAGACTTGATGACCAAAAAAACCCCAAAAAAAAACCCCCCAACCCCCCCAACCCCCCAAAAAAAACCCAAACAAAAGAAACAAAACAAACAAAAAACACCAAACAAACAAACAAAAAATACCAACCAACCAACCAACAAAAACCCCCAAAAAACCACAAAAAAACCACAAAAAAAACCCCAAAAATCAAAACCCAAAACAAACAAACAAAAAAAACACACCAAAAAACCCCCAAAAAAACAAAACAAGCAAGGAAAAAAACCAAAAAAACAGACCAAAACAAAACCACACAAAAAAATTCCAGAAGCAACAACCAAAAAACCCCCCAAAAAAACCCAACCAAAAACATAAACAAAAAAACCTGCAAAAAACCCAAAAAACCCCAAACCAAAACAAACCAAACAAAAAAAAAGCCAAAAAACCACCAAACAAACAAACAAAACAAAACCAACCAAACATACAAACAAACAAACAAAAAAAAAACAACCAAAAAACAAAATAAATTGCACTTCACCTGCAATCTAAACATCTTGGATTATTTCTTCTTCTATTTGTGACTTCATGGAAGGGTTAATCACCAGTAAAACACCAGGTTATGGGGTCAGCACCTCACCCCAAAGCAGCAGCCACCTCTCTGAATTCCACACCAACCTGCAGGAATCCCAGGCCCACAAAAATGATGAAATGCAGCAAAGCTGCACAACTGCAGCTCTGCAGCAGCACCAACCTCCCGGCCTCACCCCCAGGAGTGAGCAGGGTGATCCTGAGCTGCTCACCCAGCAGTTCAATAGGGGAAACACGAAGCTCACCTGGAGCAGGGGGTTCAGAGAGAGGAAAAAGGAATTATGGAATTAGGCAGCCACTGTCACTGTGCCACAACCTGATCACTGGGTAAAAGTTAAAACGTGGGGTGAAATCCCACTGCGGGGGTGAAATATGGCCAATTTCTTTCCACACCAGCTTTTTATAAAGCGCCAGTTCTAAAAAGCTTCACACTGCCTGGGTTGTAACAGCTCCACAACAGTATTTATTAATTTGTGTTTACTGTCACATCCCAATAAATATCACAAGTCAATAAAAGCTTTATGCCAGTTGCCTGTATCCTTTGGTTAACCTTCTGCAAAATTCGCCTATTCATCATGACTGTCATCATCAAGCCAGAAAGAGAGTTTTCTTTTGCTAGTCTTGTTTTGGGTTTATTTTTTTTTCCCTGTGCGTTTTAACACAGACATGCCTTTGCAAGTTTCCTGTGTTAAATTTTTAATGCTTGCTTAGTACAACTATATACTTACAACACTTGCTGTAATGTTTAGGCTGCCTAATATAAGTGTGACAGAATAATAAAAAAAAAATTAAAAAAAAAAAAATTTATTGTATTTATTATATACTATTATATAAAAACTATATATTATTATATATAAAAAACTAATTTATTATATAATTACTATATATAATATATATATTATATATAAATATATATAAATATATTATTATATATAAAAATATTATTATTTTTCTTATATTATATATAAGAAATTATCTATAATATTATTGTTATAATATTATATATAATAAATTATAGATACTACTGTTATATTTATTTTTATATATAACATAATATAATATAATATAATATAATATAATATAATATAATATAATATAATATAATATTTATTATATTATTTTTATTTAAAAATATAATAAATAAACAAATATATAAACAAATAAATAATTAAAAAACATCTCTATCTAGCAGGGTTTTACTCTAAATTTCAAGCGGCCATCTCCACTGCTGCTTTATACCAGGAAGAAAAGCATGGCTTCTACCTTTTTTAAATTATTCCTTCTAAAAAGACACCCAACATTTGAGCAGCAGTTTGTCAAGGTCCTCTGGCAAGCTTCATGAACCACAGATTCATTCCATGGCTTTCACTATTTTCCCTCATTTTAGCAACCCGCAGTCTTGCAGATTCTGCCTCCAGGGCATGAGATGTCTCCACATCCCCCCACGGAACACTCAACATTTAAAAAATTCAGTAAAACTGAGTGGAAATAAAGGAGTTTGTCACAGTCAGTGTGCTCTGTCCAAGCCAATGTGCTTCTCTATGTGAAGCCATAACAGTTAGAAAAGGAAATTTCGTCCTCAAAATTCAGCAGTTTTGTGTTACAAGTAGAACCAGATTCATCCAATATTTAAAAGAAAAAGTTAAAGAGGTTAAAAAAAAAATATCTCACTCCACTTTCTCTTAGTCCAAACTGCAGCAGGGGAGGTTGAGGTGGGCCTAGAGGAGGAATTTCTTCACACAAGTGAAGAAGTTGGTTGATGACTGGTGAAATTGATTGGAAATTGATTGGTGATTGGTGAAATTGATTGGAAATTGATTGGTGATTGGTCATTGGAAGGGAGGGGGTGGAGTCTCAGTCCCTGCAGGGGTTTAAGGAATGACTTGGCACCAGGGCTCTGCTCTGGTTCACAGGTTGGACTCAGAGCTCTTTTCCAGCCTAATTGATTCTGTGGTTCTGTGTGATTCCCACAAAATAAAACTCAGTAAAGATCTGCACAAATCAAAGGAAAAGCATCCAAGATCTCTCTTGAGCTTTTAGAGGGTTTTTTTTTTACAGTGTTAGACTAAATATTTTGTCTCTGCTTTACCAGTGCCAGCAATGATTCATCCCTACAAAATACTGTTGAATAATTAAAAGTAGATGATATCTCTGTTCTCTCTTCATAACGTTTTTTCCCCTACTCCTAATTTTTTTCCTTTGAAACAAATGTCTACCAGTCCGTTAATTAACATTCATTTTTCCAGGATCTGCTCAGCACAGGAATACGCTAACTCTTCAGGTGAAAATAATTTATAGACTACATTATCCAAAGTTATTTGCCATTCCTTTGTCCTTGGCAGAACAGCGTTGCAAAGACAACCAGCATCTTAGAGCAGAACACATTAACAAGATTGTTAATTTCCTGATTCTGCTAATGAAAAAAAAAACCCCACCACTCCATTAAATAAAAATGAATGGTGACTATTACCAATTTTATTATTTTTCCACAAAGAACAGAGGATGAAATCCTCAGTCCAGCGAGCTGTTAATTACTCCAAAGGATAAACCCCAGATCCATGAAACCTCTTATTCTCTGTATTGTGGGGCTTTTTCAGATAATGCTGCAGTGAAAAACAAAACCAAAAACCTCTATTCTGAGTGAGACTGAGAGGGCACCTCAGCCACTCATCATTATCATCAGGGAGCTCCTTGGCCATGCAACCACAGAGAAAACCATTTACAGGGGGAAAAGGTTGGGTCCCTCCCATGAAATTTAGCATTTGCCCATCAGCTGACACAATCTTTTACTCATTTCTGGGGACCAGCACACACTGTCCAAGCTGTCCAAGCTGATTATCCCATCGTTTTTAGGGCTGCTGAGCGCAATGAGCTGCAGGTGGGACTTCACCACAGCCAGGGGGATTTTTTAGACCTCTCTGTACAACACAGCCACCTCCAGTGCCTTGTGCCTCACTTGGTGGAAATCAACATTGTGCTCCAGCTAAATGAGGAGAAGAGCAAGAAAATCAGTTTTCCAAATTTTTTATTTTCCAGTTTTCCCAAACTGAGTGTCATGCTTCACATTCAGTTCTTCTTAAAAGCACTTACAGTTAAATTGTGAGGAAAAATGTGATGCAAAACTATGAGTTTTGGTCACGTTGAAGTGATGCCTATGTTAATGCTAATTTTTTTTTTTTTAGAAGGTACGCTTTTCTGGGAAAATTGGGATAATCTGGAGAGTTGGAGACATGACTGTTTCACCAAGTTTCTAATTGATTTCAATTTTAGAAGACTTTCCTGGAATTATTTTGTGCTAGGTTTCATGAAACCATGAAGCATTTTGGGTTTGCATGCCTGTCTGCATGCTTAAAAATGCAGAAAAAGCAGTTGGGCCATAACTGATCACATATTTTCCTTTTATACCTGATAAGGAGCAATAGGATTTATTCCACTGGTGGTAAGACTTGCACCCTCGTGGTCATCTTATTAAGCAGTATTATATCTTTTCAAGGAGTTTACTTCCTCCTATTCTGGGAGGCTTTCAAAGGAGCTTCAGTGGAATTTGGGGTGTGTTGAGACCAAAACTGGCTGTGGGTAAAGTAAAGGTGGCTGTGAGTAAAATCCGTGCAGAATCCCCAAAATTCACCCAGCCACTCACAATGCCACAGGCAGGAGGGACAACATTTCAAGGCTCTGGGAATTAATGTTCTGTTGTAGCTTCATGGACCATCAGACCAGCAGATGGAAAAGAGGCTTCCACGAGATGCACCAGCAAGCTCAAAGTGACTTCAGCATGAGGCTGTGGGGGCAGATCTCTGGCTCAGCTGGACAGCCTTTTCCTGTCAAAGCTTTAATGCAAGATGTGAAAAATGCATGTTTTATGACTGGCTTTTTGCAAATATTAAAATGGATATTATGTGTGTTGTGTTAGAAAGTTACGCTGTGTTAATTTTCTGAAGTAGTGCGTTAAATATAGTTTCCGGTTATAACAAAATGTTAAAATGGAAACTATGCTATGTAAAATACTTTTTTTAAAAAAGAAAGGGCTCGTGCCGAGACAACAGCCACAGGACACCTGAATCTTTCAGTGAAAGGGAATTTATTGCTCCCTTATCAGAAGAAATGAACTTCTTCCTGCCTCACTCAGTCATGAAGACACCTTAAGATTCAGAGGAAGAAGTTGATGATGACCAGACAGAATCCTGTGTTTGAATGGAGTTTATGTATCATGTATGAGGTGTATGAATATGCAACAAGTTGTTGTTTTTAAGGGTTAGTCCTCTGTTACTGTGGGTCCTTTTTCAGGCTTATTTTGCCCAGGAAAAGGTACCCGGACATCTGTAACTCTTTGTCGTTATTGTCTCATATTGTCCTAATCCAAACTCTCCAAATGATTATTACTCTAATTGTATTACTATTTTTATAACCATTTTATTACTATTAAACTTTTAAAATTTTAAAAAACAAGTGACTGGCATTTTTTCACACAAGAAAAGCTGGCATGCAGTTCCATTACATCCAGGCTGGGTTGGGAATTACAACACAGCTCCAGAACAGCATCAGCATCTATGGGCAGAATGAGCCACAGCTTTAGGTGAAAGGCAGAAATGACTTTAAGCTTTTCAGTGCCCCTCTCTAGGAATGTTTTGCTTTACCAAGACTCAGTTCTGCAGAAGCAGGAGGGCATTCAGGTGTCTGATGCAAAAGAAAGCACCAGGTGCTCACAGCCCGTTTGACTGTTCCTTGCCCCGATAAGCAGCTTCTCTATAAACTCATGGCAGTAAAAATCAAAAGATTATTTGTTTAGGGAGATCTTGCTGGCTAAACATAGCCAAGCTGCTTGAGAAATCCCTGTGGACGGGGGCTGCCTACCAAGGGCTGCTGGCCCCACCAGCTGAGTTCCAGGCACTCACACAGAGCTTTTAGTGCTTCAGTCCCACAACATGCGCTTAATTATTTACCAAAACCGAGTACAACGCATTTGTGAGACTTTTATGGCCATCCCAAACATATTCAGAAGCTCTGAGTTTGCATCTTCAGCCAGTCATTCACACTGGCACTGCACAAACACTTCATTTAGTTTTCTACAAGTTTGAAGACGCCCCACATGCCACCAGTCTTGTTTTCTTGAGGTTTTGGGGACAAATAAAGAGTTCTATTTCTGTCATGAACACACATATAGCTGTTCACTGTACAAAATTCAAACCCATCTTCTCCTAACTTTTCTCCTGATTTCTTATGGGAGAAAAGCTTCAGGAAGCTTTAAAACACAATAATTAGATGATATATCCAAATATAACTCCAGGTTATCCATCCCCTATGATTTGTGTACCTGGTCTTCAACTCCAAGTTTCAAAACCACATCTGAAATGTTGTGCAGTTTTCAGTAACTGTGATTTCTGACTTTTAAAGCTACTATAGCTACTTTCACGTTATTTTGTCACACCTGGCAGGAAAACTTCACAAGAAGATTTCAAAGCTTAGCGTGCCTAAAAAAAGGAGCATTTTCCACTCCCAGAAACATACTCCTGTTCTCTCCCACATATCTTAGCAGACTGTGTGAAAGTAATTTTCTTTGATATGGGGAAGTTTTAGAAGAACAAAAATACAAATCCTGTGTACAAATCCTTTCCTCTCCAAACCACAGTCACAAACATCAACATCTGAAAACCAAGGTGTGCAGAGAAAATTGAAGAAGCAGGCTTCATTTCCCTGGATATATTTTCCTTCCTCTCCTCCAAATCCAGAATGACAATTCTAGTGCTCCAGCTCCCTGGGCACCTTTGGATGGCACTTCCAAAGCAAACAGATAACTTTTTTTTTTTATTTTTTAAATTTCTCCACAATGCTTCATTAATTAACCCCTTTAAAAACTTGGGGAAATGCACCCATGAAACCTCTGCAATGCCCAATTTTGCATGTGCATCATCCAAACTTTTCTCCACAGGGGTATTCAATTGGAGAAAAACAAATTCATTGTAAAATGCGTCACTCTTCAAAAAAAAAAACTCAGGATTTTGAAAGAGCTGACTGCTATGTAAATTTTTCCTACCACTTCTAGCTCACAGATACATTAACAGCTCAATGGTTAAAAGTGGTTAAAAATTGTTAAAAATGGTTTAAAAGGTGACCATGGAAGGACAGAACTGACAGAGCTGAGCGCTTCCAATCCTCTTTATTCTACTTTGTGCTCGCATTAAAAATAAATAAATCAAATAAGAACCCACACATATGGCAAAAGGAGCACAGGTTCCTTTTATGCAATACAGTCTCATTGCATTTCATTAAATTCTGTAAAATCTTGTGTTCCTTTTCCATCCTTACATCCTTTCAGCGGAGCCACAACCACCTTTGCATGTACAGCTGCCTCCCACAGTGTTCCTGCGGTCCTCTCTCCCTCTCTCCAACCCCTTTCTTAGTCATTAATGCTGAAATGTTTCTTTCAGCTAAAAGGATCAGGCACGTGGCTCCATTAAGGAAACTGCATGGCCTGAAGGAGTGCTATTAAAAGGCCAAAGGCAAACGGGGCATTCTCTGTCTTGGAGAGTAAGTGCATCTCTGACAGCACTTTCTGCAGAGATGGGTTGGTTTCCTTCCTACCAAGAAACAGAATAACAAGAGGAAAAAAAAAATTAAAAATTAAAACAACAACAAAAAAAATAAAGCCCTTCCACCGCTGGGTGTTTTGCACAGTCATCACACACCCAAAATATGACACCAGAACTGCGCGTGTCACACCACGCCAACAGAGCAAGCCATGCTCGACAGTCCAAAAGCAAATTAAAACTGGTCCTCTCTGCTTTGTCTCACAGCGTTTTGGGTTTTTTTACCTGTCCATAATTCACCCCCAAAGCCTCACAACCTGTGATGCCCTCTCTGTTTCTGAAGCAGCAAGCAAGGGGATCTCTGCTGCCAATTGCATGCCGCACAAAGGGCTGCATGTCAGCTCCAAGATATGAAATTAAAAGAATTGTGGAGCTATTTGGCTCTTTTAATATTCTTTTTATTATTAATAATATTTTTTATTTTAATTATTTTTTTATTTTTTAATTATTTCATTATTCTTTTAACTGAGGCCACAGAACATGCATGACAGCAGACAGAGAGACTTCCTGGGGCGTGGAGTTCACCTGAACATGCATGGCAGCATAACATCCAGGGAATTATGTTTTTAAACACACAGGATATGGTGAATGGTGAGGGGAAATATGGCAATTTTACCAGAAAAGTCACTTTGCCAGGTCACTTAACAAAACAAAAAAAACTCAAAAAAAATCACACAAAACAGTGAGTGGTGACTGGTATGGGACAAAGACTTTTTCTTGATAGCAGTTTTTAAATTTTCATATTATTTTTATTTTGTAATCTAGACAGAAATTTTTACATGCCACAGTCTCTCTTGAGGACTAGAGCAGGTATAGCACACTTATAAATTTCCTACCCACTGCCAAGAATTGCAAAAGCTACTCACAGCAATGGCTTTCTCTGAGAGGGCTATTTAATTTTAAAAAATGTACAGAAGGTAAGTGAACAGGATGTTATACCTTCTTATGAGAAGGCTATGCCATAAAACAAGCTATAATCCTCATTTCTGTCTCTCTGTTCTTTCTCCTTCTTTAAAAAGGGGAGAAAAAATCCCAGCTATGAAGTAAAAAAAGGTCTGTGGTTTTATTTTTAAGCATGCTAAGCAGGCACAGCTTTATCTTCCCTGATTTTGACAGGCCAGCATCTGGTAAGGGGAAAGGACTTAAAGCCAACCAAAATTGTTCTCAACAGTAAAACACTGAGGATTAGCTGGCACTGGGGCCAGTGGGTGACTTGTGGGCTCATGACCCCTGTTCCAACCTGCTGTAAAATTACCTCAGCTGGAGCAGCCCCTGCTGCCCTTCCCATCAGCACCTGCCCTGCTCTGCATTTAACAGCCAAAAACCCGTGAAAGAATTTCAGGGGTTTAAAACCTCCTTTGGAAGCATGCAGATCAAATCACTTCTTCCTCGAAATAAGAAAGAGATAAGTAATTTATACTGTGACTCCTGGGTTGGTTTTTTTTTTTTCTTTTTTTTTTCCTCTTTTTTTTTTTGATTTAAATTTTGTTTGAGCGTGCAGTGCCTTTTCCTCAGTGGAATTCATTGTGTTTAATCCTTTTCTTTCAGGTGTACACACCTTTTGTGCTCTCTTCTCCCTTCAACTCCCGCATCTCAGCCTTAAGCCTTGCTTCCCTGTGCTAAAACTCCTTTTTGCTGGGTAAATTCTCTTTCCCCTCTTCACCCAGCTGCTCTCTCCTCCTACATCTGTACAAGCTGTACACAGAAGGCCTGCAATTAGTGGCATCTAAAAATTAGGGAGGTCCAAGGACAAAACTAATGAGAAAACAGAGGTTTGCAAATGTTTGTGAAGCTAAGTCTCTTTCCCAACCCTCTGGGAAAAGAGCAGGACACTGGATTTTCACTGTATGCATTATTTTTTTAAATTATTATTATTATTCCGCAGAAATCTCTTTTGCATGAGACTCCAGCTAGGAGGAAACACTTCCTAGGGTAAAAAAAAAAATTTAAAAAAAATTAAACCTCTTCATTCATTGTTGCTGAGTTAATGTCTTACAGAGGGGCTGGGGAGGAATGAGCTGGGCTCAGAGGCTGCCCGACCTTATCACACAGGAGGAGCAGCCTCTGCAAACACAGAAAGCAAATGATCTGGCAAATATTTGTGTGTTGAAAAGTTAAATTACGCACACAACCTCTGCTTTCCTGTTTCAGAAGCTGCCTGGGAAAGTCAGAAAGTTTTTTAACAGCGCTGAAAGACTCTGTTCCTTTTCACAGTGATGAGAAATGGTAATTCTTCCAAGGAAAACAGAGTTCAGGCAAGATTGAAATTACACAGGCTTAGGGCTGACACACAAGGCTGCCAATATGGATTTTTGCCCATTAAAAAGATCCACAAATGACAGGAAAATGTGTTGGTGCTCTCAGTCTCACTTTTCACATAAAGACACAGCTTTATCACCCTGAAAGTATTTCTCTCTGCTTTTAGGAAGATAATAGATATAATATTTAGGAATATAAGAGATTTGACTTCTCTGTCAGACCTCATCAGACTAAAAAAAAAAAAAAACCCTCTATTTTGACTGTAATATTTTAAAGCAAGAGATGAAACAAGTAAGAGATGAAATATTTAAAACACTGGGTGTGGGTTTGTTAAATCTAACTGGCTTCTAATAGGAAATAAAGGGCACAGAGAGCTCTGTGAAAGACTCTGCTCTTTTCTTGCAGGCAGAGCCTGACCAAACTCCCACTCCAATTTATGTATATTCCAATGAACCCTCGAGCACGAAGAAAAAGCAGAAGAGGAGATTGAAACACCACATCTGCACCCCAAAGGTTTAGTCAAAATATTTCCAGGCACAGAACTTGAGGAGACACAAAATTGCACGGGTTGATTTCTCTTTTAAGCACTGTGTCTCTGTGTAAGGAAAATCCTAATTTATTTTTGGTAGCATGTACTAAAAAGCTGCTGCTATCTCCCACCCAGCTGCTTCCCTCACCCTCCACCCCAACCCCCAGAGATGGCTGAATGTCTTTTTCAATACTCTGAAAATGTGGGGTTTTTAATGTGTGGGGTTTTTTTTCCCAATACTCTGAAGACATCCTGTAAATCAGCTTCAAGTGTTTTAATGTCTGTCTTAAATATAAATATCTGTGTGTTGTGTGTGTCCATATGTGTACACACACAGTTTGTGGTGACATCCTAGAGTGCTGGGAGGAAATTGGGCTACTGAGTCTTCCCAAACACAAGAAACATGAGCTGTTAAAAGGTAACTAGTTTAAAAAAAAATAAAATTAAAAAAAACCCCAAAGTTTTCCCTTAAAAAAGCATAAAAAACCCCAAATTAACAGAGTAGATTCCAGCTCAGATCATATCTAAGTTATGTGTAGTACTAAGTCCCAAGACCCTGCTTCAGGCTTTTCATGACTTTTTATGACTAATTTCATTATTTTTTATTTAATAATAAGACACTGAGAAACTCAGCCACTGCTGCAAATGTCAGGGAATGACTGCTTGCTAAATACTGTAATTTGAGCAAAAATGAACAAAACAACAGCACAGTAGCTGTGGTTTGGCACAGCTTAATTTTGGCTGCTTCTCCTGGATGGAACCCAGAGTTTAAGGACCTGCCAGGAGCCCTTAAAAAGTGAACCAAGCTATAAAATGTGACACACTGGGGAAGGAAAAAAAAAATTATTCTGGCCAGGAAAACGCTGTTGGCAAGAGCACAACATGCTTGTGCACGGTTTTAAACACCCCTATATTGTTGCATGACACTTCGAAAATCTTTAATGGGGGTGTAAAAATGTCTTTCAGAAATAACAGGATTAAACTCCCAGCCAGAGATCCACAATCAGGTGTAACCAGCCACCATCCCATAAACGCTCCTGGTTATCCCAAAGCCCAGGAATTTGTGGGGTTTTATTCTTGCTCCTGCAAATGACTGGCAGAAATTCAAGAGTGCTCTTAACCTCCCCTTTTGGTCATCTGTGAAATACTTCAATAATTTGCGCTGAGTGGCCATAAATCACAAATCCAGAGGAAAGGAGGAGCCCAAAGGCTTCTGGTCACACCTGCTTGGGCAGGAAGGTGAGGGCAGAGGGTTCTGGAGTCAGCACCACCCCAGCGGCACGAGACAAGGGGCACACAAAGGTTGAAATCCAGGGCTTGGTTCATTGCCTAAAAGAGTCATATTTTCATTGATCTGTGTCCAAAACGCAGTGAGGAAGTACTGCCCTTGAAAAGGCGATAAATAATAAACCAGTATTTCCACTTGCTGTTCACAGCTGGGTAATGGATTTAAGAGAACCAACCAACTGCAGGTGGCTGGAGTTTTACATGGAATAGGGAATTCTTTGTGGCTCCAGGACCACATCAAATGAAGTAGACAATGTGCTTTATCTTCCTACTGATCCTTTGGAAAGGATCCCCAAATCCATAAGTGGAGTTTATTAGAAGCAGACATCTGCAGAGGACAATTATTTCCCCCAGTGTTTAATGAAATAGATTTTGCTGTTTCTGATGGGATGAGGCACTAGCACACACTGCAAAAAAGGTTTGGTCATCAGCTTTGGAATGTCCCAGTAGGTGAGTGCCATGTTCACCTGGAAAAGATCATTGTCAGCATGGAAAATGCAGCGCAAAGGGCCTTTTGTCCCAGAAATTGTGCAGCCAACACAAATCACAACAGGAATTACAGGAGCTGGAGCTGAGAGGTGCTGGTGGCTCCTGCTGCTGGGAAGCCCTGAGGGTTTGTGGATGGGGCGGCCACCAAGGATGGGAGAGAAGAAAGAGATGAGGGGAAGCAGAAGGGAAAGGTGACAAACCAAGGCAGAGGGAAAATGAAGACAGGGAAATGGTAATCAACCAGCAGTAACTCATCAATGGCACAACACAACACACAATGCAGGCAAAAAAAACAACCCAAAAAAACTCCAACCACAACAAAACCAAAGCAAGCAATAAACAAAATTCAAAGCTTTTCCTGGAAGGGGGAATATATCTGTGCAGCTACAAAAAAATGAACTGAGGACTGGCAAAGTTTAAAAGCCAAGAAATGCTATTCTGTCCTTTTCAAATGACCTCTTCAAGCTCCTTTCTGAAGTGAAGCTTTGATCACAATCATTTCATGCAGAAGGCTGAGCCAACCTTGGAGCAGAATGAACTATGTAACTTCTTCAGCACAGGGAAGTGAAATGCAAAGCTAAGGAAAGACAAATCACTCCTGCCTTTGGCTATCACTCATTCCCTACCATTAAGGAAAACCCAGTGATTGATGAGCACTGCTGAAAGGGGTAATAATCTACAAGTAGAAGGAAGACAGCATGTCTGATGCTGCTTCAGAAGATGTCCTGAAGGGTTTGACCATCACAGATAAACAAATTCTGCTATTGTCATTTTACTGAAGTTATGGGTAGCATGCAAGGCTGCTACAACCTTTCTAAGCCAAGTGGACCCATACTAAAATATAAAACCATCACTTTCAGGCAGTCATACTCATCGTACAAATAATAAAACCGAGGTGGAAGGAAGTACTGCCGGGCTTTCTCCCACTTGCAGTGGCAGGAATAGGCTGGCAAATTTCCCCTTTCTCTCTCCAGAGGCCACGGCAGCAGTATCCACTACAAATGAAGTGTAAAAGTCGGTGAGTTTGCAGAATAGCAGGGTTCTGTAGGGCAACTTTCCACCACTTTCTCAAAGCACCACGCAGCCTGAGGTGTGCTCTGAGCAGCACAACCAAAAGCGAGCGCATTAAGGTCAGCTGTGGAACAAATGCCCCACAAACCCGAAGCACCTCCAGGCAGAGCCTTGTTTTCCACCTTGCACTGAGCACAGTCCATGTTCCCATTCCTGGCATGCTCCCTCAGATTCCTTTTTTGGGGATGAAACTATTGGTTTGGCCTGAAAACTGAGGGGTTTTCATTTTCTGTGCGACCACACAGAGATTCACTCAGACATTAGAAACGCCAGAAAACATCAGAAACCACCCAAAGCTCTGGTCTACAAGGAAGGTGCAGTTCCAGAGCTGAGAGAGGGACAGAAAGGGAAAAACACCTCTGTGGAGGAGATTTGCAAAGATTTATATTCAGTCCTGTTAAACTCATTTGCCACTGAGAGAGGAAGGGAGAGAGTTTGAGAATATTTATGTTTACCACAAGTTATTGGAGAAACACTAAGCTTCTGCTGATTCCCATAAAACATTTATACAGCCACAACAAATCGTGGGCATGATCAAAGTGAGCCAGAATTTTAACTTTTCCTTAAAGAAGACAGCGGTTTGTTCACAGGATCTCTTTCTGTAATAATTTACAGTTTTCTGAAAGACTGTTTCCATTCAAGACTTTGTCTCCTGCTTTAATCCCCCACGTTTTCTCTGGTGTTAGACTCTGCTGGCTGCTCCAGCAGGATGCAGAGAAAACCAAAAAACATGAAAAGGGAGGAATTTCAGCTTTTGCTTAATAGACCAACTGGATCACACAACAGACAAAACTGCTTTCTTTTTTAAATGAGGTAGGACACAGAGGTATGTTTGCATTGCAATTTGTGGTTGCTGCGTTTATAAATCCAATTTATCTGTAACTCTGGGCTTAAACTGGTCCTTCCACAGATGCAAGGGTGCTGTTGAAGAGTTGTTTTTTTTTTTTTCCTGAAATTCTTATATATGTCTCCACTGCAAACTGCCTAAGTGAGATGAAAGATCACTCTCCTCTGCCCAATTTACAAATGCCCAGAAAACCCTTGAACTCTCCTTGGCAACACTGATTGCACTCTGGCAAAGGTGAAGCTGTCTGGGATTCACTGTTGGAACAAGAGCCAAGGGATAAATCAAGTTTTCTTTAGCTTTATGCCTGCAACTGAGAAATGTGTTAAATCCCAGCACCACTACTAAGATTTTATTCATAAGGATTGCCTTAAAAAAATTAATTTAGTCACAAGCAGCACCAAGACAGAATTTGTTTTACTTGTTAAGTTCAAAAAGGAAGGAAAATAAATTTTCAAAAAAAGTTGTGTTCACATATTTACAGATTAATCTGTATATTCTACAGAATATGCACAGGATAGAGAATATTCATATTACAGCTGATCACCTACAGACACCATGAGTCTGTAAATTCCCTCATGGACTCATGGTGAACAAATTTAAAGTATCCCCACCCTTCTGAAGTAGAGTTATTGAACACAGACTCCTGGGTAGGTCAACAGCACAGCCTTCAAATGTGTATTTCTAAGCACTGTTGTGCTTCTATTGTTGTTCTATGTTGCTTAAACACCTTGAATACTAGAGGGACTAATCAGCAGTTCTGAGATAGATAAATAATTCCTCTTTTTTTCAGATTAAATGAGACCACAACACTTTTACTATCAAAAATTTCAAGGTAGGACTTACACATTTACCACATCCTCCTTACCACAACAATTTTTCAAATATCCAGAGAGCAAGGAGCAAACCACCACGTGCAAAAGCGCACATCAGCCTTTGTCAGCGCTGGAAATCCTCCTGGGCTTGGTGAAGGCAGAGTCTCAAAATGCCCCCCTGGTCTGGGGCAGCTTGTTTGGTGACAGCAGGATGGGTGGCAGTGCACGTGCAGAACAACTTCAGCCTCAGTTGGGGCTGAAGTTCCATTTTGCCTCTCCAGAATCACATGAACAGATGGACACCACGTGCAGACTTGCAGGAACACGCCTGTGGAAGGCCACAGCCATGAAGTGATAATTTCACTGCACCCAAAAATAATTTTCTGCTAATTTCTTAATGGTTGAGTTGATAGACAAAATATTTTCCAAATAGGAACAATAAGTAAACTCCTCAGCCTAGGGCATTTGTAATCCAAACACAATGAAGCAGCAGGGTGTAAATTAGAGGGAAATGTGACAGCTTATTTAGGCAAATGGTGCTCACATCTAGATAATTCCCCTTTTGTAGTGCTACAGGAATTAATGATGAGATAGGGCTGGAGCTTAACTGAAATGGACTGTCAGCTCTAATGATACATATCTAATATGCAATAGCTAATATATTACATATTATCCATCCAATACATATATCTAATGCTGAAAACTACAGGGTGAGGGGTTGGTGACAGCCCTTCCAAGCGGAATCACAGAAAGGCTGAGTGGTTGGAAGGGACCTCCAGAACCCACCTTGTCCATCTCCACTCCACCAGCAAGAACATTCAGGTGACAGCACCATGAACAGCTTCCCACGTTTGGCAGCACAAATGAAAACACAGAGACGGTGAGAAGAGACCTCAAAGGACAAAATGAGGCAGGCCTGAGTGGTCAGAGAGATGATTCACGTGGGCACAACACACTGCAGAACAGAGGTGTCCAGCAGGCAGAGAGTTATGGGGGACTTGGAAGAGGATTTTAATTCGGTTCCATGGAGGAATCCAGGGAGAAGGTGACAAATCAGTGTCAAGGACTGCTGTGGCCAGTGGGAAAAACAAGGTTGGAGCAATCTGCAGTTAATTGCCTCTAGGGCAGCGTTCAAATTCACTGCTGGTTATCCATTACCTCACTCAACAGAACAGAAGCAGATTTCAGCTTTAGTGGTGGCACTCACAGCAAAGAAAAAACAAAGGTTTGTTTTGCCCCCACATTCCCAGGGTGACCCTCAGCTCTGTGGGCAGGACTCAGCAGTTTAATGGGTGAAACATGAAGCTAATCTGGAGCAGGGGCTTCAGAGAGGAGCAAAAGGAATGATGGAGATGGTCCCAGTGGAGACTGGCAGCAAATGCATGGTGCCATAACCTGATCACTGGGTAAAAAGTAAAATGTTGGATGAAATCCCATTGCAGGGGTGAAATACAGTACAACTCTTTGTCTATACTGGCTTTTTACAAATTATCAATTCTAAAAGGCTTCAGACTGCCTGGGTTGTAACAGCTTCACAACAGTATTTATTTATTCATTTGTGTTTATAAATATCACAGTCAATTAAAGCTTTATGCCAGCTGTGGGGCAGAACCCCCCAATCCACCTTCCCCTAGCCCAGGTTTTATTGCTGGGCATGACAACACATTCTGTGGAAAAGCCTTTGGCCAGCACAGGTCACCCCCCCAAAAACCTACAACCTGCTCTCTGAGAGGGCAGGGAAGGCAAAGAGAGCAAAAACCTTGACAATACAGTCCAGGAAAACCCAAAATCTCAGCAATTTATGGGCTTCCAGTAAAGGGAATTATCTCCACCCCAGCCAGACCCAGCACAAACTGGCTGGGCAGCCACAGATGTGTTTGCAGCAGCCTCTCAGGAGGATTTTGGACAGTCAGACCTCAAACTCCTTCCAACATTCAGAACACAAACCCATAGCTTCCAAACCCATTCCCTCCCTTGAAAAGGGAGGGAATTCCAGGTTGTGCCCACAGAGCTCATGATCAGATCCATAACAAAATGAAGCTTATGGATCTGAAACTTCACTAAAACCTTCCATGGCACTGGAAGTCCCCTGACAAGAAAAATGCCCCCCCCGAATGCTCTTTTCAAAAGGGCCTGAGAGGCTGATTTAAAGTGTATTGCCTGAAGTGGAAAAGTGCTCAATCCAAAGAATTTCATGTGGAAATGTGAGCCCAGAAGTTTCTAGAGGTTTCTGCAGCAGTCCCCCGCATGGGGTACCCCGAGTTTGGGTTATTTCTGCTCAGGACTCGCAGCAAGTGAAGGATGAGTCTCTCTCATAACAGATTCACATTCAAAACTCTACTACAAACCTACTTTTAGCTCAATAACCCCAGGCTTCTGGGCATCTATTCAACCACCTAAATTAGCATGAGGAGATGGTTCCCATCAGTAACCAGAGCCAGTCTCAGTCTGGCATTAGTAAATGTATTCCTGTAAGCAGCTGGGATGCAGAAAGGATTTCTGTTTAGCTTCAAAATTCTGTTTAAATTAATACCACGTTTATTTTTCCACCCCTTTTCTTTTTTTTTCTTTTTTTTTTTTAATAGCTGCAATTTTCAAAGATAAACCGAGTCAGTTTCTTTTTCCACTTCCAATAAAGCCTTGAAGGTTCTCCTGCAGAATGCTGAGGATCTCACAGATCTGAGAAAGCACCTCTGCCTCTCCTCTTCTGGCTCACAGGTCAGTTTGTAATCCTTTGCTGATACTAAATACACAAATGCCTTTTAGCAATGATTTCCGTTTAAAATATTCATATAAAATATTGGTTTAAAATTGTAATCTTACAGAAAAAATGATCTGAATAGCCACTGGTGTGTTCTCTGACTAACACTGAGTGCAAACAAAACACTGGCAAATTACTTGAAGTAATCAAATTCGATTTAAACAGGACCCAAATATTTGGATTGGGCAACAGACACCTAACAGCCAAGATTAACTAAGTAAAACAGAATGTAAGGTAACCTAGGTTTTTAAGTAAAAGTAGCTACCTACATTTCACATGATTATATGTAAGTGTTTTTCCCCTTGACACTGTATTTCTCCCTTTTCATTATGAGTAGATTAAATTAAAAACTTTTCCTAGCAGGGGCACTGAATTATTTCAGATTATAATGCTATGCATTTCTAAAGTGTCTTGACTCCCATGCCTCAGCTAATCCCCCCTAAATGCATTTTCAGATGAGAATGCCAAGACTCAGCCCCTCCGCAAGGAAACAGAGGCAGAGATGAGGAGACTCAAAAATCAGAGGAGGTCCAGTGAAGATCCTGCTGCAAAGATTTGGTCAGCAGCAGAAAAACCCATTCCTAATTTTCCTTACTATGGAAATGACCCCTCTGCAAACAATGGGGAACGACTGAAGAAAAAGTTCTTCCTAAGCAGAGAAATTCATAGTGGATTTCAGATGGGCACCAAAGGACAGCAGCAAAGGTCACAAAATGCACTGGTTTGGCTTCTAAAGGCTGTGACATTTCCTGTCCCATTTTATACCACTAAATCACCTCCTCATTCCATTTTTTGGTGGGATTTTCAAAGCTTAAATATCAGGTATTAAATATGAAAACTGCATTTTTCATCTTTCTAGCCAGAAACTC
Organism: Agelaius tricolor; assembly: GCF_023055355.1. Taxonomy (NCBI): domain Eukaryota; kingdom Metazoa; phylum Chordata; class Aves; order Passeriformes; family Icteridae; genus Agelaius; species Agelaius tricolor. Next base: position 140,610 of record NW_027269304.1, read on the forward strand.
ACCATGACTAACATCAGCAGAATACAATAAATGAGATACTGGAAGTTGTCCTGCAATTTGTTTTTGCATCACTGAAACTTTGGGGATATAAATTTTGCTCAATAATCACATTGAATCTTATCTCTTATTGTTTACAGCTTTCTTTTAAGACATATAATGAATGATTCTTTGCCATTAGTAAAAGTTTTATAGGATGGGAGAGGAAAATAACTCCTTGGTGATAAAATTTTTCAACAGCAGAAAAAAAAAAACAACTCCTTTCAAAAAGACAATTTCCTCAACTTATTATTCAAGTTTTTCCAGTGGCTTAGAAAACACAGAAACCAATTAGTTTTAATCTCCATTTAATTTTATGGAATGCCTCCAGAAGAGCTCCTAACACAAAGCTAAGACTCCAGTAAGGACAGTGCAAAGATGATGAGAACTCGGCTAATATTATCCTCACAGAGATAGCAGAACTGCAGTTCTTATGTGTTTCTGATAAAAAGTATTGTGGGCATAATGTTCAAAACTCTCCAGAAATTGCCCTTTGAATTTACATTGGCAGTGGCTGCAAGAGAGCAAATTTCCTCACTGAGGTGCAGACAGCAGAATTCAATCCAAAAAGGGGCAGAAGTACAAGGAAAAGTCACTTGCAAGGCTGGAAAGCAAAAGTAAAACATAAAACCTCGTTTTGAATAATCACTAGGACTAAAATACTGTGTTAAGTGTTAATACTTTTAAATCACAGGCACTAGAATTTAGAAATATCTCTCCCCTCCTTTTAAATACCTGTTTGAATGAAAATTACCTGTCTGAAGACTGGCTGGAGTTATACAGATTATTTATGTTATTATTTTTAATACTTATATTTTGTAAGTATTATATATATATATATATATGTAACATATATTTAAGTTATACTTATTATTTATCATTATCAAAGCCCACTCGAAATCTCTGGTGTTTTTTGCTACCTTTGACCTGTAAGTGACCTGAGAAAGGAAATCCTCTGTGAATTAGTAACAGCTCTGCACCTCCCCTGCCACTGCTGCCCAAAACCTCCAAAATGAGGTGAAAGCAGCTTTACACCTGCTTAAAGGTGGCTCAGAAACTCTTAGGAAATGACATTTTTAAAACCGTTTACGTAATACATTTAATAAGTGGAGACTGGTAAAAATTGATGGAGGTAATCTTTAAAATTTAATACAGATACCTTACACAGGTGGCTTCAATGCTGGGGACCAAATGCTAATTTACAAAAAAAAACAAAACAGAAGAGCATTTCAAATGAGACAAAATATTAACACATATTCATGCATATTACCACATTGTAATAACTTCAATTTAATACTGAATTTAAAGACAGGTAATTTGCAGGCTCTTTTGCTATCACTTCTTTCAAGTGGTGCCTCATTTTCTCCATCACTTCACACAGGCTACAAGCTTTTTGCCTGTTTTATAAATAGCCCCCTCATCCTTTCTGTGTATTTTCAGATACCAGGGTGTCAAGCACTGGGTTTCACCAGCAGGAATTAGCCTGATATTGCTAATCTGTGGCATAAAAATCAAACTGAGTGACAACTCCAAGAGGAAGCTGGTTGTTAGGAAAGAAGTGTGCCAGTAATCATCATTTCTCAGAACAGAGCATAACAAATACACTGCTGTTGGATGGGAATTCCTTACAACATCCACGTATCAAGAAAAACAAGGATGGGAAGGTGCAGCTTTCAGTTCAAGAGCCAGGGAGGCTCCAAAGATGAGGAATTTATGAGGTGATATCCAGCCCACATTAGTCAAATTTCATCAGTGTCACTGCTACCTTCCCTTTATAACCCTGGTGCTGATCCTCCTTTCCCCTGGTAACTCCCAGACCTGGGTGATGAGTTATCCCCCAAACTGGTCCCATATAAATCCATATAAACCCAACAGTTTTCCTCTGGCACACCTCTCCGAGACATAATCAAAGAAATATCTCTGTGATCACCACGCTGACGTCCAAAATCTGACTGAAATCCTTGTCCTGAGCTGCTCAGAGTGTCCAGGCTGACAGGGAACAGAGAAAACACAAAACGCAGAGTGAAGATGCTGGCAAATCTACCGGTTCTGCCAGCTGCATTTTAGCAGGGGAAGGCTATCAAGGAAAGAAAAAACGTGAGGTAAATACTGGCAAACTGTGGGGAAAAAAGGGAAAGTGCAAGAGCTTAACGCAGAAAAAAGGTGAAGACAAGGAAGTGTGGAAGGATGGTAAAGTGCCAAGGCATGGACACACTCCAGGTTAGAAACAGACATGTCTGAGGCAGATCTAGCAGTAGTTTTATTATAATTAATAAAATATATAATTTATATGTTATATATTTTAATATATAATATATTGTTATAAGCGCTATATTAATTATATTAATATAATTATATTAATTAATATATAATATAAATATATATAATATATAATATATAATTAATAAGTGTTGTGGGAATGAAAAAGGCCTTCTAAATTCCTGTCTGGAATGAGTGTCACACAAAACCCAAAGGTTTTTTTCAGGGTGAAAGCAGGTACCAAGACACCAGAATTTTTAACATGCAAGGATCCCCGTTTTGAGGGTTTACCCAGAAGATCTTGGCCAAGATGTGCAAGGCTTCAGGAATAAACAACTTCTTCCCTTCTCCTCTTCCCTCAAAACCATGAAAAAAAAGCACAACAATTTCGACTGCCATCAGGAAAGAGAGAATTTTATATCAAACAATTGCCCTGGGCCACTCAGCTAAATTAAGTCAAAGGGACTGCTGGCAGGCTTAAAATAGGCATGTGTTTAAGAGCTTTCCTGGCTTTGTTGCTGCAGTGGAGGAAAAAAAAATATGAAGCTGCAGATGCATAAATTTGAAATTGAAAATATCATCAATATCTCCAAGACAAGTATAATTAGGATTAGTAAATTAATTCTGGTCTACATTGCCTTGCACGAAGCTTAAATGAGAGCAAAGTGAGAGAGATGCCAGATACTCTCTTTCCCTCCCCGTTGCTTTGTATTGCTCTGAAAACAGGTTCAGTAACCACCAGAAAGAGAGATATGGGATTCTTGGCTGTGTGGAGGGGTGCACCACAGCAAGGACACTGAAAATTATCTTCAGCACATCACCAAGGGGGCTGGCACAGCCAGGATGGCACAGGAGCAGTGCAGGAACCCCTTGACAGGTGTCCGCATTATCACTTTGGTGGTTTCCAGCAATCTGATTTCGTGACGAGCCTTCCTGCACCGTGTCACAAGGAATTTCCCTCCCTTTCAGACTGTGGTTTTCAAGCAGCAGCAGCAGCAGCAGAATTTCTTCCTGCCAGGTTCCATAAGGAAAGCAGGACACCCTCCTGGCAGCGGAAATCTGCCGTGACCACTTCTGTGATGCTCACAGGTACTTTTCATTGCTCTATAACCTGTTTTATTTTAAGGGAAGGGTGCCCACAGGGGCTCTTCTGGGCCTGATCCAACTAGCTGGAGTTATCTTGAGGGTAATATTGTTATCTGGGCAATGGTGGTCTGAGGATGAATCCGTTCAGAACATCATTCAGAAACCAGGCCCCCCTAAAATTTGTATCAAGATGCAAAGAACATGCTAGCTAGATGTGTTTTCAAATATGGGTGAAGTTTCTGCTACTACAGAAACTACACACATCTCTCAGCATCTGCTGCAGAGAAAGATAATAAATACAAATTCAAGGAGAAAGTGGCTCTGCCAACACAAGCGCCACAACAGCCACAGCTACCCTGATGTGTTTTAACAGGCATTATTTGCAAAACCACGTATTTTGACAGATCAAAACGGCTCTCAGCCCAATTACAGCCATTTTAAATGGAAGACGTCACTCACCCTTTCCGAGCTCAAGCCTACGGGCCCCCAGGCAGTGGCTCAGACATGCTCGGAGCCCTGCCACGGATGGAGCCTGTCCATAGGGGCAAGTGGAGACCTCACAGAAGCGGCGGGCACGACGCAGGGTTTATCCGTGAGATCCCGTGCAGCCTGTGACAAGCAAGAGGTCAGAAAATGTATCAGAAGAAGTCCCTTTTGAGTGGGAAATCCGTCATCCAGTGTGCTCCCAGGTGAGTCTGGTGCCTCACACTCGAGCACCCCACACCTGGAAGTTTGAGGGCAGACGCTGCGCGCCCCGAGATGCCACCACAAATAAATAATTACTGCAGAAGGACAGGCTGCATTTTGCCTCATCAGCCGCACAAACAGCAGCAGGCTCAGCCATTAGCAATTAATTAAAGATCAATGGCATGCGAAACCCCAGGGAGCACACGTGCAATTAGCAAATGTATTTAAAGCAAGCCACAAGCCCGCAAGTTTTTTTTGTCTGACACCAACTCACCAAGGCAATTCTTGTCCTTTTTTGTTAAAAACCTCATCCCACTACCCTTAACAAGCCAGGGGGGCTGAGGGAGGGTTACCCACAGAGTTCCACTTGGCAAAGCACATTTCCAGCACCCTGCACTGGGTCCGAAGCCCACGGACATGAGTCATTCCTCAGCGAGTTTTCCTTGTTTATTCCAAGGGACCTTGGGTGGCCCGTAAGCATCCTTGCCAAAACGAGTGATCTCTAATAGGCAAATTAATTAACTTACATGCTCTGCTTTCACTGGTTTGATGGCTCGGGGATGCCCTGCACAGTCCAAAGTTGAGACACTGCTCGGTAAACACCCTGCGTGCACCACCAGCAGACCCAGAGCGGGCAACACAGGGTTAAATTTTAAGTTCGAACAATTGCTTTGAAATTTAAACTTCGCTTTGAATTGCGTTGAAAGTTAAACTCCTCTGGCATGGGCAGGTACATTACTGGGGAGTTTCATAACCCCTTATATCTGCAAAGAGCCCTATGAGACCCGGCAATTAAAAGGAAAAAGGAATTAAAAAAAAAAAAATAAAAAGGAAGAAGGATTTATAGTTCCTAGTCTGAATCCCAGAAATGGCTACAGTTTGTCACAGCCTCAGGAACAGACAGAAACTGCATTTATTTCCTCCCCGGAGTTCCCGAAGGTAATTCTGCCTGAAAGAGCCTCCAGCCAGATCGCTCCACGCTGGGCATTATCACTCTCCACATGGATTTCCCTCCTTTTCCTTAATGAAAGAGTTAAACCCCAAACCCCAGCTGAACCGCTGGGGAACGCTGATGACGATGACAATAATATTAGGAAGAGGAAGAACAACAACAACAACAACAAGGGAAAAAAAGCAGCAATTTACCGCCGCGCAGAAAACGCGAGGACCGCGGATTTTCCTTCCCGCGTCGCACTCACCTCCTCCTCCTCCCGGACCCTCAGCTCTCCTTCCAAAAACAGGGATGGAGACCCGCGCGGGAGAGAGCCAGGAGCAGCAGCCTCCGGGTCGGCTGTCGCCACAGGACCTCTCTCCATCAACCCCTCCTTCTTCTCCTCCTTCTTCTCCTCCTCCTCCTCCTCCTCCTCCTCCTCCCCTGGCGGTACCCGCGGAGCAGCAGCGACACAAAGGAGCGCCCGGGTAGCGACAGCTCCGTGCCAGCCTGGAACAGCGCGAGGAATCAAGGAATTTCATCGTTGTCCTGTCTTTTTTTTTTTTTTTTTTTTTTTTGTTAAAAACCTCACAAGAGCCCCGTGTCCACAAGGAGCTTTCCCGGAGCTGCCTCGGTGCTGAAAGCTCCGAGAGTTTGCTGAGACTCAGTTGGAGCAGCATCCAAAAAACGGTGCGGCCCCAAGTTCCAAAGACAAACCCCCCCAGGCTAATGTTTTTCCTTGCCCAACCGCAGTTCTCCATCCCACTGCCTCTGTCACGCTTGCTTTGTTTGGAAATGAAAGGACTGGGATGGTATTTCATGAAATTGCTGCCTTCCCCGAAGGCAGCTGTTAAAGCAGCACTAAAATTTCACCAGAAGGCAAATCACAGGGGCAGGGAAGAGCTGCCCTTGCTTGGCTTTCCCAAAAAAATGCCCACCAATATTTGCACCTGCATGTTCACCCAGCAACACAGGAACACCTCTAGGTGGAGATGGAAACAGCACACAGATGACACTTGTGTGTGTGTTAAAATAAAAAGGGAGAGACTGGCATGCCCAAGTCACTCAGCCCATCTTAGCAGGAAAGGTAAGTTTAGTAGAAATTTAGGTGTTCAGTGCAGTGGGGACATCAGTGAGGTTGCTTGGATCCAACCCTTGCAAACGGATCTTCAGCTCCTGGCACCTCGGAGATCCTGGAGCAATGGATGTCTCACCTGCTGGAGGAGAAGCTTGAACTGGTGCCTGGTGTACAAATCAGACCCGTGTGTGGTCTGGTGGTTTGATTCACCGTGCTTTTCTACGCTGGATGGAGAGGAAGGTGCCACCTTTCTGGGAGCTGATCTCCAGGGAATGTTCAGGGAATGTCATACTGAAGAAAGAAGCCCAACCCAATTCAAAACAAAACAAAAACCAAAACCAAAACAACAAAACCAAGCATTAAAAACCCCCAAAAAAATACCCCAAAACAAAACCAAAAAACTCAAACAAACAAACAAACAAACAAACAAACAAAAAACCCACAAAAACCCAAAACCAATGGAACAAAAGAATGCAGCACCAAAACCCTCAAGACAAAACCCAGCTGTATCACCTTGTTGTCTTGGTCCCTGGGTTAAATATTCCTGGGAAGGACTCAGGAAGGGGAGAAAAGAAGGGAAAAAGAGACTGACTGAAGATTACATGGTCTAAGTCTCATTTCTTTATGTGGCAGGGTAAAACCCTGAATTTTGCACACCCTGACCTCGTGTCTAGGGGCACTCCAGCAATCCACATCACACAATCCACATCTTTTGCCTTCCCCCCAGGAGAAGGGAGTGGATGCAGGGAGTGTCTCATTTCAGTGAGATTTGTGTATGACTGGCAGGGGTTTAGTTTTTATCCTTGTAATCAACCATATGTGCCCCAGAAGGCAGCACTGAGGGAAAATGAGGAAGGTCTGGAGTGCCCTCAGTCCCTGAAGCTCATTCCATGGACAAGCAAAGAGGATTTTTCTCCTGCAGGAGCTCATTTTACCCTTTGGATGTTCATATGTCATTTATCTCTGGAAGATCCAGACCAAGAACCAGAATTTGATCTCAAATGCTACAAGTGGTGAGGATAGAGGACAGAGAAAAATATATATTTATTTATTTATTTATAACAAATAAATAATTTGTTGTTCTTACCGTGATATTTTTTTTTTTGCCAAAGCAGCTCAAGCTATCATTCAGATGGAGCTCCCTAACTGGAAACTGTTCTGTTCTCACAATTCCAGTCATGACTTTCAAAAAAACTCAGGTTTGGGTCTACAAGGCAAAGCAGTTTCACAGGAATGGGATGGAGCCTTCTTGCCAGCAGGGCACGATGGAAAAGAAGAGGGATGTTATTGGTAGACTGTAAAGCAAGACTGCCTGGAAAGTGATATTGCCACTGAAATTAAAAAACAAAAAGAAAAAAAGAAGAAGGAAAAAAAAAAAGAAAAAAAGAAAAAAGAAACAAGAAAAAAGAAGAAAAAAAAAGAAAAAAGAAAAAAAGAAACAAGAAACAAGAAAAAAGAAAAAAGAAAAAGAAAAAAGAAAAAAGTAAAAAAGATGTTGTAAACACTTGCACACTGGGCTTTGCTTACTTCCACGTGTAGTTAACCCAGATGGCCATGTGACTACAGCTGAATATGAGATTATGTACCACAGGGCACTTTGGACAGGAAGACACTGTACCTGCAGTGCTGTGCCTAAAAGAAAATGAGACATTTTCTTCCATGTCTTGTGTACAATTTAAAGACACAAAGAAACGGTCAGAGAAGCAGAACATAGAAGAAAGTAAGCCCAGTGGGTGTTTGGCTTTTTATAGTTACTGGAAGAAGATGGGACATTGTCTGTGTGCTGTGTGCTCCTGACATTGTCCAGAAATAGAAAATAAGTCCATCTTGTATTCATTCTCCTTTTACTACAGAGATAGTACATTACAAGGTTTTGCACTCCTGCCAATACTCACTGCCAAAAGAGTAAATTGCCAGTTTTCACAAAGTTGCACATTGCTCCATAAATATATATTCAGCAGGGGCAAATACCTTCTCCTTTTAATACCTGTGTTATACTTCAACACATTTGATTAGAGAGATGCATGTGCTGGGACACAGCTCCATTTTTTTACATTCAAGAAGAAGGGGGAAAAAAAACCCCTCAAATTTATATAGGATGCATCCTTTCTTGCTTTTGGAAAATGAAGGTGAGGCTGTGCCACCAACACTCCATATTGACACATTCCCACCTCCTGTCCCTGTGTCCAAGCTGATGAAAAGAGGGTTCCCACTCTCTTAAAAGTGCAGAGCAGTAAAGCCACTGGAAGGTTTTTGGCAGCACAGCCCTAATGGAAAAGCTCAATCTCACTCATAAAAGCTATGCAATGGACAAAAGGTATTATGGAAATCCTGTTATCATTCACCTTACAAAACAAATGGGGGAAAAAGTATCTGGTAGTGCCTACAGAGGAAACTCTCCACAGTCTGACAGAAAAAGGAACAAGGGATTCATCAACTCTAAAATTATTAAGAAGTTTGGTTTTAACTTCCTCTTTTCTTTTTTTCCTTCCCGAAACAGATCTTACTAGAATAAAACAAAGGCAAAAAGATCTCTGAGAGCTCTGCCAGTCTCTGTCAGTTACGTATTTTGGGAAGTGGGGTGAGTCCACATGAATTCTGTTGTCCCTATCTTCGAGATAATTCTGTTGCATTTTAGAAGAGCACTTGAGCTATGGTTGACAAGTGCTCTATGCAGTTCTCTTATCACAAAAACCTCAGTAAGGAAAAAACCTGGGCCCTCTGAAACCATCTCAAACCATAGAAGAAAGGCAAGTGGCACTTGCTGATACAGACATAATTCAAATCTTTTATTTAACAAATGAAAATATCTTTTATTTCCCACGGAACAGTCAGAATTTTTGACTGTAGCATCATGAACTGAAGAAAGTATAAAAGTGTTTTGTCTCTAGAGCCCTGTTCTTCTGCTAATGGTGATGAAAAACTCTGTGGATCCATGATCTGGCTGAACTTACCTCAAGTTCTGTGCTATAAAAATGGCATAGGTCTCCCTCCTGGGAAACCTTGGATAGTTTCAGACCCCAGCCTGAGTGGACTGAAGCTGCTAAACTGGAGGAAAGTTTTAATTTCTTACTCCCACCTCCCCAGAAATTTTTCACCTTGGGGAATACATCAAAACTAGACTGCAAATTATCTGTCAAATGCTAAAGACACTGCAGGATGAGGCCATGAAGCCCATTTTCACAGCAGATCAGCTGACTTCTTATTAAACCATACTCCGAAACTTTCTTGAATCTTTCTGAATTTTCTTTCTTTCTTGAAGTCCTTCTTGAATCCTGCTGTATTTCAATTTGCTGATCCAGCCAGGCATTGCATCTGGATCCTTCCCTCTGTGAAGACACATCTGTCAAGTGAACCTGCTTAAATTCCTAGTGAGAAGAAAAGACTGAATATCACCACGATAAGAACGAAAATGCAGCAGGTGGGGATTAGTTTCTGTGTTAAAGAATCTATTAAGTACATCAAAAATACCAGCAACTTTCTGCAGTCTGTTACAGATTATTTAACCAAAAATGGTTGTCTTTTCCTGAATCTGTCATTCTCTACGTCCTGAAAACACGTTTAACTTGGGCATTCTGTCTCCTTCACAGGCCCGCATTGCCTATGTAACTAATGTAACTGCAGCAATCCTTGAAAAAATGGCTTTCTTGCCACATGATAAATGGATTTGCAGCTGCGTGGCAGACAGAACTGAAACGTGAAAAATAAACAATTCAGTGTGAGGTGTTAGCAATAACTGTATCAAATTGTGATGATCATTTCACAGATACAATTCCAGCGAGAGTGTGTGGTCCTTAATCAAGTGCCCTTTTAACTTAAATGCCCTATTTTCTATTTTGAATTATCACTTAGGGTAGGCTCCTGGACTTCTTCAAGGAATTCTCTGACATATCTACAGTCTAATCTCCATCTACATGTGCTAATCATCTTTTGAACACTGAATCCTGGCTGGATGCCACACACCCACCAGAAGTCCCCCCCATCACCAGCTGGGCAGAGGAGGGAAAATACAATAAAAAGGTTCCTGGGTTGAGATGAGAACACAGAGAGAAGAGACTTAGGGAAATTAGTTTATTACCAATCAAACCACAGCAGGATAAAGACAAAGGAAACTAAATCTTTAAAACTCCTTTATCCCACCCTTCCCTTCGACCAAGGCTTAACCTCACTCCCAGTTTTCTCTTCCTCCTTCCCCTCAGTGGTTCAGGGAGATGGAGAACAGGGTTTGTGGTCTTTTTATTAAGCATTCTCTCCTTCTTCCTCCTCACCACTGATGGTCTCAGATGTGGCCAGAGGATCCATCCTGGAGCTGGCTGGCTCAGCTGGACACAGGGGAAGCTTCCAGCAGCCTCTCAGAAAAAACACCCCTGTGCCACCCCCCACCACCCCAACCTGGCCATGCCAACCCCACACAGACAGAGTTTACTTTATCTGCTGCTGTGGAGCAGCTTTTATTCTCTCGGAGAAAAAACACCAGCCCAGGAGAGCAGCAAATGAACAGCACAGAAAAGGTGGCTCCTGGTGCAGCTGGGCTGGGTGATTAGTACAAAACAGAACACAAGCCACTCAAGCTTTTCACACTCGTATGTCCTAAGAAATTTAAGGCCAGATAATGAATATGGGTTGTTTTTGGTTTTGGTTTTTTGGTTTTTTTTTTCCACAAAGTTCTTTTCACCTTTGAGGCCTGCCTCAGAGCAGCTGCATTTTCTTCACTGGTTTCCCTCATTTTGCAGCTCCAGCTTCCTAAGCCGGTCCTCAAACTTCGGAATGTCGACTCGGTGCTTCATCAGGAACTTCCCATTTAAGTGAAAAACAGGTATGTCATACTTGTATTTATCGTACCAGGCCGAGTTCTCTGGAAGGGTGATGTCCACCTCCTGCAGAATGAACTGTGGCAGAGAAGAGATATGTCAGTTCCCAGTGGACACTGTAAAACAAAACCTGCTTGTCTTCTGATCAGTGCTTTCCTCAGAAGGGAAGGGCTGTTTTCCTGAAGCTTGTGGGTTTATTCTTTGTGTTGCGGCCTTTTCTTTGTGTTGCGGCCTTTTCTTTGTGTTGCGGCCTGGTTTTTTTGAGTACAAAATATACGTAGCCACAACCCTTGGCTGCCTCCCCACAAGGGACTGCCTCCCTAGCCCAGAGTATTCCTGTTCCACTCTCCTGTGGGCAGCAACCCCAACAAACACACAGCCGGGAACAAAACAGGCAGCAGAGTGCGACAGCCCTCAATGCTTCCATTGAAAGTTTCATCCTTCAACAGAGACATCAAAAACTGGTTGGAAAACGGCGAAAATTGCAGCCACATAGTTCAAATATTCACAACCCCACTTAGTTACATCTTTCCCAAATTACATCCTGGCTCATGAAAGTTCCAAACTCTTCCTTCAGACAAGGCAACAGTATTTGCAAAAGGAGTATTTTCAAGAACTCCTGTAATATGGTTTATATTGGCTTAGTTTGCCAATACTTATTTGAGTAGCATTATCACAAAATGCTTTTGGATAATGAGTTTTATGTAAATCAGTGCTGAAATTGTCTTGAAGAGGTCATCCATGAAAGAATAACAGATGCAAATAAATCCAAGCAATTTTCTTTTTACAAAGAATGAATCCTGATTAACTGTTCTTTCCATATAGAAAACATATACAGAATTTCCATACATTACCCTTCTCTTATATGGCTCAAGAACTTCTTTTGCTTCATCACACAGAGGGCATGGTTTCTAAATGAAAACATTCAGAGTACCTTAAAGCGTGCATTAAAACACAGAAGTTGTTTGTACTGTGAAATAACACACACAGACATTACATTCATTACTGTAAATTCAGGTTCCCTTCCCTGCACCAAGCTCCCTGCCTTAGGGGCTTTCTAAAACTTTACTTATCAGTGCAGTATGGATGAAAAAAAAAACCCCAACAAACTATCCAGCTACTGAATTTAATCATTTTACATTTGCTATTGCATTTCTCATGGGGCAAATTTTACAGTTTTCTAAATCAGATCCAAGGGAATGATCTGAAAGTATTTTCAGCAGCAAATGAGGACAGCTGCAGGTACCACTGCTGCTAAAACAGGAATGAGAAAGCCACACAAGTAACTTCCAGCCTGTCTCAGATCAAGAAACATGGCTCAGCTCAAATGGGAAAAAGGCAATTTAAGACTGGGTGGCTTTGACTGCAAGAAATTAAGCAGGATCCTCCAAACAGCAGAGCTGGAAGGAAAGTAACCTCCAGAAAGGAGAAATGGCAAACACCTTCAGTGTCTTAACCCGTGATCAGGTCAAAAAAACCCCTCACATTTCTGAAAACTCCCCCATCTGAGTTCTGCTGACACCAAGGCTGTAACTGAAGAATTAATTCATATGAAAGCATGCTGCTCCAATGTTTGCAACAGCAGAATTTGGCCCACAAAATTCACATGGCAAAGTACATGGAGGTGAACATGACTGCTCTGTCCCTCTGCCCCAAAACACCTCCTGCAGCTGGAAAAGATCTTCTTCTCATTCTCCCTCTGAAAAGTCTTCCTTGAGCTTGTTTAAATGTGAAGTTAACTTCCAAAACAGCTACTTTTTATTTCCTGTAATGTGAATTTTCCAGTAATGTGAATTACTTCGGATTAAACACTCTGCTTTTATTTAGATCCAACCTAAATTGCGTTTCCCACACGGACAAGTCCTTGTGCTCTGAAAACCCATGCAGGACACTGAAGTGTCCTGTGTTCCTCATAGTCCTCGTTGCTTTTGGTTTGACAGACACTGGTGACTGAAAGGAATTGACCCAGAACCCTGCACACCAGTTTTGCAACACACAAAAAAAAAACCCCAAAAAACTCCACCCAGTTAAACCAGGACACACTTGGTTCCTCTAGGCCTGTGGAGAGCTTCCCAACATACCGGGCGCATAAATGCTTTTGGTAAAGATGGCTAAACTTTTTTTTTTTTTTTTTTTAGGAAAAAATATAGTTTCATTCTCATGGCAAGCTTAAGCACTCGGTGGTATTGGCTTAAAATCAGAAGTGAATTATTTTAACAAACAGCGAAATCTTTTGTAGCAGTAGATTTATATAAGCAAATGTTGCTAGGGTGGTCAGAAAAGGGGACTACAAAGGGAAACCCATTTGATAGCTTCTATCAGTTTGATCCAGAAGTCATAACTCCCCTTCTGCTTTCTCCTCCTCTTTTCTCCTTATTAAAAATAAGAAGGAGGCAAACAAGGGATCATTTAGCATGAGATAACAGTGTAGATTAGATTTTTTTAATAGACTGCACTTTTCTTTGCAATTGCCAGTGAACATTTGAAGTTAACAGCAAACATTTAGAGTTAAAAAACACCTTCAACAAAAGGCCATTTCAGAGAAGTGCTGGAAATCTGCTACTAGAAAATTTGATTTCACACAGTGCCTTCCTTACTAGTTAGGAGTTTTAAGACACATTTTAATTTTAAAAAGAGAAATTTTTTCCAATTTTTAACCCAAAGGTAAGAGCATTATTCCCTACCTTACCCCATTTGAATTATGAATTAGTTGAGGCTGAACTGGGCACGGGGAGAGAAAGCTGCAACTTTAAAGTATAGTTCTGATTATTAAATGGATGCTGACCTATTATTTTTAACCTATTCATTTGTCACACAGTTTCCACACTCCTGTATGGTTACAGATGGAATGAAAAAACACTGTGCAGGAGGAGGTAAATATTTTAATCATATCTAAAACCACCACACTGATGTCAGCACTCTCAGTGCTTTGCATTTGTAGTTATTCTCCTCTTAAAAGCTGCAACAACCACATAAATTCAGCATAACCCATCCTGTGCCATCCTTTATAAAAGTGCAGAACTATGCAGGTAATAATTGAAAACAATTCATGAAATGTGACAGTCCACAAATGACCCTTCCTGCTCATCTCATCTGTTTTCTAAATATGCCTAGGAATTCTACACCCTTTTTTTCTGCTGCCAACAAAGCAAAAAAGAGGGTAAAAGAAAAATCTACTTTTCCCTCACGTGCTCCCAGCACTAATTGGATACATTTTACAGTCTCACAGGTGGTGCTGAAATTAAACATGAGCACTTTGAAGAGCCTGCTTTGACTGCTGATACTTGTGGTTGGCAGATTGTGTGTAACATTTCATCTCTGCTCTCCATTTTCAGGGTGAAACTCTGGCAGCTGGGCCAAATCTTCAGCTGGTAAATGAACCACAGAGTCACAGAGGCAAAACTGCCCTGAAATATTTGTTGATTGCTAATTGTTGATTGCTAATTCTTACAATGAGAGCGGGACTGTGCAGCAAAGCCTGGCGTGCAGAAACCCACTAGGTAAAACGCCCAACACCACTCTGAATGGGGGAAAATAAAGGGCAAGGACAAGCCATCTAACCTGCAATTCCTGTGTTTCAGAGCTGACAAACACACAGTCCTGCCCAGCTTTATTGTGTGAACAGCTCTTACCTTGGTGAATAAAGTCAAGGTTGGTTTATCCGTGCTGGCTGAGCAGAGTTGTCTCCCCAGTGGGCTGGGTGAATGCCTGGCTCGTGGCAGGGCTCTGCTCAGGAAACAGAGCACCATCATCCTGTTTCAGGCAGTAAAAAAAAAAAACAAAAAACCCCTCTGAGTTGTTCCAAGTTATAGCTCATGAAATTTAATGTCAGGATAAACGCGACGCTTCCATGGCGGCTCTAAATCACACACAGCCAAAACATTCAACCCAGGGTTTTTATCCTCACACTATCAACACATTCATCAGGGAGGTGGGTTTACTATGTGGCAGGCCAGAAACGTTGTGCAGCTCAAAAAGCAGCAGTTCCATTAAAAAAAAAAGAAGAAAAGAACAACAAAACACCTACGTTTCCTTGTTGAAATGCCTCTTTTAAATTCCCCAACACAAATGCTGACATAAATGCACTATGCTGTTCCAGCTCCACAGATGCCAGCTGGAATTACATATTTAAAAATGCAAAGTGCTGTGCTTTGAACCTCTGTAATCTTGCTGCAGCGTTTGACATAGTCTACTTACCCGAATTATTCCATCAAAAAAACTAATCTGTGCCTAATCAGAATATTAATACAATGCGTTCTGCAGTGAGTAAAAAAAGCTGTAGCCAAGATGATTTAACTTGGTAATATTAAAAGCATTCATACTGCCCCAAGTCCTTCCTGCAACAGCAAATTAATTGATGGGTTTGTAATTCCTTTGAGAAAATCTGAGTAAGTTAAGCGTTATTGACGGGCGCCACACTGGAGTCTTGAAGTCACCTGTTCATAATGTCATTGATAAAAACACTGCTTCCTCCAAAATTTTGTCTTAATGTGACCTCTACAACACTGAGGGACAAAGAAGGAAGCCAAAGGGAGTCTGCATGGTCATTATCAGCAGCCATGACACCTGATGTCAGAATTTACACTGGGAAAACCAAACTGAATCCCTTTTACCCAAAGCCAAACTGCTTCTGCTCAGTTTCAGGCCTGACTTACTTGTAGCTTCTATTATCTAAAGCTAAACACACAACGTGATGTCACAATTTGAAGCAGCTAAAGAGTGAGGAGGATCTCATTGCAGCTTCTGGGCACAGTTTGGGATGTTTAATCAAACAGAACCCAGTGCTCTTCTGCTTCACTGGATCTCTCAGTACCAATATCACGAAGCTTTTTTCTAAGAGGAAAGGTTATGCAGAATAACCACTAAGGAAGAGCACTGCAGTGGACTCTAAACTTTAAATGCTCTATTTCTAAGCCACAACCACAAGAAAAAAATCAAATGGGTGACAGGGCACTGCTCCACCAATCTTCCTGCACAGCCAAAAGACAGCAGCTATTAGTAAGTGTCAGCTGCAAGGGGCAGAGCAGTAAAATTCCTGTCACTGAGCAGTGACTGGCACAGCACACTCTGCCAAAGGTCACAGTCCTTGGCAGCTACTGCACTTGTTTCACTTAGCAAGGTGGAAACAGAACTGCCTGGGATTTTGAATGTTACATGTGCGGGCAAGCTTGGAACCTTTTGGAAAAAGGCAGATCTGGAGGGCAGGAAGAGCCTCAGTCGGACGTGGAAAATTTTTAAACCCACAGCAAATGGAAGACCACAACAGATGCAGTTTTGGCATGAAGTGTTCACAGCATGTTGGCCTGTTCACATGCAAGATAAAAAATGGAGGAAAAAAAAAGGGTCTGCTTACTGACAAGTTTTTTAAGAACACTTTTGTTCCCAGCCTAGCAAGCCTTCCAAATGAGGAAGATGTTCTCAAATTGTTTTTTTTTTTTTTGGATAGTAGAATGAAAAAAGCACAGATTTCCATAGATCACATTTTCCCTTCCACACATATATGTGCATAAAGCAGCTCCAGTTCAGTCCAGAGTTCCCCTCCTGATCCCTCCATACTCTGCTGTCCTGAGAACAACAACTACCAAAACATCAGCTGAAGAGGAATGAATAAAACAGTTTCAGTACCTAAACTTTGAGGCCCCACAAAGAAAAAAAAAAAAAAAAAAAAAAAAAAAATCAGCCAGTAGTGCCTTAACTTCTTCATCAATTTTATGTAATTACAAGAAATTCTATCTTCAGAATCTAGCAGCAAATCTTCACTGACCAGAAGAATCTGCTGTTTCCAGGACTAACAGGAGTCTGACTGGCTGTTTTTACAAATAACCTGAAAAAAACAGAGTCCTGCCAAAGACACTAAAACGCACAAAACTTCCCATATCATTATTCTGGATTTCTCTCTAGACTACCCCCAATTATAAAGATTTGCTTGAGGGAAAAAATGAACACATAAATACAAAGAAGGATGCTTGCAAACTTGTGAATTTACCCTCCCCTAAACCACAATGCTACAGATTTAACAAATTATTCTTTTGAGTCTGGGCTTGGCCCATGCTCTATTTTGCAAAGCCAAGTTGGACTCAATTCCCATTAACAGAATTTGCATCACCTAATAAATCCTCATCTGCAGGAAAACTAAGTTGTGACACTAAAACCATCCATTATTTAGATGAGGTAAGCATCTGTATAAACTTAATCTCAGCATCAATCAAGGAAAGGCAAGCATGGATTTATTTTCCTTGAAGTATTTACCTTTTAAGTAACAGCTGAAAGAGAATGGTGGGGATAAAGTAGGTGCAAATATCAGGATGCATGCTGATGGCAATTTAAACACCTATCTCCTGCTGTCCCTCATTCAAAACCAGCTATGGCCATCAAGGAAACCAAATTTTCTGGCAGTCTGCATTTGATTACCTACCAAGGAGATGCTGAAGAGGAAAACAGGTGACACAGACCAGGGAGCCCAGGTGAGTGGAGACAGCAAACCCTGCAGCTGTGGAGATCCCCACGCAGCTCTTACCCCACCAGACATTCAGAGGAGGCCTGCAAAACACAAGAAAATCTTTTCTGCACGTGCTCATGACTCTAGGAGTCCCTCAGGGAGAATCAGGTTCTTGCAGCAGCTCGAAATTCAAAGATACCATCAGCAATACCAGCTGTGTCTGTGGGGTGATGTTATGCATCAACCAGTGCATGTTTCCATGCATTTTCTCCTACAGTAACCCGGGGGAAATGCCACAGAAATACACTGCATTCCATCACAGAAAAGATGGAAGTGTCACATTTGTCAACACATTTTGCTCAGTAACCCCTCCAGATTAGAGGGATGAGGCCATGGGAGTGCATCCTAGAACCTGGTCCAGGGCCACACTTCAAATCCCAGATAATTTAAACTGCACCCAACAGGTTGCTGTAATGGCCTGTTCTGAATACTGTGCAGAACTTGCACAGAAAACCACACTACTACCATAATGTAAAGTTTCTAATGGAGCTTAAAAGTTAACAGTAAAAATAGCATAATAGAGGATAAGATATGCATCATATACATTATAGAACACAGCATACAATATTTTATATATAAACATGTATCTCATGAAATTATATTAATATCTTACATCCTACACAGCCTATAATGTTATCATATTAACAAACATAGCACTAACATTAAAATATAGGATATTGCTGATATAATACATATTAATATTTATGTAGGTCATATTAAGGTAATATTAATATGTCATTAATGCACAATTAATATTGCTTTGGTGTATTGTATGAATAATTATATTAATGCTACTGTATATTACATATAATATGTACATAATGATATTGTATATTAATTATATATATAATGATACTGTATATTATATTGATACATATCAATATATTGATATGTATATATTTTATTTATATGTACAGCTTGTATGTTTTAAGTATACACATATATACACATACATACATATAAAATATAAATATATATATTATATATATATTTAAGTATACACATATACACACACATATATATACCTATACATATGTATATATTCATACAAATATACAAATATTTTCATGAGTATATATATGTATACAGATTTATATATATGTATACAGATTTATGTTAATGTATGTGTATATACAAATATACACATATATTAACATAAAAATAATATGAAATATATTATCATGTTTACATATAAGATACACATTTGTGTGCCTATATATATAACAATACATAGATATATGATACATATTTTTGTGTGTGTATATGTGAAAAATAAATCAGAAAATATAGATATAAACAAGTATAAAAATTATAAAATAAATTATAATTTATATATAGGTATATATATGTGTGTGTATATATATGTATATGCATATGTATATTTATGTATGTATATATACAATCTGGCAGGGCTTGGGCGGTTTTGCTCCGAAGTTTCCAAATAGAAATGTTTAAAACTCTTTATTATGTTATATATCTATAATGTATATAATGCCTACATACACATGCAGATATATATAGATATAGATATATATATATACACACACACATATATATGTATGTGTATATATATGTGTATATATATACATATATCTACATATACATAGATACATATATGTATATATAGACATATATACACATATATATACATACATATACATAAATATATGTATATATACACATATATATGTACATATATCTGCATATATAGATACATATTTGTATATATAGACATATATGTATACATATCTACATATACATAGACACATAGATGTATATATATACACATATATACATTTGCATACATACATATATATATACACATATACATCAATATATGTATATATATGTGTATATATATATAAAATATATAAAAATATATAAGTATATATTTTTATATTTATATAAATATATATGTATATATATAAATATATGTAGATATACATATAAATATATGTATATATACACACACATATATATACACATATATACATATACATATATATATATACACAGATATACATACATATATATCTCTGGGTGTGTATATATAAAATCTGCATGTATATGTAGGCATTATATTCATTATAGACATATAACATAATAAGACTTTTATGTTTAGACATAAACATTTCCATTTGGAAACTTCTGAGCGAGTCCCCCCGCGCCCCGCCGGCGAGCCCAACGGGGTACAGTGTATCCAGAGCCCTCCTCCCTCTGCCCCGCAAGGAGCCGGCCCGCCCGGTGATGCCGATACCCGCAAACCTGTGCCCGGACCCTCCGCGGCGACACGGAGCCGGAGCACCGCATCTCGGGGCACCGCATCCCGGGGCACCCGCATCCCGGGGCACCCGCATCCCGGGGCACCGCATCCCGGGGCACCCGCATCCCGGGGCACCCGCATCCCGGGGCACCGCATCCCGGGGCACCCGCATCCCGGGGCACCGCATCCCGGGGCACCCGCATCCCGGGGCACCCGCATCCCGGGGCAGCGGAGCCGCATCCCGGGGCACCCGCATCCCGGGGCACCCGCATCCCGGGGGCTGCTGCATGCCGGGGGCTGCTGCATGCCGAAGAGCCGCATCCCGAGGGAACAAGGCCCGAGAAGCCAAGGCCCGAGAAGCCAAGGCGGCCCCGCACGCACCTGCGGGAGCTCGGCCGGGCCGCGGGCGGGGCGGCAGCGCCGGCTGTGACGCGGCCGCGCCACGGGAAGGAAGCGGCTCCGGCCCGGGAAGCGCTCCCGGGGCACAAAGGGAGCGGCCGAGGTGGCCCGCAAGAGAAAGTAAAATGCGAATAAGTAATAGGAATGGGGGGATAGGAGGGTGGAAAAGGGGCAAAGCGCTTGGTTTTAGAATTTTAGAAGTTTAATAGTGATAAGATGGTTATAAAAATAGTAATATGTTTAGAGTAATTAAAATGTGGATAATCAGGATTTAGAACAATACGAGACAAAAAGCCCAAAGAGTTACGGACGTCCGGGTACCTCTTTCGGGGCAACATAAACCCGAAAAAGGACCCACGTTAACAGAGGATTAACCCTTAAAAGCAACAGCCTGTTGCATATTCATACACCTCATACGTGATGCATAAATTCCATTCAAACACAGGATTCTGTCTGGGCAGTGTCAACTTCTTCCTCTTATTCCTGACGGCGTCTTCAGAGCTCAGCGAGGCGGGAAGAACTCGATAAGAGAGCAATAAATTCTCTTTTTCTGAAAGATTTAGGTGTCCTGCTAGCTCGGTGTGAGTCCTTTCTTTTTTTAAAAAAAGGTTTCTTACATAACATAGTTTCTATTTTAACCTTATGTTATAACCTAAAACTATGTTTAACACACTACTTAAGAAAATTAACACAGCATAACTTTCTAACATAACACACATAATATTCATTTTAATATTTGTGAAAAATCCAATCATAAAATACGGGTTTTTCGCAACAGTAATGCAAAAGCAATAATAGCAATGCAATAGAAATAATAGTAATGTAATAGTAATAATAGAAACACAGGTAAAGAGCTGGGCCTGTTCAGTCTAGAGGTGACTGAGATGGGATCTCATTAGTGCATATAAATATCTCCAAGGCAGGTGCTAGGAGGATGCCCTTGATGCTCCATTTGAGGTGTTTCAGTCATCAGGTGTGTTCATTTTCCTTTCCCCAAAAAAGTTTTAAGTAAAAAATAGCAAGTGTCCACTGCTGGGCAGCTAAAGCTGCAGGCTCATGTTTACATACTGTAAATACATAGTGTATTTCTGTCAGGAGTTTGGTTTTGCCATAGTAGCTTGTTGGGAAGGATGAAAGTTTGACAAGAAAGTCTCACAGATATGTATGCATGGCAGAAAGATTTTTAAATGTAGAGTCTGATGAAGGAATAGAGATGGAAGCAAGTTTTGATACAGAAGAAAAGAATTGCTGAGCCAGTCTTACTGCATAACCAAGGAGGCAAAGGGTGTGTTAGTTAGAAGGGGTTTTTATGGCTTAGAGCAGAGCATAAACCCCCCTCAAACAAGAAGATGTTTTTACCAAGCAGAAAGACAGCACAGGCAAACAAGCCAGCAAAGCTGCAAGTAGAAAAAAGGTCTCAGAATTTTCCACTGCAAGAAAACTGAAAAACAACTTCTAGCTTAAACTGTAATGTGCTGACTTTTAGTGATTGGAGAACAGTAACATGAATATGGCAATTATAGTAGTTATGATAGGCTATAGATAAAAGTTAAGGTATAGATTGGTTCTACTGTATTAAGATGCTAAGCTAAAGAAAAGTCTATAATGCATTGTAACCAAAGCCAAAGGGTCTCCAGGCCTGCCTGCAGCTGGAGCTGACAGCTGTGGGCACAGCTCTGTCACCCACCACCCTGGGCTGCTGTAACCTCTTGGATGGAATAAACTGCATTGTGGAGAGCCCCATGGAGTCCCACATCCCTCATTTAGGCTCTCACAGTAGCTAGCAGTCCCTAGGCCTAGAGTAGGAGACAAATCTTTAGGGTAGAGGCTCAAGTCAGCTTCTCCTCTTCATCTGTGCTTTGAGAAGCACAACAGCACTCAGGGGAAAGGCTCTCCAGGGGTGTAATCCTACCCTGCTGGTGTGACACGTGTAATTAACCAGCATTTAAATTAACAGGAGAGAGAGTCAGCTCGGGATCTTGGTGACTCCTTTTCAGACGCTCTCTTAATCCCTGCTGCTGAACAGAGATGGAATGCTGGCAAGCTGACACTGACTGCTCTTTTGTTTTATTTTGTTATTGGTTTTTGGCTTTTGGTGGGGTTTTTTTGGTGTTTTTTTGTTTGTTTTGGTTTGGTTTGGTTTGGTTTGGTTTTGGTTTGGTTTGGTTTGGATTTTTTTTGTTTTGTTTTGTTTTGTTTTGTTTTGTTTTGTTTTTTTGTTTCCCAGCATCATAAAATCCAGTGTCAGGCTTTGGTGTTTGGCACTGCTACAGGACAGACCTGACAAGCCTCACACAAGGGAAATGCTGAGCTGGCTCTCACCTGGATTTTACTTTCTCAGAAAGGGTGGGAGGACATCCAGACAGAGGGCAGAGGCAGGTTGGAAAGCAGGTTTAAATACAGAGACCAGCATGCTCTTGACATCTCAGGTCTCAGATTAATTTTATCCCTCTTGCTCCCAAAGCAAGTCTATCCTTCTGTGGGACATGTGTCTAAAATTCCCAGAGGAACCTGGAGGACAGAGCTCCCAAAACGGGTCAGTTTATTTAAACAAAATTGCTGCTGAAGGCAAGAAGTGATCTGGCTGTGTTCCTTTCCTAGTTTCAGCAGGATTGTCATTCTGTTGCCTAACACAGGTCAATTAACCAAACCACTGACTGGTTCTGCCAAATCAGAATTTTCTTACACTGCCAGATGTGTTTATTGTTGTGCACTCAGGTATATAGACTGGTTTCACCCTCAGATCAGATTGTTTATAATACAGGAGATAAGTAAGAAAAAAAAAAAGGTTGAAAAAAGATGGAAAAAAGAATTTTATTTGTTTTTAAAAGGTTTTTTTAGGCTACAAACATCTGCTTTGCAATTAACCAGTTTTGCTTTGGCAGGTTTTTTTACACCACTGTAGATATCTCAGCACAAAATTAGCTTTGGTTTTAATCCAGTATTTATGAGATGAATCTTCTTAATCTTCATAGTGATAGATGCAGAAAGAATTATTACTTAGAGCATGTCTCACTAACACTGTGCTTAGGAATGAGATGGATTGCTGTAAAGTTTGGTATTTAAAAATGTGTTCTGACATCTGAAAGAAGTGCAACTCCACTCCATTTTTCATTATGGCACAAAGGACATCTTTAAATTTCAAGGGCAGTTAGGACTCAATGGTTAAGTTTGCTGCATAGGTACCATGCTATGATGCACAAGTCTTCCTTTTTATTTTTTCTTTATATCTCTTAAATAAAGTGTGGACATGGTTTCACAATCCAAACTAAAAAGAACTCCTGCTCTGATGGGTTGCATTCAGTTTGGTTCTCCTCCAGATTTCTATTCTATTTCTCTATGTTATTTTGAGTTAGAATCACAGAATCATAGGATGGTTTGGGTTGGAAGGGAACTTAAATCCCATCCAGTGCCACCCCTGCCATGTCAGGGACACCTCCCACTGTCCCAGTGTGCAGCCTGGCCTTGGGCAGTGCCAGGGATGCAGGGGCAGCCCCAGCTGCTCTGGGCACCCTGTGCCAGGGCCTGCCCACCCTGCCAGGGAAACATTTGTTCCTAATAACCGGGCTAAATCTACCCTTTTTCACCCTAAAGCCATTCCACACCTCAAATCCTGGGGTCAGCTTTGAGCACCTCACTCCAAGGAGGACCTCGAGGGGCCGGAGCGTGTCCAGGGCAGGGAACGGAGCTGGGGAAGGGAATGGAGCCCCAGGAGAGGCTGAGGGAGCTGGGCAGGGGCTCAGCCTGGAGCAAAGGAGGCTCAGGGGGCCCTTGTGGCTCTGCACGGCTCCTGCCAGGAGGGCACAGCCGGGGGAGTCGGGCTGTGCTCCCAGGGAACAGGGACAGGAGCAGAGGGAACGGCCTCAGGCTGGGCCAGGGCAGGCTCAGGATATGAAGTTTAAAAAAAACATCTTCACTGAAAGGATTATCAAGCATTGGAAGAGGCTGCCTGGGGGAAGGAATGATTTTGTGAAAAGCGAAATTCTTAATGCTCAAATAACTTGAGCACGGAAAAGGTGACAAATCAAAAAAAATAATCACAGCATCACATATTCAGTAACTTCAATAAGGAGCAGAGGAACACCAGAGAAACGTATTAGAGAATTTGATTCTAATATGAGAGAATTTTTTTTTTTGCTGTAAAAGAACAGCTTTTAGAGATCTTAGCCTGAGGAAAAGGACCTTGAGGAATATGCTTAAAAAAAACCCATAATGTGTTCCTTAAATGATGAATGCCAGTGGAGAAGCATTTTCATTTGCCTAAATGACCTGCAGAAGGCAGGGGACTGCCTGCCCATGAACTTTTCACTGTCTGGTAGCCCAAGGATCATCTGAGCACTAAACATTACTAAATAAATACCAAATAAACTAAACACTAAATTACTAAGTTACTAAATTTATATATAATAAATTTATAAATTACTAAATAAATACTAAATAAACTAAACACATTAATTGACACACTGTGTAACAGCAATTTGAGCAGCATTTTGAGTTTATTTTTGTATCTCATGTTCTCTATTGGACCATTGCCATGGTGACACATGGTAACCAAAAATTAATTTACTGAGCACCAAGAGAGCAGTGAGTTCCAAGCTCAAGCAGAGCCTATTGGAAATCAATGCTGTTCTTTCTCTTCCTTTTAAAAAGCCTTAGGTCAGGCCATTCTTTTGCATGCAGCACAGAAAGTAATTTGTGGTATGTTTGCTCTGAGTGCTAAGACCAAGCTGTGTTTAGCAGCTTTTTTAATAGTGAAATTTACTGTGCATAAATTCCACCTCAGTGGAGAGTATTTGAGGGAGAAGATGGAAGTTTTTATGGGATCTGGGATAAACACTTACTTTAAAGCAAGTCAAGGCTGCTCTGGTAGATGGTGTCAGCCAATGCCCTACTCCCCCCTCATCTCTGAGATTATACAGTTGAAGAATAACAGGACAGTCAACTAATGGGTATACCTTTGGGCCATGTAAATTACCTGAGGGTTGTAGCAGTTCCTTTGCTGACCAAAATTCTCCCATTCACATGCTCACCATCCCTTTGGCTGCCCATAAGGGACACGTGAGCAAACGGCGTTTGATTGGCATTACAAAGTGAACAGCAGAAATTTCATTTTACTCCTACAAATTCATACCTTCCTCCTAGAAATATCTTCCCTGTGCTTTGTCCCTCAAGGCAAAAAGAGCTTCTCCGTGTAATATCCTACAGGTTTCATCACTTGAAAAAACATTTGCAGATTGAAAGAAAATGAGGGAAAAGACTGAGTGTGAGGCTCTGCTATTTTCTTCTAGTGAAGAACTTTTTCAGGCTAATGATGTGCTTTGCAATGGTGTTAAGTAATGAACTACTAACTAATATAAAATGTGGGGTTTTATTTATTTTCTCTCACATAATATGAGTTTTTAAAGGAAATGGATCTTATTCTAATACCTTACACTCTTAACACTTCTTTCAAAATTAATGTGAAGTATTATGCAAAAGTTGATTTTTGCTGTTATTCCTAATTGTTATTCCTAATTTACTTTACAGAGAAACACGAGTCATATTCTGCCCCTTTGCTAAAATGCTAACAAGAAGTGTTAAAGTGTTAAAACCCTGTATTTTGAAGTCCACCAGAATAAAAAAGCGGCATCTTTACATTTGAAATCACAATTATTTTAAACTTAGCTATCTGATTAACGTCAGCACATGGCACAAAAGTTCTGCTCATGTGAACTTTTTAATTTTTTTTTTTCAAGGATATTTTGTTTCTTTCTGCTGCTTCCCCATTTGCTATCTAGTAAATAATTGACTGACAGGCAGCATAATCTGTTATAACCCATTCCCTTTAGTGCCATGGACATTTTTTGCTAAGTGTTTTGTGTTTTGCTAATTATAACAGCAGCAGTGTTGTGTTTTGTGTTGATTTAAAATCAATTATAAAATTATTTCAAAAAGTCAAAACTGAGAGGTGCATTTGACTGATATAAAAACATGCTCACAGTGGTTCAGCTGCAGAGGATTTTCCAGGCCTAGGGATGTGGCAAGTGATTTGTATTATAAATTTTTTATCAGTGAGATGGAAGATGAACAAAGGCAAATGGGCGCAGCTTCAAAATTCGTACAGAGCCTGTTCCCTGAAGAGGACTTTTCCAAAGCATGGGAATGACTTCCTTGTGGATTTATTGTTCTTTTCTTAAACAACAACCTAAAGTCATGAAAAAAAGATCTTCGCTTGCTGCCAGGCCTTTACCTGGGTTATTTTTCTGCCCAGAATGAGATCTAGCACAATGTGATGTTAATATGATTTTTTTTTTCCACAGATGAGCTCTGATTTTCTGTGTAAAACCTTTAATTACCAAAAAAAAAACCTATTGAGCTATAGATTATCCTTGCCTAAACATCTCAAGAACTTCATTTGACAGCAGTAAGAATCCATTGTGGACTGTTGTGTGGATCTCAGAGTGGGGCTGATCTCAAACCCTATTCAGAGCTAAGTTTCTAACAATGTTGTTTTTACTGCAGAGAGACATGATGGGCTAACCCCTGCCTGGGGTGCTGCTGTAATTATGATCCCACAGCAGAAAAGCTGTAAGAGACAATGACATAAAGTGTCTCATCATACTTTATCGACTGCTCTGAGATCTACATAAAATAAACAGCCGGAAAGGATGGCAACTTTATTGCAGCAGCATTTCCAATTAAAGCAACCCTGTTGTAACTTGTGCACAGGTGCTATAAAAGATGAACTTTTCATTTTATTCCTAATCAATGCAGCTACATCATCCTGCTCACTGCCTCTGTTCCTTCTGTTTGATTTAATTTCAGGGTATTTCATTCAGTGCTTCACTGAAGATTCAACACTCTCCTGTAGAGGTTACACCGGAGTTCCCACAATTTAAATAAGCAGCAGTGTGCAGGCATTTTGTTCTTTCTACCCAAAAGTCGATTTTTAATCCGCAAGTAACATTTAACAACACTGTGTAGCTCTCAGTAGGCATAGATCAGAAAGAATTTATTGTTTTCTAATGACTCCTTTATCTCCTGATCAGCTCTCTGTTTGTGCAGGTGTGGGGATTACTGGGTTGTAAACAGCTAAAAGGAGGGAGGATTCCAGAATATTCACCTCTTTTCTTTCTCAGCACTTCCTCTGTCAGAGAGCAAATCCTCAAACGCAGGTTCAGCTGCTGAAAATTCCACATTCTAGACATCTCTACTGCCCAAATGAAAATGCAGCTAGTTAAGTACCCTTTTTCCTTCTTCTTTTCTTTTTTCCTCCTGTTTGTTTAGTTTCCAGTTCAGCAGGAGGCATCATCTGCCTCCCTCTGGGTTCTCCACTGCCACCTTGTTTTATTCTGTCATTGTGGAATATCACCACAGCTTGTCTCGTCAGGCTGACAACTGGGCAAACCCTCAAACTCAGCCCCATTTTTCACTGGTTTCTTCTTTGGTCTACCCTAGATCTTGTCATACAACATTTCTAAACAATTTTTAATGTTTTTTTATCGCTTATTTATTTATAAATAAATTTGTTGACTATATACTTATGCACCTAAGATTCTTGTCTGCAATGCTTCAGCTCATTAGAAAGACTTTCTGCTACTTTCTGTTTGTGTTGGAGACAGCTATTTTCAGCGTTTCAGAAACTGAAATGGGACACAAAACAGTAGTCAGTTGGTACCTTTACTGTTTACTATATATATTCACCTGATTTTCTGCGATTTTCTTCTACTTCCACCGTTAGTTTCATATTCAAGAAAAGCAAAAGGACCCTGCTGTCTGGCAGCCTGTAGCTTCAAGAGAAGTTCTTGTTCATGAAGCATATCTGGAATGTGACTGCATGCTGCCCAGGCATTGAAATAATGCAGTAGATACTCAACAAAATGGATTTTGACAACACCTGCAGAGGCTCTTTTTTTGCAGTTACATTTCAGTGTTTTATGCCAGCGTCGTGTGATGCATGGGTTTATTTCTTTGGTGAGATAAAGACACTGAGACCGTTGTTCTGAACAAGGTAGAAAAGGTATCTAAGTAGGCAAGAATATTCACTGAACTCTGGGTTAGTGCTGCTGTGCAAAGGATGAGGTAACTTCTATCTGAGAAATAACAAGCAGGAAGTTTTAGAAGGAAATGCAGAACTCGTATTTTGGGTTCACTGGAATTCTGTGGGTCAGCCTACATGGAAAAGGAGCCCCATCCTTGTAAAGAAATTATTTTCTTTTCCTGACTCAGCTGATTTATTAATACTTCAGTCTTGCTGCAAAACTTATTCCTTCAGCTGCACTCTTGGGCAAAAGCTGAAGAACTACAGTCCTATTTTTTACTGCCTCCCTGTTAACTAGTAGAAAACTAGTATTTTGGGAAAACAGTGTTAAGAGTTCATGCTGCTTTACAGATTTTTAATTTCAGAGTTGGGTGCTAAGAAAAGTGCATTAAGCACTTCATTAATACAATGTTGCTGTAAACAAAATAACAGATAAAGTAATAAATCTGCATTGATGCTGATGATGATAAAGTGCAGTGTTGGCAGTAATTTATTTATTTTAACTGGAGAATAAAATTAAACTGACATTGCTGAGATACAGAGTTTGGGGTCTCTTTTTAAAAGTTTTCCCTTCGATTTCAGGGAAGTCCGGTTTCGATGCTGTGATGTCCCTTTGGCTTGAGCTAAGTGGAATCTTGTCAGGAGGCAAAAGTGAGGCTCAAAAATTGTGTGTAATTATCTGCTCGAGGACTTAGTGTTTGTCAGAACAGAACAATAATCACAATTCAAACTTTACATCCAGCACAGGTCTAATTCTTTTAAAATGTGCCTAGGATTCTTCAGCCATTCAGCATAAATCCATCAAGGAATCACACTCTGTAGTTGTAATACATAATTTTAATTAGCAGATCTTCAGTCTAATGAGCCTCCAAATGTTCCTTGCATTTGCTGAGTTTTCACATGACCATGTGAAGTTTTAAGTACCTTGAATCTTAGGTTTAATCATAACCATGGTGCTCTAGCATGGGTACAGAATGACATCAGGCTTGCAGACATTTTCTTCGGTTGTAAAATTAACATTGTCTGAAAAACTGGTCAATTAACTAAGTGGAATAACATTTTTTTTCCCACTGTCTTTGCATCTCTGACTACTGTCAGTGGCTGAAATTGTGTGCCCATAGAATCCATAATGGGTTGTTATTGCTACATTCGTTATTTTTAGCAGTACTGCTCTAACACATGCCTATGAGTTTTGGAGGGGTGGGGAATTTTGCAGAATTTTATGTAATTTTACTAGAAATACTGGATGTTACCGAATACAAACAAATAAAATCTTTCTTAATGATATTTATATTTAATTGTGCAGACAGGTGAAAAGTTCATGAAGAAGATAATTATATATTTAAATAGGAGTAAGTGCAAAATTACAGTAATTTTATCTGTTTATGCTTCAATTCTTATTCTAGTGTTTGCCACCCCTCAAGTTTTAACTCCCAAATACCACATAGGTGGTTCTGGTATATTTTAGCCCAGCTAATCCCACTCTCTTGCACTCCATGACTTCTTCCTAGCAGCTGTTTTGGAAGTAAATATGGCAGTGTTCTACCCATAGTAAAGTTACTTGGAATGTAATTTTTTTTAATTTAAAAATTTAAAAAAATGCCATGAGGAGGTGCTGAGGCCTGGCTTCCATTCCTATTTTAGAACCTCAGTAAAAGGCATGGGAGGATAGGTTCCAGTTCTTAGCTGAGAAGTGTAAACAACAGAAATAAATCCAAAAAAATTTAGGTGAACTGCAGTGAGCTGAGGTAGGACAATCTTCTATTTGTCATATTTTTACAGCAGGTTATGGAAAAGTAATTACATTCTCCTCAGCAAGGTAGCTATTAAAAAGCAGGAGAATCTGCTGTTCCTGAAAATTATCACTGCAAGGCATTACAAAATCAGTATAAAGATGAGGAAGCACTTCATCACTTCAGGGTTTACTACAAGAAGCAACTGCAAGGCACCACAATTTCCCCAACAGGTACTTGGTTATAAAGCAATAGAATAAATAATTTCTGTTGACCAAGGAGAGTCAATCTCTGCCAAGGCCATTTCAGTACAGATTTGCTCAGTCAGTGCAGACCAGTTTTTCTTGAAGCAACTCTGGGAGGAGCCACTTACTACTTAACCTCCTCTCTGTCCCAGGTACAGAAGGACAAGGGTGCCAAAAAAAGGCATTTGCAACTCAGGAATTAGGCAGATTTTAAATTAGGAACTCTCTGCATAACACCAGAACAGGTGGAGCTTCAAGATCTTGGGGGGGATCAACTTCAAAATGTGAGGAGCCTGTCTAAATACAGCACACGCTAATTAAACCTCAGACTAAAGCATCTGATCAGAATTTCGTGTGGTGCTAAGAGTGGAAGGAAAAGATTTGTTTGGAGCTTGTCTGGCTCTGCCTCTGCGTTTTACTCCCTTCTGTTCTGCTCATGACGAACTTCACTCCTCATTTTAATCAATTCACTGATTGCAGCACTGAGGCAGCCGTACTACACCCCGTAATTACTCGAGGGGAGTCATCGGGATGCAAAAACCACTCCTCAGCTCTTGCGAGGTTATCACCGCAACTTTTCCTGTTGTCCCAAATTCACCGGGCAAACAAAATGCAGGAAATGCTGTAATTTGGCAGAATAGCGGCACCCTGTGGCTCGCCCTCGACTTTGCTTTGAAATTTTTAAAATCCCTCCAACTTCTTCTCTGGCGCACGCTGGTTATTATTGTAACACAAGCTAGAAGTTATTCTAGCCCACGAAAGGTAGCAGATTTCTTTTCAGAGACCTTGATGCTCTGCATATGAGGTAAGAGTGTACGGGGACCAAGAATATGGCTCTATCTTCAAAATGCTATTAAAACCAAATTTTGTGTGTATTTATTTTCATTATTCACAGAATGCCCTGAAGCCATCTCTGAGGTGTTTAGAGGCAATTATGTGCCTTACAGTATGGAGTAAAATTAGTCAAACTGACCTGGACCTCAAGTAGTGCCTTGGTTTTGTGAACTTGATACCCTAATGTTTAGGAACCTAACGTATTATTTCAATTTATTTCTCAAATAAGAAGCCTGCTGCTAATTCATGCAGGCCCTGCTGAAATTAGTGTTCTGCTGGTGCAAGGGACTCTCAAAAATGAGGCAGTGATCTGGCCACCTTCCAGTACCACACCTCGTGTGCCCCCTGTGACACCTCTGAGTGTCACTGTCACTCACAGCAACTTCAAAAAATCCTGCCACACCTGCCAAAAAAAAACTGAGGCAGCGACACAAAATAAGCCACAAAAGGAGTCTGAACTCTTACTTCTCTAGGGTTTAATTAATTCTTTGTCAACCAACCCTAGTATCACTACCATTTGCTCCGCAGCCTATGTGATGCTATTTCTTTAATAATAAATCTCTGCAGAGGTTAGTGCTCTACTTGGAAAGAAGCGAAAATGTTGATGTGTTTTCTAGTTTTTGCTGGCGACCAAATTTTCAGCAGGGCTCAGCACAAGTCCCAGGTGATGGGTTTTGCTCCAGCAGCACAGATGTGTGCCTTGGCCATGCAGTAAAAGCAATGATCAGCATTTCTAGAAGAGTAAATTACAACTAAACCATGCAGAGAAGTATAGAGGGTTTCTACTGCATTTTGGGTGGAATTTCAGCTCTGTAGGGCAAAACAGGGCTTTACTAAGGTCAGTAGTGCCCAGTACCAGACCAGCCTGTGAATCTCTTCTATCTGCAGGTTGTTATGTAACTTATACATGCTTATCTCATGTGCCCCATCCTGATTTTGCACCCGAATTTCAGCGCTTCGTCTCACACACTGAGCAGCCCCTGGTAGCTGACATTTTTTTATCAGATATATTGAAATGAGAATCACAATTCCAGAACAGCAATTGCCCCTTCACCTGGGGCCGGGGTGGAGGCAACACTACTAAGGCAAGACATCCCAGAGCAACCAGATAACAAATGTAAGAAAGCAAGGAGGAAGAGTGCAGAGAGAGTGGCTGGTGGGTGTACAACTGTGTAAGGGAGAAGAAAGAAGATCCTTTTATTTTTGTCTTTGTTTTTTGACTCTGTTTTTCTTTTTTTGAACCTGAAGTAATCAGATTATGCAGAAAAATGAGAGCAAAAGGTGAAGATACCTGACTTGCTTTAAAATTACCGCACTGGATCTGTAGCAGGTGAGATACAACACCGCAGAGCTCAGGGGGTAATTTGCCCTAATGACAAGTTAATTGGCATGTTTAAATACTAACAGCTGCTGATGTTGTTGCCAGTATTTACTCACGGGTTCGTATTTTCAATAATCAATGATGCCAGTGACATCTTTCAGGTTCGAGCTGTTGGATATTCTATCAGAGGCTTAGGAAACAACTCCATGGCAGGAAATCTACTGAAGAAATCCTGAAAAACAAATTCCATTCTCCTGAATTTCCAAGCGGGGTTGTCAAAGAAAGGCATGATTTTTAAATAAACATCAGTTTCCACACATACATCTGCAACCATTTATCCACTTTAGGTTCTAATGCAGAACAGAAATAATGATTTTGACACATTAGAAGAAAGCACAGTGAAATCTGAAAACTGAAATCTGTCAGTATGACATTTCAGTAGCTGTGCTCCATCCTGTCTGAAGATAATGTGGGATCATTAGCAGTTCAAAACTCTCTATATTTAGGTCCTCTGAATATACACCAAAAGTCTGAAAAGGGTGTAGAAGATTTTTAGGTCAAATCTGCTTGCAATTAATGTAAAATGTACAAAGGTGATAATGAAGTAGCAATCAAAAAGAACTCCAAATATTCAAAATACAGTACACAGCAGATATATATTTTTGGGTGGTTTTTTTTCAAAATTAAAAGTTATATTCCATGTTAAAATATATTTTACCCTTAGCAACCATGTAGAGTTTCCTGTGTTGTGCAACATATAAGGGGTAACTGGTAGACAGGCTGGCTAGGTTATTACAAAATTTGTTAGAAACTTAAATGAAGATTCCTCCAGTGTCTAACACAAAAATATTCATTTTTTTTTGGGGGGGGGGGGGGGGGGGGAGGAGGGGGGAGAAAGAAAAAAAAGAAAAAATTTCATTATAAACTGATTTATGTATGTAGAGGAGTTTGTATTAATCTCATAGACCTTATAGCTGCTTTGTAACCATCAAGTATTTAATGAAAGAGAATCCTAACTTTAAATTTACTCTGATTTATATGTTCTCTCTGAAAACTTCCTGATTAATAAGAGTGAAGACGTGTTGCTTTTTCTTACTTCATAATCTGTTTTATGGGATTTTTTTAACATGTTATTCCATGGAAAAAATATTGAGGTATGTAAAGTACCACAACTTCACCAGTTCATTTGCAAAAATATGCACTGCTATTGGAGTTATACATATCATAACTGGAAGAAACCTAATTATAATCTGTGGAAAGTAGCTCACATTCAAACCTGGACATTCAGTTTAAGGAAAGCTAATAATGAGAGATTGATTTTTCATCGGAAACTCGGGTCAGGTAAAGCACAGAAACATCTTAGGCAAAAGCACTTTTTATTTTTGGAAAGGAAAAAAATCCCCTTTTATCCTCTCTTTTTCTGAAGGAGGGGAATAAAACTCCTCAAACTCTGGCAGCTTGGAAAATTCTTGTCCTAATTTGAAAAACGACTCCTCAAGAATTCTACTCAGTAGAAGTCTGCACTTCATTAATAAATAAGTAAATGTAAATAGCTGCTTAACATAATTTATCTACAGATATCTCTGCTTCAATATTAGGGTGGTTATTGTATTTATGTAATAAAAAATTAGTATCTGGTAATATCTAATAATGTATTTAACAATAGTAATAATCTGCTCATAGACTTTTCCAGATAACAAAAACTGAAGCTGTAAAAGAATCCTTTTGCTGTAGATGTAAAAACACTAAGAAATGTCTTTCAAAACAAGAACTCTTTGTCTTAAATATCTATTTTTTTTTTCACCTGGACTTCTCCATGAGACAGGAATGTCTGCTTTAGAGTGTATTTTGGAAGCCATACTCCCGCTTTCATCCAGAGCCCCTCTGAACTGCGCACTGCAAGCACAGAGGAGAGCAGCTTCAGCCTAAAACCTGGCTGCCACTGCAGCACCTGGAGCTAAAACTCAACGCAGGGGTGTACAGGTTGATGTTATTTCCTCTGTTAGACTTGTTCACTGCAGCCTTGGGGAGGAAGTGGTATTTTCTACACAACAGCCCTGACTCCCTTCACCTGGAGAAACTACACAAAGAGTCTCCCTTGCCTCTAAATGGTTTCCATGAATTTTGATTGTTGTGTGTACTTTTATGTTTTACAGCACCTGGAGTGGCCACAGTCCTACCTGGGACAGCATGAATACACAAAAAAGTACCATGCAAGTGCTCCCATTCTGTTTTTTTTTTATCTTTTCTGGTTGTGGACCTGCAAGGCACCACATCAGCTTCTGCATTCTTCAGATGCTTAAGTGTAAAAATAATTGGTAATTTCTGCTTTATTATGTGGGAGAAAGCAAAGGTAATAATAGCCTAGCTTCCAGAGTGGTGTGAGCATAATACATAATTTAAAAAAAAAACCAAAACCACCAATCCAGGATGAAATAAATAAACAAACAAACCCCTGTGGGTAATAAATAAAGTTACAAATTAATATTGACCTGTTGAGTCCAGACACACACTCTGTGCCTGATCTATTGCCCCCAAGAGCACAGTGATTTTGTTACAAGAATGCATAGCTGTAAATATAACTGCCCTATTGATTTTCCTCCCCTTAGGTACCAATGTGAACAGCAGCAGAGGACAGCTGTGCTAAGCACAGGCACATCTGGCAATGCCTCAGAGTTCCAGCAGCATCTCCACGTTTTCCCTGCAATCCTGTTTCCATGAGCTCTGAGATAAAGCAAAGCTGTGGCAGCCAATAACCTGTGGCACCTAACTGAACTTCAGGCTACTGAATTTTGGTGGAAGGAATGTGGCAGTATTTCCTACTTCTGCTTCCCTAGCCTGGCAGGGATTTCTAGTCTTTCAGACTTTCAGCTCTGCCAGAAAATGTAGCTGCTAATACACACCAGTTGTGCTAAATTGGAAGAACATCCCCTTAATGTTTAAACTGAATTCAAAATGCAAAAGAAGCAATCCCAAACCCCAATTATCTTTTGAAAAAGTAAATAAGAAAGCACTAAATCCTTGAGAGGGGGGGTGTTGGTTAAATCCTCCACCCTTTAAAATGCTGAAGAATGTTATATTTTAACTGTGAGCTAAACTTACATGAGGGATCTCTGATGATTCCCAGCACAGCTGGCAGGGCAGCGTTTGGCACCAGGTAGGTGTAACAGGGAACAGAGTGCTTTTTTCGTGGAAGGCTGGAATACCCTTGTATTTCTTCTAACTTGTTACAACTTTTAAGTTGTGTAACTGTTCGCGCATTTTGGCCACCATGAGTTCACCCTCCTCAAACATCCCTTCCAGGGAAGCTGATCAGTGAGGTCCACTTCTAGATTTTTAAGTCTAGCAGTTCAATTCCTTCTTTTGTGGCTTATTTATTTTTTAGATGCCCGAAATGGTGCAATTCAGGTTGAGGAAGAACCAGATATGATGTGAGACATGCAAACTGTCAAAAAATCATCAGGAGGTGGTTTCTGCCAGCAAGCAGGAACACTGCCCAGAAGTCAGAGGAGGGTTTTCCACATTAACTGAGGTGGTAGAGGTTGGCTTTAAGTCTTACCATGACCCCTGTGTTTTGTAACTTGGTAAGAGTTTGATCTCTGGCACAAACAATTTGTCTCTCTTTAGTCTGTACAAAACTGCCAGTTATATGGGAACTGCAAAATTCCGCAAATAAGAGGCTTTGGTTAGAAAATCAGACTGCAGTCTGCTCTCTCAGCTGCAGAAGTTTAGCAAAATTACACTCCTGGGCAGTAAGTGCAAGAACATTTCTCTCAATTCCAGAATTACTCTGCATTTTCTGCCAGCTGTGGAATTGAAGCTAGTGAGAAGCTGCTTTTCTGCAATGGTCAATGCTGACTGTAATATTATACATGTGGTTTTTTAGGTAAGAACTGACAATACTTTCATACTACTTTCGCACATTAGAACTAAGTTTAAATTGGTTTAAAAAGAATGTTTTAGAATCGTGCTTTTAGCAGACTGGGTGTTGTATGAATAAAAACACCCTGTATTGAGGTGTTTTGTCACGGAGGAAGGAAGAAAGAAGAAGGAAAGAAGAAAGAAGAAGAAAAGGCTGTGGTTCCTGCTGCTGCTGCTCAGGACATTGGACTCTTTGCCACGGAACAACTGCTGCTGCTGCTGCTCCTGCCCAGAACCTGGGACATCATGCCAGTGACTTTGTGGCAGAGAGCAGCTGTTGCTGCATGCCAGGAAGTTTTTAGCATGGATTTAAATACTTAAGAACTCTTTCCCTTCCAGACGGGATGTATTCATGCAATAAATAACTTTATAGTAACCAACAACTGCTCTTGCCTCTTTGGAGACCCCAGACCCAAGGACAGCCTCAACAGGAAAGTGACAAAGATGTAGCACTATGAAGACATCTCATCCTTGTCCATAGGAGCTGATATCACTTTTACTGCCATTGCTAATACCTGAAGGTGTGCGAAAAAAATTATATTCCATTCCCTTTCAGATGTCCACTCTAAGGCATCTATGGCTGCCTTGCTGTGCCCTTGAGGGCAGCTTTGTGCCAAGGGTGGAGGCATAACTCCCTCTCACTGAGCTAAGGAGCTGCAGGCCTTGGCTGCAGCTGGTGGCCAGTGTGATTGTGGTGGATGAGAGCTTGGACAGCTTTCAGGTGTGGGACAGCAAGCACACAATGCTGGAGGCAGCCAGGAAGGGTGGGAGGATGTTGCAAGAGCAGAAGCTTTGCTGTGGAATCGTGCTGCCACAATTCACACCACAGTTGCACACCACACTCACACTATGGCTGCGCACTGGGACAGTGAAAATTGGGAGAACTGGGGAACAGGCTGTCGAAAGATGGTTGTTTTCTCACCCCAAATTTGGATTTTAAGATTGTTCTAATTTGGAGACTCCAGAAAGTAAATTTAGACAAGGAGGAGTCCCCTGACATGCCCCATTACATTAATTTACTACCAACTAAATCCCCAAAATGAATGTCATAAATTTGTTCAGAGGACACCTTGAGGAAGTGAGGAAACAACCATCGGACAAGCTGTTTCAATTCCCTTTTTGAATAACAAACTCCCCCCTGCGAAAGGATTGGTTTTAAACTTGGTTTAAAACTGTTTTTTGAGCTGCTGAGACAGCCGAGCACCCATGGCTGATATAACAAATTGAGCAGCTCAAACCAACCCACCACCCCTGAAAAACCAAAAAAGAAGCAGAACGCCACTGCCAGTTCCCCGTGAGAAAGAATAAAGGCTGCGCAGGAAAAAGAAAGATCCTGGCTCCAAACCTAAAGGAGCACAAGGATGGGTTCCCTTAGAAGAAGGGGACCTACACAAATGGCAGGGAGAGTGAGGAGGAAGAATCCTGACTCCACAAAAGGGGAGGAAAGAGGATTCGTTACCGGAAAAGAAAAATCCAGGAACGATGGCTCCTACCAGGGAACGACTCCTGCAGTGCTTCAGGAGCTGCCATTCCCATCCCCCAGGAGCACCACCCATTAAAACAGCATCTGCTCCCACTGGGGGCAGCTTGCCGGCCAACAAACCTTTGAGGGCACTCCAAGGTACAAAGTCCAGGGGAGTGTCCGAGGTCTCATCCGCAGGGTCTGATGCTGGTCTCAGGCCCCACGTTGGGCGCCAATTGTTGCTGTGCCCCTCCCAGTGAGTGCCTGGAGTCACCCTGGCTCGCTCTGGCACAGCGAGCGGTGGGGTGTTGGAGCATCGGGGGGCAGCACGGAGGGAGACGAGAAATCTCTGCAGCCAGGGTGTGGAACTTGGGGTTTATTGCAAAGGGCCTGGGTGCAGGGCCCTGCTGGGAGCTGCCAGCCACAGCTCAGACCACGCCCGAGAGGAGAGAGGGGGAGAGAGGATGAGATGGTAAAGAGTAAGAGCATAAGGGAGTAAAAGGGTAAGAGAGAAAGGTTCCCGTTACAATACAATAAATGTTCTTCTGTGTTGAATATTCTAATTCTCACTAACCAATCTAGTACAATATACAAATCTTATAACATTTACATACAGCCTATAAGAATCATTACATTACCATACCGTGTTACATTTTAAACCCTAAAACCTCCTCTTTGGACCCCTTCTGCTGAGCTAGTAGGGTCTGCTCTGCCCCTTGGACCTGTCTGCAAGCAGAGGGTATTGTTTCATCAAAAGAGGATTATCTTCAGTCCAGCCACACCATTGTTTTCCAGTTTTTCAGTAACTAAGGGATCTCAGAGCTTGCTTTCATTTCCATCTCTCTTATAGTTTCCATATTCTCAAAATCTTTTGCCAGACAATCGTATTTATAAGGCTTTCCTGTTTCATCTTCCCCAACAGTGGGGGACACTCTCCCGTTCCTTTGGGAGGCTGGGAGAGCGGCTGAGGCTTTTGCTTTGCAGACAAGACACCAACATGATGCAGGCAGATGAAGGAGAGTGGACTCCAGTTGGGGGCAAAGTCCAGGTTTATTAGAGAGCTCCAAGGAGATCCGCAACCCAGGGGCTCCAGCCAACTGAAGACCCAGGATGGGAATGTGCGAGGTGTTACAAAGTGGGGAGTGAACAGGGGAAGGGTTTGCCCACCTGCCAATGGGGATACAGGAGGGCGTGGGATCAGGGAAATAGGCAGATAGGGGGACCAATAAGGGCAATTCAAAGGAGGGGCCCTGGTGCCTGAACCTATCACTCGACACCCTTGGTAGAAGTTTCTAGAGGTGGGGGGATGGGCCATCAAGCGAGGGACAGGATAATGCAGAGGGGTAGAGGAAATGACAGCAACTTTTAGGGAACAGGGGGAGGAGGCAGGGAGATTGACATGAAAAAGGAGGGAGGAAGCAATAGGGGCAGAACAATTATAACAGGGGGAACCTGGGATAAACCAAAGTAGAGCTTAAGGCAAATAAAACGTGTAAGAACACAATACAACAGCACACCGCACTCCCGCATTCACACTATGGTTGGACCAAATCTTCACTCTCATTGAGTCTCCCTTACATACATCCCGTCTCCATCTCCAGCTGCCATCTCTCTTGCTGCTACATCTGCACCTCAACTACCACTCTGCCCCTAGAGGGCCTCAGCAAGGACACATCCCCTTCCACCTGCAGTTCACACATGACCTCTGCCACCAGCTGCTGCCCGTTCCTGGGGATACAGCACTCAACACTTCATCTCCCAGTGGGGACTCACAGGCCAGGTCTCCATCTCAGGGCCACTGGGGTCACCAGGCTGGCACTGTGTCCCACAGTCCCCAGTGACCATCTGGCCTGAGAAGAGCTCCCAGCCCTGCAACAAATTTCGGGCACCCCCAGCCCCTTGACACCAGCAGAGCACCCACAACCTGACAGCCATAAGGGCAGCAGCAGCTGTTGCCTCACCCGCTCATCTTGCAGGCGAGGGCACACCCATCTTGCAGCGACGAAGCAGCGCTGGAGACACCACAGCAGCCCCTCAGCAGCACGCTCGGGGCTGCATGGCCACCCCACAGCTCTGCACTGGGGCAGGGATGGGGCACTGCCACAGCACAGCCCCAAACACGCCTGGCACCCCAAGGTTTGCTTGTGCCACAGCCTCTGTGCACCACAGTGTCGCTGTGCCTCTCCCAAGTGTCCCGGCTCGCTCCGGCACAGCGGATTGCAGGGGACACTCTCCTGTTCCCTCGGGAGGCCAGGAGGGCGGCTAAGGCTCTTGTCTTGCGCGGATCAGACACTGAACAACCCTGGTAGAAGTAAAGGAGCGGACTCCTATCAGGGGTTCATTCTGGGTTTATTGTAGGATGGTATCAAAAGAATCCACAACCCAGCAGAGCCAAGCGACAGAAGACCCAGAGCTGGGCAGTGCCAACAGTTTATAAACAGGGAGGATGCAGAGGAGGGGCTTGTCCATCTACCAATGAGGGTATATGGGGGTGTGAAAGTAGGGAAACAGACAGTTGAGAGAACCAATAAAGGTAACTCAGGGGAGGGACCCGGTGCTCAAACCTATCACTCAATACCTGGTAGAAGTTTCTAGAGAGAAGGGATGGGCTGCCCAGTAATGCACAGGACGCCAGGGAGTGGTTGGGGGCACTTTCCAGGGTGCAGGGGGTGGAGGCAAGGAGATTGAAAAGGAGGAAGAGAGAGGAGGCAACAGGGGCGGAACCATTCCAACAGGGGCAGAACCATTCCAACAGGGGGAAACTGGAACAAACCAAAGTACAAAACATTACAACAGGACATAAATGAACACAAAACAACACTGACTGGGAGCAGGGAAGGGGCACTGCCACAGCACAGCCAAAACCCACCTGGCGCCCCAAGGTTTGCCTGCACCACAGCCTCTGTGCACCGCAGTTTTTCACCCCATTTCCCTCTGGGTCCCGCAGAACTCTTTTTATTTTGGTAGGAGAAAGGCTCCCAGGTAGGGTGCGCTTCCCTGCGATTGTAAGGAACTGGGGCGGCGAGAAGAAAGGCCTCCTGTTCTGGGTGCCAGGGCCTGTCACATCCAGTTCCGGTGACGTGGGAACTGGAAGTCAAAAGAGGATAGGCGGAGCTGCAGGGCACGGGAAGGAGTCATGGGTGGGATTACAACAGGAAAAGGAGGGACAAAACACACTGGGGAGAGGCTGACGGAGAAGCCCACATGAAGAGAGATACCCAATGGGTGGGAGGACTCAGCGGACAGGAAGGGGTCAGATGAGTGGGAGAGGGTAAGGAGAAAGGGATTTTCGGAAGAAGAAGCACAAGCGGGGGGCTCTGCCGTGTGGCCACTGCCATCATGTGTCCTAGAGGGACCATCTTGGGGATCAGGGAATAAACCACTTTGGGGAACAGTTTGGGGACTATTAACTGGGAAACAGGGAACAGACTGGAGGATCAGGCAAGGGTCCCTGACAGCACGGGATGGGAAAAGAGGGACATGGGGATTAACTAAGGACAACTGTGCTGGCTGTTTCATCATTTTCCCTTGATCTTTCACTGCTGACCAAATTAATATGAAAAACAGAAGAAACTCTGTGGGATTTGTCCTCCCCACGAGGGAGTTCCTGGACAGGTGTGGTCAGAGCAACCTCCTCGGGATTCAAGAGAGCAGCCCTCCCAGCCCACCTTGCACTCAGGCCCAGATGGATAGTCTTCTGTCCCACCAGATGAAGAAGGAGGGCTCCAGACACTGCTGAGGATCCAGCTGGGTTTATTATAGGAGAGTCAGAGAGTCCAGGAAGCAAGAGGAGCAGAGACAACACCAGAGCTGAAAGGGAGCCAGTGGCAGAGCCCAGAACAGGGGTGGGGCCAGGGTTTATAACAGCAAGAAGGTGGGCAGGGCCAGGATACAAAACAACCAACAGGGAGAGGGATCAGAGCAGGAGTCAGGTGGGGTGATAAAGGGTACACCAATGGGAATGGGAGGAGAGGGTGGTCTCACAGCACAACCCAATGAGGGAATGAGTGAACCGTCTGGAAATGGGGGAGTGGGCCATAGCTGATTGACGTTCAGACTGGAGAGTCCTCCCAGGGCATCTCTGCCCAATTCTTCCTGTGGTCCCCTCCCACATCTCCCCCTTTTTTGTTTACTAAAAAAGCCTCACCCACCGTCTTTTGGATGGCCTTCTTGAGGCAGGCGATGGCGACTATAACAATTGCAATGATAATAAAAATCCACAGAAGGCCTCTTAAAATGGAGGCGGCCCACTCGGGAATTCCCTAGTGTCCAAAAAGTCTGTCCAGCCAGTTGGCCACCTTTTTCTCAGACTGAATGTCCTTCACCTCAGCTTGAAGTCCCTTGATGTTCACTTGTATAGATGTGCTGTGAGAGGACAAGTTGAAACAGCAGAGTCCTTCCACGTCCTCACACCCATGACCATGTGTTGTGGTTTGTTTCATGTTTGCTCGGTTTTCCCCCGTTGTTCGAGTTGAGGGTCTTGCCCAGTTCCCAGTTTCTGTCAATCCTCAAACCCCTCCCCAGTCACCATAGTTACAAAATGTATCGTTTCATTCTCCTCCCCCGGCTGCCTGCTGTCACTCGGCACCCCTGCCTCTTTTTCCAGAATCTTCTGGTCAGGGTGTCGGGTGATTGGTTACGGGGCCGGGGCCCCTCCCGCAACTGTGTTCAATTGGTTCCCTGTTATGTCAATCCCAAACGTATCCTTCATTCCCCTCTCCTGATTTGTCTACCTTTACCCCTCCTAGTCCCTTTATAATCCGAGGTTTTCCCCACCTCGGGGTTCTCTCGGTCTCTTCTCCCTGGCTCTTCTTCCCCTCACCCAATAAACCCTCCTACCCCGTAGAACCTGAGAGTCGCCTCTTCCTTCTCTCCTGCGGCATTGGAGTATCTCTGCGCCCAACGTCCGCAAGGCACAACATCGCCTTAGGCACACGACCTGACTTCGAGTTGGGGAAGTGCCCCACTGGCTGGAGGTGGGCTGGACATTTCCTAGCCTGGGCGTTCTCATTCTACCGGCCACACCGCTCCAAAGAGTATCATCCATATAATGAAAAATCACTGCCTTGGGGAAAAGTTTTCGGATTGGGGAAAGCACTTGTACCACAAAGGTTTGGCAGAGCACAGGGCAAGTTTTTATTCCCTGCGGCAAGGTGCCCCAATGGTACTGCCTATACGGCTCTTTCCTGTTGACGGACGGTACCGAAAAGGCGAATCTACGAGCGTCTCCGGGGTGTAATGGGATGTTAAAACAGCAGTCCTTGATGTCAAGGACTGCGAGCTGCCAATCCCTCAAGGAGCATAGAGGAGGAAGGGAGGCCGGGTTGTAGGGGGCCCATATCTTTGATGATATCATTGATTTTACGTAAATCTTGGAACAGGCACCACTTGTCCTTGCCGGGTTTCTTTGTAACAAATATCAGGGTGTTCCAGGCACTATCAGATGGAACAATGTGCCCCAGGCGCAAATGTTCTTCAACTAACTCATTGAGTGCTTTTAATTTCTCTTTGGGGAGGGGCTACTGCTCCACCCACACAGGATCGTGGGATTTCCAGGTGAGAGGTGGGGTGGTGCACTCTGCAGTGTCCCAAGCTAAAAATCCCAGCTGGCATTGGGAATGTCTAATCGGGCCCCCAATTGTGATAGAACATCTCTACCTAACAGAGCAATGTCACAGGATGTAACGAATGGCCTTACCATAGCAATCTGTCCTTTGGGCCTCTATGGTCACAAGATGTTTGCTCCTGAGAGAGCTGACAGCTCCTCTGATGCCGGAGACTGTGCCGCAAGAGGACACCAACTCCCAGCCGTGGGACCACTTTGCTCTTGGGATGATGGTAATGTCTGCTCCTATGTCTGCCATCGTTATAAGGTCACAGCATTTCTCCTCTCAGGAGATGGTGGCGTGGATGTTAGGACTTTCCCTGCTTGAAGCGGGTAAGATAAACGTCGTAGTTATTAGAATTATAGTCCTGTCTGGGTAACACGTACATCTGTGCAAACAGGGAATGCTTACACAGAGTGTACGGTGGCATGGTACACGAAATTGTAACAGTGATTTCATTATGGGGGTACACAGTGATGACCTCGGGTATGATGGTGATCTCATACAGTGTATGTTTATTGTCCCCCAAGAGAAGCACTTCAATGGGCCGACCATGGAAGGGAGGCCTCATGTAGCAAGCTGGGACACTGACTAAATCTTCGTCTGGTAACAATACGCGCACCGAACTACAGAGGACTCGGCAAAGGTTTTGGTCTGAATTCCCTGTCCGGTGGGAACTATCAGAGACCGCCCTCGTGGCTCCGATCCTTGAAAATGTGCCATCTGGGAACTGGGTCTCCAGGATGATAGGGAGCTGCTGCAGCCTGCCATTTGGTGTCATCGCGCAGGGCTGGGGCGCACTCTACCATCTGTTTCCTGGACGACGAGGTGACTGCTGGAACTGAGGCGGACAAGGAGCAATGGAGGAGGACAATCTTGCAGAGGGCGCTGAAGACATGATGCGGCTTTCGGACAGGGGGGAGGGACAATTTGCGTAGAATTGCTTACAATTTAAGCACTGGATGTTGTTTAAGTTGACCATTGCCTCCACCACACCTTTACTCACGGCGACTGTGACCGTTTGTTCGATGGACGTAGCTTTGGTGCACGCCCTTACAATCTGAGTGATGGAAGACTCAGGGTCTTGGGGAAGGGCCCTGAGCACTTTCTTGGTACCGGGGTTGGCATTGGTCATGGCCATCTTACGCAAGAGTTCGTCCCTGGCCTCCACGTTGTTGATCTGTCTTTCGATGGCTTCTTGCAGGCGGTTGACAAATTTGATGAAAGGCTCATCAACTCCCTGGTGGATGGTGGAGAAGCTTTGCAGGGGGACAGAGCTGTCTGGGATTGTCATTAATGGTGTTTTGGCAGCTAGTTTGATATCAGTTAACACATCAACAGGCAGCATGGCCTGGTCCTCAGGCTTGTCAAAGACCTCGTTGCCTGAAAAGGCGTTCATTGCGTCCTCTCCTAACCCCTCCACTTGATGTTTCTCTACTAGCGGTTTTATCAGCTTCTTCCACTGTGCCTCCCATAAGAGGAATTCAGTGGGGGACAACAAAGCCATCATTACATAACAGAAATCGTGTGGGATTAAAGTATGTCCAGTGAAGGTTAGGTCAAGTAAGTTTTTAAAATAGGGGAACCCCTCCCATACTCCTTGGCTGCCTTTCACAGCTGTTTG
The DNA here is from genome assembly GCF_023055355.1 of Agelaius tricolor. Lineage (NCBI taxonomy): Eukaryota > Metazoa > Chordata > Aves > Passeriformes > Icteridae > Agelaius > Agelaius tricolor. The sequence goes on from NW_027269304.1 coordinate 185,425, forward strand.
ATCTCTGTGTATGGGATTTGCTCCCACTGCACATCACCATTCCGGGTTAGGATGACCAGAGCGACCCTCCAGTCAAGGTTCCTTGCCGGCTCTAAATCCCCATCCCTGACCACCTCCTCCAGGATCCGCACCCAGCTACTGCCTAGCTTGATGTTACGGCTGGGGGTGCAACAGATCTCATCCTCCTTGGAGGATGAGACCGCGCAGGCTAGAGAGCGGAGTCTCCGATTGACTGGTGGGACCCAGCGACTGGGGTCCCAGCAGGCCAAGATGGCTGCCTTCCGGTCACGCCCACCTCCGGTTCCGATATCATGGGAACTGGAAGGCGTGGGAGATGGAGGGGCGTGGCCTGATGGAAGGCCATCCTCACACACTGGGACGTGGCCTTCTCAGGGAGTGGATCCACCCCCAGAAGGCCCACCCAGAGAAGGAGCAAGAGGGATGGAAGGGGTGGCGCCTGATACGCGTGATGACATCACGCGGGAGAGGGAGGGACCCAACACAGGGGCAGAACTCAATGCAGAGGGAGGTGCCGACGGAGAGGTGGGAGGACTATGGGGAGGACTAGGGAGAGGGGGAAAGGCGCCATTTTGCAGTGCCATGTAGCTGACGCCATCTTAGGAATTCAACTTGCAATGGCATAAACTGGGGTCTGAACTGGGGACAGGGGTTTTGGGATAGAGGGTATGGGTAGAGTCCAGCCGGGAAAGGGATTGAGTGGGGCAGGAGGCAGCAGGGAGCAGGTGGCAACCCTGCGCCTTCAGGCAGGATCTGTGTCCTGTCCCACTCATAAGGGAAGAGGGCTTAGGAATGGGTGGGGAGGACCACAGGGAAGGAGAACTGGGGGCCCCAACTTTCTCCCTTTCTTTAACCAACTTAAATCTTCCCACCCTAAAATTCCCCTTAACTTGTTCTGTGTAAATACATTTCCCTACTTTCCCCCAAAATGAAACAGAAAAATCATCTTCCTCAGAAATCTCAGGAAAGTGCTTAAACAGAAATCAAACAAAAGCTTTAACACACCTCTTAGAAAACAAAACATTCCCCAAAACAAGGATACGCTGAACCTGGAGATAGAACTCCTTCTGGGCACGGGACAATTTTCCCCCCATTGCCCACTGCTTTTCTCCCTGACGAAGTAAAGGATAAAAACAAAACAAACGAGCCCAGGTGGGGTGCCTCTCAGCACCAAGTCCCTCACCGCACAATGAAGACCTGGGCAAAAAGAAGGAGCCTCGTGGGGGCTGGTCGGCTCCTGCCAGTCCCTCCAGTTCGCCAAAGCTCCCCCCAGAGCTGCAGACAGATCCAAGGTGAGATGCAGAGGGGTGTTGGCAAGCCAGGCAGAACAGTCCTTGAAAAATCAAGGCGCAGCTCCTCCTGGGGCTGGATCCAAATGGCGCTTGATTTTCCTGACACTGCCGCTCACAGAGCTGCAGCGCCAAGGAGTCGCTCTCCGAGACCTGGACGAGTAGAACTACCCAGGTCCCTGTTCGGGCGCCAGCTTCAGGATTCGTCCTCCCCGCAATGGAGTTCCTGTACAGGTGCGGTCAGAGCAACCTCCTCGGGATTCAAGAGAGCAGCCCTCCCAGCCCACCTTGCACTCAGGCCCAGATGGATAGTCTTCTCTCCCACCAGATGAAGAAGGAGGGCTCCAGACACTGCTGAGGGTCCAGCTGGCTTTATTATAGGAGAGTCAGAGAGTCCGGGAAGGAAGAGGAGCAGAGACAACACCAGAGCTGAAAGGGAGCCAGTGGCAGAGCCCAGAACAGCAGTGGAGCCAGGGTTTATAACAGAAAGAAGGTGGGCAGGGCCAGGATACAGAACAACCAACAGGGAGAGGGATCAGAGGAGAAGTCAAGGTGGGGTGATAAAGGGTACACCAATGGGAATGGGAGGACAGGGTGGTCTCACAGCACAACCCAATGAGGGAATGAGTGAACCGTCTGGAAATGGGGGAGTGGGCCATAGCTGATTGACGTTCAGACTGGAGAGTCCTCCCAGGGCATCTCTGCCCCATTCTCCCTGTGGTCCCCTCCCACAAAACTCTGCCACTGTGTAGTCTCCACATTTTGTCATATCAGTTAATTTTCTACTAAGAGTGTCCCAAAAGGAGGTAGTCTGCACATTCTGAGCAGACACACCAGAAAACAGAGGAACAGCCAAGGAAAAAAACACTTGAACCAGTGCCTTGAAAACTTCTTCCCACCTCCCGCCAGGGAACCCACAACTTGGACATAGAACTCTCTCTGCTGTACTGACGGTCACACCCCCATCCTTGTCTGCAGAGCAATAATGCGCCCTCTCCTGTGGAAAAATGTAAACACAAAACAGAACGGCCCAAGGACCAGACTGGGGTGTCAGGCTGCTACATGCAGCTAACTGCGTAGCCTGTTGCTTCGTGGTACCTATCCCTGGGAGCAGTGTACCTGCATCCCCTCCAAAAACTCACCACAGTCAGTCCCTGGAACTAAAAGCCACAGGAGAGGTTCTCTTCCCCAAGTGACCCTCCTGGGCGTCGGAGATTTGACACATCACCCCTGAGAGCACCCCCAACCAGAAAGTGCTGTGCTCACACGTGGGACACTGACATTCCTAAAGGCTCAAATCCCAAAAAATCCAGGGAACTGCCCCTCCGTCCTGAGGGGCCACATGTTGGGCGACAGCTGCTGTGCTGCCAGAGTCTGCCCGCCAGCTCATGGCAAGCTGCCCAGAGTGGCCACTCTCTGACCAAGACTGGTCTGAGCAGCCATAGAGCAGAGCTTGCTCTCTACAGCATACTAGTATCTACAACTGCTGAGGACAGAGGCAATGATGATGAGAGAGGAATTTCTGGTGTGATTTTCAAAGGGGTTTATTCTCATAAAAGGTCAGGGATGAAAGACAAAGAATACGAGTGCGAAGGGGTTTATATACAGAGGATGTTTATATACACATATATACAGTGTTTATATACACGGGCGGGTACCATTTTTTAACCAATAGGGAGGAGATGGAGAAGGAACACAAGGCAGGGCTTACACTACTTAAGCCACTGGGGAGACCCAGGCAAGGGCAACAGTTTAGATGTACCACCAACACACACAAGCCCAGAGGCACATCTGCAACACCCAACAGGCAGGAGCAGCCTCACCGGCTCACCTGGGCACCTCAGCATCAGCACAGCAGCACTTCCCAGGACAAGCTAACAAGGGAGTGGCTGTGAGCACTAAGTGCACCAAGCAAGATGTGCCTCAGATGGGTCCTTCTGCTCAGCCTTCCTCCCCAAGCCCATGGGCAAACACACAGCCTGTGTACAGCCCAAAATTGCTGCCTCTGGCATTTCAGCCCTCTCCCTCCTTTTCCTCCCTGCCTCCCTGGCAAAGGCACGTGCCAGCATTGCCCTGGCCATGCCTCTGAACTTGGGCGCCCTCCCAGGCTGGGGCTCTGCTGGACAACGAGGAGAGACAGCCTCAAGTGCCCCAGCAACAGCCGGAGTCAGGCACTGCCTGCTCCTCTAAACGTCCCCTTTCCACCTCCTCCATGGAACAGAGCACAAGAGCCTCAGCACAGAAGGCACCAGGGCCTGGGCTGACACTGCCCTTGTGCCTGACACCTGACCACTTGGAAGAAAAATAATCCAAGCTCTCAGAGAATCGGATCCCCATGGTGAGCACTGCCCAAACCAACCGCTCATCCTGCCACTGGCACGGCCCAGATAAAATGCCATGCCAGCAGCATGCCAGAATGCAGAGCCTGTCCCTGGCTGCAGCTCCGATGGAACCAGGCATCACCATGTGCTGGGCACACCAGGGTTTAGAAAGAGCTTGCATTGCCCCCTAGCCCCAGGTACATGATGCACGCCCTCTCCTGCTCTGGCCAGGCCTGCACCCGCTGCTGAGAATGCAGCACCCGCCACGAGAACCTGCAGGCACACAGAAAGGAAGGACAAGTGCCAAGATCTCTGGCACTTGCCCCTGCCATGCCCAGGAGACCACAGATGCTGTCCAGGAGCCATGGCCTGGCCACAGGAGCTCATATCACTTTTATTGTCACTGTTGATGTTTCAATTTTGTGTCTAGAAAAAATGATATTCCATTCCCTTTTAGACCTACACTCACACTATGGTTGCACTAAATCTTCACTCCCATTGAGTCTCCCTTACATACATCCCGTCTCCATCTCCAACTGCATCTCTCTTGCTGCTACATCAGCACCTCAACTGCCACTCTGCCCCTAGAGGGCCTCAGCAAGGACACATCCCCTTCCACCTGCAGTTCACACATGACCTCTGCCACCAGCTGCTGCCTGTTCCTGGGGATACAGCACTCAACACTTCATCTCCCAGTGGGGACTCACAGGCCAGGTCTCCATCTCAGGGCCACTGGGGTCACCAGGCTGGCACTGTGTCCCACAGTCCCCAGTGACCATCTGGCCTGAGAAGAGCTCCCAGCCCTGGAAGAAATCTCAGGCACCCCCAGCCCCTTGACACCAGCAGAGCACTTACAACCTGACAGCCACAGGGCAGCAGCGGCTGTTGCCTCACCCGCTCATCTTGCAGGCGAGGGCACACCCATCTTGCAGCGACGAAGCAGCGCTGGAGACACCACAGCAGCCCCTCAGCAGCACGCTCGGGGCTGCATGGCCACCCCATGGCTCTGCACTGGGGCAGGGATGGGGCACTGCCACAGCACAGCCCCAAACACGCCTGGTGCCCCAGCTCCCTCTCGACCCAAAGCTTTAGGGAGTGCCATGAGAATTCACCTGGCAGGAGGTGTGGCCACAGCGCTTGTTCCTCATGTCTGTGCACTCACAAATACCCAGATCGTCCCCCTCACCAATACATCACACAAACTGGAGACATGCAGAAATTAACAGAGCCAATGCTACTGGCCTGAGTCCCTCTGCAGGGCCAGGCAAGTGTCCATGCAGGATCATCCCACAACCCTGCTCTGTCCCTGCCATGCTGGATTAGGGCACAGCAAGGCAGTCACAGATGGCCCAGCAGGTGCCCACAGCCCCGCCTGCCCCCACTGGTTCCACACAGGAGGCACACTGACTCCACTTGACTCACTTTACACCTGAGACACACAGAAACACCCACACACCCTGACATCTTTCACAAATGTAGCAGCAGCCAACAGACCTGCAACTTGTCAGCCACCAAACCCACAAAGACCCACAAACATATCTCTGACATCCAACAGTGTCCCATGGTCTGAAAGAATCACCACATAGATCCCCACCAAACCAGAAACAACCAAGCCAGCAACAAAGGAGCAAAATGCTGCTCAGCGCTTTGCTCCAGGCTGGTCTCACACAGTACTCTGACGCTGAACCCAAAATGGGCCTGGTGTGCACAAAGAAAAGGGGACACCCAAACTTGGAAGAGCTGCCAGTTACAGTGGGGCTGTGTACACAGCAAATGGAGGTGGAGGACCTCAAAACGGAGGGAGGACCCTTCAAAGCGGGGGGAGGCACCCCTGTCCCCGTGTCCTCTTTGAGACCATCCGGTCACTCCTGATCAGTCCTGACACAATGGATGGCAGGGACACTCCCCCATGCCCAGGGGGTACAGGAGAGGGATTAGGGTTGTGAGCCAAAAGTTAGAGGAGGCACTGTCAGATGATGGTGGAGGAGGAAGGAGCTGACTCTTCACAGGGTTTAATCCAAGGTTTATTGGGAACTCCGGAGGGGGAGTTCCTCCACACCTCAGCATGACTAGGTACGGAGTGCACAGACTGAGCTCTCGAAACAAGTTTTAGAGAGGGGTGGAAACAAAGGAGGGATTCATACAACCACCAATGGGGAAAACTGTGGGTGTGGAAAACGGGGAGATAGATAGCAGGAGGCACAAATTGGGAAGCACGTAGAGGGAGGGACCTGACCTCTGACCAATCACTCTATGCCCCTGATGGAAGGTTCTGGAAAGAGGGGATGGGGGGGCCAAGTGACTGACAGAGGCTCAGGGAGGAGATTGGGGAATTAATTCAGCAGAAAATTGGGGTTGGTAAGTGGGGAGTAGAGAGACTTGACATAGGGGAGGAGGGAAACAACTTGGGGTAAGCCATCTTTGGGAGACAATGGGTACATAGATGAAGAAACCATTACAAACTGAAATAAAGGCAATAAAATCTCAATACAAGACACACCAACTCTGACTGCCGTACCAATTAATGTAATTTGATTAAAACCTTAAAGGCTGATGCAAAACCATGGTTATAAAAGGTGGAACAGCCATTATGTGTTATGTGGACAAGCCTCCCAACACTGTCCCATTTGCTTCGTTGACTTTTTGTGAGTTCTCAATAAAAACCTTTATAACTTATTCTCACTTGGTGTCCGAGTCATTTAAAACAGTAATGCTATACAAGAGTCAGAGTTATCTGAGGATAGAAATCCATCAGCAATGGACACTGGGGATGCAGCAGTCATCACCCCCTGATCTGCAAACATGGACTTGGTGGTCAGTTTCCATCTCATGGCCATTGGCCTTACCAGGCAGCACTGGGACTCACAGACCTCAATGACACTTAGCTCTGAAAAGCTCCCAACCTTGCAAGAAATCTTGGGAGATCCACAACCCCTTTACACCCGGATGGGATCTACAACCTGCTTCAGAACACTTTCCTCAACATCCCCGTGTGCCTGCAATCCCCTCAAAATGCAGGACACTTCAGTGCCAACTGAACCCCACGGCCATCCCAAACCTATGCAGTCCGTCCGGCCACTTGGTGTCCCCACACCTCTATGGTGTAGCTGCCATCATCTCCCTTGACACCGCATCTGCTCATTCTGCCTCAGATAAGCTCCTGAGAGCTGCTTCAGGCTCAGCCCGTTGATTCACACCCTGGCACCAGAAGCACCAGCAAAGGTGCTTCACATCCAGCACCTTTGTTGTTTGGCTGCCTTCTCAGGTTAGAAATTAACGACTAGGGTTCACAATAACATTTGTGATAGGGGGCGGTAAATTATTGATTGCAGTTTTGATGTATGCAGTAATGGAGTGAGGAATAGGACGAGGATCGAGGCAGCTAGAGCTAGTACGCCTCCTAGTTTGTTTGGGATGGATCGGAGAACGGCATAGGCAAATAGAAGTATCATTCGGGTTTGATGTGGTTTGACTCCCAGCACCAGCCATCGACAGTCCCAGCTCTTTCAGGCACCTCTGCACACTGTCCCATGGCGGGGACCGACTCCCACTGCCGGGGTCCCCCTTGTGCAGGCCCGCCTGGAGCTCAAAGGGCCATCTCCGATTCCCGCCTGTGCCTCTTCTCCTGCCCCGGGCCGCTGCAAGCAGTGCCCATCCACAGCCCGAACGGGACGGGGATCGTAAGCGGCAGCCGCACCCAGGCACCCGCACAGCGGACACTCGCAGCCCCGAGGCAGCGCCCACAGGCGCGGGCACTCGGCCTCCCCACAGCCCGGGCCGGGACAAGCCCGGATCCCAGGAGCCCCACACCACCCTCAGCCCCCCCACGCCTCATGGGCATGGGGGAAAAGCTGTATGGGGCGGCATGGTCGGGTTTAACAGCGTGAGGTCTGGTTTAAGTTCTCAGCTTCTCTGGGAAGGTGCTGGAATGTTCCTCCCTGTCCCGCAGAGCCAATGGCGCCGGCTCCAGGACGGGCCCGCCGCTGGCCCGGAGTGAGCCAAGCAGCGATCCCACTAACGCCTCTGCCAACACTACGCTCGAATATGGAAAAAATAAACCAAAAAAAGAAGCAATGCTTCTTGCAGAGCAAAAATCTTCAATATACTTTAATATATTGAAGTGCAAAAGTCACCATGCAGCTCTGGAGAGGAGCACATGACGTTTCCCTTTCTCTAAAAATGCGTCTCCTGAGAGGGGGGAGGCTCAGCCCCTCATTGCGGGACCTAAGCATTCAGTTGTTTGAAAAGACGATTTCTCTCCTCGATCATCTGCTAGGTAGGTACTATCTATCTTTCACTAGGCCGAACAGAACGACCTCTGGGGTCCCTACGTAGCTCGCACTTGAGTGAAGAGCGGCGAGTCCGGCTCTGAGGGAACGCACTGTCCGCACAGTACCGCGCCCGGAGCGAGAGTGGTGCTGGGAACGCGGGTAAGTGGTTAAAAAAGTCCGTGGGTCTGCCCGGGGGCGGTCCGGGGCAGGCGGAGGTGGGGCCGATCCCCGCCGGCCCCGCCGCTCACACCGCCCCTCGCTCTACTCCTGGCGGCAGCGGCGGGGGCTCCCGGCGGCGGCGGCGGTGGCTCCCGGCGGCCGGTCGGACGGGGAGGGCGCCCGCGGGACAGGTAGGCACTGACCGGACCCGTCCCGTCCCCGTCCCGAGCAGCAGGTGCCGGGTGCGGCAGCGGGGGTGAGGCGGTATCGCTCCCTCCCGGAGCGGGGATTGCCCTCGGCAGGAGCATCCTCCGGGGAGCCGCTGGGATGCGGTACTGCCCGAGGTGCCTCCGCCTTTGCGGAGCATCCCGGCGTGTTTGTCCCCGCTTTCGTGCGGGGTGACCGGGATGGTGGGGCGGGATGCGGGAGCGCTCGCTCGGTCCCGAGCCTGGGCGAGTCGGTTTAGGTTCTCCTCAGAGTACTGTTATTTATTTATTTATTTTCCGCAAAGTGCCTGTTTTTAAAGGTTGTCCTTCGTTTACAACGAATGCTTTTTTGGCTGTCCTGAGCAGAGACTGGAGCGAGTGTACACCCTGGAATAGAGGGATGTTTGTGTATAGATGTAAATTAGCGTGACCCGCACGTGAAAATGCACATCTGTTTAATACCTTGATTTAGTTCCAGCATATGTCCCTCAGCAGAAGCTGCCTAGAGAAATTCTCAGTTGTGTGGTATCCTGCACAGATTTTCTTTTGGCGACAGTAGTAGTAGCGTAAACATTTCCTACTTTGTCTTTCAGCCAAGGAGTAGTTTCAATCTGGAAATGTAGGCACAAATCAATTAGGAAAAATACGCAGCTGCTTTTCCTAGAATGAGCTGGGAATGGACAACTTTCAGTAATCTTATTAATTACTTAAATGTTGCTGCCAGTCATTGAATACTGAAGTGCAGTCAAATTGAGCATGCATCTCCTAGAATCACTCACAGCTCTGAAGTTTTTCCAAAGTACCAGCTTCTCACTATAGAGTAAGTTTAAAACCTCACTTGGAACGTGTCTTTGGTATAGAAGATGCTTCATAGATTATTTTATCAAGTTGGTAACTGAGCTTTGGCAGCAGTCTTTTAGAAAGCTGATTAACATAATGACTCTGTATAGGAAAAATGTTTTATTCCAGCATCTTGGAAGAACAAAGGAAAAAAATCTGAAAAGACAAGTCTGGAGAGTAACATTTGTTTCCCAGCAGATAAGCTGCAGACCTTTGCTGAAAAGTCTTAGATTCTTTGATTGAGCAGCATGTCTGATGTGAGGCTGAAACTGAAAGCTGGCTTCAGTTGCCTTGTCAACATCCCTAAACGGTATTTGTCCCCAACAGCACAATACTTGGAGGAAAGCATATGTAATTAGGTATGTGTGTTCTTCTTGAAGCGGAGGGAGTGGGGGGTGCAACCATCTGAGTTGGAGACAGAATTTAGCCAAGTAACTATTTAGGCCAAATAACTATTGCTTGCTAGTTACTGGCCCGGCAAATGAAGCAGTATTAGCATGTCTAGTTTGATTTCCCATCTCAAATCAGAAAATCCAGCTGGGCAGGTGTGCTCCAGATTTTTAATAAGCTGGACAAACTCTAATTTAGGACCAGGTTTCTACTTGTTTGCCTATGTAACTCATGCACCTGTGCAGCATCAATATATGGCACCCTATGTAATAAATTTTATTTAAATTTTCTTACAGAGCCAACCATGTGGCCTTGTCATACAATCAAATTTAAGCGTGTGTGTTGCTCCCACAGGGGGTGAATCAGTGGCATCATATTAGTAGTGATTGTTAATATGCTGTGGAGATGCCCTGGCTTTGTGTGTGGTTCCTTGGCGTGTGGTTTAGAGACTGGAGTGTTAAAAGTCTCTGACAGAGCAGTTCACAGGACAGGCTATGAAATTTGTGTTCTTGCTCACTGATTATAGTCCATATCTGGCAAAAAAATTTTTTTTCTAAACTGCAGGCAGCTCAGTGACCTGTGTGAAGGCAGCTGGCTGTGTCTTTCCCTGGAAATAGAGTTCCCCTTTTCTGGTGTATCAGGTGGTAAAATGGTCCAGAGGTGGCACAGCTCTCCGAGGGCAGGGCTGTGTACGCCAGGTTTCAGTCCCCGCAGATGGAAACTGTACTACCCTTGCATTAGGGGAAGATGCCTTAGCCCTTTGTATATAAATTTCACCACTTAGATGTCTCCTTAAAACTGGGATAGCTAATGCCGTCATTTTGAATGCGAGTGGTAGGGTGGGAGTGGGCACCTGGAGGACCTGTCCAGGGGTTTCAGTGTTAAATGAGCTATCCTGAGGTGAGCAGAAGGGTTTAACCAAGTGAACAGTCCTTTGGTGACTTGCATAACCATGTTTTCCACAATCAGCTGTTCAGCTGTACGGGTACACTCACCCCCCCCCCCATAATGAAGCAAGTGCAGTTAACAAAAGCAATTAATTCATCTATGCAAAGAACACAGGAACTGTGCATTACCATACTTAAGTTTGATTAACATCTAGCAGAGTTTGGAGTGGGCTTTTGACTGCAGCTGGTAAGGATCCCTTGAATTTATATTCAGATTACTTGGCAGGAGTTTTGCATGGTTTCTGTATGTTGCTTTTTCTTGTCTAGGCATTTTAATTTCTTGTTAGGGAGAGCAAGTGGCTTTTGAGGAAGTTAAAAACCAGCTTCTTTGTGTACATGCCACAGTTTTAGTCTAACCAAAGATGTGTTGGTTTAAAAAACCCAAAGTTATGTAGATAGTACTGTAAGATGGATGTGATCCTATTTTTTAAAAAATATTATTTTAATGGAACACAGTGTAGATGAGTTGTGTTTCTTTAGGTATAGACAGGAATGGTGTAGTGAAATGACAAAGTTCTTACATCCTTACTCCTGTTAAGTGGTGTCTTCCTTGATGAATGATGCCAGTGGAATCAGATTTCAGTATGTAGTAGTTATGTTACTGACTCACTGCCAGGAATTTGATCCTGATTTTTAATACTAACAGATTAGTTTGTCAGTAATTAGTACTGACTTCATATGCTCCAGTCAGCATAGCATAAACGTAGATATAAGTGCAGTATTTTTTCATCTGTGAGAAAAATCTGTGTCTTGATATTCCAAATGTTGGGTTTTTTTGTTTTTTTTTTTTTTTTAACTTGTGAAAAGAGTATGTATCATCTAAAGCCATCTGTCAGAAAACTAGGAGAAATATTCTGGGCTGGGATTTGCTTTACTGGAATAGCTTTATTGATTGTGTCAGCATTCATGTTAATTAACCCATTCAAACTGTCTGGTCTGTAATTGATGTTTTGCCTGTGGAAGGATTTGTGGTTCATGCCTTTGGATGTACACGTTAAGTTTATATTAAAATGTGGACAGCCATCTCTTCCAGTTTTATCAGTGTTTTGTATCTGATTGTCAAAGAAATTAGCCTATAGTCAGCAGTGAGATACCAATTCTGAGCTCTTTTGATGTGCAAGACAATGAAAACATACAGCAGAAAACATAATTTTGACTTTGACATTGACTTGCTGTGTGACCTCAGGAGAGAAATGTAATAATTTTTCTGTTGCTGTAAAAGAACACCCTTCTCAGTCTACCAGATAATTTTTGTTGAACACGCAGAGGTGCAAGTGTGTGCAAAATTATTTTTTCAAAGAAACGTAAAGACTTCGTATCGGTGTGTCATTTTAGACTTAGGATCACTGGCACAAAGAGCTGCAGCTTGTATGGCTCTAGTGTCCACCACTGCAGCCACAGGAGATGCACAACAGCACAAGAACAATAGCAAAAAAATATCTTTCCTTTTATAGTCTACATCCAAGACAAAAGGCAAGAGGAACAATGAAATAATGAAGACAGGTGTCAAGCTAAAGTCATGCTATTTTTCATCAAAAGTCCAGAGAAATTCCTACATTTAAAGGAATTAATAATAGCTCTTTTTTAGATGAGAGTCTTCAAATAAAAGACAGCGAAGAGCTATTTCTCTGTAATGCCAATGATGGCTAGAACCAACGCCTCACCAAACAAAGGGCCAGCATCTTGTAAAGTACTGGGAATGCTGGGCATGGGCAAGGACCATGAAAGGCAAGGGGACATCTCAGAGAAGTCATGACCTTAGGATGATGCAGAGGATGACTTTGTCAGGCTGGACGAGAGGGGACCAGCAGGGGTTTGTGGTCTGGGTAGAATTGTCCAGGCAAGGGTCAGGGTGGCCCTGAACCATTGTGGTGGTGTTTCTCTGGGGCAGTGCTCATCTGGAAGGGTCTGCTCAAAGCAGCAGTGGAGGGTGTGGAGAAGGAAGAAGGCTGGCTCAGGCTGCTTAATAAAGAAAAATTATCCAGAGGAGGGTAAATATGTGTTTAGGGCATGTTTATGAGCAGTACCAGGGTGGAACACCAAAGCAGGGCTCAGAAGTTAGCATTACTTTGATGGACTGCAAAGGAAAGAAGAATGAACTGGACAGGAGATGGTATGTGAGCTGCTAGTTTGCTGTTTGCCCCATTCCTTTTGGGAAGAAGCCACTGCTTCCCGAAGTTTCCTGCACATCACAGGCATTATGTCATGAATTCTTCCCACACAGTGCCTGTTTCTTCAGAGGTAGGTCCTGTAAGTCCCCTTCAGAGTGAGTAGTGCTGTATTTCAAGAGTAGTACAAGACAAAAGTTTCCAGTACAAAATTATTCAAGAGACAGTATGGGCAGGAGGATGTTTTTCTTAATATGGTTTGGTCTCAGCCCTATGAGACTACTTTTCATTAATGAAAACAGAGACATCCGTACAGGGTTTCAATGAGTTCAGCATGTTTAAAGCAACTTTTGAAGTTTCTTCTATACAGAAGTCTTCTCTATATATTTTTCAGAATATTTTGTTGGCAGGGGAAAGGGTTGGGTGTTCTTGGTGTATTTAAAAGATTTACAGAGCAAGTAGTAAAATAACATTGTCACCTGGCAAGTTACTTGTCTTTGTCCTGTGAAAATGTTTTGATTTTATCTTGCAGACAAATATTCAAGGTGGAGATATCTTGGACTTGTGATTTTTTTTTTTCCCATCCCCCACTTTTATTTGGAGCACAATTCTCTGCTGTCATAGGGCTTAGGAAAAGTGATTCAAAGTGATGTAAATAAATGATGGCTATGTTACATTACTTGCCCCGCTCTTCATGTGGCCCATAGAGAAGCTTCATAATCGGTTGATTTGGATGAGAGCTTTTGAATCCTGACTTTTAAAGTTTCAGCGTTGCTGGGCTGATTAACTAAAGAGCAGCAAAAGAGTTTCGATGGCAGGGCTCTGCCAAAAGGAGCCCCCAAAGTGAGTGTTTTGTGCGAAAGCATGCCTTGCAGTTTGAGCCCGGAGTGACAATGATTGTAACACAATGCTGCTCATGTGACAGTGAGACAAAGAGGCCATTATGCACGGCTGACTGGCATCAGATCCTCCAAAAGCCAATAGTCAGACCAAGCTTGATCACCCTGAGAATGTGAACACACTGGAAGCACTTGCATGTTAAGAAAAAAATAAATTAAAAAAAAAAAATAGAAAAGAACATGTGTGTTTGTGTGTGTGCCCGCCAAGGCCTGGTTGAGTTTTAAGTACAAAATGACATAATTGGTTTGTTTATGTTTTTTTGGAAGCTGCTGTCAGGAATCAGCAAAAAACATGTAACATAGCATTGAGAGCAGACGGAGTGGGAATCAGATGGAGTATGCCAACAGGCCAAGTGGATCTTCCACTTCCTTTGCTTCTTTGCTCCATTGCTTCCTTCTGTGTGCTTTTGGGCATCTGTAGCTGAGTTTTAATTTCCTCTGAAGTGTTTACAAAATTTTAGACCGCATTGGTCTGTCAATACACGTATCTCAGGATCACTGGAACTCAAGCACAAATAATGACTATGTGTGTTTGTGGGAAGCATCTGTTTGGTGTCTTATAAACCCTCTTCAAAGGGTTCAAGAGCACTTGATACATGAAGAAATGACCCTGATGAGTTGTGAGCTGTGGCAGTCTTGGTCCCAAAGGCAGCAGGGCTGGAAGTCTACTGAGTAAATAGGATACAGCAGCTGGAGTGGAGAGCTCTTCAATTAGAAAAGTATTTGTTTAAAAACAGCTGGTTTGCCTTTGCAACCTTGAGGGATGGATTGACTTCTCCAGCACATCCATCAGATGGGAGGCGGCACCTGATGATGGCCGGAGTTAGTGGTGATCACACCCTGCAGAGAGGTTTGGCCTTACTCCCTGACTACTGCTGTATGTCACTTTCCTCTTTACTGTTTTCCTACCATAAGAAAAATTTCACAATCTGCACAGGCTGCCTGAATCTATCACTCTGTCACCACCAAAAACCCGAGGCTGCCTCTTTCATATCCTCTTGCCTGTGAAAACCCCACTTAACTCTCTGGTCTCCTTCCCTCCCCACCTCCTCCTGCTTAGACAGCGAAACTAGGAAGGCAGAACGATGATTTGGGGCCCTTTTTTCCAGAGCTGTGTGTGGGCTCCTCTGGATCTGGGGGAGCCCCCTCGGGAGGGAGCCCTGGACAGGATCTTTACCAGCGGCTCCCCCGTTTAACTCGTGGCTCTGCTCGCTCCGTAATGGAGCTTTCCTGCCTTTTTAATCCGCGCCACATGCGGGTGACCCGAGCAAACCCTGTGGGAAGACAGAAGCCCTGTTGTGTGTTTGTAGAGCAGTTGCTCGGAAGCTGATGTACAGCTGTGGCCGGGCTTGTTTGGAAGTGAAGAGTAACTTGATCTTTTAATCTTTTTTTTTTTTTGTCCTTCGTCTTTTTTTTTTTTTTTTCCCCTCCCCAGACTGATGTTGCATATAACAACTGTTTCTGAAGGGTACCTGCCAATGAGATTGAAATATGTATTTTAAATTGAGGGGTAGAGTTCATGAAGATTTGATCAGTCTGCAAAGAATGTCACTTCTGTTTGGGTTGTTTTATTCTTTTTTTAAATTATTTTACCTAGTTTCATTTCTTTCAAAATAAAATGTGTAACTGTAGAGAAGCTAAGAGTCCAGTTTTCTTACTTGCATTGAGTAAACCAGGAGTGACTCAAGTGAGATCAGAGTAGCTGAGGTGGAGTTCATGATGCCAGACCCATTGTTTCTGCATCTTAGGATCTGTGAAGACACACACGTCTGTGTCATCCAAATATACCAAAGCCAGAACAACTGGCCTCATTTAATAGATAATTAAGTTTTCTTTTAGAAAAAAGTGGAACTGCCATCACTGTGATGGACTCTGCTGAGAGTGCATAGGGTTCTCTCTGTGCTTCGGGGTTGGTTTGGATTAAAGGCACTGCACATTGCAGGTTCTTTAAAAGAGAAGATGGTCCTGAAGGAAAAAATCACTACTTCAAGGGAACCTGTTTATACTCTGAACCCACAAAAGACTGCATTTTTAATTATTGAATAAGAGGATAGGGTGAGTAGTTGTTGAGAGAGTAAAACAAAAACACAGCAAGAGAAAAGCTTCCTTGTTTTAAGTATCCCCACTGCTTGTCAGTAGATTTTTCAATCTGCATAACCCATTTCAGGGAGCTGTGAGACTTAATCTCATCTCTGGAACAATATTGTTCTTCTGCAACTTTAATGCACTTTTTAGAAATGCTACATTCTTTCTTGCTGAACACTAGTTCATGCCAATTTGCATTATGTATGAATAATGACAGCCAGGATATGCATTCATGGTAAGTGAACCTCAAAGGATGCAGTGGTTTGGGGTTCTGGTCTGCACCACTAATATGCAGGAGAAGATTTTTTTTTTTTTTTTTGTGCTTTTGCAGATTGCCAAACTTTCTGTGTGTATTTTGACAGTGTATCAACTTCAGAAAAGAGATTTTTGTTTGGCTTGTTTGCTGAAGTTGTGTGGGGATGCAGGGAGGAAATGCCCTTTCTCATCTAGCAATGAGACAAGTTGTGAAGAAACCCTGACGTTGCTGCTGCTGCCTCTTGGTCTGCACGAGGAGGTTTTTGGGAATTAAGGAGAAATCCATTGCAGTCACTCCAAAAATGTCCAGTGCCACTGAGTGATGTTTCTGGAGCCTGCCTTCTAGATACACACTTTAATCTTCTTCTCTTGTGGGAGTCTCTACATTGACTTTTGAAAATTACCCTGCTTTGTGTTTCATGGCCTATCTTCAGGGAAATAGCAAAGCTTTAGTACACTGATGTTTTCTCTTAGGCTTATATGTGTGTGTTTTTTCTTCATTGCTGTTTCCAACAAGAAAACCAGAGGGAAAACCAAGCAAAAAACCAGACTGACGAGAGGGAATTATTGGCCTCTTCAGAGATGACCCAAATCTGTAAAGAAATTCTCTCAGTCGTGACATTGGGTGCGGTGGTGGTTCCTTTGTAAATGTTTAGGACCCAGAAGTCTGTATTTCATGATTTGCTACACCCAGTTAGTACCATCAGCACGATGCTCATGTCATTGCCATCATGGCAGGATATCAAACTGGAGGCATGGATCCCGGGTGTGGGTTGAAAATGGAGACCAACAGACCTAAATTCTGTTTCTGTTTCAGCCCTGCTGTTGACTTGTTTTGTGGAACAAGATTAACACTTAGACAGACTGGAGCCAAACACTTTCCATGTACAGTGTGGCCTCAAGAATAAAAGGCTGGTGTTAGAAGTAGTGTTGTAGATCTTATAGGGAATTATGTCAATTAAAATACTGTATGTGAGATTATTACATAATGTGTATCTCAAATAAATGTGCTTAAGTGAGTGCTATTTTTGCTGTATTCACTAGGTTGAGGAAAAACAGACATTTGCAAAGAAAAGAGATCTCAAAGTAGAGTGCCATTGTGGAAACTTTCTGGACCCCCATGTGGCATGGAGCAGCCTTGAACTGCTGAGAGTGCAACAAAAACCTTCAAACAGTGACAAAGAGCATCTGCCCTGGCTTGTCTCACCCATTGGGGCAGACTCCTTCCAAAAAAACAGTCACTTGCTCTCCTGGAGGGGGAGAATCAGTATCCCAGTCTGCCCTCCAGAGAGAAGACAGATTTACACATGGATTAGTTCAGTGGGCAGCTGACAGGTTGGGTCAGGCTGAGTGCCCATTGCTTGCCCAGCCCATGGTGGACAGCTTTGCTTCAGCTTCCAGCACAGAACCATCCTTCTGCCTTTCAGGAGTGGATGCAGTGGGTATTGGTGTAGTTCTTGTTGCTCTTCCACACGTACTTTTACCTTTCTTTGCACTCTCTGAAGCAGCAGAGAAAATTGGTAAGAGAAGGTCAAATAATCCCTTGCTCCTTATTGGGTGAAGTGGATGAAAAGTAGTTTTCAGCAATACTGCAGCTGGCCTGTCTGTCTTCATGCTTACAATAGCAACATACATTTCTGTGCTCTTGGTAGAAAGCCTGTGTGAAATTGGAAAGAAGAAGTTAGCTGAGGGAGAAAGTGTCATTTTGCTATGCCAGGACAGTAGGTGCTAAGAGTTTGGGTTCTAGAGCCAAAAGAAAATCAGCTGGTCATAAAATCAGTTATTGGCCAGTTCAAGGTAGGTGGGATTTTCACCTGGTATCATGATCTGTGGATTTCAGAGAAAGACAGTTCCTGAGCTCAGGTTTCATCCCAAGTTTCCATGCAGATCAGAGGAGAGTGTCCATTCCATTTCTGCTCTTCCCTCGCTGTGACGGTCCAGTCCCATTGCAAATGCTGTGCTGTTTGTCACTGTCCCCTCAGCCCTTTGCTCATCTGCTGGCAAGGTAAGGCAGCAGATGCACCACTGAATGTGAAGTTTCACAGGGTGCAATTTCCAAATTCTGGGTTGCTCTCATCCATTAATGAGAGACGACACATTCACACATTGAGGTAACCACTGCTCTTCCTTCTGAAAATGGGGACTTCTTTTAATTTATCTTTAAGAAAGGAAGAAAAAAGGAGGCACAATTTGCAACACTTAGTTTAATTGTTAATGAATGACTGAACCAAGGCCAACGTTCCTGTAGTTTTAACTGAGAGGCAGCAGAAGCTGTAACAGAGATGCTGCTAGTGCCAGTTGGGCTATAAGTTATAAGTCTACTTTACAAAGTTTCCCTGTTTTCTGGCACAGTCTCTGACACATACACTCCAGTCAATCAAAGTAAAGTGCCTAATAACAGATGTGGCAATTAAGCTGAAGAATTCTGTCTCTCTCGCTTAATTTTTATTACAGAGAATAACAGAGTACCTCATTAAACCCAGCATCATAGAGGGTTTTTTTGGGGTTTTTTTTTTTAATTTGGCATACAAATGTCTGCAAAAATTAGATCTCTGAATAGGGTGCCTTGTTACGAAAGGTGCTTTGTCTGACAATGATATGGACAGACCATTTTTCTATGACAGATATGTGCTTGTGCTGCTGCTGTCCTTTTGCACGCTGCAGAGGTACAGGCTTAAAGAAGTCAACATGTGTCCTGAAGGATGATATTTTGTGGGATTTAGGGCCTTGTGTTCAAGTTGATAAGAACATGGTCTTGATTTTTCTGGGTTCAAATTACACTGCCCTCAACTGAAATCAGCAGCAGGCACTTAAAAAGATTTCAGATAATCTGTGTAATGCAGGTAAATTAACATATTAAAGTAAGAGAAATTTTCTTGATGAACAGTACTAATTGCAACCTGAAAAAGTTGTCTTCTGATTGTTGGAGCTTCGAAGGCATTTGCCATCATCAGTTTCTTCTACTGATGTACTGGGCACTCTTTTTAAAAAGGCCTCTGATTCATCATTAGACAAAGTTAATTAAAGAATTTAACGGTTTGAGGTGCTCTAAAACTTATGGTTAGAGAAGACTGATACTAATATAAATCAGAACAGGAAGCTTTGATATGAAATTACTCTGTTAGTATGAAAGGCATAAAATTACAAAGTTGTTTACTTGCTCATTCCTAGAAAGAATCTGCTTTTTTAATGCCTGCCACAAGTGTTGGTAGCAGTTTTATTTCTTGGAGGTTTTGTTTATTCACTGAAGCACAGCATCTTGTCCTAAAGCTGCAGCTGGTACTCTAGGGGTGTATTGAACCAGTTTGTGCCTGTGTACATTCTTTGTCTCTTTTTACATTCTACATCTAAACCTGCATGTTTATATATCCTCAGTGTGCAGAAAACTTGCAGACACCACTGGCACCTGGCAAAGTTGAATTTCTCCCCAGGAATTATTTTTTCTTCTGCTGGCACATAGGGAGTACTAGTATTAGGTACTAGAATTAGACAACTGCAAACATGTTTTAAATTTGTATTAATGTTTACAGAGGATGTAATGTGTTTAAGCCAGTTTACCATGAAAACCACATATTTTGCATATTACTCACTCTGTAGGCCTCTTGAGGTTTTGTTGTAATCCCTGTGAAAGTTCTTCAAGACAGAAGTTCTTCAAGACTTAAAGATAGGATTTATCCCTTTAATTGTGGGTTTGTTAAAAAGCTAGAATTAACCAGTCACTTTCAGTTTTGAATTATGTTCTTCCATTTTCCCCTTTGAGTGCAGGAGCACTACATCCATTCCAACCTCTGCAAATCACCAAAATAAAAGATGGAACTGAGTGAATGAACTGTCAAAGGAAATGCTTTTGCCTTCCCCATTCTTCTGCTAAAATGTTTTGAATTTTCTTTGTAGGGTGGTGGTTGTGGTGGCATGTGAGGTTTTGTGCAGTGAATCACAGATGCTTTGATTGCTGGAGGTGGAAAAACTGATCCATAATGCATTGAAATGTTTCAGAAGCTGTTAGGGGGAAATGGTATCAGAATTAATTAATTCTGCTTTTTTTAAGCACATCATTTGAAACATGAAGTTTTTAAGCTGTGGTAAAGATTTACAGAAGTGTAATGCTTGGTGTAAATCATGAAAACAGGATCTAGCTGGAAAGAGAACTTTGTTTTCTGCTGGGCATTACATGCAAAATGGCATTTCACTGGATGATTAACAAGGGCAAATGTGCTGAAGCAGAGTTGCCAGCAATTTTTTTTTTCACAAGCTATAGCATCTTCTTAGCATCCAGAAGTTGTAAACAAACGCAGGAGTTCAGATGTCTGATTTTCACAATGAGAGGGTCCAGTGAAAGGCTGTGACAAGAAAGGCTGCAGACTGAAGAATTTTGCCAGTGATAAGAGAGGCTGTGTCTAGGAAAGGGAGGAATCTAATGTATGGTGAAAATGCGTATGGAAAAACAGAAAGTGCATGTCATGGGGGAGGGAAGGAAACAGAGGCTGTCTTTGAAGAGGGCTGGAAAGCAGAAGACTTTTAAAGGAAGGTGGGAACATTTGAAATTGATCCTAAATTGCATAGGAAGCTAAAGTAATTATCTGAGTCCTTTGACTGTGCTCTTTTATATCCTGGCAATAAAGTGGAAGTGACACGGTGTCTGGAAGGCTGGTAATAGGAAAAGAGGGGTCACAGAAACTTTGTTCAAGAGAGGGTAAAACCATGAATGATAATTTCCACAGCGGTGGAACCGGGGCATTGGTGTATTTAGGCAACCACAGGATTGTCCCAGGCAACTTGTCAGCAACCACAAGGTTTTCACAGTTAAATCCATGAGTGCAATGTCCTTTTTTTATTATTTGCATTAGGAAAAAAAAAAAAAAAGTCAGAAATCTATATGCTGTATGGCTGAGGGACTATGACAAAAGTTTGACTCAGATATCTTTGTTGGGTAACTCAGTAATAAAGCTTTCATACATGGTAGTAATAGCTTCTTTCAGAAATAATTCTCCTTTAAGACATGCATTTAACCATTTTCACTTAATTCCATAGTTTTCTAGCCCTGTACTATTAAAATAGACTTGGGGTTAAAATAAAGAGATGTTTCAGTAAGGAATACATTTTTTGAAAAAAAAAAACATTTTAAAATATATTGATTTAAAAAAAGAAGGAGGGGGAAGCAGAGGAGGATATGATATTTGTCTCAAGCCTATAGTGTACAGAGTCTATTAAATTATGTTATTTGCCTTTTTTTGCTGAGAACTTTTAACTCCCAGCATCCACCCTGGGAAAGATGCCTAGGGCTGAGAGGTGCCATCTGTGTATGGACCTGACACAGTTTTTCATGTTTCACCTGAAATGTCTTGTGTCAAACAAGCAAATCAATCAGAATTTATGTTCGAGGTGCTGTTTCATCTTCTCAAAGTGTGCTTTTCAGAAACTTTGGTTTGGATTCTACACAGTTTTAACTGTCTTTATTTGGTAAATTTTCATTTGGGTGGGAAAAAAAATAAAAAGCAGTGTATTTAGTCAAAAGATTTTTGTCAACAACTCATCCTGCTGGCTACCTGTGGAAATGATCTTTAAACATACAATACCATGGTCTATAGGTAACCTTAATGGTTCAACACCTGTACCTGTTATCTGCCTGGAAAAAAGGGAAATACTTTCAAGTGAAAGGGCCCTAATTTATCAGACAGTGACAGCTACAGTGAAGTGACCCCATGTTTGTGACGTTTGGCAGCCTTCCTCTGAGGAAAAATAATGAGTCCATCTGCAAAGTATCTGGCATGCTGGCATCTGTCTTTACCATGCCTTTACCAAGCCTTGTGCAGACTTGACTTGCACTGAGCTGTCCTTTCCTGCCCTTTTAATGCTAATTTGAGGGAGAAGAGGACTGGTAAGTGGATATATGGCCCCTGCCAGCTTAGCAGCTTCACAAACTCTCACTGAATGGCAGCGAGTGAAGTCAGCAGGCCAAGGACAATCTTGCTTTTCAAGAGGATAGTTCCTAGAAGAAACTCTCACGATCTTTTGCAGTAAGAACAGGTCTTGTAAAAGATGCTGCTGAGTGTTCTGCAGGGAAGGACAGAGTGCTTGAGGACCTTGTTGCGACATTCCCATGCTTTTGGGTCTGTGCTGCAGCATGATCCATGCTATCCAGCCACCCACTGCATCTGGAACTGTGTGGCTTTACTAGTGCAAATCCACATGTTTGCTGGGTGGTAAAGTTTCCTGTTTCCTCCCATGTTTGCAATTATCCTAATTCATTCTGTGCTTGTAATTGCAATGCAAGAGGTTGTTTGATGCTTACAAAACAATGTGCAGTGTGGCAGCTCCCAACCTCTCCAGGTTTCTACCAGAAAATGTTTAAGAAGGAAAAAGAAGTTTAACTCAAAAATTTACTCCAGTTTCCAGTTTTAAAATAGTTTGAAGGCTGCTCTCTGTTATTTAAGATCAGGTAATATATTGTTGCATTTATATTTACTAGGAATGGTAGAGAGATTCATTCTGTGAAATTATAGCATTACCATGAAATAAAGGACTGTGATGTTGTAGCTTTCAAAACTGTAATTGCATCACTCAGGGGCAAATAAAGCCTGGTCTCCTCCAGACTTGTGCATTATCTCTGGATTCTCTGGAACTCCACAATTCAGGACTTCTTTCACTCTCTTGCTTCCTGTTTAAGTGACCAATACATTTACAAGTTATTGGGCATGAGGCCAGAACACACAGACAAACACTGTGATTACATAAACCTCATTTTCTTAGAAGCCTCTGATAATTAAAGAGAGACTGAAAAATAAAAATGACCTAATCTAATAACCAAAGAAGAATGGTCACTGATTACTGATTTATTTTTCTTTGCAGTGTAACTTGAAAAAAGTAGCAGCATATCTGTCTCCATCAAAGAGACTTGTTCCAGCTCACTCAGCCTTTGATTTGTTTATTCTTCAGACACCAATCTAAGTGAATTGCTTTTCCCACATCCATGCTTAGCCCATCCTCAACATCTTTGGACTCCACAAATGTGTCAGTCTGTTTCACAGTGAGGTTTGAAATAAAGCAGCCCAGGTGAAGAGGGTCAGATCTGATTAGGCTGCATCAAGAAGGGCTCTTATCATCTCTGACCATGGAGGGTGTGAAAGTTTAGGGCCCTTCAGTTTAGGGCACTATTGGGTTATCCTTTAGCAAACTCTCATGCTGGCTGTGCAGATCCCACACATTTTCTGTCAGCCCTGCCAGCTTGGTCTGTCCTGAGCTCCCCGTGACAGTGACAATCAATGCTGCCTTTGGAGTGATATGTTTTGAGGATTTGGGAAAAGACCAGTCAGTTTCCATTTGCTGTGACTGTACATCTTCAGCCAGCCTAGGGTCTGTGTGATAATGCTCCTAATTCAGGTTATTTTGTATTTGCTTTATGAGTGAGATTTCATGTGACAAGGTGTCAAACTGATTTACTGATTTCCAAAGGGAAAACGCCTTCTGCTCTTCATCCATTAATTCTCTAATGTAATCGATAAAAGCAATCAGTTGTGGATTTTTTTTTTTTTCACAGAAGCTAACATGGGATTAATCATCATTGATAAGATTAGGTCAGATTCAAATTTTGCTCTGCCTGACATCAGTCGTGAGAGGAGATGTTTTTATAAGCAAATCGTGTCCCTGGTAGAGGAGCTGAGCTTCAGGAGCGAAGAGTGTTGTGGAAAAGACTCTGTAGGAAATGACCAAACAATTCTTCACCCAAAAATGGTTTAAAAAACTCTTTTATCTCATGTGGAGCTGTAGTTTCCAATTGCAGTCACCAAGTCTGTGTGGGCACCTCTGGAGAGAGTGAGGGCAAGGACACCGGCAAGGGGCTTTGAACAGATCACTGTGTGGTTTACAATTCAGTCTGAAATTTGAAGAAATCTATGAGGAGAAGATTTCTTTTGAAGTAGCACTTGCTATACATGCAGGTTGATGCCATGTCAGTGCAATTAAGAATAGCCCATGGGTTTGCAGCCCAGAAAACATTTTGATGTCCCTGTGCCCTACCACTGCAGAAAGGCAGGACTGAACGCTGTAAAACCTTTGAGATGCCACACAAACTCTCACTGCTCTGGAGTTTGTCCTCTAACTAAATGGCCCGTTCCTGCTGCATTTTTCATGTTTCAGTGGTAAAAATGCTTTTGCAACAGTAATGGGAAAGCTGCATCAGCATTTCCCTTGGTCTTGGGTCCATTATGTCATGTTAGCCACTGTGTCGTACTATTCTCTGCTGCTCATGCAGTTCTAATCCTGGTTAATTCTCTGGCAGCACTTGATTTTGCTGACCAAAAAATATTTGTTTGCAGCCTTGAGCTACCTTCACTTCTTCCACAGTGTCCAGCATATCTTCCCCTGCCCCCCTCAGCTCCACCTGTATTTATTTACCTTTTATTACAAGAAATCTGTGCACCCTCAGCTTTGCCTGTGGCTCTGCTCTGGGTGGGTGGAGAGATTAATTTTGTAAGCATGTTGTAATTTTCACCTCATAAAGAAGGATAATTTTTTTGCCTCTTTTTTTAGTCATCTGTTCTTTCTCTGGTTTTGATCCTGAAATCTCCATGGGGGAAAAAAACTCTCAAACCAAATAAAAACTGTCAGCACAGTTACTAGTGGCAGAGAAAGTGCCTAAAAATCTCGGATATTGGGTATTAATGGTTAACTGTCTGTGTTTACACATACATAGTGCACATACATGATTTTGCATCAGCTTACTAGTGAGACAAATGCAATTTATGTAGTTGCTCAAGTTTAAATGTATTTCAGGGGAGTACCTGTAATTTATGGGAGTATATTTTGTACACTTTTTAGACCATTTTAAAATGAGCTTGTTAGTAATTATAATAAACCTTGGGGTGATCAGGTTTATTTTTTTTAGAATGACTGTTATTGATTATCTGATTTTTTTATAAAATAAATATAAAATGAGTTAAATTTCCTTAATTAGCTGACGGAGATTAGGAGAGTACTCTACAGTTGTTTCATGGAGATACACTGCTTTCCTGTTAAAATTTTTAAATCATGGGTATGGATTAAAGTTGAGGGAAACAGAGAAGTCTGACCTGAACAGACACTGGTACTGCCTTGAAGTTCCTGCCTGAAATAGGAATAAAGATACAGCTTTGTCAACGAGAGGTTTTGCCTCAAATGCTGTAGAAAAAACTAACAGACAATAAAATTTTAGTGTTCTGTTGTGGAAGGAAGTCCTGGTGGTGAAACACCAAGGATTATTTTAAATTTGTTGGGGTTTTTTTTCCTGTGTTGTGTATATACTAATTTGCACAGGGAAGGCATTCCTCAAAATGAGCATTTTCAGTACTTAAACTACAGGTTCTGTGTACGTGTAGATAATTGAAATACTCATGTTTTATTGGGTGAGATAATTTGAGCAATATATGGTATGAAAAGTGAATCTCTGAACAGTTGTTCTTGGTGCAAACCATAGGCAGCAAGAGTTAAATGAGTCATCTACATCTTTTATTGCTAATATCAACACTTCAGCAATGCTAATCAGCTGTACTGATTTTCTGTTTTGATTTTCCTTAATAATTAAGCAAAAGATCTGGAATGCAATCAAGTTTTACTCTAGGGGGTTCATGCAAATTTTTTTTTTTTTTTATTTTAAATTTTGTTAAATGTATCCTGCAAAAGGAAAGTTGCTGAAGTCAAGAATAAAAGAAAGAAAAAAGGGAAAATACCATTTACAGTCTGCTTAATCAGAGTGAATATTTTCAATGAAATCACAACTTCACTGCAATTATTAGGTGAAAATACAGCTGCTGTTGAAATAACTGCACATTGACTGCTTTGCTGCATGGAGAGAAATAGTTACAGACCATGAAATACCTTTCAGCAGCCTGGTTTTTAAAGAACAATTCAGCAAAATAGGATCATCTCTGTATCCTCCAGTACCTTAAATATAATAATTTCATGTTTTGAGCTTTTTTTATGTTGACTTCTGAAGTAAGTTAAGTAAAGTAAGTAAGTTTTGTCTCTTTTTTTTTCCCATGGTCTTGTGGTCTTCTTTCTCATATAATAAAGTGATTGACTTATAACTTGCTTTATTCTGTTCCATAATATTTAAAGTAAGAAATTGCTATTTCTGCATTAATTTACTGTGTTAAAATATTTTTATTAATTCAAACATATTTATTAGAAATTATTTTTTAATTATTTTCATTTATTACATTGAATTGTTTTCATTTACTACAGATTAGACCCAAGAATCTAATTTTTTTGTTACATCTGTTAGAATCAGTGTGTAAGTGAGGAAATAAGGTCAAATGTTCACTGAAACAGAAATGTAGCTTAAGTCATTACAAATAAATTACATGTTAATAGCATTCATTCTGGCATTTGTGGATTAATGGCCAGTTGGATTAAGAGTGTTTCCAGCATGCAAATTAAAATAATTTACTTAGTAAAAGTGTTAGGATAATCTTTTCAGACCTTCATGTTACTACAACAGCTTCCTTTGATGAATGTTTATTCTGTTTGGAAACCGTACAGCCGGCTGAGGAGGGGGAATTAAATTTTGGGGAATTCTAGTTTAAGGAGCAGTGGCAGAGCAGGGTGAGGCTGTGCTGGCCGTGGCGAGGCACAAACCCTTCCTGTAAATGGGGGACGTGCAGGGCTCCTGGTGCTGTGTCACAGCTGAGCCTCTCCACTCTTGTGGTCTTGAGCAAGTGCCAGCCTTTATTCCAGACCTCAGCTCTGGCTCTGGGAGTGGGCAGAGCCTGGCTGAGCGCTCCCAGCCTGGGTGGCTGCAGCTGCAGGGGACAGCAGCACCTCTGAGGGGCAGCTTGCCACCAGCTGACCTCGTGGGGAACGGCTCCGTTTGGGCTCTCCTTCCAAAGTGGGCACGGTGTTGCTGCTGCTGGGAAAGCAGCGTGTGTTCCTCGAGGCGCCCCTTCCTTTAGATTAATGATAGGTGGATCAACATTGTTGTCTTCTTTAAATTCTGTATGGTATTGCTAATGTACTATTTCTTTTTCTCCTCGCAGTCACCTCTTTGGAAAGATGGTCCTTCATTTCAACTCCCTTTTTGGCCTCCCTGTCATACTCCTCCTGTACCACTGGATGGGTTCGGCTGTGTCTTTGAATCTGGAAGATCCCAATGTGTGTAGCCACTGGGAAAGGTAATGCTTTCCTTTTGGAAAAATAAGTGATGTAAATTCTGATGTAATAATTTTGCTTTGCTTTGCTTGGCATGCTTCAAATTATTGAAGGCTTTTAGCTGAGTTTAAAAACAAGGGAAACGAATTCATTTTACTGCATGGGCAGGTGAGTTCATGGGTAAGTAAAAGACTATTTAACAGTGGGCTGAAATGCATCTTTGCCTTGGGGGTCAGGATGCAAAGAACGACTACAGTGGTACTAGCAATGTTACACAACCATCTAGGTACTAGAAGTGAGTAAAAATAGCTCTTTCCAATTTAGGTGAAAAGAAGTTTTACATATGCAAAATATAATTAACCATATTGGAATTTGGCCAAATTTGATTATGCTGATTCCTTCCTATTCAGCACTCACAGGATCTGAATTAAGATTTGTTGTTTAATTATTTTGATGAGGTTCAAAAATTTATAACATGCAAAATGAAATTCATCATCAATGTAGTTGGCCTTGCTTGTTCATCCAATTTCATGTGAATTGCAAAAAGCCACAATGAGTTGGGAGAGGCTGAGCCTCAAGCATCTGCTGAACTTCTTTCCTTGTGTAAAGGTTATGATAGTGGAAACAAGAACTTCTGGTGTCATTATAACTGTTGTGCCTGTAATTGATCAGCTGGTCCATGAGAAAGTCTTAATTTTCACAGTTCACTTGAGGACATCAGTATTTCCTGCACTTAATGTGAACTGTGTTGTGTGTTTACTCATGGGGAGTGCTGCTGAGCCACTGTACATTTATTTTTGATTGTTATAGCTGAATCTTTACAAAGAGAATTGAAACTTGTATTTACTTTTTAATAAAGTCTCTCTATTAAAAAAACCCAAACCCAGCACATAAGAACATTCCTTGGGAATTTACCTCAGCTTCATGTAGAGGATTCGGCACCTCTGCCTCAGCTGCTGTGTGCAGTTCATGCAACTGTGTGTGTATGAAGTAGTCACCATATTAAATACCTGTTTGCAGTAGTCAGGAATTTGTCTACAGTGTTACTGGGTACTGTCCTGTATTGTGTGTGCTTTGTTTACAGTTTTTGTAGATAGAAGTGGTATTGGGGGAAGCTACAACATAGCGAAAGCAAAATGGGAAAAAAAACCCCAAATATAACTATTTACACTACATAATATAATTCAAAAAAAGCCAATCAAAGTCTGCAGAGGGAAAAATATACCCAAAAATGTATCCAGCGAGCATGCCCACTTTGTTGCATGAACTTCTTTTCCTTCTTGTGCTCACAACCAGAGCAGAGCTCCAAATAAACTCAGTGAAACATTCACGCTGCTGCCCAAAGCAGGTGACAAAGGGACAGAAGTATGAAAGGGCAAAGCCCCAGACAGAAGCTCTTGACTGCCCCTGTCACTGATGTATGCTTTAAATAAAAAACAGACCTCAGTCACTGCTAAAATGGTGAGAGGGGGTGGGTAGAGAGTGCCCTGCCTCAGGGTAAGAGCGCGGAGCCTCAGGCAAGCGCCAGCATCCCACTGATATTTTGTTGGGCTGGGACAGCTGGGTGGATTAGGGCTGCTAATTCCTGCTTTCCCTTCTTGCAGGAAAACAGGGAGCAGGGTGTGTGCATTTAGGGGTGAGCGGCTCTGGATGTGCTTCCCCTTAGGCCTAGATGGTGACAGCAGGATGAGGAGACCGTGGCTGTCACCCTGCACCGAGGGCTCAGAGCTCAGAGAGGGTGTGAGGGGAGGAGAGGGAGAGCTGGGTGAGCTGTTCAGTGTTTTGGCTGGTCCTGGGAATCAGCCCTGCTGCAGGAGCTTGCCACGCATTCCTGTATTTTCAAGCTCCCTTGCGCAACCCAGGACTGGCTGCCAGCACAAACAGCCTCTCAAAGAGTTTTCTAGGATGATTCAATATTTTCCCCTTTTGAGACAGGGCTCTGCTCCTCTTGTCCTACTGGCAGCTTTGGAAGCTCTCAGCATGGATTTGTTTCTAGGACACTGTATAATTGTGTAACTTGGCAAAAAATAATAGTAGGATTTCGTATAGTATTTCTGGGGGTGTGGTGTGGGTGGTTCTCTGTTAAAAATTATCCAGTAAGCAGAAGAAATGATGGTCTTCAGTATTCATTAATTTCTGATTGCTGAGTAGACTGTTTGGTGGTATGCCTGTAATGTAATTTTTCAGTAATTACTACTCAGGTATATTTCTGTGTTAACATTCACTTAGTATATAAGTGCACTGGATGTATTCCTATAGGCCCATTTTTTTTTTCTTGTAAAAACTTGATCCCTATAGGATCAAGTTTTTTTACAAGAAATTTCTCAAAAAGTCCTTTTTTTTTCTATTTTGAATGATAATAGAAGAAACCTCATTTTCTGTCTCCTTAACTAGTTGTTCAATTATCCAGTTGATTAATAAAATTTTCTGTAGGAGAACACCTAATATGCACTACTTCCATTTGCTGCCTATTTGAGTTACAGCTGTTCTCATCTTAGGAAAAGTTAGGCTGACATTACATTTCTTTAAATGTCGAGTAGTGGAATTTCATCAAATGTGCTACACAGTATAAACATGATGACTCTCTGCATGCTTATTTTTCTTTGCAAGCTTTCTGTGTCATTTTTTTTGACATGAGTATTTTGTTATATTTTTTCCATTCTGTAACAGGATTCTGTAAAAGACCTAATTAAATGAGACTGTACTAAAAGGACTTGCTTGATGATCTCCCGTTTTTCTTTCTGTCTCTCCCCAGTTACTCAGTTACAGTGCAAGAGTCATATCCACATCCTTTTGATCAGATTTACTACACCAGTTGTACTGACATCCTAAACTGGTTCAAGTGCACACGACACAGGTGATGTATAAATCCTAATATTGTCAATTTGCTGACATGTTTAAGATTCTTGACTCAAAATCAAGCATCATATGTAGGATTTTTTAGCTGTAGTGTCCAACCCTGTCTAACTGCTGTGATCTGTGTCAGCTGGAAAATGCCTGTCCAAGCAATGTCACATAAATTTTATTAGCAGGTTGGGGTGTTCTGTCCCATGGAGTGCTAACAGAAAGCAAACAGCTTGGGAAAAACTAAATTCTCCAGACCCTGCAAGGTGTATTTGTTCAGAAATATCACAGGGAACCCTTGTTGCTTGCAGTGTTGTGTTCTGGGGGAAGTGAGTGTATGCTGCTTGAAAGAAAAGTAAAAGGATTTGTTAAAGGAAACTTCCTGTGCAAGCAGAAAGCAGCAAGCAAGGATTGAATGAATAAAAACTGGTGACATCTGTAAAGAGCATTTTCCTCAGAGGAATATGCCCATGGGTATGAACCATGACAAGTGAAAAAGTCCCCATTTTTTCCTGTTTCCTGGCACCCATGAACCTAAGGCATGTCAGGGAAACCCTTGGACTCTTAAAATTAGCAACAGATAAATCAAGACAACTTGGAGCACTTCTTTTCCTTTCTTATGACACCTGAATGCTTTTTAAAATGTCTAAGAACACAACCTGTCTTGTTTCTGAACCAAGGCATGTGACCAACTCTTCTTCCTCTCTTTAGGATCAGTTACCGCACCGCCTACAGACACGGTGAGAAAACGATGTACAGGCGCAAATCCCAGTGCTGCCCTGGATTCTATGAGAGCAGGGAAGCGTGTGTCCGTAAGTTCAGCTTCTCGTTGTCACTTTCTTTGGCTTTGAAACTCCACCGCTGTGCTGGTGGGACTGCCCAGAGCTGCTCCCAGAGTTGCAGGAGCTCAGTTACTCGCCAGTGATGCGTTCGCAGCTCTCGTTGGAGCCAGCTGGGGCTGAGCAGATGCAGGTGAAAGGAATGGTTGGATTTCAGGTGTCTTAGGTGGCCAGCCAGCTTTCATGTGGTTCCAGCTAATGATCGTGTGGAAAGTGCACTGTGCAAGCATCAGTGTTTTGAACACAAGGTTTAAAACCACCAGGGACGTGGAAGACTTTTCTCCTTGGAGCAGACCCCAGCAGATCCTCATGCTGAACCTCTCTTGGGCATACAGGCGTTTGCCTCTTGGGAGGTCTCAGCACCTTTTCTGGGTGGCACATTCCTCTGTCTCCTCATCTAACCCAAAATTGGGAAAATTTGTGGCCGGGGAGTCAGGAGGCAACCTTGGCTCAGTTCTTTCTCTCTCTCATTTGGCCTTGTGCAGACCTAGGGAGGTCTTAAAATGGTGTTTGATAAGAACATTTTTTATGTCCTGGAATTTGAAAAACAAAAAAGCTTTGATCCAAAACATTTTCTGCTTGTGCAAAAGCAAGGTCAAAATATTTTTTAGAAAACTAATATATCTGATAGCAGATTGGCAATGATTTTAACTTTTTTTTTGTAATATTTTGTACACATTAGACTTACAAGAACCAATTTCTGACTACATTTGGTTATTATACAGCATGTGTGAATGATGATATTTAATTTTTTTTAGTAGGTAGTATTAGGTAGAATATTTTTTGAAGTGTGTTACAGTTTGACTCGTGATGACAGGTGTGATGGTGATTCTCTTATGTGACAGCAGCTTTTACACAGCTATAGCACATGTAGTAAATTCATTGTGTTAACACAATGATATTCAGAACCTGAAAAGTTAAATAAGTTAAAATACCATTGGACATGCTAATTTTTTTCTGTTACTACATGAAAATATGCCTGATAATGATACTCAGGACATATCTGCTCTGACTTCTGAAGTGATTGTGGAATGCCTTAGACTTTAAATTATGTGAAAATTCAGGTCCTTCAGTGTAGCTGAGTTTGCATTTATTTGACCTTGGAAGAAAGAGACCTTCAGAATCTCCAGCTGGAGCATTTCCATTACTGCAATTTTATTTCCATGCTGGGTGGATTATTTTCTTTACCTAGTGGAAGGATGTAAGATGCCTCTAAAAGGCTAAAATCCTTGTGTTGCTGTTGATATTTTGTTGTTTGTCTGTTCCTTTATTTGACTTCTCAATTTAGAAAAGTAAATTAGAAAAGTCTACTGTTAGATGGTTTTGGTGTGACTCAACATTGCGTGAATTGAAATTTCATTGCTGCTTTCGTTGCTATCTCAAAAATAATAGGAATCTGTGTCATTTAATCTTTAGGTGGGTTGACGAGAAAGTGTATTTTAATTTTAATTTTAATTCCAGCATTTTATGGGTCGGTGCTTGGACTGTTTGTAGGAGTGTAGATATCTTGTTAGCGAGTACTAATTCACTAAAAAAACGTGCTTTGTGCTGTCCTCATGAAACTCCTGTTCATAGAGGGTATAAATAATGCACAAATTTCTCACCTCTGTCTCCACTATTGCCAGCACCTCTGTAGAGCAGTAGGTTAACTGGACCTCAAGCTGTTGTTTTTACTCTTATGTTTAGACCTGATGCACTTTCTGAGATAATCTAAATGCAGTTTATAGGCACATACAAAGGCAGAACAGTAATTCTGTGAAGTTCTGTGAAGGAGCTGACTCCTGGCAGCTCCACCCCAGGCTGAGTGATTGACTAAATTTCTTATTTATTCCAAAGGATTTCCTGCCACTTGTCTGCTACTATGAGTGGCAATCCCTAGGACATTTGGCATATGAATGCTAGGATCAGCTACAGACAAGAAACTTTTTCAAAAAGTGCAATATTTTTTTTAGCATGTTTCTGAAAAGGAAGATTTCAAAGGTTTTAAGACATTTTCTAGTGGCTTTCTTGAGGATGGACACACAAGCAAAGGTTGGTTGTTCCTGACAGCTTGAACATTTACCTCACTTAGTTTCTAACACTGTAGTATATTTTTAAGAACCTTAGTGGAGAACTATGCCTGTTGAATTTCCTCAAAACATGAAATAGAAAATGCACCATCCATCTTAAGGTATAACTGGATATATCACTCACTTTCCTAGCAAATAGCCATCAAACACAGGAAACAAAGATCAAACAAGGGGTATGTTCTAGCATGATCAAACAAGGGGTATGTTCTAGCATACAGTGTAAAAATGAAGGATTTATTTGAAAAAAAAATGTTTATAGTGTAGTTTAATAGATAATTTATTTTTTCCCATGACAAATGCTCGTTTCAATTAATTTGGAGGAAGTTGGAGTTAAACCTTGCAGTCATTTAATTTATGTGCATAATCACATCCAAATTATTTCAATTTTATGTTAACTGGTTTATGGCTGGCTTTTTGACGTGAAAAGGCAGCAGATCCTAAAATGCGTGCATAAACTTACATCAAAGATAAAAATACATTTGTTCAAGTTTTCTTTTAACATCAGAAAATGAAGGCAAGAGTGTAGAAAAGATCTTGAAAGAACAATAAGGCACAAAAATAAGGGCAAATAAGATGTAAAGGCCAATGTGCAAGAATAAACCCAGATTGCTTTTCATACAATAATTGAGCTTTTTCTTGCAAAAAAAAAGAAGACATGTCAATTTCTGCCAGGGAGTTCTTGGTGCTTCTTCACACTCATCAGTAAAAATGATGACCCTTCATGTTAAGTTTTTCACCTACACCTGCATATAAGCATTTCTTTAATACCAGGCCCAACAATTCCATGGAAAACCAAGAGAAAGTAGTTTATCTGTTCCTGGTGTTATTCATGTCTTTTCAGCTTCTTCTAGGTGATTTTTATGTTGTCCTCACCTCTTTGTTAGCTCTGTGTAGTAAATTTTGGTTCTCTCATCCCCGTGTCCACTGCAATATTCTTTTTAAACATGTTCTGTCTCTTGCAGCTGTAGGATTCACTTGCCAAGAGTCATCCCAAAGGGTGTCTTTCCAAAAGAATAATTTCTTTTGGTCAGAGAATAGGTTTTTTATGTCTATCCAGAATGTGGATCCATGTTCTGAGCGCGGCATGAGGGGCAGGGCAAGGAGATAGGTCTGGTTTCTTGCAAGTTCTTTGTTTTTCTGTTCTGCTCCAGCTGCCTCACAGAGGAGGTGGTGGAGCGTTGCCCCATTGTATTTAAGGCTCAGTGGTCAGAAATTTGGGCTGGGGATGTTTGCATTCCCTGGGTTGTTCCTGCAAGGCCTCACACTGCGTGTTTACAGTGACCTGCTGCTGCCTCACAGCTTGCTGGCAAGGTTTTTCACACATTTGGTTTGTGGAGAGCCTCAGTGCCCAAGGCAGCACTAACTAGGAAGGAATCTTCGAAGATACAAGCGATTCACGTCAAGTTACAAGACTAATGGAAAGCTGTGATGTATTATTTAAACTCAGTCTTTCCATAACACATAAATAGGCAACAACGCTCTGTGTTAATGCCTTGCTTCATCAAATGTTTAAAAATTATTATTGTCCCTGTTGATTTCTAATGAAGATCATTTTAATGTACATCTGAAAAGCGGCTTGTTCGAAATAGTTGAGAATGAAAACTAAAGGCTATAAAAATAAGCAGTTAGTGGCTGGGATCCTGTATAATCAAATTTTTTTATTTTTTTGATCTTTGTGTGGTTTTCCTTTTTCTTGGACATACTAAATGTAAAGATGACCAATGTGCTTCATCATCTTTAACTGAGAAAAACCCAGAAGTTGCAAGTGTTTTACCTAAATACCTTATTACTCCAGAACATTTTCAGTGATTCAGAACCACAGTGATTCATATGTAGCCCCATTAAACTTCTTTTTAACATCCGCTTTGTCTTTTTCCTTTTGATAACTTTACATCCATTTGTATAGCAATCAATCAGATTTCCAGTTTCTCTGGAAATGTTGGTACAAAGAAAAATCTCATCCTGGTCACATTTTCTAAGTTTTATTGTTGTTTAAAGTGGAAGGAAATTATTACAGCACATGTATTTTGAAAATTAGGGGTACTTTGTGATTAATATGATGACAGCAAATTGTTGCTGGTCAGAGGTTTTTCCTCTTGAGCGTATTATATTCTGTCATTGATAATGCTGGATATCAAAGTCATTTCAGTTTTTTCTTAGATGTTTCAAACAAAAGGTCTCTTTCAAAGCAAGACTTACCTTAGAAACATGTTTGCGAATCATAAAAAAGAAAAGAAAATAAGTGCACCCATTTGGCACTTAGAAAAAAGGTTGCAGTGATTCGTGAGGTTTGTATGTCATGCTTTACTTCAATCGCTGTCACTGTTTGTTTATTCTTCAGTTGAACTGTGCAATCATTTGGAAAAGTTGATACTAAAATATCAGTGTGCTGCAAATCTTATTTCATCCATGCTGTTGCAAAAGAGCGTTTCTTTGGATGCCTGCTGAAGTTCCCCTCTTTTTTCTTGGTGTGAGGGTTTGCTGCAGAGAGTCACGGGATGGCTGAGGTTGGAAGGGACCTGTGGAAGTCATCCCATCCAAGTTTCAGGCAGGGCCAACCAGAGCCTCTTGCCCAGGACCATGGTCAGATGGGTTCCCAACTTGGATCATACTTTGGCTCTTTTTTCATTAAATTGGGACCATTTCCTCAGGAGTATTTGAGTACTACTAACACAATTTTAGTTGGAATCTTCAAGCTTAGGGGAAATAGAAGAGACTGAAGTAAAATATATTTTTAATAGATGTCACCAAATACACTGGTGTTTATTGTGCTTTTAAGAGGTACTTGAGACATGAAAGAACTGGGTTAGGACTGTTTTAGAGTATTTTAAAGAACATTTTTCCTAGTGGCAGGAGTTGTAATTGTTTGTTTTATTCCCTTCTCTGACAGCTCACTGTGCTGATAAATGTGTCCATGGCCGTTGCATTGCTCCCAACACCTGTCAGTGTGAGCCTGGCTGGGGAGGACCCAACTGCTCCAGTGGTGAGTTTTCACCTGCTTCTGCCTGTCTTCTACTCTTTCCATGGTGTTGTCCTCTCTTTTGGACAGATAATCATCAGTTCTGTGCTTGGGCTTCTGCTCTCTGATCAGGGCTTTTTTCTGAGTTATCAGGTTACTCTGTGTAACCTGATTTTTCTTCATTTACTTGCAAACACTGTTCCCACGTAGCAGCACTAATGAGCTTTTTTTTTTTTTTTTGGCTTTTTTGTGCTCAGAGACATGCAGATTGCACAGTATCTGGAGTAAAGACATAGTTTTATTTTACATGTAAGAAAATCTCACAGTTTTTATTTTACTAATGTGTGAAGTTCGATGGTGCCAGTTCACATTTAAAAGCTATGAGGAAAGCCTTCCTAGCAACTCTGTCCTCCTTTTTCACTCTGACACTGACTCAACCATTTTTCCCTTCACTCTTCACTCCCTGAACTCTCAATGTCTTTCCATTGTACTCTGGTCAAAATTCTCCTACTTCCTTCTCCATTCCATTTGCATGAGCAGGAGATGAGAGAGGAGAATTGTGCAAAACACAAATCATTATATTTTCTTCCCTTTTGTTGAAATACAGTTTCTCAGAGTAATTTTCCAATTAATTATAAATCTTTATTTATTCCAGCCTTATGGCTATCTTTTTAAGATCTTTAAAAATGTATTTTTGAGGCTAACATAAAACCACATATTTTTTTACAGTCAAGTTCAAGGTGGGTCTCTGCTAGTGATTGTGCAGTTGAAAGAAACGTATTTTAATCAACAATAAAAACAACTGTATTTACAAGTTAAAGTCCACAGACCTTGTAAATCTCTAACAAATAAATTGCAAAGATACTACACTGCTAATTTACTTAGTACGTGATTCCTATAAAATTAACAACTCCCATTATCTTTCTTTTTAAAAAAGGGAAATGTTCTTCAGTTTTCAAACATGTTGCTATCATAATTCATCTGGAACTGATCTGTTGTTCCAGCAGCATATTTGTTGGCATGAGGAAGAATTTAACTATTTTAAAATTAACTACTACATTTGTTGTGTAGTTTTTGTGTATGCTTACATGGGATTCATGTATAGCTCCAAAGAAACACCCAAGTTTTGCATAAGGCTTCAAACTGAAAGAGCCATTGTTCTTTCACAACAGAGTGTTGCTGTAAGACTGGTCTTAATCTAATGTACTGAATTGTCAAAATAAATTGTCAAAACATGCTATCTTTCTTTCTGAAAACCTTATGCATTAAGCTCTTCTGTAACTAATCAAACATGCAGAAGAAATGTGAATCATTAGACAGCACAGATTGCAAAAATACTGTTATTTACTGAGATTTTCAAGCCTGAAAGTGTGCTTTAGATGAGATAGGAACATCTAAATCTGTCTTTGGAAGTAACCCTTCCTCTCACAGGATTTCTGTCTGGTATAATTCACTCTGGGTACACCTCCAGCTCTATTCCTCTGCTTCTTCCTCAGCTGGTTGCCTTTTGTGTACCTTTGAACAGTGACCTCTGGAGAGGCTGGTGATCCCCTGAAGGCTCCTGGGTGACCTTAGGGCTACCTGGAACTGCCAAAATTTGTTAGGGATTACTGGTGTAGCCATAGGAGAAGGGGGTAGGCTGAGGAAGGGGATATTTCTGTGCATGTGCTACAGGAGCATTTGTTCTGGGATTTATCCCCTTCTGCATGGACAAACCTAAGAAAGTTGCTGATTTCACTCTGAGAAATTGTCCTTCTGAGCTTGAGAGCTGACATTTGCTGCTATCTGTCCATGATTTCCTTATCTGAAGAGCAACAGCACAGGTCAAACTGAATTGAGGAATAATGGATAGTGCTGGAAATAACAGAAAGCGAGAGGAGCTTGGCTTTCTGAGCTTTCTTGTTGCTTGCCCTATGTAAAAGTTTTTGATTTCTGTCCTCAGTTGTATTTTCTGCATGATCCCCAGCTTGGTTTTAGTTTTAGTCACAGAAAGCTACAATGATACAAAGTAAAGATCTGTGCTTTTTTTAATAACTTTTTAATACAGCAAGTTATTAATTCAGTAGGAATATATGCATGTTGCCCTACTGTAATAATGTCCATCAAGTAATCATTTTCATTACTTAACTGAATGGTGGAACCATATTTGAAAGACAGGCCATTGTCTTTGTAAGGCAAAGGTTCAGGGATTTTATGGCTTCTGATGACCAGATAAAATGCCCTGTCTCAAAAGAAGATATTATCCTCAAAGTGTGAGGTATTAGGCCAACTTCCAGATGTAGTCATCTGTTCATTTTCATGGATTCACACATATGGGAAGGAACTGTTCTACCTCGGGACCAAACATTTTGTAAAACTGCAAAACTAAACATTTTCTTCCAAATTGCTGTCCTATCTCTATTGGAATTGTTTATTCTCTTTACAAAGGAGTTTTATCTGCACGTATCTGAGAACAGATTTACTGCTGTTACAGCGTCTGCCAACCCCCAAACTGATTGTTATCTGTTGTTTCTCAGGAGGGAATAAATTTTTTGGGTGACTCCCATTTGCTTTTGTAGCAAATATTACCTCCTTATTGCTGTGACTCCTTGCCAATTCCTGAATGGTTTAGGCTAGTGGCTGCTCTCAGTTCAGGGAGAGGAGGCCTAAGGTTTGGCCAGAGTGCTGAGCCTGTCTTTTTTCAGTGCTCAATTCTAACCCAGACTATAACTCTGCTCCTCACCACATCCTCTGCCTTTCTGAAAAATTTACATCCCAGCTGAGTGGGACACAGGATTGGATCTATTCTTCAGCAAGGAAAACCTGAGTTGTGGCCTAGGAGTTTTGTTTTAATTAAATAATGTTTCCTTGGGAAACATTTCCTGCACAAGGTGTAATTTTTCTTCAGGTATTTTCTTTTTATTTAAAGAAAATAGAGTGTATTAGGCAGTGTTTGCTTGCACTGAAAGTCAGTGTGAGGTGGGTCAAGAAAGTGGTGATGATAATGTGGATATATCTGAGAGAAACACCACTTGCATTAAGAGATCACTCCTTTGCAGAACATTGCATTCTAGTGGGGGAGATGACAGTCATGCAAAACAATTTATTCTAATACAGATTTATTGACTGAACACATTAGTCAGGACAAGGGAGTGGACAGAAGATGTGTTGAGTGAGGGAAGCAAATCAATCAGCACAATCCATAAGTTATCAGCTCCCCTTTGAAGAAATACTTGTGAATTCCAGGAATGTACGTTGGTCATTTCTGGGCTAGGGACAAGTGCAGTACTAACAAAAGTGCACAGAGTGCTAAATGTAGGTTAAACAAATAGATTTTTTTGAAGAACAAACAAACTGACACAACATTTCCCTCCCAAACTAAATTACTGTTTTCTCAAATTTTTAACTCGCACATGTCTGATTGGGGTGTTTTTAAGAATGCTTTTGAGTACAGGTTGAGAATAGAATAGTCTTCTGTAGAAGTTGTGCTAATAGTTGAATTATGTGCTAATGTCCGTGTAGATGTGGAGATGATCAAACCCTATTGTACATTTGTAATTTATGTTTTCTGCTCACACTCCTACAACACTACCTCTATTTATAAATGTTATTTATTTATATTTTATATGGTAGTATTTATACTGTTTTCTGTATTATAATGGATAATACATGAACCTGATTGGCACTTTTGGGTGAGTGTGAAGTTCAGATTAATTTCCATCATATCTATTTATAAATTTTATTTATTTATATTATTTATAAATATATATATATGCTATTATTTATATTATTATCTATATTATAATGGGTAATACATGGACCTGATTGTCAGTTTTGAGTGGGCATGCAGTTCAGTGGGTGTCCTGTCCACAACCAGGACATCCACTTTGTTTTTCTTCTCATGCCTAGCAGTCCGCAGATAATTCCTTCAAAATCAATAGGACACTTTCTGGATAAGCTGGAGCAGAGGCAAAAATCAATATTACACTGACTAGTCTGAAATGGTTATAGCCTTGTGATCCCCCCCAGCTGGCATGAGTGGTAAAGCAAAAAAGGGAGTGACATGTCTTTGGTTTGTGACAAGGGGAGTGGGATTCTTAAATATTTATTGTGCTGAAGTAATCTTGATATTTGTTTGAATCACTGGCTTTTAATTTGTAATTTGATTCTGTTGGTGATTAGCAGAGCTTTATTGGGACTATAGTCTGAAGTCATGGGAGTAGAAAAAGTGGCATGAAGACATAATTTGTCTCCAGGGTTTTGTGAAGCATGAGAAGAAAATAGGATTTTTCCTTAATACATTAAGCTGCAGGCCTAAGGCTTGCACCTCAGAGAAACCTTTACCTTTAAATGGGTATTATTAAGGTAACTTTTAAACCACAGTAGCTCTGCTACTATCAGGTTTCCTTCACAGCCGTGGGTGTTCTGTAAAGTTCGCAAATTCCGTGCAAATCTCGCTGTTTTCTTCATGGGACTTGGCAGATGCAGGCCATGGCAGAAACTGGATCCCTTGGCACTGCTGTGTGTGAGACACTCACGTGAGCCACGGGCAGTGCCAGTTTCCCAGTGCAGCCCTGGATTTCCTTTAACCCTGCAGAGGTGGATGTGTGACTTTTCCAAGTGAGACGGCCCCCGTGGAACCTGCCTGGAGCCACCTTGCACACTTTGATGGCACAGAGTCCTCCTAAACTGAGATTTTTCCGGGCCAGGGCATTGCTTTCCCTTTTTATTTTTCTTTATTTTTCCTTTTTCTTTTTTTTCTTTTTTTTTTTTTTGACTAATGCAGCTTGCAAGATACGCTTAGGGAGTTAGCTCATCCCTGAGTTTTCCAGGCCATCCAGCAGGCTGCAGAAATAAGTTCTGGTTTTTAACCACATCCTTGCATTAGGAAGGCTTGGTTCCCAGAACTGGGGAGCTGGTAAACACACAGGCAAAACTGCAGAGTGTCCTGGCAGACAGCTATTTTACTTTTATGGAAAATGTAGAGAAATAGCTTGTTCAAGTAATGCAGAACTGCCCCCCAGCCCAGCTCCCAAACGAAAGTGCCAGCAGGTCATAGACAATCTTAAATTTCATATTTATTATGTCTTCCCTATGTTCACTGCCCATAATTCTTCTGTAATTATTGCTGCTGTAACTTCCCTCACTGACTTCTCCTCAGTTTTTCCAGCTGAACACTTCATTTTCCCCTTTAAGGAGGCTGAATATCTTTGAGTTGAGAAACTAACCCACCAGCAAGTCAGATGAGGTGCAAATAGGAAAAACAGGTATTAATGGCAGTTGCCATCACCTTCAATTTTAACAGTCACTGCAGTGTCACTGAGGTAGGTAGTATCAAAATTTCCAGGGCTACATAGCACCTCTGCTTGTCTTGAGGTTCAGTACAACTATGCATTTGAAATAATGATATTTTTATGTTTAGTAAATCTTTGGTGCTGTGAACCATTCTGGCTTGGAAGTCCTAGGGAAATTAATAAGTTTTATGGCGATGTGTCGAAATTTTGCTTAATTACAGTATCACTCTTTAAGCAAAAGTAGAAACAAAAAAAATTGCTTTCTACAAAGCAGAGTTATTAAATGTACTTATATTGAGATATACTTAAAGGAAGGCATTCCAGTAAAATGGTAATAGTTTTATTGCTTTGTAAATTTTTTCTGGACCGGAGAAACTTTTCATTTCTGCTTTTCAACATTTTGGAAACCCAGTAATTCGTACTGTTTGCCTAAGCTGATTTTTTGACTAAGTTCTGTGTTGTTTTTTTTTCCTCCCCACTAACAGTGCCTAAGTATTTTTAGTGCTCATTTCATTTCAATATGCCATATATATTGGTGAGCTTATATATTTTCAGTGCCTCGCTTAGTAGGTTTTCAAGGATGTGAGGGATACCATTTGCAGCCAATTAAAAAAAAAAACAAACCAATTAAGATGACCTTCAAGTCATTGCAAAAAAAAAAAAAAAAGGGAAAAAAGGTAACTTATGGATATCTGTGCAAAATCAGGGTCATGGGAAGGATGTAGTACCGGCAAGTTCTTAAAATTTTTCCTATAATAACAATTATTTTTAACAGGTTTTATCTCAGTAACATGATAAAATGAACACCAACTACCATCTGTGTGTGTTTTCCTTATCAATTATCCATCCTTGTGTTCTGCTGTCCAAAGCACTTTAAAGAGTCTTGGAAATTTATGGCATGTGAAAGGCATATAGTTCCAGTCTTTCATAAGATCTGAAAAACACATTTTCATTGTTCTTCCACTTCACGGATCAAAAGGCTTTTATAAAGTAAACAAGAAAAAACCCTGAATTAAGTTTAAGCTTAGCGTTTTGAATAAAAATCCTTTCTTATACACAAAACAAAAAGTAACAATGAAAAATACGCCACAGGCTAAAAGGCCTACAGTATAACAAATGCAATCAGAGAGAAACAAAGGACTGAAAGAAAATTCCACATCCAATAGAAATGGCATTCTGAAAAAAAACCCAAAAATTCCATGCATTTTTGCGTCTGGGATGTAGGTAAAGTAGGTCTTTTACTAAAAGACATTGGTATTTTATAATTATTACGAGTGATTATCTGAAGGAAAAATGGGGGTTTTTATTAATATGCATGTGTCATTCTCATAGCATTTTGAGATTACTAGATCAGAGCAAAATAAAAAAGAATTACATGGAGAATAATCCATGAAATAAATGAAATAACACGTTGAAGTTTTTCTACAGGATGTTTTTATTCTAGTTTTCAGAGTAGCTGGCTTTGTTTCCTGGCTTTTTTGACTCATCTTGAGGTTTCTGTTTGCCATGTTCCACATTTGCTGTCCAGGCTGACAGACAGGCTGATGTCACTGGGGGCTTAATGCATCTTGTCAAATTTAAAACATGCTTTGAGTACTTATAGCTTTCAAAATCAGCAGGAATTTACTTTTGCTTGGATTTAATTCCAGTTGGGAGAATTAATATCTGTTTCCTACCCTGCAGAAATAGCCTAAGGGGAGCAAGTGCAATCCGTTTAGATCTGCAGATGGAAATAGCAGAGGGTGGAATACTCTCCAAACTTTCCAATAGGTGTGATGTGAGTATAGATCAGTGGTAACATCCATATTTTTGTCACTTTATGCTTATAAAATCAACAGATTTCCCTTCTGTTGACTTCTGGAAGTCACGCCTTGGGGTATGTCCAGGGATCAGCAGTCTTGTTTGTAGTAACAAGACTGTCAGTGGAGTGCTCTTTTGGATAAATCAAAGTTTTCTCAATATTATTCCTTTTTTTACTCACACTGTCTGTGGTTGGCCATTTGTGAGGGAAGGGAAGAACAGGGAAGGGAAGAACAGGGAAGGATGTTGAAGCTATGGGCAGCTTCAGTTTGTTTTACATGCTTGAAGCAAGGGAAATCACCTTTCACTTACTAAAGGCTGCAATTGCTTGAAACTTTCTGAAGAAACTGTGTTGGGACTTTTGAAGGCAGAGAGACAGGAATATGTATATGTGCCAGTGTTAGGTTATTTTAAATTTATACTTCACAATATTGCATTCCAAAGGAGGGAGTATTTATTCCCTGCTGTCTGTGGTAGGGAGTTTTGTTTTCAGTTTTTTTAAGGGCTATAAAAATACATAAGCCTAATGAAGTGATAAGAATCTCCTCTGTTTTCAAACAGTGGTATGTATTTCCAGGAACACACTGCAATGTGTCTTGCAGAAAGATGGGCAAGATAGACTAAAATCTCATTTAGTTGTCTTGGTACTGCATATGAGACACCTGCAAGAAACTGACAACAAGGACTGTAAATCTTAGTTTTGCTGTAGTTCTTCTCCCTCCCCAATGGCACAAAAAGAAGTTTTCTTTAAAAATAGCATTGCAATAAACATTGTCTGGCTTGAGTATGAAGTTATAAGGGAAATTGTTAACTATTGGCATAGTTAAAAGGTAGTTGCAAGTTAGAGTTAGTTTTATAAATAAATAGCCTTATTTGTTTATTATAGGTCAGCTTTTAGAGAAGTGCAGAGTTTTAGGTGATCGGGGTGGGTTTATCAGGATGGACTGGGAATTGTTTGAAGTTTTTTTGTTGCCCTTTAATGAA
Organism: Agelaius tricolor; assembly: GCF_023055355.1. NCBI lineage: Eukaryota > Metazoa > Chordata > Aves > Passeriformes > Icteridae > Agelaius > Agelaius tricolor. The sequence goes on from NW_027269304.1 coordinate 229,102, forward strand.
ATCAATGTTTTTAAGAAGCAGGAAAAAACCTTACAAGTATGTGACCATATTTAGTTAAAAGTGTTTTTTGTTTATGAAGAACAATAAAGTAGTTGCCAAATTCTGCCCATGTGTTCCAGATTGTTAGAAAAAAATCATAAAAAAGGATAAATTAAATATCAGAGCTCCTACCACCCCAGTTTGTAAATTACAAAAACTGTTTGCACAAAACCACATTTAGCCCCGCACAATAACAATGTGCATTACCATTATTTTACAAGGAAATCATATGGTATACAGGAGTACTTTACATCTTCAAAGATGCTACAAAAGGCCCCAAACTGGTAGCAGTTTCCATCACAGTTTTCCGTTTTTTCTCAAAGATTGTTCTTTTACCATTGACTCCTTAATCTTCTCCCTCTTTCTCGAGTCACTTGGCCCTCAGTGTCACCAAGAATTTTTATTATGGTAGACCTGCATAGTCTTGGAGATTCTTACCACAGTGTTCATGTTAAATAGATTTTATTTATTTATAAATTCTATTTATAGAATTTATTTTATTTAAATTTAATTTTATTTAAATAGAATTTATCTTATTCCATTTCCTGCTTTTGCTCAACAAAGCAGAGAGCAAAGTTCTCCTTCAGGTGTCTGTGGCATTGTGTGACGTGCACAGTGCATACTGTGGTGAGAAGAAAAGGTATTCCCAGATGACTAATAAAAGGAAAAGATTATGAGAAGATGTGACATTAATACGACAATATTAAAAGTGGTGTTTATGTGTATTTTGTTTTTCCCCTACAGCATAAGGTGAGGGCAGAAAGGACCCTGTGAATCTGGTACAATAGCTGACAGGGAGACTAACTAATTAGTTCTGTTTAAAACATAAAAAATACCTGAGGGTGAATATAATGTGTGAAAGGCAATGGAGGCCTTTTGTCAAGCAGGTGTTCTGTGTAAGACAGAGCAACAATAAGCCAGTTCTCCAGGATCAACACAGAAAATTAATACTGGTTTCCTGGCTGGGTTTGGCACCTCTGAGTGGTTCTTTGATTGGGGCTGAGATGCACTGTCCTTGTGCTGAAATAAATCTGAACATTCCCTTGTCTCTGTGTGTTACTCCCCTTTCCCCTTGTGCTGAGGGAGATGGTATCGCAGCTCTGGATCTGTTAGAAAATCAGTGTATGAGGATTTTTCAGATGCCTGCTTGGTGGTGTGTGCCCTGTGCATGTGTGCCTGTGACCTGGGTGCAGCCAGCACAGCTCTGCTCATTGAACTCCTGCTGACACCCTGTAGCGTGGCAGTAGTCATTAACTAACTCCAGGAATATCCCATTCCACCAAACTGGCCAATACGTGTGACCTCCAGCCCAGCTTTCTCAGTGTTTGAATCCTAGAACTAGTCCGATGCAGTAATTGTATAAAAGTAATCCAAACTTGCCACAGGAAATATTTCTACCCTTTGCCTTCTTTTATAGCAATAAACTCAGCAGCAGTTTCTGACAAATCACTGTGATTTCCTATGGAGAGTTTTATTGATGATCAGTCAGGGGAAATAGAGGAATAGAGGTAAAATACATGATTTATCCATCTTGTTCAGTATTATTATTTATTCCCCTTAATCCTGCGCATTTCTCCCGTAAGTCACAGGTGGATGGAAGGCTGGTGACAGACCCAGTGTGAAGGGCTGTGGCAAAACTGCACCGTGCTGGGGCCACCTCTGGAATGTCATGAAAGATTGCAAAATCAATATTTGTTATTCCCCTGATCGTTGCTGGGAGAGTGGTCCTGAGGCTAGGTGTTTGCCAGCCATAGGATGTGCTTTTATTTTAATGATTTCCTGCAAGCATGATGAGAAAGCCGTGCCAAGAAACTGATTAATGGTTGTGCACTGGGCAGTGCATCCTGCCCAAGAGAGGCTGGGTGCTGGATGTAGGGGCAGATGCTTGGTAGGAGCAGTTTCTGGGCCCTGTGGCTCCCAGGCTCATTGTACTGAGTCTTCAGGAAGCTGCAGGAATGTTGCTGGCTGCACCAAATACCCCATTCCCAGCAGCTGGTGAAAGAACACCACCACTAAGAATGAATCTCTTGCCAGACCCATCTTTGTAGCAAGGGCACGTTCTGGCTGCCTCCATCCTTGCCTGAGCTCTGCACTGGAACAGCTGTGATGTGGCAAACAGTCTGAATTTTCCTGTTTATCAGACGTGTCTGGACAGGGCTTTTTGGGTTTTGGTTTTACTATTATTATTATTTGTTTGATTTATTAATTAATATTTCCATGAGGAATGGTAAAAATTGAAATTTTGTCTGAAACGAAGAAGACTTTCATCTGAATGCAGACTGATATGTTAAATATATATATATATATATATATATATATATATATATATATATATATATGTAAAAAAATTCGGGGTTTCTGCTCTGTCATGATAGAACGCATGACTGTCTCAGGCATCTTGACAGCCATACATGTATTTTTTATACCCAAAATAGCTAGTTTCCTGCCCAGTTGAACAGGAGGATTACACGTTCTACTCTATGCAGACATGTTGAAAATGTTTAGTTATCATGGCAAAAGGCAATTGGAGAGATGCGCTGTAGGCAGCAGTGTGTTACAGAACTGTTGTAGGCCTGTTGTTTGTCCACAACAAAACCCACACATCTTTAAAGACAGAGGCCAATAATAAGATGGGTAGTTGTCCTTACAGCCCAGCAGCACTGCTGGGTGTTCATAATACATAACACTACTTTGTGTTGCTCTCTGTTTCATTGTGTAAGTGCTCACAGTATCTCCATTTATGGATGCATGTTCTAGTGACCTATACTGGGAAAAGAAAAAAAAAAAAAACAAAAAAAAAAAAAAAAAAAAAAAACCAAAACAACCTTGAGGAGTAGATTCTTGAAAAGACCCTAATTCCTTTTTATTAGTGTAGCCTGGGTGAACAGCTCTTACAGCTGAATAATTCCTACCCCGAGGAGCATTCTTGAATTACTTTGCATTAGTCTAGGAAAGTGTGGCTGTTCTCTGCCTGGCTTTTTTGCCCCAGGAGAAGACTGGGAGAACAATGGTTGTCAGTCTCCAAGAGGAGAGCCTGGGCTTACAGTCCCTGCAATTGAAGCCTTCCCATTGTGCTGCTGTTATCAACAGAACATAAAGATAAAATCAGATCATTTGACCATATGATTAACACATTCCTGTTGAACTCCAGGTGACCCTAATCTCCTGGCTCTCTACAGAACCTCCTGTGTTTGTTAGGATAAAATTTCTTCCTTTACATTGAGATCTTCTTTTGATGCTGAAATACCCTCTGAATGGTTTGCTTAGAGGGCTTTAATGGGATGCATTGGGGCAGACAAGAACAAGAAAAGATGGATTTGAATGATTGTAAAGACACATTGGATAATCAAATTTGTAACATCCAGATGAAGCTTAACCCCGTAGTTGTTAATTTCCTATTGCTTGGTGAAGTACTTCTTGTGTTTTCTTTTGCCCTGTCAGTATATTTGAAGATTGCAAAGGAAATATTTGCAATTGCGTGAACAAGTAGGAATTCTTTGATTTGCCCAAAATCATGAGTCTACACTTGAGCAAGCTTTGCAAGTTCCTTGTGGGACTAAGAGAGTTGTTGGTGGATTTAGAGTACATTTTTTAAGTTAGCTAGACTTCCCTCTGTAAAGGAAGCTCATGGCTTGATGATGGAGAGTTATAATGAAGTGTCACAGACATCTTTTATGAAAAATCCTTTCCTTAGGATATTTCCTCCTGAGAAGCCCCAGGAACAACATGTAAACAATGATTATCTGCTGCTGTGGAGTGCAACAGGTGCATCTGGGATTGGTCTCATAGAGTTGTTTCTAATTAATGGCCAATCACAGTCAGCTGACTCAGACTGTCTGAGACACAAGCCTTTGTTATTCATTCTTTCTTTTTCTATTCTTAGCTGGCCTTCTGATGAAATCCTTTCTTCTATTCTTTTAGTATAGTTTTAATATAATATATATCATAAAATAATAAATCAAGCCTTCTGAAACATGGAGTCAGATCTTCATCTCTTCCCTCATCCTCGGACCCCTGTTAACATGGTCACACTGAAGAGTTTTGAGATTTAAGAGATTTGAACTCGTATTTAGTTTTCAGCCTTGTGTTTATAACGTTGGCTTTTCTCGAGAAGAATCAGTTGCATAAACCACATAAACCAAGCCTGATCTGCCTGCCACGATCCTTAAGGACCAAGAAGGAATAACCATTTCCCTTCCATAATTTCTTGTTGTCATTATAGTGCAGGAGTTCTACTGTCATTACATTGCAAGGGTTCCACATTGCTAGAGTTTTGTACCTCCCTGATGTTTCTTGTAGGCAGCTCCTCTAGGCACTGACTCTTCCTTGTCCTCACAGCAGCCAACTGACTCCAGCCCCCCTTTAACAAACCAATCTACTGTTTTATAACACTCTTTCTGTTGGCTGCAGCTGTGGCCTGTTAACATCAGGCCTACTCCTCATCCTTGATAATTAACTCAGCTGCAACTCTTTAGGGGGTAAGATTACATTCTATACCACCTTCATTTACCCATACTGCATCCCCCTACGCTTCTCTCCTATCGCTGCACCGCCATCTCACAGCACCTCCAGCGCCGTAACCACAAAAAACTCCTTTTAAAACTTTTTTCTCCCCTCCACCCCCAATCCAGCGTGCGACAGCGACCACTGGGGACCCCACTGCAGCAGCCGCTGCCAGTGCAAGAACGGGGCCCTGTGCAACCCCATCACGGGGGCCTGCCACTGCTCTGCAGGCTTCAAGGGCTGGCGCTGCGAGGAGCGCTGCGACCCCGGCTCCTACGGCAACGACTGCCAGCAGAAGTGCCAGTGCCAGAACAGAGCCACCTGCGACCACGTCACCGGCGAGTGCAAGTGTCCCCCCGGATACACCGGCGCCTTGTAAGCAGTGCCCGTGTTGTGGGGTTTGTTTTTTTTTTTTGGGGTGTTGGGGAGTTTAGATTCTATTTAGACTCTGCGTTCTGAGCTAGCAGGCTCGGGCAGAGCCGTGTTGAGGAGGGTGCATTCAGGTGTGTGGCCAATGGGAAAAAAAAGTCTTTGACGCAGATGGGTAAAAACGCACAAAAAGGAGCAGCAGAGGGTTCTTTGTGCCCGTCGCAATCTGGCCATAATTCAATGCCACTTCCCACAGGTTTGGGAAGTGGCATTGAATTGTGGAGTTGTTTGGCCTTGGGTCACTCCAGAGCTGCGTGAGCAGCAGGGAATGAGTGCCAAACTGCGTGTAAAGAGATGCCTTGGGAAGGAGTAATTCCTGGAATGCCAGGTCTGTTTCCTTAGATCCATTGTGTGGGTGCCACACAGCACTCAGGGCGCATCTCTCTGCTCTGAGATGTGTGCTCCACGCTTTTTGGCTGGAAGAGCTGGTGATGATAGCACTGGAAGCCGAGCTGGGGCCTGTGCTAACGGGTGTCTGTGCTGTCCCCACCCTGTGCACAGCTGTGAGGACCTGTGTCCCCCCGGGAAGCACGGCCCACAGTGCGAGGAGAGGTGCCCCTGCCAGAACGGAGGCGTCTGTCACCACATCACCGGGGAGTGCTCCTGCCCGCCGGGATGGATGGTAAAAAAAAAATGCTCCCTGAAACCCCCACAACCCCCCCAAAACATCCATATTTGTACATCTCGACGGGGGGGGGGGAAAAAAAACAGGGTAGCAAACGAGGATAGCAAATGTGGTCTGCTTGTAGCCAGGAGTAATGAGAAACATATTTTAGCATAGGGGACTGAAATAAAATGCTTGCGAAACCATCTGTTACTGAAAAAGCTCCAGTTCTGCACTGCCTTTTTAACTGTATCAGATTCTGGGGAGCAAAAGGCATGAGTTGTGCTGTGACAAGGCAATATCCTTTAGGTCTTGCCTGGGAGTCTTTGGTTTGTGCGTGTAGGTTGATATTATAGGGAGATGACACCATTGTGTTTAATAACACCAATGTGTTTAATAATAGTGGAAAAAATAGTGTTTTTCCATGTCCAATGTGCATGGAAAAAAGTCCAAAACCTTTGCCTAGTGTGTTCACTGTTGGGGAGGAGATGGGACATCAGATCCTTGACATTATCTTTAGGCTTCTTTCCCTTTTATCAGAGGATAGGGAATTAGGACCTGACCTTGCAGCTGCAAATTACCTTCCCTTGCTATCAGGCTCCCTGCTCTGAGTTGGAAAATAATGCAATTGGAAGGTGATCAAGGCCCAAATAAATTCTTTAAGTGCATTTGCTGATAATACTGATCGTGAGCATTTGATAATATTTTTCATTTAAATGTTTCTTTTGTGTGAAAATTCATATTTACTGATCATTTAATTACATATTATATTATACTGAGAATAAGCTGTGGTAGAGGCCAGTTTTTCACCAACTAGAGAGCATGTAATAAAATACAATCTCTAGTTGTGAGATTCTGTAGCACACCTGTAGCACACCCAGCTTGTAATATGGCCATTTTTACTTTCTATTGCATTTCATGCTAGAAGAGCAAAATTATTGGTCATGGAATACAAATGTTTGCATAAATTCTTGACTCCCCTTTATCTGCCTAAACAGAGCTACTAAAAATGAGATATAGCACAAGAAGCAGTGAGGAAAACTAGTATGTGTGTTAACTAATACATGACTATTTAGACCTTTGACTAATTTTCCATTCCAAGTAATTATTTAAGTAGACGTTTTAATTTTAGAATTTTTGGTTTTGTGAAACACTATTTTGTCAGTGTAACCTTTTTTATTTGCTTTTTTTTGTAAGGGAGGTTTAAGGTAGCCAGGTGCAAATTCTGCAGTGTCTTACATTAGATGAAATACCTGGATGTCTTTTGTCTATTGAATTGCCTGTAAATACCTTTTTCTTGAAATGGGTTCTTAAAAGTCTTAGGTTCTGATGTTTCCCTTACCACCCAGGTGCAATTAATTCCAAGGATGTAAAAGGCAGTGCAGAAATTCAAAACCCATTGAAAGGAGCAATCATGCTCCTTAAGCTTTTAGGATGTGCTGCTTTAAGTGAAATTGCAAACAGCTTTATCATTCATCAAAAAAAAAAAAAAACAAACCCCAACTTACCATAAAGTGGAATAATTGGGGCATTAGAGCAGCTGCTGATTCTTACACCTCTATTCACTGGAGGGCATTCCTGGGTTTATTAATATATAGCACTCCTGGTAAATAAATTGGGAAGAGATTGACATCAGTTAGTCTTTTATGTGTAAGTGTTTTCACAGGTGCTTAGGGAGAGTGTTTTTCGTGAGTGTTTTACTTCCAACATGCAAACCCTAGAAGATTATTCCTCCAGTGCTGGAACATGCCCCACATTTAAAGCTGGAAAAGGGTCTGGCATTTCCAAGATCAGCACTGGGAGAGTAATACAGCATGTCCTTGATCTTCCCTCACTTCTTCCTTGTCCATTCAAGCTGCCGTCCCAACTCTTAAGATTTCTCTTCTGCACTCCCAGGGCATGGTCTGTGGTCAGCCTTGTCCTGAGGGTCGTTTTGGGAAGAACTGCTCCCAGGAGTGCCAGTGCCACAACGGAGGCACCTGTGACTCGGCGACGGGCCACTGCCACTGCAGCCCAGGCTACACAGGGGAACGGTAAGGAAAACCCATTCCTGCCAGGCTGCTCAGCCTGGAGGGCTCTGCCACAGCAGGGCAACTTCAGAAGCTGGTAGAAGGAGCAGTGGAAGCATCTGAGATATGATTGAAAGTGCTGATTTTGGTGATGAAACATTAGCCGCGTCACTCAGCTGATGCTGGGTTGCGAGTTGAAAGTCCATGTGAGAGAACACTTCCTATGAAGGAACTGCTGGGTTTCACCGTTTCCCTGGCACTTCCCGTGAGTCTTCCTCCCTTGGAGAGTCGTGCAGAATGGTGCATCCTGGGCCGAGGTGGAGGGGTGAGGAGGGAGGCTCGTGGGTTTGTGCAGATGTCTGGCACTCACGGCAGCGAGGGAGGCTCGTTCAATCCCTCTTCAAAGGCTGCAGGCTGGAGAGTTGTCTCCTAAAAATGCTCCGCTCAAATGAAATGAAACATTTCATCTCCTGATGGCTGTTAAGTCAGCTTTGGCAGATTGGCAAGATACTAGAGTGAGACATCACTTTTGAAGGCAGTGGAAAGTGATGAAAGAACATTTTCCTGCGTGTATTTTAAGCAGCACACAACTCATTTTCAGGAGTCATCAGCAGCCTGATCACTGGGGTTAGTCCAGGGGATCCCTGCCAGCAGCTGTGGGTTTTGTAACCATATGCACTCTCCACACCAGCGTTCACAGGACGTGGGAAGTGCTCTGCTAGACATAATATGGAAAAAGACCTCAAGAAGAAGAGGAATAATTAGCCCAGAGCCATTTTCATGCCAAAGTTATATTTGTGTCTGTGAGGAAACAGTGCAGAAGGTGGTAGATGCATTTAGGCAGACATAGACAGGGGCTCCAGGGAAAATCAAAAGAGTTACCACACAAGTGTCTACACATTGGTGTTTCTAAAGTAATTAAATTTTTCGTATTGTAATAATTTAAATCTGACTTTCATCTGAAATGCCTTACAGTTTGCAGCACTGTGATCACTTTTGCAGATCTTAGCCTCCTTCTTTTCCTTCAAAAGAGGCTGTATTTTCAATTCTTTCATTTTTCGAGATGGTTCCAAGGGCAGGAAGGAGTCAGTGGCAAGATTATTATTTAAATAAGGACATGGTCCTTATTTCATGTCAGAGAGCTGTGTGTGCACTGTCTGAGGTAGCCCATACACTTCCTCCAAAGAGATGGGTTTTGCAAGTTAAATTTAAAGAAAAAAAAAATCTGGGTTAAATTTTGTCTACTTTGGCTGAGGTTCCTGTTTGCCATTTGAGGAAAATTCTTTCACAGCTTTATTTGTATAACTTCATCAGGACACATCGATACAGGGTAATTTGCTCTATTGTTATGCTGTTAGCTCTACTTTTATATTACACCTCGGGAGAAAAGAAGATTTTATTGATAAAAAGTTAGGACAGTGTTACAAATACCTTGAAGCTTCTGGGTATCTGCATCAGATTGAGAAAAGTACTGTAGAAGCATGAAACAAACATATATACTAATTTTACTTCAGTCAGAGGGCTTTTGCTAATTTCTGTTACATTTTGCAGTTCCTTGTATCATGTGTCTTTGAAATTTCAATGCAATGAACTACTAGTCATACCTGAAAACAAACCAAAACAAAATAAACCCCAAATCTATAAGGAAAACAGAAGAAAGAAAGAAGGAAAACAGAACAGATACTTATATTATCAATAGTATTTCTTTGCAACATGTAACTTGACTGGCATTCAGTATTTATCAGTTCATTTTTAGAACACAGGAAAGACAAAGCTGAAAACATCAAACTCATAAGACATAGCCAAATGAAATTTCTATCCAGAAAATCATCAGTTAATGAATTGCAAATTTGAGAAGCAGGATACTGAAATTTTATTTTCTAGTAGTCAGATTAATGATACAGACTGATCTTTAGGTTAAACAATGTGTACCATCTATGAAAAATTAAGGAGATAAATCTGGCTAAATTGTCTATCTTCTCAAGACTCTGTGAATGAGAGAGGAAAAGTTTGGTGAAGAAGTCTCTTTCTTAAGATATATTTTCCTTGAGCAGCAACAAAAATCATTGCTACTTCCCCCCATGTGGGTTAAACTCAAATTTTTACTGATTTTCATTTTCATCTGTCAGAAAAATGAGATTAAAAGGAGGGGTTTGATCTCCTGAAAGTTTCTCCAAGTTACACAGATCTTTGCTCTTATTTAAGTGGCACTTTTGACCAGTAGAAGACATTCCTCATAAACCAAATTTCCCTTAAACCTCCAGAAGCTGCCGTTTATGGGAAATATAACAATTTTTCTGTTTGTTTATTGGTTGTTTGTTTGTTTGTTTTTTTAACCTCCCAGGTGCCAGGATGAGTGCCCAGTGGGGAGCTACGGGCTGCTTTGTGCAGAGACCTGCAAGTGTGTGAATGGTGGGAAGTGCTACCACATCAATGGTGCCTGTCTCTGTGAGCCAGGCTACACAGGGCAACACTGTGAAACCAGGCTCTGCCCCGAGGGGATTTATGGCCTCAAGTGTGATAAAAAGTGTCCCTGCCACATGCCCAACACCTGGAGGTAGGCTTTGCACCCTCTGCCCTGCTTTGGTTTTTTTTTCCTGAACAGGACACAGAAATCCAAATACAACCTGAAAAGGAGTAGTTCCTGATTTTTCTAATACTTTCATGCACACTGAAGCAGCTAAAGGCTTGTAAGTATTTGGTATTCTCTGACTGCAATGAGAAAGAAAATACCATCCTAAAAGATGCTTTGAATTTTTACCTGCAAGCGTGTTTGATCGTGATATCCACTGCTGTGTTTGGTCTGTGACCCATGAAATAAATATTAAGACAAAGCATGACCTTTATCTATGTTTGCCACCTGAATAAATCATTATGTTGTTCCCTGTGACTGAATAAAGTCAGTGCACATGGGCTGCCTCTTACATACTCTGGTTTACTGTAGATGAGAAATAACCGGATTTAAATCAATGGATGTTTAAGGTCTTCTGGTGAGGACATGAGAAGCTTGGACATTTCTCTCAGTCTCTTTATATAAGAATTTCTGTGGGTGCCTGATTTTAGTACAAAATTCCAAAAGCCTTACATATTGTAAATCTGGGAAAAGTACATTTATTGTCATTTAAGAGCTTTTTTGAGCGAGCAGGTAAAATCCAATCCCTGGAAATCAAATGAAAATATTTTTCCCATTAGCTTAGCTTTTACACATCTCTCCTCATTCAGGAAGTGATGAGCACTGTTTTATGAGGTTTTGCAGATTTTGACAGCATCTGAGCATATTGTTATGAAAATATAAAAACTAGTTATTTGCAGGCAGCGTTTCAGCTGTGAGGGAGGGATGTCAGATGTCAGTTGAGGCAAGCCAGCATATTTATAGAACAATTGTGGACAGCTTTCTCTTGTTACAAAACAGTTCTTCTGATTAGATACTGTGGTCATTGTGTGCATTCACTCATACTTAATTGCATTGCTAATAACAGTACCTTGGAGAAGGGTCATGAGCACAATTTAAATTTTTGCTATTGAAAGTAGCTGTGAGGGTAATTTGCAGGAACTACTGAGTGTCACATAGAATGCTGCTCTGCATTAATATAAGAGGCACTTCTTCTCATAGACGAAACAAAAGCCTTTAGTCAGAATTTAGCAGCGATGTTAAATCCATGCATGGAAATAGCTACTCTGTTAATTCTTTGTGAAAAATTATTTCATGTTTTGTTGCAGTTGTCCAACACACCTTTTGTTGACAAGCTGAATAATTTTCCCCTTCCAGTCCTATACTTCTGCAGTTGTGTACTTGTGCTTTTGCTCATCCCATTTGCCTGAAATACCTTGAAAAAAATACGGAGTTGTTTTGATGTAAAATCAAGCAATTTATTATTTGTGCAGTGTGTTCAGGAACAAATGTCTTTATAATGCAGGGCCCTCCAGCTCTCAGATTAGGCTAGCACACCCAACACTATTGTGTTATGAATTATAGTTAGCTACTTCCCTACAGAAAATCTGTCTGCAGACTGTTGCAGCAGCCTGGTTTGACAGGAATGCACTGCACTGTATACCATTTCTAATGTTACAGGGATTACTTCTGATTCATGTCCCACACAGCTGTTCCTTCATTTATACCACTGGAAGAGACAGCTCGTGGTCAAATCAGATCACAAATGTTCACAAGTAAACAACAGCATTTGACTGGTCTTTTTTTTTTTTTTTTTGGACATTTCCCCCTCTGAATGACAAATCCAATGGCACTTAACAGCCCTGAAGGTGCTGGCTGGAGCATATTTGCCAGAGCATCATGATGTGTGAGAAAAACAAATATTTTCATTGCATCGCAAGTGAATTTTACATATATGTTCCTTCCCCTTGGGTCAGGAAGTGCCCAAGACCATAAATATCAGGAATCAGGGTAATCATGTAGAAGACAAAACTCCCTGTGGGCACTTGAGGCTTTTGAGTATCTTCTGAAAATCTTTTTAGGAGCCAGTTGTGCCTGGTTGTCCTCGCTTCGCAACTCTTTAATCATGTCAGGGAATACCCTCAACCCTCTCTTGCCTGCCACAAGCACTGCACTAATTCATTTAGCAGCAAAGTAATCTCAAGGCATGCAAAAAAAAAAAAAAGGGGTGGAATTCCTTCTGCATATAAACTTTGTGTGTCTGTAGGTCTGGGGTTCTGTTTTGGGAGCCCTTGATACCGTAACAGCTTTTTTTCATCTGGGTGTGATCACTGGTTTAGATATCATCAAAGAGGAGCTATTGGTAGGCTTAGAGCTCTAGGTTATTGGTATTAATCAATACAGAAATTAACAGAAAGGTTAATTTAAAAAAAAAAAAGCTTAGCTCCAAAAAATACTGCTCTAAAGAAAGTGTGCATAAGTTCCAGAATGCAACTGTTTTCTTCACATATTTCTCCACATACATAGTTGAAAAATGCACATTCTTTGTTTTTTATTACTGTTTTATGATTGCCAGAAAATTGCATCAAAACAGCTCTGACAATAATTCATTATCTGCATTTTGGGTAGGCTGAGCTGTGGGGATTTTGCTGCTGCTGTTGTTTGATGGCAGCTCCTGGAGATGAAAGGCAAGCCCTTCCTTGCTCTTGGTTGTACCAGCAGCCTTTATTAAATGCTCTGTAGAGCATAAAAATAGCTATACTTGAGAGATTTTAATCTGTTTGAGGGGCCCAGAGGACAGCAACAGGTAAAGACTTTCTTGTACCAATAACATTGGTGCAGTTCAGCCTGCAATTAAGATTTATTCATGACTTGAGCACTAGTGGGGGTTTTTTTCTTGTCTCATGCCCTTTCTGAGATACCTGTGTAGTTTTATTGGTGGAATTCATGTTTGGTTCATGTAGTTTGGCTCTGTTTTTAAAGTAAAGATTAGGGCTTTTTAAATTTCCATTTTTCTGATGGGTCTGTATGTACAGGTGCAAGAGCTTTCAATGGAAATTTTTTATTTATTCATATTTATGCTTATATTTATTTTTTAGAGTACTACACAATTTGGTTGGATACTTTGAAAGCAAAACATGTAAATGAAGCATATAGAAATAATTCTTTTCACCTAAGTCCTTCAGATACATAAAATGAACTACCCACAGTAATTTTTTTTGTCTCTGTACAGAGTAGGGTTGTATTTTCAGCAACTGTGAGCCGACAACCAGGAATAAAAGAGGATATACTGAAAGTATCTTCCAGCATCTCTTTATATCCCTACCTTAATATTTAAACATTATTGCCAATTAAGACAACTGCATGAGAACCCATCAAAAGCCTCCAGAAGTGCTTTGGCTTCCTACATCTAATTACAAATCACGGAGTACTAATTTCAGCGCCAATCAATACGTGGGCAAGGGCGCCTCGGTGACACTCACTGGGGGGCACAGAATATCAATGCCTCTGCCTCATATCCAGCGCTCCCTCATGCCTGTGGGCTCCCCCTCTCCTGGGAGGGGGGAAAAAAATAGAAAAGAAAAGCCCAACAACAAACCACGCTTCCAGTTGGGAATTTTCAGGATTCCCAGTGATCGCTGGGATTCTTGTCGTCAGGTGTCAGTGCTACTGAGTTTATGTTATGATTGTGTTCTGGTTCTTATCCTAACAACTCTCTAGTTGTGAATTGATTTTTTTTGTTTGTTTTTTTTTAATCTTCCCTGCTCTGTATTCTTCCACTAGTGAGAGCTCTGGGGTCCTGCAGGAATTTAGGACAGGAGACAAACCTGATTATCTTGCTCCATCATGTGTCTTCTTAGTTTTGCCCATGTTTTATATGAGAATATCTCAATTTCATCTTGTTTCATGGCTGGCATGCACATAACTAACAAATAACCAGGGCTGTTCAGTATGAACACCAGGAGTTTTGAACCATTTCTGCAGGAAAAGGCCTTTCCTCTCACTTCATGTCAACACTGTCAAAGGTATTTTAATACTCTGGAGACCCACAAATTTTTATGGTGCCACAGTGTGTGCGTTAAATATGCAGAAAGCAGAATACATGGTGATGTTCCATGTATTCCATGTATATATTCCAAGCTTTCACAATCCATGCCTTCCCTGATGAGCAGTGGTTGTTTTCAGCAATTTTAAGCTCTTACTTGGACAAGAGCAGCCCTCAAGTCCAAAAGCAGTTGCAACTAATGTCTTCCCATGTTACACTGCAGCTCTTTCAAAGATTGCTGTTGTAATGTTATAAACGTGCAGCAGGTATTTTTTCAGATTTTCAAATGGTCAGAAAAATACTCAGTTTCCATAACACCCCCACACACAAAGTCAGCAAGTCTTGCAAAACCAGGCTCTTGTCATGGGTCATTTAATTTGTCTGGAGGAAGGCTTTTCTTTTTTTTTTTCTTTTTTTGGTCCTTCTAGCACTCTTAAAGGAGCTTCACTTCAATCAGTGAAGGGAGGCAAATATCTCCAAACAGTCTTCCCATTGTAAATACATTGGATTTGGATACTAAGGCTTTCCTTTGGTGAGAATTAAGCAAATGCTTTGTCTGCCAGAGTGCTACAGAGCTCCCCATTGTGTCCCCTCTCCCAGCCTATATATCCTTGCACAGCTGATGATGTCCATTTGTTACCAGGCAGCAGCTGCCTGCGTGGCCCTTCAATGAAACTGCTGTTCCAGGTATAGAGGCAGCTGCTCTGCCACCAGGTATGGCCAGCAGAGAGGGGAGATTCTCCCCAAAAGGTCACTGCTCTCATGCTATAGCTGGCTTCTGCCCAGTGCTGGTGGTTTTTTACCATTCTCAGTTGTCCTCTTCCAAAGTAGTTTAATGAAGAGAACGTTCTTGCTTTGCTGATGGGGTGCTGTGTTTTTATTTCCTGTTGGATGCCATGCTATTTTTCTTCTTGATCATGTTTCTCAGACAATATGCTGCTGAGCTTCTGCAGGGTTACAGAAATTATCCTGGTAGAGTGGGAATCTAACAACAAATGTTGGGGAGTTTAATGGTTTCATCCTCTTAGTGTTTGTATCCGTGATCCGTGGATATCTGTCTTATGGTAAAAACTGTGTTTCAGCAAGGTTTCTGCTCACATAGAGAAAAATTATACCCCTTTATTTCTTTCTGTGTCATCCAAAAATGTCTGTATGTTGCGTAATGTTACATTTCCCATCTTAATTGGAACATATTTTTATATGAATACACCAAATTGTGGAAAGTAAGATCATCTCACGCAAGGCCCTTCACGCAACCCATCTGCAACAGGGGGGGCAGTTTGGGTGTTTTGTTTTGTTTTTTTTGGGTTTTTTTTGGTTTTTTTTTGTTTTGGTTTGTTTGTTTTATGTTTTTTGTTTGTTTGTTTGGGTTTTTGGGGTTTTGTATGTTTTTGGGGGGGTTTGGGGGTTTTTTGGGGGGTTTTTTGGGGGTTTTTTTGGGGTTTTTTTTTGGTCATATGTAGAGAAAACAATACTTACGCCACGTTTAGTCCTGAATTACTGAGTTAACCTTTCATCCCCCTGCCGGGGCAGCTGTCACCCCATGTCTGGGGAATGCTCCTGCAAGCCAGGCTGGTCGGGGCTGTACTGCAACGAGACGTGTTCGCCGGGCTTCTACGGGGAGTCGTGTCAGCAGATCTGCAGCTGCCAGAACGGGGCCGACTGCGACAGCGTCACTGGGACCTGCACCTGTGCCCCCGGATTTAAGGTAAAAGAGGTCTCACTTTCACAGTTTCACAGTTTCCAGCCCCAGTTGTGCAGCAAATTCTTGAGGGTGCCACCCCGTCCCTTTCTCCTCCGCTGCGGTACAAGGGAAGTGAGGGCGTTTGGGTAGCGCTGCTTGTGCTGTAGGACGCTGAGAAATCAGCATTTCTGGTGGGTTCTCACTGCTGCAGTGGAGGCGTTTTTAGAAGGAGAAGTTAATTTGATTTCTGAGATGTTGGTAAGAATGAGGGCGTGCTGTTGAGGTGTAAGTAAAGGCAGGAATGATGGGTTTCAGTCATCAACTCCTCACGCTCCATCCACAGAAACTTCAGCCAAAAGCACTTCTTTTTATACTTCAGGACAGATTATTCTGCAACTTTTACACACATTTGCTGTTACATGTGCTTTGGATGCTAATCTAACATTTTACAGTACGACTGTTCTTGTGAAAGTAATAACTGAAAACGTCAGCCAAATTAGCTCTTAAAAATATTTTACATACCCACATAATTTACCATTAGACTTCTTTCTTACTGTGTTTTGACTTCATAAAGAGCTTCTTTATTACTGTCCTCTGATCCACCTGATCTAACCAGGTGCTATGTGAGTTGAGCTCTCACAGCAAGCAATAGAAAACTAATACTTGAAAAGATTGAAAAGACTTTAAAATACTTCAAAAGCACAAAAAGTGTCCTTCTCCCCTAAATTAAAGAAAATGACAGCCTAGGACATGCATGGTCTGTATTTTTGCTGGCTTTTATATCACTTGAGTCAGTTGTATTTTCTGAGCCTCCTCAATTGGTTTTTAGACTCTTTTTAGACACTTCTTTTATAATTCAGGGTGCATCTTGTGGTACCCCTTGTCTCCCTGGGACATATGGAGTGAACTGCTCCTCCGTGTGCAGCTGCAAAAACGGGGCCGCCTGTTCTCCTGTGGATGGCTCTTGTGCCTGCAAAGCAGGTAAGTGTCTCCTCAGATGGATTTCATTTCCCTGTAACTGTAAAATGAAATTGGGTTTTTGAAGTAGAGAAGAGGAAACTTAATGAGAAGCAGGCACTTGATGCTTCTGCTGCTCTGGGAGGTGAAAACAAGGAAAATGTATTCTCAGGGAAGAAAATTTGTTCTCTGCTCTGTCAGGAGGTCTGTGGGATGTACCCTTTATCTGATGTCAGCATTCCTAATCAAAATCATACAGAATCCCAGAACGGTTTTGTTGGAATTACATAACTTTTCTTTTTTTTTTTTAAATTAATGGTTTTCATTAACTTTTAATAATTTGTTTTTAATTAGTCATAACCCGCATGTTGACTACAAGCAGTGTGTTAGTTTTGAATCACTTCTAGCCACAATTTAGCAAAGTTTTTCATAAGCAGCTGTTGTGGGAATACTTGGGAAAAGTTACTGAAACTTCAAGTTTTCCTTAGCTAATTTTGATGTGCTTCAGTGAACAAAGCCTGGGGAAGGGGGAGAGAGAGAGAGAGAGATGTGTTGTTTAAAACGAATATGAGAAGTGCAGAATTTATGGGCTACAAAGACATTTCGCAGAAACCAGAAGATGAGGAAGACAGCAAGATAACTAAGGCTCCATACATGTGTGTTGGAAGCTCCCTACCTGTGGAAAAGATAATAAAAATAGTAAAAAATACAGATTTATTAGCCTGAGAAGTGAGGAATCTATTACCAATAGAGGATAGAATGCTACATAATGAAAGAGAATTACGTCATTTAGAACCAATGAATAATAATTTCTTTGTTTGCTAAAAACGGATAAATAAGTGAAAAAGTTTAGTGTCTGCATCTGTGTAGAGGCCAGAATTTTGTCAGCCACACACACACAGACCCTGACCAGGAATAGACCAATGCCTGACTTGCTGACAGTGAACACAGTGTTAGAGGGGTTTATTTATAACAATGATTTTGGAGGATTTGGTAACAGTTTGGGTTGGAAGATCATCATTCCACCCTCTGCCATGGCAGGGACACTTTCCACTGTCCCAGGCTGCTCCACGCCCCAGTGTCCAGCCTGGCCTTGGGCACTGCCAGGGATCCAGGGGCAGCCCCAGAGCCAGGGCCTGCCCACCCTACCAGAGAACAATTTCTAATTCCCAATATCCCATCTAAATAGAGTTTGCTAGAAAAACAGCCACTAAATTTTTCAGAGACTGATAACTGTTACATCACTTATGCAGCAAATGTGGAACTTCTGCCCTTTCCAGAAGCAGTATGGCTACTTTAACCCTGTTCAGGTTGATACTGCAAAGCAGCTAGGTCGTGAGGATAAAAATATTCCTTGGGCAATGCAGAATCCTATCTTCCTGTACCCCATGGACTTTTAATCACACTACAGTGAAAGAGGACAGCAAAAAGTAAAATTTAACTGATCCTAGGTACTTGTCATGTAAACAAAGGAAGATAGTAAATCCTGGGGAAATCAGGAGAGGCAGCAGAGGGAGAGTGTCTCAATTTCCTAGTCAAATTACAAGAACTACATTTTTTCCTGAAATGACCCCTGAATTTGAAGTTATCAATGAAGCACGAGGCAGCCTGATTGCTGTGCATGTGTTTTGCACAGCCTATTGATCAGTCTCAGTGCAGAATTATTTTTCCCTCCACTTACTGTAAACAAGGTACAAAATTAGAAACTTGGCCTGTGTCACTGGTGATGGTAATATGTGACTGACTGCCTCACACTGTTCCTCTTGAATCTGATGGATGATCACATTTTAAAAAATCTATTCACATCCCAGTCTATCCAGTCTGCAAACCATTGCTATTGGGCACGATCAGTGGTGAATGCTGCATTTTACAGCTATTTTCCATTACATTTCTTTTTGTATTTGGAGAGAAGTACAAAAATCATCTAAAATGTCTTCTGTGTTTCCTCAAAGGATCTAGTTTATGCAATACTTGTATTTTTTCTCCTTTTGTTTGGTTACGTACATGTTAAAACCATGTTGCAGACTGTCTGAGTTGAATGCTGGTGGAACAATTACAAAAGCAGCAGCTTGAGCCTAGGGAAAATATTCCTAATTATTTTCAGGCTACAGCTTAACACTCTCAGTGTAGTTTAGAGCTTCTCAGTGAAATGTCAAGGTGTCTCTATTTCCATTTCAGATCTTCCATCAGTCTCTTTTGCTTGTTGGCACCCATCTGCAGATGTGTGCTGTGCACAGATGTTACAAGGTGCCCTTGAACACCTTTGTTCCAGCCTGGAGAGGCCCTCAGATGAAGCAGCTGATAAATCCTGCAGCGAATTTTACCCCAGTATTGCCCATCTTAGAGACGTGAAACATCCTCTGAGAGGAATGGGGGAAAACCTGATTAATTTCTGACTTTAATCCCATTTCTTTGGCAGGTTGGCATGGTGTGGATTGCTCCATAAATTGCCCCAGTGGCACGTGGGGACTGGGCTGTAACCTGACCTGCCAGTGTCTTAATGGAGGGGCTTGCAATGCTCTGGATGGAACCTGTACCTGTGCCCCAGGATGGAGGGGAGAGAAATGTGAACTCCCTTGCCAGGTAGTTTAATAATTCCACTGAATTTTGAGGTTTTTTGTAGGAGAATATTGGGCAGGGAGGGGCATCTGCCATTCTTTGTCTCCATGGGGATGAGTCCTTTTGGAGCACACAGGATGGGGTGCTGGGTCAAGGACAGGCACTAAAACATTTCTTATAACATTTCTTCATCAAATGCTATCAGACTGCTACTTTTAAGCGTAAATAATTAGAGAAAAATACAAAAAAAATACACCCCAAATCAAATAATGTAATTTTAATTACTTTTTTCCTTATGTCTGTGCTACAACATGAACAAAGAATTTTTATTCCCTCTCAGTCAAAAGTGAGAAGCTGCTCTTACACCCAGTTCCATCACAGGTCTTTGCTTTTCTGCTGGGGCTTTGGCTTCTGCTCTCTCCCAGACTTTGGAAAATCAGAAATCATTGTGAGGACAATGGCATGCTCCCTATCAGTTCTGTTCCACCTTGTAATCTGCAGCTTTGGGGAAATAAAATACATAAATTCAGATACGTAATTTCAGAAGCTTTTAAATCGTAAAATTCCAAGTGGATTTGTTTTATTGTGTAAGTTTTTAGTTTCAATTATATTTTATACACTGAAAAGAAATATTTTATAAAAAGTGGGTTTTTCCAGGGTCCACTGTTTTCAGTGAGGGGCTTAAATTTTCTGGGGAACTTCTAACAAAACTAATAAAATAAATGCTCTCTGCCCTTCTTTTTCTTTCCCCTGTCAATTGTTAATTTTTGCAATGTATCTGCAGGGCAGGTTGTTGGTTTGGTGTAACTACAAAGGAATCACCTGAAAGGAGCACACACCCTGTAAATATCACATTTAGGCTTCTTTCAGTTTGGACAAGCTCTACTGAGCAATGACATGATGAGAGTAGCTGAACTACAGCAGAAAACCAGAAATCACCTCATTTTCAATGAAAATTTTTTTCTGCTGGACTGCACTAGGAACGCTCAGGAGTGATTTTTTGGGTCTTCGCTTTTGGCTTTAAGATGAAGCACTCCTGTAGTGAGTAAAGTGGCAAAGAAAATGGAATATATTCTGGAAAGCTGATGGCAGTACCACCTGTGTGCAGTGTTTCCAGCAATGCATCTCCATCAGAAGACTGATTTTTCTGTTTCCTCAAGCAGCTTTGTTTATCACTTAGTGCCTGATTCTGAAGGGCGATGAGACCTCCCAAGCTGCATTAGCTCTTCCAAAACTGACATTTAAAAAATAGATGCATCATTTCAGAGCAATTGCATCTCTATCCCAAACTTAGTAAAATAAAGCTTAAAAGTATTTCTGTATCAGATAATTCAGCACGCCCAAGCTCACTGTCTTCCTCTCCCTCTCTCCATCTGTATCAAACAATGTCCATAAGCATTTACCTGTTTCAAATGCAAATTCTGCTTCAAAATTCCAGAACAGGGGAATAAACAGAAATTGTTTATTCAAATAATAATAATAAATATAATAATTTATTTAAAAATAGTTCAAATACTTGCAGTTGTCTGAAATGATTTTCATGTCTGAGCAGGGACTTTATTTAAATCAATGTATTTCAGTTTGTTTCAGTAACTTCAGAACATTATTATCACTGCTCAGATTGTTGTTCAAGATTTGAACTACAGTTTGGACTTCAGTCCAAGTACATAGCAGGCTAAAAATACTGCTTTTCAACAGCATATTTGAGGATTTCCTTTCATTCCAAATCTGATTATATGCAAAGGAAATGCTTAATCTTTTCTTTTCTGTATATAAAAATGTATTGTTGAGATGAGTGAAAGGCTCCTTACAGTGAAGAAATGTAAGATTTTGTTCTACTTTAGACTTGAAAGACTGGCAGTTGAATAGCTAAATCCTGTGGCACTCAGTTGAAATGTATGCATGAACATCAAAGAACAGCAGATTAATTTTCATATAGGTTTTATTCAGATTTTTAATGTGACTGACACAAATTTTTAGCTTTGAATGTAAATTATTGGGGTTTAAACCTGACATTTTTTCTTTTTTTTGCCTTTGCTGTGGGTAACCCTGAAGTATTACTGTAAATTATGCTGGCCTTTTTTCCATGCCTTTTTTTTTTTAATTTGGTTTTGACTTTTTATTCAAGACTAGTTGATTGTTATACTTTGCCTTGTTTGGAGATTGTAAAGCATCTGCTCTTCTCAGTTTCTTGGGTTGATTTTGTGTGAAATTATCCACAAATCTGTGTGCCAGCTCCTATGGAAGAAGCAGGAAAAGCAAAATCAAATGTTTGGATGTTTCCCATGAAAAAAGAAATACACCAACAGGGTGATCCAACTTGTGACTTTAATCTCTTTTTGGTCCAAAAAACGTTGCATAGGTAAAAATAAAAGTTTGATTTTGTGCACTGTTCCATAGCCAAAGATTATCTCTTTTTGATAGAGTATATGTAGTAATGCAGAGAGAAATGTTTTTAATCAAGGGAAATGTTTCTAATTAAAAGAAAGTGATAGTTTGCTTGATTTATGCAGTGAACCTCACACTGAAGGTATCTTGTAATTTAATGGTTTTCACTCATTTCCTTTAAAATTATACCTCTGTGTGGTACCCATTTTGACCCATAAGCAGAGATCTCAGAGTTTGATGCAGAAGGGAGACTTAATTCCTTTAGTCTGGGAGTTTTCAAGAGAGCATAATTCATTCTTTATCTTCCCCCTTGTAATGAAAAAACGAAAGTGTAGGATGCTGACACGTTCCAAACACCGCAAATATTTTACATTATTTACAGCCTGGAGATTCAGGAGAGGTCCGTGGCTGCTTTTTGAGGCTGGGCTGACCCTACCTTGTCTCTCCTCTAACTCCCAGCTGCCATCATCTCCGGGGTGTTGTGTTTTGTTTTTTGTGTTGCCACAGGATGGTACCTACGGCCTGGACTGCGCCGAGCGCTGTGACTGCAGCCACGCCGACGGCTGCCACCCCGTCACGGGCCACTGCCGCTGCCTCCCGGGATGGTCAGGTACAGCACACACCCTTGGGAAGCACGAAAACAAGAGTTTCCCCCCCAGGGGGACTTGGTTTTGCAGGCAAAGGAAGAGTTTATGAGGTTGGAAGGGGAAAGAGCCCCCCCGCCCCGTTCTGTAGCCACTGTGTCCCTCCTGTGACTCACGGGCGGGGAAGTTTTGTCCAGTGTGATCTGCAGAAAACTGGGAATGGAAAGGGAAACTTTAAAGCTTGGGCACCTCCACTACACAATTCCTTACAAAAGTGGTGATGAGCTGTACATATCCAAGGTTGTTTTGGCAGCTTTGGGGTAAAGCATCATGTACAGGAACTCAGGAAGCTTTGTTCAGGCAGCCAAGAAGAGAACGAACCATTGTCCCAACTTGTCAACCTCCTAACTTGTCTCAAACCAAGACAACTGTGCTGCCATTTCAGTGTCTCAACACATTTTTAAGTTTCTCTGCAGATACTTCGTCCTCTACAAAAATTTTCTCACAATTTTTTTTTTTTTTAACATTGTGATTTTAAGGATTATTGTCAGTTGAATCATTCACCAAAATTTTTGTTGGGCGCTGCTGTTGCACCCTCTTGCTAGTGGAGAGAGAGATTTTTTTTGAAAACGTGGTGGAGCTGTGCAGAAAGGCAGCTATCATGAAATGTTCCCTTTATCTCTAGGAGGGAGTTTTGGGTCTCACAAGGATTCCTAAGCTTTAAATTTGGAAGAGCCCTTTGATCTTCTGTAAAGTTTAATTAACAGTGTAAGTTTTCCCCCCTTGGAGTGTTCCAGCTGCCTCTCTGTGATGCTGCAATGTTGCAAGGGTCACACAGGTCTCACATCACCTGTCTGTGTGGGCTCCTTCCATTTAGTAATGAAGAGTCAGCATGAAAAGCAAATCTTAAATGAGCAAAGCATGTTTGTGCTCTGAAAATCAGTGATCTGTGTTTCATTTGTGACTTTAGACCTATTCCACTCTTCTATAAACTAATGTTTAGCCTAACTGACTTGTAGGTTCATGATAGAATTGTTTTCTTTTTTTTAATGGTGCTTTTAGACAAAGTAGGTAGAGGTGAGCTTATAACCTCCTCAGATAGGTACGGTCTTGCTATTGCTTTTTTCCCAAACCTTTATTTTTCTATGCTCTTTCTTCCTAGCTCTGTGGATGGATTGCCAGCATCTTGTTTGAAGTACATAATACTTGGTGTCTACTATTCAGGTTGATTAACTGTAGCTGATTACAGCTTACCTGCTGTTTTTTCTCCTTTCTGTTCAGATGAACATGACTTTTATGATTACTGGGGGTAGGAAGTGGAAATCTCTAGGGGATACAGATACATAGGTGGCACAAAGAGCTCCTGCTTTGCTCTGGAAGACCAAACCTCTCTGCTATTTACTCATTTTTTCTGTTTATTATCTCTTTGAGAAGGCCTGTCTCACCATTTCCTGTAAGTGTGAGTGAGAGGAGCTTTAGGAGCCAGCACTCACTTAACTAAGGCAGGACTTTTGGTTCAATTCTCTTCCCACAGGCTGCAGTGTGACTTGCCATCAGCCACTCAGATGCCTCAGGAATGCAGAAAATAGTAGAAGCTACCTGAGTAAATTACAAAAAAATACTATTAGCCTTATACCAGCTATTGCTGTTTTTTCAGACACTACTTCATGTTTATTTTGTTAAGATGTCAATGTCCTTAACTTTCAGGTAGTTTTCAGGTAATTTTGTGTGTGTGTTTGGACACATTTCCACAAACTTACATCTGCTCAAAATGTGATCTCGTAAATTACTAAATGTACTAATCAAAGAATACCCACCATAAAAAGATGTGAAGAGTTGCTTATCCATAATGGTGCAGGTAAGTTCACAAGTCCTAAGGGCACAGCTTGAAGTACATCCTGTGAGTCTTCTAAAATTGAGACAGACAATCAGGGTCAGAATGTGTTAATGAATGGATCCAGGTTAAAACAGGCAGTTTTGAAAGGCCAGATTAAAAATCTAGCAGCATTTTTTATAACAGGTTATAAAAATGACCTGGCCAGTGTGATATAACTAACCCAGGGTGTGACAGAGGCTTCAAGTGCGCCTTGACTGTGCTTGGATTCAGGTGTGGAAAAGGATAATATATCAATAATATAGATTGTATAACATATAATAAGATAAAGACATAATACAGTAACTTTGTGTAGTGAAATCTTACTTCACCTTTGTTCTTAAAAGGAAAAATACTTCACAAGAAAGAGACTTGAGGCCTAATTATTGATAAAATGGAGCCCCCCATCCCTGGATGATGTCACCAGAACAGCATGTGTGTGACAGACTAGTTTTGACATGTTGGTGATGTCTAGACACACTTTACAACATCCACAGCATAGCTCACTTTATACTCAGTGTCTGGAAAAAAAAAAAAATCCTCCTCCCACACTTCGCATGTCAGAGCAATACCCAGAGAGGAATCCAGGCTTTGTGCAGATGCTTATATTTGGAATGATTAAAAAAAAAAAGGAGGGAATACTTAAGGAAAGGGCTCTCAAATGGCTGTGCTGTAACAGTGCATTGCAGGAATAGCAGAAGATTACTGTAGGATTAAGAGGGGAGGTTGTGCATAGGGTTGTGTGGAGAAGCAGGTGGAGGATGTGTGGAAAATCCAGGAGCTTCTAAAATGAAAGAAATTATGTGGCTTGGCCTTTGTTTTTGTTTTGTTTTTGGGCTGGGTTTGTGAAAGTAACCATCAGACATACTAGTTTTGGGTGGGTAGTGTTACCTACCTAGTTGAAAACCAAAGGGAGGGAAAAACAGATTTTGGGTCAGTTTAATGCTTATCTAACCCAAATGAAGGATTTAGTTGTTTAAAACCAATGGTGTTAAACCAGTTTTAAAAATAAATACATTTTGAGGAAGCTTAAAAACGTCAACTTGTGAGCATTTTTTGGTTTTAAGCACAGATAAATCCATGATGCCCAGGTGAACTTCCCAAAATGTTTTGATGCCATCAAAACAACGCAGACTTTCCAAGAGGGTGCTTTAAACGCAGCATTTTCCTCAGCCCTGTGAACAGAACAGCTATCTGCATTTCCCCCGGGGAATTTCTTTAGAGGGAATAGTTTATGTAACTTTTTAGAAGCAAATGGAGTGACACAGTTGCCCCACAAGGCTGGGGAGCAGGAAACACTGCATGGGGAGGGTGGGTTGGTGACCTTGGGGTGTGAGGGAGCTCTGGGCTGCTGACGTGGGCACAAGGGCTTGGCCTCAGCCTCCCCACTGGGTCAGCACTGAGATGCTCTAAGGTTTAGTTTTGTTAAGTAGTTTTTAGTGTCTTTTTGAGCATGCCCAGGGTGTTCTCCTTATTAGGTTAACAATATTAGTAACCTTATTAGGTTACTTACATAGGAGTAAAAGTTCGGTTTTTGACACAACTATTTTTTGTTAAAATAGTTTTAACACTATTATCGTGTTAAAAATAGTCAAGAAACAGTTAAAATTAACTTTCATTAGATCTCTGTTTTTATTTGGGGTTGCTGGTTTTCATTGGGGTTCTGTTTCGTGCTAAACAAAAGCGACTTAGGTTTTACAGGACCCCTGTTAGAAATCCTGTGCTCTTTCGTAGTTCGCAAAATGTTTTCCCTCTGCAGCAGCTTAATTCTGCTTAGGGAAGGAAGAGTTAAGGGTGATGCTTTTTTCCTGGCAGCCTGACCATTCCGTCACGTTCCAGGAGCCACATGACGGGATGGCACAAATGAGAAACATCCGCCCACACAGAGGATGATGTCTGCCCCAAACTCCCTCATCCCTTGACATTTTCACTGCATCTTATAAATAGCTTCTTTTTCATTTGGAGGGAAAATTCTTTTTCATTTCTCAGTAGCCAGAGAGTGGAAAAGAGTAAGAACTATTAAAATGGAAAGCAGAAGAAACACACAGAAAATACACTCTCCTGATAGTTAATGATAATTCTCCTATTAAATGATACCAAAACTTTTGGTTAACTTCCACTACAAAGGTACATCTAACACTTCTCTCAACAAGCAAACCAGCAAGCACCGTGATAGTTTCATCCCTTAATCTTACCTGTTCTGCAAGCAGCTGTCAAATTTCTCCCAAATTTCCTGAAAGATTAAGGAACTCATATTCTTGCAGAGGTTTTAAATGCATTAAAGCATTAATCAATTAAGTTAAGTAAAGCAATATGATTAATTAATTAAAATGGCAAAAGCATTTTCCCTCCAGACAGTTTATTAGTGTAATTCCAGTGTTGTGGGTGTTCCTGATCAGACATCTCTGCTCTGCTCCCCCTGGTGCAGCACCTTTGCATGTGTGAGGAGATGTCACGTCAGGGTGACGCGACATTTGTTACTCTCAAAATCGATTTAAAGGCTACGTGATGCCAGGGATTATGAAATACCACCAGTCTGCTATCTAGTACCAAAACAATGGCAGTGGTTTGTGGAAAAGACAGATGCAGTAATACCAGCCCACATTTGACCAGCGGGCAGGGCGTTCACCCACAGGCTGCAGCAGGAGGGGTGTCAGTGACTTTTTCTGTGCTGGACACCTGCTGGCATTACTCAGCTCAGGCATCACCAGATGTGTTGTTTCTGTGTCCTTCCATGTGCCTCTGACAGTATTCCTGAGAGGCACATTTGTTGCTGGATTATAAAGGGGAGGTCTGCCATCTGACACCCACCCCGCTGGTGGAAACACCCAGGTCTGCAGCTCTGCCTTCACCCTCAGCTTTCCATGAGTGTGCATTTTAACCTGTCCTACAAAGCAAAAAAACCAGAATTGGAAGGGTTCTTTCGTGGGTCTTGCTCACCTTTGGAGCAAAAATGAGCTGCTGCTGTAGCACCAGTGCACCCAAGCTAGGATTCTCTTGTGAAAACATAATTTTCCCTCCACTGCCACCAGTTCCACCCAGCCTCCTGAAGGATGAGGCCCCATTGGAAGGAATATTCAGTGAGCTGCAAAATGAAATTACTTCTGGGCACTCTCTCATGATAAATGACAAATTTGCTTTTCAAGCTTGGGGAGAGGAATTCTCCAATAAGAGGTTGGGTTCCACCCTACATCTGGGTTTTGCTGTGTCTGTATGGCTGTTCTCTGTGCCTGTTCTCTGCTGTGGTGGATTTTTATGCAGAAGAAATACCACCCTTTTAGAAAAAAAAAATAGCTTTAAATCACTGATTAGGTGGACCTGTTTTCTGCCTAGAAGAAGTTGAAAAAGGGAGAAGTCTTATTTCCTGGTGGCTACCTAGGGATTGATAGATGAAAAGAAGAGCACCTCTGGAGTGGATAACAGTATGTAGCAAGAGCGTGGCCTTCAGAAGGATACCGCAAATACTTCAAAAGGGACTCTGCTACTAAAATTTGCAGATAAGGATTTCTGCCTTCAAACTCAGATGTCCTTGTTGACAGCCTTTTCTAGCTGGCTTCCTACCAAAATTTCCAGCCATGACTCTCCTGCTGCTGCAGGGAAGCAGCTGAAATCTGAACTTCTAGAGAAAAATCTCTGATCCTCTCATTAGCTCCTCAGTTTGGGACTCTTAAATTAATTCCTCTTGCTACCTTCAGCAGTGGAGTAAGGTGCCACCCTCCCTCAAAGACAGTGAGGGTGCTTTAAAATAGTGCCTGTGACATTTTTCACCACCTCTCTTTCTTTAGGCTGCCTGTTATTTGACAGAGAAATTAGGAAAGTAATTCTCACCCATCAGAAGTTGCAGCTGCCTTGAAAAGAAATGTTAGTTTTTCTCAAATATGAAGGGCAAGCTCTTGGACCATAATGAGAAAGCATCATTAGTTTTAATGACACCAGGATTCCTCCAGCCTTTGAAAGTCTTGTTCCTTCTTTAGTTTGGGCTGCTACATATCCAGTTTTGCACTGGCACGTGGGAAGTACACAGTATATAAATAGTATATAAATAGTTTTTAATGCTGAGGGGTTATACTGGAAAGTTCCATGTGTGTTAACATAAATTGCACTGCAAATACAAGTTCTTTACAAAAAAAAAATACTCTTCTTAAAGTTCGGATAACCTTTTATCAGACTAATGGAAACATAATAAGGTCTAAAACAGCACTTACTCCAATAGTAAATTTGCCTGGGAAGATAGTAAGAAATAATTGGTAATTTTTTTTCCCCCCGCTTCAAGTGCTAAAGCAAATCAGCTCTTTGTTGATCTGACTCGGGTGGATCACCGAGTCTCAGCTTAAAAACACAGCATGGGGAGTGTGCAAATGCTCTGCTAGCATGGGCAGAAGGAGTGGTATCCCTGAAGAATTCTTCACTTCATTCATGCAATTACGAATGCTGGGGGAATGCTGATTTGGATGTGAGGCCCCCAGCATAAAGCACTGGGCATTAAATGCACGAGCATTTCTTCAGAGCAGCTTAGCTGAAGTTTATCATGACCATTCAGCTATTGCCTAGCAACTCGTGAAGGCCATCAAAGAGCTCTTTGTCCATAGCTCTGGCAAAAACATTTTCTCGCAGATATCCTTATCAGTATCAGAACCAACATGAAAACTTAATAAAAACAATTTTATTGTGTCAAGAGATTAATACTTGCACGAAACTCTGGCAGTCATCAACCAGTTGGTAACACTGTTGTAAAAAGTGAGTCTAATCTTGCTTTGCAAGTTCTAGTAAAAATGCTTTTTTTTCCCTGAATAATTTGTGGCTTTTTTATCAAAGCATAGCTTTCTTTGCCGAAATTTCATAGAAAGCATCACTCTGGAAATTAATTTTTAAATTTTTTTTTCAATGCTTTAATATTTCTAACCTGTTCTTTCTCAAAAATACACATTTGGTTTTTACAACCATAAGATTCAAAACTCACCTTGTTATTTTTAAGTGCCTTGGGAACTTACCTAAATAAATAAATAGTGAGTGAGATTGAAAACTATCTTCATAAGTAGAGATGCAGTAAATAACTAAATTATTTCGGCCTTGCTGCATTGGTTCTTTACACTCAGAGGAGTAAAACTGATTTTCCTAATGATCAAGAGTGAATATAATAAAATTACAGCGAAACAGAATTGTGTTCAGCAGTCTTTCAGTGTGTTGTCATCACTGTTACCCAGTGACATTTAGTGCACACTGTTTATTTGCTAAGTAGAATGATGCCATTCTTCACCTCCTCATAAGGGATGGGAGTGGGAGATAAAAAGCAGGTTTTTTCAGTTTCCCTAAGGGATGGTTTTCCCTGATGTGTACTGAAGGAGCCTTTTTCCCCCCCTTTTTCCATTTTTAGTGGTATTTTCTGTTTTAAGCCCCATGGCTCTGTGCAGCATGGGACCCATTGTCTTCCCCATCCCAGCGTGCCCGCATCACCCTCGGACACTCCGCTGTCATAAAGCATCCTCTGTGCACAGATCAAGGCAGTATAATTGAGCCTGGTGTTATTGTATGTCACTGGTCTACATAATCTCAGATAATGCACTTTGGTAGCTCTTGGCAACCACTGGCTTGTTAATAGTGACCATTATACACTGGGCACCGCTGACACCCCATTGAGGCTGTGGAAAAATGTCTTTTCTGCAGCTATGTGTGATATGGCAGATAACCCTCTGAGGGGCTCTGCCTGTGTTTTCACAGACTTGGAGACCCAAATTCTCAAGTTTGGGAACACCAGGAAAAGCAGCAGCTGGAAGTAGTAGTGGTCTTGTTTCTGGGAAAAAAAAAAAAAAAAAAAAAAAAAGTTAAATGCATTGATGTCACAACTGCCCTTGTGCACCAGCATCTCTCAAAATCAAACCTCTCTCTTTAATTTGCTTAAATGAGTTGATGAAAAGTTTGAACTGGAGTGCTGGGAAACGAGTCAGCACTGACGCTCAAATGTAGATGGAGACAGAAGAACGACAGACGCTCTCTAGGCAGGCAGAAAGTGAAGAAGGAGTGATGTAAGCAGCCTTTCATTTTCTGACAATAGGTTTGGTTTAGGTCAGTACTGATGACCATTGTGCAGTTGGGGCTTTGAGGTAGCCTGGGTACAGTCTGTCAGTATCTGGATTTTTAAAGCCAGGTGTTCTTCTATCGTGCTGGCACAGGTTGGTGCAATCTGTTGAAACACATATTTGACTCTTCAGTCTGTTGATTGTCCTGCAGAGAAAAACAGTTCAAGAGTCTGGAGTTCTACCTTTCCTCTAATTAGAGAGTTGGTTTTTAGATATGGGCAGCTTTGCAAGGCACATGCTGGGGGTGTTGAGGAATCACCTCTTAGTCTGCTCTATCAGCAAACCATGTAATTATTTCTCAGGATTTTTACAAGCTGTGGGTTCAAAGTTAAAAGTTTTTTTTTTCCTTGTCACATGTAAAACTGTTTTGCTTTTTGTAGGACCCTGGCAGCCATTGAACCTGTGGCATATTTTGCTGGAAGTACTTACAAAGCAAGACATGCTTGTGGTTGGATCCAGTCCACTTTTCCCTTAGTGGAGAGTTCATTCAGTGGAGGCATTACAATAAAACTTTATTGTTAATGCAAAGTGCTGCAGACACAATAGGGTCTGAGTTCCACGGTGGTGCCTGCTGGCATTTAACATGCACAGTGCTTCTTAAAAAGCAGGGAAATTATATTTAATGCTGCTGCATTGTGAAGAAAAATGACAGGCAAACAAACAAAAGAACCCAGCAAACAAACTCTGATTGGATGATTGTAATGGGTGGTGTGTATTAGGATCTATGTGTAGAGATTCAAGTTGTGGCCATTTTACAATCAATTTTATACTGAAACAGGTTAAACAAAGCACTGGCTGACCAGCATCCTTAACACTGTGGCAGCTCAGCATTTTGGAATGCTCACGTGGTGTGTTTGGAAACCCTTTGTGTGCACTACATTTTTCCGTTCAGTACGAGGCTGAGCAGTAATCAGCTCACCACTAATTAGAAATCATTCCGTGTCCCGCACCCCATTATTATACACAAGTTATATCAGACACAAAGAATGCTCAGAGGGAAAAGTTCCTGCAATACCTTCTGTCGTGCTTTTCCCAAACATAAAATCTGAAACCAAAAACCTTCTGCTGTTTTGAAGCAGCCATTATGGAGGAAGCAAAAGCCATTTATGTACCTCTCACCAAAACTGGAATATGAGGGAAATTCACTGTTCTGAGGAAGGCAGGAACAGAGATGCAGGTTTATCTTGTACTTTCCTCACGTTAGTGATGTTTTGATAAACAGGTTTGTGAGCTGTGTATTAAAGTTCAGCAAAGGTTTAACCTAACTGTGCACGAGAGCTCTTCACAGATGTTTTGTTTGTTTGTGGTTGCAGGTATTCACTGTGACAGTGTGTGTGCTGAGGGACAGTGGGGTCCAAACTGCTCCTTGCCTTGTTACTGCAAAAATGGAGCATCCTGCTCTCCAGATGACGGGATCTGTGAGTGTGCACCAGGATACAGAGGCGCCACTTGCCAGAGAAGTAAGGACAACATAAATACTTCAAAAATCTCTGTTTCTCCCCAGCTGCTTGGAAAACATATCATACAACATCCTAATGCTTTGCTAATTGCAGTCTGAAAGGGTAGGACACCCTCCTTGATTGGACATTTTGTCAAAACACATGAATATTCAGAAAAAAAAAAAGGGTTACCTGAAATTAACAGATGTGTCCATCTAGTAGTGCTCTTCTTGTTATGGTACAGCTTTCCTTTTATTCATTATTATTATTATTTATTGTCTGTCCTGTGGCACTGTTATGAACATGACTTTCCAAGACGTGTCATAGGGGATTCCATTCTAAAGCATTGATGAGTGTTAAGTTTGTAATACAGGTAAATAAAACATACTTGAGTTTCAGAAACTAAAAGCCTTCCCATTGTCTGCTAGGAACCAATAGCTTAGTTAATATTTGGGGCTTTAACACTTGTTTTGTAAGAATAGTCAGTGGGATCAGGCCCCACAATGAGCAGAGAATGTCAAATGTACCCATGGCTCCTTTTGAAAAACTTGTCTGGGTAAAATACAAATTTCACAAAGAGAGATACAGATGAACTAAGGAAAATCGTGCCAGAATTAGGGAGGTAAATAATAAGTCTGCCCTCCCAAGATTTGTCACAGTTTGCCAGCGGTTCAGCTGTCTTCAGTTTGAACCTCTGAAGCTGTGAGGGAAAGGTGTTCAGGGAAGAGAAATGTGATTTGTCTGGAACTGGAGGGGAGCCCAGTTTCCAGAGTAGGTCTCCCAGAAACAGGATCCAGGAGCCGGTGGGCTAAAGACAAGCAAAGATGCTCCTGGCTCTTCCAAAAGAAGCTTAAAAGGCAGGAGATTACCTGAAATGGTCACTGTCAGGAGAAGGAAAACCAGAGGAAGGTGAAGTTCTGTCAGTCCAGGAACGGCAACATTTCCAGCTGAAGGCTGTGTCGCGGCACTGCTAAATCCCACATCAGTGTGGCATTAGTATTCCTTGAGCATTCCTGACTGTGAGCACTAATTATTCTCACTATCTAATCTCCGAGGGCCCTGCAGTCAATCAGTGCATCCAAAGTGTAGCACTGCCATGGAAAAATGTTCCCTGGTGTTTTGGAACTGTGCCTATAACCTGGACAAGGGGCTCCCAGCCCAGTGCCCCTCTGAGGCACGGTCTGCAGGCTGGGAAGACAAAGGTCATAGGAATAATTTGGATCCTGGTCAGAAACTGCCTTTTCAGTAAACAGGAAGACCTTCTGGCACTGTTTCACTTGGAGAAGTTAATCTCTCTGGAGAGATCCTGGCCATATAACTTGTATCAAGTGTGTAATTAAAAGACTGAATCTTGAATGAAATCGAAATATTGAAAAGATTCCAAGGTAGTTTAGTCAGTGCTAATTGCAGCTGTTCAGGTATTTCTCTTGATCTCTTACCTAATATTCTAATTTATCAGGAAATAAATGCCAAAAGGGATTAGATCAACAAAGAAGGAGAAGCAGCCTTTCTTCCTCCCCTTTTTTACTTTTACTTCTTGAGAACTCGTGCTTTTAGCATCACAATTAACTGCACAACTCTGTATTTCTGGTCTCAGGTTCCCTGAAAGTTAGAGTGACCCTGTACCATGTAAAAGAAAGGCTGATTGGAAAACATCTGTGCTTTTTATCCAGCGAAGTTGTGGCTATTTGAATTCCAAGCTAGAAAACACATCAGGAATCAAGGTCTAAGATGACCTTACACATCTGGAGATAAAACTATTCTCTCTGTTACTTCAGATGTGCTTCAAAAGATGTCCTTGTTTAGCCAAAAAAATAAAAGCATGTATGCATTCCAAACATTATCCAAGTTCAGGGTGGCTTGACATGTAACGGAATGTCAACAAAGTCGCGATGAAGCGGAATTACGCCAAATCCTTGAGGAGAGGGAGCAGATCTTGTTTTGGGAGTGTAAATCACTGAGCTGCACAGATAACAACGACCACCTGTGGGGCTGGAGAGAGCAGAGCCAGCTCCAAGCCAGGCCTGCAGGGTGGCTGGTGGCAGGAGAAGCAGCAGGGACAGCTTGTCTCCTCTCTGGTTTTCCAGTCTGCTCGCCGGGGTTCTACGGCCACCGCTGCAGCCAGACCTGCCCCCAGTGCGTGCACAGCAGTGGCCCCTGCCACCACATCACTGGCCTGTGTGACTGCCTGCCTGGATTCACAGGAGCCCTCTGCAATGAAGGTACAGCTGGCCATAGAGACCCCCCATGGGATGGTTTCCATTCCATCACTTGGGGGCTGTCAAACCAAAGACACTTTCTGTTGGTGGAGTGTTCATTTATAAATCAGAAGTCTTGGGTTGTTTCATCCTTCAGTGTGAGACTCTCTGTACTCTTGTTTGTGTAGTGAATATGGATATTGTGCTCACTGTAACTTACAATACCTCACTTTACCCTTACACCTCTCTCAATCCAAATATTAGTCGTTTTCTCCTGAAATGAAGAAAATGAAATCTTGTTCTGATCACTAAGGAGTTCTAATTCTGACAATGTTTTCTCAGTATGTCCCAGTGGCAGATTTGGGAAGAACTGTGCTGGAATATGCACCTGCACCAATAATGGGACTTGTAATCCTATTGATAGATCCTGTCAGTGCTACCCTGGATGGATTGGTAGTGATTGCTCTCAGCGTAAGTACCTGGATTTTCTTCACCTTTAATTTTAGGACAAACAGTCAGGGTGCAGCTACTTAAAACACTTTTTTTTTTTCCTTTGGTAAAGAAACACTCTCTTAAGTCAGAAATTAGGACTTCATGGTAAAATAATGGAGAGATAAATAATCCTAAACTTCTCTGGCCAGGCCAAGAACAAAGCTGAAAATTTCTCACACATAGGTTAGTGCTCTGGCTGCACAACCATCCTTGTTCTCACTAAGCATTTGAACATTTTGTTAAGAAATTTTTCACTATGCCTTTTTTTTTTTTTTAAGTGCTTGTAACTCTGTGATGGATTTTCCTCTTTCTTCCTTTTATAAGTGTTTTCACAGATAGACATTTTTAGTGTAATTCTGCCTCACTCAGTGAGTATTGTCTTCCTGTGCTGAACTCACTGGACTCTTCATTACTGCCTAAAAAAGGAGAAGGGAAGGTCCTAATTTTACTGGTTTTTTGTAAAGTTACTTTATTAAGTAGTCACTCCCCGTATGCCTGCATGGGTCTATGAGATTTACTAATTAGAGGAAATAATTGTTTTAAGGAAGACTCACAAGAAGCATATCCAATCCCATAAGGTGCTAAAATCCACGCAGTCTGAAACACACACATGCCAAAATTTCACTCAACCCACTTTTGTGACTAAAAGAAGCTGCTGTACCATACCCTGAAATGTCAGACATTGTGCTGGGGTTTCCAGGGAAGTGCATTTTTTAATGACATAGCTCATTGGTTTATATCATTTACGGTTTGACTGGCCCAGGTTACCAAGCTCTGCACAAGTGCAGGGTAACATCTGGTCAGTTTGGGAAAAGAACCCAAAAAACAACTTTCCTGGCTAAATTCTGTGAAGTGATTAGCATGCACAGCCCACTATGATACCAAAATAAATCTTGGGCCCATTCCTGTAGAAGCCAGTGGCTACAAAGCTCCCTGTTTTTATGGTAAAATAAGTAGGTAGTTGGGAGAGTAGCAGAATAGGGGTATTTAGGAAGAGGAGGGACTTACTCACTGCATCAATATCAAGAAAATGGTGCCAGCAATATGAATGGAAGTGTTTATTGAGGCTGTGCTCAGAGACCATAACAGAGGAAGTTTATTTGCTTTGTATAAAGGCCTTTCGTTCACATGGAAAATAATGATTCCATTAATTTCTTTCAGAACCAGCGACCTTTTTTAAACTTCTAACCTTTTGCCTGTATGTGATTTACATTCCTTCCTAGCTGACCACTAATTTCAAACACAAAAAAATAACAAAAAAATAATTACAAGGCACAACTAAAGTGTGAAAGTAATAAAAAAACAAACTTAGTGGGTGTTTTTTAATTCATCATAGTATAATTTTTAATGAACTGAAATTTGGGGGAAAAAACATGATACTTTGGAAAAGTCCAGCTGACTTATGCATGAATGATTATGCAAATGTTTAAAGAATTCAAGAGTTTTATTGGTCTCAGGAAACCAGATCAGTACAAAACCATAAGGAGTTACTCTTTTAAATTTACACAGGAATAAAACCAAGGCTTCAGTGTCTGACCTCCTGCTTCTCTCCTACAAAATACTGACACTGTATTTCAATAACAATATTTTTAAAGTACTAAAGAATTATTTCTTTTACTATTTATTTTTAAAATACTAACTACTACTTAAAGTACTGCTTTCTTATTAAAGGAAGAAACTCCTCAAGATGAGAATCCTACTCAACAGAAAGGGTCTATTCTTAGAGTACCCTCTTCACTTAGTGATATCTACCATGAAGAAAATTATCATTTGCTGTCTCTGAATAGTAATTAGTATTTTGGAACCACTTCACAGTTCTAGTGGCAGCACATAGCATCAGATTCATCCATCATGACATTTGCAAAGCAGCCAGTAAATTCTGTCTCATAATGAGTCTACATGATTGTGCAAAAAATAATCTCCATTCTGTGGATAATTACTTGGTGTTTAGAAATATTATATTGATTATTGGATAATTACTTGGTGTTTAAAAATATTTTTTTGATTATTGGACCCACGGAAGCAACTGAGTTAACCAGATTAAGGTACAGACCTGATTATCTTCACCACGTTTAGGCAAATACATGAAATTTAACAGTGGAAGCACAAGAAGCAGGCTCAGTATAGGATCTAAAGCTCTAGGCTATATAGGAGTTTCCACCTTCTCTGTTTTCCTTCACTTTTTGAAGTTTAAAAGCTGTATCACCTTGACTGTTTGCAGAGTAAAAAATAAGAAAGGAAACCTAATGGCTTTCTCTGTGAGAAAGCTTCTGTGAATGCCCTATTTACTGAGTACTGAGTATGCATTCTTCACCCATTTAATATTTTTAAGCCCTTTTTACCTGCAGTAAAATGATTCCTTAGCTGAAATAAATGAATAAATCTATGGCTGTTTGCTCAGAACAGAGCAACCCAAAACATGAACTCGGGAGAAAAAACAGCGAACAGCAAACAAAGCAGTGCTGGTGTGTGAATGGAAGCAGCTCTATTCATGTGCATCAAGGAACCTTTGTCATCTGAGGTTAATTAATTGCTCTGGGTTGTTGCAGCTTGCCCACCTTCCCACTGGGGACCAAACTGCATCCACACGTGCAACTGCCACAATGGAGCTTTCTGCAGTGCCTACGATGGGGAGTGCAAGTGCACCCCGGGCTGGACTGGCCTTTACTGCACACAGAGTAAGTGAATTTTGTGCTCGTCCT
Source organism: Agelaius tricolor (assembly GCF_023055355.1). NCBI lineage: Eukaryota > Metazoa > Chordata > Aves > Passeriformes > Icteridae > Agelaius > Agelaius tricolor. The sequence goes on from NW_027269304.1 coordinate 266,076, forward strand.
TAGTCTGAACATCAGTGACACAGTTATCCTCCAGAACAGCTTGAACCTGGAATTCAAGTGCTGATACAGAAGATGTTTTTATTTGGAACCTTGAAAGAGTATTTCACTAGACTGTAACATAATGTCTTCTGGAATTTTTTTCATGTAATAATACATTAATACTGTTTGGGTTTCTTTCTCCTAAGAGGTTTTTGTTAAAGTAAAATAGCTGTGCAGTGACTGGGTGTAGATATGTGTCATTCATTACATGCAGGCTAAGAGTTCATACAAACTTTGATAAATAAACATTTGTTAGAAATAAATATGGGTAAAGCTGACTTCTTATCTTTTTCATATTACACTTTTGGTTTGGTTTACCTTCAATTCAGGTTGCCATCACTGTGATCCTGGCCACAACCCCTGCATTTAACCTCAAGAAAAATTGGACTGCTGACTGTGTTTTGCATTCAGTATTCAAATACATGTTTTTTCATAAAATCAGAACTTTGCTGTTTCAAATGAGTAATGTCATAGTGGCAGGAAATAACAGATACATTACAGGACCATATGGATGCAGTTCTGGGAGACATTCACTATGCTGGTTCAGCTGTCAGCTATCAGGGGTTTTTTGCTTCCTGCTGGTGAATAATGATCTCTTTGCAGTGGTGTGTCTTCTTCATACTGAAATGGTTTCTTTGTGAGTAGCTCAGGTACAATATGTTGCTGTTTTGGCTTTTTTAATGCTTCAGTACAAACCACGAAGGAAATACGGCCAGAGAGTCACTGACTGATGGGCAGACTCCCAAAGTGCCCTCAAATCTATTCGGAAGCCCATTTCTTCAAGGAGCTGTCTTTTCAGAACCTCTGCTGCCAGCACCATTTCCCAAATTCATTTTTGCCTGGTGTGTGTTTTAAACCACTCCACACGAGGCAAGTCTTGCCTCGCTGCCTTGCGCTGACGGAGCTCTCCGTTTCAGGAGCTGCAGGAGCAGCCCTCAGCAACACCCCAAACCAGAAGGTTTGCCTTCCACTCCCAGAGCAGCTGCTTCACCCCTCTCCCCCCTCCCTCTGCTTGTGTTGCAGGGTGTCCCCTGGGCTTTTTTGGGAAGGACTGTGCCTTGATCTGCCAGTGCCAGAACGGAGCCGACTGCGACCACATCAGCGGGCAGTGCACGTGCCGGACGGGCTTCATGGGGCGGCACTGCGAGCACAGTGAGCACACCCCTCCCTCCCTCCCTCTGCCTTGGGACACAGCCTCTGGCCTCCAGGGCCCCTTCTGATGGGCACAGAGCTGGCCACAGGCTTTTCCAAACTGTTCAAAACCCCGCAGAATTAAGCTGTCACAATTGTGGTTTCTGTTCCTTTGCACTGCGTTTTGGTCGCTTTGGGCGTAGCGCTAAAGGAACACCCAGTTTACTCCGTCGTGTAAAAGCAACAAAATGAATCCAAGGAATTGTCATTAGAATCCTGTGAAAGTAATGAAATGTATCCATTAGTACAGACCACAGTGACAGCTAAGAGTTGGAAAACTGGGGGCAAGAACTAACGCATCAGTGCTGGTGGATGAAATTAACCTTCGCAGTGTGCTTTCAAGGCACAGCTGGTTTGTAAAAGCGTCGTAGGTGGCATTTTGTTTTCATGTTTTCACACACACGTATGGTTCTCTCCTCAGGAAGATCAGAGATAACACCACTGACATCACTGGTGGTGTAATGTTTTGCAACATTGAAAGAACAATCAGGCTCATGAGCACAGGACTGTTTGTCCAACCTTTGCTGACTTTACAGGGCTCTGCTTCCAAATTTGTGCATTCAAATGACATCTGTGTTTCTCCTCAAAACATCACTGATGTTCAGGAAAAGATAACTTTTTAAGATAGTCTCTTGATGTCAAAACATCGCTTTGAATAATTTGGCAAATCTAACTCTGTTACGGATTTTGTATTTTATCCTACAAGTTGATGATAATGATTTAGCAATGCTAAGCTACATGTTTTGGTATTCATTCTAATTCAGATCTTGAAATGCAAAAATAGATTGCGACATGATGGGTTTTGGCCACCCATTTACCTCAGTATTTATAATCTTGTTTTATTGAGTGTAATCAAGAGAAGGAGGAGGTACATAAACATGAATTTTTTTACTTGAGTTGACATTTGTTAAGACTGCAAGACTCTTCTCTGGCACACTTTGTTTTACTTTATTTTTTAAATTTTTCCAAATTAGGAATGCATGAAAGATGAGTTAGATTCTTTTAAAAAGACAAAAGGAAGTAAATATAGGTGCAGAACTCTCAAGAAATTTCAGAAAAAATGAAGAAACACTACACTTGCTAAAACCATCAGAATTACTGTAATGTGCCAGGCCACGCAGTACCAAGAGGTGGCAGGATAAAAGAAATAATTTTTATCAGTGTAGGGTAATTCTCCACAAGGACACCTACATAACATAGGAGACACTTTGATCAGTAATTAAGTATTACGTTCAAGTAATTCATAATTAAGTACAACTTCCCCAGTCACCTTATTCTCCATAATTTAGCATTTTTCTCCTGTCGCTAGTTTCTCAGTGTATACATTGCAGTATCAGAGCATGCAATGGGCAGCAGTTGTATTTCTCTGTAAATGTGTGGTGCATTTTAGACTCACTGTTAGGGCCCTTTCCTTTTGCTGTTTTGCACCAGCACACCACAGGACACCATCCAGGTGTCTGGTTCCACCTGGATGATAATGAGATTTTTCAGGCACTGGGATCTGAGTCTTCTGGCTCTTTACTCACACTTTGCCCATTTCTTCACTGCCTTCTAATTTCTAAAAATTTATCCTTTTTTTTGCCTTTATTTCCCCCCCCCTTGATTCCTCGCTGCACTGCCTTGGTGGCATTGCAGGTGAAGCATGAATACACATCTGAGCACAATTTCTCTCCCTCCTGCACACCGAGGAGGAAGGATGCTCCTCTTAGGAGCATCTCCAGTAGAGATCTGATGCTGATGACACATTGCCACCTGCTGCCCAGGGACAGGAACGTGTGGGGTTGGGCTCCCGTGGTGCTGCAGACCTGGAACTCCAAACTTCAGTGAGATTTTTTCTTGCTTTTTGTCCTTTTTGCAGAGTGTCCCCAGGGCACATACGGGTATGGATGCCGTCAGATCTGTGACTGCCTGAACAACTCCACCTGTGACCACATCACAGGGACCTGCTACTGCAGCCCAGGCTGGAAAGGGGCCAGGTGTGATCAAGGTAAAGCCCAGACATAATCAAATTTTATTGTCACCTTTTCACACAGAAACTGGCTTCACCTGTTGAACACCATCTCTGGTGTCATTCATTAAATAAATCTGACAGGTGGGGTGGTTTTTTATGTAGCCCATTCTGTTAATTCACGTAAGTTTTTGAGGCTTTAAATTAGATTAGTGGTAATTAACCGGAGCAAAGTAAGTGGAGTTTAGATTTGCATGAAATTACAGGGCAGTGCTGCTCAAAGGTGCTGATGGAGCATGGGCTTTACTAGCCCTGTTCCTTTGCCCAGAAAATGTTCTTACTTTTTCAAATCCATGAAAACATCTCTTTTCTGTGAAAATTCTGAGTGTTTTTCCTTTCTGTGAAGATTCTAAGTGTTCTTCCTTAAATTTAGGATTGATTCCTGACAGAGTTCTGTTCTATCCTTACTAAATACAGTCATATTTAGAAGTGAAATTTTGTCTCCTGCTCCTGACACGTCACCCCCCCCTGGGTTTATGCCATTTATTTCCATTTTCTTCTTCTATTCCAGCTGGTGTGGTTATAGTGGGCAACCTGAACAGCCTGAGCCGTACCAGCACTGCCCTCCCTGCTGACTCCTACCAGATAGGAGCCATAGCTGGCATCATCATTCTCGTCCTGGTTGTGCTCTTCCTGCTGGTGCTGTTCATCATTTACAGGCAGAAGCAGAAAGGGAAGGAGACACACATGCCCACCGTGACCTACACCCCTGCTATGAGGGTCATCAATGCAGATTACACCATTTCAGGTATGTCACGTTTAGAATACTTGGGTTTTTTTGGTTTTTTTTTTTTCCCCTCCATCTCTTGTCTTTGTGCTCAGATCTGCCCCTTACAGGGCTTGAATTCACATATTTCTGCTCTTTGATACCATGAAGGTGGCACACCCTGGCAAAATGTCTTCATGCTAAAGAAAAGTGACCATTTACTTCGCCTTCCTGTGCAACATTTCACACCCTGAAAATTTTTTTCTGCATTAAACATGGACATTTCTGTCCTCTGTGCCTGCTTTTATATACAGCTGGAATGTGGGAAAATCTGATTTCCTACAAGGGACTTCAAATTCAATGCCAACAGCTTGAATAGAGGAAGAGTTTAGCAAATCAGGATTTCATGCTATCTGTAGCAAGATTCTGCAGAGAAACAGACAGAAAAAGGTTTGAAACTGACTAAGGGAAGGAGCAATGGAACAAACAAGAGTTCTTGGCCTACTGTAGTGCCTGTGAGTTGGGATTCAATGGGTACATGAAACCTGGGGCAATTGTGCCTTCTGAACACCACTGTCAAGGAAAGCAGCAGCTGAAGAAGGCAGCAGGAAGACTTGTCAGAGTCAAGGAAAAGCAAATCAGCAAAGGTCCTGGTGTTCTTGGAGCACCAGAAAATGTGGATGCAGACCTGATGGTACAAGTGACTGCAATGGTGGCTAGAAAGGAAAAACAGAGCAAGGGACCACAGCTCTGAGAGAGGAGTTAAGTTAGCAGGTTACACTTGTGAATGCTCCTTGCTAAAAGTGAAGACATGACTTCTCACTCACTGCCCTGCATCTCTCATTTCCTGGAATGAATGAAAAATGCTTAGTTTTGTGTTTGTTGGGTTGTTTTTTTTTTTTAGGGATCCCTAGGTCAGATTTGGAAATCAGTGCAGCTCTGCCAAAAACGTGTCTTATGAAAGGAATTCCATATTTTTGTTGATTTTCCTTTCTTTTTCTTTCCAGATACCATCCCTCATACCAATGGTGGAAATGTCAACAGCCGCTATTTCTCTAACCCCAGTTACCACACTCTGACCCAGTGCTCCAGCCCACCCCATGTCACCAACATGGAGAGACTGACCTTGGCAAAGGTACAGCAAGGAAAACACGGAAACTGCTTTAGTTTATTTTACATTGTTCCCTCATCTCTCCTGTCTGGCTTGTTTTTGCTCTTCCTGATTACCACCTGGAAATTCAGCATCTTCCCTGCAATTTCAGTTTTATTGCCTCTCTTTCTTTGGAACAGGCAAAAACCAGCCAGCTGTTTGTGAACCTGAAAAATGCAGAGCCTGGAAAACGAAGCGTTATCATGGACTACACAGGAACACTGCCAGCAGACTGGAAACACGGTGGCTACCTCAATGAGTTTGGTAAAAATAAAATTAAAAAAAATAAAAAAGGGAGGAGGAGAATGAGAATGTTATTCACTGTATGTGGGATGCATCCCTTAAGGCAGGAAGAGATTAAAAAGTGACCCCTTGTGAGGAATGATGGAACAGTTTTTGATGCCCAGTGCAGACATGGAGTGTAAAATATCTCATTTTTATTAAAAGATTTGCTTATTCACTAGTTTCATTGACAAATGGGGTTTTTATAGCAAGGATCTGCTTGGACAAAATAACAAATTCCTATTAAATAAAGGGAAGATTGCACATACTCTTTTTTTTTTTTTTTTAAATCACCACAAGATGCAATGATTTAAAAAGTATTTTTTCATTACCTGAGCCACTTCAGGTGTAAATAGTAGATCTTCCCAGCTAAGCCTCCTGTTTGCTAAAAGAGAATTGTCTTTAAGAAGAGAAATTCCCAAGAAATGGTGAGAGAGTTGCTGCATCCTGCTTTTCACCCTTTTCCACTCTCATGCATTTCAAAAATGCTGGACTGCACTGCCCAGTGAAAGCCTTAAAAAGGGCTTTCAGTGGCAGTATAATTTAAAAAAATTAATTTCCTTCATTTCTGGTGTTTACACATATCAGACCCTGGGATTCAGAACAAATGTTTGCAGCACCGTTTGTTTTTTTCACTGCTCTTCCCCAACCTTGGTTAAACCACAGTTCAGGCTCAGATCTGTTGTGTTTGGTTTGGGATTTGGTTTTTTTTTGGTTTGTTGGTTTTTGGTTGGTTTTTTTTTTTTTCAGGAAAGGATTTCAGTCATAATGCTCAACATTCAGCTTTGTATTTTCTTAGAGCATTTGAACTTGCACTAAATGCTCCCAAGTGACCCTTGCTGTGGTTAACCCAAGGCAGGAGATCGTGAGCAACAGGGAGGTTCCAGAGGAGTGGATGAATGCTGATATTGCGTCTGTTTGCTAGAAAATAAAATGGAATTACTTGGGTAACTCAAGGCTGGTGACCTGGGCATTAAACTTGTGAAAACAACAGCACAGGTGACATGAGATCTAGTAAATAAAGATGGGGTAGGAATAAAATTAATTATGTTTAGGTCTCCTTAAAATAATACCACTTAACTCTTGAAAACTACTCATTTTGTTTAGATGGTGCATGGATAAAACCATTTTAGGCTTTTATAATGCTTCTAGCATAGTACCACAATACAGCCTAATTAAAAATGAGCTCTCCACAGTATCAATGAAAGCTGTTTGAATAGATCAGTAAGCAGGAAAGTGCCAGGTCTCTGAAGACAGCTGTTGTGCTCAGCTGTTTACTTTAATTGAGGGAAATCAGAGAGTAACAGGTAATTGCAGAGCTGTAGATTCAGGTGCAAGGTGTTCAGGCCACTGGGGCTGGAACAGGCTGATTTGGGAGTGATTAAATTTGGAAGCAGAGGAATGAGAATTGGAGCAAGATGAGTAACTGGTGTTATGTGAGGTCAAACTTCAGATAAATTCAGATAATTTAATGGTCCCTTATGACCCACCTCCCCTGTTCCTGTTGGAAAATGTGGAAGCAAATAGCACAAGTGCTCTGTACCCCCATCCTGGGCAGTTCCACAGCCCTTATGAGAGAATTATTCAGCTAGGGCAGAAATGAGTCCCAAGGCAATTCTTAAACATTCACAAGCTGTTGTCTAATCACTTTTGTTTTCTTTGATTTTAAAACTACTCTGTTCTTTTTGGTATCATTTTCTCCTCAGGTGCATTTGGACTTGATAGGGGATATGTGGGAAAGTCCCTGAAAGGTGAGGTTGTTTTCTGATGTATTTAGATGGAACTACATAGACATGCCTTTTATTCTTCCAAATTACCTTTGGTTTATAGGTGGAGAAAATATTAAAATGTCATTCTAGAACTAAATTTTTCCTCGACACTGAATCAATGCATGATTGGTTTGTTTGCTGATGTGGGTTTTTTTATCTTTTTTGAACGGAGATTGTTGGATTATTTTTTTTTTTTAACCAAGAAAACCACAAACCAAGCCATTTCAAGTCCCCTGTGTGTCACACAGATCAAATGGTTTTTGTCATTCTTAAGTCAGAGCACAGCTCAATTCTAGACTGCAGAACACATGCTGCCTCTGCTGAAAGGCTTTAAAAGGCAATTCCAGCTGGTCCTGGTCTGCATGACCACAAACCTTCACCACATCCACTGCAGGCCCCTGGAAAGGATATCAAAATACAGACAGGAGTGAAAAGCTTCCGAAATTCAGGGTAGCGATCTGGTATCTTGATCTTCTGGATTATCCACTTTTCTCACAAGACTTTACATTGTACCACCCTGCTGGCATTGGGCACTTAGGAATGTGGTTAAGGGATGGATTTGGCAGTGTTGCAGAAATGGCTGGACTCAATGATTTGAAAGGTTTTTTATTACCTAAACAATTCTACTCTTCTGTGCTTACAGAAAGCCCAGTTCAAAATAGTCACAAAAATCATGAGCACCCATCCACTGACAGGTCCACCAGGTCAGTCTCATGTTGGATATGGAGTCAGGAATGAGCTAAGAAGAAGTCTCATGTTAAATAACATAACAAAAAGTAACACAAACACCACAAAATTGCTTCCTAGCACAAGCAAATGCATCTCTGAAACCAGTTATTCATCCTTCAGTCTAATCCTGACATCACAAGCCACCTGATGTTTCCTTGCCAGTTTTCCTGTATGTGCTTTACAGAAACTTAGAAGAAGCTGGTTATTCTTTTTGTGTACTCAGATACCCGAACTTTGCACCACCCAAGCCATCCCTATAAATAAATCATGAATATTCACCCAGACATTGCTCTTGGGAACAGTCTCAGATTTTAAGTGTCCTGAGTTCAGCACCTGGAGGGGCAGGAACTGTTCTGAAGTGCTTGTTAAGAACTGATTCTTCAGCTTATCTCTGTATAATGCCAGGCACTATTTTAACCAGAATAGAAGATGCTCGGATTTTGCAACAGTAATTTGCTGGTGGCAAAATGAAGTCTATTAAAGGGCATAGCAGCTGAGAAGTTCTCATTGATTGTTGCAGGTGATTTTGAGGCATTACAACTGGTTTCCATTTAAATATTCACTTCTGAGTCACTTTCTAGAACTCAGCATGAAACAAAAACCCTCTTTTTTTTTGGTAGCCATGTCCATGGCACACAGCATGCCCGAGACAGTAACATGTTTTTCTCTTTGCAGACCTGGTGAAGAACTCGGAGTACAACCTAAGTAACTGCTCACTGAGCAGCTCTGAGAACCCCTATGCTACCATCAAAGACCCACCAGTTCTGGTGCCAAAGACCTCGGAATGTGGCTACGTGGAGATGAAGTCCCCGGCGCGCCGCGACTCCCCCTACGCCGAGATCCCCGGCTCTGCCACAGCCAGCAGGAACGTCTATGAAGTTGGTAGGTACAAAATCCACCTCTGGATGCTGGGGGTCAGGAGCAAAGAGCACAGAGGGCTTTTTTAATCTTCGATTCAGTTTCATCGAAACGCGTGAAAACCACCGGGAGAACAAAGCTACGCGTTCAGATTCCGTGTTCTGCCCAAAAGCTGTAAAAAAGTGTTTTTACTTATTGGGTGTAATTCACACAAACAGGGTGTGAAGTACCTTCAGCTCTGTTCTGTCACCTGCAGGTGCCTCTGAATTACTCTGGTGTGAAAGCTTTCCTTTAACCAACAGCGTAAGTTCAGCATTTGATTGCAATGTAGTTCAGCTCTAGGTTAGACTGAAGAATTATCCATGGGAGGGTTGAAGTTCTGTTTCCTTCTCTTGATCAGAATAAAATAGCATCTTCACCCACAGACACAGTATTCCACTAATATGGGCCCTACCTAGCTGCTATATTTCTCTAATTACAGAGAACTTTGGGGTCCTGTGGAGTGGTAGCTATCCTGATCATCTCTGGGCTGTAATAAATTGTGTCCTGTGTCACGGGATGTATTTTCCTTTTCTGCATGCAATTAGAGATCACTGAAATCCATCAACATACCCATTCTGCTTTTAAGGACTGCTACAAAGTTCTTGATTGAAACCTTCAAATTCAGGTTGTTGTTTGGTTTGGGTTTTTTTTAATTTGCTGAAATTAAAAGCACATAAAGAAGAGATGCTGTCTTGTTTCTGTCAGTAAACTCATGGCAGCGCCCTGCTGCAAGCGTGAGGCAAAAACACCAACCTGTGTTTCTACAGCTGCATTTCAGGACTCAGCAAGATGAGGAACCTTCCTGCTGAAGCAGAAACTGAAATAAAATATCAGTGTTTTGCCCAGGATTGAGTGCATGCTCTCTCTCCTCACAGAGCCCACGGTGAGCATCGTCCAGGGCGCGTTCGGCGGCGGGCGCCTCGGCCAGGATCCCTACGACCTGCCAAAAAACAGCCACATTCCCTGCCACTACGACCTGCTCCCCGTCAGAGAGAGCCCCACGCCCTCCACAGAGGGGGTCAGCAGCAAATGACCCCGCAAGGAGCCAATTCCTGCAGCCCTGGGACTCTCTCAAGGGGCAGAGTGGCACGGTCGTGCTCCTTCCTCTCTCGTTTACCATCGCTCTCGGCTCCTGATCTGTCCTGCAGATAATTGCTGTACCTTAAGCAGAATCTCAGCACGAGGTCTGTATTGTGTATACAAGTGACAGATGGACAAATGCCACACTCTGGGGATCCTGATTCTTCTTCTTTTTCTCTTTTTCATGGCAGTAAATTTTATAGAAACAGGTATGCAGCACATTTATACTGTAGTATACTGGCTTAAAAAAAAAATAGTAGTTTGCAGATTAGTATTGATAACATCACATTTTAGCAACTTCAAATATAGGCTTCATGTCTGTCACGTTCCAGAGTAGTAATACTCCCAGGACAGTGCAATTTACCAAATACCACTTTGTACAGGTGATCTGATTCACCAGTTACTCACTAGTAGAAGGAAAACTGCCTTGCCAAACTTTACCTTCCATTCTTATATTTAGTCAAGACATATTACAAGAAACAAGATGTGATGGGGATAAGGAAAGCACAGTGTTGCAGTTGTTTGGGAAATCCACCATCAAGCTTTGCTGTCCATTGCAGGTGGTGGATGTATCTTGGCTTGAATAGTTCTGGAGATAAAATGATTGCATACATCAATATTTACATGATGCTTCAAGATCTCTTAGCACTGTAGACCCAGCACCAGTCTTCAACAAGTATTTTGCTACAGTTCAGCTTCATGCATTGCAGTTCTGACCACTGTTTCTGCCACACACAAACTAATAATCCAAAACATATCAGTTATTACTTCAAAAAATATGTAAATTGAATCAGTTTATTTTTGTCACCACAGACTGATTACATAAGGAGTGGACAAAGGTGATGACTTCTGTAAATCTTAACTATAAGGAAGGGTTTACATTTTATAAAAGGTAGTAATACTTACTGTAATATAGGATAAAGATAGTCAAGTGTTCTTTTTTTTTTCTTCGAAATAACTAAGCAAACTCTGTGCATACTTGCTAAAAAGGCACCTTTTCTTTTTTTATAGTTGATGTAGGGAAACACATGCTTAAGCTGGTCTTTTGCATTGCTAATAATGTGACACATGTACCCCCCTCACCTTCATTAACTTCTCTCTCTCCATTTTTACGCTGTGTGTCTGTGTTTTTAGTGAGCTAGCTTGTAACTGAAAAAAAATATTCTAGTGTGTGTGTGTCCATTTCTTATGCATTTTTGCCAACTGGCCTTTTGTTTGTCCGGTTCAAGGGACCTCTGGGCAGGGCAAGAGGATCAAAGTAAGAATTCACAGTGATGTCAATCAGGGGTGATTAAAAAATACCCAACAGTTCAGACTGATTCATTCATTCGGGGGAAGAAAATCAAGGTGTTTTTTGTTGAGAATGACAACAGGAACTCAGCAATAAAGTAAAAACCAGTTCCTCCTTGAAGTTTAGCTTCTTCTGCTGATCATGTGGATGGAGATCATCTTCCCAAAACAGCCCCTTTTCCCATAAAAGGCTTTCAGTCCTTCCAAAATAATCTATTATGAGCTGCACAGTTCGGTGGAAATTAAATTCAGCAAGGGATCTGTCCATTGGACAGAATTTTCCCCAAACACATCAACCTGAAGATTGCATGGTTGTTATAGGTGAGATATCCTCTCCCAGAGAAAAGATATTTTTAGGAAGCTAAGAGTGAGGTGCCAGCATTTAATGTGACCTGGCAGTGCCTCTGCAGCACTGAGGGCTGCTGTGTCACTGATGGATGGGGAGAAGGATCCTGGCTGTTCTGCAGTTCCCTGGGCATTCCTGGTACATCTTTGGAATAAAGATTTCCATTACCTTTGGATTTGGAAAGTACAGATATTAGCTAGGAGATTTCTAAGGCTCCTTGCCATTTAATCCCTGTCTAAAATGAAGTATTGATTGGCTTTGTATGCATCTAGATACTAGCTACTGGTATATACTTTCTATTTTGTATTGTGTGAAACAGACTTTAAAATAAAACCTTTCTTCTCTAAAGCCATGAATAGAAAATACTGCATTTAGCAACTGGGAGTTCACAGAAACTTCTTGCTCTTTTTGAAGACCACTAGGTAAACTATCTTCATCATATAAACAATTCTTTTCACACGGAAAAGGGAAGAGCTGAATCAATGTTGGGAGGTTTTTTTAAATTTCCAACACGTCGCATATCCTCAAGTAAAATACTCAGTCAAATATTAATGAAAGTAGATGAGTTTACTGCGATTTTGCTCATTGTGTGTGTTCTAAATGTGCACATGACTGAGGTCTGCCTTCCTGCATGTGGGTGCAACTCCTGCCGTGTAGCCAGCAGCAGCAGCAGCAGCAATGTCTGCATAAACCAGCAGATGGCTGGTGAATTTACTTCAGAGGGTGATGCCTGGTGAGGTGCTCAGAACACTGATTTATTTCCTGGAGTGCTCTCTGCTCTCAGCTCCAGAGGCCCCCAGCAGAATCCTGGTGAAAATCCAGAGAGCTCTCGTGTAGATCCCCCTGAGGTCCTCCCACAACCCAGACATTTCTGGAGGTGCATTCTGTAGGCTGGAGGGGGCTGAAGGGCCCAGGGGATGGAGCAGCTTTAGGCAGCACTCAGAGAAGTGGCTTCACTTCACCGCAGACAGGAATGGAGAGGGATGCCTTGCCTCTCTGTATGTTCACATTTCAGGAGGGACAAAACGTAGCATTGAAAATGGAGGTAGCTCTCCCCTAGCAACGTGTCACCATTTCAGTAGAAAGCTACATCAAGTCAATAGCTGTCTTTAAAGTAGTGAGTATAAACTTTAGGATTTAAATACTGTAGGCATTATTAATTCAGACCACTTAGAGGCATAACAAACCCCACAGCTTTCTGCTATGTCCAAGATTTTAATCACAACACACTGTTACACATATAATCTGTCCTTATCTTGATCTACCCAGAGAACTTCCATTAACTTTAATTGGAGATGCACCTGCAGATTACAGGAAGGAAGATTTCATTGAAAGTGCTCACACTTTCTGCTGAGACAATCTGCACGTTCATACTGAAGTGAAGTTAGGATAAAATCAAAAGCAAGGAATGTGTTACTCTAAATATCTTGGATTTTCAAGTAAACTAACAGCAATTTTTTATCCAATGTGTGTCCAAATAGTAATTCTTACACCGAAGCTCCAAAGTCCAGACTGAACATCACAGAGCTAGTTTTGACAAAAAATGCTTTATATGAAAGATTGTATATACAGTATCTGAAATTACTGAAATGAGTGTATGTTTATCAATTACTATAGAGAAAATCATGTTATTTGATACACTCATGCTAGTGCTAGAGCACTGAACATAACTTTGCTGTTTTTTAGCCCACAACACTTCACTTTGATATGATTGAACTGTATTGTATTTTTAAAGAAAACCTATCAAGTATGCCTGGCTTTCTTTTTTCTTAGTTGTAACAAAAAAAGTGTTTTGTTGTGAAAACATATATATATTTTCCAAAGATGACTGATGTTCATCATTCTCCCTTTCACTACCATATATTTCACTTCACTTCACATCCCTGTAGGTTAATACAATAAAGTTTCTAATGAAAGATGAGAAGTGCTTTGATTTTTTTTTTTTTTACTTTGTTTTTCATTTGCCTACAGGAGATCCTGAAATAGCACAGGCAGTGTATGAAATGTCATTTTTGCTCTCATGGTTTAATCCCAGCTGGCAGCTGGGTACCATGTGGGTACCAGGGAGGAACAGAGGAAACAAAACTCCGTGGATTGAAATAAGAACAGTTTAATAACTGGAAGAAAATAAAGTAAATTACCAGTACTGACTGTAATACAAACCCAGAAAAATTCATCATAGATGTCTAATGTTTCAGATTTAAAAAGCTACAATCCAGTATTGTAAAAGTATAGTTTTACTTTCCAGGCTTTTCTGTGCAAATCTGAGAAACTCAGTATTCCTTCAATGCAGTTGAAAGGGGGCTTAATCCTAAATAATTGACTTGTTTTACATTCAAATGGCCATCTTATTAATAAAAAGTAACAAAGACTGATCCTGATTAACTACATAGGGTAAATGATCATTGGTTATAAATTAGCATTCTCCATAAAGAGTCTAAATTATTCCACATAAGGAAAAAAAGGTTGGGACATTTCACAGAATCACAGAATCAATCAGGTTGGGAAAGACCCTGGAGATCATCAAGTCCCAAGCTGCGACCTGACACCACCTTATCAACCAAATCATCCTTATCCCAAACTGAGGGCCCAGAGCTGGGCACAGCACTCAGGGTGTGCCCTCAGCAGTGCCAGTGCAGGGGCAGAATGCCCTCCCTGCTCCTGCTGGCCACACCATTCCTGACCCAGGCCAGGAGCCATTGGCTTTCTTGGCCCCTGGGCCCTCTGCTGGCTCATGTGCAGCCTGCTGTCCCTCAGTGCCCCCAGGTCCCTTTCTGCCTGGGCACTGTCCAGCCACACCGTCCCCAGCCCAGAGCATTGCAGGGTTACTGTGCCCAAAATGCAGCACTGGGCACTTGGATTTATTAAACTTCATCTTATGGACTCTGCCCATCCATCCAACCGTTCCAGGTCTCCCTGCAGAGCCCTCCTACCCTCCAACAGATGGACACAGCTCCCAGCTCAGTGTCACCTCAGATTTACTGGTGAAAGGCTCAGTCCCCTCGTCCATGTCATCAATAAGAACATTGATCAGAGCTGGCCCCAGCACAGAGCCCTGAGGGACACCCCTGGTGCCTGGCCCCAGCTGGATGCAGCACCATCCCCACCACTCTCTGGGCCATCCAGCCAGCTCTGAGCCCAGCACAGAGTGCTCCTGCCCCAGCCCTGGGCTGCAGCTTTTCCAGGAGGGAGCTGTGGGAGACAGAGCCAAAGGCCTTGCTGCAGCCGAACAGACACATCCACAGCCTTTCCTGCATCCACCAGGAGGTCACCTGGCCATGAAAGGAGACCAGGTTGGTCAAACACGACCTACCCCTCCTAAACCCCTGCTGGCTGGCTCTGATCCCTGGGCCATCCTGTGGGTGCCCTGTGATGGCACTCCAGGTGATCTGTTCCATTTCCTTGCCAGGCACCCAGGTCAGGCTGACAGGCCTGGAGTTCCCCAGCTCCCCCTTCCAGCCCTTCCCGGGGATGGGCTCACACTGGCACCTCCAGTGCTCTGGGACCTCCCTGCTGAGCCAGGACTGATGGTAAATGATGGAGAGCAGCTTGGGGAGCTCATCCACAGCTCCCTCATCCCCCTGGGATGGATCCCATCCAATCCCATACACCTGTGAGCATCTGAGTGGCTCAGCGGGTCTCAGACCCTTTGTGGTAAGAGCCCCGATAGTTTTGTGGGCAAGAGATGTTTTATCTCGGTGGGGAGTACACCTCGAGACAAATTTTTAACTGGCAGGGAAGGTTCTGGAGAAAAGGATAGTGATAGGGAGGATTGACAGCTTGGGAGAGGAGGAGATTAGGGAGGAGACAGTAGGTAAGTTAAGTAAACCTAAAGAGAAACACATCACAACTACTAAGTGTTAGGAATAAGAAAGCACCCATTTATTACAAGTTACAGAGTTGATAAAGTTAAACCCACTGTTACCAGTCTTTATTGTTACCTCGTTGATAATCAATTACTTGTTGTTCATCCCCTGTTAATTACCTGTTGGAAATCCCTCTCCAGGGGGTTGGGTTTTCACCCTGGCTGCTTCCTAGGAAATGGCACCCGGGAGTGTGAGGAGGAAGTGACATCAGAGATTGTATGCAAATATAGAAACACTTCACCAAAGAAAACCCCTAAAATGACGAGCCACCACAGAATTAAAAGGTGTAGGTGACATCTCAGGGTGGGCAACTGAGTTCAGTGCCTGCTGAGACCTTGCTGACCTCTCACCCTGACCCAGGGAGATGTCGGCTGGAAAGAGCAGCAAAAATGTCAAATTGAACATTGGAATCCCCTGCTGCTCCCCTGAGGATGGAATCCCTGGATGGAATCCCTGGCTCTGCCAGAGCTGCACTCTTCCTCCTCCCTGCCACTCTGGGAAGCAGCGGTGGCTTGTGCGCCACCCAAGCTGGTCACTCTTAAAAAACACATTAAAAAGGAGAAAAAACCCCTTGCCCTTTTTTTTTTTTTACTTCACTAAGGATTCTGGTGTGTTGTCATTGGTCGAATCAGGGAGTAAAATCACTTGTGAGATTATAAACCCTTGGGGAATAAAACAGGGTGGATCAGGACACATTGCTAACTCTGTAATTTTCTGTTGTGATATTAATGACAGCACCAACGGTAAAACAAAAAATCCCTCCGTTTTCAACCTTCAATTCCCAAGAATTAACAGCTCACGGGGCTGGTCTTTGGGCCCAAGCTGTCCTGTTGATACAGTTATGAGTGGAGAAGTCAGTCAGTATTTCCAGCTGGGCACTTGCCAAGTCCAGCCTGGCACCTGGAGGCAGGTTTTTGGTAGCCCTGTGATGAGATGCTGAATTTCTGGGCCACCTGGCCTCTGGTGGTTGCAGTCATGGATGGCTGGGGCATTTGTGTCACTGCACGGGGCCATCCTGCGCTCCACAGGAAGCTTCCCAGCAGCATCCTGCTACAACCTTCCGACTCTGGGCAAATATGGTTAGTGTGTTGGCAATCCCTTTTGCACCCACAGGCCCTCGGAGCAAGTTTCGCTCCTCGCTGGGGGCAGCCCTTTACAAAATGCCCTACATTGATTGCCATATTCCTAACATGGTCTCAGACCATGTTGTTGCCCTTGAGGGATGACTCACATTCCAGTTAAAGCCTCTGCAATCCCTTGTCCTACCACCTGTGCCTGTAAAGTAGCTGAGTGTTCTGGTCCTCCGAGACGATTACGAGCCTCAATCATTTGCATCATCAATGCTGGCTCAGGCCCTGGTGGAAGAGCACAAAACACCTTTCTGCATTCAGGGGTGGTGTTTGAAATTCCCAGCATTCTCAATAACTTGTCTTTTGCCCTTTCATCTTTAACTTGCTTTTCAAGGGCTTGCTTAAGGCAGTCAATGAACTGCATGTAAGGTTCATTGGACCCTCGTCTTATGCCCACAAAATGAAGTGCCAGTCTGTTGTCGTCACGCACCTGCGTGAGTACTTTTCTGGTTGCATTTTTGGTATTATCTAATACAGGTCTTGGGAGGTGTGATGGGGCCTGATCAACAGGTTGGCTTTGTGCCCCTTCTCCTCCAAGGTGGTCGATTTTCAGTGCTGTGGGTCATTTTTAGGTCAATTTTAAGTGCTCTCCGTGCTTGATCACCAGCTTGTGGTCACTCAGGGTCCAGGTCAGATGGACAGAACCCTGGAGATTTGTGAGTGATCCCCAAACTCAGCACTGATAGATGAGGAACAGGCACAAATTGGTGACCCAAAAATGAAAATAGTTTATTAATGCAAAAATAACAAACTGATCGAAGGCAAACACAGTACAAAGGGGTGCACCAAAAGGGCCAAGGGCCAGGGTGAATACAATTTATATAAGGTAGGGCAGTGGAGGAGTTTGAGGGTGAGGGTCCAATATGGAAAAGGGATTAGAAATATGTAAAACTTTGCAACAAACAATAATCTAACAGAGAAGAAGGCAGTTTCTGGAGGTAATTAACATACATGTGCAGGGGATGCTGGGACTGGACTACTTTTCTCACTCTAACTAAGGTGGATTTTCCTACACCCTTCTGTTCTGGTCCTGGTACCTTTATTCAACCCCAACATCAGCATATTCCACAATAAACTGATTTAATAATCTTTTTCACCCCCCTTCTCACAGGCTGTATTGTGTGGGGGATAACAACATAGTCATTATGTACTTCAAATCATGTGGCATCAAAACCTGGGTGGCGAAGATAACCCAAACTAAGCTCTTAAAATAAGGTGATTCCCTCCCATAGTCCTTTGCTGCTTTGCACAGTTCCTTTACTTCCCCGTAGGACAATGACTCCCATCTTGGATTCATACCTCCCCCTTCTCTCCCGTACCAGAGCTACTGTAAACTTCAATGCCATTTCCCAATCCCCCTCCAGAGCCTCTCCCAGGGGTCTTTGGAGTCACTGATCTAGAAGGACTTAGGTCTTCCTCTGAAGAGGAATGACTTGAGACAAACACAATTTTATTATGAACAGGGTATCAACGATGGTGTTTGGCCTCCAGCATTGGCATCAGCACGGCCTGCAAGGGCACTGCCACATTGTCACCAGTGTTGTGACAATCCTTGCACCAGCCAGGGTGGCAAAGAATTAAATAAATAGGGATGGGATCGACAAGGTAGCCCGGAAAACAACTTTAATAAAGGAGTAAAAAAAAAATAGAAGTTGCACGCAGTATGGGGTGTCCTGTGAAGACTCCAAAAATGGGTGAACACAACAATTGATAGGGAACTGCCAGAGGGCAGCGAACCAATGAACAATAATGTAACCATATATGTAAAACCTAACCAATAAATCATTTCCAGAAACCAGAACATAACCTTACTTGGCTTCAACACATCAGCATAACTACACCATAATTCCATTTTCCTCTCCATAACTTAAACAGATGTTTCTCACTGCCTTAGATTTATGTTTACTTTGCTGTCAACCAGGGTCAGCCTGCCATCCAACTCTGGCTGCCCAACTCCCACACCACATTGGAAGGAGGTACTTCTGGAACCATGGTGGGCGTGGTTCCAGTTTCCTCTGGAAAGGGTGCGGCCCAAAGAAGAAGGGGTGGAGCCAAGGGAGGAGGAGCCTTAGGGTAAAATGGCAGCATAGGATGATGGCGTAACAAGATGGTGGTTGGTGGAAGAAGGAGGTTAAGGAGAAAGCATGGTAACTGGTAGGGCAGAGCGGGAAGGATCCAAGATGTCATGGCCGTTGTTATTTTGGGCCCCAGATGGAGGAGGCAGAGGAGCACACAGGATAGCAGAGTTGTCGTAACTCGTCCACGTCTCTTTACAGATTTATCCCATGTCCTACATGCAGGAAAGACCGAGGGAGAAGTAAGAGGAAGAGGTTGTGTAAAAGTGGTGGCAGATCTAGGACTATGATGCTTCTGATTTCAGTGCTTCTAGATTCCCACAGAAGAAGGGGAGTGATGCTGTGTGAGAGTCCACCTGCCAGCTCCCAGCACCAGGCCAAGAGACGACTGTTGTCACAGTAAACTAAGTCCCGGCTAGATGATAACGGGGAGCGCGACAGGGCCCCTCTTTTCTGAGCTCTGCAAACTCCCAGCTACCAGCAGAGGTTTGGTGCAGAAACAAAAAGGCAGCAGCACGGGCCTGGGTTGGAACTGGGGGTACTTTATTGGATGGTAAAACTCCCCGAGTCCAGGGTCCCAGGCCTCAAACTGGGGGCAAACACCAGTTTATAAACTGGGAGAGATCTCAGGGGAGGATACAATCTCTGGCTGATCAGGAGAGCTGGGGGGGAAACACAAGGCAGGGAATACAATGTGTAAACTAATGAAGGATTTCAAATGAGGGGAACAGCTTGGGATAGGAGGGGTTAACAAATGAATAGGGGGGTTGGGGGTTTGAAACTCGGCAGGGAATAGTTAAGTAATAAACAAAGAAACTGATACTTAACTAAACTAAATAACAAAAGCAAGTCTTCGCTACTCTAAAAACAGGGGGAGAAAAATACAAAGGCACTACAAAACCACAAATCGAACAGTAAACATGCCAAATAAAAAACACACTACAACAGGCTGTTCCTCAAAACCCATGGGAATACAGCTCAGAGTGATTGCTCTGTGGCACCGATCATGAAGCATCGAGGGGAGAGGCAAAGACGAGGGAGGGATATTTTGTGTGGGTTCCAAAGAAGTTTATTCTCTGAGGGGTCTAGGAACGAAAGACAATGAACAACGTGTACATGAACTTACATACCAGGGACATCACAGGGCGAGGGTACAATTCTTAACCAATAGGGAAAGGGATGGGGAGGAGCAACAGGCAGGGTTTACAATTCTTAAGCCAATGGGGAGCCACAGGGGGAGGGAATGAGTTCAAATAAACAAATGGAGCCTCAAAGATTAGGGGATTTCCAAAGGGGTGGTCCAAGCAGGGGGTTGGCACAAGGAGGGACTGACAGCTGAGTAGGTGGAGTGACAGGGAACATTTGAGAACAGGGGGAAGGGTTTGGACAAGATTGACAGTTGAGGAGGAGGATACAACTTAGGAGCAAACAATATAGGGCGAAAGGAACAAACAATTTTAGAAAAAATACACTGGAACAGGGAGCATGCAGGGCACCAGAGAGTCTCTTTTAGTAGTTAGATCATAAAGCTTTATCCTCACCGAGTCCCAGAAATCTGTTGTGAAGATGTTAATTTCTGTGGTGTTGGGGGAATCATGAAAAATCCACTATAAGATAGTTTTAAGTTCCTACTTCTGAGCTTCTTTCCTGTGATTAACTAAAAGTACTTTAAACCATCCATATACATCCCTCTGCAGCTGGAAACACCCTCAAAGCCGTTTTTGATCCTGCCAATTAATGAGCATTGCTATCAGTGTGGCAAATCAAATCGTAGCTTCAGTTTTTGGATACTCCGATAAACCCGTAAACGATAAATTTGGGATGAAAACTTGTGCCGCCCTTTTATAAAACCCAATAGTGATGGGTCAATGTCCCCAACCTTCCATTCACTTGCAGTCTGTCGCGGGTGCTTTTCCTCATCAAATTCTCCCCTTTTGGTCGAGGTACGTCATCATTGCCAGGCCTGGCTTCCAAAACTCCAGCTTTGGAAAGGGACTGTCTACTGGTCAGCACTTCCCACTGATCTGATCCCAACAGCACCCTGAATATCAGCGTCCCTGTTCAGGCGCCACTTGCCATAAAACAGCAAGTGCAACCTGAGACCAGACCAACCAGGAGTGGCAAAAGGAAATAGGGATGGAAATGATGGAGTAGCCCGGAAAAATAAACTTTAATAATGAGAAAACATAAGTAAATAAGATGTACACAATACAGGGTTTCCTCCAATGACCCAAAAATATGAGAAACACAGCAATACATACACTCTGATCTGAGGGCAGGGAACCAATCATCAGCTGAGCCATCAGCTCCTGAGGTGTAGTTTTGACAGGTCGGTGGGATTGGAACACCCACTCTATTTTAAGGAGCTGGTCTTTCTGAGTGGGGTCCCACTGAAAGAGAAGTCCATGAAACTTGGGTAACTTACCTAAGACAGCAAACTGGAAAGGTAGAGTCAGGCCAGCATGGTGGGCTTGCCTCGTGTGTTGCAGTAAACTAAGTCCCGGCTAGATGATAACGGGGAGCGTGACAGGGCCCCCCTTTTCTGAGCTCTGCAAACTCCCAGCTACCAGTGGAGGTTTGGTGCAGAAACAAAAAGGCAGCAGCACGGGCCTGGGTTGGAACTGGGGTTACTTTATTGGATGGTCAAAATCCCCAAGTCCAGGGTCCCAGGCCTCAAACTGGGGGCAAACACCAGCTTATAAACTGGGGGAGGTCTCAGGGGAGGATACAATCTCCGGCTAATCAGGAGAGCTGGGGGGAAACACAAGGCAGGGAATACAATGTGTAAACCAATGAAGGATTTCAAATGAGGGGAACAGCTTGGGATAGGAGGGATTAACAAATGAATAGGGGGGACCGGGTTTGAAACTTGGCAGGGAAGTAGCTGAGTAACAAACAGATAACCCGACACCTAGCCCAACTGAATGACAAAAGCCGGTCTTGTGTCACTTTAAAAAAGGGGAGAAAAACACAGACCACAAAACCACAAATCAAACAATAAACATGCCAAATAAAAAACACACTATGACACTTGTGGACAATCCTTCTGAAACCCTTTCAATAGCTACCCTGGCCTCCAGCAGGATGGCTCGCGGTGAGTTGAGGTCCTCGCAGCCTTGTAGGAAGTTCAAGAGCAGCACAAAGTCCTCAGTTTTGACTCCCAGCAGCAGATGGACCCAGCTGATGCTTCTGCATAATTAGTGAAGATCCCTGAGGGTCTTCAGATCATCTCTGATGGTGACCTGCTGGTTTCGCTTGCCAGTCTGGAGTCCAAGGTAGGTCCACAGGCTGTATCTTTTCAGTTGCTATTTCAAGTCCTGCTTCTTAATGGCTAGGACAGTGTTCTTAAACAAGGTTTTTAAATAGGAGTCAAATCCTATTGATATACAGGATCCAATCAATATATACAATATCATCTGTATAATGAAGTATTGCAGTGTCAGGAAAATTTCCTCCAAATGGGTTAAGGAACAGGGGTGACAAATAATTTGCAAACAGATGGAGAGTTCTTCATCCCTTCCAGGAGAACACGCCAGTGGTACCACTTCAGAGGGGCAGGACTGCTCTGGGATGGGACTGAGAATGCAAACCTTGGGGCATCTCTGGGATGGAGAGAGGTGTTAAAAAAGCAATCTTTAATATCCATCACTGCCAGTCTCCAGTGTCTGGGGAGCACTGAGAGTGAGGGCAGCTCAGGCTGCAGGGCACCCATGTCCTCAATGACCTCATTGATCCTACAGAGGTTGTGCAGGAGACGCCACCTGTCTCTGCTGGGTTTTTTTCTGACAAAGACAGGGGTGTTCCAAGGGCTATTAGATGGTAAAATGTGGCCCTTGGACAATTGCTCCTGTGCAAGGCACTGGAGCACCCTTAACTTTGCTTCTGGCAGTGGCCACCGACCCACCCAGACTCTGGCTCATTCATCTTCCATGCGAGTGGGAGGGTGGCGTGCTAAGGTGACTCCAGACACACAACCTTAACAGTGATTTCATCCCTCGCTCCTACAGTCTGGACTTCTAGGACTGGGAGTACACGGCAATTGTCCACTCCATTGAGAGAATCTCCAGTGATTAAAATGTCTCTCAGCCTATCAGAAGATCCAAGTTTCCCTGATGGTATTTGATGCACACACTCATCATCAAATTAGATAGAAAGGATTGCTTACCAGCAAGTGTCAGGTCCCCACTGGGGCCTGTTGGCAAGCTTTGGAGAGTTGGCGCTTGTTTGTGGTTTGTGTTTTATGTTTATTTTATTAAGTTGATTGTTAAATGTCTGTTCTGTTATCCCCCATATTTTCCCCAAGTTGGTTTCTTCCTAAGTTGTGCCCTCCCTTCCAGCTGTCCCTCAAGGTGTCCCCTCCCCCTGTTCCAGACCCTTCCCTGCCTATCAAGGCAACCCTGCCCCTTTTTCCCTGTCAAGGCAACCCTGCTCCTTGTTCTGGAACATTCCCTGTCATTCATTCCCTGAACCAATCCCTAACTGAACCTTCTCTCCTTCCCCCATCCTGGTTGGTTGTTACCCCAAAATTCCACCTCGATTGTTGCCCTACTGGTTATCGCTCTGTATCCATCCCGCTTTGCTATGCTTTAAAACGCCGTGCACCGAGGTGCTTGGGGTTCTCCTTGTCCTGATCCCTCCGACCTCATTAAAGTTTCGTTGGAACTTCAAGACTGGAGAGTCTCCTCTTACTTCTTTATCCAGTCCCTGTCTTGCCGTGCAGGAGCACCACTTCTCTGATTGGAGCTTTGCTAGCTCGAAGGTTCAGCCTGTGGCTTCACCCCGGCCAGGGGAGTTCCCCACTCTCATCACTGCTCCAGAATCATAGAGAGCTCGCCGAGGCTCTGGCAGGCAGTAGCATCTGGCGCCCAATGTGGGGCCTCCCAAATGGTCCAAGACCCCACGAAGGACTGGCTGACTTCCTCTGAGGGAGCCAGCAGAAGTCTCTGGATGGCAGCGATGCCAACTGCAGCAGGCTGCATTTTAGTTGGCAGTGCTCACAGGGACAGAGATAGCAACCCCTGCAGCATCAGGGATCGTCTCCAGGATGGGACCACATTCACATTCATCCTTGGAGCAGGCAAGTATCCTCCAGGTGGGGGGATAGTGTGTGTGCGACTGGGGGGACCCTGTGTGAAAGTGGTGCCCTTCCCTGGTCTGCTCCTTAGACCTTTCTTTTTGAATTTCTCTAAGTTTTCCTTTTGGTGCGGGTGTGGGTGAAGGGTTGTGTGGCAGAAAATGGGTGCTCGCCTGTCCACACAACAAAAGGGGATTTATTTCCAAATTAGGGAAATCCTGAAGGGTAGGGGTAAATGTTTTTCTAAGGGGGGGTTGAAGAAACTGTTTAGGTGGCTGTTTCTTCACTTCCCTCGGGTGTTTCCCGTGGATGTTGTCTTTGCCCCCTTTTGGGACAGAGTGGGAGCAAAGGCTTCATCTCTGTTAAACCAGGGAGACACCTCAGTGTCAAAATTTTATCTTTTAATTTGGCTAATGGGGAGTGCCTTAGTTGAGAAGGGGGAAGTAGAGAAACAGCCACAACCCAGTTCTACCCCAGTTACCCCTTTCCCTGCCTCCCCGAATGCCTTCCCTTATGCCGGGAGGTTTGCGCAGTGTGGCAGTACCAGTTGTTGGTTTCTCTGTGTCTGGATTGAAGGCACTTGAGACAGTAGTTCATATTATAGTCCATTGCTGAGGGGTGAACAGATCTTGAAATCATTGAGGGGAAACACAAAAAAGAATAAGTCTATTGAAATTGCTGGCAGAGGAAAAAGGTATTGAAGATGGGTACAGATAGTCCACGTTCTCAGGAGGATAAGTCAATATCAGCAGTGAGTGGGACTCGTTGTTTCAGCACTGGTTTCCATGGGAAGCCAGTCTAGGTCCAGGGAACACATCTGCAGGCAACACTCAGCAGGCATCCTGCTTCACTCAGGCCAGCACCCCTAGATCAGAATTACGGGGGTCTCAGTCCTTGGGAGGGGGCTTCAATCTCCATCCATCATGGTGGTAGTCGAGCAGATGAAGGATTTTCCATCGGGGGGGGCTACCAAAGTTGCCCCAGCAAGTTCATCTGACCAAGAGGTGGGAAAATTCCTGGGCTATTGTCACAAAGCATGTGCAAGCATATAGGGCGCGTTGCCCCTTGGCAGGCCCTGGTAGAAGCAGTCACTGTAGACACAGCTGTGAACAATCACTTGGCAGGCCAGGACTTGGCTCAGGGGCCTCAGGATTTTTGGTGTTCATCCACCACCAGCAGGCCAGAATTCCAATCAGGGTCCTCAGGGTCCCGATGTCTGCCCTTGGTTGTGAGAAAGATGAGGGGAACTTCAGACCGTCTTTCACAAAGGCCCAAAAATAATTCAGGAGTGAAAGTGAGTATTTTAAGGGACTGATCAAAGCCCTAAAGATTAGTTCTCCTGCCTTCTGTCCCCAGCTGAATACCTGCTGTGGAAGGATGTTATATTGTGTTTTTTGTATATTTTAATTGTAATAAGTTTTGCCTTGGTTTGTTCCAGTTTCCCCCTCCCCGCCGCCATTGTAATGGTTCTGCCCCTGTTGCCTCTTCTCTCCCTTTCATTGTGAGTCATCCTGCCTCCTCCCCCTAATTCCATAAAATTGCTGTGTCATTCCCCCAACCCCTCCCCAGTGTCCTGTCCCTCACTCAACAGCCCATCCCCTCCCTCTAGAAACTTACACCAAGAGCGCTGAGTGATAGGTTCAGGCACCAGGGCCCCTCCCCTGGATTACCCTCATTGGTTCCCCTAACTGCCTGTTTCCCTGCTCCCCACACGCTCCTATATCCCCGTTGGCTCGTGGGCAAATCCCTCCCCTGTTCACTCCCCTCTTTATAAAATGGTGCACAGCTCAGTCCTGGCTCTTTGGTTGACCGGACCCTTTCCTGTGCTTCTCCAATAAACCCGGACTGAACCCTCAACAGGAGTCCACTCCTTCTTCTTCTGCCGTGGTGAAGAGCCTTTTCCATGCAAGGCAAAGCCTTAGCTGCTCTCCTGGCCTCCTGAGGAATGGTAGAGTGTCCCCCACCACTCCCCATGCCAGAGTGAGCTGGGGTGACTCCAAGGGGACACTTGGAGGGGCATAGCGACAGATGACGCCCAACGTAGGGCCTGAGGCCAGCACCATACCCCACGGGCGAGACTCTGGACACTGCTTTGGAGTTTGGATCTATCCCTTGGAGTGCCCTTGAAGCCTCCTGGTCAGCAAGCTACTCCCAGTGGGAACAGACCCAGTTTTAGTGGGTGGTGGTGTCCTGGGGGATGAGAATGGCAGCTCCTGGAGGCACCGCAGGAGTCGTTCCCTGGTAGGAGCCATCGCCCTCAGATTTTCTTTCTCAGTGCCGGATACGTGACTTACCCTGTTAATCCCCCGTTCTATGGGGTGGGTCTTTTCCCTGCCTTTTCTTAAACTCCTCTTGTTGAGGAAATCTGTCCTAGTGCCTTTTTGTGTGTATAGGGCCAGGACCTCTCCTTTTCTTGCCCATTGGTGCGCAGCTTTCTCTTTCTTGGTGGTAACCGGCAGTGGGGTTTTGATTTTCTTTCTCCTTTTCCAGGGTGGTAGGTTGGTTTGGGCTGCTCAATTTATCATCTCAGCCATGGGTGCTAGGCTGTCAGCAGCTCAAAAAGGAATTTTTGTCCAAGTTGTGGGTGTCCTTGCAGGGGGAAGAGTTCCATATTTGAAAAAGGAGTTAAAGCAGTTTGTCAGGTGGCTGTTTTCTCATGTCTCCAAAGCATCCTCTGAACAAATTTATGATTTGCATTTCTGGGATTTGGTGGGAAATAAGTTAGCAGAACTAGGCAAATCAGGGAACAAAACATTTTGGAGTTTTCAAATTAGAACTGTTTGAAAATCCACTGTGAGAGTGAGGAAACGGCCATCCTCTGACAACCTGTTCCCCATTTCTCCCTGTCCTAGCCCTCTTCCCTCACCTGCTCCCCCTCAGTCTGGGCTCTTGAGAGGAGCTGCCTGCTCCTGCTCAGTGCGGGGTTGCCACCACCTCCCCAGCTCCCCTCAAGCCTCCCAAACCCCCTGCCCAAGGAGTCCGGGCCTGACTTCTCAGGATCCTTCCCCTACTTGCCCAGTTAGCAGAAACCGGTCCTGAAAACCCTCTGTTCAGTTCAGTCTCCCAGTCCCCAACTCCCCACAAAATGGCTCCCATGGAGCTCAAAATGGCGGAGGCCACATGGCTTTTCCTGCCTTTTTCCCTTCTTCTTCCCACAATCCCTTTTTTGTCAGTCGGGCAACCTTTTCCTGTCCTCAGATCCCTCCCGTGAACCCTCCTCTTCCTATGTCCCTCCTCTTCCTTCGGCTCCTCCTTCAGCTCCTCCCAAGACCTGCCTCCTGACCATGCCCCAAAGTTAGGGACCTGTCCAT
Organism: Agelaius tricolor; assembly: GCF_023055355.1. Classification (NCBI taxonomy): domain Eukaryota; kingdom Metazoa; phylum Chordata; class Aves; order Passeriformes; family Icteridae; genus Agelaius; species Agelaius tricolor. The sequence goes on from NW_027269304.1 coordinate 293,022, forward strand.
CATGTGTCCCCTCCCAGGTTCCCAGCCACTCCTCTTCCCCTTCGACTTCTGGTTCCTATTCTTCAGTGTCTTTGGGGGGGTGTCCGGAGATAGGAATCCAGGCCCCATTCCCTCTGTGTCTCCAGTCTCACACAATCCGGAGAGGCAAGAGAGATTGTAGGCCCCAGTGGACCCCAATCCCCTACCACATGACTAGGGAGTTGTGTAAGGCCCAAAAGGAGTTTTCCCAGCAGAGTGGGAAAACTTCCAGCGGCTCCTGAGGGCAACGTTATCAGCATCAGAGATCGCTCCAGCCAACTTAAAACAATTATTTTCATGCCTGCTCTCCCCCACCGAGTTCCCAATGTGGGAAGCAGCACGGAAAAAAGAACTGCGGGGAATTCTCCCATCATTATGGGATAATGCTTGCATGGCCTCTGATGTTAATGGCAATACCATCTCGATAGATCATCTTTGTGGGCAAGGATAATGGACAGAGGGTTCCAAACAGGTGCGATCCATTCCCAGGGAGGTGTTGCGGGAAAGCACCAAGACAGCAGAGAAAGTTTTTCTCATGTTGAGACCCGAGGCACCGGCTTGCAGTTACACTAAAATTATGCAATCGCCAGCTGAATCTTTCCTAACCTTTCTTGAGAGGTTCTGCAGGGCGATTGAGTTGCAGGTGTGGAGTGAGGACATCCGGTAGGAGATCCTGATGGAAGTGGTGCTGGCCAATGCTAATGCAAAATGCAAGGCTGCCATCCAGAGTCTGCCCCTGGATCCCACTCCGACTCTGCAGCACATTAGAGGTCTGTGCTCACAAAGTTACCTGGAGGAACACGACAACAAGATTTGGACGCCTTGGAGGGTCACTGCTGTCAACTCTGCTGCTGGTTCAGCACCAACACCAGCCGCACATCAGCCTCGCGTCCCAAAACCTCCCAGGAAACTGACCCAGACAAACTGTGCCATTTGTGTGGGAACAAGGGACACTGGATGCCTGATTGCCCACTGAGGCAACAATTTTTAGACTTTAAAAGGGGGCAGAAAGCTCCTGTGAAGGCCAAACAAAAAAACTAACTAAAGAGTGCAGTCCCTCCTGGCGCCATGATATAAATGAGGTGGGCTCATTGATACCACAGAGGGGGAGCAGAGGAGAAAATGTTAAGAAGCAGAGCCTACCTGTGACCAGAACTTCACCAGACTTTGTGGAGGGATAGAATGTAAGAAAATAAAGATAGTGCAGAAGATAGTCTCATACCTGAGGAGTTGCAGCTGTACTAATCACCAAAGATTAGGAACAGACCTGCTCTTAATAGGTCACAGCTGTGTCCAACAAGAAGACAAGTGCTAGAAAAGAGTGAGTTAACTGGGTGAGGAGAGAGTTGGAGTTTGTTGGCTGTGCTGTGAAGGAGTCAGTGCTGAGGAGATGCCCATGAGAAATCACCGAGAAGGTATGGGACTCTTGCAATAACATGACACCAGGACTTGTCTCACCTTACAACTACTAAACATAGACCCATTTTGTCCCCTCTAATTTTGAACCTTTCAGGTTGCAACTGATGGAGCTGCTTCATCTGCAGAATTCTGACTTCCACTTTGTGTCGGCGTGCCCCCGAATCTCAAGGTACTTGGAACCGGATCCAATTTAAGTATGTTGTCATCAGAGACGCAAAATACACACCTCTAGAAATCAACATTGTTCCAGGTCTCCTAACATCAGACCCAGAATAATTCTCTCTTGGGCTGTACTGCATCCGCCCCCCCACCTACCTCCCAGAAGGCCAGATAATAGCGTGTCCTAGGGTGACGTTATGATGCTTGTATCCCCATTCATGTGTTCTGTTAATGTTGGATATTATGTTCTGTACCTTTAAGAATGGCTCTGAAGAGGGAAAGTTTTGTTTTGGTTTTTCTTATCAGCCTGGCGGGACACAGAGACTGCAGTTTTTGCTTTTGCTTTTGCTCTCTCGCTCTTGCTTGCTTCGCTTCTGCTTGCTTTTGCTCTTTAGCTAGTTTAGCTAAACTGTCCAATTTCTTCCTGGACGGTTTCTCCTTTCCTTTTTCTGATCATTTCGAACCTGCTCCCGACTGGGACCTGAGAAACACCAAGATCCTGCACCTTCTGGCCTGCAGCAGCAGCCCCAGCGCTGGAGGGACTGAGAACAGAGTGACCACCCCCCAAGAGAGACTTTCTGAATTTGTCATCTTTTTCAGAGTGGTGCCATCCGGTATTGTGCATTTTGTGTACTGGGGGGTGCTGTGCTTGTTAAATAAACAGGTTCTTTCCACTCGTCTCCGAGGAATCCTTCCCAAACTGGTTGGGGGGAGGGGCTGTGTGGGTTTGCTTACTGGAGGAGCCCTAATTTGGAAATTCTCCTCCAAATTTGCCCTAAACCTCGACATAGTGCAAGCCATACCAGTGCCTGAGCTGACCTGGGATCCAGAGCAAGCCCATCTGCTCCGACAAAACATTCATCACACTGTGTCATGGGCTCAGGTGCTGGGGAGGGAGAAGCCCCGCATTAAGTGCGGAATGCAGAAGGGTGCAGAACATAAGATACCCAGATGGACTTTTAGACATGGGAGCAGATGTGATGATCATTCCCTCCTGGGAGTGGCCATCACATTGGGAGCTGCAAAACGTGGCTGGTCGTGTGCAAGGTATAAGGGGCATTCAATTAGCTAAGCAATTGAAAATCAGCGTATAAAACTGATGGGCCAGAAGGGCAATTGGCATCAATACATGTGGGAGACAGCCATGGAGAAGGCAAACCTAGAATGCCATGGGAGGACATCACTGTTTAAGTTAGGGTGACAGACTGGCACAATTCTCCATGGTTCTTTGCTTGTTAATGTTAATGTGCTGTTGTCAATCGACTGCTGTTCGTCCCCCAGTTCCAGAAAGTTCTGTGCTCCTGGTTCCTCCATTGGCTTTCCCTGAGAGACCCCTCCCACTCTGCTCCCCCATTGGTGCGTCCCGTGTCACCCCACCTTAACTCCAGCCCTGACTCCCTTCCCCATTGGATAATTGGTACCCTGACCCCTCCTACCCTCCCCCAGCTATATACTCCAGCTGGCCCCACCCCTGCTCCTGGCTCTTCACCCCTGGTTCCCTTCAGCAGAGGTTGCGTTCCTGCTTGCTCCTGGTTCCCTCGTCACCCTCACCTCATCTGGACCCTTGGATTTTCCCTTAATGAACCTGGCTGGATGTGCTATGCGAGGAGTCCTCTCGTTTTCTCTGGTAAGGCTTTGATTTCACCATCCGGGCTCAAGCATCTGGTGGGGTGGGGGAGCTGTCAAGGCAGCCTGAAGTGGAGACGCTCTCGGTGCTGCAGGCACCCCAACAGCACCTGCCTGGGGAAGCTACTCTGGCCACCTGCAAATACATTCATTTTAGATTATGCAGAACCCTTGTGGGGGAGAGACCTCATGACCCAGTGAGGGGCCAGAAGTGACCTACCTAAGAGCCCCCAGGTTTTTGGGATGGTGGCCACTGAAGAGCACCCTACCCAAAAACTGAATTGGAAGACCGATATACAAGTATGGGTAGAACAGTGGCCACTCAATAAATAAAAATTAAAGGCACTTGAGGAGATTGTAGAGGAGCAGCTGCGCAAAGGAAACATCGTGGGAGACCACGAGTCCATGGAACTCCTGTTTTTGTCATTAAAAAACCAAACGAAGAAAAGTGGTGGCTCCTCCACGACCTCCACCATATTAACAACATAATCGAAGACATGGGCTCTCCCCAACCTGGGATGCCGTCCCCCACGATGCTCCCCCAGAACTGGACTTTGGCCGTTCTCGATATCAAAGATTGTTTTTTCCAAATTCCCCTACACCCTGACGATGCCTCACGGTTCACCTTCTCGGTTCCTACCATCAACTGAGAAGCCCCAAGGAAGAGGTACCACTGAAAAGTCCTCCCCACAAGAGATGAAAAACAGTCCAGTGATTTGCCAGTGGTATGTCTCCTCCTTGCTGTCTCCCATCCGTGCAGCTTCAAAGGATGCCGTGATTTTACATTACATGGATGACATCTTGGTGTGTGCTCAGAATGACAACCTACTTACCCATGTGCTTGACCTCACAATCAATGTGTTAGTTGTTGCAGGGTTCGAGCTTCAGGAAGAGAAGATTCAATGGATGCCACTCTGGAAGTACCTAGCCTTGAAATTGGAAAGCAGACCATTGTTCTGCAGAAATTGGCTATCAAAAATAACATCAAGACCCTGGTGGACATCTGCCAACTGTGTGGGTCTTTGAACTGGGTGAGACCTTGGCTAGGCATACCCACTGACAACCTAGCTCCCCTTTTCAATTTATTGAAGGGGGAAGAGGAGCTCAGTTCTCCTAGGACACTTACCCAGGAGGCAAAGACCACACTGGAGAATGTCCAGGAAACCATCTCTGCCAGGTAGGCCCACTGGTATCAGCCAGGCTTAACTTTCAAGTTTATTGTACTGGGGAAATTGCCACACCTCCATCGGGTGATTTTTCAATGGGACACAACATCCAAGGACGAGGATGTCCAGGGCCAGAGGGATCCACTCTTAATCAAAGAGTGGGTTTTCCTCAGCCACCATTGGTCCAAAAGAATGACATGGCCACAAGAGCTGGTGGCAGAATTGATCCACAAAGCAACATCGTGGATCAGGGAGTTAGCAGGATGTGACCTTGACTGCATCCATTTGCCACTTCAGTTAGGTTCAGGCCAACTAAACAAGGCAATGGTGGAACATTTGCTTCAGGAGAACGAAGCCCTACAGTTTGCATTGGATAGCTGCACCAGTCAAATTTCCCTTCATTGGCCAGCCCACAAATTCTTTGATTCGGATGTTCAATTTCCCCTATCTCTAAAAGGCATTCAAAATAGAACACCTTTAAAGGCATTGACAATTTTTACAGATGCATCCAGAGCACCCCATAAGTCAGTAATGACTTGGAAGGATCCTCAAACTCAGAGGTGGGAGGCAGATGTTGCTGAGGTGGAAGGATCACCTCAAGTAGCTGAGTTGGCCGCTGTCGTCAGGGCCTTCGAGAGGTTCTCTGAACCATTCAATTTGGTAATAGATTCCGCTTATGTAGCTGGTGTAGTATCCCGAGCAGAAAACGCGGTACTGCAGGAGGTTTCCAACACGCCTCTTTTCGAGTTGCTCTCAAAACTAGTAGCTCTGGTCTCCAACCGAGAGCAACCATTCTATGTAATGCATGTCAGGTTGCACACAGACCTGCCAAGGATCACTGCAGAGACAATGCCTTTGCTGCCCCTGTCGAGATGGCCCCACTCCCCAAGGTATTTCAACAGGCGAACATTGGTCACCAGCTCTTTCCACAAGAATGCCCCTGGCCTGGTTCGGCAGTTCCACCTAATCTGAGAACAGGCCAGGGTGATTGTAGCCACATGCCCCTCGTGCCAGTCCCACCAGTTGCCATCTCTAAGCTCAGGCATGAACCCCCGTGGGCTGCAAAGCTGTGAGGTGTGGCAAACAGACGTCACCCACATCTGTCTTTCAGCAGTCAGCTACGTCCACATCTCAGTGGACACTCTTCTCTGGCGCTGTCTATGCCTCAGCCCATGCAGGGGAGAAAGCAGCTGACATGAAAAAATATCTTGTGCAGGCTTTCTGCATGTTGGGTGTCCCAAGGTGATCTAAACGGACAATGAGCCTGCATACAAGTCCAGGGAGTTCCAGAGCTTCCTGCAACAATGGGGAATTGAACTTAAGACTGGCATCCCCAATTCCCCAACAGGCTAAGCCATGGTCAAGAGGGTTCATCAGAGTCTCAAAAGAGCCCTCCAACAGCAACAAGAGACAAAGTGGAATCCCCTCAGGTCCAGCTCTCCAAAGCACTTTTCACTTTACATTTCCTAAACTGCTCTTTTGACAACTTAAACCCACTCATTGCCCAGCACTTTAAACAAAATTCTCAGTTGCACCTGAATGCCAGGCCTCCAGTCCTGGTGAAAGATTCAGAGTCTTGGAAGACAGAGGGGTCCTACGATCTGGTTACCTGGGGGAGGGGCTATGCCTGAGTGCCCACCCCCTCAGGACTGAAGGAGGTCCCCTCCAAATGGGTCAAACCGTACCCCTCTAAGAAACAGCCTGAAATCAGAGTTGTGGTGCAGGTAGAAGAGGCCTGGTGGAGAAGGAGGTGCAAACCCTAATCCCTTTAAAGAGTGGCAAAACCAAGTCCTTTTAAGTTACCCTTTTAACTTCTTGTGCTTTTGTTCAGTGACCCGAGCCAATGGCCCCGATCTGAACTGCAGAATTTGCCCTCATCGTTATCCTGTGGTCCAACATCCACCCTACAGACCAATGGATTGTTCCCCAGCCAAAGGCCAATGTCTGGAGGATTCTCGCACTAGTCCTCGGCCAGGACCACATTTGCCTCGCCACCTTGCAGAAGACCCTATGTCGACCTGCCTTGTGGGGATCCCTTTTAAACCGAATGAGTTTCCCCCTTTTTTAGATGATTCCCTGACTCCCCAGTCCCCCCAAAGAGCTGCATCTTCCTTCATGATGCAAGAAGTCAAAGTTCTGTAGCTAACCCAATGACTGGCTAGAGAAGCATGGTCTGAAAATTAACCCCACTTAATAATGAGCCCCTAGAATTTAAATTACTTGGTTCTTCCAAAGCTTACGTTTGTTATATTGTTCCTATTCCTATATAGATTTTCTTCTCCTACTGCACAACCATCAGTGCGAGGAGTTTGAAGCTCTTTGTTGTCTAAACCTGACACCAAGACCGAGAATGTGCAGAAGATGATTGACAAAATGCAAGATACGGTCCGAGACTTGAAACAGGAGACTGCAGACTGGCTGGGGAACATCTTCTCCTGCATGGGGTTTGTCAGGATGGGCCACAGGGGAACACTGCCCCTGAGAGCCAATGGACCTGTCACCAGCTCCCAAACAAGACCAAGCCACCACGACGCCGACACTTCCCAAGACAAGCAAAGCTCCTGAAACTCCCTCCCTGTCACTATAGGACACAAAAGAACACAAGCGCACACCGCTGTTCTCAAGGTGAAGGAAAAAAGGGAAGTTTATTTTCTGACTCCAACATTTATAGTTTTCAAAAAGTTGTGGAAGGGGCTAGTAGCGGGCCTTTTAGCTAAAGGAGCGAGAAGAAGCTGAGAAGTAAGAAGAAACGGATAAGGAGCTCTCTCCAAGGCTGTAACCAAGGAGACCGAGGGAAGAAAGATAGAAGAACTTTGCAGCTGGATGAAACATTTTTAGAAAGTTAATTAAGTCACTATAACTTCTCACCAATAGTATTATGTTGATTTATTGTGGCCAATAGTAAAGATAGAAGAAGGATAAACAATTGGGAAGTGTATAAAAATCAGCCATATTCAATAATAAAGTGTTGCCAACTGAGACTGCTTGTGGTCTCTGCTTTATGTCGTGACCGCCTCGACAGCGACAAAAAGTGACAGTGGATTGGAGGGTGACAGTGCCACCTCTCCAATGACACTGGTCAAACCAACAGTCCATTAACTTGTCTCCTCCTCCATAAAGGAATGCCCAAGAATGAATTATTTACAGAAAGTGTGTGAGAAAGTTCACTACAAGAATGCAACCATCAGAAGGCTTAGAAAATCTTAAAAAACCAGGGTGACACCTCCCCATCCCAATTCCGAATCTCAATGCTCTAATACCCTTTCTCCCAGTTCAGTATTCCTCTGTGGAGCTTTCCTGTTCTGAGGCGGCTGTAATCTGATACTAAGACTCCTCCCATGGGCTACCTGATAAAACCCCCGCCACGGGTCTGCTTTGCTCTCTTTTCTCTCTGCTCTTGGCTCTCTGGGGCTCTGTTTGCGCTCCCAGGCCTCCGCCTCCTGCCCCCTCCTCCCCCAGGCATGGGGTGGAGGAGAAATAAAAGGGACTCCTGTGCCAAACAAGGAAGAAACTTGTCTTATCTGTTTCTCCTGCCATCAGCTATGGCCTATATGGACACGATCTCGTCATTGCAGCCACACACTGCTACATTCCTCATTCATATAGTCAGTAATTATCCTCCTTCCCTATCCTCTTTGTTCTTATTCTCTTCCACGCCCTCATCATTTCATCCACCAATGAATGATGCCAATGCACCAATGCAAGCCATTTTCAAGCTGCAACAGCCGATGCTTGACTATATGCCCCCACTGCACAAAATGGTCCCACTGGCCATCATCTACGTCATTAATTGTTATCCTATTACTAACATCGGGTTTTACTCAGTTATAAATTTATAAAAGAAGGGAGGAGAATGGGAGAGTTGAACGTAGGAGCCCCCCCGCCCCCCCCCCCCTTCAAGACTAACAGTTGTTAACAACTGTTGTAGTGTGTTTTATACTTTGTAATATTTTGAAGTAGCTTCGTTTTTGTATTCCTGTATTTTTCCCAAATGGTTTATCTCAGATTGTACCACCCTCCCTTTACCTGTGCAATCCCTCTCCCTTGCTGAGATCATCCCCAAATCCCCACCCTGGCTCTCTGTCAATCACTCCATCTAGAAGCTTCGGTCCAGGATATCGAGTGATTAGCCAGAGGCTAGGAGTCAGCCCCCCAAGCCTTGTCGCATACGCTGTCCTAAATGTCTATCCCCCATACCCATCCCTCAGGGTCAGTTACTGGTTAGAAAAATGTTACCTACTTTCAGTTTCCACCTCCCTTTACATGTAACCTTGGCACATCTCCCGGGGCTCTCTGCAGGAAGCCCCCTGAGGTGTAGGAGCTCGCTGGAGCCCCTGAATAAAACCTTGGATTAACCCCTGCTAAGAGTCCGCCCTTTATCGTCTACCGATGTCTCTGCTGTCTCTTGTGGTGCAAAGGCAACTGGCCTAGCTGCCCTCAGGACCCTCGGGGCACGAGTGACTGTCTCCCCACTGTCAGCCATGTCGCGGTTGCCTCCCCGCTCCCTGCCGACTTGGGGCTGGCCAGGGGTTCCCGAGAGGCTCCCAGCGGGACAGAGACAAACAACCCTCCCACAGATGACCCAGCTACTCGGTACCATGGAAAACAGAGCCCATTCGCAGTTCCTGACCCACTGGATGCTTCTCATGATGGCAACCATGGATGCCTGTCTAGCAGCACAGCCCAAGGAGAACGTATGGATCACCCTCGCAAAGTCTCTCCAACAGAACGACATGTGCTTGTCCATGGGCAGTGCCACCAATCCCCTTGCATCATGCCTAGTAGGTGTTGTACTGTGGTTTTTTATTTGGCACGTTTATTGATTTGTGGTTTGATAGTCCTTTTGTGGTTTTCTCTCTGTTTTTAGAGTGACACCGACCTGCCTTTGTTATTTAATTGAGCCAGGTGTTGGTTTATCTGTTTGTTACTTAGCTACTTCCTTGCCAAATTTCAAACCCCCCAACCCCTATCCAGTTGTTAAACCCTTCTATCCCAAGCTGTTGCCCTCCCTTGAGATCCTTCATTGGTTTACACGCTGTATGCCTTGCCTTGTATTTCACCCCCAGCTCTCCTGATTAGCTAGAGATTTTATCCTCCCCTGAGACCTCCCCCAGTTTATAAGCTGGCGTTTGCCCCCAGTTTGGCACCTGGGACCCTGGGACTCGGGGAGTTTTACCATCCAATAAAGTAACCCTAGTGCCACCCCAGGTCCGTGCTGTTGTCCTTTTGTTCCACACTGTGCCTCCACTGGTAGCTGGGATTCTGTGGAGCCCGAGAGAGGGGGGACTGTTGCCCTCCTGCCCCCACCCCGTCACCATCTAGCTGGGACGTGCAACAGGTGGGGATTCCCCTGAAGCCCAACAAATACCCCTTCACAGGGAAGGAGCCCAGTCTGGTGGACACATGGGACGAGTGGACGAGGATTTTGCCGCATGCACCAGAGGAGCCCCAAGAATTGGAGCTTTTGGGGTCTTCCAATGCCACATATTGTATTAAGTTTTACTACCGCCCACCAGGTAAGCCATGGCCTGCTGCAGAATATCAAAAATCTATTTATATGAGAGATGCATCACCAAATGACAAAACATACAATCAATTTGATAGGTGCAATTACACCAGCAGCACACTTTCTGTCTCCACCCATCATTCCAGAGTGTTACCCCGGGGAATGTTCCTGATCTGTGGGGACAGAGTGTGGGCCAGCATTCCCTCCCTCCTGCAAAGAGGTCCTTGCACACTTGGGCAGTTTACCATCCCCTCACTCCAAAATCCACAACTATTACTGATTGGCAGAAAAAAAACTAATTGGCCCGCCAAGAACGAGAGCTCACTCAATTAGATGAAAATTGTGACAATGAAATTATTGACTCGTCATACACATTGGTGGTGATGTCCATTTTCCTACCTTGGGTTTCTGCCACCAAAGCCCTCGGTGAGCTTTCTCACCTGGAGTGCTCGCTTGGTAAGCAAGCCAACTTAACATCTGCTGTGTTAAGTGACCTCCTGACCAATGAGGAGACCACCTGTCATGCCATGCTTCAAAATTATGCTGTGATCCGATTTTACTTCTTGCCCACAGACATGGCTGCGAGGAATTCGACAGGCTGTGCTCTTCAATCCATCTAGCCACAGCGAAGGCATCCATGCCCGCATCCAAAAGATTCAGGATACAGTCAAAGAACTCAACGAGGAAGAACCCCAGTGGTCTGAGAGCTTCTCTGGAAGCTTGGGACTCAAGGGTTGGGTTGGTTCCCTCCTTCAAAATGTTTTCTGGGTTTTCTTAGTCATCATTATTTGCATATGTATGTTTGGATGTTTTAAAAAACTGCTTAACAAGTCTCTACAAGATGCTTTTGTATTAAATAAAGAAAAAGGATCTGTGGGTGCCGAGGAATCAGCCAGCAAAGGAGTGGTTGCTCTCCCCTGGAGAGCCAACCCTTGAATGAAGCACACTACACTTAGGGTGAGGAAACCCTCCTGGCTCATGATCCTTTGCAGTTCCATGTTAATGCATTTTATCCCACTGATTCCTCCCGGTCACTCTTCCAAGTTAGACGTACCCCATTCATTCCTTGTTTCTCCCCACCATTCCAATTCCCTATAAAAATCCCTGTTTTCCCCTGTGAGGCACGAGCTGCTGTCCCTGGCTCCCTTCACAGAGGCCCTGCTCTAAAATAAAGGCCTCCAACTCCATGGAACCTGCTACACAGCGCTCAAGTCTCTTTCTTTGTGTCGCTGGCACCGCCGCCAGGCTGAGAGCTGAGAAATCACTCGACTGCCAGGATTGTGCCTGTGCTCCTGGGACATCTTTATAAAGGCGCTTCTTCAAGAAGGTCATGGCACTCCAGCCATCGACACCGCCGTGGCAGCACAGTGCAGAAAAGGGCTTGGGTTGAAATGAAAGGACTAGGAAGAACCCCAGCAACGCAACACTGCAAAGCATCTGAGTACTCTGTCCGAGCAGGACCCAAGGCACAAGTGTGTTCAACCACATCACAGTGTGGCTGCAACTCTGCTGGCTTGCCCTGCCTGTGTGAACTGCACAGAGCATGCTTCCCAGGGCTGGCGGAGAAATAACAGGGGCTTGGTCCTCCCAGTGTGGCAGCAGAAGCCCAGAGCGGCTCTTTGGACACTTCCAGGTGCTCCAAGTTCCTGCTCCCTCCCAGCCAGATGTGCTCAGAGCGTGCCTCACTTGGGCTGGCGCAGCACAGAATAGCGCTCTGGTTGAAATGAAGGCACAAGGAAGAGTCCCAGCAACGCAACACTGCAAAGCATCTGAGTACTCTGGCTGAGCAGGACCCCAAGGCAAGCTGTGTTCAACCACACCGGGAGCATGGCTGCAACTCTGCTGGCTTGCCCTGCCTGTGTGAACTGCACAGAGCATGGTTCCCAGCTGGAGGAGAAAGAACAGGGGCTCAGTCCTCCCAGCATGGCAAAAGCCCAGAGCGGCTCTGGGGACACTTCCAGGTGCTCCAGGTTCCTGCTCCCTCCCAGCCAGATCTGCTCAGAGCGTGCCTCACTTGGGTTTGGCACAGTGCAGAAAAGGGCAAGGGTTGAAATGAAGGCACTAGGAAGAGTCCCAGCAACGCAACACTGCAAAGTATCTGAGTACTCTGGCTGAGCAGGACCCAAGGCACAAGCTGTGTTCAAACCACATCACAGTGTGGCTGCAACTCTGCTGGCTTGCCCTGCCCATGTGAACTGCACAGAGCATGCTTCCCAGGGCTGAGGGAGAAAGAACAGGGGCTCAGTCCTCCCAGTGGGGCAGCAGAAGCCCAGAGCAGCTCTGGGGACACTTCCAGGTGCTCCAGGTTCCTGCTCCCTCCCAGCAGATGTGCTCAGAGCGTGCCTCACTTGGGTTTGGCACAGTGCAGAAAAGGGCCCGGGTTGAAATGAAGGCACTAGGAAGAATCCCAGCAACGCAACACTGCAAAGCATCTGAGTACTCTGCCTGAGTAAGACCAAAGACAAGCTGTGTTCAACCACACCAGGTCTTTCTTATCTGCGGAGATAAGGCATATCCAGGAATCCCCTCTTGCCTTCTCGGAGGCCCATGCACCCTGGGGCGCCTATCCCTGACATCACCCAACATGACCGAAATTCTGATTCAGAGTGCCAAATTAAGCTCAAAGACTGTCAAAAGGGGTGCAACTCAATTCGATGAGCATTGTGATAGTTAAATATATCACTGGGCCAAATCTAAGCGTGTTGCTGCGTCCATTTTTCTACCTTGCGTAGCAGCTGCGAAAGCTCTGAACTAGGAAATCTTGAATGCTGGATGACTTGCCAGGTGAACTTAACATCTAGGGCCTTAAGCGGCCTCTTAGAAGACAAGGAGATAACCAGATGGGCGACCCTGCAAAACAGGGCAGCTATTGATTTTCTGCTGCTGGCACACAGGCATGGATGCCAGTAGTTTGAGGGGCTGTGTTGTTTCAATCTGTCATCCAAGAGCCAATCAATCTGTGGGAGGAGGGGACAAGGGGGAGTTTGCAGAGGAAGTTCGAGATAAGGTTGGTGTCAAAGGGGAAAAGACCATTTTTTTGCAATGAATGTATATTTTCCACGAGAACAGAGGTTGCAAGGAAAAACAGGGTAAGCTTGAGACAGGTTGAGGTCATCTAGGCCCTTGTTTTTGAGGTCGCAGGGTAAATCAAGAAAGTCTGAGATAGGTTGAGGTTGTCTGGGCCCCTGTTCTTGAGGTTGCAAGGAGAAATCTGGGAGGTTTAAGATTGGTTGAGGTTGCACAGGTAACTTGCAAGGTCGCACACCTCTTGTTACTGTTTTTGTAGATCACGTGTTTTCTCATGTATGAAGTACATTCTAAGGTCACGTGGCTTTCATATAAAAGGTATTTTTGAGGTCGCATGTGTTTTCATGTAGTAAGTACCTTTTGCGGTCCATGCTCCTACTCGGTCCATGCTTTACACTGGTCTGGCGAACTTGAGATGCCACTGACTGGAGTTTTATATATGCCTATCAGGGCATGAAAGAGCTCCATTACGAGCTCAGCATAGTCAGGGAGAGCTGGAATTATTAGGAAGCACAGAGATGTGACGCAGTGCCTGTGTGTCTTCAAGGAGGTTGCAAGAAAAAAGGGGCATGTTCTAATGGGTCTTTGTTTCCCCAAAAAGATCAGGTACACCCGTGTGGACAAGAGAAGGTGAACATGCTTGACGTCGCAACAATCCCAGGTATCCCCAGCTATGCAGCCAGTCTGGCCACCTTCGCCTGCATCCTTGCATCTGACCAGGTGACCCCAGGCTGGCTCATCCCCCAGCCCAAACAAAATGTCTGGGTCACCTTGGCAAAGTCCCTCCAGCAGGACAACTTTTGTATGGCAATGGGAAGCGTGGACGATCCGTTATCTATGTGCCTGGTGGGGATCCTCCTGTTGGAAAATGATTATCTGTTCATAGGTAAGAAACCCAACTCTGTGGACTCCTGGGATGAATGGACAAAGATTCTTCCTCATGCCTCACATGAGCCCCAAGAGCTAGACCTGCTGGGCTCCGCTAGGTCAAAGTACTGCATATTAACTTCAAACATCAAGCGAGACCCAACTGGCACACCACAAAACCACAAAGCAAAGATGCCTCGCCAAACGATAAGCGGTACATAGCTGAGTAGTGCAACTACACCAGCACCACACCATCTGAGTCCAAGTCATACCCCAGGGAGCTCCCACAGGGAGTGCTTCTTATCTGTGGCGATAGGGTGTGGGCAGGAATCCCCTCCAACATCAGAGGGGGTCCCTGCAGCCTTGGCCTGCTGACTATCCTCACCCCAAATACCACCCTATTGCACAACTGGAAGCAGAATAACAAACTAGCCTGCCAAAAGAGATCCTTCAAAGAATTCGGTCCAGATTGTGATAGCCAAATTTACAATTGGGGAATGACAAAGAGGGTCGCGGTATCTATCTTTCTGCCTTGGGTCGCCGCTGCGAAGGCCCTCGGTGAGCTTTCTCACTTGGGGTGTTGGCTTAGTAAGCAGGCCAATGCAACGTCCGCTGCACTGTCCAATCACCTTGCGGATGAAGAGACCACCAGGCAATGCCACGTTACAGAATAGAGTGGCTATCGACTTTCTGCTGCTCTCCCATGGCCATGGATACGAGGACTTCGAAGGACTTTGCTGTTTCAATTTATCTTCACATAACAATTCCATACAGGTGAACATAAAAGGACCGTCAGACCAGGTGAAGAACATAAAGACTGAGAAAAAGGCAGCCAACTGGCTGGACAAGCTATTCCACCAATGGGAAATTCCTGAGTGGGCCTCCTCTGTTTTACGAGGCCTGCTATGGTTCTCATCATCATAGGGATTGTTGTAACTGCTGTATCGTGCCTCAAGAAAGCTGTTTTGAAGACAGACGGAGAGGCCTTTTTTAATTAACAGAAAAGGGGGAAATGTGGAAGGAGGGAACAGAGAGGATGGGGTTGGGACACCATGGGACGATTCAATCAATCATCTGTAACCCACTCTCTCTCTCTTCCAGAAAATTCCCCACTCCCCACACTTCCATTGGATCTCTCCCTAAGAACACCCTCTCCCTGTTTTCCTATTGGTGTACCCCCAATCACCACACCTTGAGCCCTCCCTCCCCTGTACCCCCCTTTCCTAATGGTTCAATCATACCCCGACCCCGCCTATCCTTTCCTCCTTAATAAACCCCGGTCCCGCCTGGGATCGGGGCTCAGGCAACTTGGCTCTGGTCCCCTTCAACCAAGGCTGTACCCCGCTTTCCTTCCCTGCCTGCGCCCTCAGACTTCCCAACATTAAAGCCTGTTGAAACAGCACCGGAGCCTCCGAGTCCTCCTCCTATTTGGCCGTGCCGTTCATTTTAGTCATCCGGGACTGTGTGTGTGTGTGTGTTAGCGGCAGAGACGCTCTGCGGCAGGACACATCAAGGAGAAGGTCTGCCCACACCCACCCAGCATCGGGGTTCCCGGGAGCTAGCCGGGTCCTGAAAACCTGCATCAATCCATGCATCCATCCAGGAAATCAAAGGCATGGTGGGCAACGTGCAACAGGAAGGCAAGGACTGGTTTAAGAGCCTGTTCAAAAACTGAGGCCTTTCCGGGTGGATGCTGTCCCTCATGAAGGACATTAGTTATTTCATGATCTTTCTTTTTCTGCAGTCCTTGTGCTTCGTGTCTCCTGAAGCGGATCATCACTGCATCACTGCAAAGCCTTCCTCAGCGTCCAAGATCATGCTTGCTGTCGCAGTCATGAGAAATGATGGATGGTGGGAAAGCCAGAAAGCAGAGAGCACCGAGGTGTAAAAAGGACCGGACTTCGTTCTTTTCCACAGCACCCTTCTCCTTCTTTTTAAACAAAGGGGGAAATGTGGCGTCGTGTGTTTTAAAATGTTTATATGAGTTCAGTTGTAAAGTTGGTTATACTTTAAAATATGGTTTGGTCCTCGGTTCCCCCCATGTACTTCCCTCATAATGGTTTCTCTCTAAGTTGTTTACCCCGTTTTCCTTCCAATGGCTTGTCCCTCAAGGTGACTGATCCCTTGATCCTTCCTTTATGCCCTTGTAGTTTATTTCTTCCCTCCTGGTGCTGCCCACTTCCCCTGTCTATCACTGTAACCACCCCCCTTTATTTCCAGAACTCTCTGTGTCAATCATCCCTTACTCAATGTATGATTTGCCTCTTCCCTCCCCTGTGTAATCCTTATTCGTCCAGCTGTGTCCCACGCTCCTCCCCTGAGCTTCGTTTATTGGTCACCTCGTGTCTCCTCCTGTCACGCATATTCCCTTTATCGTTGCCTCCCCAAGCCATCCTCCTCTGACACCCGTCACTTGGGAAATAAAGCACCTTGGTATCCACACGAGTGTCCACTCTCGCCTTCATCTCGGGACTTCGTAGCTATGCTCTCGCCTGCGCCACCCATGCCACAGACAGCACCACTACATGATGGTTTTCAAGAAGAACCTGAGAGTGGTAGATCTTGTGGCCCACTCAAGCCACACACCAGGAGCAGCTAGCCAGCATTTGTCCAGTTCCCGTGGCCGCAGAGCAGGCTACAGCAGCGTAGTGCAGAAAAAGGCTCAGGTTAAAATGAAGGGACTAGGAAGAATCCCAGCAACGCAACACTGCAAAGCATCCGAGTACTCTCTCTGAGCAGGACCCAAGGCAAGCTGTGTTCAACCACATCACAGTGTGGCTGCAACTCTGCTGCCTTGCCCTGCCCGTGTGACCTGCACAGAGCATGGTTCCCAGGGCTGGGGGAGAAAGAACAGGGGCTCAGTCCTCCCAGTGTGGACAGAAGCCCAGAGCGGCTCTGGGGACATTTCCAGGTGCTCCAGGTTCCTGCTCCCTCCCAGCCAGATGCCCTCAGAGCGTGCCTCACATGGGTTTGGCACAGCGCAGAAAAGGGCTTGGGTTGAAATGAAGGCACTAGGAAGAATCCCAGCAACGCAACACTGCAAAGCATCCGAGTACTCTCTCTGAGCAGGACCCAAGACAAGCTGTGTTCAACCACATCACAGTGTGGCTGCAACTCTGCTGGCTTGCCCTGCCCGTGTGAAATGCACAGAGCATGCTTCCCAGGGCTGGGGGAGAAAGAACAGGGGCTCGGTCCTCCCAGTGGGGCAGCAGAAGCCCAGAGCGGCTCTTTGGACACTTCCAGGTGCTCCAAGTTCCTGCTCCCTCCCAGCCAGATGTGCTCGGAGTGTGCTCACTTGGGTTTGGCACAGCGCAGAAAAGGGCTTGGGTTGAAATGAAGGCACTAGGAAGAATCCCAGCAACGCAACACTGCAAAGCGTCTGAGTACTCTGAGCAGGACCCAAGACAAGCTGTGTTCAAACCACATCACATTGTGGCTGCAACTCTGCTGCCTTGCCCTGCCTGTGTGAACTGCACAGAGCATGGTTCCCAGGGCTGGGGGAGAAAGAACAGGGGCTTGGTCCTCCCAGTGTGGCAGCAGAAGCAAAAAGTGGCTCTGGGGACATTTCCAGGTGCTCCAGGTTCCTGCTCCCTCCCAGCCAGATGTGCTCGGAGTGTGCCTCACTTGGGTTTGGCACAGTGCAGAAAAGTGCTCGGGTTGAAATCAAGGCACTAGGAAGAACCCCAGCATCGCAACACTGCAAAGCATCTGAGTACTCTGGCTGAGCAGGACCAAAGACAAGCTGTGTTCCACCACACCAGGAGCATGGCTGCAACTCTGCTGGCTTGCCCTGCCTGTGTGAAATGCACAGAGCATGGTTCCCAGGGCTGGCGGAGAAAGAACAGGGGCTGCTCGGTCCTCCCACTGTGGCAGAAGCCCAGAGCAGCTCTTGGGTCATTTCCAGGTGCCCCAGGTTCCTGCTCCCTTCCAGCCAAATGTGCTCAGCTCTCTTTCTCCCACCAGGCCATCATGTCTCCAACACTGGCCTTCATTCTGGCCCTGTTAGCCACTCACACTGGGCTGAAGGTGCATCATAGTTTAACTTCAACTTGACAAGAATGAACTTGAGCAGATGCAGGAGTGCCAGGAGTATCCCTTGTAGTAGTTTTGGTTAGAATTTCCCAGCCAATGCACCCATGGGCAGCATGGGCATCACCTGGTGTGTGAGCAGCGCAGTGTCCACTTGGTGAGAAGAGCTCAGAGCGTGCCTCACTTGGGCTGGCGCAGCGCAGAAAAGGGCAAGGGTTGAAATCAAGGCACCAGGAAGAGTCCCAGCAACACAACACTGCAAAGCATCTGAGTACTCTGGCTGAGCAAGACCAAAGGCAAGCTGTGTTCCACCACACCAGGAGCATGGATGCAACTCTGCTGGCTTGCCCTGCCCGTGTGAAATGCACAGAGCATGGTTCCCAGGGCTGGGGGAGAAAGAACAGGGGCTTGGTCCTCCCAGTGTGGCAGCAGAAGCAAAAAGTGGCTCTGGGGACATTTCCAGGTGCTCCAGGTTCCTGCTCCCTCCCAGCCAGATGCCCTCAGAGCGTGCCTCACATGGGTTTGGCACAGTGCAGAAAAGGGCAAGGGTTGAAATGAAGGCACTAGGAAGAGTCCCAGCAACGCAACACTGCAAAGCATCTGAGTACTCTGAGCAGGACCAAAGACAAGCTGTGTTCAACCACACCAGGAGCATGACTGCAACTCTGCTGGCTTGCCCTGCCTGTGTGAACTGCACAGAGCATGCTTCCCAGGGCTGGCGGAGAAAGAACAGGGGCTCAGTCCTCCCAGTGTGGCAGCAGAAGCCCAGAGCGGCTCTTTGGACACTTCAGGTGCTCCAGGTTCCTGCTCCCTCCCAGCCAGATGTGCTCGGAGTGTGCTCACTTGGGTTTGGCACAGTGCAGAAAAGCGCTCAGGTTGAAATGAAAGGACTATGAAGAGTCCCAGCAACCCAACACTGCAAAGCATCTGAGTACTCTGATCAGGACCCCAAGGCAAGCTGTGTTCAACCACATCACAGTGTGGCCGCAACTCTGCTGCCTTGCCCTGCCCGTGTGACCTGCACAAAGCACGGTTCCCAGACTGGGGGAGAAAGAACAGGGGCTCGGTCCTCCCAATGTGGCAGCAGAAGCCCAGAGCAGCTCTGGGGACATTTCCAGGTGCTCCAGGTTCCAGCTCCCTTCCAGCCAGATGTGCTCAGAGCATGCCTCACTTGGGTTTGGCACAGTGCAGAAAAGGGCAAGGGTTGAAACGAAGGCACTAGGAAGAACCCCAGCAACACAACACTGCAAAGCATCTGAGTACTCTGTCTCAGCAGGACCCAAGGCAAGCTGTGTTCAACCACACCAGGAGCATGGCTGCAACTCTGCTGGCTTGCCCTGCCCATGTGAACTGCACAGAGCATGGTTCCCAGGGCTGGCAGGAAAGAACAGGGGCTGCTCGGTCCTCCCAGCATGGCAGAAGCCCAGAGCAGCTCTTGGGTCATTTGCAGGTGCCCCAGGTTCCTGCTCCCTCCCAGCCAGATGTACTTGAGCCCCCCTTCGGTTCTCACATACTCTGCTGTTTTCTAAGCAACGCAGAAAGTGCCATCAAGGCTGCGAACGTTTTTTGTTACTGGAGTAACGTGGGGCTACTTCTGCCAGCCCTTCTACCGCTGGCACTGTGGAGGACGCTGCTTTTGAAGGACATTGCTGCATGGCAGGAAACCCTCTGGAGCTGAACTGTTCCTGTGGACATTGGCCCTTTGGATTTGGTTCTTGACAGCACCAGCGCTCTTGTGTGAGCACGCCAGCTGCTGTCCAGTGGTGCTCCCAGGGACGGAGGCGCAACCCTTTCTTGCAGCAGGAAAGGATGCCTTCAGGACCGAGGAGACCCTGACCCTCTCACTGCTGTTTTTTTTCCTGAGGTCAACGGCTGGGTGAGTTTCCCTGGTGGCGTTGGGACGGATCCAGCTAGGGGGGCTCCCTGCAGGCAACCACGCTCCCAGGGATGAGGAAATGCACCGCACGCAGTGCGAGGGGCTTGCTGCCGTCGGCTTTTGGGACACTTTTCCAGCTTTTTTTTCTTTTGCTTCCAGCAGTGAGTTGTGGAAGGGGCTAACAGCGGGCCTGTTAGCTAAAGGAGCGAGAAGAAGCTGAGAAGTAAGAAGAAACGGATAAGGAGCTCTCTTCCAAGGCTGTAACCAAGGAGACCGAGAGAAGAAAGATAGAAGAACTTTGCAGCTGGATGAAGCGTTTTTAGAAAGTTAGTTAAGTCACTATAACTTCTCACCAATAGTATTATGTTGATTTATTGTGGCCAATAGTAAAGATAGAAGAAGCATAAACAATTGGAAAGTGTATAAAAATCAGCCATGTTCAATAATAAAGTGTTGCCAACTGAGACTGCTTGTGGTCTCTGCTTTATGTCGTGACCGCCTCGACAGCGACAGTGAGTGGGTCGGAGTAAGCTAGGTCATCATCCTGGGTACACGGCTGTCCACCCAGCAGAGAGAGGTTTATCTCCAAGTTGTAGGTATCCTGAAAGAGGGAGATGAAAAGGTTTCTAGAAGTTTGGTTAAGGGGTTTTGTTCGTTGGATGTTTTTTAAGTTCCCGCAAAAAATGGCCAAAGAGGTTACAGATGAGCATTTTTGGAGGACTGTAGGGTGTCTTTGTTAACGGAAAGCACAAAAAGGAGGAACCCTAACCTAAAGATATATGAGGTTGTTTCTTTTGATTATTGAGATTGTGAAAAATAGTGGCGTGAATCATGCATGAGAGGGAAAGTGAAGAATGCCCGACACCGCAGTCCCCAGTTCTCACTCAACCCCCATCCCTGCCTTCTTTTCCTACCCCCGTTTCCCCTCCATCGAGTGGACAAAGGGGAGCAAACTGTCCACAGCAGACGCAAGGTTGCTACCATCTCCCTGGCTCCCCCGGTCCCCTTGCCCTGACAGTGTGGCCACACCGTCAGGAATCTGTCCCTAAACCTTTTCCCAATCCCTTTGTCCCTGTAGCTAATCCCAAGAATGTTCAAGGTTGCTTTGTTCCCCAAAACCCATTCCTCACACATTCCAGAGAGGTGCCCCAAAATGGCCGCCACCTCGTGGCTAAGGTTTCTGCTCTCCAGAATCCCTTCCTTCCAGCACCATCCCCTGACCCTGCCTTTCCTTCCTTCTTTTCCCCTGCAGCAAGGCTGAGGATGTTTTTTGTCACTGGACTAACAGAGTTTTGGGAAAGTCAGAGGGCACAGAAAAGCTTCAGCTTTTGTTCATCTCTTACATTTCCTCTGAATTCTCGTTTCTCTAACATTTTCTAATTATTGCTGCATGTGTTCTTTTTATGTATTCCTTAACAAAGCATGTAATTAAATCATTGGTCACAATTAAATAGGCTCATCATTCTCATTGACGCAAAGCAATGTGCATCAACATGTCTGGCAAGGATTTACAAAAAATCTGAAGGCACGTATTATCCCCTGCTTCTCTTCTCTTGGTTAACACCTTTGGTCTTGTTCGTTTCA
Source organism: Agelaius tricolor (assembly GCF_023055355.1). NCBI lineage: Eukaryota > Metazoa > Chordata > Aves > Passeriformes > Icteridae > Agelaius > Agelaius tricolor. The sequence goes on from NW_027269304.1 coordinate 314,299, forward strand.
ATGGGTGCTTCCATCTAGCTTGTTTTACCACAATCTAGGAGAACAAAATAATGCTATTTGTTCCATCAGACGTTTCCAGGCACACACAGCATAAGAGTACACTGACTCTAGAGGCACTTCACTCACAGCACCTCTCCAACAAGAAATTCTAAATTAACTACATCTGGGAACATATTGAAGAGCTGCACACTTCAACTCGTAAACCAATTGGATTTGAACATAAGAATTTTGGCAGTATTTTGATGTGTGTTTCTTTCAGAGTTTAATGAGTGTAGAAATTTATTTTCCACCAGGATGCAGCTGCTAGGTGTGTTACAGGCTCTGGATTCTCACATACTCTGCTGTTTTCCAAGCAAAATGTAAAATGCCATCATGGCTGAGAACATTTTTTGTCACTGGAATTACACAGTTTTGGGAAAGTCAGAGGGCACAGAAAATCTTCAGCTTTTCCCTCACTTAGATTCCCTCTTAACTCATTTCTCTAACCTTAAATTCTACTGCGAAATGCAGATGCCACAAGGAGAGAAAACTACCTCCTGAAAAAAAGTATTGAAATCTGTCAAATTTAAAACTACTTGGCTTTGCTAAATTTTTCTTAATATCACATGCAGATTCAAAGAAGTCTACCTGTTTAGTCTTATTTTTCAGACTTTAACTGAAATACACTCCAAATTCCTGCATTAGCTGCAATGAGAGCCTAATGGAGTGTCAATCCTGCATGGCTTAATTAACCATGTAGTTTTTCCTTCTCTCGTAAGCAGGGAAGGAGTTCATGCCCACGGTGCCGCTGGTGCCCAGGGGGCCGAGAGGCCGATGGCCCCTGGGCTGTGCCGGCCCTCCGGTGGCGGCAGGAGCGGGGCAGGGCCCGTCCCTGTGCCGGCCCTGCTGAGGCCACATCTCGAGGGCTGGGTCCCCTCTGGGCCCTCACGCAGGCAATGGAGGGGCTGCAGCGTGGCCAGGAAACGGAACGGACCTGGGAAGGGAATGGAGTCCCAGGAGAGGCTGAGGGAGCTAGCTCGTCACAGTCTCGACTCCGTAACCTCAGAGGCCTTTCCCACCCTAATTCACTCTGTGAACAAATCACTTCAACCGAGACGTACTTCAAATCTCTACAATTAGAGATCTACACAGGATGCCCGATTGCGTCGTAAGGTTATCCTTTTAAGGCTGAACTCTAAAGGCACTACGTAATTCAAACCCACATTTCCCCCCCAACCTCTCTCTCACGCCGCCAACGTGGCGCTGCCGAGAGCCCGCCCGCGCCGCCGTTTTTATATGCGTGCGGAGCGAACCAAGATGAGTGGGCAAGACGGGGGTGCGACCCCCCCGCGAGGGGCCGTTGGACCCGGCCGTGAGAGACGTGGCATGGCGCGGCGGCGGCGACGCGCAGAATGCTGGGAGTTGAAGTCCGAGGCGGTGCCGGCTGCGGCCTCCTTCCGTGTATCCCTGGGACGGGAAAGGCCGGGAAGAGACGACACGGGACGGGGGGATCGATCTAGGTGAGGGCACTTTTGGCGGCGGGAGGAGGCGCCGCGTTGTTGACGCGTGGTTCCCGGCGGCGGGGAGGAGCGGCCGGAGGGCTGGGCCGGGCGGTGCCGGGGCCCGGAGCGGCTGCGGGAGGTGCGGGGTTCCCTCCTCGTGTTCTGACCCGGCGCGTCCTTGCGGGGCTGCGGCGGCTCCTGCGCTCCGAGGGCTGCCAGCGCTGAGGCTCGCTGTGAGGTGAGGATCGGGGAGCAGCACTGCGCAGAATTCCCGGTGCGATTTATGCCGGTGATTCCTTGGGTTGCTGGTGCCGTCGTGCTCCTGCTTCAGGCCGGGTTTCCTCCTGCGTGGAGAGTGTGGGTGCCGGCTTGTTCGGAGCCTCGGGGCACCGAATTCCAGCCCCGCAGCGAGGAATGGGAGTGCTGGTCCTGGTAAAATGCCTGCGGGTTCATCCTCACTTTCTGTTAGTGCCGGAGGGAAATGGTGCTTCAGGAGCCTTACTGCTTTCTTGTGGTGTCTCTGGAGGCATGATTTGCTCTTTGTATGATTTATTTGGTTTTATTATCGCATTAAAAAAAACCCGCATTATTTCTTTTGGGAGAATAGCTCTGAAAGTGCTGGAGCTGTTGCATCACGCCCTGTGATATCCATACCCTGGAAAAACGATGGGAGCGGGTTGTTGGAATGGGCTGGGTCTGGCTGTTTCTTTGGTGCTGTTGTTTCACGGTGTTACTCAGCTCAAGATGTAGTTCTCCTGCTGCAGCCATCACTGGTGTGTGAGGCTTTGAGAGGATTTTGTGATACTGAAATATTTGATAGCAAAGGGAGGCGGGGGGGGGGGGGGGGGTGGTGTAGTTTGCTGCAAATCCTGAGGGTTGGCAGTGGCGTGAAAATGTGAAATAATTGACATTCTAATGATTCTGATGAGGTCAGGCAGCCTTTGGGAAAATGGAGCTTGCTGGGTTTATGTGTCTGTGGACTCTGCCAGCACTAATGGCAAGGGAAGGCCAACAGCCCTTGCTGTCATGCCTGGTGTTTCCAGCTGTCCTGGTGTATGTTAGTTCTCTTGCACACTGGTGAAAAGGCTTCTTTGGTGTTGCTTTTTGGGGTTTCTTTTAAGGTGGAAAGGTTATGTAGGTGCTGTGGTTAACATAATTTATGTGATGAATGTGGAATCATAGAATGGTTTGAGTTGGAAGGGGCCTTAAAGATAATTTTGTTCCATCCCCTGCCATGGGCAGGGACACTTTCCACTATCCCAGAGTGCTCCAACCCCTGTCCAACCTGGCCTTGGACATTTCCAGGGATCCAGAGGCAGCCACAGCTTCTCTGGGCACCCTGTGCCAGCGCCTCACCACCCTCACAGTCAAGGATTTCTTCCTATTATCTGACCTAAACCTACTCTCTTTTAGTGTGAATATTTTTCACTATTTACTGACAGTTCAATACATCAGATTCTTCATTAAGCTATACCACGAAGCATGCAAATTAGGCCGTTGCACAGTTATTTCATTTGTGGATTTTCTAGCTTATGTCACATCTTTGAAGTGCCCATGTTAACTTGGAGGAAGCACAACTTAAACAGAGCCCCAAAATAATAAGTGCACAGTACTGTTTAGCTGGTGCAATCAGCTTCACTGTGAATTGGGAGGAAAGTTGACTTAGCTTCAGTTTCCTCCTCTAAGGCCTTCAATCATGAAAAGTTATCTGCCACCTCAGTTTCAAGTCAAGGGATCACCTCACACCCAGGTGCATTGTTCGAGGTATGACCTTAGTAAAGAGCCCAAAGCCTCAGAAATCAGGTATATAGGAGAGTTCTGGGGGTGTTGGTCTGCTGGGTGGTTTTTTTTGTGTTGTTTATCCCCTCTCCTGATTACCTCTCATTAAGACTTTGGACTTAGGAACGAGTAGTTCACACGAGGTGATTAAACTGATGGCCTCTCTGTGCGCTTTCTTTGCACGGAGAAAAGTGATTTCCTTAGTGCTCTCCCTTTCTAAAGTGAGAGGGAAAAAAAACCACGAGGAACTTTTCAGAAGAAAGTTTTAAACGTGCTCAGGGGCCAGTTCTGGTTTGGTTTCATTTTTGGAAGAGTGTTGCCATTTGCTTGGTGTTAGCTGCGCCTCATTCTGGAGGTGCAGCTTAGCCACGAGCAGTGCCTGCAGCATGTGAAAACTTGATTAAAAGTTATGCCTAGTGTGATTAAAGTCAAAACGTTTAGTGACATTTCAATTTAGTGTTCTAGCTTAGTGGTTATGTTTCATTTTAGGCTCTATTTAGAGAGCAGTTTCCTGTCTTAGTGTGCTTAAATATATTGTGGTTTCTTTTTGTGGGTTTTATGGGAGGGTTGTTTTTTGTTTTGTTTTGGCTTTTTGCTTGGGATTTTTGTGGGTTTTTTATTAGCAGGAGCACCTACTGAAACAGAAGAAGGGATCAATTAAAGATGACTGGAAATACACCTCATTTTAAACTCTGAAGTGTAGCTGATTCTAGATGATGTGTTTTTATCCACATGAAATCTGCTAATCTCCCATTTGTAGGTAATCTTACCATTAGCTGTGAATGTCTGTATTTTAGAGTAATAACCTGAAGAATGCTTTTGAAGTGTGGTTAAGTCGTTAAGATGATTGCAAAATATTAGCACAAATGTAATTACTTTCTATTAAAATAAAGTGAAAAGATTAATAACTTGCCATTCTAGTCTCTAAATCAAATTATTTACTTCCTGCTTTTAGCACAAGCCCTGTTAAAAATTTCAGTCAGAGTTTGAGTCTGGTTTTCTGTTCAGTATACATAGCCTAAATACCTGGTTTGAGATTTAGGTTAATGGCTGAGATTTTGTTTTAGACTAATGGATGAGGTTCAGCTGGTGAGAATCAGTTCTAGAGACAGACTTTGTGGGTGTACTGTATTTCCTTTGTGTAATATGAGGATTTAGCATCATCCTTACAGTGTCTTCGTTGTACTGAAAAGGGTTTTTTTAAAAGAAAATAATTGGTCAAACAAAATTCATGCTTCTACTTCCTAAAGGGTTTGTTGTAAGGATGACTGATCACTGGAAATACATTTGTTCTGTATTTCTCATCACCATATCCCTACTTTTTAATTTCCATATAAAAACAAACCAGGATTTCCTTCTAGGAAGACGTGGCATTATCTCATTTGCAGTTTCTGGTCGCGAATCACTAGATGGCAGTACTGAAATTGTTTTCACCTCAATTCCATGTGCTTCACTTTCCCCTGTCTCTGGGTTTCTCCTTTGCCCCGTCAGTTCAGTAAACCAAAATGTTCTAGTTTGCAAAAAGGCACGAAAGTCACTTCCTTCGGAAGTCAGGCTGAGTTTCCAGGTGCTCCCTGTTGCAAATAGTGTGTTTGTGGCTTGGATTGTGAAGAGTTATTATTATAGCATTTGGGTTTTTTCCCAAGTCACTGAAAAGACAGTCCTTAAGAAATTGTAGGCTCATCCTACTGGGAAACCTTTTCCCTGCATCTCCCCTGAGGGAAGTTGGGAACCCCCCTCTGGAATTTTTGTTGAGGACTGAACACTGCTGATGGATTTCTTGGGTCCTTTTTCCCATGGTTTTCTCCTTCCACCCATTCCTCTCACACTGCTGGGTTTGGGTATCCCAGATACGTTCATAAACACTCTGTAGGATCATTTTAACAATCTGTGGTGCTGGGTTATTTCAACACTGTGAGCTATTAGCTTTAAGTTACCCATTGTGCTTTCTGCTTTCCTTCCTGTGCCTGGTCTTTGCCCTTATTTTTTTCTTTAAATTATTTACTTTTTTCATAATGCAGTACCTGCAAACCGCAAGTGGATCATGTCGAAAAATCAGTGTACAGAAAGCTGTTGTTTGTGCAGTTCCATATGGGATTTTTAGCATATTTCAGCAGCTGCCATGATTCTTTTGCACATTTGGAATTATTGTTTCTGTCCTTAACCTTTCCTATTGCGAAGTTAAAAGCAAAGAACAGCTACAGAGTTATTTGTATTTCTACTAATTCCTGATTTTCCAGATGTCAGGTGGCTTTTTGGGGGGTTGCCCCTTCTCCCACCCCCCAGCACCACCACTGTAACAAGTTTCTGAAAATTTGAAAAATCCTTGCACAGAGTTTTTGGAAAGTTGCTCCGTGGAACTTTACCAGTAATTCTGCATGGCCACAGAATTTATTTTAAGTAGTAAGCACCTCTCAGCAGCTTTTAATCATGGCATTGGGTGAAATCAAGCAGCACATTGGAAGAGCCTCAAAAAAATGTTTCTAGGTTTTGGTCAGTGATTACTTTAATTGCACAGTGGAAAATTCTTTCATCCTTTGCAGTGTATAACTGGAAGAATAACTTAAGAAATACCTCTGTGCAGAGGAATGTAAACTCCTGTAGACTGATTAAAAGACAAAAATCATAAATTTCAAGTTTCTGCCCTTAGTAAAGTTTAACGGAAGAGTTCGTATTTCTTTTTTATGGGTTGATGAGATGTACTTTGTGAGGACAGTCTGTTCCCCACCGGGCAGCTACTGACCCTTTCATCCCATCTGAAGAGAAGCCTTTAAGTGAATTAGAGATGCTCAGAACCCAAAATCCATCTGTCACAAGAATTTGTTGAAGAGTGCTGCACATAAAGCCACGTTGACTTGCTCCCCGTGGCTGGGCTGAAGCATTTAATCCTGAATCACTTAATGCAGATCATACTAATTTGTCAGAGGGTCTGTGGCTTCTGCTGTGTGATTTTGATGCTCTCATTTATTTTGGAAACTCTTGAGTGCACTTGTCAAGACTGACATTGATGTCCTGCTCTCTGGATTTTTCAGTTTGGTAATAATAGTAATTTTTCCTTCACATAAAGCTGAGGGTTTTATACACCTTTGATACAACGATGAGAGAATGAGGAATTTTTACTTCTGTTTTTAAACAGAGGAAAGCCCCTGTGTTTTTATAAGTGGAGCTCCTTTATATATATATATGTGAGTATTTTTATTCAACAAATTATTTAAGCCTTTGAATTCTGAAAGGCAATAAGCTGGCAGTCTTCAGTAGCCATTGATGTAATCAATATGGCAGAAAATGTTTTAAGCCTATATATTTTTAATACATATAATTACTTTCTACAAAAGTAATTTTATGCAAGTCTTTTATACAAGACTTTCATTTCAGTATAAGTTCTTCAAGGAGACTGCTGCCTCAGGTAGTGGTACAGGTAATTTACCAGACTTGTGAAGAAGCAGGACTTCTTGTAAGCTGCTGCTGCACTAAAGCATTGAAAATCTCCTGGTGTTCATGAAAATATTTTTCTACTTTTCTGAGACCTTTTACATTAATACTGTGAATTTTTTAAAAAGTAGTACATCTTAAAGGTTTATTCAAATATATCAAAAGATTCTTCTGGCCTTCAAAATAAAAACCAAAGCCTTCAATTACTTCCACTTCTGTTAACATCACCAGAGAAGGGTGGTGTATGGATTTTCCAGGAGTTGGCTGTACTGGAAAACTTGGTGTCAGTATAATTTTTATCATGCTGGAAGCAACAGGTCGTGCATTAATGCAGCAGGATTGTACCCTGTAGTTAAGTTTTTCTTGCAACGGGGTATGGGGTTTATGATGTGTAATCACTTCTGAATTATCATTCTTCCAAGTGCCACCAGTATATTTTGGAAGCAGTAGCTGGGCAGGCACAGTAAGGCTTTTAGAAAGAGGCTGGAAGTTTGAGGTATTATCACAGTGCTAAAAATAAAGGGAAGATACAGGAGAAGGGGGGACAAACTGGATAATTTTGCACTTGAGATAAGTCAGCGGTTTTCTATTTTTTTCCCTAGGGTTGGTATTTGAATTACCTGCTCTGTTCAGGAATGTAAATAATTGTGTTGCGGCCTTTGTATTCGAATTTAAAATCTTTTCCCTTATTTCACTTTATATATATATATATATTTTTTTTTTTTTTTTTTTTTTTCCCCTCACAGCTTTTTGTAGCTGAAGGAAGATGATGGAAGAGAGTGGGATAGAGACGACTCCGCCTGGCACTCCCCCTCCGAGCACAGCAGGGGAGGCTGCTGCTGCTGCCACGCCTGTCACTTTAGGTGCAGAAACCTTCACTCAGTCTTCTGAAGCACTACAAAACCAGTTGCAATCAGCATAATTGCAGTTCTCTTCTCCAGGCTAATTGGAAGGATTTAAAATTGTTTCTTAATCATGGAAGTGGGCTCCTTATCTGTGATGCATCTGATTTCGCACAGAATATTTTTAGCAGGTTTTTTTTTTTTTAATTCTTGGAACTCTTGCAGGAAGTGATGTGGATGCACTTGTAGTTTTTAAGGATGGCAAGGCTAGGGAAATAATACTTTCTGCTATAGATCACAGTTAGATGAGTGGCATAGAAGGGAGTTAAAACAGATTTACAGGGTATAGTGGTAAACCTGAATAATGACTTGTGTTTTAATACTGATAGAATCCCAGAATCAATCCAGTTTGGGTGGAAAAGGGCTTGAAGACCATTTTGTTCCACCTGTGCCATGGCAGGACACCTTCCATTATCCCAAGCTTCTCCAAGCTCTGTCCAACCTTGGGCAGTGCCAGGGATGCAGGGGCAGCCCCAGCTGCTCTGGGCACCCTGTGCCAGGGCCTGCCCACCCTGCCAGGGAACAATTCTTCTTAATAAGTGCCCTAAATCTGCCCTCATCCAGTTTAAAGCCATTTTTTTACAAGATTCTGAACACCACATTTTTGAATTTTTTGGCAGATGTGGCATTGTTAAATCAGACTTGTGCAGTCTGTTTTGTCAGATGTTAAAGGAGCAAATACACTGACAAGATCTCAGCCCACAACATTAAATTAGTTGTATAATAAAAGCTATTTTTTTTTAAATTAAAACTGTGGAAATGTAACCTATGAGGGAGCAGTTGGTTTAGCTAGGATGAAAATGGATTCTGGAGTAGGCTGGCCAGAGATGTTAGCACGCATGAAATGTACTCACTGCCTCATTCATACACAAGCAAAGAAACCAGAGCCAGAAGTGCATGAGGTGCTACAGGATGTCATCAATAAACTTAATTGTATAAAAATGGTCTTTAAATAGTACGTTTTTGGCAGTATTTTCTACTTACATAGGTAGTAACCACAAAAGATTTAATATTTTTTTTTATGTGGCAGAGGTTTGCTTGCTACCAGTGGCAAGGTCTGTTAAAAGAGTTGTTGAAATTAATGTGGACATGAACTTTTTTTAACAAAAAGTCTCAGATTTGCTGAGACTAGTTGATATTTTCAACTGCTGCCTAGTTGATATTTTCAAAAAAATATGCACTCATAATTTGCCCCATCCAGGTAAAGGTGACATTTCAACAAGGAGTGACACAGGAAGTACTTTCATAAGAAAGTCATGTTTTTGAGAAACCATTTTCAAAACTGATATTTGGAAATCACTTCCATCATTATTCATTTCTGCAGCCAAAACCAATGCCAGTGTTGCATAAAAACTGTCAGATCTGTAGACATCAACCTGCAAAGAGAATTTCCCGACCTGTGTGAACATCTTCCAAACTGTTTTTGTGGGATTTGAACACACTCATTAAAAATAAAACTAAAATTAAAAAATGCAGCACGTTCATCTTGCAAGGGCAGTTTGTGGACATCAGGGAAGATGAAAATTTGCCAGCTAAATTCCAAGGAAATGTGTGGTTTATGGGTGGAAGTGGGAAATGAATAGCACGGTACAGCAAGCACAGCCAACAAGGCAATTCCTCCATGTGGATCTCTGTGAGGTGTATTTTTTCAGCCCAGCATCAGAATAGTCTGAATGTAGAACCAGACCTTTAAATTCCTGCACCATGAGGTGTTAAACCAAGGTGTAAAAATTGCTGAGGTTTCTTCAGTTGCACTGCTCACCCTGAAAAGTTACTATCAATGATTGTGTTATGTAGTATTGTAACCATTATTAATTAACTATATTATTATATTGATAGGATCTTATCAAAACAATTTCCAGTGTAAACAGAAAATGTTTTTTACTCTTTAAGAATTTATTTTTCATTTCTCTTTATCTCATAATTTTTAAATTTCTGTTGTGTATGTTTTGTAATACACATGACATACTGAACAGTGGTACATGTAAACAATAGATAAAGGGATTTCACATGGGGGAATGGATGATCAATTATTTTTTTACTGATGTGTGTATATGACCAAGTTTGAAGTCCATGGCATTAGTGTGATTTGCATATCATTTGACTGTGGTGTTTAGGCTGAGGCCAGTGAAATGCTGAAGCTGGTTTAGCACGTTACTGCCAGCAAAAAAGGCAATTTCTGTTTTTCTGACTTAACTTCCTGGCTTAATTTGGTTATAGACAGGAAAATTGGCTTATCCAAGGATCAGCTGAAACGGGGAAGGTAGAGGGATCAGGGAGATGAGTGCCAGAGAAGAGAGAGCTGCCTGAGGTTCAGTCCATTTTCCAGTGCCACACCTCTAAAACAGCTCCCACCCTCCCAGGTATTAGGAGTGTGTGAAGATGAGCACTTCCTGCATCCTCAGTTGATGCAGCAGTCATTCAGGAATAACAGAGCTAGCTAGAAATTTCTGAGGCAGGTTTCAGATGCTGTAAATTCAGTAGTCAAACGTTGACTTGTCTTTTTAAGCTAATGACAAGTAGGGTCACGCAGAAAGAGCCGTGTCCTACAAGACACTGTCACCAAGGATTAAGTGCCATTGGTGCTGTGTGAAAGCTCAGGCAGAAGTTTCAAATTCACTTTGAATGGAAAAAAAAAAAACCCTGACTGGTTAAAAAATTATTTGTGAAGTGTCTGAACAATACATATATAACCGAACAAAATATATAACTGAAATGTCTGAACAAAATATATAACTGAATCTCTGAGATCAAGGCTTCTAAAATTCTTTTTTCTCTTTTTTTTTTTCCCCCCCTTATTTTTGTAGCTTTTTCCAGCCCCCTTGCCACACCAAGCATGCCATCTTCTCCTGCCTACTCACCCCCCTTGCCGGCTGGAGCGTCCCCAGTTCCTCTTCCCATGATGACCTCGGCCTCTCTTCCACTTGTGCCTTCTGCCACCGCTGCTACAATTGCACCACCCCAGAGCCCCATCCCACCTCCTGCTGCCCCTGCGGCTTTCAGCACCCCCGTGTCCCAGTTCTCTGCTCCTCCTCCTCCTCTGAGCTCTGCTGCTGGCCCTGGCCTTCCTGCGCCTCCCACCAGTCCCCCCATTTCAGGGTTTTCCATGTCTTCCACCTACGATATCACCAGAGGTCACGCTGGCCGAGCACCTCAGAGCCCACTGATGCCTTCATTCTCTGCTCCTCCAGTCACAGGTAACTCTTTATTTCTTTGCTGTCCTCTTCGTGGGACAGGCCGAGGATCTCCTTGGTAGCTTATTGTTCTTTTGGGTGTACTCACCTAATTAGTTGTACTTAGAAGGGATAATACTCTTAATTAATGTAGTTCTACTCAGATCAAGGTATAATAGCCTTTAAAGTACACTCATGGTCCAGGACAGAGTCCACTGTAAGTTCTGGTGGCGTTCAGGTTCACAGGAAAATCTTTTGTTGGGGAACTTTTATTTTTGTTACCTTGCACACCAAAGGCCAGCTTTTCTTCAGCTCAGAGAGCCACCTTCAACCATTATGTTTCCCCAGAATGACAATAAACTCATAATTTTCAGGGCTTTGTTCTGAAAATCTGTCTCTTGACAAGCTGTCTGACACATGACACCAGCTTCTTTTTTTTTTTTTTCTTTTTTCTTTTTTCTTTTTTTTTTTTTTTTTTTTTTTTTTTTGTTTCCAGCCACGAAATTGCATTGGGATAGCTAAAAATACATAATAATAAATGCCTTCCATGCAGGCAGTTGCTGTGGTTGCTGAACTGATGTCATTTTCAGCTTGTGGAGTGGAAACTTCTCAGCTGCAGTTGGGCCAAGCTTTTATTATCACTGGTGATATCTCTTTTAAGTAGTCTGTATTAGGAGGATGTTTAAAAAGAGCTATCAATTGTGCAGCATAAAATAAAAATAACTCTTAGTTAAGGCTAGTGTTGGAAAATCTGTTAAAATAAGCTTGAGTAATAGGGCAGAGGGTCTGACTTTATTTTTCTACTGTTTAGTTTCTTTTGTTTTCCTTCAAAATATGTAAAGCTTCCGTCCTTTTTCTACTACTATTGATTTCCAGCACTTGGTGTTAGAAAATTTACTTTTCCTGTTGTATGAAAACATTCCTGTGCCTTTGTTCAGAAACTAACACTTGCCCCTCTCTACTGAGAGTTTATTATGAAAATTTGAATACAATAAAAAGAACAGCTTTTAAATTAGTGTCATAAGAGAAAGAATAATTGTTTAACTTTGGACATAATGTGCAAGCGGTCTCAATTTTCTTAGCAGGTATGATTGCATTCATTAGATCTGCTAGCCTTTAAAAAGCAGAACTGTTCTTGTGCCTCCAAGAATTGAGGTGAATTTGCCTGGAATTGTTTTATTCTTCCTGCTGTTTTCCTGTTAAACAATTGCATGTTGCTTCAATATAACAAATTAAACCCTTGTGTTTTGTATTTCTCTCTTACAGGTGTTTTGGCAGATCCCATTACTCAACAGGCAACTTTCTCTTCATCTTTGTCTCCTGGGGCTGGTTCTGCAATCACTTTTCCTGAGGAGCATGAAGATCCCAGAGTATCTACTGCCCAGAGTGGAACACCTGCTGGAGGAATTTGGGGATTTATAAAGGTAGGGGTTTTTTTCTGTTGCCTTCATGAGGAATTACCAGTTTGTACTGACTACAGGAAGACGTGTTGCACTCTTTAAGTGCACGTTACTATAATTTTTTTTTCCAGCCTCATGTGCAAGGTGGCTGTTTTTAATAGTGCAGTTTGCTGAAACTATGCTTTTACTTCTTCTCTGTATAGAAGAGAGGGGACTGTACAAGTGCAGGTGTTCTAGGTTAGTTTTGATTGCTGTGATATGAACTTGGGATAAAGCCTGTTCCGTATGGATATGTTCTTAAACCAGATGAAATTCTAGAGCCCTTTAAGTCCTGAAAGGTGATTTTTACTTCACAAAGACTGCATGCAGAATGTATGTAGAAAAAGATAAGTCTGTTTTACCTTACCTAAATGCTTTGCATATCCCATTTATAACTTCCTAATTAACTGAGTTTGATTCCTGTGAGATGCAAGTCATCTATAACAATCAAGTTATATTTTGTCTTTTTTCAAGGACAGACAGGCTACATATTTTTTCAATCACAAGGAAGCATCTAAGGTGTTTGTAAGGTTAGTCTGCTAGAAGGCATGGAATGCACAGTGCAGAACAGATTCTCCTTGTGATGCCATCTAATCAGACAGAGGAAATAAGCACCAACATCAGCTAGTAGAATTTCATTAGCCTGTAACCTTTCTGGAGCTGAAAGAGAGATGCTACATGTAAGTGGCATCATGAATATTGTGGCAAGAAGGTCTGAGGGCTGTACATCAACACGGAGCTGTCTTCAAGAGCAGCGCCACATTCTGTCCCATCTCACACTGAATGTGAAGGAAGAATAAAGAAGATTATTGTCCCAGTGCACTTGAAGAATTTTGCTTTTCAGTCCCTTTCAAGCACGAAAACCTGGCAGAAGTAGTTGTCTGTGACATGGCAGACTGAACCTTCTGTCTCTCCACTGATACAGTCTTAAAGAGGAACATTAATTCTCCGTCAGTACACTGAGAGCAGAGTGGTCATGCTGCCCTTTCCAGGGAGAAATGTCTTCTCATGATCATAAAAACACATTTTCCTTCTTCCTTTAAGAAACGATGTTTTCCATTCAGTCCTTATGTTCCTCCTAATATTTGCAGTAGGTGGCAGTGTTCTAGAAGAGAACATTTTACTTGTAACATGATTCTTCAGCCCTTCTTAGAGTACCAGAGCTTTGCAAATTAATTGGAAAGCCAATCTTATCCACATTTTAGTGCTGCCATCCAGAACGTGTCCTGTTTCTGTTTATGGAGCAAGTCTGTGTTACTGACTCCAGTAAAAAGATTTTGGTTGAAGTATCAAGCATTCCACGTGCTCTGTGTGTTCAGTAACCACTGCTTGAGAATTTCTTAAGTAAAAGACCGAGGAATCATTAGTTATACTGAAACCATCAAGTTCATGATGTATGTAAGCTCACATCAGAGTATGTGCTTTTTATAGGTGAGCCAGAATCTGGGACATGTTGTGGTAATTTTTACAGAAATGCATCCTGAATTTCCTGTAGAGGAGCTCATGCTGTAGTTGCCCCACTTATGTTTATTTCTGTTGTTGAAGTAATTTGATATACCCTTTTTCCTCTGGTGTTAAGAAATCATACACCTTTCTTTCAGATTTCCTTCAAGCTCAGTAACACTGAAAACTGTGACAATCTAAAATTGACAAATTAATGGTCTGGAATCAAATGGGACTGTTTCAGTTTCTTCAGAGATACCTGAGCAGTCCCATTGAAGTTCCAAGACTGATTTCCACATAATTGTTGCAATAACCTAATGTTTGGGATTGGTATAAAAATACGGATTGTTTCACCCTGTTTGTGCTAAGCAGATGAACACATAAAAGGCATCTTCCACAGGTAGAAGCAGTCTCAGTGTTCAGGAACCATCTGTATAATGCCTTCATGTTAGTTAGGCAGCCAGGATGCTACCTGGAGAAGCACTGCCTGGCTTTGCAAGGGCTGTTTCTGCATTAATGAGGAAGGTAATATTTAAACCTGAGGTAGTAACAGAAAAGCCATGCACTGATAGTCATATTCAGTGTTTTTGCTGACTAATGCACAGCAGATACTACAGAGCAGCTTAATATTTTGGTTTTTTAACTGTAACATTCTGAATTTCCTGAGGAGAAAAAAAAAAAAAACAACCCAGGAAAATAATATGGAAATGTATTTGCTTAAATTTAGGGTGTAGCTGAGAATCCCATGGTGAAATCTGTTCTTGATAAAACCAAGCATTCAGTGGAGACCATGATCACAACGCTGGATCCTGGCATGGTTCCATATATCAGTAAGTGTTTATGATAAACCATCAGGTATTGCCTGCAAATCCTGGAGAAGCTACTGCAATAGCCATTATTTGTACACTTGAAGTGTAAAAGCATTTCAGTTACAGATTGAAAATTAACAGGAAAGAAAAGCTTTGTGTTACTCACATTTTTTTGTGTTACAGGAGGACACTGCATGTCACACGTAGCTGACCTGAGAGTAAAATAAGCAAGCAAAAGGCACCAGTTGTCCAGGGTGGTGGTTTGGTTGCTTTTGTTTTTTTTGGCATGGCTTTTTTTCTCTTAGGAGCCTGATAAGCAGCTCCCCCTCCTAGGTGTGGCAGTACTGACCTTGTTCTGCCTATGAAAAAAGCTGGTCAGGAAACAGCTAAGACTGAGAAAAAACCATTAAAAATGATTTTTTTATTATTTTGTTTTCCTGAGATTTTTATTTTTTTTTCAGCTGAACCTTTTAGGTGACCCAGCAAACTACTGCTGCACTAGTGCAGAGGACAGGGGAAGATGACCTAATTATTGAATAGTAGTTAATTGTCTTACATTTAAGGGAAAATCTCCCAGCAGCTGTCCAGTGAGGAGGGAGTGGGAATAAAACCAGTGAGGCCAGCCAGCAATGCCTTCTAAAGATATTTGAGAAGAGTAGCAGGATGCAGGGCAAAGCTACAGTAAATGTTGATTTATGCACACAATTTGACAAAGTGTATTTAAGGTTTCTATTGCAGTCATCACTGTCCCTTTTTTTAGAAACAGGATCTGTTGGTATCCTGGATAGTTTGACCCAGTGTTTATTGACAGAACAACTTTATCTGGAGGAGGAAGTAATACTAATAAAACGCTTGGTTTGTAGGATTTAGGTTGAGTAAATTAAGTCAGTAGTTACCTCTAAAGTTCTGGAAGGGGGAGTGTCTGTATATATCTTGGCCACATATGTACTCCATTATTTTTGTAGTTTCAGGTTGTGAAAATGGGGCAGAGGTTTGTAAACTTAGCCTGTACTTCCTTGTAGAAATGTATTCTACAAAAACCATGTCCTTAACAACAGCCCCACTTCTCTCTGCTCTCCCTACTGCAATGCCAAAGGAATTTCGTGTTCCTCATTGCCAAAACCTGAAATTACCAAAGCTTCTGGATGAGGTGGTTGAAATCTTTTTCTTCCCCCCGTCATCTGAACAAACAGTATTTCTGTAATCTCTTTCTTGAAAAGAGCTGAACTGTTTTCATTGGCACAGGGTGAAAATGTTACCTGAGCTGCACTCCTGGAACAGACAATTTCTATCTAGACAGGAAATGGTCTCCTTATAAGCATAAACAGCAGTACATTTACAACAAAAGACAGCAGGGAATCTTAAATTAAATATGGAACTGTAATTTCACTTTATAATGCACAAGGTACAATGAAATTTCACATTCAGGGTGTCTGAGCTTAACCTGATGTAAGAGTTCTGCCCCTGAATTTACCAGGGTGCATCTAGTTCTTATATTTTAGGTTTCCATTTTACTAGATTTTGTCCAAAATGGTTTCTTTTAGCCCATGTAAATCTTTGTTTCAGTTCTGTAGTATCTCTGATGAAAAAAAAAATAGATGCTTTTGATATTTGCTGATCCATAATACAAAAGAACATATTCTGTATTCTGCAGCCAGACATGAGGCACAGTTGCCATTCTTAAAACTGTTAGGCAGTAATTTGCTAGCATGCTATGGATCAGTTTTTAACTTCATTAAAAGCTGTTGGACAGTATTTTTGTTCCTGAGCAGTCAGGCGAGGCTAACTTCAGTAAAAGCCTGCAGTCAATTTTAAGCACTTGTTTAATTACGTTAAATTGATTTATATCAAGAAGGAATCAATGAAAAAAAGATACTCTCAATTATTTTTAGTCCAATAGTTGCACAGCATTTAAAACAATTGCTCCAAGTTCAGTGATCTGTACACCTAATTCCATTCAGCAAAGCAATTGATAAATAAAATTATAAAAAAATTACCCTAAACCCCCCAAATAGTAGGTTTTACTATGAGGTTCTAGCCTATCTGGTGATTATTCATAAAAATAAGATGATTCCTGTAACTGAGGTCTGCTGAGAAATATGAGCCAAAAAGTTAATTGTTTTTTTCATTAAATTTTAAGGTTTGGGTTTACCCTTATCAGCGGAGGAACTTTTCTTGAATCAGGATAAATACTGCAAACTCTGTAAGCTTGTGTGGTTGATGCATTTTACTTAGGCACTTTGCCTGATGTCATGTTCCACTTTTGAGGAAAGAATTAGCTGTTCTTGAGAAAGCTTCTCACAGCAGGGATGAGTTTTATGATGTGTTTCTGCACAATAAAAGTGATCCAGCTGTGACAGACAGATGTGAGGTGTGCTTGAGTCTTCTGTGATGATTTTAGATTTAATTCATGAATTGTTTTGTTTCATTCTGAAAAAGTTTAGTGAGAGCTCAGGCTTCTTTATGGAGATATAACCCTACAGGAAATGTTTAGAACTCTGTACAAGCTTTTTGGTTCCACAGATATTTAAAATCTAAAAAGAGCAATAAAATGACACTGAAGTTCACATTCCAAGGACAACTAAAAAGTAATGGGAGCCTTTCTTTTAAATCTTGTGTAATTTGGCAGCTGTTCACTGGATTTTATGACCTGCATCAGTGTTCTTGAACCCATTCATAAGAGTTTGCAATATTCCTTGATGCTTCACAGGACACCAAAACATCCTTGGAAAAGGATGTCCTTGAGTTATTTTCCTAAAGCTCTGTGAATTGTCATCTTGAATGAGTGGTAGGATTTTTTTTTTTTGGGTGCTGAACCAGGTTAGTTCCTGCTGCCTGTCTTTCACCCTTGTATCCTTAATTATTATCTGAATTTCAGTTCCTAACTTAAATGGCTTTTGCTTCATGGAAGAATTATTGTCCAGTGCATGAGAAAGAGAAAAAGCAGCTGGAGAAGACGTAGAACTGTGTTTGAACTATGCTGCCGTGGGAAGGAGGAATATTCCATGCGTGGATGTATTTTTTACAGATCACTTTGCAAAATTGTTTTGCAGGAACTGGGGGAGAGCTGGACATAGTGGTCACTTCCAATAAAGAGGTGAAAGTTGCAGCAATTCGGGATGCTTTTCAAGAGGTCTTTGGGATGGCTGTTGTGACTGGAGAGGCTGCACAGTCCAACATTGCACCACAGCCTGTGGGCTATGCTGCAGGCTTAAAGGTAAGTTAGTAGTAGCAAAGAGAAATTCATGCAAAATTATCTCATTTTCTGTAAAGTAAAGTTCAGTTTCTGGGATAGGTAAACATTTTCTTTGGGGATTTTTTTGGTGTTTTGGTTTTTTGTTGTTGTTTGTTTGTTGGGGTGTTTCTGTTTGTTTGGTTTGGTTTTTTGTTTCGTTTTGTTCAGGGTAGAGGGGGTTTTTTTGTTGGTTCATTGGTTTTGTTATCTTGTGGGTTTGGTGTTTTTTTGTCTTTTTTTCCTTAATTTGGACCATTCGATCCAAAGCTCTCTCTTTGAAATATTTTCAAGATTTCTTGCAAACACATTTGCAGCAAGTGAAGGGTCCCTATGTCAGTGTATTCGTGTGTTACCAGCAGATCATGTTGGAAATGTTAGAAATGAAAAGTCTCCAAGATTGATTTTTCTCCCCGCTGATTCTGTAGATCAAAGACAATTTGGTTAACATTTGATCTTTCTGAACAGATCGGTGTTCTCTTTGAAATATAAGAATTCCCTGAGCAGCCTTGCAAACTGCTGTGCCATCCTAGAGGAGGGGTTAGCAAAGGTTGTTTCACCAGTTCTGGCCAATAAGTGAAAATCCTGAGAACAGCTGTTTTCATACTCTATTTACTAAATGTAAGCAAAAATTCATGAAAAAGGAAGCCTTTCCCCCTGCCTGTTGTGTCAGTGCTTGCAGAGTAAAGCCTGTTCTCATAGCAGTGTATTATCTGATGCAATTTTATATTGAGATAAAGCAGAATAATGTGCATGTTCCTTTATTTATCTCCTGCAGTGTCTTGTATATATTTCTGTTACAACTTCAGAGTGATAACAGTTTTCAGGGGAGTAATTCCTGTGTGTTAGTTGGATATGTAAGACAACAAATGGATTCTTTCCCTTGCTCTTACAAAGCTGGTCCAAAGCTCTTAAAGACTCTAAACCCAAAAAGTTTTTAAGTTGTAGAAATGTCAAAGTAACACAAATATACATTGATGCTTTAAGTGAGAGTTAAAACCATCACAGGTTAAGAATTCTTGTCGCAGATTAGGAATTCTTTGCATGCTACCCTGGGTATTTTTCTTGGAATGTAAAAAAAAAACTAAAAAAAAATTAATTAGCTTTATCATAGGTTTTGTTACTGTTTGGGATTCCTGGCCTTCACTAGTTGGGGTTGTTGGGTTTTTTCCCTATTGAGTCATTTTGAAAAGCGTGTTCTGGGGTTCTTTTGGGGTTGATCTGCAAGCACAGCACTAAGCTGTGGTTCAGAGTTTTGTCTAACAGCTTGTGTTGCCACTCAGGGAGCCCAGGAGAGGATAGACAGCCTGCGCCGGACAGGAGTGATCCACGAGAAGCAGCCTGCTGTGTCAGTGGAAAACTTCATCGAGGAGCTGCTTCCTGACAAGTGAGAGCCTTGCATTTACCCCAGGAGGGTGGGGACACGTTGGGAATGTTCCTTGTAAGGAGCTGGTGGCAGTTTGAGGGAGAAGGAGAAGGCGAAAGATGGAGAAGGAGAATGAGGAGAAAGAAAGAGAATGAGAAGGAGAAAGAGAAGGAGAAAGAAGGAGATTAAGAAGGAGAAAGAGGAGGAGAAAGAGAAAGAGGAGGAGAATGAGAAGGAGAAAGAAGGAGGAGAATGAGGAGAATGAGAAGGAGAAAGAAGGAGAAGGAGAAAGAAGGAGAACAAGGAGGAGAATCAGAAGGAGAACGAGGAGGAGAAGGAGAAAGGAGGAGAAGGAGAAAGGAGAAGGAGAATGAGGAGGAGAAGGAGAAGGAGAAAGAAGGAGAAGGAGGAGGAGAATGAGGAGAAAGAAGGAGAAGGAGAATGAGGAGGAGAAGGAGAAAGGAGAAGGAGAATGAGGAGGAGAAGAGAAGGAGAAAGAAGGAGAAGGAGGAGGAGAATGAGGAGAAAGAAGGAGAAGGAGAATGAGGAGGAGAATGAGAAGGAGAAAGAAGGAGAAGGAGAATGAGGAGGAGAATGAGAAGGAGAAAGAAGGAGAAGGAGAATGAGGAGGAGAATGAGAAGGAGAAAGAAGGAGAAGGAGAATGAGGAGGAGAATGAGAAGGAGAAAGAAGGAGAAGGAGAATGAGGAGGAGAATGAGAAGGAGAAAGAAGGAGAAGGAGAATGAGGAGGAGAATGAGAAGAAAGAATGAGGAGGAGAATGAGGAGGAGAATGAGAAGGAGAAAGAAGGAGAAGGAGAATGAGGAGGAGAATGAGAAGAAAGAATGAGGAGGAGAATGAGGAGGAGAATGAGAAGGAGAAAGAAGGAGAAGGAGAATGAGGAGGAGAATGAGAAGAAAGAATGAGGAGGAGAATGAGGAGGAGAATGAGAAGGAGAAAGAAGGAGAAGGAGAATGAGGAGGAGAATGAGAAGGAGAAAGAAGGAGAAGGAGAATGAGGAGGAGAATGAGAAGAAAGAAGGAGAAGGAGAATGAGGAGGAGAATGAGGAGAAAGAAGGAGAAGGAGAATGAGGAGGAGAATGAGAAGGAGAAAGAAGGAGAAGGAGAATGAGGAGGAGAATGAGGAGGAGAATGAGGAGAATGAGAAGGAGAATGAGGAGGAGAATGAGAAGGAGAAAGAAGGAGAAGGAGAATGAGGAGAATGAGAAGGAGAATGAGGAGGAGAATGAGAAGGAGAAAGAAGGAGAAGGAGAATGAGGAGGAGAAAGAAGGAGAAGGAGAAAGGAGGAGAATGAGAAGGAGAAAGGAGGAGAATGAGAAGGAGAAAGGAGGAGAATGAGAAGGAGACTGAGGAGGAGAATGAGAAGGAGAAGGAGGAGAAAGAAGGAGAAGATTTGTCTGAAGTATTTTGGCAGGCTTGGTTTTGGTGATGACGTTCAGCTTTTTGTCCAGGCTTCTTGAGACCTTAATATAAAGAAATCCTTGTCAGGCTTTGTAGATTCACAATGTAAAAACACAGTGGAGTGAGCTGAAAAAAAATTAAGGAGCTGTAAAATTTGGAATTTGGCTAACAGTTTGTGCATTGGGGTGTGCATCCCCCCTTCTCTCTCTGAAATTGTGTCAGAAGAGATGTTGGGAGATATTCCAGCATGTAGAACAATATGATTTTATCAAATAATGTATTTTATGTTTTCCTTTCACTGAGAATGTATTATTGCATCTAACTTGCACTCCACAGACACAAAAATGCTGTTTCAAAATGCATTGCAACTTGATTTTGTAACATGTTGTTTGACAGGCAATTCTTGAATCAGCTTTATAATTAAATGCCAAAACATTAGGGAAAATGCTGTTTTTCTTAATGCAAACCTAAATAGTTTTCTTCCACTGTTTACCATGCTTGTACATGCCCAAAGGAGAGGAGCTTCAAGTAATTACCCACACTACTAATAATGAGTGTCATAGTTAATCCTCTTTGAAAAGACAATAAAATGTCTAAATCAGACTAGATGGAAATAAATGCAAAACAAAAATTAAAACTTCTTCCTACTCCTATTTACTTTAGAAAATTCCTCATTTATGTTGCACTAAAAATGCTAAATGAAAAAATAGAGCAAAAGGAGAGTATCTGTCCAAAAAAAAGAAATAAAAGCCCATCCCATGGATAAAAATGCGAACATTAGAAGACAAGAAAATACCAGCAACTTCATTATTAATAGAATACCTGTGGCCAAGGGATTATGTCTGCCCACACACCCACCCTTCCAGCTCTCCTTTTATTCTTTGATTGTAAGTTTCATGTAATTTGTATTTCTGTGTATTTTATGCATTTTACATGCATATACGTGCACTATTATGAGGGATGGATGGATGGATGGATGGATGGATGGATGGATGGATGGATGGATGGATGAAAAGTGACATACACAAATTTCACTTGCAAAATACCACAACAGTTTGATGAATTTCATTATTAAATTATTACTGCAGTTGTAATAGGGCTTGTAAAATGTTCATCATTCAACTTCTAGCACGTTGGTTTTCACCAGAGTGATCCTCAGTACTCAGAAATAAAACAATTTGCACATCACTGCAGGTGGTTTGACATTGGATGTCTGATTATTGAGGATCCAATTCATGGAATTCACCTGGAAGCATTCACCCAAGCAACACCAGTGCCTTTGCAATATGTTCAGCAGGTGAGAACGTATTTTCAGTTTTTTCCTTTTTCAGTTTTCTTACCAATTAACAGCTGAGACATAAGACTGAAGTTTTCATTTTAGTTACGATGTTAGTTCTTACTGGAAGTTATTAGACTTAAATATTTTCATTTATGATAAGAGGATATTTTTGCATCATGCTTATGAATTATTTATGAATATTTTTGCAAAATATTTTTGCATCATGTTAATGAATTAATCTTTAGACATTTATAGTAAAGCTTTTCTTAGTCAAGAGTCTCATTCTGCAATATCTGTCACTTTGGATATTTGCAATATCTATCACAAGTTTTACTCTCCTATTTAAGCAGAAATACTAACCAAGCAGGCAGCATGCTGTACTCTCTGATAACTCATTCCTAAAAACAAGATTCCCATTTTCCAGATCAATACTTGGACTTAAGTCCCCTGTGAACACACAGAGTTTCCAGCTGAAAGACAAGGCTGATTTCAAATGTGCTATTTTGGCAAAGATGTACAAATCTGAAATCAGAATATTTAAATATTGGAAATACCATGGTTCATTTGAGTGAAAATAACGGAATGAGCTGCAGTAGTGTGCGGTTCTCAAATACCACCAAAAGAAGTTTTTCTGGAGGTGGTTTATTTTTCTTTGGACACAGACTGGTAATTACTCCAGTCATTGCATGTTGCCTGACAGCAGATATGAGTCATTCTTCAGTAAACTCTGGCCTGAAAATTCTTTTGAAATAAATGTTTCCATGAAGAATTTATAACCAGAAAACTGTTCGGGGTTGAATCCTCAGATGTGGTTTTGGGATAGCAAATAGTAACTTTGGGGCTTTTTTCAGCAGCACCAGTTTCTGAATACCTGAAATTTGTGTCGTGGCGTTGCCAGGGGTCCCAGGACGAGGGAAGAGATGAGAATCTTGTCTCCATGTTTCAGAATGCTGATTTATTATTTTATAATATATACTGTACTAAAAGAAAATGATATATTTATACTAAAAGAATAGAAGAAGAGACGAGAATCTTGTCTCCATGTTTCAGAATGCTGATTTATTATTTTATAATATATACTGTACTAAAAGAAAATGGTATTAAAACTATACTAAAAGAATAGAAGAAGAGACGAGAATCTTGACTCCATGTTTCAAAATGCTGATTTATTATTTTATAATATATATTGTATTAAAAGAAAATGCTATATTAAAGCTGTACTAAAATAATAGAAGAAAGGATTTCATCAGAAGGCTAGCAAGGAGTAGAAAGGAATGGAATGATAATAAAATCTTGTGACTGAACAGAGACAGCTGGACTGTGATTGGCCATTAATTAAAAACAACCACATGAGACCAATCACAGATGCACCTGTTGCATTCCACAGCAGCAGATAATTATTGTTTACATATCGTTTCTGAGGCCTCTCAGCTTCTCAGGAGAAAAATCCTAGCAGAAGTATTTTTCATAAAATATGTCCGTGACAAATTTGCTTCTCACTCCCTTTAATTTTCCACATAGGTCTGTTGACACAAGAACGATTCTTGCGGAATTCGCTTGAATCTGACCACAGACGCAAATCTACCAATCCCAGGCTGTTTCAGTAACCGCCTCTCCAACTTTTTTACACGCAGGCCAAGAGCCTGACCCCTCAGGACTACAGCCTGCGGTGGTCGGGGCTGCTGGTGACGGTGGGCGAGGTGCTGGAGAAGAGCGTGCTGAACGCGAGCAGGACGGACTGGCACGCCGTGTTCACGGGCATGTCCCGCCGGCAGATGATCTACAGCGCGGCCAAGGCCCTGGCAGGGATGTACAAACAGCAGCTGCCACCCAGGACCGTGTGACAGCAGGGACGCCCTCACGCCAGGAACGCTGGGTTTGGTTCTAGGGCCAGCGGGAGGAAGGCCCTGTGTTCCCCGTGCTCAGCAACGCGAGATTTGTGATTTTAACTCTCAAACCGTCCTCTGCTTCTTCAGAAGTGGAGGCGATGATTTCCAGGAGTGGAAGTGAGCAAGTGCAGTTTTTAGCTAATGTGTGATTTCCAGTATGATTCATCAAACAAACATGTATTTATGACTGCTACGGGCAGCATTGCAGTTTTTTAACTGGAATGTGCTGTGGTGTGACACCTTAACCAGCCATTTGCTGAGACAGTTAGTTAGTATTCTTTCTAAAGGGGATATTTGTTTAGCTATTTCTATTATATTAGTAATATAAACATGTTGACAGCATAACATGTACGTTATATATGGATTTCAATCCAGAGAGACTACCTTCTGTATTACATGTGGTTTTCGGGGCATGTGTTTAGGGGATACTTACCACCTCCTTGGGTTGGTGTCTGTATGTAGTTCTCAGGAGTGATGCCAAGTAGTCTCTACAGCACCTAAGAGTGAGCTGCTGAAGAAGAGCACAAATCCATGCCCTTGTTAGTTGAAGTCGTTGCTAAATAATTCTGAATTTTCATTTTCTATGCTGCATCTTTCTGCTTTTTATGTAACAGTAATCGAATTCGTGGCCAGCTGAAGAACCACAGACAAAATTTCAAGTTGCTTCAGTGGGTTTTAGATCAGGTCCTGCACTCCCCACATGAAATCATCTCAGCAGTTTCAGTTACACGATTTACTCCAGTGCTTCCAGACATCATCTGTTATATGTAATTATGTAATCTTTTCTATGTATTTACAGTTGTCAGTAATTTGATTATGGAAAATGGTCATGTGTGTATCACTTGTTTTGCTCTTCTGGGTTTTCTAAACACTTTTAAGTCTAAAAGCTTTCATGATGTCATGAGTTCACTGTTTCTCATATAAGTTTTGAGTGGTGTCTGATTTTTTTTTTTGTGGCTATAAATATCTTCCATCCATGCTCACACAATATTAAATCTTTACTTAGAAATATGGAAGTAATTGTGAAGAAATATTTTGGTACTACTTTTTTAAGAAACAAAGAATAAACAAATACTTTTTGTTTGCCTTAAGCAGTTTTTCAGCTTGTATTGCTCAGCCTTTACCTTTCTTAGATGCTTTCAAAGAACATTTTGTATACAGTATACTGTTAAGCCAGCTCATATTTGTACCCAGTGAAAGCCTGTCTATTTCCAAGTAATATATTTGGCCTTAATTGGCTTACTCTGTAAAGCAGTTGAATAAATGTTTTCCCTAGAGAACTGCATCTATTCTAAAGGCTTGGTTTTTATTCCAGATGATGAAACATCATTATTGAAGTTGTATTTGCATGGTCAGTTTGCAGATTTGTCACATGCTAAACAAGCAAACAAGATCCAGCTCTCAATCTTTAGGTCCTCATTGAGACTTCTTCTTTCCCTGTTAAACCAAAGAGGTGATACAAAGAGTTTTCTTTGTCGTTATGCAGCAAAGGCATCTTTGCACTTACTGTAATTTCAGCTTGCAGTATATAATAAATGGAATGCTGCTGTTTTCCCCCCTGCTTGCAGCATCCATGATGCAAAGGAGGAGGACATAAAGTCATCAGTAGATTTAGGTGCCCTGGCATGGCTTAAAATTAAAACTGAAGAGGAACAGCCCTTTTCTTTCTCCCTTTCCTGTCCCTTGCCTTCACTTTTTAAGAGGTGAGAGGAGTAGGGGAAGACAGTGTGGTCAAGTAAAATGTTCTTTTCTCTGGCTCATGAAAGTCTCGTGATTTATTTTTGACAGCTCCCAGGAGCAGTAAAATGGTGTAGCTTCGTAACTACCTAGTAGTTTGTTCTCTTTGGGGAGCATGATTTACTTGTTTATTGAAAAGTCAACATCCTCACAAGAACACCACAAGCTCAGCTTCTTCCCTGAGAGGCCAAGGGAAGGAAAAATGTCTGGACTGTGATCTGGGAGGCTAAAAAGTTGGAAATTGCTTCCTGCATTTTTCTGGAGGCCTTGCTCTGAGTTACATGGATAAATTCTGAACCATGCCATGGAGACAGTTCAGCTTTCTACCACCCCCGGGGTTGTGTTGTGGCCAATAATAAGAGAGAAAGCTCAAAAGGGGCGTTAAATTTATACACAGATCAACTTGGAAGAGCAGAGACACTTCAGACATGTAACTTTTGTTACAACTCTCAACTGCCACATCATGGCAGGGGGTAACTTGTAGGTGCAGCTGCAGAAGCCATTTCTGCTGAGTTTTCTCCAATGTGAGCGTCAGAAGAAATCATATAAACTACTAAATGTATTACTATTATACTACCATTTTTACACTGTGTTTCACATAAAAAAAAAAAAAAAACAGCCAAGCTCTTTGGGTTTGCATTACATTAAGGTCTATGAGGCCCTTAAACTGAGATTCTTTAAAATGCTGGAAAAAGCTCTGCACTTGTTGCTGCTTTTGTGGAGAAGTCACTGCTCTGTTCCTGGCCTCAGTTTTTCATCACAGCATTCCTCAGATCAGCATGGGTCTGAGATGAGAAAAATGATGGGGAAATGATGAGAAAAACCATGGATATAAAATTCCACACCCATTTCTGTTGAAATTAGTCTGACAGCTTTCACCCAGCTGCCTCTCTCAAGATTGGCCCTAAATTCTGTGAAGGGATGGGGGCGTGTGGGGTCTGATGGAGCAGCAATTACAGCTTGGTGGAGCATCTTGATCCAAAATCAGGAACAAAACAGCCTTAACAACTGCTCATACACTTTCCAGAGTGTTCTCCTTTAACAAAAGGCTTTTGGAAATAATAGTACCAGTCATCTTTTTTAGACCCCCCGCTCAATTTTGGCAAGATACTGAGGAGTGGCAGAAGAGGGCAAAGGAAAGAACAGAGTGTGGAAGGATGTGAAAGCAATCAGGAGAGTGACAGAGAAATAGGAGTATCTGGTGAGTCCTGAGAGGATTGTAGAGGGTAGCTGAGAAATCAGGAATATGGAATAACTTGTGTCTGAGTGTCAGTTTTGGCCAGCTTTAGGACAGCACAAACATGCACATCTTGCAGCAGAGACACTTAGCACAGATGTGATTCTGTATCTCTGTCGAATGAAGTTTACACGTTGCTTTTGATGTTTACCCCTCCATGCAGCGCTGGGGAGGTTTTTCAGGGGGTGTCTTTCAAGTGGGAGATTTCTGAAGGATTTAAGTATAAACCCATGAAAATGAGAATTTTTGTAACATTTCTTAAGGATATTTGTAAAAGTATCCTCTTTTTTTTCATAATAGTAAACTTTGCAGATTAAGGAATTTCATGGAATAGTGTTCACTCTGCAGCATAGAACTCGGTGTGTTTAGTTTGCAATTACATTTAATAATTTTGAGCAGATTTTTAAAAAGAAAAAAATGCTTTTGTTTATTTCCTACTGTTAGCAGACACAGGAACAAGTAGTAAATTAGAACATTCTATATCCCATGAAAAGTTGTTAGCAGACTTAAAAGCAAGAGTAAAATAGCTTCAAACTTGATTAATTTTCTGATGCAGACTTTAACTTCAACACTTCTGTTTGTAACCTTAAAAAATCATATTTTGAAATCCTGAATCTTGGAGTCATTTCTCTTTGACTTTGTTCCATCCATGGTTACATAATTCAGGAAAAAAAAGTTATAAAACTAATGGTGAATGAATTTCAAGTTCCTAAAGGAAAAAGGGGCCAATTGGTTTGATTTATCATCTCATTGTGCAGAATTCTGTCAAAGCTTTGGACACTCCAGCCAGCTGATTCTGCTGGCCAGACTATGGCCTGTCAGCTAAATTCGGAATACACAGAGGAGTAACAGGTCCAAAAACACTCAACAGCTGCTTCTGAGCTAACACAGGGGGTTTTCATGTACTGGATTAAAAGGAGATGGAGCTTTAAGGTTACAGGAAAAAATAAAACATTTTGTGTTGAGAAAGTGATTTCCAGCTGTCTTGGTATTTTATACATGTGTGAGCAAATGTAGCTGTGTAAAAACAGGGAAGTACCTCACAGAAGTAAAGGAGAAAGCAGGTTTTTCCAAGATTATGTTTTAATACAAAGTCACATGGAATTCTGTCTTATGCCTGGGTTTTTTTGGTGTTGACCACAAAAACATGCTTCCTGTGAAAGGATGCTCCATGACACGAGTGAATGTGATTTTTTTTTTTTAATAAAAAATCTGGTATTGGGAATCACACACCAAAACTTTCAAACTTGTTTTAATCTTTGTTGTCAGGTCAGTGCAACCAGCCTGTGTTTGATAAAGATCAAACTAAAAATTATCTACTGCTATAGTTTTGTTGTGAATAATGCATTGAATCACTCAGTCGAGTGCCTTTCTCAGCTTGGTTTTGCATTCCATCAAGAGTTCTCTGAGTTTTGAAAGTTTTCACTTGCCTTAGCTTGAATATTTGCATATTCATGCCTTGCAGTTCAGTTCACCGCTGAGAGAAGGGCCCTAGTTTATTTTTTCCTCAAGTATCACCTGCTTTCCCTGCTTTTACAATAACACATTGAATGCACAGCACCCAGGGGTCATTTTCATTATGTAATCCTTGCATTTGCAGGAGCAGCCATTGCAAAGTAAGTGTTGAATGTTCTGCAGCTTCTTGGAAAAGTGCAGTTTTGTGTGACTGTTTTGACCAGCAGTCGGATTCTGAATAGTTGTGTGTATATATATATATATACACAATAATATACTATATATATATATATATATATATATATATATATATATAAAATATACATATATATATTTTATATCTATATAAAATATATATAATATGTAGTAATATACTTGGTATATATTATATATATTATATATATAATATTACTACATATATATACGTATAATATTATATATATACATATATATATGTATAATATTACTACATATTATATATATGTATATAATATAATATATAATATGTAGTAATATAGTTGGTACTAACATCATTACTATTATTAATTATACTATTAATAGTGGTGGACCTGAGATGCTGCTCCTGGATAATAATGCTTTTTTAATAATCTGGTGTTGTATAGTAGGAGGGAAATGTGTCTTGGTAAACAGAATTACACGTGCAAGCCAGATACTGAAATTAGTTATTTTGATAAAATGCATTAGAACTAAAAATCAACAAACCTATGTCTGAAAAGGAAAGGGCAGGAGAATATTTTGAATGTTATAGGAGTTGCTGTAATAAGTAATTGCACTGTTACCTGCTTCTTTCTTTCCGTGGGTCTCAGGGGATTTATATCAGACTATATATCAGTATACATATCAGAAGTGAACATCCTAATATGTAGAAAGTTGTAATTGTGATAAAATAAGCATTCTAAGATTTGTCCCATTATCTGATGCACATGAAGCAGTATTGGCAAAGTCCACACATTAATTGCACAAAGATATGGGTTTGAATGAACACTTTTAGAAAAAGGAAGCAGAAGGAGTGCTGCCTCTTCTTAGACTGGTTTCTAGTAGTGAAGTTTCTCCTGCTACCAAAGAGAAAGTTTTATCATTTTGCCAACAGAAGACCTCTGTTGCATTGTTTAATTACCTGTTTAATTTACTCTGCTAATCTTAGTTTCCTCTCACTGCAGGCTGTTTAGATTCCCTATACACAATTTTCTGTTTTCTTCATAAGGAAGCCCACATCTCGCTTTTTTGTTGAATGAAACATGACTGGTTTCAGTCAAAGTCCCAGTCCTAGTTTAAATCAGTGTTTAAACAGCAATTCATGTGGGGTGAGATAAGGTAGCTCCAAATTTTCATTATTTTGTTTCATTTAAAGACAGCAGAGGTCATGAGAGAATTTTTTCCAAGATCTGCAGAACTGTCTAACATCAAATCATTGGTCCCATACACTTAATTGAATAAGGAAGAAAGATTGTTTTCTTCACAGTTTATTTTGACTTCTGAGTCATGGCAAAACAAACAAATTGGTTTTGAATCCACATCTTAAAAAACAAGTTTAATAAAGCCCACAGAATCCTAAGATTGCAGATTTCTCTTAGTTTTGAGAACTGAGAGTTCAGATTTCCCCAGAAATTAATCTGTCTGCTCATTGGCTGTGACCAAACCCACCCTGCTTCTTGGTGGTGGATGAACTCATCTGGAAGTGAAAGAATAGTGAATAAACACTCTTCTGTGAGAGCAGATCCTTCCAGTCAGTGTTGACACACGTTTTCAGGATGAACTTTCAGGATGAACAGAGCAGAATGTCCTGCCTCTGCTGCATCCTTCCAACTGTGGAGTTGCCTAATAACCTTTAAATTTAATTTTTTAATGAAAGGCGTATTGTTGCTGAGAGTTTTTTGAAACCATTCAAAGTACCTACTCAGAGAATTCTAGCAAATTTTAATAATCTGGTGTGAATAAAACAGATAAAATAATGACATTTCAGAGCATATCTTTTTCTGAAGTTTGTACAGTAGGAGGGAAATGTTTCTTGGCAAAGGATGGAACTGTGTCTTCTACACATCTTCCTTCTGTGCTTGCAGTTAGCACTATTCATAATCAGCTTCAGTGCTGTAATTCTGTATTAATTTTATGGGTTGCATATGCCGGGTACTGGGCCAAAAACATTTTGGCATTTTACATTCGGGATGTGTAATCCTTGAGTGTGTGTTTTCTTCTGTGTGCTTCTGTGAAAGGGAGATGAGCTACCCTGAAAACCATCCTGTAATTACCCACTTGAGGGATACCAGGGCCAAAAAACAAGAAAGGGAAATCACAAGAAGTGCCAGACTCCGGTGTGAGGGGTTGCAGATAGAACAGCTGCCTGTGTCTGGTGTCTCTCTCTCTCTGCTGAGCACAAACACCTGCATAAATCTGCTGTGTCCTCCTTCAGCCGAAGCCAAGGGCATTTATTTCACCATTGCACAAGCAGAACTGTGGAAAATTTAAAAATAAAAAACAAACCCACAAGGCATGTGATATGTATAGATAATAGTTGAACATGGTCACTTAAAACTTCCTTGCACTGGGGGTGATGGATCCAAGACTTCCTCAGGAAGCCTGTTCCAAGGCCTGACAACCCTTTGGGCAAAGAAATTTCCCCTAAATTCCAGTCTAAACCTCTCCTGCCACAGCCTGAGGCCGTTCCCTCTGCTCCTGTCCCTGTTCCCTGGGGCACAGCCCGACCCCCCCCTCATTGTGGTGTTGTGAGGGTCCCCAGGACAAGGTGAGAGATGAGAATTGACTCCAAGTTCTCAGAAGGCTGATTTATTATATAATGATATTATATTATGTTAAAAGAAAATTGTATACTAAAACTACACTAAAGAAAGAGAGACATCAGAAAGCTAGAAAAGAATGAATAATAAAAACCTGTGACAGAGTCTGACACAGTTGGCTGTGATTCGCCATGAATTAAAAACAATTCACATGCTGGGTAAACAATTCTTCAAATCACATTCCAGAGAAGCAAAACATGGAGAAGCTGAAGCTTCCCAGCTTCTCAGGAGAAAAAACCCTGGTGAGGGGATTTTTCAGAAAATGTCACGGTGGCACCCCCCGGCTGTGCCCTCCTGGCAGGAGCCGTGCAGAGCCACAAGGGCCCCCTGAGCCTCCTTTGCTCCAGGCTGAGCCCCTGCCCAGCTCCCTCAGCCTCTCCTGGGGCTCCATTCCCTTCCCAGCTCCGTTCCCTTCCCTGGCCACGCTGCAGCCCCTCCATTGCCTGCGTGAGGGCCCAGAGGTGCCCCAGCCCTCGAGGTGTGGCCTCAGCAGGGCCGGCACAGGGACGGGCCCTGCCCCGCTCCTGCTGCCACCCCAGGGCTGGCACAGCCCAGGGGCCATCGGCCTCTCGGCCCCCTGGGCACCCCTGGGCTGTGTCCGGCTGCTGGCACAGCACCCCCAGGGCCTTTTCCTGTGGGAATCCATAAAATCAGAGGGGTTTGGGAAAGCTGCAAAAGGCAGGCCCCAGAGGCAGCGGAACTGTGATCAGAGCTAAGCAGTAGCCATGAGATAGGTTAGCAAAAAAATTATGTAAGAAGAAAAATAAGACAAAGGAATGAAAGGACAAATAGAACAATGGTGTGTGTATTAACACTTGTCTAGAATAAATCCCTAAGCTGCAGAAAAGTCTATCTAGCATGATATTAGGAAGTTTTAAGCTTAATAATGGAGCTCTGTGCATTGTATCTTAAGGCTTACAGGCAGCTATTTTATTTGAAATAAGCAAGCATTGTTTAACCAAAGGTACCTGTGCTTATAGTGGTTGGATAGAACTACTGTCAATGTGCTTTTGCTTTGTAGGATTGGTCAAAAAACTTCTAAAGTGAGTTGTAACATTAAGTTCTGTGTCTGCTGCCTGGGATGTGAGCTGGTGGCATCTTCCCATTGTCATAACCATGTAATGAGACTGATGCTGGAAAATCAAACAGCTCAAGGCACGTTCCA
Organism: Agelaius tricolor; assembly: GCF_023055355.1. Lineage (NCBI taxonomy): Eukaryota > Metazoa > Chordata > Aves > Passeriformes > Icteridae > Agelaius > Agelaius tricolor. The sequence goes on from NW_027269304.1 coordinate 346,355, forward strand.
CAGCAGCCCTGTCCCGTTTGTGATTTGTGCACAGACCCTGGTTGGTGATATTTTCCAGCCCCTCTCCCCATCCTGGAGCTGCAGGGGGCTGTTGTGATCCAAGGGCAGGATCCAACACCTCACGCTGTTGTCCCTCACCCCACTGGTGTGTATGTGATTCCCCAGATCCTTCTTCTGGGCCTCTTGGAGGTGGGTAACACATTTGCTGTGAAAAACACCAATCACTTTTTTAAAAAATTTTAAAAGTTTAATAGTAATAAAATGCTTATAAAAATAGTAATATAATTAGGGTAATAATGATTTGGACAATTTGAGTTAGGACAATATGAGACAATAGAAACAAAGATTTATGGATTTCTCTGGACAGCATAAGCCTGAAAAAGGAACCCCATTAACAGAAGATTAACCCTTAAAAACATATTCATACATCTCATACACGATGCATAAATTCCATTCAAACACAGGATTCTGTCTGGTCTGTGTCAACTTCTTCCTCTTAATCCTGATGGTGTCTTTATGGCTGAGCGAGGCGGGAATAAATTCATTTCTTCTGATAATGGGGCAATAAATTCCCTTTCTCTGAAAGATTTAGGTGTCCTGTGGCTGCTATCTTGGTGAGAGTCCTTTCCTTAAAAAATTATCTTACATAGCATAGTTTCTATTATAACATTTTGTTATAACCTGAAACTATATTTAACACACTACTTAAGAAAATTAATACAGCATAACTTTCTAACACAACACATATAATAGTCATTGTAATATTTGCAAAAAAGCCAGTCATAAAATACGAATTTTTCACATTTCCCAACTTCCAGTCACCTGGCACCCTCCTGGGTTGCCAGCACTGCTTGTAAAGGAATTAAAATGTCTCAGTGAGGCCTTCCTCCAGCTCCTTCAGGATCCTCGGGAGGATCCCACCCAGCCCCACAGATCTGTGGTTGTCACAAGTGAAACACAAATCACACAGCACATTACTGACCCCTTCTCCTTGGATTATTTCATCCTTTATTCTATTTCATGAAGGTGGGTACCCTACGTCAGCCTTTTCCTGCTCCTGTGTCACTGCTTTCCCCTGCATCTAATCAAGATTCTCCTTGGCTCTCCTTTGGATGCAGAGGTATTTGTAAAAATATTTTTGTTGTCTGTTACAGCAGTAGCCAGATTAATTTCTTGTTTCTACCTTGGCCCCTCTGAATCAGGAGACAGACCACAGGATGGCATAAACCAGTGACACCTGTGAATATGCTGTGTTTGAGCCTCTTCCTCAGTTCTGCTTGTTTACTGATTTGAGTGCAGCCCAGAAACCAGTTTACTGATGCTTCTTTAACAAAGAATCCTTCTGGTTTATTCACCACGGACACAATCCTGAGGACCTGGTAGTAATTACTGACCTGGTTTAAAGTGGCCCTGTTTAAACTGGCCTACCAAATGAAGAGGCTATAGTTGCCCTACCTATAAAAGCTTAGCCAAAACAGGGCAGAAATTGTACCCTCATTGAGAAGTCTGGCTGGTTTTTTACTTTGGTCATACACATATATGAACTTGTATATGCATGATTATTAAAATTTTTAATGTATTTTTTATAGTATATTAAAAAGTGTATGCATAAAGAAGGCAAATCAGCATCCTCATTTGAATGTTTTGCCTTTTTTTCCCTTCTAAAATACAAGAGCTGTGTGGAAGGGACTGTATTGCAGGAACAGTTCTAAACTGTAACACACAACCACTCATGGTGCCATGGGCTTCAAGAACAAAAGTTTCTGCAGAAGGGAAAGAAAGCTGGCTTCGTTGTGATCTTCTTTTGCTAATCCGGATTTGTAAAAGGTTTTTTTGGCACAGCAAGTCCTTAAAAGTGTCACAGTGGTTTGATCAGGACTTTGCTGTGTGGGGTGATAACCTGTTTGCTTCAGACCTGAGAGATGCTGTCAGTGCTTCCATGCCTGAGGCAGAGTAAGACAAATATAGAATTCCTGCTTCTCTGCTTGTTTCTGTGCACGACATTTTTCATCGTGGTTTGTAGGCATTTGGGGGAAAACTTCAGAATTTCATTTCAGATTTCATTTCCCCCAACATACAGACCTGATCCAAATTCATTGCCTGTTTAATTAAAAGTGCTCCTGCCAAAGTCACACAGCAAATTGTGGTTACTTCCTGGGCTCTTAAGGCTTGGTGAAACATGACCACTTGTTTCCTTTGGTTTCTACCTCCACACTGGATGTTTGGGCTGTGGCATTTTGGGACAGACCACAGGGTATCATTTTGGATAAAGTTAATGTGCTCAGTAATGGATTCTGATAAGCATCGTGGACCTGCTTTAAAGAACCAGTGATACCCTGCTTGTTTGAAGGTCATTTTGACCTCCCTGGAAAACTTGCTGTGCCAAAGCTAAATGTGTTTGTTCTGTAGCAGGAAACACATGGGGCAAAAGGAGTCAGTGCATTGCAGCACCTGACATTTGCTAATAGGACACTCACCTGTCACATGTATTTTCTGTCCAGATGTACAGCTTCTGACAGTTTGGAAGTGAGCACAAACTGTTTTATTCTTTTATTTCTGCTTCTTCAGATGGATTTGCCTTCAGGCCACCATTGAGTCTGAAACCTACCAGGATGGAGCTCCTGTCTCAGGGAGGTCAAAACATCTGGTGACCACAAGAAGACCATAATCTCCCCCATAATCTATCTCCAGGTTATATAATTTTTATGGATTTTTTTTAATGTATGTGTGCATATGAAAGTGTGTGTGGGCATATATTTGTATAAGAATGGAAGATAAAACTGATTTCTTTTTTCTTCTCAAGAAAGGAATCTGTCGCTTTTTCCTTGAGGAGAGACAGTGAAAATTTTAGTACCAAATAATAAACTCCAGTGAATGATACTTTCACACCATTTTAGAAAATTAAAGCTGTGTTTTAGAAAAGGTTTTGTTTTTTTTTTAATACGGGGAGAAGTCATGGCAGCTAGCAGTACAGATCTGAGGCATTAAGGAGGTTCTTAACAGCCCAAGGAAATTTTAACTGCCAAACACCTTATTAATGTGCATCTTTTTTCCAAAAATACCCTGTTTCATTATTGCAAATACAAGATTTTAAGTGAATGTAATTGTTTGTCCCTAGAAAAAGCTCCTCTCAGGCATCCAGAGAGCAACAGGTTGTCTCCACATGGTGGCACTGGATGTCAGGGAGAGTGGACTGGACTGGAGTCCAGCCCTGTGAGGAAAAAAAATTTTACTTTAATTATCCAGCAGCAGGGAGATGATGTGCCTGCGATGTGACACAGAAATATTAGGCATGGTTTGAAAACCTGAGCTCTCCTGGTCAGTCATGAATCTGAATGGGAGAGCTCAGCAATTGTAATTTTAAAAAAAGCACATTTAGCTGCTTTCAGCTTTTGCAGTGCAGTAACTTCTGCCTAAAAGATTTTGGTGTGTTCCAAAAATTGTTTCCCACTGGAAGTGTTGCCCTTAAGACAATACCTCAGAGGTAACTCAGGTGTCTGCTTCCTATAGCTTGGTCAACTCCTTGTAAAAAAATACTCTGGCAGTTGGATGGGATTGCTGTTAAAATCCTATTCAATGTTTTAAATTGATAGGAAATGTTCAAAAAGTAAGTTTTGGACCAAAGAGACCTAAAAATACTGAAAGTATTTGGACAGATAATTTTAATCTGACTGTGGAGGTATCATAAGTAAAATTGGTTTAGTCCATTTTGCTTTATAAATAAACAAACCAAAAAACTCTAATAAAAAAAAAAAAATAATCATTACTCTGAGATGATGCACCTTCCCATCTGCAGGAAACCTCTCAACCTCTTATCCTTCCTGTTGTTTCTGAAGATACTGCTTTAATTGAAACATTCATTTCTTGTCAAGGCCTCAGAAATATTTTCCTCTCTTTTTTTCTTCTTGGATTTTTTAGCGTGTAGTGCCAAAGAAAGGAAAACTCACTGGATCAACAGTGGTAGACAGGTGTTTTTAAACTGAAGAAATTAATTAAAATTTAAAAATTTTAAACAATTTTTAACAGTCCTCTGTGTTTCACATGTAACCCGCTCCTTGGAGATCCCTGGATAGTTTAAATGCATATGAAAACTGGGGAAGCATAATTAATTCCAGCAGTATCTAGCCAGTTTTTTTAGGCTTCTGGAGGAAATGCTGGAAACAATGCTTGCTTAGGTCTTCAGTAGATGCTGTGGCAGATAAAATTCATGACCATAACTTCCATTAGCCATATTTATAAGTATCATCCCCTCTCTGTTCCAACTGCGACTCCAAACTACATCAATGTCAGCCTTGCTGCATTGGTAGTGCTTCTTCTCCTGTAAGTTAAACAATTTGCAGAAATCTTCTTCCTCTTATACAGCAGAGACCTCCTATTCTTGGATTTTCAGCTAAATGGAAAAGAAGATACCATTTTCCAGCATTTTGAAAAAATAAATATACATGAGAAAACACAAGCCTGTTAAGTATCTCAGTGCTGTGGATCTTTGCAAAGACATTCATACAATAGTGTGCATTTGACCTGAATACTTCACTTGATTAGATGTAGGTGGTGATGTTTTTCAGAGCTCAGCCATCAGCCCTGGCTATTTCCTCTGCTAATGAAAAAGCAAATGTCAGGTTTCTTTCCATCCTTATTAACCCCATGCATATTCCTGCTCAGGAATGCAGGCCTGGATACAAAACCTCCACTTCCTCCAGAGTGGGAAGGAACTCTTGGGAAACAAGACAAAAAAAAAAAAAAAAAACAAACAAACCTCAAAAAACAGCAACAACACAAACAAACAAACAAAACCAAACAAGAAAACAAACCAAAAAAAACAAAAACAAAAAGAACAAAAAAAAAAAAACCCAAAACAAAACAAAATAAAGGAAAAAAAAAAACAAACAAAAAAACAAACAAAAAACCCCAACCCAAAAAAAAAAAAAAACAACAACAGGAAAAAAGGGAGAATTTCAGACTCTCTCTGTGCCATTTACTCCCATCCTGTTACTGCTGTGGAAATACAAGTCATGGCTCACAAACCACAGTGCAGCCACCGAAACAAGAGGAAGCACCTGGGTCCCAGCACAGCCAGCAAGGAAACGTGTGCCTCATGTCCACTCCAGTGAGTGCTGAGAGGCTACCTGACCTCAGGGTGAGGAAACCCTCTTCCTACCGCCATCCTTACAGGAAAAATGTCACTGATCACCCACCTGGGAACAAATTTCACCCGTGCCCACCAATCCAGCGCTTTCACAGTGCCAAATTTTCATCTCTCCTTCACTGGCTGCTGTAAGGAGTTATAAAGTTAGAATAACGCACTATCCTGCGCCTTAAATTTTAGGTTGTCTTACTTTTTACATATTACTATAAAACAATATGAATTTCAACGAATTTTGTAGGTAAAAGCTGGGAAAATCAGACTAAGATGTTTATTAAGCAGAGGCACATAGGATAGACAGTGGGAACCAGAGAGGATGGTTCTCTTCTAATGTTCAAGTTATGCTTGCACTTCTTTATTAAATTAAAGCCATGTAGAGCCATGTTTACACTCAGTCATCTTGTGTTTTCCCAGGGCTGCCTGGACATTCTGCCAAAGTGGCAAATAATGAAAAAATCAGTGTGGCATCTGACAAGACTTAGTAGTGCACAGCTTTTTCTGGTCACTTGTTTAAAGTCTTTTTCCCCACAGAAATTAGTAAGGATTTAATTGGTTAATGTTATTGTTCACATAAAAATGTGAACTATCTTTTGTTGCTGGGCCCACCCATGACCAACAAGGGCTTATGAACTCAGAGTTTCCTCTGTGGTCTCTAGAGATGGAGAGCCATATGAAGGCACATCAGATTAATCTAATTTAAGTGCTCCAAGTCATTATCTGGAGTACTTGTACTCATCTCATGGTCAGATGCATACTTTCAGGTCTTTCCCTTCATCTTTTAGTCAATTCCCAGCTCAAAACAGAATTTTTCCATTTGACCCTGTGTGCATAGCCGGGGTCCCTATTTTAAAATTAAATCAGGTTTCAGTTACCTGTGTCCTCAAGTTTACTCACTTCTTACTTGACAAGGTGTTATCTTTTCACAAATATCTTTGTGCTTTACCTCTCCTATTTTATTTTATAAGTGTATTCAAACTTTTGTGCCTTCACTGTTTCTCTTCTCTGTACAGACTGGAGAAAAAAAGTGTCAGCATGCTCAAGTTATTCCCAGGGCTAATGTCCAGATTTATTCTTTACCAAACACTGTGACAGCAAAAGGCCACTGTACTCGCTCTTGTCTTTACTAAGGGCATAAACTGAAAACAGAAAATCACTTTAGATTTTTTTCTGGGTTCTTCTTCCAGATCTTTCAGGTAAGTTTAAGAGTCTTAAGGAGTCACGTAGTCCACCCATTGAGAAAGTAAAACTTACCACCAGCCACATATTCTGTTGTGCTTCTTTCAGCTATTTTTCCTCCAGGGAGAAAATTCCATGCCTTAGAGATAATCTTCTTTGTCAGTCCTCCACAACACACTTAGGCTTGGCACATTCTGCTGTAGCAGTAGGGCTTTAAAGTCCTCTTTGTGAAAAGGCCATTTTGTGTTGTGCTCCCTCTTAAACCTTTTCCTGCTCAGTTCCTCTTTTCTTGAGTCCCAGTCTCCGTTTTGTCAAAATCATAGGATCATGGAATGGAAGGATCATGGAGTGGTTTGGGTTGGGAGGGACCCTAAACCCCACCAGTGCCACCCCAGCCATGGCAGGGACACCTCGCAGTGTGCCAGTGTGCAGCCTGGCCTTGGGCAGTGCCAGGGATGCAGGGGCAGCCCCAGCTGCTCTGGGCACCCTGTGCCAGGGCCTGCCCACCCTGCCAGGGAACAATTCCCAATATCCCATCCATCCCTCCGCTCTGGCAGTGGGAAACACTTCCCCCTTGTGCTGCTACTACATGTTCTCATTAAAGAGTTCCTCTCCATCTCTCCTGGAGCCCCTTTAGGCCCTGCAAGGGGCTCTGAGCTCTGCCTGGAGCCTCCTCCTCTCCAGGTGAGCACCCCCAGCTCTCCCAGCCTGGCTCCAGCCCTCAGAGCATCTTTGTGGGCTCCTCTGGACCCACTCCACACCTTTCTTGCACTTGCATCTTTCTTGCAGTTGAGTTTCACAATTTTCTCCATCACACCTTCAAGCCCATATCTTGTTTGCTGCTGACTCCAGTTATATTTGTGGTCACACTTGAGCCTCTGAAAATATTTTAGCTTATTCAATATGCTTATGTGGACCTAATAAAATCAGTTTTATCAGGTACCTCTTTGTCTTGTGCTGCCCCATCCTTTTTAGGTCTTTTTTGCCCTAATTCCCAAGAACCTGTGGCGTTTTCTTTAAGGATGATATGCTTTCAAAATCATAGTTACCTTCTTTTATAATTTTTACTTTCGTTCATAAGGACATTGGGAGAACAGAGGAACCTATCCACAAATGTCTGGCGGATATTTTAACAGGGAAAACACAGCCTCTTTCATCAGAGCATTACAACTGCACCCTAAAGTCAGTCAGCCAGTCACAGATTCAGTGATTTGTGGGCAGTTGTGCACAGTTCTTGTTTAAACATTTCTGTGAAGTTTTTATTTGTACTGTGAGGGGCATTTGATGTGGAGTTCAAAGCATTTCCAAACAAACCTGTGCCAGGAGAAGGGATGTAAGAAAGTCCCACAACATGGTGCCTGTTTTTCTTGGTAGCTAAGGACAGAAATGACAGTGATTTATGGCACTTCTGAAAACCAGTTCAGCCCCAGGACTGCCAAATTAGAATAATGTGCACAGAGAAGCTCTCAAAACAATGTCGTGTGTTTTCCCTCTGTGTGAGTCAGAGCTCCACTTGAGAGCCTTCAGCTACTCAAAAACTTGCCTGCTTTTCTCTCTCAGCAAGTTCAGGGGGTGCTGCCAGCTCCAGAAATTCAATTATGCCCATTTGATGCTTTACTTAAAACCCAGTTCCCACTGGCTTGTGACCACGTGAGAACCTCAGCTTCCATTTAGAGAAAAATGAAGATTCTGGCCATCAAAAGGCAGGATTTAAGGGTGAGTGGGACCTAAACACACACAACCATCTCACAAAATGAAGGAGGAGGAGGAGGAGAAGGAGAAACATTATTTGTTGGATGTCAGACAAACATCTACCAGAGTAATTCTGCTGTAATTGGTTTTGCCCTGGGAAAAACTGATGTTGTCTCCAAATAGTGCACTGAAAAAACATTGATTTTGAGTTTTTGTTTGTGACCAGAATAGGCTGTGAACGGGACAATGAGATTTTCATCACTATTTTTATGTTTTAAAGAGGACGTCACTTTGGTATTTTTAGTCACTTAATATGAAACATTTTGGAGAATTTTCAGAGGAATGCCTTTCATTGGAAAATGCAGTATCTGCAGGATCAAAATCCTCTGCAGGGGACCACATTTTTCTGAAACAAAAGCAAACTCAGAGAATTTTTTACACAATTAAGAGTTTATTGTAAGTATCCATCAAAAGAGAGTGTGTTTTCTTTCTCAGTGAAGAAGCCCTCTATGCTTAACGTTCTGTTAAGATGTTGTGCAGAAAAATGAAATCATTCAAGTCTACCAGCACAGCAGGTTCTTCTGAACTGGAAAAAATCAAAGAGTGTGATAGTTTGTCCCCTCAATTGTGGTGAAGAACCAGGTGGATGCTGATGACGGTAAATTTAGGCCAAAATATTCATGTGACCATTTAGAATTCTCTGAAATGGAATATACTTAGACAAGCAGCATATGAAGGGGAGAAATAGCTGATTTTGCAGCTGTTCCTAATGTTATTGCAGCAGTGACAAAGCAAGGCTGTGCCTTGTGGTGTGAGGGCACTGCCTTGCTGAAAATCCAACACTCCAGGCACCCGCAGTGCCCTGCAGGTGTGGATGCAGTGCTGGCCAGCAGGGCCTGATCAGTTGGTTAAGGATGGGTTGGCTGCTCTCTGTGAGGCCAGGGTGACTTGGAGAAGTGACTCAAGTGCAGCTCTTTGGTCCTTGGTAGATGCCCAGATGAGAGGATGCTGAGGTTTTGACGTGGGCCGGGGTCTCTGTACAAATCACAAACAGGATGGGGCTGCTGTGGAACGTGCCTTGAGCTGTTTGATTTTCCAGCACCAGTCTCATTCCATGGCTATGACAATGGGAAGATGCCACCAGCTCACATCCCAGGCAGCAGACACAGAACTCAATGTCACAACTTTCTTTATAAGTTTTTTGACCAATCACACAAAGCAAAAGCACATTGACAGTGTTTATATCTGTACAGTAAATATTCTATATTGACAGTAGTTCTGTCCAACCACTATAAGCACACGTACCTTTAGTTAAACAATGCTTGCTTATTTCAAATACAATACCTGCTGGTGAGCCTTAAAGCACAATGCACAGAGCTCCATTATTAAGATTCAAACTTCCTAATATCTTGCTAGATAGACTTTTCTGTAGCTTAAGGAGTTTTTCTAGACAAGAGTTAATACACAGACCATTGTTCTATTTGTCCTTGCTTTTCTACTTTTTAAATAATTTTTCTGCTGACCAATCTCATGGCTGCTGCTTATCTCCAATCACAGTTCTGCTGCCTCTGGGGCCTGCCTTTTGCAGCTTTCCCAAACCCCTCTGATTTTGTGGATTCCCACAAGGTGTCTCTGCTGCCTGCAGAGGGTGACAGCTCCTGATGGGACCTGAGGTGGCAGGAGAGGTGGGACAGCAGGGTGAGACAGGGAGAGCTCTGCATCCAGGTTGTCAGAATGGCTGGGCATGGAGAGAAGGTAGAGAGCAAGGTAAATATGTGTGTTGTTTTGAATGAGCAATTTCCAAATCCTTGGAGGGCTGATCACAGGGCAGGTCGACTGAGGAGGGGGAAGCTCTGGCCCACAGGAGAAGAGGCTGTGGCACTGCTGGGCTGTGAGTTTTTATTGCTCACCCCTTCAAAGGGAAGTATTTCAAATAATGTCTGTCAGAAGGTAAAAAGTAAACTGGATTTGTTAAATAAACTCTCTGTTCAGTGCTAACAGCAGTAATTGGCTTGCTGTGTATTTCTTTGCGGTATATACCCCAATTAATTTATTTTTTTTAATTAAAAAGCCTGAGGCCTCTATTTGAAGTCAAGTGAGGGTTTTCAATAATACCTCTTTTGTCTTACAGTTGACTGGCAATAAAGGAGTGAATTAATGAATCAATATTTGCTCCCACCAAACCAGAGCAAAGTTACCTAGGCAGGCAACAGGGAGAAGATCTGTCATACCACTGAAAAGCCTGAGAAACAAAAATAAGGAGTCTCCAGTTCTGATAAGCCATCTTCTCTCTTGAATTTCAAAAGTATTTCAGTATTATTTTATATCTTAGTTTTACACGCATTTCATGTGAAATGTGGTTTCATGCTTTGGAAAGCCTTAACGGCCACTAAGATGTAACACCATCAGAATGGTTTACTGATAAATAACCTTGTGCTGGCAAAAGCAATGACACCCCCATTTGGTAACATTTTCAGTGTTCATTGCTGCAGCCTTTAGTTAGAAATCACCCCAGTACCTTTCCTGAACCTGCCTTTAACAAGGCTGAATATAAACATACTGGAAGGAGGTTTGAAAACCAGTGTTTGAGATTAATCAGAACCATTTTGGAGTAATGAAAACATTTTTTTCATCTTTATGATGTTTAACAAGATCTCCCAGAGCAATGCTTATTGCTCCTCTCTTTTTAAATTTTGAAAGATCAGATATTTTAAATGAGTCACAGAATCACAGGATAGACCAGGTTGGGAGGTCCCTTTTGTGGGAAAGCAGCATCAAGGAGATTATCCAGCACTTTGTCCAATCCCACTTGAAAACCTCCAGAGATGGAGACCCCACCATGTCTGCAGGGAGCTTGTTCCAGTGTTTGATTTTTCTCTCCATGAAAAAAAAAAAAAAAGTCTTATTTCAAGATGAAACGGTTGCCATTTCTCATTAAAATAATTTAAGAAGGATAGATAACACAAGGAAGATGTTTAAATAGTCCTTTTATTTTCTTAAAGTGCTTAAACCATTAAAGTGGTTCACCATTTAAAGCTTTAGCTTTATCACATAAATTAAAAAACACTACAATTACGCTTTTCAACCTGCAAGTAAGTGATAGATAAATAACCCCCCAGAATTTGGGCCCTGGAGTTTTCCCCTTGTTTTGTCTCAGGGTCTCACAACAAGAACATGAGAAAGATGATGGTGTCACCTTTCTGGTGGTGCCAGGGGGTGTACAATGAGTGTAAAGAAACGTGGCTATGGATGGCTGAGACTCTTGCAGTTTGCCATTAATAATCTGCTCCTTCACCAGATACGCCTTTGGTTTATGGCATGATTACAACCTTAGCACCTTAATCTGTGTCTCCAAGTATGCACACCCCCTCTGAGCTGGTGTTTTCTTGCGCTTTCTCCCCAGGTGTTTTGGTGTGCAGGAAACTTCTGCCCCTTCCTTTCAGTCATTACACTTTTCTCCTCCTCTCACATGCACTTAAACGAAACCATGATTTTTGCAGTTCTCTGTCCCCCAAGTCTTCTCTGCCTTCTACAGCTTCTCCCTGTCCCCTCTCACAGCTGCTTTCCCCCTCTCTGCACACTCACAGACTGCTGAAATCAGTGTTTGTCTGCTCCCTTTTACCCTTGCTCTGCTCCTGTCCTGCTGCAGGTTCCCACAGCTCTGCCACACCCTTGGGCCCTCCCCTCTCTTCTAACCTTTTGTTTCTAAGAAGAGGTGACTGCACAGTCATTTTCTGAAGGAGCCTAAATGAGAGATGCAGGACTACATGGGGCTCTCCACAATGCAGTTTGTTCCATCCAAGAGGTTACAGCAGCCCAGGGTGGTGGGTGACAGAGCTGTGCCCACAGCTGTCAGCTCCAGCTGCAGGCAGGCCTGGACACCCTTTGGTTTTGGTTACAGTGCATTATAGACTTTTCTTTGCTGAGCATCTTAATACAGTAAAACCAATCTATACCTTAACTATTATCTATAGCCTATCATAACTACTATAATTACCATATTCATGTTACTGTTCTCCAATCACTAAAAGTTAGTATGTAACAGTTTAAGCCAGAAGTCGGTTTTCAGTTTTCTTGCAGTGGAAAATTCTGAGACCTTTTTTCTACTTGCAACATTGGCAGGCTTGTTTGCCCATGCTATCTTTCTGCTTGGTAAAAACATGTTCTTGTTTGGGGTGGGTTTGTCCTTTGCTCTAAGCCATAAAAACCCCTTCTAACTAACACACCCTTTGCCTCCTTGGTTATCCAGTAAGACTGGCTCAGCAATTCTTTTCCTCTATATCAAAACTTGCTTCCATCTCTAGTCCTTCATCAGACTCTACATTAAAAAAATCTTTCTGCTAAGCACACACCTATCTGTGAGACTTTCTTGTCAAACTTTCACCCTTCCCAACACTTTTCCTCCCCATCTCTGCACCAAGGCTTAGGATGCACTTCCAATCTGCAGCCTAAAGCCAATGTAATAATCAGCTGCTCTGCTGGAAGAGGCAGCCCTGGTGCTCTGTCTTCAGCTTCCCCTCCCTCTCTGCCCATCTCTTGAGATGCTAAGTGGTCTGATAACAATGTCTTTGTTTTTCTTCGTTTTTAATTCCTCAGGAGAATTTTCCACACCTGATTTATGCTGCAGTTGCACAACAGCTGTGTCTGATGCCGAGGGAGTGGTGGCAGCCTGTGGGGCTGGAAGGTGGGGTGGGGGTGAGTTTGCCTGTTTCTGTCACACACACAGTGACTTTGTTGGACTGTGAAAAGCCTCTCTCAAAGCGAGAAGCAGGGAGGTGGATGGCTGGCTGCAAATTTTTCCAGCAGAAAAGGTCCTCAGTTCCTTGGTGGAAGCACCAAGATATGGGCAGCCTGGAGGAGGTTGGAGGAAGGAGTAGAAATGGAGTGGAACTTCTCCACTGCTGCCTGTCCTAAAGCGTTCCACAGTAGCTTAGGTTCTCTTTGTTGGTTTGGTGGTTTTTCATTAATGCTTCAAAGCCAAGGAAAAAGGCAGAAAAAATAGTGTTATTTGAGACCATTACTGATTTTTGAAATATCAAGCTAAAGAAAGTGAGGGCTGTATTAACCAATTGCTTTTTAAAACAGGAATGCAGATGAACTTTATTGACCTATAATATGATTCAAGTTAATAGTTATACATTTTTTTGCGTATTTCTATTAGTAAATAAAAGATTTTTTGACACAGAAAAATGTAGTAATACACAGTGAAACTTTGCTGCTTTTGAAATACCTTTTTCAAAGTATGTAAAAGTATGTACCATACTTTTCCCTTGTTTGTGAGAGTTCAAGAGTATGCTCCATTTAGTACAGAATCCTTCAGATTAATTTTAATTAATATGTTGTGGGCCTTTCAAATAAAACCCATTATGTTATAAATGATCAAATCGGAAATTTATAAGAAAATTTAGCAATGATTTATTGGATCGTTAACAAAAATAGAATTTTGAAAAGCCAGCACAGCCAAGGCAGCGTGAGCCGCGGGTGCTGGCGCTGGGCGCGCCTGGGTCAGGCTGACAAAGCGCCAGCGTCTCCCCGGTGTTTCACCCCAGTGCTTCACGCTGCCGGCTGACAGAGAGTTTATCCTGCCCGGGGCAGGGGTGAGCGACCCTTCCTCTGCGTCCCTTCACACGCAGAACCGGGGCCATGCGTGTGCGGGGATGGGCAAAAGCGAGTCCCGGTGTCCGGATGGATGTGCGAGCCCTTCCGAAGGGTCCGCGTTCACAGGGAGCAGGGTGGCACCGCTGCTGGAGGGTGGTACATGCAATATCCCGGGTGCAGGTGCCTCCTGAGTGCCCTGACATTCCAGGGAAGTCAGCAGTCATGGCTGGGAAGGTTTCATTCCTAAATTAACAGACTTGATACTATCTCAACATTGTCCGTGAACTAATTGAGTAAAAATAAGACTCTGCTCCCAGCCGGGGTGGTCAAAGACATAGCTTGGATTTTATAATATTTTATACATAAATAGCATGAATTATCTCTACCATATACTACACATTACATTTGTTATTACCTTTTAAAACAGAATTAAGTCATTTGCCCCAGTCATGGAAAATGTGAGCTGATCTTGAATGTAAATTAACTGCAGTAGTAAATAGCTCTGTCTGTGTGTGTTTCCTTATGTGGACTCACATGCTTTTATCTTTAATTAAGGACACTAATTTTACTTTTGGAGAATTATAAATTCCATGAGTCAGAACATTAAGTGGTTAGTTAACATTAAGATATGCTAGTTACTATTCTGTTTGGAAAAGAGAATTGCATAACTGATCTTTTGTCACATGAAATCTTCATGCTCCGAGTTGAAATGCTTGCAGCCTTTGTTCAGGTAGTATTCTTTACACTGAATAACTGCTTTTATGACCATTTTCCTAAATTACTGTACATTATACTGAGTTATTTCCTGCTCCAAATGCGGTGTATGACATTATATCAGTGACAACAACAAACTGTGGGGGGAGAAGTCCCAGTTTGGCTGCGTCAGTGTGAGCTGTCGCATTGCTGGGTGTGTAAAACAATTCAACATGGAATTTCCGTGGGTTTCACTGAGAAATCGCTGCCACCTTTGCCATCCCTGGGTTAGCCAGAGGGATGACTTTAATTTCTTTAAAGCCCCAATTTAACCAAAACAGTGAGTAACAATCACTTGGGCGTTACCAGCTTCCTCGTCTGGGGTTCTGCAGCACATTGTGTAGGAATTTTAGCTGTATGGGCTTACTTAAGGGAGCTACCTCTTCCTTTCATAACACACTCTCAAAGGATGACATCATTGTGAGAAGGGGCACTTTTTTTTGTAAAGGAAGCAGGATCCTTGAAAGGGAAAAACATATTCATCATTCCAAATTGCTCTGAAGGTCAGCAATTGTGTCTCTGCAACAGCCAGCCTTTCTGCTGAGACAATCCTGCCTCACTTCTCAGCAGCAGCTCTCAGCTCTGCAAAGTTACTGAAAATCAGGGCAAAAATCAAACTGCAGGAAAGCCAGCAGCCTGCTCATTAAGCTTTCACATGTCTCTTCATCCTCATTATTCCAAAGGCCTTTATGTTATTTCGAGATGACTTTTAAGGCAAGCTAACTAATGTGGATTAGGTAGTGGTTATAATTCCTTACTAAAATCTGTTCAGTGATGTTATTCTGGGGTTATTTTAATGAGAGTTGGACATAAAATGTGTCTTGGCTGGCATTACTGAACTGCATCACACCAAATCACAATTCCTACATAATGCCTTTTGGAAGGCATCCTCTTTAATCTTCAGAATTATAGCAATAAAATTGCACATTACTTGTTTAATTACCAGTAAGCCTATGGATTAAACATAGATCTATCTGCCCACTCTTATTCTGCTCTAGCCATGCAAAGTATAAGTTTAAATCAGTGTTTTTCTGGAGCTGCCAGCCACTAGCTATGTAGCAATCTCTTACTTGTACACACCACCCAAATTTTACCCAACCGCCTGCATAAACCAACTGAAGGAAGAGAAGCAGAATCTTTTACAAACATTTATATTTTTGGCAGCAGAATTGCTGTCACGTTATGCTAGGTTTCACATCTAGGCTGTATTGAGGCAAAATTGGGAAGTAGAGAAAAATATGGAGAAAGTAAATTAACTCTGAAATCTTGGCTTTCTTGATGAGTTATGTAAATGATGTTAGGGATGTTTTTGGTATTGCCACCAGTGCACACTAAAGAATACAAATGAAGGAAAAATAAATCAGTATGAGTGCAGGATAATTTGCAAACTCTACTTCTGCATCCAATGCCACCTGTGGGTTAAGATGATTTAAAGCTGCCTGTATCATTCTGATGGTTTGAAAAGATGTAGTCACCCCAAAACTTATCCTTATTTCTTTTTCTCCCTTCCTTCTGCAGACAGACAAAACAGCCTTCTCTGCCTCAAAATTTACTGTTTTCACCTTGTTCTTTGGCAGATTTTAGGAGTCTCCTTAGGCTGAGACTGTATAAACACACATCAGTGTTGACCATCAGATTATGAATTTTATTTACACTGAGTGCAAAACAAAATCCCTCTCGTCTTCCTCTGGCCAAGCCAGGATTCCAGGCTCTCTGCTTTGTGCTCAGGCTGAGGCAAAGTTACAGCAGTGGATGCAAAAGTGAGATAATCACTTATGTTAGGACGCTACAATCTCCAAAGTAAACCATATTTATGGTGTGACTGTTCCTTCAGATTTGTGAACATTTTTAACCTCCCCAATACCTTACCCTTCTCACTTTGCTCTGGCAGAGGTACATATTTCCTGTCCAGGCTGAGCCATTCTTTAAAAATGCTCAATTTTTAAAAAATGTTTTAGTTTTACACAGTAAATAATAATAATAAAAAAATAATAATTAATCTGGCAAACGGAACATAAGTGGGAGAGCACAAGCAATTGTTGTGGAAAATGCTGGCTGATATGTGGATCACAGGATGAAATTCCAATGTGGAAGTGTGTTGACTAGACAAGGCAGAGAAAGAGGTTGTAAATTTCAAGGAGGTTGTGCCATTTCAAGGTTTACTTCTGAGGTTACCACAGGGGACCCAGGTGTATTTCAGATAATGCTACAAATGAGAAGTCTGGAGTCCTACTCCTCGCTTACTACCCTCAGGTAATGTGTAAATTACATTTTGAATGGTTTCTATTAAGGGAGATACTTCACACACCTTCACACACCTGCCAAAGGAAACATTCCCAAAACAGGAAATGCATCGGTGAGAGGAACCTCTGCAGGAAAAATCAGGTTTTCGTGGTCCTTTCCCCTCTGAGTGGGGTGGCAGAGGACCTGCAAGAGGGACACCTGGGTACAGAGTGTGTGGCACACTGCTGCCTGTTCTTCTCGTGGGGGCAGCAATTCAGGGCCCCCACCTCCAGCACCCAAATGCAAGTAGCAGAATCTGTGGGCAGACAAAAATAGAAGCACACTAACAAGCTGGAAGGAGCATCTCTTGAGTGGCAGTGAATGTCTCAGTATTGCAGTTATGGCTTTTAATCAAAATTAGTTGTTGGTTTTGGGGTTTGGGGTTTTTTTTTCTTATTTTTTGGGGTTTTTTTCTGAAAGGCTGCCTTTATTTACAGTGTTTGAAATGGATGTAGAGTTTGGAACTGAAGCACGTGTATTAATGTTAAACATAATTACCCTCAAGCCTCCATTTTCAAAAAGGGTAAGATAAAGCTTCATAGCAAAGCAAGTCAAGGCTGTGGAAAATATTTTAATGACATTGGCTCAGTTAAAGTTTTCTTTGAAGGGCAGTAAAGGAACTTTTCCGTTAAATACCTGGAGATGCAAATTCACCCCGTTACCAGTGTTGTAGGAAATTACTTGAAATACCAACGTTTTATGGTATTTATTGAAGAATTTTACATTATTTTCATTCAGAGGCATCCGTGAAGCATAATATTTTCAAATCAAATAAGAGTCTTGGAGTTTGCCATGTCTGGGGGTGGAAGCCAGGATATGATGCACTCATTGCAAGCCCTACTAGAACTGACCCTATAGCATCTGTGAAGCCCAAAAGTCACACCCAAAAACTTCAGGTGCCCAAAGCAACGTTAAGGGTACTATATGAATGTGACTCTGAAATCCCAAACTCTCCCTGGCTAATGACTGCTGGGACTCACAGGACTGTTTTCCTGACTCCCAGCTTCGTCAGAGGCACCTCAGGGTTTCTCCTTCTTATTTCTTGGCTCCTGCTCTGACCTTACTGGGACCAGCTCCTAGCAGAAACACTGCCTCCTCTGAGCTCACTGTGTGGCAGCAGCATCCAGCTTTTACACGCTCATAAAATGTCTCCTGGGATTATTTCTGGGGTTTTTTTGGTTTTTTTTGGGGTTTTTTTTGAAAAATCCAATAGTTACTTGATATAAAATGCATATAAAGTGACAGAAGCAAACCTCCCCTTCCTTAGGAGTTCCTTCATTTACACAATTTATGGATTTATAGATTCTCACTGTTACATGATAGTTTTTCCTCTAAGAGATTAATCATTCATTTTGTTTTTGCAGACGTGCTGGGTTTCTTAGAGCTGAGTGGGTAACAATTTTTTTTCACAATGAGAATTGTTTAAAGGGAAGTGTGTGATGACAAGTTTTTTCCTGACAAAAAGGTACTCCCAGGAAGAACACCAGCTTGCCTGGATCACAGAGCAGCAGTGCTGCAGAAATTTGTTACTGAGTCTGTAACACCTTGTGTGATCTGAGAGTACTTACAGGCAAAATATAAAGCTTCTGTCCAATATTATGAAACCTCTGTGTCAGAGATCTTCTGGGAATGCAGTTCAGCATCTTTTGTCAAGTCTCATCATGAATCTTCCAGACAAGGAGAGGTTTCTAATCCTTGTGAATTACCCTTGCAGAAGTTGCTTCCTGTAGCAACAGGGCCCTGGGACACCCTTTGTGAAGCTCACCTAGAGAAACAGATCCTGAGGAAGGAGAGCAAGGAGCTGAAAAATCCTTCCTGAAACATTTTCCTGTGAAGGCAGAGGCACACCATGATGTGAGATTAATGGCTTGATAGGGCAGAGCGCGTGGTGATTTTACTGAGGTGTGTTCTCGTGTAAATGCTCTGCAAAGAGATGTGCAGGCAGCTGAAATAATGGTCACATTCCCTCAGAGAGTGCCAGGCCTATGTCCCTGGATTGCTCTGGATACCTGCAAAGGACAAGGTTCTGAGGGAGGCATGGATGGAGGTTTTTCTGTGACAGCAGGAGGAGATGCTTTCCTCCTTATTTGTATTTGTGTATGACGCCTTGGAGTGGCTGCCTAGAACAGAGGCTAGACAGAGCTAAGAGAATAAAGTGAGTATTTATTAAAGGCCTTCAATAGCTACGCCTTAGGCAGTGCAAAAGCCTTGCAGAAGCTACACCCAAGAAGGTCATGGTTTTTCACACAATTACAAGTTTGGTCTATTTGCATATCTGGGTTAATTCTCCAATTACACCTTCAGGTAATGAAATCACATTCCCCCAGTTTGCTCCTCTCCTTGATTCACTTTTGTTCATACTTTTTGGGGCCTGAAGCAGAGGCTGGCCTTGGTTCTCAGGCCTGGAAGGATTGTTGTGTCTGGCCAAAATGTGAAGAGAGCCTACTAACACTCCACATGGAGTTCAGAGCTATGCACTAATGCAGCACAGGGCCTGAAAAATATAAAACCCAAAATCTCAGGGCGCCACGTAAAGCATGAGAGGCCAGGTGGCGAACGATCCCAAGCCTGACCAGCCCCAGGGTGCACAGGGGTGTCTGCAGAATGACAATCTGTGCTCCGTGGTGAGCGGGGTGGCAGCCCTGCCTCATCTCTGCAGGCACAGTCTGTCCTGCTGCGCGCACAAACCCGCGGTCCCACGCTCCCCCCGGCTGACCCTGACAGCCACAGCGCAGCTGACACAGCTGATGTTTAAAAATAAAAGAGATGCCTCCACGGGAAAAAAAAAATCCTCATGGGTCGGACAAAGGAAGATGGTTCTGGTGAGCTTCAAATCTATTGTCCGTAGGAGAAGTCGGAAAGGAATATGAGAGAAGAATGATGTCCCGTATTCTTTCTCTGGTCCGTGAAAATATGGAATATCTGAAAACTGAACTTCCCTGTGAGAGGACAAAGCAAATGACCAACCTAAAATGGTTTGGGGTCTCTGTGTGAGAATATACCTATTTGTTTGCTTTCAAGTAGAAACTCTCAGTTTAAAAAAAAAAAAACAAACAAAACCTCACATTTTTTAATCACTCTAGCTGACTGACATTCTAAAACTGACTTCATTTTTCTCATGGGAAAGGGAAACAGGGACATTTTCACTTTAGTCATGTATTTTCCCCTCAAAATAAAAAGCAGTTAGATCAAGGGCAGCTTTAGGGCACAGAAACGAGCAAAGCTCCCAGGGCAAAAACACCTAGAGAGAAGTTCAGGAGTTAAGCAGCGATTGTTACTGACTATACCTCTCCCATTGCATGGTCAGATAATTTTCTAATTAAAGTACACACTGGCATCCTATCATCCACTATATTTTAAGGTAAGGGATTGGGGAATTTCTCTGAAGACCATAAATTGTCATCAGTATTCAGAGTGACCGACACAAGTTGTGTTAATTGCAGTTAAACAGACAGACTACTGGCAACAATCAAGAGAACAGAAGAGAAAAGCAGATTTTTTGCTCTGATTTTACAGAAATATGAGAATACCATTTGGGTTTTTTCAACTTTTTTTTTTGGTGGTGGGTTTTGGGTTTGGTGGTTTTTTTTTTTTGGTACATCTTTTGAATGTTAATATTCTGCTGAAGAATGTTTCAGACAGGGTGGCTGCTGTACTCAGCCAAACAGGATCCTCTGCAAAGCTTCAGGGGTGAAATTATAGCCTT
Source organism: Agelaius tricolor (assembly GCF_023055355.1). Taxonomy (NCBI): domain Eukaryota; kingdom Metazoa; phylum Chordata; class Aves; order Passeriformes; family Icteridae; genus Agelaius; species Agelaius tricolor. Next base: position 366,706 of record NW_027269304.1, read on the forward strand.
GCTTTAAGGAAACAACAGCACTGTGAGCTAATTGCTTCTTAGACAGAAAAAGGATTTTCATTTGAGTTTGTGGGGCTTTCTTCCTGCAAAATTCTGAGCCTTAAAAATGCAGATTTTTAACTTGTGTATTCACCATTCCTTTGAGAGTCCCTGATCATTTATGTTTAGAAATACAAGTGCAGAAGAATGGAAATTAAAGATTATTGTAACTACCTCTAACTGCTGTGGGAAATGTTTCAAGTTCCTTCACAACTAGATGAAGGTATCTCCTTTCAGGGAAGTTGTCTAATTTTCTTCATTTATTTAATATAGCTGTAACTGTCTATTATGTCCTATGTAGCAGGGCAAAATACTGACATCAGGCTTAAAAATAGCCATAATTAAATTAATGTGTACTGGCTATCTTGTTGTGTATTTCCCTGTTTCTCTTGTGGAAAGTATATTACAGTTCATCTTTCACTGACAGCAAAAAGCTTAGTGTAAAACCCATTTATTGAAAATTTCAGCTGCAAATACTGTTTTGTTGTGGATCTATGGCTGGTAAGATAACAAGTTTTCAGCTTGCTGACTCATCTGGATGTCAGCCATCTTGGTGCCTCTAAAAGATTTAGCAATTTTGGTTATGTTATTACAAGTACACATTTAAGGTATTTGCTGTGGAGAAGGGTTGCAGGGCTGGTGTCTGTTGTACCCACAAATGCAGTGAGTAATTCAAGCTTTTAGGATATCTTTGACTCTTTTTACGTGTAAATCATCCCAACACACCTTATGTAGATAAATTCAAAATATTTTCTGTGCACATTTACACATTCCAGGGGAGTTTGCATTTTAAACATTCCGCAGTGCATTAAGTAAAACTGTATTGGGGAGGGCCTACAGAAAAAAAGAACAGATCCATTTCTAGCGCTGTTTTATTGTTGAAATTAAACCCATCAACTTCCTTTAGCAATGCCAGCAGCTGAATAGTGCACCAAGAGGCTCTTTTTGCACAGAGATCTGTCTTTAAAAAGTGTTCAGAGAAGGGGAATATGTGCCTCTACAGGAGGAGGGCAATTTAAGCCTGATATCAAATTTTCAAGAAGAAAAGGACAAAGCACAGGTGAAAAGGGCAGTGCTGGTGTATCCATTTAGACTACACAGCAGACCAGAGTACAGGATACCTTATGGAGGGATGTAATTTAATTTGTCAGCCTGGTGTTTTCTGTAATCAAGTTTTGTTTGGTTAAGGCAGGTTTAAAATGTCAGTCACAGCAACGGAGGTGTGAGTGAATGGAAACATCTTTGCCCAAATAGTTTGTGTACAGATGTTTGAGCCTGAAGAAACTTGCCATGTGTTTTTGTAGCTAAGGAAGTGAGTAATCAGTGAAACTAGTATGGGTGGTATAGGAAAATCATGCACATGGTCTTGGCACAGCTGTGTGCTAGCTGCATTCCATGAGATATTTCATAATGGAAAACCAATTGCTCCACTAATATAGGATACCTGCATATCAGGATTGTGTTGTGGAGCACCCAGGGATGTCATGGGACTGGACAGATCCCTCCAGTCCGACTCAGGTGGAAGAGAAGGGCAAAAGAAGTCCCCAGGCTTTGACTTAAAAGAGAGAGAAGATCTTCTTGGGTGTGTTTATTGCTTAACTGCAATTTTTGTCCACCAAATTTTGAAAGGCCAAAAAGTGTAAGTGGTTGCTAAGTCAGCAGAGCTATACAAATACCTGCAGTGGAAGAATATTTGAGTTTGCTTAGCAAGACTGCAGGCCCCGGTTCCTCAAATGGTTTTCTGCTGACCACATTCCTCCTTTGAACTTCTTGTTTCAGAGGCTTATCTATTTTTTTGCATGTAATTTACACAGAACATTGTGAAATGAATGCCCTACCAAGAAATAGCAGTAAGTAGGTGCTGCCAGTCCACTGTTAACATTTCTAGTTAAAATATTTGCTTTGAATTCATGCACCCATACATTGTGTGTGTCACATTTCAACCTGGATGCCTCCCACAGTTTCTGGAGTGACCAGTATCTCACTATTGCTTATCTGTGTGTACCTCTGATTAAATTGGGGCAATTTATGGCAGCTGAAGGTCAGCCCCAGAGCTTCTGTGTCTCAGAGAAATGTGTGGTGTGTTGCAGCAATGTGGCTGTACGTGATACACAAGTATTAACAGCATTATCCCCCTCAGGTGTTTAGCCTGATCCCAAAAGGAAAATAATGGATTGCATGTGCTTATCACTGGGTCATTAACTACTTTTATCTTTTTAAAATCAGGTTTCTTCAAAACTGGAAAGATATTGTGTACAGAATTTTGTCTATTCTAGGTTTTGCCATTTAAAACCAGTGTATCAAAAGCTGATCTTTCCTGGCACTCACAGATTTTCCATGTGCTGCACTTTTCTCCCATGGTTGTTAACTGCATTCAGATAATGCCTAGAAAAAAATGCCAGGAAAACCTTTCCTGAAACAGCTTGGTCTGTAAAAGCAAGCACAGTTACTGTGTTGTGTGACTGCAGCTTCAAGAAAGACTTCTAACTGTGTTTGATGTGTGTATAATGCTTAAATAACATTAAAGGCTGGGACATAATGTGTGTGCTGAAAATCTTACTGTAGCCAGATACCAGAGGTCTTTTAGAATTGGGCACCACCACCTTTGGCCACAGTGGTACACTGTCTCAGTTTATATATATATATATATATATTTTTTTTTTTTTTTTTTTTTTAATAACAATGTTATTTATCATCAGAATTCCGTGTTTCCTTCACCAGGTGACCGACTCCTCAGGGGAAAAAAACCCCACCAAATACAAAACTGAACCAACAAAAACAAAACAAAACTCAACAAAACAGCCTCTTCATTGAGCTGGTTATTCCTAAAGTTTTATCACCTTCTATTAGTCAGTCCTCTGCAATTTTATCAGTTGGTGGCTGAGACATTATTGTTACTGAGGTTTATAAATCTTTTCTGCCCCCAGTCCAGTGAAAGAGTGGTTCTAATCCTGTGAACATTTCACCTGTCCATGCTTCACGCTGCTTTGTGTTCCATTTCTTTTCCTTCCTCCCACCCCTAAGACAATGCTCAGCTGACTTAGCCCTGCTCTTCGACCACTTTTGAGGCATTTCCTTTCCTGGGAACACTTTGCAGGTAATTTCAGAGGTGCCAATGACCAGGCCTGGACTGCCTCTGGCATCCAGCAATGCTTCTTTCCTGCTGGAAGGAAGATCCAACGTGCAAGGTAGGAGAAAGTAAAGGTGGGCAGACACCCAGACAGACATTTTAGGGAGCAGACATGCCAGGCAGGCAGTAGCACAGCATATGCTCTGCTCTCTAGAAACAGCCAAGTTGAATCCCAAATCCTGGCAATTCTCTTGATGTGGCAGATCTGGTGATATAAAGAATATTTTCTTGCTAACTGCGTCTGTGAGCCTGACTCTGATTTTAAGTAAGAAGAGGAAACATTTGACCTTGAACTAAACTACTACTTGACTTACTTCAGGCTTCCTTCCAAAATCTTTTCTCATTTCAAACACAAGTTATTTCTGCCTCTGGATAAATGCTGCAGAGCTGCAGGCACTGAGTGGCTGCTGCCTTCCATCGAGGGGGGCACATGAATTTTGTCAGCCTGCAGCAGATCCTGGTCCATCCCACATCCAAACATTTTTGGTCATTGTGTATGAAACCACGGCTACATTTGCTTTTTTAGCCTCTCCCCCCGCCCCCCAGCTTAGAGGAGGTTCATCCATCCTGCAGCAATGCTCTTGCTTAAAGACTAGAATTACGGAGGTTTATTTAGCACCCTGATAAAGAAATATCCCAGGATGTCTCGTTATGTTGCTTCTGTTTCACGTTTTTCCAAATACTGCACGAGTTGCAATGTACAAATACGCACAAAATTATTTTAATTAAATATAAAAGTCAATTGAGTTCTTGAATGTAGATTAATGACTATTCTCGCTGTGAAAAACATAAAAGCTTGTGTTTGCAGAACACTTCAGAACCCATTGGAATAATATGTTCTGTATGTGATCTCTTACAAAAAGCTAAGAGACACTAGAGTACATAATCACTTGCACAGCCTTTTTGCACTAACAACAGTCTGTAAAGAAAGGTGTAATTTAGCTTTTCAAGCTCCACAAGGCTCTTCTTACTCTATATCCAAATACAAATGAGGAAGTGTCCTATTCCATAAGATTGAAAGGTCAAGAAGACTTCCAGAAAAAATTCTCTGTTTTCCCATGTATTCAATAAGAGGCTCTTTCTTAGCATTAAGCAGTGATTAATATTAGCAAATGACTGTAATCTTTGGTGCAAGTAACAGGTGTAATTATTTTGGCCTATCTTTGTCTTTTTCTGCCCAAACTGTTTTCTACTAAGATTTTTTTTTCTTTGTTCTTGCAACAAAGAAAATGCATATGCAAATGAATTTCAGTCTTGCATGTGTTTCAAGCTCTGTGTTTCCACCGGTCTGTCTATTTGGTGAACTCAGTCTGTTTATATGACGGAAACATTGGTGCTAAGAATCCACAAATAGCCACCACCCGCCTTTATTTATAAACATCTTTGAAAGCATTTCTGCAAGGAAGATCCATTCCTGGAAGTCAACGTAAACAAAAACCTGTCTGCAGGACAGGTCTGGGAGAGAAAGGTTTTAAAGATTCCTTAAAATTTAGTAGATGTACTTGCAGTCCAGGTGGGTATTTGCAAGCATTGTTGAGCAGCATTGGAACACTATAGCAGTAACAGCATCTCTTGTCCTGCCAGGAGGGAACAAAACCACACTCTGCACACCGATGAGTCTTGAAGAAGTTCTCAGTAATGCCAGGCTTCTCAAACATCGTGAAGAGGGGAGGGAAGGCACATGCTGCCTGTTTTCAGGCAAAGTTCTGGATGCAGCTGTTTTGCTCATCCCCTAATAACACCAAGCTTTGGGAGGTTTTCCTTTGTGCTTTGGCTGTCAGTCTGCAAGGGGAGAATCAAAGCCAGCCCTGTAGCTGGTACAGCTGGGGCTGTGCTGACTCATCCCAGCCGAGGCTCTGGCTCTAGCTGTGACACTTGGAGTTATTTATTTCCCTTCGCTGCGTGTCCCGTCCATCGGGTAAAGGTTGCTGCTATTTGTAGCAGAGGCAGGGAAAGGAGGGGTGGCTCTCAAGGATGGCTATCACAGCAGGGCACCCAGACCCCAAACACAGCTCCCTGATGAGCTCACATAAAGGAGCTGGGCTGTGACTTGTCCCTGCTGAAATTCGAGCACGGCTCGCTGCAGGGGCGATAACCTTTGGCAGGAGGTAACCTGGGCGGGAGGGGACAAGAACACAGCCACCTCCTCCAGAAGCCAGGAGGTTCTGGCACCAGCTGCATCTCTGTTGGTGCCAGGGTGCCCAGACCATGGCAAAGCAAAGCTTTCAGATGATTTCCCAAAGGCAGTGACAGTGTGTGTACAAGAAATGTTCCTGTTGGCACACTAAACCCTGCCTAAAGCCATGTGTTGACAATATTTATGAAGGAGCAGTAACAGCGTTTCTCCCATTCGCCTGGGATTTCTCTCCTGTGTCATGTTCTGTTTATTTGAGGGCTCCATAAAATGTTGTTTTCTTTTAAAAGACAAGGACGTTTCCTTATAACAGCACCCCAAAGGGGGAGGTGATGATTCTGATTGAGGAGATGTGGAACAAGTGGAACAAATGCTCAAGTGAAGCAATTTGATTCTTACGCGGAGTATGGAAGTCGCTAACTGAGGACTGTTTTGGAGAACTTGGCTGGCCAGCATCTCTGGTATGTTTTGAAGCATCATGAGGAGATATTTTTGTAAACCACTGGGATAAGGCAGTCTATTAAGGGTAATTTAATACTGCTGGGCAGTCACTTCAAGCCAGCGTATCTGTGGATATTGCTAAATTGACCGTAGCAAAGATAGGAAATTCACACCAGTTCCCCCACTGCAGCAGAGAAATTTTCCATCACACTCCCAAAGTCTAGCAGAAGCTTTCTGAAAACATGATAGTGATTCAGTCTTGTGACACTTCACTTTCTTTTTTCTCTTCTTGAGAAACCAGACCAGACTTTGAATGGAAAGATTATTATTCCAGCCCTCACAGGAGTCTCTGGCACATCACTACGTCTCACAAGGATATGTATTTGCTCTGGAAAGACTGAAATATTAATAAGATTGGAAAGGGAGGGCTTTTGTGCTAATGCAGCTGTGCTCAGGCAGCTCTGCATCACTCTGCTATGGGGTTTTGTTTATTCTATCCATTTCTGTAGAAAAATCCTGTGCAACCTTTAAAAATTCTTTTTGGAATTAAAATTTCTTGAAATAATTAAAGCAAACATCCTGCAGAATTGGAGGGAATATGTGTTATTTTTTAAATGTAATGTTTTCCTTTTTTAAATACCACATTTAAGTTAGTTTCCTCTGTGTCAGTACAAGGAGTTCAAGTGAAAGGGTTACTCTCACCCTGGAGAGATAAGGCCAAATAAGGACAGGCTAAAACTCTTTATTGGAAGACACCAGGGAGCAAAGCTCTTTTAGTCCAGTGAGGAGTTCAAGAGTTTTATATCTCAGCCATGACCTTTAAATGAAAGTGCTGGACTGGCAGCAGGGAGCTGAGAGGGGATTCTGTTCTTAGTGACGTCTGGGGGGGTGTGTGTGGGAACAGCCCTGATGCTGCGTCTGTGCTGCAGTCAGTGTTGTCCCAAAAATGGGTTGTACCCAGAGTGCAAGAAGATAAGCAGACAGATAGATAAATCAGATAGATAGATAGATAGATAGATAGATAGATAGATAGATAGATAGATGAAGAACAAGTATTTGTTTACTCCCTGCACAGAGCTGGGTGCTGGGGTACATCCACAGAACAGCCCCCTCTCTGCATGCCAGCTCCCCACCTTTACACCCTTCAAACAGTGACTGATCAACGTCTCCCCTGCAGAGAACAATACTAAACTGCTTTCATTGGCTAAATATTTTCTCACCTTCATTTAAATAGCACAGATTTTAGCCCTCATGCTCTTTGTGGAAGGGGATTATGTGACTAAGGAGCATCGACAGCCAATGGGTGTGAGCTTGGCTGTGCCAATGGCTACAGGTTAGCACAAAAGCTCAACCCAAAATCTTGTTTGTTCTTATCAACTGCTTGTTCCTGCTTTATCTCCTTTCTTGGTGGATTTATGCTGCCATCCTCCTCCGCTTCTCACTTTTTGGGTAGATTTATGGCATTGTCTTGTTCTCAGGTGTCCTCACAAGGACCTTGACCCGTGTTTCCATATTTCCCTCCTGCGGGGAGAGCAATTTGATTTTCCTCTGTCTCACACACAACGAGAGGTCTGGGTGCAACGTGTGTGGGCACGAGCTGACTCCAGAGCAGCTCAGGAATGACACACAGAAATCCACATCTCCCTGCCAGAACCACACAGGGATTACTGATGGGTACATGTTGGACCTTCAGGGAAGGGCACCCACCCTTTGCCACACAGCTGGCGGGATCTGAGCTCTCTGTTAAAGGAAGGATCCATCATTAACAGCTGGCTGGTAGAGAAAAATAACTCATCAGTCGACTGATGCAGCAGTCAGCAAGGCAAACTTCTTCTCTAGAAACCAGAGATGGAGTTTTTGAGGTTGAATGGACTTAAATAATGCTTCCAAAAAGAGGGTTTTGTGTGAATTAAAGGAAATATTAATCAAAAACTTGTCTTATTTGTATTTTTTGGTGAACTTATTTGTCTTATTTTGTTTGGGTTTTTTTTGTGAATTTTTCTGCTGTGAACTTTGAGATAATATGTAATGATTAATTTTGACAAAGTGGCCCACAAAGCATAAATTAATGATTTTTTACCACATACAGCCCCCAAAGGAGGCTGAAGTGTGGCTGCTTGGCCTGTGAGCCTGATGGAATAGGCACACAAGGATTTTGCAGATTTAGAGCCCCACAAAGGGGTATTAGACCTACCCACATGCGTTGTGATCTCATGGGATAATTTCAAGGACTCTAGCTAAGGAATTCTATCTTCTCCGATCAGTTGACTGTTTGGTAGGACTTTATATTAAATTTTGCTCAAAAATCAACAAACTTGCCGGTGTCAATGACCACAGAGAAGCAACCCACATGTCGCCACAAACTGCATGGAAGGAGACAAAAACCTTTCATCTACAGCAAGACTGGGATTGTAGCAGTGACCTGAATTTTCTTCAACAGAGAAACTAATTTTTTTTCCAGCCTTCTTTATTTAAATATGCTTAGTCATATCTGTGTGCTTATGGCAAATGTTCTCTTCACACTGATGTAGTCTGTGTTAAAATAAAGCTATTGGTTTCCCACCTTGCACATCCTGTTTTTAGTGCTTCTGGAGTTCTGCTGCAGAGTTTTGGATTCTTTTAATAGACAGATTTGGTTAAATTTCTGCAGCATTGACATGTGAAGCTGCCAGGGCTCCTCTTCTTTTCTGGCGCTGCTCTAAAAGCAGCTGACACCAAAGCAATTTCTCTATTTTCCCCTCTTGGCACACCAATGAACAATCCCTATCATGCCCTTAAACATCTGCATCATCATCTTCATGGTCTAGAAGGAGCAGCAAGGAGTGAAAGGTCTTTCTCAAGGCAGCAGAGACAAAGAAGGCTATAATCAGTTCTAAAGCAGAATATGTGAAGTGTTTTCCATGCCGAAGGGCTTAATACATGTACGGTCAATTTTAAAAATTTTTTTCTTTTTTGTTTTTTTTTTCAGGAGCAACGTCACTGGTTGTTAAGCTCTAACAGTTCCTATAAATGCCAGAGAGTTGCCATGGTGACAGTATGTTTTCACAAGCTTTCAGATATAGCAGAACATATCTTTATTCATGATGTTTGGCTGCTACTTTAGTCTCGTTAAACTTACCATTGATAGCACCACTTCTGTATTCTATCACTATTTTGATTAGGCTTTGCAACCAAATGAGATGGTTGGGTTTTGTTGCTTTGCTTTTTTTTTATTTATTCTTGCTTTGGACAGGTTTTTTTACAACTTGAAAATTATCCTTTTTTCTATAGAGTTTCAATTTGGGGTTTTTGGAATATTTTTATTAATGCCTTCTAATCAATTTGAATAGATTAAAAAAAAAATTTCACTTGTGCAAAGTTTAACCACCTGTTAAAAGAAAAATCTTGCTGGTATTTTCTGTGTTTTGTCTTTTATGGTGAACAGACTTTTGTCTTTTATGGTTGCATAACCAGAAAGGAGTGACCACAAAGCATTACTGTGCATGGGGCAGTTGAGTAAAAATGAGATTCCTCCTCTGTTGACCATCTGGATTTCCTGGTGCCAGAAATCCAACGTGCCTGTGCACTGCACATTGCTGCATTTCTTTCTTAAACATGATTGGCACAAGGCAATTTTTTTTTCTCCTCCTATCTTGTCATTTCAGAGTGTTATGCCTTAGGTAGAGTTTTATGCCTTAGCACTTTTTTCCCTCCATGTTTTTTTTTTTTTTTCTTTTTTTTTCCTTTTTTTTTTTTTTTTTTTGTTTGTTTGTTTGTTTGGTTTTTTGGGTTTTTTTCTTTTGTTTAGGGTTCCAAGTTCTGTCTGCCCTTTGCCAAAGGTTTTCTTCTCCCAGGAAGGGTCATTGTCAGATGTAATCAAGTAAGAAGGCATACTGCAGTGGCCCAGGTAACAAAATATAAAATCAGAGCTTTAAATCTGTTGAGGAGCTGTGATTTTCATTTCATCTTTCCTTTCCCCTGTAGTTTACAGGCTACCTGGTCAAGATTAGTTTTTTTACTACAGTTAGTCATTGTAGTTCTTACTGTAAACATGGAAAAATCACTTCCTTTAATGTGAAATCACATCCATTAATCCACCCTGAGTGGGTTGTGCACAAAAATGCAACTTATTTCCCTGAGGTACTCTGGTGTGTTGGCCCCACATATCTCACTGGCAATTATTTTAATACAGTGTAAATTCACCATATGATGCAATGCTCTCAGCTTTTCTGAGCTTCTCCCTGGACCGTATAGAAAATGGGTGTTATTAAAGTAGCATAATGCTTGTGTACAGATTAATGAAAATGAAAGGTTTGAGTTGAGCACAATATAAAGTTCTGGGGAACTTCAGTGATCGATGTATGTGTTGCTGGTTACACAGCAGCAGGCACACAAATAATAAACAGAACGACAATTTGCTAAATATATCCTCAAGATCAACACAGACAGAGAAACTTTTTGCCTGAAAGAAAAGGATAAAGCAGAAATGCCATCTACAGCAGTATATCAAGACCAGGAAGTCTCCAATGTTTAGGAAATAATTATTTACAACTGAAATGTGGAGCAACAAGATTTCTAATAGCCCATGTTTTGTCTCAGCACGTGATTTAGCAGTCCTTGCTAGGCTCCTTGTCAGGCGCTTGGTACTGATATCCATGATCCAGAGTTCACTGTTAGATGGTATAAACTGCACAAAAATCCCCACGTAGCACATGGCCCATGTAACTCTCAGAGTAAAAAGTCCTTGCTCCTAATTCTCTTGGGAGGTGTCTGGGAAGTGTGCGTTATGCTAACATTAAAAGGGTGCATCAACATTAGAGGTGAAGAAAGGATTTGTTTTAATTTTTTTTTTTTTTTTTTTTTTTGTCTGCACATTAGTATCAGCATTAGTAGAGGCTGTTGATAAACACATCGAGTCAGACCCAGTACAGAGCAGGGAATTCTCCCTGGACCTGCAGGAGAGCCCAGGATGTGCTTGGCTGCCTTCACCACAAGGGCACACTGCTGGCCTTATGTTTTTTGGTTTTTTTTTCACAGCAACACTATTCAGTCATTCCAAGTGCATTTTCTTGCAATCACACTGGAAGCAGATCAGCTGCCTGAAGTCTGCTCTCACAGAGGTTAATTTCTGGGCAGTTTCTTTCACATGGGCTGATTTAAAATAGTAGGGGGATTTTCTCTTTGAAATTTTCATCTGCACATTTTCAAATTACAAAACCAGAGAGCTGATTGCAGGTAACCCAATTTTCTTTTTTTTTCTTTTTGTGGAGAAGTATAAGAAGAATAATTTGATGATTGAGTAATGGAAGATAGGAAAATAGGAAAATTATATATTTCCTCTTATTTAAAGCCCCTTTCAAATCCTCCTTTTAGTTATTATCTGTTCCAAACTCCACCCCGGCAAAAAAAAAAAAAAAAAAAAGAAAAGGAAAAAAAATCAGAGAGAAATACAAGACCAGAAAAAAAAGCCCTTTTCTGCAATCAATTTCAATGGTTCCTTGGGCATGCAAGTATAGTTCTTTTCCTAATATTGGAAGGATGCTGATCTACAGTTCACTTCCCCTTTATAAAGCCATTTGGTAAATTCTTTCAAATTACCTGAACACCTAACTGTATTCCTCATACAAATGTAGCTCATTGCTTCTCCCTATACTCCGCCTGATATGTTTCAAGACCATTTTGTCTCCAACAACATTAAAGCTATGAAATGCCAAGGTATTATGTAGCAACCCATGGCAGAACTGACCTTTTCCACAGCACAACAGGACAGTCTCCTCTGTCCTGGTTTGATGAGTGTTGCCCACACACCTTTTCGTTTCAGGAGTCAGCTTTTTGAGAGCAAGGATTAGTGACAAATCATTGTGGCTGCAAACCCACCCAGAAGTAATAATGAAGCTGTTTTCCTCACTCTGTCTGATATCTATTTCAAATACTGAGTATACCAGAGACTTTTGGACAGGTTTCCTGGTTTTATTCATCAAGATATATCATCCACTCTGCTTAGATTGTATTGGTTTAGGTTAGGTCCACGTGCCTCAGTTTTTAGAGAACTCATTTTTTTCTTCTTCTCAACAGATCCCCAGTATTCTTTTCCTCTTTTTTTTTTCTCTTTTTGCAGAGAAAACAAGAATATACAGATTTTTTTTTTTTAAAAAAGCTGTCATTTTCTGCTATTTTTCTTTCAGCAATTTGGAATAGGATGGGAAGAGAAAGAGGTGCCTATTTCTCAAACCATTCCCAAATTTGAGAGCATGGTCAATGGAAGTTGTCTCAGTTAGAACTCACCTTCTGCCTCATTACTTGTGAAAATTAATTATTTCTCTGGGTAAGTTTTTTTGAAATCTATAAGCCCTCCACAGAAAATAAAATATCATTTCAGTAGAATGATGATACAGGAAGATGAATAGCCAAACAAATACACTGCAAAGCATAAGTTGCTAAGAGAGTGTTGTTTGTTCATGACCTGTGAGCTGTTGATGTAATTCAATTAAGTTTATTTTGTTTTTATTGATCCAGAACAATTTCATAGCTTTCAAGTTGCAAAATCAAGACAAGCATGTAGGATCTGTAGTTTGACTTTGCTTATTCCAGGCCCACATCTGATTTTCACTGGTACATTATGGGTAGAGTAAGTTCACCTAAGGTCAGTTCTGTGCAGCTGAGTCTGAGTGTCCTCAGCTTCAGGCTCTGCCACGCTGAATGCAAAATATGTTTTTAGAGATTGCAATCCCATCAGGGAGGGGGGTGTGGGCATAAGAGAACATAAGGGAATTTTCACAGAGTGGTTAGCAGACAAAATGTACCTCCTGCCAGCTGAAATTCTGTCTCCTGTAGATTCAGAGCCGGACACGCTGGGCATTACAAACTCAAAAGTCATAGCATGTATAAAGCCTAAGAGGAAACCTATGAAAGCACCACTTTTCTTTCAAATAGATTGTCTGCCTTCTCAGAAATGGTGAAGAGTTGCTCTTTGTAGTGCCAAAGTGTTTGTCATGGAGGGCTTTTTTATGGTGAGGCTACTAGTGTGTTTTCTCTTGAGGTTATCAGAGAGGTGTGATCACTGACACTGTTGTTTTTATCCACACATCTGTTCCTTTGGATTGTGCACAATAAAACAAAATTTGACTCTGTGCCCGATGAAGAATTCAAGGACAGTACAAACTGATGGCTTACAAGAATGAGTACTTGATAATTAAAACTATGGTTTTGTGTAACTTGGAAGAAGTTGAGCGCTATTGTTAGGACAAAAAACCCTTTCTTCCAACTTTCAACACCAGATCAAGCAAGCTCTTTTGCACCTTGATAAATGTAAAGAAACAATTACTTGGTTGTTTGTTTTTACTAGCTCTATATAAATAAACTGCAGACATGTTCATAGATCTACCAGAGAGTGACACACAGTACAAACTGCCCACTTAAGTCAGAAAGTATCAGAAGCAGCATGACTCAAAAAGAAAAATACTTTGGGAAAGAAACAAAAAAACCTCCTCTGACATGTGCATGCAGCAACGATAAAAACAGAGGCAGAGGCAAATACTGACGTTTGTGCTCTGCACACAGTGGACATTACAGAGGGGTGAAGTGGCAGGGAGCAACTGCAGAATTCAATGTGAGACCCTAACCCAGAAAAAGTGAACCAGTTTGCTCTTAGCTGACCCAAGCCTGCAGGAACATAGAGCTGCCTTTGATGCTTCATTGCAATGCTCAATTTAATGTAACATGAAAAAACGCAAAACAATTTTAAAAGCAGCTATTTCTATTTTGTCTTTAATTAGTGGACTTATTCCAGATGCAGCAGAGACCATTTCAGGCTATTCATCTGCATCTTTCAGTAAGCCAGTAAAAATCATACAGGGGAGAAAAAAGCTCATCATTTGTGGAAATTGTTCTTGCCTAACATACCAAGAGCTATTCAGTTCAGAGTACAGCTTGTTTTTCCCCTGACCCTCTTCTGAAGCATCACCCTTATTTATCATATCTGGTTCTGCCATGCTGAAGCACAGTATAAAATTAACTCCAAGCTGAACAATTTCTACTGTAATAATTCTGCCTGGAAAGTGTGTGGGGCAGATGAAAAGCATTCTGTGGGATCGGCCACAATGAGACATTTCAGGTGGGTGAGATGGGGTGGTCATGGCTTGAACATGAAGTGCTCATTTATGCCTGGGGTTTCTGCTGATGGGCTGACCTGGCAGCAGGAGAGTCTCAGCTCCTTCACCATTAGATGACTCTGATTATACAGTTTTCAGAAGACTTGATAGAAGATCTGTCATAAAAATAAAGCCAAATTGGTCAAAGCCATTTTGGGAGAGAAGAATGCCCTGGAAGGATGATGGAAAAAATGGACTTTTTCTCACAGTGTATCAATAACCTATTGATGTTCCAAAAGCTGGTAGCTCCACAATATAAGCAGGAGACTAACTGTGACCTTTTGTGAGTATTTGTATGAACATTGATTTGATTTCTGCATATGAGGTTTTAAAAACTCTAATAAAGTGTTTAGTCAGTGAAGTGTTTTTTCTCCTCCCCTCCCACTAAAAATAAAATTAAATCTGTGCATTACAAGAAATGGGCAGACATACTGCAGTATGTCAAAGTGTTTACTATAATTTCTCTATGAGTATTAAACTTTTGATAACCTCATTATTAGTAATATTCAGGCAACTACTTTGAGTTACTTTGTATACCCAATCAATTGCTTCTTCCTACTTTCAAAAAGTTATAAATAAAACAGATCTTTTTGGTAACTTGGAAAACAAGATGTAAAAAATTCCAGCGTATCTGATCAATTTATCTACTTCATCTCATACTGACATTTAATTAATGTGTTTCTTCTCCACATTATAATGATAATAATTCACATCTGCAAGATATGAGGGTGCTAGATATACCCATAATAATCAGATAATGTAAAATTGAAACTGAAATTAACAAATATGCTCAATGAGGGGGGTTTTGTGTTATTAATGTCTATATTTAGAATATTGTATAAGGACTGAAAAATATAATCACTAGCCTATAAATTTGGTAAGTTGCCCAACTTTCAGTCATCACAATGCTGGATTTAAAAACTGGATGTTGTTTACAAATTATTCTGACTTTGGGGCTATATTTGGGATTGAGGCAGGCTTTGATAAAACAAAATACACAGTGCTAACATATGTGAGGCTGCTTCAACTATTTCCCAGCTGATTCCTGAGGAAGTGCTCACCTCACTTGGTGTAAATGTCAAAGGCTGTTCTGTGACCTTGTTATGACATCGCTGACTCCCATTCTTCCTTACCAGGATATATAAACAACTCAAGATTTATCCTCTAGAGCCAGAAGTATTTTAAGTCATATATTTGGATCAGTGCTGGCTTCTCTTTTCTTTTCTACCACAACATCTGGCTAAGGAGTTCCTGAGCCTGCTCTTTAAAGTTTGAACTGAATCTGAGGTAGATAACATTGGTTATTTAAGACTTGTTTTGCATCTTCCCAATAGCGTGACCCACTCGTGTCAACTTTGGTGGACAGAAGTGCAGCTAGACTGGCTCGATTTCTCCACAGCTCTTTAGAGCCCCGAGGAGCAGTTTTATCTGTCAGTAGCTGACACATCCTATGCAGTACTGCATCAGCTGTGCCAGACACACACCTTCTTCTCGAGGCTATGAGGAAAATGCTGGGAGCCTGCACACCTGCTTAATCCTCCTGAGCCCAGGAAGTGCCATGAATCAAACATGTCAGGCCTGGATCAGGCCCAGGAGGCTCACTATTGTTATCAGAGTCATGCTCCACAGTGCCCAATGCTAGTGAAAAGATGAGCTTGAAAACGTGGCCCAGAGAGTGGGAGGGAAGGCCTGCAGGGACAGGTCAGGATTACTCAGGTGGGGACTGAGCCAAGGCAGACCAAGTGCAGTTCAACGAGGGAAAGTGCCGGATTGTGCCCCTGGGATGGTGCAAGCCTGGATGCAAGGAAAGACTGGAGAGGCTGGGAAGCAGTGCCAGGGAAAGGGACAGGGGTCCTGGTCAGTGGCAGTGCCCTGGAGCCAGCAGGGACATCCCTGTCCTGGGGACACCGGGCCCAGCATGGCCGGCCGGGCCAGGCAGGGATTGTCCTGCTCTGCGCTGGGCCGGGGAGGCCTCACCTGGAATATTGGGTGCAGTTCCGGTATCACAACACAAAAAAGGCATTGAACTGTCAGAGAGTGTGCAGAGGAGGCCATGGGGATGGTGCAGGGCCTTGAGGGGAAGCTCCGTGAGGAGCAGCTGAGGGCGCTGGGTCTGTTGAGATGGAGGAGAGCGAGGGGAGGCCTCACTGCAGCTCTGCAGCTTCCTCATGAGGGGAACAGGAGGGGCAGGCACTGATCTGTGCTCTGTGGTGACCAGGGAATGGCCTGAAGTTGTGTCAGGAAAAGTTTAGGTTGGATATTAGGAGAAGGTTCTTCCCCCAGAGGGTGGCTGAGAACTGGAACAGGCTCCCCAGGGAAGTGGTCCCAGCACCAGTCTGACAGAGTTCAAGAAGCTTTTGGACAATGTTTTTGGGCACATGGGGATTCTTGGGGATGCAGGGTAAGGAGCTGGACTGAAGGATCCTTGTGGGTCTCTGTTGCTGTTGAGGTGGTTATGACACAAAGTAGAGATTATAAGTAGTTTTAGTTGGTAACTTTTTATTATTGAACATGGCTGACTTTTATACACTTTTAAATTGTTTATGCTTTTTTTATTTTAACTATTGGCCACAATAAGTCAACATAATACTATTGGTGAAAAGTTATAGTGACTTCAACTAACTTTCTAAAAATACCTCATCTAGCTGCAAGGTTCTCTTATTTTTCTTCCCTCGGTCTCCTTGGTTACAGCCTTGGAGAGAGCTCCTTATCAGTTTCTTCTTACCTCTCAGCTTCTTCTTGCTCCTTTAGCTAACAGGCCCACTGTTAACCCCTTCCACAGGTCTCCTCCAACCCAGCATATTCTATGATTCTGTGACAGGACACCAGAGCAGTGAGGAGGACAAAGCAGGCACTTCACTCCTGCCTCTGACCCCCGTAGGGATGAGAGCTGTGCCATGGAAAATAGCTTTGGTTCAGCACTTTCTCTGAACATTCATTTCCTGTAAACTAAGTTCATGTTGGGCTTTCTATTGTCTTTTTAAGCTTTATTGAGGATGAGATAAAACAAAATTCTTGAAGGGAAACCTTGGTGTCAGGGACAAAGGCAGCTGCTGCCACAGGTGAGTACATTGTCCAGGATGGTAGAGTTGCTTATGTACTATGACTGGGAGATTTCTCCTCATGATCTCCTTGGTTTTCAGCCTCATCTCAGATTGTAAAACAAATCATGGCACATCTGGACTGCAACTATGGGCTATTTAATGCTCCCATTCAGATAGAATTTCTTTGCCAGCTTTTGACATTTACAAGACTAACTAAACTTCAGTCTTTCCTGAGCAGAAAATTCCATATTCAAGCCCAAACTATTACATCAGAAGTGCAGCAATTTCAGTAAATGCAGTAAATCTGGCTTTATTTACCATATAGTTCAAGGTTTCAATAATGAATTAGACCAAAAAAAAAAAAAGATATACTGATGTAAACTGGTGCAGTTGCTTACTAGAGTAACTATGACCTAAATTACTCTTGGCAGTAGGCTGAACATGGAAGGGATGTAGGAAAAAGTCTTTGGCTCATGCAGATTGGTTTGATCACCCTTCCTGGCAGTCCTACTCATGTAGTGATGATAAAGGTGGCTTAGTTCATCATTAATGTAAGAATTAAAATATGATGATAATCATGTCAGTTACACTTTAGAAACATGTATTTCTGCTAAAGAGTGAAAAGCTGACCACTTAGGCTATGGAACAGTTGCATGACAGTGTGCAAAGCAAAATTTGTGTGTGGTGGCAGCAGGCTGCTTGATTTGAAACCACACATTTTACTGGGTGCAAAACTTAAGGAGCAGCACATGATTGCCACAGGTCTCTCAGTGACTGGGTAGTGTGTACTGGATCTCCCTGAAGAGGCCCTCTGCTCAAAGATGCTTCTAGGAATAGGGTTAATCCTCTGTCATGAGAAAAAAATGCAACAGAAAGACAGGGAAGCATAGCCAAAAAGAAAGAAAAGAGAAATTATCAATTTCACACATATTAACAGAAGTATGACATGCCCACACACAAAAAAACAAGAGTGAGGAGTAACAGAGCGACCTCAACACAAAGAAACCACATGAAACCACGTGGTTACACTGAGAGATCCCCTCCATCATGGAAAAAAATTTACTTTTGATTACCAGAAACCTGTCACTGCCTAAGCACTATTTTAAGCTCTACCTGCCCTTGTAAAATGGAAGCTCAGGATTAGTAGAGTTGCTGGTTATTTATGATTTTTTGTTTTGCTAAAATCCTGCAGGGTGCTGAAGTGACAGAGGTCCTGCACTGTCTTACGTAGAACAGGCTGTTTTAGAAAGAATAGAAGTTGCTTCCTATTTATTTGGGTGTATCCTTTCAGTGGAGGAGAGACTGTTTCCTGTTCTTTTTGTTACAGAGCTGTTTAAGCTAACCACGCACTCTTTAGAGCATATATCTTCAGGCTTTAAAAACACAAGCTTGTGAGATTGTTAGATGTTTTTCAAACCACAGATGGTTATTTGAATTGGGTTTTGTGGGTTTTTTTTCTGTGATAGCAGTTTCTGGCACACCCTGTCTGCAGTGGTGATGGCAGAGAAAGCACAAGGTGCACAACACTGCCTGTGCCATGTTAGTAGGAAAGGATGCTAAGCCTCTTACATTAAAGGTTTATCTTAAGGAAAAATTCCCACTTGGATTTGGGAGCTGCCACCCAACAAGTTTATGACTTATCAGTAAGCGTGTTTTCTTCCCTGCAAACATTTTATCTCAAGTGGCACATCTTGGAATTAGAGATTCATGGAATTGTCAAGATTGGAAAAGGCCATTAACTCAGCATTACCATTTTCACCACTAAACTGTATCCCCAACTGTATCCCCCAAATCCCAAAAATGTGTTTTGAACATTTCCAGGAATGGTGATTCCCCAGGCAGCATGTTCCAATGCCTCACCACACTTTCAGCAAAGAAATTTCACCTAATTATCCAATCTAAACCTGCCCTGGCCCAGCCTGAGGCCGTTCCCTCTGCTCCTGTCCCTGGTCCCTGGAGCACAGCCCGACCCCCCCGGCTGTGCCCTCCTGGCAGGAGCCGTGCAGAGCCACAAGGGCCCCCTGAGCCTCCTTTGCTCCAGGCTGAGCCCCTGCCCAGCTCCCTCAGCCTCTCCTGGGGCTCCATTCCCTTCCCAGCTCCGTTCCCTTCCCTGGCCACGCTGCAGCCCCTCCATTGCCTGCGTGAGGGCCCAGAGGTGCCCCAGCCCTCGAGGTGTGGCCTCAGCAGGGCCGGCACAGGGACGGGCCCTGCCCCGCTCCTGCTGCCGCCCCAATCCCCTCATCCTGGTCCTCCGTAAAGAAATTAAACAAGGCTGGTCCCAGTACAAGGTCCCAGGGGTGCCCAGTCCCAGCTGCATATTACTCCACTCCCCACCATTCTCCAGCCCAGCCATCCAGACAGTTCTTTACCCAGGGAACACTTGACCACTCCAGGTCATGAAAAGCCAATTTCTCCAGAAGAATCATGTGGGAAAGGGTGTCAAAGATTTTAATAAAACCCCCAGAGCCTTTCCCTCATCCCCCAGGTGGATCACATTGTCATAGGAGATTAGGTCAGTCGAGCAGGACCCGCCTGACATAAATCCAAGCTGTCTGGGCCTCATCCCTGGTTGTCCAGCACATGTTAGCACTCAAGCTGATTTTAGCAGCTGCTAGTCAGAAAAGTGTTAAAAGACAGGCCCAGCTGACACAAAGGGTTTCTAATTTAAAAAAAAAAAAAAAAAAAAACAACACAAAAAAAACAACCCAAAAAAACCCCCCCACCAATATGCTTAAATAAAGGGTAATATACACCATTATCCAGCTGGGAGGGAGATGTGTGGGTGGCAGGGAAACACTGACTGACTGACTCCATCTGATGTTCCATGAGAGCTGGGAGAGTTTCTGTGAGATGATGAGGGTTAGTTAGGAAACCTGAGAGAAGGATGTAAGAAGGAAGAATCCTCTAGTAAACTGGGGGATATGAGAGCTCACCACCACTGCTGCAATGGGCTGTGGCTGGCCAAAGTCTCTGACTCATAGCATAATTGCTGTTTTTGAGATGGGACAATGTCAGATGTCTCTGATTCTTAGCAGAACATCTTTAGTCCTGGAAGGACAGAGGGAAACATGGGTGGCATGGGCAGACACCTGCATGTAAACTGAAATTTCTGGTGTTCTGGTTCTTTGTTCATGGAACTGCCCACTCAAAGTAGGTAGTTGAGGAAGAAAAAAATTGTTTTGGGATGCTCACTGCTTTTAAGAGGGAATCTTCTTAAGACATGCAGAAGTGGTTTACAGTTGCTTGGTTGTTTGATTTTTTTTTTCATAGCATCAACAGAAGAGGCAGGCTCTAGGAGAAATTGCAGTCCCAAATTTGCTGCAGCTTAAGGGTGATGAAGGTCACGGAAAATGGTACCTTGTGGTAGAGACCAGTCAAAGTCCAGCTCTTGGAAGTAAAAGGCTGTGGGGTCCTGAGGTCTGGTGGGGTTTGCATGATGTTAGGACACTGCATGTATGAAGGAAAACACCAAACTGAATCTAGAGATCCCGTGGGATATGTACCACTAAACAGAGCCAGGCTTGGCCCAGCTGGAGATGAAAAGTAGTGCCCTATACCTCACAAACTCTAAGAAAAAGTCTGCTGTTCTCTACGTACAGCTAGAGCTGATAGAGCCAATCTGCTGACTGCCTCACTGGGACCTATGTTTGGCTGTTCTTTTGCCTAATCATTTCAGGTTTGTTTGCCTCCTACTTCTGTGTGCTTCACACTTAATTTACAAGTGGCTAAAAGCCAGTTCCTGTGAGAACTTAGTCCCTTTGCAGACGTTCTCAATTATTTATGCCTTTCTTCAACAGTGAGTCTATTGTTCTTGTGCCCTGTCTGCAATGAATCCTTGTCTCCTCTGTGTGAGGAGTATTCTCTGTTATACAAGGATGCTCCATTATTTTTTTGCAATAGCTGGTCTCAAATTACCACGAAGCTAGACAGTTTCTGTAGATGATGATTTAAAGAGATCTTATTTGGAGCACATAACTATGATGCAGTGGGCAGAGTAATAACTTTTACAGGAAAGAACATACATGGGGGAAAGGAGTGACTGATGCCCCACTAAGCTGCAAACATTTCCTAGATTATTCATAAAAAATGAATATAGTGGTGCAAATCCCAGTTGTTTTAGGGATAGAAATGATGAATCTGTTTTCTTCTGCTTTCACCTGTATGCAGTATCTGCTTTCACTTATCCTCATAATATTCTCCACAGATGACTAGGCCTCTACCTTTCTTAATTACTTTAATTAATATGTTTTCCTTCTCCTGTCTTGAAAAATGTTGAGTTTTGTTAAGCACGAGGCCATTCTGCCCATGCCTACTAGCAGGCAAGTTTATTATTGATCACACATGGTGCTTCTGCTGTGCCTTTTTCTCAGAATTGTCTGTTGAGATTTTTGCTTGATCCTGTTCAGCACTGATTGCTACACTGTGCTCCAGTCAAATGTAGAACATTCCTCTTAGCTATTGTATTACAACTTCTCCCATTTCATTCTTCTTTTTAAATAGTTCTTTTGGTCTTACCTGTCTTATTCAATCTGGTCTCCTTGCTTGTCTTCAGATAACTTCCCTCAGCTACTTTTTAGCTTTTGTTACAATTTCTATTAAATGTCTTCGCGATTGAAAATTTTATGCAAATTTTCTACTCTGTTCACATTGAGTCCTTATCTAACCAAACCATCCTTCCTTCTCTTGTCCTTCTCAGACTGAAAACTGAGGGAGAAAAAACTTAACAGGACATCCGTTTTTTCACAAAGGATTTTAAAAAAAGGAAAAATCACATGCATGTCCTACTGGACAATGCTGAAAGTCATCCTAAGAGAGCTTTAGGCAAGGAATAGTGATGCAGATGGCAGAAGGTACAACAGGATGGTAAATGAGCACAAATATATTTTAGGTCAGAGGTTATCTTTCCCTTTACATTCTTAATTTTGTGTAGTGAACTATTTGTAGTTATCTAACCATTTCTAGCAGAGAACCTCTTATTTGATTAATTCTGCATATTGTTCAAGGGAATGTGCTCTGTATGGGTCTCTTGCTGGCTACGCCTTCTGTCTTTAAATCTCTAAAAATAATTATGAGAGCATCCTTTTTCTGCAGCTATTACTAAGTTAAGTGAGTCTTACAGAGATAAAGCAGAAGGGGAAAATCATTATCCTCAGTCATCAAAACCAGGCAGAATTTTTGGCACATATGTATACACTTATGCTTAATAATAAGGTTTGGGTTGGAGGGGGGGTAGAGAGAGCCTGGTTCTTCAGCTTTTGAAGCCAGTAAAATTGTCCCAGAAGCAAGCTTGGTTCAATCTTAGTGTGGTTAAGATGGAAATTCTCCATCCTAGTATTCTCAGTTTGCTTATTTTGCCATGTGGAAGGATGAAACTGGTGAATTTGAGTAAGGATATATATGGGTTAGGTACCTTGGCCTTCTTCTTTGCCAGAGCACAAAATTAAAATGAAGAGTCAAAGCACCTTGGAGTAAAAAAAAAAAAAATAAATCAGAAATCATGTTGGGATGCTTCTCTAAGAGTTTGACTATTTATTTCTCAAGGTTGGGGTATGGGTGGACAAACTTAAAAATCTCTGCTCTGTTGGCAAGCAACAGGTGACAGTTTTGAATTACAATGTCCCTACATATACAACCTGGTGTAACAGATCACATAACTTTCTAAACATTTCAATATTTTTTTTACTTTCTAAAAGCAGCGATGCTTGACTGCAATATAATTCCTTCTGGGACCTCTGCCTGTTGAAATTAGCAACAATTTTTGGTGATTTCTTTTAAGCTTCATGCAGGGTGGTTCTCTCACTGCCCATCTATGGGCCTGTAATGTGTTGGTGCTTTGCAAAGATGTGTTTACAGTTTTCATAAATACACTTGTTAGTGAAATGGGAGAGCAATGACTGCCTAGAGCTCTGTCTGAGGAGAAGTCTGTTCATAGGAAAAACCTTGCCCACTGGTGAAATTACTGTGTCAAAAATGTTTTCAAAGGTTGAAAAGGCACTAATATCAATGCTGTAAAAGCACTGACACTGATGTTTGGTATTTTCTTGCCCACAGCCGATAAATTGTGAACTTTCTGTGGTAGGCTCAGTCTGTTTTGCAGCTGTAAACTGTTGTTTTTTAGCTGCTGAAAACGTCATAGTGAAAAGTTCATGACATGATGACATAAAAAAAAAGAGGAAGGAGGTGAGTGTTGCTTTGTCCTAAGTAAGTGAATCAGAAAGTTTCTTCTTCTGCACTACTAGATTTTAGTAGTTTTTTAACTTTATTTCTTTCTAGTCATTTAGGAAACTTGGCTATGAAAGCAAGGAATTAAAAAGCTGTGATATTTTTCCCTATAAGCTGGGTAAAAACACTGATCCTTTTTAACTCAGACTGTAGATTTGCTTCAACTGCAGTAAAAAGAAGTCTGTATGCTAGGAACCTTGAGATCCCTGTGTTTTAGGAGGTCAGGAAAGCAAACTGACCAAAAGAACTCCAGACTCAGACACTAGTTCTTTATAAAATTATATAGTTTGCCCAGGTTTCATGCATCTTCTGTTATATAATTCTGTGTTTTGAAAATGAACTTCAGCCTGGTTGCCTTGAAGCTGGGGGAAGAAAACATTAATTAGCAAGAACAATGTAGTAGTTTAACAATGTAGAAGTCAATGAGGTATTAGTTCATTGAAATCCAAACAAAACCTCTGTAAAGTCAACCAAAAAGGGGTGGAAATGGGTGGGAAAGGGTGGAAAACAAGGCAATGATTTATTCTTATAATTTGCTGTGAAGACATGGAAAAATACCGTGCCCAGCACACGCACTCAGCAGAAATCTCTCTTTAGAGAGAGACACAGGGGAAAAAATGTTGTCTGCTGAGCTAACACATTGCTTAATCAAGATTTCACAAGCAGAATTCCTCCTTGCCACTTGGAGAGTGATTAAATTTTGGCTGAACACATCTGACTATTGTAGAAACCTAAGCTAAGAAACTAAGCTTCTGCAATTATGTGACCTGTCTCCCTTGATTATTAAGACATTTTAAGCTTTCCATGGATTTCAAAACGGGGACAAGAATCTTGTAGATGAGTTTCCACATAGGCAGAAGGTAAAATAAAGAGAACATGCTAATTATGATATCCCATTTAACACCACATCAATTTGAGTTCTTTTCTTTGTAGCCATCAGCAAGACTTAATCACAGGTATGTCGATCAGAGGGAGATGTGGATCATTTAGATCAACACTCCCTTACTGTCTTTTCATCTGGGAAGGGAACTCTCTGAAGGCAAAAAACCAAAATAATCAGAAAATGCTGGTGGGCAGTAGAGAGTTACGAGTTGGAATTCCTGAGGTGCAAGTAAAAAAGAGAAGTAATGGTGGCTCACTTAGTTTTGCTGTTGCAAAGACACATCTATTAAACTCAGTCTTCTGCGTGGAAAAGCAAATTATGGATGCCTTTGCAGGTTTTAAACTGCTAAAAGAACTTTAAACCTGACTTTGGAGTCATTTTTGGCCTATTTGATCTCATTAAAGTATGAACCACAGCCCATGTGTTCTCAGCTGGAGCCTCCAAAGTCCTCAGTGAAAACAGACAGCACTGGAAGATCAATCTTAAAAAATAATGAGTTTCACTCCTGACAGAAATCTTAGCAATTGTACTTTATTTTCTAGGTTCACAGAGAAAATTTGCACGCTCTCTCTAAATCAAGTGGGAGGGGGAGCACTTTGAAAACAGTCAGTTTCTCATTGCTAACATCCTAAGTAGTGACTAAAATGAGTTAGAAAGTTCTTTAGTCTTTGCTCATATATCAACTGTAGTAACATGACCTGAGCTTAAGAAAATACCTGGATTAATTAATTAGAGAAATAGAATTCATTTATTGGAAAAACCAACTAAGGGTATAGTGCCCTGAGCAACACATTTGTCAGACACAAAATTAATGAATATAGCCATAATTTTTGAGAATGAAACAGTCTGAGATGTAATTATTTCTTTCATGTTCTGGACTTAAAACTGCAGAGGTTCAGAATGGATTCCACAGCAGGTTAGCTGTTTTTCTAATATTTAAAAGTACATCTTCCAGAGAAGTCAGTTACTTCAGCCATATCTGTACTCTTCAAGCATTTTTTTTATTTTTCTGCGTCATTTTTTTATTTGGGATGTAGAGATAAATTTTACATGTATCTTGATTTATGTTGTCAAGTATAATTTAGATGTGTAAGCAAAATCTGAAAGTTTCCATTCTCTCTCAGCCATGTCTCTGTTTTTATTCAGTCCGAGCTAAATAATCCAGATCTTACAGTACTGCTGTACTTTTGTAGTAGTGTTCATTGCACTGATTCAAACACAGCAAGGTTTGAAATAAACATGTTTGTAAGTTAATATGTTGGTAAGTAAATATCTTTGTAATGTAATAGGGCTAATTGTGAACTTTCTGTGAAAAAGTTTCATCGGAGATGCTACAGAGACTTGATGGATGATGCTTCTAGGCTCTAAATGCCATTTAAAATGCCAGTCTTGAGCTGACAGCTTGACCTGCTTGCCTCCTGTGAGCCACAGAATGTGCCAGCATGTCACAGATAACCATCTCGTGTCGGAGCTGGGATCAGTATTGGCTCTTGTCAGGTGGTTTGCATCCCGTGTCCCTAATAAGTGAAAGGGCTTATCAGTTCTGATAACATTCTCTTGACAGAAATTGATCAAAACACTGTGAATAGTGGCTGCTGCTTTGGACATGTGGAATCTATTTTAGAGCATCATGATGATCAGCTCGGGCAGACCACTAAAACATTTGTGAGAGGACATTCCTGAAGGAAAACTTCCCTTCCTTTCTGTGGAAGTAGAGCTATAACTGCACCAAAAGACTCTTTGGTATGACAGTAAAGATACACCAGAAACCCCCAGAGAAGCTTGGAACAAGCATAAAAGGTGCCAGAGGAAAGCAGGGGTGATAAATATTGAAAGCTCTGACATCTGCAGCTCATTGTGTCCCATGAAAACAAGGCTAATCTCATCACCAGAGAAGCCACAAAAACTGGATTCCAGCTTGTTGAATTGATGGGAGATTTCATCACTGCATTCAGTGGGAAGAACAATATTGCTGAGGGCCTGCAGTCTGTTAGAGTCCCTCTGTTTCTGTCCAAATGTGCTCGGTGGAGCTCAGGTGAGGAAGGCGTGAGGAATATTCTAAGGGGCATGTGGGCTTGCAGCCTCGAGTGGAAAAGTTAAGACTTTATGGTGTCTGCCAGGATTTTGATAAGTGACTCACCCCAGGAGAGCCTCAGGGCACGGTAAAGTTTTCTGTTGCAAGTTTATAGTTACATCTTGTTGAACACCAAAAATATTAGGCACTATTTTTGCCTTATCTATGGATTTTTAGTGATGCTACTGAATTCGTAAGAAATTAATAAACCCACATGAATTCTCTGTGGGTTTTGAATCCATTTTGTGCAAGATTCATAGAATCCTTTTACAGAACAGAGGCTCTGTGCACTCATACTGCTGTATGTTGTTTGATTTCAAGGCTATGAATTTATCAGCCTGTTTATTAAATGTCAAAAAGTGCCTCATCAAATAGTTTTCTTAATATGCTGTCACTTCAGATTCCTGACAGAAATTATGAGACTGTGGGAGGGAAGTCTATTATCTCACAATTCACCTTTGTTTGGGAATGTCAGTGTTGATCCATCACAGAATAATTATTTTGAAACCCTGAGGTTTTTGAAAAGCATAATCAATTTCAAAATGCTGGGTACTCAGCAGTTTCTTAGGTTGTGATATCTTACTTGATTTTTCAACAAACTGCACTTCTACCTATGACTTATGAAATGTTAAAATCAGTTTGATTTTCTGTGAATTTGGAAGATTAGGATACCCTTATGTAGGACTTCAAACCCAGTCAATTCAGAATTATAGGTAATGATATGACTTTGCCAGTGCAAAATTTGAATTTGGAGCCTGTGATCAAATCCAATTGCACAGAGAGACATTCCTTTCCAAATTTGGTTTCCATGCAGTCACTGTCCTGCTGAAAGTGAGCTGTGAATCTCCAGGGCCTCAGCAAACTCTGGCACTATGCCCTCCATTGCCACACTAATTATGAGTTACTCCTTTTAGTATCCATTTGTGTCACATTTAACATAGGTGTGGCATGTAGGTCAGCAGAACTGCCTTGCCCCTGTGGGGCCCAGAAATATATTTTTTCCTCAAAAACTGTTTGGTTTTGGTTTTTTTGGTTTTTGGGTTTTTTTTGGTTTGTTGTTTTGTTTGTTTTTTTTTTTTAGGATAAACTGATTGCTTAAAATTTGTCTCAAAAACAGTGGGAAAACAACTTAACAGCAAGGTAAAATTTTGGGCTACAGTCTTTTTCAGCCAGTAGCCACAAAATTTTCAAAAATATGTTCAGAAAACAGAGGTTTGACTTACTTATGAATGTTAAGAAATATTTTTTCAGAGCAGAAAATATTAATCAAAGAATACCACCCTGCTCCTCAATCCTATACTAAGTTAATAGACATCTATATTATTAGTTTGGAGGAGGTAATATAACAGGGTTGAAATGAAAAATTTTATGTTTGAATAAACATATATTGCCTTTTCATTCTGATCTGCTTTGAAAATTATTATGCTGCAGACCAGTGGGTGAATCAAATGGAAAGACACATGCCTCTGATCAGCCAAAAAGGAGGCTGCACTCATTAAATATTCAATTCCAAGTAGGCTCTCCCTGAAAGCAAAATAATATAATACTGGAGCTGTGTTCACCATCTTTGCCAGCTATGAGTGAGTGTGGGCTGAATCATGACAGTTCTCCTCATTGTTATGAAAGCTCAAAACATTTCTAAAGAACTGTTTTCCATCATGAAAATTGATGTTCCCTCAGTGTCTTCTGCTGGCAAACCATCACTTCTGGAGTATTCTTTCCCATAGGTTAAATTTTAAATAAATCATGACACTTTGTCAGTTGGCATCAGCCGTGCTTGCAGGGTGCCTGTTTGGAGCTGCATTTCTGACTCCTCATCCCTTTTCTCCCATGTTTTTACCTGCAGGATGCACTCCACAGAGATACGATGCCTCTTGTTTCTCTGCTCATCTTTCTGATTCATTTCCACCACACGGAACAGAACTTGGTTTTTATTACCTGGCAAGAACAAAAATATCTTTCCAACTGGCCTAGCTATTGTGATCATGTCCTTAGCAATGCATGGGAGATGGAGAGGAGCTGAGACATCTGTGAGGTTGAAAGCCACAGCCTGAAGTGATTCCCTCCTGCTTGTGAACAGATGGGAGGTGGTTTCTGTGCAGGCTCACAGAGCAAAGATTCACACAAGATGCTTAATATTAGAGAGCTTCTTTTAAAAATCATAGTTCTTTTAAAATCGTAAACTCTCATGAAATCATTACTCTTTCAAAATCATAATCGCATCATCTTCTTTTAAAATCTCAGTGACGACATAATGGTCCACAATGGGATTGTGAGTGTATTTGCAATGAGTGTAAAAATTACACTATTTTGAGAGAAGCAAAGCAGACTGTTCACCTTCAGGTGCCACTTTGATTAGGAGAACAAGCATTGGGCATGGAAATAATATTTTAATTTTTTTTTTTTTGTGTAGGAAATACTGAGGCTACCAGTGCAGTGAAAGACAGTTTTCTTGCTAAATGTTTAATTATTAAGAGGCAGAGCCTTGTTTTGGCTGCATAACAGTTGCTGTCTCTTCTTAGGGGCTGTCAAGAGATAAGAAGCTGCCACAAGGCTCTAAAATGATGTCGGAAGAAAAGGTGGTTTGTTAACCAGGCAGATCTGGCAGCAGCTGCATGTGGCAACCACGGGAGCTGCAGTTCCAGTGTGGACGGGCTGTAGGTCACTGTGGCACCCACATCAAAAGGAAAGGAATTATAAAAGGGTTAAAAAAAGGGATTTTAAAATGGTTAAAGGGTGCACTAATGATGCATCTACTCAAGTCACTAGAAGTGGCACCCCTAAGGTGCTAAGGGCATTGTGCATGAAAGATGTTGCTGATCAAATTGTTAGATATGGTTATTTTATATAAATGTATAAATAAAAATAAATAAATAAATAAATAAATAAATAAATGTATATTTATATACATATATTTATTTATTATATATATAAATATATGAATAAATATATATTGTAATATATAAATAATATATAATAAATAATAAATAATAAATAATAAAATATATTATATAAATAAATAAATGTATATATAAATGTATAAATATAAATATATAAGTATATAAATATATAAATATATATTCACATTTACATATATATTCACATTTACATTTATATTCACATTCACATTTATATTTACACTTACATCTACTTTATATTCATATCTATAGTTATATTTACTTTATATTTATATTTACACTTTATTTTTATTTTTATTTTTATTTTTATTTTTATTTTTATTTTTATTTTTATTTTTATTTTTATTTTTATTTTTAATGTATAGTTATATATTAAACCATAATTTTATATATAAATAGGTCTCTATAGAGTTATAATATAAAATAGCATAATTTTAATATGCTGCAGAAGACCCAAGAGAAAAAGGATTATCCTAGACACCTCTGATGTCCACATAATGTGCTGTGCTGAAAATCAGTCTGAGCTATATAGCTGGGCTTTGATTCCATTGGGTATTGCCATGCCATGAGGATCTGAGCAGTCATAAAATGATTTTTCAAAGCATCCATTATGTTTCACATAATCTAAAATATCTTTCTAATAAAATAGATATTTACAATTTTTTTTTCACTTGCGGTTGTGACACTGCAAAAGACCATTGGTTTTATGAGATATCTTGGTTTTTTTGAAACAGGCTGTGAGATTGTCCAGCTAACGGTGTGCTTTACCAAACCCATCCCACTGGGTGTAATATTTCTCATTTACCTCATGGGCAGAAGGCTTCTGTGACTATAACTGTACTATTCTGGGACACAAAAGTTTTATTTTTAAATGCATATGAAAAGAAGTGGAACACTCTTTATAATTTTCCCTTCAAAACCTGAAATTACATCTTTGTCAGCTTTCACTTTTCTTTCACAGAAGACACAAAAACAATCATTAAAACAATTTCCATGAGAAGATTACAATTCCTGGATTTAGTAACTGAATTTCAGGTGAGAAAGGAAATTACTTTCATGGTAATAGCAAAATGTAGAAATAGAACCGAAAAAATCTAAGTCCCTGAAATTTGGGTCAGCATAAGCAGAAGTATACCAGCCTCACAATCTTTAATTTAGTAGATGGGAGCACTTTATTTTAATTATTTTCTTGTGCTGCTTGTACCAGTGTAAAATCAATAAATGAGAACTCAGTAGGAAAAGAACTTTTGGATCAAGACTATACATTTACATTACAGGTTTTATGGAAAATGGGAATGTAACCATTTCATGCACATTTTTTATTTCTATTACTTCTCCCTTTTTTTGTTACTAATGCCCCCAGAATTGACATTCAGAAGAGTTTTTTCGAGAGGGGGGGATTATTTATAAATTAATTGCACAGTACTTACATGGCATGTTTTGTTTAAAAACATATTTGAAGAGGTAAATTCTTTATATCTCTAAGGTATAATTGCAGCTCATATGAATTTGTTCATTCAGAGATGAGAAAATAACATGTTGAGGAAGTTTAGGATGTCTTTATGAATTGCAATTTGTGAGGAGAAATTAAGTAAATAAATTAAGTTTCCTCAACCACCTCATTCATGCTTACATTGGGCACCACCAAGTGCAATATATATCTGAATTCCTGTAGTATTATCTTAAGGGACGGTGTGGTTTTGGATTAATAAAATGTGTTTGGATACAAAACAGTGGAATGTGGCTGTGTGTTTGGGCATAAATATATATATATATATATATATATGTATGTATGTATATATGTATGTATGTATCCATGTATTCACACACATAAATTACACATTGGAATATGTAGCTCTGATTTAGGCAGAAATTTTGCCCTCTCTGAATGCAATGGAGCTTTTTGTGTTGATTTCAAGAGAAGCAGAACTGAGTCCATCTAAACTAATATATCTCTTTACAATAGAGCATGTGGGAGTCTGTAGGGGTTTAGCAAGACAAAAAGGTTGACCAATTCGTAATGGTAAACAAGTATGATTTTAATTATCTGTTTGTTGAGGTTGTGGGTGGATATTTTGGTCTTGCATTCCGCCTTTTCTCTTCGGGCATTAGCCACATTTCAAAGGGACTATTGTTTAAGTATATTCGTGATGCAGTTGCTGACAAAAGGAACGCTGTATTTCACTATTTCTGTGCTTATTTACACTCTGTGTAAGCATATTTTCGTCCTAGCTGTGGCATGCCAGGTCAGTTAAATAGGAATTTCAGGGTCTGCCTGGAGGTGGAAAGAATAATGACCAATCATCATCCCGTGTGCCTTCCACTTGCTCTGCCAGCTCCATTGCACACTTAGTGCCTTGCTGTCACTGGCAGCTGCAAAGACAAAACCTCCCCCTCTCCCAGGCAATTCTACCCCTGCAAAGCTGTGTAATCGTTTATTTCAATTAAAACTTTGATCTGGGACTCCCAGTAAGGTCCAGGTTTTACCCAGTTTCCTTATACACCCTAATGTGGTGACCAAATCCCAGGTACCTGTCTGTCTTGGAGAATCTCTTATTCCAGAATGTAAACAGAAGGGTAAATCTGTGCAAAAATTCAGTTCCACATTTTTGACTGCCCCTTTTAATAGCTTTGGTTGGTGGGTGTTTATAGATATCCATATTTCAGGGAAAGTGCCAGGTGATTTTCTTTAAGCTTGGTCTGAGCTGTAGAGCAAGATTCTCTAAGGTTCTGTAGCTCAGCCTCAGATTTACCTTAAGTGCAATTGAGGCAGTCCAATTAAGCACAATTTAAGCGCATCTTTGTAGATTCTGGCAGGTTTTTAATGCATTGTATTTAGCATAATGGAACATTGTATAATTTCACCTCTTTAACCCGAGGGCTGCTTGAAGGAAAGAGAATTACTTTCACTGCAACATCTGCCAAGTCTATTTGGGGAAAAGAACAGAGATCTGTGTGATGGCTCTAAATAGGCCCTGGTGTTTACAAGCAAAGAGAATTCTGCTCCTGTCTGTCCACCACCTCTGAGTGGAGAGTAAACCCAGCTAAGGGAGCTCAACACACCTTCTGGTTCCACACCACTTCAGTATTAAAAGTAGCTTACAAATAATTTCCTTAGTACCTTCTTTTGTAGGAGGTCTGCTACAATACATGGAGCATATTTGTGAGAGAGGAAAATACTTACCAAGCCCTGGTAATTAAATTAAACAGGAATTAAATGTCTGCAAGGTGTTGCCAAGATGCCACTGCTATTCTTGTTTTTGAAAGGGAAAGCTGGGGCTAAATATGATCTGCTGTCTTCCTGCACGACGTGGATCAATCCAGTACTGGGAATATTTGTTTTGATTAGCACTAAGGACATTTTGGTTGTTGTAGAAGAGATTTTGAGGACTAGGTTTTAATTGGACACATTTAACTCCTTCCCTGCTTACTATTGTCTTCCATTTTTTTTTTCTGAAAACATTATTTCATTTGAACTTTTGTAGATTCTCCATGAATAAAGAAAATACATTAATAACTTTGAAATAGTCCACACTGGCCAACTGTGCACAATACCATAAGGATGTGAGTTTTAGGAAACAAAACTGAAACTAAACAAATACAAATTTATGAAGGAGGAAAGTGTATTATGCACTGATCACATGCAAAAAGTTACATTTTTAGCTTAAAATTATAAACTTAAGTACGTGAAAGGAAACTGTGACTTGTGCCTTAATGTGAAAGTGGAACACAAAGAAAAATCAGTTCCTAATGTGGAATATTTGCAAACTACCTGTTCACCCATTAACTGCACCAATTATACCCAAGAAAGTGCTTGTCTCCTTTTAGCATTACTTTGATCAGGCTATAAATTTAAACAATGGCCTGAAATCAAGCAAGTTCCCATGTCCTATCCAGTTTCCTTGGCTCACACCAGCACAATTATTCCTAAACTGCTAGAGACTTATTCAGAAGGCTCAGAGAAGTGTGGTGGTTTAAAAGGTACTTTTTACAAAGTATGCCTCCAGCAAAAATGTCCCACTAATTTAATTTTTTATTGAAGCTAAGAATAGTTTAGGTATAATCCTGCCTAGGGGCAGGGATAAAGAAAAAAAACCCCATCTCTCTAGCCCTTATTTTTACCTGTGACTCTATTATTAAAATGTCCAGGTTTTCCTGGAATTCAATATGCATATTAAGATGCAAACAACTTGAAACCTAAATGCTCATTTTACAGCAGCCCAGACTTTGAGGTGTTATTCCCTCAGGTCTCAGAGGAAAATGGCATGATGTGCTAAAGCAGTTCAAGTACATGTTGTGCAGATTCAGGGTTAATAGAGAACTACGTTGATTTATTTTAAGAAAATATGAAAGAAAAATATGTTTAGGCTTTCCTATGACAGCATAAGAAACATTCAACAAAGATTTTTTTTTCCAGCTAAGGCATCCTTCTTCCAGTAATTCTGTTGGGGGAAATAAGTGCAAGAGGTAATATATCAGAGGAAAAATTCTGAGAGGGATTGTGAAATGTTCAACAAATTTGTTAACGTCTTGTTTAAATTAGCAACACTGTAGAGTCACTACTAAAACAACACAAACAGAAACAAAAAGCTGCATCCCAGGACCCTGCTGACTTTCTGAGAGCAGCGTTGTGTTTTTGTTCCATTCTAAACCGATGCATCATTTAATTTTCTACCACCAAATAAAACAAGCCAAACAAAAAACCAAAACAAACAAACAAACAAAAACAGCAAAAAACCCTCACAAAAGCAAAAAAACCCCAAAAGGCAGAAAACAAACAAACAACAACAAAAACAAAAAAAAACCAAAACCAAAACCAATTAAAACAAAAAAAAAACAAACCAAAAAACCCCAAAAAACAAAAAACCAAAAAACAAAACAAAACAAAAAAACCCCAAAAAAACAAAAAAAACCCCAAAAACCCTGCTAAGTAAGTCACAGACAATCTGCAGCAGAGCTTTTGCAGGATTACAGTCTTCAAAAACTCTCAGCCAGAGAGTGCTTCATAAGGTTAGAATAAATTAACACAGCCAGTATTTATGTAATGATTAGATCATGGCTTGATAAGATTTGTGCTTGAAAGAGGGAGCAAGTCAGAGCATGCAAGTGGCTGCTGGAGCAGTAAATTTTTAGCAAACAGCCATGAGATGCAGCAATGTTCTGCTAAAGCCTTATGGTCGTTGAACCCCCAGAAGATCATGGGAAACAATATTTCACTGGCATTCATGCCAGTGCCACTCTATTGTCTCCAGATTTTCCCACAGACCATCAGCAGAGCAAAAACCCCTAAAAGTTTCAAGATTTTTCTCTTTTTCTTTTCCCCGCTAGCCCGTTAGAGCAGTAAAAAGAAGGAGGCCAAGGAAGGCCTCTAAACCTAAGTGGGGAAAAGTCTTGGGAATAATTCTGAACTCCCCAAATGCGCTGCCACTCTGAAAGCTTCTGCTGCTTTTCTGGTTTGCTGGGAGCTGAACAGCCGTACTCTGAGGGACAATTAGGCCATGGAAACAAACTGTGGAGGCCTCTGTGCTCTCTGACCCTTTGATTCATTTGGGACATTTCAAGTCTTTATCTGAGGCTGAAATTTTAGATCTGAGTGTTTCATTCACTTACTCCTTTCAGAGTGGTTGCTGCTTTATGCATAGGCAAGACAAGTTTAGCTCATGGTCATGAATATGAAATATCACCTCATCGTGCCTTCACTCACCACCTTTTAATTTGGCATATGACCTTTCTAATAATTTATAATTGCGAAATAGTATCCTAGATACCTGAAGCGATCAGGCTGCTCAACAATGGAAAAGAATTTGCTTGAGACTCTTTCTCTGGACTGCAAATGCTGCTGATCACATGAAAACGAGTGTCTATGCCTCTCATTTGATCTAAATTGAGTCGAGGTTGATACTAGCTTGGAAAGTAATTTTGGAGAAGTGATGGAGTTATGCTGAGGAAAGATTCATCCACTGCTCATAACAATTGGGTTTTTCAGGGCTGAACAGAGGCTGGTAGGATTGCTTCAGATTTTGAAAGTGCATGTTACATGAGGTGAAATATTTTCATCCACTTCAAAAGTGCCAAACCTGAATTTTCCTCTTGAATAGGCAATGGGCTATTGCATGTAGGTATGAAGGATAGCTTTACATTTTTATGCTGGAAGCTCAATTGCTAAATCAGGGTTGGCAGTTACTGTACATTGGCAGAGGTAGTATTTTAAATTTTAAAAAATCACTGAAATTCCAGAAAACAACATGAATAAATTCTGATAGTCACTACAAATTTTCAGCCAAAACTTATTAAAAAATACCTAATTGGACTGATACGTGGAACTGACTTAGTTTTAAAAGCAGGGAGCTCACGGGATGGAGATTTGCTGCATTTTGGAGTCTTGTGCTCCATTCACTTAGTTAAGAATGGAAATGTTATTCAGCTGCTAAAGGAAAGTCCCCTCACTTAAAGCCATGTGGTCCTGGCAGGACACCTTTGTCCTGAAGAGTGATCCTGCCCTTCTCCAACATGGATAACAAGTCCAGGACAGTGATTCTGCTGCAGCAGTCACTGTGAGAGAGACAAAAATAACAGGACATATGTTCAGCGTATGACATTTGAGACTTTGAAAAGTCACTTGTCTTACTTCACACTTCACAGCATGTAACTTATTTAAGAACTGCCTTCTGGCACCTCTTCTCTGCTTTCTCATCATTTGAAAATGAACACTCCCTTCTGAGGGCAGTCACTGCTCACATCCTCTGTGTTCCGGGCTGAAATGCTGTCCTGCCTGGTAAACAATCTGCAAAAATGAATTGTTCTCATGGGAAAAAGTCAAGCTGGACAGCTCTGTGACAGACTTCTGGAGGTTATGGGAAATCTAGATTTTAATATGTCACTAAACTTTTCAGCTTGTCCCTTTGGTGCTGCAGAGCTGACATAGTTCTATTGACTCCGGGAGGACAGAGCTGACTGACATAGCTGAAATTCCTACCTTTAATTTTCCTTACACTGTAATCCCCTGCTTTAATCAGCTTTAAACCTATCGTGTGGTTTTCAGACCAGTGAAAGAACCTCTGTTTTGCTGTTTGCAATGCACAGAATCTGCATGTTTGGAGCAGCATCTTCTGTTTCTACTCATCATGACCCCTGTTGCTTCTTGAGCGAAATTTGCTCCTTATAGGGGGAAGAAAGAAAAATGGGAGCATAAAATAACCTGACTTTCATGAAGGCAGCTCTTTACCTCCTGCATCTAAACAATAAATACATCCAAGTATCAGGCCCAGCTTGCCTGATATGGGTGCGTTATGTAACCTAGACTGGGTTGCTCTAGAAATTTTGATTGCATTTTATTGTCTTGTGAAGTGGCTGGTTTTCAAGGGCTTTGTTTGTTTTGTCAGTAGAGATTCTACAAATCAGTTGTGCAACACAACTTGTACAGCTTTTCTAGGCTTTATTCTGTTGAATTTTAAATTTCACTTCACTCGCTGTTTTCATTGTAATACTTGGGTTTGCTGTTAGGACCATACAATTTACTTTGAAGCCTAAAAAACAAGAAAATTGAGAAAGATTGAGAAAATAACCATCAGAGAAATACTCCAGAAAGTTCAGAGATCAGTGAATACACAGTGAATGTTGTATTCATGTACTTCAGGGTGGCATTTCAAAGGTGAGCAAAAAGTGAGCACAAATGAAAAAGAATGGAGAGGAATCTAAATCCTTTGGCAGGGAGAGTTAATTGTTCAAAAGTGGTAACAGAAATACAACAGAGTGCCACTTCATTGCCCTACTTTTCTGGAACCTGAAGACACAAGCCCCAGTCACTACCAGGATTAAAGTAGGCTGAACTTTTCTCTCAGGCCAACTGTCTCTCATCAGGGAAGCAAGAAGGGCAGAAACTGGGGGAAAAAAAAAAAAAAAAAAAATAGAGTTTTTGGTTGTAAGTGTCAATTGCTTTGATTGACCCCGATTTTTCCTTTTATTATTCTTTTTTATCTTATATTCTCTGGAAATTGTGTATTCACTGTGCTCTGTTAAATCTTAAAGGTTTTTTCACAGTTATGTTTTAAATTATGTCTTATTTCACACTATTCACTTGCCTGATGAACATTTTTATAGGTATGAAGTTCAAATGTAGCATAATCTAACACACAAGGAAGATGCCAACAAATAATTTAACACTGCAAGTCTGGCTTTTATAGTGCAACCCTGGGTATATCGATATAATATAAACACTTGCTCCATAAATGACATTACAGTCATAGAATCAATAAGCTAAATACTCTTTCCACCATAAAAATAATATCTTAGAGGAGATCTGATCTTTGCTAAAATTAATTATGAAGCTTTGCTATTACTAATCATAAAATGTCATTAACTGTATTCTTTTAGGAAACAGTGGTAAGTGTGCTTTAAGAATGAAAGTCTAGTAATAGTCGCATGAATACAATGGAAATCTAACTAAATCTAGGATATCTGAGTAAAATAGTTTAGTTCCCTCCTTAAAATGAATTATGGCACGAGTAGAAATTTAGTTTCCTAAATTAGTTTCAGCAAGACAATAGAGAAAAAAACCTGCTTCATTTGTCTAGGGGACCAACAGATTTCATTCAAAACCTGTGGAAGGTAAGTAAACTATTTCACTGAAGTTTATTGGCTTTGAGCAATGGCTGTTGAAAATAAACCTTTGTCACTCTATCTCAATACTGACTTTTTTCTATATAGTACTTGAGAGCAAAAAATTTTTGTGGTTGTTCTAAATTCTCTGAAAAAAAAATTTACTCAGGAACTCATTGGCAGTGTGATGGTTGCTGTAAAATGAATGGGTTTGTGCTTGATATTCTTCAAGGCAATGTGCTTAAAACACACAGATTTCCAGAATTAAATTACTGTTCTGTAATGCTCAAATGCATCATGTGGTGGCAGAACTTGGAGGCTGCAGAGTCACTGTGGGTGCATCCTCCTGTTTGTTCTAGGTGGTAATGAAGTAATTTCTTGTCTAGGTTTGCCACAGTGCAGGATGTTCCTGGTCACTGGCTCAGCTTCAATTTATTGGTGAATTGAGCTGGTGGGGTTACAGTAGGAGAGTGCCAAACCAGGCAAAATGGGAAATTAGTCCATCCCTAAGTCAATGGCCTTCAGCTGCTATATTTGTTCTGAGCACAAGAGTGTGCAGACAGATTTTTGACATTTGAAAGACATTTCCTTTATTGGCATACGGAGAAGAAATGGATTTTAAAGGAATATCAGTTGTGTCTCTTTGCAGATGACACAGCTAAATGTTACAGATAAAGTTCGAAATCTCCTTAACTATGTTCTTCCAGTACTTCCAGATCAGGTCAAAATTCCTCCTTCACAGATCATACTGATCAAAAAATAATCCTGTCATATGATTTCCAGAAGTTAAAAAGAGTCATTAGTTTCCACAAAGCAGTGCTAACTTTTCAGCTTACTGAGTTCTGTGAGGTGTGTCATATGTAACTGACACACAGCTGTGGAAAAAATGTGCAAGTGGAACAATAAGTAAGTATAGACCTTCAATATCTCAAATTACATTAGCTGTCCATTTGCACTTGGGTTTGCCAGGAACATTTTCTCAGAAAGTAAAGGCTCGATTTTTCAGTTCCAGCCAAACCCTTAATCATTTATGTATATAATAGCAGGGAGGAAAGGGATTTAACAAAGATGTTTGCATCAGCTAAGCATACAAAACTTTTACTTTCCTCCTGCTTTGGATGCTTTCCCCTTAGATGCTTGAAAGGGGTGGATCTGCTCCAGAAATTAGATCCCTGTGCCCTTTGCTAGACCAAAAGGCAAACACCTGACAAAACACGTCCTTGCCCTGTGCTCTTGGAAAAGATTCCAGGTGCACTTTTGTGTGTGTGCTGACTGTGTCAGCAGTTGCCTGCATTTTGGTTATATGAGATGAATGGGAGAGCAACAGGGCAGGGAAGGAGAGCAGCAGGGATTAGTATGTCAGAAATGCTTCTGTGTCCTGATGCTGGCTGGATGTGAGCATCTGAGTGACCTTTAGCAAAGAAAAAGGGCAAGAAAGAAGACAGGGAACAGGTTCTGCCTGTCTGGAGGTTGGACAGTAGCTGGCCACTATCCATCTGTAACTTTCTATCTCTTTTTTTTTTCCTTTTTTTTTTTTTTACATTCTACTTTTAAACATTTGTCAGTACCATAATATTTAGGATAACGTATCTAGCCTACTGCTTCATGCGTTCTAATATATCATTGGTGTTTGTCTAAATCAAATTTAATCTGATAAAAAAAACATAACAATTTATGATGTGTCTTTGAAATGGTGGATTAGAAAAAAAAAAGAAAGCTGGATGTTTGTGTGATTTTGAATGGAGATAGAGTAAAAATAGTCAAGTTGAGGTAAAAGCAAAAGGAAAACATTACATAAAATACATGTCAGGAAATGTAAATAGCTAGATGAGACACTGCAGACTGTTAGAGGCAAGTTGGGAAAGTCAGGGAGAGAGCACAGTAAACTGAAGAAGTACATTGTGTGAAGGCAGGAATTATCTTGGGAATTACAAGCCAATGAGCTTACTTACCCAGAAATACACTGGGAAGATATGAATCAGTGTACAAGGGTCTAGGGAATAATAAAAACATTAAAAAATGGACAACATACTTGTATCAAAGTGAAAAATCATACCCAGTGCTTTTCTTAGGCAGCAAATCTGCTAAAGAAGATGGGAGAAAATTGCCTGGATTTCAGGAAGACTTTTTAACAGTTCTCTGTGAAATTTTCCTGGTAAACTAGGCAGATAATTCTTCTTGAAACTACAATAAGGCAGAATTACATCTGATTGTAAAGCAGCATTTAAGTCAATTTTTAATAATTTTCTGTCAGATTAGGGGCACATCCCAGGTTTATGGAGGTTTATGGAAGATTTGGGGACACTGATGAGTTGGAAGACAACCTGGTCTCTTCCAGGTGTTGTTAACATTGTTGCTAAATGCTGTTAATGACAAAGGAATGCATTTTTGATGTATGAGCAGTTATGTGGAAAGTCATAAATCAACAACACATTGCTGTGGAATCAGGCAGATGAAAGTCATATAACATAAATTGTGTGCATATACATAATAAAATTATAGTAAGGAAGCAAAATTTGAATAAGTGCCTGGGAGTTTTGCAGGCAGTAGTAAATAAAAGTAGTAAAAAAATTAAAAAAAAAAAAAGGGAAGGGAAGGGAAGGGAAGGGAAGGGAAGGGAAGGGAAGGGAAGGGAAGGGAAGGGAAGGGAAGGGAAGGGAAGGGAAGGGAAGGGAAGGGAAGGGAAGGGAAGGGAAGGGAAGGGAAGGGAAGGGAAGGGAAGGGAAGGGAAGGGAAGGGAAGGGGAAAAAATGTGTCGAAAGTGTTGGGTAAAGGCAGAAAACCTTCCTCATGTATTGAGAGTGTTGCTGCATGGAAGTCATGAAGGGTTGCAACACTTTGTTCTGGAAATGCCTTGGGTAGGTGCAGTGTCCAGCTTAAAACATTAAATAAAGGGCTTGACATGGAGGAGATTTAGCGTTGGTTGTGTCAGCAGTGATTTGGAACAAGCATTTTTGAAAGAATTGAGTTTTCCTGGCCCAGGCAAGAGAAAGTAGATAAAATAATAAGTTCCTCTGTGGCTCTGATGACTGGGGAACTGAGAAGTTCACTGCAGAGACAATAATTAGTTCTCCATTATCCAGGACAGAGCAGAAGGATATGGATAATTACATGATAGGCACTCAAGCCCTGCACAGACCTTATTTCATCAGACTTGTAAATTGGAGCAGTGGGAAGCACGGGGGAGAGATTCTCCAATTTTCCAGACTTCTGGCCTTGGGTGTTTCTTAATTAATTAGTATTATAAAAATTGTAATTAGTACGATGGGAGAAGTTATTTGTCTGAATTTCTTATTATCAGAGGACCTTTCTTAAAAATAAGCAGTACCCATATAAGCATATTTGTACCACACTGCTCCTCTGCTGAAGGCATAATGGATTCAGCATGATATAAAGCAGTTTATGTCCCTAGTCTCCAAATATAGAAATTTTCTATTTCACTGTATGAAAAGAACAGCTACATGAGAGACAGAGTCTATAAACAACAACAACAAAAAAGAAATCTGGTTAATTGTTAGGAAATCTAGCAGCAGTCCCAAGACAATTTATGTCTAAATCCTAATAGAAACATTCTCAATAGTAAATTGTTCATTAACAATGAAGTTATATTAATGTGGTATGTTCCATCTCTGTATTATACAGGACATGTTATATTATTAGACTGCTTTGTAATATTGGGTTGAATAGCTTCTCAAATTTAAAGTATCACCATCAGGAGGCTGAAACATCTGCTGCCAGCATTTTTTATCAAACACTCAATTTGTCAAACAAACATGGAATTTTTTTCCTCCTTTTTCTCTTTTTGTGGCAGGGAAAACAGCCTATGACTGGACTGTTGATATTATTTAGTAAGGTAGACAATATTTCAGTGTGTGGAAGGGGAAGAACTGGGTAGGGAAAGAGTGAGAGGGACAAAAATTGAGAACTCCAGAGAAGAAGAAGAATGAGGAATGATACAAAAGACTTCCAGCATATTTGTTGATGGAGTTACAGAGGTTAATGAAGGAACATTGGAGGATCCCCACTTTTTGATTGAAATGAGGCTTCTCACTCCCAGTGGAGGCCTTCTTAGTCACAGTACACACACAACACTTCTGCTTCTTCATTTCTGTTTCATTTCAGAATCTTTCTTCTCCTCCCAGGTCATCATTTTTCCAAGTATGTTGTGACTTACAAATGCATACCTTCTATTTTTTTCTCTTTTCTTATTTTCTTCATTTCCCTAATCCAAATCTCCTTCACCATGCCATACCAAGCACAAGGAATCTAAGGCTTTACAATTTTAGGCACACATGAAAGTGAATATTTGCTCTTTGACAACATCGGTGTCTATTTCTCCATACTGAGTTATCCCAGCTCTGTGTAAAACATGACTAACAGGACAACAATGCTGGAACAATATTACATGCAACAACTCAATTTTAATCACTTGGATGCTTTGATTTTATCCATAACCTGCAAATACACTAAATTTAACTCCCTCTCAATATGATTTCTTTGCAGAAACAGAGTTACCCAGTGTTTACCCTTCACGTGCAACCAAATTCTCCCACCTTCGTTGACTTCCAGATCACCAGAATTTCTTTGTTGTGAAAGTATCACTTCTTTCCTCCTTTGCCCAAATTGCTGATGCCAGTATCATTCCCATTTCTACTGGTCATAGTAGCTTTGAAGACCGAGACTGAAAATCTGAAATTTTCCTTTAAAAGAGACTACAAGCAGAGATATGCACAAAAGTACAAAACTGAACTGGACTCATTTCTGAAACTGCAATTCAGTTTTGCCTAACGGAGTTTTCCACCTAAAAGATTCCCTTCAAAAACTGAGAGTTAGATGACAAGGCCTTGATAGCCTTTTTTTTTTTTTGCTTTTTTTTTTGCCTTTTTTTTCCCCCTCCCAGACAGGTTTTCAAAGCAGAAACTGAAAATGAAGTTCTAGTGGTTAAGAGTTACTTGGCAATTCCCTCCCCCCAAAAAAGGTGGCATGTTATCCCTTGCCTGTATTCCAGGCTCTGCTCCACTCACTTCTCTAAGAAACAGTTCTAAGGAACATGAACTGCATGAAGCAGAACTTGGAAAAAATTTAAATAAGGATGGATTTAAAATTTAATCAAACTCTCTTAGTAATCACCCATTGCTGACAGATCTACAGCCAGTGAAAGGTCTGTTTTATCTTCCTGCTGATGCTGATTAGTCCTTTTTAAGCTCTTTCAAGCATTTTCATCAGCACCAAGCCCTGGGGCTTTCAGCCCGTGTCTTATTTGCCACTATAGATTAAAACATTGCTGAATGTGAATTTGCTCCAGATTCATATATTCAGGCAGCCTCCATATTTAATTTAATTTATTCTCTATTCCAACAGTATGAATCATAGCCACTAAATTTTTAAGTACTATATTACTGACCCAAGTCGACTCTGATTGACCTTGAAAATCATAGAGGCTCTCCCTTTTGGTGATAAATGCTAAATTAAAATTATTAAAAAGACCATTTCACTATTACAAATTTTCAGCTGGCCACTCTGCTCAGCACTGAACTTAGGGATGTGAAGTCTCCTAGTTCAGATAGCACTTGGTTTGGTTAATGAACATATTTTCAAGTACAGATTTGTTGATTTGCCAGCTCCAGTGTATTTATTCTGCCCGGTACTGATGGAGAAGTATTTCCTACATTTGCTGAATCTACCTTAAGAATGAGAGATCTGAACAACCCAGGGGCTGACCTGAAGATCTCAAACATGGGATGTTTCTGTCAGTGCACGCATTTCTAGATAGTTGATGAATTTAAACTTTGAAACATTCATTCTTGTTTATTTTATCAATACAGATGCTTCAAAGCTGAGGCAATTTATTAATTTAAACTCAAAAACTTAGCTGTGAAAAAAACAGTCTTTCAATTTTTCTTAGTTTCAAAGAAAAATAAAGTTAATATACACCACATACTCCTATTGAACATCTCTCCTGTGGAAAAAAAGGGTGAGAGAATTGCACTAATTCAACCTGAAAAAGAGAAGGTTCTAGGTGTGATCCTCACCCTAGTGACTGATGAAATTCACATTTCAAAGATATTATTCAGTTATTTCATTATTATTATTATTATTATTATTATTATTATTATTATTATTATTTATTATTATTACTCCATATTTATTATTAATAACTGCATATTATTCAGTTATTTTTAAAGCACAATCCTTGCATTTATCCAGATTTAAGAAAATCAACATTTTCACGGTGGAGTTAGTTGTAAAGCAGCAAAGAAATCAACATTATTGTATGTGTTCCCAGAAGATCATTCTCTAATATTTAATTCTGTAACTATTTCAAAAACTCATATATTTTTTATATTCCTTCAGAAATGTGAGCATGATATGCTAATTATTTCTGGGGAAAAGCTGTGAGCTCTTAAACAGTATATATATCCAGGAGGCATTTTGAAGATTTATAAAAAGCCCCAATATCTAAATCTTTAGTCCTGTTGAAGCAAGAAACTTTAGGCAGTGGCGTTTGGAGAACTGGCAGGGTTTTCTGGATATGCTGCTTTTGGCCATGTGAATCTCTCTGTCCATGAGAAATTTGCTGGGTTGGACATGAATGCTTTACAGCAGCCATGCTGTAAATTTAAATTTTAAAGCAGACACGCTTTACAGCAGCCTTAGAGTGATAATGCTGGCATTAGTTAACTTACACTTGCACGAGGTTATGAATTTTAGACTGTGAGTGAACCTCATTTTGTTTGTTCTTAACCAGATTGTAGCAGCTGGGGTCAAGAGCACTGCTTTTTAACGAGCTGCCAGCACAATTAGCTGGCCTGTGGTGTTCTGAGCAGTGGAGTAACAGACATTGTGCACACCTGCAGTCCTGTGGAGGTGAAAAAATCAGGTTTTAACAAGCTGTGATTGCAAAGACTTAAGTGA
Organism: Agelaius tricolor; assembly: GCF_023055355.1. NCBI lineage: Eukaryota > Metazoa > Chordata > Aves > Passeriformes > Icteridae > Agelaius > Agelaius tricolor. The sequence goes on from NW_027269304.1 coordinate 411,233, forward strand.
CACAGCACTTCTTACCAAAAACTAGTATATTCCTTATCTCCTGTTTTTCTTCCTGTTTAGAAAGCAAGGCTTTCAGGGAAGCAATGTCAGAATTAATGCTCTGTCTGCCCTGCAGAACATAACAGCACATGGAATATTAGGAAAACGTTACAACAGTTTAGCAGTTTAGAAATATTCGCCTCACTTATGAACGCATAATCAAAATGGCCAAAGCCACAGCTGATATCAAGATTTTGCCAAGGAAAGGAAATCAGGTAAAAGCTGGATCTATTAATTTGCTACTGATCTACTCATTCAGTGAAGACTTATTCATGAGGGCCTGAAAAATTTCAGTGCAGGGTTTCTAACAAACAGCTGGGACTTCCATTTCTGAAAATTCTCCAGAATTGAAAGACTGCTATTGATCAGCTACAAAAATCCTCAATCATTCAAAAATAATCAGTCAGATGTTTTAGAACACTGGCTTTATAAAAAAAGAAAGCAAAATATGTAATAGTGTGCTATTCCTTTTGCTAAAGTCTTAAATTCTTGATGGTGCAGCTACTCAGGCAGCTGTCTGCTCCCCTCCTCCTCCTCTTCTAGTAAGGCTCCAGTTTCAAAACGTGGGTATCAAATCCCAGGGCTCCATTATCCATCTTGCTGGATGGCAGAGGATCAAAGAAGCTGCCTCTGACCCAGTGCTATGGGCTGTCATGTGTCCAGCTCTTCTTCCCTGGTTTCAGTCCTGCGGGGTGAACCCTGAGGCTGCACTGTGCATTATTTCTGGGAATACTTTTCTGGGTGTGCATTATTTCTGGGAATACTTTTCCCCCCTGATAGAATGGATAATTTGCCCAAACATTTACCCGCAATTTCAACAATATAGCTTTCTACATGTTATTACCCATGGTCTGCAACCATGCAAGAAAATAAAATTAAATATTGGCTGTGTTTGTTTCTGATCATTTAAGTTGCAGCTCTTAACCAAAGGCCAGACAGTTTTTCCTGGATTTCCATCAGCCTGAAGCTTTTAGCTCCAGGATTTCTCATTTGCTTCAGATCTCAGGCTCATACTTATCCTGAAGCCCTGAGAACCATGCTCAAGCATGACAGGACCACCTTACGTTTCAGAAATCTCGAGGCCTTTGCAGCAGTTTTATAGGATATCCATAGGTTAAAAACAAAGCAAAGTCTGTCAACGTGATGTGGCATTAGCTTTGAACTGCCCATCCAGATAAATTGCTTTAATTACCTCTCGTAATTGTGGCCTGAGAGACTTAAGTCCTTGTAATGATTCCTGCTGGAGATTCAGGAATTAGCAGGAGCTGTGGATCATTCCAAAGGAGGGGTTTGCTTGCAGTCTCCATGTTTTGAAGGGCAAAGGATTGAACAGTGTGTAGAAACCTTCTCTTGCCAACTTGTTTTATCATGAGATAACAGCCCTGGCCATGTATAAGCTACTTGTAGAGATGCAGCATTAATATTATGGCCAAGAAGACAAACATGTAGACAACGAGTATTTCCTGCAGTAAGAAACAGTAAGGAAAAAATGTAGGTAACATTCAAGAGAAATCTGGCTAGGGTACAGCAACTGAGACCAAAGAACAATCTGATGCATTTTCTAAGTGACTAGCAAATACATATAATTTGGGTTTAATAATTAATAACCTGGGATATGAATCGGTGCCAAGGAGGGTTTTTATGAAACAAGAATCACGCTGTTACAAGAAGCTGCACCCTTTTTTTTTAAACAGCTCTTTGCAAGATTGAAAAGTTTGAGGTAGAAAAAAAAGAAGTGGGAGCTGCCATTCTGCTAAAATAAGTGAAAGCATGTTCACCATTTATTTATTGCAATGAGGTAAAAGATAAAAGATCTCTATGTGCACTTACACATTCATCTTACAATAATTGCTAGCATTTCATTAGGACATAGTTCCTTTGACTGCTGCAGAAATGGCATAACCATTAATCAAGCAGAGTTACCTAAAGCACTTTACATGAAGTGATTTGGTTTTTATAAAGTGAAATTATTTTTCTTTTTTATTTCCTTTTAAATCAACATTATAATTAGACAGTAATTATCAAGCCCAAATTTTACATTATGAATTACAGTGTGTGGGTGTATGTATACTATTTTATAATAGATGTATAATGTCTGTATATCCTTTGTGTAGACTAGACTGTATATGATATATGGTCATCCACTCAAAAAGTTAAGGAAAAGGTTTTTCAGAAGAACTTACTTTGCAAAGAAAAAGCAAATCACCACTGGGTGCCACTGTTCTTCCTCCTAGCCTGTCTCATCTATCACTGCAGAATGATTTTAGCAGTGAAGGCCATGATCCAGAGCCCATTCAGACAGTGATAATGCCCACAAAGACTTCAGCAGGACGTGATGAGAATCTAAAAGAACTCAGCCCCTCGACAGAAATGTGCCTGTTGCATAAGGATTATAAAATATGGTAGCTGTTTGTGCAACAAAAACTCTCTGGAATTTTATTCCACTGTTGTGCATGGGTTTTTGACAGCAGCAGCTTCCAGGAGATCAGTTAGTAAGCTGCTCCTGAATTCCTGAGAAGGCTGGGATAAATATCTCCTGCTCACTCCAGCAGAATCATGGGCAGTCCCCACTCTTCAGGCATCCAGTTCTTCACATCCAGAGAGGTGCTCACTTCAGAGCACACATGAGGAGCTGCAATCCTGTTTTCCATCCCTTCTAAGCTGCATAATTTGCTGTGCAGTAGCACCAGCAGCCCCCTGAAGGAGGACTCACTGTGGCTGCAATTTAAGGATGCTGGCATTATTCTTCTCTTGGCTTCACTCTCCAGTGGTAATATTGTTGATTTATGAAAGACTCAGAGTACTTAGATAAGCTATTTCCTGGCTCTGTGCCTTCCTTTTCTGTCTCTATAGAGCCCCAAGTTATGAAAGAGAAAGGGAGAACACTGTCCCAAGTTTTCAAAGTCAGGTTAATGCTAAATGCCTTTGGCATTTGAGAGATCTTTTCTGAATCCAGTATTATCGAATGGTACAACAAAGCTAGAAAGACAATGCTCAGAAGGACCTTAAGTAACCAAGGAATGTCAGGCCAGGCTTGTAAAGATTTTTATATGTTTGATAATCAAACAGCAGGAATTTTTAAGGCTTGAAGGTCACTGGGAGGCAGATACATCCAGAGCTTCCTGGGCATTGGTGGGTTCAGCACTGGGGGCTCCTGTGTTTAAAGGAATTACCTACCATAAGCTAGATATATAAATATCCCTGACAAACACAGGAAGGAATCTTCACTTTAGAATGGTAGTCAGGAAAGCCAATAAACTGAGTGGAAGTTTACTTAAATTCATCTTTGGGAAAAGCTGATAAAAGCTCTCAACCCCTAAAAGTGCATGCCTCAACCTACTGAAGCATAACTATTTATATCAAGCAAGGTATTATTCTTTTAGAACAAGTGTTTTTATTGCTGGGCTACGTTTCAGCACCTAACTGCATTTGCTGTGATTTGTACAAAAGGAATATCAATTGAAAGAGACACTTTCTGTATCCTCTGTCCTGTCTCCTTGACTCACAGAATTGTCAAGGTTGGAAAAACGTCTCTAAGATCAACCATTAACACAGCACTGCCACATTCACCACTACCCCATGTGTGTCCTCAAGTGCCACATCCATGGCTTTTGAACACTTCCAGGGATGGCGATTCCACCAGTGCTCCAGGCAGTTCCTTCCAAAGTGTCGCCACCTTTCAACTGAAGACATTTTTCCTGATATCCAATCTAATCCTCCCTGGCCCAGCCTGAGGCCGTTCCCTCTGCTCCTGTCCCTGGTCCCTGGAGCACAGCCCGACCCCCCCGGCTGTGCCCTCCTGGCAGGAGCCGTGCAGAGCCACAAGGGCCCCTGAGCCTCCTTTGCTGCAGGCTGAGCCCCTGCCCAGCTCCCTCAGCCTCTCCTGGGGCTCCATTCCCTTCCCAGCTCCGTTCCCTTCCCTGGCCACCCTGCAGCCCCTCAATCTCGGGGTCTCTCACTGGTCAGAGTGACCCCAAGAAATGTTAGAAAGTCTCTTTTCCCAGCTTGGCAGTCGAAGAAGGAGTCAGAGCTCTTCATTTCTTGGTCTCAAGGTTATTTATTGTATCTTATCTATAAAATTCTTTCTCCTGTTCTGCTGAGGTCCATCCAGCAGGACAGTCAGAGGCCCTCTGCCTGCCCCTGGGCAGTGTTATGTCTTTATACTAAAAACTACATGTACAATGTTTACAGTTACTTTCCAATACCCATCACCTGTGTTAGACAGTGAGCTTCTACTTCCAAACCAATCTAAAAGTGCCAGCACCACAGCAGAAGATGGAGGCCAAGAAGAAGAAGAAGGAGAAAGGCTGGACACATGCAGATTCCTCCATCTTGCCCCCTGAACCCCCATTCCAAAAACCCCAAAAATCTATTTTTCACCCCGTGATAAATTCACTATCATTCTACTTAAATTTTCGTGGCTTGTAATTTTTCATATAAGGTTGGCAATTGTTTTTTTCCAAGGGCTGAATCAGAGGCACAGGGGTCTTGGGCCCTGTGCCAAGGTCTCTGAGCCCCCTGACAGGGTCTCGAGTCCCCCAGGGCAGCCCGAGGAATTTCCTGGGTTCCCACACCTCAATGCCCCTTTTGCCACAAGGTCCCCTCTTGCTTACTGAGGTTTAGAGCAAAAGTCTGGTAGCATTGGATGCTTGGGGAGGTTTTGTACATTCCACCCAGAGACACAAGGACACAAGTTCTAAAATGTGAGCGTAAGGGATTTCATAGTTTTCAGTGGCATTGAACTGTAGGACACAGATCATTCCATTCCATTCTTTTAAATATAAGATAGTTTTGAACCGAGCCTTTAGTACAAAAAAAAATATGGTTTAGTCTTTCAAGGATTAGACACAAAAAAAATATTTTTATGTATGTCTTCTGTTAAAATGTGTCTCTGGAGAGTGATTGGAGTCTATGTGTCTGATAAATGTCTGCAGATGGGAATGTGCTTTTGGTTTTTCTGAAAATATCTTCCATGTACTTGTTTCTGTGTTTCCCAAAGAAGGGAAACAGTACTGTTTCCCTCAGTACTGTCCAGATCAAACACAATTCAGATGTATTTCAATGCCTTCTTTTTCTTATTCTTAATTTGTCCCATCATTAAGTCTATGGGAGCCAGGTTACTCCTTGCACTATAGCAGAAGCTGAAGGCTCAGCTGTATTTATTTCAAGCCTGATGTAATTAGCCTGATATAATTCATAAGAATCCTCATCTCTTCTCTTGAACACAATAGTAAATGCAGTTATGCAGAACTGATTCACATGAAATGTGGGGAGAAAGCAGCAATTGTAAGGCAAAAAGAAAAAAAGAAAGTATTGTTCTAGATTGATAGAGGGGGAAAAAGGATGAAACTATACATAGTAAGGCTAACATAAGGTTAAATATTGCAGAGGCTCTTAATTTTGTATGACTAAATTATACTAGTGAGATGGAGACAAAAAGATATCTTTCAAATAGCAGAACAAAACTCCATAAAAATATGTCTGTACTTAACTTAAAATTTACAAGTGTCACAGGATCAAATAAGATTTTTTTAAAAAAATTATCATGATTAATAATCTTCAACCTTAATTTCAGATTAATTTCAGATACTCAGATCATTCACTTCATTTAATTTTAATGCGTTGTGGGATTTTCCTTCCTTTGTTTAGATGGGCAAACTTTAAGTTAGGCAGAGTGTCTTGGTTGGTTTTTATTTAAAAATAAACCTGTGAGCTATTTAATCTGAGAGGATATTTGTTGAGTATTAATGTATTCAAATATACATTTGCAGTTGGAGTCGGATAGAACCGCCTGTCTTCGCCTTGCAATCCTTGGTGTCACTTGAACTGCTCATGTGACAGCACTCTAATATGAGAGGAGACAATAGGCATTGTTGGCCTCACATATTAATAAATAAGAGCCACAGTGTGTGCAAACAAAGGCTGCTTCCTGGAACACTGTGTCACATGATTCCCAGGGTCAATCCTGATGGCTTTGCTCTGCTGAGATCAATGGGCCCCATTCTCCTGGCATTAATTTCACACCGCTGCAGAGACATTGCTGCTGCACGGTCCCAGATTCTGACCTCAGCTCTGCTGGTGTCACTCAGATCAGAAGTGACCTACTGATCTGAGAGCCACGTCCAGCATCAGCCCTGGGCTCCCTGACCAGGCTGGTGTGGGCAGGGAGAACAGACCCACTGGGCATCTTGGCAGAGCTGTAATTAGACAGTAAAAATCTGTGTGAATCGCCACAGAAGTGGTGAGAGAAGAGCTCTGGAGGGTTATAAGCAAGTGTTCCATTTTTCTGCTGAGCAGGGAATTAATGAAAAGAGTAAATACTACGTGACTCTGTCTGTGGGGATCACTAACCCCGTGCTTTTTCTCTAAACTTAGATTTAAGTCACACTGAAGATGAGCATTTGGCTTTTTTGCTTGTTTGCTTTTGAGTGTTCTTATTGGCAAAAGGGCTCCCTGGCTCTTTGCATTGTAAGTAATAGATGGTAAAAGGTTATAATATAAAAAGAACACCAGAAATAGGACAGTTTTCTTAGAAACAGCAGGTAACCTGAGGTTTGCACCCTTAGCTGGTACTTGCCACTTTCTAAAATTTTCTAATATTTATTTTTTAGACTGCTAATGAACTCACATGAGCATTACTCCTCAAAAAAACCCCAAACCATCCCCCCCCAAAAAAAACCCAAACAAAAAACCAAAAAACCAAAACCAAAACAAAAAAAGCAATCCAAAAAGAACTCCCCACAAAACCCCAAAAACCAAAACAAAGAAAAACAAAGTTGAAAGGAAAGTCATTGATTCCATGCCTATTATGTAGGAAAACCTGCCATAAAGTGGTCAACCAGGTTTTGTTCCTTTTGGAGAGGTTGGAATAGATGATCTTTGAAGGTCCCTTCCAACCTAAATCATTTTGAAAATGGGTGTGCATTTTTAGGAGGAGTGCAAATGTTTGTATGATTCTACACCAAAACCAGTTTTTTAAACTTTCAGTATTATTCTCTCCTCCATTACTCATTCATGAATCCTGTTTTAGCACTACCCCTCAACTTCCTCATATTATTTGCACATGAATCTAATACAGAGTGCAGCACTGCCCCAGGAGACATTTTCCACTTAAAATCAGTTTGGTGAGAAAAGTAGTCAGAGCCTCTAATCTTGATGGACAACCTGAGGAGAAAAACAAAGGGAATATCACTTTAGGAGATTTTACCAGGAAGGAGGAAGCCTGGGATAAACCAAATCCTGGCCCTGAAATCCCCCTGGGGTTCTGTATTCATAAAACTCTGCCAAAATATATAGTACCAGTTGCAACTAAAATAAACCATGCTTTGTAGATGGCTGGTACTGACTAACCAGCATGTGTTAATTAATTGATTGCAGTCAATATTAATGAACATTAAAGTTTATGAGAATGTTCAGACAATTTAATTAAAAGTGGTGGGGTTTTTGTTTTGTTTTGTTTTGTTCTTTAAATACGTCACTAATAATTCAGCACTACTTAGAGCAAGAAAATAAAATAATAAGAGGAAGCAGTCTTTTACCCAGATTCTTATGCTTCTTCAGAATACTAAATAGCATGGGTTTCCATCATCTGCTTTGTCTCCAGCCTCTGTCTCTAATGGATCTGAGCAAACTGTCCAAGTTGCAAGAAATTCTGTTGCCCTTTAGAGCCTCAGAAAGTACATCCCAGAAGGTTTGTTTCCTTTTGGTCTTTGACCACTGTCAAACAGACAAGATTAATGCTAGGGAGAGTTGCAACACAATCTTCCTTATCTCTAATTTTATCATGAATTTGGACCTGCCTGTGTGTCCATCAGGCTCCTGAACACCCAAACAAGACCCTGGCACAGAGTAACAGACACAAGTTGTAAGATATAGATATGCAAATTTATGTAATTAATTAAAGGTTATCTATATGCCCATATACATGTATATTATCAGAATGATAACCACAGGCATTTATCTAGTTCTGCTTGTCTATTGTGTCTTTTTCAATGCAACACCATATCCTTGGAAGCCTTTCAATGTGCTGCTGACAGAAATATATACAAGCCCAGAGAAAAGGAGAAAACTGCATATTCACTAGTAACATGAAAATTGACTGATTTATGAGTTGTCCAGCTGATTTTTCCTCTGAGTTATGTTGACTCCTCTCTCTCTATCAGTACAAACAATTGTAAAGATCAAGGTCAACTCCACATTTACATTTGAGGAGAACCACTCTTCCCTCCTCTTTTGCTCCTCTGAGTTCATGGCATAATTTTATTTTTTAAGAAAATAAAGACAACTCTAACAAGTGTATCTCCACATTTCCGGCCACTGTCTCTCCCAGACCTCAGTAAGTGATTTTCAGGTGGTTATGGAATACTCATAAATACAAACCAACCACATTTTTCATTAAATGCTGAAGGCCTAAGATACTGTGCCATATTGCTGCCCTGCTGTACTGGCCCTGACAAGGAAGATTACTGAGAATACCTTGGATACTTCATGAAATTGTGTAATGGCTCCAGAATACTTGATATAAACAAAGATTAGTGCTTGGCTGTGGCAGTATCCTATTTAGGCCAGTGCCCATTTAGACTGTTTTCCCTCTATTTCTTTGTGAGTTCAGGTCTACAAAAGCAAAACAGTATTTCAGCTGGTGCATTTCTAGGGGATTATTGCTCTTGACGGGTGGTTAAACATCATTCAATGCATGCAATGATTGCCCAAATATGCACTGCCTATTGTGCTTTAGTGTTTAAATAGAGCACTGTGAGGATAAGTTTGTTTGAAGTAAGGAAGTCTTAGCAGCAGTGTTTATATGTGAAAGTGCATAAACACCATTATTTCTGTGGAGCCAGAAGTGGAATTCCTTCTCTAGAGCTGGTTCTGCCTGAACACGCGCTTAAGTTTTGTGTCATACCCAGCTGATCACAGAATCATGAAATTGTAATTATTAGTGACAGAGAAACCTATTAGGTAAGTCCCGTGGGGACCAGCAACAGACCCACTGACAGTAATCTCTCGTAATAAATGTAGTTATACAGCTAATGTAAGTAATTGGAACTTTCTATCTCTCTATCCAGTTAATTCTGCCTGAATGCAGGCTTACGTTTTGTATTATACCCAGATGATCAGAGAATCCCAAAATCAGAATTATTAGTGATAGAAAAACCCATTACGTAAGTCTCCCAGGGAGCTGCATGGCATCATTGACACAGTAATCTCTCATGATAAATGCAGTTATACAGCTAATTTTAGCAACTGGGTCTTTCTTCAAACAAATTTATTACTTCTGAGGCCATTTGTATCTGATGTCACTACAAGAGAATTGTTCTGCAGCACGACTTCAGCTTTGTTAGTGAGGAAGGAACACGAACACTGGTACAGCAGTGCTGTATTTGGAGCAGAATATTGGCTTAAAGAGAATGGCAAAGATATAACAAATCAGCTTTTGTTCTTGTTTTTCCAGGCAGGATGTTTGCCTCTGCTAACTAATTACATAACCAATGGCTTTGCTTAGTCTTAAATGTCATGCTCTTGGTGGTGTGAATGGTGTACACAGCTACACTTGTGCCTTCAACACACAATATCTTTTGTGTTTCTTCCTCTTTTCCTGTGGATTTTTAGGGTTGGGCAAATCATTTGTTTCATATTCCACCTGAAACTCTCCAAGGACATGTGTAGGCTGTATCTCCACTGGGAAATAATCACAGGTGAAATGACTGACAGTGTGTATGTGCAGAAATCCAACCTGCAGCTGGAGAGCCACACTTAAATCAGTGTGTGGCTGCCATGCACACACGGGCCTGTCCCTGGGTATGATCAGTACAACAAGCAGCTTATCTCAGGATTTCTCAACCTGGAAATCATTTTCTCATTCCACACTGCAGAAAATTATGAGCTCAATGCCCTGCCAAGTCACTAAAGAAGCAAATGCTCCAGAGCAGGATGGCTCTGCTCATGAAAGCCAAAGGTGTCCGCACCCCTGATGTGGAACTCCAGTTCCCCGTGGCACAGTTAAGTTCAGTCTAAAACCCCATGAGCAACAGGATTTTATCTCTCTTAGGATAGAAACAGGAAGGCATTCCACCTGCCTAAACAGCATTTTCCTACTCCTCTGGCTGAAAAGTGGAGGCAACCAAACAAAAGGCTGAAGCTGACCCTCAGGTTGTACTCTGAGCGATCCTAGGCCCTGAAAATCTGGTGTGACCATCTTCTGTTAAATGCTGACAGTGGGGTTCTGCTCCTCCCTAAACAACTGAGAGCTGCCAAACTCCTAGGCACCAATTATCTGATTGTGCCTCTGCTGTGAACAGGGTTGCATCTGCGTGGTCTTTTTGGTGACCATAGAGGTGACCCCAGGGACACCTTTGGAGGTGTCCACATTGACCAGGTTGCCAGGAAAAGGCAGACCTGCCTGGTGACACCTGATTTCTCACAGTTATCCTTGGCCTCTCCATCAGCTCTGTGCATTGCCAGCTGGTTTGCTTGATCCTGTTACCAGTTCCTGCTGCTCCAACTCAGCTCTGTGCAGCAGAGTTTCCCTGTGGGAGATTAAAGCCCTCATATAAAGCCAGTGAGGAACCTAGATTCTGATGCAATCCTCCTGCAGGTGTGAAAAAACAGATTAATCACTTTTTTTTTTTTTTTTAATTGAGGCTGAAGGTGTGTTGTTTGTTTGATTTAATACCAGACAGAGGAGTGCAAGTAGAGAAACTGACAGCTTGGATGAGCTTATGGAAGGGGTGGGAGGAAAATGAGGTGTCAGGTTTTGAGATTGTCGTGTCTGCACGTTTTCACTGTGATTATCTTTTGTTATCAGTGTTCAGAAAGAGTAATTTGATGTCTGTCCTAGACCTCAGGGCATGGTGGCTATGTTGACACACATGATTTCAGGGTAAAAGGCTGTAGGAAAGGCAGAATAAAAAAACCAGTAAATAGTATAAATGGTAAAACTACCATCCTCATAACACTTGCAAGAATTATATGTCTCTTTGCTGTGGACAGGCATCAAATCTGTATGCAAGCTACAGAATAGCAACTGTTAATTGGATGATTTTCGTAGGTAGAATGAAGAGGAGACCAAGATTTACACAAATTTTACAGAGATGAAAAATGAGACCTTCAAGTATGCACAAATAATAAAGACCTTGGGTTTCCTGTTGTTCTAAAAGATAACCTAGAGCATAACATTGTAATATGTTCAATAAATGGTGATTTAGCTAAAATTTCAGAATAATACCACTTTTTTTTTTCTTTTTTTTTGCTTGTGCTGAATGACTTCCATCCCCCACAAGTTCTTTAAGGTTATTGCACCTCAGAAATCTTAACATATACACACATGGCCAATATAGGGACTAAAATGCAAGTCACAAACACCCACCTGATCCACATAGATGAGTTTTATCAAGTCAATCTAACTATATTCAGTAATCTGAAAAAAAAAAATTAAAAACCAAAAACCAAACCAACCAAAAAAACCAAAAATACAACCAACAATCAAGCTGGTTATATGAAAAAAGGTTTACAAACTTAAAGAAAATAGGAAATGTGAGTACTTCTTCTTGTTTAAAAAAATGCCTAGTTCACAGAGAAAATAATTAATACAGTGTCACACAGTTTAGATAGATATTAGAGTTCATGTTATCTATGGAGGCTCCATCTCCAGTCAGCTGAAGGATACAGAGGAGCCAGAGGTTTGCTTATCTAGTTCTGCTACCAGTGTCTAGGAACTGTCCTTGTTTTTCACAGAGACAAAATTTGATGAGTGAGAACAGCAACACGCACAGATTCCAAAACTGGGGGTGATAGCAAAGAACAGAAAATAACTAGATAAAGGACAAGCAGATCTAGTTTGGTTTTTTTTTTTTAATGAGCTGCAAAGGGAATGTATACAATATTTCAGGCAGATGATGCAGGTTCAAACAGTGGCAATATTAATGTTTTTGACCACTATAATCTTTTGGCTTGGTGCAAATAAAGGAAAGGATATGTTTAGAGCCTGTGGTAAGAGATGGCCTTGTTTCCACAGGGATCAATTAGTCAACTTCAGGTAAATCCAAGACAGAGATACAGTTGCTTGAAGATATAATGCAAATTTGCCACATTCACATTAAAAATAGTTTGCCAAAAGTCTTTCTCATAATGAGAAGCCTTTAGATACTTCCATGCCTAAAAGATCACACTTAAAACACAAAAAGACACAATCATGGAAGAAGAACATTTAGCAAAGAAGATGGGCCTGTGGGGTAAATAAAATGGAAAATTAGGATGGCAGTTAAAGCCTTTTATTAACTATCATATAAATAACATATCCTGTAACAACAACAACAACAACAACCAAAGCATTTTATTTGAAAATAATCCTGGTGGAGAGGGCATACAGAAGATCTTGTCTTCACTGCATCAGTTTCTAAATCCTGGCATTTGTATTTCCTCTTCCAGACAGTGACTAAAAGTTTTATTATGCCCCTCAGAGGTGTAACTCAAAGGATGGTAGCTATTAAAATTGTTTCCACAAAGATTCTCTGGCATGTTCAGGCCCAAATGCCACCATTATGCAGCTATTCAGTGGAATTAATGGAAGCTGTGGTAGCACGGCAGCTTTTGGTGGTCCTTTCTGACTTTGAAGCACTGCAATGTAAAAATCCCTAGGAAATTAAAAGCAGCTTGTTGTGGAAAGAAAGTGGGGAGGGAGACATGGGGAAGGAGGGGAAACTTCTGTGCCTGGAAATACCTGTTCTAGGTGGGGGTTCAGGGAGTGTTTTAAAAATTCTTTTATTAGTCACACTGTCAGCCCTGGATGAGATTTGTGAACTCTGTATGATTTATATGAGACTTGTATTTGTCTCAAAAGTCACCCCCTCCCTCCCTGTGGTGGAACATCTCCCAGACTTGCCTGGAGCTTTATTTTTATCTGATATTGTAAGCAGTGAAGATTGCATCTTTTTCTGCCAACAAATGAAGAAAATTATCAAAATTGCTTCATGAAATGGAAAGCAACATGATACATGATTATTCTTCTTTGTTGCTTAATGATTTGGTCATCCTTTCTTCAGCACTGACATCTACAGAGTTCTACCATTGTGCAGATCACAGGGTCTATAAATATTTAACAGTTTATCACATTAAGCTGTAGCAACGTCTCCAAAATTAGAGGAAAAATGAGAAAATATACCCTGTTTGTCATTTCTGAGCAACTCTGTGTTTCACTAGCTAATTAATTTATCACTTTTCAGGTCAGTTGTTTTTACTATTCTCAAATCAAACACTTTTTTGAACAGAAATTGATATTTGTTTGTCTGATTATAGCACTGAAGGTTTTTTTAAACCAAATTCATGCAAATTGAATCCAAAATGATGGCTGAACTTTTGTTAATTAAAGCTCAATTCATGAGGCCAATACATTCTTTAACTCATAAACCCCATTAAGTGTTGCTAAAATCCTCCTTCTGTCTGGGGCAGTTTATTTCTTAGCTTTTTAAGAGCACTAAAACAAACTCTGCTTGGTTTGTCCCACTAACTGACAAGTTAAAATTCCTGTAAAAAAAAAAAAACCCCGTGAAGATTTTTTTTTTGCCCAAATATGCTTTTTTGGAGGAAAAAAATATCAAAATTTAAAAGTTCAAAAATTTAAAAGTTAAGTGGATTATTACAACTTAAAATTAGGTGACACCAATGGGATATGAGTGCTCAAGGACAGGGCTGCCAACTAGAGAGACCTAAAGAAGTGGAAGGAATAAACAAACAGGAACCTCATGAAATTCAAGAAAAACAAATGCAGTCCTGACTTGGGATTGAATAACCTGGTCTGATCATGCCTATGAGCTGCACATTGTATCAGGAACCTCTGAAGCTCCCTCTTGCTAGGAATTATTTAAATATCTTATCAATTGAGTTGAATTTTATTCCTTAAACACATTAAGGTCTTAAATAAACAAGTTTAAATATATTTTTTCATTAAATTTGGGGGTTTTTTTTAATATCTGAAAAGCCTTGTGGTAAAACATGCTAATTTCAAGTCCCATATGACCTAGTTTTCCTTGTTGATTATGTTTGATCTCTCTTTATCTGGAGTGATATATGAAAGTATCTTGGCACTGGCTGTGCAGACTGAGAAAGCCAAGGTCGTGCTCTTGTTTTCTCTCCCCATCTCTCCTCTGATGTGAAGGCTTTATTAACTGCCTGGCCTGCTGCAGTTAGCTAATATGCACCAAACCAGTTTTCCCTGCAAGCCAGATGTAAAAGGAAAATCACATTCATGGAAGCTTTCTCTGATTTATCAGTCAAACCCGAGCCAAGGGGCCGTGTGGCCTTCTCTGTCCCTGCTGTGTCCGGCTGCCATTAATCAAGTCAGGCCAAACTCACAAACCACAGAGAAAACCAGCCGACAGCAGCCTGACCACACCAGGAAGCTGCTAAGGCACTTTGGGCGGATGCTGTGATTAAACAGGTGAAGAATTTGGACCAGATATGGAGTGGTTGTGCAGGCTCATGACACCACCAGCGCTGACAGGAGCAGCGGGGTAATGGCGGCACCTCCCTCATTTCAGCATCGCTGCTGCTGCCGCCTTGGTGCTGCCTTTCCCACAAGGGTCACCAGCTGGGAAGGGCCATCTTTGTTTTGTTTTTCTTGGTGTCACCATTTATTGCTCAGAACCTGCTGTGTTCCTACCCAGGGCTGCAGCTTGGCAGCAGAAGAGGCCTCAGGTTTGCCCTGTCCTTGCTGGGAAGGATGGACGGCCCATGATGGAGCAGGAGGCCGAGTCCTTCCCAGGGAAGAACCCCTGGAAAGTGGTTAACAGCTATTTTATTAAAGAGTTTTTAAATTAAAGAGTATTTCATTAAACAGCTGTTTAAAACTAGAGTTGTCCAAGTATTGAACACTGAACCCCTGAGAGGAGGAGGCACACCTCCAGCAGGTTGTATGCACAGCATGTTTCCATTTAAATAAAGAAGCCCATTTTTAGGAATTGCGTGGAGCTGCCATTCCACAACAGTGGAAATTCGCATACTCGAGACCAAATTTTGCACCATTTCACATCTTTGTGTAAGAGGAAAACACCTTGGGAAGAGGAGAAGCAGACTGCTGGTCCCCAACAGCAGCATCTCTAGGCCAAAATCTGTACAGGGATGATACAACAAACAAACAAACAAACAAAACCAAAACACAAACAAAAAATGCAAAACAGCAACAAAAAACCCAACAAAACCAGAAAACAAAACCAAAAAAACCCCAAAACAAAACAAAAAAACCCCAAACTACCCCCCCCCCAACCCCCCCCCAAAAAAACCAAAACCAAAACAAACCTGACACAAAGCCGAGCCTCAGGTTAAACTTAAAAAGCAGCACATGGTCCTCAAAAAAGGGAGGCTTAGCACGGGTGAAATTGTGTTTTACTCAGTAATGAATCCACAGACAGCAGAGCACCAGAAACACATCCTTCTGCAGCTGCACTGTCTCCCAGCTCCATGGATGAGCAGGGGGATCTGTGCTTGTGCTGCATCTGACAGAGAACTTTGTAGGGTAGTGCAGAACTGCTTCTGCAGCCCACTAAATCCATAAAAAAAAAAAACAATTGCTTCCATATTTAACTGCAAATAATGCCCAATGACAGTCTGTGTGGGTGCAGGCAATTACTGTGTTCTCTGCATGGTGTGAATTCCTCCTGTCACTGAGGGCTGCAAAACTGAGTGTGAAGGAAAGCTTACCTGGAACCCAGGTTTTTATGGGATGCAGAGTAGAATTCATGGGGTGGAAATAAAAAAAAAAAGACAACTCATTCGAATAAACCTTAATTTTTAAAGTGGATCTGTGTGGGGAAAAATAATTTTATTAATCCTAATATCAGTTCTTCATGCAGAACAGGCTCATTTCCATTTTGATTTACTGAGAAGTGATTTCAACAGATTTTAAAAGAAGATAAATATTGTGGATGTGGTTCCTGATTTTTTTTCCTTTTAAAAATGCTTTACATAAAACTAAAATGTCAATTATAGTTTTAGCCTGCTAGCTCAAATCAGACAGATTTACAAGACCAAGTGTCACAAAGAATATTTGGAAATAGTCGTCATTAAAGGAAAATCTTTATATATCTTTATAATCTTTAACTATATCTGCCAGAAATCAGGCATGTTCTAGAATAGCATAAAAGAACCAAGATCCCAGACCTTGAAAGCCCCAAGAGCTGAGAATAAATCTCATCTATGGTAGCTACAGTAAAATAAAGAAATTTGTGCCAAACCATTTTGCCTGAGCTACATGTAGTCATTTAAGGACAGCATTGCAAAACCTAAATATTTGTCTTCCTTGAGACAAGTTATGTGATATTTCCTGCAGAACATTTGCACAAAGAATCTAAAGATTCAGTATGAGCAGGAAAAAAGCCTGACATTAATCCAACACATGCAGCTCTTTTTTACCCAGGAAAAATCCTTCAAAATGTTAAAGTAACATTTCATGGCTGCAGATACAACTATTTAGCCAAGTTCCAAGGAAGACTAAATTAAACACTGACAAGAAAAAAAAATAGAAGAAACTGTGCTTTTAAGCAGAGCTCACAACCTGGGAAAGATCACCAGGCCACATTTGAGAACAGATTAATTAATCCTTAGCTAATTACCCTGCAAGGTTCAGCTGAGCTGCCAGCACCACTAACAGTCAAGACATATCACAATGGATTGTTCTGTCTGTTTGATAAACTCATTCACTGAACACATTGATTTCTGGCCGTGCATGTACAATAAAACCCAGGCACTCCACAGAGCTACTACTCATCTCATTCAGATCAATTTCTGACTTTTTGTTATGGCTCATTATTTTCAACCCAGTTTTTGCATCATTCTTCCCAGTTTGGGGACAATTCTGGCAGTCAAGACCAGTGTGTTCTAGTTCTTGCTCTGCTGCTCATTATCTCTGCAGTTTAAACAGCTCTGACTTCAGCTGGCCCTGAATCTGCAAAACTTGAATAGTATTTAAAAGTCTCTGGGGGTCTTTTAAAATATAAAGTAATTCTCACAGTGAAATGCCCATACATTGCACAGGGACATAAAAATGTAACATCCCAGAATGTATTCACTTAGTTATAATATCCCACGGCAAGCACACAGTTTGATTTTGATCTGAAATATGCATATAGAGACATCAAAAGAACCGAAAATTTCATTAAAAGAGTGTGAAGATCACACAAGTTTCCTTTTTTTTTCTTTTTTTTTTTAGTTACTTAATAATGTACACATAAATATGGGGGAAAATTGAAGTAATTAAACTTAGTGTAACTTTTTTGACTTAGCAATGAATAAATTACACTCTCACTGAAACTACTGCTTTCTGCAAAATCAGTGAGTGCTTGCACTATCAACCAGTTATTACAACTGACATCAACAAGAATCAAATCCTTTATCAGGATTTGAATCAGGTCCTTTATACTGAAATCTTAACTGCAACTTTATACTTAATCTTAACTTAAGTTTGCAAAATAAGCAAACTTAAGTTTGCTGAATCTTAGTTGAAATATGTTGATGGCTTGCTTTGAGCTAAGGTACACATTGAAGTTTAATTTGGATATTATTTCCTAAAAATCCAGTCCTTAGATTCAGAGCAGTGTTTTCCTTTTCATTTCTGGTTTTGTTAAACAGTAAGACCTTAAAGAAAAACTATTTCTTTAAAGCCTGAGATAAAATGTATCTTGCTACCTGCAGAATAAGAACATACTTTATTTTTAGGAGTATAACAAAACTAGAAAGTAAACATCCTTCTTACTGTGAGCAAGGAAAGAAGTACAGTGTTCATTACATTACACCAAAAAGGAAAACTTAAAAAAAATTAAAAATTCTATGTGTTTTAGACTGTACTCTGACTGCTACTCTATAGAAGAAAGATAATAATCAGAACAAATAATCTGTAACACCCCCAAACTCCACCACATGTTGTTGTTGGGTGTGTCAGCAGCAACTCTGAGTTACTACTTGACTACTATTGCACCAAATTTCTTACTAATTGAGACACAGCAGAAATATCAAAGATTATTGACAGTCCCTCTGGTGTTGTGGTAACATCAGTCATAAAAAGTACATAATTACAGGGATTAAAAGTCACTGGTCTGGCTCAAATTATGGTGAGAGTGTTTGGTGACATTTTAGAAGACAATGTGCAAAGTTCCTGCCTTTACATTGCTGGAGGCTAGCACTGGCTGTTTTGATATAATCTTAAGAGCAGAACAGCATTGGTTCATAGCATGAAGAGACAATAACAGTCTTCAGCTGGCCTCTGGAACCATCACCCATTCTGTTGACATTATCTTCTGGCTTTCTGCAATTGATTTAAAATCAAACAATGGCGTTACATAATGTGCACTACATAAAATTACTGTCTCGTTATTAAAGTTCTCAGCTGACCTTGCCTGTGTATGCAGCCACTTTGTAGCTGGTCTAGAGAGAGACCTCAGATGAAGTTTTCACCCAATTCTCAAGGGCTACATCTTCATTTCTGCATTAATTAAGCTGATCTGACACTGAGTTTGGGCATTTGTGGTCTCACACCTTGAGAAGCTCCAGGGATGCTGCTGTGTCCTCAGTGGTGCTGTCACCACTCTGTTAGGACAAAAAAAAGTGTCTGCATTCCAAGTTAACACAAGTGTTCCCAGCCCAAATGTCCTTGCATTAGTCAAACCTGAAGATATTTGGGAAAATTATAACAGCATATTGTAGTCTGTAGTCATAATTCTGCAATATTTCCAAACCAGCACTGAGTGGGCTCAGGAGTATTTTGTTCAGATGCACCATTACAAGTTTAAAAATTTTCATTTAATAGTCCTTAGGAGATATTTCCTGGCAATTTGTTTAATCTCTTTCAGACTAGGTTTTGGGGGGTTTTTTTGGAGGGGCAGGATGCACAACATGCTGTGGCAATGAGTTCTGCAGCTTGACTGCATTTTGTGTGTAAAATCCACCTTCTTTGCCTCATAAGTGAAATTAATGCTTATTCATTCTTAAATTGGGCAAGACAGTAAATAACCCTCTTCTATTTGCTGTTTTGGTTGTTTTTAGGGGTTTTTTTGTTTTGTTTGTTTGTTTGTTTCATTCCTGGCTTTAAAGTCCTTAATTGTCTCCCTCCTTAGCCATTTGTTTTCCAGGCTGAGATGTGTGTACAGGAAAACTACTCCATACCTTTGCCAATCTTTTGCCCATGTCTCCATAATCTTTGGTTCTACTATATCCTTTTAAGATGGGTAAAATCTTAAAATCATAACAAATAATGCAACATTCAAATTCATACAATATTCAGTGTCATATGTAACAATACTGTGTTATATATGGTAAAACAGGGGGATTTTCATTTCTGTTCCTTTTCTGTTCTGTTCCATGCTTTCTTTTAGTGTTGACAAGAATGGAGCTAATGTTTTCCCAGAAACAGATAAACTATCGTTAACTTAAAGTACTGACCCTGGTCGTTATTTCTCAACTTGGAGTCACTCGCTGCACGTGTACATTAAGGACAATTTTTTCCCCCTGTGCTTTTATCTACACCGTATTTTCTCAGTTATTTTATTGACCACCCTTTTTCCTTCTCTGCTTCCTTATAGCTTGTTTTTACTGACCTGAATTGCTTCATTTTCAAGAGAAAACTGCCACTCTGGTATCACCGTGTTTCTTAAATAATTTATTAACATGCTGAACGGCCTGTCCCACGCCATTAGGACATTTTCCTTTTCTTTATAGGACTGTGAACCACCTGTAACCACATTTTGAGCTCTCAGCAGGGAAAGGTCCTGAAATTCTCTCAGCACTGAAGACAACTTTCTTTTGGTCTTTGCAAACTGAGCAGTTACCAAACCCAGCTGAAGTTGCACATGGCCCAAAACTGACTTTTTTTTCTTGTCTTAAGTACTTATGAATGTAAAGGAAGGTTCACAAGAGCTGAGGCCTTATCTAGCCATCACAATATGTCATATTATCACTGCAATGGCTCTGGGAATCACTCTGCCCATAAAACACCGGCATAATTCAAACAGCCTCAAGTGTTCAGGTGTTTGATGCAAAACACTTTGAAGTTTAATCATGACCATAAACACTTATTGCTTCCCCAACGGTGCATGTGTTCAAAGATCACCTATTCTGTGTGCAGTTCAATGTATGAAAGGACCAGGATAGGAGGGTTTTCCCCATATTTTTATCTAATCTATGTCCTGCAATAATTTCCTGCCTTAATAGGTCATACTGATTTATTTTTGAGTGTTGTACCCTTAAAGAAGTAGAATCCTGTAGAATTTTTCATCTAGAAATCTTAGTGGTACTGGAAACTAAAAGCTTAAAAGGTGACTACAGTGCAGAGGGAGAGCAGGAGAATCAGGGAGGAAGTGGTAATTTTACAATAATAAGTTAAACACTTTTTTAAATCTTTTAAACTTGTAATAGTCCAATGTAATGCATATAATTACGCAGTAATTATATTGCAGTTACAACGTGTATAATTATCTTGTAATTGCATAAATAAGGAAAGTTTAGACCATTGAATAAGTATTTTAAAAGTTTGCTTTTTCGAATTATTTAAACCCAGCACAGGAACTGCAAAGAACTGCCTTCTCTCAAAGATCTTAATATATGTTATAAATTAGGAGTCTTTAAAGTTCATGAATACAGTGGAATTGTATTTTCAACTTGAACTAAGTATTCAAATTATTTTTCTATTTTTTTCAGGTCTGCTGTGGTAACAAGCTGGTAGCTAAAACATGTGAGCAGAAAAAAACCCCACAAAATTTGTAAGTTTTTACTAAACCTTAAGAGTAGAAAATTATCTACCTATTCACACCACCGTGTACTTGTTTTTCTTTACAAAAAGGAAATCTGGCTCAGGGCTCAGATTTGCAAGGTGAGCAGTCAGGATGCCATCAGACCAATATGGAGCATATATAAAACCTGGGAGGCTTATGTTTTATTACAGAGTGTAGAATTATGCATATCTGTAGCTATCAAATTATCATAATTGATATTAAGTCCTACTTATTGATGTTATTTTTTAATATACAGGAAGTTAGAATTGGAAAATTTAAATCTTTTTTGTGTTTGCAGTCTACTGTTGCAATTGCTAAAATTTATTTGAAGTCTGAGGACAAACTCACTAACTCACAAACTCACTAACACTAGCTGCATACCAGCTCAAAATAATGAATTTTGTTTTCCTTACATTCCCTTTTCCAAAGCTTCTTCTTCTGAAGAGCAGTCAATTCTTCTGTGTCATCAAGAATTTAATGAAATTACAAAATTAGAAATTTAGAAATTTTAAGCTAAACTTAACATGTGCTAAGCCAAAGCTACAAAACAAGTTAGTATAATATGAGGGTAGCATACACTTTTGAAATTCTATCAATAGAAATGAATAAATGAAAAATTTGTTGTTTCCTAAATGAAAAGCATCAAAGTAGATGGCAGGGGTTTTTAATACAAATTATACAGGTTGTCTCTCTAGTCCTCCTGAAAGGCATGTATTCCATGGGGTATTAATCCAGGAGATATGAAAGTGTGCCATTCTGAGCTACAAAGTTGGGACTTTTCCACAGAAAACCTCACTTCAGAGAGAAGAAGATGTTCTGGCTGAGAAGGATGACATGTTGATATACTTGTACCTGCATGGTCTTCCTTCACACATAAAATTCCTTCAAGGTCCTGAAGGCAAATTCCTTTTCTGTCTTAGGAGCAAATGAACTGCACATTTTTCACTGAGTGTTCAACAAGGAGAACTGTAATAGGATCCCCAGAGCTGTGCAAGTCTGCAGCACAAGTGACAAAGTTTTCATGAGAATGGCATCAAAAATGTCCTCTGAAAAATACCCCCAGTGTGTTCTCCGTGTGGCTTTTGCTCTCACTGCTGTGCATTTTTAGCTGAACTATCTTTGTGTGCCACAGCTCATGAGGGAAGAGACAGGTCAGGAACACCGCCATAAGAGAGAAGAATATGAAAATATAGAATTTGAACTACTTTCTGCCAGAAGCACATTAGAAGCTCCTGCAGAGACGCAATGACGTCAAAACTGAAACAAAGCACCTTCATTTCAGCAAACTTCCATATCAACAAATATTACTTTTATCAGTGTCAAAAAGCCCCAAACTCCACTATCTGCTGCTGCTTCCTCATCTCTACCCTCTCAAGTGGAAAGCTAAGACTACCAAAAACTACTTTTTGGGGAAATAAGCCCTCTTTGCATCCAGAGGTCATTCTCAATTTTCTGTGAGATCTCTAAAGACCTGGATATTGTTTCAATTGCCTATAAATAAAATCTGGTTTATTTGCATTGAATATATCGGATTACATGCACTAAACATATTAGCAATGCATGTGGAAATTTGTGGGCTAATGGCATTCAGATTTCAGGCTCCTAGCAACCTGCTTTTCTCAACCCCTCTTCTTTGAAGGTTAAGCGTCCCTGCAGCACTATTTTACACTTCTTGAGGATTTGTGGGAAGGAAAGCTTTTAGCCACTTTTAACCACTCCTTTAAGTAGCAGTACGTGAAACCATGGCCATTCATTTCAGTGTCAAAAATGAGTAAGTGCTGACAAATAGACCCTTTTGTTTCCTTTAGGACATTTATGCACAATAGGTTCTATATTTGTTTTCATACTGTAATGTTTTGTATACGTACTGTTTATGCCATGCCTTTGCTCTTTTTTACGGGGTGTGGCTGGTGAAACTGATCCTATGTTGATCTTGTAACTTCGTGGAGTGGACAAAGTTATTTTCCAAGCATTTTCCAAAGTCTGGAAGCCCCGGTGGACAGGATTGCCCATCTCATTCATACCCAAAGGGCAAGCCCAAGAAAGTCGAGGAACATCCTGAAAGTTTGGGCATTTATTTAGAAACTGGATTCAGCTGCAGCCAAAGGAACTCAGAGCAGCACAAAGTGAAAATTTTGCACTGAATTACTTCAAAAAAAGGGGAATGTTGCTTTTGGAACAGAGGGCTATTAAAACTGTGCCAGTTAGAAAGCTGGATTTTGCATTACATTTTGTGCTTTAGTGAGTAACACCTTACAAGTTTGGAGGGGCTGAATGCAGGGTCATATGTAAATAAGGCAAATGCTTTTTTTTTTTTCCCCCAACATAATAGCTTTTTTAGCTTGGATCAGACACTCTGAAATCACTTCTTCGTCCATGGACACAATCTGTAAACTTTCCCTCTCTAATTTACGTAGGTGCATGATTTTGGTTCTGCTTTTGTGTAGTTCCATAGTCATAGTCAAGGTTAAACACTGTGACTAACACAAGACTAAGACTAAATAATAAAACTAGACTAAATAATAAAACTAAAATCCAGTGTGGGTTTACAAACTGGGTCTTCAAGCTCCTTTGCCTACTGGTCTGCTCTGACCAGGAACACTTAGAAAGAGCTGTGCTGGACTCTGAAAAGCCATTCTTGGCTTTTCTGACTTCACTTTAAGGACATTTAGAACAAAAGGAAAGCAAACAAGCTATTTCCAAAACATGTAAAAGTTGTAAAAGTGAATGCATCCTGCAACGGAGACTCTTGTGGGGCAGATGGTGGTATTCTTCCCTCTCACTAGTTCATGTTATGCATTGAACATCTATATTGTTTAGACAGGAGACAAAAATGGAAAGAAAAATATTGGTATATATCTTAGCAAAAGATCCAGATAATTATCTTCCTCACTGAAAAGCTCATCAGTCTTTTATTGTTTGAATTGCTTTGGCCTGCAAATATTTCCAAAATATACATGCTCCCAGAGAAAGGAGGGTTTATGTATTGGATCAGCATGTTTTAAAATTAATTTTCTTCTGATGACATAATTTGCATGAATTACGAAAATCCACTAGAATTTTTCTGGAGATGCAACATTGCCACTTTCATCTTGCTGTAACTAGACAATTTCAGCTTTAGAAAGAGAATGTCTGCACTGAGTGTTGAACTGGTCTGCCTATGAATTTGGCAGCTTTCCTTCCATAAATCCCTCTCTGGGAGAAAAAACCCTGAATTTTAGCTTGTGATAAACTTACTGGAGAAAAAAAGTATGGAATATAATCCAGTGCTAGAGTTTCTGATTTCAGGCTTTGGATGTGTACTTTCCTCATTCCTCACACAGGCCGTTTTTAACCCAAAAGCTTGAACTAAAAATTCTGTTTGCTTTCAGAATGTGGGACTGTACCCCACGGCTTGATAAATATAAAGAGCTGATGAGTGATGCTGCAGCAAGGAAATTCCAACGAGCCTGCTCTGGCTGCCAGGGTGTTGCCATGCCACTTCTGTGTTGCTGGAAGGTGCCATTGTAAAACACTCATATTACACAGGCTTCCAGCGCTGCTGACATTTGATTTGGAACAGCAGCTTGTGAGAGAGTTTGGGGGGGGCTGAGTAGCACACACAGCTTTTCCCCCAGCCCTTCATCATTTGACACAGAGGGTGTCCAAATGCAACCTAATCGCTGCAATAAATATTCACCTGTTTACCAGTGGATGCTGAGGCTCTGCACTCTGTGTGTCTGAATGCTACTCCAAGCAGTTACTGCTCAGTTTTGCACAGCTGCAAATTACAGAAAAGCCCTCTGAGTTATCAGATTATATAATTTCCTCTAAAGCACTGCACCACAGTGTCTGCAACATGGTGCAGAGGTCCATGCTTCAGTAAGGTGATGATTTTGTGATTCTTCTTTTCTTTTTTCTTTTCTTTCCTTTTTTTTTTTTTTTTTTTTTTGTGCTGTTGAAGAGAGGGAAATTGTGGGGAAAAAAAATCAGTTGTTCTGAGTGATCTGTCCTGTATCTTTACTGCACATTTGGCTGAGTTAAAGCAGAGATTCTTGCCATGGTATTGTGCAGCCAGTGAGACAAGTTAGCCCAGTTTGCAGTGCCACTTCACCTGGATAGGAGGGTTTTATTTGACAGGGCAAAGACAAAAGGGCAGGATCTCTGACAATACCACCAGAATGAGAAAAGCTATTCTCACAGCCTCTCCTGGGACCACAGATTACAACTGCTGTATTTGATATAGCAATCAAATATATTTGACATAACCTCACCACAGCTGAGCAAACAGTGAGCAAAGTGAGCAGCAGAAAATCTTCATCAAGCAGCAGCTTCAGCCACAGCTTGGTTCTGCCAGTGCCAGGGAGGAAGATGGTGGAAGAAAACAATTTCCCAGACACAGCTGTCACAGGTTTTGACATAAAAATGAATTGCTGTGCAGATACAGTGATGCCTAAGCCAATTTCTCTGTGACTGCATATAGGATATCTATTGATTTATGTAAATGTGGGCACTTCACCTGTGGCACCCATGTTACAATGAAAAGCTAGAACTAAGCTCTGTTTGTGGAGGAGACTGCAGGAGAGTATGGTAGGGTAGTTGTGAGCTTTACAAAGTGTAAGGGCAACTAAAAATATTTTTATATGTAACACCAAAAATAGGGGCAGTCTGAATTTTTGAATTTAACTTTGTGCTGATTATTCTAAGCAAACCAAACCAGATCTAACATCCCATGTGAGTGAGTTGATATGCACAGGACATTATCCCAGCTGCTTCCTTCGTGGTGGCAAGGATGCTTTGATTCATCTCAGTCAGGTTCCTGCAGTGCTGCTGCAATATCTGACAATAGCAGTCCCTAAGCACTGCTTTTCCTGCGAGGATTCTCTTTGGCAGACACTCAACAGCATTGACAGGATCCCTGAAACCCTTCAAAAGCAACAAAATCATAGGAGGCAGCCTGAACTGATCCCATGGTGTAACAGCACATGTGGGGGATTAAAATAAAGCAAACCAACCAAACAAAATCAAAATGTAACATTTCAGGGAAAATCTTGATCCTGATCCATTTGAAATCATGAAGGCTCTTCTGCAGATGTCACTTGGAGGTAATTAGAAGGTAATTAGAAAATAATTAGAAGGTTGTTTTTTTTAAAAAAATTGTCCAACTGCTAAATCATGTGTCCCATTTTATTCCCCTATTTTTTCTTGTCTTCCTTAATCCTGGTTCTCCAAGTCCTATTGTATAATTATTATATACTCAATTTTTGTCTGTTGCCCTTTTTTCAGTAGAGATGACCATAACTTTGTGAATTATTTACTTTAGAATTCTTGTTCTATATTCCCAAAACAAAATAATTCCATATACTTTGAGCACAACTTCGTACCACAGTTAAAAGTGTACAGGAACTTGCATAAGGTATTTTTTAATAGTGTTATGTCAACACTACTTGGATTGAAACCTTCTATTGCAAGCAAAAATATGTTTATTCAACTTACAGATATCTTTTTATGTGTAGTTTATATTAAACACATTCATGACTTTTCCATGACTTTTGACTTTAGTGTGAGTGTGGCCTCTTTGCTGTTTGAGACCATCAAAACTTCTCTCTTTTTGCCAGCAGGACAAAGAACCAATATCTTCTCTACTCCAGCTTGTGCATTCATGTCATCTGAAGAATGCAAGTTCCATCAAATCAAACTATTTACCTTCTTAAAGTGCTACACTGTGCTAAAGTGCTTTACAGGTTAGTGTGTGTAATTACCTTTGATCTCTACTAACTTAAAGGAAAAAGCAAAGAATCTATCCTCCATGCATTCCAGAAAAAAAAATCCAAAAAATGACCAGCACTCTTCCATTTGAAAGTGTGTTTGCTGCTGTTCCTTTTTTAGGAACAGGAATTTCTTTAGAAATCAGGAATAAATCGGATCAAGGTCCTTTTTTTTCTTGTGACATTAGACTAAAACTCTGCCACTCACAAATTATTACGTGTCTTCATCAGTGCTTACTGTATTTAAAAATTGCATTCAAACTTTTGTCAGTAGTCAGAAATCTGCATTAAAATTGTGAGGGAAATGAGTAAAATGGTAGTTTCTGTGCCATTCTGCTCTATTCACCATGATTAAAGACAGACAGATCTGTACCTTTTTGGAAGGTTTGGGGAAGCTGTTCTACACTTACATGGTCAAGGCTTTTGTTATGTAATACGAATATAAATTTGTGATTTTCTGCTAACCCAGAAACAAACCCAAATAACATGGAAATTCTTAATTAGCCACATTAATAATAAAATCTAGGTGTCACTGAGAGGCTGCCTTAGGTGTGACTTAGTTGTCAGTCTGATGAGGAACTAGACTTTGAATTCTTTGAGCCTTGTGAAATCTTTAAAATGTGATGTAGATGGGAAAGGGTTACAGAGACTGTTGATATCCAACCCTTCTGCTCCTAAAAATTTAATCACTGTGAAGGAATTAGGTGAGGCTCGAAGAACTTGTTTGGCTGCAAAGTGTCATCAACACAGCCTGAATTGTAACTTTTTTGTGCTGGACCCAGACAAGCAGAGGTAGATGAAATCTTTCATTAGAACAGGAATGCACATAATTATGCAACAGCTTCTGTCAGTGACCTGACCTTTTCAGCTTGCTTTCTGTCTTCAGCTCAAAAGGTATTAGATGTTTTCAACCTATACATTAATGTGCCATTTTATACTCATAGTGGGTCTTCATGCTGTTTGCCCTCTAGATAATTAATGTGGTGTCCTGGCTGTGGTCTGTGAGCACAGGGCAGTTTCAGGAAAAAACTGAATAAAAAATGATAGCTCTGGAGCTGGTCGCAGTTTATTATGAACTGAAGAGATGAATTTATAGCCATTTTCTGTCCTTCCTACTTAAAAAATCAAAGTGAACATAAGAGGAAAAAAATAACCAACCAACCAATGAACCAACCAATAGCAACCCAACAAAAAGCCAAACCAACAATCAAACAGCCCAAAAAAAAACCAATGAAAAACAAAACAAAACCAACAAAACTCAAAACAAAACAAAAAAACCCAGCCAAACGAAAAAGGCCTCACCAAACAAACAAACACAAGGAAAGAAGGTGAACTGTAACAATAATTATTATATATAGTATATATATGGTATAGATTAAACTGTATGTGATTTGGTTCTGATTTTTTTCCCCAATTCATCATTCACTGAATTATTTCTTAACATTTTTTTTCAGCAAACAAATTCAATGCTTTTTGGTTGTCTAAGTAAAACAGATTCAGGGATTCCCAGTGGTTATACCACCTCTTTCTATCTCAGGAGCTGAATTTTTTGACACAACAGCCTCTCCAATGAGGTTTCAATTAACTGGAGCCATATTCATATCCCTCAACCAGTACAAAAATTAAATTATGAGTCTACTGATGAAGGACTTTGTGTGTCTTGGAAAACAAACACCAACTCCCTCATCAATGTAAGAAGCCTTAAAAGTGAAACTTGCTGGTGATGCCACAGTAATGGCCTAGAAGGACTGATTTTCATGTTAAATGCACTCAAAATATTTTGCTAAGGGAAAAGAATATGCTTTGCTGCCTGTAGGCTCTAAATCTGTGTAAATTATAGGAGAAAAAAGAGCCACCCTGAGTGCTAAAATTCTTGGCCTTGATTCTTTCTCACTACCTTTGGGAAATAATTCCAGAACAATTGGAAAAATAATTCCAAAATAATTAAAAAAAAAAAAAAAATTCCACAACAAATTCAGCAGGAATCTCCCTTTTTCCTGAAGAGTTGTAGAGGTGGCTGAAATATGTTACTGCAGCACAGAAGACAAATTGCCAGAAGCAGGAGAAATATTAACTGTGCTAGTGTTTGCAAGGATGCACTGGGTGGGTGCATTCTCATATTACATATTATCTGTTAGTCTGATAGAGTCTGATAGATCTCACTATCAACTACATTCCTACCCAGTGTTACTCTTTGTTTCAGCAACTTCTGTCATTTACACTGTCATTTAATCAACTAATCTACTACATTTATTGCTGCTTAATGACTGTTTTGCTAGTGCTTAGTGCTTGCCCAAAACGGTATTGTTTCTTCACTGTAAAGCCTTTAAAATTGGTGCCAAGTTCAATGTGCTGCATGGTTCAACCTTTGCTTCATCTCCTCATTCTCCTTCTCCCATTGTACACCTGTAAACAAAATCAGCTGTCCAAAGGGATATTCCAGGCATATGAATTCATGCTCAGAAATTTGGTTAAAATAAATGGTCAGTTTCAAGATCAAGCCATTTAAAAAAAAAAAAAATTGAAGGACAATGTGTATTTCTACAATTTTAGTTGCAGTTACAATTCACAGTTCCCTTTTGGCAGGCTGGTGAGGACCTAAATTGACAGATTTCTTGGTTATTTTTCTTCCAGGAAAAGGGAGGCATCTTGCCATAGCTGTCCCCAAAAGCATGGATCTTAGGTGCCCAGTTTTTATTTTATGTAATATCACATCCTGCTGTGTTTTCATGCCACAGGGCTGTGTTTGCTTCAGAAATACCACATTTCCTTTGCTTTTGCTGAAAAAGCTGGAATACCAGCAATGTTTTATTGGGCTGAAAGGAGAGCTGCATATTTGCTGAGGATCCTTTCACAGACTTTTCCCCAGTACAGAGGTCTTTTTCCAAGCTTAAGGACTGAGCTCCACCCACATTTGGGTGGGAAGGTTGAAACGGGTTTTAAAACACTTGACTAACCAGGTCTAGTCCAAACTGTGCATTCAGCTGTTCCTTGCTCCACTCAACAGCTGCTTGACCCTGTAGTGCTGCTGCTTAGTTTCTTGATTTCTTCTTTCTACCTTTATTAGTGTAATAAAATACTTTTTTGATAATTCCGAAGCCTCCAAATTGAGTCTTCAACCTCAGGCCTACCACAAGAAGGCCTGGAAGCTGCCAGGTATTGACATTTTAAATATTCAATTGTGCTGTCCACAAAGCTCTTCTGCTGTAATCACTGTCCTGAATGGTGGTTCCTTCAGCAAGGTTCTGATTCCACACACAGGAAATTAAAGTCATGACCACGTGCCACTGCTGCGGAAGAGAAAATTTAATAGACTCCTGTCAGAAATGGATGGTGAGAGAGAATCTTTCAGAGTCTTTCTGTGCCATAAAAACTGCAAATGTGACATGTGTTTAAACGTTTTCGTGGTGTTCAAGGTGTGCCTGGGAGAGAGAAAAAATTGTTTTCTTTCTTCATTGAAAGAAAGCTGTTTGTTTGTGGCACTTTCTGAATCACTCATCCTCCAGGATCACTGCTGGCACAAAAGAATGAAGGAAGCAAACTGGCTGCCCAAGGACTTAAACACAAACAGCAATTCCATGTACACTTTGCAGAAGTTTACCTCATTTGATAAATAAACACACATAAAATCATTATTTAAAGTATATAAAACAAGTTTGTTTGCTTTTTTCATTGTTTTGTGCCAGCAGTGAATAAGTACAAGAAAACTCAAAAAAAATCCATGCAAAATCAATTGCAAATACTGCTTTTATATATTTATTTTGGATACTGATTTTATATGTATTTATTTATCCAGTGAGGTAGATTTCTGCAGAGTGCACACGGAATTGCTGTTCTTTGTGTGTTTAACTCCTCGGGCAGCCAGTTTGCTTCCTCCTTTGTTTTGTGCCAGCGGTGATCCTGGAGGATGAGTGATTCAGAAAGTGCCACAAACACAAAACCATTGTCAGAATGACAGAACTGTCAGGGCTGGAAATCACCTCTAAGGCCACCAAATCCAACCATTAGCCCAGCACGGCCATGTTCACCTGTCCCCAAGTGCCACATCCACACATTCGGGGTTTTTTAAAGATTTCCAGGGATGATAATCCCAATGCTTCCCCAGGCAGCCTCTTCCAAAGCCTCACCATCATTTCAGTGAAGAGAATTCTCCCAGTGTCCAGTCTAAATCTCCCCTGGCACAAGGCAAGGTCATTTCTTCTCATTCTGGTTCCACTCTCCTGTCAGGGAGCTGTAAAGAACCAAAATTACCCCTGAGCTTCCTTTTCTCCGTGTCAAACAATGGTGTGGGGAGGAAAAAAAAAGGGCTCAAGACTTGGCAGGTGTGATGCTGCCATTTTGCACTCCCCAGAACAGATTAAAAACACAGGATACCTTTCTTTGCCCTGGTTATCAGAAGATCTTTTGCTTTTTGCTACATGCACCTTCAGAAACCTCCGAAAATATTTTTCCCTAAGTGGAATGTTGACTTTGGAAAGAGCCAGAGTGGGAGTATCCATTAAAAGTCTCTGCAATTTAGAGCTATATTTGTATTTCTAATTGTGCTAAATTCTTGGCTAATAAAATAATTATGAAAATACAGCATACTCAAACATACTCTTGAATTAAATTACATAAGTAAACACACATTCATTATTACTTAATCTTCTTGTTTATCCAGACAAACTCATCAGATAGCTTACAAAAACAAGACAAACAGAAAGCAGACTATATGGTGTAGACTTTACTTTTTTTTTTTAACCTAAAAATGTTTATAGAATTACTCCTGGCTAAATTGGTACTAAATGTTTTTACCTTTCATCATTTTAAATTAACAGCAAGCATCTTGAATTTAAATTCATTTGAATAATTTCTTTAAATTACTCTAAAGCTCTCAAAAATTAACAGTGAAAAAAGTGAAGTAAAACAGCGTCAAACCAGAAATTTAAATGGATGAAAATTTCCCATACATGCAAGAAAATGTTTACTTGCAGTGTGAGACACAGATGATATCTCTAGCATGTATTGCAACACTCAGAGAAGAAGAAAACATTTAATAAAGTAATTTCATGGTTTTTAATGTGACAATTTTAACTGCTATGGCTTTTATGCTTATGTAATTTCTTTTTCATCAGACACCCTCATATGAAGGCTACCTCACCTAAATAACCCCCTCATTAATGTCCTGTATTAATTAGATGGCAATTGACACACTCATTCTGAGTCATCTTTAGAATGCTACCAGCAATGGCTTTTCTTTTTCTCTTTATTTTTAGTTTTTTCAATAGAAAGTCCTTCAAGGTGAATATGCAGTTCTGGGGTTTTCCTCTCTGCTTGCCATCATTTTCCCAGTGCATCAGTAAACAACTCTGCTGACACAGAAATTACAGAGAGGGAGGTGGAAGAGAAACGAGATTTATTTGGGAAAATTCTTGAATGTGGCAGGGACAAGTCGTGCTAAAAAAAAATCATAATCCATTCTATAGCATTTGTTCCTCACAGAAAATCACTCTGAATGTAAAAAGAGCAGGAGAGGCCAGGAAAAACTTCTCCACAAGGACAAAATGACCTCACAGAGATTCTGCAGCAGAGAAAGAAAAGTCTCTCAGTTCCTTCTCGTGTGCACGCCCCCGCCAAGAAGCTTCTTATTAATCCTGATCCTGATGCTGATTTACCACAGAAATTTCAGTAGGGATCTGGTGCACCCAGTTTGCAGTAAATTGCATCTTCAGTTGGCTGACAGTTCATATTTCATTGAAGCTCTGTACAGCTGAGGAACATCCACATTTTAAAATAGACCATAGGACTTTAAAATAGACTTTACAGATTTTATCCCCATCATTTTCAAAATGGACCAAGCTAACTTAAAAGTTTCTAGTACTGTAACTTTTAGCAAAAAAGGGGAAGCCTCCTTATCACTTGCTGCTTATCAGGGTAAGGATCTAAGAATTGGGATTTGGCCTCATTTTCTTGATTTTCATCCCTAAACAGTGCTGGTCCTTTCTAACAACAACAACAACAAAATTGTCAGAAGTTTGAATATATAAGGATGTAATAATTAGTTTTAAGGCTTTGGTCTACAGAGCAGGTAAGATAAATAATACTTTTCTTAGCTGAGACCTTTTTTTTTTTTTTTTCCACATGTAATAAGATGAGACAGGTCCTGATAGCTAAGTGGGAAAATGTCTTCAAAGTTAACAAAAAGAAAAAAAAAGAAAAGAAAAAAGAAAAGGGAAAATAACATCTGTGTGTTTCTGTGAATGGAATTTAAGGTGGTATGGGAAAGGATTCTATGGTACTTGTGATGTTTTCTTTGGCTGCCATCACAGAAAATATTTCAGTGGTGAAACCAAAGGTTAAATGCAACCGGCAGGAAGTTATAAAGGTGAATTGCATAAGATGTTTCTGAATAACAGGAGGTTACAGCTCCAGCTATTGCTTCTGTTCAGAGTGCTTGGAAGTGTTGTACAGTAGTAGGGGTATATAAAATGCAAATTATAGGGCTCAGGGTGATAAGTTTTTCAGGTTGAGATGGTGCACATTTGCAGGATTTAATTTCATTAATAAATCAAATGTTATATGACACACATAGCATTATAATTATAAATGCAATATACAATATAATTGTAATACATGATATAATTATAATTAATATAATATAAATGATGGCATTTCATCAGCTACAACAGTGAAGTATTATATGCTGCTTTTTCTTTTAGACCTTCTTTTTGAGTTCCTGCTGTTGAAGCAGTTTGGGAAGAAACTAAGGGAACTCGTATATGGCTATTACACTTGTTTGGAAGAGTAGAATGGCATGGCAAAGTGAATTTATTGACACTTCCCTACCTCTTGCAGTTTCCATGGTGAACACACAGCAGAGCTGCTTCTTCTTAGCTTTCTGCCCAAACCATTCCAGAGTTCACCTGCCACTGATTTCAGCTTTTGAGATGTGAGTAGTGCTTCTAAAAACACCCAGAATCGTTGCTTTCATTAATGCAATAAATAAATAAATGCAGTAATGTGAGTTCAGATGGGAGGCTTTCCTTCCAACGTGCCCACAGGCAGAGTACCCAGTGAGCTGAGACTTTTGATATTTAGTGTGCATTAAATATCAAACTGTGTGCATTCCATGAAGCTCTGTCCAGCACATGTGATGTTTCTGGGGGTGACCAAGGTGACAAGCAGTGGAAGGATGAAAAAGCCACGTCTCTGAGCCTGT
Source organism: Agelaius tricolor (assembly GCF_023055355.1). Classification (NCBI taxonomy): domain Eukaryota; kingdom Metazoa; phylum Chordata; class Aves; order Passeriformes; family Icteridae; genus Agelaius; species Agelaius tricolor. Next base: position 444,973 of record NW_027269304.1, read on the forward strand.
GAGAGAAGGTATTAAGCTTGCATGACAAGGTAATTTTAAAAACAAATGAGATCCAGGAGTCACACTGGTCACAAGGAATGCCTTTCAACACTCTGAAATGCAAAATTGCACATGCTGAGGTGTGTGACAGCTGTTCAACACCTTAGAGGGGTAAGGGAATATTTTCCCACTGAAATTGGTGGAGGGAGTTCCATCAAGCAGATTCAGCTTATTTCCTGGCCATCTGCAAACACAAATAAATAAATAAATAAATTATCACCACAGACTAGATTATATTTACTGTAAAAGGCAAGGAGGTAGTTTTAACTCTCTAATAATTTTTAACATTTGGCTTAATTCTGACTATCATAGGCAGCTTTTCTCTGTTGTATTTAACATCTTTTCAGTGCAAAGATTTTGCAGCTCTTCCAGCAGAAGAGTGAGAGAATCTTTCTTGGCATGACAGATCACACTGAAATTATACTGAGATTAATGAGCTGTAACCATGCAGATATCACATTTCCTAGGGCATTTTTCTTCCAAATACAAGGCCCTCTGGGTTTTCTACTTTGCCCTGGGTCTAACAGGGACTTGGCAGATTCTGACCATCATTTTGAAATTAAGAAGCACCTGAAATCTCAAAAAAAAAATCCATGCAAAATCAATTGCAAATATTGCTTTTATATATTTATTTTTAAACTGATTTTATATATATTTATTTATCAAATCTTAAATTTCATATAAATATCAAAACCTGCCAAGACATGGTTTTCTCACAAATGTTGGTTCAAGCGCACCATAACTTTAAATATCCTTTGATATATAAATTGATCTGCAGATATAGTTATAGATATATAAATTTCACATGGGCTGAATGAAACTGAGATTCTTGTCAGTTCCAGTGAGGATACTGGCATAGCTGCACTGGCAGAAATTCCAATTTCAATCAGCAAGCTTAGTCTTCAGAGAGGAACTTTTATTTAGAAATGACATGCTGGACAGGATTGTATTTAGAATGCCACATTTGTCTCCTGATAGGATTATTTCCTATTAATTTATTTAAAGTTTAAATAAAAAAGGCTCTTTCCCCAGAGGATGCTGGGGCACTGCCCAGGCTCCCCAGGGAGTGGTCACAGCCCCAAGGCTCCAGAGCTCCAGGAACCTTTGGACAACGCTCTCAGGGATGCACAGGGTGGGATTTTGGGAAGTCTGTGCAGGCCCAGGACATGGATCAATGATCCCTGTGGGTCCCATCCAGCTCAGGACATTCTGTGACTTAGTGGTTCCAGACGAGCTGCAGAAAGAATGCCCACAGCACCAGGCATTTTGCAATTAATATGGCACATACAATGAAATAATTCTCCAGATTGGGCATTTTTTCCCCCTACTAATTTTCATCTTCTATATGTGCAAACCATTGAGATGAATTTGCCCAGCTTTGTTCAGAACTGGATTTGTCAACAGCCACCAACTAGAAGAGTTGGTTAATAAGTATTTGCCACAAAGCACTCTGCTTACGTAGCACAGTGTGGCATATGAAAATATGCTTTAACTAACCAAACAAAACTGGTATTTATCACATCATGTATTTGGCATACAAATAATACCTAAAATGGTTTTATTGTCTGTTATAATTACAAGGAGTTGTTCTTTACTGTTTTTTATCCCATTATCTAGTGACAACTGCCTTTTAGTTTTATATAAAATAATAGCTCATTTTACCATGTGAAGCTGTGAAAATGCACATTTTTTTCATTTAGCTCTGGAGGCATTGTCAGGGAGAATGGCTTTCAAGCTGTTCATTAAGTAGATGATGCTTATTACTACTTCTAATCTGGACCACAGCAACACAGGGAATTAGTTTAAAGCAGCACCTAGCAACCTAATTTTTAGAACCACTCACTAAATTCCTCTTACATTAGCAGGAGGAGTACTTTTTACTACTGCTGACCATGGAGAAGTGGTAATTATATTGCTGCATTTCAGTCCATCCATCATCTGGACATTCTGCAATTGAGTCTCTTTGAGCCCATGTGTAACGCCACCAGCTCTGGGTTTGGGCTTTGTTTGTGTTTGATGTTTGTATTTTTGGTGGGTTTTTTTTCCAATTTGCTAAGTTGGTCCAACGTATCACAGAATCCAGACAGAATTATTATTTCTTCTGCAGAACTTTTTAGCTCAGGAAATACAATTTTTGTACTTAGATATTTACCTTTGCTTCTTTGAAGCCAGGCTGTTACAGAGCAGGTCTCTAACAGACTCCCAGACTTGATAACACCAGGGATCATTTCATAGGAGCCCCACTATTTCTGGGAATGAAACTGCATCTCTTTTTCCTTAAAAAAAAACCCATCCACCCCACTCGTAGGACAATTTGGGGAATCTGTGAAAGACTTTGCTTCTCGGGGCTTCTCTTCTGTAATATATTCTGCCAAAAAGATGCACAGGACTGGAGCTTGTTTTGAGAACCTGTAATAACAGATAAAAGATGATTGAGAATGATTCTGAAATTCAAAGGCTTTGGTTTAAAATGGATGGTTTAGAATGGCAGCTGCATAAAAACCTTGGTGTCTGAAAAGAAGAAATCATATTTCTCACAGAGGTGCTGGCCTGTATGGAATTATTGCTTGTGCTTTGCTCGCCTGCTATCAGTGGGCCTTGCTTGCAGTGACAGAAAACCAAAAGATAAGGAATTTCCAGCCATGCAGGGCCTGAACTACCCCAAGGATAATACAAAGTAATTCAAGGCAGAGAAACAGCCAGAGGATTCAGGGGCAGGACAGGAAAAAACTGTGAAAATACAGGCCTCCAATGAAATGATACAAGAAAATTAGGTATACAAAGCCTACATGGGACTGAGGGAAACAGAAGCCAAATTAAAAGCAATTTTAAAAGAAACTGAAGAAGGAAGACCAGGAATTTGAACCTGGTGAGCAAAACAAGACATGTCCAGTCCCTGACTGGAATTCAGCATTCCTCTCCAGGTGTAATATTTTCTGATGTTGCTGCCTGAGGCTGTCTGACATGCAATTTATAAAACAGCTAGGAGTTCTATCTTACTACCATAGTAAATTAAAACTTAGCTGACAGATAAGTGTCATCTGGTTGTTGCATTTCTGCCCTTTATTTAAATTTTGCCAGTTTAAGTTGTTCTTTTAGGGTTCTTACATGTTATTTTTCTATACTATATCTAGTCCTGTTGACAGCTGATACAGTTTTTTGCAGTGAAATTCACCTTCAATTCAGATGGTTTGAATTAGGATTTTGCTTCTTCCAGCTATGGATTTCATAATTATCTGGTAATTCCAGATGCATAAGCAAAAGCAGAAATTTGGAGTATTTTGCGGGGAGGGATGGGGGGAATGAAGCAGTCTGCTTTTCCAAATGATATTGCAATTTTTTGGTGTCTGTAAGGGGAATATTTAAGAATAGCATTGCTCATTGTCTTTTTAAGACATTTCACTGTCAGGTCTTGAAATTACTCCAAATTTGTCCAAGACTTTCCTCACCTGTGAGGCTGTGTTGAATCTTACCAAGTGCCCAGAAACCTGTACCTGTGTGCTTCTCTATCTTGTCATTTGTATGTTCATTTTATGTGGGGTTCTTTTTGTTTTTGGTTGGTTGGTTTTTTGGGTGGTTTGTTTTTTCTTTTTTCTTTTTTAAAGAAATTTAAATGTGCAAAAAAAAAAAAAAAAAAATAAAGTAGTGATGATATGGCATCACTGGGAGAGCTCAGCAGGGAATTGGCCTTGCCATGCTGGAGCCAAAGTTAAGGCCTGCAAAAATGGATGGAAAGCAAACCCCTAGAGGTCACTGTAATCATAAACATTCCCAGAGAAGATGCAGATTTGAGTAATGTCACGATTAAAACGAGCCATCTACAGAAAGGAGCTTACAGTCAGATTTCTGGCCTGTCCTGAAGCGACCCCTCCAAGGCCACGGAGGTCACTGGCGATGGTTTGGCAGCACAATCCATCACTCCCCATCAGGGCACAGCATCAAATTGTCGGAATTTACCAGGGCAGGGCTGGGATTCGTCCTTGTGAGGGAAGGAGGGCGGTGTGGAGGGGAAGGCAGGCTGGCTGTGGAGAAGGAACAGAGGAAATAAGCGAAGAAGAAGCTGTGCTTGTCACAGAGGCCTGGACAAGATGGCCAAGTTTGCTGAGCATGATGGGCCTGCAATGCATGCTAAAGGGGTGAAGGCCTCACATCAGTGGCAACTGCAGAGCAGACACTGTGCTTGGTCTGTGAAATGCAAACACTGACTCAAGAGAGGCTTTCTCGTACATTAAATGGGAGCACTTGGAAGTGATCATTCAGAAACAGTGGAGTAAAAGCTCCCAACAAATGCTACAGCAAAGCTGAAATAAATGTTAGATGATCTGGCCAAAACAGAAAAAAATATGTCTCACAGCATAAACCGAATTGTTCAATGTCTCATTTTAATTTATAAACGTTCCACACTACATATGGTTGAGAAGCAGTTTATGATGCTGCGCTCTAATCTTGAACATGTTGATGGAAACAAAATCCTGTTGATACCTGTATTCAGCGACCGTATCTGTAAAACCAGGATTAATTCACCACCAACCAATCCAGTCTGACATGAAACAGAAGCAACTTTGCAGATGTCACAGGGGCTGTATCTAATTATGCAGCAGTTTATTTGGAGTTCTGGCTTATACCTGGTTCTCTAAGGATCCACAACATAATTGTATTTATCCCCAGGGGAATGTGCTATAATTTGAAAGCCAAGGGAAGAAAATATGTGGCATAGAGGTGCTGGGACTTCACTGGTTTCATTTTTATGCTTTGCAAACCATGTAAAATTCATATAGACAATTTTCCAGTATATTGAAGCCTTTAAAGGGTGTGTCCCTTATCAACAAAGCATAAGCTGATTTTTTTTTTTTTTTCTGGTGTTGACAAGTGAGGGAATACGCAGACAGGTCTTGATTCAACTGGGTGAACAAAACTCCCCCACGTCATTTCAGACACTGGAGAATTTGCAGAGTCCTGTCAGATATGATACCCCAAGAAAGCAAGGATTTCTGGATTTGCATATGAATGCCATGTGAGAAATCCTAGGGTATCCCAAATGTTACTGGATGCATTTGTTTGGACAACTGAATCAGACTTCCACTGTTCATACATTCCCTTAACACTGATGCTCACTGGCAGCATATAAAATAATTAATTTTTGTCCCTTGTGTTGGTATGGACTTATCTCATTACCTCATTACAGTAGTTCTTTGTGTTAACTTCATTAAGTTTTCAACACGACTTCTGAAAACAATGAAAATTCCAAAACAAATTGTATAAGATCTTAGATAACAATGGCTTCAAAAGAGAGCATTAATCAAGACCTAGCCCCTGGTGCCTGAATAACATTCAAAAGGAAACAACAGTGTTTGTTTTGCCTTTTTTTTTTTTTTTCCTTGATTCAGACTGTCCAAACTGAACTCAAGCCTGGGGCAAAATGAGCTGAAAGGGGAAAAATAATGGAAACTTGAGTTTTAAAACAAAAGGAAAAAAAAAAAAAAAAGGAAGAAGGAAAGAAAAAGAATATATATGTAAAACAATATCTCAGTCAAAAGGAGCAAGAAGGCCCACACCGGATCCCATCCCAGCTTTACAATGCTGCAGTGACATGGAATTCTGGAGGATTGTGCTGATCCAGCTGAGAGCAGAACTGGTCTAGTGCATGATTCTGGAAAAGGCACTGAATTTACTTCAGAGGTATTTTTTAAATATAAAATTTTACAAGACCCTACTGTCTGGTTTTGGAGATATGTTGCTGGCAGTATAAATGAAAGGAAAGTTCTGTGTTTTGAAACTTCCTGTCCTCTTTACCATTTTTTGTGATTGAAATAAGTAATATTCTTGTTATGACATGACACTTGTTTCAAAAGCAACTCCAGGTGATTTATGTAAGAGAGGCTCAACACATTAACCAAGGGAACAAACAGCTAGAAAGAAGGCAATAAAACAGATTGGACTGAAATATTACTTAGTATGGGTAGAGGGCTCTTTCTATATACAGACATTTATGCAGGGGAACAGTGATTATTTTAGATGCTCTGGCTGGGCTGCCTAGTGAAATGGAATGAAAGACATTGGTTAAAATCTTTAATTCTTCACTCGGAATTTGAGTTATCAAAGAGCACAAAGAATCTTATTTAATATCTGCCTGTAAACAGCTATTGTATGTTACTAGCTAATAAACTACAGGGTGCTTGCTGAGAATCATTATATACAAAAGAAATATACATCATAATATTATAACAACATTAGATATCTCTAAAGATATAAAGTTTTTTCACTGACACTTTTAAATCATGTACAGAGCTTCCCTCTATCAAAAACACCCTGTTTTTTATATGAGCTAGCATTGTCTTGACTCTGCCTTGTTTTTCTTAATAATTTTTACTGTATATAACAATTTATATATATTTTTATATATATATATATATGTATATATATAATGTATATATAATTGCCCCATTCTATTAGGAGAGGATCTGGAGTAAAGCATGCAAATAAAATGGTACCACAAACTGATACCAATGAGCTACAAATTTCATTTTGGACAAGGATCTACCAGGCAGAGGTAGAAGTCAACCTGCTCTTGATGTGTCAACACAAAAAACTGTGTGCCAGGGCAGCAGAGTCAGTATTCCTATTATTTTTGTCCTGGCTTTCCCCAGGTGATTTCCTCTTTGCATGAAACCCCTCTTCTTTGTAGGTTTCTGCTTCCAACAATATTGAAATTTAGACAGACAATTCCCTAAGTCTACTTAGACCACCATTTATCTCAAAATCTCCTATTTTATTACAAAAATTTCTTTTTTAGGTTTTTTTTTTTTTCATGGAATAAAGAAAATAATTTGTCTTGACTATCTTCAGCAATCTTATAGGGTTTAAAACCTAATTGTTCTTGGCATTTATCAGGTAAATGTACATGATCCCGCTCAGATGTGATCAGATTGCACACACAGGGAGAAGAAGCAGGCAGACAAAGCTCTCTGTCGCATTTCTTCACGGGCAGCTTGCAAGCTCACAGCTGAGACCCATTCCAGTTGTCTGCTTTCCCCTCTAGTATCAGAACGCGCTTTTTTTCCCCCTTTATTTTTGTTTTCCCCCCACGCGCAGCTGCACGAACACAATTTTCCACACACGCGATTCCTGCAGAAATTCCCTTTCTGCCGCGCCCATCTCCCCGCCGCTTTGCCTCCATTATTTCGCAGGGAGTCTTTCCCCCAGGAGAAGGGCACTGACAGGAAGCAGAACAACTGAAAACAGATGCATGAGAACTGAGTTTGCTGCTTGCCCCCGTGAAGGTCAGCGACAGCCACAGCGCCTGGGAGAGCCGATTCCCAGGCAGGACATTGGGTGACATTTCCCACAGCCCCGTGGAGCTGCCTCATGGAATCACTGGGAATACTGCGGCCATCTCCCCCCGCCACCCCGTGCCTTGGGACAACTGCTCCAAGCCTCCCTTGGTGGTTGATTATTTTGCTAGAAGGGGGGAGGAAGGTTTTGTTGATCCACACAGGGTGATCCGGCCAACATGTGACGGTGGCGAGGTGCCAGGAGGATTTCGGGGGCACCTGCTGCTCCTGCCACTTCTCCTCCTGAGCCTGTGGCCTCAGCTGTGGCAGGGAGACAGCTGAGGGAGGGCCTTCTGCCCTGTTTATCCGTGCCATCTCTCCTGCCCTCAACCCAGCTCGCTCTTAGTTAAATAATGTAAAATCTGTGGAGGCTTCACCGCGGAGAATCTGCATTCATAGTGGTTTTCCTGTAGTACTGCTCTAGCATCAGTATTTCATTAGCCAGATTGGGCAGGCTGATATATCTTTTTCATATTTGTCTGTATCTACACCATGGAGGACTGGCAAATCTGACAACAGCGTCAGCAATCCAAAGCACTTTTCTCCCTCATCTCAGCTCTGATGGTTCTGCTCAGAAAGAAACAGCAGAATTTCAGTAGTTCCCTACTGAGGATTTGTCATGTCCCTTCACTGCAGCCACAGACAATATTTGGAGAGGAAAAAGAAGAAATCAAGACAGAAGAATTTGCTGATTACTCTCAAACAGAGATGTGTTTGCATTGTCAGTTTGCACAAACCTCTTTCCACTTCTTTTGAGAGGAAAGATGGAGCTCTCCCTTGAGCACAAGTGGAACAATTGGTTCAAATAACATTTATTTAGTAGTACAACTATAGAGGCCCTGACGCTGCAAGAGTGTGAGGCAGTATATTCCATTAGGCCAGCTCTTCAGAACATTTAGAAAAATACAACAAACTTATGAGCACACAAGGTTTTCCCCAGGTTTGAAACTGCAGTCTTGACTTGAGTTCTTTCCTGTGTCCATGAATTGTCCTTAAACCACACTGAACCAGGCCTTGAATTTTAGAATATTTGTATGTCCCCTACCTATTCTGTTTAGCTATTGTTCCATGACTGGTTATGAAGGGTTTTCTCTCTGAAACGCAGACTTTACTTTCATATATAGTCAAAATAAAGCCCAGAAGCATCATTATATGCTTGAAGATGCTTAGTCCAGGTTTTGGGTTGGGATTTTTGTTCTTTGCTTTATTGGGAGGGTTTTGTTGGTTGGTTTTTGGTTTTTGTGGGTTTGAAGGGGGTGGTTGCTCTTTTTCCTTTTTCCTTTCCTTTCCTTTCCCCTTTCCTTTCCTCTTTCCCCTTTCCCCTTACCCTGTTTTTTTTTTCCTTGGGACTTGTACAGAATTGAATGGTGTTATAAATGGCTTCCTCTTGGGTTCAGTGTTAATCGGTTCAGGGATAAAAATCTCATCTCTTAATTATTTAGGATATTGTGCAGATATTTAACTGGACAGAAAGCTCAGGCAGAAGGGAGGACTGACTGCTCAGCTCAGAGTCCTGAGGTACCTTTAAAGATTAATAATTTGGACAAGCAGAATTCCCTCAGCCCCTCAACTGGACTCCTGGATGGTGCTGTGGGGTTTTTTTGCCCCCTCTCAGTTTTCTTTTTTGCTGAGGCAATCCTGCTTGTCTTATACCTGTTTTAAGGCAGAACTTCTTCACACAGGCTCGAAATCCCTGAAGTGATAATTATGCTCTTACAATGACTGCAAGCAGCTGTTGAAATAGGAGAGGGAACAGGTGAGGGTGCATGACATATAAGATTCTTGAGCTTGCTATTCCTCAGAGCAGAAGAAATGTTACAGCCCTGGGTTTTTGGTTGGTTTATTGTTTGGTTTTTTTTTTTCCTTTCTTGCCTTTTTTTTTTTTTTTTTTTTAATAGAAGCCGAATTTCTTGTTCTTGTTTTTCCAGTTGTTTTTTTTTTTAGGAGCTCTCCCAGAGGAAAAGCATGGGCTGTATAAATCTCCATCTGCCCCAGCTGTGATAACCTTCCTGCAGACACACACAAGCACAGGACCAGGGGACCAGGAGCTCGGGGAAGGCATTTGAAATCCTGCCAATCCAGCCAGTTGCCTCCTGATCCAGAATTAAGCTGCAATCTTGTCAATCAAGGAGCTAGACAGCAGTGCAGGAAACTGGGACCCAGGCAAGAAACTGATGAATCTACTTTAGATTATTTGATTTGCGCAGCACAGCAATTCTTTTTGCTAACTTTATTGGGTTGCTTTTATATAGGAGCAGAGGGACTTAAAAAAAAACTAAACAAAACAAAAAACCAACGCTTTGAGTCATCTAATCTAATCCTCCAAAACAATAATTCTCAAGCCCTGAAGAAAGGTGAAAGCACTGAGCTCCAAAGTTTGGGTCTCAGTTTCCATCAGATATTGGGATGAGGAGGAGGGAGAAGCTGATTCCTTCACCTGGAAAGACAGCAAATATTGAAGATAGAAGACACAAGTCTCCTCTCTGCAAAATATTATTTTCTTTGGGGAAAATAACAAAACAAAACAACCAAATGTACAACTGCAAAAAGAAATCCACCAAAAACCCCTAAAAAAACAAAAACAAAAAAATAAAACCAAAACAAAACAAACACCCCAAAAACTAAAAAGCAAACAAACAAACAAACAAAAACAACTCCAAAGGCAAACAACCCCAACCCACTTCATATTTACTACTGAAATAAAGTTTCAAAAATTCAGACAGCATCCAAGTGCCTATTACTATAGAGTCTGGTGAAGTAAAGTGGGGTTTAAGTTAATCCTATTCAGAAGTACAAAATTGTTATGAACATCTTTTGCTACCTCTATTTTCTTGGTACTGAAAATGAAGCAGAGTGTGGCTGCTTCATGTAAGGCTCAAGTCCATAATTTGAGTAGGCAGGGCAGGGTTTGGAGTTTCAGTTGACAGATGCTCAAAAATCTGAGATCTGAGTTAAAAACTTGACAAAGACAGAAGCTTGTTAAGATTTTTCAGGGTTTTCTATCTTCATGTGAAGCAGGAAAGAAATTTTTTCATGTCTGTTCCCATTTTGTCAAAAAATAATAGGTTACCTTCTTCTTCTTTGAGCTTTAAATTAATGCTCTGCCTGTTGGATTGAGCCTTCAGGCTGGCTTTCATTTCAAAAGATCTGCTATTCTTTTTTAAATTCAATTCCAATTTTGAAAATATTCCAATCAATATAATAGGTAGATCACACCAACATCTGAAACTGTTCTTTTTCACAGAAGAAGAAGAAAGCAGCATGATTTGATTAGCTCTATCATTTCTTGAATTTCACAAATTATTGCAAGGTAATTCTGTTGGGAAGAAAGGAGAAATTAGATAATGTCCTTGCAAAATTGGCACAAGAAAAAATTGATACAAATCCTCAGTTCTGTCTGACACCTAAGTAAGTAATCACAATTTTTTTTCTGCTCAGACATTTTATATCTAGAAGTCACATGTGAAAATTGATTTTTTTTTTTAATGGAAGAACTGTAGAGATTTTGATGTAATTTAGGTGTCTGGCTATCTTCCCACTTAGTTGAAGAAAGGATAGACAGACAGGTGCATTTACCTCGTGCTTCTGAGGTAAATGAGGTTGTAACTGAAGTAGGTGAAGTTGAACCACAACAATGTGGTTCTTGGCCTGTGGTAACCATAACAGATAATAATGGTAAAGCTGATAGAATCATGTATATTTACCTTTGGTGCCTGATAAATGCCAAGAACAATTATTCTTAGAACCCTATAAGATTGCTAGATACAGACAGGACAATTTTTTTTTAATTCCATAAAAAAAGGGGAGAAAGGTTTTTGTAATAAAATAAAGAAGGAGATTTTGAGAGAAATTATGATCTAAGTAAACTTAGGGAATTGTCTGTCTAAATCTCTATATCTCAGCAGTAAAACAGACAAATAATTGTGAATTGCATGGGGTTTTTTTAATAAAACAGGCATCTAACTAAAGAGGTCTCAACATAACCTTGTTTTGGTAGGGAAATGGGCTAAAAAAGAATCACAGCATCACTTGAATAAGCAGTGTTAGTTTTGAACTTGTATTTGAGGATGGTAATTGAAAAATATGAGCTCAGAAATCCTATATCCCAAGTCCTGGACTCACTGTAGGATTCAGGAACAGCTTAAATGGAGCTGCCAAGTGCAAATACTAAAAGACAGTGGTCGTATTACCAATATTATAAATCTTCTGTTCATATCTGGCAATCAGGATTTATTTTGAGCCAGCAAAATCTGGCCCTGATCAGCTGAACCAATTTTGAGACTTTGGTCAGGTGGGAAAGGATTAAATGTGTTTTCCTTTGTGACAAAGACTGATGATGCCTCACCCAACCCAAATTCAAGAGAGAGATAAGCAAAGAGGTGAGAATAGGAAAGCTGGAGGGATTTGAGCAGGCCTGGGGCAAAGAGGCCCTGGGGGCATTTAGGTCTGGCATATATTAATTAGTTTTTGAACAAAGAAGAGCCCTGGGAAAGGGGCATGGCAGGGTTGAAAATCACTGTGGGTGTGACTTATCGAGACGTGTCTCTATTTTCCACTTTTTTTAGTGGCATTTTAACAGATGCTTCAACGTTTTCTTTAATATTGGCAATTTCCTAAAGCAGAGGCTTTGGTTCCTTTACTTTAGGAACATTTGGGGAAGAAGGAAGCAAGTTCATTTTTGACAGAAAACATTCACCTCTTGTCGCAGACACCTTTCATGGAAAATCCTTTCCTTAGGATTTTTCCTCCTGAGAAGCTGAGAGGCCTCAGGAACAAAATGTGAACAATGATTATCTGCTGCTGTGGAATGCAACAGGTGCATCTGGGATTGGGCTCATGTGGTTGTTTCTAATTAATGGCCAATCACAGCCCAAACCTTTGTTATCATTCTTTCGGATTCTATTCCTTGCGAGCCTTCTGATGAAATCCTTTCTTCTGTTCTTTTAGTACAGTTTTAATGTAATATATATCATAAAATAATAAATCAAGCCTCCTGAAACATGGACTCAGATCCTCGTCTCTTCCCTCACCCTGGCACCCCTGTGAACACGGTCACAACCTCTGAGAAAGGAAAAAAAACCAAAAAGCAAACTTCCTCCTGGCACTGAGTAAAGGGCTTAAATATCTATTCCATGAACATTTGGTCCAGGAGTCCTGCGTTGCATTTTTTTTTTAAGGCTGCCTTGACCTTTAGAAGTTCTTCAAATCCTGAGTTCTGAACACCTTGTCCCTGGAGGCAGCCAGTGGGAAGTGTCTGGAGCAGGGAGGAGTCTGGGGTGGGGAGGTGGCACGGGGACAACCTTTGCATCAACAGGGAAAAAAGAGTTTTATCAAGAGAAACATTTTTCTGTTGAATTCTACGTTTAGTTAGTTGGTCAAAAATCACAGAGACGTGGAATGGTTTGGGTGGGAAGGGACCTGAAAAATCCCATCCTGTCCAAGACCTTCCAGCAGGCTTTGGTTTCTCCAAGTCCTGGCCTTGAAGCAGGCCAGGCAAGGCTTAAAAATAACCTGAACGTGGTAAAGAAATAATTCTTGCTGCTGTCAAAATGAAGAGTTGGCAAGTTCTCAGAAAATTCCTGTTGCCTGGACCTCCTGAGTGAACTTGTGGGTACTGAGGATCCTTGAGGTATCCTGCTCAAGACTGAACTTGAGGAAAAATAACAGTCTTATCAAGCAAAAATACTGAAGGGTAAAAAGTTCACAAAGCAGAAGAAATTAATGACTGTTTGTCCAAGCACTCCTGGGAACTGCTTTTTATAAGTGAATTTAAAAAAAATCAGATGGCAGCAGATGACAGTAAACAAACACAAATGCTCTCACAACAGCCAGGGATTATATTCTTCCCTATGATGGTTGAAAGTGTCCAAACAGCAGTGCAGATGTTGCTAAAATGATGCCATTGAGAAGGGTGATAGCATTATTGTTATTGTTCTGTTACTATTATTACTATTGCTATTATTATTATTATTATTATTATTATTATTTCAAAGTTTCAAATCACTACATTGCATTTTTTAAATAAATGTTTCTCTAGAGTTTTCAGGAGAGCAACATCAGGAGAACAACAAGATCTGCACTGGTCAAAACAGCTAAAATAAATTTGGCTATCACAGGCAAATTCTCGTATTGGTTGCATGAGAGTTCAAGGAGAGCTCAATTACAAAAGATGATCATGACTGTAGAATTTTTTTACCTTCTGAGTTGTTGAGGATGAAGGACTAGGGTCCACTGACTAAACAATTATTACTGAGGTCATTAAATAACACGTGGTTTGTTTCAGAATGGAAGAGAAGGCTGAAATAAAACCCCAAAGGTTCATAATTAAAATTAAACTCATAAAATTTAAGGGAAAGATTTTTCTTTGTATACATGAAAAAAACATTATCTGATGTGATAGCTATTAACCAGTGATTTCTGATTCTGGTTTTTTTTTTGTATTTGAATAAAAGGATTACTTTATTTTGAAGAGTCATATCCTAAAGTCTTTATTCATTATTCCCCAGAAATAAGTATGCATTGAAGCATTGGCATGTTAAAAGGGTAAAAAATTAAATAAATTTAAAAAGAAAATAAATAAAGGGTGGAAGAAGAAGCAGAGAGATCTGAAAAAAATAAACCCCAATGCACTCAACAATTTATTTTCCACTTTTTCAAACACTGTTCATGTTTCGTTTGTTCACATTGACACGCCCTGCTGGACTCCAACCTCCACCAAGTCCCCCCTCCTGAATTTATGACATTTTTATCCTCCCAAAACTCATCAGATTTGGCCCTGAGAGCCGCAGATGCTGCGTGACACACGGCTGGGCTGTGTCACACCACTCAGCACCACCTCTGTGTACATGAAAACCCCTTTATCTTGGAAAGGAAGGCGTGATAAGATTAAATGTCCTTCACAGAGGTCTAGAAAAGGTGTCTTTTCTTCCTGAGCCCTGCTCCAGGACTTGGCCCTTTTAGGTACCCAGACAGTGAACCTCTCTCCTTGGCGTGTGGGATGTGCAAGCTCCAGACAATAATTGAACAAAAGTATGCAATTATTGTATTCTCTGGCGAGTTACGCAATGAACCATCCATTTCAGAGTTCACAGGAAAGGTCTGAGGACATCACTACTGACACACAGAGGCATCAGAGACAAACTGGATTTATTTTCCTTTGTCCCCTAAATCACAGCAGCGCGTGGGGTGTGTTGGATGTTGGCGCAGAATCTTAGTGAAGTTACCTCAGGAGGTATTTTTTTCAAAAAGAAATGGTTCTAAGAGGAAAGGAATACCTTGTTTTGGAGCAAAATCTGTGTAACTGGTGCTTTTTCAGATGTCTGGAGCACTGTGTGGCACAGCTGCTCTTGCCACAGAGATTTCTGCTCCATTCCCTGGATTGCAGGCCCGTAGATTTTCATCTTAAAAGCAGTGGGAACTATTTCTGAACAGAATTTTACATCAGGAAGGACCGTTCACATCAGCTGAACTGTTTTATTGTGTGAATGAGAAGGCAGGAGATCCTCTCAAGGGCTAATTCTTACCCTAGGTTTGCCAGCCACTGTATGGATTATGCGTACGTTTCATGTAAACATGCAGGGGTGAGTGTGCCTAAACACACAAGGATGTATATATATAAGCATATATTCACTGAAAATATATAAACACACATTCACTGAAAATGGGAACAGGCTGCCCAGGGGAGTGTTTGAGTCACCATTTCCTGGGAGTGCTCCAAAAAGGTGCAGATCTGGGACCTGGGGATGTGTTTTGGTGGTGGATGTGGCCGTGCTGCACTCGATGAATCCAAGGTCTTTCCCAGCCCAAACCACCCCATGGTCCTCTGGAAAGCACACAGTCACACAAGTGTGCAATTATTATATTGTATTCTGTATGTAAATTATATAGATCATGTCTATTTTAAAATTAAATGAACATATGTGCAAGGCCTAATCCAATTGTCTTTATTTAAATAAAACCTGGCTTATTCTAAGCAGGAAAAGAACTTTTTCTGCAGTGAAGATAAATAATTTTTGAGTTTCGTGGATGACAAATATTTACTAAGTGTGAATGGGAAGAGCAAGATACAATGCTTAGAGCACCACAGTAATTTCTTTTAGAGAGGGGTGTTACCAATTGAAAATTTCCCTATTCCAGGTTCCTACAGGCTGACTACATTATTCACTTTATTCTTTAAAAATAATGCATAATTCATAACAACGCTTTCAAATCTGCTTTAATCTGCATTTATGAGATGAAGTATATGCAGCTGTGAACAGTCTTTCATTTAGCTTCAAAATAATCTGGCATTAAGCAATACTTTGCAGGGGTTTATTAACAGAAGTTACAGATGATTTTGATCAATTTGTTTGTCTGTTTATTACACGGTATTTTTTTACTCCTGTAGGGTGTTATTTTCTTCTTTCTTTCTTCTGTGCCAGGTGCAGAATTAAATCAAATAGCACATGCTATAAATAAAAAAAAAAAAAAAAAAAAAGCAAATTAAAAAAATTAAAATCTGCTTGTCTTCCTTCATTGCTGCTTTCTTCCCCAGTCAGCACTGCTTTATTTGAACAAGTTTGGTCTGGTTAAAGTCTTCCATTAGTGCAGTGTGAGAGCAATTCATGGCTGAACACTCTTGGTGTAACTTTACACCAGAATTCACAGGCCTTTTGTTTGCTGTGGTTTTGAACAGCAGTGGGAGGACAACTGAACCAACATCCCCACAATTTATTCCTTGGTTCTGAAGAAATGACGAAACATCTGAGCTCTGGGGAAAATGAGATTAGATTTTTACTTTTAAAGACACAGGAATAGATGAAGAAGACTGCTGTTGATCAGTATGTTATACTGAAATCAAAGGTTTTCATTGGGAGAGAGCAAACCCTTAAAAGACTAAAATCAGTTACTAGGATGATTCTCCACCCTACTGAACATTACATTATTTGATTACTATTTACTATTTATTTATTATTTATTTACCATTTACTATTTACTATTTATTTACTATTTATTATTTGATTGCTAATTACAATATTCTTTCCCCGTGTCTAAGTGCCTCTAAGAAGTGATGGGGCTTAAGGCTTCATCCGTGGATATCCATGAAAATAATTTTAACCATTCCTGATATTCAGAACACATATTCTGGGCAAATACCTTATGTTCTCCCCTCTCCTCATAACCCCCTGTGCTATATTTCTAGTAAAAATAACACTCTAGGACTTTCCTAGCCAAAACCAGAGAATAACACCCTTGTCTTCAGCACTGCACCTTCACCTCTGTTGTGTCTTTCAAAAGCGACATTCTCATTTGATTGGGCTGATACTTGCACGTACTGTGTGCTTTTCACCAGTAATGTTCCCTCCTATTATGACTGGATGAAAAATCTGCCACGAATTTTCCGCGGTTTCTCGGTGGAAAAGGGATTTCTGATTTGGTTTTTTTTTTTGGTTTTTTTTTTAAAAATCCTGCTGCCCGTGAAAACATTCCAGTGTCAAACTGCAGAAGTTCACAGAGGAAAGCTCCTGGCAAGCGCCTGAGTTTCACCTTCAATAATCATCTTGATCTTCCTGCTGGCTGGGCTTCCTAACCGGACTCCACAGCCTGGAGACCACCAGAACCTTTTCCCCAAGAGGAAAAGCCAAAGTGAGGATTCACAGATGAAACCCACGCTGTCTTCAGGGAAAGAGGTGGGAAAGTTCAGCCTCCGAGCTAAAAACGCTGTGTGGAACACTGAAAAAGCCTGCTTTGGAGTTTTCCAGCCCAAACTGGAGATTTTCACTGCAGAGAAATGGGGGAGCAGAGAGGCAAGCCCTGTCCTGCTCCCACCTCATCATCTCACAGGTAATATTATCGCATTTTATTTCCAGCAGCACTGCTAAGCAAAGGCAGACTGGGGAGAATGTGTGAAAGTTTCTTCGTTTTGGTCCATTTGGTCTCACGAATCCTGCGCATTCTGCAGTCATCGGTGCAAATGTCAGTCCCACACCTTTGGGAGAACATTCCAATCTCTGTTCCATAGATTAGCCTGTTTGAGAAGAGATTATCTTTACCTGTCCTCCCAAGGGTCAAACAGGGGCAGGTGAAGGGCACTGGAGAGGCAACTAACAAACCTTACATTCAGAAACCAAGCCTTTGTGAGACAGGTTAAAGAGAAATAATGGAGACAGCAACCCCAAGCCTGGCTCGGGGGCTTCTTTTGGAGACTTTTCAAGGCAGAACACCAGCAGGGAATGCTTACGAGACATATCCTATGCTCCTGTGGCTAGGACTTAGCCATGACATCACAGTAATGTTAAATCTTTAATCTGTGTACACAAATGTGCCTGGCTGGAACACCCACATATGATTTCTGCACTTCTCACACCTCATTTTGGGGAGGGGGACGTAAAGTTGTGAGTTATGCTCCTTAAATCTCCTGCTCTGGGGGCTTCCACAAGGACTGGGGGCCATTTGAGTTCTGAGTTGGGAGCAAGTGTTGACCAGCCATTCTGTGGCTGAGTAAAGGGAATTTTGCCTCCTTTCCTCTGGCACCCAGGCATGACAGAGCCTGCAGGGAGCTCCAGGCAGGCAGCAGGTCTGGCCTGGGAGGTCTGGCTGCCTCAGATTGCTCATTCCTGATTCGTTTTGCTGTGCCCCTGCTTTCCCCATCAGACGGATTTGCGATTCACAAATCGAGCTGACTCAAGCAAAGTTCGCAGTTGTATTCCCCACACTCACACTCACACTCACACCTGAGAAGATGGAGAGAAGCAGAGTGGGGGAAGCTCAGTCACTAGCGCAGATCCAGATTACATCTGGGCATTTGTGTTCGGAGCATTATTGCCTTGTTCAGCATTTTAGAGAGTTTCATCACTGCTTCCTTCTGATGAGCACGATATGGTCAATTTCCAAGGTGTAGGGCACTGATTCCATTGGAATGTACCACAGCATGACAAGGAATTAAACCAAGGCTTCTGTTTTGAACATTTGCTTTGTTTTTCTTTTTTTTTCTTTTTTTTTTCTCCTTCGTATTTTCTTCTAGAAAGTTTTCTCCTATCCCACAGTCTGGTGTGCAACCGATTTTTATCTGAATTTCCAACCTTTGCTTCATGAGCAATAGTGAGTAAACCCTCAAATTTCTTTACTGCTCTGTCTGGACCACAGACAGTGATAAAGATCTCTTCTTGAGAAGATATCTCTTGCAGGGCAGCTGCTCTCCTTCTCTGTGAAATCTGCCATGCATTCCTCCCCAGCTGCATCCACTGGATGATTAATAATGCTTGATGCCTGGCCATGGAATCTACACCTTGGACATATATGTCCCTCTCACCATCTTTTTTCTCTTTCACACTCTTTGGACAGCACTAGCAAAAGTGTTTAACAATCTCCTGTGTCGTTTACCTCACACTCCTGCTTTTAAAATAAAAGTATTGTCCATGTGCTTCTTTTCTCTGTTCCTTCTTTCTGCCTCTCTGCTGGATTTGGGGTTGGGAATTTGGTTTGAAGCTCTCTGCCATTCCCAGTCAGACCTTTAACTGCATTAAATGATATATTTTTACGTTTTTGTCATTGCATATCCTCGTTTCACACCACTCTTGATGGCTGTCAGCCCAGGCAGTTTTCCTTTTTGGTGACTTTTCTATCAAAAGGATGAAGTGGGAGCCTGGTACAGCCACTATCATACAGCTTCTGAGGGATTAAAACCTGCCCATTTACACTTTACATCCAGTGTTTTCCACTAAAGCCCCCATTCTCTGGGGCTAAATGCCAGATTAAAAACTGAATTTTCATCTCCTGCATGTTCACAGTTAGGAAAGAGAAGCCTGGCACCTGAAGGTTATTGCAGGAGCGTAAGGATTGTGATTTTTGTTAAAACTTTGGGTTTGAGAGCTCTGTTTCTGAAGGCATGTGACAATACCTTCGTCCTTGACAGAGGTTTCTGGAGGTCACCTGGCAACCCAAGCACAGCAAATCTTGTCTGTGACCGTTCCTGACACTGGTGCCTGAGGACCTCAAAGAAAATAATATCGAGGTATGTAAATAAATCGCAGGAGCCAAGGGTTTAGATTAAAAAAAAAAAAAAAAAAAAAAAAACATAGTACAATATAATAAAGCCTTTCTCTTGTGAGTGACGGGGCCCTTTCACACTTTATCCTCCTGAACTCCTGGTTAAAAGAGTAGCTGGGCCTCAGAAACATATCATGTACTTCCCTTCCCTTGTTCCTTATTAACGAAAATATTTAGATAAAAAGGGGTCCTTATTTCCTAACAGTTCATCCGCCTCTCCTGTTTATTCTCTACCTGGTGTCACAGTCCTCTGAGCTTTGGCAGTGTAAGAATTTCCACAGCAGTCCTGCTGGGATGTCACAAGCAGAGGATTAGGATTTCAGACTCTTAATAAGTTAAAAAAGAAAGATGAATGCTTAAACAAAGACTCCGTCCTCAAGTAAATATCCTCAAAGATGTACAATAAGGAAAGAAAAACAGGGGAAATGTCCTAAGCAGAGCTGTACAAGAACAGTTTAGCTTTTTCAAACTTTTCCACAAACTCCCAGATGGCCTTCAGGAATGCCATTGCCTTTTGTCTTCACTCTCCCTCAGAAAGCTGCCTCTGTATTTTTTTTGGGCAGAAGAAACTGCTTGGAAAAGTTTCAGACTGGCCTGAATAAAATTTTAATGACTTTTTTTTTTTTTTTTTGCACAGCTAAATGGCAGGACCCCACCTAAAACAAAGGCCTGGATTCCCAAAGCAGACAGAGAGGATTCCTGTCAGATGGAGGCAGAGCAAGGTTGGGATGGGATGGGATGGGATGGGATGGGCCAGGCTGTGCTGCTGTTATTCAAATTAAGGGCCTGGAGCCGTGAAAAAACCCATCAGATGTGGTTCTGAGGGGGCCCTCAGGAGGTTTTTTTTCAGGGTTGTTGTCACCTGCATGGTGGATCACACCAAAACAGGGAGGTGGGTTAGGCAAGCACAAAAATAACCCTGAGCTCGTAAGATTTCAATTCCAAGCACTGTGAAGCCTACAAAGCAATTAGAGAAATTTGAATTTGAAACCATGAACACGAACCTCCAGGTGTAGCTCACCTACCTCAGAAGCAAGCTAAAATAATCCCTAGGGGGCAGGTTGTGCCATCAGGATTCCCACGAGGAAGTTGTTTATTCTCCAAGTAAATCTCTTTGAAACCCATCCTGTTCAGAACAGCAAAACCTGCTGTAAAACAGCTACCAGCGAATGGCCATGTGGCAAAAAAAAAAGAATCCTGTGAAAAATTATGCTTCCACCTCTAAGTTGTCTAACAGAGTTACTAAAATAAAGCTTTAAATGTATTTTTACTGTTACCAGAATAATATTTCAGCGATAGCTCTCCCAGTCACAGCATTCCAAGTCTTTGTAGGATGGTACAACCACAGTCCTTGAAAAACCTTAATTTTTTTTCTTAGACTAAATCATACTGATGTAAACCCCAAAATTCTGAGACCTTCAGAAAAATAATGTGCTGTTTCCCGTGGAACATGTTCCACTGCAATTCTGCACATCCTGCAGGCAGATAATTTTATGCTCTGGCTAAAAGAAGCAGCAAAGTTTTTAAAAAGACTGGTATTTTAAACATTATATTTTGTTTTCCAGCAATGACAATGTCTTGGGTTAAACACTTCTCTCCAAAGCACTGCATTGCTTACCTATCTGTCTCTGAGGAAGTCCCAAATTCCTGAAAATAATTTCACAGCATTACCCAAAGCATGCTGTGAAATCCCTGGTGTGAAAAAAAAAAACTCCTTGGGTTTGTTTCATTGGGGGAAATTTTGGTGAAGAACTCAAGGGTTTTTTTCTTTTTCTTTTTCTTTTTTTTTGTTTTTGGTTCACTGAAAATAAAGCCCAGAAATAAAAAGTGGCCCTTGAGTACCCTGGATAAAAGGTTTGCTATGCTCTCGTTCCAGCAGGTTTTCAGGACTGCATTTGCATTTCATGTGTGTGTTACATGGACCAATTAGTAATACTCTGATGAGTTTTCTTTTACGTGCCTGTAGCAAGACATTGTGTAATTTGCTCAAGCTGTGGTTTCATTTGCACATGCAGTCATTACAGCTACATTTGCAAATTTAAGCAAGTATTCATGTACACACGCGGGATAACCATAGACACATTTCTTTTACTGTTTGGACTGTATTTATATTTTCAGGCCAGCACTTATCCAGTTTGCACAAGTCTTCCTTCTGGATGGGAGCAATTGTATCCTGCTAAGTACTTACCCACCCCAGAAAATGAGTTTGCTGGCATTTTTACAGCTCCAGCTCTACACCAAGTTGTAGAATATTGTGATGTCAAAAAACTCTTCCCATTGCAAGTGCATTTCTTGGTGGTTGGAGTGCAGAGTCCTCCAGAGCTGAGCTATTCCCTCTGGCAGTTTACCTGGTGCAGCATTGTCTGATCAACCACACACTTCCACAGCTTTTGGGGTGGATTTCTGGCTGGATTTCTGGATTTCTGACACTGAATTCTGGATTTGCAATGGGTTTTACTACAAGTTGAAAGCTACCCCCTTTCCCCCTACCCCATGCTAATCGTTACACACACAAAGAGCCAGGAAAATCAGGAAAAATGAGAATTTAATGCCACGGAGGGGCATTTAGGGATTTGGATGGGTTTCTTTGGGTGGGATGTTTTCTGGGTTGTGGTTTGAGTTGGGTTTTTTTTTTTTTTTTCCTTCTTTTACAAGAAATTTTGAGAAATTAATTTATTGCCGTGCCAAAGGCAAGAGGGGGAATGACAGGTGGGGTGAATAAGTAACTCAAAATTGTTTTCCCCTGTGCTGTGCCAGGGTGGAACAATCTGTCACCTGCAGATCAATTACACCTTGGCAAGTGGTGGCAGGTTCCAAATGCAGGTATGTGGCCTTAAATAATGTCCTTACAGTTAATAAGTGTAAAAGCACTGTGTGCAGGCACCCCCTGTGGATGAATTGTGTGTCACTTGTGCACTCTCAGGGCTTTCCAGGTGCATGACCACCACTCATGCATTACCCAGAGCATGCTGTGAAACCCCTGGTGTGGAAAAAAAAACCAACTCCTTGGGTTTGTTTGTTTCACTGGGGGAAATTTGGTAAAGAACACGAGGTTTTGGGGGTTCTTTTTTGTTCACAGCATCCAAATCCAGGCAGCAGTAAACACTTCAAAGCCCCCCCACCCCTTCCAGAATCAGGCCTGGGAAACAGGATATGGGACTTAGCATGCTGAGTAGTGAAAAAAAAAACCAAAAAAACCCCCACCACTTTTATGTAGACAACGTTAAAATAACAGGAAAGCCAACTTCTTGTAGAGCCAAGGATCCCTAAGGACTTTAAACAGGAATTGTCTTTCTGCAGTTGCACATCTGCAGGTGCGGATGGAAACATCTTTGAGCAGGAGCCACAGAGTGGATTTTTCTCAGCTATGGGTGATGGAAAAATGTGTGTTCTGAAAGTCAGAGGAGCTCCCATACGATTTTAGGGTGTTCCTGTTTTAAGCTGGATAACCTGCTACCACAAAATCCTGTCCCATTCAGGATTCATTTAATTTCTTGTTCCTGAAAGACCGGGCTTCAAAACTACTGCTTGTGTCTCCGTGAGGCTGAGGGGCTGCAGGGAGCACAAAATCAGTTTAAGATCCCTTTGTAGGTGTGCAAGGACCTGAAAAGGGATCTTAAACTGAAAAGGGAATGCAGCTGCAAGGATAAAATTGCCACACCTTTTTTTAAATTCCACTATGAAAAAATCTATGAATTCCACAGCCTTGTAATGGTAACATGCACCCCAAACTGAGCTTTGCCTGCAGCTTCCACTGAGGAAGCAGGCTCAGAGAGGGGGGATTCAGAGAGCAGGAGTTTCTTTTTGGAAGGTAAAATGGAGTTACACAGGACAAAGTTGGGAAGTTCTTTATTTTCTGTCTGAAGAGTTAATCCCTGGATGGCCAAAGGAGCTGGATTTAGGCTACACATTACAACAACAGCTCTTCTGACAGCTCATTTTGGAACATGGTTTGATGGAACATGGTTGATTTTTTGTTTGTTTTTGGGTTTTGGGGGGGGTTTTTTGTTTTTTTTTTTGTTTGTTTGTTTTTTGGGGTTTTGATGGTATATTTGGGGGGGGGGTTTGAGGGTTATTAGGTTTTTTGTTTGTTTTGGTTTGGTTTTAGGGGGTTTTTTTGGTGTTGTTTTTTGTTTTGCTTTTTGTTTGGTTTGGTTTTGTTTTTTTTTTTACTTGCCAAGGATTAGAGAGAGAAAAAACAAAACCATGACCTGGCAGAACAGAATTTATCTGGTGAGGGGACCGTGATGCTCTGATTTCTAACATTGCATTTTTTTTCCATCAGGCACCTCCTCCTGCTCTCTCATCTCCATGAAATCACATCTTGGGATTGCCCTGGAAATGCAGAGACCCCTCTGTAATGGCTGGGTGGCTTTCATGCCTTTTTCCTTGTTCATTACTCATTTCTTCTACCATAATTTTGTCCTAGGTATATTTGGGGTTAAAAAAGAAAGTATTTATGTCAAAAAAACAGAAGAGTGGGGAGCTTTACAGTGTCAGGTTTACTCTCTTTTATTTTAGGAGAATAAACTTTTTTTGGGGAGGGGTGGTTGGTTTTTTTGTTTGGTTGGGGTTTTTTTGGGTTTTTTGGGGTTTTTTTGGTTGTTTGTTGTTGTTGTTTAGATGAATGAAAGATAATCAGGGTTCTTACATTTTTTAGGACTCACTGATGTCACTCACTTTTGTAGACCACAAGTTAATTTCTAGGACACACAACTATTATATTATTTTCAAGCTTTTACCAAATGCATTGCATTTATCAAATGCATTGCAAGTGATCAACCAATTTATTATCTTTACCATAGGAAATTAATGGCCCCTCATTTGCAGCCTCAAACTTTCATGAAAAAGTATTGGATGATTTGTGGAACAATATAACACCATCCTAAGCCATTCAATGGAATATTTTCATGAAACAGAGAGATGTGAGATAAATACTTTTACATAACTATTTTCTGTTGTTTTCCTTAGTGCAAACAATAAAATGTTTCAGTGCTGAAGAAGAAGAATTAGAAAACAAATTGAAGTGTTCTGTTTTCATTTATCAAGATGAGAGGAAAATCAAAGGACATTTCTATCAAATGATAGAAATAGCTGCTCAATTTGCCATGTATGCTTTCTTTTAAATTATCAGTTGTAGAAGACACAGCTTCTTTAGGGCTCATGGGATGCACCTGGATTCAAATCTCACCTGCTGAGCTCAGGGGAATATTTGGTTTTGTAGGGACAGGACCTGTTGCTACTCAGAGGAGAGACGTTGTGAGTTTAGAGCTGGTTGGGAGCTCTTCTGTTGTGTGCAGCCATTTCAGCTGATCTGAAATATCTAAAAAATACTAGAAAGGCACTAAATATACTAGAAATTTGTAGCTTGGCATTATCTTGGGTTTTTTTTTTTTTGATTTGTGTGGTTATTAGTTGCTACTTTAATGCACTGTAATTCTTCAATTTTGTTCTGAAATATCCTACAATAAAGTTAAATCATGAAATGTGGCCAATATTAAAAATCCTTGAAATATGAACGGCAATTCATAGCACGCAACTTTCCCTTACCCATTGAAGATTTTAAAAATTGAAAGAGGAAAAAAATCTTTATGCATGTTCAATTATTCTTTTTTCCTGTAGGAAGTTCTATATGGATCTATTCAGACTGAGGCCTTCTGAGGCATTGCAATTTCTTGCTTTCACAAATAAACAAAATTGACGTATTAAGAATTCAGATCAGAACGTCAGTGGGGTTTGGTGAGTTACCCATATATCCAAATGCCAGCCAATTAAAGGCTTCACAGTGTGGTAAGAAAAAAAAAATGATGCCTTTAAGAACAAAAAATTTTGCACTACAGGAATTAATAATTTTATTAAAAGGAGCCAGCAAGAATACTAGACCTCTAAAGATAAGTCTTTTTTTTTTTCAAAGGCAGAGTGGGTCTGCCAGTAATTTACTTCAGAGTTGCCTACAGCAATGACATTTTTAAAGTGTTTATTAAATTTTAAATTCATTTTAAAATTCATTTAATATATTAAACATTTTAAGTGTTTATTAAATCTGGTCTGGAGGGACTGCTGAGGTTAGCCATGAATTAAGCTAGAGGAGGTGCCCATGACCTCTGTGTGCTGATCAAGCTGTGATGGGGGTCAAACACTCGTTTAACACTGCTGGCAGCCTAAATGAAACACCACATATTGCTTTATCATCACCAGCGGACTTGCAGGAGTTTGTCACACACTGCTTTGCTTCCCAAGCACTGTGTAGCTGTGCCAGAAAGAGAATTCCTTGCATCGCCCCTTAATTTGAACTCCAACCTGTACTTTTTCCTCATGTTTGCATTCTGATATCTTCCATGAAAAACTGTGGGGTTGTTTTTTTTTAATCTTGGAACTCCCAGGTGCTCCAGTAATGCAAATAACAATATAGTGGAGCAGTAATTCTCTAATTTGTCTTAAAAGAGAGGGAAAGGGATCAAAGGCTGTAAAAAAAACACCCCAGCTTTAACACACCAAGGAAGATGGAGAGAGACTTTTTGCCAGGGCTGTAGTGACAGGGAAAGTGGCACAGTTTTAAGCTCAGAGATTTAGACTGGGTGTGTGAGGAACGCATTTTGTGTGATGAGGGTGGTGAGACCCCAGGACAAGATTCCAGGGAAGCTGTGGAATGGATGCTCCATCACTGGATGTGCTCAGTGTCAGGATGGAGGGGCCTTCCATGACCTGGTGAAAAACACCCCTGCCCATGCTGGTGGGGGTGGACCAGATGATCTCCAAAAACCCCCTCTGAACTGAGGCATAACATAAACTAAGCCATAACATAAATTAACTCTTCTCCTATGACAGCTCCCTGATTCTCCATTCACAAGATCCCAGCGGCCTCCAGTTGTGACTCCCTCTTTGCTCCCCCATAACTTTGGGAAAATGCCTTGGCCTGGACAGGCTCAGGTGAGCTGGTGCTGCTGAATACCAAGGTGGTTTGCCAGGCCACGCTGCATGAAGGTGCATTTTGTATTTATTCCATTGATTGTGTGATTCACGAGCAGGCTGAAGCCATCAGGTGCTCACCCAGCAGCGTCGAACAATAGGAACATTGAGTACATTTCCAACGTAAAACACCACCTGAGGGTTCCTTGCCTTCTAACAAAACTCATCACAGATCTCAAAATAAAATAAAGTGCCTATTGACCTTTTGTTTTTTCCCCCTAGCCCCAAAGAATGCTGAATTGCACAGGTGAAATAAAACATGCATTTGACTCTGTGATTGTACTGAAACATGGTATTGCTGCAACCTTCTTTTGCACTTGTTGCTAAGAGGAGAAATTGCACACAAAGAAGAAAGCTTCTAGAACAGTTTATTGCCACACAAATTTGATTCCACGTAAACAGGAAATGTTTGCCACATAGGGAAGGTGGCATGTTGACATGTTTACTATAAAAGTCTCGGTGCATATGGTGGGAAGGACACAGGTTTGCAGCTTGGGGAAAGCCAGTTCCTTCTGGCAGGGCCTGGAGCTTTCTAGGGGGAGATTTTATGGCACTGACCTTTATTTATGGTTTGTTGCCTTGTATTCTGTGTGGTGAAACGTTCAGCATTTCTTATCTAAAGCTCTGCTTCAACTCTTATGCTAGAAAGAAAATTTCACAGAGACAGGTAAATTGCACAAGCAATTTATCGAGTGGTGGGTCTTTTTTGAGTTTCTTTTACAATTTACAGTGTAGATATATGGAGGTTTTTTCTGTTGGTATTAAAAAAACCCCAAAGCATTAGTGAACCACATTGTTAAATGGTGAAGTCTACCATAATTGAATGATAGAAGTAATTCCGTATAGAAATATAGGAGTAAAATATCTGGTTCACTGAGGGGAAACTGTACTTTCTGTAGAGACTTGAAGATACTCTCCCTTATTTCCATTTGACTACTGTACTAGCCTGTGACTTCAAAAAATGGGTAGTAATCTGTAGGACGTTTTCTTCTTGTTGTGGTTTTCTGGTTTTAAGCTCCCCCAAGCATTTCCATTTCTGCCCTGGGTGTGTGAAACCTGTGACTAGTTCAAATACATCAGCACTGCTGTGGATTATCCAGCCCTGTCCTGGCTAAAACAAGCCCTGGTCTCACATTGATGTGGCAGGTTCATGGGACACTTCAGCACTAACTAGTTCCACTAGATCCACAGCATTCTTGTGCTCAGACACGAGGCTGCTCTGAAGAGACTCCGAGTCAAAACTGGTTTCTTCGCCTTTTTTTTTTTTTTTTTTCAGGCAACAAACTTGTTTTAGAACAAGCAGGGAAGTCAAAACTGTAGAAATCCCAAGCACCAACCAATAAAGGAACTCACAAAACCTGCTATGATAGGGACCATTCTTCAAGGTGATTCGGGTCAAGGTTCAGGCAGGTAAAAAATTGTGTTACCCTCACTGGTTTAGGTGTTTAAGCCCCTTTAAAAATCTGGCTTCCACCCACATGTATGGTACTTAGACATCAGAACACTGGCAGTGATGCTTTTAGAACTTACAACTTAATTTAATTTCATAAACTTTTTGTTTCTGAATTTTTTTTCTATGCATGACTTCTGTGAACCCTTTTCTGACTGTATTCCATGTGCTTTCCTTCCTGCTGGGCTTCCCTTTTTTTTTTGTTCCTTACCTTTCCTCTAGGAAAAGAGTATGGAAAAAGAAAAGTTGGGTACTGGATTTGAAGAGCTTCATCTTTTTCATTGTTTAAGAAGCCAATAAACTATCAAATATTCAACCTCATGCTATGGTAGACTTTAAAGGTTCAATATCTGTTCCAAATTCCTCTCTCTCTCAGTATCATCATAATTGTCAGCTGTTTGCAGCAGTGATAACAATCTGTCTTCACATAAAAATTAAGGATAAAAGATAATTAGAACTCTTCAGACACAGCTGCTCTAAGTTTTAACTTAAGATTTCCAGCAGGAACCCACACTTGTCAGCTTCAATTGCAGCTCTTTAACCTGGGTTGGGATTTTTTTTTTAAACTTTTCTAGGAATATGAGTAGCAAAGTCACAAGAGGAAAAGGAAATTTCTCACTTATGCCAAGTGAAATGGAACAGACCTGTTTTTTTTTAAAGTTTATTTTAAAGGAAAGCCTGCCAGAATAGGTCTGTAGAGATCTCAGACTGGTCAGGGAGAGACATTAGACTTTGTTTCCCTCTGCTGTCATTTTACTCAGGTTTCACTGTAGCTTTAGAAGGGAAAGCAGCTGGAACGAACTTCAGAGGAAAGTGAAAAGAAGATGCAGCAGCTGGTAGCAGATTTGGAGTCCAGGGCTGTTCTCCTTGCTAAAATCTGTTAGAAATATTTATCAGATGTACCAAATGGTAATAAGGTCAGGATAAATCTCACTGAAACTTCTGGGAAATGGAGGTTTCTTAGCTGAAAGTACCCAGTTTGTAATGTGGTATCGAGACAGATAATGTCCACAGAGCCCTCAGAGGCAAAATATTCAGTAGGTATTGTATGCTGCATTCAGCAATAAACAGAAGTTCTTCTGCTTAATTGAATCATTTAGAAGTAGAAAATGGCCAAATTTCAAAGCCAAATCAGGAAGCTGAGGCTTAATGATAAGTTTATTCATGCAATTAGCAAGGTATGAATAACCTTGGGTGAGGGAGACACGGTATCAGTTAAACTGGAAGAAATTCAGGCACCACACTAATTAGGGAAAGCACTGAAAAACAAACAGAAATTCTGGAGCTCAAAGTTACTAAGCAACTGCCTTAAAGGAAGAAATATTAGACTATGCATTTATCCTTGTTTGTCCTACTTATTGAATTCACTGCAAAATTATTGCTAAGCAATAAACTGAAGCAGGAAATTTCTTACGTATTGTCTCAATTTTATTCCCAATGCTTTTTATTTGCCTGGAATGCACTTCATTAACACTTTGTAAATGTTTATGACACTAAAGAAGACAGCCTAGGCAAACTGTGGTGTGATAATTCCAGTCAAGTGGGCAAATTCCCTAAGGAAGTGAAGACTACAATGCTGCATGAAAAAGCACAAGATCTGTACTTTCTCTCATGTCTGTAGCTGGCTAAAAAAAGGAAATGGAAATACCAATTACTGCTCTACCTCGCTCAGACAGCGTGGTGGGAGTAATACTCGGGGAGGGGGAAGGTTTTTTGAAAGAGAAATGTCAATATATCCAGAACCACGCTGTGTGTGACCCCGGTGAAGAACTGAGCCACTGAGCTGACCAAGAGCCTCACAAATGTGATGGATCACTCAGAGCTGCTGTCTGAGCACTTTTCTTCTTTTCCTCAGGTAATTTAAATCCCACTGGATGGATAGAGGTATGGTCCTGACCACAGCTCTTCAGCAGGAAAAAAGGGGAGGGATGTTACTCCTTGCAAATCAATAGAATTTTCTGGTGGGCTCAGAGAAAAATTTTGATTGTTGTTCCTACATTTTCACGGCTGAGTATAAAACTCATTACAACATGAAATCTCATTCATTCTCTGCAGTCTCTAAGGACAACTTTTATCTCCAGGAGAGCAATCCTTCCTCGTGACAGCAGCAGTCTTTCTGCTGTACATTTAATTTAGGCTCTCCCACAGACTCCACAGTCTCTCCTAGAGACTGAATTTGTGTCTCCCAACTCCTTCTTGTGATCATATTTAAATCTTTTTTACTGACCTACAAGCTTTTTAAGGTCCATAACTTATTTCATTTAATCACACAGGAAAATCTAGGTTGTCTCTGTATCATTTTAGGACACAGAAATTCAGTGGTGTGAAGAAGGACATTATGAGATATTAAAACACTGAATGGACCTCATTCAAGTGACAGTTTAGTTTCGTCACATGCCATGAGATGATCTATCCAATTGGCCCCCTCTGGACTTCAGGAGGCTGCTGAGACTGTATAGGATCAGATTGAAGGTTGATGGAAAAATGATGTAATTGATTTTCCACTAGAGAAAGCTGCTGTGACAGAAACTCCTTTGTTAAACAAATCATAGCTCTTTTGATCTTTTGTTTTTTGGTAAAAATAAATATTGGAAAATGTTAAAAATTACCCAAAGGCCCATTTTTACATTTTAAATGTATATTTTATTGATAATTTCAAAATAACTATTTGCTTTTGGATTTTCTTACAGGGTTTCAAAGGAATTTGAATTCCAAATAGAATGTTTTGCTTTTATTAAAGTAAAATACTTATGTTGATTCAGTTAGGTCTTTCCAGACAAGTGAAAGTATTAGTGAGCTTGAAAATCAATTTTCTGACAAGGCATAACTAAGATTATGGCAGAAAATATTAATTCATATACAATAATATAATAATTGGCATGATCAATAATCTCACATAAAGCCGTGAGTCACTTCAGTTAGTCAAAGAACAAATACCCTGTGGCCATGTAAAAATTAAGTAAATTCCCAGTAAAATATGTTCAAAAAACAAATTTACTTTCACAGGAAAAGTAAGAGCTATTTCAGAGTCAGTCCTTCTGGAGCGAAAAATCATCATTTTCAAAGCCAACACCATCGGGTTATACTCAAATGGTGAAAGTCACAAAAGGCTGTGAACTACCACTTCATTTGATGGGTCTTGCACTGATTTCACCTTGAGTCTGGAGAAACTGAGGCCCAAAGCAGGTGAAATGTACAGCACAAACAAGACTTTTAGATTCCTGTGTATTTTAGAGGCGAGCAGGCATTACTGTCCTTGTTTGACAGACACAAGAGATGTGGCTCCACTGAGGGGACTCTGAGAGCTGGGACTCAGCTCTGGGAGGAGCTGCTCTGAAAGCCCTGACATCCCAGCAGAAACGAGGACAGCTGAGGAACTGCCCAGAGCAGCCTGTGTGCGTTTGGTACAGCAACCCCACAAAAACCCCAAAGCGCGATATTTAAAATTTTTAGAATGGATTATTGCTACTTAT
This sequence comes from Agelaius tricolor, assembly GCF_023055355.1. NCBI lineage: Eukaryota > Metazoa > Chordata > Aves > Passeriformes > Icteridae > Agelaius > Agelaius tricolor. Next base: position 476,262 of record NW_027269304.1, read on the forward strand.
CGCCTGGGCCCCTATGAAGCACAGAGCTTAAGCATAATCTAATCCCTCTGCCTTGAATGAGCTTTGAGTCAGTTGCTTTTTTGTGTTCATACCCTTTATTGTAAGTGTTTTCTGATGCAAAGCAGAGCCCAAGTTGGTTGTACTGCCTACTTGCATACAAATGCTGTGGTTGTTGTTTCATATGGTTAGCTACCAAATCCTGAAGCAGGGAACCCGTCCAAAGATTCCAAAGCAGCATCATATCACACTCCTTATTGGACAGCATCCCTTGTACACAGCATAATATATGTGGAAATGTGATCCTGCAAGGAATTTGGTGCTCTAAAACTCTTTGGAGCATCATTTACCATTTGAAATCCCTTCGGAGCAACTACACAAAAGAAACATCCTGCCTAAACCAAAAAAAAAAATGCTCATTCTGATTTTCCTGTGGTTTAAAAAAAAATAATAACGCGTAGGTTTGTGACTGGGATTGCTTCCTCAGCAGAGTACAGTGTAATATTTGCTTCACTGAGGAAAAATATCAGCAGGTAAAGCTAAATGTTTAGTCAAGTCAGATGGTTAAAAAACAACAAAACAAAACCACGCAAAACCACCCCTCTGTCTGTATAGTCCCTGTAGATAGATAGACATCTAGAAAATATCTTCTAAAAGAATTAATAAGCAATATAAATGTCAAGCTGAGCATTTCTGCAGATCTACCACTATTTTATTTCAGGGTCACAACCAGCTGAACACAAAATATGAGGTTTTCTCTGTTTAGAATAAACAATTGTTCTGATTGTACCCTACTCTTAATAATTTTTTCCTCTTTGTTCAGTGTGAAATGAGATCATCCCATACATACAGACATGCTAATGACTCATTTCAACACTTGAAGGAAGAAAAGCTCAAATGAAAGCATTGCACAAAGAGACTTTGGCAGTAGGTCTGAACCACAGCAATGCAGCTATGAACATAATTTCGGGGGAGGAAAAACCCTTTTAATCAATATTTGGCTTAGGATTGGAATGTTTTTCTCATTGATTTCATTCCTCCAGGTTTACAAGGCAGTGAGAGCAAAAGTGAGAATGGTCGAGTTCTATCAGTAACCTTGGAAAATTAGGCAACTCATAAACTTGACAACTATTTCTTTCTACTTAATCACGATGGAAAAGTACCAATTCCCAAAGATGTAGCCAAATAAATGGTATGCAGAGGGGGTATGTGGGAAAGGCAGCTGAGATACACAAGCAAATATAAATGACTTTGCAAAACTTAGAAAGTGCTGTCTGAGTTGAAAAATTAGTGTTGTCATTAATACTGAAGTCCTAAGTAAGTTTGCCAGATCAGTGTGAGAACCACGTAGAAAGTAAATTATTAAGCTCTTCCTGAGCCCTAAATAAAAGAGCTGTTCATTTTTTAAAGGATATGTCCCTGAAAGGATACGTTTGCACAAGGGGACAAAGAGCTTTACACTTTGCTTTGTTTTGTTTCCTCTGAAGAAAGTGTATGTCCGTTGTGAGAAAACAGAAAAAAAAGCAACATAGGAAGGAAGAAGAGACCCAAAAATTGCTTTGAAGTGTGCAAAATGATCTGTTTGTATAACAACAGCAAGCAAGTCCAGAAGAGGACCACAAAGGGGATCAGAGGGCTGGGGGGACAGGCTGGGAGATCTGGGGGTGTCCAGCCTGGAGAGGAGAAGGATCCAGGGAAACCTCAGAGCCCCTTGCAGGGCCTAAAGGGGCCCCAGGAGAGCTGGAGAGGGACTGGGGACAAGAGATGGAGGGACAGGACACAGGGAATGGCTTCACACAGAGAGAGGGTAGATTTAGATTGGATGTTAGAATATTAGGAGGAAATTGTTCCCTATGGGATTGCTGAGGCCCTTGGCACAGCTGGGGCTGCCCCTGGATCCCTGGCAGTGCCCAAGGCCAGGCTGGACAGGGCTTGGAGCAGCCTGGGACAGTGGAAGGTGTCCCTGCCATGGCAGGGGGGTGGAACCACAGGAGCTTTAAAGCCTTTTCCATCTCAAACCATTACACGATCCCTTGGAAACACCAGATTCATATGGGCGGATCTCTGCTGACCACCAATGGTATTAACGATTTTTATACATTATTTATTCATATTTATGTGTATAAATTAAAGAAAATGGGGGCTGATCTTAGGAATGTTGAAATAATTGCAGATTTTGGAATAAATTTGCAAAGTCTTCCCCTTTTGTTTTGTGTTCACTGGATTCATCCTATGGAAGGTAGAAGAACAAATAAGGGAAAAAAGCCTTGATTGTGGGCTCTCTCCCAGACTCTTTTCAACTTGTTTTGGAGTTTTGCACGCTCTTCTGGAGGCAAGGGTTAGCAATAGCTTTCTGTAAGTGTAGTTTCCTTACTGTTGTGTGTACAGAAGCGCATCTCTTGCAGAACTTACAATGGAAAACCCAAAATAACAGTGCCTTCAATCACCCATGCTTTAGCCATCTCTATTGCTGTTTTTCTTTGAAGGCAACTATCACCTAAGCACGTTGCAGTTCTGTTTTTAAGGCGCTGAAATAACTCAAGATGTGGATAGAAATCTCAGTGTGGCTTTCAAAAGCTGACATTTATCTTAAAATTAATTAGATGTGCCGGGGGGGTTGCAAATTCTGTGTGGGTGTACAATTTTCAGATACTCTTAAAACCCCTAAATACCAGCACCTTGATAAATACCAGTATTAGTTTTCAGGGACATCTTTCCAGGAAGTAATAAGCTCTCCTTGTAGAACAAAATCAATTTCTATCTGACATTTATTGCACATGCTCACTGGTTTAAACAAATGGGTTATTTCAGGCTACAAAGTGGGAAAAACAAAGAAGTTTTTAGGATTGCTACACAGATTATGTAGGAAATAAAAACATATTTCAGAGATGATTAAACATCTAAGCACTTAAGCCCTACTATCAAATGCAAATGATTGAAATATGTATACTGCCATTCGTTCAAATTAAAGCAATGCATGGAAAACACACAGATTAAGATTTATTTTCTAACTCTTGCAAGAAGAGGGGCTCAGGCAGATGTTTTTGCCAGATGTAGGATGGAATAGGATAATAAATAAGAATAAACAAACAGCTCCACTGAGAACTTTAGTCCTGCTTGCCATCTTCATGGGTCTTGCAGCTCTCAGGACATTTTCTCTCTCTCTCTCTGAAAATCTCTCCCCACATGAGGTCCCATGAGTGGTGGGATTTCTACTGGTTGTGTTCTGAACATGCAAGCAGCACAGCACCTGGGACCAGCGACCTTTTTCCACCTTACCTCCAACACCTGTGAGATTATTTTCATTTCAGCCAGCCACTGGTGTCACACAGCTGTAGGTCAGTAAAGACACTTCCCTCTTGCATTCCCTCTTGCCCACACCAAGGCAACAGGTCCCTCTCTCTTCTCCTTCTCAGCCCAAGGCATGGGAATTTCCACACAGCTTCCATCCCCAAGGGACCACCCATCCCCAGCTGCTGACAACATTTACTAGATACTGTGCATTTCCCAAAGAGGAATGAAGCCACATTCTTTGACCTTTCATTTAGCTCTCACAGCAGCTTTGTTCCGCTGACAATGCACGGTCCTGCCTAGCTGGGTTCTGCAAGACTGGCTGTAAAACCAGTTTTAAGGGTGGGTGTTTACAAGTGGCATTGCTTGCTCGCCCATTAACTTCTCAAACAGCCAGAATCCAGGAACTGAGTATCACAGTTATGAGTTTAAAAACAAACAATTGGGATTTTTGTCCTGTTCCCCGCTGCCCTCCATCCCCTCTGTGCCCACCAACAGCATCGTGGTGCCACAATGTGAAGCCAGGAGCTGCCACATCCTGAATTCTGCATGCAGCTCTGGGTAGCTTCATTTTGAAAAGCAGCAGGATGAGAAAAGGCTGACATGGACCAGACAAAGGATAAGATCCATGAACAGGAGTGGCAGGGAAGTGGGAACATACACACTGAAGCTCCTCAGGCAGCAGACCATAAAAATCACAGGGAACGTGCAGGTAGGCAATGGCTTGATTGCTTCTTCAAATAACAGAGTTAGGAAACATCCAGCAACACACCTAACAGAACTACAGCCTTGCAGGTTCAGCTAAAGCAAAAAAGGAAACATGAAAATTGTCCAAAAGTGACCATAAAAACCTAAGGGAAGAACAATCCAGCAGGAGCTATTAAATATAGTGGAGAAGACCTTGGAGGGGCAATTACTGGAGATTGTGACTTTTCTGGGAAAGTACTTGTCCTCGGTTGTTATTTTAGGTATCCAGTGTTGAGGGCCATTTCCTTTATTACTCCAGTTATTTTTGGGCTTTTCTGCAGATTTTGAAAACACAACGCTGACACTGTTTGCTGCTGTCATACCTTTTTTTCCTTTTTTTATTTAAATTTCCACACGTATCACTGCATCTATCATGGTGATTGCTGCCCTGTCACTGCAGACACAGTACCACACTCTTTCCCAAAAACAAGGGCTTTACAGCACTGCAGGTTTAATTCACTCAGGTCCTTTGGCAACAACCATCTTTGTCCCTCTGGGTAATTGAGAAAGTCCCCATTTCTCTCCTCCATTTTGCTACACTGACCATACTTTATATCTGACTTCTTTGTGCTTATGTGGCAAAATCAGTGAAGCAAACCCCACGGACAAGAGCTGCCAGTCACGGAACAGCTTCCCTTCACAACAAATGATTTTATTTCTTTAGCATATTTATTCTTACACGTTTTGGGGCCTATTTAAGGCTCCGTGCAGGCAGCCATTTCTTTGTACACCTCACACAGCCCATTTCCTCCTGTTGGCAGGTAGAGTGTAGCCAGAACTCATCTTCCATGCTCCTTGGGCAGCTTCCACTCCCCACAGCCTGGAGGAGAAAAGCAGATTGAGGGGCTACCATGGAATCCACTCTAATCAAACTCAGTATTTAGTGTGATCCTGCAGATTTACAGTGCCAGGAAGGTCAAGTGAGAAGCTTTACAAAGAGCTGTGTGACTGAGGAGCTGTCAGAAAAAAAAAAAAAAAAAAAAGAAAAAAATCTGCCTGGTGGTGGAGGTGACTTCTGCTGAGTGGAGCCTTGGATCCAATGGAAAGAGCCCCAAGAGGATTACATAGAGTGGCAAAATAAGTAAATTAGGTGGAAAAATAAGCAATTTAGGTGTCTTACACAGCAGAGCCTTCAGCACTTCTTGTATCCACACACCAAAAACTATTGACTGCAAGGCCTGAAAGGAAAAAACTGCAGATTTTTTCTGAGCTTCCCTGCAAAAATCTAAGGAAAGACTTCTGGAATTGTGTCCAAGGTGAGTAGAGGGGGTCTGGTTTTTTCAGCACAACACGTGCACTCCCTCCTCTGTGCTAACCTGTGGTATGTGGAGTATTGGTGCCCAACTGTAGACTGATCTGAAAGTTTTCTTGCCCAAAGAAAAGTATAGAAATAAATCCCACATTTAATGTTATGCTAACTCCTAATCAACTCCTCAGTAGCTATTTTCGCATTTAATTTTTTTTTTCATCTGCTGTGAACATAGTAATAGAGTTTTTCACATTGTGTTTGTGCTTATTGCACTCCCTAGGGATCCAAGAAAAAATGCCCCAGCTGACTGACTTAAAAGAATGAGCCATTCATTTTACCTGCCAGGGACAAAGCCACTAAAGTCTCCTCACACTTTTTTCAGCTTTGAAAGGGATCAATTATTTATATTTTTTCCCATTCCTGTAAACTGAGGGTGGTAGCACTCCCATATTTTAATGAAATGGGCACAAAGAAATATCCAAAGTTTAGATAAGACTGAGACCAACCTCCTGTTTCGACTTTGACTTGACAATCTTGCTCAAACTAGCAGGAAACACTGAAAAACCTTCCCACCAACACTATTTTCCTTTGATAAACCCTCATATACATAAATACACAAAAACTTCACCACCGTCCATAGGTGCAGCTTTAGGACTCCAAAAGCAGCTGCATGCAGACCTTGTGGGGCAAGCACATTCCCTGGAGGACTGGAACAAAATTCCTACGGTGTGATCACCAATTGTGTCACTCCTCAGAATAACTCCCTTTGCTGCAGAACTCTTTGTTTCAGCCCTGCTCCCTCGTTGAGATACCCAGTCATGGGAAATGGGCGATTAGATTAAAATCCTCCTCCTAACACACTGTGGGAAGAGTCCTTTCAGTTGCTGCCATGGCTACAAGATATAAGCCAAGGTCATTGTTTGTTATGGTTGTAGCTGAGCCTGGGTTTTTTGGGATTTTTTTTTTCTCTTTTTTTTTTTTTTTTTTTTTTTTTTTTTTGTTGCTTTTGAGGGTTTTTTAGCTGGTTTTTTTTTTGGTTTTTTTTTTTTTTTAATCGACAGCTGTTGCATATCAGGGAAATTAAACCGTGTTGAGGCAGACATAAAATGTAGGATTTTTCTAATTCAGGTGAGTCATGCTGGTATTGCTGTCTTCTCTGCGGTGCTATGACTGATCTCCATTATCTCCACGCTTTAAACACAGAATAACACACCTAATTGTGCTGCACCTCGAAAGAGGTATCACAGTAAGTAACTTCACATGAATAGCTTGAAATAAACTGGTAGTTACGGAAGTGAGTTAAGTCTGCGTGCTTGCAAACTTTGACATTTTACAGACACATTTTCTAAAACTAATGACATTGCTGGCAATCTGCACTTGTGCTTTATTTAAGTCGTATTATCCTCTGAATTAATCAGATTTATCAGATTTATTCTCTGTGGATTTAGTATCAGTCACTCACAAGCAACTTCAAAAACAAGATCAACAAAGAGACATGGTGTAAAAAATAAAGACCCCTCTCTTTATAGCTGCTAGGTTGATTTGGCTTTTTTTTTTTTTGTGGATATTTCTGTTTAAATAAGTTACTTCTAAGTATCTGGACTATAAAAATCTTTAAATGAGACTTCTATATGTAAGGTCACTTCCATGCATGGTGAAACCACACCACAGGATGCAAGAAGCTGGTCCAGAGCCCTCTTCTTGGGTTTTTTTTTTTTCAGGCAAAAAACAGAGGTAAGCCCAACTGCTAAAGTAATTTAAAACAGAGTTGCTTTATTGTGTATGAACTGTAATAACTTCCTTAAGTGACTAAATGCAGGTCAAAATTGCTGCAGCAATGTAGCAGGGCTTTGATGCAGAGCAGAAGCCAAAGCAGTAAATGTGATATTGGTGCGATTCTGGATCTGAGACTAATTCTTCTGTAACTTTTCCTTAGCAAAACACAGGGAGCTAAACTACAAAAGGCACAACAGGTAAAGTTTTGCTTTTTATTTACTTTCTGTTTTTTAAAGCCCCTTTTCAAGTGTAGCCCTGTACAATGGATAACAATGGTTATTCAGGTATTCATCACAAAAGTGAAATGTTGCCAAGACTTGTATTTCCCTGCAGGAAACTTTCCTCACTTCTGTATTTTCCTTTCAAAAATGGTGTAAAACACAGCGCTTCGCATCTCTAGATGAAATTTGAGTAGTCTCCAAACATCTACTTCCTTTCAGAAAAAAAAAAAAAAAATTATGTATATACACACATATAATTGAAACTCTGCTTATCTCCCATTTCATGTGGCCAGTCATGTAATACGTGTTCTTTAATGCATCCATGACCTCAGTTAAACCTTACAGGGCACGCTCTTATTTTCCATCATTTCCTTTCTGAAAGAGCTGACACTAAGCCAAGGGAGCAAGAGAGAATCCCTATCTTGATGTATAAAGAAATAATTAAGGGCATTACTTTGCCAGGGACAAATCATCCAGTTTCAGAAAAGCATATGGAATAAAACACTTCAGAAAGGATCTCGGAGCTAATTATCTCTTTGCTTTCAAGACTTAACATATTGCAATATTTCCGAATGTAAACAGACTGAAGGTTTGTTAATAGGGAGAATACTGGATGACAAATTCTTGGGTAAAATTATTTACAGGAAGATAGGAAATGAGTCAGGATTCTCAGGAAAAAAATAGCTATCTTACAGGCATCTGAAAAAATGTCCAAAGGGTTTTTTTAGATGGAGAAAGGAAAGGGAAATGTATCAACGGGAGTTACAAATCACAAATTCCTAGCTTCCTTCTTAGCTGCATACCAACTTTGTCTTAAGTTTTGTCTTAAACTTCTAGTGCTAGGCGCCAATGGGCAAAAGAGAGAGATTGTTGGCTTTATTCTGTATATTAAGGACTCCTTGATGCAAGCACCAAATAGAACTTGAATGAGTAATTTGCTCTGCTTCTGAAATTCTTTGGAAATATCAATAGCACTGCACAAAAAGGTTTCTGAAAGCTGCTTCAGGAGCTTTTGATATGCAATGCAGAATGCATTTTCATATGCTAAGCAGAATAACAGAATAATTAGTATGTGGTGTCTATAGTTTTGCATGCTCAGAAGAATCCAAAATGTTCATGGAGAGAATAAGGAACGTATCAGAGCAAACAATTGCCAAGTGACATTATTTAAACTTTGGTTTTAAAAAAAAAATGGCTTTCTTGTTGAGGAAAATAAGATTTCAATAGCGTCATGCATTACATTCTTTGGGGATGACTTGCCATTTCCACGCAGCAGCACATGAGTTGGATGTCTTTCTGCATGCTCAACTCTCTTCCTTGCCTTGCTACCCAAAAATACTGAAGAGCCTGGAAGACTCTCTCTAGGACCAAATGAGTGCGTTCTAGTCAGAAATTTGAGGTGGATGAAGGGCAGGGAAATACTGTGGATACTTTTTATTTTGCTAAGCAATTGAGAAGAATCCCCACTCATAAAACATGAGTTTGAAGGTGACACTGGGCGTGGATCTGCTGCAGAGGGGTCTGGACAGGCTGGATCCATGGGATGAGGCCAGTGGGGTGAGGGACAACCAGGGGAAGTGCTGGGTCCTGCCCTCGGGTCACAACAATCCCATGGAGCTCCAGGCTGGGTGAAAGAGGCTGGAAAATATCCCCAACCAGGGTCTCTGCACAAATCACAAACAGGATGAGACTGCTATGGAACGTGCCTTGAGCTGTTTGATTTTCCAGCACCAGTCTCATTCCATGGTTATGACAAGGGGAAGATGCCACCAGCTCACATCCCAGGCAGCAGACCAAGAACTTAATGTTACAACTCACTTTATAAGTTTTTTGACCAATCCCACAAAGCAAAAGCACATTGACAGTAGCTCTATCCAACCACTATAAGCACAGGTACCTTTGGTTAAACAATGCTTGCTTATTTCAAATAAAATAGCTGCCTGTAAGCCTTAAGATACAATGCACAGAGCTCCATTATTAAGCTTCAAACTTCCTAATATTGCGCTAGGTATACTTTTCTGCAGCTTAGGGATTTATTCTAGACAAGTGTTAATACACACACCATTGTTCTATTTGTCCTTTCATTCCTTTGTCTTACTTTTCTTCTTACATAATTTTTTTGCTAACCTATCTCATGGCTGCTGCTTAGCTCTGATCACAGTTCCGCTGTCTCTGGGGCCTGCCTTTTGCAGCTTTCCCAAACCCCTCTGATTTTATGGATTCCCACAGGAAAAGGCCCTGGGGATGCTGTGCCAGCAGCCGGACACAGCCCAGGGGTGCCCAGGGGCCGAGAGGCCGATGGCCCCTGGGCTGTGCCAGCCCTGGGGTGGCGGCAGGAGCGGGGCAGGGCCCGTCCCTGTGCCGGCCCTGCTGAGGCCACACCTCGAGGGCTGGGGCACCTCTGGGCCCTCACGCAGGCAATGGAGGGGCTGCAGCGTGGCCAGGGAAGGGAACGGAGCTGGGAAGGGAATGGAGCCCCAGGAGAGGCTGAGGGAGCTGGGCAGGGGCTCAGCCTGGAGCAAAGGAGGCTCAGGGGGCCCTTGTGGCTCTGCACGGCTCCTGCCAGGAGGGCACAGCCGGGGGGTGTCACCGTGACATTTTCTGAAAAATCCCCTCACCAGGATTTTATCTCCTGAGAAGCTGGGAAGCTTCAGCTTCTCCATGTTTTGCTTCTCTGGAATGTGATTTGAAGAATTGTTTATCCAGCATGTGAATTATTTTTAATTAATGACCAATCTCAGTCCAGTCTGAGTCTGTCACGGGTTTTTATTATTCATTCTTTTCTAGCTTTCTGATGTCTCCTTTCTCTTTCTTTAGTATAGGTTTAGTATATTATTTTCTTTTAGCATAATATAATATCATTATATAATAAATCAGCCTTCTGAGAACTTGGAGTCAATTCTCATCTCTCACCTCATCCTGGGGACCCTCACAACACCACAATGAGGGGGGGTCGGGCTGTGCCCCAGGGAACAGGGACAGGAGCAGAGGGAACAGCCTCAGGCTGGGCCAGGGCAGGTTTAGATTGGAATTTAGGAAACTTCTTTTCACCCAAAGGGTTGTCAGGCCTTGGCACAGGCTGCCCAGAGAAGTGGTTGAGTCACCATCCCTGGAGGGATTTGAAATAAAACGGTGTAGATGTGGTGCCTGGGGACATGGTTTAGTGCTGGCCTTGACAGTGCTGGTTCGGGGACTGGACTCAATGTTTTTAAGGTTTTTTTCCAGACTAACTGATTCTATGTTTCCAAGAACATGAACCCAGGGAGAAAGGGCTACCTTTTCCAGGTAGTCTAATTAAGTTTAAAGTAAAGCACATTGTTCAAACGGTTTTACTGACATAGTGGCAGTAGAAGTTGTCACTGCCCGAAGGAAAGTGAGTCAGGATCTCTGTGTGGAGGAGCTTCCATGCTGCACAGAGCAGCTGCTTCCAAGGCTTTTTCCCAGATTTGGAAAATCTGGGTATTTTTCAAATAAACTGTTGTCATTTGCTTTAAAAATTCACTCTTTAAGATTAACCAGATCCAGTCTGTCATCTTTATTTCCATTTTAGAAGGTCAGATTATAGCCCCACAACCCACAAAACCATTCACTTAACTCAACCGGAGAACATCTCCTTCTCTTAGTCCCAGGAGAGCCCCAGCTTCCACAACTCTAAATCACTGTTCTCAAGCTCTTTGAAAAGGTGGTGATTCCCTGGAAAAATAAGTACATGCCAATCAAACTCACTGACTGAGGCCTTTTTTTTATAGTACCCATAACTTAGTTTATTACAATCCTCAGGTACACATATTTCAGCAGTAAAAAAGCCAGGCCAAGAGGCCTTAAAGAACAATAAACTTCCATATACTAAGAAAAAGCATATGTAGATGATTAATAAAATTTGATTGGTGTTTTGTTGGTGGTTGATTGTTTGGGTGGTTTGGGTTGGGTTTGGGGTTTTTTGTTTGGTTGGTTGCTTTTGTTTAACACAGTCATGCTTAGGTTAAATTCTTATGATTATATTTGCTGCTATTCCCCAAAGTGCATGTTTAAATTCAGGACTGCTCTTGCATAAAAATACCTCCAATTTTGACTGTAAGAGATACATCTCTTGTGTGATGGTCTCAAGTTATAATTTGGCAAAACAGGCAGAAAATCACATAATTGATTCTCTGTACTCTTCTTATACATATATGTTATTCCAGGTTAGGTTGTTTCTTAGCTTAGTTCAGCTTAGATTACTTATTTCCAAAAGTGCAGAAAAGTATTTTAGGTATATAACCTGTATTTTAGGTATTTTGTGTTCTTTTGTAAATATCATTAATTGAAAAGAAATGTTTAGGGTATTTTTATAGAGAACAGGTCAATCCCTTCTTTTGTAGTTCCCAGAATGGATGGTTATGACAAAATGAATATTCAGCCAGTAATATTAAGCAATCATTTGCATTATTTACTGTCCATTATTGATATTACAGTGCACACACAGAAAGATTAATTTCCTCCTAGACTTTTTTCTAATAGTCTCATGATTTTAGGACATATGATTTCAATATGATTTTTAATTAGATTTCATTACTTTCCAAGGTCCTCTGTCTATTTGCTTTTGCAAGTTTTTAAAATGTCTATTTAATTTTGGGGTACTTACAACCTTATTTCAAAATCCTGAAAGATATTTAAGATATATTTGTCTCTAAGTCTGAAAGCCAATGCAAGTGTGTGGAGCCAAAGTCCTGGTCTCTGAAAAATCTGTCTAAGGAAAGTATTTAATAAGTTTTCCTCCTTAAATTAATGTCATGGCTTACGCTGTTCTTTCAGCCATGTAGGCTGAAACAACAATAGCTCTCATTAACTAGTTAATGAGAAGGATAAGAAAGAAAAGAACCAGCTTATTACAAATACATTCAACAGTTTAGTCATAATAAGGTGCTCTTACCACCATGTGACCTTTCAGTATACAGGACTGAGCCAAACAGGCACAGCTTTCTTTATAAAGGTCAGATGCTGTTGAAATTTCTCTTCCACACAGAAGAGAATTTGTTTTACCCTCCAATTTCTCACAAGGTGAAACTTGTCAACCAAATTCAGCGCAAATATCTGATTCTAGGGTCCTGGTGTTCCAACATTTTTGCCTTTTTCGCTGAGAAAATCTACAAGGCTTAGAAAAATTTCTCTAAAGCTCCTCTGAAATGGAGTAATTTTCATCTATAATGATATTTCAGCCCCAAGTTCCTACAAGTGCCAGATTTCTCTTTTCAGCTTTGAATCAAGGGCATGTTCTGTTTTACCAGTTTGATTTAAATGGCAGAAAGTTGTTTAGGACTGTTGGTCTTCCCAAAACCCGGATACAGCTTAAATATAGTGGTGAGGAGGGAGAACAGCTAGTTTTAATGATATGAAAAAAGTTTTTTTAATCTTCTTGGCTTATACCAATGGAGTTTTTTTTCAATATTATAGCAGCACTTCAGAATTTCAAGAAGGACTGAGTTCTTATTCTGTTACTGTAAACACAGTAAAAAACAGTCTGACCTAAAAAACCTGAGACAACAGGAAAACCATGGAGAGGACATGGAAAGCCACAGAAAAAAAGTGATCTCTAGTTGCTATATAGGCACCTGTTGATGATCTTAATGTGTTTTTATACTTCATATTAGCTTTCTTGTTATTTATTTCCCTTTATATATGGTTATATGTATTGTCCATCTATAATAACCATGTCTGGAGCAGACCTTCTCAGTGTAACAACCTGCACAGAGCTGTCAGATAAACTAACCTGTCCTACAGATAACTAATTTAAAGAATTAAAGATCATGCTTGTCACAAAAAAAAAAAAACCCAAATTAAAAAAAAATAAATAAATAAAAAAAAAAACCAAACAAAAAAACCAACCCCCCCAAAAAAACAAGGAAAAAACCACACACACGCAAACAAACAAACAAACAAACAAAAAACAAAAAAAAACTCAAAAACCTCAAAAAAAAAAAAAAACAAACAAAAAAACAAGCAACCAAAAAAAAACCCACACAAAACCCCCAGAAGCCTGGGAACTTTGAGGGCAGGTTTAAAACCTTGTCTTACTAAGAGTAGCACAGTATGATTTCTGTAACATCCGTTATCAGTGAACTCTCACATTACTGCAGCAGATTCAGTGGAGCATGACCATTTCATTTCTCATGAAAGATAAACCAGACAGACCTGTGCAGCTGGCAAAAATTATAAAAATTAGAAGATGTAAAAAACCCTCAGGTTCGTTTTGGCCTTCTGCCTCTTAAGGAGAAAATGAGTCCAGCAATATAAATTTTCCACAAAATTAGGACTGCAAAATAAGGGAATATATGAATCATGGAAGTTGTACTTAATCTTTTATTATGCTTGCATTTTCCCTCAGGACTGCAAGGCATTGTGCTTCAGGAATTAGGATACTAGACTCAAAAAAGAAAATTAGATATTCTTCCTGACCTCCTGCTCAGGAAGTCACTAGAATGGTATTTATTTTCAGTGACTAAACCCTGGGTTAACCATGGCCCAGATTAGCAGGGCAAATCACCTCTCCCAGCTGAAAGTGTTTTGCTTTACCCTGTAAATAACCAAGCACATTTTTCAACACATAAGAACCTTGAATTGCAGTAATTAATTAACGAGACATCAGCATCACAGTTGAAGAAAGCGTGTCCTGTTGATTAAATTCTTGGATGGGCATCAACGGGATTCATTGCTGGGACGTATTAACTTTTAATTATCATTGCTGTGTGCCCCGTTGCAGGGAGGGGATTGCAGGTGGCTGAGTGAGAGGCAGCCAGCATCCAGCCGCCTGGAATTAACCCAGAGTGCTCCCTGGATCCAGAAGGGACGAGGAGGGCACCTCTGGAGGCCCTGACTCACAGCGGACACTCAGTCTGGCCTCTCTGTCTTGCAGCACGAAATGGAGAGGACAGGCTGCGTCCTCAGCTCTGGTGTTAGAGGTTGTGCTGCTGTGGCAAATTGACAGGCAAAAGGTGATCCAGCCCACAGGAGGAAAAAGGGAGGTGTGGTTTTCCGGAGTTTTGAGAGGAATTGGATGGTTTGACAAAAAAGTCTTTCGCTGACAAAAGGGAGATATTTGAAAATTGACTGGAAATGAATGGTCAGATACATTTTCCTTCTTTCTTTTCTTTCTCCTCTCTCATCCCAGTAGTCTCTTCCTCCCACTGAAGACAACATAGTATTTACTACTTGTTTTTCCTGTTCCCATTTGAATCCTTTTCAAAGTGAGGGCAGATTGGTAAAAGACACAGATTAGTTGCAGTATTTTCCTTCAATTTTGATATTTTTATAGTTTGTGAGTGAACTACTCTGCCACACTGAGCTGGCTATTCATTACATTTCCTGAACATATGCATATATGCAAATTCAGTGGACTTATTTGGATGTGAGTAGGCATCTTCTGAGGGTCTTTGATGATCATTTAGGAACATCCCATTCCCTAAATTTCCCTTTTATGGTTCCAGATCTTCTAATGAATCTTTTCTTCTTGAGAATATCTCAAGTATGTGAGCAGGTGAAGATGTACTTCTGTTACCATTCTTTGCTCTGACACACAATCCCAAAACTAAGAAGTCTGCTCCTACATTTTATCACATATTAATCACTGATGAAGGTACAAAACATTATTGTGCTAAACTTAAAAGAATTTTCCAACATCTTCCCCCACTGCTGCATAGACTCTTCTTTAAAGAACTTGTTGGGTAACACCATCAACATTGTTTATAATTAGTTCCTTGGTTTTGCTTTTTTCCCACTGCTGTTTTATCTAAAAATTATTTGTCTCATGTTATGTTGCTGCTTTCAGTGATTTTCTTCTAAATTTTTGTTCTGTTAGGAGAAGAAAACCTCAAAACTTCTGAAGAAAAGCTAAAATTGGTCGATAATTACCATTCAGGAAATATGCCTGGATCTCTGTACACGTGTAGCACCTACTGCTATCCCCATTTGGTATGAGGTTGGTGACAGAAATGTTGTTTACTTTATTCTGGAAATTGCTCCAAATGACCAAGCAGGAGTCTCCAGGCTCCTGAATGTCCTCCCTTGATCAAAGCACAGATTTTCTTATCAGAGCTTCTTCCACCCTGTGGTGGGTACAAACACATGTCCGAGCAATTCCTTAAAAATGTGACCATATTCTCCCCTGGAAAGTCCACCGTGCACCTTTTTTAAATTGCTTTTTTGGCAGGATTAGAAGAGCAAAGAAAACATTATATGTTTCCTAAAGTTTTTTTTTTTTTAATTTCCTCTCCAGAAAACTGCCATTTCTCGACATTCCACACAGATTTCCACTTCCAGGGCCAGAAGAAGTTCTTTTACTTGGCATTATTAGGTGTTTTGAGTAGACACATGGTTACAAATCGTTTTTTTCTCTAACAAAGGAGGAGCTGGAATCCTGATGTTCAGAATATGCCAGAGTGTTGAAAAGATAAATACCGCTGCTCCATTAACATCTTAATGAACTCACAGAGAAGCCCATCAGATGCCTTACACTCATGTTTTACACATGCTGAACAGCCTTAGGTTTCTTTCGTGTTCCTTTGAAGCCCTTACATGCAGAAGACCATCACAGGATTTGGGGTTTTTTAACCTGAAATATTGAGAGCAGTTGCAGGTGTGACTCCAGGCGTGGTGCTGACTGCTGATATCTGGCACAGCAGAGAGAAAACAAAGTGCCAGGCCTTTGTCGTGAGCACCACCTGCTCCAGGCACTGCCAGCCTTGCAAACTCCTGATCCTGCTGCAGACATGGCAGGGAGAAGGAGGAAGGGGAGCTGGGGAAGGACAGAAAGATTTCAAGGCAAAAGCTCCAAAAACAAACCGCAGTTTCCTTCCAGCCCAGGGAGTGCACCAGAAATGTCCCTGCCTGAAACAAAGCAGAGGGAGGAAGGGTGAGGTTGAATTTTGTGTTTCACAGTCTATCTCGATTCCACATGAGCATTAGTTATAGATCTGGCCTGGAACATAGTTATTTCTGAAGCAGCACTGAAGAGATCAACTCATTTCGGCATTTGCTTCACAAAATAGTTTTGCAGTTTCACAGGTACACTCTGAGATGGACCATTTCCAAGGTCCTTTAAATCTGTGAGACATGTGACAACTATGGAGGAGCACCACTTTCAATCTAAACCCTTCTGGCAGTGATTTTCCTTGAAAGGCTGAGTGGAAATTTAGTATTTAACTCAAATTTTTTTAAAAATTCTTGCATTGTCATTTCAGGAATTGAATTTTGTAATGCTATCAGACTCAGTGTTTAATAAAATGAGATTGAGGCATTTAATTTTTCCCAGTTAAGGTGGGGCAATTATCTGTAGGGTGATGATACAGAAATTGCTCCTCTGTGATGTCAGCATACCACAGCCTAGAAGACTAAAAACATTTAATGAAAATTTTATCTCCTGACACCAAGTCATGGATCCTGGGAATAATAATACTGTGGATTGATTTTTTTTTTTTTAAATCAGAACATCCCATGGGCCGAGGTTGAAAGACATAACCAATATTACTGCCCAGGTCAGACTGGGAGCTGCAGAAAGGGTTTTTCAGGGAGAACCTTCCACTGAGTCACCAGGTGGGGAAGGGACCTCCTGGACTTCTAAATTCCTTCTCAGCGTGAGGCTGGATCCAATCCCAGCCCCAGACTCAGCCAACAATTTATGTCTGAACGATTGTATGGGTGTAATTGAACCTTTGGATTAAGGATGGCACACCAGACATATGTATATGAAAGTAAGTTATTTATTATAGTTGCCAGGTGAATAATTGTTTTCACCTGGTGGGTAAATACAATGCTTATTCTTCAAAAATCACTGGCCTATGGAACCACACAATGCTCATTCTGTAGGAAGAAGGAATGGAAAGCTGTGCCAAGTTTTACCAGTTCACTGGACGGTCAGGCGTGACTCGGGGTCCCCAACCAGGGACCACCACAGAGACCCCCCAGGACAGAAGAATGCATGAGCAGAGGGGAGGGAACACCTCCATGCCAATGATTTCAGGGAAAATATTATTATTTGTATGTTTTTCCTGGAAAAACCTATGAATATGTATGTAAAATATAGTGCTCCTGTTTATACAGGAGCTTTGCCTGAACTCAGCAGGCTCAGTATTTCAGAGGAGATTTCTTGCATCCTGCTGAAAAAAAAGAATGCCTGCTTCTTAATTCCATACTGGTGGTAAGGAGTTTTTATTTTTACCTATTTTTGGTAAGATTATGATAATGATTAGACTACAACATCTCAATCAGAATTCTTTACTACACAGTACAGGTAGCTATAGCTACTGTATAGCATAGTGCACTATTTTTTAAATAATATCGAAGCAATTGTAATGAAGCTAGAAAAATCAGTTTTTAAGTAGAGGCTGGTCTTGCTCATCCACACCCAGATGGGGTAAATCTCTGCCTTTAGCCTCAAGAGATAACCTGGAGGGGAGTCCCCTCTCCCGAGAGGAATCTCCACACACACTCCAAGAAGGGATGTGTGATAATATCCTGCCTTTAAAAAACGGACCTGGGCTTTCACAGTATCAGGGGATGGACTGTCAGCCAGATGTCCCCAGGCCGGCTGTGGGCTCAGCAGCCTCAGATAAGTTATCAGTAGTATCACTTGTTCTCCCTTTATCAGGTGCTTCACCACGCCTGCCACATCCTCACCTCACTCTCAGGATGTTTGACTTTTGCCGATGCTGAGTCGGGCTGGTCTCAGCATTGTTCAACACTAAGAGCAGGGAGACACCCCCTTCCCCATCCAGCACTGGCAGGGTGTTGTCAGAGTTGTTTTACCCCCGCTCCAGGCAGAGCATCCTGCTCCAACAACTCCTTCACTCCTCACACTTTTTTCCTCTGGAGCACCATAAGTGCTGGATTTGGGGTGGAATACTTCTCAGAATGTTTTTCCCCTCTCATTCGGATTGCATGGATGGAGGAGCACTTACAGAGAAGTTGTTTCTTTTGTTGCTTGTGCTTTTTGTGGGTTTTTTGTTGTTTTGTTTTTGTTTTTCCTTAAAGGTCCTTATGAGCTGAGAGCAACGTTTCCACCTTCAGAAAGCTCAGCCAACTGGAGTGCTTGGATTCGGGGAGAAGAAATAGTTCTGATTTAATTACTTACAATGATGTTGTCAATGTGCAAACAAGCTTTCTAACTGAAGACTGTCATACCGGGAAAGCTGCTTGGCAGCTTTTTTTTATTTTTTACCAATAAAAAATGGTATCTTAAGGACACTTGTGCTGCTTAAGGTAAAGCAAGTGTGGCAAGGCACAATAGAGACTTTGAAAAGCAGCATTGGCTTGTTGTGATTATAATTCAAATTTATGTCACTTCAGTTGTCACAGACTCAGAAAAGCTTTACAAACTTGAGTCATCCTGGATGGCATCCAAATCTCCTACATACAACCTGTAAAAAATGGTCCTTTATAAATATATATCTGAAATATCCTACCCATTTTCTGGAGTGACTGTTTGATGTTCTGTTGTCTTTGTGTTGTAAGAGCTTTATGCATGGCAAATAATATGTAATTTCTTACTGTTTTCCTAGTAAGACCTTAAAATCTTTGAAACATGTAGGAGTCAGCTTCCTAATAACATACACACTACTGAGAAATCTAAGAAATTATTAGGAAGTCACTTGCTATTCTGGTGCATGGTGCCTCAGACATTCCTGTAGACTGGAATTCAACTTTTTATATAAGCACTGAGTGAATATGAATTAAATATTCTCCAAGTACTTAAAACATCCCAGATCTGCCATCGAGCACTGGACCTCCTGAGCAATTTCCCATCAGTGACTCCACATGGAAAATGGGAACCAGAAGCAAATCAAACTCTCAGAACTCTAAGAGCACCCAGTATTGACATTTCAGCAGCTGTAGCAGACGTTGAACAATATTAAAAAGGCAGAATTTAGTTTTTGGATCAAAGCTGGAGGAATCCGTGTTTTGCTATCTCTCTACCATTCTTGGGAACATTGCTTTACAAGAAATCAGAAATAGAAGCTTTTTGTGTTTCTCTGGTACATACCATGGACAATAAAATTGTCACTTGAAATCATTTGAGATCTGACCTGTACAGGACCTAACAGGGTGAGCTTTATATCCCTTTCTGCTCCCTCATCAGGTACCACTCACTGCCAGCCCAGCTTGCCACTGAAGGAATTTGGGTTGTTTAAACATCCTGAAGTTTGTTTTGTTGACATTCACAGGGCGTTCTGTGCTCAAATGAAATATGGGACCTTGGTAAAACTCTAACATCCAACCTTATCAGCAGTGTACACCAATTTTCTCACATTGTTTCTGGGTCTTCGAACTCTAGATAAAATGTGCTTTTATAGTATCTAACACAGAACTGATCCTCGCAGCAGCTTATGGACTGCTGGATTCTTCTAAAAATTATGCTGGCAAATATTTAAGGGGGGAAAGTGTCCTTTTTGGAAACTTGTTTGCTCACCTACTACATTGTCATAATCTCCCTTTTAATTGCTGTGCATTTATTGGATTCTGACAAAGAGTTGCAAAACATGCCTCTGATGATTGCATACATTCAAACACATTTAGATAGCACTTGCCTTAAGCAATCGGTGCTGTGAAAGCAATCCTTATGTAAAAGGGGTGAAAAAACCCTGTAAACTGAAGAGGAGACAATGTTCTGTCATCTTCAGAAACACACAGTCAGTCAAACAATAACACCAACCATGCTAAAACAGTGGAAAAACCCCAAGCATTGTACGTCAGCATTCCAGTGTCTTTCACAAATGATTCTTGCAGCTTTGTGACAA
The DNA here is from genome assembly GCF_023055355.1 of Agelaius tricolor. Taxonomy (NCBI): domain Eukaryota; kingdom Metazoa; phylum Chordata; class Aves; order Passeriformes; family Icteridae; genus Agelaius; species Agelaius tricolor. The sequence goes on from NW_027269304.1 coordinate 496,310, forward strand.
GATGACACAAGACATCAATCTTCTCCCTATCTGCAACAATAAAATCATATGCCACTTGGGACATGTAATTTATCTTCTCTGTCTCATGTGCAGGAAGTGTTTTCTGCATGCACTAAAATGCTCTGAAATGCACACGTTACGGTGCTGTGCCAGTGGAAAAACCTCATTGGTGTAGTATCATAATAGTGATAAGTGAGGAGTAAGGTATGCCAGGGTAGATTTCTCTGCTGTATTTAGACATCTGGAAAAACTATTTGCACAGAGTCATCTAAACAGTTGACTCGGTTGCCTTAATGGGTCATCATTCTCTTCTTCCTGCGAGGAGGTCACCAGCATTCACGGATCACCCTGACGTCACCATCACTACTGGCACCTGGCTCCCTCTGACAGCAGAAGGCACGAAGGAGGTGCCAGTTATGCCAAGAGGGAAAGAATGAAGGGAAGGAGTGCAACACAGATTATAACTCAGGGAAAAGGCGGTGGAAGTCGCCAACGTGGTTAAACCGAAGAATTCCTCAACACAAGAATGTTCAAGGGCCTGCTTCTGTCACAACATCTGTTAGGACACTGGTGTGTCTCAAAAACACTTCCAGTGCACGGTGGGTTCTGCCTGAAAATCCCATTAAATAACAATTTTGGAAAGTGTGTGACTGGCTGCCCAGCAATTCGAACATGTGTCCTCCTCTCCGCGTGCCTGCGCTGCCTCTTGCTTGAATTTAGTAATGAAGAAGATTAAAGCTGTCAGTTACATATAAGGGTTAAGAACTCCAAAAGGATTTATGATCCCTGTGCAGTCTCCAGGGAGAATAAGCAGACTGCTCCCTGCCAAAACACTCCTAAGCTGCCCTGCAGTGAGGAGCATTACAGGAAAAGTACCAGTTAGACAGGGGGAGGGGGGAAAAGCTAAGGAATAGGGAAATGCAGCTGTCAGCATCTTACCTGCTGTGTGCATTCCCCATTCCTACTTCACTGCGCTTCCTCTTCTCTTTTAAGAAATGTATTTAAATTGACTGAAATTTAATGCAAAGTTTAATTAAGTCAAGTTACAGAGTATTAGTACATCCTCTGCTGCATATAAAAACTTCCTTAGAATAATGAATTTAAGGAACTCAGAAATAATGAACTGCTAATAATAGTGAGCTACTAATGAAGATGGCTCTTTTCTCAATTTGCTTATTCATTGCTTGAACCAATATTAATAGTTTACTACTGATGGATGGGACAATTATTATTGTTTTAGCACTCTCCTGGAGAATAGTGTTTATGGAGAATAGTGTTTAAGTTACAGTATTTTAGTATCTGAAAATCCCAAAAAATTAATTTGCTTTCAGCTTCTCTCCTCTACATATTAATAAAAGAAAACCTTCTGGAATTATCACAGGTCAGTCTCCTGTCAAAACATAATCATATCATCTGCCCCTGCCTTTTTGCACAAATCTACCAGTCAGCAGAGGTCTTTCAATCACTTATTTCTCAAAGTCATCCTGAAGGGGTTTTCAAGAGGACAGAAACCCCAGATGAGGAAAAAAAAAAAAATTCTGTGATTTGACTGCAGATCTGCAGCTGAGGCCAACAGCTTATGAGCCGCAGCTGTGTGAAGCCTCCAGCTGGAGGAACGCGCATCTCTGCAAATACCAAAACCATCCCTCAGCCGTGGTTCACCTCACCGAGCAGTCCACACTTCCACAGCTGCATCAGACTGTGGCAAAGGTGATGATAAAGGTTTACAAGAGCTTAAGCTCACCCACACGCTTAATCACGCGGTTCGCGTAATTTGGGCCGGCGTTTCTAAAAACTGCCCCGTTGGCACCAAACCTGCTGCACGGGAGCACGGTCAGTAGGGGTGAACCCAACCTTGAACGAGGAGCTGGGACAGGGCAGGGGGTTGTTTTTCACTGCACAGCTTTTTTTCCCCCGTTAGTGATGAAGAAGCAGAGTTTTGTCAGCCCCAAAAAAGAGAGGAAAACAAGCCAAAGGGAGGGTTTCGCTCCCTGGCACAGGGAAGGGCCATGATGACTGCAGCTGAGTAGCCTTTTCAGGCATAATGTTGCATGTCCTCACTTGTGTAGCAATTTATATCTTGTTTGCATAAGGTGTGTGAATGAGATGCATCTTTCCTGTGAAATAGGAGCATTTCTGAACAGTTATGTAATAAAGGTATTAGCGTGCCTGTCTGCATGCATAATGCCAAAGGAAAGGGAGAATTGTGGCTGAAACTGGAGAAAAAATTAAAAGGCTTCAAGCTTCTCTGTAAGTCCAAATTTCTGTACATCTTTTGGTCATCTTTTGGACTTCTTCACATCATAAAACACTGGCAAACAGGGAATGCAGTGGGGTGCAAATTGTGCATAAACAACCAACTGTGGCTCTGAGCCCCAAGCATTGCCAAAACTGGGTAAGGAGGGCAAGAATTTCATACCTGTGCATATAAGATTGACTCCAAAACATACAGTGTTAGTGTATCCTCGGTCTGAAGTAATTTTCCTATCATTTCATTGGGTGTTTTAATCAAATGACCATCCATGTGTAACAATGCATGTAACAAAAACCCCAGCAGATCACTTAGAGAATGCAGCTCTGCCTGGACTGTGCACTTCAGCAGAGTTTGGGTTAAATTGGCTGCCAGAATGACTCATTGAACCTGGATCATTACATTGGAAGAGAGCTCTTCTGGAAGGAAATTAATGAGCTGAAGGTACAATCTAGCAAGACCCAGGATACCAGTATCAGTTCCAAGCAAAAAATAAAGGCGGTTTCTTTATGGAACACGTGTATTTTTGGATAGCACTAAGACAGTGCCATAAGGAACTGTAGGAGGAGAGCAGATTACAAGCCAGGATCTCAGAAAAAGTCAGAGGCAGGAAACAAGCAGAAGAAGCTGTGGGGAGCCTGTCTAGATCCAAAAGTCTCTTTGGAAAGACTGAAGTTAGAAACTGAGAAGGCACAGAAAGAGAAAAGACAAGTTAATATCTCTTCAAATTATGTAATGCTTCTATTGTTATCCCCATCCTTTCCATGCCAGAGCTAACAACTTCATAGATCTTACGACCCATTTTTTGTCAGGAAATTAACTGAAGCAGTACTTCAGCACCCCCTTTCTCCCTTTAGCTCCAGTGCCGAGCTCCTGTGTCAGTCTTGTCGCTTCAACAGCTGACTTCTTCCTTTTCCAGGCATTGCAGGACATTTTAGCCTTGTGTGAATCCCTTTCCAGCATGGTTCTGCCTCCATGTGGCCCAGGAGTCCCAGGCAGATGGCTGACAGCAGTTCACTGCATTTTGTCTCTAGCCACTCACTGAATATGTAGAAAAATTCAAGGCAAGAATAAATGCAGTCAAGTGACAACAGAATTATCAGGAATAGAGTTTCTTCCAGCATTCCACTGTTAGACACTAAAATCAGTGTAAAACAAGGAAAAAAAAAATGTTATTGTTTCTTGTTTCCTCAAGGCTCAGGATTTGGTTTTTTGCTTAAGTTTAGCAGTAGTCTCACAGTCAGGTGACAGTAATTCCCTGTAATCCCTGACAAATTCTTTTGACGTTTTCCTGTTCTGGAGTTTGTAATTTTGTGGGATGTCTCTCAGCTAATTTTACCTGTTTGAAAGTTAGATGTCCTCCACAAGATTTAGGTGGCTTCTCCAATGGAAAGACAGGCACTTCCCATCTATCTTACATTTTTATCTTCAGGTGGCTGAATCATCCACTGGAGATGCTTATCTCTGTCCATTAGTGCACTTCGAGAATAGGCTGGTAATTTAAAATTGATGTTTAAATTTAGATGGTTAAAATTCAAATAAATCAGTCTGTTAGTGAATAGTTTAAAAAAAAAACCAAAACAATATTGTGGACAAACAATCTTTATTAAAAGTATTTATCATTAACCCGTTAGTGTCTGGAATATATTTAGAGTACATTGACTAGACCATTTTTTTTTTTTCTGGTCAATATTAGAACCATTCTGCCTATGTTGGCAAGAGTTAGAAAGGGGAATGTAATAATTTTTAAATCAAAGCCCCGTTTATTGGCAGTGCTCCATTTCAGATGCATGACATTAATTTTCCTATGTTGAGTTCTGATACAACATTCCCATGTCCCTGTGTTTCTATCCCAGGATGCTGTGTTGAACCATGCTGAATTCTGGTACTCTGCTGAAATGTACAGGAGCCTTGACTATCAGAGGAATCACAGTTTCTAGATATCTTTACTTGGCTTTTCAGGATCAGGGGATGCTTTTGAAATCCCTGGAATGATCCTTTGAATGATAATTCGAGGTGATCCCCAAAGACACCAGCAAACCTAGTAACAAAGCCTACTTATTCTCAACTTGCTGTTTAAAATATGAGGGTTTTTCCCTGTTTTCTAGAATTAGTTCTACCACAAAATTGGAAAATTATAATCACAGAATACCAACACCTTGTGCAGCATGTATTCAAGGCAGCCCTGGATGCATGGATGAAATTCCCAGAGGCTTTCACACATCAGTGTAATATTTGGTTAACTCCCATACTTTACACATTTTCTCCTTTTTTTCCCCCCCTATTTTTTCCCGTGAATCATTAACTGGAAGCATTTTTTTCTTACCAATAACAAAAAAAACCCCCAAACTTTATTTGATCGGGACCTTGACTCACGACCTTGTCCAGGCAGCAAAGTGAAATCTTGGGGCTACATAATTTAAATTGTAGACTGACTCAAGGAAGAGGAAACTTCCATGGCTTGATCCCTGCAGAGAGAGAAGCACTGCAGCATCCAGGAAATGCCTGTCTTCCCCAAATTTTGCTTGTTTGTGTTATTTGGAGCTATCTGCCATCTTGGTACAAAGTGACTTCATCCCAGAAACTTGCAACCCCCTTACAGCCAAGTGTCAAAGAATGCAAACAGTAAGGCAGAGAGTGTGGAAGTTTAATATTTACTTAGTGTTTTAAAACAGAACATCTATTCCAACATACGTAGGGGTTCAGATGCTGTGGAAAAAGCAGAACTCTCATCTGAGAAGCAGTGCCCCAGCTATTCTTATCTTGTACTTTCCCTCTTCTGCTTTTCAGCTTTAATGAGATTTCACAAGCAATTCTGTTTCCACATCAATTTACACATTGCCATATCCTTGTCAGAGTAATTTTTTTTTTTTTATTATTTTTGGTCTGGAACATTATGGAGAGGAGAGGTAATTGGAGGATGTGTGTAACTTCAAACACTCCTTGATTTGTGTAAAGTTTGATAGTTTCTTGTTTATGTTTCCCATGACTTTCAGAATTGGGAAACAGGCCCAAATCAGTAAGTTAGGTATATGAACTGTGTAAATATGGCCACATCCCAATGAGAAGCATTAAGTGGTAGGGGACTGGACACTAGGCAGTTTTTTGTTGATATTTTGCACATAAATACGGCCTGTAAAAAGGATAATTATGTATGTGGCAGTCTCATGGCCTGTTTTCAGAAATTAGAATACTAACATTTAGTAGGTCTTTATTTGTAGTTAATCCGTGTAAGTACAGGTTTAGTCCTTTATTATTCAAGATCCTGGCAGCAGATATTCAGACACTGCTTTCTAAATCCATCCCTTTGTGTTCCAGATTGTAGTTCAGAATAACCCAAGCCCAAAGCACCATCTCAGGCACTGGCATTTTGGTATTTCTCTTGGAGCTGGGTACAGTACTTGGGAAAGCTGCTTCTCAAAGGAATGGCCTTTCAGAAGATAAAGTGAGCACAAGCTTGAAAGAAAAGCTTAGGAGAGGAGCTTATGACTAATCTGATTCAGCCAGCTGATAGTCATGTCTCTTTCTCAAGATAATCAGCCTTCAATCCTTTCCTGGTGGTAGTAATCATTCAAGAAGCTTAGTTTGGACCTGCTAAACCCCTGTACTTGTCATTCACTGCGCTGGCTTCCTCCTGTGTATTCCTTAAATTCCAAGTGTTTTCTGCACCAGTCCCCTGCTGTCTCCCACTGTTATGGATCTGTCTTCCCTGATGAATGTTAAGTAATAGTTATCAGGCATGTTGTAAGAGAGCCAGCGATAAGGAAAGGCTGCCTGGGGCTCCTGTTGTGACTATTTCAGCTGCGGCACCCACAACAGTCTACCTCACATGTGGCTAGACTGAGAACTCCTAATCCCAACAAGGTTATCCTGAGAGCCAGCTCCTGGATGGCAGCAACATCCAGTCCAGCCAGCACCCAGGCTAAATCCACTGGAAACTCATGTCATCTGCCTCTGACCCCACAGAGCTCTTTTCTGTTAGCCTCTCCATATGTTTCCTGGGGTCCAGCCTTTGTGAATTCTTTGAGAGATGGTTTGTAACACCTGGAAGGTTGGTTTAATGAATTCTGCCTTTTCAGCCTAGCTAAAAAATCCACCCTGGGGTCCTTGGGGCATTTGAAGTTGGGTTTTCCGTACCGACGAGGCACACTGTGGTTTCTAAATATTAAAAGGTAGAAAGAAGAATGGTAGAGGAGAGTCATCTAAGTAATTCTGAGGTTTTGTGCTGGGCCAAGATAGCAAAAAACCCCATGGAATTGCTATCATAACTTGCATGTCAGCCTCTCTTCATCTATTGATTAATTTTTTTTTTTGCTCCAGTAATGACTATAAAGTCAGCAGGAACAGGTCCTCATCACTGTATAAAATTAAATATGTAGAAATATATATTGTTGCTTTTTTTAGTGCTTTATATCTGAAGTATATTTGGAGCCTCTGTGAGGTACATGATGTCCTGCCTGCAGCCAGACAGCCAGTAAGAAGATCAAGCATTCTGTGCTATGCAAAACTGACTTTCTGAGAACATTGCACCTCCTCAACATTAGCCTGAAAGCAATTTACCAGAGTACAAACCTGCATCTCATCAAATAAGAAAGTTCTTACTTGTTAATGTGGGAGTAAAGTGATAGGATGATTAGGACAAACTCTAAATGACCAGAATCACTCTGTTTAACAGAGATCAGCTTAATCCAAGTAAACTTCAGGTTTAATAATGCTCTGTAGCACCTTGTGTGATGTGATGCTTCAGATCCACCTTGTCCATATCCACACTTGAAGGATCATCCTGCACTTGAATTTGAACACTTAAACTTCAAACACTTGAATTTTAATCCTGCAACAGGATTAAAAAACCTTCTCACTGCTGCCTAGGAAAATTTTCAGAATATTTGCTTCTATCTCTGCTTTCACCCATTATTTTGTATTATGAAGACATTATTATGTATTATGAAGACATGTCAAGTAAATTGTTCATATCTGGATCACAGGCATTGGGGTGGCCCTGCCCGTGGGGTGAGAAAAAACATGTGGTGCTTGCAAAGCAAAAACAGTGGCATAGGCACAGAAGAACTGATCCTGGCAAAAGTCTCCCAGGGAATCACCTGACCAATGGGACAAGGCTCTAAGAATATTTTATTGTCATTATTGCTGTCAAAATATGAGTATTGTTTCCAAGTCCCTGGCTACTGGGCATCTCCAGAATAGTTTAGTACCCTCAGTATTGCTACACACAGCTCTGTGAGCTCTCAGCCTAAGGGACATTCTTTTGTCTCCCTCTGTAAATATTTAATTACTGGCTACAAGCATAATACCCAGTTGACATAAGCATGCACACATCCTGGTGTCTGCATTTCCATTAGCTTACAGTCACACAATATTTGTGTGTATTATGTTTTTTTTTAAAAAAAAACATTATGCATTATTTAAAAATCACCATGCATTGTACTGGGTATTTTCACAAAGATATGAGAAAATCCACACATAAACTAATAATGTTTGGTAGTTAAAATTTAATTTAATAATGCTGCAAATGTACTCATAGGCATAAGAAAAATACTTTTTAGAAAACCCTCTTAAAATTCAGAGATCTAATTTATAGAAATCTGACTTAGAGAAAATACATTCCTGCATTTTCAAATATAACATTGCATGAAAATACCTACACTGCATTGTAACTCTAAACTGTGCTGTAGTACGTAAGATTTTATGACGACATGCCAAGTAAATTCCTCATATCTGGATCACAGCAATACACCAAATATAACCCAAGGTTCAAAACACAGCAGAATGCATATAAAATCTCAACAATTCTACCTGAGAGATATTTGTAAAGAAGTGGTTTGTTTGGATGTGGGATAGCTTGTCCCATGTTTAACACTTTCAATAGAAAACAAGGTGAAAAGAAATGTGAAAGCTTATAATTTCATGATCGTGTGGAAAAGATGGCACCATCTTTGGCTTTATTGTTATTAAAATCAATGTTTCTGCAGAGAACCACTTAGCCTCCTGTGCAACAAACTTCTCCAGCAAATGCCAGCATTTAGGCACCAACAAATTGTATTCCTGATCAACAAAGCATCTAGTCAACTTTGACAGAGTTTAGATTTGTATAAAAGCTGTAAGTTTAAGTGTGTGGCTCAAACTGGCTGCTCTTCTGACAAATAATTTTATGTCACATGAATGTAAATACCATAAATTGAACTGAAGCTGACGTCATTCACTTTCAATTTTAACCTTACTCATGCAACACTTAGTTTGAGGCTATTCTACTGAAATTAAGTTTTGTTATCATGAGGGTTAGACTTAAATTTTAACTTTAAAAAAAATCCCAACCAACAGCATATTTCAATCCACAGGTAATGGTAGTCTAATGCAGATTTCTAACTTTTAGCAATATAGAGGATACTGTTCAAATCTAAATTCCACCAAAACTTAGTAAGCAGCACACTGCAAACAAAGGAAAATGTTGTATTCCTCAAAGTGCAAGTTGTCAAAGTACTTCATAGTTCTAATAATAGATTTCTGGCATTAACAACCTAGAACACAAATGACATCCGCTGAATATTTGTTAATTGTGTTTTTGAATTGCTTATGGCTACACCAGAGGATATATTCCAGGCTCTGACTTCTATTAATAGATGCCTGCTTTGGGAAGCACAAACCTCCCTCTGTCCTATCCAGCCTCTCCAGGGCTAAAGACAGCGAGTCCCCATCTTTTAGACCACCTACTCTCAACAAAAGAAAAACAATCTGCTGCTCTCCCATAATATACAGGGAATATCCGCATGGATGCACAGGGTGCACTTCTGTAGGTTCTGCAAAACCCTTTGTGAGCCCTTAAATGCAGAAGTTTAATTAATCTGAGCCAGCAGTTGCATTTAATGCTGTCACGGACGCCAGCATTCTGTAATCCTTCAGGAATAGGTGAGGTTCAGTTCAAAGGGATGTTTATCTCAGTTATCTAAATGTATTGAGATTAGGCTCCACTGTAAATAGAATAAAGTGAACTTTCTTAGCAGGCATCTATTAATTTCTCTTTTGATCACTCGGAAACAATTCAAGTGCAATCAGAGCCCGAGCCAAAACCTGGCACTGTGGAGTTATGAAGTTTACACAATGTTTTGATTACAACTGTTGAGTTTCAGAAAGTTCTGACAAAAACTCATGTCTGCATTTTAGCTCTTCAGCTTTATTGAACTGACTGAATCTAGAGAAAGGCCAAAGGTATGTAAGTTTTCTCCCCAGTTTTGGGACCCTACAAATCTAACTGCTAGTCCATATTACAGGAGAACAAATAATCTGTCCCACCACCATTGTTAAATCTCCTTCTATTTCTACACCCATGAGGCAGAAGACACATAGTGAATTACCTGCTTCGACATGAGTGCTTCATATAGAAAATAAAAGATTTATTTTTAAAAGTCAAAGGGCAAAGAAGGTAAAGAGGGCAACATGATTTAATCCTGAACATGCCATGGAATGACCTCCTCAGGGGATGTAATATCTCAGCAACAAAACCAGATCTTCTAAAATTTTCAGTATTTGTTAATAAAATATTATATCTATGGTGGCAGTAACACAAATTAATTGCTCTTTTTGTTTAACAAGGAGACAGTCTTTTAATAAGCACTACCTTGTTTTTCCAAAAATGTCCCTGAAAAGTACCTACTGACTGCAGACACAAACATTTACATGTTGCAGCTCGTGGTACAGATAAAAAAAAAAAAAAAAAAATTCCATGAAAACATATTACGTAGGTATTGACAAGTTGGATAAGAATGCAAAAACTGATCCAGGAACATGTATCTGCCACTTTTGGCATGGAACGAGCCTGACATTACACCTGCCCTGGCTAGGTGAAAGATTGCCTAGATATGAAAAGGCAGAACAAACACCAACAATGACGCCTTCATGCGAGAGGCTGGAGAGCGTTGTGGTGTGAGGGTAGGGCAGATGGAAACGTCTGCTCAAAAGCTCTCCAAGGGCAGAAAATCAAAGCTGCTTAAACACCAGATGAGAGAGAGGCAGTGGGAAATCTATTGTTGTGGGTTTTATTGGACAAACAAATATTCGGAATGTCATTGGGGCAGTCGATTTGTCTTATCCCAAAGCTACAGTTCCACACCTTCTGAAAAACCTGTTTTCCTTCCTCCTCACCCTGACCATTATTGTTCTCTCATGATCTGAGTCCCTTGCACATTTTTCTTGGTCAAATCTGCCTCTCTACATCACCTGGGGCTGTAATAACCCTACTGCTTCTTTTCAAGAATGGGGGGGGAAAAAATCAAGAAGAAAAATGCACACACTGAATCCAGAAGCAAAGGTTCTACTGTCCAGTGGCAGAATCCTGTGTGAAGCAGATCTCTCCTCACAGAAGAGGTGACAAAATCCTGCCCTCTCCTTTCCTTGCCTGGCAGCATCAGCAATCCTGAGTTTTGATGCAAACCTCTGGGGTTGCATGCCAGCTGCCCAATTTTGCGAAGTTTAAGAACCTAGCTGGCCAATCTGCTCTGCACAGCCTGCAGGAGGAGTTAGGACCCTCTGGAGGGAGGGTTGGAACAGCCCTCTTAGGCTGTTCTTAGGCTGACTGCCTTTAGAAGTTCTCCTCCACACCAGTTCCAGGCTGGCTCTGTGAGGATGGGGTACCTCAGCTGAACAGAATAATTCACTTCATGAGAACTGAGGCTTCCGTGCAGTAAGACAAATTATTATCAGAGAACAGGATTGCAAAACTGAAGGGCTCTTAGAGTTAACCTTTAACTGGAATGGCTAACCCAGTGCTTTGTCTGCTGAGGGCGGGCAAGTTCCTAGTGTTCCCATCAGCAGGGGAGGACAAGGTGCTTTGGCACAGCCAGGCTGTAGGACGCTGGCACCGGCAGACAATTCCTGTGGGAGCTCTGGAAGAGCGTGTTCTATTGCTGTCTTTGGGAAATTCCCATCCAGGCCCAGTCCTGCAGAAGAGAAATGAGGAATAAAAGCTGCAAATTTATTCACAGAGAGTGGATTTCTGCTGGCTAAAAGTCATGTTTATGGTGGTGGCTCTGTAAGGTGGGGAGCAAAGGAAAGACCTGGCTCTAAGTGACTGTGGGGAGGGAGAGAGAGAAAGCAGAGGAAGAGAAAGAACAGCTTTACCCTGGCAGGAGAAGAATGGCAAGAAGGAGAGGAAAGAATTTTCCCTGCATGCTTTCCCAAGTAGGAACACCACTGAGGAAGCGTCTGATTGAGTTGCCTGAAGGTTGTTTGCATCCTTGAATCTTTGGCAATAATTTGACATTCAAAGTAGCTACTCCTATATTTACCAGCCAAGAAAAAAAAAACAAAGTACAGGATTTCTTTTGCAAAATTTAAGAAGACAACAAATTATTGAGACCAAATTAGTCACATGGCTTATACCATTTTTGGCAAATGTCTACATGTACGTTCATAATTTTCTAATATTATATTACCTAAATCAGACTGTCATAATTAACTTATATTTAACTAAAGAACCCTGCTTTCCTGCATAATAAATAAACAAATAAATGGGGGGTTGAGTTTTCATTTCCAAGAAAGTTTTAATGCAAGAGTGGTAATGTTTTATCTTCCCTATGTATTCATAGTTCCTGTGATTTACTGGGGTACATCTCAGCTGGTGCATTGTGATGATGAACCCTCTAGAGCTTTTTGTGAAAATTCACTATTTTGAAGAAATACCACTTTACATTTAAAAAAAAATGTTAGGAAAATACAACTAGCAGAAAGATATTAACTTACAGACCCACTCAAATGCAGAACAAGGTAAAGGGGGATCTATTACCAAACCTGAAAAGAATTTGAATAAAGGTTACAATATTTCACAGACAGATCAGGACTAAAACAGATTGATAATGTATTTTGATCTGAGGGTTGCTTTGGTTTTTTTTTGTTTTTTTTTTTTTTTTAATGATAACAGTAAATTAGCAAAACATTTAACTTAATTTACTCAATTTTTTCCAATTAGGTTTTAAAAAAGCAGCACAACATAAATGTAAGTTAAAGACAATCTCACTGCAGAACAATGGAAAAATTATCCAGAAGAACCTAAGATTTTTCTTAGTATTTTGTTTGGCCCTGATATCTGCAGAATAAGTCAACTGGGAAAAAAAACATGGTTGAATTTGACCCATGTCCAAGTCCGAATGAAGGTGAAGAAATCAAGAGTGACTTCAATTGTGTGTGTGAAATGTTTAGTGTTCAATCTGACATTAGCCAGATTAAAACCAAGAATTTTGGTACATCTGGATAGTACAGAAAGAGGGATAGCAACAGCTGCACAAATTTAGAACACACTATGTATCATAACTTTTTGTCCTGGATTTTTAAACTTTCTGCCTTTAGCCCTGACCTTTCCTTCCTGTGCATACTGGATAAACAGAAAACAAAATTTTTACTGTGGACTCTCAGGCAATCATATTTGTATTTATGAGTCAGTTATCTTAAAGTCATTAATCCACTAAAATATTATTTATCAAACAAGTAATTCCTTTCCAGAACCTAAGGACTACGTTATGTGAAGTAATCATAGCTAATATAGCAGTTTTAATGTAATTTTATTTTTTCATTTCACTGTTCAAGGTGGTAAAGTTATTATATTACATCATGTTTTAAAGTCATCCTGGTTTCTTTGAGAAAAGTAATTCCTTTTCTTTGGGAACAAATTGATTCATTATAGATTATGAAGTCAAAGTTGCAGTTTTTACAGAGCACTGCTAAGTGTAAGGTTTCAGGTAATCTTATTAGGCAAGGCCTTTCTGGTGTCTTAAGTTATATTTAATAATGTCTACACTTTAGTAGGAAGATGAAATAGTAATCTTGTCAATTTGCAAAATCTAGTCAATTTTGCAAATTGACAAGGCAATTGATTTGTATCTTGTTGCCAAATGCTTGAAATGTCAACACTTCACCAACCTGTTGACAGAGAATTAAGGAATGGGTGGAGCAACAAGCCTTCCAAAATGCCAGTTTCAGCATTTACCTATTTTGCTCATTTAAAAAAGAGAACACCTGCTCTCCTGTTGGAGCATGAAAATACATATGTCACTATTCTACCTAGACAGACATAATTGTCAGGTCAGCAAAGTAAAGGTGCCATCCATATTGTAATAAAAGTAGGAACTCAGAAAAGATGCCCACATTTTTCTATCTAAAATTACATTTCTGAAATGTATACTTCGCTTCCCATCAAATATCCCGTGTGTTACTTCCTGCAAAAGTTTCCCCCAAACAGCATGCAGAATTCTTCCTTATATTTAATACAAGAGCATGTTACAATGCTGTGGATGGATGACAGAGTGTGCTCACCCAAGGAGCAGGACTAGTGGGGTCAAATGGAAAAACATAATATGGACCATAAGAGAATGTTTTCTGGGGGTCACTGCCTGTGCCTCTCAACTAGGCTCAGTTGCTAGAAAACTAAATCCAGATAAATTCAATGTAAATATCGTTATTCAGTTCTATTTCTATTCTTTATTAAATATACTTCCTTAAAAAAAAAAAAAAAGAGAAAGAAAAGAAAAAGCAACCAAATTAATAACTTCAGTGACAATATTTAAATATATCTGATGACAGCAGAAGTGTTCAATCTAGCACTCCAATCTCTTTGTTAGAGTCTGTATTTTTACCTCATTTTTTTCCCCCCTATGCTCCAAACTGCAAAATGAAAGATTTCTTCCAGCAATCCACCTCTGTTTGGCATGTCTCTCAAACAAACTGCTTGACTTCAGTGGGCCTCAGCAAGTTTAATGCTAAATTCATTCTTCAGTGCCTTGCTGAATAGCACAGGAGACAAACTCATGATTACATAATTTGCCAGGTCTAGCTATATATATAAAAAACAGCTATTCAACTGAATATTTGTTTCAATACAGTATAGATGATTAAGAATTTTTTAAAATTCAGTGACCTAGAGTACTGAAAACTTTAATCTGGGATCAGATACCTTTTAACCTGCTAAAGCTCAAGATCTATTGCTGAAGAAGGCCAAGAGGAAAGACAGAAGAGAACAAGACAGGGAACATAAAACAGGACAGTAGCAATAGCTTTAGGAGAAACAAGCAGATAGGGATTCAAAATTTCTCACATAAATGAGACCAGACAGTGGCAGGATGGAGGCAAATCCTTGTCTAAGGTGAGTCTCTGCTGTGGAAGGTAGCTGGTCACACAAGGGGCAAGGTTTGTCTTTACAGGGCAAATAGAAGCACAAATGGAATGAAGAATCAGTTATCATTTCCATTACAAAAGAGAACAAAAATATTCTTTGAAGAGATCATACCATAAAGGGACAGGAGGAAAAACTGCTGCTTGCTGACAGAATAAAGAAATAAGAAAAAGCACTGCCAAAAGACAAAACTAGTTATTTTTGCATTTTGATGTTCTAGTTGAGAAGGATAATCAGATTTCAAAAGTAGAGGATTTTCAAAAGTAGAGGATGTGCAGAGAGAAATACTGCAGGACAGTATTTCTACTGCATTTTCTTCCACTCCATCCTGAAGATTAGGGAGTGCCTAGGATATTAATTCCCTTTGACATAAATGGGTGATGACAATCGAATGTGATGTGTGGGGGTGATGTTTGCCATATGTTTTTTGACACTGTTGAAGGAGTTATTTTTGAAACTGGCTAAAACAGATTTTACAATATGACATCTGGGATGGGAATGAGTTATAGTTACAGCAGAAGTTCTGCCTCTTGGTCTGAATGAGCTGCCTAGAGGATGTTTTGAAAAAATGAACCAGTAAATCGATCAAAGCAGCAGCAAGTCAGTGTCTGTTTCAATGGTGCTTTAGGTACCTTTCATCAAGGGAAAAGCAAATGATAAAAGAAGATTCTCTTTTGAACATTTCTACCAGGATTTGTATCATATTTTGTGCTGCCAGTTCAGTTTCCCAGCATTTATAAAGGTACCTGACGTCCACTTTCTCCCCCAGATTCCTCTGAACAGGGGTGTTTTCCTGGGAGCAGGAGCACTACATGAGGTAAATTAATGCAAACATCACCTGGAAATCCAGTCTCTGAAGAGACCAGTGCCAGTTGCAAACATAAGGAAATTCAGACAGCAACTTATGCACTGATTTTGAGGAGGAATTCTGTCTAATCCTTGCTAAGAGTTCACATATATTTTGACATGAAAAGATTAAGAGCTCTAATATTTTCCTCTGCCTGAAAATTGCTGATGTTTTATTGGTCATTTGAATGGCTAGTCCCTTCTTCCCACCCACCTAAGTCTATGGCATCTGCAAGATTATTAAGCTGCATGTCATCATTTTTTAACTTAATTGATAGTTCTATTACAGCTGTAAGATTGACTGTAGCTCCCTATTTTCCCTCTTCAGTGCCTTACAGCATTTTGCACACATGCATTAAGCTCCTTCCTATTTGACCCATCATAGTAACCACAGCCTTTTTCAGTCTCTCATTTTTCCACTGCTAAGCACCTCTATTTCTATTTTCTAGGAAACTGGAAATTTTTGTCTATTGTCCTTTTTTTTTTTTTTTAAAGGCAGACTAATCAAACTGTATGATTTTAAATTGAGATGAGTGGCCAACTGAATATTATTATAAAAATTTTTTAGAATCATAAAATAATAGAATCACAGAATGGCTTCAGTTGAAAGGGACCTTAAGGATCATCTCATTCCAACACCAAGGCATGGACAGGGACACCTTCCACTATCCCAAGTTGCTCCAAGTTCTGTCCAACTTGGCCTTCCAGGGATGGGGCAGCCACAGCTTCTCTGGGCACCCTGTTCCAGGGCCTCACCGCCCTCACGGGTTTCATCCCTTTTTCACCTTTTTGCACCATGACGAGGTTTTCATCTTTCTTTTTTTTTTTTTTTTCCTTTGAAACAATCTTGTTTACTTGGAAGTGTCATATACATGTTAGCTACATGCTATCTTTTTCAATTAATTTTCATAAACATTAAATTTCCTTAGCACTCCCAGGGACTGTTCATTCAGGTCACCCTGAACTTATCCTAGGGAAAGAGTTCAAAGACATTTGTAATGATAAGAAGAAATGCATTTGGATTCTAGCCCTATAAAAAGACATAGGGCTACTTTTTTTTTTCTTTTTTTTTTTTCTTTAATAAAATGTTGGTGTAATGATTTTCAGAGATTAGTGATAAACTCTTTGAAAGGATGCAGGTGAGTCACTATCTGAGCATTCAAAGGCTTCAATAGCACATACAAAAATACCCCAACAAAAAAGAACACTTGACCAAAATAATTAGCATTGTTCAGGAATACAATATACAGCGACTTATCCTGCCAACATATCTTTAAAAGTTACACAAAGGACCTACAACTAATATCTGTAATGCAATCTGTATTTCTTACCCTGAAAGCAAGGGAAAAACAAGTGCATTGCTAGGAAAAAAAAACAAGAAACCTGCGTTTTCAGCTTGCACTGCTTATAAGATTAGAATGGATTTGACTGCCTTCTGTATTAGCAATTTCCCCAATGAATCTGTGGGTGGAACAAAAATGTGGAAATGAAAACTGAGAGGTATTGTGTGTTCAAAATAATCCACCTCCACTCTCACACAGTAGAGTCGATTCGGGCTGTCATCTCTCTATGCCTCAGTTTTCCCATCTGTGAAATGGTTCAAGTCAGAATATGTTCTTTTACCACTGTATCTTCTCGCACCTTGGTTCCTTTGTGCTCCCACACTAATTTCCTGTTCTGGAGATGAAAGGAGAGAAGAGTTATTAAAACTGATTGTGAACAAGCTTCCTTGATTTGCTCCCAGTGGCTGCACTCCAAAGGCTGGACACATGCTCCCTGTGCAGACATCCTCGGGGATGTGGTAAAGGTTCATCTTCCCTGCCTGGTCTCCAAGGATCCCATCCTCTGATGCCAAAAGTGTACCGTGCACATCACAATCATACACCATATTTCCCCAAAGACCTGAATATGAAATAAAGTCAAGGAGTAAGAGATTACTTTGGTGACACATGATAGAAGTAGTGCAATCCTTGTTTCCCATAATCTTAAAGTTCCTGAATTTGCAAACTCTACAAACTCATACATTAACATGAAATCTATAAAAATCTAAAATCTATAAAATCTAAAAGCTAAAAAAAAAAAAACCTATAAAACTGGATTAACTACACTTGGTGCTGATGGTATATGGAAGACATTTTGTCCATCATATGAGAGGAGGGTATCAAGATTTCCATTCAAACAATTGGACTTTTCCCTCCACCCTGAACCACACAGTTTTAGGCTGTTACAAGGCAGGACAAAAGCAAGGAGTTTTCTAAACACTGAATTAAGTAGGCAAAGTGAAAAAAAAAAACCAAACCCAAAAGGATGACTGTAGCATAAATTATTGGTAACTTCCACTCAATTTTGACAACGAGTGTTTATGGAATATGAAAAAATAAAAAATATTAATGGACCAACTGTCATAGTACAAGAAGAATGAAAAGGACTGAAAATTAATTGTATGAGTAGAATGTGGTTGGCTGGCTTGAGCTTCTGGAAATATAGATATCTGTGGACACTGGTGGGCTGCTGGCCAACCAGTCTCCTTTGGCTTCTTTACAAAACGGGTATTTGCTCCACAGGACATGCATTTCACCAGATAATAAATGGGACATAAAGACATAGAAGCTATTTTATCTTCTGGAAACATAATTAAGTAACTAAACAAAAAAAAAAAAAGGCCCCACCAACCAAAAAAAAAAAACCACCCAAAAAAACCCAGCAACAACAATTAAAAACTTTGAAAAGGAAAAATGAGAAACAGAAATCTTTTAGCTATATCCCTGAAGGGTAACACACTTCCTTATCCCTGTGCTCTGGCTATCTCATGACTATAGGCCACAATCTCCAGAAGTTTTATGTCTGAGACAACTTCTTGCTTGTAGTTCTAGAGAGCAAAGAGATGAACTGATGAAGGAACTGAAATTTGCAAAATGGTCTTTGCTCACACAGAGGTGTCAGAGAGAAACTATCAGAACAGGTTCCTAGCTCACACAGAAATGAAATAGGAGGCTCTCTGGTGAGATAGACTGTATGAGCTCAGTCCTGAGCAGCTCAGCTGCTTGGTTTGGAATCAAAATTAGTGCTCTGTAGTCTGGACTGAGGTTACTGAGAATTCAGGCTGCCCACTTTACATTTCAGCAGCACCTCAGTGGTAGCCTGCAGCTTCATCTGTGACAAAATTCCTTAGAGACTGAGACATAGGAAATACTAAAACTTTACAACAAAAGAAACATAACTAACAAACCAAAACCACAAATAACATAATTTTATTTTGAAAGTACATTATACTGCACAAAAGGCCTGTTTGTTGTCTTATTTCCAGAATTGGAGCAGTAAGTTCATCTATATTCTCAAATCATTCCTGATGCATCTGCCTATAGCAGCAGCACTTTAAAATAATTAATTCCATCTCCCTTTGAATAATTTCTTCTTCCTAACGCATGTAAGTACACACTGCAATTTTCGAATGCTGGGCAAAAAGAGGAGTGAGTCAGACAATAAGTGCTCTGAATGATATGTGGTAATTGAAGTTCGTAATTATAAGGTCTGTCTTTGCATTTAATCTCCCTGTGTCACATGCACACCTTGGCAGTGATTTCCAGAGCCTGTGGGCTTTGCTGGTCTCAACCAGACTGTTATGGGCACAGGATGAAAGGCAGTTTCTTGGGTACCAAGACAACCAGAACTTTAAAGATAAACCAGTACCCTAAAACTAGACATGGGAGCTCACACTCAGGGCAGAGAGCAAGTGCTGGATATCCTTCCTCCAGCTACCAAAATCACACAGCATCTTGCAGAAACTTACATTTCTGGATGGACATGGGATGTACCCTGCACCTCTCTCCTAAGCAAATGCATTGGTGACAGAGTATTGAAGAAGATATCCAAAATGTATCTTGCATGTCAGTCTTCAGAGAATGTTAGAAACACTAAAATTTTAGGACTAGCATAATTACGGTGGTGGCCTCACTCCCACCAGGTCCATAAAAGCAAGGACAGTGAAATACTGAAGACACACAGGGACACATCTAAGGCATGGACAGAACAAGAAAGGCCCCCTGGAAGAGATTTTCCGGCACCACATCCGGCTGCCAGCAAACGGATTTCATTTCTAAGTGTCTTAATCACAGGATTTATCTGGCAGCCTTTCAAAAGTGTTGCTGCAATTACCTTTTTTTTCTTGTAAGCTAGGATTAGTGTAATACAAATACAGGTAAGTTACCACATGACAATACCGTATTTGTTAGGACTTCATCCAGATTTCTTGGAAAATAAATTATTACTTAAACCTGATTTGGATGAACACCTGTAATAATTACAAAGGACACAATAAACAGCACAGTAGGAGAATACAAATGTTAACTCTGCCTCTATTTTCTAAGGAGCAGGAAGGAAAAATAGAAGGAAAGGAATAATATAAAGGAAATTAAGAGAAAAGCAGAACAAAGAATCAGGTTGTGTATGAGCTGAGGAAATGGGGTACAAGATGCAAAAAACAACCTTTTTAGATCCTAATGATGACTGCATTAAGGAACAACTAGGTAGATGACAATCCAAGAGGGTAAATACCCTCGTTATAGTTCAAGTAGCACATGCACAGAGCCTGCTCTAGAATTTTAGCACTGAAGAACTCCATAGAAACAGTGGCTTGAGCTTACTCTACAGGACCAAAAAGCACAAAAAAATCCCCAAATCCACCTATGCTCACTAAAAAAAAAAAAAAAAAAAAAAAAACACAAAAGAAAAAAACCCCAAAAAAACAAAATGAGGAAACTGATCTAAGACAAAGCTCATGCGGAGACTAAAAGGAGTTGAGTTCTTACAGGTGCCAATTGCTGGAAAAAAAAATTACGGAGAGATAACAAATTTGTATCGCCAATCAAGAATGTCCTGAGAAAGGTTGAGAGGAAGTTGGCACAAACAAACATCAGGAATAAGGCAAGTTACTAGAGAAAACCTTTTCTGTGCAAAAGCTGAAATGTATTAAAACCAAGTCAAAGCAGATCATGAGCATAAGATGAATGCCCCAACACAGAAAAATATACAGAAAAAAAATTAAATTAGCATATAGATCTGGAACAGCAACCTTAACCTCAAGAGCCTAAGGCCAGTGGATGATTATGATGATGATATAAAGAACCCTCATAGAAGAAAAGGCCCTATCCAGTTGGCAAAATGAGTTGTTGTCATCTGCTTACACTTTGGAAGAGAAAGATTTAAAATTACAGTTCTTCTGCTTGGCAAAGAGGCACACAGGAGTGAGATCTAGTCTAAATGACCAGAACAATCATAATGGCATAAAGCGTTTGCATTTTCCAGTGTTTCACATTAATTATCAAATGAGACCTATGAAGTATCTGGAAATGGCAAGCCCAAAGCAGAAAAAGTTTGTCAAAAGATACTGAAAACCTCCACAGCTCCTCCCTCCTCTCTTTCTAAAGGAAAAAAAAAAACAACAAACCCAATTCTGTGGTCAACAATCTTGGCCAGAATAGGAGTAATTTAGTGCTTGCTTTTATTTAATGTGTTATGCTATTTCCTTTACCAATAACACCCAAACTCTACTGCAGTGCTATTTTAAGCAGTGGTATGTCAGAAACCATTTCATTATCAGCTTAAAGTGAATATTGTTTTATTTTTCCCCTCAAAGTGTATTTCTTACTATTGATGACATTTTCATTGGCAGTTAATGGGAATTTGTGTGCCCTTTATTCTCCCTTACAGCTACAGAATCCCTCACCCTTCTCATGGGTTACATGAAGTCCCAGAACCCTGATGAAATCTCGGTTCATCTTCCTCTTGCTGTTGTTGCCAGCTTCTCATACAGTGATTATTTTAATTCTGAGAGGCTTGAATTTTCCTCATGTCCTCCATTGCCTTGCCTTCCTTGGGGGCTGTGGTAGCATCCTCAACTTTTTGTTTTTTTCAAAGCCAGTATTTAGCTTTATCTCACGTTCATAAAACCATGGAATCACAGAAATGTTAAGAACTGATGCCAGGCAAGCCATGGGCCTTGCAGACGAAGCCGACACACATCCACTCACCCATGAAGAGTGTCCTTTAAAATATCTAAATGCTGCAGGTACCATCCCACCATCACCAACTGTATAACATCCATGGGATTTCAGTAGCTGCTTGTCTCCGCTGCTTTCACTTATTTATACAGGGAACTGACAGAAATTGCCATTTCCAAGTCTAAGCTGTTTCCAAACACCTTATCATGTGACATTCTATGCAGATGTTGATCAAGAACTGTTTATGTCTGCTTATGAAAAATGCACGGTGGATTTTCTTTGCATATCATCTGTTGTTTAGGTGCTGTTTACTTTCAGTTCTGAACAGAAATCTTTTATTTTAACTCGTTCCCTTCATCATCTGCTGTTCTACAAGTCTTTGCACCCTGACAAAAAGTAAAAAAACTTCACCATGGCCTAATCTTTTAATTTCCAGCTTGTACAGAGATTTTTTTTCTTTACACTCTGAAAATTTGCCGAATGTTTCTAATATTTTCTCATTTTTCTTTTTAAATTTGTGAGTCTATCAAATAATGTCTCAAACTATTATGAAGTATGATTTTTTCTGTTTTTCTAGAACAGTGTTTAAACAAAGAAGGATCAGTGTACCCTCTTTTTAACCTACGGAGGCATCCTTAGCTTTTTTAGGCATGTACACATCCCTAGAATTGAAATACTTCTTCCTCTAATTGTTATGGAAAAGCGAGCTTTGTTTTATAGTTCCAGTCATTTTCTGTTGGATGATGTCACTAGGTTTGTTGTTAATTGAAATAAAACAGTAGAGATGTGGTGAGCTAGAAAATGGATGTTGGCACTCAGAGTTTGCTAGGCAGAGGGGGAAAATATACAGAACTTCACAACAGGGGAAAAAAAAATAAAAATATTTGGAACCCAGGAGTACCAACTAAAATGTCACTGACATAAAGAGGTGGCATTGCCTAAGAGGCCTGGCTGAAGTGAGTGTTTGCTGGATGATTTGTAGCAACTTAAATAAGGTGAAATTGTTTTGGAGATGTAGCCCACCTCTCGTGATAGTCTGTGAGCTGCTACCTTCAAGTATAAAGACAATATAAATACACAAGGAAAAATCATTGGTGAGCCCCTGCTTAAATTCTGACTATGGAAGCTGAAGTATTTTACTCCCATCTGAGGTTTCTTTTCACAAAGAGCCAACTTCATATGCTTTAATAGATTATCCAGGCACTTATGTTCCAGTGAGAGCGAGGAGGCAGAACGACTTAACTTTTCAAATTAAAGAACCACGTATGCTTCTGGAGAAAGAATAAACTTGAAGAGAACAGGGACAAAAAGCTGCAGCAGAGGAGACAGAAAAAGGCATTACTGACATTAGATCCACTATGAAAGTGGTTTTTACAGTGCAATTGGCAGAGATCCAGAGGCTGGAAGGTAAAAAAGGGGGATCCAGGGTGGGTGTGAAGGAGTCCAGGGTGAGGTGAGGGGTTCAGGGGGTGTCTGAGGAACCAGGGGGTGTGTGAAGGGGCCCAGGGTGTGTGGGGTGCAGGGGGTGTGTGAAGAACCAAGGAATGTGTGAGCAGGTCCGGGGGCAATGAGGATGATGGGGGCACTGGAGCATCACTCTTGAGGACAGGTGAGTGAGCTGGGCCTGTTCAGCTTCGAGAAGAGGCAGCTGAGGAAAACCCTCATCCTTGTTTATAAATATGAGAGGGGGGTGCCAGGGAGATGGAGCAGGGCTCGGTTTGGTGATGGTCAATCACCAGGGCGAGAGAAAGGGCAGGAACTGAAGCACAGGTACAGTCCACCTGAGCATGAAGAACTTCTCCCCTGTGCAGTGACCGAGCACGGGAACAGATTGTCCAGGGAGGAGGGTGTGGAGTCTCTGTCTCTGGAGACATTCCAGAGCCGAATGGTCACAATCTGGTGCCATGTGCTTTGGGAAGACCCTGCCAGAGCAGGGAGACCAGATCAGATGACCCCGTGTGGTCCCTTCCAGCCTGACCCAGTCTTGTGATTCTGTGGGGTAGCTGAGGAACTGGGGGGTGTGAGGTGGTTCGTGGGGTCTGTGAAGAACTGGGGGTTTGTTAGGGCATCTGGGTGTATGTGAAGGACCAGGGTGTGTGTGTGAGCAACAGGAGGGATGCGAGGCGATCTAGGGGTACATGAGGGGTCCAAGGGGCTGTGTGAGGCACCAAAGTATGTGAGAGCTCTGGGGGTGTGTGTGAGGGGAACCGGGGGTATCTACAAGGGGCCCAGGGAGTGTGTGAGAGGTCCGGGTGTGTGTGTGTGTTTGTGTGTGTGTGTGTAATGGATCAAGGGATTTCTGAGGAGATCTGGCGATGTCTATCAGTCCGACAGTACGTGTGAGGGACTGGAGGGGGAACTGAGGGGATCTGGGGTGTGCATGGGAAGTCCGGGGCTGTGTGTGAACGCTCCGGGGGTGTCTCAGGGGATCTGGGGGTATGTATGGGAGGTCAGGGGTGCGTGAGGGCTCCGGGGGTGTCTGAGGGGATCTGGGGATGTGCATGCGAGGTCCGCGGTGCGTGAGGGCTCCGGGGGTGTCTCAGGGGACCTGGGGGTGTACATGCGAAGCCCGGGGCCGTGTGTGAACGCTCCGGGAGTGTCTGAGGGTATCTGGGGGTGTGCATGGGAGGTCAGGGGTGCGTGAGGGCTCCGGGGGTGTCTGAGGGGATCTGGGGGTGTGTATGCGAAGTCCGGGGCTGTGTGATGGACCGGGCGGGTGCCTGAGGGGTCTCGGGGGCTCCCGAGGGGTCCGGGCTCTGTGAGGCACCGCGCGGTTCCGAGCGCCCCCACGCTCCTCTCGCGAGACGTGGCGGCGGCCGGCGGGGCTGTGCCGGGCGGGATCGCGGTGCGGCCCCCCCCCCCCCGCTCCTCCCAGCGGCGCCGCGGGGCGGATGCGGCGGGGCCGCCATAGTGCGGGCGGGAGGAGCCGCCGCCGCCCCGCCGGGGACGCGCTCCCGCCGCCCCCTCCGCCGCAGCCGGGAGCGGGCGGAGCCTGCGCGGCGCTGCCGGCTTTTTTCCCCCCGCATCCCTCCCGCCGCGCCAGCTGAGGAAGCGACCGCGCTCCTGCCTGGGCAGAGCGGGATCGGGCGGAGGGACCGGAGGCACCGTCACCTGGCGCTGCGGCGGGGGCGGGGCGCGGCGCCTTGTCTGCGGCAGCCCCGGGGCGCTGTTCGGCCGCTTAAAGCAGCGGGGCCGCCGGCCGGGAGGGGCGTTCGGAGCAGTGGCGGCCGCAGAGCGAGGGGAAGGCATGGAGGGCAAGGATCTGGCAGCGGGGTCCGCGGGGGATGAGGGCTCCAAGGATGCGCTGGGCAAGCCGCTGGGTCCCACGCCGAGCCAGAGCCGCTTCCAGGTGGACCTGGTGGCCGAGGGGCCCCGCAAGTCATGCGGGGACATCGGCGTGGCGGGTAAGGGAGGCGAGGAAGCCAAGGGCAGGTTTCGGGTGAACTTCGTGGACCCCTCGGCCGGCGGCGAGAGCCCCGGCGAGCCCGGGGGAGGCAGCTCGGAGGGCGGCAACGTGAGCGGCGTCCAGAACGGCGGCGACACGGTGATGAGCGAGGGCAGCCTGCACTCGGGCGGGCACCACCACTACTACTATGATACCCATACCAACACCTACTACCTGCGCACCTTCGGCCACAACACCATGGACGCCGTGCCCCGTATCGACCACTACCGGCACACGGCCGCCGACCTGGGCGAGAAGCTGCTCCGGCCCAGCCTGGCCGAGCTGCACGATGAGCTGGACAAGGTGAGAGCGGCCCCCGGGCTCCCCCGGCGCCGGGGGTGCGGCGGTTTCTCGAAGTGTGTCGGCAGAAAAGCTTAAAAAAAAAAAAAAAAAAAAGAAAAAGCCGAAAGCTCACCGAGCCTCGAGCAGGCGCAAATAGCGCGGGTGCATAGCTTGCGTCTCAGTTCTGTTATATATATATTTTTTTTGTCTTTTCGTGACGCAGTGGTATCCATCCCCCCACACACACGTGCTTTTGGGAGATGGTCGCCCAGTGGGAGAGGTGTTTAGAGCCGTAGGTCTGTTTCCCCCGTCAGCGAGCGGGGATCTCTTACAGGTTTTCCACTTCCAAATCGCCTCCAGCAGATAGGGTACTGATTTGGATAGGGTATTGATTCGGGGGCTCGCCGTGGGAATCAGTCTGGGAAGGGAAGTGAAAACATTTGGTAGAGACGCTGAAAAAAAAAAAAAAAGTAAATAAATAAGGATGCGCTTGCTTTGGTAGCGGCTTTTGGTAGGTTTGTCCCTGCGGCGCCGAGGCAGAGCCCGCTGGACCCGATGGGATCGGGATCGGATGCTGCTGGATCTGCACAGGCACAGATCCTGAGCGAGCCCTCCCAGGGCTGCTCGGTGCCTCCTGCGCCGCCGTCAAGGCTTGAAAAATTTCGGAGCTGTGCGTCTGAAGCTTTTTTTCTATTTTGGACTACGAGTCCGTGTGTTATTTGAGACGAGTTGACAGTGAGAGCCTTCTTTGCATTGCAGGCTGGCTTGGCTAGAAGACCAGCTTTAGCTGAACATAGAATTAATTTCCTAGACGTTTTGTTTTTTTTTTTTTTTTTTAAGCTATCATCACTAAACTAACTCCAGATAAACATTAAGCTCTTGCAGTGCTGTTTTCCTCACAGTTTGAAAATTGGTGTATGGCTGTGCTCAGGAGCCTGTGTTTTGAGTGGGGTCTTTCTGCTGGGTTTAGGGAAATAAAGAAACACAGGGACCACATTCCAAGGAAGTGAATATTTTGTTTCCAGAACTTTTTTTTTTGCATCCCACTTTTCACTCCTCATAGGTGAAGTTCCATGAGGAAAGGTGTGTTCTTTCCGGATTTACTTGTTTCACACCATTTTATTAGGCTGCTCGGTGCATCAGCACTGATATGTGGAGTTTGGGGTTTTTTTAGGGACTGTTGGTGATCCTTTAAGTGTATTTTTGACACTGACTGTGGAATTGTTCCAATAGAAATAACTGGTTGGTGTATTGCAAAGATACTTGTTTGTGACATCTGAGATAAGATGTCAGATTTTAATTACTAACCACCACTGCAAATTACTCCTGCCTTCCAGGTCCCGTTTTGATGGAGCCAAATGATGATCTGTGGTCTGATTCTAAGTTAGTATGAAATCGAAATTGACAATTACTGCTATGTGTTTGGAGCTGGGTAAACTATAAATAAAACACATGTATGTGCTCATGTAGTACATGTGAAACCACGTTGGTTTTCTGTCCTCTTGCTCCCCCAAATTTCTGACTCCTGGTCCATGATGGGACGACCAGGTGTTGGATACTCAGCGTTGTAAGCAGAACATTTCTCAAATTTCTAAGGTTAGCACATGGCATTTTCAGTGCATTGCAGCACTGTGGAAAGCTCTTTGGTACCATTAAGATATTTCAGTGCAGAATACAACATATTCTGGAGCTACAATTTCTAAAATTGTAATTTCTTTATTAAGAAGAAATTTATGGCAAGGAATTTTCTTTGTAGTCTGTGGCATAGAGGAGTGGTAGACAACCTAATTACAGGATCATTATCAAAACAGTTTCATAGTGAGCATTAATTAAGTCAAATTATTAATTTCTTAAGTGTCATTAATTCGTTCTGCAGTGTGGATAGATGTACATGTGAAGATACTTCTTTTTTTAAAGACATGCCCCGTCTGCTTGTGCCCCTCCTCCCATTAAATAAATGTTGGGGTGGAATATGGAATTTCGGTTGCCTTTGATATTAAGTATTAATTTTTTAAAAGGTCACAATATAAACTTCAGAATTTTAAGTTGAAGTTCAGTGGAGAAACTCAAGTTTTCTGTTGCAGGATGTTTAATGTCCAACGCAATTAAGGTGTTAGCAGCTACTTAGGCTTATAAGAAGTAGAGAAGCCATTTATTTTTGCTTCCAACTTAGCAAAACACTTTCCAGTGAAAGCTGTGAACGGAAAAGCTTTTAATAATAATAGGGGTGTGTTGTGCATGCTAATAGCGTTGGATACCTACATTCCTGGCAATCTCATGTCAATCTCAGGGGATTATGAAGTACATCCCATCTCTGATTATGTACTTGGTTTGCGAACACAGAGCCCTGATAACTTTTAAATCAAGATGGTTTTGTGCTTTTATATGGAAGATGTTCTCAAAGCTGTTGTGCTTTTTTTTTTTTTGTTTTACTGTTGCCAGGGGGCTTTTTTGTCTCCGTTCTCAGAGTGACTTCAGTTCCCGCTGACTAGCAGGTCTCTACTGTTGGGTAGTGCCGTGTGCATTTGGGAAAGCAGCTTGAACAATTAACCTTGCTCTTTAGCTGTGGGTTCTGTACCAGTTTATCAGGTACAGCACGTCTGTGCAAGGCAGCTGGTACATCCTAGCACCCTTACAATAAAGTTTGCACAGCCTATTGTTGTGCCTCTGATCTTGACCCGGTGCATCAGGAGCGGCAGATACTTTGTGTAAAGACTGGATCCAAAGCCGGTATGGTTCACTGCTTTGAATGCAGCTATTTTATCCAGCAGTTAAGAGGTCCTGCTATTCCCTTTGCTTTTAATAAGTGGATAAATGTGAGGCAACGTTGGAGCATTGTCAATGCCAGTGCCCAATATAGAACAGATTTTTTTTTCTTTTCCTTTAGCTTTGTTTAGAAGCTTCATCTAACACTTCTACTGATTCTGTTCTCACAGAAAAGCAGTGTTGGAAGAAGAGTGACTGTTTGGGGAAGACACACACGTTGTACTGGAGGGGTCCCATTTCCAAAGGGTTTGTCCTGCAGTCCTGCTGGGATGGGTCTTTGTGTGGTCATTCCAGCAGTGGCTTTTCTCATAGGAAAGGGATTGTTCTTGAGACTGGCTGTGGAAACACAGCTGGGTGATGCTGGAGCACTCTGAGGTGGATGAATTGCATAACACTGGTCTTGGTTGATCATATTAAACTCCAGGTGAGGGGTCTTGCCTTAGCATGTCATTGACTGCAGATAACTAAGGTGGTCAATCTGCTCCTTACCCAGTTGGTACGTGTTGATTTCTCTCTGCTTCAGAGAGATGACAGAGAGAACTTGGTGATGCTGTTGCAGTTGCTGTCCTGTAAAGAGAATGTGTTGCAGGAGCTCTGGTCTCCGTAGATGTTGAGGTGAGAGGGTGTTTATTAGCAAAGAAGTGGGAGGGAAGTCAGTATACCATGTCATGCAGGTTTTTCTTACACTGGTGTCCCCTGCCCTCTTGAGGGGGATCTGTCTTCAGACCATGGGAAGATTAAAAGTGTTCTTTTCTTAATTTTTTTTTTTTTGCCTGTCTTACAGCTTTTCTTGGGTCAGCTACATCTGTACACAAAGATACAGCCTGTAGAAATACTGCACATGCCTTTGTGCCCCTCACTTTATCAATACCATGTCATAACATCACACACCTTACTGTTCTGACAAGTGTGTACTGTTAGGGTATTCAGCCCTGCACACTGTAACCCGCTGAAATAATTTAGGATTTTTCTGTATAGCATTGAGTGATTTGGGGAGGTTATTATTATTTTTTTTTTTCCTTTAAGACTAGATCTAGCTGTGTATGAGTGGTTCTGATTTGATCTTTGTGCAGTCCCTCGCAGCTGTGCTGAGTGGATGTGGTGTGAACCAAGCCCTCTGCTGGCAGCTCTGCTCTGCTGTTTGTTAAATACTCACCGGGAGCACTGACAGGGTAAGGTGCTGATCTCAGAGGAAGATCCCTACACCACCTCCACCCCATCCCCATCAGGATCAAGTTATTAATCAAAACAAAAAGAAATCCCAAGGTATTTAAAAACACAAGTGTGCTTTGCTTCCTCCCACACAAAAATCTGTGCACCTGTCATTTGAATTTGGAGACAAGTGTAAGAAAAAAAGCAATTACTGGTAGTCCTGATACAAATTGAGGGGGTTTTTGTTTGTTTTTACTCCAGTGGGATGACTGTAATTGTTTTCAGTTGTCTTTCAGGCTTTGTTAAGTATTTTCTCAAACGCTGCAATTATTCCTCTGACCTGACGACTTCAAATGTTTAACATAAGCACAGTGAAAAGGTCTGTGTATGGCACTGCTTTCTAACAAAAATGTTTTCTGTCTTGAGAATGTTGAACAACTGCTGCATCTCTAATATTTGTTTAGTTGTATTTTCTTTCCATTTGTGGTTTATGTTCGCTTAGCCTGTAATAAAAGCAGAATTCAGCTAAAGATGCATAAAAGGCTAAAAGATTGTAGGATATCAAGCAAGCTGACCCTGTTATGTAAGGTCTGTATTTAAGAGGTCCTTCTTTCCCTCTCACAGAAGATTGGGACCCTCTTGCAGATGGTTTTTATTGCACCACCTTGCTGAATCTTGTCTACAGTCTGGAGGTCTGTTTCTTTCTTCAGTCCCTGTTATTTTTAATTTAAATTACATTTCCTTCTTGCTGTCCCTCATACATGCGAGCAGAATTTGAATCTTATTTCTGAAGTTCACTGTACTAAAATTAAACAAGGGAAGCTCTCTTAGTCTTGGTCTCAGTGCTGTTGTGTGTCCCAGAAGCCTATAATTGGTAACTGTTCTTTCATCAGTTTTAAACAGCAGTGACCTTAATGCACCTGTACTCAGGCTTTACTTGCACCGTGCAGAGGAATGTTTTTATGCTTTTTCAGCCTGTGTCAAGAATCCTCACTTTACTTACACTGATGCCCCACTTAAGCACAACTATTTTTATCAAGGAAAAAATGAGTGTACCGCTCTGTTTGCAGTAAATAATATTGGAGTTCCAGGGGTTGTATTTTATACAGATCATGTATAATTTGTGGTTTTATGTTTCTTGATGCTTGTTTCTCTTGAATCTTTGATAAGTCTTTAGTCCAGAATACCCATGGAATGCTAAAAAACATGACCTGTGTTCAGCAAACTGCTAATGTTGTTCTTATTACTTTTTTTTTTTCCCCCATGTCCTAGGGAAGCTGGAAGTAGCTGAACCTTTAGCAGCTTATGTGGCTCACAGCACAAGTGTGGACTGCTGCTGAAAGGAGTGAACTTTTTGCTGTCACAGGTCTTAGTTGGATCTGATACAGATCTGATCTGGTTTACAGAAAGCCTACACCCCCTCTGCTGCAAAATCTTGTGCTGCATGTGATGATTCAGTTCCCTGATCCAATACTTAGGGGTTCTCCACAGTCTTTTCACTGCACACAGGCATCAGTAAAAAAGTTTTGAGTGTGCACTCCTAATAAAAGTATATTAATTTGCTTCAAAATTTTATATACATGTGCTAATGTACAAATAATGTGTATAGCACAGAGTAAAACTTCAATAGTGATATAAAGATGAAATTCATACTTCCTTTTTTTCTCTTTATTAACACTACAAAAAAGTGTCCCACTCCCAGTGCACTGTTTCAGAGCTGGTTAAAGAGGAAGGCTGCAGAATTCATCTTCATATTAACTTTTTTCTCTTTTGGTACTGTACTTGATTAGATGTCAAATGATTTCCATTCAAGAACATTTTTGTAGGGGAGGAGCTTGGCAAGATCAGTATCTTGAAGTAATTTTAAACCACTGTACTACATCTTCTATTGAATACTTCAGATTTTTTCCTAAAGCCTCATATAATACTCATTCATGAGCAACCCCAAACCCATTTTCCCCACTTCTTGGTATAGGTAATAGCAATCACACTATGGTCATTGGTCTCAATTAAGAATTTTCTTAATTAGTTGACTTCAAATTATTTGCCTTTCAGAATTTTGGGAGCTGTCCAGTTTTTACAGTTTAAATCCAGAATGGTCTTTGATTTATTTCTGCACTTCACCCTACTGATTATACCTGACAAACTTACTGACACTTTATTTATGCATAAAAAATAACCTTGGATGTATTGTCTGTGCCTTGTAAACGTGACTGATTAAAGGATAAGGTGACAAAAAGAGTAAAGAAATTCTAAAAAATTACAGTTTTAATAAGAGGGATTATCTCTTGCATCTGCATTTTGTTAGTTAACTTCCCTTCTTTGAATCCACTGCTCCTGCTTCAGATGATTCAGTTGTTTGGGTTTTTTTTTAAATTCAAAGAAAATAGCTCTGTCTGTTCCAGCTGTGAAGGAACTGTGATGCTACCCAACTTGGTCTGTCAGTCTGCATGGCAGAGACTCCTAGGACTATTCTGAGTAATACTGCTTCTGAAGAGTAAGCAATTTGGCAACTTTGGCTGAAATGTGGTGCTGTGCCAGTGAGTACTTTTCTGTGTGAACATACCAGCCCTGCTCACTTCTGGCTCAGGGCTGTGCTGTAGCTGCATTCAGAAGATGACATTAAAAATTCAGGTGGTACTTTTAAAAGATTTTTTTAGGATTACTTCAATGGGCTCTTTAGTCTGTTGTAAGCCAACAGGTAAAATGTAATTTTTCAGGAACTTACTACATTGGAGCTAGACTTTTTATAGAAATGGGATGTTTTATTAGGGTTTTACTATTGCTGCTGCTGCTTTCTATTTCTTGAATAGAAAGTGCACCGTGTTTTGCAGAAGTAGATGAAAACCAAAAGCTGTTAAGAGCAAGAATGCCTCAAATTAACCTTAGTTTTGGGGCGGAGATGACTTGTGTGCTGGTTTTGGCTGAGGTAGAGTTTATTTCCTTCCCAGTAGCTGGTGTGGGATTCTGTTTTGGATCTGTGCTGGACACAGGGTTGGTAATTCAGAAATGTTTTTCTTTTTGCTGGGCATGACCCGCACAAAGCCAAGGCCTTTCCTGCTCCTCCTCCTGTGGCCACACTGGTGAGGAGGCTGGGGGTGCATGGCAGGGGACACAACCAGGGCAGTGACCCAGATTGACCCAAGGGATGTTCCAGGCCAGGTGACAACGTTCCCAGTATAAAAAGTGGGGGGAGAAGGAGGAAGGGGACATTGGGAGTGACGCTGTTTTTCTTCCCAAGTCACCGGGATGTGATGGGACCCTGCTCTCCTGGAGGGGGCTGCCCAGCCATGGGAAGCAGGGCATTAATTCCTTGGTTTGGTTTGCTTCTGTGTGTGTGGCTTTTGCTTTCCCCGTTGAACTGTCTTCAACTCAACCTGTGAGTTTTTACCCTTTAGTTCTCTCCCCAGTCCTGCTGGTGGAAGAACGAGTGAGTGGCTGCTCGGGGCTGGGCTGCTGGAGCTAAACTGTGATGACTCGGAAACCTGATGTGTCCCAAACAACTTCTTGACAAGACTGAAATGGATTCTCTTTTGTACTTAACAGCAGAACATTGTATTTCTTGGACTACACTTGAGTATGCTAAGCCTCTCTGCAGGAGGCTTCCTAATTGGATTTACTTCAGCTCTTTTGCAATCAAGTGCTGCATCTGCTTCATTCTGGAGCATATCAGGCTTCTGTGTGTCAGATACTCATGTGAAAACTACCCGTGTTCAGAGCGTGGGATCCACTTTTCCTGTGAAGTGTGGTTACTCCTTCCAGGACAGTGGATATCCAAAGGAAATATTGCACTCAGTGCACAGTAAGGAGTAATTACTTCTGCAGATCATTCAGGGTGCAGTGGTGGTTCTGGGAAGGGTCGTACACATCAGTGCAGAAATGAAGGTGCATTCTTGAGGTGTGGAGTAGACTGCATGCATTTCTTTCCCTTGAACTGAAGGGGTTGGTTGCCCCTACACTTGTGCAGGAAGTCATGCCTCCTGCAGCTTTCTGTTAACCAGAACTGCAGAGACTGGAAAAGGAAATTTGGGCTTTTTTTGGGGAAAGTTTGTTTTTTTGGCAGGAAGGCCTTATTTTAACTACAAAATTTCTGGTAGTGCAGACCATAAGCATTTGGTTTTTCCCAAATGCAAAACTACTGAACAAAGGCCTTTTCTTGTTTGTTTCTAATTTTCATGATCAGCTTGCCCAGAATTTTCATACCCTCCTTTGTTTCGGAGGGATGTATGAATCAAGATGTAAAGATGTGGGGAAGTTTTCTTTATTTTGCAGAGTGCTCTCATTCTTTAATTAATGTTTATGCTATGGGGGAAAAGCAAATATTATTTATATTTCTGATAGGATACTGGTCTTGCATACCTGTAGATGTCAGCAAGACTTTGCTGCTTTATCACATGTCAAAACTGCTTCAGAGAGATGCAGCCTTCATGTAATAAGCTTAGAGATTTGTCAAGAAAGCTGTGTTCAAGTAAGACATTAAATTAGTGCTAATCTTCATCAACAGATCTCTTTATTTGTAAGTATACCACCTTGAAAGAAAAGATCTACAACTAAGCTGAAATCAATTGCTTGAGTAAGTTTCCTGATTAAATCTTGCTAACTTAGTTAATACATCATACTACATGGAAGAGCTAGGGGATGAGTGGATGATTATCCCTTTAAAAGAATTAAAGTAAAAATGGCTTTTTAAGTCATTATAGATACAATATATACATGCACACACATTAAAAAAAACCACACTGTTTAATGTTTCTCTATTAAAAGCAGTGTGCAAGACAGAAATACAAGCTGATGGCAGAAGCACATAGCTAATCCTTCAGTTGACATGTTAATTGCAACTATAAATTTCTTCTATTTAAAATTGCTCTGCTGCAATCACAGTACAACACTCTTTAATTTCAGCTTAAGATAACATTAATGTTCGGTTTGATGCAATCTCTTTTAAAATCTCTGGAAGTGGATGCCAAAGGCATTTGCTACTATATTTTAATGTATAATTGTAGAGAAGGTAATATAGTCAAAGCACTTAAGTTTTGGTCTCTTGGCTGCAAACCTACAAAGGATTTCCTTTGACTGAGGTGAGTAACCAGTGTTTGTAAGCTGTTCATGTTTGAATCCAAGGAATCCCGAGTTTTAAGATCTGTGTTTTTTCCGGGCAATTTATCTCCTGCTGTTCTAGGTAACTTCTGGATGCCATTTAATGGCTTAGTAGGCTTTTTTAAGTTATGACTGTAAAGACACCAGGGTGGGAATTAGGGCAGATTTGCTAATAGAATTTATAATTCATTCCTGTTTTATAACCAAGTAGTAAAATACCTAATACGACTGCTGAAATTTCTAAACGGCTGTCAACAGCAATGACTAGTCATTGTTCCCTGATAGTATTAATTTTTTGAATTAGTTCTTTGAAGAAAGTGCTAAGAAGGTGTTAGGCAGACTGAGGTGTCTTGAACAGTGTCTTTGTGCCATGTTTTCCTTTCTGTGTGCTACCTGACTGGGTTTTCTTCCCCCCTGGGAGCAATGATGATCAGTCAAGCTTCCCATTAACTCCTGAAAAACCTGAGCCTCTGAATCTTTTTCGTTAGCTTGGTTAACTCTTTTTAACTAATGAATAATCAGAAATCTGTCAATTGCTCCAGGTGTTCTCTGGAAGATACTGGCCTTTCTGAGTAGCAGTTTCTAAGTGAGGGGTAACCCTGTCTTGAATACCAAAGATTCAGATTGTTACATCTTTTAGAATTTACACTTCCATTGCTCTGTCATCAGTATGAGGCCAGTTACAAGGCATTAGTTGAGAGTTGTTCTTAGCTTCCATACCTGTCACCATCCTTCTTCCAGCAGAGCAGGACTAGTTTACAAAATACTGACCAGTCAGATTGTTCTTTAAGAGAATGTTACATAGAGTAAGATTTTTTTAAAAGTCATTACCAGTGGTACTTCCTCCCTTTGGAGTTGTTTGTTTCCCTTACAGGAATAAAAACCACTTGAAAACTGTCAGGCTTGGCAGAGCTGTTTTCCAAGTTTAGTGTTAAAAACTCACTGTGATTTGTAGTTTACGGGCAAAGTTAGAAATAATATCTCAGCCTCTCTTGAGAAGTGATTTCCTGAAAAAATGGTTACAAACAGTACTGGGTGTCACCAGCTTCAGTCAAAGACTGGTGAAAACTTCTATTCCTTCCTGTGTATTTAAGTACTGAAATACTCTGGAATCTCAGGCAACCAAACTCAAGGCTTTTCTTGATAAAGGACTTATCATAAGATTGTCTGGTGTCCCTGGGCAACAATATGATTAAAACCATTCCGTGGAGATTTAGGTGTTTTGGAAAGGAAGCTCAGTCCTCTTGATCTCTTTCACAACTGTGCAGATAAAAGCAGCAAAAGATAAACACAGCTTATCAAACTGACTTGTAGACAAAAACTGGGAATTTTACGATTACAAACATTAACATGCTGCAAAAGTAATGTTTAAAGGACAGATACATTTGGTACGGCTTGGTGTCCTTCAGACAGCATTTTTATTATTAGCTTATTATTTATTCTTTATCAGACGGCATCACACTTGTATCAGTACAGACTGTTTTCAAAAGTTCTGTTATATAAGAGGTAAACACCATAGCAGCAGGATTATTCTATTATTCATAGTTATTCTATGCATGAAATACATTTAGCACTTCTAAAGTCTCTTATTCAGCTCCTTGGGAGTGTCACAGGCGGTGGGAGCTAGAGTCCAAAAGTTCATTTACTCTTGAAAGGAAAAGATCTTTGGTGGTGTTTAAAAATCCTTTGAAGTGTTACCATCATTTGAGGCAAAATGTCTAGTAATTTTTATGTAACTTGGTAGCTTTCTTTATTCTGTCATTTTTACTATATCTGTGCTCTGGCTGAAGTATCCTTTAGTTAGGAAAGAAAAAAAAAACCCAAATGTTTATAAGCTCCTTTTTAATGTATGTTTTGAACTGTGTTAATTCTGCAAAAATAGGTTTTGTAGCCATAGTCTTAATAGTGTGCAGGACTGGAGTTGGGATAGATGGGAGTATAATCCCTCCAAATAATGATTCTGCCTCTGAGACAGATGGTCAGCTGCATCTGGATCAATACATTTTACTGCTTCTTCCCTTCCACAAAATAAGGAGCATCTTAAAATGGCAATGACTACAAAATTGACCTTTGGGAGATGGAAACAAGAAATTGTGGTTGCAAGGGCTGGTGAACAGGTTGCAACAGAGTTGTGAACCACAGTGAAGGACTGCAGCAGATGCGTGAGAGCACTGGATTGTTCTGTCAGTTCTCTTTGGGCAAAGATGGTTCTCAGGGTAGCTCCCTTTATTTTTTTTTTTCTGTTCTCAGTAAGCATGAGAGAGTTATGCTCATTATCAGAATTTAGGTAGGTAATCAGAATAAAGTATTATATTATCAGGATACAGTATCAGAATTTAGAATGCAGCAGGGACAAAGCAATTTTAAGTGTCAGCAGCTTGACTAGATGGAGTGGAGGGCCATTTTTATGTTTCTTTGCAAAAGCTGCAGCTTGAAAAGATTAGGCTCTTGATTTTTAGCATTATGATAATATAAACTATTGAAACCAGCTTCAGTGCTGTGTCCTGCCAAGATGAGAAGAAGCTGCTTTTGTGAAGCCTTTCTAGGGAGATTGTGTGAGAAGAACCTCATATTATGTGGCATGTGCTAAATCTGTAGCTGGCTAAATGTGAGGAATGGGAAAAGCAGTCAAATGCTGTAGTCTGAGGTGCTTCTCTGGCCTCCTGTTTTTGCACAGGACTAATAACAGCAGGAGGGACTGGCTAAAGAAGTCAGTGACTGCTTGGAGCACACCAAATCAGGCAGTTCACAGTGACAGCAATCTGCCTGGAGATCCAGAAAACACTCTTACATACAAACTTGCTGGTGGTCCTGCCCTTTACTTGTGGCTTCCAAGTTGTGATTCTTGAAAAGAAACAAGACTTCATGTGTGTTTATTCTGGTATTACCTCATACGGTGCAACATAGCCCAAGTATGTTGCCATTAAGATGGGATTTAGATAAGTTCACCACCAAAAAAAAAAAATAAATAAATAAATTATGCTGCATGACATATACCACTGTCAAGAACTCTTAAATAAAGCAGTTTTTACTGAACTTTTTGATGGACCAGTGTATTATAGGCTGTTTGTGGCAAACCTCAGATCTCCTCTACCAAAATATCAAGTATTTTCTCATTACTAATCTATGTCTAATAGATGTGGAGGCTATTCACAGTTGTCACAAGTAACTTATTGTTATGATCCAACACTGGAGATGAAATAGTAGATTATCCGTGTAGGAGCAGAAATTAACTGTTTCTTGTCTGAAGTCCTGTCAGTGTGTGATAGAATTGTCAGCTTGTAAACATACCTTATTTTTCCCTTAACAATGCAAATGATAACCATTACTATTTTTGGACTGATTATTTTGTTTTAAGAATTGTGTTAATAAGATTGTTTCTGCTCTGAAATGCTGAACCCCCTTTTCTTTCCCCTTTTGTTACACCCCCTCCAAATCCACAGTGTGTTAGTGTTTTTTACTGTTTATGAAGATCTTATCGTGCATGTATTGGCTGTTCTAAAATAGTGCTAGGGCAGTTTTTTCCATTCAGTGTCTGACTTGAGTAGAAGCATTGTTTCCTCATGAACACGAGCATGAAGGATACTACGCCTGCTTGATTTACAGCTGAGACCACAGTGGTTCTTTCTTAATATTGCCTTAGAGGGCTGAACTTGGAGCCTTCTGGAGTGAAATTCCTTTGTGCCCACACTCTGTAATATCTGTTCTCAGTGCTGCTTTATTGGGCACCCACCAGCACTGATAACCAGGAATAACCTTTCGGTTATTACATTTTGCTTGTGCCTCAAAATATTTTCCTAAGAAATATTGCACAGTGTGGAGAGACGAGACATACAGAACAAAACTCGCCTGTGTTCACAGTGTGCAGTATCTTGGAGCTGATCTGGTAACTGATAACTCAGAATACCAGTTGTGACCCATTATCTATCTCCTCCCCAGCACACAACAGGCTGAGCTATGGGCTTGTTGGGGCACTGCAGGAAAATGTGTAGCTGCCCCATGGTGGTTGGGGTTTTGGGGTGACCTTTGGGGGTCACATTGGTGATGTGTGCAGGTTTTACCAATACTTAGTCCACCATGCTCACATGATGAACTATGTGATCCTTTCTTAGACCAGATACAAAGAGATTTCTCCACCATCTTACCAAACCTGAACTTGCAGCAAACAAGCTCCAAGCTTGTTCAAAAAAAAAAAAAAAAAGGCATTAACCACTTCATTCGCATTTCACTATTTTAAAGACATGAAGATAAAGATTCCTCCTACTGTTCCTTGATCCTCCCTGACCAGTCTTCTCAGAGAGCAATTTTTGTTATTTCTTATTACAGACATGATGCGTGTTGTTGTAATAGCAGAAGATGTTATCTAACGTTGGCAAGTTTTTTTGGCCAAAGCTTAAAAATTGTTTAGATAATTTGGATGTGACTTCTTTTATGTAATGGTTTAAAATAGAGTGTGTTCCAAGTATAATGTGGTGGTTTTCTGTGAGGAATTAGAATGGGTTTTATATGAACCAGTAATAAGTGGTTGTACTGTCTCATGCTTGATGGGAGGTTTTGGCATAGTGATGAACATGTTTATAATCTGCCCCTTGTTTTAATGCATCTTTTTTCTCTCTGTTTCCTCCCCACTTCTGAAAGAAGTCATAAAGGGATACATTTATGCTTAGAGGGATTTTTATATTTTGTTCTGCACTTCTAAGCTATTGGAGCAGGGTAGGTGGTCAGCTCATCCTCTTCTGGCATGAACCTCAGGCTTGAGTAGATGTCTTCTTAGTTCTGGTTCAGGCAGGCCAGCATTTCTGAAATGTAGCAGCATTGTAATTCTCTTTTTGGTCCTCACTGTTCTTCTTACCACTCTAAATGATTATGTGCCACTACTTGATTTGGCTTGAGTGCCTGAATACAAATAATCAGCAATCAATAGATTCATCTGGTCAAAGGCTGTGCAAATCTCCCAAGATTTGCAACCATTAGTTCTATCCAGGAAAGCTGCAGTTCAGCAAACTGGGTACCTCCTGGTCAGGTTTCTACTTGTCCTCTGTTTAGTGTATATAATACATATATACACACACAAAAAAAAAATATTTTATATATATAACACATAAGGTGTCTTTTTTTTTTAAATTGTAATCCCTTCAGGAGGCAATATAATGTGCTCTTTAAGAGAGTAAACTGTTAAAGGTAATGATCTGGAAACTGATCATGATTCTGCATAACAGTGGAAGGCTTGTGCCTTACAGGATCACCAGATGTGCAGGTGTATCTGTTTCTATGAGAATTTCATAATTCCACATCAGTGAGAGGAGCACTGTAATGAATCTGTGCTACTGACCTTGGGATAAGGTTGACATAATCTGTTTTTAAAAATCTGGTTTGTATGTTTACTGCTGATAATAAGAGCATATGGATGACACCCTTCATAACTGACAGGTTTAGAAATATTTCCTCTGAACCCTGTGCTAAGGATATATCTGGTACTAATGAATCAAGAGTAGAAAGAATTTGGTAAAATGCCTCACCCTAATCTTTATTAGTCTTTCCCTGCATACGCTTAGAAGCCTTATTTGTGTCCATTCTGTTTTGTGTCTTACTTAGCAAATGTGGGTTTTGCCCTTTACCTTATTGGGATTGAATCTCTAATTGTTAAAATGTTTTCTAAGCCCTGGGATGCAGGCTGCTTCACAGTATGCTGCTTGAGCTCGTTTGTTGAATGTTGTTCAGGGTCTTTTTACTGTATCCACTCTTAATACTTGTTGCCTTGGATAAACTACTTAGAGCGCTTCTTGCTTTCTCACAGCAAGTGTAGGAAATGTTTGAGTTTAAATGTTCTGGTGCTTGCCTGGCTTGGCAAAACAAAATTGCCTATTAAGCAAGCATATATGTGTGTGTATACACGTATATTTTCAATTTATGTTTAAAGTTGAGGTTTTCTGCATTTTTGAAGTTGGGAGTTGAATTGTAAATAAGAGACATAAGTTGGCCTTTGTCCGTGGGGCTGATGTTTTCTCTATCTGTGAT
The DNA here is from genome assembly GCF_023055355.1 of Agelaius tricolor. Classification (NCBI taxonomy): domain Eukaryota; kingdom Metazoa; phylum Chordata; class Aves; order Passeriformes; family Icteridae; genus Agelaius; species Agelaius tricolor. Next base: position 536,338 of record NW_027269304.1, read on the forward strand.
CCTTCCCATTTAACTGGAGAGCAGTGTTTGGGAAGAGACTTCTCTTCCCTCCTTTTCCCTGAAATGCCGATCTCCCATCCTTCTTTCTGGCAGCATCACCTTACAAAGAGTAGTAGAATAGTTTGCAGGGAAATGAATAATTTATTTCCTGAAAAATTGATCAAATGACAGCTACGCCTGAACAACAGGAAGTGCTACAGCAGAGACAGTAACTTGTGGTAGAGCAGCCTGTGCTTTCAGATTAAGAAGTAAAATTTCTTGTGCATTTGAAATCTTCCAGGTCTTTTTCTACAGACCAGGTGTTTGACTTTTTTTAGGGATCTGGGGCTAATTCTTAATTATATTTACCACACTGGCTGTTAATGGTTTGCTCTCGTAAGTTTGTTTTACATTCCTTTAAATCCGAGATGTGCATCATGCAAGGGACATAAAGGAGCAATTCAAAACTTCTGCCATGTCTTTCTGTTTATTTTTCTGTTTACACAAGTAAGATGGGGGTTTTTTTGTTTTTTTTTTTTTTTTACAAGATTAGTTTCACATGCCCACTTTGCTCTGTCAGTCACCCAAAACACAAACTTTTTTTGTCTTTTCAAAGGAGCCCTTTGAGGATGGATACGCAAATGGTGAGGAAGGCACACCAGCTGGGGATGCAGCTGCTGCTTACACACCTGACAGCAAAGGGGTAGTCAAGTTTGGCTGGATAAAAGGTGTGCTGGTAAGTTTGGCATATGGCTCTTCAGTTTTTTTACAGGTGCTGATCTATTCTTACAAATCTTTCCAACCACCTCCTTTGTTGACAGGCATTGTGATAGTGTAGTATAAAGATTACGTGTATGAGAGGTGTGATAAATGCCATAATTTTATGAAGGGTTGCTCCTATTTCAACTGAGTTTTAAGTCAATAAATACTTCAGGGCTTTAAGTTCTTAAGGGCTTACGGTTTCTTACCGCAGGTTTTAGGAGTTTTTACATTGCATGATTTCCAGGAAGGAAAAATATACTGTAGTAGAAAAATGCATGCTGTACTTCTGTGGTTTGGAGAGGTTATCTCCTTTTTTGTAGGATTGATATATTACTCTTTAGGGAAGAGAGAGACCCAAGATCTGTTTTTAGTCTCCTGTCTTAATTCTGAACAAAGCAAACTATTTTTATTGAGACCTAAGAGTTGTAAATACTAGAATTAAAAAAAACATGCACACCTCTCCATCCTGTTATTGTGCAGATGTGTTTCGAGATACAAAGGTTACAGAAATGCAAACTTGCAGTAGGGCTTTTGTTCTTTTAAGAAGAGTAAGTTATTTAGTAGGGTGTTGCTTTAGTGCATTTTTTTTTTTTTGAGAGACAGAGAGAGGCTTGTGGGACATGCAAACTGGGGTTTTTGACCTCACAATCATTATAGACTTCTGTCTTATTTTAAGTCATTTTTTCTGTAGTGTGAATTTTGGATCCTAAGGTTAGGGTCTAAATTATTATTATTGTTTGCTTATGGCATACTGTAAGTGTCAGGTATTGAACTACTCTTAACTCTGTGTTTAAGGTAGTAATTTTTAATCATATTTAAGTCCCTTTTTTTTTTAACCAAACTTAAACTTTTATGATAACATCATATTCTTGTGAAATAATTTTAAAAGTGGTGAGGAAATGCAGCAAGATAATTTCAAGAACAGTAAAAACTGAAAGGAAGAATTAATGTAAATGACTGCAGATATAAGAACTAATCCATGTTATATTTCTGCTTTATCCTAGGTACGATGTATGTTAAATATTTGGGGTGTGATGCTCTTCATCAGACTATCATGGATTGTAGGACAAGCTGGGATAGGTATGGATACTAATGCTGTAATTTTATTTCAGTGACTTTCAAATGTGATCCACTAGAGATGTTGATCCTGAGCTTTTACTTTAAACAGGAATAGGAAATTACCTTAATATTGCTAATTTTTATGGTAATTTATCTTATCAAAAACTTCAACCAGTTACTTAGGCTTCTTCATTTGGGTACAAGGCAAGTATTTCAAAATTGACATTTATAAATCTTCAGTGAACTGTAGAGATAAACTTTTGATCTCTAATTATTAAACTCTGCATATAGACTGTGTAGTATATAAGCAAATCTTTTCAAAGGCTTAACCTAAGTGTTGGATTGATCTGTAGAATACAGCTCTTACCTTGCTGGTTAAAGAGAATCTTTGCCCAATTTTATTTTTATCCTTACGGGGAAAGAGGAAACCTTTTGCTTGAAAGTAAATTTGTGTTCTACTTGCAAGACTTGAGTATTTAAATGAAATTAAGTTGAAGGCTTGTACTCTTTAATACTGCAGGGCTTACAGTGTTTTCATCTCTTTTCCCAAAAGGTCTCTCTGTCTTGGTTATTGGAATGGCCACTGTTGTGACAACTATTACAGGACTGTCTACTTCAGCAATAGCCACAAATGGGTTTGTAAGAGGAGGTAATGCTATTTTCATGAAGTTTTTAAAGCTTTCCTCACTCTGGAGTGCACACTTGAATGTTGCTGAGGAGCAAAGCCTTCCTTGTGTCCTGTGTGTGATTAAACAGTCACGTAATTAACAAAAACTCAGTAGGGAGCCTACTAATTACATTTGAACTAGTACCTTGCTTTTGTGCTGTAAAAAAAAAAAAATATTGGTGTAGATTTTTGTAATACAAACATTTGTAAGGCTACATATCCAGCTATGAAAAGGATCTTAATATTCTCCTGAGCTGCACTGGTTGGTTAAGAGTGTCTTCATATGTGTTCATGTCCTGAAATAAACCTTCACCCAAGTAACTCTCCAAACTCTGTTAGCTCCAGCTTTCCTGAGGGTGATGGTTTTCATTCTCTTCCATGGTTTATGTGGTGGTGTCAGCTATTTTTGGAAATGGTTGGTGCCTCTGACACGATCTGCTTGCTTCGTGACATTACCAGACTGCTACTAGGAAAAAATGTGGTGGAATTAAAGTAGGAGGTTGTAAAACTATCTTCATTAAGATTAAGAATGAAGAGAAAAGCCTCATGATCACAAAGTAAACAGACTCAATGGGAAAAATCAGCTATGAGTGTTAGCATTATGTCAAGCTTAGTTTCTGAATGCCCTTCTATTTTTTTAATTCTATTGTTTATATCAGGTTTTCCCATCTGTACATCTTCTTTTCTTTTTTTAAGTCACTCTTGAAAAATAGTTCTTCATTAGAAAATTTGAAGTCCTGAATTGCAAGAACTGTAGAATTTAATAGGAACAATTGTTCCTATGAAGATGTTATATTACAGTAAGATTTTTTTAATGCTACATAAGAAATACAGAATATAGCCAAGCTGGGTACATATATAGGATTTCCACTTCCAAGAAGTCTAATGCAGTGAAATTAAGCATTTTCTGTTGCAGATTTTTAACATGCACTCAGTTATTTATTTCAGACTGGATCTGGAGGATTTTGTTGCTTCTAGAGAGCTTAACCTTAGTTTTGAGGAATAAGCCTTTGCCACATTTTCTAAACTTTACCTTCCTGTAATACTCCAGATACTCAGATTTTCATTTGTCATGTGGGATTTGTTGTTCTTGTCCAGCTCAAAAGTACAAAGAACAGGCTCTTGAGAGTCCCATTGGAGGGCAGAAAATTCATTTGACAGCAGAGCTTTTAGAAGCAGGTCTTGGAAGTTTGGAACTTTTGTGGGTTTATTGCAATCTGCTTTGCCAGTTCCTTAATCTTGACTGCACAAGTCAAACTGCTTTGAGCAGTTTGAAGTAAAAAGCCCAGCTATACTGCAGCTTGTGTTCTGCTGTTTTTTAACCATAGAACTGGTTGCATACCTAATACGCATTAATATGATGTGGTGCATCATTTATGGTTATTTCCACCTGGTCTCTTTTCCTAAGAACTTGAAATACATTGCTGAAACTTCAGCACATGTGTCCCTAAAATACTGAGTTAAGGGTTATTTTCTAATACATCAGGGAATGAAGAGTGAGTAGATTCTGGCTTGTGTAAATGTTAAAGTGCTGATCACTGTCTGTTATAAGCTCTATCATGTAGAGGATTTTTTTTTGTAATTTTGTAATTTGGTTTTTTTGGTTTTTTTCCTTTCAGGAGGAGCATATTACTTAATTTCCAGAAGTCTGGGGCCGGAGTTTGGTGGTGCCATAGGTCTGATTTTTGCATTTGCCAATGCTGTGGCAGTGGCAATGTATGTCGTTGGTTTTGCAGAGACTGTTGTCGAGTTACTCAAGGTACATGGAGGACAGTGCCTGTATTGATTATACTTCATCTATAAAGTTTTACACCTCATATAGAATGTTTGACTGTATAAAGTGTATACTTTACATGTAAAGTTAAAGATTATACTTGGTTTTTGATTCTTCTGATCATAAAACAGTGTGGTTTGGAAGAGACATTTCAAGGTCACCTGGTCCATCCCCCAACCAGGTAGAATTAAGAATGGTTTGAGTTGAAAGGGACCCTAAAGACCACCCAGTCCACTCCCTACCATGGACAGGGACACCTTTGACTATCCCAGGGTGCTCCAAGCCTCATCCAGCCTGGCCTTGGGCACTTCCAAGGATCCAGGGGCAGCCCCAGCTTCTCTGGGCACCCTGTGCCAGGGCCTTCCCACCCTCACTGCAAAATATTTCTTTTTTTCTTTAAAACCATTACTCCTTGTTCTGTCACCACAAGCCCTATCCAAAAGTCTGTTCCCATCTTTCTTTTAAGCCCCCTTTAAATATTGAGTGATGGCAGTAAGGTCTCTCTGAGCTCCCTTTTCTCCAGGCTGAACAGCTGTAATCGTTTCCATTTGGAAGATTCATTGATTTAAAAACAAGGCAAAACCCAAATTATTTGTATCCTTAAAGGGAACTTACAATCAATAAATTTGTGGTGTGCAGGTTAACTACTAATAAATTACAGTGAATAGAATGCTGTTGTTTTAGGGAAGGCATTTACCTGATGAAGTACATGACTGTGTATTTTTTGTTTGTTTTGTTAGGAAAATGGAACATTGATGATCGATGAAATGAACGATATCAGAATCATAGGGGCTATCACAGTGGTTATACTGCTGGGCATTTCCATTGCAGGAATGGAGTGGGAAGCAAAAGTAAGGAACTCCCATCTTTTTTTTTTTTTTTAATTCTCTGCTTCATAATTCTGATTCCATTTTTTGTACCTTAGCTTTCTGATTTATTTTTAGTGTATTCAGTATTGCATGATTGTGTGTTAGAAGTCAGTTTAATTTTTATGCAGTAGCTCTTGGTCTGGCACAAGCATGTGCAGCTCTAAACAAAATCTTAAGATTTTCAAATCTTAAACCACTTCACTGGAAGCTTAAGCATCTATGAGAACCTAAACTCCAGCATAATCCACTCTTAATGATGTTGTCAAATAGATTAATGGTATTTCCCTCTTCTGGGCAGTTGCAGCACAAGAGAAGGTAAGAACTTCAGCATGGGAATTTTCCCTTACTGTGAACTTTAGGCAAATTCTGAGGATGAAACACACAGGGCTGGCTTCCCTTCTCTTTCATTCTCTTCTGGTTTGATTTTCACAGCCAGACAGTGGGATGCATTCACAGCATGGAGAAAAAGGTGTTGAACATTGGTGGTGATGATCTGTAGGAGGGGAAACCTCAGTCTTAGGCCAGCTCTGACTGAAGAGATCTTACCAGAGAAGCTCTTCTGCCTTACCAGTTTTCTGCTTGGCATTTTGAGGCACTGTAGCTTGCTCTCTGTTTCCTGCACCTTGTAGGCTTTTTATGAATATCTATCCTTAATTTGCTCAAAAAAAATGGAGGAGAGCCTCTCAGTGGGGCTTCATTCCCAACTTATATTTATATCACAATAGCTCCTATTTTCTTGACTGAGAGGCAGCTGAAGGAACCTCCTCATGAAGTGTTGTAAGTTTCTTGTGCTCCTTCATCAAGAAGATGATGCTATTTATAATAAAAATGAGAGGGGTTTTTTTATCATTGTTGCTTCCAAGAAATAGGGATCCTAGAAGAAGTGAGTGAAGATCGAGTGCATTGCTGAGATCTACTGGGGAGAAAAGAAACTTACAGAAATTGACTTGGGCATGAACTTCTAAATTGAACTTGTGTAGAAACTGTTTACCTTTCTCAAGTAGCCCTTCACTGTCTATAACTTGAATTTGTGATGCTCTCTATACACCCAACTGCAAACAGTGCTGACCTTCTTATTCTGAACTGTTTTGAGGGAATTATTGTTAATAATCCTCTGGGTGCTGCCACTTGAAGTCACAGGTAGTATCTTCATTTTGCTGCTTAGTATGAGCATTTATATAACAATAGTTTGCATGAAAATACCCTTCTTTAATGTTTCTACATCAAACCTGAAATGTGGTATTATGCAATTACTGCAGTGCCATCCTTATTTTAGGGGTAGCTTTCAAAAGTCCTGTTCTCAATGTAAAAGTCAAGACTTGGTTTCTCTGTCATGGAAGGAGGCAAGTGGGAGCAATGATTGGCAACTGAACCTTTCAAACAAGCATTTCATGTGGGCTAACAGAACTCAGCATAGCAAAACACCAGTGTCTCCATCTTGATCTGTGGTGTTCTCCTGTGCCTTGGCCGTGTCTTAGAGAAAATGGAGCAGGGAAATCTATAATAATGCCTTTGAACCAGATGTAAAATTGAGGAGAGACTGTGATTGATTCTAGGAAATTTGCTTTAAAAAATGGCTTTTTATAGAGTTTGTGGTGTTTACTGCTCAGCTCCTTGTGTTGAAGTCTTAGAAGCCCATTCTTTCAGACTTTGGAATTTGAGTAAGATACTCAGCAAACATCCCTAGCTTCAGGGAGAAGCCTAGTTAGTTACTGGAAAACTCCACTTGCGGCAATTGCTCTGTGATAACTTCATGTGTTTATGTTTCTGTCTTACAGAAGACTTCTGTAAGCACCCAGCTGTATCCTCACACCTTTCACCTATTTTTGAGGCTTTACAAAGATTTAAATAAATAAGGGCACAAACTGTTTTCCTTCAGGTGGACTTTTAAATCTGCTCCAGCCCATTTTGCTGTGTTTATCACAGTCCCACCCTGTTTTCCTGAGAGGCTGTGTGAACTGAAAACTTTGTTTTGTAGGCATGAACAATGCCACAGTGATACTGCATATTAGCTCCTGATCCTAGGCCTGAAAAAGGTCTGTGAATAGCTTTCCCCAAGCTACTGGCATTCTTTCTAAGGAATGAAACCACCCAAAAAGATAACAGCAGTGGGATTGCTTATTTAAATGGAGGACCTGAACCATCCTTACAGTACCTAGATTTATCTTTGTACACACTTTAGAGGTGTGGGATGGTTTAACGTACTTCTTGTTCAACTTGTATGGTTTATAATAGTTCTGCCAAAAAGTGACTAAAAATCTAGGTTGTAATAAAAGAAGTGTCAAAATTAGGAATTAACAAGTAATTGTTGCAGTTTGCAATTTAATTTCCTTAGTAAGGATTGAGAACATGGGAATGTAGCAAAGTAAACTATTTCCTTGCATAAAATAGGAAACAAGAGCTGTTTCATTCTGGATGTATTAAAATTTTTAGAAAATACCACATACTAAAGTATAAGACAAAGGATGACCATGGCTAATAAAGTAGTAGCATTTGTGTTGCATTTGGCCATTTTCATGTAAATTTCTTGAATCTCCTCAAATGCATTCCTTCTGGAAGGCTTATATATAGAGAAATTAGTTCTTTTAAGCATTTTGTGTCTAGAAGTATAATTTGAGGCATTTAGTCATAATAAGCCTTTTTGATTAGGCATAAAACTTGGAAATTATTCCTATTTCGTAATTAAAAATCCTTGTACAAGTTCTCTCCAGCTTTCCTCATTTTTTTGCAGAGAACATGCTGAGAAGGTGAAGCTGAATTTGGAATCAAGTAAACATTTACATTTTATAGCACAGCACTTGATACTATGAAAAGAACAAGTTCTCCTGTCTGACAGCAGTCATTGTGTTTCAGGCACAGATAGTCCTGCTGGTGATCCTCATTCTTGCTATTGGAGACTTTGTCATAGGAACATTTATTCCTCTGGAGAGCAAGAAGCCCAAAGGTTTCTTTGGTTACAATGGTATGTTGGAACAGTTTACAGTATGGTAAACAATTCCTTCCTTTGCAAAATAAGCTGCTATTATTAAATGAAACATCTAGTGTATCTTACAGTCCTTTTTAACTGTGGAGACTTTTCCTGGTTTCTTGTAACTTCTGCAGCTGGGTCAAAACTTGAGTATTGCTTAATATTGAATATATATTAAATTTTAAAAAGCTGGATTATACTGTAAGTATTTTTTACATTTAACGTTTAAATCTGCTTAAGTTTACTGTCTTGACTTTGAGTTGAAGTGATGAATTAGGGCTTAAATGTTCTACATTTAGTTTTAAGAAGGTCCCGTGACTGTCAGCTTTTTTACTGGTCTGATAGTGGCTGGAATGGGTTCATACTTCAGCTTCCATGTGAATATTGACAGACTCAAATCTTCCTCTGCAGCCGACATATTCATGGAGAATTTTGGGCCGGATTTCCGACAAGAGGAAACTTTCTTTTCTGTGTTTGCTATTTTCTTCCCTGCTGCAACTGGCATACTTGCTGGTGCAAATATCTCGGGGGACCTTGCGGTAAGTAGCGAATTAAAGACATTTTTCATGACCACTCAAGTGTGCACTGACCTCTGTCATCACTGTCCACTGACGTTTTTCTTTCAGGATCCTCAGTCAGCCATACCTAAAGGAACGCTGTTGGCCATCTTAATCACTACATTGGTTTATGCAGGAATTGCAGTATCTGTAGGTAAATAGAGAATGTTTTTAACTTTATCCTTTCACGTTCGTTCCGAGGATGTGTTTTGATTTGGTTTTATGTAATTTGTTATGCAAAGTCGTTATGTAATTGACTTTCCTGCACAGGAAAGTAATAGCCAAAGGTTTGTTGTTTTTGCTGTTGGGAGATTCAGTTTTCAGCTGGTTTTATAATTTCGTGAAGTAACTGATGCTTTTCTAAGAAAAGTGACTGCTTCAGACTAAAGATGACAGAAGACTTCTATCAGTGTTGCCTCATTGTTGCAGTTATTTACATTAAAGGATTTACAGAGTTTAGCAATGGGATAATCCCTGGATTAGAAAAGCAGGTTTTCAGGAAATACCCACTGAAAAAACACCTGTATTGTTTTGAGGATTATGGTAATCAGCCACATACCTGCAGGGAGCTGTGGGATGATCAGAGAGCACTGTGGTGAGGATGTTTGAGCAGTAATTCCCCAGCTGAGGGAGGAGACCAAGAAAGGCCTTCAGTTCTCATCAGCCCACTTTTGGAAGTGTTATGTTCTTCTGAAAAGAGGAGAAATAATTACAGACTGATCTGAGTCTTCTCTTCCCAGTCTTTCCCACCCCAGAGTTATTTGAAATTCTCTGTAGAAGTCACCCTGGGGTTGATACCAGTCTTGCTGTAGAGCACCAGTGGTTTACTATGTTTTCCCCACATATAAAATAATTCTAGTAATCTTAAGATTACAGGATTGTAATTGAATCATGCACATTTCTTGCCTGTGATTGGAAACATTTTTTAGTCATGTCACATAAACTAGTTTCTGACAGCAATAATAATTTTTCTTACATGAAAGACCTTGTTTTATAATAGCTGTGGTGCCTTTTGAATGAAATTCCCATTTCTAAGAGGACCATTGATCTTACCACTAATGATACTTCCTTTCCAAAGATACCAATCTTGCTAGTCTGCCTCTGTTGGCTAACGTGGGAGTGTAGCTCTGCCAAATAGTTGCTCTGTAGTGATTGTGCTTTATGCAGCATAATGAGCTACGCTCATTTCCTAATTAGATTGACTGCTTAGACCTCTTGCTACCAAATTTGAATCCTTTGGAACCTCAACCCACACAAGACTGAAATTATTGTTAATGCTCGCTTATTAATGGAATACTTTGATCAGCTTCCAAACATGAAAAATGCAGTATAAAAACTGACAAAAGAAGCAGTTTGCAAAACCAACTGGACGTGAAATTGATTCATCAGAAACGTTCTGCCGTGTACTGACTTATGCTTTGAATTCTGCTCGTTAGAAAAAGGCAGCAGGAGTCAGAGATCATGAGTGAAATTTAGCTCCTTTTGAGGCATTGGATTAGGAGTACTGGACACACAAAAATACTTTTATTCCTTTCCCAGAGGAGTGGTTTAAGCAAGTCACTAAAGATGTGAAGGGGCTAGTGAGTGCTGCAGAGTAGTCATATCTGAAGAGGAGGAAGATACTCTGAACTTAACTCACTATTTGTATGCTCTGTAGTAAGTAAGAAGGCTAAACTGAGTAGAAAAAGAAGGAAAACTACTGATCCTGCTGCTAGACCTAGGCAGCTATTTCAGAAGGGTAACTGAGACATTGGTATGCATAATTCAGTTTCATAATTCAGCAAAGGACTGCGGCAGACAAGCAGGTGGCATGAGGAGGCAGATTTCACAGGCAAATTTGCTTAAAGAATCTTGGAAGATAGATTTCAAAGAAGTACATTTACTGCTTTAAGAACAAGGGAAGCTAACAAAAAAAAAAAAAGCCAGAGTTCTGAGTAGCATTATGACCTGCTTCCTGTAGTTGTGAAAGTAAAACTAATTCACAAGAGCCAAACTGTAAGTGTTTGCAGCACTAGTAAAATTAAACACTCTGAACTGCACTCTGAAGGGCTGTAGTACGTCTGGAATTCATATATTAGGGAGATAACTTGATAGAGATGGCTGTAAACTTTCTCATGCTTAAAGCCTGGCAAAGCTCTATTTCACTTTGGCAGGAACATGCTTGTAAATGCCTGTGAAAAGGTGAAATCTTATTTTCACAGGAGGGAAGGCCTAAAGACTTCTAGGGAAAATGCTGCCAGAATCATATAAATAAATAAAACTTTTCTGAATGAATCTTAAAGAAAGTAACATTTATTATTGTTACTTTTATCTGAGTGTCTTCTGCTGAGAACAGAGCAAGCCTGCTGTTCTCCATTCTCTCTCAGTAAGGCTCACATTAAGTTTGTTCCTACTGCCATGTCTCTTTCTGCCACATTTTGACTGCATGTCTGAAAGTCCTGCCAAAGCTGAGTTTGAACTTTGACAAGATGAGGAAGAGGAGGGCTGTGATAGTGCACTGTAGGTATTTAATGAGTTGCTCAGTATAAATGGCCTGCCACTGCAATCTTGTCACCAACAAAATGTTGTTTACAAATAGTTCAGCTGAGAAGTGTGTTGTCAAATCCATTATATACTGCTTGAGTGGCTGGGGCTAATACTTGAATAGTGAAGAAAGAAAATTATTTTCCTCTTAACAGAGCTCTTACTCCCAGTTAAACAGGAAAACAATTAAAAAAACCTCAGCTCCTCCACATACTCACAAGAAAAGCATAAGACAGGTGTGTGGTGTAGGGAACTTATTGTAATTTCACCAGTTAGGCATAATAAGTAACTTAAAAAGAAATGAGGAGTGGAAGGATTAATTAATGTCCACCTACTGGGACCAGGTGTTGTGGTGGGCTGTTAATCAAGTTCTGATGGCTCACAAGAATTTAAATATGGTATAACTAATCAGGAATTAATTTTCCCCGTGGAAGAGAGACAACATACATAGATGCCTAGGAATATTACTGAATAAACTTAAACTTGCAGCAGATCTCTGCCTTCTTACTTAATTTGTGCAAGTAGTTAATTTAGGTCCTTAGCTGTCACAGGGTTTTGTTGTAAGGCAGTTCTTGTCATTCAGATTCCTGACAGATTAAAGTAAGGGAGTTTTATTGACTGTTGACTTTTCCCCACTCCTTATTTAATTCCAATCCCCACAGTGTTTCCTGGCATTCAAACAGTTTGATTACCTCTACTATTAGATTACAGAATATTAAATAATACTTATCTACTTTTTGTCATATATGAGACAAAACCCCCTTCAAACAGAAGACAATGGTCTTTTAGGACTTCAGTTTTTCTTAATACTTACAGGCTGAAATGCTGTTTCCTCAGCATTTTCTTGACCAGCAAAATTAAAAGTAATCATAGATGAACAAAAGACAGTAGTTAAGGTGATGATTATAAAAGAACGTGGGAGAAATGGTACTCTGTGTCTGTTTTTCACCAAAAAACCAACTGAAAAATACCATAGGAGATGGCTTACTTAAACATTGGGAAATGGCTTGCAACAGGCTTCCATGAAACTGATTTTTTTAATGGCTAAGTCATAGTGACTGGGGGAAAAAAAACTGCAACAAAAAAAAAAAAAGTGTACCTGTCTGCAAAGATCTATACACACAAAACAAATCTGCACTCATCTAGGAAAATTGACCAAAAGAGAAAGTATAAAGTCATAAAACTATAAACTGGCTTGGGTTGGAAGGGACCTTGAAGATCATCCAGTTCCCACCCCTGCCCAGTTCCCTTCCACTGTCCCAGGCTGCTCCAAGCCCCAGTGTCCAACCTGGCCTTGGGCACTGCCAGGGATTGTGCTCTTAAATTTCTGCAAGTCTATTGGCATGGTTTTCCTCTGTGCTAAAACTTCCTGTTTCTTCCTACAATCAGATCTATTAAAAAACTAAAGATTGTTTCAGCCAAGGGAGCAGTTGCTCTGTTTGTATTTGTTCTTCTTAGTGAAGATGAGCTTAGTACTGTAGTGTGTTAAAAAACTAAATGTGGTATTTTAATGTTGCTCTGTGATATTATGCTTACATAAAAAGGAGTTAGCACACATCCTTAAATTCAGGTTCAGTTTGTTAATGCTTTTTTTTTATTGTTGTGTCCATTGTAGGTTCCTGTGTAGTTCGAGATGCCACAGGGAATGTTAACGACACCATTGTCAACGAGCTGGCAAACTGCACCAGTGCAGCCTGCAAGCTAAACTATGACTTCTCATCCTGTCAGGCAGGGGCAGGCTGTCACTATGGGCTGATGAACAATTTCCAGGTATAAAACTTCCTCCTTAATCTGTATATTGGGGTTTGTGTTCAGATTTTTTTAAATTTTTTCGGGGGGGATTTTTTTTTTAATTTGATTTGGTTTTTTGGTTTTTTTGGGGTTTTTTTGTTTTTTTTTTTGTTTTGTTTTGTTTTTTGGGGGGGGTTTTTGGGTTTTTTTTTGTTTGTTTGTGTTTTTTGGCTTTTTTGTCGATTTGGTGTCTTGGTGGGTTTTTTTGTTTTGGTTTGTTGGGGTTTGGGGTTTTTTTTTTGGTTTTTTTTTGTGTGATTGTGTTGTTTTTTTGTTTGTTTGTTGTTTTGGGGGAGCTGTGCAGGTTTTTTGGTTTGGTTTTTTTTGCTGGTTTTGGGTTTCTGGGTTGGTTTTTTGGGTTGTTTGGGGCTTTTTGTTGCCCGTTGTTTTGGCAGGTCTTGTTTGTTTTTTTTCCTTGGGTTTGTTGGCTTGTGTTTTTTTTTTTAGTTGCTTGTCAGGAAAAGTCATAGGTTATATATATTCACCTCCATAAATACAAGTTTAATCTGGAATAGGTGTGTGGTACACTCTAGCTTGGTATGCAAAAGAATGAATACATGTTGAAAACTCTTAGGTGTTTATACACAAGTGGCATAAATATTTACTCTTTTTCTGAGCAAATTGCTTATATTTACATGGTGGTGCTGCAGCTTTCTTTAGGTACCTGAATGTCATCATTCACCAGTGAGGGTAAATGTACTGATTTTTCAGTAATGATGCTGATTAATCATAGGTAGCCTCTGTCAGTAATTTGCTTGCTAAATTTTTAAGGTTTTTTAGAAAATACGCTGAAATTTTAAAGACTGTTTTACATGTTTATCACAGCATCCCCTTTAGTGGTAACAAGGTCATGAATTTTCATTAAACATGATGTTACAGTATTTAAAAATCCTCTGCAAGTTAAGGGGTAATTCACAGTCTTTCACCACAGCCAGCTGGGTTGTTCATGAGCTGCTGGTAAGGGTTTGAAAGAATCCAAGGGAAAATGAATTTACTGCCCACTGATTCCAGTTCGGTTTGTGACAGTCCCATCTTTGCCCAAAGTTTTTCTAACATGCGTACAAAAAGTTGTCTAGAGATTGAGCTGAAATCCACTAATGAAATTGTTATAGCGTAATAATGTGAGTATCTTGTGAGGTGTTAACTTTGTTCTTGTTCAGGGAAGTCAGAATTGCTGTTGTGGGATTGACGAATGTGCAAAGTCTGATGACTTTCATTGTTTGTTTTAAGCTCAAAAGAACCAACATATTGTCAGATAAACATCTGTGAATAGCCTGTAACTGGTTTCCTCTGTGTCTTTAAGTCATGACTGTTGTAAGGTTCTAAACATAAATGTTACTTGTACTTCAGGGTATTTCTGCCTGCCAGATTATTCTTGCCTCTCTCTGTGGAAAAAAGAGTTTCTGTCAATTAGGAAAAGTCACTTTAAAGGTCAGAGGCAGCGCAGATAATGTGGTGCCCCTCACATCCCCCTGCTTTGTTGTAGTTTTGTGAACCTTCTCTGTGAAATTTCATTTTTCTAATACCCAGTGGGACTTACCCCTTGCTGTTTTTCCCTCTCACCCTCCCAGCTTTTGCTGTGCATCTCTGAGAAGGGTCTGATTCTGTCTTCTCAGAAGGTGTCAGAAGGGAAATGTTTGTGTGAGAGGCTGTTTATCTAATGAGACACTTGTCCGTTTCATAACTGAACTGCTCACAGTTTTGTATCTCTGATTGTTAGCTGTAAGGAGAGAGAATTTTTTTTTCATATGTAGTGCATGGCGTGTGTGGGAAGGGGGGTGTCCACACCTTGTGCACTTCTCAGGTTCTTTTCTATATGGTAAATAACTGAGAACAGTACTGCCCAAGCTAAAATTAATCCCTGAGGTGAGGGAATATTGTTGTATTTCTCTTCCAGCTTGAAAACAGGCAGGTTCTGGGGCAGAAAGTGCCAGTTTGTGTTCACAGTGTGATGACTTCATCACTTCAGGACACTCCGTGCTGCAGTCAGTTCTTTTGGCAAAGAATTGATCTGAAGTTCTGCTGGGTCAGCTCAGGGTTTGGGTGTGTTCAGGCAGCTGATGGATGACTTTGTAGTATGATTTACCTGTGGAAATCTTGGATTAGGAACTCTAAATGAGGACAGGAGGTGAGACAGGCTGTCAGACCTGCCTAGGAAGACCATCTTTAGTTTCTATTACAGTGAATTATAGTTCCTCACAGGCTTCTGATATTTCTGTTCACTGGTTATTCTGCGCCCAGGCTGTCACCTGGTAGAAGAGTATTTGCAAAAATTTGTTCTGGGCTCTACAGCCTGAGTCTAGAGCTTCCCAACAAAAAGTTACAGCTTTGGGTAATTAAAATGTGGGGGTTTTTTTTCAACTTTGGATGAAAGTTGAAAGTAGAATGAAACTCAGTTGTTTTAATACGGAATTTTTGTTTTGCTCCAGAGTGCAGGACCAAGGAACTGAATTGTATCAAAATATGGTATTTCATGATCCCAAATGCTTGAAATTTAGGAAACTGCCTTAACTGTAAATGCCAGGCAAACATAATGAGGCCCTTATCAGCAGGAGCTGTATGTCTGTGTCAGCACACCAGTGGTGGCAGGGCCACTCTGCCCTTTTACTCTGCAGGGATGAAAATTTCAGTGCCATGGGGAGCTGCCTTTGTGGGCTCCTTGGTTCATGGTCAGGAAGTCTGGATGGTGCTGGGGATGGAGGGAGAGGACCCTGATTCTGCTGGATCTGGTTTCCCCCTGTGTTCTCCCAGCTTAGAGGAGCTTCCTAAAGTCACTTAACTAACCTAAGGCATAACTTGCTAGCTTTTAAAATGGCAAATATTAATTGCATAGGCTTGGCAGGGATATCTCTCAAATTTATAAAACGGGGTAATAGTCAAAAATAGAGAGTGTCAATAATTGGAGGCATTGGACAGAACCTAGGAAGAGAATGTAGAATATAAGTTGGTTGTCAGAAGCAAATAGCAAGTTGAGGCAAGTGTAATAAAGGCATCAAAATATTTTACATGTGAGAAGTGAGGGAAACTTGTACACAGATTCCCTCTATAATGAGGGAAGATTGATTAAGCCATCCTTGAAAGGGAAAAATATTTACATACTGCTTCTATAAAAATTAATGTTCATTTGTTAATTATGTTGCTATAGCAGAAGTTTCTTTCTGCAATAGTAGCAGAGCATTTGCACCTCTTAAATTTCATTCTGTAACATAATGTAGGGTTATTAGAAACTACCATTGAAAACTGTAACTTTTTCTGTTGCTTATAAAATTAAATTGAACTGGGGCATAGGAGAGATAGCTTAATAGAGGTGTTGTTAGTCTTACTCCTCTATGATTATAGGCCTGGCATGCCTTTTTTTTTGGTTTTTTTTTTTGTTATAACCTTGCAAGTAGGCTTCAGGAAGTTGTCTCCTTCGTTTGTTACACTACTCTGACAGACACTTTAGTCTCATTTTTTGCAACCTCCATTTATTAAATTTCTCTTTCAAGCAAGGCATGCCTTGGACTGACCTGTGAAACCTGATGTAGTGCAGCAGATTCAGCTGACTCAGAGGCCCAGCTGTCATTGTCAGTCTGGTCTGGAGAAATCCACTAAATTTTACCATGAATTTAGCCCAGTGAACAAAACTTCCTCAGTCATCTCTACATTATGTCTGAGAACATCTGACCTAGTAAGATTTATTTAGACAGCAAGATTTTACCATCTCAGGTGACAATAACTTTAAAACAGGAGACTTCTGCATGTTTTTTCTTGCCTTCCTTTGATTGCTCTCCTGATAATTTAAATGAGATTGCCAGGGTGAAAAAGGCAAGGAAGCAGCGCAAATGATGCAGAACCACATTGTGCTTGAAAAGCACCCTGATGAGTTTGGTCTGCTGACTAAAATTCTTCAGCACTGGCTGTCTTTAAGCAACTTCAGCTCTTTTTTCCCTGCAAAGGAAAGTATTCTATTAAACCATGAACATTTTTTAATTACACAGTTGTGCATCTTAAATCACATGATAGATGCAAAGCTGCATGCAGCTATGGTACAGATATAATCTGTAGAAAAGTGGAGTCACAGATTTAAGGTCCCTTTAGGTTGAAAGGGACCTTAAAGATGATCTTCCAATCCACATGGGCATATACAGGGATGGCACTCACTTTTTATAATCTCCCTCTTTTTTAAGGCCCCTTGAGGTACTGGAAGCTCATTACTCATCCAGTTTACATTTGACTTCTGTCACTGAGATTACAGAGATGTGCTGGGATTTGATGTTGGGGAGATAGGAACCAAGTTTGTCTGGACCTTCAGGTTTTGACTGGGGAAAAAAAAGCCTAAGTTAAAATGGAGATTCTGAGAAAAGTGGTTTTCACATGATCTATCACTTGGGGTTTCTGAGACCGTGTGAGTTAGCAATAGGTTAGCTGGAATATGTAATACATTCCAAAGTATTTCTTCTTCCATTACTTCCTTTTGATCTTCTTATGCGCCCATGAAGACTTTTGCCCTTGATAATTTGAGCTTCAAATTATATTGTGTGAAAAGCCACCACCTATGGTCCTGAAATCAGGATGCATTTATACTCCCTGCTCTGTCTCTAGCTCATTCATTTATATGAATGCATGATATTCAGACAGCTTTTAAGTGAAGAGTGTGTAGTATTTTTTCTTTTCTGTTTGTGTGGTTATGGTGCCATCTGTTTGTTTAGTGTACTTTTTTCCGTATTTTAGAAGAAACTATTTTGGTTTTCAGGTCATGAGCATGGTATCAGGATTTGCACCACTGATTACTGCAGGTATTTTCTCAGCCACACTGTCATCTGCATTAGCATCTCTTGTGAGTGCCCCTAAGATCTTCCAGGTAAGTAAGGGAAGAAAATGGTAACATTTTGAAGAATATTTAATTTTGAGTCATGATTTTTGGAAGGGGGCTTTGACACGCTGCCGTCATTATCCATATCAGGTGACACCAGTGGATTGTTCTAATATTTACCTGTTGCTTAGAATGGGACAGCAGTTTGTTACTGTTTCTTGGGGTTCCTGAGTGTATTTTGCTCTTTCTTTTTAACTATTGAATCGCCTTCTCTGTCTTAATTTGGGTTAAAAGGAGTTAAGTGGGGAGTCAGTTGTATTGATGCAGAGAACTAGTGTGTATATTGGGCAAAGTTTCCACTTCCTGAGAAAATAAAATATGAGAAAAAAGACTTTGTGATTCTAAGACAGTAGTCAAGTAAAATAGACAGTTACAGAAAAGCAAATTTGCTTCTTGCAGGTGGGCATTACTTAAGGATAGAAAAGTGGAAATGCAAAATGTCAAGATGCAATGACATTTGAGAATACAGTTAGTGTATGGTGGTTATAAACTATCCAGAAGTGTTCAGAAAGATACTATGCAATGGAAGATGGCATGAGCAAAATGCATGTTGACTCTTGATTTTTTTTTTAAATTTTTTTTCCCTTAGGCTTTGTGCAAGGACAGCATTTATCCAGGATTTCAGATGTTTGCTAAAGGCTATGGGAAGAACAATGAGCCACTGAGAGGATATATTCTAACATTTTTAATTGCTCTTGGATTCATACTAATCGGTTAGTTTGAAATTTTAGTAAATCTCAATCCCCTTTTGTCCTTTAGAAAGCATTCCAGTGCATGTTGTGAACTTGATGACAGGGTCCTAGAGTCTAATGCACAGCTTAATTCTAAGTCAGCACTCTCAATCTGGTTATTTTGAGGCTTACTTTCTCCTCCTATCTTCTAGATACAACTCTGTCAAGAGCTGCAGTAAATTTTAACTGCAATTCTCTTTTTAATCATAGATCTCTGTCTTTAGGTGCTATCAGTCAATAGAAATACATCCTTTGCTTGAGACAGTGTTAACATCCTGTAAATATGAAAGTTTATTTCAGATTTTTAATAATGGCAGTTTCAGTAAAATGCAAGCTTGCATGAGCAATATTATTTAAAATGTGCTTTTCTGTTAAGTTACAAATGGCAGAGCTGAGTGCTGACACTGCTGTTGCTAAAGGTTCTCCAGGTTATAATTAATTACACATGTTCTCTGTAGGTGGCAAACTGATTGTGCTGTGTCCATCTATGAGTCCTGAGCCCGTGCTTTTAACTTCTTTTCCCAATTTGCTCTGTCCTCCTTCCTCCACATCTCTGCTTGAGGCAGAGATACACCCTTGGGGTCCCTGCTGAGCCATGCTGACTTGGAAGCTTGATTGCAGCTAGAAACTTGCTGACTAGGATGGTGCATTCTGCATTTTGATCACTTTTTTTTTTTTTTAATGATGGTGAGAATACGCATAAAACTGTTTTGTACCATGCTGCCTCAAGGAAAGGAGAGAGCATCAGGTTTTTCCTCTCACCGAAGGGGGTGTAAGCATCGCTTACTGCTGTGATGGTGTTGGTCTGTGATATTTATGTCTCCTGGAATTCTTCAGAACCCAGTGTGTTAGTGCACTGTTTGATCCAAGCCCTGCTGGGAAGGAAATTTTCTCAATTAATGGTCTTGAGAAAGTATGTAGCATGTCCAGAGTGCTTCTAGAACACTTGGTAGTGCTTATGTTTTTGAAGCTGAAAGCTGCACTTCCTAACTGTTAAAAAGATAACTTAGTAAATAGGAGATCATTGACATAAAGTTCTGTCAGCAAAAGGTGTAAACTGCATTCCCTTAGAGTTTATAAAAAAATAAGATTCTCTGCAGCAGAATTTTTTCACTGTAATCTTCAAAACCATTGGGTGATACCTTTGATAACGCCTTGCTTTCTTCTTTTTTTTTTTCATTTTACAGCCGAACTGAATGTCATTGCTCCAATTATTTCTAATTTCTTCTTGGCCTCATATGCCTTGATTAACTTCTCTGTATTCCATGCTTCTCTTGCAAAATCTCCAGGTAGGAACTACTCATGGCATTAAAAGCTTAATATGTTGTATTCATGGGTCTTCTGAAGTTTTGAGCACTGGGTGATCCAGTAGGGCTTGGGCGCTGATAATTTTGTCACCTTTGCTGAGGGAACACAAGGTAATTCAGAGTTTATTCAGAAACTGAGGAAGAAAGCATTTTTGCTAATTCAGTAGCTGGTGCTGGCAAACCACCTTTTGTTGTATTCAGTTTTTGTTAATGTTTCATATTCCAGAGAAGAAGAAACAGGAATTGCTGGTGGTATTGCCCCATTTTTATAGCCTTTAGTGTGGGTTAAAGTACAGGAATAAGCCAAAACCTGGTACCTGCAGAACAGATGTACATTATACCCAGTTCACATGAAGTTGTACTGGAATAACTCCCCTAAAAGCTTCTTAAGTTACTGAATGGGTAGATTTATTATTTTGCTTCTCAGAAGGTGGGTATAACAGTTTGCATAACAGTTTGCAAAACAGTTCTAACTTTAATAACTCTACTTGTTAATCTTGGATGTGTTCATGGAGGTGTGTATACCTGATTTTTGGATAAACTTGTGGCAAATAATGTAAAACACTGGCAGTCCAGTACTTGGATGTACCCAAGTTCTGTTTGGATATACCTGTCCTTTTCATGTGGTGAGAACTTTTCATGTATGTGAAAACAGTAAAAATGCACAACTAAAAACATATATATGTACGTAAGAAACTGAGGTATGAGATGATGATTTATGCTTTTCTACCTTTGAAAGGAAGAATCTAATGTCAGGCAGCCTGGTTCAATGGACATACTAGAACAAGCATCCTCAAACTTCCCTTCTGAGCTGTGCTTTTAGGGGGAAAAATTAGGAGCATTTACATATCTGTGTGAGAAAGCTGGAAACTCATTTGAAAGGTGCTGGAAAATGGAAAGCATAAATGTGCCATTCTGCATTTACATCAACTGAAACTCAGATGTTAACATGTAATGAATGCAGAATACCAGGGAAGGGAAGGGAAAATCTTGCAGTGCCTTCCTTCTTTTACATTTTAAATTTAAATTAATTTTCCCCCTCTTTTTTCTACCCTCCAAAATTTTATTTTGACTAGGTTGGCGGCCTGCTTTCAAATACTACAATATGTGGATTTCTCTCATTGGAGCTATTCTGTGCTGCATTGTAATGTTTGTCATTAATTGGTGGGCAGCACTTCTAACTTATGTAATAGTCCTTGGGCTTTACATCTATGTCACTTACAAGAAGCCAGGTATGTACAGGGGCTTCTTTTGGTTGTGGAGGGGGGAAAGAAGGGAAAAAAAATATAGCCTTGTTAGGGAAAAACCCCAGTAACTTCTTTCTGTTTGGACCACTAGATTAATTTTCTGTTTCAGCCTTTTTAGTTGTAATTAAATGGAATTCTTCCTGCATCGTCATTGCTGTTCCCCCTCCTCCCAAATTATGAAGATGCCACTTGGACATAAATGTCTGAATGGCAATTGGATGAAAAGGTGCATATGGAAAATGGAAAATTTGTTATGGCTATCAAGAGAGCTGTATATGGGAGGAAAAAGATGATAGTGGAGTCTTCCTTTTCCTTGTAAAAATAATAATCTGAAAGGATCTGCTTTATGTAGCAGTTTTCCACTGAAAATAATCTGACTTTGTTTAGGACGTGTTTTGAGATTCAGTTTTTTCTTTGCTGTGGTATAAAATAGCACAGCATTTTTTCCTCAAGTGGTATTCTTTTGACTGTGAAGTTGTTGAGGTCTTCGAAATGTGGAGATAAAAAAAGCCAGATACTCTATTCCTTAACTTTTTTGTTTAAACTTCTATGGAAATGTTATCTTTAAATATAATTGCCTGTTAAGATGTAGGCTTTAAATATAATTGCCTTTAAGAAGTAGGGTTTGTTGACTGGTTTTGTATAAAATGTAGCAAGGTGTAGCTTAAATCTGCGGGTTTAGTCAATGTCCAGATTTTGTGATCATGAAGCTTTACAACAGACAACTGCAAATAACACATTGGAACCTCAAATCTTTGAGCAGATGTGAACTGGGGATCCTCAACTCAAGCCTTGACTTACCTGAATGCTCTGCAGCATTCCATCCGGCTCTCAGGAGTGGAAGATCACGTGAAAAACTTCAGGTAACGCTGAAAGACGGGAAATTAATTCTCTGTTCACTAGGCTGCTGTCACAAGGTTTGCTGTCAGGGTTCCCATTAAGGCATTGTTCATCTCCTGTGATTCATCCAAGTAAATGGAATTACAGATTAATGGGATTGTGAGTAGAGGTGCCATCCTCTGAGGCTGTGAAGAACCTGGCAGCAGCAGAGTTTTCAACAAAGCACCCATGAAAATGAAATGGAGCAGCTAAGGAGATTGTGAGATTACTTGAGGGGATTCATATGGTATCACCTATTAATTATGATGATGATGAGAAGTGATCTCCTGTAATGACTTCTGAAGTTTGGACACCTCCTCTTTTAAAATTGGTTTTAAAAGTTGCCTTTGACTTACTTGCATTAGGTTGGCTCTGTCTTCTGAAGGAAGGTAATGTGAAAGATGAGCAGATGATTCCAGTATTTCTGCTGGACACAGGAGAATATAAGTGACAAAAATGCAAGGGACGTGACTTATCAGTGGGGAAGAAAAACTTAATCCCCCTGCTCTAGTCTTGTCTAAGATCTGTTCTTCAACTTTTTAAATCTGTAGATGTTCAGATTTAATGGGATTACTGAATTTTTATGCAATTAGTCATAGATCTGCTGACAGTTGGGTAACAGCTGATCTTTTCTTAATTTAACATAGTCTTGTAGAAGTGGACGAGGTTATTAAATTTGCAGTGATGAATATGTTGTTATGGCTAATATTTGGAAGAACCTTTTCTGTTACTAAAAATCCCCAGAACTCCAGATTAATTCTAATTCCAATCTTCTTTTTTTCCCCTCATAATTCTAGACCTCAGTGCTTAATTATGACAGGTGCTCCAAATGCACGTCCAGCTTTGCTTCACCTTGTCCATGCTTTCACCAAGAATGTGGGCTTGATGATCTGTGGCCATGTACATATGGTAAGTTTATTCTGCCTTTACTTTATAAAGTTACTTTGGTGGTGTTTTTCTTCTCTCTGCTTTCTTGTTTGGTTTGGTTTTTTTAACCTGTTTGGCTTTGTTTGTGGCTCATATTTAAGTTTTGGATTGTTTATTTGTTTGGGTTGTTTTCTTTTTAAATGAAAGCATCATTAGACTTTAAAAAGCACATGAAGAGATTCACTGGTAAGTTTTGCTAAGGGATCATGACTATGCCAGTTAGGTGTACTACAGGGAAAATTTGTAAAAATATCACTACCTTTGATAATTTGATGCTTAAATGCTGAAGGACCTTTTTACTTCTAATTTAAGTGAACACTGGGAGATTGATTCCCTTGTAGAGTTCTTAAAAAGCCTGAGAGAAAAGAAACCTTGAGCAGGGAAGTCAATATCAGTGTTGCCAAGAGCTAAAAATTGCTTTTAACCTTCCAAGTAGCTTTTTATTCCTTCAGTTATCAGATTAATTTAATTGTCAAGTGTCTCTTCTTCCCCTTCTGACCAGCCCCTGATATTTCACTAAGTGTGAAATTAGTGAAATTTGATATTTCACTAAGTATCCCTGGATGTTTTTGTCAGAATATCAAGTGAGGATATGCTTGCAGAGGTTCTGCAAGGATATAATTCTGACAGTTCTTACTACTTAGTGTCTTACGTGGCAATCTTGAGTGGTTTTGTGATGGTGGGAAGGAAGCAATTTCCAAGTGGCTTTTCTTCAGAATCAGCTTGTCATAAGCTGTGGTGATTGAGATACAGGGTTGCTGTGATACAGTGACCTGTACCAAAACTTCCATTTAGCTACAGAGAGGCTGTGGCATCTCTGATAAACTTAGATAAATGCATTTTACCACACTGGAATTGTGTAGTTTTGCTTCGTATCTTAAGGCCTAACTTCTGTCACATCACTAAGAGCATTTAAGCAAGTGTGTGACTAAGAGATGTAATCCAGGGCTGGCACGTGTCACCTACCCAGAGTTCTGCAAGGCCTTCAGCACAGTCCCATGGGACATTGGCATCTCCAAACTGAAGAGACCTGGGTTTGAAGGGCGTAGGATTGAGTGGATGAGGAGTTGTGGCCAGTGGTCAATGATTCCATGATGAGTGACGTCCCTCAGGGCTTTGCTCTGGGACTGGGACATCCTTCATAGGTGACATGGACAGGGACAGCAGGGCCACCCTCAACAGGTTTGCAGCTGACACCAAGCTGGGGGTGCTGGTGACACACCTGGAAGACATTGAATAAAAACATGGATCGCTCTTAAATGTGTTTAAATTTATTACACTCACCAAGTGTGACTTGCTTCTCATCTAAAGAACAGATTAAAGCAAATCAGGTTAATGCAGTCCACATACAGATACTCTGTCTCAAAAAGCTTTTAATTTATATCTGTATAAACTTAATATTTCAGTGAATATGAAAGGACAAACTGAGGACTGCTAGGGAGATAAGATATCACAGATGTAATCACTGCCATTTAAAAGTAGGGCTGTACAGGAAAGAATAAGCTGGTGTCATCCTTCTTGCAGGAAAGCAACTCTGAAGATTCTTTGGGAGCATATTCTTTCCCTATTTAAAATTACTTTCTTAAAGGAAGGGTGGCACTGCCTCATTCTTCAGTAGCTTTGACCGTTTGGTTGAGTCTGTGTCCTTCTGCAAAAACTGGGCTGCTGTGTTCTTGATTATTCCTTGTCCTGTATTCTGCATTTTGATGTCTAGGAGGAGCACAAAAGATTCACCCCCACAGAAATAACATAAAGGAAATACTTAAAGAGGAGGTGACTTTGACTGCAGGATACAAAGACTCCCATAAAGTGTAATATTAAGTCATCCTGCATCTGTGTATATTTTTTTACAAAGCCCTTTTCTTTTAAAACCATGTTAATGCTTTGGAGGACAAGCTGATGCCCACCCCCTGGGGAAGAGGGTTGTGCTCTGCAGGAACAAGATTGCTAAAGTTTGAGCAACCCTCTTCCTAAAGATGGTAAAAGTTCTTCACTTTTTGCTGCTGACAGTGCCTGCTATTTTGTAGTTTGGGGTGTTATTGGTAGTGTGCAAGCATGTTTTGAGGTTTTCTGAATTTGAATTTTTTTCTAGTAGTGACTAAAAAATTGGGAGGGGCTTTTTTACTGCCATTACTCCTATTCCTATTTCTTGTTCCCTCCCCTCTTATTATTTCCTTCTTTTGAAAGGGTCCTCGGAGGCAAGCCATGAAGGAACTGTCAACTGATTTGGCCAAATATCAGCGATGGCTAATTAAAAACAAGATGAAAGCTTTCTATGCACCAGTGCATGCAGAGGACTTGAGGGATGGAGGACAATACCTAATGCAGGTATTTAAAAAAAAAATTGTTAAAGTGCTGAAGATGCACATCAAAATCAGAAGGGGCTTTATACTTTGAAATACATTCCTTTTGCAGAATTATCTTAAAGCTTTGATGAAAATATATTCTCTTAAGCAGAAAACAGAACCTTTAGTTATGTCAGTAACATGTTACTTTATAAAATACTTCTTGTTCTTCTTAGGCTGCTGGTTTGGGTAGAATGAGACCTAACACCCTTGTTGTTGGATTTAAGAAAAACTGGAGACAAGGTGATATGAGAGATGTTGAGACCTACATCAATTTATTCCAGTAAGTAGAAAATACAAAGTTTTAGCTGCAATGCTCCATTTCAGTATGTTTGGTAGTAAGAAAGTTCTTACTACCACAGTAAGAACTTTACCAAAGTAAGAAAGTTACATGAAGTCTCTTTCAAGTGGACGTAGATTTTCCATTCATCAGTCTTGAACACCTTGGGATTTTTCTGATATGGAAATTAATAAGCAAATCTGTATAGTTTAAGCAGATTAGAAATCTCCATGATAGCTTTCTGCATCAAAAAAGAGTTGTGGCAGAGGCCTGAGGTTGGAGAGCTACTGTCTGAGAAGGAGGGGGAGCACTTTGCTCACAAGATACACAGCACTGACACCCAGGCTAATACAGGAAGGAGAAGAGAAGGGAAATCCCAGAGTAAATTGACAGTACTGAAAGGCCAGACCACTTGTGGCTGAAAAATTTAATAAGAGCAACTTGTTGCTCCTACCCAAACACTTAAGGAAAAAAACAATGCTTACTTTACTTACAGAGAGGTTTTTGTGTTCAGCTGAAGTGCTGGTTAACCCACTTCCTTTGTGCATTGTATTTCTCATTTTCTGTGCTTTTAAAAGAGAGAGGGGATGGGGCTTTAAGCTTTACAGGCAGATATTAGGAAAGGATGAAAAAAGTCATCTCACCTTGGTCTTTAAGAGAAAAGCAAGGGCACCAAATAAGGAAAAATAAGGAAACGCGTTGGTTAGTTTTTTCTTTTTTTTCCTATTTTATTTTGGGATGGCTTTTGCAGGAAGATCTATCAAGGTCAGCAAGTCATGTGGTTCTCCACAACTCTAAAGAAACCTCAGGAGGTAATAACTGCAGGTCAAATGTATTTCTGGAAAACTAAAAGTTTCTGAAGCACACAAAATAGAAACACATCTAATCTCTGCAAATCTAACACATTAAATAATGAAATTAAATTGTTCACTAATAGACACAACAAATCTCAAATCAACCTCAATTTTTCTTGCACTTATTATAGAATACATTGACACTTCAAACATTTCTAATCAAGTCTCACTACTTCTAAAGTAAAGTGTTTAATTAGTGAAATCCTGAGAAATTTCTGTGGAAATGATATGGGAGGGAGTTCTCTGATTTATGGTTGTTTGCACTGAACAAGGTATTTATATGCAAAGGATGGTGATTAATGCAAACTGTATGATATGGTTAAGTTCATCTTTTTCTTGTCTTATATTTTGGGGGTGGGGTTGTTAACTAATTTTACTCCACTTTTGCTCAGCAATTTATTCAGGGTTTTTGCTCTTTTCTACAGTAATGAAGTTCTGCCTCTTTATTTTTGACTGGAGTGAGTTTCAGCTTTATCAGATGTAATGGGACTAGGCACATTATAGCTAACTTACAGCTAGTTTGATATTAAATTGCATCATCTTAGGTGCTTTCAATACCCAAACGTTTGGAAAGATGTCAGAAATCTTTGATTCTCAGCTCAAAAAGATCTACTCAAATCTCTTTTTCGATGGATGGAGATGAAAATCAAAATTTCTTGGACGATCTTACTACCTGTGCAGAACTTGAGTGACCTGTTCATGATGATTTTATTTAATCACTGTTTACATAGTGGAGAGAGGGAGTAGAAGGAATAGGCATCCTTTTTAAATGTTATTTTTCCTAAAATGATGTTCAGATAATATTTTGGATTTCAAGCTAAAGCAGATTTATAATTCAAGACATCCAAAGGCAGTGCTTAATCCCTGGAATTTGTTCAGGTAGGGTGCATTTTTCATTTGGAAAAGAAAAAGCTTTAAACTACTTTAATTTTGTCCCTTTTGTTTAGTGATGCCTTTGATGTTCAGTATGGTGTAGTCGTCATTCGCCTCAAGGAGGGCCTGGACATTTCTCACCTTCAGGCCCAAGGTATGACTTTGTTCCATGTGGTGAATTTGCTGTTCTAATTCCCTCCTGAAACTGCATTCTGAAAATATTAAAGCTGTGTAAAAAAATCCACCAAACATCACTGCTGTGGTACAATAAAATTCAGTGAAATTAGTAAGTCTGAACTGTAAGATGGTAACCCACAATCAGCAGCACAGCTTGGATTTTCTGTGTTTCACATTTTTGTATTTGCAAATTTTATACAAATGCTTCCAGAAGAACTGCTGCTTTCCTGAAACTAATTAGTGATGCTGGCAAGTTGACATCAAATATTTGGGGCCCAAGCCCAGAAGTTGTAAAATCACAACAAATACTGCCCTATGCAGGGACGCCATTGAGTTTGGTGGGGGTTGCCAACCCCTACACAGACTAGTCTAGGGACTCTGATTCAAATTTGGAAAGGTTTTCTGCATAGAAGACTTGGTTGTGCTTTCTGAGTAGTGTTCTTAAGTGGAATGGTGTAATTTTAGTTAAATTCCAAGCCTGTGAGCTTTGGTGCAGCTGCCCTGATTTGATAATGTGTAATTTGTGGCTTGCTCCACACACTGCTGCTACCTTGAGGAGAAATGACACAAGGACGAGCATCCCCCTGAAAAAGGAGGATCCTTCATTGGAAAAGATGAATGTTTGAGTATTTTTAATCCCAAAGATCAATGTTTTAGTGTTGGAGAGAGTCAAGGAGGCTGTCACCATGTGCAGGAGGGCAGAGGAGTGTGAGAAATGGCAAGGAGTGTGAACATGCAGAGTGGAAACAGCGCTGCTGAGAAAACTGGGAATGTAACACCAAGGTGTCAGCAGCATCTTGGTGCCCACTGGGAACTCTGAGTTTGCTTCAGCTCTGACAGCTGCTCCACAGAAGCCAGACCTGGAAAAAATAGGCTTGACAGTGAGACAGACACACTTGGTCTGTGCTGTGCCTGAGGCTCATCTTCCTCTTGGAGTTAAAAGCAAAAACAGAAAACATTTCACCGATTGATTTTTTTTTTTTTTTAATCATTTTCTAGTTGTAGTTCCAGTGTTACCTAGCTCTGTTTCTGGGTGGTGTGGTTGCCATCAGCAACCACAGCCTGGGAAAGGAACAGAGAATGGCAGCTCTGCTCATGGGAGGAGCCTCTTGGTGCCCCGAAGAAGTTCACAGAATATTTTTGTGTTGGTTTTCCCCCCTCCTGCCCTCTTTGCTGTGGTCTAACAGTTGCAACAGCATGTAATTAATTTTAAACCGGCTCAGAACAGGCACTTACCTCTGTTGGTACTATTTGTAACAATTCAGTGGTTTCTAATAGGTTTTTTTGCTTTCACAAAGATTTGCTGTCATCCCAAGAGAAGTCTCCCTGTGCCAAGGATGTCATAGTAAAAGTGGATTATAGCAAGAAGTCTGAGACAGACACTTCCATAGCTTTTGCTCCATCATCCAGTGAAAGAACTCCCACTCCACGCAAAGGTAACTGCTAGTTAGCAATGAACCTTGAATTCTCACTCCTTCTCTCTCTCATTCCTCCTCAGTTCCTCTCTCTCTTTGCCCAGGGATTATTTAGGGGTTTTTTTTGTGTGTGTGTGTGGAATAGAAGAGTTATGCTTTTATAGATGTTGATGTCTTAATCTCTTAAGTACTTTGTGTCAGATCTTACCAGGATGTAGAATAAATATTTGTTTCACGTCCCCTAAATAAACCAGGTGGTAGATTTTTTTTTTTTTGCTACTGAGTTTGAGAGACAGTCAAAAGTGCTTGGGATTGTGCCCCACATCTTATGAGTGATGGGAAAGCTGCTAAATTTTTGGAAGTTTTTTAATCTCAGACTAGAAAATTATGTGCATATTAACAGATACAAATCATTCAAGATACTTTGACATGACAATAAACAACTCTACTCTTTTCTTACAAAGCAAAAGCTTTAATAGTTAGATGGGTAGTGGAGGTATATGTAATTTTTTGGAAGTAGAAATGAATCTTAGGATTTGGGAGACTGCCTCTGTGTGTTTTTCTCTGTGCAAAAAAAAACCTGCTTCATTTCACATCTTTACTTTCTATTTTTTTTTAATTTACATTTGTATTGTGTTCATTAATATCACAAAGGAAATTAACCTTTTTATTTTGTATCTTTAAAAACCTTCCAGAGGAGGATGAGGATGGAAAGACTCCAACACAACCACTGTTGAATAAAGGCAGGCATTTTCCATCTTTTTGTGTTAAATCATTCATTCACACTGTTGATTTTAGTTTTCCTTTTGTAATTCTTTCTACACCTAAGTACCAGAGAGGAAAATACCAACCATGCAATGCTTATTTGTTTCTTCATATCTGCTTTAGAATGTGCTTCATCCTTAGGGATTAGGCTGTGGAAAAAAAAAAAAAAAAGGCAACATTGTGGAAATTCCCAGAAGTTGCCACTGAGAAAGGATTGTGCGTAAGTGTAGGAATTAAAAAAAAAAAAATCAGAAATTAAGAAGCTCTTTTGGTAAAGTAACATTTGAAATGTATTCATGACCTTTCTGCTCTCTCAGTTCTGTGTCTCAGGTGTCTGTCTGGTGCCTTGCTTGGTTCAGGAAACAGCATCTGATGGTGCAGTGGTGGAGGTGCCCTCAGTTTACTCAGTGTTCCTTCCACAGTCATGGTGGTTGCTCTGTTATTTGCAAATAGTTCAATACCCTCAAAACTCAGGCTTAGCACAGCTACCCAGTGAGGTGAACATGTTGAAATGATGCAAAGTAGTCTCCCAAATCAGCATTTTGAGAAATTTGCTGAGCAGTTTTCACTAACTTGTTCTGAGTTAATCAAGTATTTTTTGCCTTAACTGCAATTAATCTGAACTGTTTTGACATTGTCTTCGTAATTTCAGCAGCTAGGGGCTTTTGTGTTTTAATAATGGAGAGTGAGATTATATCTTGAAGCACAAGATGGCAGTTTGGAAGAAGTCCCAGTATGCAATAAAGTAGTATATTAATGTAAATCAGTCACAGATGTGCTCTAAATTTAAAAAATTCCTAATAAAATAAGGACAGAGACAAATGTCATACTCCTGGCTCTTGCTCAGACTGAGGTTTTAATTAAGAGAAAGAGGTCAGGGATTTTTTCCTGCAGTTCAAAAATGGGGTCTGTATTATTCTAATTGAAAATGCTATTATTGTCTTTTCTCAGTAAATAACTTTGTTATGCAAAACAGTGCTTATTGCAAAAGGGCCCAATATGCATAAATAGCTTTCAATTTTACCACATGCTTAAAGAAATCTGGATTTAAGGAGAGAATTACTTAGGACAAGACATTTACTTAGAAAATCAGTTACCTACATATTTTTAGGGAAGTTCTGTCATTTGCAAGAGGCAAACTGGTCTCTTTAGGTGTTTAAGTTCATTAAATTGTCCAGGCAAAAGTCTGCATAGAGACCTCACACATCCTTTATTTCTCAGATGCCTGCTAAAAGACTTCAGCTGCTGAAATTGAGAGTCTCTAGACACCCTAAGTACAGCCAGTTCAGCTTATAGCCATTCAATCAAAATTTGGAGTTGGGTTGGGGGGTGTAAAGGAAAATTTTAATTCAAAAGTAGGCATATCACAAAATGTTAAGAGTTGCATTTGATGATTTTCAAAGCGGTTGAGCAAAGCACTCCAAAACCAAAATTTCACCATATGTTTTTTCCAGATTCAAAGAGCTCCTCCTCTCCTTTAAATGTGACTGACCAAAGACTTCTTGATGCCAGTTCTCAGTTCCAGAAGAAACAAGGCAAGAGCAATATTGATGTCTGGTGGCTCTTTGATGATGGAGGTAATGTGTTTCATAATTTAAAACCTTTTAATGCTGATAAAAAAAATACTGGAGTAATTCTGGATTGTTAATAGACATCTGTCAATCAGTTCATATAAAATCTGTACTGTGAAACAAAGTACAATTTTCTAAATTTGTCTGAAATTCTGTTCAAAACACAGGCTTGACACTGTTGATTCCTTACCTTATCACAACCAAGAAGAAGTGGAAGGACTGCAAGATCAGGGTGTTCATTGGTGGAAAAATAAACAGGATTGATCATGACAGAAGAGCGTGAGTTTGCCTTAAAAATTCCATTTCAAATGCTAATGCAGCATGTTACACATCGGGTTGTTTCTCTTCCTGCTTGCCTTATTTCAGTTGTTCTTTGCTGGAGGTGTGACCATATTCTGTTGCCTTTCTGAAAAAAAAGAAAAAAAAAAGGTTTTGTTTCCCCCCCAGGTTGGTTTTGGATGAGTTACCTCAAACTAACTTTTCTGCAATATTGTCTGACACTATTTCCAAATATTTTCTGAGATTATCCTCAAGAGAGAGCTCCTCTCTTATTTTAAAGCCATAAAACTGTGGTGGGTTTTGTGGTTTTTTTTCCCAAAGCATGTTGCTGATTTATGGCCATATGCCAAGTCAGCTTGATTTTTGTCCTTGTTACATTTAAGATGCTTTTTTTTTTTCTTAAACCAGTGGTTTTTATTAGCAAACAACTCTGTTCAAAATAATTAAAATTATGATCATGTATAAAAAACTTGGTTTTCTGATGCAGGATGGCCACTTTGCTCAGCAAATTTCGGATAGACTTCTCAGATATTATGGTCCTTGGGGATATAAATACTAAGCCAAAGAAAGAAAAGTAAGTCTCAAAACACATCTTGTTTGTTCATTGAATTTGTGATTTCTTTAATTTGGAACGCTTCATTCTTTCCTACGTATGTTATGGTACAGAAGATCCTGTGTTACTCAGTGTTTCACAAAAATGTGGGAAATCAATTAACAGTAACTCCTACGTCCAAGAATATAGAAATCTTTATTTTTTAAATCTCTGGCCTTTAGATTGTAATAATAAATTGAGAAAAATGAAGTTAAAAAAAAAAACAACAAAAAAAAACCAAAAAAAACCAAACCTGAATTGTCTGCAGCAATCTTCCTTAAGAAGAGAGATGATCACCAAAACTTAAATGATCTGAATCTCATAATGTCCTAGTTTAGGTAACAAAGCTTGGTCTTGAAATAGCCTGATTTGGGTTTTTCTCTTTTTTTTTCCTTCTCCTTTTTTAACTTGCTTGGACTTTCAGTGTACACAGGAATGATCATACATATGATATTTCTTACTTTCAAGTTCAAAAAAGCATTAATTGTAGATGGCTTTCAGCACAAATTTAGAACAGAATGTGTATGATCTAAAAATACCCTCCTCTGCCATTATCCTCCTTTGCCTTCAGGCCTTCTTGAGTCTGCTGAAGTTGTAAAAATATCTTTTATTTGGGCATGCATTTATCTGAAAGTCTTGATACACCATGGAAATTGGAAAGTGTTATTTCAGAACTTGGCTAAATGCTAAAGTTAATGTGAGTTCTTTTGTACCCTTTTTAGTAGCTTTTTCTTAAAGTGTATAGAATACATTGAGCAACTAAAATAAAGGAAAACAAAGTATTTCTGGCACTCTGGTGCTTTTGGATATGCAGTGTCCAGGAGCCTGCTGCTGTGAAAGGTGTAAACTCTGATGGAGGAGCAGCCATTTTATGCATCACATGGAATCATGATGGTCCTAGAATCATGTGGAATTATTTTTGTTTATTAGAAGTGATCCATGGATTACTTCTGAGGGCATTTTTCTTTCTGTCTCTGTGGATACATCCTCACAACATATCCAAAATATTCCTGAATGTCATTTAGGTATTAACGACAGCTGAGGACCAAGTGGAGGGAGATTAATTTTCAACAGGTGCTGTGCTGTATAATAGTGCTGTTATTAGATCTGCTTTTTGCTCAGCCAAAGAATAGCAGATCACATTTGTTTTCTTTCTTTGGATTAAGGTGAAGTCGTTGTGCAGTAAAGACCACCAAGGTCTTTAAACATATTCCTGCTCTAAAGTCCTGATAAATCCAAAGTATTCCTGTTCTTACAAGTGCAGCAGGAAGATTAAGTTAGATATCTATGGTTTTTTTCATTTGAATGTGGCTCTTGGACTGTACTGGAAAGAGATAAAAGAAACAAAGTAAAAAGATCAAAGCCAGAGTCCAAACAGCAATGGCATGAGACCTGATAGCTGATTTTTACTGGAACATGTAAATTCCTCCTCCTTCAAAGTTAGTTCTGAAGAACGTGCTCCTCCTAGATACTGTCCCTTTTTTAAGGATGGTACTGTTGAGCTTTTAAAATTAGAGGTAAATTTCTGAACTGAGTAAAGCTTTAATTGTGTGGTGAATTGTTTGCTGAATCACAACATCTGTGTGTGCAAAAAGCTGATTTCATGTTCTAACTGCAACAGGCAGGGAGAAAAAAAGTCAGATCATCTTTACATTGTAATAAAACTTTATTTTTCACAGTGTCAGAAATTATTTTTCATGTAAAAACTCCTATCTGCTCTAATTTTTGTTCATTTAATCCTTCCAGTATTGCAGCTTTTGAGGAAATGATAGAGCCCTTCCGACTTCATGAGGATGATAAAGAACAAGAAGTTGCAGATAAAATGAAGGAGGATGAACCATGGAGGATAACAGATAATGAGCTGGAGCTTTACAAAACAAAGGTTCTGGCTTTCTTTAGCAACTAAAACTTCCTTCCCCTACTTCATTTGTGGTTGTGATAACGATGAGTTAATTCCTGTTATTCTCTTTCTTCCATAGTAGTTTTTTATGAATAGCAGATAAAAAGCAGCATCTAAAACCATTTACATGGCTCTAAAGGCAAAAGGCAAAAAGGTTCTGCATTTGAGTATGAGCAGGGGCCAGACTGCTTTCCTACAGTATTTCAGCAGTTAGTTTAGAATAATTTCATCTATAGCCAGCTTGTTTGTCTTTTTTTTTTTTTAAATCAAGCTAATAATTATTATTTTTAAAAAAACACCACTAAAACCAAGCAACACTTTGTGGTGCAGAGGAGCAGTTGAAGGTTTGACACCTTTCCCAAGCTATTGTGCAGCACAGAGGCACAAAAGTATTTCTTTTTCAGGTGTTCCTTTGCATGAGAAGGTAAATGGCACCCAGTAACAGGGTAGCACTTGGCTTACTTGCACATTCTGAGCTTCCTGCTTGCTTTTTTCCCAGCCTTACAACCACAGGTTATTTGATAATGAGGGGTTTCCACACAGAGATGGAATTACCTTCTTTTTATTAATTACTCATTCCAGTTGGTCATACTGATTTTTCTTATTTTCTTTATTTTTTCTAAAGAATTTTTTGTAGTTTTTAAACAAAAGCTCTTCTGACAAGTTTTTATTTATTTAATTATTAATTAATTAATAATATATTATTATTTTCTGACAATTTTATTTACAGACTTACCGACAGATTAGGTTAAACGAGTTGCTGAAAGAACATTCAAGTACAGCCAACATAATTGTCATGTAAGTAAATTATTTTAACTTGTGATGCTACCTGAATTGATACGGAGCTGTAATTCACAATATAAATGGAAATATAGATCAGGAACAGGTCTTTGCCTTGGCATATTCAAGATTTCAGTCCTGACTGTATTTATTTATTTATTAGAAGTATGGAGCCACCATTCTGCTGAAGAGAAAAATGCCCTTTTTATTGTTGTGCTTTTGATTATGCTGCTTTAGTTGATCACCTCCACATTTGTGGTGCAGCTCAGGATTCTCAAATTCTTTCTACTCCTGTGTGCAGTTACTCCCCTCTTTCCCAACTCCTTCCTTTGATTTCCTTTTCTAGAGGGTCTCTCTGTATAAAATTAAGTCATTATCTGGCTCACAGATTTTTGGAGGATTACTTTAGGTGTGAGCAAGCAAGAGGCAGATTTTTTTGTGGGTTGTAGATTTCTTGCTGCTGTATTTTAAAATGCTCAGGATGAGTAAAATGTCCTCAGCTTAGGAGGATTCTGCATGAAGCTGCCTGAGTATGAAATGGTGTTAACAGGCCAGAACTGAGGGGGAAATAGATGTAAATGCCTGTGATGTTTCAGATACAAACTTCCAACCTCATTAATCCTGAGGAGGGTAAAAAATAAAATAAAAAATATTAGGAAATTTGACTTAACATTTAGATCTTTCCAGATTAATCTGTCATATTTAACATGATCTGACGTGTGGCTGGCCGGGTGTTTCTGCTCAGTGAAACTTGTTTCCCCTGTGGCTTGCAGGAGCTTGCCAGTGGCACGGAAAGGGGCAGTTTCCAGTGCACTGTACATGGCCTGGCTGGAGGTGCTCTCTAAGGACCTGCCACCCATCCTCCTGGTTCGTGGCAATCACCAGAGTGTCCTCACCTTCTACTCCTAAGAGTGCTGCCCGTGGCCCAGCTGTGAGGGGATGGTACTGCAGTGCCCAGGGGAGAGCGGCTGCCGTGGTCCTCAGCTCATCAACATCACCGAGGCAAAAAGTGACTCTTCTTTCACTGTTTCACTGACTTGAAAGCACACAAGGAAAGTCACTGTATTTCTAAAAGTTGTGACATCTTCAGTTTTATTCTATATTTTCTGTAATTTAATCTTGCTTAGTGGGGGAGGATTCCTTGTTAGACTGAAGAACAAGACGAGCTTTTTGTTTGCTATTTGAATAGCAGCAATAAAATGTTGTATTTTTGATCAATGAAAGGATTATAGATTTATAAAAGCCTTTTAGCCTTGAGGTGCCTTCTGAAATTAACCAAATCTCACCCATACATCCTATTTTGTAAATTTATATAGAATGTCAAAATCTGCCTTCAACTAAGAGTTTCGATCAGACTTCCTTTAGTTTTTAGTCTATTCCATATTACAATAAAAATGAATGCTGCTTTTCAGTCTTCCATTGAGCTATTAGTTCTTAGTACTGTATGTTTTCTATCATCAGAAAGTTTTTTGGTTTTTTTGTTTTTTGGTTTTGGTTTGTTTTTTTTTTTTTTTTAATTATTATATCTGTTAGATTTAAAGGTGAGAATTGGGGCAGGTCAGTTGAACTAAAGCGAATCCCTGATGTTACTGCCACTAAGTTTTGTAACAGTTAAAATAAAACTAATTCTGCTTGTAGAGAGGGTCCTTTTTTCTCAGATTTGACAGTGTGTACTCCTTTGGCAGTAGTCTGAGACAGAGCTGATTTTATCTACCTTGGCAGAGGGCAGTTTCCTCCTAGTCTTAGCTCTGCTGTGAAATCAAGCTCATCTTTGCTGGCTGAGGCTTCCCATCTTAATGCAAATTGGAAGAAAATAAAAAGACCTGTCCTAGTTCTTGGCCTCTTACGTTTTAGTGTCACTTTCAAACTTATTTTTGAAACAAAACTCGACTTAAGGCTTGAATGGGGATAATATAAGCAATGTGATGCTATCTAACAGAAAACAGTAAACACTATGTGGAGTTGTGCTATCCAGTATGAAATGTAAAAGCTGCAGTTCTCTCGCATTTTTCAACAAATGGTTAAACGGACCACTAAGTTCTTGGGGGAGATGTTTTTAGGTCAATTCATTCAGTTGTCAGAAAATGAATTTAGTCTTATTAAATAATACTCAGGTTTTATCGTCTAGCAATTTCGATCTATTCCATACATCCTACTTTTTACATTTTTCTATGTTCAATAAAGAAACTGCCAGTCTTGTGTGCCCTTTCATTGTATATTTTGGAAACTTCATAATTTAGTCTACCGCAAACACCTGCAAAAGAAATTCCACTTGAGCCTTTGTATAAAGGTTGGTAATGTGAACTGTTTTTTAAATTCCTAATATTTTTTTGGATAGAAAGGATTGCCTAAAAACATTTCACAAGCTTTTGATACTAGCATTGGACATGCTACTGGATCAGTTTACCAGTGGGTGAGTGACTTTCATTTAAGGATGCACAGAAAAGGTTTTTTGGTTGGTTTGGGGTTTTTTTTGCCTTTTTTTTTTTTTTTTTTTTTTTTTTTTGTTCATTTGTTTGGTTTGAGTTAGTTTTTTGTTTTTTGGTTTGTTTTTCGTTTTTTTGGCTAAATACAGGATCAAATTGAAATGTAACTGTTCCTTTTGAAGGACAAAGTATAATCATTGCGTGGCAAGGTAGAGCTTCAACTTCTTGTGATTAAAGATAAAAATACACTGTACAGTGTACACTGTTGTCAGGCTCTTGGTAAACTGCTAAAAATCCTTCTTTTCTTTTTGCTCTCTCTTTTTTTTTTTTTTTTTAATATTTTTGCCGTTTCTGTCCATTGGATTCGAGACTATGGAATCATTTCACTTTTTTCAAAACTTCTGAAGAAAAACAAACATGCATGTCTTGCTGCTAAGTGTGAGATAACTGATGCCAGCATGAACCCAGCTTGTTGTGATAAAACATTGTAAGACAGGACAGACAGCGTGGGGTCAGAGTGATGCTTCCTTCCAGGTGAGGGGATGTGGATCAAACTTACCAACATAAAATGTCACAGGTTTTACAGTGTTTTGTAGGGGATAAGGTGGTCACATTGTGCATATGGAATCATTGCCACGTTTCTCCTTGTTTTTGTGGGTAGCATTCTTTTGAGCAGGTGGACGGTGTGGCATGGACTTAGTGCTGCTATCTTAAAAAAAAAAAAAAATACAAAAACAAAACGTGCACAGGTACACTTATTTAAAAAAAGGTTTATTTGCCCATTCAGGAAACCATTGCTTGTGATCTGTAAACACAACACAGAAACCAAATGAGGTGTGTGTCTACATGCATATATGTGTATAAAATTATATAAAGTATATCTAAATATGCATAATGGGGATAGTTAAGGTCATGTCTGTGAAATACCATAGGATGCTTTTTCACATGCACTCTCAGGAGTCCACTAATGCTAGGGATGAGGGCAAGTTCCAAGATTATTTGCTCACCTTAATTTGAACAGTTAATGGTAATTGTCTGCAACAGATGTCAGTTCGTGGCAGTCACTCCAACTCCTGCTTTGATTTCGAAGCCAAATTTACTTAGGTTCCAATCATCATTAATTAAGTGGAAAATTAAATCACTTACACATGGCAATTCATACCTTCTTATAGATTAGGTTCCTTCGTATGGGTTTAGAAAGACAATAATAGCTGGTGAAAATCAATTATTTATTTGTTCACTTGTGTTTAGGTTTCCTTTTACATACATTCTTTTTATATGCTTTTTTTTCTGACATTGCATATTTAAAAAAAAAAAAACTAAAAATAATTTAAAAGATTTGAGCGTTAGTGGGTCGTGGCCCACTTGGTTTGAGGATGTAAGATTTGACACTGTACTGTAACTGTCCCACACAAATGCTTTTCTAATGTTTTAACGTAATTATTGCAGTTAATACTTTGTACCAGGGGGATGTCACTGCAATAAAAGAAGTGAATTCAATACAACTGTCTTGTCTAACAAAGCTTTTTTTTTCCTTCTTTTCTTTTTTCTTTTTTTTTTTTTTAATGGGATGGGAATAATGTTCATAATTTGACAGGTTGATGCTGAATTTGGTTCCTGACATGAATATTCTTCTTGCTTCCATCTAAAAATCACTTTTGTAGTGGAATTTGCACAGGACCAGTGGAGCTTAAAGCAGCTCATGTGACCAAAGGTCATTAGACCAAAACCATGTTGTTTTTTGGGGAGGAGTGTTTGCCTCTCATAGGTCTAGAAGAAAACAAGAAATTAATCATGTAAAATTGTAAAATCTTGTAAAATTTGCCATGGCTTGGCAGACAGCACAGACCCATCCTCAGCCCCTGGTGTGTCTCAGCTGCGTTGGTGGTACCTGAAAATCTGCTCCAATTAGTTTTGCCCCTGAATACACACAAGGACTCTCCTTAACTCCTCTTTCTCCCATTAAAATAAAAGTCCACTGGGACGTGGAGTGTGTTGGGAAAAGAGCCTCTCAGACTGTTGCGAAGTTGCTTTGCAAGCAAGACATGTTTGTCCCTAACTTCAGTACACGCCACTAAGAAGTACTGAAAATTTGAAGTTTAAAAGCATAAAGAAGGGGCGAGTTCTGTTGTTGAAATCCCACAGAACACTGAAAAACTTGATAATCTCACCAGTTTTGGTGTTTGGTCTCTGCTACAGTCAGAGCTGTTCTGCATATCCATTGTCAGTCGTGTTTAAACCTCAGGAGTGAGGTTTGGGGGCCACAGGTAAGGGAAAGGTTGTTAAAAACGCCCTGCCAGCTCCCATGGCATTGGCTCCACCCTGGTTTATTCTGTGAGGAGGCTGGGAAGGTTTGTAGCAGCTTTTTCTACACCCTCCTGTTTGCTTGGAGCAGTGTGAAGAAGTGGATCTGAACGATGGCATTGCCTTGTGCTGAATCCATACCTTAGTGGCCTCAAGCATGCGTTGGAAGGTAAAAAATGAGGATTTGATCAAGGTCAACCCCATCAGTTTGCAGAAGAGTCAAGGCTCACACTGCAGAGATTGAGTGCTGTGATTTTGGTTTAAAACAGGGAAGCAGCACACCCCTCCCTCTGGTGTTGTTCTTCACCAGCCTCATTAAAGCTCTCACACAGCCCCTCTGAATCCCAAGGCCTGGTTTGTGTTCAGCCTCAGGCCAGTGCAGCCCCACGGGCAGCGAGAGGAGCGCCTCAAATCTTGCTGCTGTTCTGCCTTTGGGCGCTGCAGAGCAGCTTTCCAGGGTTCACTCTGACTTAAGCTTGATGGAGAGGCTGCTCCCTGTGGTTTTAGGACAGGAGAGCTGATCCAAACCTTTCAGGGTTAACATGGAAGGAGAAAATGGTGAAGCAGCAGCAGGGAAGATGTTTCATCCTCCAAACAGCCCCAGGGAAGATGGAAGATGTTTTCCTTGAAGTACAGGAGATTTCCTACACCCAGAGGAGCATCTGCTGCTGACAGACTGTGCTCCATCCTTGGGGCTCCTCTGGACTCGCTGACAGCTGCACCAGCAGAAGTCACCAAGGGAGCCTGTGCTGGCTCTTACACCCCTGTCCTTACTGATCTGAGAGCAATTCCTTTGTCTCTCCTGTGATCTGCCTGCTGTCTCTTCAGAAAACATTGGCTTTCCTTCCCCAGGAGCCCTCTCTGACCCTGCCTGCACCCCCAGCTTTAACTGCACCTCACAGCACAACAGGGGACAGGGAATCCCTCAGGATTTAAACTGTCAGGCCGTGCTAAATTAAACTTTTCAACACATCTTCCCCTAAAGAGCTCTCACTAGCGAGGCAATCTACAGAGAGAAAACGGCGAAGGCCTGCAGGGAAATGTCAGCCTGCTCTGCCTTGGTGATAGTGGTGTAAAAACAAAAGTAAAGCAGCCTGTCCCGTGCCCTCGCAGCCCTCTCACCCCCGCTGACAGCAATTAAAGGCAGTAGCCCCTGGCTCTGAGAGATTGTCCTCACAATCCTGTTCCCTGGGATCTGGGGAAAACTGACCCTGCTGAGCTGCAGCCAAAGAAAATTCCAGTGTGAGGTTTTCCATGTCCAGGTGCATCCCCTGGCAACCCCTCAGATCCATGCACAGTGATAAGAAAACTCCTGCTATCAGAACATCGTTTTTAGTGAGGGAAATCCTATTCCTGTACAGTTTCCAGGAGTTCCAACTAAAATCCTATCACCAGGTGGCACCACCTGCCTTTCAGCATTTCATGTAAAGCCTGAAGCTGCTCTGTCAAACGCACTCTTCCTGCCCTGTTCCACTGGATTCATTCTTTAAACAACTTAATACTTTGAATTAACAACAAATATCAGCATAATAACGTCGTTTTCCAATTTTTTTTTTTTAATTTTGACTGGATTGGTGAAGAGTTTAATATTAATTCTGCCAGGCCCTGTGGGGAAAAATACTGTGGTTTTGCTCCTGAGAGATTCAGGAGCCTTCAAGCAGAAGCTGCCTGATGAGCTCAAGCAGCCTTTTTACCAACCTTGCTTTTCTCGGTGGCTCTTTCCATCTGTGTTAACCTGAGAGAGCAGAAGGAGAAATGCTGCAGGCAGGGAGACAAGAGATGTTAGAACACACTGGCACGTCCCATCTTGGTTTCAGAGTGATCTGTGACATTCCAATAGGGCTTTTTGCTTCATAAGTAACAAATGACAACTGTCTTCCGCTTCCTACTACCAAAACAACCCCCCCCCCAAACCAAAAAACCTGGACAAAAGAAAAGGCTTTTTGTCATCCTGAAATATTCAGGTCCTACTGGCTGTTTAAAGTACTGAAGGAAACTGAATCCTGAAGCACGAGACACATTTTCAAGTCAATTTAGCTTGAAAATATCACCCTGTTGAACAGTTTTACAGCTACTAAATCTTGGAACATCTCTGCAATTAAATTCGTCTGTGCAGAACAGATGGTAACATGGAGTCAGTCACGAGCAAAGTATTTCCACAGGCTCTGGCTGAAAATTAAAGAGCTGGGATTAGCCTTGAAATATCCTCCCTGTGAGGTTACTCATTCTTTCAGACCAGGCTCTCTGGCTGGATGGTTTAACCACAGCATTGCAAATTACAGGGGACTCTTGAACAATTCCACTGCACTGCTGTTACCAATTGCAGAAAGCAACATTTACAGTAGTGTTAAATATAATTGTACATCAAGTAACGGGTGAGACACCTGTGCAAAAAAATAATTTTGTAAACCCTGGGGGCGATTTAATGC
Organism: Agelaius tricolor; assembly: GCF_023055355.1. NCBI lineage: Eukaryota > Metazoa > Chordata > Aves > Passeriformes > Icteridae > Agelaius > Agelaius tricolor. The sequence goes on from NW_027269304.1 coordinate 578,223, forward strand.
AGCTCCTCCCTCGTGGGTAGTAGTGCTGAAGAAAAATTGAATCAAAACCACTCGATAAGGTGCAAAAATACCAGCACAAGAGTCAGGCTTGTACTTTAAGCACCTGGAAACCATGGCAGGCCCAAGCACAGCGCCTGCCAAGAGGAGCAGACAGCAGAGTCAACCAAGGACAGATATTTGCAGAATTAACAGGTGAAATCAAGGCTAACCACACGCTGGTGTGGGCTTCCATGTGGGGTTTTGGCTAACCGCATGCAGATTTCATTTTACGGGGCGTTGTTAAGAGTCTTTGTTCTCATTGAAATCTTTCTGTACCCTTCCAGAATTAATAGCAGTAACTCAAGCATGGCAGGATTTATGAGGAAAAAGTTCAGCCTTTGGCAAATGCATGACAAACCTAACTGAGCACTCTTTATTCATGATATTTTTATTTTCATTGTATGGCAGGGCTTGGGGGTAGCTTTCATGTTCTTGCCATGTTTGTAAGGTTCTAGAAAAATGAGGTTTGATTCTCAGCTGAGACTTGGAAGTGCAAGGTTACGATTCCCTCTCCAGCCAGAACACAGATCTCACTTTTTCCATCCCGTTGGCCAACCCTCAAACCCATCAGTCATTCCAGAAAACCCATCCTGCCCTGGACACAAAGCATTCCAGCATTAATTTGTGGGTTTGGAAATGCATCCATGTGCCATCACTCCAAATGCATCACAGGCAAGAAGTTTTCACTTTTCCCAGGGTTAAACAAGGGTGATAATAAAACCAATCTTCTCCTACTGTAGCTTTGGCTGGATGTAGTCACTCTCTAAATAAAGGGCAGTGAGCTCTGAGCTGGTGGTTTTGTCATTGTTCTGATAGTAATTAACCATATTCTATGGCAGCTTTCATGCCAGGAAACAAAACAACTTAGTGGTAGATTTGGAATTGTTTTAATCCAAAAGGATAAAATCCCCCCCTTTTTTTTTTTTTTTTTTGGGTGAGGATTTTTGGGGTTTGGGGTTTTTTTTTTGTTGTTTCCTTTTTGTTTGTTTGTTTTTGGTTTTTTGTTTTGTTTTGTTTTGCTGTAAATAATAATAAAAATACTTTCTTTTAATGGGAAGCACCTCAATTTTTTTTTTTTTGGTAATTTCTTTAAAATAACACTTTAAAATTACTCTTTGTAATCTACTTTAAGAGATTCCTGTGGGATAATTAATAGTTTCTGATAAAGAAAAAAAATCAAATACATAAACCAGCTTGTTCCTTCAGTCCCTAAGCATAATAAGGGAAGACACTTCCCAAATCTAAACAAAAGCAGGCAAAGCTGTGTGTGGTGTCACTGGCTTCACTGCAACATCTGTACAGCCCTTTTAAACTGGCCTGTGGTGTGTGCAGCTTGAAGGAATAACAGTGTTCCCCCCAAGATCTCAGATTTTCGTGATGGCTTCAGTAAAAGTGAGGATGCTCAGGCCACATTGTCTGGCAGCCTTTGGAAATTGGTGCTGTTTGTCCTCCAGGTGAGCCCCTCTCAGCAGTTTTTGGGGGATAGGCTGTACTTTCCTGGGAGGCTGCTTTTTGGAGGAACACAAATATTCCTTTTTCTTAGGAGGCAGGAGAAATTTGTCCACTCTCCCACTTGGCCTTCCGAGCTGTGGGGGCACACACATTTCAGGTGTGTTCTGGGGCACTTAAATGCTCCTGTCAGGACAGAAAGGAATGGAACAGGAATGGAACAGGAATAGAATAGGAACAGTCACCTGCAGAACTGCTGGGGAGATCTCAGGTCTCAGCTGAGGAGCTGAGAATTTGAAATTTATGAAAATTTATGTATCCACCATGAGAGTATCTGTGAGAGGACCTGGTGGAGTGAACTGGCCAAGACAAATCCCTGAGAATGAGATCCTGTGGTTCTGAGCCCTGCTTTGGAGAGGACATCAAAAGTGCAGTAAGGAAATAACACATCAGGACATGGTGCATGAATGCCTTCTCTGCATACTAAATTTATTTTTTTTAAGTACTTTGTACTATGGAAGGGCTTGAAGTGGTTTGCCCTTTTTTTTTTTTCTTTTTTCTCACTTTTTTTGTATTTTGTCTCTCTCTTTTTTTCAATATAAACCATTTTGTCTTGGAATGCTTGATATTTGGTCACTGAAAATCTGGGGTTTTGACAGCTTGTGTGGGCCATACTCTAGATTCTGCTCCCTCTTCTCTTTAACAAACCTTGGTTTTTCTCTGTGTCAGTTTATCACATTTGTTCTTGGCTGCCCCCATAACCAGTTTGTTTGGTGCAGACTGCATTCTACACCTGAGTGCACAGTTCCTTGTATGCTACTGCAGGCCTGAAAGTGAAAAATTAGCAAAATAACTGTTTTTTTCCTTTAATTAAGTAGCAACACTAAACAAAAGGAAATCTAAGGAGCTTTCTTAGGAAAGTGGTGGTTATTTCACAAACAAAAGTATTTTTATGATACATAAATACTTTCAGTATTTAGTCTGGAGACAAAGAATATGACAAGAGTGATTTCATCTCATGTATAGAAGAAATTTCCATTTCATTAATTTTGGAAAGTGTTGTCTGGACAATGGAGAAGGCAGAGCTGGCACTGTGACTGTAACATTTTTCATGTTCTCTGGATAAACAGGTATGACCCCATTTTCTGTCTGCGTTCATCTTGGAACTTCAGAAATGTTTTAAAAACCACTACTTTCCACAAAGGACAAGTTTGTTGTTTGTGGTTTTGTTTGTTTTTATTGACCATGCCAAGTTATACCCATACTTTATGCCCTTTCCATGCTGTCACTTGCTGGGTTTTTTCTGCTCTTGTCAGCAGCAGTGTTTTCATGGGTGTTGAAGGCAGCTTTGAGGAAACAAGATCTTTTCATGCCTTTTATTCTTTTTGCTCCATTCAAGGTTTGGTTGCTGTGGTTTGTTTTCCTTGGGCCCTTCCTCTGGGCTGTGCATGTCCTGAGGAAGGGGCAGCTCAGTTTTCCTCTCTCTGGAGGAGGCTGGGGAGCGCAGGGGAGCAGCCAGAATTCCAAACACCAACCCAGGAGCCAGCTCAGGCCGTTTGATCACGTTCTGCTCAGTGCTGCTTCAGCCAAGCGTGGCTCCTTCCCATGGGAAAGGAGGTTTGGGCTAAGGAAGTGCTGGCTGTTAACTCAGTTCATCCAGCAGGGAGAAAAAATAAATAAATAAAAATCTGTGATTAGCTCCATATTCCACAAACTCTCATGTTTGTTTGTGTGCGTCTTCATAAAATTTACATGTGTTCTCAGCAGCTGAGAAGTCGCTTGTAACAATAAAATTTATTTTAGAACAAATCTTCTGCTTCCATCTTGGCTTCGGAACTTGGGTTTCCCGGCAGCTGCTGTTTAGCCAAAAAATCAGCTGTTTTGGGGCTGGATGGAACACTTAGAAATAGCATTTCTTTGCATCATGTGATAGGAAAGAAGAGGAATTTCAATATCTGTTTAATTAATGGCATGTCTGGTACACTTGGTATTTTCCATGGAGTGATATTAATAGATGAGCTACAAGCAGGAGCCATTCCCTGTGGATCTCAGCTCTAATTCAAGAGCAGCTATTTGAGATCATTACCATGTGCAAAAATAGTGTGCAAAAATGTGGGGGTTTCACTAAGTTTTACATGTACTGAAATAATAATAATAAAAAAAAGCCTGAAATGCTGTGCCTAAGGATTCAATGAATGATTCAGAATAGGGTTTTTCTACCAATTTCAGAGACCTATGGAGAAACACATTGCACTTTCCAGAGGTGTGGGTGCTGCTGCCAGAACTGTCTGGTGATCAATTTCACTGATCAAGACTGAAGGACAAGGAGCTGAGGTATCTCAGCAGTGAGTTTGGCCTTAAAAATGCTGCAGTTGTGGGGTTTCTTTGTTTTAATTTATCTTATCTAAGCTCTGTGAGACACTTGATAGATTGAACAACAGGCATTTCGAGCTCAGTGTCCATTCTTAACAACTATGGGTTTTCAGGCTCCCAGCTGTGTGTTTGGAACAATGCCATGAGAAGAAGGCATCCAGCCAAACACTGGCTGTCATTTTCCAGTACAAAATGTAAAACTGTGACACAGAAATTGTTAAGCTAGAGTTTGGATAATTTATGAGTAATTTAGATGAGGGGGAAAAGGAACTCTGTGATTGTCAGATGGTGTGGGATTGCAGACTTCATTCTAGGGCTGAAGATAATTGTGATTATCCCTAAAACCAGGGCCTGGGAATGAGGGAAACTTGGATTGAATAGCAGGAGACATTCCAATCTTAGTTTCAAGACATGAAGAATAAAATATGAAGGCTATACAAGCTTAAAAGCCCATTTGGGAGAGGGAGGAATTGCTGGATTTTGCCAGTGTGTCTCAGAATCACCAGATCTGACTGCTTTTTGACGTTGCTTCTCTCTGGCTGTGCATGCACCCAGGTAAAAATACGTGCACAAAATTTTGATCTAAGGCTCCTACCCAATTGCAGCACGCCAGATGTGTTGTATTTTTACCACACAGCTTTTCCTTGTTGGTGTTAAATGTTGACACCTGACTCAGGCTGATGGGCCTGGCAGTGTCGTGTGGGAGCACTTCTCAAATGTCAGCCTCACATGCTCCAAACTGCTTTGATTTCTGATCTTTAGGAATCTGTGGTTTTCAGAAATGGGATATGATTTGGGGAAAACAGTCCCATTACCTTTTAACCTTGGGGGTGAACTACATGGCAGGATTTCTATTGAACTGGTAACTTTTTAGTCAGTTTTTAGTTTTACCTTTCAGCCTTCTGCTGGATGGTTTTTCTGGAGCAGACAGAACAACAGTGAAATTTCTGCCTTTGGGCATTATGGTTGCTCTGTATGTTCATTTTTACCTTAAAGCTAATGTTTTTTTCCAAAAAGCTGAATGTTAATCTGCATGCTATGGTCAGATTTATTATTTATCAGGTTATTTGATATTCCCCTCCCCATCCTGTGTGGAGCTGTCTCCACATGAAGAACAGCAAGGCCTGGAGATATGAAAATTATTTTCCAGAATGCAGAGAAGCCTTTGTATTTCCCTCACTTAGGTACATAAAGAATTCTTTTTGTAAATAAGTAAACTGGGGGTCAGATCCTATTGTCTTGAATGCATATTTATTCTTTGGATTCAAAACCACAAGCTCATTTTCAGCTGTGAGTTTGGTGATCTGGCCTAAAATTCCAAGTATTTCCAGAGTTCAGGTGTAGTGGTAATTCCTCATTTCTCATCATTGCAGAGAAGAGGGAGTGTCTGTCTAGCCATGTGCTTATTTGTGTTGTTTTGATTTTGAAATTTTTTTTTTCTTCTTAGTAATTTTGCCCAGGGGCAAATCTCAGGGGCAGCTGACAGGGGTTTTGGAGTCTACATTGCTCAGGAAATGCTGGAGGCCGAAGCAGAGAAATACCAAATATTTCTATATGAGCAATACAGAAATAGGAGAATTGGACAAAAATGCAGAAAAGTGTTGCATATTTACTTTAAGTGAAAACATTGTTAGTCACAGGATTTTAAAACGTACCAAAAAATCCTGTTTGTGTAACAAGTGCTTTTTGGGGCAGCAAAGGGATTGGCACACCAAGAGCAGCTCTTGCTGGCATTCTCTGTGTCTGGAGGTCTGGTTTTGGAGTGGAAATGGAAATGCTGTAACTTTCCTGACTAATTTTTAATTAGTTGCTTTAATTATTTGTAAGCAGAGACCACTTTTAGCCAGCACTAGTCAGGTTTCTTCACAGACTCTTACTGTTCCTCTGATCCTGAAATCACTGAAAACTTAATTTTGCTAAAACTAACCCTGGCAAGCTTCAATAAACAAAGCCAAAAGGAGTTGAAGATTGCACATCTAGGATCCTAAATTCATGGCACTTCAAGGATATTGGAGTAACCAGAAGATACAGAGGAGATGAAGGCCTGGAAAGCTGGTCTGAGAAAATGGCCTGTCTGAGAAAAAATGACAAAAGCACTGAAAATGTGGGCCAAATGAGCATGAAGAGTGAAAAATCAATAACCAGAGGAAAGAGCAGTGATTAATGAAGACAATTATGTAGTTTGGAAGCAACAATAATTTCAGTGTTTGCAAGAAATGCATAAATGAGTGGGAAAGCTTTGCATCAGCCTCAGTGTGGAGGCTGAAGATCTGACAACCACACCCACAAGGCCTGGCCAAGAATAAAACCATGCCTGACTTGCCAACACAAAAAAGAGCTGTTAGAGAGGGTCGTATTTTCCCTGACGTTTCCATAGGATTTGGGTAACCACCTCATTTTTGAGAAGCCCAGGCAGGGAGGAGGCCGTGGGAGGGTTTAGCTCGTGCTAAAGCTGTGCCCAAATGCACAGGTCAGAGCCCTCTGTGACCACCCATGCTGAGACGGGGCTGGCTCCTTGCAACGTGTGAGAAACCACCTCCTCCACCCTTTCTGTAATTCTGTGGGAGCAAAGAACTCATTTCCTGTCATCTCTGCCACAGCAATTTGGTGTCAAACCTATGGACAGACGCAACAGGGACCCAGGATTTTATCTCGGGTATGAAATGTTGTTCTTCCCTCTCTCAGGTTTTCAGTCCTTCCTGTTGTGGTGCTGTCACGCCAGGATGAGGTGAGAGATGAGGATTTGACTCCAAGTTTAAGGAAGGCTGATTTATTATTTTATGACATGATATTATATTAAAAGAAATTATGTACTAAAACTATATTGAAGAAAGGACACATCAGAAGGCTAGACAAGAATGAATAATAAAAACCTGTGGCTGACCAGAGTCCCAACACAGTTGGCTGTGATTGGCCATTAATTAAAAACAATTCCCATGCTGGGTAAACAATTCTCCAAATCACATTCCAGAGCAGCAAAACAGGGAGAAGCTGAAGCTTCCCAGCTTCCCAGGAGGAGAAATCCTGGCAAAGGGATTTTTCAGAAAATATAACAGTGACACCCTCCTGCTTTATGAAGTGTGACTATCCACCTCCTCAGAGTGGAGCTCACAAACCCAGCCCCCTTCTTGGATTTGAGGCGTGCCTGTTCTGCAGCTTCAGTTTAGTTTAGGTGTGTAATCTTAATTTATCACGCGTGGCAGGAATTGAGCAGCACAGTCAGGGCAGTGAGATGTTTGCTGTATTGAGTTTTGCAGTGCCCCTGCCACCCCTGGGTTCTTTTCCAGGTTTAGCACAAGGACCCTCCAGCTGCCACCTGCAGCCCCTCCATCCCAGGTGTGACTGCTGATCCCGAGGCAGCACAGTAAAATCCCATATAAGAATCCCTCAGCCCTTTCTAGAACGCCTTAGCCATGCCAACAGCTCATGTATAAAGGATTCTATGGGCCTAACTGAGCCTTTTACACAACTGAGGGATTAAAGATGTCAAAGCACACATATTTATGCAATATAATTTTTTTTTAAATTTATGATGATGATTAGACTAAAAGGCTTTAATCAAACCTCAGTCTGTACTACACAGTATGGACAATTATAATTAAAGTCCCTGCTGCCTAGGCCAACCTTAGATCTTACAAATAGTCACTAAAATCCGGGTTTCAGTTGCCACAGGATACTGCAGGCTCTCTTAAATAGCAAGATTTTCATTCTACTTTTAAAAAAAAAGATGTGGGGGGTCTGTGGCTTCCTGGGACACCATGGCTGTGCATGTGCAGTCAGCTTTCTCATTAAAAGACTAGCAGCTGTAAAAAGGTAGAATTTTGAAAAAAGGGTATAGAAATATATAATGTGACAGGCTGGATGGCAAAGAGGTTTTGGACTTCTTCCTTGGGATTATTTTTTTTTTTTTTTCCTTTTAGTTCCAGTTATTTTTTCATCTGGATTTGAAGCTGGGAGTGACTTCTTTCTGGGATTGTGCATAACTATCTTGTGGAATTTACCAATTCTGGTGGTAATGCTGCCTTTCTAGAAAAGAGATAATACTTTTTTTTTTTTTTGTACCTTGTACTTACTGTGTAATTAGTTAATGCAGATGAAACCATCTGATGATCATTTCTTTTTAAAAAAAAAAGGTACAAGAAAATTCTCCAGAATTTGTAGCCTCAGAAAAATCATGGGTGAGTGTTGCTGTTACTTTCTCTCCTGAGAATCTGGCAACAAAGGACAAAGTTCTCTGCTGTGTGCCAGTCTGATGGCTTTTCCTGCAGGGTTTCCTGGAAAACTCCCATTTTGGAGCAAGAGAAGCCTTTTTCTAAACCACCTATTGCAGTTGTTAAGCCTTTAAGTCGGTGCTGTCCTGTATGTATTTATCAGACCCCTAGAGGTCTCTTTATTTCTGTAATGTCAGTTATTTTACTCAGAAGCAGCTCTGAATCCTTTGAAACTTGCACAACCATGTCTGAAAGCAATTTTAAATAAATGTGGTTCCAGACCCTAGTATTGGCTATTGTTTTAAATCAATCACCAGTTTGACTCTGAATAGAAAAAAGGACCAAAAAAAAAAAAATCCAAAATAAGCTTTATTGCAAAAAAAGTGTTGTCTTACTGATACAAATGTTCAAGAGAAAGCTTTTTTTCTTAAAACATCTCTTTTCAAAATCCCCAAACTCAATAAAAGAGAAGAAAAATCACTGAGTTTAACTTAGTACAAAGTCTTTGGTCAGCACCTAATGCAACTGGAACAATCCTGGATGTGCTTTGGCTATTTTCACATGTGAGATTCTGTTGCATGGCCAGTGACAGGCACCAGCTGCCACAGAAAGCACCACTGAGACATACAATTAACACATTACAGTACAAAATGTAAAAAGAAAAACAAAACCAAAAAAGACTAAACTAAAACTCAAGTCATTGTACCATCATCTTTCTTACAGAACAAGCTATGATAGAATGAGGTGCGTATAACTACAGCATTAATGAGATTTCTAACAAATGAAACTTCAAATACATAACTTTCCTCACCTGCTCTGCAATAACTGAGCTTGCAGGTGTGGCAGTCCTGACACAGCACTCAGGGCTCAGGAAATGCAGCCTGGTTTCCAGCCAGCACCAAACAGAGTGAAGCATTCTCTTCTGAGAGACATTTCCTTCAGCTGCCTGCAGGAGTTAATGCCAGTTTGTGGAGCACCCTTTCTGAGAGCATGAGGAGTGGCTGCCTGTCTTGGCTCATGAGGTCACTGAGGGAAGGGCAGCACAGTTTGGTTCTGCAGTTCTAAGGGGATTAAAAACAGTCCAGGTATTTTGCTACAGGGCTGGTGCCTCCTCCACCATTTGTGGGTGATTCAGAACACAAACCCACTGAGCTGCTGTGAAATAGGATCTCTGCAGAGACTGATATTGTGATACTTGTCCTCTATGACTTTTTTTTCCCCTTTTTTTTCTTTGTTCTCATTTGCAAGAGAACTTTAGAATGTCCTACTATGTGAACAGTTTACAATCTCCCACTTCAGGATATCCTACTACACTGATCTTTCAGATCCGATATATTTTAGAATTACTTATATACTGTTTGGATGCTGGTCCAAGTAGAAAAGAAAACACCTTTCCAATCTACTTCTTTTTTCCTTGATTACAAAAGTACCTCTAAAATGTTATACCTCAAATTTATAAAACTACAGAAAAACAAGCAAGTTTCCCTTTTTGTTTACATAATTTGTTATTTTCTCCATATATTACTGCATTAAAAATAAATAAACTTCTATAATTTTTTTTTCATTAGGAATTTTAGCAAAATACCCAAAGTGTTACAGACTGCTAACAGGGAAAAAAAAAAATAGCTCACGTATTTGTGCCATTTAGTGCCATAGGATGACTTCTTGAACTTTAGCTTTTAAAATATACTTTAAATCGAGGTTATATAAAAGATACAATAACCATGATTTGCCCTTGTAAATAGAAGTTTTGGCAGTGGCAGAATTTTAAGTCGCCCTCCTGAAAGGGTGGTTCTGCAGTCTTGGCAGGATGGAAAGGAAGGGCTCTTCCCCTCTGCCTTCCTCTCCCAAAATACACTTTTCCAAAGCATATTTGCTTGGAAAAGCAGACATTCTTGGGTGTGTAGACACAAAAACAAGTGGCTGAAGAACAGCACCACGGCTAATAGAGGCGCACCCACAGCCTCAGCCTGAGGGCCTCTCCCTTCTCCCCTTGCAGGCCGCCGTCCTCATGGCCGCTCCCCAGCTGCTCCATCTCCTTCTCCTCGGGCAGGGCCACGCTGGTGATGTCCAGGGCGTGCAGCCCGGGCGCTGCCCTGCCCCTGACGGCGTGCAGGCGGCTGGCGCCGTCCCTCAGGAGCATCCGGAAGGTTCCGCGCCCATTGCCGCGGGCGATGGCGTAGCGCGCGCGGCGCCTGAGGGCTGGCAGCAGCGCCAGGATGGGCTCCCGGCTGCCCAGCCTGGACATGGCCACCTGCACCTTCAGGGGACTCTCCGTGTCCAGGCTCCCCCAGCTCACCTGCTCCAGCTGCAGGAGGGAAGAGTGTTTAGAGCAGGAATTGATAATTAAACAGCTCCTGACTCCATTCCCTATGACATGGCCTGTAAAGCCTAAAGGCCTCAAGCAGGCCTTGCACAGCCTCTGAAGGCTCTGATTTTGAGAACCTGTTTAACTTCGTGCTTGCAAAGAGGCCATGCAGAGGAGTATTATGAACAGGTGTTTGAGATCACTTTAAAAACCATCAGGGTATCAGCAAAAGTCAGATTTAATTTTAAAGGCCGAGGCAAGATGAGGATTTCTCAGATTGCAGTGCAGCCTGGAAAGGGGGGAATGCACCACCACAAGGAGAAACCTGTGTTTAGACACAATATAATGTTCTTATGACCAACAGAAACAACAGAGAAATGCATTTCACAACACTGCATGGAAATTCCCTGGCACCTTCTCTGAAAATTCCATACCATACCAGTATGAAAAGCAACTAAAAACGCATCATGAAATTAATGAAAATTTTTGAACAGGAGCAAGTAATGCAGTGTTTTAAATACTTGAACCCCATAGACAATGATAGTGATTAAAAATGTTTCTTTTTTCACATAATTTACGGATGTCACTTTTACTGCCTAGAAAGTTCTAGAAACTGAAAAGGTTAATGGTATTTAAAAAATGTAATAACAAGATGTAACAATTACAAACTTGATGTGATTTCCTGTAACTTACCTTCCTAAGCCCACAAAATGCAGCAAGAAAAATAATTAAATGTATAATTCTCTAAAAACTTGATCAATTCTGATGAACATTTGACTTCCATCAGCTAGGTCTTATCCCCCACCTCTATGAGGAACTATGGAACAGACAACAAGACTAAAATGATCTTCTGCAAGATCTGTTTAGCTGTCCCAGACTATAAATGCTGTCCAACCTCCTCCTGGCAGTAGAACATGCTGTAGACATGTCCAATTCCCCAGGTCTCTGCAATTAAAGGAGAATTATTCCCCTGAATGTACTCTGAGGAACTAGACCACATCTCACACTACAAAGGAATCCTTGCAAACTTTAGAAACTTCATCCTTTCACAGCTGTTGATGTATTTGTTATTGTCAAATTATTACTGCCAGCAGGACCTAGGTGAGGTAGGGGGAGAAAAGAGATTTTTGAATGTGACCTGTTTAAAGGACTTCCTCCGTTTACTCCTGGTGTCACACCTCTGAAAATACCTCAAGAAACATTACAGTGGTTTTTTATCCTGGTACATACAGTGTTAGCACTTCTCTTCCTCCTGCTGTCTTGTTTGGAGTAGCCATTGATTTTGCACTCATAACACACTTCAGGGGACAAAGCATTCTCTCCATCAGCATCTCCATCCAGTGGCAGGTACTGGCCTCTGTTAAATCCCATCCCTGAGACACAGTGTCTGTGGAATGAAAACATGTGTTTTAGTCACTCCTTGCAGTTTTATGAGCTGTCCCTGCTAAATGGAGTGTGTGTAATCTGTGCCACAGTGTCTGCATCCCCCTCCTTGCCCTTTCCTCAGCAGGAGGGCTGTGCAATAATTTCCCTCACACTAGAGTGGCTTACTAAGGGGAATTCAAACGCTGGCTGAAGGCTTTTAGCCTGATCTAATTTTCATTTACAAGTCCTACAGGGAAACCAAACAAAGCCAGCCTGCCCTGTACCAGAACAATGTTAATTTGTGTTTAATGTTCTGGATTGACCAGTGATACTTAAACCCCTTAATTATCTCAGTACACATAGTACCTATCCTTATGCATTATCAATCCCCACTCAGCAGGCCTGTGAAGGAGTTCATGTGCTGATACTGGGGGAGAAAGCAGAACTTGTTTAATGTTATTTATATGCTACATTTAAAATTAATGTCGCGTTGCATGCACAGACATTTTATTTTTTTTTTTCTAGTTTCTGGATATTTAGCCCAAAACTAGAAAGGACTTAGCAGCTTGTCCTTAATTTGCACCTCTGCACCTTCTGAATGTGTCTTTGGTGAAAAGCCATGTGGAGAAACTCACCCTTGCCCAACTCTGTAATAGCCAGGCGGGCAGCCACAGAGATAACCACCCTCGGTGTTGGAGCAGCCATAATTGCAGGGGTTCTTGGCAGAGGAGCACTCATTCACATCGTGGCAGGCATGGGAGAACTGGTCGTAGGAGAACCCCGATGGGCACACACACCTGTAACTCCCCAGGGTGTTGTAGCAAGAAGCAGAGCCACACATGTGAGGATTGGAGCATTCGTTTTCATCTGGCAAGCAAACACAAAAATACTGGTGTTTTCTAGTATGATAGACAACAGGTCAGCATGGTGCAACTAAGAAATCAGAACATCTGCTAGTCCCAGGGCTCTGCTGCATCCCTGACCTCATCATCCCATGGACACTTGGTTTCTGGAAGAGAAAAGGAGTATCATCTTCACTTGTGGGTGTTAAAATATAGTGAAGATGACACCTCCAGTCAGTGAGACTTGAAAAAAAAAAAGGAATGTTGATGTTGTGGTATGGAAAGTTGTTTTGGTAGCTGGTATCATGGTTATTTTATTTCTCTCACCAAGGTATTTCTCTAAAACCTGTAGGTTTTCCTCACCAAGTTTTCCTCACCTCAGTTTTCCTCACCAAGGCCACTAGTGAATGCTTTGCCATTCTTGCCCACAGTCGCTTGGAGGGAGATTCCTTTGAGGACCATGATTTACAGAAACTTAAGCTGGTTTGGGGTTTTGTGGGAGCTGTTCATTGTGGGTTCTGTCACTCTCGCCCCAGTCCTTTGCTCTCTTTGCTGAAGAGCAGCATTAAGCTAGGAGTGATTGTGGTGATTGGGACTTCAGAGAAACTGAAGGCTGGTGTGCTAGTTAATGTTAAAATGGGTAGAATAAACTAATTTGTATGTAGAGAATCAGGACAGTAAAGTCAGAGTAAATGACAGTGCTCAGAGTCATGCTCTGATTATGATACCATTGACAGAAAACCATGAAAGCAAACCTGAAAAGGTGAATATTTTGTATTGGTCTTTGTGAACAGCATGATATGACATTGTTTCTGTGCAACTTGGTTTCTATTAACAAAAAAATCCCACATTTTGTTTTGTGCATGATATAGCTTAATTCAAGCAATGGATTGAATGAGCTAAATCTAAACAGAACTCCCGAGCTTCCTAATTTGTCCCATTCCCTGCACAAAGAACTAATGCTGGCCTTAAGACTGTTTTGGAAGAGGGAAATCCTTAATGATTTTGTTAGTCTATTTTTCTCACTCTTTGCTTTAGATGCTATTCTGTAGCATTCTTTAATTGCTAATGGTTTTTTGTTAATTTTTTTGTGGGTTTTTTGGTGGGGGTTTTTTTGTGGGTTTTTTTTCTTATGACAGGTATGGTTTTTTAATGCTTTTTTTCCTCAGCAGAGGTATTACATTGATACTTTCAGGAATTCAGTGAACATTCAATGATGGGGATTTTTTACAGAAGAAAGAGATCAGAATTTAGACCTTTCTAGGAAAGCTAACTGTCAAAGGGAGTTTCAAAAGGCTCTGTTTTCTTGCTACCTCCTGTCACCGATTTACATTGGGAGTACTACATGTATGGAAAGAGTGGGAGACAGATAAAAAGACATTCATTGAACACTCCTAGTTCTGCTCATTCTTGCCCTTGCCTGGTGTTGCCCCTATAAACACTCTGATACATCTGCTGTTTAAATTCTGTGCTGTTTGTTTCCTTACCAACACACTGATTCCACTGGTAGTGCTGGATAAATCCTTGTGGGCACCCACATCTGTATCCACCAAGGATGTTCTGACAGCCATGCTGGCACCTGTGGTTTCCATCACACTCATCCACATCTGTGTGTTCAGGAGGGAAGCAGAGCATGACCCAGGATTACACCCACTGCCAAACACTGTGGGATCAGAAGTTTTTTATGACCCAGCCGTGTGGTCTGGCAGCCCAAGAAGCCAAATATGTGCTGGGCCAAGCCCGGAGCCCAGAGCCCTGTGCTGGGCTGAGACCAGAGCCCAGAGCCCCGTGCTGGGCCCGGAGCCCAGAGCCCCGTGCTGGGCCCAGAGCCCAGAGCCCAGAGCCCAGAGCCCCGTGCTGGGCCCAGAGCCCAGAGCCCAGAGCCCAGAGCCCCGTGCTGGGTCCAGAGCCCAGAGCCCCGTGCTGGGCCCAGCCCAGCGTGGGCAGCAGGGCAGGGGCGATTCTGCCCCTCTGCCCCTCAGTCAGAGCCCACCTGCAGAGCTGCCCCAGCCCTGGGCCAGCCCAGCAAGGAGCTGGAGCTGCTGCAGCCAGGCCAGAGGAGGCTCCAGCACGGGCAGAGGGATGGAGCAGCTCTGCCGGCAGCCAAGGCTGGCACAGCTGCCATTGCTCACCTGGGCAGGAGAAGCTTTGGCCTGAGCTCAGGGTGGCCTGGCAGGGCCTGAAGGGGCTGCAGCAAAGATGGACACGGACAATTGCCAAGGGCTGCAGGGACAGCAGCCGGGCAATGGCTGCCAGTGCCAGAGGGCAGGGCTGGCTGGGATCTTGGCAATGAGGAATTGTTCCCTGGCAGGGTGGGCAGGGCCTGGCACAGGGTGCCCAGAGCAGCTGGGGCTGCCCCTGCATCCCTGGCACTGCCCAAGGCCAGGCTGGACACTGGGACACTGCGAGGTGTCCCTGACATGGCAGGGGTGGCACTGGATGGGCTTTAGGGTCCCTTCCAATTCCAGTCATTTTGTGGTTCTATGGTTTATGACAGAGGAGCACTGATGTAAGATAGAAGGACCATGAAGGTTTTTCTTTTGGAAAGCCTGGAAGTCAACTAATGTCCAGTTCTTTCCATCGATAATCCAATTTTAGTTCTTGAGCCTTTTCGGTACTCAGTTTTGGAGAATAAACACTATTCCCAGCAATCCCACATTGCTGCTTTAACATAATGCTTAGAGAATTTGAGGGGTTTTGTAATTTCAGTTTTAAACCAATCACTTAGGGATAAGCTTTCATTTTCCTGAGAAATATTTTAGTGTTTGAATGTCAAATTCGGATGTCTTTGCAATTGAAAATAAAAAGCCACATAAAAAGTCTCTGAGACAAATGTTTATAAAAGGTGACAGCCACAACCATCCCACCTTCCAACTTCTAAAAACTCAGACATCTTAAATTGCATCTGCCACAGGAAATAAGTAGATTGTAAGTAACCTAATTTTTAAGGTACAGCATCCAAGTCAAGTAGAAAATAAAAGAAAAATTCTTTGTTTTATAGGCACACCAGGACATATGCACTTTATGAGAACAAAGTAAACTGACAGGAGATAAATCTTAGTAAAACTTATAGCTGCATATATTCTGCACTGCTGTTTAAGAAATAGGCTCTAAATACCAATTCCTGTATTAAACGCTGTATCAGAGTTGTTGGTATTTTGAGAGGCCATAAATTTCTCCGTGCATGCTCTTGCATTTTTAATTCTCAGCAGCCAGGTGGCCTTGTACTGCTTTCATTTTCTTCTTTGCTCAATACCTGAGGCCCACTGAGAAGTCTGGAGCTCTCAAATAGATATTTCCTAACTGAGGCTTCCCCTTGGGCCAGCAGGGACAGATAAAGCTCATCAATATAACCTGCATTTTAAGTGTAATAATTATCTTTCTGAATGCAGTGAATTGGCCTCCTCAGTGTGTAACTCTGTGGTAGGAGAATTCAGTACAGAATTTAGAATCTAATCTAATTAGAATTAGCCAAGATGAAAATTGTACAGAGATTCTCTTTAGACATATGAACACATAAATGTAAAAAAGCCCCACAACTACTATACTTTTAGATGCATAAACCTATGTGAAGCTGAAAACAACCGTTGAAGAGTTCAACTAAACAGTCACCTTTTTATCCTAATTTCTGTAAAAATTACTCGAGACACTACATTCCTGCATATGCTTTTGTTATACTTACAATCAGTCTAATACTTTCCAATTTCTTTTTGCAATTACTTTTACTGTGGCTGGTGCTCTGTTTTCTGTGTCTTTAACATCAAATGGTTCAGCAGAAACTGAAGTAAGCACACCATGAAAAAATCTGACTGCTCCTACTTACCTTCACAGTTTAATCCAGTAGAATCCAGAGAAAATCCCCTTTGACATTCACAGGTAAAACTTCCAGGAGTGTTTTGGCAAATTCCTTTTGATCCACACAGTGATGGATGAGAACCACACTCATTGTTATCTTCAAAATACAGAGGAAAAAGAAGATTGGTTTACCTTGTGGCACGATGTTGGACATGTTCATGTAACATAAAAACAAAATCCACAAAGGTGCAGCATTTTATTTTGTACCTTTTCATTTTTAAACGCCAGATGAACTGGAGACTCGCAGAGCTATGAGTAATTAATAAATTGGAAATGCTAGTGGTAGTTCAGTTGTGATATGAGTGTGGAATGTAATTGCTGATATTGGAAAAATGCTGCCCTTTTGTGTTAGCTGAACTGAAACAGTTTCAGTTGGCAAGATTTATACATATGCTTAAGATCTGAAGACATCTGTATCAACTAAAAAAAGAAAATGCAGTCTGGTTTTGGTTAACTACATTTTAAATGAGATTTTAATAATTCACCCTTTTGTCTCCATGTGGTTATATTTAGAACATAATAACATGTATTAAATATGTACAACTCTTTACTAACCAAGAAAACAGAAATAGTGGACAGACTGGATAGACTTATTTTTTCTTTAGCTTTAATTGCTGCTTTTCAAAATCTGTTTTCTGCCCTCTTGACACTATTGCTCTGCATAAAGAGCACAAGAGACAGTTGAGAATGCTGTCCTTAGAGAAAAGCTTATGAAAGAAAACCGGTGTTTTTCTTACCAATACAAGCTGTGTGATGTTGTGTAAAACCAGGTGGACATTTGCATGTGAAGCCTCCAAGGGTGTTGACACAGAGAAATTGACAATTGTGTTGTTTGGTTTGACATTCATCAAGATCTGAAAGTAAGAGATGCTGTTGTCTTAAAAAAGTCAACAAAGAGGCACATTTAATCAAATCTGATAAAAACACCACACTCCAAAGCCAATTCCTTTTAAGTTAAGCTGTAACCAAATTAAAAGGTACTGTGTCTAACTTTCTTACCTTTACATGTCTTTCCATCTTCCTGAATGACATAGCCCCTGGGGCATGAGCACTGATAGCTCCCTTCTGAGTTCTTGCAGATAAAATTGCATGGTCGGGGGGACTGGGAGCACTCATCAAGATCTAACAAGAGGGAATATTAAGTTATCTTTCGTCCTCATCTCTCTGACAGAAAGATGTTTGCTACACAGCAGAAGCTTTTAGAGAAAAATGCTCACAGAAGAAAGCCCCCCATTTACATTTGTTCAGTGAATGTGTTGCTGTGGAATTTATGTGGGGCTGCTACTACCACAACAAATTGCCTTGAAGGAGTAATACACTAGAGTGAGAGTGCCATTGGTATTTGCATCTAAGCAACAAATATTTACTTTTTGGTATTCTACAGTATATTTGTACCTGCAAACCAAAAAAAAAAAAGTGGGAAAAATGTAGAAGTGAAGTAATGAGCTGGTTTGCCACTTAAAGTGGTTGCACAGCTTTAACCAACTTCAGTGATCATTCTACTGCAGGAATTCTGCCAGCAGAGCTTGTTCCTCCATTTCCCCAAATGAAACACAAAACCAGAAATGTGTATTAGGAAAAGAAATAGAGGACATGAGATAAAAGAGACAAAAAATGGTTGCAACAAGTGTTTACAAAGGTTGGTACATCACTGTGTAAAAACTAAAAAAAATAACTGATGATTACTTCAACTGATGATTAATTAATGAATCTTACCATTACAAGATGTGCCAGTTATGTCAGTGGTATAGCCAGCTTTGCAAAAGCACCGGAAGGAGCCCATGGTGTTAATGCACTGCCCATTCCTGCACAGGTTTGGCAGGACCTTACACTCATCAATATCTGTATAGAAATTATTAAATATGTCATGTCTCAGTTTTAAATTCTACTTTTTTCTTCTCTTCCATTTTTGCAGTTCCTCATCATCATGCTTCTGACAGGAACTTTCTCCTTTCTCCCTCTTTAAAAATGGATCTCACTCCAAAGCCAAACATCTTTCAAATCTGATTTCTGTTTGCATCAACACCTTCCTGTTGTTTCACTAGGTACTCAGATTCCAGTTTTGCTAACTCCAAATAAAAACCCATACAAAAGAATTTTCTTACGACTACTTCCATGTCAAAAGTTATCACCAACATTAAAAAATACACATTAGCTTCTTTCTGTGTAGAAATAGTACCTGCAAAGCATTGTGAGATTATTATTAAATGAGATGGCTGCTGCCTTTGCCATGTGTCCAAGTTTTCAGCAATACAAAAGCTTTGGGATAATTTCTAGCTTTTAGTTACTAGTTGGTACTTCCAACCAACCAGATCCTAATCCTGAAAATTCTGCCCAGTTGATCTGTTTGCAGCTACTGCCAAATGTGTTTTTAATTTCTGCTCTCTTGGCATTATTTGAAAAAATCAAACTCTGTCGTTTAACAGGAAATTCTCCGAAGGAACTTCAAAGAGAATTCTTGCATTTTCCTTAAGCATGCGAGCATATGCTTTTCCCCTTTTCCTCCTCTTTTCATCCCTGCAAATACCTCTCCCATCTGTGGTGTAGCCTGACCCGTGCGGACAGAGTTTCTTGTAGTGGGTGGTTCCGGGCAGGGGGCAGAGCCTGCACTGGTTTCCCCAGCCCCGGCCGCCGTCACAGCAGCACTCGGACCTGGTGACAAGGCTCTGGCTGCTGGAAGCCATCTGGCACATGGTCTGCAGAACTTCCGCAAAGCAAAACCCCCGCCGATTATCTGAGAGGGAGAAGGAGAGAGGCTGGAAATAGGGAAGGAGATAAAGATCTGCTCCCATTAAGCATCTGGTGAATTATTCTGGCTCTCCGTCAATATATGCAAGCAGCAGAAGGTGATTAGCTACCATCAGGTCCATCTTGATTTAGCCTTTCAGAATTGTTGTGTGCTCCTGGTGGTATGCTGCCATTCCAAATATATCCAAGACACCCCTAAAGTTCAGTGTCTGCATGGGCAGGGTAAGAATTTTGCTTCTAGGAAAGCTGTGCTCTTGGTAGTAAAACAAGACAAATGCTTGGTAGTAAAACAAGATAAATGCTGATGAAGGGTTTTGCTATTTTTTTAAGTTTCCTTCTAGGAAAAGCTAAAGGTTTTGCTATTTTTAAAGTTTTGCTTCTTATTTTTTAAGTTTTGCATCTAGGAAAGCTGTGCTCTAGGTAGTAAAACAAGATAAAGGCTGAGGGCAAAACTGAGCTCCCACTTCAGCAGCCTATGTTGTGTTCACATTTCAATGTTTTATTTGGAGTGGGGTTAGAAGTTTGTTTTGTTTGTTTGTTTAACTGGCCAAAATAACAAGTTTGATCATCTGTAATTATCCTGCTGTGGTTTAAATAAAAAACCCTTACAACTTAAAAGTGTATATGCAACTCAGTACTTTTTCAGTGGTACTCCTAGATTTTGTTGTGGGAAAAAAGTAGAATTGTATGGCCTTATTGTTGGTATGGCCCTGTCTAATTCTATTTTCATTTTTAAACTTTTTGGTTAATGCCTGTCAGTAATAAAAGGGGAGCAAAGTTTTAAAGTCATGGGGCTCCTACAGGTTATCTTCAAACAGGCAGCTGAGGAGAAAAGAAATCCCAGTTTCCAGTGCTACTAGAAACTCCAAATCTCGCAGAGATTTTATCTTCTATATAGAAAATAAAATTTCTTCTACCTTCTATGTCATCTGTCTCATTTCTTGATTAAAATGGAGACACCATCAATTACTGATCTGAGAATCCTTATGTTTTTTATAGAAAAGATTTCCTTTTTTTCTCTCAAAGCCAATAGTGATCCCTCAGAATGTGTAAATGTATCAATACTCAGCTGACCTTGTCTTTTACAGATTAAAAGAATCTGTACATGTCTTACAAGAATTAGGCAAAAAGCAAACTTTGGCTTTAGGAAAGACTTAATTTGCCCACCTGCTAACTTAACTTTTTACATCAAATAAAGCTGTCCTCACTGAAAGTGTCAGTTCTGTGAAACAAAATATTGGCTGCAGTAATTTGCAAGACTCTGCAAATTTCTGCTCTCCCAGACAGGGATACTGTGCAGGTCTTTAGGGACATTATGACCTGAGGAACATATAAATGCTTTGTCCCCAGTTTGAGAATGTGGAATGAATTTTAAGGTGAGTGGAATATAAAGGTTTGCACAATGCATTTAAAACAATGTAATCTGTGAATTAATGCTCGGGCTATAATTCAGAAGAAATTCTGTGTTTCTGCCAGATCCATTTTTCATTGCAATTTCTAACCCAGGAAACCCGAAAGGAAAAGCAGCAAAAAGCAAACTTTCCAAAGGCAGAAAATAATAGGAAAATTACATATTAAATATAGAAAAGCAATAATGGCCTCCAAACAGGGTATTTCCTTGGCATTAATGACTGACTGGGGTTAACAGACTGCAGTTTTGTCTTCCCATCTGGTTCTAATCCTCAGGAAATACTCTGCACTTCAATGTTATTGCTTAGCCATGAAGTCAGCACACTGCTCATGACCATTTAGAGGGAGCTGGTTTTACAGTAATGGCATAGGATAATTATGCTTTTTTTCATGCAAGAATACATAAATAAATAAATACACCTTTTCGGTGCGGTATGTACACCTGAACACTGGTCAAGAAAAAGTAAATTTTTGCAGTTCTGTTTTACTCCAAAAAAGGGAATGATGAATTTTGTGGTGCAAATGACAAATATGAATAATATTAAAAAGAAAATGCAGACTGATGAACAAAAACCCTTCATCAGCATATATCTTGCAGGCTTGCCTCGAAAAAAAAAAATCTTGCAATTTTCTGGTAAAATCACAGTATTTTATGTCTGAATTAAAGGTGTAGAAATTGAGATGCCTAGTTGCCATATGGTGTTTAAGATCACATTCTGAATAAGCAAACAATCAACTTTACTCTGCATCCATTTTTGAATTATCTAAAGGTGACTAAATTCTCCTTCTTTAAAAATCCCTGTATTTTGTCTACATTTATGTCCTATGGAATTAAGACACTTCTATGTGAGGCCTGATTGCTACAAGCTGTTAATTCCTAAAATGATCTAATAATTTTAATAATATTTTTAATATCGTACCATTATTCAACTAAAAAAGTGTAATTATTTAATTTCTGTAGATATGAGGGCTGATACGTTTTCAGAAGCCTAATTTTCTCCCTGCATTTACACTGTAATGTGAGATGAGACGTGTACAAGAGAGACATTTACCAAGGCACTCAATGCCTGATGGGCTGGAGAGGAATCCTTCGTTACATTCACATCTGTAGCTGCCAACAACATTCACACAACGCCCATTTTCACAGACACCTGGCTTGGAGCGGCACTCGTTTTCATCTTTAAAAATATAATTCAAAAATTAATTAACAAATGTAACAACATCAATAAAATTGTAAGAGTAACAGAAAACAATAAGAACAAAAATAAAATATAATTACATTGACAACAACCACCGCAATTCATTGTGAGAAAATAAATCAGAATTTCTAGAATACATTAAATATTCCATGTAGCATTTGAAAAATACTTTCAGGACGTGGAAAAATCCACTGATTAAGCCTGGAAAGGGCTTCCAAAGGAGCATTATCCTATTCCATTCCTTCTGTACTTCATCACAGGACAAAAGCTTTAATTCCTTCACAGCTTATAACAAGAAGCAGAAAACGCAGCAGAGCAAGTTGCAGTCACAACATTCAGCTGGTAAGTAAAATTTAAATAAAATTGGAACACATGCATGATTTGAGTGACAAGTCTTCACTTCGTAATCATCAAGAGTCTCTTGATCTCTCCCACAATAAGTCATATTTGAGTCCGCATAATATTTTCCTGAAAGTTTATACTCTTCATGTATTTTCTTCCATAGCTAATGGCATGGATACTGTAAGCTGTTACACAAATTTTTTAGATGCTTACAATAAACCTCAGGAAAATCTCAGGTTCCTTAAAAGCAGAATTATATGCCAAAAGAAAGGGAAAATTCTTGTTAATAAAGATTATTTTCTGTAAAATAAAAAAAAAAATCTCTAAAAGAGAGTGCTCATTCTCTTGCTGAAGGAACATTTTTATAAAATACTTTTAATTAAAACATTAAGTTGGATGTTTATTTTTTTTCCCCCCGGAGAATTTTGGCATGGTCCTGGGGTTTTTATCAATATATCAGAAGAAAGTACAATTTGCTAAAATATAGCTACTGTCTTCCTCTCAACTAATTGAGTAAATGATGGAGAAAAGGTGTTTCTTTACTTCCAGGATGGGGAATTGCTTTGAACTATGGCAGTTTCCATATCTTTCATCCTTTATGGTATTTATAGGTGGTTTCAGAATCCTAGGAGTCTTAATTCTTTAAAGAAGTGACACATTATTTATACTAATGCTAAAGGAAATGTAACTTTTTACTTATGAAAATCTTGCTTCCTACCCATAAACTGAAGTCTCATTTTTTTGGCAAGTAATTTTTTAGATGTAACAACTGTCTAAAAAACTTCTGGATTTAGCTTTAGAGCAATGAAGTATTTATTCTTATTAGTCAGTTAGAACTCACACTGAAACAAAATAGAAATTTTAAGATGCTTGGCGTCATGAGATGTCTTAAATGTCCTTAATGAATTGTTATTTTCTGATTTTATATATATAAAATCAGGAAAAAAATTATATTTATATGTATAAAAATTATATATATAAAATCAGAAACAAATACATTTATAAGTAAGTAAGTAAATAAATAAATAAATAAATATATATTTATAGATATATAAAACAAGTTTTTTTTTTTTCCTGTATATTCCATTAGCTGCCTTCTTCCCCTTCTAAGCTTTACCTGTGCATCCTTCTCCATCAGGTCTCTGGATCATCCCAGGAGGACAAATGCAGACGAAGGTACCAATCAGATTTTTGCAAATCATACCTCTTGATTCACAGTCATGGAGACCTTCAGCACACTCATCTAGATCTGGGAAAAAATACATATTTTGTGTTTGAACTTTTGTCCAGTAGCTTCAGTTCCTGAAG
The DNA here is from genome assembly GCF_023055355.1 of Agelaius tricolor. Taxonomy (NCBI): domain Eukaryota; kingdom Metazoa; phylum Chordata; class Aves; order Passeriformes; family Icteridae; genus Agelaius; species Agelaius tricolor. The sequence continues at coordinate 601,672 of NW_027269304.1, forward strand.
ACAACTTCAAGAGAAAGGACGTACAGGTTTCTCTAAGTAAAAGCACTGAAGGAAAAGTCTAAAATCTATGATTATATGCAGTTATCTTTATCCTCATGAGCTGTACCATCTTGTCATATTAAAGATGAAATTCAACACTCTTGGCTTTGCAGTCCCCATCAAGGGTCACACTCGATGACAAAAACACTAAATACTGCTTTTTTGTGAGTTCTGAAAGAGCAAATCATCGCCTGCTGAGCTGCTGGCTACATTCCACTGGAGAGGATGAATGCAAGATGCACAGAAATATTTGGATTATGTGCTGGTGATGGAAGGTGGGGAGAAGCTTATATGTCAGTCATTACCTTTGCACATCTTTTGGTCTTCCCTTAGCTCATATCCCACTGGGCAGGTGCACTCGTAGAAGCCGTAAGTGTTGATACAACGAAAAGCACACAGCAGGGGGTTCTGAGTACACTCATTGATATCTGAGCAGAGAGAAACAGAACAGGCATTCTCGACCATGTTTCAAAATAATCACCGAGAAGGATTTATTACACCTATGTTTCTCTTTTCAGCTAAAATTATCAGAAAGCTAATTCAAACTAATTAGCTGCTGAGTAACTAGAGAAATTCAACAATGCTCTGCTTAAGAATAATGACATAGTATATATATAGAACTACTTGAGCTTAGTATGGCAAGTCAGGGCAGGCCTATTTCAGATTTTTATTATATGCTCATATTTAATGTACTTTCGTGTGATGAGAAATGTCAGCTTCAGAAACAAACTAATTATGATTCATAAAATATAACATTTTTGAGAATGGCCCATGTAGGGCATTCCCATTGAGTGTGGGAAGTCCTGTGATAAACTAAAAGTTCTGCTTAAAGCAATAGTTACCACAGCATGAAAAACATGGCTAATGAAATAATTTGAATGCTGACAAAAGCTGGACAAAAGCCAAAGGGAAAAAAAAAATGAAGACGACAGGTTACCTTCACAATTCATCATTGGGCCTGGCTCAAATCCTTCGTGACAGCTGCACTCAAAGCTGCCAACCACGTTGGAGCATGTTCCGTTTCCACAGGGGTTGCCAATGGAACATTCATCTGTGTCTGTTCATAATGGACAAATGCAGAGTGAGGAGAACTGGGACAAGTTGTGCTTTAAATTCAAGAGTTCCAATTCCTATAACTGCACCCACCTATGCAGTGCACCCCTGTGAAATCCAGGTTGTATCCCATGGGGCACTCGCAGCGGAACGATCCATCAGTATTGATGCAGTGACCATTGGAGCAAATCCCTGGGCTTTCAAGACACTCATTGACATCTAAAAAGCAGGGAGATATTAACAGCCACTCAGCTGATGCATTTCAAGTCTCAAAAAAAGCATTTAAAAAAACCTGAGCACCCTGTTATGTTTGTCTAGAGCCATGCACTTCAAGAAGTGTTCTTTTTAACATATTTTACACGTCAGCCTCTTGTCACCAGGAGCTGTGAGGAGTAAACTGTCACATGCTATAATATCCAAGTACAGTTTTTGGTATTAATATTACTTTTTACATTTAGAAGAATAGCTACCTTCACGTGTATCATCAATTCCAGGAATAGTTCCATGACCATATGGGCACAGGTCCTGAAAAGCAACTGCAGACATACATTTTGTTTAAAAAACTGAGCAAGTGAGAGACAGAATCATGACAAATGGTTAAAGTCATCCAAAAAGAAAGTCATCCAAAAAGGACCTAAGTTCAGGTCTTTATAGGGCAAAACCAAGAAATAAGTATTTTTCTTTGTCTGTGATTTCTTCCATTTAATTTTACTCCTTTTGCTGACTTGAAAAATCATTCTAGAAAAAGCCACTGAGAGCAAATGCCAGAAAGATCTCTCTTTCTAATGAACAACACCAATGTGCTCCTCCTTTTCCCCCAGCAACAAATTTTAAACTTTAAACGTGTACCTTCCTCTTCCTTTGGACAGAGCTCACAAGGATCACCCCATCCTTCCCCTGGCATTTTACTGCAGCAACACTTGGCCTTTGTGGTGTTGAAAGCCTTTGGCAATGAGCACTTCCCATTCTCAAAGTTGGTGAAACAGAAGCTCTGACGAGTATCTAGGAGACAAAAAACACAGTTATGCAGAGATAGAACCTTCCCCCAAATCAGATGATGACTGTCACTGTGATATTTTCTGAAAAATTCCTTCACCAGGATTTCTTCTCCTGGGAAGCTGGGAAGATTCAGCTTCAGCTTCTCCCTGATAGGAATGTGATTTGGAGAACTGTTCACCCAGAATGTGAATTGTTTTTAATTAATGGCCAATCACAGCCAACTGTGTCAGACTCTCTGATTCTATCACGGGTTTTTATTATCATTCTTGTGAAGCCTTCTGATGTCTCCTTTCTCTTTCTTTGTATAGTTTTAGTATATAATTTTCTTTTAATATAATATCATAATATAATAAATCAGCCTTCTGAGAACTTGGGAGTCAGATTCTCATCTCTCACCTCATCCTGGGCACCCTCACAGCACCACAACAGATGACTGTCTGCCCTGAGAGAAATAACCTAAGACCTGTACTTTTCATACTTTTAAAAAATCACTCAGCAATCCTCGTAAAGATATAAACTGGGAGGGGTTTCCACAGAGTATCTGTTATCTTTTAGACTGAGTTATTGCATTCCTTATCCATGAACTCACCAAAGCACCTCCTCCTGTTATCAGACAGCACAAAACCTGTGGGACAGATGCACTGGAAACCTCCTGGGGTGTTGGTGCAGGACCCGAAGAGGCAGATGTTGGGATCCTCGTTACACTCGTTAATATCTGTAAAGCAACAGAGAAACCTTCACCACAACCTCACTTGCTGTGAACCCCGTGGTCAAGGAAAAGTGTTTATTTATTGATTGATTGATTTAACCGAAGCAGCTTCCAATAGAATGACCAAGAGTTAAAGCTATTTCACTGATTCCTTCAAATCAGATTTTCTCACTGGCATGCACCTTCTTTTCCAAACACCATTCTCTGCTCTTCATTATAATCAAAATATAAACATGAAACAAATGCTTTCAGAATGTATTTCCCACAGGAACAATATTTTTCTGTAAACGAAAATGTATCCATACAACGTCCAAAATTGTATTTTTTTAAAATCTCTACGATGGGAGTTCTTTTTAATTAAAGAACTTTTTTCATATACTGTCAGATTCGGGGACTGAAACTATAGCTACTTACTAGTAGAGTGACACCTTTACTTGTATTTACATGCCCAGATTTATATTTAGCAGTCTTTAACTGCCACTTTCATTGTGTTATTTAAAATGTATTCCTGTTCTATTAAATAATCTATCATCTATTACTATTACTGCAAGAAGACAGTTAAGATTTATTTTTTAATAGCACTATATCATTAAATATTATATTAAATAATTATGAAAGGCATAAGCCAAATATTAGTATTTAGTGTAAATCTCTAAGTGCCTGTAAAATTGTGCAGCTCAAACAGCATCAGGTGTACATCCCTCACTGTACAGATAACAGGCAAAGCAGGAAAACTAATATATTAAGAGACACTTAATTTTTCATATCTATTATTCAAAACTATATTTTGACTTATCATATTCTACAAATACTAAAAGAATATATAAGCTGCCTTGCTAAGGTAATTTTTAAAGGTGATTATAATCTGATAAATTATGAGATGCATTTTGTTAATCTTCAAAGTACAATGCTATTTGAGTCTTTCAGTAAGGAATACTGGAAGAACCATCACAGAAGCCTGTGGCTATATAAGTGTTCTACAATTAAAGGCACACTGAGCTTGACCAAAGAATGGGCAGGAACAAAGCTCTCTCCATGAAAATTAGCTCCATGGACGTTGAATACTCAAATTTGTAGTGCCATTTCTGCCCTGCTGTTCTGAATTTTAGAAAACCGCCCTGTTTTCAGCAGGTAAGAAAACAATGGAAATACAATCTTCATTATTTGGAAAATATAAGTGGAGTGAAGGAAGAAATCAGGTGGAGTAGAATCTGTGGTGTAATATCTGAAAAATACTACCTTGAGTCCCACTTTCAGAAATTGCTATTAGGTACAGCACATGGACAAACCACTGCAGCACAATCTGGCATTTGGCTGAACTCTGCAGTAGCTTCCCAGGCTCCATTCTGTGTGAAGCATTCTAAATCAGCTTATTTCAGAGAAAATGGTAAATAATTTCCCACTTGCTGTGATAGCTGTTAATACACAAAGCTCAGCAATTCAGCTGCACAGGAAAGTTGCTCTCTTGAAGTGCTCATTATTACTGCAATGAATGGTTTGGTGCTAAGGCTCTTTCTGTGGCCACGATGGAGAGGTGACTAGCCAGGCTGTGGAAGTAAACAAGTCCTTTCCCCTTCATTCCTGTACAATGGAAGGGAATATATCACATGTGTAGGTGAAAGGTAAGAATTTTTCTGCGGCCCCAGTTCTGTTTTCTTCTGCATATAATCACCCTGAGCTCACAAAGCAATCAGCCACTGCCAACCTTCACATCACAGACAGCAGTAATAGATTCTCATAAAGCTGTTTGCATGCAACATCAGTGGACAGTAATGGGGAACATCTGCTGCAAGGGCTGTCAAAATATTAATCTAAGTTTTAGTGCAATCACATGTGATAATCTGGGCATTTCCTAGGAGATCTGGCTTCAGATTTTCTGGACACGTGGCAGAATGATAAAAGAATGCAAGCAAGCCCCTTCCATTCAGTTTGGGCAAAAATCTGTCTGGCAGTCACTAATGTTCTCAAAAACATAGATTCTGAGAAGGTACTAAAGTGGCCATAAACAGTAACATTCCTTGAAAACCAAAAGCTTCCTTTACTTTACATTCATGACTTTAGAACTGTAGATGATTTGAATTCACCTCAAACATAACTGCTAATGTGGAGCTAGCAGCTGCCAAAAGAAATCATGAGGTTGGCAGGCAAACTGAATATTGGTGGCATGATACAAGTGGCTGAGAGAACTCTGGAGCTTAGAAAAATAAACCCTGTTGTTCAAGACAGAAAGTTCAAAATGGTTCCTGTTCCTGCAGCCACAAAGATTAGGTGGCAGTAAGTCAAATCTTAAATGCCCAATAAATTCACAGTATCCCATGCTTTGGTCTGTTGGAAAAGCAATTTGTAATCTGGATTTATTTCTTGCTCTCTGCCACAGCAAATCTTAGTTCAGTGTGTGACATTCAGCTCCTGAATGGCATTCAAGGCTGTAAGTGAGACCTGTATGAACAAGCTAGAACATAAAAACTGATGACTGCTCTGCTGTACTCCTCCTTCTCCTCCTGGGAATCTCAGCAATTTAGAGGCATTATATAAATAATAACATTGAAATCAGAAACCTATTGTTAGAAGAAACAGACTTAACTGATAGTTCCTACAAGCACCATAACTTCATCAAGATTTTTAAACTTCATTTCCCTCTGAAACCAAATGCTTAGTTCATGCATTGATTGACAATAATTACCTTCTGTAAAAATTACATAAATACAGTGAGAACACCTGTTATATGAATTATATTTTTTCAAAAGTCACTGAAAGATAAAATAGTTCCTTTTTTAAAAGTATTTTTGTCATCCTGTTTTTTTAAGATTTTCTAAGCCTTCTGATGTTGACATTCTTGTAGTAAACTTTATCACACACTTTCTGTAAATAACTCATTGTTGTGCATTCCTTTATGGAGGAGAAGAAATTTGATGGATTGTTGGTTTGACCAGTGTCATTGGAGAGGTGGCACTGTCACCCTCCAATCCACTGTCACTTTTTGAAAACTATAAATGTTGGAGTCAGAAGATAAACTTCCCTTTTTTCCTTCACCTTGAGAAGGGTGGTGAGCTTGTGTTCTTTTGTGACATATTTTTCTTTGCATTAATGAAGACATCAATGTTCAAAATAGAGTACTATATACAGTACAAAATATTCTTCCGCCTCCCTTTTTAAAATCTCTTCCTGAGGACTTTTTATACCTTCATACTTTTCATACCTAATGTTTCCTGACTTAAGGTGACGTTCCCTGTCACCTTCAGTCAGGAAACATTAGCAACCATTAGGGTGTACAACTGCTTTCCACCCAATCAGAACCACATACAAATTCTTAAATTGCTCAGGAGCAACAGTTACAACTTGCCTTACCAATACAACTTTCACTTTTTACTTCGTATCCTGGAGGACAGATGCACCTGAATGAGCCTTCCAAATTCTGGCAGGTACCAGGAGAGCACGAGCCAGGCAGTGCCACACACTCGTTGGTATCTTTGGGGAATGGAGGAAATCAAGAAAGGTTTAGAATATTGTAATTCTTATGGTAACATAACATGAAAATCACTGAAGGGCTCTGTACTAATTTTCTTCTTCTAAGGCAATTAATTGCTTGAAGACCAACAACTATTTAAAAAAAAAGTGTTTTCATTTCAGTCCCCATCATTCTCTTTTGATATTTAGACATTCAGACTGTTGCTTCCCTCTGCATGGCAGGTATTAGTTTACTTCAGCTCACGAGTACTTGAACATCCTGTGGTTTCATACTTACCAACACAATTCTTGCCATCCAGAGTGAGCTCATATCCTTCGTTACACAAACACTTGAAAGAACCAATTTCATTGAAACACCGTCCATTTCTGCACACCTGACCAAAGGAGCTGCACTCATCAACATCTGATAAAAAAAAATTTAAAAATTCAAAATTGAACCCAAGAATTGAGAGTCGAGTCCCAGCATACTATATACAGCATGTTATGAACACACACAAGTTTCAATGCTTAGTATGTCTGTGGAAAAGGTGCATTTTGTAGCAACAAGAAATCAGCTGACAGCCAGAGGAAAGTAACTCTCACTTGAGCATTAAGATGCACGTTCTAATTAAACCACAATTTTTTTATAGGGTATTACAATTTCCAGGCTTCTAGCATTACCTCAGTTACTGCATCTGGAGATACTCAATTACTGCTAAGGGACTGCATGACACCAAGTCTACCAACAGAGGAGAAAAGGTTACATGGGGGGGTTCTAGATTTTATCTGGATCCATATGCACTTGAGTTTCCTCCTAAAAACCCTGTCAATCTCAAGTTTTGGACTATGTAAATTGCTTTTTACAGGATGATTTTCTCCTTAGTTGCAGTTCTGGAAATGATGTTTTCAAATTCTTGTTATTTTGTAGGGTTACTTCAGTAATGCAGACTTAAAGGAGAGGTGCATAAGGAGAACTATGGATGAGGAAGAATAAATGAAAAGGATTTTGGATAAGCATCAAGCTATGAGAAAAACTTGTACTTTGCAGAACATTCTTGTTACTTTAATTTTTTTTCTTTCCTGGACAAGAAGAGGATTTAAAATGCTTTTTAAAAGATGTATTAGTTCTATCCTGAAGCTGAAGACTTTGCTGTGTCTTCCTTCTGCAGCAGGAAGGAGTGTAAAGCCTCCCTCTTTTCTTTGCTTATGCTCTGCACAAAGGAGATCTCACATTTGTGAGCCTGTTTATCAGCCCAGGAAGGTGTTGGTTGCTTTATCACAAGAACCCAGGAATTAAAGCAGTCAAAACCCATCAGATACTCTGGTGCCCTGTACTTCAGGGAATGCAAAATAGCAATGCTTGTGTCAGCTCTGCATGATTTTGCTCATTTTAGGAGAGCAGATCTGGCAGGTCAGCAGATCTCCATTTTAGGAGAGCAGATCAGCTCTCCTGGCTTTCTTACTGCTGGTCTTCTTTCTCACCCTGTGCAAGAGTCAAGCAAAACAGTGAAATAAAGGAATTATTTTAAATTCATGAGGCAGCACTGGTGGTGGGATAGAACAAGAGGTGCCTGTGGACTGTGCCTGTAGCCAGAGATGTGCTGTAAATTCCAAGGTACTCTAAAGGAGTTGAGAGATGCATTAAAACTTCAGTGAACTAAAAGTTGCCCCAGCAGTCCAGATATTTAGGGTATTATATTATCTCAACTGGCTGTAATTAAAAAACACTTTTACTTAGTTTAAAACATGACAGAAAGGATTAATCTCTAGGGCTGGTAACAGCAGAAGCTACTGCACTCAATTAACTTTACTCATACCCTGGCATCTCTTCTTTTTAACTACTCACTGTCCTCCTTGACATGCCAATCTAGCAGCAATGAAAACAAGAGCTTGGATTAGGTCTCTTACCCACACAGTCATTATTACGAGTTAATTCAAATCCTGGATAACACAGGCAGTTGTATGATCCAACTGTGTTCTTGCAGGTTCCATTTCCACATGGATACTGTTCACACTCATCAACATCTGCAAGGAGAGACAAACTGCAGGTGGGAACTGGTTTTCCCAGGTATGGGTGATGTGTTCTCTGTGCACAATTGTAGCATCCTAAACTTTGGTCCCTCGTTTCGTCTGTCACATTTTGTGTTTATGCTACAGATTTTTACAGCTTCTCAGTACACAGAGAAAAAAACACAACATGATGTAATTTTGTATGTATTTTAAAATAAAAGGTACTGTCGTATGTAAAACTAAATGTGTATGTGCAGTTATCTGAAGGCATTCCACCTTTTTGTTTTCCATACTAACGTTTCTTAATTTCTTTAACATATACAAGTGATCAGGATTGAACATGAAGGATTGGCCATCACAGCCCTGAAATGATCAATTGTTGTGTACATATTGTACCTCAGAGCCCATGAAAAGCTGTTGAAAATATAATTCAATTCATATAAGTAAATGGATAATATCAATATCACATCCAGAATTACAAAGACTGCTTAAAAACTTCTGCAAACATCCATTTTTAAAAAGCACTAAGGTTCAATGTCTCCTGTGTGTTACAGTAATTTCTGGAGTTTCATGGGGATCTGGAAGCTATTGAGATTTTTGTCCTGCTAGTTCTAGTTCTTCAAAATTCTGCCTTGTCAAATCAGGTCACTTTTCCAAATATCCTCCTCTGAGCGTCTGACAAATGTGACTTAGTTTAAAGACGAGAAGACTGTAAGCAAATATGAACATGTATTACAACAGGAATAGGTTTTAAATATCTGTTTAAAAGTGAAATCCATCACCTTTTCATTTTAAAACCCTGCAGAACTAAACAGATTAAGAACTAAGATTATGAACTAAAAGAACAGGAACATTCTTACTGTTCAATCTAATTTCTTGTATCATCTCTATGACGTCATCAATTTCACGTGAAATTAGTATAAAGTTACATTAAAAGGGGGATTCTGGTTTTTTAAATGACACATGAACTCAATAGATTTAAATCATTGGAAAATGTGTGGTTTTAGCTCCAAGCTCTATCACTCTATACATCCTATAAAACTCTCTGTTGAGTAAGTCACTATGATGTATTTCTCTGGAAATGTTTCTTCAGTAACGTGGAGCTATCTCAGAACAAATTGTTTTGTTCTGTTTTTTTCTCAAATAAATTTTTCCCCTCCAAGGACAACTTCACAGCCTTTAATCACAAAAAAACCCCTAGAAATGCCTGTATTAGTTTTTTAATGTCAGTACAACCTACTGAAAAAATCAGACTCATCTTCCCTGCTGCAAAGTGTGGAGGGGACAACCAAAAACAAGCACACACAGGAAAGTATTTTCTCTCCATACCCATGCACATAGTCTGATCTTGGGATGCCTTGAAACCATTGTGACATATGCACTGGTAGCTTCCCTGCATGTCCACACACAGGCCATGACTGCAAACGTTAGGAATTTCCAGACATTCATTGCGATCTATAACAAAAACACAAAACAGATGGTGCACGCTATTGACCTCCATTATATCCTCGTTTTACATAAATAATGTTTTTACAATCTGTTGTTATGATTAAAACCAGATTCAAAACTATCTGTAAGCAAATCTGAATCGTAAGAGAGCTTAATTTTACAGGAAGTGCTTGCCTACACACCTTGAGGATAAAACTACTCTCAGGATTTGGGTGATACCTAGAAAATGTCCCTCAAAAACATCACTCTGTCTTTTTCTTTCCTTTTACTGAGAAATGTGGCTATAAATCAAAACAGCAGAATGCACAAGGTAACAGAAAATGAAGGATGCTGAGAGAAACACATGCACACCATTGGTGAGGTAAAAACAGGAGAGAAAAGTCATCTGATTTCTTACCAATGCAGGCACCGTTGGGTGACAGTTTAAAGCCAGCAGCACATTCACAGCGGTAGCTCCCAGGGCTGTTGATACAGTCAGCATTTCTCTGGCAGAGGCTGTCCCCATTGCTGCACTCATCAATGTCTGAAAAACCAAGAGTCCAGGCGTCAGAAACCACCCCTGCCTCAGATTTACTCACTGTCTGTCTGTGCGAGAGGAAACCTCAGTCCTACACAAAGCTCCAGCAGCCTGACCTCCAGCCCTGCGTGCTGGGAATGCACACAAAAAGCAAAACCAGCACCATTCACCCGTGTCACCTTTTGGATGAAAGAGGATCCCACAAATCCAACTTACCACGCATCAAAGTCACTCTGGAAATCTGCAACATCTGCCTTAAGCAATTTTTGTATTAAAAAAAAATCTTCCTCTTTGCCTTTAGGCTGAAAAAATAAGTGGCAGAGTTTGCAACTTTTGAGGTTGCACACATTAGCACAAAATTCTTGAACAAATGACAAATCTCCTGCTGGCTTTACAACACACAAAACTTTATCAGTTTCTATGAGTATCTCTGCCTCTAAAACTGTAGCAGAAGAGACACAAGTTGGAAAAAAATCCAAGATACTTTTTTTGAGAAGTTCTAAGAACAAAAATTAAATTTTCTCCCTAAAATAAACAAAACAAAAGCATTAACTACCTATTTAGGGCTTTACAGAAAACAAATTTTATTAGGTGCTTGTGCAGCAGTAATAAAGACAAGCACTTAAACTGATTTATAACCTCGAGCCCTACAAAAGCTCACAGTCTGTCTCTTAGATTTTGAAAACCACATGAATTAAATGTTCCCTTTCCCTTTAGGATGAGCTTAAGGGGGCTAAGGAGAAAATAACCAAATTTCAAATCACCTTCACAGACCAGGAGCAGGTCATTGTAGCTGAATCCAGTGGGGCACTCACAGCGGAAGCTGCCAATCTGATTGATGCAAACTCCATTGGCACAGATTCCTGGGATTTCCTTACATTCATCAATGTCTGAAAGGCAGAGGAGCTACTTTTATGTACAGTTCATCATGTCTTTACACGCTGCAAGGATTCTCATTTTCACTGTGTTTAAAAATGAGCTGAGACGTTCCCTTTAATCCACAGAAATTACACACAGGTTACAAAACCACACACATGCCCATTATGACAGAAAATGGCACGTGAAGTTCAGGAAGTGATCAAAACAGAGCTACACTAAATACTGGCCAAGATGCAAAACTCACAATCCTGCAGAGAAGCTCCACAGTATTTTTGAAGGCAAAGCTTTTTAACTTATTGATTAAAATTCAAAATCATGAACTCGAATGGTGGCACACAACAAAATGTAGAAGTTAAAAACAAAAAGGAAACATTTTACATAAAAATTGGTTGCAATTTGTGTCACCACTGTAACTCCAAAACGAAATGTAACCACTTTAAGATATGAAATGCTTATTTTAGTTAACATTATGCAGGCACAAAAACATTATGCAAAACAATTTTAGGACAAAATAAAGAGTGGTGAAACTTACCAACAGCTTTTCCAGTATGGATGTCAAAAGTGAAGCCAGGAATATTTCCACATAGGCTCTTGAATTCAACTAGAGCAAAATATAGAGCAGTGCATTTTCAGGGAATGCATAAATCTCCCAAGAGCTAACCACAGTCTTCTCAGCAACTTCAGAGCTGTTTTAAGCCAAATCTACTCAGGAGAGCAATTGCCTCTTCTATAGCTTGTATTGAAAACTCAGACTGCCATTAAACTAATGCAAATTGAAATAGCAACATACTTTCCTCAAATCTTTGCAGATTTTGGCACATGAGTAAATATCTGATTTGAGAATGCAGTCATACAATCAGGTTTTGGTTTTGTTTTGTTTGGTTGGTTTTTTTAACAGAAGTCCTTAAGGTTTATTCCTGTTTTCTAAGCATCAAATATGAGAAATAAATATAATTTACCAGTACCTACGCTCCTTTTACAATACTGTCTATTTTATTTTCTGTGGAATTACTGCAGATCAGTTCCTCTGAACTGTTCAGCAGAATGGAGACTGCTCTTTAAAAAGAGATGCTCCAAAAGCCCCACATTTTTTTTTAATATGCTCCTTCTATGTCCTCTTTTTGCATTGGCAGAGTAGGAAATGCTTGGTGTGTAAAATAAATTAACCTACACTTCTCTAGGAAAGGTGTTTGAAATTGAGTGGGTTTGGAAAATACAGAGAAAAATTTCTAGCATGGATTCTACTAATTTTTGCAGATGAGGTTTTAGCGGCAGAACAGTGCTCTCCAGGCAAAAAGTTATTACACATTTACGGCAATAATTTTGTATCTAGGTAGAAATATAAAAAATGAGAGGCCTACAACTATAAGCATGTCAAAACTGCATAATACTACCAGAGGAATGTGTACCTGTTGGAGGGAAATGAAGCAATTCCAGTGTGAAGACACAACCAGTTTGAATGAGCAGTTTGCAAACAAAAACCATGCAGCCACTATTCAGCACCTTTTTAGATCCTATCAGCATTCACATTATCCAGAAAGAGTATGTTTCAATATTCAGTTTCCAAACTACAGCCAAGGAAGCATTTCAAGGTGTGTGGCAGGTTATTTCTACATTCAGGGCATTAGGTTAATGTGAAATATCCTTCAAGAAAGTGAGTAACACTTATAAAAACATCCGATTTGACATAAAATTCAAAGGGTTTCTGGAAGTTTAGTATCTGGAGACCTCCATGAGTGCTTGGTCCACTGCTGGTGCTGCTGAGGACTTACAGGAAACCTCTTTACCCAACATAAGGAAGAGTATAGAGCCTGCCTTTGATTTGTCTCTAAACCTGAAATGCTGACAAATTATTCTGGCACCAAAACCTGAAAAGACAAAGAGCTCCTTCTGTATTCTTACAAGTACTGCTCTTTAATCTGGAGCAGTTATAGTCTTTACTGGCTGTAGTTTCAGTTTATTGTCATCTACATTTTAATGGCAGCTCCTCAGCAGCACATGATTCTGAAAAGTTTAACTACCATTATAAACTGAATAATTCTTGCCTCCTTTACACCAAACATCCCCAGTTTTAGAAAATTTAGTTAAGCACTGCTCAGAATGATATTTGGCAAAATCTTTTTCCCACATTCAGACATACTTGGTCATTTCTCTAAGCCAAGCAGGATCCAGTGTATCTGAACATCAGCATTTTCTACTTTCTTCTGTCCTACTCTTTAATGTCTGCTTAATGTTCACCCAGATTATTCTTGCAGTGCAGGGTAAAGGGCTACAGAGCTGTCTCCCGTAGTGCTTTACCATCCAGCAATTTACTGCCCTTCCATAGATACATCTTTAATACATGCTACTATAATAATACACTAATATATTTTACATACTGCTTATGTGTAAAATTTGAGGCTTAGCAACTTAGCTCTTTTCTGCAAGGAGATTTATGCCATTTACTGCTGTTAGTCAGCCTGTGAGTAAATATCCCAGAAAAAAACAGAGCCCTGTGCTCACTACCCTGTCCTAGTGGGACACTAGGATCACCTGTGTGATCACCTACTTCCGTAATAAAACACATCAGGTCTGGGAGGATGAGGAACGATCCTCCAAGGATTGCAGAACCTCTTTAGATCTATTATGCTACCTCCATGTTTCATGAATTTCAGTGAACTCAGCTTTTCATACTTTTTTCCCCAGTCTTTACTGTGGAGAGAAAGGGTATATAATTAGGTAAGGATTGTAAGAAAATGTCTTTATACAAATTGCCAAAATGCCCACATAAAAGCATGCCAGAGATTTACCTTCTGGAAGCTTGGCTTTGCATCAGTGACTTTTAAAAATATTTCAAAACCGCATATACTTATAACTATACAGTATTTTAGGACAAAAAGATCTGTCACATAACAGGAAAAAAACTGAGATCAGGCACTCCTGAATTTACCAAACCATGGAAGAGTTCTGTACATTCTTCATTACCTTGTAACAGTGAAGCAGCTTTCTACCCTTCTTTGGGTAAAAAACCTAACAAAAAAGGACTATTATTTCTGGTTAAAGTCTGTATGCTAATAGTTATGATCTGCATAATGTGTAAAACAAAACAAAACAGTCTTTACTACTTAAAGTCACCAAACAGAGACTGATTGCTAAGAATAAACAGAGAAAAAAGGAAGAAAGAGCTCTGTTCACCAAGGGAAAAAAGGCAAATGCATGGCCATGTGAAGTTCACTTGCAATCCTCATCAGGGCAGAATAATGCTCTTTATGAGCCACTGGGCTCAGTCTGGTGACGTGGGTAAGGTCAGTGTGCCCCAACCCCTGTCTGTGATGTGCAGCCCTCACCCAGATTGCAAAACAACTGATTATAGAACACAAGTGCAGCTATTCAACCATTTCCACTTGGAAGTTGTGTTCGATCCCCCCCACAATCCCTTTTCATGGTGAAAAAGGTCCAACCATGCCTGCAAAAACAGTAAAGTCATTTAGAAAAGCTAACAATGCAACGCTGAAATATTTCAGAAAATATTTGAACCTCATAACTAATGCTTGCACAATACCAAGCAATTTTGGCTTTAACAAATCATTAAAAGCTGCAGGAGTTTTTGAGAATTTGAGTGTCAGACATCTAAAAGGAGAATTCTTTATTCCACCCAAGAGCATTAATTGCATGAATCCCTGCCAGCAGTTTGCTGTACTCTTCTCATCATGTTGTCACCATGGTGACAATTTTATGACATTTAGATAAATGACTATGGGAAAGAATTTCATGAGCTCTCTGTGGTAGCAAACATGTATTTCCCCTCTCAAGCTTATTTCCATTTCCCATTCCTGACTGCTAGGAGCATTCCTTCATTCTCCCTCCTCCTATTTAAGAAGGAAAAGGAAAAGGCAGTTTTCTCTTCTTTTCAGTCCTATTTTCCTCCTCTTTACTGTGAGGGAAAATCTTTCTTAAATTATCTGTTGTTTACCTCAAATCACCAGGATAAACCACTTTGAATGGAAGTAATGAATTCTTCACACTAAAATCATAAATGACATTAAAATCATAGCACCAGAGGCATAGATTAGGTGACACTAAACCAGTAAACCTGGGGCAAGTACATTAAACAACAAACTGTGTTTGTACAAAACAGGCACATGAATTTTTTAGTTTTATCTAAGCATCTTTTTTCTTTTTTTCAAATGGATGCCTTTTTTCTTTTTTCAGTGGATGTGGTTTCCCTCTGAGTTAGTGATTCTCCCACCAATGACTTTTCTGAGTTGAGCTTTCAGGGATGTCTTATTCAACGAAAACAATTCCCTAAAGACTGACTAAAACCAAACTGTTCTTTATTATTTTCACCTCCATTTATGGAAGAGAATTTTTTACTTCCTGTTGCAATGCCACACTTTTACTGGGCAATTTTTCAAGTTCAGTTACCTTCAGCAGAGGAAATGTAAATGCAACCAAGCAGATCATGGATCAAACACGAGACAGCTGAAAAACCTAAAAAGGCTTCCTACACTCAGTACAAAACCCATTTTTGATGTTCTGACAGACTAGGACTACCAGGATAAACGTGTCTCCAACTACCAAGAACTAAAAATTACACTCTCCTAAATTAATTATCCTGGAGGACAGACTAGACAGGAGGTATCTCTGGTCAGCCAGTATCTTCAACACCAGTATTACTGCTCAGTAAAAGTTCTTTTGGGATGAAATGTTAACTTTAGCTAATAGGTCAAAGCAGCAGATAAGCAAAGAAAGTAACAAAATGGGGTGACCACAGGAGGCTTTACCTGTTCCTGGAGCTGGACACGGCTCACAAGGTTTGTTCCAGGCTTTCCCAATATTGTATGTGCAGCAGCACATCCTTTTGGTCACATTGAAGGGCAGTTCATTCTCACAGGAGGTTCCATTATAGCTTCTGTAGCAAAAGCTTTTCCTCATGTCTGGATGTGAGAAAAGAAGCACTTATGAAGTAACCAACATTATGATAATTGTGATATTATGTAAATATCAACCCCCTACCAAATCAGACAAGATTCATTAACTCATTTTTCTGAATGCAACATAAACACAGGCATTAAAAAAATAATTTAAGGATTGATGTAATCCACAGTCTTTGTTTCAGACTTGTGTGACATATTTTGTCTTCATTTAAAGACACAAGGGGGAAAAAGACAAACTTCTAAGAAATCATAAACGCAGTGTAAATACTCAACAGATACATTTATATGGTAAACCCCACCATTTAGGAGTGATCAGCTGAAATAAACCAGTGAACAGTGAGCCCTGTTAGGGAGTAAGAGGCCCTAAATGCTGCAGGCCAATCACAGGGATCTCTTTTTTGACAACATGACACCAGCTGGGAGCTAAAAATAATCAAAATAAACACAAAGCACAGGGTCTGGGCCTCAAACAGCCTGATAATCTCCTAGTAAAGATGACATTTTGCATACCCATGCAGTTGTGTCCTCCGTTCACCTGCATATATTCAGGTGGGCAAATGCAGGTGTAGTTCCCCAAGGTGTTGTAGCAGGTGCCAGGACCACAGACACCAGGGTGTGCAACACACTCATCAATATCTAGAAAACAAGAAAAAACACTCCAGTTAACGAGGGAGAGGAGGTCCAAGGCCAAGCAAATATTTCTGAGAAATACAACCATAATAAACCAAACTAAGATAACAAAAATCCTTCATTTAAAGAATTGCTTGAAAAATACAGCTCTGATTTTAGCCTCTAAGTTTAGGCTTAGTTCTCTTAAGTGCCAGACAACATACTGAATAAACTCTAAGTTCTTAACTTGCCACTGAAATCAACTTCACAAAAGACATTCACACCTTCTTCTCAGAGCAGGGTTAGTCACTGTTTAGGGTCAATTTACAATTTTGGTTTTTAACAGTTACAAAAAAATCTCAAACACAAAAGGAAAACCAGCATGAACTTTATTTCATATTGAGTAAATTAAACTGGTACTCTCACATCCAAAAATGCAGAGAGCATCATAAAACTTGCAGGATAAGAAGCAAGAAATCATTAATAAACCCTCAGTCTGCTGAATACACATGGCTGAGGTCCAATATCTAAAATAAACATTAATATATTGAAGTGTTCCATTTCAAGCTTTGTACTAATTGTATCACTGGTGCCAAAGATAATGATTTTAGGGAATACTCTAGGTAAGGGTGGGGTGTACCATGCCCACTTATGGATTTAAGGCTAAAAAGTAGTGGTTTTCATAATAACTGCACTGTGAGAGAGAAAGAGGCTTTAAAGGACCCAACCTTCACAGATTCTTGTCTCTTCACTGAGGTAGTAACCTTTTGGGCATTCACACTGGAAGCTGCCAAAAGTGTTGATGCAATTTCCACCTTGGCAGAGACCTGGCAGCTCCTGACATTCATCAATGTCTGAAAACAGAGGGGGAAAAAAAAAAAAAAACAACAACTCACCATATTTTCATTCCGCAATGAAAAGAAAGAAGAGAATTTAAGTACTGCCCTGAAAGTCTGCCAACTAGTAGCTTTGAACTGTCATGTGCGGTTTTTTGGGTTTTTTTGGTTTTTTTTTGATTCTAAATTGCTCTCCAGGAATGCATGGATAAGATGCTCATTCTCTTTCATTCAAACAGCCCTTAAGGAGCACTTTCAGCTTGTTAAGCCCAATGTTCCATTGCTGTTTACAGCATTTTGGCATCTAATTCCTCACTTCTGCCCATTTATTGGAACCAGAGCTGCTTTGCCTGATGAATATTTCCTGACATTTGCACTTTCTGCTGATGAGCTGTAATTTTCATAAATAACTTATCCTTCAGGGCCCAATTTTGAAATCCAGTTAAAGTAAGGAAGCACACAAAAGGTATGCACCAGATTGTTTTCCTACTGCAATGGTGCAGTATGAGAATAAGTATATTCTTCAATATTCTTTTGCTGTGTGCTTTTTCATGTTGTTTCCCAATTCACATAAACAATTGTATTAGCTTTGCACTAAATATAATGATTTTTGAAAAAATGCAGTTCCTCTTCAAAGATGACCCCTTTATTATTATTATATCAATCATCACAGTAATTTATGAGAAACTCACCCTCTAAAATAATAGTGATGGGATTTGGTCTGAATCCTTCTCCCCCTGGACAGAGAGTATTGTATTCAGCTAAAGTAAAATATAACAAGAGACATGTCAGTCTCATAAAAAATAAAATTATGACAACAGAATCATAAAATATCACTTGTGTTTTTAATGGCTGCTCTTCCCTACAGTCATTTGGTTTCTACTTTTTTTGACCTATTCACAGTAAATAAAACATGTGCATTAGATTAACAGAAAACCAATGTAAGATGCGGACTTATGCTGTATTTTATTACCATAATTCAGATACTCTTGAGGCAAGCACAATATTGATTTTTCCATACTGTGTCCTTACAGAGGTACATAATTTCTGTTTTGATTAGTTCTTTAATATGAAATGTCAGTATGCCACTGATAAAGGTAAGTGTCAAACTTGTAATTCCCATTGTTATGTAAAGAAAACATACTTGACATTTGTGTTGCATTATTCATTGAAGACCTTCAAAGTTGTAGAAAGCTGATAACTATCATCAAGGAATAGTTTTTAAAGTACTCAAGAGCAACTTAGACATAAATAATAGCAGTTATCAACAATCTGCTTTGGAGAATAAGGAAGCCCTTCAAATTAAAGCCATTATTTGAGTTCTAAACATAATTAATTTATTTCCTTACCAGCTTGGAGCTGCTGAGCGTGCCCAGCAGATACATGCACTCTATTTTATTCTTATCTGTAAAGTTCTTAATTAATTTTTTTTTTTAAATGGGAAAAAAGAGCAAAATAAAATGCCCAACACCACCTAAAGTATCACCTGGCCCGGTGGGAAGTGCCTCCTAAAGGCAGCATTGATTTATTAGTGTGAGAACAGGCACCAAGTCAGTTACAGAAGACTAAAGGTCAGGTCTGTGATGCTCAGGTCCACAGCCCTGCTCCCTCTGACAGAGAAATTTGACTCGAATGACCAATGTACAGCCACACAGGAAAAGACTGTAAATTCCTTTTCCACCCCTCCTGAAATAAGGCAGCACCAGGAGAAGGTGAGGACGTGTCCTTACTGCTGTTGACAGGGGGACAGGTCTCACAGGGGTTCCCCCAGGCCTTTCCCAGCGAGCAGCAGCACGAGGAGCGAGTGACTCCAACCCCAATCTCAGTGTTGCAGGACAGGCCCCCGTCCCCTCTTGGCCCAAACTTCAGGTAGCAGCTGCCCACACGGTTATCTGTGTAAAAAACACACAGTGGTTACAGCTGCACACCGAGATCCAGGCAAAGAACTGCAGGCATTCCTCTGCAATTCCATACCTAGAAGGAGGAGCTGAGGTAACATTGTGCTCTTGAGGTCATTGGCACTTCAAGAACATTGATAGTTATTGATGTTGAGAGAGACAACAGTAAAAAACTATATAACAGGATATGCAGAATTGTGGAATCGTTATTTTTCTATCTTATTTGCATAAAAGCAGTGATTTTTGAAGTGATAGTTCAGGAAGCTTTTACTTACCCACACAACCCACTCCAGTAGGATTCAGCTGGAAGTCTGGAGGACAATTACACTCATATCTTCCAGGAGTGTTTACACAAAGACCATTAACACAATTAATGGGATCAGCACATTCATCAATATCTAAAACAGCAAAATCCACATTCATAAATCTGCTCACTGGACAGAAAAGAATAATTTTACTTCCTAGGACAACTTAGAAAGTTTCAAATGCAAGTGAATTTCAGCTGAAACTGAAGTAGAGTCTTAAAAATAATTCACCAAATGACTACAAATAAACCTTGTTCCTTTTCATATTTAAGAAGCCACCCTTTTTGCTGATGTATTTCTGAAAAGCAATGACTTACCTGTGCAATTTCCCCCAGTTCTATCCAGTTCATAGCCATCATCACAGATACAACGAAACATTCCTGGGAGATTATTGCAGGTGCCAAACACACAAATATTCTGGAAGGAGCATTCATCTGTGTCTGAAGGAATGTATTAAAATCAGAAAGTTACATAGCTTTACTGCATTATTGTTATTATTATTGCTGTTGTTGTTACTATGTGTCACAGCACCATAAAAGCAAAAGGGGACATATGCAAAATATTTTAAAAACTAACAATTTTTGAGTTTAGGTAGAATATTACACAAAATTTCTATTTGTGAATTTGTATTTGTAAAGAAAGTGTAATAAGAGAAATGAGAGTGTATAGGCATCAAAAGTCCTATGTCCTTGGAGGAAGAATACAGGGAAAATAGGAAGAATATAGGAAGTATAAGAATTATCTATGATTTTCTCAAGCCCACATTGAAATACTTATGTAGTAACTACATACAGATGAGCTAAAATGCATCTAAAGGACTGCACGCTCAGTAAATTGAAGATGAAATCAAGCTGAAAGACACTGACAGAAAATTGGATGATTTTGTCAGCTGCAGTGTAGAAAGGAGATGAACACTGACACCACGGACTGCAAAGCCATGGCTTTGGGCACAAACTGTGAAAGGCTTCTGAGCTGAAAGTAAGTGGGATAGGAGTGGAAAAAAAAAACCCTTCCATGTCCTGTCAGACAGCAGGACTTTTTAAGTTGCCAGAATAAAGCAGCTGTGGAAAAGGCAAATGCTGTCCTGGCACGTATTAGTGAATTATTTTTAGCACAGTCAGGGAAGTGGAAAGCATTAATATCATTTTACAAAGCACAGCCAAATCTTAATTTGAAATCCTGAGTACAGTGCTCTGTTGATGAACTAATATTGCACAAGATGTGCAAAAGGGGTATTAAAATTATTACAGTAATAAAATACCTACTTTTAGCCTGACTGGATTACCTCAGCCAGAGGCAGAGAAGTGATAAAATGCCTCTTTATAGTAATATATGAGAAAGGTTAAATTCTGAGGACCATTTGAGAGCCACATTTTCTAGGGAAAATGAATACTCAACATCCAAAAGTCCTGACTCAATTTCATCTGGAAAATAAAATTTCTAAATACCCTGGAGTACAGCCATGGAATGACCTCCAAATCAGGTCATTGAGAAGCTAATGTACTGACATCTCAAGAGACTTCTGAAGAAAGTGGATTAATAATTTTTATTTCACCATATCAAAACTGGATTTTACCTCTTGATTGTAGAAATCAGCAAAGGACTCTGCTTACCATAGTACTGATTAATATATAAACCTCAAAATGAGAGAAATAAAAGCTAACTTTTAAGAATTCATCACCCAGATATTTTAGTTCTCCAACAGCACAATTTAATCAATGGAATGCTTTCAGATCTCTGCTGTAATCACAGTAACATATTAAGCATTTCTCCAAAATCCTTCACTTGTTGGACCCAAATCCTTCAACACACTGACCCAAAATTTAGAATTACATTGTTTTTCAAAATATTGGTTGGCTGGAAGAGATTGGATCTATTAGGGGATTTTTATTAGAACACTGGCACCACTGTAATACAATGCTTACCATATGAGCTGCACGAAGAAATTCAGTAAAGATGACTGACAATACTTGATAATGATTAACAAACCTGACTGTGGCACAGGTAATTCCTGAGAAGCACCTGAATTATTCTGAAGTCTGATTCATACATGTACACCTGAATGTTGGAACATGCCACGCTCTGGACTGAACCTTAGAGATTAAACTTTGAAACCTGTTTATCGAATCTCACCAAGAATTTCAATTTTCATTATGTGATTTTCACCATTAAATATGAAATAAGTTAAAAGCTTTGGGGCACCAGCTAAAATGTTTTCATTTACTGTAAAGTCATATTAAATAACAACAACAAAAGGTAAAAGAACACAATAGGGAATAGAAGCTGAACTGAATTAGAAAGATAACAGAGGATTTCCCACACACTGTCCAATAGTGACAAAAAGGAATTTCAAAAAAAAAAAAATTACAAAATTGCTGAGGCAAACCTCTGCTCTGGGATTTATGGGTGAAAGCCAGGAAGACATCACAAAAAAGACGAAAGCAACCTCCCAACATAATTCACACTGGAGAAACTCCTTGTACGTGAAGCATGTGGTGCCTTCTCTGCTTCCAGGCTGAGGTCCTGTCGGTTGCTCTTTGCTTCAGAGCAGCCAACCCAAACTCAGAGAGCAGAGCTGAGGCAGCAGCAGCAGCAGCAGCAGCAGCAGCAGCAGCTCACCTTGGCAGGACTTGCTGTCAGGGGCAGGGGTGAAGCCCATCTCGCACTCACAGCGGAAGGCGCCGGGCGCGTTCAGGCACTGCCCGTTTTCACACAGCTCCACATCCTCTGCGCACTCATCAACATCTGTGGAAGACAGGAAAACCTCTCTGGAGCTACAGGTTTCACCGGCAGAAATGCACATAAAATATATCCTGGTGTTCAAAATAATAGCGCTGTTGAGCGCTGAAGGGATAAAACAGAACACTTGTATCCTGAAGTAAATTGAAAGAATGCAGAAAAGCAAACACAGTTTACAAAATTATTCCTTTCACCTTGCCACGATTCCTTACTCCTCGTTTTTTATCAACAGATGAAAAATTTTTTAATTATGTAGGCTTTTAAGATTCAGTTTTGAATAATCTTGACAAAAAAGTTAAATACCTTGGTTAAAAAGTCAAAATTTTGCCTCTTGGTATACATTGCTATGCTATTTTGACAGAAAAGATGTTCAAAAGGCAAATTTTCCTAAATAATACATAGAAAATTATTATCATATTCATTTCAGAAAATATTCTTTGAGGGTGAGGAACATTACAAGTACTGCTTGCACACCACAAATTCTCCTAGTATGACCCAAAAGAGCTATAAAATGGCAAGGGAGGGCATTGACCACTGCAGTCATCATAAGAAGTGATAATTTTGTGAGGTATTGTTATGATTGTCCAAAAAAGATTTTACATGCTTTCTTCATTTTATTAGTCCATAATTAGCATGACATCCAATTTTTAGAGAAACCCAGAAGCTCAATATAGGAATAAAACATTTTGCTCATGAACCAAAAACCTGAAATACAAAAACCACACCACATTTGAAGGTCTTTATTATTAAATAAAAAACTTCACACTACTAATCAGAAAATGTAATTTCTAAGTTTTAAATTATTTTTTGTTTGTAATTAGCCAATATTGAATATATTCACAGCATTTTCTTGGTATTTTACTATGATTAGGATGCATTCTCAGACCTAAATATAGTGACCAAATACAGGATGTGTGTAAAGTTGAGAGCAGAGATAATGTTGTATCTCCACCCTGTAAGTGATAAAGATCAGAGTAACCCAAGACACAGTAATTAATATTTAATACAAAATCTCTATACTTGATATAATACATATCAGTTTGAGTCACTTGCTGTGTTAATAACAATGTCCATTCTCACCTACAAATTTAAACAGAGATCATGGGCAATGTTTTTTAACTGCAGTTTGTTTTTATTTTTAAAAAGTCCTATTTAATAATCACATCCTGTTCTAATAAAAGAGTGATGGGAAAATAGATGATGCTAGAGGAACTGTAATAGAGCTGGCATTTGGTGCTCTTGACTAGAGGCACTGCTGCAGCCAGGACATGCATATTCAAAATAATTGGCATGAAGATGAGGAGGAGGAAGAAGCAGCAGGAATTTCCCCTAAAAATGGACCTGGTGCATCCAACTGGGACACAAATCAAAGAACAATCGGATGCCTCTGACACCATTTCTTACACAGGACACACAGGGACCATCTTGATCATAAATTACATTTTCACATTCATCGTCTTTGGGCTCTGTGGGCTTAGGTCTAATTCACAAAGGTTCCACACAAGAGAAGAGCCACCAGGGACAAGTCAGGTGTCACCAAACCCCTTACCAGAGCAGGTGAAGCCATCTCCAGTGAATCCCTCTGCACAGGCACAGTGGTAGGAGCCCGGGCTGTTCACACACTGGGCGTTGGCGCTGCACCGCTGGGTCCCGTTGGAGCACTCATCAAGATCTGCACATCGGGGTCAAAAAGTGCAGGCAGCAGCACAGCAATTAGTAAACTGGCTGGTAATTGACTGCCAAGATAATCAGCAGCACTGCAAACTTGATTTATGTCTCCATAAATACATATATTTAGTATTAGATGATACAGGGTTAATCTATAGTGACTCCATTTTAATACGTCTTCCTTTAAATGACAGCAGGTGGGACTGGGGAAAATGTTTCGGAGTAACAGATGGAATTCAGCTGGCTCATTACTTGGATATAAATGTCCTGTTAATGAGCTTACAGTTAAAATTAGTTTTAAAAAAAAAAAAACTGAACCAAAGAAATGCAGCGAGGTAAAAAACTGCCACTTATTTAGGAAGTCTCCTCAAGTAATAGAAGAAATTGAAAACAATGAAACCCCATGAGAGTTGATGCAAGCGATTTACTTGGATGTTAATATGTATGGAAAAAAAAGAAAAAAGAAAAGAAAGAAGAAAAAAAAGAAAAAAAAAAGAAGAAAAAAAGAGGAAAAAAGAAGAAAAAAAGAAGAAAAAAGAAGAAAAAAGAAGAAATCTCATAATAAGGTAATTTTTTTAGCAGATCACATCAATTAAGCCTTATCTTCCATAGATCCAAAATGTTCTGAAAACAAAAAGCAAGTATTACAATCTTTTACCCATCAAACTGAAACATGAAGGCATGGGGACACACAGAACTACAGCAGCCCAGCAAATGCAGATACAGGTTTCCCACCCCTCCAGTCCCAATCTGGTTTATATCAGGTCTATAAATCAGATACATTACAAGACATTTACTAAAAAATGTTTTAAGGACTGGAAATATCTGACAGGAAACAACAGAACGAATCTATTTAATTTCTGGGTTTGGTTGGTTTTTTTTTTTTTTTGCATATTCTAGTAGCAGTTGTATGTAAACTTTGTAAAATATGTAGTTAATTTGGAAAGATGTTACAGCATCAAATTTCTGAGATAGTAGATCTTTTTTTTTTCCCCTTAAAAAACCAGATCTGTGAAACATAAGAATCTTTCATACCCATCTATCCACAGGCTACAGCACACAGAAGAATAATTCTTTGTTTCCAATGGACTAATCACACAGTCACATTACATGCTTTCAGAAAAAAAGAAAAAAAAAGAGTGGGGAGACAGAGGAAAAAAAAAAATCTTTGTTTTCCATGTACTTACCAATACACTTAATGCCATTTCCAACCCAACCTTCTTTGCAGCTGCATTTAAAACTTCCTGGCACGTTGACACACGAGGCATGCATGTCACAGTTGTGAGCTGCAATTTCACACTCATTCACATCTACGAGCACAAAACAAACTATCAGTATTTGCATCAGAATATTAAAAATTCTGTTCCTTTTACATATTTCCACTGTGAGGGTTCGCAGCCCTTTAAAAAACAAATGTTAAAGAACTTAGAATAATTCAAGCAAGCTATTTCGTATTCTGCATTAGTAAAAAGGAGTGACAATTGCATTTTATTTTTGCTCTTTGTTTGCAAACATGACAATCAGTCCACTTTCCTACAACTGCTTCTCAGCATTAAATTAACACTCTTTTCCAGAAATATGAAATATGCTGATCTTTTTACGTCTAAAACTGGGATGAGGGCTTTGCGTGCACAGCCACCTTTCAGTCATAAAAATAATTATACACCCATGGCTGTAGTAGTTATAGAACAGATTCCTAAACACAAAATTGCAGGAGACATTCTGTCAGCTTCTTTTGGATGAGCCTGGATTCTTGAGAGCATGCAGAAGAAAAGGTACTGCTCAAATATCACAGAACTCATAGAGTGATTATGAGTGACTACAGAACTTTAAAAACTGTTGGCAAAGGTTGAAGGATTTTTAAACTTTTTTTCCCCCCTCCTGTTCTTTCCTTAGACCACATGGCCATCCTCCTGCAGCTTGAGTTGAGATGAGTTCATCCTCCAGGTACATGTGAAAGATGAGCACTGATAAAAAACTTCCAACACAACTGCAGCCCTGCCACCCCAAGCCCAGTTCTGTAACGGGTGCTCACATAACCTGCGCTGCCAAAATCTTTAAAATCAGTTTGCCATGGCCCTCCAGCATTGATACTGGTGAAGGAACACTCCCTTTAAAACTCTGGCACATGCTAGCAGATGTGAAACACTCATATATATACAAATATATTCAGATACCAATCTCTCTCTTGTGTGTGAACACTTGTGCATTCATTTTACCTGGAAGCCAACCAAAGTATGTAACACCTTCACTGGAAATCTGTTTTACCTGTGCACCCTGTGGTTCCTTTCTTGACTGAATACCCAACTTGACAGTGACAAATGAAGGAGCCTTTGGTGTTTTCACACTCCCCAAACATGCAGATGTTGGAATTCAAATCACATTCATTCACATCTGTAGGTGATTATAAATTAATTATTAGTTGGACATTACTGTCATTTTGGAACACTTTATTTCAGGTGAAAATACCTGCTATATGAGGTTGTAATATATTTCAGCTATTCCACTCTGTAAATTCCCTAAAACAAGTAAGGATAAATGTGTAGTCCAAATACCACTGTTTTGTGGTAAAACAAATAACATTTGTTTTCACCATTTTTTGGAATGCTAATTAAAGGAATATGAAGCAAACTTTTTCTTACAAGAATCACTTAAAATTATTTTCTTAAAACATATTTGTGCTCATAATAATTTTCTTCCAATGAACAATTTTTGAAGTGCCCACTTCTGAGCGCCTCATCTGATCCCTTCTCAGTACACATGTTCCATTATAGTAAAATCACACCAATGTTTTTTAACTATAGGATCTGGTTCATTGTTAAGGAGTTACCAATAAGCATACAGATTATTTTTTTCATAGTATGCATAATTTCAATATGCACTTTCAAGGATGCAGTAGAAAGAACAGAAAGAAAAAGCTGCAGAATCTTCAAGACTTACACTAAATTTGGCAGCACACAGCTACTTACCAACACAAGCTTTCATGTCTATAGAAACCATAAATCCATCATAACAGAGACAGCGATATTCCCCTGGGATATTGGAACACTGCCCACCATCACAGATATCTGGATTGTTTTCACATTCATCAATATCTGAGGAGGGGAAAAAAAAAAACCCAACCGATAATTCTGTCACTCTGGCATGGATAGGCTGAAACACCCCCTTGATTTTGGCTGCAAGATAATGATGCTGGAGCTTTTCAGGTGTAAAAACCTACCTGCACAGGTCCTGACATCTGGCATCAGAGCATAGCCATCACTGCAGCTGCACTCATAGCTGCCCTCTGAGTTAGTGCAGTGGGTGTCACAGCCTCCATTCATTATCATACACTCATCAATATCTGGGGAGGCAACATTGGTAGCAGTAAGTCTACTTCTTCAAGAAAAACATCGTATTCCCTTTACATTTTACATAAAGAAGTTCACCAGTGGCTCCATTCTGGATTTTTACTCTCATTTTACTGCCTCTGATTTATATTTGGTTCGTTTTTCCCTCTTTTAACTGCTTTTTCATCTGTGGGAGCAAGCTGCTTAGTTAAACGTTGGTTTTGCTCCTGCGTATTGCTAGGGGTGTGTAAAAAAGCTCAAGAAAAAAAGTTTGGAAAGGAAAAAAAAAGGAAATGCTGAGAAACATAAAGCTTGAAATGTGGCACAAATTTAAATTTGAAATTTTGTAAAAAAAGAACCATAACAAGCAAATAGAAAACCCTCTCAGTACTGCTGCTCTCCTTTGCAAGGAGTTGATGTGCTGGGCACTACATAATTCAGTATTATTGTAGTGAAGGATTAAAGAGATGCACATGATAAGGAGAAAAAAGTGAAAGATAGACCATCAATGCATAGAGCTTTTCTTGCTTGATCAAGAAACCTTTTTCTTATTGTTAGCTCAAACATCTGATTTTAATGGAGCAGTACAGGAAGCATAATTTCAAAGTATTCTGCAGAGTTCACTTCAGGAACCACATTTTTATACCTTCCTTATATTCCTTTATACTTCTGTATGCTCACAATAGCCCATGATAAGCGTCAAACCACACGAGAAAACAGCCCTGCTGATTTCCAAAAGGAAGGTGTAAAGTTAAATAAAAGCAAGGACAGGTGGAACAATGCAGCTGAAGCACAAAATCCCAGGTGCAGGTGCCCAGCACTTGCCTGTGCATCCCTGTCTGTCAGGAGTGGGCTGGTACCCAGAGTCACAGAAGCACTGGTAGGTCCCAACCATGTTCACACACTTGCCATTTCTGCAGAGACTGTCACTCAACGAGCACTCGTTCACATCTGGGGAAGAATCATTCAGATCAGTTGCAATTCAGGATATTTAACAGCTTAAACAGCTCAGGTTCCAGGCAGAATGAGAAGTAATATTGCAAACTGGTGGCTGTCAGGTTTGTTAAATTTCTTTCTTGTTCTTGGCATGCTCCAGTTCAAGGAATGGAGTTCTGCACACCATGTTTGTGTCCAAAGATTTGACTCTGGTCTGAGAGCATTAATTACAGAGTCTGGGGTGGGCATTAATTACCAAGTCTTCTATTTCCCATCAAGAAAATATGCCAAAGAGATAACATGCTTATTTTTTGGCTTTTTCTTTCTTTTTTTTTTTTTTTTCTTCATCGTTTTGGCGGATTATGTGCTAAAAGAAGAGATACATTTTAACACAGGACAACACCTTTTCATGACTGATTAAAGTTGCTCTCATGAGTGGTACAGTCCTTTCAATTGCTAAATAACCCTTAAGAGGCCTGATAAATCACTCCTCTCTGGAGTCAACAGCATTAGTAGCACTGAGGATTTTACAGGCTTCTAGTTTTTTATTTGAAGATACAATTTTTGACATAAAGGAGGAGCACTAATTTGCTTAAGAGATTCCTGAGACCCCACCTTTGCCAGGGACTGACCATTCCTCCAACTAAAGATTATTCTCCTGAGTTGAAACTCACCCAAGCATTCCTCCTGGGATGGTGACAGCTCATGGCCCAGGGGACAGTCACAGTGAAAGCTCCCCTCAGTGTTCACACAGGTGCCACCTCTGCACAGCAGAGGGTCGCGCTCACACTCATCTATGTCTGCAAAGAAACCACCATGTGCAGGTATAAAATGGGCATATAAAATAAGGGGCAACAAAGAGAAAAGCAATTCCCAGGGCCTACAAAATAAAAGGATGGTTGTATGGTGTTGCTCTTCTATTCAGGCTGCACAAGAGAGCAAACCAAAAATTATATATCATTATTAACTCTAAAGATGGGTATTTTTCCTCTCAAGAAATCCAAACATTCATCATTTAACATTAGATATTCAAGAAAACATGGAACACAAGAAGACAGCAAATTTTTGGATATTGCCCTTTAGAATAATGTATTAATCTGATGCATATATATTTTGAAATTGCTTAAGGCAATCAAACACTTGTTCACATGTGCACTGAAATTCTTCCCTGTGGATGCAGTTATGGTGGGTGCTTGTGTATCAATTTTTACCTAAATGGCTCCTCAGTTTGGTAACTCCTGTGTATGCCATGGTGTGGCTGGGAAATATTCTGGCTACAGCTCATAAAGGCAAACTGAATATTTGACTCACAAAACTGATACAACCAGCTAACACTACAGGTGCGGATGGAGAGAAATACAAACAGAAGATGTTCAAGGTGGAGGATTCACTCACACTTCTGGACTCCCAGGAAAGTCTAAAAGCATCACAATTTGCAGGAAAACGAAAAAAGGTGACAGAACTTTAAGTCTAGACTTTTCAGGGTGGCTAGACACCTTTTTGTTGTCTCCAGACCTATTTTTACAACTTTAAACAGATTAAAGAGATGTAATTTTTTTTCAGGAAATGATATGAGAATTTCTTCAGTCCTAGAAGAAGCAAGGAAAAGGGATTGACACTGCTTTTGAAACTCCAGCTTTCTATTCCTAGCTTTACCAAGTATTTGGGAACCCCATTAGCAGTTTTTAAATGAATTGTATGAAGAGCTGCTGCTATCCTAAAATCTCTGTACAGAATAAGTGTCTCTTAAGGGTATAAATAATGAGCATACAGAACAAGCAAGGCTATATACTTAATTCAGTTATCTGTCTCTATAAACTGCGTATCTGACTCATTTGCTCATGAAGCCACAATAATGACACATCTGAAGTGCTCAGCTCAGATCACAGCCAGGCTTTGCACAGCAAATGGAGACTCCAGGGGATCCTGGCAACACTTACCCATGCAGTTCTTCATCATCATAAATCCACTTTCGTAGCCATCAAAGCACTCACACTCAAAGCTGCCAGGAGTGTTGACACAAGTGCCACTTCCACACAAGTCTGGGGATATCCTGCACTCATCAATGTCTGTTACAAAGCAGTGGAGTGGTTAGAAAAATCAAACTGAGTTTAAGGT
Source organism: Agelaius tricolor (assembly GCF_023055355.1). Classification (NCBI taxonomy): domain Eukaryota; kingdom Metazoa; phylum Chordata; class Aves; order Passeriformes; family Icteridae; genus Agelaius; species Agelaius tricolor. Next base: position 632,128 of record NW_027269304.1, read on the forward strand.
TATCCTGCTTTTCACAGAAAAAAAATGTCACTGTAAATTAAGCCTACAGAAACCATATACAGTATGCAAATCAACAGAGAAAAAAAAATTTACTTACAGAAACATCTGAGACAGATAATGAAAGACTTGTAAGGCTGGGTCTTGAGAGCTCTCAGGCTATAGCAAATTATGTAACAAGTTTGCTTCTATTAAGTGCAATGTAAGGTTAGATTCTTAAGGAAATAACTAAGTGTAAGACATTCCAAGATGCCATTCTTACAGAGGCAGGAACTGACTCCATTACTACAATGCCATTGATTATAATTTGATTATTATGAAGATATTTTTCCAGTAATAGCATTATAAGTTTACATACACCCTTTCCATTAGGAATTAGCTCCTATCAATACCAGATTTACAGTTCACTGGTTCTCTTGTTAGTTAAGTTTGAATGAAACCTACTACAGAAAACAAGAGCAGAAAAGACAGAAGAGCTCTTTTTAAATCACACTGGTAGTGAGTCAGAAATCTAAAGGGGAATTTTAACGTGGATATGATCCAGTGAAACAGGTAAGTGTTGCAGGAGAGGACTTTGTGTCATTGCCCACAGACAGGTTTCTGCTGTCACCAAGTCCTCACAGATGTGTGGAGGTGTCAGACCCACATGGCAGATCTGTCACATTACTGAGTATCTGGGCTCCTACAAACTTTATAAAACAATTTCTTGCTGATTTAAAACAAGCAAAAAAGTAATCTGTTTCAGAGAACCTGTTCTTCTACAGCTGCTCAGTGGAGTAATTTTGTCACCACAGAACAGAAGGGGGAAAAAAAAGCTTTTGCAAGGAGTTTTCTGACCTATTCTAGTTAGTTTAGAAATAAAGTTTGTAAAATACATTCTTCGTCAATGCAATCACTATAAAAACAAGGAAATCACTAGTTAGGGCAATGTTAGCATCCAGACCAACCTCAGTGAGCATGCCTTACCACCCACACTTCATAGTTATTACTCAGACACACTCATGGATGCCTGTACATTGTAACAAAACCTCCTTCATTTCCAGCCACCCACAATGCTGGCATCCGAGTTCCCACAGCCACAGAACTGTCAAGTTTATCTTCAGATTTTCCAGACAGTAAAGAAAAAAATCCTAAACTTGTAAATTAAACACACGTGTCTTGTGTCTTCCTGAGTTAATGTTGCACTGGTGTCAGAATTGCTGAGGTGCCCTTGTGTGCTCTCAGGTATTAAATCTAAGTGAAAATTAACTTGCAGTCTCTACATTCATAAATTAAGATAATCTCTGTGTTAGAGCATTAAACTTGACTTTGCTGGTGATCCTTATTGATTTTACAGGTTGTACAGATACAGCATGACCTGAGCACCTTAAACATCAATTATAAAAATATAAAAGTGTTGCACTTATTAACTAATCACTTTCTGAAAGGAAAACTTGAGACTGTTTGCCATTCTCTCCAAAGACTGAGCTCTTAGAAACTGAAGGCAATTAATGGCATTGGGTTTCCAGGTCACCAAGCTATGCCACAAGAGCAAGCCAATTTAAAAAGCCCCAGGGATGTGGTGGAGTCCCCCTCACTGGATCTTTCCAAGGTGGACAGGGTGCTAGATAACCTCATCTGGGCTCCCTTTCCCCACAACAGGTTGAAGGAACAGGCTGGTCTTTCCAGGTCTTTTTCAACCAGGACTATTCCATTATTCTAGGGAAAACTGTGGAAAATGCAAGGCTTACTCACCTGTACAGTTTCTTTCATCCATATCTAAAGTGAACCCACTGTTACACCTGCATTTGAAACTTCCAATTGTGTTTCTACATTTACCATTCATGCACATGCCAGGGAACACTTTACATTCATTGATATCTAGGAATGAAAACAAAGGAAGTAATTAAGAATTAAGAAATTCTCAACCACAAAGATATATGGAATCAACAGGAATTTCCTGTTCCTTCTTACCAACTGCATTGAGCATAAAAGGCAGGGTTTGGGTTAGAGGGGACATCCTTGGAGACTGGAGGTGAGACGTTTCCCTATCTTTTTGGTTATTTTTGGGTTCCTTTGCTTCACAATACCCAAGCCAATAATTAAAAGTTTATGCTTATCAGCAAGCAAAGAAATTCAGGGATATTCTCTGAGTTGAAACTCTGGTATGTGTATGGTGCTCAAGTTTGCTTTGTGCCACAATCAATATTCCTGGCATTCCTGAGCCAGTTTGTACAATATGCTACCATTACCAGGCTGACTGGGTTTGGTTTTCAAATTGAGACTGCCAGAGTTTTTTCTGGAGCTGTTTTGAAAATGGTATTTTTTTCTTTTGTAGAGCATCAAGTGAAATGTTTCACCTCTCCTCAATGCTGAGTAACACAAACTGTTAAAGGATATTGCTTAGGACAAGGCTGAATGACTTCTCCTACACTCTGTGAAATAATTTGCTGAGGCAATGCCCTGAACTGAGAATCATCTTCAACAAAATAAACATCTCCCACTCATTTCTGTGAATGGAACACAAGAGTGGTCCAAATTAAGAAACAGAAACAGGAAGGCGAACCTCAGAAAATCTCAGCCTAGGCAAGATTTATGAAATAATTAACTTTTTCAATTAAACAAATGTTGGTAATTTGTTGCTATTGTTGTGGTTGTTATTTTCCTTATTTCTTTAATAAATCACCAATGAAAATCAAGAGCTTTGTCTGAGAGTAACAACTCCTGAAAAGCAAAGCTTATTTATGGTGAAGCAGAGGTCTCACCTGTTATAGCTTTCTAAAGCAACTCAAAATATTCCAAGACAAATGCTTCAGAATATATCCTTTAAAAAAAAACAAACAAAAAAAAACCCTAACAAATTTCTGGATCACCTGAGCTTCTGGGCACAGAAAACTGGTTTTTTTCTTCTCAGATTTTAGCCATCTGAAGTAACTTGGGTCTGGTTTCTTGACACTTTCCAGCCTATTCTGTTTTGTCATTGCTCTACAGGAGTTGAAGCCAGCAAGAACTGGACAAAATACTTTTATTTACTCCTTTATCACTGCAGATCCTTGTTGTCACTGCCCTCACGATTGTAACACAACAGACACCCTTTCCTTTTAATCACTTACTGATTTTGCAAACCAGATAAAGAATCCACCCTTCTTCAGTCTCCCAGAGAGCCCTCGTTAAATTTTAGTAATATTTTATGTTTACATCTAAAATAACTTATTTCTCATACCATTTGATGCTCGACTCATTCCCTGCAAAGCACTATCCTAAAAAACATGCGCATTTTGCACTATTCCTGTAATTCAGAGTTCCTCTCCTTTCAGGAATTTCCTTCTCCTCCTTACCCAATTCAGACTTTGCACCTTTCGCTCTCAAGCTCCCATGAAAGCAGAGAATCTCCCCATCTGTACCATCAGCTCCTTCAGGCAAATACCTTTATCCCATCTCTCAAGCACACTTAACAAGCAGCCTCAAACCCAGGAATTTCCTCAGGACACCATCAGGGATGCACCCACAATTAATCCTCAGACACCAGAATTGATGCCTTAGGATTCAGGTTTTATATTTTTCAATATATATATATCATTATTTTTTTTCCTGTACTGCTTTAGTGTGAAACTCTAAAACCCCATAGCCTGTCAACTACTGTTCTCCCATTTTATTCAGGCAAATCAATGCTTCTCTAGGCATGAAACTGAAGGACACCAAACTGTTTCAGGCCCTGAGAGACATGAACATAAATTCAGGGAGGACAAACTTAGAGTAAATTACTTCATTACCTGAAGCTGTAATTGGAGGATTAAGCCCTGACACGTAAATGGACCAAACCTTAACTGGGTGAAAAACTCGTGATCGCTTTCTGTCACCGTGATATTTTCTGAAAAATCTCTTTGCCAGCATTTCTTCTCCTGGGAAGATAAGAAGCCTCAGCTTCTCCACATTTTGCTCCTCAAGAATGTGATTTGGAGAATTGTTTATCCAGCATGTGAATTGTTTTAACTTAGTGACCAATCCCAGTCCAGCTGTGTCAGGACTCTGGTCTGTCATGGGTTTTTATTATTCATTCTTGTCTACCCTTCTGATGTGTCCTTTCTATTTCTTTAGTATAGTTTTAGTATATAATTTTCTTTTAATATAATATAACATCATAACATAATAAATCAGCCTTCTGAGAACTTGGGAGTCAAATTCTCACCTCTCACCTTGTCCTGGGGACCCTCACAACACTGCAACAGTTTTCCATCTTGAGTGTAGCCTCTCTCGGAGGCTTCTGACTATTCTGACAAGCTGTACCTATTGAAGGCCTTCAATAAATACCCACTTAATTCTCTTAATCTTGTCTAGCCTCTGTTCTAGGAACACATATCACTGACTGGGGTCTCTGTACAAAGCACAAACAGGATGAGACTGCTGTGGAACGTGCCTTGAGCTGTTTGATTTTCCAGCACCAGTCTCATTACATGGTTATGACAATGGGAAGATGCCACCAGCTCACATCCCAGGCAGCAGACAAAGAACTTAATGTTACAACTCACTTTATAAGTTTTTTGACCAATCCCACAAAGCAAAAGCACATTGACAGTAGCTCTATCCAACCACTATAAGCACAGGTACCTTTGGTTAAACAATGCTTGCTTATTTCAAATACAATACTTGCTTGTAAGCCTTAAGATACAATGGACAGAGCTCTATTATTAAGCTTCAAACTTCCTAATGTCTTGCTAGATAGACTTTTCTGTAACTTTTCTGCCTGCGTTTTGCAGTTTTCTCAAAACCCTCTAATATTAGAGATTCCCACAACACACTCCAAGCCATTATCACCATCAACTCTTTCAGGCCTTTATCCATCTCTCAAGCAGGAATTCCCTCCGGATACCCTCTGGGATGCACCCACACTTACCCCTCAGGCAGAAGGAGGAAGGCTCACCTTTGTAGAAGGGCCTGCCAGTGAGAAGATCCCCCCTGTTGGAGAATCCGGGGCCCCTGGGGCACAGGGCCCGGTGTTCCTGGGAGCCGGGAGCTGGGCAGCGCTGGCAGCTGGAGCCCCAGGCAGCCCCCAGGGCACAGCAGCAGGAATCCATCCGGAGCCTGCCGGGCACGGGCTGCAGACATTCCTCCTCCTCCCAGCGCAGGTAGCACTGCTCCGTGCGGATATCTGCGTTACACAACAACAACAAACAGGCTGTTATCCCTCTTGTCGGCTGTTTCATTGTGAAAAATGCGTATTTTATGATGTTTTCGCAAATATTAAAACGAGTATTATGTGTGTTGTGTTAGAAAGTTATGCTGTGTTAATTTTCTGAAGTAGTGTGTGTATTTTATGATGTTTTCACAAATATTAAAATGAGTATTATGTGTGTTGTGTTAGAAAGTTATGCTGTGTTAATTTTCTGAAGTAGTGTGTTAAATACAGTTTTAGGTTATAACAAAATGTTAAAATAGAACCTGTGCTATGTAGGATACTTTTTTTTCAGAAGAAAGGACTTGAACTGAGACAGCAGCCACAGGACACCTAAATCTTTCAGAGAAAGGGAATTTATTGCTCCCTTATCAGAAGAAACGAACTTCTTCCTGCCTCACTCACACCAGTTAGTATTAAGAGGAAGAAGCTGATGATGACCAGACAGAATCCTGTGTCTGAATAGAATTTATGCATCATGAATGAGGTGTATGAATATGCAACAGGCTGTTGTTTTTAAGGGTTAATCTTCTGTTAACGTGGGTCCTTTTCCGGGCTTATGCTGCCCAGAAAAAGGTACCCGGGTTGGTCGTCCGTAACTCTTTGTCTCTATTGTCTCATATTGTCCTAATCCAAATTGTCAAAAAAATTTATTACTCTAATTATGTTGCTATTTTTCTAACCATTTTATTACTATTAAACTTTTAAAAATTTAAAAACAATTGATTCGCATTTTTCACATATGTGCCAAGGCCTGAGCAGCAGGCCTCAGCTGGGCTTGACTTACAAGATGAATCCTGGGTACTGTGATTAACACCACCAGTATTATTTAGCTAAAAACAGATTACAAAGGTGCTTATGCTAGCTCTGTATAAACTTGCGTAGTTACCTATAAATAATGTAGCAATTTAAGAAACTTTCCTAAGCGCCTTAGGATTTTACCTTGTATATTTTTCATGTATTTATATATTTTTATACCATCCTGCAGTTCTTGAGTGTATAAGTCTAAACTCTATATACAGTGCTAGCTACTGTCTTCAGATTTTGGTCAGACAAAACAATTCCTCTCTAGGCCTGGGAATCAAGGACACCTCACCGCCTCAGGACTCAGAAATGTAAACAAAAGTGAGTTGGGGGAAGCAAACTTAGGGTAAATTGCTTCATTACCTGAAGCTGTAACGGAATTGTAAACGTAATTGGAAGATTAACCCCCATTATGCAACCGGACCAAACTTATAAAAGTATGAAAACCTGTCATCCATTTTGGGTGCAGCCCCTGGTGGGGTTTCGTCTGTCTTCAGGAAGTATACCTGAAGGCCCTTCAATAAATATAACCACTTTTTATTCCCTTAATTTTGTCTGGCCTCTGCTTTTAGGTAGCCCTGGAAAAGGCATCAGATTCTCCATGAATAGAGGCCTGTTTGTGGGGTATTTGAGGGGAAACCCTCCAAGCTGAGGCCTGGGCCCTGGGCCAAGCCTCAGCCCTTGCTGGATGGGACGTGTGCCACCAGATCCAGGAGTTTCTCTGCTAAAAATATAATCAAGTTGCTTCGACTTGGTGATTTGGGCCTATAGCCTATTTTGGGGTGAATTTGGAGATCCCAGTTACAGGCGGACACACCGTGTAGGATTTTCCCAGTTGCTGGGAAGGGTTCTCCAGGTCCTTGCTGTGAATGAGGATCGGGATGATGGTAAAGTATTTAGGCAACTGGGGATGAATCTTTCTCATCACTAGCCTTTTCTCTCATATAGTAATGATTAGGTGCACTGCCTTGCTTACTTTTGTTTGTTGCTAAAGCCAAGCGTGTAGTTTTATTGAATGCATTATTTTACCTTTGTGTTGCCTTTGTACTCTCAGTAAAATGACACCATTCTTTCCATCGGTGTCTGTGTTTTTTAAATCACCCCCGTCAACTGGCAGAACACAAGCACACATTAACACTCAGCTCCTGCTCAAGATTCTGCATTTTTGCACAATGTTCAGCCATTTGAAGTTGCTGATTTGCACTATAGTTAAATTTCTGGATCTTTCTTGTGCCACATAAAAGTACAAGAATTTATTTCGTTGTCTCCCCATATCAAGATAAACCCTTACCCTCACATGACTATGCTTTTTAGGATTCTGCGTGTATTTGACAGGACAGACACATGTATTTCTTTACTGTACCAAGTATTCTCACATATAAAATGATTATTTTATTTGATGGGACAGACACATCTGTTTCTTTATTGTAACAGGCATTCTGACTTATGAAATTACCCTTTTGTGGCTCTTGTGGTTAAAAAAGAAATAAAAAGAAATGGTAAAAAAAAAAATTTAAAAAATCCTCCCTATATTTATGTTACTGAATTAATTGAATAGTGCAGTGAATACAGATTAAAACCAAAAAAGCTGACTGTTGTTAGGCTTACTGTAACACCAGGAAAATACAATGAGGTTTCCAGAAAAGTTAATTATGCTTATTATACTCAAGGGTCCATCCCATTAGCAGCAAAGCAGGTCAACCAGAAGACAAATCAACCAAGTATGCAGGCAAAATCTTGTACTTGTGTACCCAAACGTCAGGAAAAGAACCACACACTGGCCTGTGCACTGAAAAAAACAAGTCTAATTTGCACCAGCATATTTGTGCTCACCATCCATCACCCGGGACACTGCTGCTCCTGAACAGGAGTCAGAGCAGGGACAGCACTTTAGCACAGCCTACTGACTGCACTGAGGGCAAAACAAGCCTCAAAACAAACTCATTCCTCGAAGGAATCAACAGCTCTTCTCTGAACTGGCACAGATATTTGACACCTAAGTAGGCACGTTATCTGGGATAATTCAGAAATAAACCAGGCTTTCTTTCCAGCCCCTTGAAGAACGATTTTGGACAGCTGTGGGACACAGCTGTGAGAGTGGGGTGTGCTCTTACCTAAACACACTCGCCCTGTGCCGTCCAGGGTCAGCCCCTCGGGGCACTCGCAGCGGAAGGAGCCTCTGCTGTTGATGCACCGCCCATTGGGACAAACCCCCGGGAAAACCTCGCACTCGTTGACGTCTGTCAGGGACACAAAGGGTTCAGTTACCTGCAGGCTCCAAGGGGAGAGCTACAGCTTCGTGGAGAATTTTAAGTGACAGGAAAGAATAACACAGTGAATCCCCTTTCATCACATTTTCAAATGGGGGGAGGGAAAAAGTGACATATTGAGTATAATATGTGATTTGAGGTAATTCATGCTTACGTGAAATATGTATAAAATAAAGTTGTGAACAAAATTGTGTATGTAACAAAAATCAAAAAAGCCTAAGACCACTGACACTCAGGAGACAGACTGCCACAGCGAAATTGTGAAACTCCAGATGGCAGCAAGGAAAGGAAGCCTAATTAGCAAGCAAAAGGACGTGGCCGGACTATCCGGGGAACACTGCAAGAGTGATGAACACTTGATAAGCATCTTCAATCAAGATAACTAGAGTCTCAGGAGCACACATCTGAATATCGGGTTCCCATAACTCGATCAAACACCAGCCACCTCCCAGAAACAGCATTGACCAGCCCTGCACAGAGAAAAGAGGCTTCATGCGTATGCGGGGTGACAAAAGAAATCGGGGCACCTCTGCCTCAGGCAGAAAAAACTGTATAAAACAGCATTTGTGAACAGAGGAATATCTGGTGTGATAGAGGTCGGATCAGGGTTCACCCAGCACCACTGTCTCTGACTGTGGCTATTGAGGACTGCATTTTCGGTCATGAAAATAAAACCTTTTGTTATTATTATTATTATTAATTCTTTTTTCTCATTTATTACATATAACATTGAGTAAGAAGCAAAAACTTCACCTTCACAGGTAACACCCTTGACTCTGGCAAATCCTCTTGAGCAAGCTGTGTCTGGAATCAAGACAGAAAGGTATTGTTACTGCTTTAGAGGGACAGGAAGGCAGGAGCAGAAAATTTAAAAACACATGTATCTTCAGAATTCGCTAATAATTTCACTTTGCAAGTTAGGGAGTGCTCCAGCCTCAATCAAGAAAAGTATTGACTCATATTTAAACTATTGACTCAGGTTTAAACCAAGTGAATAGTTGAGGAAATTAATCTTATACTGTTACTTTCTCATGTGCTTTCCTTAGTAAAATGATCAGCATCTAATCAGATCAGTCCCTGCACTCACATGTAGCTAAAAGGTAAAATTCCTTCAAGAGGCCTGAAGATTTAAAACTGTAGTCACGTCAATTATCAACTTTTTTTCCCCACCAAAGCTTAATAATGGATCTGAGCAATGAGCTTACTGGAGCAGATGCATGGAAAATGTAGCATCATGTAATGATTTCAGAGCTTGCTGTAATTTAACTACTTGCAGAATAGGAAATTCAGAGCCCAAACTCACCCAATCTCACCCATCTAGATTGATTAGATTTTGATCGGTTTTACCAGTCTAACCTGACCATCAGCTTCCTGAAGTCCAAAGGAATACCTTTGCTGCACTGCACAGTTAAGAGCTCTGCTGGATGCTGCTTGCACTCTGATTTTAGGGGGGATACATGTGCCCACAGTTACTGTTCCAGTTAAAATGAGAGGCTAAAACATCTTGACACCAGTTCAGCTGCCAGTGGCACTTTTCCAGCCTTAAGGGGATCAGTATTTTTGCCATAAACTAGAGTACAGTTAGCATTGCTGCTTCCAGCTTCCATAACTAGCCCTGAAATATAATAGCAGCACTATTTCTGCAGTCAATAATGGCACATGAGCTACATGTTTGAAAAGAGCTGGGAAAAAAAGTGTTAACAGCCCACACCATAAAAATGAATTTTGCCAGATATTTCACTTTACTGTTTTAGTCCTTTACCTCCCCATCCCAGTCAATACATAGTCCTTGTGGAGATGAAACATATTGTAGCCATTAAGAGGTTTATTCACATGTTATTTCCTGGTATGCTTCAAAGTTATTAGAATGATCCCTGGTGGTGCAGATTACAATTCTAAAATAGATAACTTCTGAAGAAGACAACTTCTTTTCATAGGTTTTTGGGAGGGGAGCTAGTTTTGGTGGTTTTTTGTTTACTTTAGTTGGTTGGTTTTTTTTGTTTTGTTTTGTTTTTTGGGGGTGTTTTTCTGTTTGGGTTTTTTTTTTATATAGAGAGATGATAACAATCTACTAGTGATACTTATTCCCTTCTCCCAAAAGATGCAGGATGGTGGAGCATACCCAGTTCACACCGTTCACATGGGCTGCCCCAGGCTGCTCCTAAAGTAGCACAGCACTCAGATTTCAGCGTGGCACCGTTGATGTTGACTTCACAGTGGCTGTCTCGGATATTAAGCCAACAAGTCCCCTTCAGGCTGTCTGCAGCAGAACAGAAGGCAAAACCAACACAGAATTGTCACAGCCAGAAGAGCTGGCATGCCACATCCATGACACCAGCAGGCAGAGTACCAAGGGAGCACAGGCTCTCTTTAAAAAGAAAAAACTTCCATTAGAGTAATTTTGTATACACTTTAGTTTAGATAGATAGTGCTATTTATCTAAACTAAATATTTTATTTTAGTGTAAAGGGATAGCACTACCACTGAAAGTGACCAACAAACCACACTGCCTGAGGCATTTTACAATCCAGGTCCCACAGCTGGCAGAGGTTCTTCCAGACATTGCAGTGGATTTATTTATTTCTTTCAGCTAGTGGCTGATCTATCTAAAATATACAAAAGCAGAGATCCCAGCATAGAACTCCCTTTCCTGGGTGTCTGCCTGAACCCTTTCTGAAATGCAGGTGGTTCTTGTCTCTTTCAAAGGGAAGCCTTCAAGGTTGTAAGCAAGTTTAAAAAAAAAAAAACCAAAAATGTGGTGGGTAGGAGTGTTCTGTATTATTTTAGGGGTCTGGTTCTGCTGCTGCATTAGCTACACTTTGAAAAGTCAGTCAGATCTCAAATCAGGTACATACTTTGTAAGTTTTACCTTCAACACCTTTACACTTCCCTACCTTACCAAGGTTACTCTCAAATGGTACAACATTTATTGAGACAGGCAATCCTGTCTCAAGGATTGGTGATCAGACAGCAAAAGCAGCCTGTAAGGTCAGACCTGAAATGGGAGCTCAGCTTGGCCAGGGTTTAAAAGTAGGTGCATACTCAAGAGTTCAAAGTGACCCAGACAAATTTAGTTTGATCAATAATGAAAGGAAAATAGGATTTGGCTTTAAGATTTACATGCATTGTATGTGCAAAAAGCCAGACATTTTACCAATACCTCATCCTCAGGAACAACTTGCTCAAAATAGAATAATTCCAACTTATTTTCTTCCAAACAGCGTCAACTTTCCTACCAAGCTGTCATCTTAAAAAATTATGTGGACCCCAGGGAGCACAACCTTTCTTAGGTTAAAGCAACAGGGAAAAAACCTCACCCAATAATGCGAGTGAAATCAGCCCCAGAAATTGGGCAGGGTATTTAGTTAACAGCTAAGTGTAAAACAGTTCTATTATTTAGGTTAGCATTGGCCTCAAACATGTGGGACAGAGCACGCTTGAAAAGGTGCATAAATACAGAGCTCAACATTATTTCCTTTTACTTGCCAACTTTATAGGAGTGAAAAATCAAAACCAATATCTCAAAAATTATTTAAATTCTACAAATTAGCAGGTGCTTCTGCTCACACCAGCTGCATCCACACTATCCTGCCAAAGTCTGCTTGTCTTATCCTTTCCAGGATATTCCTTTATTTTGCATCATCTCTTTTGTCCAGACAAAAATCTTCGGTGGAAGAGCTATTATCCAACATCAAAGCATTCCTTCTGCTGCTCTTATCTCTTTGACTCACACTTGAAGAAGAATATAGGCATAATACAGGCAGATGGCATCCTACTTATTGTGCACTGTATGAACTCCAAAAATCTTGACTAAAATATGTGTAAAAAGCGTGTAAAAGTATGTATTTCAAAAAGCACAAATGGCAGTGTCCCTGAGGTATGGGCAATTCCCAAAATAGCAATGAAACACTTGAATATTTCAAACATCCATCAAAAACAACTCCTCTTTTTTTCCCTCCATGAGCATGGTCTTAATATTGCAAAAGCTGCCCATGGGCAAGCAAAGTATGTCACTATCATTGCTGAAAGTTTTTATCTAGTAACTGCTGAACCTACAACCCTCATTTGCTGAAGGTTTGAGCTTAAATCTGAGTGCAAATTACTGTAATTTGAGCAATGGATTTTTCTCTATCTGCTCAGGAAAGCTCACAGAAAGAGATAAATGGCTCACTTTTTTGCTGAATAATGTGGTTCTGATTCTGGGTTCTGACATGAGAGCCAATTTGAAAGTAAAAAAAATAAACTTGTCAAAATCGGACATTACCTTATTTTGATCATTCCTATGCAGAACACAAAAAATCCTAGACCTCAATACTATTTTATATTTATACTTTTACTATTTATATTTAGGAATAAGGTATCTGTTGCTACAGCAGTGCTTTACAGAAGCAATCTGCTAAAAAAAAAAAATAGGACAAATATATTTTCTCTATAGGGGTATTGGAGGAAAATCAGCTTGAGATTTAAAATGGCATACATTTGATAAGAACACTTCTAAGTTTTTCCACACAGTAAATCACCTGTAATCTCCAGCCCCTCACTCAGTTTTCAATAACCCAGGCTGCCCTCCTCTCATTGCTTCCAATGCCAACGAAATTTTGGCCAAGGTGGAAAAACTGGGCTCTAGCAGTAAAAATCTGTATGTCTTGCACCAGCTCTACTTCTGACCCTTCTGTCTTAACATATTCACACTTTTGGTGGGAAAACATGGTTCCTGAGACAGTTTTTGTCAACATGAAAAACGAATGATTAGGCTCACAGTATGTTGCTGGATCCTGCTCTTCAGTTTTTATCTGACTACTCAGCTAATTTTTTTGTTTATATTTTATGTTATTTGTCACTGCTTTTCAGCCAAATGGGACCTCATACTGTAAACAATCCAACAAAAACCATTTGCAAAGTAAATCCAGAACATTGTTAAAATTGAGCTCTTTGTGAACTTGTGGCCCCTTTGGATGTAAGAACACAAGATTAAAAATAAGAGGTACAAAAAGCATATGTTTAGCATGGTTATATCAAGAAATCAGCATAACATGAAAATTACAAAAACAATAATAAACTTCACCAGCCAGTAATGCTACATGGAAATGTAAGAGAAAGCTCAGGCACAAAAGTAACATTCACTTAAAAAACACATTAAGGCATGGAAGAATACCATAATTAAATGGGAGCTTGAGTCTTTGCATTCGTTTTTCCTCCTTACGAAAATCCTGACAAGAAAATTTGAATGAAAAATGCCAAACAAATCCATATGAAAACAAAAGTAACATTTAAGGTTAGCATCACCCACTTAATAATGACACCCACTTATTCATGACCACTTAACAGTTGGAGCACCACACATATCCTGCAATAATTTCAATTATGCTACACAAATAATATGAAACAATGGCAGCTTATAAACACCTGCAAAGTACAGCAGACTACAACCCTTTTGAATTTTCTTAGAAAGCCAAGGAAAAAAAAACCACATTAATGAACGGTTTTCAAAAATAATGGCAATGACATCCTGCAGACAGCTGTTGCTGCTTACTCCAATAAAACCTCTGCAGCATTCTGCTTTTTTTACCAAAAGAATCCTCAAAGGATGATAACATTTTTAGATACATGTAGAATATGTATCTATATATATAAATATAAATAAAAATAAATAAATGTATAATATATACTTTTTTTTTTTTTAATAAAAAGGGAAAATGAAAGGAGGAAACACCCACCAATACAAATCAGTCCTGTAGGGTCCAACTTGCTGCCAGATGAACATTCACAGTGGAAGGACCCAAGGTTGTTCCTGCAGGCACCATTGACACATGGGCTGCTTTCACATTCATTTATATCTGTAATCCAGAAACAAAAGGCATTATTAGGACTAAAGAGTGCCTCTGGGAAGTATTCCATGGTAATTTATACTCTCTAAATGCTGTTGGGCACTGTGAGCGACCAGGACCGCCTGAAATATTTGCCCCTCCTCTCCTCCCAGCAAGTTTTGTATCAAAAGGTACAGGGACAGACAGGTAGGCTGTATTTTGAAGTACACATATTTTGGAGGTGTTAATTAAATGGCCCTTTTCTACAAGGACAACTAATTTCCAACAGCATGGGCCATGAGGTTCTCCAGCATCATTTACAACTGTCCCGTGAGAAAACAAAACTCTTTGCTCACAGAATGCAAATGCATTCCCAGCCACACCATGCAGAGAACAAACAAAGCCCTCATTGTTTCTGCCATTTATGGCCCCATGAGAAGAATTAAGAAAACCCTGTCAGAAGCAAAATATCACAATGCTGGGTGCAATTCTCTAGTTATGGAAACACCGAAGAAATAGCAGTTGTAATTGGAATACTGTAAAGGGTACTTCTCTTTAACCCCAAAATCCTGTTTATTATCCCTGTGAGGGTTTAAGCTTGTTCACATGCAAGAAGAGGACCCCTGCAGACAGCATTATTTGCTGATTTTTTTTCTTTTAAGTGGAATCAGTTTTAAGATTGAAACAATGCAAACACACATTCACTCCAAGAAGAACTGTCGATGCATATCCACCATTTTCTTCTGAACTCAACTAATCTAATTTTTTTTATATGCATCCTGAATCAAGCTATACATTCTAATCCAACCAGTTCCCTTTGGCAGGCTTGAAGTAAAAAATGTTTAGTGCTTGTTTATATTTGCTGGCAGTGCTTCAGGAATATCTTGTAATATCTATAAATTAAGCCATCTTAATTTAAATTAATTATAACCTAATGTAGAATCTAGCTAAGCACTAGAGATATTAATAGCATCAAGAGATCATTTTCAAGACAAATTGAAATGCTCTCTGTATTTTTTTTAAGTTTTCTAAGAGATACAATTTGCTATTTTTTTTATGATGCATCAAGCCTTCCTTTCAGCAGAGATGTGCATCACAGGAAGCAACAGGTATTTAAACACATATAATAATATCAATGTATTAATTAAAAAAAAAAAAAAAGAAAGCAAGAAAGAGAGAGAAGATAAAAATGCCCAAAATCAGTAAACTTTGGAAACTGTGGTATCTCTCTTCATGCCAAAAGCAAGCACTTAATTTAAAAGCCAGCTTCCACAGATCCTTTACTTAATGGACTTATCTACAAAGAGCAAATAGGACTTGGCTTTGACTGTCAACAACTTTCTGAGCAATGACAGAGCTTTATGTTTCTGAAGCCTGATTTTAAGCTATGGATTGCCCATTTTACAGATTAATCATACACAGACACAGGGATGTAAGATCTAAGAGGCTTTATCAGGTCAGGACAATGTGCCTCATTGTTAATTCTGACAGAAAAAGCTCCAAGTCCCTCTGCATCCAAGCTGGCAACCTGGAGTCCTCACCAGCAATTCTCCTCCCTGTGGATGTATTTTATACTCTATTAACTCAGTTTTTATCACCCAGGGAATGCTCCCTGTCTCTGATGCTTCCCACTCTCTGGTTTCCCCAGCCAGCAATACCTGGTGGTGGGGAGGGCTCTCTGCTGCTTTTGCAGAGAAACCAAAGTGGTCCCTAAAATCACAAATCACTCTGACACACACACAAAAAGCAATCCTAAGTATCTACTTTATGTCAAATAATCATCTGAATGGAAATGCTCTGAGACAAAGACACACTTTTGCTTCCTCTCCATCTGCCATCTTGCTTTCAGAAGTTTGTCTAGCTTTAAAAAAAAAAAGTGAGAAAAAATTGAAAAGACAGGACAAACTAACAAAACTGAAGTGATGTATTCCCCGTCCAAACAATCACAAGTGTTCCTCCCTTCTTTAAATAAGTTGCAATGTGAGAGAAATTTCCATGAGGGACCAGGCATCATCTGTGAAGGTACTTAAAGCTGAAAATGGGTGATTTTCATGTGAAGTGTCACACTGTTTTAACAGCTGTCAGCTGACCTCACACAGAGGTTTGCACAGGCACAACCAATGTGCGAGACAAAGTGAAAAGCAGACAGGTGTCACTGTCCAAATCATCACTTCAAGAAGATACATGAAAGTTAAACAGCTTCACATTTATGGAAGTAACATGAGGTTGTCATGCCTATCTTTGATTTTCCCTTTGGCATTTAGCAAGGCAGGATTACAATCAATTTTCTTCTAAGAAAAGACATCTTTTTGTTTCAAATATTCAGAGTTTAAATGAAAATCTGACAAAAATAATTGAGGGCCACACCTGGAAGCCAATGTCCCTGAAACTACAACCAAAGAAGGGAGTAAGTGGAGACAGAGAGGCAAAACCTTTCAACACCTTTTGAAAAGCAGAGTCAGCTCTCTTGGCTTCATGGGCCATGCTCCAGGCCTTTCTGCATTTCATATACTTTAGCACTATGCTAAGTAAGAAGGAAAAAAAGAAACAAAACCCCAAGCCAAATAAATTTGGATAGCAATAGTCTGATAATAGTGCATTGACTACATCCCAAAATCGCCATCCAGGAAAAAAAAAATAAAATTAAATGATATTAAGTGCATGTCAGCATTAGTGCACTGCTGAATCAAATGAAAAAGTATCACATGCACAATGTAAACAAGCTCCAAAAATTGTTTCCCTACAGCTTCTCATAATAATACTAAATGGTAATTTTTAAAAGAGTAACCCACAAACCAAATAGATTTTAACACTATTCTATATAGTAAAATAAAACCTGCTATGTATGAAGATATTTATTGAGGTGTGTTTTAAATTTTTTTTTCTCTTAAGTGAAGTGAGTGTACATTGTAAACGTCAGAGAAAGAAAAATTGAAACAGTCCACTGTACATTCCTGGAAATGAACTTCAAAGCACATCTGGTTTACATTTAACTAGTTATGTCACTGGAAACACAAACTAAACCATGGAGATTGTCATAAAAATCTCAACTTTCACAGACTCTGGTGCCTCAAACAAGTCTCCTACTCCTCACAACAAACTGACAAAAAATTTCAATTGAACTACAAACAAAACAAGAATTTTGTTGTTTCTTCAGAGTTGCTGATGAGAGTCATATTAAAAATTTCTTGGTGACTAATAAGCATCAGAGCATTTTCAGTGCTCAACACAGAGCTCCTGACTACAGCAGGTTTTTACAACCAGTGAACTTACAACTCCAAAACGAATTATGAGAAACAGGATTTGGGCAGAAAGAGAGTAATTTCTTTCTCTGCTGCCAACCCAGCATTGCTACTGCCTAGCCAATGTGAGTAAAACCACAACATTTAATAGTTTTACAGGCACTTTTACACAAAACCCCTCCTGACCAGCTTTTTTTACCGCACTGGCTAAATTTAGATGTCAATTTAAGGACAAAGACTCAAGATTATTAACAATAATAGTGTTATTACCATTAAGAAATAAATCCAAGTTTACTGTTTGAAAATGCAGATACATTTTATTTCAACAGAACTGGCTGGGTTGTCTGCATTCTGGCTTCTCACCCATCCAGCTTTAGGTCAGTGTTTTATTCTCTGATGTTCTTGGTAGTGAGCACCTCCCCTGACCACACTGCATCAGTTTCTCTGTCTGGAAGATTCCTCAAGAAACATGTGCATTAAGGGCACACAGTAAACTGTTTCCACAGACAGAAATCTTGCAGTGCACAGACACAGACCCTGGAGGATAAATTCCTGAGCACAGGTAGGCACTGAGACAGCTTGGCACAGAAAGCTCTGTAAATCCACGAGGGTTGGCACAAGAAAAGCCCCACTCTGAACAAGTGGTACCAATTTGTAACATTCAAAAAGAGCAAGAACTGACCTCCAAAGGGGTCCTCTGAAACCCACATGTATTAAAATATAAAGCATAGATTTTGCATAGAAGGAGTGAAGATGTTTTGTGTGGAACATGTGAATGATTTTATACTGCCAGAATTTAAAACATTTCTACTTTCCTTTCTATGTGTTTGCTTAGCTGTATGGCAGTAAATTCTACATGATCAATAATAATAAGGAGCTGAGGACAGTAATATCTTCCACCACTTCAGAAAAATCTGGATGATTACACTGGTCCACATAACAAGTGTTTTGCAACGAAGAACTACAGCTTCCCCATCACTCAAAGAAATGCAAAACCATTTACTATAAAAACTTCCTAATGATTACAAATACTGAGATTTACTGTGGAACTAAACAAAAAATAAAGGAGAAGACCAGTAAAACTGTACATCTCCTAATATTGATTAAGAGTTGGCACATAAGCTAATGCTTCCAATTTTACTTTTTTTGGTACAGTTTTCCGTGTGTTTTTTTTTTTAAATAACTAAAATTGCTCATTAGTTTCTGCTATATGACATTTTTGCTGCTTTAACATCTGTAGTAACGTATTAACTAACACTGAAGTACTAACTAACGTAAATAGTAATATTACTATTTAGAAAGATTATTTATAAATATTACTATTTATAAATATTACTATTTATGAAGAAAGCAATTTGGATTGTACTGAAAAAAGGAAGGAGGTAAATTGTACTGAAGGACAATTTTAGTATTACTGGGCAGTAACACCCAGGGTCTGGAATGCATCACAGATAATAGGATTTGATCTAGAATTAACTATCACCCCAGAGTGAAGGGAGAGAAGAAGGGAGAAAAGGAAAAGGAGACTCTGTGATCAAGACAGATGCATTTCCCTAAATGGCAGATGTGGTGTTCCTACTATGTGATCAAAGGCAACCACGTATTGTAGGCTAAAAATGTTGTAGCTAAGCAAAGGAAAACATTATCACATCAAATTAAATTATTACTTTGAAAGAAATTCAACAGCAACACTCAACACAGTAAAAAGCAGGGAAATAAAAAGAGAAATGTGGAGATTTATTCAACATCACAGCTCTCCCTTTTCCTCTGGTGTCTGCCATCGCTCCCACGACGGTTTCGCTTTGACGTGGCAGAGCGAGCAACAGATCTGACAGGACATGCAGGTTGCTCACCTTCACAGGTGTCTGTCTCCGAGCTGAACAGGTAACCCCGGGGGCAGGAGCAGCTGTAGCTGCCCGGGGTGTTGCGGCAGAGCCCGTTGTCACACAGCAGCCCGTTCACAGAGCACTCGTCAATGTCTGCGGGGACAGGAGACAGACCATGACACCAAAAATGACAGCTCTGGCTTGTAAAGCTCTGGCTCACTTCCAGGTTTTTACTGCAAAGATTTCTGTTCTGCCTTTAAAGTTTTGGTTTTTTGGTTTTTTTTTTCACTAGCAAGCACAAAAATTAGTTCACGGTTAGTCTCAAAAGAATAATTATGTTTTCCTACAATGACCCTGACCTTGGCCAAATGACAATGATCTTTGTCATTTCTATGACTACACCATATAAACTAATGGAGGTCTATTTGCTCTGAAAACAGTATTTTAATTATTTCTTTTATTTAAACACAGGAACAGCAGTGTGTTAATTACTGTTCTAACTCTCTTTTATGGGCTAAAATTGTTTTTTGTTATCCATGAAGTAGATTAAAATCTATCCTGTACGGTTGATGCATGGCAGCCATCTCCAGAGCACACATACACCTCCCTTCCAGAGGAACACTGAATTTAAAAAAAAAACATGATTGAGACCAGGATATCAAGCATATTGACTAGGTACAGTAACATAATTCCTTGAACTCCCTTTAAACTAAGTGAAAGTAATTCTAATTAAAAATAACATGTCTTCCTCATTGCCCTACTATTTATTCTATGAAAGATGAAAATTATAATTTTAAGCCCTTTCCTTTAACCCTCACCACATGTTAAAATAACCTATGTGTATAAAAGAATATTGATAAAATAAGCCAGGATAAACATGACATTTCATCCTGTTTCAGGTTGTCTCCTCTTTATTGACTGCTTGATTTCCCAAACCTAATATTGCAACTGAAATCTTAAGTCAAACAGATTTTTAGAGAGTTTTTAAGTTTAAAAATATAGAAAAAAAGTGAGAATGCAATATAACTACAATCTGGTGAATTCTGGTTACCCCAACTTCTTCAGATTTTCCAAGCTGTGCTTATTCCCGTAGGATTCAGACAACAAAGCCTAAATTTCCCCAGGTGATGAATCCAAGATTTATGTCTGGCAGCCATAAATTTAAAAAAAAGCTCTTCTTTCCTAACCTGTCCCTAATCTAACTTCATCTGATTTCAACCAAGGAAAGGAGGATAAATTTGCAAACTGACATTTTCAAGAGCAATTCTGAGCCTGTTGTCATAAAATCCTTTGGCCCCAGCTATGTAGTGTGATGAATGCATTATTTCATTAGAATCTCACAGAATAACTTCAGATTTGGACTGTAATCTGTTGGGATAAGCTCTGTAAAATACTGAACAATGCAGTTTATGCTTTAAACCCACTCAGACCTGACAAAAATTCTGTCTGCATTCTGACTGATGACCATTTCTATTTCCTGGCATCTCATAAACTGTGCCATTAATTATAATCTTTCAACCTTTTATCTGAGTGTTCACACTTAAATTCTTTTATGGAAAAATTCTATCCAGGAATAAACACATCCTCAGATTCAGTCAGCTTTATCTTTATTTAAGTAAATACATAGATTATACTAGCACTTACCCAATCCCAAGAGTAACTAGCTAAATAAAACCCCTTCCAATAAAATCCACTTGGAGAATGAAGCATTTTAAAATACATGAAGCATTTTAAAAAGAAAAACACCAATACTTTTCTGCAGCAGTGCTTTTCCTTCCAGAAGGTCATATTTAGGGCTTTAGGAAGTAGCTAGAGGTAAAGTTCCTTTATTCAAGCAGATGAAAGAAGACACTTTCTTTACTTTGTGCTTCCTTTGCATCACCAGGTAGGAATGTTTGATATGAAAACTGTACTGCAGCTATAGACCAGGTTTTCCCCAGCAAAACTGGTGGAGTTTTGCCAGTGGACAGGTCAGTAAATATTTAAGTGCAGAGAGCAATAATTTACCAAAATAAACACAGTATTTAAGGACAATACTTTGGACATCCTAATGGTTCCTGAGAGATTTCTTTTAGCTTTAAATTTAAACAAACTTTGCCTTTCTACTTAAAATTACAAGGCTATAAGCAACATGATTCTACAATGCACTTGTGGTGTGACACACTTTTTCTGGATGTAAGAATTCCCAAAAGAAAACAAAAACCCACTGGATTTCATGAATAATAAAATTAATTAGATGGAGAGTGAAACCTGCAATGTTACCTCCTGCTTACACAACCCAAACAGCAACACAATAAAATATACAGTATACAAAAATGTACAGTATGCAAAATGTACAGTAAGAGTAACAATTATGCAGAGATTGAGAAAAGCGTCATTCCAAATTTTTTTGCATTTTGATTGCAGCTTGAAGAAGCAGATGTCTTGCGACCTAAATCCTGTCAGGTCAAACCAGCATCAACACAATGATAAATAATTCATCCACAATAAAAAAAAAAAAAAAAAAAAACCAAAAAAACAACCAGAACTTACCCACACAATTGGTTCCAGCAGGATCAGGCTGGTAGCCACTGTTGCAGTTACAGCGATAGCTGCCACGCAGGTTTTCACAAATCCCATTGGAGCAAATATCAGGATCCAAAGCACACTCGTTAATATCTGCATCAGCACAGCAACAGAAGACAGTCAGGCACTGCCAGGTGTGACAAACCTGCTCCTGTGAGAGGTGTGGGCAACACCTGACTCACTGCATGCTGGGGCCCTCAGTCAGAGCCAAGGCACAGATGCAGCCCAAAGGCTGAAAGAGGTGATTTTTCTCCTTTATTTGACACTAGAGGGACAAACCTGGAATACTGCGTCCAGTTTTGGGCCACTTCACATGGGCCCACTCCTCAAGCCTCCTATGCACTTGTAGAAGCCTGTCATACCCCTGGCACTCCTTGCTCAACTCAGCCCCAGAGTGCCCTAGCTTTCCCAATCCCATGCCTACACATCTGGGCAGCTTTCCTCTGATCCTCACAGCATTCTTCCCTGGCTCCACTGACACTGCATTTCCTTCTCACACTTCAGCTTGATCCTTACTCAGCCATGCTGCTCTTTCCCCTCCTTGCCTGACTTCTTACACATGTGAACAGAGAGCTCTTGTGATCTCAGGAAAACATCCTCAAAGCTCTGTTCTGCTCCTCCTCCTGAGGGCAGTTTCCAAGGGAATCCCATTCACTGATGCCTTAAGCAACTGCAAGTTCATGCTCATGAAATTCAGGGTGCTTTCTTTACTCTCCATCTGGCCCACACCCCTCAATTCAGCAGGAGTTCCAACAGGGCATGACCAATGCAGTCCAGGCTGCCATCAGTATGGACATCACTAATTAGTTCATTGGTTCATCACTAATTAGTTCATCTGTGCTGGTAATCAATAGGTCCAGTAATGCCTCAGCTCTGTTTAAACTATCACCTGGATTAAGAAATTTTCCCCTCAGAGGGCTCCAAGTATCTCCTGAACTACACACAGCTCATGTCAGTGTGGCTAAATTCCCTCAGCAGAATCAGTGCCTGAGGTGCAAGAAGAGGCTGAAGGGGCTGGATTTGTTCAGCTGAAAAGAGGGAATATCAGAAGGACCCCTAACAGCACTACCCTGATTTTAACAGATGATTACAAACAAGATGGAGGCACCTCTTTGAGGTGCACAACGACATGGCAAGAGACAACACTTGCAAGATACAACGGTGGAAATTTAAATTAAACACCAGGAAAACAATTCTTCACCATGAGTGTGGCTGAGCAGTGGAGGAAGCTGCCCAAAGAGGCTATAGGAACTCTGTCCTTGGAGATTTTCCAAATTCCCCCAGGCAAGGCTTTGAGAAATGGTTTAACTTTGAAAATACCCTTGCTCTGAGCAGAAGGTTAGGTTGGATCATCTCCAGATATCCTTTCCAACCTAAACTGACAGGGAATTACCTGTTGTTAACAAAAAGCTTGATGCAAAATACCCAGCCTGTGGACCCAGTGCCTGTAGTTTAAGGATCTAGGTAAGAAGTTATAAATTACTAGTTGACACATAAATTTTCCTAATACATAAGTAAAACAGAGGTCAAAACTACAGCATATTCAGTCCTGTAAGTACTTGCTGGAAATTTAAATTTTTTCTCAGACAGACAGGACAGGATGATGGATGAGTTATATACCCTGAATTTACAGTTCTATATAAAGTTTCTGCTGTAGTTGGAAAACTCCAAAATATTCATATGAACTGTAAGAAGAGGAACAGACTAATTTTAATGCTTCTTGCCTCCGAGGAAAAGAGGGTTTTTCAATATTTTCCTTCTTCTCATATGGTAAGCCCATTACTTTAAATAGTTCCTTTCCCAAACCCTGGAAAGAAAGGGTGCTGGCCTAGCTGTGACTTCATGAAAGGCTTGTTTTATATTTGTAGAGCTCAGCTTTTTGCAAAGAACATTTCCTATTTAATCACAGTGCAGTTTAGATACTGATTTAATACATTTAATCACATATGCATTTGGAAAAAAACCATGCTACCCCTGGATAAAACTCAATGCTATGGGATGCCTGAAAAACTTTGTAAGAAAATACGATTTGGCGCGCCACTTCAGATTTGTATTTTCTTTAGAGCAAAGTGTATTCTGTAGCTCACTAAACACGTCTGGATCTTGGGGACAAGCCACACAAGGAGTGACAGGAGCAGAAGCATGAAAATTGGCTGCAATGCTGCTGTACAAGAGGCACAGAGAACCCTGTGTTTGCTCTAGAAACCTGAACAAAAGAGGACTTCAGTTGAGACATGAATGATCTTTGTCATGCACTTGGTGGACAGCACAGTTGTTTCAATGTTTTAGTGAGAAACTGCATTTTCCATGTGTCCAAAAGGACACATGAACCACTCCACCAGGCTGCATGCAAATTCTTATGGTAGGAGGCTGCTTGTTGTAAGTATTACTGAATACTGACATTATTTCTCTGAGATTTAGAGATTCTTCACTGGACCCTATATAATTCACTGGAAAGCAAACTGAGAGAATTCATAAATTCCATGAATTTCACATCATTCATACAAGTTTACAGCATGTTAAACAATGAAGAAAAAAATACACAGATACTTACAAGTACTGAACAAAACCAGAATTTATTTTATTTAAGTCCTATTTTTAAAAGTTATTTAGGCTATTGCTAAATGTAATGATGGAAGCTCTTATTCTGTTTCTGCTGCATAGAACAGGAGCTTTAATGCTGACAAGGATAATTATTAACACATCAGACAAATACCTAGCAATAAATTTTATGTTCCTGTATCCTCCTATTCCTTCTTCAACCCATTTTACTTATCTGGCAGCTGCAGCGTGCTTTGCCCCTACTTCAGACCTGGCTCAGCCATTGTTTTTTAAAATCCCTGTCTCTGTGGCACTAGGAAAAGGATGTGGAGCTTTACAGTTCCCAATACTAAATGCAAGTGGTCACTTTCAGGACTTTTTTTTCATAAGGATATGGTTTTTTCAGTTAAACTCCCTTCCAGTTTTTAACTCTACAGAGATACAGTCTGTCCATGGAAACAATCCATGAGCGAACATTGGATCTGGAGTGAAAAACTGCTCTATTACTATCCCAGCTGACTGAAAATCAACTGCAAATGCAAGTGACTCCTGGCAAATGAGAGAGAACTGTTTTATGCCTAATCTGAAAAAATATCTAGTCTGAAAACAAAATCATAGGTCAGAACTCTGAAACAGATTACTTATTTTTATTGAGAGGGTCAGGCAAAATCCACTGTTCTAGAGAGTTAATTCCACCCTTTCCTCTAGACAACATTCAAATATTGTAGTCTGAGAATTAAAATACTAAAATTAACATATTAATCTTGAAGTTAAAACTCCACTGTAGTATGTTATCAAAAAAAAAAAAAACCAGTTCTGAGGGTTTTTTTAAAAAACTTTGAATCATTGTCCTGGGGTGACTTTATGATGCTGACAATTGTTAAATTGTTAATCAGCTGTTAAAATTTCAATGTAACAGCATTTCAATGTTTTCAACAAAATGTTGTTAAATAAACAATTTCATCCACTTTTCTTGAAAGAAATTTACCTCCTGAACTTCTTGGGGGAGGGGCCGCTTAAATTTGCCTTCTAGAAAAAAACCACTTCAGAAATTTCCTCCCAAAATTTGCCCTAAACCAGGACAATCATATATATTAGAGAAAATATGCAACATACCTCTTCCATCAACAGTAATGCCTATTCCACTGCTACACAGGCCATGGAACTCAGCTGCTCAGTTGAGGTGGAGATGTTGGGGAAAAGAAAATGTTATTTCCAGTATTTCACCTTCTTTCATTCTAAAATAAACCCACATAATTTTTTTTTTCCCCAAGTAATTTTTCCACAATGTAACTCACAAAATGCCAATGTTCACATGAAATAACCATTTATAGATAATTTAGTTAAATCTATGTAAGGTAGCACTCCATCCTGAACTTTCATATATATATACAAAACCAGACTTAGATGACCAGAGTTAAAAACTCAGGTGATTTCTTTACAGTCTTGACATGACTGTCCTCTCAAGTTACTGCTTTTAATCACACTGTCACTTTTACTTGTTTTTTTTTTCTAAATAGTTTTCTGCTATACTATTAATACTAAATGTACTAAATGGAAATTCTGTCCAAGATGCATCACCTCAGCTCTGTAGTCAGGAGATTTTTTTTTTTTAATATTTTTTTTAATCAATTCCCAGGTTTACTTAAAGAATTGATTCTTATAAAATGAAATACATATTTCTAGAAATAATATGGGCTGCTCTTTTAAGCTGGATTGACTGGAGCAGGAATTTTACAGATTCATTGGAGAATTCTGCTTATTCTCTTGCAAGAATTAATACTTATAGCAAACAC
The DNA here is from genome assembly GCF_023055355.1 of Agelaius tricolor. NCBI lineage: Eukaryota > Metazoa > Chordata > Aves > Passeriformes > Icteridae > Agelaius > Agelaius tricolor. Next base: position 658,128 of record NW_027269304.1, read on the forward strand.
TTAATTCAGGAACCCAAATTCACCCTGTTCCCTTTTCTTTAGGCCATGAAATAAATCAACAATATGATTTCAACAAGATTTTTGTTTAAAGTCTGTATGTTCACTGTACCCCTTGAAGAAACAAGAAAATTTTACCAGAGTTTTTAGCAGGGCAGGGATGGCACGGCTCCCCAAAGCCATAGTCAGGGTTGGCACAGCAGCATTCAGACTTTGTCACAGCACCAGGGAAGGGACGGACACACAGCCCTTTCCTGATGCCCCCATAGCATGTGCTACGCATGTGAGTATCTAAAGAAAAGCACAGAGGAAGACGTAATTATTTCCTTAGGCTGAAAATTAAATGTATGCATACTATCCCAAAAGCTAAAGCCTCTTATTTTTGGTTAACAAAAAGGTCACACTGGCTACATCTGCACTGCCTTAATAATCTTGATGAGACCAAGGCCAATTCTCAGCGTGGTTGCCTCCTGGAGCTTTCCCCAAAGCACTTTCAAACCACCTAAACCAGGATATTGTGACTAAATTCAAAGGCATTCCAAAGGAGCCAGCAAAGGCGACCCACACCCCAAAGCAGCTCTGTAAATCCATCAACAAATATGCCAGTAAGAAACACAGAACAGCCTGGATCAGCATGTGGTGGCTGATTCTTCCCTTTGGGAAGTACCACAGGCATCTCTGACTTCCACAATGGGTCCTCAGGTAGGATAACCCACCAGCAGGACAGGGCTGGTAATACGGGATATTATATATATATATATATATCCCAATATAATATCCCACATTACCCATAATATCCCAAAATAATATAAATATATATATTGGGATATATATTATATTATAATATGGAATATTGTACCAGCTACTGGAAGGAGGAGCATGGTCTCCAGCTGTATTTACAAAATCATGAACAGAAGTGCAATTTCAGCAGATTGTTCAGACCAGCATTTACGTGACATGACCATCTTAATAGGTTTATACATAAACAGGCACCAGTGCTGGTTTAGCACAACCAGAGAGGCCCCAAAATCCAGCTGGGAAAAGCAATCTAGCAAATTTTACACACAGCTAGGCAGTGAGGGAAGCAGTGATACTGTCCAGACTATAAGAAACTTCGGGGGATTTGTGATTAAAAACACACTCTGGAAGTTAAACTGCCATCCTTGGGGAGAGGCCTGGAAATGGTGGGCTGGATGAACCACCACTTGTCACACAAACAAAACACAGAACACCTGAAAGGTTCTTCAACCCCAAAAACCAGGCCAAAAATTAGACAGCAGAGAAATTACACAGGCCAACCACACATGTGTAAAACTCACCATGTACACACTGCCAATCTTACAGGTGATTTAATCACATAAATCAATTTGACAGCCTTGACCAGTAAGATGCAAGAAATGTCTTACAAGACATACCTCAATACTTACCTTTACAGGAATATTAATCTCCCATACTTATCCAAGAACTATGAGAATGTCTCTGAGACTGCTTTTTATACATTTGTTTGGGGTTTTGTTGTATTTTTCTGGTTTTTCTTTAAGCTTCAATGCTTTTCCCCATGTTTGCTTACAGGATAGTATTAGAGATCTCTGAACAAGCATGAGATTGGACAGTCCTTCTAAAAATGTGTAGCTGAGAACTGCAGGATGCAGATAAACAGCCTTTACTTTTGACCCCTAAAATTCTACAGGAGCTGCAGAAATGCTCTTTGTTTCAGGTACATTTATGGACTAGAACAGAACACAGCTTTAATTTATGCTCCTTGACAGTCCCCCAGTTAAACCACCATGCACTGTGGCCTGGACACGAGCCTGAGTGGACTCAGAAACTGAAACGAGTTTGAGGGAATCCAGACAGCTCCTTGCTTGAAGTATGACCCCAAAACAACAAAGGAAAGTTGCATGAGAAGCTTTACAGTGAATGTTGAATATCCAGGGCCAATCCAAATAAGAACTGGCAATTCCTTATGTGCTCTGTCGGCCCTTTGAGTGTTGTAAGCTGGCTCCTGTGTAACAGTACTGCCTGCACATAAATGTTTTCTCTTGCCTTTGCTGTCCCATGGAACAGATAGTTCTGGAGCACAGCTACATATGTCCTAGATTTTAGAGGTTTTTTTCTTTGCCAAGAATCTAGGTGAAGCCAGTACAATTCGCTTGCACTTGACATCAGGAAAAGATTATGATGCTTGAAAATAGCCGAGCACTTTTGCACAAGAAATCTCTGTTCACTTACTTTGCAAAATAATTAGAGGCATCACATCCTTTCCCTCCATCTCAGACAAGTCCAGTTGCTACCCTGACAAGTTCTGCCATGAACAAAGGGGGCAATAATCAATCACTGCCCTATCACAGAAGGGGAGGTTTCTCCCTAGTTATATGTCTGTGAGGAAATGGAGAAGCAAGTCAAGGGAAGGAAACGGAGACTGCAGAGGGACAGAAGGGACCAAGGGAGACTGCAGAGGGACAGAATACTGGGAGAGTGTGAAAAAAATACTCTGGAGGAAAGTCTTCAAAGATGTGGGAGTGTGGGAAGTAGCTGAAGGAAGCTACAGATGTACGGAGCAACTGCTCCGCACAAGAGAGCAAGTGCTCTCAGTGCACATCAGTGCTTTTAGAGAAGTGACATGGAGAACCTGGGGACAATCTCATGCCCAGTGACAGGAAAACAGTCTGATCTACACAGTCAGTGATTGTGTAGCCTGTGAAGGATGAAGAACCAAGCTGACTCTCCCACAGCAGCTGTGTGACAGGGAGAATGTCCCCCTTGGGCTGTGCTACGAGCAAGAATGAGAAGGACGGGCTCTTTGTGGATGATTCAATTGCTGCAGGCACCTCACAAAGCTCAGGTTCTCTATTCCACAACAGTTCTGAGTCTGCATTTACTGATGAACCTGTGCTGCTCCCCATGTTTAGTTTGATCAGCCTTTGGCTACTCATTCCAGAGCACCAAGAATTTATTTTTTGCCCTGGATCAGAGAGGAGCATTGCTGCTGCTGTACCCATGTACCCCTTTATGGGACTCTCCACTCTGTCCCAAGGCATGGCACTTCTACACTCTTAAATTTGGCAGTGTAGCACTTCAATACCACAAAAATGATCATCACCACATTTCTGGTCAATATCAGGTGGAAAAGTGTCTGACCCACACTCAGGGAAAGTCATTGCACCCATCCAGGAGCCTTAGAAGGTCAAATCAGGCTTATGACAAACACTTATCCATTTGGCTCTACAAAATTACCAGGGTAAAATAAAGTTTATTTAGTCTGTCCTGGATGGCTCTGGCTCTGGGCAGAGGTAATTAGAAGTGTCTCAGCAGAGAACAAGCAATACTGTGTGAAGCTGGAGCCACAGCTCAGCACAAGTTCTGAGGTGATACATGCTCACACACAGAGCCAGCTGAGGTGTCCAAGCATGGAGCTGCAGCTGGAAGTACAGCCAAACCTAAAAAGCCTGCAAATATTCAAATATTGGAAGTTTGGCTCCAGGTATTTATCTAGCTGTTCCACGACTCTGTAACTGCTCCTTTTCCAAGCATTTGCTCCCCTTTGCTGTACCTTTTTCAAGCTGTATAACATTTTGTGATTGACTCAGCCATACTTATAAATACTAAGTACAAGTATATAATACCAGCATTTCCTCTCTATGTGTACTCCCACCAGGATCAAGGTCATTATTCAGAAGTAAAACAGGGCTCAGAGAAAGAGGGGGCAGCCAGACTGTGGGCTCTCAGATTTTATATTCCTTGCTGGTTACCAAGCAGACTTGTGGGAATGCTCTTACAAGACGTCCAATTTAAGTTATTAATTTTCAAACTACCAGTGATCATCTAGCAGCCAGAATGTCTGAAAAGTACTATTTAGGTCATGCAATATATGGAATTGAATAGCCAGACACAGAATTCCTGTAGTTAACACAGCATGTGGATTACATATAAACACACATACACAATTCTGAACAGTGGACTGGCTTGGAAATTCTGCTCTCAAGTCATGTGTGAGGATATTTTGTTATGCAGTATTTGAAATTTGCTATGCTACTTTATGGCTGGAATAATTACATCATCTTTTTTTTTAATGAATTTTCCAACTAGATCATTATTCTGCTTTAAGATTTTTTGTCCTATGAAGGGAGCTTCCTGTTGAAAATGTAATCATTTATGGTAAGCCTTAAAGCTGTGCAACACGTAACTTCTAAATAAATGGTGTTCACAGATGATGGCCAACCTGTCAAGCCTTCTGCTGCTAGTACTGTGGCAACACATTAGGTAAATGAAAGCACAGAAAACTGAGTACTGTATTGATTCTTTGCAGCTGTATCACTGACAGGCGTAAGGATGAGGCCAACTTGGAACACAAAAAAGGTACTGAACAGCCTGTACTCAAATCTGGTTTTGTTGGTGTGCCACTGAGCAGTGAAATTCCAATATTTAAAACAGTACACCAGGCCTCTTCTCATTGTTTTACTTCTCAATGCTTTTCTCCAAACTTTTAATAAACCAGAAGAAAACAACTCGGCTACCACACAGGAGGGAACACAACTTGCTTTTGTTGGTTCAATCTTCAGTACAGTTTTGCCTACTAGAACATTTAATTTACTTAAAACAACAAAATCTGTGCTCCAACTGAGAGACTGAGAATGTGTTTTAGCTTTTTTTGAGCCTATGTTTTTAAGACAGCCTCAGTTTTTATCATGCATTTTTAAAGCTGAAGTGGTAACATAAGGGGCTAGATTGTGCTGGCACTTGGTAGAAACACTTGTCCTAGATTTTGTTTTGAAGACTTTTGAACTTTAGCACCATCTGAAATGTTATTTGAAATGAGCTGGTAACAGCAACGTGAGGATTTAGTATGGCCCATCTCTTTGGCGTGAGAACCTCCAAAGCATTGTGATGCTGTTTTTCCTTTATCTGGAAAAATGCTGATAAGACAAAGGCAGATGCAACATCCATGAGTCCATCAGCAACAACAGCCATTAATTGTTAATTACCAATTAATAAATATGATTCTTGTAGAGTCTCTGTTCACTAACATGCCTGATGACAGACATATGCAGGAGCTGGGGAAGGAGAAATTTCAGGGATATAAAATTGTCTTTTCTGAGGGAAAAGACTGTGGATTAAATTAAGGAACTTCGCAAAGTACACACAGTGTCATAACTCTCAGAAATCCCTGTCAAATATTTATTCCTCTCCTCCCTCCCCATCAGCAATCAGCAGAGAACAAGGAATTGAATACTTCTTGCCCTCTACACTTTTTTAATTCATCAGCTTGAAAATTATCCACTTTTTGTCCCACGAGCTCCCTGAAGATATGCTAGAGCTCCTAGCAGAGCTTAGTGAAGAATCTCTTAAATTCCAACCAGTACCAATTGAGAGGATAAGAGGCTGATTACATGGCAAAATACTACTTTTCATCAGACTAGAAAGGGTATGTCTCAAAACCAAAAGAAGATGCCAGGCAGAGCAGGCACTTTAAGCTTACTTTTATATGAGTAACAGGTAAACAAGAGGTACTGCCTCATTGGAGAGAGAAAATTAATTTCTTGTCTTTTAACAATAGGATTATGGGGTTGCATCTTGTTTGTGGTTTGATATCAACATTATTTAGAAGGAAATAATTTGATGCATTCGATAATTAATTAACCTGATAATTCCACTTGTTTTTCAATGAAGAGAAAAGAATAAATCTGACTTACCTACACACACACGACCATCAACTCCAACAACCAAGCCAGGAGGACAATCACACCGAAATGAGCCTTCAGTATTTATACAATGGCCATTCATGCAAATTCCTGATGTCTGGCATTCATCAATATCTAAGAGGAGGCAAGACACTTCAGCAATCAATCTGTTTTTAAGCAAGGTTACAGGTAATAGTTTCAGAACATTATCAAATTACTTTATGATAACAGATAACAATATCTTTGTTTTATTTCTAATAAAAATTTAATCTTGGAATAATCAAAATTCCAGCTGCACAAACAAAACATCCCCAAAACATGCAGAAGAACTTCAGGATTAGAAGTACTTCATATTCCACATTAAGCAAAATCAATGACAAATCTTCCCCTTTGTCCAGCTCGTATTTCAATTTTTCTTTAAAGTATGGCTAAAGAGCACTAGACATAAAATATCCTTATGATGGTTAATTTTAATTTCAAAGAACTTTTAAGTGGTCATCAATTTCTAAGCACAACTGCATGTTATTAAGAAAAGCACAACTAGTAGAAATGGTTAAAATTCAAATCAGAAGACTAACAATTTAGATTATTTGCTAGAAGTGGCTTAAGTCCAAACATACCTCTGTGGGCAGCAACAAGTATTTTCAATTAGTTTGCTGAAACTGAAGCTAAATCAGACTGTATTCTTAAAATGTTTAATAGAAGTTTTTAGTGCTTGCACTTTAAGAAGTTTACAATGCTGTGTGACCCGTAAAATGACTCAAGTGCTAAGCACTCTGAATTATTAGAAAAATGATGTGGAAAGTATGTGCGTGTGGGTGGGGCTCATCAATGTAGAATCTCTCTAACACCTTAAATTTACCATACTGCTGCTCACTTTACCATTTCACAAAGGGCCTGAATATTTTGATGCATTTACAATGCTCCAAGACTTTTCAGAAGCTAATTTGTTGATCATTATGGCTTTCCTAACACTATTAAGTACTTCTTTCAGTAAATTAAGGATCTGTTTCCAGGCAGCTAAAGAAATCTACTTTAGTGAGTAGCAAGGTGTTATATGGCTTTGAATCAATCCATGTTAGCAGACTGCCATTCTTGCAGGGATGAGCAGACAGTGAAAGCCATCTTCCATCAACATCCCCCCAGATTTCACATACCAGTACAGTAACGTCCATCTGGAGCCAGGACAAATCCTGGTTTACAGATGCATTTAAAACTCCCATCCTCATTTATGCACATCCCATTCAAGCACATGTTTGTGGTGGCACACTCATCATGGTCTACAAAACATTGCGAAGAAAATTGCTTTTAGTTTCTCACCCTCCAGAGGACAACACAGTGAAAATGATCAGTCAGGACTGATGTGGCATATTTCTTCCCTTGAGGATCAATTTCTGATCATAACTCTGATAAAGAGTTTTTACTCCACAGAAAAAGCAGCAATTTTTCATGTGGTGATCTGTTGCTTTGCATATTTCAGCAGGCTGCATATGAAAGGACAGGGTGTGTCTTTCTTTCATACATGAGAGCATAAAAAGCTTCCATCGCCTGAGAGAATTAAGCTTGTTGTTTATCTAGCAAGTTTTTTTCTTCACGCTGTGCAGCCAAATTTTAAAACAGGTATTTTCTTCAGCAACGCTGATTTATGGATCATTTGCTGTGAAGCTTTATGGAAAAACATTATTATTAGGACTCTTGAGTAGAGGTGCAGATTCAAAAACAAAAATCACCTCAAATTTTCTTTGAGATCATATGGTTCTGTATACTAACTATTTGAATTAAAGGCCTCTACGTTCACGGTATTTCAAAAAAGTAACCTTCAGTGATCCTCACCTGTAGTATGAAGCACAATTTCTAGAACCACCAAGCTAATGCCTGCCCCATTCTTCAGAAGGGCCCTTACCCACACAGTTCCTTCCGTTTGCAGTCAGTTCAAACCCAGCGTTGCAAATGCACTGGAAGCTTCCCTCAGTGTTCACACACCTCCCATTTTTACAAAGAACGCCATTCTGAACACACTCATCGATATCTAAGGGGAAGAAAAAACAAACCAAGCCAAACAAACAAAACCCTGCACAAACAGAGAACTACAGTTAAGATAAAAATGCATTCAGAGGCAATTAGTGCTTTGAAAAATACTGGCACATCACTTAAACGTTACCTAGAAAAAAGTTCAAAAGTAAGTTAGGAATTTTGTCTCCTTGCATCAGGGAAAAATAATATTTTTACAGACATGTACAGCAAATGCTACGTGTTGTGATGCTTTGCAATTTCTTCATGAATACTTTTAAAATATGATGAATACTTTCATCTGCATGCATACACAAAAAAGCACCTGTCATTCAATTTTTACTCTTTTATTTTTTAGAACTCCTGTCTGGGAAATTCCCCAGACAGATATTCCAGAAAAATGGATAAACATTAAAAGACAGCAACAAAACAAATGAGGTGGCAGCCCAAATCTAGAACCGATTCAACATTGGGATTTACTGAAATTGCACTCCTATCTTTCAAATTCAAATTCAAATGGAGTTCTGATGCAAGGGGTCAGGACATCTGCAATGCCAGCAGACATGGAGCAGTTCTCTTACCAATGCAGGCTTGCTTGGTGGGAGTTCTCTGGAAACCTGCGTGGCACTTGCAGTAATAGGAACCAGGTGTGTTGACACAGTCCCCATTGGAGCAGGGGTTTGATGCGCACTCATCAACATCTGCTGGCAGCACAGAGAAGCATTAATGACTTCACAAAGTCTACAACATTTTTTTTTTTTTGCCCCCCCCCCAACTCTGGAAGCTTCTGAGTGAAAAAGACGGTAACTACCAGCCAAATGCTAATTACTAAAGCCTGTTCTTGGTGCAAAATCACTGCTTTGCCAGGAACACGGGGCTGCTCCTGGTTCAGCCAGGCAGGCATTTGTAAGAGGTGAAGTGGCGCTGCATCATTTGTAAGCATCTTAAGGGACAACAGAAAAACAAAAAAATCTTCTTGAGGATTTTTGATTGCCTTAGTGGTTGATTTAATATAACCCAGTTTCGTTTAAATCAATGGCCATTTATGCTCCTTCACGAGAAAAAACAACACTAATCAAAACAGGCACTTCAAATTGAGAGCAAACCACGGCATCCAAAGCCCACCCCTACTATTTTACAGGTTTGCTGTAAAAAACTGAGGAGGGGCTGCACACCAGCAGGAGGGATTCTTAATGAGACCACAGTCTATGCACCACATCTCAAATATTTATGCTCCACTGCACCCTCAACCCCAGTCTTTGCACTGAGTAATGCCAGATTTAACCTAACTCTTTTCTATAATGTACCTTGCTCTCCTTTCCAAAAGTTTTGGGTATTTGGGTGCAACCAAACACATTTTAACCAACTGAAATGTCAGAAATAACTCTCATTTGACATGGGGCTCTGAAAACTTCAACAGTTCTTTTCAAGAACCCTTTCCCAAATTTGATATCCAGTAGTTACCACTGAGTCAGAGGTGTCTTTGGTGACAACAGCTGTTCCCAGATCTAAAATAACAATTGTTCTTCTGCAAACCCTCCAGAACCCTGTAATCCACTGGAGCAGAGTGGGTGTATCCCACTGGTAGGGCAGGACTGCTGGATCAGTCCCCACAGCAGCTCCTAAAGGATGACCTAAGCAGCTGCTCTCTGTTAGAGCTCAATTTACAGGTGACAAATGGATCCCTTGATGAAATCCCCCATTTCTTTATCAGCAACTTTTGCTAATTTGACTTTTTCCTCCAGCTAGGCCCTTCACTTTATTTACAATGCACTTGTAATTACTCATCTCTTCACTTAGGCAGGCTTTTAACACCACGAACCCAGTGGTGATTTGCAAGAGTTTCTGGCATCTGGCTGAAAGCTGCAGTAAGAAACTCTGAAGCTGATCAGTTCCTAACAATGATGATTTTCCCATGCATTTTGCAGTGCGTGCTTCCAGAAATACCAGGAAAACCCCAGGGCAATTTTCGTGATCATTTCCACTCACTCCTTATCAAATCTGGTTCTAGAGCTCAGCTCATAACATCTTGAGAATACTGGCATGCAACAAGAAATTGAAATCATAAGGATGGTTATGTGTACTTTCTAGAAAGTGCTGTTCTACGAATAACTTCTAAAATCACTATAAAAGATGGCAAAAGGTTTGTTTTGTTCTACTTTAATAATAAATAAGACCCCATATTTAACAGGAATTACTGAGTTAATGAACACACAAAGTTTAAATCCAGAGCGTCACTGTACAAAAAGAATCTGTGTTTACACAGATATAATCACTGATATAATTGCCTGGTTTGCAGCACTCATGGTGCCCAGATACATTCTGTGTAAACAGCTAAATGAATAAAGGAAGAGCAAATGGAAGAATCAAACATCTCCCCTCACAAGTAATTAGGTCATTGACATTTGCAAATCCACTGATCACTGCAGTGAAATTGAGGGGAGATAAAGAAAAGAGGAATTCGGGGTGTTAAATACAGAGGTATTTAACCATGATTTTTTACATGCCAGTCTGTGTCACTGTAGTAGTTCCCTGCCCTCAAGTTTCTCTGCCATGCCTGGGTGTTGGGATGCTCTTTGTCAGAAGTGAGGTGATTTTTCACCAGAGGTGATTTTTTCTCAGCTGATTTAGGAGGGGGTCAAGGAGGATTAAACACCACCCCTTCAGAACAAAGTCCTCAGCTACCAACAGAACATCAAACTCTGAATCACATCTCCACAATAAATTTTTTGTAAAGTGCCCTAATTCAAATGAATTTACTGTATTTATATTTTGCCTTATGATAAGGGAGCACAGAGGGAACTTATAGATACTTGACACAGCGCTCATCTGTTTTATTTAGTTTTCCTGAAGAGAATGACATTTAGGACCTTCTCTATTACAGGCTCCAACCTGCTTCAAAAAAAGCCTATGTTCATGGTCCAAAGGATCTGTCTGTAAGTTTATAAGCTCTACAGCAGGAATGCAGAGGTTCTCTATCAAACAGCAGACTTAAGCTTCGAAAATCCTTCCAAAGCCATGTGCATCCTTCATGCACATGACTTCCACATGAAATATGCATCTTAAGCTGGTCTTATTTTTATATGCTCTTGATAACTGAGGGAAATGGCAAATGTATGTTAATAGAAAGAAGTTGTTGGCTTTGATTTTGCATTGAAAGCATGCATATTCCAGCAGTATAAACAGGAAACATTTAAGACAGAGATATTTAACCCATTTATTCTGTCTCCCAGCATACCCCCTTTCAAGGTCAAATGTTTTGTTTTTCAGGACTTGCCTCACACACATCTCCACTTTTCAGTTTTTCATCTCTTAACAATTGTCAGAATTCTCTCAGGCACAGCAGGAAATTTCCAAAACCCCCCTTAAAAGACTTACTGCAATGAGTCGGGAGACAAATTACAAAATTTCAAATAGGCCTATTTGTATTGACAAGGCAACTAAAATTCAACACAGCACACCTACAGGTTTGATCCCACTTTTTTAAAAGTCCCTACAATTTTATCCAGAAGTTTTTTGAAACAGAAACGAATAAGGAAAGGTAATAAAATTAAAGCTGTCTATTTTGGAGGAAAGGACTGACCATTCAGAGCCAGACCACTTTAGGACACTCACGGTCCTTGGCCATGTTCTGTTGTGAAGAACAGTATAATGCAAGTTTAGGTCAGAGACAAATAAGCAACACCACAGTTTTTTGGTTTGGCAGGATTAATCTTGAAACAGGGCTTTTCTTTAACTCTACAGAAAAACATGTAACCATTTCTGGATTTAATTTATTGCTTTGGGAGCAGGCAGACAGAGAAGTATAGAAATAGTGTTCATTTATGTGCCATTAACCCTATTACCAATGCCCCAAGACTGTTCTGTCAGTAATAGGATAAATATTCAAATTATAATATAGAAATTGACTATAATCATATATATATATATATTAGAATATATATCTTGCCTATATTTCTAAGAAAACTTCTGTGTAGTTTGCAGCAACTACTGTTTACAAATCTCAGATTCAGGAGGGAACTTAAGATACTTTGGCTACTTCTTTATAATACAATTAGAAAATACCAGTGAAACAAAGCTGTGTTATTTATGGAGCTCACAGAGTTATTTATCATTTACAGAGTTCACTCTCTTATAAAATACCTGAATTCAAGCAGCTACTGAGAAGGCAAACCACTGCAGAGCTGAAATTAGTAATGACTGATTTATTTCATGCAATAAAAAAATGGGCAAAATGACACTTAAACTTCTTAAACTTTTTTGAAGCCATTTTGGGGGGTCTCTTCCCATGCTTTCCATGTGGGACAGCACTGTAGCTGGCACTGCACCTTCAGCTTTTGTTAAACCAATTGAAATTTTTGTTTTGACCCCAGTGCATCCAAAATTTCCTCTGCTTTCAGTTTACTCTTTTATGCTGAGGTAAGCATTGTAAAGTCAAGATTAAGTTCTTTAAGTGAAGACACATTTTTACTGGGCACGTGCCTGTAAACTAGATAATCAACCAGGTCAATTTTTTTCTTCCCCAATGCACCTATCAACCTAACCTCAGAGTTTTCAGGCACTGGGACCCAAAACTGAAAATTAGATGCAACTTCACTAATTATCACAAGCCTGGAATAGAAGGGGAACTGCCAAGCAAGTGTCCTGCAGGGTGACCCCACAGAAGGGTCAGGGACAGAATGACAGCGACATTATCAAGAACAAACGACAAAAAAAAGGACAATTATCAATTGCCTTTTTCTGTCCCAGCACCCAGATAAGTAAAGCTGATGGGCATTTCAAACTACAGATTATTGCCATGCTCCAATGACACCTGAAAAACTAAAAAACTGAAGTTCAATCAGCTCTACTTGCTACAACCTATGTGCTTCAGATGTTATTATCAACTTGACCCCGGAGTAAAAAAAAATATTAATACAAGATGTAAACTAGATTTCAAAAAGATCAAATAGTCCAGGACACCAGATAGTCCTTGAGTGTCAAGGCCCACTAGAGTTAAAAATATTACTGATTTCAGTGATGCAAAACCTAGTGCTGTAACAAATGAGCCAGGGTTCTCCATACTCCTTTTATAAAGAACAGCCATCAAGAGCCATCAAGGCACCTTTTATAAAGAACAGCAAGGCAAACATCACAAAACTCCTACTCCCCTCTCACAGTGTGATTATGGCTCCTGAGACCAAGGATCCAGCAAGAAATTAAGCCCTTTGAACTTCCCGGTCAGAGATCAGAGATACAGAAAACTCTCACCCAAATAAAAAAGCTAAAAACATTCAGGCTCACTACATCATAAAGGACAGCTTGGAAGAAGAATTATATAAACCTTCAAGTACAAAAAAGTGCAATGAAGAAGGTACTGAACTGCTTTCTTTGTATAGTGAGGATAAGACAAGAAAAAACAAAAGCTGAATCTTTTTGCAAATGTAGTGTTTAAATTAGATTAGATGTTCTGAAAACTTTCTGGATATTTGACTATGGGAGCAGTGCAATGCCTGGGGAAATGGTGGCATCCCTTTTAAGTGAGTTTTCTTAAAATGAGGGTGTACAGTGGCCAGGAATGGTGCAGGTACAACCGAGCTCTCTGATACAAGAACACAGCTGAACTAAGAGGAGACCTGCAATCCACAGACACATTAGAAACTGATTCTCAACCCACTGTGAGGCAAACCTATTGCTAACAAGCTCTTGTGTGGTATTTTTCATTCACGTATCTCAATCTCTTTATAAAGAGTCACTAAACAAGGGTTCAATCCAAAATATAACCACAATTTTTTATTTAGGTTCCTATACATTAATCAGTGTATCCTGCGTAGGGGGTTCCTCTCCACACAACCACCTCACAAGAACCCCCAAATCTTGTATTTTCTCTGAAATAACTGATGAGTTTTGGACACTGCAAGAGTGAAGTCCACGGTAATTGAATAGAAGTATAGGATGCCAAATTCAGTTCTTGTTATATAAAGTTAGCATTCTGCATTTTCATCCAAAATGCAAATTTAACCAGAAGTGAATTAACGCAATTTAAAAATTATTTTATATCTTTCAAATTGCCATTAATCCTTATGAGGACGTAAAACATAAATTCTACCCTTCATCATCTTGATCATAACAATACTACATCCCAAAAGTCGAGCTTTGTCAGCCTAACAGAAGAGAAAATGAAGCACAACTTACTTTATTGAATGTGGCAAAAAATGTTCAATAGCCTTTAAATACAGGAGTAGGAATACTCAACAGCAATATTTGCAACTCAAGATTTTTTTTTCTTGGTAAGAAAACAGATAACTCTCACAGAAAACTGAAATTATTCTTGTGTAACTAATACCATGGTCTTTGCACTCTCTCTGAAGAGCAGCATCATTAAAATAAATGTGATTTCTTTTTGTAAAAAAGATTTGAAGCCGAAGAATATCAGAATAATGGATTTTGAAATCTGCACTCACCAATACAATCCCCATTTTCATCCTGCTTATATCCCATGTTGCATTCACATCTGTAACTAGAGGGGGTTGGTATACAACGTCCATTCAAACAAAGGTTGGGATGGTGCTTGCAGTTGTCTATTGTCTGATTGAGTATTGCTAATATAAAAAAAATCAGAATGAGAGACAAATAATCAGATTTTTATACGGAAGTAAATATGACTGTTATACTTGGCTTCATAAAGGATGTTGTGAGGTGCACAAACACATTAAAAAACCTTTTTCAGAGCACTATCTGTTGACCTGACAGGAAACTAAAAACAACAAACAGCTCTTGGAAATGAAAAAAACCGCATTAGACAAACATTCTTAAATATGATTTACCATTTCTGTCTATAGCCTGATGAGCCTGTCAGTGAACTCAGGGATAAACCACAATTTGTGTGGAAGTCATGGCAATTTTTGGTGTACCTGTCTTAATAATACTTCTTACATTTTATGATCTCTACGGTTCTGATGCCAGGGGTGTGTTTACACATGTCATGAGCAATGCTTACATCCATGAGACTTCTGCCAGAAAATTATTCACCTGGGGCTTTCAGCCAAGGCAGTGTTTCTGCAGAGTAAGTAGGTTTTACAGTTGGAAGAGAAAATACAGAAGACGTTTATTTTTAACCTTGGTAGTTTTTGGAAAATACCTAGAAATCTGGAGTTTTATTAGTGCTGACAAAGACACCTCAACAGGGACAACACAGGCTCGGGGACTCGGTAACTGAAGTCATGCAAAAACCTCTTCCTACATCAGGAAGGGCTCCTGACCTTCCTGATGCAGCAGCTGAGGTGTTTAAAACATGCTTGAATGGCAAAATCACTTTTAAGTGTTAAGAACACCATACCATATCCAGACTGAGCAGTAAAAATAAAGGAAAAACAGAAGGAATAGCATAAAAAAAAAAAAACACAAAAAAACCCAAAAGAGCGGAACAAGTCAGAACACAAGCACTTACTCAGCCCTGTAATGATCGGGCCACTTCCAGTGGGGCTGTGGCCACCTGCTCCCACCCCTGCTCCGCCCACAGCCGGGGAGAATCCGTTGCTCCCCGGGATGGGGATGAAGCCAGCTCCTCTCGGTCCGAATCCATTCCCGTTGGCCCCGGGATGGAAGCCGTTCCCTCCCGCTCCGCCGCCGCGCCGGGAGCCGCCTCGGGCAGGGGCACCGTCCACGCACAGCCTGCGGTGCTCATCTGTCACACAGGGGGGGACACAGCAGCACACACCGGGTCAGCCTCTCACAGCCAGCTCAAAGGGAAGGGCACGGCTCTCCCTGTGTGCTACAAAAACCAGGACGGCAACTCCTCCTCTCCGTGATGTCGCATCTTACCCCCCTGCCACTCCGAGTGGCAGGTGTTGCTCAAGGGAATAATGAAAAGGAATGCTGTAATTTAGGAATATTTGTTCAAGTGTTTGTTGAAACTGTATCTTGACGTCTTGACAGCAGCGCTGTAACTCCCTGGTTTCTTAGAGGAGAAGAAAATACCTTCTCATTGATAAAGAAAATACCTTTCGTTAGGGATGCACGCTATTCCTCTCTGAGCAGAACCGAAAGAACAACTTAAAAACTGGTGCATTGTAGTTCAAAATAACCCAAAATGCAATGGAACAGGAAAGGAACTGTTCCTTTAAATCAAAATTAACTATGGACCCTAAGAGTCGTTTTCTGTTCAGGCCTCACCACAAAATCTTTCCCATTTCCCAAAAACTATTTCCAAAGCCAACAAAAGGACATTAAAAAACCCAAGTGCCAAACAACCACGGACCAAAAAGAAAAATGGTTAACAGATGCCAGTATCAGTATTAAAACCAAGCAAATTAACAATAATGCAATCCATGACCTTATTTTTTTTCTGCTTAGCCTACATTTTAAAGCAGTTTAAAACACCCCGGTGACCTCCACCCAAAGCAGAATGAACAGCAAGGAGAAAATAATAGCCAAAATAATAGCCAATAAGCCAAAATGAAAGCCAAACCAAGAGGGCACTCACCAGATCCTCTGGCAGGACACACCTCTGGGCCAGAGGCGCCAGCCCAGCAGTGGCCAGACTCACAGCAGCACTGCCTTCTGGTGAACCTCCCCTGCAGCTCCTGGGCACAGCGGCCGCTCGCAGAGCCGGAGAAACAGCTGCCTGCTCGCTGATCTGGCAGCCAAGGTAAAGACAAAAACCAAAAATGGTGACATCGATGCTGTTTCGGCTTTACTCTTCTTTCTTTTACACATTCTCTTGTGGGGGTACCTGTCGCTGGTTTCTCTGTGTCTGGATTGAAGGCACTTGAGACAGTAATTTGTGTTCGGACTCAAGTGTTGATTATTTCTTATCAATGAAACAGTCTCACTTCTGTGAGTTCAGCAGCTTTTCATTAGAAGGCACAAAATGGCCAACAATCTCTTGTTATAAGTTCTTTAAAGACTAAACTATCCAATTAAGAGCTGACACCTAGATTATTCTCCCTTTCAACCCAGTAACTGATCCCACAGAGCCCCCAATGCAGACTTTTCTGCCCAATTACAAAATGCCACCCAAACCTATGGAGAAGGAAGAAGCAGCATGAAGAAGAAACCCAGGATGACACCCTGTGCTCTCCATCTTGCTTCCATCCACAACACACTAAAAATCCCAAAACCTAAATTTCTCACCCAGTGACACACCTACACTGCTCTCTGGAATCTCTTCCACACTTTTGTGGGTTCCAGTCTATCTTGAAGTCTGGGAAACTTTCTCCATGAATGAGGGCCAAAGTCAGTGCTGCCCTGGGGGTCAGGGCACCCCAGAGCAGACAGAGAAATATTCCCTGTAGTGCGCTGGGTTTCCACATTCTCTGTATCCTTTAAACATATACTTGTAGCTTTGTAGCCTCATTTCATAGCCTAGTTTCAACATTTTCCTCGGAAAGACAACAAAAATTCCAGGATCCCTGTGCTGTCTTGGTCCTCCTTAGAAACTAAGGCTGAAACCAGCTTTCCAAGACAGACTTTTGTAAACATGGATCTCCCCTTGGATCTCATCCTAAGGGGAGAGAATCCAGAAGGTACTAGAACTGGGGGAATTACTTCACCAGGCAGGTTCCTGATTTGGGGGGCTCTTGTCAGATATTATAATTTGCAGAATCTACAAAAATTGTACATGGATTACACAGTGGGTGCATCTTTGGCCTTTTCTACCCGATGAATTTGTGTACTTGAGGACCCTCATATAAAAGGTATCCTTTTTATCACTCTAATTGTGTGTAACTCATGTTTTTAGGGCCCGAGAAAAAGGCATCAACATGAGCTCTCAAAGCTACATTCCCTTGCTCAGCTGAGGTAAGGATGAAAATGCTTTACAAGTTGTATTAAAAAGAACAAAAGCAAAACCAAACAACCAAACAAAAACCCTCAACAACATCCAAACTGCACCCGATCTGACCCATGTACTCCACACTGGATTTACTGCAGGATCACACAGGTGCAGTGGCATCAGCTTTGCATTAATCCACCATGCAATCCTAAAGTCTGCTCAGTCCAACAAGAAAATATGGATAATGTGAAAAACACAAGGCAATACAAACAAAAAACTATATATATTTATATATATAAAAACCCTACTATGGCAAAACCCGAGATACTGCATGTAGCAATAGCAACATCAATAAATTAATTTAATGATTTTTTTTCCCCTTAGCTTAGATGTATCTAACTGGAAAAATGCTATTAGCCTGCTCTGCTAAGTTGACTGAAAGTACAACAGAATATTTAGTAATGCCATGTGAAAACTACTCTCCTTCAAGGGCAGATGATCTTTTATTGTCAGATTAGGGCATGTGATTTTTCTGCAGGACTCAGGTTTTGGGAGCTGACTTTAAAAATCAAATTGTAAACCACTCCAAAATCCACAGAAATTTTGATCATATTGGAAATCATAGGTTTTAAGTATTCCTGAGGCTAGCCACAATGTATTTGAAGTTGGCACTCCTCAGATGAACCTGAATAACAGAAGGTAGATACACTGTTTAAAAAAATATTAATTTTAAATCGCTTGCAGGTCATGTGCTGCTACTTGCTTACATCATTTATCTGCAAGTCAGAAACCCCTTCAGAATTCCTACCCCTTCCCCAGTATCAGAACAAACAGCTTTGGGATATCTGAAGTAAGAAGAACCACATGAGATCTAGAAAATACATTACTGTTAGCAATTGTTAAGGTTTTTTACATGGGGTATGCAGTATTTATAGTGAATTGGTCAAAATGGTTAAATCACATACTTGACACATGCACCTATATATAAGAAATCAACACGTAGAAATAAACAAAATGTTTTTTTTTTTAATGTAGGGATAGGTATTAAATAAACTGTCATGTAAAAGGTGTAATCTAATTAAATCCAACACTTGGCTTGCTTCATTATCTATTTCTGACAAATTAGTGGCACATCTTAATGTCTTTTGAGTTTAGTTTTGTGCCCTATGTTGACCACTAAAGATTAAATTAACCTGTGTGATGTGGGATTTGAAGCACCAAGTAGGGATAAATGCTTGCTCCTTTAAAACCAAAGTGAGCTTAACTTTTGGGCTCATCAGATGCAGATTTGAGAAACAAACAAAATTAACAACTCCTATGTTGGCCTGGACAACGGAGTGAGGCCCTGGGGCAGGGGAAAGTGCCAGATGGATGGGGCACCTACCAGGAGTGCAGGATCCATCCACAGATGTGACAAAACCCCGTGGGCAGACGCAGAAATAACTCCCCGCAGTGTTGGAGCAAACACCACCCTCACAAATCCCTGGGATGACGCTGCATTCATCAATATCTGCCCAAAAAGGAAAGGACATGGGATAATTAGCACACTGCATCAAAAGGAGGCAAAGAGAGCTTTTCTGAGATGAAGCTGTTATTCATGTCTGAATAAAATATTGCTGGTGCTTGCTTACTGAGAACAGTTTTGGTTGCCACCTGTTGGAGGTTTTCCTTGTACATGCACAGGGTGTTTAACCCTTCCAGGCACAGAGCACAGGAGAGCAGGCTGAGATTCCCTCCTCCCGAATGACTCAGTGCCACCTCTGAGAAGCAAAGAACAGAAAGGAATGCCAGAATACACATCCCGCTTTCAGGATGAAGGGAGGAGGATGGCACAGCAGCCAGCCAAGGATATCTCTGGGCTTCCTGTGACCACACAAATATGGCCCGTGAGATCTGGCTGCTCTCCGGCCCCCTAACATTCCAGCTCTAAGGAAGAATTTTGGCCAAGCCCTTGCAAATGCAAACGAACCTTTTTGATGCATTCAAATGTTTCCGCTGACTGAAAGCAGAGGTCTCACTGAAAGACCAAGGCAAATTTGTGTGTAAATGTGTATAAAGTGAGACGTCACCACGCTGATAAATGAGCTGCTGTGTCTAACCAGGGGCCGCCAAATTCCGAACCAGTAGTCCGGCAGTGCAAAGCCCATTTGTAGCTGGCAAAGTTAAAGGCGGATGAAGGAAGTTTTTCACCACCTCTGCAAAGCCGCAGGATGCAGATCATCCTTCCCAACTGGCTGCATCCAAGGCAGTTTAGCACTGTCCAGGGGTCTTGTCCAAGAATGACAGGGAGGTGGGAAGGTAAAAAAGCACCTTCCTGAAACCCAGGCAGTGATCAGAGTGGCAGGAAGACTCCACAGTCTTCTCCATGTGGACAGAAAAACCAATTAACATGGAGAACCCTGGTGGAGGAATCGTTTATTTAACTTACTGGAGCAGTAATGAGTAATTGGCTTTTTGTTTCACTGGTTTTTGAGCCAAATCTGTCTCTCCTTCCCCTTCCCTGGTTCTTGCACGTGTAATTATTTCAAAATATCACTATTTCCTCTGACAGGAAATTCTGAGACTTCATCTCAGGGAGGGTTACTTTTAGTGAGGCTGACTGAATATTTTATTCGTTTTCTTCCCTTCTCCCCTCCAAAGTACATAAATTAATGGTCTCAGGGAAAATGCTCCAAATATAAGCAACAGGAAATGCTGTATTAAGGGAGAGGAAGACTGGAGGCATAAATGGTTCCAGTGCTGCACGCAGGATGGGACATCCAGTCTCAACGAGAGAAAGAATTTAAATCTATGACAAAATTGTTGCAGATTTAGTACCAAGTGAGTTTCTGCCTAAAAGACCCAGCCTAGCTGCCTGCAGTTCAGAATTTTTGACTTTTACTGCCAGGGAAAGCAGGGTTTCATAAATAACTGAATTACAAGTACCAGAAATGGGGCTCTCAACTGCCAAACTCTAGGAAAGGGCTACCTAAAAGCAGTTTTAGTCTAGAAAATAATATTAGAAAGTAGTAATACCTGGTAGGACCAAGTCTGAATAGCATACAGTCTAATGCAATTATGCATTGAAGCAGGAAAATCCGAAATAGAACTATTTATTTTAAGGGATTCTTTCCATTTTGGTGGCACTTTTTTTTTAAAGGCCTTAATCTGTTTCATAAAGTCTTAACCTTTTGATATCAACAGTAGATAGTAACATATCTTTTTGGAAAAGCAGCAGAGGCATCCTACCTCCTTAGAACACCTTAAATTGTAAAGGATGCCATAACTACATCTATTTAATGAGTATGATGTATCTGCTATTTGAGAATAGTAAATAGAACACATTTATTAGAACCCTGGAAAACACAATAAGTAATACTCCACACCTTTTGTAAAGCAGCAATCATAACTGAAAGCTTCTCTACATTTAATTCATTTCCAAATAACCCAAAGATCGAAGTTCCATTAACTCTGGGAGATAACAACATCCTAAAAATGAACAGCATTTAATTCCTAAAAAGACAGTGAAAACTCAGTATATTGTAGACCAAAACTTTAAGGCAAAGCAAAACAAACAAAAAAAAAAAAAAGTGAAGGGTTTGGGGTTTTCTTTTGTTTAGCTAAGACATCACATTGGTGGACTGGATATCTGGAATTTGGTACAATCCCTATAATGGTCTTTCCCAATTTTTTTCAACTATTATGGGTACAAAAAGCACAACATGGACATTCCTACTTTTTCTAACAAGTGCTGTTGTTTCCAGGAAAAGCAACAGGAGAAAAAAAAAAAAAAACCCTAAAACACAAAATACCTCAGGATGCTCAGGGGCAGAGGGTATACAGGGGACCTCAAATCTCTCCTTCTTAGGTAGGAGAAATGCTGTTACAGTAAAGAAGGTCTGAATAATCATGGCAAGGCTCCAGCCTGTGAACACTGGAGCCTTGGCTGTTACTGACTCCAGCTTGGATTTTGTCCCTTGCAGCCAGTAACATTTGATCTGCTTTTCCACATCTAAAGGAGGGAAAGGAGTGAGCAGAATACTCCATACCACATCACTTCTAAACAATGTTTGTGACAAAAAAACTCATTAAAATAGTGCAGTTTCTACTAAATGATTTCTCTGTACACAGGTTCTGCTAACTCACATGACACCAGTTTCTTACATCATTCCCAATGGCCCAACCCACACCCACAGATTCCTAGATATATATAAATAATGCTACTTCATTCAAATTACCAACTGAAAGTGCACTTGTTTGAAGGACTGGCTATGGTATTTTCCTATAAATTTAACCCTGAGAGGTTACAAATATTTAATTAAGCATACAAGTAAAAAAGCCAGAATGGAACCATGGCTTATCTTTCATTCCCTGCTCCATCATTAGAGTAATGTAAGCGTGGTGTTATCCTGCTATAACTTTGGCATTACCTCCTTGGCTGTGAAGCTTCACAATGTCTTTCTTCCCCAAAAAAGATGGTACAAACGGTGAGGAAAAGGAGGTTATTTGCCTAATTCCCTGTGGGGAATTACCTGACTAGGGAAGCTGTGAGGAGGGATGACAAGTGCTTAACTTTTGCCACGGACACAAGTGGCAGGGCTCAAAAGACAGAACAGCCAGAACACATGACCTGTTCTGCAGCAGGCTGCCAACAGGAAATGAAGAGCTGTTGATTATTAGCAAACCATGAAGTAACAGCAAAATCAGACAGCAGGTGATTATGCACAGTCCTATAAGCGCCACAGCTTTTTAAGCTGTGTTAAAAATACATTCACCTTTTCAAGTGGAAACTATCAAGGAAAATAGCATTTTTATATATTTAGATTGTTAAAACAGAATCCAAAGAATGCTCAAAGTACTGTTTTCAGAAGAAAGGAAACATGTCTCTGAATACATCCTTTGGCATCAAAAGGACCACAGTTAAGAGAATCAAAAAAACAAGTGCACTTCTAACGAAAAAGAATGGGTTATAGGCATGGATAGATAGACAAGAGCTGCCTCTGAGAAACAGCCACAAACAGGTTAAGATTCTGTGGGTAAAAATCAAGGACTAGACCTTGATTTTTGTATTAATTTGTACTAATGCAAGGAACTTTTTTTCCCTCTTTCTTTCCTTTTAGCCTTCTTTTTCTCTTTCTCTCTCCCTTCCTTCCTCCCTCTTCACCCCACCCTTTACTTCAAAATCCAAACCCCATCTCTGATACCTGGAGGCCAGGGACAAACATTCCAATTTCCATGCCCAATGTGTAATTTCCTAATACAATTTTTAAAGTTTTCAGAGACCTTCTGACTTTTGCTGTTCCTTTTAAACCACGAGCACCTACATTGCTGCCTGCCCCCTCCCCTTTCAGGCGCTGAGTAAAAATTAAAACTAGTCAACACAAAAAAAAAAAAAAAAACAAACCACAGAAAAACAGAAGAATGTGAAGGGCAGGACCAGAAAGAAATACCTTTGGATTTTTAAAAAAAATTTTACTTGGGTATTACTTGCAACAACACCAGAAGGAACATTTTCACTGAAAAGACATGATTTTTAAACTGACTATACAATTTTTTCTGTGAGTGTTGTACTGTAGGCAACTCAAAAAAACTCTGAGGATATGTCCAAAATTGGCAACAAACAATATATTTGTTTGTAACTGAATACTGAGCAAAATGTAATTTGGTACCACAATTAAACTGCCAGCAAATAACAAGTCAAAGCCTTTAAGAACGAAATCCTCTTACCACCACAACTTAAATGTGAAATCACCCGCTGGTTATGATGAAGTCTGAGAGTTCTGATTCCTTTCAAAGGCATGAAAAAGTCACTGAAATCAACGAAGTCTTCAGCAAACTCACAAAAACCCAACAATTTTCTTTCACATTGTTTTAAATCATATGGAATTGCTGCTCTTAATTACATCAACACATTTTCTGAGTAAATATGGTCTATGTTTATTAAACTATACTTATTAAAGGTGGTCTGCTTAATTTTTCATCTAAAAGAGAAGGGCATTTCCTTGGTATTTTTCACTTACCAGACTCATCAAAACTGCAATATTTGCCTTCACTCTCTAGTCCCGACACTAAAAATATCTACCTAATCTAGAATATATCTTTTAGAAAACAAAGAAAATCCTAGTAACTCAGCAGCAGTTATTTGGTACTCACACACAAGAGTTTTTATCAAGTGCTAAATTTTCAAAGAAAATAAACGCTGCCTTTACCCACAAAAGTCAGACAGAAAAAAATATCTAATGCAAAATAGGAACAGCCAAGTAGAAAAGATGGGATGCTGCAAATGAATAAAAAAGCACAGTTCAGTGATGCTATGCCCAGATCAGACACCACAACTATTCAACTGCTTAATAATGTTCATTACCAAAGTGCTCTAATGCTCTGCAAAACCCCTTTTTAGGTATGTTCTCCTACAGAATCACTTACCATCACATTTTTGAGTTGCCTCATTCTGTTTGTGGCCCACGGGACACTTGCACTCATATGAACCTACTGAATTAATGCAGTTTCCTCCTTGGCAGACTCCAGGGATAGCCTGGCACTCATCAACATCTGCAAACGCAAAAAAAAAAGACCCAGATCTGATTACCTGACAAAAGATACACATAAGTTACTTTCAGTAGCTTCCTGTTGCATTTCAGAAAGTTCTACTTCCACTTCAGATTTTGTTGGGTTGTTTTTTTTTGTTTGGTTTTGTATTGTTGTTGTTGTTTTTGTGGGTTTTTTTTCTTTTTGTCTTCCCAGCTCTAATTTGGTTTCACATAAACCACCCCACGTTTCTGTACCTTTTTACACAAAACTATCCAATAGGAGGTTTTTCCTGGTTGGCTTCCTTAGTACCTGTACCACGGAGTTACTATCCAAATGTTTCAGGAATCTTCTGTGTGGTGCCCCCCGATAACATCTGGCAAGAATATGAACTCTTTTTCAGGTGGATGATCAAAGGCACTGAAATTCCACCTGAGTTTGTGGATTATAGTGCTTCTTCAGTTTTTTACTCCTCCTGGTGCTCGTGCTATAGATAAACCTATGGTATTTGCCTTGCCCAGTCACCTGCTTTTTCATTTAAGCAAGTGTAATTTCTCATGGCTCAGGAAGAAGGAAAGCACTTTTTGCAGATTTGAGGGTTTTTTTTAGGTAACCATTGGACTGAGGTTTAAATACATTTGCTGAGAAGTTTGCATTCAGCTCCTGAGTCCATGCTGATTTAGACTACCATGTCCAAAATGCAACAGTTAAGACTGCAAATGGATTAAGGACTTTATCACAGGCATAGAATTTCTTCATTTTTTATTTTTTTTTTAACTTGTGAGGTTTTTTTTCCTCTAAATAACTGGTGCCTGCTGCCTGTTTACTTGGAAATCAAACATTTCATGCCATAAGTATTTTAAGGAGTGAGGGGCTGGACTGGTTCCTCTCCAGAGATTCCTTCCAACCCCAATTATTCTGTGAACCCTGACATGGCCTAGAGACATCTAGAGAGAAGATGGTTCCAGCATTTATTGATACACAGCCCACCCTGTAGCTCCCTACTGAGTAAAACATGTGGTGTTTGTCTTCTGACCCCGGGGCCTCAAAATGCACTTATCACACACAGTGTGCCTGTGCCTTTTGTCACTTATTAACACTGAAATTAAGTTCCCTGTGTCAGCAGATCAGTTGTTAAAATCCATTGTGTGTGTGATGTACACTCTTAGAAGCTGAAGGTGTCAAGGAATAGTGAATTAATGGCAGCAGCAGCAGGCAATAAACACCTCCCAGAAACAGGAAAATATCACTGGAGGCCTGAGGTGAACTAAATTTTACTCTCTATCAATTCCATTAATTTCTTTCAGCTCTTTTAAGATGTAAAATAGATGTTGAGCTTTGCTGAAGCCTGAAGAGCCAATCCCAATGATGCAATGCATCATATTTAAGCACACTTACATCATGTTTAATTGTTAAGAAAGCAAGCAGATTCAACTGTTATCCTAACTTAATGCTAGAAGACTGATGGGGTTTTTTTGTCAGTATTACTTTTTGCTGAAAACCTAAGTTTGTTTTAATACATTATTGGTGTTTTGGGACTGAGAAAAGTCAAGAAGAACAAAAGTATTTTATTAAAAGGGTGTATTTTATCAATTGCTTCCTAAATGCTTGTTTAGGATTTTTTATTTCTCAAAATACAAGCAAATTGAAATGAAGTTGTTTTTATTTTTGAGAATCTTTGACAGTTAGGCTAAACCACACAGAAGTTCCAGCATTATTAATTATCCACTTACTCACACTTTTAAACCTCAACCACATTAACACAAGAAACTTTTAACCATAAACAGCAAATTTGAATAATAACTCTGCAGATACAGTTCTACATAGAAAAGTTCAATATGTTACAGATTAAGCAGAATGTTTCCATATGTTCATAGTCTAATATTTGGTGAGGGAAAAAAGATTTTGTGCTTTTTGCAGACTCTTCTCTGCAAAATGCCTGTGGGATTTGCAGAGCTAACTTTAAACATGCACCTTCCCTTTCTGTCTGTGGGCTGTTTCTAAAAAAACTCTGATAAACCAAAAAAGCTCAGGAAAAATAAATCCACTCAGATGTCAGACACAAATTTTGGAGAGTTTTTTATTATAGTGGTGACAAAATTTATCCAAATTTAAAAAAACCCTCTCTTTAGTTCTACCTGGAATATGTATGGGGAGTTTCTTTGTAATTGATCTGGCACGTGGGAATAAAAAGTGAATTGGTCATGAATACAGTGGGAAACTGTTGGTTCCTCCTCTGCATCCTAGAAAGCAGAAATACTGCACACAACAGAAAGAATACCATGCTATTTTTTCCCTGTTTTAGTAATTATTTTCACAACAGCAGGACATGACCCTAGACAACACTGTCGATATTTTCAGTCACTCAGGCACATTAATACCAAGCACTAGATTACAAAAAGGAATCAACACTTTTCATTATGACTTTGAACCTTCCCCTGTTGTTCTCTCTCTTGCCCAGTTCACCTCAGAGCCTTTAACATTTTAACATCCTACTACAGAACAGATTCTCTTGGATTTCATCTCCTGTCATGGATAGATGCACATAACCATGTCAGCAGCAGAGGCAGGAAGAAGAACCTTCCTATTTTCAAAATCTACTCAGCCGTGACCACCCTTCTCTCCTTAGAGCAAAAAATAAACTGTCTGCAGGGAAAGGTTGCAGGTGGGAAATGGGACTTTTGAGGAATGCAGGCAGGAACTGAGAGAACATCCAGCACAGGATTTCTGCCATTATGCTTCTCCCAAGGCCATGCAGCAGTGGCAATAAAGCTCAATCAAGCACAACACTGAAGTTCCTCCTGCCTGAATTCTTGGAATGAGGGATGTCTGAACAGTTAAATCCCTTTTTAAGGCATGACTGAATAGAAACTTCCAGGGGGGAAAAATAAAATTTAAAAAAAAAAGGAACACAACCAAACAATTTGAATTTGGGATTGGTTTTGCTTCTCTTAAATTTTTTTTAAACCTGTTCAAGGTAATAATGAAGTAACAGTACTACTACAATGTAGTAGTAATCTACTAATAGAAGAACATTACCCAGAAAACATAATTAAGCCTCAAAAGGTCCTGAAGACCCATTTAAGATCGAATCCTGCAAATCCTTTGCAGAGTAGGAGCAACTTCCTACTTGGGAGTTACATCCTGTCAAATTCAGATCTCTAGCACATACTGAAATCATGACTCATTTTCCAACAGCAAAACTTGCAAGTTCCACTGATTCTGAGTTGTTCATACCAACTCCCAAACCCAGCTATCTACTGATGTAAGCAATCACTTCAAAAATACCAAACATCTGAAGTGTGGACTGAGTGAGCCTGGTCTCCCTGATACATGACAAAGGTAGTTTCACTGAATACCAAAGTGGTTTGTGTTCCCTATATCAAAGTCTCTGCAAATCTGATGTCCTCAACAGAAAGAAAAGCACTAAAAAAAAACAGGACAGATCCCTCTGTTTGCTTCTAAAACCCTCAGAGAAAACATTTGGTTTCTTCTGAGCTTTCTACTGAGGGTGGCAGAGCACCAGAAGAGGCTGCCCAGGGAGGTCTGGAGGCATTTCAACCCCACATGGACACACTGCTGTGTCACCTGCTCTGGGTGACTCTGCCCTGCCAGGGGGTTGGACTGGGTGATGTCCAGAGGCCCCTTCCATCCCCAGCCATTCTGACATTCTGTGATCTCAATTCAACAGACTCTGCACTGCAATGTGGAGTTTGGAAAGGCACAAAGTGCCACATCCAGCCCCTTCCCGCATCGAAGTGGGCTGGTAATTCATAACAGAGCGGACATGGCGCTACCAACCCGCTCACAGCACAGAGCTCAGGTCTGTGAAGAGGGAGGAGTAACCAGTACCCAGAGCTCAGAAGGAAATGTCTCAGCTGCTGCAAGGCAAAGATTCTGTGAAGAAATTCTGTCTCTCCCTTTTCCCCAGAGAAAGGCCAAGCATTTCTCATCTACGCCTTGCCATCACATTGTAACACACTGTGCTAAGCCCAGCCGACATAAATACAATCCAAGCTTCCTATTTAGCAATTATATGTCACAAATGTAGCAAAAGTTACGGCTGTTCAAACTTCCTTTGTTTACCCATCACACAAAGTAGACTACCACATTGTTTCTATGCTCCCCAGGGGAATTTAGCAACGTGGTCAAACGGGTAACTCAAAACTATTTGCCACAGGGAATATACTGCCAGAAAAAGAAAACACAATTATTGTGGGCATGGGCGCCAAAGAGCACCACTGATCTCTCACATAATTGAAATGAAGCCCCAGAAGCTATGCCAGGGCCAGCCTGGCAGAGCAGCTTCAAGGACCCTTTGTATGTGGCCAAATCATACAATGGAGCTTGACTTGGAGATTGCAACATGCGCCCCTTCCGTGGTGCACTGTTTCTGCTCCTGACACTGTTATGAAAAGAGTGTCTAAAACATATTAATCACTTCAAGATGAATGGCAAAACACAAACTGCTGCACGCAGGCAGAGGCCTACCTCTGACACAGAAGGAAAAACAACATCCAGTATTTCTCCTCAGTATTGATTAATAATCACTTTTTCCAGGCACTTAAGCTTTGCTCTCTACGGCCAGCAGCAGAAATCTGGAGGCAGCAAAGCACACCCGGGTTCCATCCCAAAACACAGACCACACACAAGGAAAGCAGTGACCTTACTGCAAGGTTCCCAGGGTGACTGTCAGAGGTGAGGGTTGTCACGCGGAGAATCCCAGCCAGAGCTCACCTTGGCAGGCCCCACTGCGGATATTTGGGATGAAGCCGCGGCGGCAGGGCTGGGGCTGGGCAGGGCACATCTCACAGGGGTGGCCCCAGGCCCGTCCCACGGTGGCACAGCACAGGGACTTGGTGCACACAATGCCTGTCAGCTGGCCCTGGCACATCTGCTTGCTCACCTGGGTGAAACACGGGCCTGTCCTGTAATCTGGGAGGGGGAAAAAAAAAAAAGGAAAGCTCGCTGTATTACACGAGGCACTGTACTTGTGGCTGTAGAAGGAATTGGTTTTGAATCAAGAAAAGAAATATAAGAATATATTAAGAAAATTAATATATTAAGAAAATCATTATATATTAAGAAAATTCCATGGAAATTTAAGCTATATTGCTGCTTACAGAAGTTGCATGACACCTTCCATTGAAGGTAGTGACTTTCACGAGGTTACAATTCAATTCATTTCTTTCAAAAAGATAACAACTAAATGAAAGGCAGCTGGACACAAAATTGCTCTTGAGCATTGACAACGTATCCAGTAAAATCCGCAGTAAGCAAGAGAATTTTACAAACAAACAAGCAAGCAAATAAAAGAGAAGACGAGATTAAGCAAACAAGGACTGGAAACTGGTTTTCTTGCTTCTAGGCTACTTCATCATGATTTATAGGAGGGAGCTACAGGCCACAGCAGCCACACATTTTTTTCACTCCACACTGATGAAGATGCATGCCAGAGAGAGTCACAGAATCATCATTCCAGCTGGAATTCCTGTTGCAAAATTGTGCTACCGACAGAGGAACTGATTGGCAAACCACCACTTATTTTCAGAAGGAAGCCATGAGACAACACAACCAATCCAAGCTGTATGCAGTACACTGAATAAAGCATAGAAAATATACTTCTAGCAGAATTCCTGTGAAAATTTAGTTCATTAACACTGAACCTGTATAGAGGTTTGTTTAAGTTATGAGTCAACGCCAACTAGGGTGAACAATTAACTGAAATTCTCTAGGAATAAATAAGAAACAGCTTGTTGCTCTAAGCCAGATTTCACATCCTTACGGGAACACCTACAAAGAGTGAGGGGTGAAAAAAAGAAGAAAACGCAAAGTTTTTACTCAGAATCAGTCACGTGAAGAAAGGCTCAACAGCAGGGTTATGGCTGCTCAAGCTGCTGTTCCTCTTTCTTTTTTGTTTTTTGTCCTATCAAAAGCAGGCTCCAACACCCATAGGTGGATAAGACACTGTCTTCCACACACTTCCATCATTAGGTGTGCAGCTGGTCCCACAACCAACATGCAAAAGGGATAACCCTTGCTTTTTATAACTTGGTACTTTCACCCTGAAAAAATAAGAGCTTTGACATCTTTGGAAAGCAAAGAAATGGTCTTCCCAATGAGATGCTATACAAAGCTTCCCGGGCTCTTAAAATGAAAGTTCAAACCGAAATAAATGTTCTGCTCCGTCTCTTTGGTAAGGGTCACTTCAGGTACCAGTCTAGGAAAGACTTCTGCAGTTATTGATGCACACTGGTAGTCAATTTCAACTGGGCTTATTCACTTTAAATAAAGTTAACCAAGTACACAAGAACAGAAATGACTGATGATAAAAGATTAAAAGATCTTACATACTCAGTAAGGCCTGTGAACTTTACTATTCTTGATTATCAATACAAAACATTCCTCAAAGTTACACCCTGAGCTTCTCCTGTGACCATCAAGCCACAAAAATGGCACTTCTAGTAAAATAAATACATGATAAAAAGAAAATCCTGTCCTTGCTCCACACACTGAGAGTTCAGCTCTCCATGGGTGAATGCCCTCCACAGTGAAATCAAATAATGACTTACCACCCATCTTCAAATTCCCAACACTTGCATTCAGCAGCTCTGAATTCCTTAGCAATCCCACCTCACCTAGCAATTCCTATTCAGGAAATAAGTAGTGCTGCTGGCAGTACTGTATTTTTACAGCAGCAAGTCTCCAAGACAACTTTTTTAGCACCAATCTTTGGATATCAGGAAGGATTCAGAGTAGGAATAGAAGTTCAAACCATGTATTTCTCTTTGTGATGGCTGGTGACCCACAGGAATATCCTGGCCAAAGATAATCTGCATTAAGAAGCTTGGAATTCAATCAGAGGAAATTAACCTTGAAACTCAAACCAGAGTTGTGAATTGTATCTGACTTCCAATAAGACTTCCAAAAATGATTGTGTAAACTCTGCCAAAACTAGCAATGAAAGTTCAGATTAGAAAGTGTGAATAGTAGAGAGATTAGAGAATATAACCAGACACCAAAGCATGTTTGTTCAAGAGAATATGAACGAGTCAGGTACAAGAAGAAGTAATGCCAATACACCTATTGCTTACTGTGTCCTATCAAATAGAAATACATGCTCTGGAAACTACCTATGCATAGGTGCCTACCCATGCCCTAATGAACAGAATATGCACTAATCTAATATTAATTAGATTAATGCATATTCTGTAATGCAGATTCTGTTACCAAGCAATGTTTATCAGCAGAAGCATGCTGTACATCTATTCAGATATACACTTTATAATAATATAAGTATTTTAAAATAGTATCGTAATTTAACATATTGATCTTAAATAGTGCACTCATTTCAAAATCTTTACTTGTTCAGTTTATCCAGCATGAAACCCAAAGGTAAAGAGACTGATTAGTGGCTGCTCTTCTATACTACGAGGAAAATTCTTCTATACTACAGGATTTTAAAATACAAAGTGAAGGCAAGCATGTTCATGTTAATGGCAAAGTTCAGCTGCTTACACAAAGATCTGTAGTCACACAGTAAATTTTACATGTGGGAAGCAAATGCAATAAAAATAGATGCAATTTTGAAGATACTTGGTAGCTTCAAGTGAAGCTGTGGATTTGTTTCGCCCAGCCAGTCAGATTATATTATTATAATGGTTGATCAGACCTTAAAAACCCCCACTTATGAATCAGTCATCTTTCCCATATGGCTTTGCTTGTCTTAATTCTTAGGTGGTTCTTCATTTGTTCCTTTGCCAGCACTGCTGATGGAATAATTTTGCCAGAAAGAACACATGTTGAACATAAGTTACAAATCATCTGTTACTCCAGAAAGGGTAACTGCTTTGGTGAAATGAGGTGATCCTCAGCGCATGTGTTGTACAGTTTTGTTTTTTAACTTCAAAAATTATATTCAATATGCACAGTGACCTGAAGAATGACAATCTTTATCAACAATTCAAGTTGTTAATATAATTAAATTTAATGAGGAATATTTTTTTTTCCTGGCATCAAGAAAAAAAAAATCACACCATGGACTTCAGTATTTAGCTATGCTGCAACATTCCTATTTTGTCATAAAAGTGTATATTCTGCATTCTCAAATGAAACCAATTCAACTATTCAAATTTCGGTTCTTTGATTTTTTTTCCATTAATTCCTTCCAAAAATTCTAATTCTACCTGTAATTTAAGAAGTCTAGTTCACAGGAGCCTGAGAAAAGGAGTTGCAACATTGAGATTTCTAATCTTGGTTCAGTACCCACCTATTTTAGTTTTCTTCCTGTTCCTCTGGCCAAACAAATGATCCAGATGAAGGTGTAAAAAAGCCTGCTGTAAGCAGACATGGAATAGATAGCCTGTCTGCCACATGTCCTCTGTGTCTAACACCCACTAGCTAAAAACCTGAAACACAGTGTTTAACATCCCAAATACCACCTACTGTCACTCAGGACAAAACATTAAAATCCTGTGGTACACATGCAAGGATCCAATTTCCGACTGAATTTTGTCTGCCTGCCCTTAAAAATTTCACCTCTTCCCGGGCAACATGAAAGAGAAAAAGCGAGGCATGAAGAAAAGTAAAAAGGTAACTACACATGTTGGAATGTCCATTGCAAGCTATCCAGAAGAATATTAAAAATTGAGTTTTCTTTCATAGGAAATCAGAGACTGAAATTTTAAATGAAAGCTCCCAATGTCAAAATACAGTTCTTGTGAGAAATCCAACAGGGGTGCAGCGCCAGTCTCCTGCACCCAGCCTGCAGAAGGGAAAAGCACATTATCTCAAATACTGTATTTCATGTTTGTGAGCAACAGGAAGATTTAGCAGGAAGGAACAGTGAATTATCTTCCATCTTTTTTACTTAAAAAAAACCACACAACCGTATCCTAATAAGGAAGTGCATCTGGAAACAAGCATTTTTAACTAGAAGCTACTTAGAAGATTGGTATTTCTATTACTAAAAACAAATTCTGAAAACATTAAGCATGTTCATCAAAATCAGGAGTGAGTAAAGGGAGGTGTCTGAGACAGGCCTTCACAGCCCCTGTCAATTAAAGAACAAGACCTAATAATTAATGTGTTTCACTCCCTTACAAAGCAAATTTGCCTTTCATTGGAGTTTTTACAGAACCTCACTCCCCTAAGCAAAATTTAGGAAATATTAAGGAATAGATGAGAAAATAAGTAAGTTCAACTTCCATCACCTCACTTGCAGACTCAAGGTCAGCAAACATATTATTATTATTATTATTGTTGTTGTTGTTGTTGTTGTTGTTGTTGTTGTTGTTGTTATCTGAAAAATCCATTTCATACAGCAGCATTATTAAATTAATAACCTAATGCATGGGACCTGAACTCTGGAAAGAAGTAAATGCTGCCAGCATTACCAGGAACTTCACTTTCTCCTGAAAGAAAAATCAGCACAGTGAGTGAAAGCCCAAGAGACTGCACTCGATGTCAGGGAACCTCCAGGGTGGACACATTAAGTCTGTCCTGGCAAAAACCTGAGGTTGAATTCACCTTGCTAAAAGTTACTCCAACAGGAAACAAGATGGAGGAACAACTGTCTTTATTATGACTCTGAGAGGTGGCAAATTTCCCCATAGTTTCTGCTAACACCCAGAGGTCTCCAAACATCTGAAATTCTTTTTGGCTGCTTGTTGCAGAACCTGCTGGTTGATCACTGAAGAGATTTTTAATGGAACTCTCTGAATTTTCCCCTTTGCAATGCAAAATCTTCATGTCTTGATAAATTAAAGTCTAGTCAAGCTTTATCTTCCTGCAAGGGGAAATTCCATGGTATTTCATGGATTCCTACAAAGGGACCATCAGGACTGGAGGAGCAAGGCATGCCCAGTTCTCCCACTGATTCTGCATAAATGACAGCATTGCCCAGACCTTCCAAAGAAAGGGAGATCAGGGCTTTCCTTGACAAACTTTCCATGTGAGTATGAAAGGGCTGGCAATACTCATAACTGTCCTTGGGTTCAGAGCACAAATCTGAAATTTATGCGTATGTAAATATTATTCTTCTTACTCAACTCCAACATCTGCAGATCATAAGTCACAGTAATGAAAAAAGCTATTTAAACATTTTAAAGTGCATATGTTTATTAAATATTATCTAAAATTTATCTTCCTTTAATGTTTTGATCAACTTTATATGGAAATTTGGGGGGCTTTTTCACAGTAAATGCTTAGCTGCCAGCACAGAGTACACAATAAGGGTCATTTCAAAGGTAACAAGAAGGTAGGTGAATTGTACTTGATATTAAAAAAATCAAAAGAATTTTTTTCAAAGGTGACATCCAAAAAGTTATGGTAAAAAAGACTGCTGGCTGGAAATGAACAATGACTCTCCTGGAATATGAAAGGGAGTTGGCAATGCTATTGATTTTCTTGGAAAAAATAATCTGTGGGCAGCACTGCTATTTAGACTGAGGTTTTCTTACAAACCTGCATAGTAAAATCAAAGCCTCCATTTCTTGACTTTTCCTAAGAAACTTGCGTGTAAATTTCTCAGTTAAGTATCTAATAGCATCACGTTTATTGTTAACATAAATAATGATCACAAAAGTCTTTCAAACATTTAAAATTGCTGCTAACATTTAAAATTGCTAGCTGGGACACATCCCCAGCAGGTTCTCTAGTCATTACCTGAAGTGGTCTATAAAGTTTATTCTCACATGCAATAGAGGAGAAGAGCAGCTTAGTGGAGAACTGATGTCAAACACATCATGAAGGTTTGGATGTTTTTACACAGCTGACAGCATTCATTTTCAGGTAGAAATTTTATTACTGCTCTAGTGGTCCCATATGACCTTTTCTGACTAGCTCCTGTGATGCAAAACTTCCCATCACACAAACTCCTCACACAAACTCACTTGACAGCTGAAAAGGAAGTGGAGGGCAGCTGTAAATGAAAGAAGGAAAAGCCACAGGTTCAATGCAGGAATCTGTGTGAGCTTAGCAGCTTTTAGCAAAATTCCAGGTCCCACCAATATTTCTGTCACGTCCATTCTAAGCATATTCTCATTTTCCTCTGGCTGGAACAGCAGCAGCTCTTTTCCAAAAGCAACAACTCCATGGTTCAGACAGACAGTTTTATGTAATTGGTGTTATGACAGTTTTAAGCAGATAAAGTCTTAGTGTAGTAGTAACTGCACATCATAATACTCTTATTAATTAAAAAGTAATTCCCACCTAAGCACATGGGGGGAATGGCAAAGTAGCAGATAAGCAACAATATTTCTGAAATAAAATGCAATTTTGTCTAATCGATCTGAACATTGAAGAAAATGCTTCTAATAATTCAGGACAAAAAACATTTTGAAAAGTACACACACAGACACACACACACACAAAAAGCACAGAAACAGAGAAACAGGGAAATACTTCACTTTTGTCATTTATGGAATTCAGCACCTTCCATAACTGAAGTATTTCCTTAAAAACTTCTTGGAACAAAACGTTTCCACGTGTAACTGAAGTACCATACACTGACTGACAGAAAATTTCAAGCACAGAATAAAAGCTGGAGAGAAGTACTCCTGAATTTTGGTTCCAGCAAGATGTCCAATTTTGGTTTGGTTGGAGCTCCTTGTAAATGTATATATCTCCTTATGCTTCCACAGGGCCTGCTACTATATAAAGATGGCCTGAGGTGGGACTGATGAAATCCCAACACTCAGCACACAGTCTGACACACAATGGAATAATAATCATCAGTCATTGCACGAAGTCACGGCCTGAATCACCCCTGGGCAAATAACAGACAAAAGAAGCAAAATAATCTCTTTTGGTTTTTTTCTAAGATTCAGCAGTTTATGCCAACTACCCTAATATGATGTTTGTACATGTTTGTTTTACAATATCTAAAGCAGTGAAGGAACTCCTTCATGCTGCCTGCTGCTCCTTCCTCTCGTGCTTCTCCTCCAAAAACACCTTACTTATCAAAGCTTGGATGCTGGAAAGCCAGGTAGATGCACATTAAACTCTTAATTAATTCCTTCACATCCCAGGAATTAAGAAGCTCATACTTTACACTGCACATGCAAAAATATGCTACTTTTCTTGACTTTTTAAGATGCAAACTTGAATTACACTGTCCACAGGCTTTGGTTCCCTGCTCCATGAAGTCAGCGCTACTCAGTTCAACCTCAAAGGAACAGAACCCCAGAATCAGTGAAGAGGAAGACTTAAAATTTAAGACAGGACACCCTTTTTAAGAGTATTGCTGAAAAAGAGCACATTCCACCCTCTCCTCCCATTCTGGAGTTCAGTGTCACTCCCCACAGCAAAAGCCAAGGCTTGCAGAATGCACCCATACTCACAAAATGAGGAGGGAAAATGTTTCATAACCAACCCCTGTGTAAATTACAAAGGCATGGAAAAAGGCACAAGGCATTCCCAGTAGACCAGAAACCCTAATAAAACCACAGACATTGGAGCTGAAAACAATCTCCTTAATTATTAACCTAAGTAGGAAAAATAACTGTTTCACACATTACCCTTAGGAAAAAAAATTAAATATATGTCTATTTAAACTGCAAGAAACATTTCCTCAGGTTACTGTCTAGACTGCTGTGATAATTTGGGTTCATAATAAGCTAAAAACCCAGCCTGCTACTATTTACTAGAGCTCTGTCTGTGTAGAGGCAGAAACACAGATTCTGTTCTTCAGATCTTTTGGGTGTGTTCAGCAAAACCAAAGGGCTTTAGAAATTTACCTCTTGGGCTTATACAAGATTTTCAGGGAGACATTATAAAGCTGAGTATCGTTTCATGACCAAAATATAGGAAGGAAGATAATTTATTTATCCTCTCAATACAGAAATAATTTAATCACGTTTCTCATATAGCAAGCATTGGTCTGAGGTGGAATAAACCATTTTACTTTTGGCACTCCATGATTTTGCAACCCTGAATGCAACGTGCTCTTGACTGGCTTCAGTAAATTACTCCTGATAATACCTGGATTACTCTTTTCCATACATATTTTACTGTGGCTACTACAGCTTTTAAGATACTGCATAATTAATGCTTACAAAGACAGACATGGTTGAAAACTTAAAGAAGATCCAATTTACATAATTTTAGGCCTTAACACTTAATTCACTGTAAGAGAGCTCAAAGCATAACAGACATAATGAAAAATATCAGGGTGTGCAAAGAACACAGGGGGAGAAAATACAGAAAAGAAAATTCCTTCCAAATATCTGGTATCCATCTGACCACCTTCAACCAAAGCCACACAGAGTTTTGGGTTCTCCACACTCATCCTCCTGGCTCAACACTGAGACAGTTTTATCAGACCCCTTTCTTATTAATCAAAACAAGCCTAAGGTGAATGACAGTACCCTTTGAGAGAAAAGCAAGCAAAACAACAACAACAAAAACCTTCCCACTTTTTTTTTCAAAACTCAGTGTTTTTTTAAACTCAATGTTTCACAAACAACTGTGCAGGTGTTATTGAATAATATGTACTTCCTCTCTTCTACTTCTTGCTCCAACGCTGCAATATTCAAAGAAATATCCAAAACCCTTCTTTCACTCTCTCTCAGATCTAATATGGAACCTCTGTGCACACAGAACATATAACCAAGGAAAAGAAACAATTTCAGTCATTCATAACCATTACAGAAATAAGCTTCCAAGGTTCCTGAGTGTCCCAGATAATCTCTCAAGCCTCCTCTACACAATACCTGTAAACTTAAGAGGAAACTCGTCTAACTTATTCTACTACATTTTACAGTCAAAAAAAAGGTGAAAAATTTGATTATTTCTTCCTCTTTCCAGTACTTCAAAACTGGGTTCTTCAGCTTATTTCTGCTTTTTCCAGTTTTGCCTAGAACACCTATATAAGCAATATATAACATTAGTACTTGTTGAATTTGACAGAAAGTTTTCCTATTTACATGAATATTTCAGGTATTTTTGCATTTTCTTTGTTAAAGACACTCCCTGTGGGTGTCTCAGCTTCTTCTGACCTCTAACTTTCCTAGATATCCTGAAAATAGATCAAGATATTTTTTCCCCTAGATATGTAACAAATTAATTAGCTTAATAAAATTAATTTTTTTTTTTACTTTTCAGAAGAAATTATTTTCTGAAACTCTAACAACGCCATCATAGCCTTGCTCAGCTCTCCTATTTTCTCTCCCCAAGGAGTTAAAAAAAAGAAGGTGACATTTTAGTGCTACTGACCAAAAGCAAAATTTTCACTGAGGGAGGAAAAAGATAAGACCAGACAGAATTTTTCAAAGGCATCTTCTTCCCTCTCCTCTGCAACGTTTCTCACTCATGATTTTGCTTCACTGCTCTGTATTACCAGACCCTTGTTTCACTTTCAGTGAACAATCCTTAGATGCTCTAAGTCCTACCTAACACATAAAAACCATACTATTTCATGCTCTCCTAGACTTGTTCCTCCTGCAGGTAAGAGGAGAAAAAAAACTACTTTTCAGTGCAGATTTAAAAAAATAGATATATGAAGAAAATATATATATTGCCTCTAAGTATAAGGTGTAACAGTTCTGGCAGTTCTTTCTTTCTTTCTTTTCACAGTTTAGGGCAGCTCAGCTACAGGGCTTCCCTTTAAACTTATTTAAACCAATGAAACATTCCCTGTGCCTGAGCTGCTGCACCCAGGTGAAAACTCTCAAGCCCTTGGAAGAGGTCATTTAAATCCATATTTTCATTTTACTGTTGCAGACCTACTTTAAAGGCATAAAACCTCTGCTTTTAATTCTAATACAAGTGCAACAACCCCACTTCTATCACACTTGCCTGTCCTATGCTTGAACAAAGAAGTTTTGAAGATTTCAAGTGCTTCAAAAGCAGACAAACTGCTGCATTTAAGGGTTTTTACCTTTTTCTTTTGTTGGTGCCAAACAAAGAGTCATCCAAATACTGGGATTTAATTAAAAACTAAAAGAAGGGAGTAAGGGAGAGACACTGACTGGAATCATAGTACTTCCTTTATCACTACTGCAATCAGCATGACCAGCATTACCCCTGTCATTTTTAAAACTCCTAAATGTTGTATCTTCTGCAGACCTAGAAGGGAGAAATTTTCCAATGCCAGCTAACAACAAGCAAACACACACCCTGTGCAGCTTTTTCTGGCTACTTCCCTTTGAAAACCTTGTTTCTGGGGATAATGATGGACAACAACAGCAGGGAATGCAGTGCCAGGGCCCTGTAACATCACCAAGTGAAGACATCTGAGAGCAGGCAAGCAGCTTTTCGAGTCTGCCCTGCTGTGATCCATCAGGGGATGATGTGGGCCAGTATCTACAGGCCAGAACCTGCAGCAGGAAAAGGAGTTTGGTGAGCAGGCACTGCACTTAAATGTGTGGTGTGTTATTAACACCTGAGAGCACCTCTAGCCTCAAAAAAACCCTCCTAAATATCTAAAAAGTTCTTCCAACACAGAAGAACCTATTCAAATACTGTGTGTACTTCCTTATTTTTCCCCCCATATTTTATTCTATGTCTTGACTCAGGTACTTACCTGTCAGATGAAGCTTTGCCTCTTCCTGCTGCAGGTACTTGCAATTCTTATCTCTACTATTTCCAACAGGAAGAGAGGCATGCTTTTTTTTTTTAGTCTAAACTGCAGCTTCTTTTGCTATTAAAAAAAAATTGACCATCGCAGCATTTTCTTTGCAATCAGCCTTCAGCTAAGTGTTGAAAAAGCTGACAGAAATGCTTTCTAAAAAAAAAATTAAAGAGATAAAAGTAGGCAAGAATGGTGTAAGTTGCAAATTGTAGGAAGATTCACGTTCTATAGTTTTAAACTACTGCTGACTCATTTTTAGCTAATTTTATTAAACAGAACTTATTTTATTTTAAAATAAATTGGGCTTCAGGTTGATGATTTAACACTTGTATTTCTCTCAGTGACCATGAACATCCCCTGTGAACTGGGCCATGTAGTTTTGACCATGCTACAGTAAACTGATTACTTTTTTCTCCACTCAACAGGCCTTGCACAACTTCTTTATGAACCCATAGAAAATAACCCAAGGACCACATGCTGCACTTCCCAAAGGCTAAAATTGGACTGAAGATGAATTAAACTGATGTTTAGCAGGTCAGTCTTTCATTTATTATATACTGAAAGAAAAGAAGCAGGACGACCATAAAAAAGCCTCTACTCTGTCTCAGGATAATAGCAGCCATTAATAAAGGGGAAAAAAAAAATACTCCCACAGCAAAATTAAAAAGCTATCTTCCAAAGACTCCCACAAAAAGAGAAGAGCTGGCTGATCAAAAAACTTTTTTGCTGTTAAGCGCCTCACGGTACTGCTAGAATCAACAGCCAGGAAAAGCTGTGTGAGGTTAAGAGATCTTCTGAATACTTGTCAGAAGAAGATGTTTCCTAAGGAACTACATTTTCTGTTGCTTAATTTAGACCTGATCACTGTCACTTGAGCACACACAAGCATCTTCAGCACCACTGCAGACTAAATATAGATTGTATTTCTTCTTTATAATAAAACTGTATTTGAGAAGCATTGACTCCTATACAAATCTGTGTCAGTTTGCTATGCTAGCTTAATTTTAAACAGATGCATTATCCCCAAACATCTCCATAACCCCTGTGCCCATCAGCTGCCTCAGTGTATGTGCACTTCAGTTCTGCATTATTCTTTACTCTTCTGCCTCAGTTACTACACACTATCAACACTTTAACTGAGGATGCTTTTTGCCTTGTCCTACTTGCTTCTCTGTGCTGTTGATAGCTTTTTTATCCACTGCCAACTTGAAGCAAAGCTTTTTATCTCATGTTAGTCATAGAATTTTAGTCTCCCAGAATGGTCTGGGTTGGAAGGGACCTTAAAGATCACTTTGTCCCGTCCCCTGTGATGGCAGGGACACCTCCCACCATCCCAGGCTGCTCCAGCCCCAGTGTCCAGCCTGGCCTTGGGCAGTGCCAGGGATGCGGGGGCAGCCCCAGCTGCTCTGGGCACCCTGTGCCAGGGCCTGCCCACCCTGCCAGGGAACAATTCCCAATTCCCAAAATCCCATCCAGCCCTGCCCTCTGGCAGTTTAAAGCCACCACCCTTGTCCTAACCCTACCTGCCCCTGTAAAAAATCCCTCTCCAGATCTGTTTTAGGCTCCCTTTAGCTGCTGGAGAGCTGCTCTTCAAATACTGTACTTCCTTATTTTTCCCTGTGTCTTACCTGTCAAAGCTTGGTAACTTTATCTGAAATTCTCCTCCCTCTTCAAAAGGATGCTCTTCCCAAGCTATGCATTTCTACTCATTCCAAACCCTTTTGCTTCCCATTATGAGCCATTTAATACGGGGTAAACGAGAACTGTTCTTCCTCCCTCCTATATGGTATGGAGGCAAAGTTACACCAGTAACAAGATTTGCCTTTCTCACTGCTTCTTTCCTTTATCCCATGATAAAGAAAGAAGAAAACATCCTTGCTTTTCCACAGCTTCATATCCCTGAAGATTATCAATTTTAAAAAATGCACACAGACCATGAGCAGTGACACAACTATCATTTACAGCATTGAGAAACCAAAGGAATTGGTCATGCTAGGGAGAAAATTGTCCTTACATGAACAAGTGAGAATGAGGCCTCTTTTTCTGTCGCTCTTTCTTTTTTTCTATTCTTTTCACTGGGAAAACTCAACTGCAGAAATTTCAACATCTTTTTTTTTAATTTTTTCTTTTTCCTTTAAAACACCACACAAAAAAAAAACTTGGCTCTTGGGTGCTTGCTGACCAAGGACCAGATTTGACAGGAAACGTAAGAGGTCAGCATACATATCAGAAAGAGCAGGAACTCCCAAACAGGTTTTTCTCTCTTTTTAACCCAGCAGAAAGCCTCGAGTTAAATACTCTGATCATGCCAGTCATCAGTTACTGCTCAGCCTCCAGTCTCCAGCCCGGAAATTAGTCTGCTCAGAGCCCAGATAGCTGAAAAACCAACCACATTTTATCTACAGCTTAGGCTGGGAGGCCAGGCTGAAGGAAACACACACATGTTCTGTATTAGGAAGAAAATACCTAATTTTAAAGAACTTAATTTACAGAGCCGTAAAAAGCGTGCATTTAAAACACAATGATTTAAATAAAAATTACAAAACAATGTCTCTCATAACTCTGAGGTGATTTGCAAGGGAAGTTCACATATCCTTAAACTATAAAATTTTACTCAAAGAGTTATGAACGGCTGCTAAATTCAGTTTAAAATTAAACCACTGAGACATTTCTTGCTGTAAAATATTACAGGCAACTATGGCAACCCACAGATGAAGAAACCACTGCATTCTGCTATTTATTGGAAAGCATAAACTATTACATCAAAAGCATAAATTGCAAATTACTGTTGAACTAAATAGGCATTTAAGGCATCTTTTACAGTACTTTCACGTACTCCACCTCATGTAAAGCTCATAAACACTTAGATACTTTTTATAGTTATCAAGATATACTATAGCAGTCATCTTTAACTGAGTAATAGTAAAATAAATTACTAACTTCTTTATTTGATTATGAGAAGGTCTACGCAACACCAAGATTAGGCAAAATTTTACTTAGCCTTGTCAAAGCTGTAAAAGTATGTTATATTAGATAGTTATTATATATGCAATTACGTATGCTATATTTTATTGACAGTGACAGAAGGAAATTTGGCTTACTACCTCCAATTTCAAGCAATAAAATGCAAACCTTTAACTGAAATAACTCAATTTCTAAATACCCATATAAGACAGATGAACTCTTGCAGAACAAGAGCACTCTACACAAAATTGAAAACCTAGGACTTTCAAGGAGAGCTGGGAAATATGGGTGCCAAAACACTGATGTTTAAATTTCTGTACAGGGCTTGAATTCTGCAGCTAAAGATTTCACAACGAATGGCAAGAAAGCAAACCTAAACCCTTTCAACATCACAAAAGTTAGGCTGCAACACCCAAGTGAAGTAGAATCTTTTAAGCTTTGAAGGTCAAACAATTATGAAGTATAAATATCATTACTAAAAACTCTGAGCCATCATCACAGCTGGAGTCTGTCATATGCACCAAAATGATTCCACAGCCCTGAATGTAGTCAGAGAACAGAAGCAAATCTTAACCAGGAATCATTTCTTTTATCTAGGATAAAAAGCAAGGTTACCAAGTTGTCTGGCAATAAATAAAAAGCATTTCTGAATGTAATCAACTAATTAAAAAACAAAAAAAGAAATAATTTTGAATATTGCAATTCTATCATGCCATAGTTCAGCTAGAAGTATAATCCACCTTAGATAATTAGCCCAGACCGCAGAATTTGCAGTGTTAGGATCCAATAGAAGCAAGGCTAAAAGTACAGACTACCCTAACCTTGTCCAATCCCTTGAAAATCCATTCCAAACAGAAAGACTTGGTAACCTCTTATTTTAGACAGGTATACACTGTGCACAGACACACCTCTGAATGGCTACAAAACAGCTCAAAGTATTAACAAATTTATAACAAAATACTACTTCCTATTTCTCCACTAACCAAACTATGTAAGATTTGAGTCCTTGTGCTTGCTTCAGAATAAATAACTACTGGAAATGGGATAAATAGAAAACTGCAAATCAGGTTTAAGAATGAAAACAACAACACTCAACCTAGAGACAGACAAAGTGAACCTTTACATTCCTCTTACTCTTGTGGTACCTAGTGAGTCTATAAAGCAACCTGGAATAGCAAATAGAAACTCCTGCTTTTTCAGTGTGTGGCTTTCTAGTTCCTTTACCTCCATGGAAATTATTTCCATTTCAGAGTAAACAAATGCTAAAAAAAAAATTTAAAAACATAAAAAAGGTGGAAGATATTTTTTCAAGGTATTTCTCCAAATTTATATACAGCTCTGAGCATTTCGCAGCTGAATTTGAAAAAGGGACATCCACAGGTGTCCCTTCAGAAGCCATCTCTGAGATGCATTCTAGAATAAGAATGGGTTTAGGAACTGATCCCTGTACTGTGGTAATTGGTTATTTTTTCAGTCCTTCTCTGACTTCTTCCCAACTAACCAGAGCAAATTACTTCCCAAGTTCCTCTTATGAAAGAGGTGTTACACAGAAAAAAAAAAAAATTTCAATTATCTAGACTTACACAATCCCAACACCACCAGCAATTTTTCTGGATTTCATGTAGCAAAGAGCAAAAGACATGTAATCCTTTAACTACTGTGTGACAAAATACGCAGCCTAAATGAGCTGAAATTCTACCAATTAGGCTTTGTACGTGTCAATTCAAAATGCGTCTGCCAAACTTTAAAAAAAAAAAAAGAAGACACTTACTAAAATTACAAATAATAAGTGGTTTAGTGAAAGTTTGCTGGCTGAAAATACACAGCACAAAACATGTACACACAGAGCATTTTTTTGTATACAGCAACTCACAGCTTCCTTCCTTAAATTTCTTTTACCTCTTTGGCACTGAGGGCCGGTGAAGCCGTAGACGCAAGCGCAGCGGTTGGGTCCAACACACCTTCCTCCATTCTGACAGCCACTCTCACAGACAGCTTCAGTCAACAAAACAAGCAGACACAAAAAAAGGTTAATAATGTCATGGCAATGACATTTACAGGTTAACACGTGCGCCATTTCAAAAATTCTCATTTTTTTCTCCCGCTGCTCCAAGTCCCTCTAGGCCTGAGGACGGAGCTGATCTCCCTCCCGCCACCTCCACCAGCAATGCCT
Organism: Agelaius tricolor; assembly: GCF_023055355.1. Taxonomy (NCBI): domain Eukaryota; kingdom Metazoa; phylum Chordata; class Aves; order Passeriformes; family Icteridae; genus Agelaius; species Agelaius tricolor. The sequence goes on from NW_027269304.1 coordinate 702,785, forward strand.
GTGCAAACCTAATTCCATCAGCACCTGCTGGTATTGACTGCAAACAGCTGCTCAGCACAGATTAGCAGCACACGTCCAACTTCAGTGGGTTTGAATCAGCTGTGCAGCTCTAGTCACTCATAAGAATTATGTAATAACTTATTATCCCTCACTGAAGTTATCTCTCTGTCAAACCTAAAGTATTTTTTGGGCATACTGTGTTGTTCAGTCACAACAGCAACAAACCTTTTGAGAAGAGAAAGGAGTCCCAGAGTGAGATAAGCATCCCTCAGAGTTGATGCTGCTGGAAGGAGGAGCAATGTTTACAAGCAAAGGTAAAGAATTACCTGTTTAACTCATCACTTTTTACCTGAAAAAAAACTGTGTTTCTTAAAAGATCCCGAAAAAAAATAAAATTTTTGTGGTGAAGGAGGAAGCAGGGTGGGGTGAAAGGGTTTTAAACAGGCAGTACACTTAGATGAGAAAGGTTTTACTGTCAGGGGACTTCAGAGCACTCACTCATACTCTTTCCCAATGGTCTGAATCAAGAACAAAGCTTCCTGCCAGACCACTGAATTTTCTCAGTTCAAAAGGAAGAGAGGAAGAGGAAGAGTTCTTCAGAGAGGCTGAAAAACACCATCAAAAGAGTGCCTTAACTAACCATCACTTTAGCTACTTTCTGACTCATTACTTCAGGTCTTTGCTTCAAAATTGTCCAAAATTAGCACATGAAATGTTTCCAAATCAAAACATTTCAGCTTACAGGACAATCATAATATTTTTTAAATTTTTCCATTTTTGGTCTCAGAGTCATTAGGCTGCCTTCCTAGAAATGCCTCCTCAGTTTGGATGTGGTATTTGTAACACATTTGAGTATCCAGGGCAAAAGAACCTCAGAAACTAGAGAAGGTAATAATTTCAAACTGAAAAAAGGTACACATTACTCCTGCATCATAGTGTATAAAATATTCTGTTGTGTGGAAATGTGATAAAGCCTTGCTTCTTACCAAGAACCACCAAACAGAATTACCTTTTCCTGAGAATGCACACATAAAATGAAGATATTTTGTTGCATGCGTTACATTACTGAATTAATGGACAACACTTCAGCAAGACAATTAACTTGATAATACACAATTAAATTTTTCTAAATAGAAATAAAAACATATTTACATTTTTAAGACTGTCTAGAAGACACGTATTCATAATCCTGCTTGAAATTTTTAACTATATGATACAGTGAAACTAATCCCCACAGTTTCTTCAGATTTTCTGGATTGCTTCAGGGTCACCACTTTAAAATTCATTCATCTTTTCATTTATTCACTGGAAATTTGCCTTGTCTGAGAACATTCAGGTGTTGAATATATTAACAGTAGATTTTAATACATTTTAACAAAAGCAGGAAGGGACCAGCAACCCTGAATACAACATTTCACTGGTCACAGGTCAGCATTACAACTCTTTGCTAAAATTTCAGAGAGTTTTATCCAGCTAAAGCAGGAACAAGACTGTTGTTCCAGCATTTATAAAAATGACTAGGGCAAAAAAAAATATCTTCCAAACTATTCAGCCCATTTGGTTTTTGCAGAGCTGCCCTCTGTCTGTCTCTAGTTCTTTCAGCCTGCTTTATGCAATTAATTTATCTCCTAATTAGTAGTCAGCTGGCCTCAGAATACACTTTTGAGTCTTTCTTCATCCCTGCAGCCTTTAGGGACTTTTATTGTTTGCTAAATTGCTGCAGCTTGTAAACACTGTGCTGTTATAGGTAAAGCTGGGCAAATAATTCACATTCTACTTTGTCTGCCAACCCAAAAAGGGTTGCTGAGGATTGAACCATATTCAATCCCTTTTTTCCTTAGACTAAGTAGAAAACAGAAGAACATTCGTCAACCCAGCAGTGAGACTATTGTTCTGAGGCAGAGAAAACTTTGTCAAAAGGGAATGAAAAATTAGCAAACATCTGGTATGAAGAGGGGGGTGCACAGCGATGCTGCTCCCCAAGTGTTTCCCAAAATTGCTCAGTGATTCCAAACTGCAACTTGAATTTTGGAGAACACAAAAGCACTTCATGCAGGGAATGACTGCCAGCTAAACACCATACCCCAAAACAAGCATTTCTTTCAGGGGTTTCACTGCCCTTGAAGCAAACTGGCTGTGACTTACGCTGCTCACAGTGGGCACCAGAAAAGCCCTTCTGGCACTGGCACCGCTCATCCACGCACGTCCCGCCGTTCCTGCAGCTGATGCTGCACTGCTGTGCTGCTGAGAGAGACCCAAAATCAGCCAAAAACCCCACAAAGGAATGGCCTTTCAGAGTCTTTAAAATGGGACCTGGATGATGGGCTTTGTACCAGCTATGCTACATATTTTTTTAAGTGTATACTCATGGAGAGGTTTTCTAGAGTTTTCCACGATTATGTTGCAACTCAGAACATTCAACTGCGTTGGAAACTGTACAATCTTGATTTCTTACCAAAATGGACTGAATGAAAATGTCAATACCACACACACTCATTTGTGAACTTCCTTCTCTCTCTAAGCATATTTTATTTAGATTTGTCACACAGAGTAAACAGGCACGTGTGGAATAACAAACCTGAGGTGTCTTACCTAAGCGTAATTTGCAGTTGCATAGGCAGTAATGAGAAGTTATTTTTAAGGAAGTTAGCATTTCTGTCACTGAAACCTGAAGAGAATGACTTTCAGTGAAGTCTCTGATGAAAACACAGCAAGTCCTTACCAGGTCTTGACCCGCACGTGGGTGATATCTGCCCACTGGCACAAGTGCACATGTTGGGACGGGAACAAAATCCATCACCACAGCTATTTCTGCAAATTGCTGAGGAAGAACACAGAAAGAGGGTGACAGGGATTAACAGAAACCTGAGGCTTAAAAAAAAAAACAAAAAACAAAACAAAAAAACCCCCAACTCTTGAAAACTCACTTCATTGGGACAGCTATTACACACGCAAAAGTAACTTTAGGTTAAATAAAGTAAACTGAATTTTGGCATAATTAGTATCTCTTGACTAATTTGAAGATAATCAGAATTTAAATCAGGCATATTCAAGCACTAACCTGACCACTGAAATCAGGTAATCAATTCTTTGCCCAGTTAGAAGTATCAGCCAATTATGCAAGCAATGTAAAATCATTAAAAACACGCCTTTTAGACCACAAGACTGTGGTCTAAATGTTTTCCTGTGAGAAAACATTACCAAGAACCCAAGATTTGAAGGAATATAAACAATGCCAGTTTGCACTATGGGCTTCACTCTTATATAATCACCATTTTAAAAGCATCTTAGTGTCTTTTTTTTTTTTTTTCTATTCCCAAGATTATCCATCCTTTACCCAAAGAAGCTTGGCGGGAAGTCAATGTGAAATTGCTGGACTTTGCAGATTTTGTGGTGTTTCCCTAAATACAGTTTCCTGTACTCAGGTAGCTCCCACACTTTTATTTAAAAACCAACCATAAAAAGCTGAGGCAAGCCTGTGCACCCCACATCCGTGTGTTGCATGCCTGACCTTGTGCCATCCCCACGATGACCCAAAGTTCCTGCCTTCCCTTCTCACTCACCATCCAGCACAGCTCCAATGAAGAAAGGACTGACAGGACCACAAAAAAAAAAAAAGAGCTAAAAGTCTAAATTATTCTAAAGCATTTCCAAATTAATACGTCAAATCCATCTGCTAAAGTAGCAAATTAATCAAAAGACAGCCTGAAGCAGTCAGTCACTATAGCACAACAGAGGACTTCAAAAAGACATATATTGTGCAACAGATATAGTAAAATATCCCCAAAAACAAACACCACCACCACCAAAACAACCCTAAGAATCACAATTTCTTTGTAAATAGGCCTAGAGTTTTGTGAGAACCAAATGATCTGGCAGCACATCACCACTGAAGGACTACAACCAAACAAATACCTTGAGAAGATCACATGCCACTCTTTGGGCATCAAAAAGATGCAAAATGCATTGTCTACATTTATCATTAAATTCTGCTACAATAATGTCCCAAATGTGAAGGCATGAGAACTCAAAGACTTTATGGGATTTTTTCTGTTTAACTGGAATTAGAGACGTGCCATGGACTGACTTAAAATGTTATTCCATGAGCCAGGACTTGGATTTAGACCACTTGACAAGCACAGGAAATTGGGTTGTTTCTTAATATTCCTGTTCAACCCATCTTTATACACCACAAGGTCAATCTCTTGATAAAGCAAGGTTTACATTTAGTCCATTTATTAATTTATTGTCCCTTAAGGAGTAATTTTTTCACCAACTGAAAGCCCTAGACCTTAAGGCACAGCCTAAATATGCTTTCATCAGAACAGTTTATTCTGTATAACAAAAGAGTAAAAGTAAGTAGACCTTCTAGACCAAGGTCTAAAAACCTTGGTTTTTAGATAAAAGATCACTTTTAACCATAAATGTGCCACAAACCACCAACAACCACCACCACATCACCAGCTTGAAACACTGTCAGGTCAGGATGGTTTCTTTTTCACCTACCACTGGCTCATAGATTTCTCCTCAGTGAAATACCACTTTAAAATCACCAGTTACAATATGCATCAATTATAATCAGCACATCTCCAATAAGAAGTTTGACACCTTGTCCAGCATCCTGTGCAGGAGGCTTTTTCCTAGGTGAAAAACTCTAGCTAAAGGGAAATGTCATCTCCACAGACATTAAATGTCAGCATAGAAATCTGTACACTTAAACCTTCACCAAAAGCAGAAACATAAAAAGTGTCACAGACAATACTGGCCTGCCAAAATCATTCCCCCTATTAACATGTTAGAAAGTGCAATTTTCTTTTCAATTGCTTACTGCAATTAGAGTGCAGTAAGCAGGCAGGAACTAAAAGATGTCTCTTGTGCACATTAATTAAAAATAAATCAGATTATTCTGGATGTGGGCAGACCTGAGACCAAGGCCTTTAAGAGGCATTGAGAGAGACAATTTAAAGGATATCTTGTAAGGATTGTTGAAAGCCCCTAAACACATTTGAGCCAGACACACAGCTGAATCTGAAAAGCCTATCAACAGCATAATAGGCAGCCCAAATCCTTCTTAAAATCTCTACTTTACATTAAAGTAAAGTAGCCAGTATTGAAAGAGTTGATAAACATGAAAAGGACATTCATAGGAACTCCTTTTATTCCACAGCAACATTAGTAAAAGGATCTTCCTCTGAATGGCACCATAATCCTTTGCTGGGAAATTCTGGGTCACCTTGAGGTGAAAATAAGTGTTACATTGGCACAGTTATCCCCAATATTAGCCAGTCAAGTTTAACCATGTAAAACCAATAGATGTGAACAGCTGAGGGAGGCCTGGAATCATAAAAAAAGGCCACCAAAGGTCAAGAGTTTGGCAGACCTTGGCTTATCACCCTTCCCTTGGCCAGTTTTGTCCTGCGTGCCTGCAGTTAATCAGATGGAGAATGACAAAGACCTCCACTCTGAAGTTGAGCATATTTATTAACAAAACAGACAGTGACAGGCTAGATTAAATGGCAACAGATTAAAAATTTACGGTCTGAAGGAAGCATTGTCTACTATCAGGTGTTACCTAACACAGAGAAAGCTCAACTTCGTTTTCTATTTCATGGTAAGCATCCCCAAAGACATCATCCCACCAGAGTACTGAGCACATTCCCCTCACACACAACTTTTTTCCTTTTTTTTTTTTGCCATGCCATGTATGTCAAAAATCACATCTGTCAGTACCTACCATGACCAGCCAGTAGCCAGCCTACATGCCTGACAGCCATCAAAACACAACTAAAAATAACAAGAGAGTAAGCATCCCAGATGTTCAGAAGCTTTCTAGTCGACTATAATTCCAAGTTTCAGAGAACTTCAAGATCTGATTTGCCTATATCAAAACCTTCTGGCTTTTTTTCCTCCTGTTACTACACTTCAGTATTTGATTTGACAAAGTTTTGCATTTTTTTTCCTGAGCTGTCACAGGTTTTCTTTAAAACCTAGGTGGAGACATGTCTCTTATCAACATACAGCCCCCTTCAGTTACAAGGAATGTGGACCTGCAATTCCATCTTGGTTTGTTTATTTTTCCCTTTCCTTTCTTCGGTTATTTCTAAAAATAACGTGAAACACAGAACTGGAAGTAGCTTTTCTTGTGCTGCAGGAGAAGTGCAGTCACAGAAGAATATTTACTTTCCCTTGTTAAGCCTTGAGCAGTAGAAGCAGCCATATACTTACGAACAATGCACTGGTTCCCTCCAGCAAGGGTCCTCCACCCAGGGCAACAGTAGGAGCGAAATCTAGAACCACACACATTTGGCCTGCAAACACAGACAAACCAATAAACGTGTACAGGAAAATAGGAAGCACTCCAAAGAGAATTTAATGTTTTACATACACACACGGGAAGAATCCAGCTGCATAAAACAAACAAAAACTGCATAGCGAAGTTGTCTACAAAAATATCCTCCCCAAAGGCGGAAAAAAAAAATCTTCCTCTAAGAGATTTTTATTTTGGGTTAGTTCAGCTGATTAGTAGAAAAGGGGAGAGGTGGATGAGGCAAGGGTGGGCCACATTCATCCTTTTTGCAACAACTGAGAATGTGGAAGGGATGAGTTTGATTCTGCTTTCATTCAAAGTCTGAGAAGTGTTGCCATAAAAACGAGCTTCTTGCTGTCATCCGACACTAGACAGAAGGAATGCCCGCTCATGAGGATAAACTAACTCAAAATACCAAGAAGTCCCTGAAACATCAGAAGAAGAAAACCAAACCGACTCTGCATCATTTCTTTGTAGAAACCCCCCAAAACAGTGAGCGTCAAAGTATCTCGGTATCGGAAGACGCTGCACCAAGGAGCCCAATGGGGTCAATTCATTAGCCGTAAGGTAGGTCCCCCACAAGGTCTGCTTTTAATTAAATCGCACTAATTAGCAAGCCAGATCCCACAGGCAAGCACCAAACTCCCAGCATAGCGAGCCGCGAGTCCTCAGCCTCAGGGAGGCGTGAGGGAGAGCGGCACCGGCGGCACACACGGAGACCACCGGCAAGGGGCTCTGGCTCGGGACATGCCCTGGGGAGCAAGCAGGCGGCGGGGAAGGGTGTTTCAGCCTTGTCCCTACCCTCGGAGCCCGTCGTGCTGTCCTCGCAGGCGGACCCGACCGGCGGCGCCCCCGGCCCCGTCCTCCCGGTGGGCGGCGGTGGCGGGCAAGGGGCCGCCCGCTCCTGAGGGAGCGCGGAGCGCCGGCCGATGCTGCTGCTGCGGCTGCTGCTGCGGCTGTCGCTGCTGTCTCCCGGCCGCTCCCTGCGCACACAGCACCAGGCAGCCCAGGCACAGCGATAAGAAGCACCAGCGCTGTGCCCAAAGCCGCCGCCGCCTGCCCATGCTGCGGCTATTCCGGCGGGAAGCGGGCCGGCAGCCGCGGGCGGGAGCGCGGGTCCCGCACCGCCCTCAGCGGGCACGGGGCGGCTCCCGGGCGGGGAGAAACTTCAGCCGCGGGAAAAGCGCCGTGTGTCCTTCCCAGCCTGCCCGGCCGGTGCCATCAAAGCCCGGGCTCCACTTTGCTCGCAGATAGCCCTCTGCGGAGAGGGGGGGAAAAAAAGAGGTGAATAAAAGCAGAGTTGGATTTTCTCTCCCCCTCCCCGCCCACTCCGCCGCAACAGGAAATCTAAGGGAACCGCGCTGAATTTTCTTTTTAAAAAAAAAAATCAAAGAAGAAAAAAGAACCAGACGCTAATTAACCGCGGCTAAATAAACGTGCTGGGGCAGAGAAACAGGGGAGCGAAAAGCCCCTGCCCAGCGCCAGGGGCGGATTTACAGCGAAAGGAGCCGGAGGAGGAGCCGGTCCCGGTGAGGGGCTGGGGAGGGGGAGAGGAAGGGAGGGACGGGGCCGGGAAGAGGGGATGGCAGGAGGGAAGGGGAGAGGAGGGAGCGAGGGGTGGCGGCTGCTGGAGGGAACGGGGCTCTCGGAGAGCCAGCGGTGCAGGTGGGGCTTGTCCCAAAGCGGGTTCTTCGCATTCCTTCCGTTCTCCCCAGCCTGCGGGAATTGCGCCGTGCGATGGACGCAAAAGCCCTCCTTGGGACAAGCACACGGGGCTCCCAAAGTTTCTGGTCGCAAGGATGAATGAGCCCGGAGGGAAGGGCGCCGGATCCCCACACCTGCCCCGCCAGCTGGGTCTGGCACAGGAGCGCCGGGCTCCTGCGGGAGCTCCTTCCCCGTTCCGATCGCCTCAGCACCGAGGGTCTTACGGTGCTTCTGCCATCAAGAGCAGGAGCGTGTGGTGCTGGAAGAGTTGCGCTTCCCTTCAGGAGCAGTTCCCTTCACGAACAAGCAAAATTTTTGCTTGTTCTCTGCTTGCCGTTTCTCCCTACATAACCATCGCCCAAAAAAAAGCCTCTGGCTTAGGAAATTCCCTGCTTGCTTTTTAAGGCGGAGAGCATTCATTTACCTAGATGTGCCGAATAGTTAGCCACCGGTGAGGAACAAATAAAAGAAGTGAGAGCAGAAACGTGGCCCTGTTGACAGTCCCCAAGTGCTGGGTGCTTGTCATTGCGATAACACGGCACAATCTGGTTTTGTCGTCTGAGATTTTTATCCCTTTGAGCTGCGCCTGTAGGGGTGAACACCTCATGCTCTACAGGCCATGGTTATACAGTGGCAGCCCAGAAACTTTAAGGTTTTTGTCATTTGCAACAAAACTGGGACATGTCACAGCTTCATTTAGCTCCACGTGCCTTTTATCTGTCACTTCTAGGGGTGAGAAGCAGGAGCCAGATTTTGTTATCTCTGAAATAAAACCCAAGAGCCAGATTTTGTTATCTCTGAAATAAAACCCAAGCAGCCAACTCTCTTTTTCCATTTACTGCCCTGCTTTGATGGTCCTGACAGACCATCCAGTGGCTCTGACAGAAGCTCCATTTACTGACCCATGTTCTGACAGAGCAGAAGCTGCTTTTGTTTAAATTTGTAAATTTAGCAGAAGTAATTTTGCGTTAGAGAACCTCAGTCTTTAAAGACCTTAAGAAATGAAAAGCATTTATGAAGACAACTGGGTAGGAGGGTTCAGCAACCTCCTGATTGTGGGTGAGATTTGGAATTTCTTTCAAACAGAGGCTGTTAAACCTGTCATGAATGAAGTGCAGCTGAGAGTCAGGGAAAGAGAAGGATTCCATGCCACCTCATGTGAGTAACTATCTCCAGAAAACACAAGGAATAAAGAGATAGGACACAAGGAATCAAAAGGAAAGAACTGATTTGAGATAAGCTCAGGGTCTTGGATATCAGGAAACACAGCGATATAGAAGCAATTCAGAAGTTAAACACAGCACATCTGAAAAAAGACAACACTAAAATATCTTGAAGGGGAAAAACCCAAACAATGAAACAAATAACCAACACCCCAAAAAAGTTTGGGAATTAAACAGCAAGGCTGGGCTAGAAATTAGAGCATAGGAAAGTTACAATTTAAAGCCAAGAGAGACATAATTTCAAACTGGAAATACTGTGTAGAGCATCAAAAGCAAAGTCAGCAGCTCCCAGTGATTTGTAAAGTGGTTGTAAGACTCAAGAGACTTTCTTGCACTCAAGAAGGCACTAGCACACCAAACTATAAAACATTCACTGGGCAAGATTGGGCAAGATGTCTTACTTTTGATAAGTCTGGTCTTTGTAAATATGAATAGAAACTAATGCTTCCCAAGAAAGCTGTCTTTGTTAGAATGGGCATCATAAATGCTCTATGGGTAAAAGACACAGATCAGACATTATTTAAAATAATGATTACGTTCTGATCATTCATCTTAGAACTACGCATGTTAAATTTGCAATAGCTGCCCAGAAAAGCCATTGCTGTGGTAAAGGAGAGAAGAATCACTGCCAGAAGGCTTGGGTTCTTTAGCTAGCAGCAGCTCTCTTAAAAATATGGAAGAAAATTCATAGAATAAAAAGCTCAACATGATGAATCAAATCAGTACTATAACTAAGAGTTGCTTGGATAAGACAGGAACACAGCTCTGCATTTGAAAGAGCAGAACCTAAGACTGTAAGTACTTGTGGGATGAAATTAGATTTTTTTAGGAAAAATATTGTACATCTGCTGCGGGTGGCTCCCCTTTATTGCCGGCCGGGGGTCTCTGTACAAATCACAAACAGGATGAGACTGCTGTGGAACGTGCCTTGAGCTGTTTGATTTTCCAGCACCAGTCTCATTCCATGGTCATGACAAGGGGAAGATGCCACCAGCTCACATCCCAGGCAGCAGACACAGAACTTAATGTTACAACTCACTTTATAAGTTTTTTGACCAATCACACAAAGCAAAAGCACATTGACAGTGTTTATATCTGTATAGTAAATATTCTATATTGACAGTAGCTCTATCCAACCACCATAAGCACAGGTACCTTTGGTTAAACAATGCCTGCTTATTTCAAATACAATACCTGCTTGTAAGCCTTGAAATACAATGCACAGAGCTCCATTATGAAGCTTCAAACTTCCTAATATCTTGCTAGATAAACTTTTCTGTAGCTTAGGGAGTTATGCTAGACAAGTGTTAATACACAGACCATTGTTCTATTTATCCTCGCTTTTCTACTTTTTAAATAATTTTTCTGCTGACCAATCTCATGGCTGCTGCTTATCTCCAATCACAGTTCCGCTGTCTCTGGGGCCTGCCTTCTGCAGCTTTCCCAAAACCCTCTGATTTTGTGGATTCCCACAGTCCAATAGGGAGAGGGCCCGGGGGGGAGGAGCTGGAGTGGAGTGATACAGGCTGGACCAATCAGAGAGAAGGGAGGGAGTGGCCTTCTGTGGAGAGCCAATGGGGAAACTCGGCATGTAGAACTTGCCAGAACTGGAGGGCGAGCGACAGTTGGCGGAATTTCATGGAGGTGCAGGGAGCCCTAGGAAAGTGCCTCGCTTCTTCACCCTGAATTAAACAAGGGTGTTCTTCCAAGGCATCCCAGCCCTGCTTTCTGTCTCCCGCGGCTTTTGGAAAGCATTTTGGTGTGGTTCGATGCTTCCGGAATGCCAGCGTGCCCATGGAAATGTGTTCTCCCCAGTGGCTGCTGTGAGAATGTGACCAGAAACAGAGCAAAGCAGGCTCCAGCTTCGGAATAAAGTAAAGAACTTTACTAACTTACAGTATGAAAAAAGGAACACACAGAACTCAGAATGAAAACCTTCCAAAAGCATTCCTCCTCCTCCTCCTCCTCCCCCCAGTTTCCACCACCACCACACGAAATAGAATCTTAGATTCTCAATCCAGTTACCACCCCTCAGATAATCAACTCTCAGCTCATCAAGGGAGACAGCAGTCTCTCTTGTACCATAGGTTCCCCAGGAAACACAGTTGAAACCTCTTGTGTTTCCGTGTCACACATGGCACTGCCTGGAGAACTTTTGCCATCCCCACATCCTCCTTCCATGTACAGCACCTCTCACCACCATCCATGGACCAAGACCGCTTAGAGGGCTCCTTTTAAAGATGCTTTACCAAAAAACAACAGTTTCTCATTTTTTGGACAAGAGTCCCCCCATTCTCACCTCCCCTAGGGCCACGGGTCTTGAGAACAGAGATCTTCTTCTTCCCTGAAGAGAGAGGGCACCACCACAGCCTCCTCAGCTTTCTCTGTTCACTTCACTCCTGCACTGGCAATCACTGAGGCAGGTCATTCTCTTGGCTCAAGCCATTGCATCCCCCTACACGCAGTCTCTGTGTTACAGGAAAAATTGGTTCAATCCATGGCTATGCAAGGAAAAAGTCCAGCCAAAGGCCACTCCATCATCTCCTTCCACCTAGGATTCTCCCTCATCTTCTTCTGACATCCTTCACTTGCTCTGACTTTCACCACGCTTGCCCATTTCCTTCTATTTCATGTCTGTCTCTCTTCTCCTTCAAATCAAGGAGGACTCTTGCTTCGTAAAGTTTCCACTGCCCGAGAAAACAATTAAAATGTCGGGCACCTTCTCGCCACACCCCCCTGTGATATCAAATTTCAAGATGGCACAAGCACAAGCCCAAGCACAGGCTCTCTCCCTCTCTCTCTCCCAGGGGGGAGTTGGGGGGCTGCTGTAGGAACCCAGAACACCCCTCTGGCTGTCCAGGATGGCCAAGACCCCTGCCAGGGGGCTCAGAGACCCTGGCACAGAGCCCAAAACACCTCTGGGTTTGATTATGACCTGTGGAGCAAATTACCAACCTTGTATGAAGATCAGCAAGCCACAACAGTTTAGGTAGAATAATAGTGAAGTTATCATGGGGTGAAAAAGTAGATTTTGGGGTTTCTGGAATGGGGGTTCAGGGGGCAAGATAGAGAGATCTGAGTGTGTCCAGCCTTTCTCCATCTTCTTGGCCTCCATCTTCTGCTGTGGTGCTGGCACTTTTAGATTGGTTTAGAGTAGAAGCTCACTGTCTGACATAGATGATGGGTATTGGAAAGTAACTGTAAACATTGTACATGTAGTTTTTAGTATAAAGATATAACACTGCCCGGGGGCAGGCAGAGTGCCTGGAACTGTCCTGCTGGATGGACCTCGGCAGGGCAGGAGAAAGAATTTTATAGATAAGAAACAATAAACAACCTTGAGAATGAGAAATGAAGAGCCCTGACTCCTTCTTCAAGCGCCGGGCTGGGAAAGGAGACTTTGGAACTTTTCTCGGGGTCACTCTGAGCAGCAGAGACCCCGACAGGCTGCCCAATGCCTCTCAGTGTTCCTCCACCCTTCCATCCTGCAGCTGGGCAGGGTAGGTCTGACATCTTTCATGGAACCAAGAGAGAATTCCCCTGGGAGTGCTCTGCTTTTTAACCCCCTGTGTTCTCAGAGGCGTATCCATGTCTTCAGCGGCCACACCAGGTGCCAATATTCAAATCTGAGCACTGGTTGGTCTGACCACAGCATCCCAAAAAACTCAATTCTTACCAACCTAGGACACATTTGGATCTGCTGATCCAAATTCTATTCCCTGAGTGTTATAAAATGAAAAAGCTTCTTTCACAGAGGATGTCATGATATATTGGCATCATGTAGCTGATGCAGAAGGATGAGTGATGCCTCTTTTGCTCTGCTTGAACTTCCACTTCAAGTCTGGCCAATTCCAGTAACAATTGTTCAAAATGTTATATATAGTGAATATTCAGGAAGCATGCTTTTATTTTTACTTCCTTAAAATCTTAATTTCAGTCTTTCTAACTATTACACCCTAAGGTGCAATCAGTCCTGATGTTATTATTAGGTAAAGCAAATCTGGACTCAAGATTAGAAGTCTCAGTTTGCAGACACATGCAGATACAAATTTTCCAGAGGAAAGCTCTTAATGCTTTATGATATTATTTTTTGATCTGAACTTTTCCCAAGTGATTAAATTTCTTCCCAAACAAGTGTGTGCGATAATTTTAAGTAAAGCCAGTCATATTGTTTTGACACTTTGAAACAGAGTAAAAAACATAGGCCATCATTTTGCTAATGTAGGATCTAACTAAACTAGACTCAGTGGGTGTAAATAATTTCTTACAGTGCTGAAAATTATGATTGATTTGACAAGTAAAAGCATTCTCAGCCCTTCATTACTTGAATCACCCCAAGAGCACCCAGTGGTGGTTGTCTAGACCAGTACAGGTATTGAAAGCAGAAGTGACAAGACAATGTCAGGACTAATAATTTCTTTTAGGCTATTCCCTTTTCCACACTGAACTGAATTCACACGTCTGCGTGTTCAGTGAGTGCCCAACCTTCATTTGTTAAATATTTGTTAAATATAATTTGTTAATATTTTTTGATATCTCTGGTATCTTCACCATAGATCTATTTTAAAAGCATTTTTGGAAAAGACCTTGGAAACTCATTTGATTAAACCTCTCCGCTCTAAAGCAAAAGTAAAATTGACCATTTAACCTGTACCTCAAGCACAGGAATTCTGCACAGCTGTAGGTGATCTGCTATAGATCACAGTGGTTTCACCGCAAAGAAGGATTGAGCTGCATCCTCTTTTTGCTTGTTTGGTTGATTTTTACCTGTGCTTTCTTTTCTTTTTATCATTTGTATAGTATTCCTGACCATATATCTGACCAATCATTTTGATTTCTAATCCTGTCCTCCAATGTAATTGTGCTACCTCCAGATCGTCATTAATCTGGAAATAGAATAAATAATATAAAATGAAATACTTTATTCTAGACTGTGATTTTTTTCTTACTAAGAAGATGTAATTTGAGACTGTTTCAAAAGCATTGCTGAGATTAGGTGATCAACATCTTTTTTTATTTTTTTATTATTCAGCCTGTCTGCTTCATTCTCTGCCTGTCCCTTCCTTCTTTTGGAAGAGTATCTTTTGATTAGCTTTGATGTTCTTGTTTTCACATAGAAACTTGAATTATTTCAATTTTCAGCATTATTTCAGGCCAGGAAATGAGATTAGTTGGTCTAACTTCCTTTTCTCCCACCCTTTAAATATAGGCACTGATTTGGTATATGCCCATAATTCAGCAAACAAAAAATAAAAACTAGTAAGAAGAAGAGCTAAAACTAATTTGCTCCCACTTTAAGTTTATTCTCTAAAAAAGAAATAAATAAAGAGTTATCATCTCCCCTCTCTGTGTGCTTGTTTGTAAAACTTCAATGCATATGAAGGGTATTACAGCCATTTACGGAGCAATTTTGATTCACATTTTTTTATTAATTCATTTACATACCTCTATAAGTGAATATATTATTCAACATAAAGTCCCTTGCATATGCAACAAATAGAAAAATTATTCCACAGTTTCAGTTTTATAATTTATAAAATTCAAAAATATTTTAGTAGTGGTTTCAAAGTGATGCTTTCACTGTAGAAGGAAAAAAATGTATATGTTGTCTGAGGCATATTGAAAAGGAACAAAACATTAAGTGGGGCTTAAAAAACAGAAGAGAAACGTACTTAAGACAGAAGATAAATTGAAAAAAGCAAAAAAAGTGTTGCAAGATGTCATGAGGGAACTGTTCCCTGCAATTACAAAAAAGATCTATCAATGATGCAAAGCTTCAGCTACAAAAGGATTACCCAGCTTGGAATGTCTAATTCTTTACCTTTGTGACACAAATAAAAATGTAAGCAAGGCAAGATATTTTAGCACGTCATTCCAGAAGTGATTTTTGTGTGTTCTGCCTGTAAGACCTCATTATAATTTGGGATTTTTTTTTTTTAGCATAGGAGAAGTAGGGTGGACCACTCTACTGATTTTTCCTTTTTTTTTTTTTTTAAGTGACAGCAAACAGAAGTGAAATGTTCCTAATTTAGACATCTTAACTACCACCAAGCAAATCCTACTTTAAGGTCTGAAATCTGTCATCAAAATGAAGGAGCTGCCAGGTATGATGATGATGATGATGATGATGATGATAATGATGATGATGATGATGATGATGATGACATGTCTGATCCCCTTGAAGGAACCTCCAAGACATATTTCCAAGGAAAGAAGGATAACCAGGCTTGGAGGGGCCCTGCCTCCAGCCAGGTAGAGGCTAGGGGAAAACCGTGTTTTCTGGATTGTGTGGATTTGTTGGGCTGGCACATTGGAACCACAAGAATACAAAGCTTTGGTCAATACTGGTGCACAGTGCACATTAATCCCATTGAGACATGTGGGGGCTTTGTGGTGATGCTTGCAGGGGTCCCAGGATGAGGGAAGAGATGAGAATTTTGACTCCATGTTTCAGAAGGCTGATTTGTTATTTTATGACGTGTATTGTATTTAAATGATATATTAAAACTGTACTAAAAGAATAGAAGAAAGGATTTCATCAGAAGGCTAGCAAAAAGGGAATGGAATGATAATAAAATCTTGTGACTGACCAGAGAGTCCGAGACAGCTGGACTGTGACTGGCCATTAATTAAAAATAACCACATGAGACCAATCATAGATGCACCTGTTGCATTCCACAGCAGCAGATAATTATTGTTTACATTTAGTTTCTGAGGCCTCTCAGCTTCTCAGGAGAAAAAATCCTAACGAAAGGATTTTCCATAAAATATGTCTGTGACAGGAAATTCTCACTTCTCTCCAAGGAATCTTTCCTGAGCCAGTTGGGGAGAGAGGCTGTGTGGGTTTGCTTTCTGGAGGTTTTCTCCCAAATTTACCCCAAACCAGGACAGTAAGAGCTGTGCAAATGCTGAGTTCATGGAATCCCAGAATGGTTCAGGCAAGGGACCACAGTTGGTCCCATCTCACTGTTCAAACAGAGAAATAAAATCTATTCTCTATCTTGTATAAAATTCTCGCGTATAATATATGTTATAATATCATTATGGAATGTTTAAAACATCTGTGATGGAACTATATACACTAAGAACAATTCAAAGTTTGCATTAATGTATTTCAGCAGCTCTAGGCCAGCAGGTTGTATTTATGAAATGTTATGTACAGCATGCCCTTCCCGTAGACTATAGGAAGGAAAAAATAATAGGTCATGCACCAGTGCAAATTCCGTAAGAAAACTGGCAGAGATATTTGTTACGTGGCTTTCCAGAAAGAAGGATTTTTTTGAGTACAGTTGAAGCTCCCAAATTCAGCTCCCAAATATTGCTTGAAAATATAGGGATAGGGTTTGGTGTATAGGCTGCTGGACACAACCCCTTACACACATCTAAAAATATCTAAAGATTCAAAGACTTTAAAACAACATGAAACCGCCTGCTTTTATTTTTACTTCCTCAAAAACTTAATTTCACTCTTTCTAACTATTACACCCTAAGGTGCAATCAGTCCTGATGTTATTATTAGGTAAAGCAAACCTGGACTCGAGATTAGAAGTCTCAGTTTGCAGACACGTGAATCTCAATTTCTGAGGGGCAGAAGCCATGCTAATTCCATACAGATGTCCTGCTGCAGTCCTGTAAATTTTCAGACTGGAAAGGAAATGCTGGTTACACCCCTTTCCCCTTCAGCCTACGGTAGAACATTTCACAGATTGCATATGTGTCTTGCACGCAGAGAAAAACAGATCTCTGCTAATTCAAGCATCATATTTGTTTCACACATAGATATTCACATAGATTTCATACCTGTATATTTATTTATCTATTACATGTATTGATTTTCCCCACAATTTAAAAAACTAGACTTTGGGATTAAGATGGGTTTTATCCCAATGTGCAAACACAAAGAAAAGGAATATTTTTGTTCTCTTAGATGTCTTCCTTTGTTAAGGAAAAGAGCATATATTTGTATTTTTATAGGTGTGCAAGTGAACAAATATGGTTTTATATATGTAACAGGAATATTTTTCAGAAGGACCTGGCCCAGGAGAACTAAAACACCCAAACCTGACATAAAATGTGGCTATTCTTACACAGCCCAGAAGGTTCTTTGCACAAAATAAAACTTCCATGCTAGAGCTTTCCAGAGCAGAAGCTAAAACCAAGCCATGTTCTCCACTGACTTCCACTGGCACACAACCTAGAGGAAAACACATGTGAATGTGAAGAAAAATATTTCCTTTTTCTCCCTAAACCATAGATTGAAATCTCTTTATCAAGTTCCTTGAGTGTCATTCAAGACCATCTTTACTTTAAAACAAATCTGTTGCTATTTGCAGCTGCTGCTCTTTTTTTTTTTTGTGTGTTATTGTACTGACATCTAGGGGTTTTGTTCATGCATTGGGGCTGTTTTCTGCAAGCATGGGATGAACATTGAATTTCTTGATCACAAAATATTATGATCAGTATAAGAGAGGAGGGAATTGTCTATCAGGGACTGCACAGAAGAGATGCTGGTAAGGATCAGGTGGATTCATTGTGCGCTTTATGCATAGCTTCTTAAAATTCCAGAGCTGTGGGGATGAGAGGGGGGAAAAAAGATGCTTTGCAGATACTTCCCAGAAGAGGAAAAAGAAGAAGGCAGAGATATATAAAGATTTTGCACGTCCTCATCTGTGAGGGTCTGTTCCACAGGCCAGCAAAAGGGAGTCTCTTCATCCCAAGAGGGGCAGCTGCAAGATTCTTACAAAGCAGGGTCACATAACCTGAATTTGATACAATATAGGATGTGGAATCAGGGAAATCATTTTGTCAGAAGCAAATAAACAAATTATTCGTGGCATTTAGCCTGTCTTTGCGAGCAAGTTGATTCTGGCATTCAGATTACTTATACAGCACAGTGATAAGGACTGGTAGAGCTTTCAATTGGCAGCTGAAAAGAATTTACCATCAACCTACAATTTATTTCATTATTTATTGGTTTACTTACTTGTGTTCTCTTGAAGTTAAAGTAATGCAATACTGTGTCTTTAAAAATGTAAACCCCTGTGATAAAAATCAACCCCCCAAAAAAATGTAATTTAAAGTTAAACTGCCTAGTTGAGACATGCTATAGCAAACATATCAAACTGCATAACACAGCACTACCCATTCCTTCTGTTATCACACAAGCAACAAATCCCATCACTAACAGTCCTGTAAGTCCATATTCCTTTTGATAAAATATTCCAGGATTGAATAAATAAACCTGGAATTTGTAAACTAAGCAAGCCCAGAAATATTTATATTTATATTTATATTTATATTTATATTTATATTTATATTTATATTTATATTTATATTTATATTTATATTTATATTTATATTTATATTTATATTTTTATATTTTTATATTTTTTATATTTTTATATATACATATATGTGTAAATTAATACTACTGAAAATATTTGGTTTCATCTGTTAAAAAAAAAAATCATTTTAATTTTCTTTCTTCCTACCAAGAAAATGCTGGAATAATTATTCAAAACTTGAAAGCAACAAAAAGTGAAGCCTATGCTGTAATTCTCCAATAAGCCACAGGCTGAGTCTCACTTTCTTCATGGGAACTGATCTTGCTGCAGAAATTTGAAGAAACAGTGCCTTGTTTATCACCAACATGAAGAAAATAAATGATCATGGCAAAACAGGTGGGCAGGGGTGGTGTTTGTGAGCATGACTTTATCCCCTCTGCACATAATTGGATGTTGAATGTGGAAGTTATGTGCACTAATGCTGTGGTAGGGTGAAGCAGAGAAATGTGAGTTGAAATAAACTTCAGGAAGTTCTGTAAATTCTTTAAGCGGCTCTGAATTTGTTTCCTGCAAAGGTAGGAATGGTGATTTTTTTTTTTTTTTAATGTCCTTCCTCAAGCTGAATTTATAGTCTTTTAACATTAGATTTGTTAAAGGCAATGAAATACTAACGTCTCCTATAGGGAACTTTGGATATGAGGATTTTCCTGTATATTGTTAGTGACTGTAAGGCTGGAAAGACAGCTTGTATGGGTATCACCTTCACCACAATTGACACTTCCAGAAACTTGATTATTGTAAACTTTAAGGGCCAATTCTTCAACCTGGCTGCCAAATCCAGCTGTTAGCATAAAAACCTCTGTGAAAATTATCAGAATGTGATTTTGTACCCCACAATTGTCACTCACTCAACTTACACTGGTTTCTTGTGCTGCTTTTGCTGACCTGCTCTGTTTACACATTTTGCTTTTATAGGCACATGTAAAATTAATTTATAGCTCTCAAATATGTGCAGAGGCTCTCCCTACCTAGGCTGACTTTTGGGAAGTCAGGGAAAAGGTGCCAGACATCTGCCAGAATTGTTGGTTCACAGTTTATTTGACAGGAGATCCTGAAGTGATGATTTATTGAGGACAGACAGTGTTTTACACTTGTTATTGCATGTAGCAGTCAAAATATTAAAGATATTTCAATTAAAATAGGCAAAATAACTTGGGGGGTGATCACTCATGCCAGTGAGTGTTATCTTGTTAAAAGGCATCTCTTATCAGTCAAGAGAAATTTAAATTTTGCAGGTTGTCAGTGTTAGTGGTGCAAGGCTGAGGTGGGGGGCAATTTTCAGGGTTCATGTGACCACCTCCCACCAAATATTTATCACTTACAAAACCACAAAATCATCACCAATGTTGTCATCAATAGTCATAAATTTAGGACTGTTAGCATTATTCTTCACATGCAGCCATTTCTGCTTCAGAGTACACCTGGTATAAAATTTAGTGCACTAAAATTGAAATGATAGATCTCCTCCTCACCTATTTCTGATAAAAGTTTATCAGCATTTGCTTGAAATATAAATGGCAGAATAACTCATGCCTGTCCTCTAGCAGAAAAGTGAACCTCCTTTAGCATAATAGATCCTGAGAGCCTCTACTTAGCACTCTCCACTAATGGATTCTAAAAATTAATGTTTTCAACATTTAGCAGACTAAAGCAAAGGTTTCAAAATCCCCAGCTACTTCTACATAATTAAAAATACATTGTTTTTTCAGGTGGGAGATCCACTTTATATCCCAGGACACCTCCAATGTTAAAAGACTATAAATTCATCTTCAGGAAGGAAACTTTAAAAAATCACTATTCCTGCTTTTGCACGAAACAAATTCAGAGCCACTTCAAGTGCCATTGTGAGAAAGAAGACCTCTGGAAATTGAGCAGGTTGATAATTTTTCTTGAAAATGTGTAAAGATCTATCTTCTTGTTTTTGGTTGTTTTTTTTATTTTTCATTTCTGAAAGTTCATTTTCAAGACTAGAACTCCACTTGTTGTGGCATAAAGGGTTCAATGGAACACATAAAATTAGGGATGAATTATATCCTGGTTTTGTGATGGGAATTTCATGTCATATCTTCAGTGTTTGGGGATCTCAGGCAATGAGAAATACACAGACTAAGATTTCAGAGTCCATAAATTCAATGAAAACAGCCTTGATGAGGATGAAATTCCATATTAATAATGCATTATTAATAAAAGTCCTGAAAATCTGGTGTGCAGCCCACAGCGGAGTAACTGGCAGAGGCATGCAGCTGACCATGCGTGGCAGTGGCATGCTTTAATTAGCTAAGTCTATGAAAATGAGGAAACTGGTCTAAAGTTAGCAATTACAGGTTTTCCAATACTTTGCTGGAAATTTCCAGTACTGGTTCTCTGGAGAGCACTGGGAAAATGAAGTAAGGGTTGAATGTTATTGAAACAATAAAACAGCTAGAAATAATCTTCATGAAACCAGCACGTTCATCTCCAGGAAATGGTCAGATTTCATGGACTGGTCTCACAAAATCACCAAATTCATCTCCAGATTTCATAGGCTGACTCTCAGAAGTGTGTGGCATCTCTGTTTCTCTGGGATCACACTGGTTCTGGCAAAATCACCTGCCCTTGGTGTTCCTCACAGGTCCAGCCAGCAGCTGTGACCCAAAAAAGATGAGGACAGTTTTTCCCTAAAAGTCATCATCATGCCTGTGCATTCCTGGGTGAGCCCAGCAGTTTATCCATGAGTGAGGGATCACCAAGGAGCCTCCCTAAGGGTATCTGAAACACTTGGAATTCCTACTGTACCCTACAATCGCGCAGCTTCTGATCCCAGCCAATCTAGAAATCACAGATTGCAGTTTGTGTTAGGATGTATTTTTGTCAATTCGTGGCCAGGATGTCTTCCCAGGTCATCTGGTGGACTTCCCTTTGGTGGGGGGAAGCTCAGACCCAGCCTCAGCCCAAACACTGGAACCCTCCTGGGTCTGAAGAAGTACAACAATTCCTGTCTTCCCAAGAGCTCATCATGTAATGGAATCATCTTTGGCCCATATGCAGGCAAAAAAAACCCCAACCAACCAAACAAAACAAAACAAAACAAAACAAAACAAAAAAAAAAAAAAAAAAAAAAAAAGGGGCGGGGGGAGGGAAGTCAGAATCCCTTCAATGTCACAGGATGGGGGATTTGGAATGCTGTCTGCATGCTGTGGGTTGTCAGGTATGGATTTCCATCCTAATTCCCCGTGAATGACTTGGGATAACTGAGAAGCTTTGTGAGATAATGCCCTGTAAATAACAGTGGGTGAAAACAGTTTGAGCAGAAACAGAGAACAAAACTTCTGGAGGTAAATAAGAAGCAAAAGTCCTTCTGTTGCTTAGACAAAATATGCGCAGCCTCACTTTTGACTTCCCAGAGAATGCTGTTTTTCCTAGAAGAAGGGAATGGGCTATGGCACGTTCCCTGCTTTCCTTTTCTTTCTCTGCTGCAGAAGCCAGCGCACGTGTGGCCAGTGCTGGGCCGTGCTTCCCAAGCACCAGAGCACAGATGCCAAGCCCTGGAATGCTTTTTTCCAGGACTGGTGTGTGGGACCGTGGCTGTCTGCCTGGCTGGGTTTCCTCACGCTCCAGGCTGGCCCCACATTTGGCTGCCAAAACTGCTGAAGTAGTTGCAAACAGGACTGGTGTCAGAATTAGTCTGGTTTGCTGTGCTAGCCTTCAGGATGCTGTGATCTTTCAATTTTTTGTTCACAAAAGGGGGGAAAAAAAAAAATCACTTTTTTTGTTTTTTTGGAACAAAATTCTAGAAGTGTGGCTTGGGTTTCTGGTGTTTTTGTTTGTTTTGCTTTTTTTTTTTTTAGAGCTTTTTTTCAATAGAGCTTCTTTTGTGGCAGCAGAAGAGAAAATGCCACATTTATTTCAATTGTTAGAACACATAGAGAAAACTACAAATGTACAAATTCTGCCCTTTGTTTTTTTTTTTTGAGCAGGGCACAGATTTATCATGTTCCTTCCCAGATTTGCTCATAGCTAAATGGGAGAACCCTACTGCTCTCTGCATTCCTTCAGGATCGGGGCATCTTGAATATTTTTAACTTAGCAACAGAGGAAATGGCTGTTTTAAACACACACTACTTTGTGTGTTTAAAAACAGCATCTAAGGACAAGTTAAGGACATTGCTCAGTTTGTGACTAAAGCAGGAATACAAAAGAATACCGAGACAAAACCTCTGTTTGCATCTGGAGCAGATGCACCAATCCAAACTTCTTCCTGAATGTTTCATATGCATCAGATAATGGTGTCACTCCAGCAGGAAGCAGACTGATTTCCACAGCAGAATGAAAATTGGGAAATGCTTCCATCAGGGAAGTTCCTGGAAAAAGACGGTGAAAAACACTAGGAAGCAAAAATGCTCAAAAAATAAAGATCTGGGATGGAGGAAATAGTAAAAAGAAGTAGCAGAAGCTGCATCAGGGAGGACAAAGTCTAAACCTTGTGGTCTTGAGTCCAAATCACATCACAGGAACATTTCAAAACTTGGGCCTGCACTTTGTGCCCCAGAGAATTTAACCAGCTCTGGAATGAAGCAGTACTTGAGATGTATTTGAGGAAAAGGTAATTTTTTTTTTTTTTTCCAGAAGCAATGGCAAGGAAAGACCAGTGAAAAGTACAAAACCCCCACCCTACAATTAATGTAAAGATGATGTAAATTTCATCCATTTGTTACATTTGTTCTTCCAAGGAAAAAGAAAGGATCCAGTGGGATAGACGTTCCAGAGATACCTTCTTATTCTTCTACTTTGTTTTTCTTGTTTGCAGAGGATAGGAAAAATAACTGAACCCTTTATTGATCAAAAAGACTTAAAGTGACATTAAAAAAAAAAACTGGGGGGGGGAGTGGTGGTGTTTTTGGGATGGAATAATGGATTAAAAGAATCCAAGACACTTTCAGGAGTTGTGAGGAGAATTCATTGCCATGTCTGGGGCTGGGGCCATGGAAAGTGTGTGTGTCTTATTGGGTAAACATCAGTAAACTTCTCAAATAAACTCATCAATAAACTTCTGAGAGGTTCTAGTGGATGGCTCCAAAAGATCCTTTCCCAAACCAGCCTGGCTGGCAGGGACAGCTCTTCCTGCATTTCACTTCTATTCAAAAACAGGAACCCGAGAGAGGAAAAAATTGCAAAGGGCCAGTGTAGCCATTCTGCTAAGCAGATATATTTAACATATCTCTCCAAGAATTACAGAAAATTGTGATGAAACTTGTGTAGGACAGATGTCAATAAAATGCCATCCAAGCTGTGAATTCTTCACAAAACTGTCAGAAATCTTCACGGAGAGATCAAGCCTTTTGTCTCCTTGATCTGATGTAGGCTCCACAAGGAAAAAGAAAAGAAACTCCAGAATAAAATGTGCTAAACTTTTTTAGGGCTACACTTGAATTTAGCAAGCTATGAGTTCAGAAATGGTATCTTTACAAATTTACAGTTTAAATACTTAAAATAATAATGTGACCACAAAATAAGTCCTGTTCTTTAGTGGTGCAAGATACAGGATGCTGCATTTGGTCTGAAACTCAAAAGCAGGCGCATGAATTTCAAAATTTTAAATGCAGATGTCTGCTGTTACAGAAGTGGGAGAGGTTTTATTCTACACCTCTAGAACTTTTAAGTGATTTTGCTTTGTTGTTTTTAACTACAAGATGGGAATTAAAGGCACAATCCGTTTTTGGAAAACAATCACACTTGAAACTTTGAAAAACATTTATAGGGAAGTGGGGGAAGCCTGACTTTGTTTTCTTCTAGAAGACAAAGTGAGCAGAGCTCAAGGTTTGAGGCAGGTTCTTGAGCTTTTAAATGCCCAGTTTGCTAAGACCTTAATAAAATCCTGCAGATAAAAAATACTTTGTGAACGTTACCGATGGAATAAGAAAATAGCAATAGTTATATCAAATACAATTTTAAAAAAAGCTCTCAAAATTTCCTGTCCTTCTGCTAGCAATGGCAAACGAGGGAATGTGAGAAAGGGGAGGAAATAAAAAGAAAAAAAAAAAAAAGAAGGAATTGCGGTTGAATTTCAATTTCCTTTGTGAAATCTTAATGAATCCAGTGAGAATTTTGGAGATGGAGACTTGGCTTGCATGTTGCACTATGCACATTTGTGCTTTCAAAAGTGATCATGTGAATTATCACTTTTGCACTCTGGGCAGAAGTGATAATTCACATTTCAGCCTTTTTTAATGAGCCTGTGACCTTCCCAGGTGCTGTGGTTGTAGTTTTGGAGTCCTCAAGTTAACAAAAATTTATAAATACTTCTATGGAAATTTACCTCCACTTGAAAACACCCAACCACTGCATAATTTCGGTACAGTGTGAAATTCCAAAGTAAACTGGGAATTTGTTGGATGGGACACATCATCCTTCAGCATCCAGACTGTTTGTATTTAAGGGGAAAAAAATTCTTTAATCTTAAAAAATCTTTAATCTTAAAAAAAAAATCTTTAATTCTTTTCACTGGAGATCCTCTGTCTGCTTTTACCACTCATCATTGACACAATTGTCTTCTAGGCCAAACCAGAAAATGAAACTAAAAATGCTGCCTTTGGTATGGTGTGATTATTTTTAATGGTGGTTTTTTTTTTTTGAGTGGTTTGGTGTTTGGTTGTTGTTGTTGTTGTTGTTGTTTTTTAATTTTGTGCTTTGTTTTTTGGTTTTTTGTTTTTGGCTTGGTTTTGGTTGGGTTTTTTTGGTGGTGTGTTTTTGGGAGGTTTTTGTGTTAGTTCCCACAGAAATTCCTGCATGTGAGAGAGTAGCTTATATTGAACTTTTTTTAAAAAAGCACGGACACACAAAGCAAAATAAGTGTTAATGTAATTTCGAAGGAGAAAAAATTTAAATATTTCCCACTGCACTTTCTATTTCTAGAATGCTATAAATAAGTCTGACTGTGACAGCTGGATCTCCTTTTCTTCCTGCAGAGATTTCATGCAGTTGGAAAAAGACAAAAGCCAATAATTCACAATAATTAATATAAATATAATTGTGGATTCTTTGGGACTTTTTCTACTTCTGTTGGCAAATGGAAGGATGAAATATCAGGAACACTGATATTATTAAGTGGTTCTTCAGGCAGTCAGATTATAAGGGGCAATGTAGACAATTTAATAATGAAATTATGAAATTCATAATAAATTCACAATGAAAAGCTGGACAAGGACACCAAGCCTTGAGTCTGCCCTTCATGGCTCCTGGAGCTGTAAATTTCTTTTTTCCCCCTTCTGACCAGGAGGAAGAATCAGTGACAAAATCTTTTGTTCAGAAAAAAGCTGCAGAATCAGAGCAAGGCAGAAAGGCCAAATGCTCTCCAAAACAGAAAAGATGTGGGTGGAGAAAAAGGACTTTATTTGCTACTGGATGTGCCTGGAAAAGGGGAATGGCTGAAGAGGAATTGGGCCAAAATCAAAGTGTTTCCCTGAGAGCTTTGGAGATGCAGTCCAGCCATGAAATAAACTCAGCTCAACATAAACCAGGCAGATGGAAACAGATAAAATTAACTTGCCTGTAATCTGTAACAATTATTATAGGTGCCCTAGGATTTAAAAACCCTAATAAAGAACGGGAATTGTAATGAGTAAATATATATTCTGAAAGGGATGTAATTATTGTAGATTACAGGTAATAAAAATGGATCTCTGTGCACAAGATGTGCACCTGAGATGGCTGCCTTCTGCTTTTCGGGATGCTTTGTTTGGGTTCTATTCTTTTTTCAGAACAGCTGAAGTGCTGATGGCTGTCTGAGAGAAATGGCAATTATCTTGCCTTCCCTCTTTCCTATCTACAACAGACAGTGAGGGGGGAAAGGGGGAAAAAAGAGAAAGAAATATGCCAGATGTGTTTATAGCATGTTAATGTGAAGCAAACTGCAACAAATGTTGACATTTTGGCGTTGAGAACATGGCTTTGACTAGGGTCTAAGTGGTGGAATGTCAACATTCTTCACTTTCTCCTGGTAAAATATTTGCTTTAAAATGTAAATGAAGACCAAAGAGATTTTCCTCATATTGGCCTGCCAAAACATCTGGATTTGTGTTTGCATTCGTTGGCATCACAGGGTTGTCCTTCAAAAAAACCCCCTGCTATTATTTTCTCATTTCTAACTGAACTTCTCACACATAAAGTGCTTTTCTGAGTAATGGAGTATTTTCTGACTATGGGAGTAATCTTAAATATAAAGTAAAGCAGTAGCAGCTGAATCAGGAGCAGGTGAAATATGAAATGATACAGAACAAATGCCACCTCCCTGTGAGGCTCAAAAAGCCACTCAAAACCAGGTAATGCTCATACAGGACTCATTTCATCAGCTGATGATTAATTTAAATGTTAAAAGGAATGAATTTTAAAATTTCTTCTTTTTTTTCTGCTGTTGCAGGAAACAACTCCAGCACCTTTTTTTTTTTCTCTTTTCAAATTCTGTGTTTTCAAAAAATCATGAAGCAGAAAAGGACTGCTGCAACTAAATTTGTGTATTGATGATTATATTTCAGTGATTACAAGAGCTACCAGCTGGAGCCCCATACACCTGGTGTGTGTTTACACAGCAGGTAGTATGACTGAAAATTACTACCAGAAAGCAATAGTAAGAAATCAGAAAAAAAAATAATTTAGAAAAGCCAAAATTTTCCAGAGTGATTTTTCAGCCTCACTCCAAGGTTTATCTGCCTGCAAAATTAGCTAAGTGTTAAGCTACCAGTGTATTTGTACTTATTCTTTCTTCATCTCTACATTCATTGCAGCTTAACTGAGCCAAATATTTCTCTTTCACGGCTGGACTTTGTTGGAAAATCAGGCTAAACAGCATTGTAATGGTGACAGTATAAAGTAGTTACTGAGTTTTGTTAAAACTTAGACCCTTTAAACTAACCATTAGTCAAACCAAAACAATAAACCCAACGCTGCAATCTCTCTTTGAAATAAAGTTTATTAGCAAGAAAAAATACACTTTTTAGAAAGTAGTTTAATTGGCTTATTCATTTAGTATAAACAGACATCTGACCACAGAATTGGGGTTTTTTTCATCCCCAAATATTCCTTACAGCATTTTAATGTGCTTAATGTACATGTGTAAACATTCTTGTATAAAAATTAGGAGTATGCTGCTGGGGTCTGTTAGTCCATCTGTTTATTTTACACATGTGTATTTATATGAGGAATATTTTAGTTATTACACTTCACATCAGTGAAAAATTAACGTCCCAGTGCACTTTTAAACTGTTGATCTTCTATTATTGTTACAGTCAGAGAAGGGGCTGTAAAAATGTCTTTGTTTATGAGCATTCCAGTTCCTGTGTGTCTTCAAGTCACTGGGAAGTTACAGTAATGGCTCTGTATTTAAGGATTATATTTTACAGTCTTTGCCCTGGGGACTCCAGCACCTATTTTTTTCCAGTTTATAAAATGCTGTATCTTGAAAGAATTTCATGAACCCATGTCTCAGCTTATTAGGAGCACTCTAATCATCAATAAAAGACTCTTCAGAATTTGGGCATCTTGAGTCAAAGGCAGTGAGATTCACTCCATCTGCTAACTGGCCCTAAGGCTGTGAAGATTATTTTTGATAATCTAGGAGATTATTTTTCTTGCTGTGGAGCACTCAACAAGGCAGGTGTGTGAGACACACTGGCCTTGATCTGAGACAAAGAAATTGATCAAGAAATCAAATTAAATCAGACAAAGCTCATCTGGAATATGTGCTGTAGGTAGGGGTCACACTTTTCTGCAATTCTTTTATGGTGGATTTTGTGTTGTCTTTGTTGCTGTTCACTTAGGACTCCCTGGAAACGAGATAAATTCTTTCCTTGCTAAATTCTTGGGGTTTTTTTCCCATGTTGGTTTCTTTCTTTCAGAAGCTACCACTACATAACTGTTGGACACAAAAACTTTAAGCACACCCCTTTGTTTGAATGCATTGCTGCAGTGCTTTGGGAGTGATCACAAAGCAGAAGTGACATTTTTTTTCAATGCACAGATATAGACTATATCTCCACAAAGATCTGTCTGCAGCCCTTTTGCTTCAAAATACCTTGTCAGAAATTGCAGCTGGGCATCTTTGAGAAGTTGTTAAGCATCCCACTTTTTTATTTATTTTTTTTTTTATGGACTCACCTGCTGCAGGCTATACAGGGTCAGCAATCTGATCAGGTGAGTATCTCCTCTGGAGACCACAGTGAAGTAAATTAATTATCTCTGTACCTCATTGTGCCTTTTTTAGCTCTACCTCACCTGTCTGTTTGTTTCTTGTCATGATGCTCGAGGTGAAAGAGTTTCCTCTGGTTTCTCTGAGTGTCCTTTCCATAGAGCACAGATACAAATAGGCTGAAATAGATGCTGAAAGAAATCAACAATGGCAAAATTGAAAGTGGGTGATGTCAGAGTTATTTCTGTTTATAAACACAGAAACTGCAGAATCAAAGGGGAAAAAAACAAAAACAAAAACAAAAAACAAAAAACAAAAAAAAAAAAACCAAAAAAACCCAAAAAAACAAAAAACCAAAGAACCCAAACAAGTGGGGGGAGCTGCTCTTTTGATAAAGGAAAATCTAATGACAAAATTCAACTCCTCACCCCTAGCCACCAGGCCAGAAAAACAGCAGCCCTCAGAGCTTATCAGAGCACAGCCTCTCCTCCTCTCTGTATTTCCCCCTCCCTGTCTCCTTGGGGCAGGATGATGTACTTCAGTATTTAAATTTCCCTTAAAAACGTCATCAGAAGCCGGAATACTCAACATGAAATTTCCCTACATCTCGTTAATCAGTACTTTAATGAAAATCCTTGTAGAGATGAATGCTCCCAAATGATTTGTTAAGTGACAGAAAGATTTCCTGGGTAATCTTAGTGTAAGGTGCTGATTAATCTCTCAGCATTTGTGATTCCTCTTCCCAAAGCTTGGCCACTTTGTCCCATTCATTAAGCATATCAACTGTTTCTCCTAATTGAAAGAGTTTCATTATATTAAAAAAATTAGCATGCCTTTGTAACCCAAGCGCCCCTTTCTGTGTTTATTTAGTTAATTAACAACACTTTTATCTCAGCAAGTCAAAATCCCTCCTTTTGGCAGCTCCCCCAACATGTTCCCTGACATGAAATGTCAGTTTCACAGAGTCGTTTACAAACCAATCTGACATAAAAGCAGGTTCGGGGTAAACCTCACCTACACTTTCCATTTAAACCTGCTGTGTGAAATAGTTACTCCAAGGCTCTTCTACCTCCTTTATTTTTCTTTGCCAGGGGCACATTCCTTCAGAAAATGTGATAAATCATCAGTAATGAGAGACTTGAAAGGTAACTTTTCAGCTATATATCTATAGATATAAATACATATCTATCTAAAGGGATATAAGGGAGAAACAACAAGTGAGGAAAAAAATAAGCACAGCACTACAGCTTTTCCAAATTAAACTCTTGTCTCTCTTATCCCTGCCTATTTTATAGCCCTAAAGATGGAAGGCTTGTAAATGAGATTTATTTCTATGCAATTGCATACAATGATGCCACTCCAGGCAATTTTAAAGTGCACATAGAAATTGGTCTTGTAAAATTCCTCCACAATTTTACCCAGTAAAAATCCTCCAGGATATTATCTTTTCTTTCAATTTGAGGTGATGTGGGTGAAGTTATTATTTTCAGTGAGCTACAGGGAAAATGTGTTCAATACTTGTAAAACTGATTATATCATGCTCTGGAAGATAAAGAGAGAATGTTCTGAGGGTCCCCACAAAAAATTTTGTCAAAATAAATGAAATGCTGCCCTCTTCTGATTAAATTTGAACATAGAAGAGGCTGCACTTTTAATGGAAGAAGAGGTTTGAAGATTAAAATGAGTTAAAAACAGGGCTTGGCAGGCTACCCCCTCTGCAGGGAATGTTGTGGGGAACATCCATAATTTTTGTGTGGCAAATATTGTCCCACATCAAAGCAGGAAATATGTGGAGCCTGAAAAAAAGCAGCTTGCACTGCAGTTGTGTATTTTGGGGTGATTTTGTGATGTGGCATGTAATGCAAGCAGCGGATGGATAAATTGAAGCACACCTGGCATGGTTTTCCCTTGGTTTAGGCATGGAACTTCCTGCTTGTCCAGTTTTGTGCACATGAAGCTTTTTAAATGTCCAAAACACAATTCAAGCCCCAGAAAAGAAAGTGCACTGGAGACTTGTCAAACACAAATACCCAACTGAGCTGCAAACTGCTCAAAGTGTGAGCGTGCTGCAAACATCACGTGCCTTTGTTTGATGACCTTTCCTAAATATTTTTTCACTGGTAACTATCGCTGTTAATTTCTGCCATTTTTAGTTCTTTTTATTAATTATTTCTCGAATTGCAAAATATGAGTGCGACACTGCTCTTAAGTTGAAGCATTTTGCAGACCTACAAGCATAAAAAGATTAAAAAATGAGATTATAGAGAAATATGTACATGTTAAGCCACTTCTCTGACCAGTTTGACTATTTTGGTGGTAACTTCCTTATAGATTTTTTTCACACCAAGCTCCAGCTGTAAATTACCACCACATACTCTGAAAATCCATTGAGTGTGGATGCTTCAGTCAAGATTTCATTTGGCCTTTCTCACCTGGATTCCTTTTTTTTTTTAAAGGTATTTTAAATACACAGCAATATGTCAATGGTATGTATGTACCTAATTTTCTGTTCAAAAAGAAATATAAAAGCACTTAGCGGAAGAGCTTTCAAGTAAAATATAAAACTTTGCTCTTCACTAATTTGCCTTGCACAATGCTTCCACTTACATGCTTTTAGGCTGAGCAAAATTATCTTTCTGCCCACTGCTGACCCTTTGAGTGTTAGAGCTAAAGTAAAAATATGTACAACAGGCTATTTGTAACATGGGAAAATAATTACAGAACTAAAAATGCACAATTATGGCACTGCTGTAAGAGCCACTGGGCTGCTTAGAGCTGATATGCTGCGAGCATAAATGCATATGCTGCATTTATCTTGTTGCAGCTCCCTTTCTGTCAGTGGAGGAAACATGTTAAAACATAAAAAGATTATTAAATAATCACAAAAAACAAATGCTTGCAGATTTTGTGGCTATAAACAGTGGTAGTACTGGAATTAGGTGAGTCCTAACTTGCAGACTATGCCAGGGAAAGAAAGCGTCATGAATTTTGTAAAATCAGCTTTTGAAATGAAGTAAAGCATCTTTCTGCATTTGCACAAATCTTTACATACTTTCGTGTAACTCACTCAGAGGAAACAAGGGGAATGGTCAACAACTTAAATACCAAATTGCACATCTGCTTACTCTGAAGCATTTCTTCCTATTTGCTCACATTTAAGTTGTGATGGTGGAAAGAGCATTGAGTCTTTCCACCAAGTATTCTGGTTGAGCAATGGATTTTGATGAATATACATTAGATTACATGTCAAAGACTTGCAAAATTTCTTCTAGCATATTTCCAACAAGGTATGACTCCACCCTGATGAAACAGATGGCTGCCCATCTGTCTTAGACACACTCAAGTTGTTTAAAATCACTCATATTTTTGTAATCCTACCTGTAGAAAAACCAAGGTGCTAAAAAAAACCAAAAAATAGGCACAAAACAAAGAATTACTGCTGGATCTGAAATGTTCTACCATATTATGAGCTTTTACATTTCTGTGGAAGGTGAATGTTTTGCACCCAGAGCTGCTGGTTCTTTGTCATCCCTGTAGGAAACACACTTGAACTAGAAAGTGGGATTTGAAATTCTGTTTATTGGAGCTTAGATTATCAAGACAGTGTCACAGATAACCCCACACCTTTCTAGGTGCTCTGAGTCCTGTAGCACTGGCAAACACAGCACTCCATGCAGACCTTGTCCAGAGCAGAGAATCTCCCTTTTTTATTATTTTCTTACAAGGAAACAAAACCCTTTTCATAATTTCTGCAGTCCAGGTGAACATCATGAATGAATGTTCATCTTGGTCCTGAAAAATCACTGCCTGTGTGTCCTTAGTGCTAAAAGGTTCTGATTTGATTTATTGTTTGTAGGTGCTGGTGAAACTGAAGATAAAGTGACAACTGACTGAGCAGCAAAGGTCTGAGGCAATGACTGCGAAAAGGGGAGGAAAATATTTACACCAAACGACGAGGAGAAAACATGCAAAACATTAAGCCAAGCTTGGATGCAGCCAGTTTCTGGGAACAATTTATTAAAGCCCCTGTGGAACACAAGTAATGTACAGAACTGCATGGAAATTTATAGAATTATGCTAATTTACCTTTTAAATAAAGGAGAAATCTCCTCAATGCAAACCAGGTGTTTTCCTGGAAACCAATAAACCTGTCTTGTTCCTGTGATTTTGGCTGGGAGATTGTTTTGTGTTTCTACTCAGAAACGTTGACCATAATTTGCATTGTATCAGTGGTACCGGTGAACATCAGGTCAGTAATTTTTAACAGTATTTCACTGTAAATGAGTCCTACCGTGTTGTGCAGAGGATTTCTCTTAGGAGAAAAAGAAGGAAAAAATCTAAACCCATTTTTGCAATGACGTTGAATTTAAAAACGGGATCGACCCATGTGATGTACTTGCAAAGTGCACTGGCACTCTCAGGTATAAAGTTTTGAGCCTTTAAAACATTACTGTAACCCAGATCCTGTAATATTTGTTCTTCTAACGTCTCTGTAAAGATAAGATTCTTGGTTAGATGGCTCTCCAGCTGCTGAAAGGAAAGAATCGTACCCTGGGTTGCAGTGGAGCACGTGGGGAAAGGAATAAAGTGGTTTGGCAAGAAAATAATGACAAGAAATAGAGCGAAATCTACATCTGCATAATGAAAGAAACCTAAATTCATTTTTCTGCTTACTTGTTAAAGGAAAAACAAAACAAACTCAAGCAAACAAAAACTCAAATATAAACAAAAGTAACTGAATATGTACAAATAAAAAATAATAAAGCTGTAGTGATTGTGGTGTGGCTTAGTTACCAGAAAAACGTTTTCCCTCTAAAGCTTTTTGTCACACTCTAATGTGACAATTCCCACCTGCTCTGACTTCTGTTGGAAGAGCCCAGCAGCAGTTGTAATCACCAGATCTATTTTGGAAGAGCACTGAAGATGGGAAGCAGGAGGAAAACCAGCACTGGAGTGGCACATTTGTATCTGCAGGCAGTTTCTGCAGCCCGAGAAGGGCTCAGAGCTGAGGGATCCATGGTACGGGGAGATTCCTGTCACATTCCACTTCTCTGCCTCTCTACACCTCTTCGGATCTTACTGACAGCAAAAAACAGCTTTGAAAAATTCAGCATAATATCCTTACATTAAAACTCTAAATGCAATTGTTTCTACCTGCATCACTTGCATAAACACAGCTTTTTTTCAATCACAAAAGTGTCTGGATTCAGTTCTATTAGGAAAAGGTCATCCCTGAAGGGTTGCTGTTTATCAGTAAATTTATCTCCAAACTACAACTGACAGAAAATCCATTCTCATATTCATTTTCCCCTGCTAAAATGAAGAGTTGAAGAGTTAAATGCATTTTAGAAAAATTAACATCCTGACTTGCTCTGTAATGAATATGCAAATTTTCCTCAGTAGCACACTGCTCCATACCAATCCATGACCATGCACATTCCCACAAACACCTCAGATAATCATAATTTACCCAACAAATCAAGGATCTTTAACAGGTCAGAGCAAGTAATTTCCCAGGAATAAACCAAGATGTAAGGTTCTAATTCAGAAAACAGAGACAACAATAATCAACTGGGAAACCTTTTATTCAGGTAACAAGGTAAAAGTAAAACCTATTCTACCAAGCTGATTTTTTGCAGCAAAAGTCAAACAGCCAGTGAGAAAAGCAGTAGAATTAAGGAAAGTAGTACCAAATACCAGTCTCCTCCAAACTTGTTTCCAATCTGTGTAAGTAACTGCCAAACTAGCAACTAGAAAACCCTCAGTAATCTGCCAACACCCGTGCAAAGCAGTTTCAGTCAACACAAGCCATTGCCCAACACTCAAAGTGCACCTTAGAATCATGCATCTCTCTCACCTACCTGGCAGGCTTGCACAGCAGCACCACTACCAGCCTGCATCAAAAGAGCACAAATTCAGTGTTACAGCCACACTCTGCAACTATCACCAAGGGCTTCTGACAGGGTGAAGTGCTGCTCTGGGGGTTACACGTCACCTTCCTTCACTTTCGTGGCTGCCACCACAACAGCCACAGCCTGCACTTAGTGGGGACTGCCAGCTCAGAGTTTAGGAAAGGAAGATTCCCTTCATTTCCAGGTTATCCAGACAAGTACTGAGCCCAGAGGTGTCTACACCTTCCCCTTCCTGGCGTGTCTGAGGCCTTTACACAGAGTATTTCAGGGTGAACAGTGCAGCACTCCAAGCCTGCATTGGAACTCTCTTGAGCACAGGTGCACAAACAGTGCAGCCTTGCACTGGGCACATCTGTGGTGCCAGTGACACTGACGCTGTGGTTTACTGATCCTTGTGCCAGAATAAGGTTGATAAACTATAGTGGATAAACACACTGGTTATCAGAAAGCACAAGCAGTAGTATCCCCTTGGAATAAAAATAACTGATAGGCATTCCTGTGGAGAAGCAGAGGGTTACAGCTTGTGAGCCATCCCAGCAGTCTCCCCTGACCTCCTTCCCCTTTTAAGTTATATTTTCATAGTTTTCTTTTTGGGTGTGGAAAGCACAAAGTGCCAGCTAACATAGTTTCATTATCAGGTGGATTTTGACTGACTTTAGTCATGTATGTGAAGCATGTGCAGGTTTTATTTCATTAGAGAACACACCTCCACAAGGTGTGCACGTGGAAAGCGTCTTACCTGGAAAGTTCTCTCAGAATGCCCACTACTGGACAAAAGCATAGTCCAAAAAGGCAAGAGAACTAGTTCTGGTGGAAGCAGAATTGCTGTGGATATTGAAGCACAGAACAGCCTACAACCACTCCAGGAGGCACCCACTGCATCCAATGGAATCAATCAGCAGAACCCTGGAGGTCTTTAAAAGCCTCTGGACCCAATCCTAAGTAATCTGCTCAGGAGGGAGGTTGGACTAGATGACATTCTGTGATCCCCCCCCAGCCTCACCCACTCTGATTCTGTGAAAATTAATAGCAAGTCCAAATCCCTTCTCACAGTTCCTGTTACAAAAACCTCCTGGACTTCCAAGCTCTGTTGTTAACGTTGCTCTCATGCACACAACTGGACATGAAGAGCTCAAAGAGGGAAGAAGACACAGCAAAATGCAGTGAGCAACTTCTTTTAGGCATCTAAAATTGTATTACCCTGCACAGTCTCACATGCTTTCAGGACATTGAGACCTTAATTCACTGTGCAAATTCACTCCTTCCTTAGGTTTTTTCCCTTGTGGAGTTATCCCCAGCTATCCTAAAAAGGGATGACTATTTTACACTTGGTATTCAGCAGGAGACACTGCTTCCAGGTCTTTAAGAAGGTCAAGGGTCTCACAAGGTTGTTTTTAACATCACTACTCCTGCAGCTGCACCACCAAGTATGGGGCTCTCCAAACAACACAGGAAATATTTGGCTTAAGCAGCAATTTACTTTACAAGGTTTCTCATAATGTTTAATGAAGACCCTCTGTAGCCTGTGCCAAAATGGTTCCAGTGGTTCATGTAGTGGAACAGCTGGTAAAGCTTCAGGCGCTTCTCAAACCCTGGAGCTCTGGGGATTTTACTGTGATAAGCAGAATAAAAAGAACTGCCAAAGCCACCAAACATCCCAGCTATTGCAAGCTCGTACTCTGAATGGCCGTAGAAAGAAGCTGGATCAAAGATAATCGGACCAGATTCATCCTCAGCAACATTTCCTCCCCAGAGGTCCCCATGCAGGAGAGCAGGAACGATTTCCACACCACTGAAAAAACTGGGTATCTTCAGCTGCAGGGGGAGAAAAGAAAGATGTGTAAATTACACAATAATTCACTTCAAATGTAGGGGTTTATCTGCATACTTGACGTGTCCTAAAACCCATCATTTAAAACACACAGGACCTGGTCAGCAGAAATGCTGAGTACATCCAGAGGACTCTTACTGTTCATAAAAGGCAGCAGCAGAATGGTCACCTAAATCTTTTTTAGCAAGAAAATAAAAGTCTTGATACTCAGATATTGACCAGGGTTAGTCACAACAGCCACCAACACTTCATCATTAAAAAGCTCAAGGATGTCTCAAAAAATTTCCAAAATGTAGGAGCCAAAGAGCCAATAGCGCAGTCACTCCATCAGGTGCCAACAGTGAATGAACAGACAGCATGCAGGACAGAGCTGCTTATGTACATTTCTAATCATGAGCAAGTAACAGGGAATGAGAATATGAACTCCATCCAGCATTTCCCCAACAGCCAGGCAAAGTGCTATCTGGCACTTTGGAATTCACTCTGGAATGTTAGCATAGGGAGATGTGGCAAATGCCATTGTAACTTAGAAGAAGGGCATTTTAATCCCTAAAATCTGGAGTCTCTTACCAACAGAACCTGGTGCAAACCAACAAACAGAAACTTTGGTTTAAGAAAATAAAGTTTGAGTACTCTCCCAGTAACGAGAACTGAGGGAATTGCTCCTACCTGGAGCTGTGACCAAAGTTCTCTTGCTTCTTTGTCACCTGATTTCTTTTCAATCATGTCCATCTGGGGCTGGATCCTCTGTCTAGCAAAGAAGGTCACCCAGTCACTCTGCCAGTCGTTCACCTGAAGGAACAGCACTGCAGATGTCAGTTCCACACCATACAAAGGGCACACTGGCTTCTTTTTCAAATAACGCTTTTGAGGATCACACAGGTTTTGTGCTGGCACCATTCAGGACAGTAAATGCTACCATCATTTAATCAAATGTTATCATAAAACATTAAATTAGGGGAATAATTTTCTCTCAGTGATTAAAGTGCAGGAAATTGAAGAGCCATCAGTGTCCAAAACACTTTTAAGTGCTGTCCAAAACACAACCCGCCTTAGCAGGCAGAACCACAGTTTTTTATTTTCATGGCTCCACAAAAATTCATTTATTCCCATTATGCTACCTTTGCCCTCCTATATCACTGAAGGGAAAACAAGATAAATTTGAAATTCTATCACTCTGAGAAAGTACAACCTACCTGTGGAAGATAACCACAGCAGGTAACTGTATGAAAGCCAAACTGATCCACAAACTGGAGTTCTGATTGCCCTTCACCTTTACCTTTCAAACCAAAGACAAAAATTCAGCAACAGTGACATAATACTGAGCATCCATGACACAAATGAACCTTTAAAACTACACAAGAGTAAAATGCTGCTTCTACTGAGAATAAAAAAAAAATTGCACTTTAATGTTTTTTTCAAGATTACAATGTGGTTGTTTTTTAAATTTAAAGTTTGATGTTAACCTGGCATATTCTGCTCTTCAAAATTGTATTTTGTGGTTCTTTATGGCCAAAACTGAGTATGTGTTTTGCTTTACACAAACCCAAAAAGCAAAAGGAGCAAACAAAAGCAAAAAGAATCCCTGACTGGGTCTGTTTCATCCAAACCTAGTCTCATGCTATCTTCAGGGGAAGATGAACTTGTCCTGAAGGAGCAAAAGTTTTATTTTAAATACTGCAAAAGCAGTATTTTAACTGCTTTGTAGATTATTATCGACTTGGTTAAATATGCAAACAGCTGTGTACTGTACCAACTATGCTTCCTTCTTTCTTCAGCTTCTCTCCAAGTTTCAGGTTAGTAAGGTGAAGATCAGCCAGCTGACTTCCAAACAGTGCTGAGTGTCTAAGAAACAAAAAAGGTAACATGAGTACCATTGACACATGAATAGAACCAGGGCTTGATATTCCACGAGTTACTTGAACAGATCTATCAAGTAAGCAAAAGCAGTTCTACACCTCTTACAAAACATTCTTTTCAGTGTATTTCAGTTATAAACACCTTGTCTTCCTACAAAGACTGCATATTAACACAAAATGTACTTGGCTGTTTGTGACACCACTAATGAAAGTGAAAAGCATAAATTCACTAACAATGAGAAATACCAATTCTGATTTCTGTGTGACATCACTTCTGTAAGGACTCTCGGTAAGACGTGTAAGAAAGAATGCACAACATGTTGTGATTTTTATTTTTCCTAACTCTGGTAAACTGTGTTTGGGAAACAGAACCAAAAGGCTGATCCTTTTCTTTCTATTGCTGCTCCCAGCTGCTTTTCTCTAACATGCCTAAATGATGAGAGTCACAGGGGCCTAATTTATTGTCTATTTTTAATAAAACCTCATCCTCTATATGGTTCAGAAAGTCTTGTAGTAATTACAAACAGATATTACAACGAGTTGCCTCCCATGTTAACAAAATTATGTCCCTTTTATGCCTTTGACCTTCTTCAACTTCCTCTGTTCTCCAGTCACTGTCGTTTAAGGCACAGTTTTTTCCTCAATGTGTTCCTGTTAACACAGGAGGATCTGCAGGCCAAAGGCACCACTTTTGACCCCAAAACAGCAACATCTCTGCCCTTTCTCTTGGGACTCGCTGAGGGTCTTCATGAATTAGAAACTCTGCCAACAAGCAGGATGAGGGACAAGACTTTAAACTGGCAGCACAAGTTCTGAGAGGGAGGTGAGAAACTGGTCATGATCACCTCCCTAATGGAATCAGATAGATGAATTCATCGTGTTAAGGCTCGTCACAGAGAAGGGTCAAAAGTTTGTAACTATCAAAATGAAGGTAAGAGCTGAAAATACTGAAATCAAGATTAATTGATCTGGGGAAGTGCCTCTGCACAATCATGCCAAGCAATAAAGTAGTGGCTCTTATATAGAGGGCAAGTACACAAAACAGGTGATGAGGCTGCTCATTTTCCTCTCTGTGAAAAGAAACCTTACTGTAAAAATCACTAATCACCTAAGCAAACAAACCCAAAACTAACCAAAACTGAGACTCAGTTTGGGACGTATGATCTATTTGCTAGGTGAGCCATTATGAACTATTTCATACAACTGTGATTTCCCATACTGTTCTTGACTCGCTTTAGAAAAAAAACTGAACAAGTTTCCCCTAAGAAAACAAGTGATTAAATTTCCTAAGAGCCAAAATTTCTGGTTGAAGGAGGCAAAGACAACGCTGTTTCACCTGTTCAAGCTCCGCATGTCCAAATGCTCCATCACAAACACAGTAATGCCCCCAGAGAGGTCAATGACTTTCATGGGCTTAGGCACTTTTATTGTCTTTGTTTTCAGGATGGCTTCCAGGCTTGCCATTTCTCCCTCAAACATTCTTCTGGCCTGCCAGATATTAAGGGAAAAGCATTAGTGTCTACAAGCATCAGTCACAGGCAAACAAAGCACTTCCACAAAATCAAATGATTTTGTAAAACTTACATAGAAAGGTTGGAGGAAGTGTTTATTCACACACAAGATACAGACAGGACCACCCCATCAGACTTGACAGTAGCTTTACAAATACAGCGACTTCACTTCATGAAACAAGTGAGTGAAAATGGTTTCACTTCATAAAACAAGTAAGTAAAAATTAGGTTCTAGAATTCTCTACAATTTAGAAAGTCTGTTTGCAACTGAAGGAATGCAAACTGCTTAGAGATAATAAAGTATGAGCTCCTTCAGCCGTTCCTCACCAGAGCTTTCACCAGAATGGTTTTCCATGGTGTTTTCTTTTACCTCATAGGGGAAGGGCGTGGGTGGCCATCAGCTGTAGCAGCCAAATGCCCCTTATCACACTTGCACAGCCCAAGCCACCACCAAACTGCATTTGCTTGGAAGACATTCTGAATTTTGGACCTATTTCTAGCACCTGCTACCCACAGCAAGGAAAATCTACTCTCCCGAGTTCCTCCTCTGAGACCAGGGACACTCATCACAGGAAGAAACGCTTCTCTACAAGAGTCAGGCAGGTAGAAAGAGCAGGTGGGAAATTTAACATGTCTGGCAAAATCAAAAGCAGGGAAGTAGAATGAATGAAATAGAGAATGCAAGCCCTTCAGTAGTGTTCCATGCCACACAGTAACAGGACAATTTGCAGTAGACATCAGTTAAGAGGCAATCACAGAATGGTTTGTGCTGGAAAGGACAAACCATTAAGACATCCATAAACATTATCTTGTCCCATCCCCTGCCAGGGGCAGGGACACCTTCCACTATCCCCAACCCCTGTCCAGCCTGGCCTTGGACACTTCCAGGGATCCAGGGGCAGCCACAGCTTCTCTGGGCACCCTGTGCCAGCGCCTCAGCACCCTCAGTCAGGAATTTCTTCCTAATATCTGACCTAATCCTACTCTCTGTCAATTTGAGGCCATTCCCCCTTTCCCTGTCACTCCAGGTCCCTGTAAAAAGTCTCTCCCCATCTTTCCTGTGGGCTCCCCTCTGGCACTGGAAGGTCCAACTGCGTCTCCACAGATCCCTCTCTTCTGGAGGCTGAGCAATCCCAGCTCTCCCAGCCTTTCCTCATGGTGCTCCACGCCTCTGACCGTCTCTGGGAGACACCTCTGGCTGTCCTTTTGCTCCAAGAGCATCCACAGGAAATCAGGGAATGCTGTGTCTCTGTCTAAAGCACCACGCTGGGCCATCAACTGCTGATGCACAGCAGCTGCTGCTCACACAGCACAGTGCATACAAACTTTTCCACAAAGTTTGCTTTAATCGGCGCTCAGGATCCACACACAGCAAGCAGCAGACAAAATGAAACTGCTGAATAGAAAATCCATCCAGATCTCTTCTTTTTTTCCCCCCCCCAAAGCCTGATCCTGCAGCTCGTTGGATTGTACAGCTAAATACAGAATGGTGTACAGACCTAAGGAAGGGCTATCACCAATTCAAACTCTCCTCCGTGAAGCAGGATACCCTTCCTGCATTATCCCACATTGCCACCCCCACTCAGCTCCCCAGCTTGATCAGAAATTGTTGAGAAATTTGGAATGGATACAGTTGCACGCACATTTGCAACTTTCAAGCACATTTGCTTGCTGTGAAGGGCAAACCCAAGTTTTGACTCCTGTTCTGCCACTGAAGCTATTTACGTGACAAACACAAATATGGAGTATCTTTAAAGTAAATTCCACCTCATCTCTGCTTCTGCAAAGGATGCTGAAGAAATAAGTTGTATTTATTGCATTTTTCTCTGCCAAATGCAGGCAACCCACCTTCGACAGCACATTCCAGGTATTGAAAGGACAAAGCAGAAAAGCTTGAACAATTATGGAAAAGTATCACTTTTTCTTGTGCGCAGGGAATTAAAAGTTTTAGTTAAAACCACAGAAGGCACGCACCCCCTCAGCAGACACAATTTTGGGTTGCCTTAGCCCCTGTCACAGAGCTTGCAGACACTGTTACACCACTGCTACCCTTGGAGGTGACAACAGCATGCCATGGGATACCTCTAAAAAAATTCTGCATGTCCTGGACAAGCAACGCCAGTACCACAACACCATCCTGCCTCAGAATCAGTCAGGCTGGAAAAGACCTCCCAGACCATCAAATCCAACCTTTGAGCCATCTGCACCTTGTCACCCACACCACAGCACTAAGTGCCACGTCCGGGTGTTCCTTGGGCACCTGCAGGAACTGGAACTACACCACCTACC
Organism: Agelaius tricolor; assembly: GCF_023055355.1. Taxonomy (NCBI): domain Eukaryota; kingdom Metazoa; phylum Chordata; class Aves; order Passeriformes; family Icteridae; genus Agelaius; species Agelaius tricolor. Next base: position 744,924 of record NW_027269304.1, read on the forward strand.
TGGGCAGCCCCTTCCAATGCTTAACAGCCCTTTCCAGGAAGAAATTCCTGCTGAGAGTAGGTTTAGGTTAGATATTAGGAAGAAATTCCTGACTGTGAGGGTGGTGAGGCCCTGGCACAGGGTGCCCAGAGAAGCTGTGGCTGCCCCTGGATCCCTGGCAGTGTCCAAAGGCTGATGTCCAATCTAAACCTGCCCTGGCCCAGCCTGAGGCCGTTCCCTCTGCTCCTGTCCCTGTTCCCTGGGGCACAGCCCGACCCCCCCGTTGTGGTGTTGTGGGGGTCCCCAGGATGAGGTGAGAGATGAGAATTGACTCCAAGCTCTCAGAAGGCTGATTTATTATATAATGATATTATATTATGTTAAAAAAATATATACTAGAACTATACTAAAGAAAGAGAGACATCAGAAAGCTAGAAAAGAATGAATAATAAAAACCCATGGCTCAGAGAGTCCTACACAGTTGGCTGTGATTGGCCATTAATTAAAAACAATTCGCATGCTGGGTAAACAGTTCTCCAAATCACATTCCAGAGCAGCCAAACAGGGAGAAGCTGAAGCTTCCCAGCTTCTCAGGAGAAAAAATCCTGGTGAAGGAATTTTTCAGAAAATGTCACGGTGACACCCCCCGGCTGTGCCCTCCTGGCAGGAGCTGCGCAGAGCCACAAGGGCCCCCTGAGCCTCCTTTGCTCCAGGCTGAGCCCCTGCCCAGCTCCCTCAGCCTCTCCTGGGGCTCCATTCCCTTCCCAGCTCCGTTCCCTTCCCTGGCCACGCTGCAGCCCCTCCATTGCCTGCGTGAGGGCCCAGAGGTGCCCCAGCCCTCGAGGTGTGGCCTCAGCAGGGCCGGCACAGGGACGGGCCCTGCCCCGCTCCTGCCGCCACCCCAGGGCCGGAACGCTGCCCGCCCACCCCCGGCAGCCCCCCGACCCCTACCCCGCCACACCTCCGACTGAAAGTTGCTCTTCACGAACACCCGGCCCTGGTCCGTGTCGTAGCTGCGGCCCTGGCTGATGCAGCCGCTCCCCGTGTGCCCGGTCGGCCGCAGCAGCGCCGTGCCGAGCGCTCGCTTCAGCGCGTCCTCCATGGCGGCGGCTGCCGGGGAAGGGACGGGGCGGAACCGGGCGGGCAACGGAGGGAAGGGAGAGGGCGGAACCGGGCGGGCAACGGAGGGAAGGGACGGGCCGAGAAGGGGAGGGAAGGGACGGGTCGAGAAGGGGCGGGCAAGGAAGGGAAGGGACGGGCCGAGAAGGGGAGGGACGAGGCGGGCAGAGGGCGGCTGAGGCGGCTGGGGCGGTTGTGGCGGTTAACGCGCCCGGCTGAGGCGCCCGGGGCACTCGAGCACTGCCGTCTAAAGATTCTCTCGTTCCTTGCATGCCAGTTGTGAAAAGTGCATATTACACGGCTCTGCGCAGATATTCGCTCTATGTGTTTTGATGTAGTGAATAGTAGTGCTGTATTAACATTTTAATAATGTAGTCTTGTAGTTAAAAGGTAACTTTTGTAGTTAAAATAAAAATTATGTAAGTGGGATATTTTTTTTTAAGGAAGGAATGAGGCACTTGCACCGGACAGCAGCCAGAGGACACCTAAATCTTTCAGAGAAAAAGAATTTATTGCCCTCTTATCACAATAAACGAAGTTCTTCCTGCCTTGAAGGCGCTGTTAGGATTGAGAGGAAGAAGCTGACAATAACCAGATAAATATTAAAATGAATATTATATGTGTTGTGTTAGAAAGTAATGCTGTATTAATTCTTTTAAGTGGTGTGGTAAATCTAGTTTTAGGTTATAACAAAATGTTAAAATAGAAACTATGCCATGTAGGATACTTTTTTTCCTAAAGAAAGGACTCGCACAGGGATAGCAGCCACAGGACACCTCAATCTTTCAGCGAAAGAGAATTTATTGCTCCATTATCAGAAGAAACGAACTTCTTCCCACCTTGCTCAGCCAGGATGATGCCATCAGGATTAAGAGGAAGAAGCTGGCAATGACCAGACAGAATCCTGTGCTTGAATGGAATTTATGCATCATGTAGGAGGTGTATGAATATGCAACAGGCTATTGCTTTTAAGGGTTAATCCTCTGTTAATGGTGTTCTTTTTCGGGTTTATGCTGCCCAGGAAAAGGTACCCGGACATCCGTAATTCTTTGTTTCTATTGTCTCATATTGTCCTAATTCAATTTGTCCAAATTATTATTATTCTAATTGTATTACTATTTTGATAACCATTTTATAACTATTAACCTTTTAAAATTTTAAAAACAAGTGGTTGGCATTTTTCACACCGATCCTCCCGTATGTTCAGTTTTATTCTTTTCTTAATCGCCGAACAATTCCAAAATTGTTCCACCAATGGCAAAATCACATAATATGTTGAGTTGGAAGGGACCCACGAGGACCATCAAGTGCAACCAGTGGCCCTGCACATGACATCCCCACTATCCCATGTGCCTGAGAGCGTTGTCCTACAATATTTTTCTTAAAATCTGCACAGCTGCATAGTAAAGGTACTGGATCTCCAGGATTGACTGATATGTTTGTTATATAAAGCATTGAAGAAAGGAAAAGAACAGGGGGAAAAAAATCAGCCTCAAATATGATAATAGGCAACAACAGAAGTGGTTACAATTTACAAAGTTACAAACTTTAATACAAAAGTTTGATGCTAGCTTACATCATCTTAAATAAATAACTTACAGATTAGTAATGACATACATAATCTTAGAGGCATTAACCTAAAGTTTTAAATAAATAAGGTACACTTGAGAGACCTGTCCTGGCTGAAGCACACAATGGGTGCCAGGACTCTGCTTGCTGTTGCCAAATTTCTGTATTAGTCTCTAATGTAAGACACATTGCTGTGCAGACTGGCATCCATTCTTCACTTCACAGTAGCCGGGGTTAAACCAGGAATGAAAGATAAAAAGAAGATTAAGGCATGTAAACATTTCTGCGGACATTGGAATCTCATGTTCTTCCATTTAAAGCAGCACCAAAGACAGCTCAAGTGGGTGGAGTCTGCAGGCTGAACAAATCCTTTGGCTTTGTTTTTGTGAAAAATGTATATTTTATGATTGGCTTTTTGCAAATATTAAAATTAATATTATATGTGTTGTGTTAGAAAGTACTGCTGTATTAATTCTTTTAAGTAGTGTGTTAAATACAGTTTTAGGTTATAACAAAATGTTAAAATAGAAACTATGGGTTTGTATTTTAAAAGTCAGATACTTTTTTCTAAAGAAAGGACTCGCAGCGAGATAGCAGCCACAGGACACCTAAATCTTTCAGAGAAAAAGAATTGACTGCCCCATTATCAGAAGAAATGAACTTCTTCCTGCCTCACTGAGCCATGAAGACACCTTAGGATTCAGAGGAAAAAGTTGACACAGACCAGACAGAATCCTGTGTTTGAACGGAATTTCTCCATCGTATATGAAGTGTATGAATATGCAACAGGCTGTTGTTTTTAAGGGTTGATCCTCTGTTACTGTGTGTCCTTTTTTAGTTTTATGCTGCCCAGAAAAAGGTACCCGGATGTCAATAACTCTTTGTCTCTATTGTCTCATATTGTCCTAATCCAAATAGTCCAAATCATTATTACTCTAATTGTATTACTATTTTTATAACCATTTTATTACTATTAAACTTTTCAAATTTTAAAAACAAGTGACTGGCGTTTCTCACATTTTGCAAAAATCAGTGACAGCACACCTCAAGTCTGAGCATCAGTGGGAACTCCTCATGGTTTCCTTTTGTCTCCTGGAATAGCGTCAGAGAATAACAAATACAAAAGTGTGAAAAACGCCAATCACTTGTTTTTAAAATTTTAAACGTTTAATAGTAATAAAATGGTTATTAAAATAGTAATACAATTAGAGTAATAATAATTTGGACAAATTGAATTAGGACAATATGAGACAATAGAGACAAAGAGTTATGGACGTCCGGGTACCTTTTCCTGGGCAGCATGAGCCCGAAAAAGGACCCACGTTAACAGAGGATTAACCCTTAAAAGCAACAGCCTGTTGCATGTTCATACACCTCCTACATGATGCATAAATTCCATTCAAGCACAGGATTCTGTCTGGGCAGTGTCAACTTCTTCCTCTGAATCCTAACAGCACCCTGGAGGCGGGAAGAAGTTCGTTTGTTCTGATAAGAGGGCAATGAATTCTTTTTCTCTGAAAGATTGAGGTGTCCTGGGGCTGCTCTCTGGTGCGAGTGCCTCATTCCTTTCTTTGAAAAAAATCCCACTAACATAGTTCTTATTTTAACTACAAAAGTTACCTTTTAACTACAAGACTACATTATTAAAATGTTAATACAGCACTACTAATCAATACATCAAAATACATATGGTAAATATCTGCGTAGAGCCATATAATATGCACTTTTCACAAATAGCAATCTAGCCAAAAAACTAAACAAACGCCAGCCGACATGCCTCAACGTTCATAAGGACCTAAACAATTCTCACACTGAAGTCGTGCAATCTGCGCGCCGAACTCGCAGAAGTTGGCGGAGTATCAGGGCGTGTCGAGGTGCCACTGTGACCTCTCCGCTGACGGCATCTCTGTCCCCACGAGGGCTGTCCCGGGAGCCCTTTGTGACCTCACGGCCGCTGCCGCTGCCTCGCTGCCCCGCGGCGCTATAAAAGCGGCCGTGCGCCGCCCCCGCCCCCGCGGCAGCATGGCCCGCTACCGCCGGCGCTCCCGCAGGAGCCGCAGCCGCAGCCGCAGCCGCAGCCGGCGCCGCCGCTCCCGCCGCCGGGGCGTGCGCAGGAGGCGCCGGGCCTCCCGCCGCTCCCGCTACCGCCGGAGCCGCCGCTCCAGCCGCAGACGCCGCCGCCGCCGCTGAGCCGAGCGCGGGGCTCGGCCTCGCCCGGCCCGAGGAGCGCGCAGAGCGCGGCTGTGGCGCGGGGCTGCGCATGCCAATAAAGGCCAGCAAAACTTACCGGGCTCTGCGGCTCCCTGGCTGGGCCTGCTGTCCCTGCGGGTCACACCCTGGCTGGGCCTGCTGTCCCTGCGGGTCACACCCTGGCTGGGCCCGCTGTCCCTGCGGGTCACACCCTGGCTGGGCCCGCTGTCCCTGCGGGTCACACCCTGGCTGGGCCTGATATTCCTGATTGTGACACCCTGGCTGGGCCTGGTGTCCCTGCGGGTCACACCCTGGCTGGGCCTGGTGTCCCTGCGGGTCACACCCTGGCTGGGCCTGAGTGTCCGTGCATGTCCTGCGTGTCCCTGGATGTGCCCCTGCGTGTCCAGGCTGTCTGTGGGTGTCCGTCTGTGTCCCCAAGTAACAAGTCTCTCTTTGTTTGTAACAAATCTCTCTTGTGCAGGTGGCGCAGTCCTGACTACACAAGTGATGGGAACATGGACTGAGGTCAACAGAAAGCTCTCAGGTCACCAAATCCAAACGTTAACCCAAAAGTACCAACCCCACCCCCAAGCCATGTCCCCCAGTGCCACATGTACATCCTCCATGGCTCCCCCCACGTGCGGCCTTGTGGGACCCGGCTGGCCCCCATCCTGCCCCCGGAGAAATCTGCTCCACAAGGAGCCACTCACAAATGGGCCATGGAAAAGTCACCAGGAAAGAAAAAGACATTTCAGGGCCTTCAGGCTGAGGGCAGTGCCACAAGTGGGAGCTTTGCCCCAAGCCCCTGTCAGTGACAAATCTCTCTTGTGCAGGGGATTGGGCTCTGAATCCCCAAGTGAAGGGAACACAGAGTGGGGTCTGCAGAGACCTCTCAGGTCACCAAATCCAAACGTTAACCCAAAACTACCAATCCCACGACCAAGCCATGTCCCAAGTGCCAAATTTACCCTCTCTTTAAATCCCTTCAGGCATGGTGGCACCACCTCAACCCTGGCAGTCTGTTCCAATGTTTGACAACAGTTCTTGGAGAAGAAACCTTTCCAAACAGCCAGCTAAACCCTCCCAGCTGCATCTCTCAGCACTTTCATCCTTTTTCTTGTCCCCTGGTAGAAGATCCTGGTCCCTGCGTGTTCCTGGCTGTGCCTGTGTGTCCGTGGGTGTCCCTGAGCGTCCATGGGTGCCCATGCACATCCCCAAGTGGAAGCTTTGCCCTGTGTTGCTGTCAGTGTCAAACCCAAACATCAACCCAAAATTACCAATCCCACCACTTAGTCATGTCTCAGGTACATGGTGACACCCCCACAGCCCTGGGCAGTCTGTTCCAATGTTGGACAGCACTTCTTGGTGAGGAAACCTTTCCAAACAGCCAACTAAACCCTCCCAGGTGCATCTCTCAGCACTTTTCTCTTATCAAATCCAAACGTTAACCCAAAGCTGCCAATCCCACCACTAAGTCATGTCCCAGGTGCCAGATTTACACAAACTGCCACAAACAGCCCCTGGAGAACTCCTCTCCACAATGAGCCACTCACAAATGGGTCACCAAAAACTCACTGGGAAATAAAAAGACACTTCAGGGCCTTGTGAAGATTGCAGGGAGATCAGGAGCCCAGGGGCTGATTTCCTCAATTTTTCCCAAAACACCAAATTACAGCGATAGGAATAGGCAGAGCTGTCAGGCCAATGCCTGACTGAGGTTGGTGTCAATGGAAAAGTTTGGGCTTTGTTCAGCACAGAATGATCCACTCAACATCTGATCCTCTGACACCTGATGGGAGGCACCTTTCTCCCTGAGGAAAAGAGTTCAGCACAGGAGCCAGCGGGGCTCATTGACAGAGCCTTAAACTGGCTTGGAAGGGGGAAAGGGTCAAAACCTGCCTTGCCAATTATGAGACATGGCATGGGGTGCCAAAAATGGAACAAACACCTGGAACGGATCCCTCAATCTGCTTCAGGGGCTTTTGGTTACAATGTGCACACCTGAAATGTTTCTACATTCGTGTGCTCAGCCTGAGGCATAAACCAGAGGAGCTGGAGGCTTGGTTCCAGTCCCAGAGATTTGACATCCTCGGCAGCAGTGAAAGCCAAAGCTGCTGGGATGAGTCCTGGAATGCAGAGCCCTGGTGGACACTCGCAGGCTCCTCAGGAGGGATGGGCAGGGCAGGAGAGGCAGAGGGGAGGGACAGGGTGCAAGAGCAGGGTGACAGTGGCTGGAGCTCCCAGCTGGCAGGGGCACAGCTCAGGGCTCTGGACAGGAGCCCAGGAACAAAGAGATGATGTGGATGTCACCGTGGGAGTCCCCTCCCCAAAGGACAGAGAGCTCAGCCTGCCAGGTGAGCCCAGGGACGGCCCACGAGGGTGACTGAGGGCTTGAGCCACGCCTGGGACGAGCTGGACAATCCCAAGAGGTGCCCCAGCCTTTGGTGTCCCTGTGCTTCCACGGATCTGCACCTCAGCTGCATCTCACACACCACAGGGCAGGGAGAGGCTTCTGAGCAAAACCAACACAAAGAAAAACACTGAATGGGAGAACTGAACCAGCAAATGTCCCTGCACTCGCATATGGCATCGTTTAGCTATGTTCCCTTGTCTTAAATTCTCTCCTGATAATTCTTAAGATCAACATCTTATCAACTGAAAATAGGGGGGGAAATTGCAAAATTATCTCTTTGAGCCCAAAAAATCCCCTAAACATTCAGGAAATATTTGCTGCTTGCTGTTTTTCTGAAGTGACACAGGATCACAGCAGCTTGAAAGGTGTTTCTCTGAAAGATCCATTAGGGATCAGACTTACCACAATGAGAATTCTAATTTTCACAACCAATTTTTACCCCATTTAATTAGGGACACTTTTCATTGTTCTCTTACCCCATCTCAGACCTGTTGTGCACATGCCAGCTGCCGAGGGATGTTGGCAGGAGCTGGGCAAGGTTTGCTTTTCATTGATTATTATTGTTCTTCCCAGCAACCAGTGCCTGCAGCCTCTGCAGAAACGCTGCAAACTTCCCTCTGCAAACACCAGCACCTGCACACAGCAACAGCTATGGAGGGACCAGCAGTAAAACACCTCCAGGAAATCCCCCTTTTTCCATGTGACTTTACCTTTCTCCCCACAGTCTCAACTGTGTCAGGCACTGAGGGACAAGCGTTCCTCCTCTCCCCAAAGCTCCTGTGTTTGGTCCAGCACAGCTACAACCTCTGCCCCACAGCTCTGGCCATGCCCTGATTTAGAGCTTCCCTGGACACGAATTGGTTGCCACCCACATGGGGGGGACGCTGAAGCTGCATTTGGCTTTGAAGTCAGCCCTGCTTTGTGTGGTGGTGCTGGACAAGAACCTGTAGAGATCAGTGCCAGCAGGGCTTGTGCTTCACTCCTGGGGCTGCAGAGCTGCATTTGCCAGGGACTCCAGTGGCACCAAGGCCAGCTGAGCCCTTGCAGGTTTGGCCACCAGACCCTTCTTCAGTATCGACTCTCAAAAGGCTCAGTCATGGTCTGGTCTTTCTGTAGCAGAAGCCAAAATAAAAGTTTCTTTTCCAGTCTCTGGTGACTTGACTCCTGTTCTGAACAAAATGCACGGAGGGCATGTGGTTACTTCATAAAAGATGATGGGGAAATATCAAAGGGACATCCTTGGTGTCCTAAACACCAGTTGGAGAAACAATGCAGACAATGAAGAAAAACATTAAACCATGAATTTTATAGATTTTGATAGTTCTCCAAAAAAGACAATTTTTAGAAGTTTAACTACAACTTGCATTTTCTCTCCTTTTAGAGCAGTCTGCAAAGAAAATATAATAGAATTGGCCATTTCTTGCCATGCACAGCAAGGACAGCACTACTAATTGCACACCAGGCACCCAGCAGTGTCAGCTCCCTCTGAGCACCCTGCAGGTGATGGAACCACACAGGAAATGAAAGTGGCAGCCAAGGGAAGGGATGTGGAGCTGGAGCCCAGGAGCACCTGAGGATCCACAGCATGCCCGGGGCTCTGCTTTTCTCACAGGAACCTCACCTGCAGGGCCAGTTCCTCCAAAGCAGAAGAGTGAACACTGCACAAACTGTGCTGGTCTCGGTGTCTCTGAGCACTGGGCACTGCTGGGTGTTCCTGAGTGCCAGTTCCACTTGGGATGTGCCATTCCAGCATCCTTCCCAGCTGCAGCACTGGATCAACACACAGGACTCGTTTGCTTGCCTGTTTCTGGAGTGACCCAACACACCTTTACTCCTGGAGGCTGAAGGCACCTGACAGATGAACCTCAGCAGTACCAGGAGATCGCTGTGTAACAAATGGCTGCATTCCACTTCCACAAGCACCATCTCAGCACCTGTGTTTTACCTGCCCTATCTCAGACAGATGACAAAACTAAATTAGGCATTTTTTTTCCTTTTCTTTTCCTTGTAAAGGCTGCTGCTATTAGAGGAGAGCCAGGTAAAACAAGCTCTCTGTAATTCCGGATTACACTCCGAGCGAATCGAAGTCTCCCAGGGAAGCGAGAGTGCGGCGGGGCCCTTTGTGATGCCAGAGCATCGCAGAGGCGACGTCCCCGCTGCGGTCACGGCGGGGCTGCCCCGCGGCGCTATAAAAGCGGCCGTGCGCCGCCCCCGCCCCCGCGGCAGCATGGCCCGCTACCGCCGGCGCTCCCGCAGGAGCCGCAGCCGCAGCCGCAGCCGCAGCCGGCGCCGCCGCTCCCGCCGCCGGGGCGTGCGCAGGAGGCGCCGGGCCTCCCGCCGCTCCCGCTACCGCCGGAGCCGCCGCTCCAGCCGCAGACGCCGCCGCCGCCGCTGAGCCGAGCGCGGGGCTCGGCCTCGCCCGGCCCGAGGAGCGCGCAGAGCGCGGCTGTGGCGCGGGGCTGCGCATGCCAATAAAGGCCAGCAAAACTTACCGGGCTCTGCGGCTCCCTGGCTGGGCCTGCTGTCCCTGCGGGTCACACCCTGGCTGGGCCCGCTGTCCCTGCGGGTCACACCCTGGCTGGGCCTGCTGTCCCTGCGGGTCACACCCTGGCTGGGCCTGGTGTCCCTGCGGGTCACACCCTGGATGGGCCTGATATTCCTGATTGTGACACCCTGGCTGGGCCTGCTGTCCCTGCGGGTCACACCCTGGCTGGGCCTGGTGTCCCTGCGGGTCACACCCTGGATGGGCCCGCTGTCCCTGCGTGTCCCTGGCTGGGTCTGCTGTCCCTGCGTTTCACACCCTGGCTGGGCCTGAGTGTCACACCCTCGCTGTGCCTGGTGTCCCTGCGGGTCCCTGGCTGTCCCTGGCTGTCCCCGCTGTGCCCTGCCCGAGGGCTCCGCTCCGAACGCGCCGTTCCCAAGCGGGCTCCCAGCACAGCTGTGACACCCCGAGCCCTCCGAAGCTGTCGCTGGCCTGGCGCCGCAGGCACCCGGTGTCACACATGGGCCCCGCCTGTGCAGAACTGCACATCCCGTGCTGCTCCCGTTCCAAGCCTGCTGAGGGCAAAAAACGGGCTTTGGCTTTTGGGTTGAGGAGAATGTTACTAACTGGGAGCTTCACCTGAGTCCCTGCAAGTGACAAATCACTCTTGAGAAAGTGATGGGGACCTGGATCGTCACATGAAGGGAACACAGAGTGAGGTCTGCAGAGCGCTCTCAGGTCACCAAATCCAAACGTTAACCCAAAACTACCAATCCCACTAGGAATCCCATCTCTCAAGTGCCAAATTTACCCCCTCTTCAAATCTCCCCAGGAATGGTGACTCCCCCACAGTCCTGGGCAGTCTGTTCCAATGGTTGACAGCACTTCTGGGTGAAGAAACCTTTCCAAACAGCCAACTAAACCCTCCCAGGTGCATCTCTCAGCTCTTTCCTCTCATCCTTTTTCTTGTTCCCTGGCAGAACAGCCTGGTGCCAGCTGGCTACACCTGTGTCTGCTGCCCTGGGGAGTTCCATCCTTGGATGAGAGAAGTTTTGATGAGCACAGTAGAGCAGAATAGCACAGCCTTAGATAAATAGATGAAGGATGTAGCTTAGGCAAACAGAAGCCATGCCAAATGCAAACAGGACATTTTTACTCCTTTCTAAAGTCCTTCCAGAAATGGTGACACCACCCTGGGCAGTCTGTTCCAATGTGTGACAACACTTTTTGCTTTAGAAACTATTCGTAATAGCCGAATTAAACTTTCACAGGTGCAACTCCAGACATTTTTCTCTCGTACTGTGCTTTATCCCAGGCACAAGCACCCGAAGCCAGGGTGACCGGCAGGAATCACAGTCTCCTTCAGCACCCTCCTCTCGCCGTGTTCCCCGCAGGATGCAATGGCATTCCCTCAGTGACACCCGGCCCTTCCCGCTCCTCATTTCCTCCCTTCTCCCCCAGATACAGCCCAGGGATCTCCCCCTGCCGGGTGCCCCGGAGGTGCCGCTCTGGCCGCTCCCGGGCCGGGCCGGGCCGGGCCGAGCAGCCGCTGCAGCCGCGGTCGGAGCTGCCGCGGCCTCCGAGACTGAGCGGGACGTCGGGGCCGGAGGCAGCGGGGGGAGATCGTGCAGAGCCCGTGAGGCTGAGGAGCCCCTGCGGGGGCTGCGGCGGCCGGGAGGGAGCGGCGGCACTGAGGGCTCTGGCGGGGAGCTGAGGGGCACGGCGGGACTGAGGCGACTGAGCCGTGCCGGGGGCTGCGAGGGCCGGGGGCTGAGGGCGGTGGCGGCGCTGGGGACGCTGAGGGCGGCGGTGGGACTGAGGGGGATGGGGGAGAGAGCCATGAGGGCGCTGAGGGCAGCACGGAGAGGTGAGGGCATTGGCGGCACTGGGAGGCTGTGGGCAGCATGGAGATGTGAGGGCGCTCTGAGGGCAGCATGGAGAGGTGAGGGTGATGGTGGCACTGAGGGCAGCATGGAGAAGTGAGGGCAGTGGTGGCTCTGAGGGCAGAATGGAGAGGTGAGGGCCATGGCAGCACTGAGGGCAGCATGGAGAGGTGAGGGCGGTGGTGGCACTGAGGGTGCTTAAGGCAGCATGGTGAGGTGAGGGCGGTGGTGGCTCTGATAAGCTGAGGGCAGCATGGAGGCCTGAGGGCGATGGTGGCCCTGAGGGCAGCATGGAAGCCTGAGGGCGATGGTGGCTCTGAGGGCAGAATGAAGAGGTGAGGGCGATGGTGGCACTGAGGGCAGCATGGAGAGGTGAGGATGATGGTGGCACTGAGGGCAGCATGGAGGCCTGAGGGCGATGGTGGCACTGAGGCCGATGGTGGCACCACCGGTCTGAGGGCAGTGATGGCTCTGGGGACATGAAGGGCAATGGTGTCACTGTGGATTTGAGGGCAGTGGTGGCACTAAGGCTGATGGGAGGGCACTGAGGACACTGGGGGCTCTTTGCAGCATCTGCACTGAGGGAATCAGCCTGACCTGCAGCCATCAGCTCGATCTCAGCAGTGGTTGAAGGGTTGGCAGATCTTTGAGGAGAAGCTTTCAGTGCTCCAGCCTGAAATGGCCTCCTTTCTGGAGGTGTCTGCTTGATGGCAGTGCTAGGGTCTGGACTTTCTTGTAGGCTAGAGAAGTAAAGGTTTCTTTCATTCATCTTTTAATGGACAGTGGTGCTTTGTAGCCTACAGATTTTTACCACATGCTCCTGGAAATGCCAATGTCATTGGCACTTTTGCCTACAAACCACATCTGAAGCAGCGGCAGAGGGCTTCAAAAAGCAACATGTTGAACTATCATGTCCAAGCACTTGGGTGGGCTGGGGTGAGGTTCACAGCCAGAAATGTGTGTTTTGCATTTGAGTTTGCAGCACATGGTCCTGGCAGTGCCTGGAGCGAGATCTGCCCTTGCTCAGCCATGGTGGGAACAAGGACAGCACCTGGATTTCTGGTGGCTGATTACTTACAGCTCGTGGGATAGGCCAGGGTCAGACTGTGAGGGCATGAACCCTCATTTGTTGTATTCTGGTTTTCTGAGTTGATGTTTTGCCTAGGAGGTCATTTTTTGACAGCTTGAGCTTCTCGTTGGCAACTTCAATTTGCAGTTTAAAACATTTGTCAGGTGAACCACCAGGGAAGTGCTCCCCTGGTGTTACACATCCCTTGGGAGTGGAGAAGAACAGTTACTGCGTGCCTGCAGTCACTGTGTGCCTGAAGAGACACAAGATCAATGTGCTGCAGGCTGACAGTGCTACGGAGGCAGCGCTGAGCAGGGTGACTCTTGCAGCAACAGGAAAAACCCCACCAAAATGATGAAGCCAGTGCAAAAGTCCAAACTTCTTGCCTCAAATCACTACCTAAATTTGGTGCCAGTCTGCTGGTCCCTGTCCTGAGACATAGGAGAAAAACCAGCAGCAGAACATCCAAGGCCAAACAATTCTCCAATCCAGTAACTAAAGGAAAAGCCTAAAGGTCCTTGCCAGCTTAGCAAGGCCTCAGAGGAGAGAGGGAGCCCTTTGGGTTTTCATTCCAGACGCAGCCTCGCAGGGAGCTTTTTCCCTCCAAGGGCTGGAGGAGCTGTGGCTCCCTGCAGAGGGAGTTCCTCAGTGCCAGGGAATGGAGTTGGTTCACAATTCGGCTCACAGCACCCTTCAGCCCTTTCGGTGAGGACTGAGGGCTCTGTCAGCACAGGGAAAGAACAGGGCTGGGGTTCTTTGTGTGAGCTGGGACTGATTGAACACTCGTGGGTGCCACTTGCACTGTGAGTGCTGTGACTTTGTGGGCATGCTTCAAAACTTTACAGTCTGGAAAGCTCTGGAAGGATTGCTGTTCTCTACCGAGCAGCCTCTTGAGAGTCTGCTTTTCCAGCCGTCTCCCACGGTCCCCAGTACAGCTGTTGCCCCAGGGAAACGTGCCCGAGGGCTGCTGCTGACTCTGTGTTCCCGGTGCTTCCCAGAGCTCCACCTGGGGTGCCTCGCCAGGAGCGCTGCCCTGCGCAGGAGGAACTGCCCGGGCTCCCGGCTGTGGGAATCCACAAAATCAGAGGGGTTTGGGAAAGCTGCAAAAGGCAGGCCCCAGAGAGAGCAGAGCTGTGATTGGAGATAAGCAGCAGCCATGAGATAGGTCAATAGAAAAATTATTTAAAAAGTAGAAAGGCGACGACAAATAGAACAATGGTCTGTGTATTAACACTTGTCTAGAAAATCTCTCTAAGCTACAGCAAAGTTTATCTAGCAAGATATTAGGAAGCTTGAAGCTTCATAATGGAGCTCTGTGCATTGTGCTTTAAGGCTTACAAGCAGGTATTGTATTTGAAATAAGCAAGCATTGTTTAACCAAAGGTACCTGTGCTTATAGTGGTTGGATAGAACTACTGTCAATATAGAATATATACTGTACAGATATAAATACTGTCAATGTGCTTTTGCTTTGTGGGATTGGTCAAAAAACTTATAAAGTGAGTTGTAACATTAAATTCTTGGTCTGCTGCCTGGGATGTGAGCTGGTGGCATCTTCCCATTGTCATAGCCATGTAATGAGACTGATGCTGGAAAATCAAACAGCTCAAGGCACGTTCCACAGCAGCCCCATCCCGTTTGTGATTTGTGCATAGACCCCAGCCAGTGGTACCAGCCTGGGCCGGCCCTGCTGGGTGACGATGGCGGCAGCGCTGCGGGGCCACAGCTCCTCCTGCAGAGCCCCGAGTGCTGCCCTGAGCTCCCTGCGGACACCAAGAGACTGAGGAGGGACCACAAGGAAAACCTGCCAGGCGGCCTGGAGGCATCCAGCTCTGCTTCCAGCCACTGCCAGCAGCACCTGGACTCAGCCCTGAGCAGGGACCTGCTGCTGTGAGGAATGAAACCCTGGAGATGAGAGCTCTCTTTCAGAGTGGTAATTGCTAGTTGATGTTGGTGAAGTTGATAAGGTCTTAATTTGAAGTGTTGGTCTGTTGTTGAATATTGAATGTTAGAGTTCTAGGACTTGCCTTTAGTTGCCACTGTAAAGTGTTACTATTTTACCATGTATTTGTATCCCTTTCCGTCTCACCCTAGATTTGTATCCATTCCCGTAGGGAATCACTTCCCCTGCTCCCCTGCTCCCAGGAGGCCTTGCACCCAGACTGAATTTAATGAGAGGCTGTGGGTACTTGTCATGGTTTGACACTGGCACAATGCCAGTGCCCCCATGAAGATACCTTCTCCCTGGTTTCTGCTGTGAGATGTGACCAGGAATAAGCAAAGCAGGCTCTTACTTAGGGAAGAAAGAAAACAAAACTTTATTAACTACACTACAACTACAAAGAGAAAGGAACACACACATAGGGAAAATGAAAACTTCACAAATACATTTTCTCTTCTCTTCCACCAAATTTCTAACACAATACATTTATTCTTCAAATTACCAACTCTCGGTCTAGCACTACTTTTTAGACAATCAATTTTCAGTTGATCAAGAGGAGAGGATGGGCTTCTCTTGGAAACACAGCTGAAGCTTCGTGTGTTTCCGTGTCACTCGTGGCACCGCCCGGAGTACATCTGCCCGTCGTGACTTTTTCTTTTTCATGTCTAGTGCTCTCACTAATGAACACGGACCAGAACTGCTTCTAGGGTTGTTTTTTAAGGATGCTCTGTCTCGATCTAAAAAAGGCACAGTCTCTCTTTTGGGACACCTGTCTCCACAATCTCACTTTTGGGACACCTGTCCCCTCCATATTTTTTCACTCCCTGGGGCCGAGGGGCATCAACACTGAACCCTCTTGGTTCTGAGGCTATTGCCTCCCTCTAGAATGAAGTCTCTGTATCACAAGGAACATGGTTCTGTCCATGGCTATACAAAAAGAGTCCAGCAAAAGCTACTCTATCATCTCTTCTCACTAGGATTCTTCTCTACTCTTCTACTATCTTTCGCTCGCCCAGACCTCTCTCACACTTGCACATTTCTTTCTTCATCTTCTACTCTATCTTCTAGGAAAGGTCAATGTTCTGTAAAGTTCTCATTCTCCAAAAAGGGGTTAAAAGCTCCTACAAGCGGCTGGCTGAACCCCCCCCTCTCCTCCATCCCAGCCGTGCTGCCGGCACAGGCCCATGTTTATCAAGCTTCAAGGTTACAGTCTCAGGCAGCGGCTCTCTCTCTTTCTCTCTCTCTCTCTCTCTGTCTCTCAGGGGGGGCTGCCCGATGCCTCCCGGTGTCTCTCTCTCTCTCTTCTACCTTTCCACTCCCGGGCTCAGGCCTACCTCTCCCGGCCACATGGCTTTTCTCCTCCCCCTGCCCAGCCAGCAGCTGGGCTGGGGGAGAGACTTGAACTCTTTCCCGCTGGAAACCCAAAAAGGAGGCTCTCAGGGGAGAGCTCTGCTTTTAACCCCGTGTTCTCAGAGGCGTGTCCATGTCCCAATGGCCAGGTTAAATGCCAGTATTAAAGTCTGAATATCTATTGGCCAAAAACACAGCATCTCAAAAAACACATTTCCTGTCAAACTACCACAGTACTATATGAACCCTCTCAAAAACAACAAACTAGCACATAAACTATGATTGTAACCCACCAGAACCACACTAAATCACCCATGCTTGACCAGAGCCGGATTCTGTCCTGTCACCATAGCTTTAATAGTACTCAGCTTGGAGGATATCCCCTAAGCCATGAGCCAGCATTTTTTTCCTAAGGACTCTCGTGAGGATGGAAGCCCCAGCTCTGCCAAGAGACAAAGCTGCACTCCTCCTCCTCCTGCTCAGCGTCGTGCTGTGGGAGCAGCGGTGCTGTGTGCGACCCCTTGGGTTCCCCACCAAGAGCTGTCTTTAATAAAGGACTTTTAAAAGAGCTGCTCTCCTGGCCCTGTTCATCTCACTGCCACCCTCGAGCCAGCTGAGCAATGAGACTTGGGGGGACATGGGGGGCTTGGGTGGTGCAGGGTCTGAAAATCCTGGGGTCCGTGTGGATGTGGAGTCAGTCGTGTGCAGGGACAGCTGGAACTTCTGTCACTTGTGTGCAGAGGGGAAAGGACCTGGCAGTGAGGCTTCTGGCAGTGCTTTCCTGCCAAAGAATTGTAAGGTAGTGTGGTTTTGAGGAGGAGGGAGTGGGGAGGTGAGAGCTAAATAGACAAGTTCTTTTTTATTAGAAAGCTCCAGAACTTGTTTTCTTTCTAAGTCTCCTTGGAAGGATCTGGGATTTTATAATCCCTGAGAGGAAGTACAGTTGCTGCCAAGGGGAATGTGCACACAGCTCATACTGACTCAGTCTGCCCATTTTTTGGCTTTCTCCAGACCTCTCCAGGACAAGTGAAGCTGCTTCTGGATTGCTGCCAGGTAAGGAGGCTTCCCCAGCTCCTCCAGAGAAAGTGGTCACCCTCCAAGAATTGAGAGACTTTTTACTGAGGCCACAGACCTGTCCACATGCACAGCCCTGTCTTATATTTGTTCTTTGTCAGTCCTGTTATAATAACCTGAAGGAATTTTTAAACTGAAATTGATATTTGCATATATTAGCAGTGTAATTGTAGCAATTACCAATAAATTAAAGTTTTAATTGAAATGGGTGTTGATCTGTGTTACTCAAAGCAATTAGCAGATGTAAACATTATGATGCTGAGGATTTTGGCAGTGAGTGAAGATGACTGGGGGAAAATATCCAGGAGATCCCTGAGTTCCAGAAAAGCTGGGCAGTGAAACCACAGATTTTTGATGGCCCAACCCACTGTGTAAATCCTAAAATCCTGAACAAATTCCCTGTGGGAGAGGTCAAAAGAGGAACAGCTCCAGGGCACTGCTGGCTCATGGATGTCTCTGAGTCACCCAGCTGTGGATGTGCCAGGCATGTGCTGCTTCCAGCAGATGCATTTGCAGGATGTATTTCCAGAACAAAAGAGCTGAGAAGTTGTGTGTGGCCATCATGACCAGGACCTGAAAAACCCAGATTGTCACTGCTCTAAAATCCAGAGGCTTTAGGTAGTGGCACAGATTGTCAGAAAATGGTCTGTAGATAGAATTTCCAAGGATTCTACCCTCTCCCCTTTCCCTTTCCCTCATTTTCTCTCTTATTTTCACATACAGAGTTTTTTACCATCCGACCCTTCAAAAGTGATTTACCCCTTCATTACCTCTGTCAGATGCTGTTTGAAGGTGTTCTCTGTTTTCTGAGAGGCATCTCCACACCATCCCACCCTTGCAGATGCTCTTGCTTGGTGGCAGCACCTGTGAAGTCACAGCTGCAGAATTTGTGCTGGCCCAAGGCACTTCTCTTGGAGGGGAAATACCAGTAGGAGCTCCTGCTCTGCCTCCCCATGCTCCTGAATCCCTGGAATCCCTCTAGGCACCACGAGCAGAGGTTAGAAAAGCTGTTCTAATACGTGTCTTTGTTTCCCATTGTCCAAACGAGAAAAAAAATTAAATTGATTTTCCTCATGCTGGGACAGTTTTGGAAGAGAATATCATTCCAGCAGAACTACATTAAAATATATGACTGATAATCTTATCCATGTGCGGCAAACATCTACAAAACATAACATTTTATTTATGTTCATAAGGCTATGAACTCTGCTCCTTAACAGTGTGAATAATTCAGTAAATATGTTTCAGAAAATTGCATGGTTCTTATGGCTGGGAGGATGTTGTTATTTAGAACACAGTTATCAAGACTGAGCCATCCCTCACCCAAGGCTACAGCAGAGCATTTTCTGGTGAACACACTGTTTTCTACAATTTAGGAACTTAAATCCTCACCTCATTCTCAGTTCTGTTAATTACTTCTCCATTTTCAGAGGTTTCTGGAAGAAATACTACATGTTTTGTCCCTCAAAAGTATGGTATTATTTAAAAATAAATCAAAACACAATACAAACCATCCATGACAAACCAAAACAAAATAAAACCAAAAAATCAAACAAAAAAACCCAACTAACCCCCAAACCACAACAAACCTCTGACTGAATGGCAGAATTACAAACAAATTAGACATCAGAGTTATCCCCCATACATCTGGTCAAATAAAGGATCCCTGCTCTTTAATGCTACACTGGTGTAAAGGAGTTTTATTTTACTGATCTTTAGTGACAACCTGACTCAGACCAGATGAACTAAACCAGCTGATCATCTTGTGCCAATTTTGCCCACACTGTACTGGTGTAAGCTTATGCATTTATACAAATTTTCTTGCATGGAAAATTCACTGAGTTTTTCCTCGCATAACTCCTGCCCCCAGCCCAGCACGTACACAGACATAACTCACACCCTTTAGGACATTTTTTAAGAAGCGTTTTTTCATGACAGACCTCTTGTCACAAGGAGTCAAAAGTGCATTCAAAGGGCTGCATTTTGTCTCTAATCCTGCTGCACCTTCAGCTCCTACAGCTGTTAGAATAACTCCCAGCTCAGAGGGTGCATGGGGCTGCCTTGCCCAGGAGGCAGAGATGTGGAACCTGAACTCAGCCAAGTGAAGCTGATGCCTGGAGACCTAAATGCAGAGAGACCCTGCCAGCACTGACTGCTCTCATAGCTATGAGGTGACAGGCACAGACAGCTTTCCATTCCTCTGCAGCCATGGCTGTCAGTGTTTCTGTGTTTGTGTTAATGACAAGGGTACAGAGCAGCTTTGTGGTTTAATGGAGGGTGAAGCAGAGTCTGAGTTCAGCTGATTTCCTTTTTTAGTTTGATGACATTTTTTCTGTCTTCGGTCTGACAACCAAGGACATCATTAGGTATGGCTCAGAATCCAGGAGCTGTGACCTCAGCAGCAGCCAAGTGTCCCCTGTGAACCTGTTTGACTTGAACAAGTAAGTAAGCAAAACTGTGAGTGCTTTTGACTTCTTTCAGAGACAGAAAAAATACTCAACTCAAACCTTGTTTGTTGAATTCTCAAGAAAATCTGATTTACTTGAAGAAGTAAGATTTTGGGATACTTGTGATGTCAGAATGCAAATTTTCTGTTGATTATTCATTCAGACACTCAGTAAGCCAGACCAATAATGCTCTTATTAATGTTTTAACACTTCTGGTTGAAATAAAATCGCTTGATATTTTGGCTTCAATCTGCAACAGTGTTTCAAATTTGAGATTATTCATTTGAGGGAGGAACAAAATGTTTAGATTTACATATAACTTTATAAAACCTATACTTTAAAATAAATTTTGCCAAGAAGACTTTCAGTTCAATTACAGCAATTGCTTTTCAGTCAACTGGACAAAAGAAGTATTCACACACACATCTGCAATAAACTCCTTGTCTGTTACTCCACCTGACTGAACTCCTTGCAGTTCCAGAGTTGCAGTGCAATGTAAGAAAATAATCAGGCACTGCACCGGAGTTTAAAAGGTTGGGTGGTCCCTGCAGGGTCTGCACCAAGACATCCAAGCTGTAGAGGCAGAGGGGATGCAGAGGATGCAGCTCCCTGCCCTCTGCCAGCCACCACCAATCCCAGTACAACTGTCCCAAATCCCTTCTTGCCTCAGGGTGTTGTCATCATTTGGAGTCATGAGCACTTCAGGCACCTCTTTCTGCCTGGGAAGAGCACTCTCAGCCTGAGGGCTGGCTGCTGGGAGCCCAGGCTGCTCTCTGCATCCCCACTGCCTCTGCCCAGCAACATCTCCTCAGATGACAGGCCCTGCTCTCTATTCATGGGGCTTCTGCTCTGCCTTGCTGGGAGAGGCCATCGCCTCCAGGCATTTCAGGCCAGTCCCTGCACAAGATTTTATCATTTCCTTGGTTTAAAGTCAGAGTTTGTTCTCTCTGCATCCCCACTGCATTCAGGGCACAAGGGCACATGGCACCAGTTTTTGGGGCTGTGTGACTGTTCTGCCTTGCCGGCCCAGTGAAATGGTTCCCCTTGCTGCTGGCCAGCAGAAGTGGGGCTCCAAACCCAGGAAAGAATTCCCCTTCCTCTTTCTTTTGGCATCAGGGTTTTTTCACTGGCACAATGACAAGGCCGGGCATCCACCCTGGAAGGACAAGGACACATCTCACACCACAGCATCCTGCTCCCTGCTGGGCACCACCCAGGTGCAGGAGATGCTGGATCTGGGGGTGTCCGTGTGGCCCCTGGCACCTCACTGTGACCTCATCAGCTCTGGGAAGCTCTGGTGTTAAAAGGGGCTTACAAGCTGTGACCTCCCTGGTGATTTTGGTCCTTCCAAATTCTGATGTCACAAAGGGCCAATAGTGCTGGAACTGCTGAAAGCAGCCTGCAAACCTCTGCCATCACAAGAATCCCATCCTGGCCCACGGTGACCTCAGCGGAGATGTTGGTTCTTTGAAGCTCAGGCGTCACAAAGGCCAGCCGTGCTGTCACTGCTGACGCCGGCTCCGCAAAGCTCCGGCACCCGAGGGGTCCCAGCGTGCCCCGCTGTGCCCTCGCTGGCGACGCTGGCTCCGGCCGGATCGGGTGCAGCGAGGGCTGTCCCGGGAGCCCTTTGTGACCTCACGGCCGCTGCCGCTGCCTCGCTGCCCCGCTGCGCTATAAAAGCGGCCGTGCGCCGCCCCCGCCCCCGCGGCAGCATGGCCCGCTACCGCCGGCGCTCCCGCAGGAGCCGCAGCCGCAGCCGCAGCCGCAGCCGCAGCCGGCGCCGCCGCTCCCGCCGCCGGGGCGTGCGCAGGAGGCGCCGGGCCTCCCGCCGCTCCCGCTACCGCCGGAGCCGCCGCTCCAGCCGCAGACGCCGCCGCCGCCGCTGAGCCGAGCGCGGGGCTCGGCCTCGCCCGGCCCGAGGAGCGCGCAGAGCGCGGCTGTGGCGCGGGGCTGCGCATGCCAATAAAGGCCAGCAAAACTTACCGGGCTCTGCGGCTCCCTGGCTGGGCCTGCTGTCCCTGCGGGTCACACCCTGGCTGGGCCTGCTGTCCCTGTGGGGCCCTGGCTGGGCCCGGTGTCCCTGCGGGTCACACCCTGGCTGGGCCTGCTGTCCCTGCGTGTCACACCCTGGCTGGGCCTGATGTTCCTGCGGGTCACACCCTGGCTGTGCCTGCTGTCCCTGTGGGGCCCTGTCTGCCCCTGGGTGTCACACCCTGGCTGGGCCTGCTGTCCCTGCGTGTCACACCCTGGCTGGGCCTGGCTGCCCCTAGGTGTCACACCCTAGCTGGGCCTGCGTGTCCGTGGCTGTGCCTGCCCCCAGTCCCTGCCAATGTCAAATCTCTCTTGTTCAGGTGGTGCGGTCCTGACTACACAAGTGATGGGAACATGGACTGAGGTCAACAGAAAGCTCTCAGGTCATCAAATCCAAACATTAACCCAAAACTACCAATCTGACCCCCAAGCCATGTTCCAAGTGACACGTTTATATCCTCCACCGCTCCCCTATGTGGCCTTGTGGGACCCAGACAGCCACGCAACTTGGCCCTGGAGATATCTGCTCCACAAGGAGCCACTCACAAATGGGCCATGGAAATGTCACCAGGAAATAAAAAGACACTTCAGGACATTCAGGGTGACGGCAGTGTCACTAACTGGGAGCTTGCCCTGAGCCCCTGTCAGTGACAAATCTCTCTTATGAGATTTGTCCCAAGTGAAGGGAACACAGACTGAGGTCTGCAGAGAGCTCTCAGGTCACCAAATCCAAATGTTAACCCAAAACTACCAATCCCACCACTAAGTCATGTCCCAAGTGCCAAGTTTACCCCCTCTTTAAAAATCCCTCCAGGCATGGTGGCACCACCACAGCCTTAGGCAGTCTTCCAATGTTTGACAACACCTTTTGGTGAAGAAAGCTTTCCAAACAGCCAACTAAACCTTCTCAGGTGCATCTCTCAGCACTTTCCTCTCATCCTTTTTCTTGTTCCCTGGCAGAAGAGCCTGGTGCCAGCTGGCTACACCTGTGTCTGCTGCCCTGGGGCATTCCATCCTTGGCAGGTGGTGTTCCCAGTGCTTTGGGTCTCTGTTCTGGGCAGTCCATGGGAGTTGGAAGTTTTGATAAGGACAGGAGAACCAAACAGCACAGCCTTGGACAAGTAGATCAAGATTTAACTTAGGCAAACAGAAGCCGTGCCAAACACAAGCAGGACACCAGCTCAGCTCTGCAAGTCTGACAAGGTACAATTTAGGCAAAACAATGATATTGTGCATACTCAAAAGCGGGGTTCGAGGAACATGTCAAGGAACAGCACCTAAGAAGAACACCAGATGTTGAAATCAGACCCCAAAGAACCATACAAGGACTTCTAATAAGGGGTGTGACCATGTCAAATAAAGTTACAGAAGTAGGAATAGCTGATAGATGTGTAGTCCGTGTGTGAGATAAAATCTCTGTTCAACTGGAGGAAGGATCCCCCGAGTGCCCAGTGCTGCAATAAAGAACAGCAGTTTTCTACTACTCAAATTGTATTAGAAAGTTTCTGTCTGGCCAATTCCAGTGTCATTTTTGGCAGCTCCAGATAGGACATTTTGACTGATCTCCCGTGGATCTGAGGGGTCTGTGGATCTTCATGCCAGCACCGGGACTTTCCTGGAGAAGACCACAGACCCTCGGATCAGTCTGGGACACAGGTAAGAACCCATTCAATAATAAAGCATTCTTTTGGGAATCCTGCTCACATAAGGCGTGTGGATCTTCCAGCATAATGAGTGGGTTATTCCCTATTCCCGAATTTGGTATTTGACTTGGTTTTATTGACAAATAATTGTTTTGTATTTGTATTTGAATCTGTATCTTAACATTCTGGATCTTTTATTTGGAGATGGGCAGTGAACAGTCTAAAGGGGGCACTCTGAAAAAATCCCCCCCTCATTGCATTTTGGAACATTGGAGCAAGACTGGGGGCTCCTCTGGGGGAACAGTGACCAGGGAGAATTTGATTAACTACTGTTATCAGTGATGGTCGTTGTACAAATTGGACTCTGGAGAACAGTGGCCACAAAATGGAACCTTGAGTTACAATACATTGTTACAGTTACTGGTGCTTTTAAGGCGGGAGCAGAAATGGGATAAGGTGATCTATGCTGGCATGTTTGTCACTTTGTGGAATCATCTGGAATGGCAGAGAGATTGTGGCTTGAATCCAGCACCCTCAGACACTTTGGTGCTGCCTCCTGAAGAGGAGAACCAAGTAGAAGACGCAAAACACTGTTCTACGAGCAGCATAGGACAAATTTGGTGTAAACACCTCCCTGAAAAGGAGGATGATTCAGATCTTAGGGTCAGTACCTGCAGGCTGGATGGGGGAACAGAAAACCAGGCTGCTGAGGCTGATGCTGTGAGGGAGTTGGCACAAAAAGAGGCAGATTTAGCACATCTAGAAGAGAAGATAGGATAAGGAGGGTGCATCAAAGAGCAGAGGAGAAAACGGAGATACTGAGGGTGTATCGAGAAGGAGAGGAGAAGATAAAAGAGACAGGAAGTGCTGAGGGGCAGAGGAGAAGATAGAGAGGATAGAGGGGATGTGTCAAGGAGCAAAGAGTTTTAGGGAGAACTAGAACTAGAACTAAGCAGAGATGTGGGAGGGTATGCAAGATGGATGCACCACCAGATTCCCCAGTAAAAGGAAATTTGAGTAATGGTTCTATAATAATTGTTGGTGCAACAGGGAATCACATAACTTGGCCATTTTTTGAGCTTATTTATTTTAAATTAGGAAAACCATGGATTAATGACTCACCAATTTTTGTGTCTATCCAATTTGCCAAAGCTTCTCCTTATTTATTACAAATTTTAAAATGGCAATATACAGGTGATTATTCCAGACTCTAATTATGTGGAAGTCTCTGTTTTTGCACTACAGTTACTAAAATACAGAAAGGATCCATGTGCCAGTATTATTTGGGGATAAAGCGATTCTGATGGTCTAGGCTGTAGAGACCCAAAGATACCTGGGACATCCCAAAGAGCAGAGCCTGTAAGAATTTAATTGATACCTGGAGCAGGTAAAGCAAAAGCAAAAAACTTTACCCTTTGAAAACAAAAAGTGGTAAGAAGTTATTACTCCTTGTGTGTGTAAGACTTGATAAAGTATGGCCTATTGAAGGAATGTGAATCCAAATTAAATACCCCTATTTTGCCAGTGAAGAAGGAAAATGGAAAGGTTTACCCGGTGGTGCAGGACCTCAATGCCCTAAATGAGATAGTAGAAGATATACACCTGGTAGCTGTAAATCCTTACACCTTGCTAACAACATTGACTGAAAAATGAAAATGCTTCACAGTATTATATCTGAAAGATGCCTCTTTCTGTATCCCTTTGAGTACTTTTTGCTTTTGAATGGGAAAATCCAAACACAGGTGTGGTGGTTTGACAGGAAATGTGTTTTTTGGGATGCTGTGTTTTTGGCCAATAGATATTCAGACTTTAATACTGGCATTTAACCTGGCCATTGGGACATGGACACGCCTCTGAGAACACGGGGTTAAAAGCAGAGCTCTCCCCTGGGAGGGCCCTCTTGGGTTTCCGGCGGGAAAGAGTTCGGGTCTCTCCCCCGGCCCAGCTGCTGGCTGGGCAGGGGGAGGGGAAAGCCATGTGGCCGGGAGAGGTAGGCCTGAGCCCCGGGGTGGAAGGGTGGAAGAGAGAGAGAGAGAGAGAGACCGGGAGCCATCGGGCAGCCACCCCTGAGAGACACAGAGAGAGAGAGAGAGAAAGAGCCGCTGCCTGAGACTGTGACCTTGAAGCTTGATAAACATGGGCCTGTGCTGGCAGCACGGCTGGGACGGAGAAGAGCGGGGGGTTCAGCCGGCCGCTTGTAGGAGCTTTTAACCCCTTTTTGGAAAATGAGAACTTTACAGAACATTGACCTTTCCTAGAAGATAGAGTGGAAGATGAGGAAGAAAATGGGCCAGTGTGAGAGAGGTCTGGGCAAGCGAGAGATAGTAGAAGAATAGAGAAGAATCCTAGTGGGAAGAGATGATGGAGTGGCTTTTGCTGGACTCTTTTTGTATAGCCATGGACAGAACCAAGAGGGTTCAGTGTTGATGCCCCTCGGCCCCAGGGGGTGGAAAAATATGGGGGGGACAGGTGTCCCAAAGGAGAGATTGTGGGGACAGGTGTCCCAAAAGAGAGATGCCGGCCTCGGAACCAAGAGGGTTCAGTGTTGATGCCCCTCGACCCCAGGGGGTGAAAATATGGGGGGGACAGGTGTCCCAAAGGAGGGATTGTGGGGACAAGTGTCCCAGAAGAGAGATGGACAGACCCAAGTTCCTTGTGACACAGAGACTGCATTCTAGGGGGAGGCAATGGCCTCAGAACCAAGAGGGTTCAGTGTTGATGCCCCTCGGCCCCAGGGGGTGAAAAATATGGGGGGGACAGGTGTCCCAAAGGAGAGATTGTGGGGACAGGTGTCCCAAAGGAGAGACTGTGCCTTTTTTTGGATCGGGACAGAGCATCCTTAAAAGACAACCCTAGAAGCAGCTCTGGTCCATGTTCAGTGGTGAGAGCACTGGACATGGAAAGGAAGAAGTCACGACGGCAGATGTACTCCGGGCGGTGCCACGAGTGACACGGAAACACATGAGGCTTCAGCTGTGTTTCCAGGGGAAGCCCATGGCACAAGAAGGACTCCTCTCCTCTTGATGAACTGAGGATTGATTGTTTGAAGGGTGGTGCTGGACCGAGAGTTGGTGATTTGAGAAACAAATGTATTGTGTTGGAAATTTGGTGGGGGGAGGAGGAAATGCATTTGTGAAGTTTTCATTTTCCCTATGTGTGTGTTTTATTTTATCTGTAGTTGTAGAGTAGTTAATAAAGTTCTGGTTCTTTTTTCCCCTAAGTAGGAGCCTGCTTTGCTTATTCCTGGTCACATCTCACAGCAGAAACCAGGGAGAAGGTATTTTCATGGGGGCACTGGCATTGTGCCAGTGTCAAACCATGACAACAGGGAAGAAGAACCCAACAGGCTTGGACAGCTCTACTGCAGGGATTTAAAAACAGGCCCACCATATTTGGAATCAATTGCCAAAAGAACTGGTGGAATAGAAAACTCAGAACCTTCCTGGAGTCTTGTTCCAGTATGGAGATGACATTCAGAGAGGCACTGAAACTCAACAGCAATGCTGGGACGAGACTGTGGCATTCTTAAATTTCCTGGGACTGAGTGGATACAAATATCCAAAGACATAGCACGAATATTCCAGATCACAGTAACCTGGTCTGGGATTCGACAAAGGAGGCTGGGACAGGAAGGAAAAGAAGCAATTTGCCAACTTCATAAAAGATGATGGGAAATATCAAAGGGACATCCTTGGTGTCCTAAATACCAGCTGGAGACACAGTGCAGACAATTTAAATAAACATTAAAACATGAATTGTATAGATTTTGATAGTTCTCCAACACAGACATTTTTTAAAGTTTAATTAAAACTTGCATTTTCTCTCCTTTTAGAGCAGTCTGCAAAGAAAATATAATAGAATTGGCCATTTCTTGCCATGCACAGCAAGGACAGCACTACTAATTGCACACCAGGCACCCAGCAGTGTCAGCCCCCTCTGAGCACCCTGCAGGTGATGGAACCACACAGGAAATGAAAGTGGCAGCCAAGGGAAGGGATGTGGAGCTGGAGCCCAGGAGCACCTGAGGATCCACAGCATGCCCGGGGCTCTGCTTTTCTCACAGGAACCTCACCTGCAGGGCCAGTTCCTCCAAAGCAGAAGAGTGAACACTGCACAAACTGTGCTGGTCTCGGTGTCTCTGAGCACTGGGCACTGCTGGGTGTTCCTGAGTGCCAGTTCCACTTGGGATGTGCCATTCCAGCATCCTTCCCAGCTGCAGCACTGGATCAACACACAGGACTCGTTTGCTTGCCTGTTTCTGGAGTGACCCAACACACCTTTACTCCTGGAGGCTGAAGGCACCTGACAGATGAACCTCAGCAGTACCAGGAGATCGCTGTGTAACAGATGGCTGCATTCCATTTCCACAAGCACCATCTCAGCACCTGTGTTTTACCTGTCCTATCTAAGACAGATGACAAGAACAAATTATATTTTTATTTTTTTCTTCCTCTTTTACTTTTGTTTGGTTTTTGAAAGGCTGCTGCTATTGGAGAACATCCAAGTAGCACAGAAGTCCTATGTGATTATTGATTTAGCTCCAAGGGAATCCCAGCAACCTCACTCAGGACCTAATAACAAGGTAAGTTTGAAGAGAATATGAAGTGGAAGCTGAGTTTTCCTCCTCCTGATCTGGCATATTTTATGCTCATGTCTGATTCAGCGAAGCTTGATTCCATCCTGGAATGCCCTGCATGCATCCCTTTGCCCATGGCTACATCAGTGTAGTCATGATGCTGCAGCCTGGGCTGGATGTCCAGGAGATCCAGGAAGGACATGAGTGTCCTTCTGGGAGAAAGGGGGCTCACCAGGTCGGGGTGGGAGGAAGCAGGGGGCTGGGGACACCCAGCATATCCCCAAAGCCTCTCTGGGCACTGGCAAAAAAAAAAAAAAAAAAAAGGCAGGTGGCCTCAGAAAGCTCAGAAAGCTCAGAGGCTACGTGCCCCAGCCCTGAAGGCAGGACTGTGCCTGCTCTTGCTAGGAGTTAGAAACCCCCTGGTCATCTCCTCTGGTGAAAAGGACTTCAGGGAACCTCTTCACTGCTGTACGCTCCTTCTGCTCCTGCTGATTATATTTGAGATTTCAGTACTGGAGACAAAGATTCAGTATCCAAAATCTCATGCTGGACAACAGTAGTTTGTCCTGACAATTAACACACAGAATAGAAATTTTCAGTTACCCTGAAGGCACTGGATAGAGCTTAAAGACAGAGTGTCAAGACAGATAAAAGAATGTAAAATTGTGCACACAGGAGAAGTGCAGCTGGAACCAGTGAAGAAACAGATGAAGAGGACTATGGTGGGTTTTTTGGCAGGTTGTACTGAATTTGTATGATTGTGATTATACACACAGTCCAGGAAAGTGGATGTGTTTCAAAGCAGAGATCTTGAGGGCACAGGAACAGACTGTCCCTGTGTGGCCAAAGAGGAGCTGATGAGGCAAACACCCAGTCTGGATGGGCAATGAGATTTTGGAGGAACTTAGGAATAAAAGGAGGATGTATTATATTTGGAAGGAAGGTCAGATCTCTCAGAAAGTTTTTAAGGGGGTAGCTAGGGCATGTAGGAAAAAAATAAGGGAGGCCAAAGCTCAGATCAAACTTAATTAGGCAACTTTTATACAGGATAATAAAAAATGCTTTTACAAATATATTAATGGCAAAAGGAAGGGTAAGACCAACCTTTGTTCCCTACTGGATGCGGGAGGGAACTCAGAAATGCCGATGAGGAAAAGGTAGAAGTGCTTAATGCCCTCTTTGCCTCAGCCTTTGGTGGGAAGAGGGCTTGTCCTCAGGACAAGTGTCCTCCTGGGCTGGTGGATGGTGTCAGGGAGCAGAATGGGCCCCCTGTTATCCAGGAGAAGGCAGTCAGAGAACTGCTGAGCTGCCTGGATGTTCATAAATCCATGGGCCCACATGGGATCCACCCCAGGGTAATGAGAGAGCTGGCAGATGAGCTTCCCAAGCCAGTCTCCATCATTTACCAGCAGTTCTGGCTCACTGGTGAAGTTCCAGATGGCTGGAAGCTGCTCAATGTGACACCCATTGATAAAAAGTGTGGGAAGGAGGATCCTGGCAGTTGTAGGCCAGTCAGCCTGACCTCAGTACCCAGTAAGGCAATGGAACAATTTATACTGAGTGTCATCACCCAGCACTTCCAGGATGGCAAGGGATCAGAGCCAGCCAGCAGGGGTTTAGGAGGGGTAGGTCGTGTTTGACCAACCTGGTCTCCTTTCATGGCCAGGTGACCTCCTGGTGGATGCAGGAAAGGCTGTGGATGTGTCTGTTCGGCTGCAGCAAGGCCTTTGGCTCTGTCTCCCACAGCTCCCTCCTGGAAAAGCTGCAGCCCAGGGCTGGGGCAGGAGCACTCTGTGCTGGGCTCAGAGCTGGCTGGATGGCCCAGAGAGTGGTGGGGATGGTGCTGCATCCAGCTGGGGCCAGGCACCAGGGGTGTCCCTCAGGGCTCTGTGCTGGGGCCAGCTCTGATCAATGTTCTTATTGATGACATGGACGAGGGGACTGAGCCTTTCACCAGTAAATCTGAGGTGACACTGAGCTGGGAGCTGTGTCCATCTGTTGGAGGGTAGGAGGGCTCTGCAGGAAGACCTGGAACGGTTGGATGGATGGGCAGAGTCCATAAGATGAAGTTTAATAAATCCAAGTGCCCAGTGCTGCATTTTGGGCACAGTAACCCTGCAATGCTCTGGGCTGGGGACGGTGTGGCTGGACAGTGCCCAGGCAGAAAGGGACCTGGGGGCACTGAGGGACAGCAGGCTGCACATGAGCCAGCAGAGGGCCCAGGGGGCCAAGAAAGCCAATGGCTCCTGGCCTGGGTCAGGAATGGTGTGGCCAGCAGGAGCAGGGAGGGCATTCTGCCCCTGCACTGGCACTGCTGAGGGCACACCTCGAGTGCTGTGTCCAGCTCTGGGCCCTCAGTTTGGGAAGGACCTTGGGACGCTGGAGCACATCCAGAGGAGGCAACGAGGCTGGAGAGGGGCTGGGAACACAAACCCTGAGAGGATCCACTGAGGGAGCTGGGGGTGCTCAGCCTGGAGAAAAGGAGACTCAGAGGTGACCTTATCACTCTCTACAAATGCCTGAAAGGTGGTTCTGGTCAGGTGGGGTTGGTCTCTTTCTCCAGGCAGCACTGACAGAACCAGAGGACACAGCCTCAAGCTACACCAAGGGAAATATAGGTTGGATATTAGGAGAAGTTTTTTACTGAAGGAGTGATAAAGTTCTGGAATGGCTGCCCGGGGAGGTAGTGGTGTCACCATCCCTAAATGTGTTTTAAAAAAGCCTGGATGTGGCACTGGGTGCCAGGGCTGGGTTGAGGTGCTAGGGCTGGGTTGGACTTGATGATCTTGAAGGTCTCTTCCAACCCAGACATTCTGTGAATTCTGTGAGTCTGTGATGGAATAAATACCCTGCTGTAAAATTTCACCACACACATCAGATTAAAGGATGTATATATCCTGTGTATCTTGCACTGGTGAAGAATCCCTACTTTCTATGCTTCAAACTGTGTTGGAAAGTTTATTTTCCAAATCTGTCAAAATCATGTTTAGATCTCTGGAATCCTGAGTGATCAAATATTAATTGCTGCTTCTACTTACCCAGAGGCTCAACATCATTCAGGGACCTTTGAGAAAGGCATGGCCCTCCCTGTCTCCAGAGACAGAAGAATGCTTCATGTTAAAGTGGTGACAGCTATTTTGAATTAATCTGTGGAATATAAGTGAACAGGATAAAGTAGTGGCAAGCATTAATACAATGTACCACATTGACAATGTTAACTGATCTTTGGTCGAGCTTTTTATTTGAGCTTATGTTGTGGAAAGTTCTGCTAAGGCTCCACAACAGCCAGACATCAAATGGAGCCCAGGAATGCCAGTGGCACCTGGCTTGGATCAGGAATGGTGCGGCAGCAGGGCCAGGGCCATGCTGCCACATCATTTGTGTGTGGCTTTGCTCTTCAGGTGCCCAGAGCTGTCACTGCCCTCAGACCAGTGGCACAGCTGCCATCAGCCTCAGTGCTACCACCGCCCTCACCTCTCCATGCTGCCCTCAGTGCCACCATTGCCCTCAGGCCTCCATGCTGCCTTAAGCACCCTCAGTGACGCCATTGCCTTCACCTCTCCATGTTGCCCTCAGAGCCACCATCGCCCTCACCTCTCCATGCTGCCCTCAGAGCCACCATTGCCCTCACCTCTCCGTGCTGCCATCAGCTCATCAGAGAGATGCCCTCAGCCACCATCGCCCTCACCTCTCCATACTGCCCTCAGCTCATCAGAGCCACCATCGCCCTCACATCTCCATGCTGCCCTCAGTGCCACCATCACCCTCACCTCTCCGTGCTGCCCTCAGCGCCCTCATGGCTCTCTCCCCCATCCCCCTCAGTCCCACCGCCGCCCTCAGCGTCCCCAGCGCCGCCACCGCCCTCAGCCCCCGGCCCTCGCAGCCCCCGGCACGGCTCAGTCGCCTCAGTCCCGCCGTGCCCCTCAGCTCCCCGCCAGAGCCCTCAGTGCCGCCGCTCCCTCCCGGCCGCCGCAGCCCCCGCAGGGGCTCCTCAGCCTCACGGGCTCTGCACGATCTCCCCCCGCTGCCTCCGGCCCCGACGTCCCGCTCAGTCTCGGAGGCCGCGGCAGCTCCGGCCGCGGCTGCAGCGGCTGCTCGGCCCGGCCCGGCCCGGCCCGGGAGCGGCCAGAGCGGCACCTCCGGGGCACCCGGCAGGGGGAGATCCCTGGGCTGTATCTGGGGGAGAAGGGAGGAAATGAGGAGCGGGAAGGGCCGGGTGTCACTGAGGGAATGCCATTGCATCCTGCGGGGAACACGGCGAGAGGAGGGTGCTGAAGGAGACTGTGATTCCTGCCGGTCACCCTGGCTTCAGGCGCTTCTGCCTGGGACAAAGCAGAGTACGAGAGAAAAATGTCTGGAGTTGCACCTGTGAAAGTTTAATTCGGCTATTACGAATAGTTTCTAAAGCAAAAAGTGTTGTCACACATTGGAACAGACTGCCCAGGGTGGTGTCACCATTTCTGGAAGGACTTTAGAAAGGAGTAAAAATGTCCTGTTTGCATTTGGCATGGCTTCTGTTTGCCTAAGCTACATCCTTCATCTATTTATCTAAGGCTGTGCTATTCTGCTCTACTGTGCTCATCAAAACTTCTAAGTCTCATCCAAGGATGGAACTCCCCAGGGCAGCAGACACAGGTGTAGCCAGCTGGCACCAGGCTGTTCTGCCAGGGAACAAGAAAAAGGATGAGAGAAAAGAGCTGAGAGATGCACCTGGGAGGGTTTAGTTGGCTGTTTGGAAAGGTTTCTTCACCCAGAAGTGCTGTCAACCATTGGAACAGACTGCCCAGGACTATGGGGGAGTCACCATTCCTGGGGAGATTTAAAGAGGGGGCACTTGAGAGATGGGATTCCTAGTGGGATTGGTAGTTTTGGGTTAACGTTTGGATTTGGTGACCTGAGAGCGCTCTGCAGACCTCACTCTGTGTTCCCTTCATGTGACGATCCAGGTCCCCATCGCTTTCTCAAGAGTGATTTGTCACTTGCAGGGACTCAGGTGAAGCTCCCAGTTAGTAACATTCTCCTCAACCCAAAGGCCAAAGCCCGTTTTTTGCCCTCAGCAGGCTTGGAACGGGAGCAGCACGGGATGTGCAGTTCTGCACAGGCGGGGCCCATGTGTGACACCGGGTGCCTGCGGCGCCAGGCCAGCGACAGCTTCGGAGGGCTCGGGGTGTCACAGCTGTGCTGGGAGCCCGCTTGGGAACGGCGCGTTCAGAGCGGAGCCCTCGGGCGGGGCACAGCGGGGACAGCCAGGCACAGCCAGGGTGTGACACTCAGGGACAGCAGGCACAGCCAGGGTGTGACCCGCAGGGACAGCAGGCACAGCCAGGGTGTCACAATCAGGAATATCAGGCCCAGCCAGGGTGTGACCCGCAGGGACAGCAGGCCCAGCCAGGGAGCCGCAGAGCCCGGTAAGTTTTGCTGGCCTTTATTGGCATGCGCAGCCCCGCGCCACAGCCGCGCTCTGCGCGCTCCTCGGGCCGGGCGAGGCCGAGCCCCGCGCTCGGCTCAGCGGCGGCGGCGGCGTCTGCGGCTGGAGCGGCGGCTCCGGCGGTAGCGGGAGCGGCGGGAGGCCCGGCGCCTCCTGCGCACGCCCCGGCGGCGGGAGCGGCGGCGCCGGCTGCGGCTGCGGCTGCGGCTGCGGCTCCTGCGGGAGCGCCGGCGGTAGCGGGCCATGCTGCCGCGGGGGCGGGGGCGGCGCACGGCCGCTTTTATAGCGCCGCGGGGCAGCCCCGCCGTGACCGCAGCGGGGACGTCGCCTCTGCGATGCTCTGGCATCACAAAGGGCCCCGCCGCACTCTCGCTTCCCTGGGAGACTTCGATTCGCTCGGAGTGTAATCCGGAATTACAGAGAGCCTGTTTTACCTGACTCTCCTCTAATAGCAGCAGCCGTTACAAGGAAAAGAAAAGGAAAAAAATGCCTAATTTAGTTTTGTCATCTGTCTGAGATAGGGCAGGTAAAACACAGGTGCTGAGATGGTGCTTGTGGAAATGGAATGCAGCCATTTGTTACACAGCGATCTCCTGGTACTGCTGAGGTTCATCTGTCAGGTGCCTTCAGCCTCCAGGAGTAAAGGTGTGTTGGGTCACTCCAGAAACAGGCAAGCAAACGAGTCCCGTGTGTTGATCCAGTGCTGCAGCTGGGAAGGATGCTGGAATGGCACATCCCAAGTGGAACTGGCACTCAGGAACACCCAGCAGTGCCCAGTGCTCAGAGACACCGAGACCAGCACAGTTTGTGCAGTGTTCACTCTTCTGCTTTGGAGGAACTGGCCCTGCAGGTGAGGTTCCTGTGAGAAAAGCAGAGCCCCGGGCATGCTGTGGATCCTCAGGTGCTCCTGGGCTCCAGCTCCACATCCCTTCCCTTGGCTGCCACTTTCATTTCCTGTGTGGTTCCATCACCTGCAGGGTGCTCAGAGGGGGCTGACACTGCTGGGTGCCTGGTGTGCAATTAGTAGTGCTGTCCTTGCTGTGCATGGCAAGAAATGGCCAATTCTATTATATTTTCTTTGCAGACTGCTCTAAAAGAACAAAAAATAGAAGTTGTAGTTAAACTTCTAAAAATTGCCTTTTTTGGAGAACTATGAAAATCTATAAAATTCATGGTTTAATGTTTTTCTTCATTGTCTGCATTGTTTCTCCAACTGGTGTTTAGGACACCAAGGATGTCCCTTTGATATTTCCCCATCATCTTTTATGAAGTGACCACATGCCCTCCTTGCATTTTGGCAAGAACAGGAGTCAAGTCACCAGAGACTGGAAAAGGAGCTTTTATTTTGGCTTCTGCTACAGAAAGACCAGACCATGACTGAGCCTTTTGAGAGTGGATACTGAAGAAGGGTCTGGTGGCCAAACCTGCAAGGGCTCAGCTGGCCTTGGTGCCACTGGAGTCCCTGGCAAATGCAGCTCTGCAGCCACAGGAGTGAAGCACAAGCCCTGCTGGCACTGATCTCTACAGGTTCTTGTCCAGCACCACCACACAAAGCAGGGCTGACTTCAAAGCCAAATGCAGCTTCAGCGTCCCCCCATGTGGGTGGCAACCAATTCGTGTCCAGGGAAGCTCTAAATCAGGGCATGGCCAGAGCTGTGGGGCAGAGGTTGTAGCTGTGCTGGACCAAACACGGGAGCTTTGGGGAGAGGAGGAACGCTTGTCCCTCAGTGCCTGACACAGTTGAGACTGTGGGGAGAAAGGTAAAGTCACATGGAAAAAGGGGGATTTCCTGGAGCTGTCTTACTGCTGGTCCCTCCATAGCTGTTGCTGTGTGTAGGTGCTGGTGTTTGCAGAGGGAAGTTTGCAGCGTTTCTGCAGAGGCTGCAGGCACTGGTTGCTGAGAAGAACAATAATAATCAATGAAAAGCAAACCTTGCCCAGCTCCTGCCAACATCCCTCGGCAGCTGGCATGTGCACAACAGGTCTGAGATGGGGTAAGAGAACAATGAAAAGTGTCCCTAATTAAATGGGGTAAAAATTGGTTGTGAAAATTAGAATTCTCATTGTGGTAAGTCTGATCCCTAAGGGACCTTTCAGAGAAACACCTTTCAAGCTGCTGTGATCCTGTGTCACTTCAGAAAAACAGCAAGCAGCAAATATTTCCTGAATGTTTAGGGGATTTTTTGGGCTTAAAGAGATAATTTTGCAATTTCCCCCCCTATTTTCAGTTGATAAGATGTTGATCTTAAGAATTATCAGGAGAGAATTTAAGACAAGGGAACATAGCTAAAGGATGCCATATGCGAGTGCAGGGACATTTGCTGGTTCAGTTCTCCCATTCAGTGTTTTTCTTTGTGTTGGTTTTGCTCAGAAGCCTCTCCCTGCCCTGTGGTGTGTGAGATGCAGCTGAGGTGCAGATCCGTGGAAGCACAGGGACACCGAAGGCTGGGGCACCTCTTGGGAATGTCCAGCTCGTCCCAGGGGTGGCTCAAGCCCTCAGTCACCCTCGTGGGCCGTCCCTGGGCTCACCTGGCAGGCTGAGCTCTCTGTCCTTTGGGGAGGGGACTCCCACGGTGACATCCACATCTTTGTTCCTGGGCTCCTGTCCAGAGCCCTGAGCTGTGCCCCTGCCAGCTGGGAGCTCCAGCCACTGTCACCCTGCTCTTGCACCCTGTCCCTCCCCTCTGCCTCTCCTGCCCTGCCCATCCCTCCTGAGGAGCCTGCGAGTGTCCACCAGGGCTCTGCATTCCAGGACTCATCCCAGCAGCTTTGGCTGTCACTGCTGCCGAGGATGTCAAATCTCTGGGACTGGAACCAAGCCTCCAGCTCCTCTGGTTTATGCCTCAGGCTGAGCACACGAATGTAGAAACATTTCAGGTGTGCACATTGTAACCAAAAGCCCCTGAAGCAGATTGAGGGATCCGTTCCAGGTGTTTGTTCCATTTTTGGCACCCCATGCCATGTCTCATAATTGGCAAGGCAGGTTTTGACCCTTTCCCCCCTCCAAGCCAGTTTAAGGCTCTGTCAATGAGCCCCACTGGCTCCTGTGCTGAACTCTTTTCCTCAGGGAGAAAGGTGCCTCCCATCAGGTGTCAGAGGATCAGATGTTGAGTGGATCATTCTGTGCTGAACAAACCCCAAACTTTTCCATTGACACCAACCTCAGTCAGGCATTGGCCTGACAGCTCTGCCTATTCCTATCGCTGTAATTTGGTGTTTTGGGAAGAATTGAGGAAATCAGCCCCTGGGCTCCTGATCCCCCTGCAATCATCATGAGGCCCTGAAGTGTCTTTTTATTTCCCAGTGAGTTTTTGGTGACCCATTTGTGAGTGGCTCATTGTGGAGAGGAGTTCTCCAGGGGCTGTTTGTGGCAGTTTGTGTAAATCTGGCACCTGGGACATGGCTTAGTGGTGGGATTGGCAGCTTTGGGTTAACGTTTGGGTTTGATCAGAGAAAAGTGCTGAGAGATGCACCGGGGAGGGTTTAGTTGGCTGTTTGGAAAGGTTTCCTCACCAAGAAGGGCCTGAAATGTCTTTTTCTTTCCTGGTGACTTTTCCATGGCCCATTTGTGAGTGGCTCCTTGTGGAGCAGATTTCTCCGGGGGCAGGATGGGGGCCAGCCGGGTCCCACAAGGCCGCATGTGGGGGGAGCCACGGAGGATGTACATGTGGCACTGGGGGACATAGCTTGGGGGTGGGATTGGTACTTTTGGGTTAAAGTTTGGATTTGGTGACCTGAGAGCTTTCTGTTGACCTCAGTCCATGTTCCCATCACTTGTGTAGTCAGGACTGTGCCACCTGCACAAGAGAGATTTGTTACAAAGAAAGAGAGACTTGTTACTTGGGGACACAGACGGACACCCACGGACAGCCTGGACATGCAGGGGCACATCCAGGGACACGCAGGACATGCACGGACACTCAGGCCCAGCCAGGGTGTGACACCCAGGGGCAGCCAGGCCCAGCCAGGGTGTGACCCGCAGGGACAGCAGGCCCAGCCAGGGAGCCGCAGAGCCCGGTAAGTTTTGCTGGCCTTTATTGGCATGCGCAGCCCGCGCCACAGCCGCGCTCTGCGCGCTCCTCGGGCCGGGCGAGGCCGAGCCCCGCGCTCGGCTCAGCGGCGGCGGCGGCGTCTGCGGCTGGAGCGGCGGCTCCGGCGGTAGCGGGAGCGGCGGGAGGCCCGGCGCCTCCTGCGCACGCCCCGGCGGCGGGAGCGGCGGCGCCGGCTGCGGCTGCGGCTGCGGCTGCGGCTGCGGCTCCTGCGGGAGCGCCGGCGGTAGCGGGCCATGCTGCCGCGGGGGCGGGGGCGGCGCACGGCCGCTTTTATAGCGCAGCGGGGCAGCGAGGCAGCGGCAGCGGCCGTGAGGTCACAAAGGGCTCCCGGGACAGCCCTCGCTGCACCCGATCCGGCCGGAGCCAGCGTCGCCAGCGAGGGCACAGCGGGGCACGCTGGGACCCCTCGGGTGCCGGAGCTTTGCGGAGCCGGCGTCAGCAGTGACAGCACGGCTGGCCTTTGTGACGCCTGAGCTTCAAAGAACCAACATCTCCGCTGAGGTCACCGTGGGCCAGGATGGGATTCTTGTGATGGCAGAGGTTTGCAGGCTGCTTTCAGCAGTTCCAGCACTATTGGCCCTTTGTGACATCAGAATTTGGAAGGACCAAAATCACCAGGGAGGTCACAGCTTGTAAGCCCCTTTTAACACCAGAGCTTCCCAGAGCTGATGAGGTCACAGTGAGGTGCCAGGGGCCACACGGACACCCCCAGATCCAGCATCTCCCGCACCTGGGTGGTGCCCAGCAGGGAGCAGGATGCTGTGGTGTGAGATGTGTCCTTGTCCTTCCAGGGTGGATGCCCAGCCTTGTCATTGTGCCAGTGAAAAAACCCTGATGCCAAAAGAAAGAGGAAGGGGAATTCTTTCCTGGGTTTGGAGCCCCACTTCTGCTGGCCAGCAGCAAGGGGAACCATTTCACTGGGCCGGCAAGGCAGAACAGTCACACAGCCCCAAAAACTGGTGCCATGTGCCCTTGTGCCCTGAATGCAGTGGGGATGCAGAGAGAACAAACTCTGACTTTAAACCAAGGAAATGATAAAATCTTGTGCAGGGACTGGCCTGAAATGCCTGGAGGCGACGGCCTCTCCCAGCAAGGCAGAGCAGAAGCCCCATGAATAGAGAGCAGGGCCTGTCATCTGAGGAGATGTTGCTGGGCAGAGGCAGTGGGGATGCAGAGAGCAGCCTGGGCTCCCAGCAGCCAGCCCTCAGGCTGAGAGTGCTCTTCCCAGGCAGAAAGAGGTGCCTGAAGTGCTCATGACTCCAAATGATGACAACACCCTGAGGCAAGAAGGGATTTGTGACACTAGGGCCCGACTGTGCTAATGGATCCTGGCTTCTTGCAGTTGTCCCACACTCTGGAGAGTCTGCAACTCCAGCTCCTTCCACTGCTGGTGCTTTTGACGACCTTCAAGGCCCCGGTTTCCACGAACATGGAAACTTGGGAAGCAGAAACAGACTGTGGACAAATGCCACCTGGAGTGGATGGGGTTGCAGCAAACCTTTCCTCTCTGCTTCTCCCTGTGGCAGGAGGACCACCCATAGGGTTGGGAGACTCTCACCTAGGGCTGCCGCACATTCCCCAGGTCCTCTGAGTGCCAGCATTTCCCAGGCCAGGGCAGTGAGGGGCAGAAAGGTCATCCGGATCATTTCGGGAGGAGGGACGAGACACAGAGCCATGGATGTGTGACAACGGTGACCAAGGTAGAACAACACAGAAATGAAGGGGTTTCAAACAGGAAAGCGGTAGTTCCTTTTTTCTCCTGGACCCCGTGCAGTCCTGCCTGTGCCAGAGGCTGCAGGGAATGTACTGAGAGTGGTGGTGGCCGGCAGAGGGCAGGGAGCTGCATCCTGTGCACCTCTGCCTCTATGGGCTGGTTGTCTTCCTCCAGCCTCTCCTGGACAAGGACACAGCACCCCTGACCCACAGCATCAGCAGTGTTGGGGCTGCCCAGAGTTGTGAGAAGGCCGAGAGGCTGCTGAGCCCTGGCCAAGTGAGGGACGAGAACAACAGCCCTGTGGCCAGAGCCAGCCTCAGCTCCAGCAGCTCCAGCAGCTCCAAATCCAGCAGTTTCTGGGAGAGGATTGGCACCACCAGCCCTGCAGGCTACAGTATGGAAGATGAAGCTGGAACATTAGAAACCAGTTCCTCCTGGGGTCCCAGCTGTCCCTGACTGTGGAAATCCACAAAATCAGAGGGTTTTGGGAAAGCTGCAAAAGGCAGGCCCCAGAGGCAGTAGAACTGTGATTGGAGATAAGCAGCAGCCATTAGATTGGTCAGCAGAAAAATTATTTAAAAAGTAGAAAAGCAAGGATAAATAGAGTAATGGTCTGTGTATTAACGCTTGTCTAGAAAAACTCTCTAAGCTACAGCAAAGTTTATCTAGCGAGATATTAGGAAGTTTGAAGCTTCATAATGGAGCTCTGTGCATTGTGTTTTAAGGCTCACAAGCAGTTATTGTATTTGAAATAAGCAGGCATTGTTTAACCAAAGGTACATGTGCTTATAGTGGTTGGATAGAACTACTGTCAATATAGAATATATACTATACAGATATAAATACTGTCAATGTGCTTTTGCTTTGTGGGATTGGGCAAAAAACTTATAAAGTTGTAACATTAAGTTCTTAGTCTTAGTTCTAAGTTCTTAGTTCACATCTGCTGCCTGGGATGTGAGCTGGTGGCATCTTCCCATTGTCACAACCATGGAATGAGACTGGTGCTGGAAAATCAAACAGCTCAAGGCACGTTCCACAGCAGCCCCGTCCCATTCATGATTTGTACAGAGACCCCCGGCCGGCAATACCTGACCTGTGTACAGGTGGGACCAGTCCCAGGAGCAGCTGCAGCAGCCACTGGCAGCAGGTCCCTGTGCCCAGGGCAGCATCCACAGTTCCTTCCCTCCTGCACAGAGCAGGAACTGCTTGCCCAGGTAGCCCTGGCACCAGGAGTCTTCTCCTTCCAGCAAGAGACTCCCCCCATGGGAGAGCTGCAGGGGCCTGTCAGGAAAGACAAGGAAATGCATTGCCGCTTCCCTCACACAGTTTCTTGGCTTCTCCCCATTCTGGGGCTTCTCCCCTTCCCCTTGTGCCCCCCTGTGGGGGTCACCCCTGTGCTGGGGGCCTCAGCTGTGTCCCCCAGAGCCCCAGGGCTGTGTCAGCCATGTCTCTTCCCACAAGAAATCCTGCTGCAGTCACACACCTGAAGCAGATGCCAAGAGTGGGTGGGGAGGATAATTGATCACAGTCCCAATGGGGAATCAACATCACTCCTGGCTTCTGCTGGCAGCTCCAGTTGCCTCCCTTGGTCCCAGTGCCATGAGGGCCCTCCTGAGCTCTGCCTGGCCTGAAGAAGCCTCCTCAGAGCCCCTGGACAACACATCAGGGTGTCAGCATGGGGACCATGATGAGAAATGCCCCCACCCTGGGGATGTCCAAAGGGCCTGGCAGGAGCTTCCTCTCACAGCTGGGTCCAGTGTGCTGAATACCTGTGCCTTGGAGGTAATCCTTCCTCTTAACCAGGGCTGGCCACTGATGACCCAAATCCTCCAAATCCCGGCATTGCACAGGGAAAGGCAGTGACATGTCATCCAGCCACAGGCTGACTGCTCCCACCACAGTCCTGCTCGTGGGACAGCTCAGCAGTGTGTCAGGAGCAGGGACAAGACACATAGTCAGGCCACTGACACAGGTAACCAAATGAGAGTAACATGGAGATGTAAAAGTTGAAAATAAGAAAGAATGTTTTCATTTTGCTCCTGACAATGTTCACCTGCAGGGGGGGACCATCCCATTGTGACATCACGGGGTGGTGGAGGGTGACATCGCAACTGGCAGATTGTGACATCGCCTCCATTGCTGGTGACACTTGGGCAGTGAGAGCCTGGGACAGTCTGGCCCACACCTTGACTTCTGCCAACCAAGACTGCAAGGCCTGGTCTGAAGCCAGGCCTTTCCCAGTGCTGGGTGGTGTGCCGGGGGCTGCTGCCAGAGAATTCAGCAGCTCCCAGTGCCCATCCCAGAGCCAGTGCTCCTGTGCTGCCTGCTTCTTGGGGCAGCCAGGCGCAGTGGGTGCAGCACTGAGGGTGACACCCCTGCTGTCCCTGCAGTGCCTGAGGGACAGGTGACAGGGCTCAGGCAGACAGGACAGCGTCCTTCCCCAGGGGCCTGGGCATTTCCAACCTTTTATTCCTTTCCCTGGCACAGCCAGAGAAAGGAATAAAAGGTAGGCCTCTCCCTCCTGCAGTGTGTGTTGCCTCTGAGGGAGAGCACCTCCTGGTCTTGCGCTGTCCCCAATGTGCAGAGCACAGGAATGGCCACGGGGACAGACAGCAACTGCCCCATCTGCCAGGACACTTGGGATGACGCCGCTTCAGCTCTGCCCTGTTGCCACCAGTTCTGCCTGGGCTGCATCCTGCGGTGGGCCACAACAAATCCCTCGTGCCCACTCTGCAGGACACAGATAGAGACCGTCAGGTTTTCCGAGCGGGGTGAACAGGACTATGTCCAGTTTGTCATCACCTCCCCTGTGGAGTCAGCAGAGACCCACAGCCAAGCAGGGAGAGCTCCTGGTCACCTGGACGAGAACAGCCCCCAGCGCCCTGCAGTGTCCCCTGCACCTTCTCCACAGGGGATGCTGTCCCCGGCTGAGCAGGGGACTTCAGGGCCAGAGTCTGTGGGTGGCCTCCTGCCCGAGATATGGGCAGGGATTTTCCGTCAGCGGCGATGTGTCCTGGAGCGCATGCAGCCCTGGCTGCGCCAGAAGCTGCAGGGAATATTCCGGGACCGGTGGTGGCAGGCAGAGGTGGCAGAGAGCTCCATCCTGTGTGAGCTCTGCCTCCACGGTCCCGACGCAGCAATCCTGGTCCTGAGGCTGCAGAGCTTCCTGCAGGAACACACAGCACCCCTGGTTCGTGGCCTCATCAATGTCATTGCGGGCTGGTGCAGCAGGGAGGCCAAGAGACGGCTGCGCTCCCACGACACCAGAGAGGACAACAGCGCCAGCTCCAGCGGCTCCAGCAGCTCCAGCAGCTCCAGCAGCTCCAGCGGCTCCAGCAGCTCCAGCAGCTCCAGCGGCTCCAGCAGCTCCAGAAGCTCTGGCAGCTTCAGCAGCTCCAGCAGCTCCAGAAGCTCCAGCAGCTCCAGCAGCTCCAGCAGCTCCAGCAGCTCCAGCTCCCGGGACAGGACTCCTGTCCGTGTCCCTCCAGGCTCCAGCGGGCAGGAGGAAGCTGGAAGATCACAGACCAGCCACAGCTGTCCCCAACCTGTGCCCAACCCCGCAGAGCGGGAGCGGCCCCGGAGGAGCCGGCAGGGGACAGGTCCCTGTGCCCGGGGCAGCATCCGCAGCAGGGACCACCCGACCTTTTAAACTCCGGTGCAGTGCCTGATTATTTTCCTACATTGCACTGCAACTCTGGAACTGCAAGGAGTTCAGTCAGGTGGAGTAACAGACAAGGAGTTTATTGCAGATGTGTGTGTGAATACTTCTCTCATTCAGGAGACTGAAAAGCAACTGCTGTAATTGAACTAAAAGTCTGCTTGCTAAAATGTATTTCAAACTATACATTTAATAAAGTTATATGTAAATCTAAACATGAATATTTCCAAAGAATCTTTGTGACGCTCTCTTTCTTACTTTATGATGATGGGAGAAATTCCTGTGGTCTTTTTCTAGTCTCACAATTACAAAGCAAATGACAACTGAGTATTTTCAGCTCATGCAAAAAATACATTAAACAAAATATAAACAGGTACATTTGAGCTGCATTTCCAAAGCAT
The DNA here is from genome assembly GCF_023055355.1 of Agelaius tricolor. Classification (NCBI taxonomy): domain Eukaryota; kingdom Metazoa; phylum Chordata; class Aves; order Passeriformes; family Icteridae; genus Agelaius; species Agelaius tricolor. The sequence continues at coordinate 787,944 of NW_027269304.1, forward strand.
GTGGTTTACTTCTGTCATGGTTTGACACTGGCACAATGCCAGTGCCCCCATGAGAATACCCTCTCCCTGGTTTCTGCTGTGAGATGTAACCAGGAATAAGCAAAGCAGGCTCCCACTTAGCAAAAAAAAAAAAAAAAAGTTTATTAACTAAACTACAAGGGAAGGGGAAAAAAAAAGAAACACACAAGGAAAATGAAAACTTCACAAATACATCTCCTCCTCCTCCCCACCAAATTCCCAATACAATACATCCCCCAAATCATCGACTCTCAGTCCAGCACCACCCTTCAGAATACTCAATCCTCAGTTCATCAAGAGGAGAAGGAGTCCTTCTTGTGCCAATGGTGACCTCTTCCTTTCATGTCCAGTGCTCTCACCACTGAACACGGACCAGAGCTGCTTCTAGGGTCGACTTTTAAGGATGTTCGTCCCACTCCAAGAAGGCACAGTCTCAACTTTGGGACATCTGTCCCCCCCATATTTTTCACCCCCTGGGGCCGAGGGGTACCCACACCGAACCCTCTTGGTCCTGAGGCATTGCCTCCCCCTAGAATTCAGTCCCTGTATCACAAGGAAACATGGCTCTGTCCATGGCTACACACAAAGAGTTCAGCATAAGCCACTCCATCATCTCTTCCACCTGAGTTCTTCTCTATTTCTCTCGTGGCCCATTTCCTCTTATCTCATCTCTATCTCTCTTCTCATTCAGCTCCAGGAGGATCAGCATTTGCAAGGTTTCCATCACCCAAGAAAAGGGTTAAAAATCTGAGGCTCTGTCTGTCCAGAACTCCCACAGCTGCGCTGCCGGACACCTTCTCGCACCCTCCCTTCTCCTTCAGGGCTGGCCAGGCATGGGCACAGGCTCTCTCTGTGAAAAATGCGTGTATTTTATGATTGGCTTTCCGCAAATATTAAAATGAATATTAAATGTGCTGTGTTAGAAAGTAATGCTGTATTAATTCTCTTAAGTACTATGTTAAATATAGTTTTAGGTTATAACAATTGTTAAAATAGAAACGATGCTATGTAGGATACTCTTTTTAAAAAGAAAGGACTTGCAGCGAGATAGCCGCCACAGGACACCTCAATCTTTCAGAGAAGAAGAATTTATGGCCCTCTTATCAGAAGAAATGAACTTCTTCCCGCCTCGAAGGCGCTGTTAGGATTTGGAGGAAGAAGTTGACGATGACCAGACAGAATCCTGTATTTGAATGGAATTTATGCATCATGGATGAAGTGTATGAATATGCAACAGGCTATTGTTTTTAAGGGTTAATCCTTTGTTAACGGGTGTCCTTTTTTGGGCTCGGGCTGCCCAGAAAAAGGTACCCGGACATCTGTAACTCTTTGTCTTTATTGTCTCATATTGTCCTAATTCCGTTTGTCCAAATTATTATTACTCTAATTGTATTACTATTTTCATAACCATTTTATTACTATTAAACTTTTAAAAATTTTAAAAACAAGTAATTGGCATTTTTAACATTCTCTGTCTCTCCTGGGGGGGGGGGGGGGGGGGGGGGTGGCTGCCCGATGCCTCTCAGTGCTCCTCCACCCTTCCATCCTGCAGGGGCCTTCCCCTCCCTTCTGTCCAGGGCCCCGGCCTACCTCACCCGACCCCATGGCTTCCCCTGGGCCTACCTCACCCTGCCCCATGGCTTCCCTGGGCCTACCTCACCCGACCCCATGGCTTCTTCCCCTGGGCCTACCTCACCCGGCCCCATGGCTTCCCCTGGGTCTACCTCACCCAGCCACATGGCTTCTTTCCCTGGGCCTACCTCACCCGCCCCATGGCTTCCCTGGGCCTACCTCACCCGACCCCATGGCTTCCCCTGGGCCTACCTCACCCAGCCACATGGCTTCCCCTGCCTCGCCCAGCCCGCAGCAGCCGGGCAGGGCAGCTCTGAAACTTTCACTGACTGGAACCCAAGAGAGCCTCCCAGGGCAGAGCCCTGCTTTAACCCCATGCTCTCAGAGGCAGATCCAATGTCCCAATGGCCACATTAGGTGCCAGTATTAAAATCTGAGCACCCATTGGCCTAACCACAGCATCCCAGAAAACATATTTCCTGTTAAACCACCACAACTTCAATGCTTATAGCTACAGAAGAGAAAATTAGAGAATCTGTCTGCTGAACAAAAAACTACAACCATGCAAACACAATCTGTTCCTCCCTCAAATGAATATTCTCATATTCGAAACACTGTTGCAGATGGAAGCCAAAATTCAAGTGATATTATTTCAATCAGATGTATTAAAATATTTAGGAGAGCATTATTGGTCTGGCTTACTGAGTGTCTGAATGAATGATCAACAGAAAATTTGCACATTCTGACATCACAAGTATCCCAAAATCTTACTTCCTTGAGTAAGTCAGATCTTCCAGAGATTTCAGCAAGCAGCTTTGAGTTTGGTATGTTTTTTTCTGTCTCTAAAAGCAGCCAAGAGCTTACACCTTTGCTCTGACCATCCTTTGTCTTGAACTTTGCTTACTTTGAGGCAAATGGGCTCACAGGAGACACTTGGGTGCTGCTGAGTCACAGATCCTGGATTCTGAGCACTCCCAAGAAGATGTCTATGGTTGTCAGACATATGGCAAGAAAAATGCCATCAAAGAGAAAAACAGAAACAAGCTGAATTCTGACACTGCTACATCCTCCATTAAACCACAAAGCTGCTCTCTACCCTTCTCATTAATACAAACACAGAAACACTGACAGCCATGGTTTCCAAGCTCTAATTGTTAATAGGAATGAATTCGTTTGCCTGCTCTCTGTCAGCACAGGCAGAGGGAACTGCAGGAGCACGTGAAGCCTGTTCTGTGCTGGGACAGGGTGAATTTCTGCCAGGCTAATTCAGCCAGAGGCCTGCAGGGTTTTCCAGCAGCTCTGCATGTCTGTGGGTGTTCCAGAAGCACAGAGAGCTCAGTGGGGACCCAAGGGCTTGCCCAGTCAATGTCCTGCAAATGCATCTGCTGGAAGCAGCACATGCCTGGCACATCCACAGCTGGGTGACTCAGAGACATCCATGAGCCAGCAGTGCCCTGGAGCTGTTCCTCTTTTGACCTCTCCCACAGGGAATTTGCTCAGGATTTTAGGATTTACACAGTGGGTTGGGCCATCAAAAATCTGTGGTTTCACTGCCCAGCTTTTCTGGAACTCAGGGATCTCCTGGATATTTTCCCCCAGTCACCTTCACTCACTGCCAAAATCCTCACACATCTGTGGGCAATCCCACTAAGCAGGTGGAAAAGGGGTTGGTAGGGCTGGCCACCAACAGAGTCATTGTTTCCTGCTTGGTGATGTTAGCTAAAGTTATCCACACATTTTCTTTCAGCTGCGGGACTACCCATGTGGTAAATGCAAGGAGGAAGCCAAAAGAACCAGTAGCAAGTGAGCAAGGATATCTGGGTCTACTTCATGACTGTCTTAAGATGGTTTCTTTGTGGAAATGTCTTTGTCTTCTTTTTCTTTCTTCTGTTCTGGTTGGGCTTCTGTTGGTGGGGCGTTCTCTGGCAGGGGCTGGAGATAAGGTTTGATGTTCCTTGACAGTATCCACCAGGGTCCAGCACCTTTGGAGGATACATGCACACCCCCTGCCCCATATAATTAGTGGGAAGGGCCCAGAGACCTTAATTAGCACAGAAGGTCTTTCCTTCAATTTAGACTGTGTTGTGTTAGTGAAGTGCCTGCAGGGTGGGAGGGGCTTCCACAAAAGAGTTGTTAAGAACATTAAAAACATACATAGCTTTAGATAATCTTTCTACTGTTGACAGAGTCTCCATCCCCCTTTTTTGTTTTTTCTAACAGATCTTTTAGGGATCTGTGTGCTCTTTTGATTATGGATTGACTGGTGAGGAGTGGGGGGCGCCTATAACGTGTTTCACACCACGCAAAATGAGGAATTGCTGTACTTTTTGAGATACATAACCACATCCATCATCTGCTTTTACCTTCCAGGGGGATACCTAAAGACAAAAGGCTTGCAGGAAGTGTTTAATGCTATCTCTAGACTTTTCACCATTGTGTGCAGCGGCAAATATCACTCCTGAAAAAGTGCCAATTGAGATATGTATATATTTAAACTTTCCAATGGACTGATAGTGAGTTATGTCTGATTGCCAGATTTGTAAACTATTTATTCCTTAGGGATTGACCCCGTTTCCCACTGATAAGACTGCCTGCTAATTTAGGGCAGGAGCTAACAATCATGTGAACTTGATCTTTATTTAGACTGAATCATGTCATTAACAAAGGAGCATTTTGATGGAAAAATGAATGACTTAAATGAGCTTGGTGAAAGAAGTTTGGTAGGTTTGGACTGGCATTGCTGTGTGGGTATTCCCTTTGGTCATGAATCCTGGTAAAGTGGTGTCTGAATGAGCATGTGTCAGAAAGTAGGGCTGCTTTCTTCAAGAGAGAAGAAAGATTAATTTTTTAAGCAAATTATACAACTTTTTATTAGCAATAAATTAAAGGAGTGATCCTTCTGCTCTTTCCACAATAGCTGCAACATAAAATGAATCTGTAACTGAATTAAAAGAAAATGAAAATACAGAAAAGGCACAAACAGCTGCAGCAAGCTCCACAATTTGTGGTGATCCTTCAGTGATCTTAATATCTGACTCCCAGTCACCATTAGGATTTTTCCATGTTATTACTGATTCGCAGCATTTCCTGGACCCATCTCAATGCTCTCACTGTAAAAACAGTGAGAGCATTGAGAGGAGTATGGCTTCTTGCAGGCTTCTGAATTACTTTTAAGGAGGAATGCAATAATTTATGCTTTGGGTAATGAACAGAAATTTGCCCTGAAAAATTTATTAATTAATTTTATCTAATTATATAAAATTAATAAATTTATTAAAATTTAATAAATAATTAAAATTTATTATTGAAAAACTTCAGATTGTTGAATTAACTATTCTAAATAAACAGAGGTAACAGATATGACAGAAAAATCTTTTCCCAAAAGGGAATCTGGCTTTCATTATTCATTGTGACTTAGCTTCGGGACCTGTAATAATGGTTTTAATAATTTCATAAGATAGGAACACCCATTCTAGAATTAACAGAGGGCCTGATAACTTTTGGTCCCATTAGAAAATTAAGCCATGAAGGTGTGGACTTTCCCCTACCAACGCAAACAAATAGGGTATATCTGGGTTACATCTGTGTGCTTGGCAGGTTTGCAAAGCTGTGGACACTATTTAGGGCCGCTCTTGCTTTTTGACTTTGTTTCCTGGGGGAGTTTACGTCTGTATTGCCTCTCAACAAATCCAACAACGGAGCCAAGTCCTGGTTGGTTATTCCAAGGAGAGTCCAAATCCAGCTGACAGACCAAATGAGTTTTAGAAGCTCATGCAGCGTTGTTGGGTCTTCCTGCAGTTGGATGGTCTGTGGGAGAACCGAGCACTTGGTTAGTTTGTACCCTAAATATTCCCAAGGAGGGGATTGCTGCATTTTCTCCTTCCAGATTTACACATCCCACCAATTGCTCCAGCAGCAACAGTCTGTAAGGCTGTATTGTCTTTGGTGGCTATGAAAATATCACCCATGTAATTAAGTATGGTGGATTGAGGGAACTTCCTGCGAACAGGTGAAAAGATTTTTGCCACATACCATTGGCATATAGTTGTGGAATTCCTCATGCCTTGCAGGAGCACAGTCCAGTGGAATATTTTAAAGAGTGATTTTTGTCTGTTAATTGAAGGTACCAAAAAAAAGCAAAGTGCGGTATAATCCTCTGGGTGGAGTGGGATACTAAAAAAACAATTTTAGATATCAATCATTATTGACCACAGTCGATTGGAATCATGTTGGGTGATGGTAACCCCTGCTGCAACATTTCTGTAATTACTTCATTAACTTCTCTTAAATCTTACAACAGACTCCATTTCTCACTATGGGGCTTTTGGTAACAAATATTGGAGTATTCCAGGGGCTATTTGTGGGGGCAATGTGTCCTTGGCGTAACTCTTGAATTAGAGTCTCTAGCACAGCTAATTTGTTTTCTGGAAGGGCCACTGATCAACCCAGATGGGCTTCTCTGATAAACAGTTGAGTTTTAGGCTGCTGGGGTCGTCAGTGGCCCTCATTAGAAATTTGTTTCCAGCCTGAGGCTCCGTTGAGACAAAATTTCTCTTCCCCACAAAATTATTTTTTCTTTTTTCGGCTATAAATGACTTTATGATGGCCACTCAACCTTCTGGCTCTTTAAAAGTGATGGGATGGAGGTTGTGCATGGGGATGCTGTGCCCTCCAATTCCAACTAATCAGTCTAAGGAAGGAACAAGGGTCCATTCCGGATGCCAGTAAATTTCTGATATTACAGTTATGTCTGCCCCTATATCAATGAGACCTGAGAGGGTGGTGCTCTTGCCCAAACAGTTCAGGATGCAGGTCAGTGAAGGTTTTCCTTGTGTGATGTGCTGGATCCATGTGATGCATGGCCCTCTGGCTGTTGATGGTAGAGAGAGATGGGGAGACTGACTCCCTGCTCAGAATCCAATTTTAGTATGGGATATAAGCACTTATATATTGTTTCAGAGAGACTGGTAATGTGTACTACAATGATTAGGTTACAATCACATACACAAACTTATGCATATAACAACATCTCTTGCTTGCAGAGTTTAATGGGATTTTCTTTTTTTTCTGGTAAACCTGTTTGATTTATTCTTCTTGCAATCCAGGTCTAATTTTCAAATTTCCGTTTGCTTTTGCCAAGGCATCCTGTTATCAAATCTCTGATGTTAACCAGGTACAGAGTCCATCAGCTGTCTCGTGTCCCCCAACATTCCAACATCTGGAGGTCTCATTATTGGTCTCCTCATCAGCATCAGGAAGGAGAAAGGCCTGGGCAAAAATGAAACCTTTAGGTATGAAACAAGGTGGGTTAGGACATGTGGTCAAAACTGTAATTTCCTGACGGGATGTAACTGCTAAGACTAATCCTCCCACAGCTTGTCTGTCCACAATTAGAAAGCCTCGTGGCTGCTGTTCTGGCCCAAGGAGCCCTGCAGGAACGGTGTGGTGTGTAATGTCAGTGACCATTACTGGCTGGGCAGCTGACAGCTCCACTCTGGTACCTGCTGACATTGAAACTGGGAGCTCACTGATGAGGTGCTGCAGGTCTGTGTTTGATGGTCTCTGTTATACCCTGCTGCTCACCACGGGGGTGGACAGGGTATCTTGTGTCATTGTGCATCGCTGTCCCGCGCTCTGCTGGCAGCTTCCTGGCTGGCAACAACGCTGCCTTTGGACTTGATAAGATTGGTTAGTATTTTGATTGCCTTTATTGCAGTTACATTGTCCTTGACCATTCCTCCTTTTTGGTTTCTTTTGCAGTTTTTTGCCCAAAGGACTTTATGACCACAGTCAAAACCTTGTCCATTTAATCCACTTTTCTGATTTTGTTGGCTTCGAGGCGTTTGTTGAGAATTGTTTAATGCATTGGCCAAAACTTAGGCTTGAATTTAAGCTGTATATTCTGGAGTGCTTAGTTTATTACAGGCCTCAACAATTTTATGAATGGAAGGTTCTGATTGGCAAGGTAGTGCCCGTAAAACATTCTTGCATTCTGAATTGCTGTTTACAACAGCCAATTGTTTAAATTGTCTTTCCTTCACTGGATCATCAGTTTCTTGTTTTCCTGTGGCATCTTTGAGCCTGCCTACAAAGTTCATATAGGGCTCAGCAGGCCCTTGTCGGATCAGGTCTCTGCCATCAGTTAGAAAAGTACAGTGAGCTTCTCCCATATTTTCAAGCCACTTTACTAAATTCTTTGATTTTGCTGAATGCCAGAGTTTCCCAAAATGAATTTTCCCTCCTGTTGTACCAGACTGGCATAACTTCCAATTTGTTTGCTAACTCCCAATCCCCTGTTTTCATTGCTTTTCTTTTTTTTTTTTTTTCCCCAGGCTTCTTTTTCAGATTCTGCCAATGGATGCCTTCCTCCGATGAGGAGGAGGAGGAAGATGAGGATTCGGAAGGATCACCTTTAACTACATACACTGTGGGGACCCTGGGATGCATTCCATTCCCTGGGTTGGGGAGACACAAGAGGCTTCCCTCAGGGGCTGTTGGGACCCCACTGGCTCCTTCCCCTATTCCTATGGCGCACTGAACAAGGATCTCTTCTGGAAAACATCTGCAATAGACCACTCTGAGAATTTGGGTTTTTTTACCCCAGTGTGATGAGTTTGAAATTCTGGTTCTTCCCTCCTTTTACTTGGGAAGAGAGTTGGGTTGAGATGGAACCAACACTCACCCACACGCAACAAGATGCCTCCACCTTAAAAAGTCCTTTCTTCAAGAAAATTTTTGTTTTTCAGAGAGAGAGTTGAAATGTTTTGTACACTGGTTATTTAAACATTTTCCTTATATTTTGCCAAACTTAGTCCTAGCCGATGAACCTTTGGAAGTAATTTGGGAAAAATCAGGAACTAGGAAAAAATTCCATAAATAATTCCATCCTTTGCTTAGTATGATGACGAAATGTGTTCTGACTCTTGATGAACATCTACCTAGGTTGCTATAGCACCACAATACCCAGTGTGGGTGGCAGGAGCCATTTCCCCTTGCACTGAACTGCTTTCTCTCTGTGCTCTGCCGCAGCTCTCCGCTGTCACAGTCTCCTCAGATATAGATAGTCCAGATTTACATATCCCATCAATTGGGATATGTAAATCTGGACTATCTATAGTGCAAACTCTAGTAGAATGAGCCTGAGGTGGATTCTCTGTTGACAACCCCACACTGACTTGACTTTTCGCCCTTCACTTCCTCCTCTGATTCGTCATCGTAGGCCTCATTGTAGGCCTCACACTTGTCCATCTCACCTTGCTTCACGAAACAGGATCAAACAACCCACTAGGCATCCCTTCAGACTGCAACAAAATCCCCTTCCACCCATCCTATTCTGTAAAGACATCCTAGTGTGATAAACAGGGCCAGGAGAGCAGCTCCTTTAAAAGGCCTTTATTAAAGGCAGCTCTGGGTGGGGAACCCAAGGGGTCGCACACAGCACCGCTGCTCCCACTGGATGACGTCTCTCGGCAGAGCTGGGGCTTCCCTCCTCACGAGAGTCCTTAGGAAGGCAATATTGGCTCGTAGCCCAGGGGTATCCTCCAAGCTGCGTCCTATCAAAATTACGGTGACAGGACATGGAATCCAGCTCTGGTCAAGAGTGGGTGAGTTGGTGTGGTTCTGGTGGGTTAAAGTCAAAGTTTATGTAGTACCCACAGCCTCTCATTTGAATTCAGTCTGGGTGCAAGGCGTCCTGGGAGCAGGGGAGCAGGGGAAGTGGTTCCCGATGGGAATGGATACAAATCCTGGGAGAGAGAGAGAGGGGTACAAATGAGGAGTATGACGGGGAGAAATACAAATACAAGGTAAAATAGTAACATCTAACAGTGGCAACTAAAGGCAAGGCTTAGAATTCAATGTTTAACAACAGACTAACACGGGGTACAAATACAGAGTATGATGAGGAGAGATACAAATACAGGGTAAAATGGTAACATCTAACAGCGGGAACTAAAGGCAAGTCCTCGAACTCTAGCATTCAATATTCAACAACAGACCAACGCTTCAAATTAAGACTTCATCAACTTCACTACCATCAACTACCAATTACTACTCTGAAAAGAGCTCTCATCTCCAGGATTTCATTTCTCACAGTATCCCCCCTTTCTTTTTGATCGGGTTTAAGCCCACATCAATTTGTAATTTCTGTTTCTTGGACATAAAACTTTCGTAACTTCTGATACTGGTCATAAACTCTTTTAGCTGTTTTATGTTCTCCTTCTTGACTTTCAATCATCATTATTTTCGTTTTGGCTTGAGCAGCTGTTTCTGAAACCTGTATACTAACCTGGATTTTAGATGATATAATCTTAATTAAACAGGGTAGTAGGCATGGCAAGAATATTAAACTTATTAATGCTGCCACTACTATAAAGATTACTTTCTTTTATCATTTCCCTTTAAAAGACCAAAAATCACCCTACCAAGTGGTGTCCATTAGGGGAGTCCACTCCTGATTTCCCACATATGCTATTTTTCATATTTCTGTTGAGATGTTTCTTATTACCTCAGTTCTATCATCGATTTCCAGGCAGCACTCTGATGAATTAAATTTTCCACATATCCCTCCCTCATCGGCTAATAAGTAATCAACTGCAAGTCGAATTTGGTAGATGACAGTTGTAGTTTGGGCCAATTGGTAATTAATATGGTCAAGGACAAGTGATGTTCTGTTGGAGACTACTTCTAGTACTGCCTGGAGTCCAATGATCCTATTGAGCATGTAAATTGGAGTACGATATCCCCAGGATCCATCCTGGGCCCAAGTTGCAGGTCCATATTTATTAATTATCTCTTCTGGTGTCCAGATTTTTCCCTTCCAGGTTTGTTTCCCCCCCAGGTCAATTATATTCCTCTTTTTCCAGTTAGTCTTTCTCAAATTGCCATAATGGAACCCCTAAACTTGACCCTGATTCCTTTGGCAATAGAAAGAAAGCAGGTTTGATGACACCTATAGTGCAGCTTCCCTTCCAGTCTCCTGGAACAGTAGTATAGGCTGTGCTGCCACAAATCCAAAATAGATGATTGGGGGCTCTCCAAAAGATGTCTCGGGCTTCCCAAAGGTATTCCCAGTATTTAGATATTTGTCTTACTCCCCAGAAGGGGTTTACCCCTTTTTCTGCACATTTGTGCAGCCCATACCCTTCATGATAAACACACCCCTTTTCCTTTCTCCTTCCTTTCTCCCAGTGGACCAGTATTGATTTGGCTCTTGCAGAATCCATCTAGCATTTAAGTCTTCAATCTTTAGATACCTCTTGCATGCCATCTTTCCCACTGGAGTAGTATATCTCTTCCTTGCCCTTATTATGCATTTTTCCCCAATTACTTTAGATTTTAGGTCCCATATGTTCTTTCCTTCTTTGTCCTAAAATTTGAACTTTCTCCTTTATGATGGGCAGTAGGGTCTTCTTTTTCCTCCCACTTCCTATCAATTTATTAGCCCTTGAGGAATGTTCTGTAGGAGAGTAGGTTTGAAACTCTTGGGGGTTTTCTTTGGAGAAAAAAAGATGATTAGAGCTCTTTTGGTGGTGAAACTTTTCAGCAACTTTAAACTTAACTATATACCAACAGCCAACTCTTACAACTCTTCAACTTGTAACCTTGAACAGTTTGAAACAGATGGAGGAACTTATTCTCTATATTAAAAATAATATATGAAATCTTTACATCAAACAGTTAACAAAATGTTCACTCGAATCTCTAATCTAATAATATGATAATACACTCTAAAACAAATGAAGGCTCCAACACGAACTAAAAATTCCACATTCATAAGTTAACAACAATAACAATAAAAAATGTTGACTTGAACAAAAAGTATAACAATTTTAACACATTAGTCTCTTGTACTTTCATCAGTCTTTCTAAACGATCTTTGGTCTCCTTCTAAAGATAACTTTGAGACCGTCCGAGCCCGGGACTGCAACCTACATGGAAGGATCTGCAGCTGGTGCTGTTGGATCCTATGCCTGAAATTCTTTCAGGACTTAATTTCTAATATCCTTTCTCAATTATGTGTCCCAGATAAGTAACTTCTGCTCTCACAAATTGCAATTTATTCTGGGATACTTTTAAACTCTTGGCTCCTGGGAAATTTAAAGGGGTGTATACTTGTTGCCTTGACATTATTCTGTTCTTCTCCAGATACTAGTAAGCCATCTACATATTGTAGAATTTGTACTTCACTCTTAGGGGTGAATTGTTCTAAAAAGCTCTACTAAGGCTTGCCTGAGGGGATCTGGGGACTTGGTAAATCCTTGGGGTAGGCGTGTCCACCTTAATTGTTGTTTCCTCCTCTTCTCTGGATGTTCCCACTCAAACGCAAACCAATCTATACATTCCTCAGCAAGAGGACATGCCTAAAATGCATCTTTTAAACCTATAATTGTAAACCGGGCCTGCTCCCTTGGGATCTGACTTAAGAGGATGTAGGGATTTAGGACCACTGGATGCTTGGGTATAGTTCTCTTATTTATTTCCCTTAAGTCTTGGACCAATCGGTATTTTCTGTCTGCCTTCTTGATTGCTGAAACAGGGGTGTTGTGGGGAGACATACATGGCTCTAGGATACCTTCTTCTAATAGCTGCTCAATCACAGGGGTCAGCCCCTTTTTTTTTTTTTTTCCCCTCAATAGACATTGGATATTGCTTTATCCGAACGGGAGGAATTCCTTTTTGCATTTCAGTCCTTATTGGTGGGATGTCTAGATAGCCCCTCCTTCCTTCTCCTGCCCAAACTTCTGGGTTTATCTGCTCTGTATCTCCCGATGTCAATTTCATGATCTGGACTATCATTCTCCTATCCTTTGGGATAATTCCCACTCCTAACTGGACCTGTAGGTTCCTTCCTACTAAATTACTTTCTAGATTAGGTAAACAGATAAAATCAGCCACACGCTGCCTTCCGTTTCCTTTAATTTCTACATTTTCAACTATAGAGGCTCTAAATGGTTTTCTCTCCACTCCCATCACTTCACAGACTTTTCTCCCAGTTGTCACTCCTGCAGGTAATTCCTTTATACTTGATCTGTCTGCTCTGGTATCAACTGACAATTCAAATTCTTCACTTTGGGGACCTACCTCAACACATCCATGGATCTCTTGTCCCATACCACAGCCACTCCCCCTGCAGGTTTAACTTAGGCCAGACTTCCATACAATAGTGAATAATTTTTATTTTGTCTAAGTCTTTTGTGGCCTCCTGAGTGTCCCATTGATTGAGTATCTGTCCAAGAGGACTATCAGGGGGAACATTCTTCTCTTTTTTCTCATCTTCCCTTCCAAATCTTCTTCTTTTACTCAAACAGTTTCCCATACTGACTCTAATTTGGTTCTTAACTGAAATCTTAAGGTGCCCCTACCCGAACGAAAACTACTGATGGGCAAAACAACACTTAATATTCTTTTACTGCTCAAGCATTCATTCACTTTCACACTGGTAAGAATGGGGAATTTACTCACACACTTGGGAAAAGGAGAGAGAACTCACCTACACTCACGGGCTCAACTCTCTCACTTCCCTGGGGTTGGGTCCCAACGGGGCTCCCTCTGGCACCTCCCTCACACCCCTAGAGTACGTAGGCCCGGGGTTAGGTCCCAGTGGGGCTCCCTCTGGCCCCTCCCTTGCACCCCTCCTAACAAGGGGAGGGGGGTCATCCTACCCCTTTTGGAGGCACCTCAACCACCAATTCCACTCACTTCCCCCTGTTCCCGGCCAGCCCCCTCACGGGAGTCAGGAAACGCGGTACTAGGGGGTCCTCACTCATTTTGGGGGTCCGAGCTGCTGGCCCCCTCGCGGGAGTCAGGAAACGCGGTACTAGGGGGTCCTCACTCGTTTTGGGGGTCCGAGCTGCCGGCCCCTGTCTCACTCACTCCCCACTCGCCTCCAGCTCCCGCCACCGGCTCTTACCAGGTTCTGGTGCTCCTCTGCGTCGCTAGTCCCAGGCTGTCTTCCAAGGGCCGGCGTAGCCAGCTGTTCCCTGGAGGCCCAATAGGGCAGGCGGCCATCTCATCCTCGGTCCTCTTCGGGTTTGGCTATACCGGATGTGATAAACAGGGCCAGGAGAGCAGCTCCTTTAAAAGGCCTTTATTAAAGACAGCTCTGGGTGGGGAATCCAAGGGGTCGCGCACACAGCGCTGCTGCTCCCACAGGACAATGCTGAGGAGGAGGAACTGGGGCTTCCGTCCTCACCAGAGTCCTTAGGAGGGCAATACTGGCTCGTAGCCCAGGGGTATCCTCCAAGCTGGGTCCTATCAAAATTACGGTGAGAGGACATGGAATCTGGCTCTGGTCAAGAGTGGGTGATTTAGTGTGGTTCTGGTGGGTTAAAGTCAAAGTTCATGTGCTGGTTTGTTGTTTTGAGAGGGTTCACATGGTTCTCACAGCCTCTCGTTTGAATTCAGTCTGGGTGCAAGGCCTGGGAGCAGGGGAGCAGGGGAAGTGGTTCCCGACAGAAGGGAATGGATACAAATCCAGGGTGAGATGGAAAGGGGTACAAATGCAGAGTATGACGGGGAGAGATACAAATACAAGGTAAAACAGTAACATCTAACAGCGGCAACTAAAGGCAAGGCTTAGAATTCTAACATTCAATGTTTAACAACAGACCAACACTTCAAATTAAGACTTTATCAACTTCACTAACATCACCTAGCAATTACTACTCTGAAAAGAGCTCTCATCTCCAGGATTTCATTTCTCACACTAGGATTTGCACTAATACTTTCCCTACTCATCTCCCCCTAGATGATAACGGGGAGCGTGACAGGGCCCCCCTTTTCCGAGCTCTGCAAACTCCCAGCTACCAGTGGAGGTTTGGTGCAGAAACAAAAAGGCAGCAGCACGGGCCTGGGTTGGAATTGGGGTTACTTTATTGGATGGTCAAAATCCCCGAGTCCAGGGTCCCAGGCCTCAAACTGGGGGCAAACACCAGTTTATAAACTGGGAGAGATCTCAGGGGAGGATACAATCTCTGGCTAATCAGGAGAGCTGGGGGAAACACAAGGCAGGGAATACAATGTGTAAACTAATGAAGGTTTCAAGGGAGGGGAACAGCTTGGGATAGGAGGGGTTAACAACTGGATAGGGGGTTGGGGGTTTAAAACTTGGCAGGGAAGTAGCTGAGTAACAAACAGATAAACCAAAGCAAGACAAACCAAACCTCGCACGCCAGCACCAGCACCAAATCCAGCACCAGCAACACAAACACAACCCCACTGCAAAAGGTGAAAAAGTCCTTGCCATGAACATTTTGGGGATAGTGAAATAGTTCAGTGTAAAAAACAGATGCGGTTTCATAAGCTGGAATGATTACAAAAAAGATGTGTTTCTGCAACAGACTGCTTAAAAAATAATAACCCCAGGAAACACCTTCACAGTCTGGGAGATGGAGAAATATAATACTAGGAATAAAAGGCCCCCACACAGTTGATGTAACAGGACCAGACAGAGTTCCAAAGCAAGGTAGTGAACATGCACTAAACGGCAAACCTGCAAAACATTATCCACGTCACAGAAGTCCTCCACACACCTACCAAAGAAACAGAACCAAAACCCAACAGCCATCAAGTCCCAGCAACAGCCTAAAAACAAAAAGAGCACAGAACACAAACAAGATGTCCAGCATCTAAAAGTCCACCTCCATAGTGACAGAACCTTCCCATTGTATAAGTCCCACTTCTTCTAATACCCTTCCTCAATTCCTGTGGCCTCCCTGCCTCCCTCCCACTGTTCCCTCTTCCTTTCCATTGTCCTATTACCCTTTTCCTATGTTCCCACAAATTCCTACCTCCCTTTCCCCTCTCTCATGGTCTCTCTCCACTAATCCCTTTCCCCAGAGCTCCTTCTCAGTACCAGAGGGGTGGTGATTGGGAGGAAAAGAAAATAGTTTCCCCAAATTAACCATGTTTTTCTTAAAAGTTGATGATTTCTATTTGGGGTTTCCAACAGGCACACCCCCCCTACACTACCTTGTACAGAGTCTATCACAGCTGACTACTCTGCCACAGGTGACAGAGAACCAGCCCCTGCTGAAGAAACCTTCTCCTGACTCAGTTTCCTGATAAACTGTAGTGAGAAAACCCCGCATCCCTCCCGCCAGCTCTAAGACACTCCAGAAAATCTGTTTGGACATTGGAGACTCAGGAGTGCTTGCGTTTTGAAAATTGTCTTATGGGCACTTTTGATTGTTGTTGTCATTGTGTGTTGATTCAGTTGATCTTTCAGAGAAGCTTTCTTAATAATATTGAAAGGAAGAGTTGGGGGGACCCTGGGAGGCATTCCCTGGGTTGGGGAAACATGAGAGGCTTCCCTCCGGGGCTGTTGGGACCCCATTGGCTCCTTTCCCTGTTCCTACATCCCTGAGCCACTCCCTCCCAATTCCCTGACTGGCCCTCATCTTTGTATTGCCCCGAGACCACAGGTCAGGCCCTGCCTTTGGGAAGAGAGAAACCTGAGGGGTTCCCACGAGTGTGCTTTGGACCCTGAGCATCTTACTGGCCTGCTGAATTAAACATCTGTGGTTACCATGCAAAGGCCTTTTTGCTTCCCGGACTTTACAAGCAGCAATTACAGCTGCAACAATACACCCTCTTGTACCCGTGGTCTTGCCTCAGGCCATGTCTTGAGGCAGGCCAAGGTGATGCAGGCACTGCCATTTTGTGGGTGTGCACTTCCAGAACCCAGGTGGTTGGCGTTCCAGCCTCTGGAAAAGGGAAGTGGGTTTTAGACAAGTTTCTGGTACAGGCAGGAGGGGGAGTTTTCTTGGAGCGCTGGGTGTCCTGAGATGGAGTGGGCAGGACAGTAGGTGGGGCTTTGGATGGGGTTTCCTAACGACTCAGGGCATTGACTGAAGGTATTAAAATGATCTTCAAGATGGCCTCTCAGGTTTTTGGTTGTTAATTGCTGCCCCGAGATGTGCGAAAGGCCCACGCGTCCAAAGAAAGAGTCAGAGCTCTTCAGTTTTCGGTCTTGTTTATTAATTCTTATCTATAAAATTTTCTTTCTGCCCAGCCGAGATCTGCTCAGCAGGGCAACCAAAGGCACCCTGACCACCCCTGAGGCAGTGTTGTCTTTTTATACTACAAACTACGTGTAACATATTTACAATTATTTTCCAATACCTATCACCTGTGTTACACAGTGCACCTCTATTCTAAACCAATCCCAAAGTGCCAACATCACAGCAGAAAACGGAGACCAAGAAGAAGAAGAAGGAAGGCTAGACACGCCCAAGTTCCTCCATCTTGTCCCCATAACGCCCATACCAAAAATCCTACAATCTACATTTTCACCCTGTGATAATTTTATTATTATACTATTCAAACTTCTGTGACTTTCAGGTCATACAAAGCTGGTAATTTGTTCCACGGGTCATAATCAAACCCGCAGGTGCTCTGGGCTGTTTGCCAGGGTCTCCGAGCCCCCCGGCGGGGTCCTTGGTAACTCTGGACACCCGGAGGGATGCACTGAGTCATTTTTAATGTAGCGGTTGGTGGTATTATGGAGGTGCACGGCTTCCTATCAGTAATGTCAGAAGGATAAGGGAAACACGAGGGAACTGGTGGGACGGTGCGGGGGAGATCTGCGATGGTCTGTGCAGTACTCTCTCAGACCCCAGGTGAGGGACAGGTGATGGCAGACACGGCAGCAGGATCACCAGCTAAGGCACCTCACTCCCCAGGCCAGCCATGGGCACAAGCTTTTGCCATCTTGGCCCCGTATCTGTCCTCAGAGTACACGGAAGGAAAAAGCTTGAAGAGGAAGGGTTTGTTGGTGTCCCTGGGCTGATGTGAATTAGGCTTTTGTTGCTCTGTGCCTGCGGAGGTCTCTGTGAACGTGCCAGTGAAAGGGCAGTGGCCAATACTCTGGAGAGATGCACCATAGCTCCAGGATCCAGGCACTCTTCACAGCTCAAGGTAAGGAAAGAGGTTTCCCCAACGCTGCTCAGCAGCACAACGTTAATTTGTCCCAGTTCTGTCTTCCCCATTGGCCTGCTGGCCTTCCCTATCCCTTTTATATGTTTTATCCTTATATGTTCATGTTCTAGGATCTCCCTTCCGTGTCTTCCCACTGGTTTATGTCCCTGCCTATCCACCCTGGGATTCCCTATTGGTCTCTTCCCTGTGTACCATTCCTGAGCCCTCAAACTACTGGATCTCTGATGCTCTCTTCCATGCCCTCTTTCACGGTATTTATAGCCTGTGATGTGAACACCAGGTGAATCTCCAGCTGGCTCCTTCCTGGACTGTGCCGAGATTGGCCATCCCTGACCTGGGTCGGTCCAGGTGGTGGTAGAGCAGGGCTGCTTAATACCACAGCAGCAAGGCTGTTCTCCACAGCACTGGCTGTTTCCACACTGAAGATCAGGACAAAGAACAGGGCAGGACCTTTCTTATGGCTCCCCAGGAAAAAGTTTATTCCTGGAAAGGATCAGGGACGAAAGGCACTGAACAAAGCTGCACTTCAACTTATGTACTGGGGAGGTCTTAGGGGTGGGTACAATCTTTGACCAATTGCAAGGCACCTGGGAGGAGAGCAAGGCAGGGATTACAATTGTCTAGGCCAATAGGGAATAGCAAAGGAGAACAGTTTGAGGAAACCAATGGGGTCTCAGGGGATACACAAATGACAAGGTAAGTTCTGGAAGCAAAGGTGGGGTCATCCTGACAGACACGGGAGAAGGGCAGGGTTACAATGATGGACATAGAAAGAGCTGGAACAGAGGGCAGGTCTTTGGGAAGACGGACAAGGGAGGTGGGAGGATATTACTCAGGGACAAACCACCTGCATAGGGGCAACAGAACAAACCATTACAAATTTGTAAGGAAAAAATACACCACCACAACCCTGGACCCTCCTCTGTCTTTGTCTCTGGCCCCTAGACCCCTTCAGTGTCAAACCCTAATAGACACTCATTGGAATTCCATGCCTGGACCCTCCTGTGTCTTCACTTTTGAGCTGCTTTGTCAGTGTGTGTGCCTGTGTGTGCTGATGCTCTCGGGGAAAGTTGCATCCACCACCACCATGGACCACAACACGTGTCAAGTAACTTCTCTCTCATTTCTTTTTACTTTTGGTCTCTCTTTATCATGTCAAATGTCATTTTGAAGATTAGAATAAATTTCTGCATGAAGTCTCAATTTGCTGCTGAATTAGAAAGCTTTTTCCCTACCAAGTCCCAAAAGTCCAGTGAATTTATCTTGGGCTCAGCAATATCCACAAAATTTCTATGGATACACTGAATTAATTCTTTAAGAAGTTCTTCTCAATTTTTTTGCCCCATTTTGCCCATTTTAACTTAAAATTTTGGTAAATGTCTTGATCTCTGCTGCAGTTGACATCCTCACACCCATTTTAAAAACTTTATTTAGAACGCCAATTGAGAGGAAATTAATGGGATGGATGTCCTTCCTTCTCTTATCTTCTCCTCAAAGGTAGGTGATAAGGCAGCGTCCTCCTTGCTCCTTATCTGCCGAAGTTCTCCCAGCCCTGTTGCCAGCACACATGAGAAGGGCAAGGTCCTACGACCCACTCCTAGAGGCAGGGCGGGTTCCTGACAGGCTTCCTGAATGTCAGGGGTCATCCCTGTTCGGGTGCCAGATGTTGCAATCCAATCCAGCCCCAGATAGCTTTGGACCAGCAGCAACTATGCCAGGAATCCGATTAGGCAGCTTTGGGGAGAGAGACACATGTCCAGACTAGTGGCGCAGGAACTGAGCACCAATAACTGGAAAATAAGAAACTGGAAGGCGAACAAACTACATGGGAGCACACCAGAAGAAACTAGCGGAAGCCTGGGGTCTAGGGTAAGGCAGAGGTACATATAGGTTAGGGTCAAGGCGGGATCTGAGGGCGAGGTCCAACAGGAAAAGATATGAAAAACAACAAAAGATATGAAAACAGGGGTACACTGACCAATCAAGGGTAATGAGGTAACTGGGAACAAATCAAACTAGGAAAAGCAGAGAACTTTCTAGCACAAATTTGCTGACTTATCAGCACCACAAAACCAACACACATGTGCCTAAACACCCTTGAACAAAGGGCATGAGTCAGCACTCCAAAAGCCCCAGCACTGACCCAAACGCCCCTGACAGGCACGGGAGGTTTCTCCCCTGCTGTTGGTTTGGCTGTGGAACGTCCAGCTCTACTTAGCAATTGGTTTTGCTGTGTTTAACATAATTGTGTCAATATTGTTTCAAAAAGAGCAGCCTGGACTTGTACTTGGATGGTGCAGTAAAAAGTTCCAGTTAAGGTCACTATATCTGACTGCAATGGTTACTGTAATCAGTTGAAATAAATAATTTATAACTAAAGGTGGCATAGAGAGCAGTAATGGACAAATGCATCCTTACAAATAGAGTCTGTAAATCTGCTTGTAGATAAGGCCAGACACTTGGATATAAGGAAACAATGAGAGAACCCATTACATTTGCAAACTTTATTAGCTGGATATAGACTGCTGCTCAGTTAAGGTTGTGCTAAAGTGCTGACCTTTGGGAAGAGGAACTAAGACTTACAGTTTATGAGTATCAAGTTTTGCACCAGGGTAGAATTAAAATTTCATGGAGGGGGGTCTGTCCTAAGAATGGGTATGTAGTAGATGGATTGGGAAGTCTGTACCTTCCAAATACCACAACCAGTGGAGGAAAAAATAGGGTGTAATGTTGCAAGGAAATTAAGGTAATAGAGGCATTTCTATTGATTTAATAACCTGACCATAACAAGAGTTTGCCAGCCTTGGTCCTATGGGACAGGGTGGTATCCATGCTGAGTGACACCTGTATGATCTTGCAGACATAAACCACCCTGCCTGCCCCAGGCTGCTGCTGGCACAGTTGGCAGCAGCACAGCACCCACAGGGAGCGTCCTGGTCCGTGCTGCTTCCTTGGTCTCCTCATGATCCGGGCACGGTGGGATCGAGGGCCACCTCCAGGGGCTGGAGGGCTGTGACCCAAAGAAACAGAGCCCGGATCAGCCCCCGTGTCTGCAGAGCTGCCCGCAGCCCTCGCTCCGCACTCGGCTGCAGATCGGAGCCGGCTTCTCCTCAGCCCGGCCCCTCGGTTCGGTGCGGCCATCCCCAGGCACGGAGCTCCGTCAGCTCCCGCAGCTCCGCCAGCAGCTCCGCCAGCCCTGCCCGCAGCCGCCCCAGTCCTGCCCGCAGCTGCCCCAGTCCTGCCCGCAGCAGCAGCAGCAGCGTTAGCAGCGCTAGCCCGGGCGCGGCGCTGGCCAAGGTGCCCGCCGAGCCCGGCTGTGAGGGCAGGAGGGGCGGGAGGGGCCCGAGGCCCTGCCCGGGGCGTCCCCTGGGCTTGGGGGACGGAGCCCGGCTGCCCAAGAGGGACCCCGGGAACGGCCTCACCAGCGAACCCGAGCCTCTCGCACGGGCCCGGGGGTCCTGCTGATAGTGGGGACCTGGGAAAATGTTAAAATGGACTCTGAAATGTTAGGCTTTTACCCGCCTAAGCAGTATGATAAATGATATAATTGTTAGATGTGATGATTGTTTAGTAACTAAATATAATTATTGTATAATCATAAGAAGAATCATGAGAAACTATGTTAGAAATTTAAGGGGGAACCATGAGAAGCCATGCTTGACTGACATCTATGTATACAATAGAACAATATAAGTTTAATAATTAACATATAATTAACATAAAAGTTATATAACGATAGACTATAAAAACATGTTCATCTCGAATGTATGGTCGGAGTCAGATTTGAGTTGAATACTCCTGACACCCAGAGCTCTTAATAAAAGCACCGACAGATGATCATTTTCGTGGTTATATGTTTCCGAACGCTAACACTGCAGGTACCCGAGGCTCTGTTCAGCCCGGCTCCCGTCCCTCGGCAGCCCAGAGAGCTCAGGGGCACGGGCCCGTCCCAGAGCCCGCAGCCGGCCAGGGCGGGCCCTGCGGCCGGAGCTCCCCTGCCCCCGCTGGCCAGAGGCCTCCCCCGGCTCGGTGGGACAGGGCAGAGGGGCTCCGGACAGGGCAGAGGGGCTCCGGACAGGGCAGAGGGGCTCCGGACCCTTCGGGGGTTGTGCTGTCGAGGGCAGGACCGAGGGCGCGGCTCTGCGCTGCAGCAGAGCCGGAGGGAAGGGGCAGCCCCGGCCCAGCCTGGCCCTGGGGCTCATCCCCGCCGATCCCCCGCGGGATCCCTCCTGGAGCTCCGGCTCCTTCCACCCGAGGAGCTCTGCAGCAGCCGGGAGCGCTTCCCCGGAGACCTGCGGCACAGTAGAAGGTGGGAGGCGGCAACAGAGCCCAGGGAAGGAGAGCTCGGGGCTGTGCTCTGGGGTGATCCCGCCCTTACGGATCCGGCTGGGATGTGCTCCCACCCAAGTGTCTGGGGCACTCTTGGGGACAGGGACTGAGGATCAAAGCCGTGACC
Organism: Agelaius tricolor; assembly: GCF_023055355.1. Taxonomy (NCBI): domain Eukaryota; kingdom Metazoa; phylum Chordata; class Aves; order Passeriformes; family Icteridae; genus Agelaius; species Agelaius tricolor. The sequence continues at coordinate 809,929 of NW_027269304.1, forward strand.
TCCCACACCGGTGGGGACAGCTGGGAAGCCTCGGAGACACCGGCGTTCAGCCTCTGCGGCCGGGGCTGCTGCCAGGCCCTGCTGGAGCAGGCAGGGCAGGTGCTGGAAATGGCCGTGCCGGCTTCTCTGGCCCTGCTCGATCTGCAGGGACCCTTCCCTCGGGCTGGGCTGTGCTTTCACAAAAATACAAGCATCTCCAGGGCTTTCTGCAACTCTCATTTAGTCTCTGGCATTTAAACATGTTTTGGGATGGAAAGATGTGCTGGTTTGAAAGTGAGCCAGCAGGAGAAATGAACCTCACTGTGCTACTTTAAGAATGATTTCAGGTCAGAGTTACAATTTGCTGGAGAGATTACTATAAATGCAATGATACAGAGAAAACTGGCTTAGACCCACAAAGTCAGACTACAGCCTGGCATGCTGTTGGTCAGTGCGATGGTCGCAGTCCTAGTTCAAGTGATGGTGGCATTCTTGTTCAAAGTGGTGGTCCTGTGGAAGGTCAATATCCCTTGAGGGAGTGGTGGTGTTCTCCCAAGTCCAAAAATTATATATGGTTAGGTTTGTGTGGGAATGCTCAGTACCTCCCCCAGGGCAGTGAGAGTTTCGCATTGGAATGACAAAATACTGTGAGTCATGGGATATTTTGGGAATCCTTGGTCTAAGTCACTGCAGCTGCCCATTCTGCAGGTGCTGTTGCCTGGAATCAGAAACAATACTGAAATAGTAATATAAAAAGCAATTTTTAAATGAAAGCTTTCAAGGTGGACAGAATACAGGAATGCACATGTGTAGTATAGGATTTCTACAATTTTAAAATAATTAGTGCATGTAGCTCGTACACCCTCAGCAGCAACCCACCCTTGGGTCTGTATCCATTTTTTAAGAGTATTTTGAACCTTCAGAGTCTTTCCAGTTTATACATAGAGATTTTTTTCTTTGCTTTTCTGGGTTTTAAACTGGATTGTAACACCCTTGCCGTGGTCTGATTGTCCGAGGGGTTTTTGGAGAGCAGCAGGAGCAGCCCAGAGCCTGGTGTCAGAGGCTCTCCTGACCCCAGCAGTGCCTGGAGGAATCTCCCCAGAGACACAGCCCTTGGATGCCCGGCAGCAGAGCCTTTCTCTGTGCATGTGCTGTTACTGTGCAGCCCCTCTGCTGCTTTTCCACTCGACGTTAAGTTAAATCACACTTATAGCGCACACTTCAGAAATAAAACTACACAGTGTTGAGGCGTTCGTATTTCAAAATTAAGTCAGTCCCTCATGTGGAGCAACTGAGAGAGGACAAAGTCCTCAAAGCAAAAAAAAAAACCCAAAAAACAAAAAAAACAAAAAACAAAACCCAAACTATTTGTGGTGATGAGTCAGTTGAGCCAGATTCACCTCACTCCCTGCAGAAAAGAGCAAACTCAGCCATTGTTAAAAAAAAAAAAAAAAAATCACAGCTTTTTATACCCTTTCCAGCCAGAGGCGGTCCCTGTCCCCATTCCCATTGGATGTACTCAGGAACTTCCCCCCTCTTCCCACCTCCTACCCTTCTGTCCCCTCCCCTCTCACCCTTTTTTGGGCATGTTTTCCACTCTCCTCTCCTAGATCCCAGCAGCACTTAACGAGTGCGATGAGCAGATCAAGCAAACCACGTCTAAACCACAGGTAACGACAATTACAAAACAGAATTAACAGAATTAATTAAAATAACTTTTCCTTCTTTGACTCCATAATCTTTTTAGGCTGAAGCAAATTGTTATTTGTTATTTGTCCTTCCCACTCACAACCACCAACACCTTTCAGGCCTCTGTACCTGGCAGAGGTACCTTTCTACCTTTCTACTGCAGTTCTTGGACCATCAGCTAAAATACTCCCAAAATATCTGAATTAAATTGGTGCATGTATATACAAGTATAGCTATATACTTATACAAAACGAAAAAAAAATCCAAAAAAAAAATGGATGTGACTACCTGTCCTGAAAAAAACCCCCAACCCTAAAAATGTCTGTTTTCACCACAAGGGGTGTCTCTGGAACTGTAAAGTAATAGCAAAGTGCTACAGTTCTGATCTAAAGAAGGACCAAAGGGAGGAACATGAGATTTCAATGGTTTTTCCAGTCCTTTTTATATTTCTCTTGTACATTGCTATTATTTTACCATCCAAGCTATCCACCAGTCTCCTTAATTTCCTTATTACCCAGTTAAAGGGAACAGTTCAATTTTTTATGCTTTCTAATGTATATTTTTTAAATTTTCTCTATTTGGAAGAGAGGCTGTACTTTTACTGGAGATCTGCTAAACACCATATTGTGTACTCCTTACAATTCAGAGCATTCAGAATTAGATTGTCATTTTACTGTATTTTCATTCAGATTCTCCCTGTTGCATAAGAAAATAAATCTTTCTGGTTTTTATGTTTTCCATTTCCCAAGATTCCAGGTGCAGCTTCTTACTCTAAATACTCTAAATGCTAGCTCATACCATGAAATTTCAGGGATGTTTTTTATGGAAACATGGAATTATTATTTAGCAATTCTGTAGTTGAAAAATATTGTTACCTTCAAGGAAGTTCTATTTGATTGTAAGAATTAGTATCCTTGTCTTGCTGTATTTTAATTGACAGTCACCTTTCAAATGCAGTGTGGTCATAAACATATTTTGTCTGTATTGCTCCATGTTTCATCAGAAACTGAATTTGCAGCATTAATAAAAAGAGTGGGTTTTGATTCACTCTATTTATGATCTATTTATGTCACATTCTGTGCATATAGCCTCATAAATAGTCTTTTATTGTTGCTCAGCCCAAAGGCAATTGGGTTCTTGATACTCTGAGGTGGTAAAGGAGTGGAAGCATCAAACTAGTAGTAAAATCAGCATCAAACTAGTAGTAAAATCAGGACTTAAATGGGTTCTCAGATCCAAAAGATTGATCTTCTTTGGCCTTTGACCCATGCAAGAAAAAACCTATTTATGTCAGGCTAACCTAATGCAGTTTAGTGCAAAGCAGATACTAAACTAAAAATGAAAAATGATCTCTCAGATATTTTTTAAAATTCCTTTTAGTTCAAGCTAAATGGGGTTGATGGATTTATGATTATTTTTCAGTAATACCTTCAGTAACATCCCTTTCAAACACTGAAGAAGCAAAGCTCAGAACTGGTAGAGAACAGGACTAATTGATCTAAACCAAATCCTATTTTATCAAAGTCTTGGGACAGAAAAAAAAAAAAAAAAGAGAAAATTATTCTACATCTAGCCCACATTGCAAAAACCTGATCCAGGTTAAGAGCAGATAAGCATCATTTACCTGTCAGTTCAGTTTTCTGGACTACCAACTGTGCAAGTGTAATTTTAGTAGTCATAAAATAAGATTGGATAACTTCTGTGTTTTGTCTTCATAGGCAAGACACACAACTAATATCTGAAGTACCTTTTGAAAACATAGAGCATTGTGCATAGAGCATCCCAGTTCTATGTAACTTTCATTAAAAGTTGAAAGTCTAAAACTGAAACTCTGAAAAGAAAATGTAATTCTTAGTTTCAAAGTCATACTTTATTTCTGATTCACACATATTAATTATTCAATTGTCTTTGCACCTTTAAAATGCAGAACGTGTTGTATAATGAAACAAAATGTATTTGCTTCATTAGTTTAACTGGTTAAATTCCTTTTTCTTCCAAGAAAATGCTGGAAAAAAATTGGTTATTGAATCTAGAAAAGAGAAAGCTGTAGAAGGAATAGTATTGAAGAGTGCTGACTAGATTTAAACCATAAGAAGAGAGAAGGGTAATTTTTTTCCCAATTTCCCATTGAAAAATAATGCAAGGTGTAAGTTCAAGAAGCAAAACACAAGCCAAGTGTAGGGAGAAGAAAAATCTTAGATTACTTGTTGGCATGAAGATTTAGCAGAGAAAATACAATATTTTCCAGAGTTTGTAGCTCAGGAAACTTGAGGTTTTTCAAGAGCTTAGCCACGTGTCAACACTGCCTCAAACAGTTGAATGAACACTTCTGTTTTTCCACGTTTCGGTTAAGGAAAGTGGTGACAGCAATGCAAGACCAGGTGAAAGGGAAGTTTTGTGGGGAGCTGGGCTATCTCAGTGTAAACTTCATGGGTGCACAGCAGGTCTTATTTCCACATAGATGAAATAATTTAGCTCGGCCGTGACGGGGTTCTCCAGGACGGAATTGCAGTGCCTTGTCCTGTAACGACTGAGAAGGCTCCGTGCAGCACCTGCTCCTCCCCTTCCTTCCTGGCAGCAAAACTTGCCTTTGGAAAACACCTGCGGGACACAGGCAGGCTCACTGGATGGTGTGGGCAGGGAATGCAAATGGTGTTTCTGCCCAAAGTGTGCTTTCAAGGTGTTTGGCACAGATTTCTGGTCCGGTTTTTGGCAGCGCCGCCCCGGAATGGGACATAACGCTCGGAGCGTTTGGGTTGGAAACAGCCAGGGAAATTCTGTTTATAAATAATTGGGCAGACCTGTTTGAGTGTTTTGGTTTAAAGGGCCCCAGATTTATCCAAGGCATGGAAAGGCAGGAATGGCTGCTGGCCTCATTTTACTCTCAAAAGCTAGGGGCAGATGATAGGGCTGTTTCAGCTTTTATCACATGTCATGACTGAGTGGAGATGACACATAATCAATGGTGATTTTTAGATTAATGAGCTGTATTGTTTTACCTTTATACACAGAGATTAACAATTAATCTTATTAATAAAATGTTCTGGAAGATAATGCAGTTTAGGAAGCACATCCTCAGGTTTTTCATCAAGAAAATTATGATTATCTGTTTGTTTTCTGCTTTGTTTTGTAATTATGCTCAGTAACACTGACAATTCCTGAAAATACCATTGCTTATTGGTGTGAAAAAGTATAATATCTTCAATTCAATTAAGAATTTGGCTACCAATATGTATCAGCCATGGAAATGTTTGTCTTCTGCTTGTAACTACATAACTTTTCTCTCTTCATAAATTCCCGGTGTGTCACTACTGTATTATAGGATACTGGTGGTCGCATAACAGTTTTTTTGGTTTTTTTTCTATTTTTGCTATACTTTAAAATGGCAGGGGTGAGGAAAAAATCATGGACAGCTGAGACTTGCTCAGGAAAGACCTCAAAAGCAATGGTTTCCAAAGGGGCTTAAATGTCACATTACATTGTTCACCTCCTGAAGCAAAGACATTCCAAATCATCCACACTCTTTTAAAAAACATTTCTGCTAAATGTTGTACCTTATGTGGGTGTCACCCATCACTGAGGGGACACAGTGATTCCTGGCATAGTGGTGACTGTGAGATCACAGTGACAATTAAATCCTTGTTCCCTTTAGCAGGATATAATAATTACTATAGCATGTAATTATTGTTATTAAAATGGTACAGGACCTCTGCAAGCAAGGGTAATGTGAAGCTGAGACTATTTTATCACATAAGTTTTTCCTCGTACCAGGTTGAACACCTCATGAGAGCACAACTGATTTTTGCTTTCTGCTTGTTTCCTTCCTTCACCTTGTAAACTGAATAATTCAGGTTTGGAAAGGCAGGGTTTCCCTGCTGCTCCTGGGAAGGAAGCATCTTCCCATCTTTTTCCACTTTTGTAGAACTTCCTCTGACTAACCAACTGGATGTGTTGGGTTTTCAGGTCTATGGGAAGGTTAAAGATCAGCAAGGAAGTCTAAGAAGGGTCAAGATTTTGCAGGCAGTTGGAGGATGGAAAACAGGTGATATAACCAGAATATTAAGGTTTGGTTTGGTTTTTTTCCTCTTCCCTATTAATCTATCTAGAAACAAGTTTGGAGCTGACTTTAATCTGAGTTTGCTTAAAATACATATATCTTTCTATTGACAGAGAGCAGCCTTGAAAAACTCTCAACAGGAACAGGAGGAGAAGGTTCAGAGTAAAACCTACTGAAGTATATTCTCCATTGTCTTTGCATGATCTTCATTCCTATGGATTTGAGGCTACCAGATCCAGATTAATTACCATGAAGGAAAGAGAGAACCATCACACAAGCTGGCTTGATTGCTGTTGATGTCTGAAACAAGGAGGTTTCCTTCAAGAGAGGAGGGTGCTTTCCAATGTATGACCTATGGGAATCCAAAAATCCCCTTGTCCTGGCTCTCATTTATTCTCATTTTAACATTTCTCAGTGTTGCACACCATATTTTATTCATTTTGGCTAGATGTGATGATGGGCTTGGAGAGCATTGTTTATTTTAATTAGGTCTTAGCACGGCTCATCCACATCAGTAGGCTGCAAAATTAAAAATGTTTGTTTTGTTTGTTTTCTGTGAGCTTGGAGCAACCTAATTAAAAACTGTAAAATGCTCAGATTCGTAGGACAGAGTGGAAAGACTTTGTTTCTTTAATTTCATTTACTATGTGATTCGTTATCTAAATCTAACCAAATAAGATTTCTCAGGGCCGTGCTGTATTTTTAACTATTCATAAAAATTGCCAAATGCTGACACTCTGTTGTCTGCTTGCTCCTTGCTGTCTCTGCATGGGGCTGGGAATGGCTTTGCAATGCCAAGTCTTGTGCAGGTATGTCAGGAAGGAAGTTTGCAGAGTGGCATTCAGGTGTCTCATTTGAAGCTGAAAATAATGTCATGGAAGTTTTGTCAGTATATGGTTGATTTCTTGAGTTTTTCACTCATATGTGCACCTTGGTAGGAATAGTGTGTATAATATGTATTTTTTTCAAAAAAAATTCCTGGTTTCTTGCTCAAATATTGGCTGTCACAATAGACTTCTATGTGCAATCTAGAATAAACTTACTTAGTTTCTTTCTCTTCTCCAAAATCTCTCTGCTGAAGTGGGCTGTATTGATTTAATTTTTCTTTAAATCTACTCTACTTTACAATTTTTTTGTTTGTTTTCAAACTAAAAGTATTCTGACCTGCATACCCTCCTTTCACTTGCCTTTGTGTTTGGCTTTTTTTTCAAAAATATTGTATTTTTGGGGAATATTGTAATTGAAGGTTAATTACCTTTCATCCAGTTCTTCACCCAGTGCACCATTTACCTGCTCATCCCACTTACATTTCTGGCAAGAAGTGAGGACAACATTTTGTGGCTCTGTAACTCATGAAGAACGCACATCTTCAGCAATATTTGCTATATTGGTGTTTGCCAGCAATCACCTTTCCTGCATTCAAGATATAAGTACTTTTGAGAAAAAAAAAGAATGTTCAAAGTACAGTGATTTCTTCCTCATCACTCTAAGAATAATTAATCTTCCAGCTTTTATTTTGACTCAGGAAGTGCATTATATTCTATAGCATTACACTCTTTGTCAGGTCCTTATTCTCTATCTCATAGCTGGTTTTAAAAATGCCTTAATATGGAATTAATATGGGTAAAGTCATCACAGAGCTCTACAAGACAGGCTCTAAACCAGGGATGCCTTTTTTTTATTGTATTTCCAAGAGCATTTCTTCCCTTCCCCCCCTGCTCTGGTAGCCTAGCATATGGGATCACAAATACAGCAAGTGAAAAAAGTGGCTGAAACTGATGGGACCTATGGCACCACTTCCATCGGCCACAGATTTGTTTCTTGTGATTTCCTCATTATTACCATTTTTTAAAGTGGTAAAGAGTGGAACTCCTCCCTTTACATATGGAGGTGTTTTCTCCCATGGCTGTGCTCTCTTAACTCACCTTAATGTGTGAATTAAATCCTCATTTCAAGAAGGAGGCAGATCCCTTGGTGCTTCCCAGTGACATTCATTTTAAAGCCACTCCCTTGGTTTGAAAAGAATGCTAAGGAAGGCAGGAACTTCCCTTGAAATGGAAAATGTCAACCCCCTCCCTCAGAATTACAATTTTGAAATTAAGGGGCTCTCAGGCAAAGAGGCGGGAGTAGGAATAACAGTTCTTTACTAGGAAAAATAAAAATAAAAATAAAAATAAAAATGCAGTAATACACAACACCCCTGCCAGAGTCAGAGCAGGCCCTGTCCCCCTGTGTGTCAGGGGGTGGCACAGCCCCATCCCATGGGGGCTCAGCCCTCCTGCAGTGCCAGCTGTGGCTCTGCTGGAGCAGGGATCCTGCACAAGGGGGGAGTTTTCCTCTGCAGCTCCAGGGCTGCTGCAGATGGGCCTGGGCTCCCTCTGGCCATGCAGGGCAGCAGAAGCTGCTCCTCTGGCAATGCACTGGGCAAAGGCTGCTGGGCTGTCCCAAACCTCAGATTGTACCCAGGTAGGAATGCTTGGCTCCTCCCCTGGGCAATGCAGCATCTCCCCATGGGATGATGGAATTGGATCAGCCCTGCAGGGACACTCAGTGGCCATGGACAGGAGATAATTAATAATGAATGGCCATGAACAGCAGAGATCTCCTGGAGGGAGGACTGGTGGTGGAAGAGATAAAGAAAAAACTGCCCCATGAACAGCAGAGAACTGCCCCAGCTCTGACAGATGGGAATAGAACACTCACCCCCTGCCACATCTTGCATTTCCACCCTAAGACAGCCACCAGCTGTGCAGTGCCAACCTATTTTCTCAGCTGTTTGTTTTTTTTTTTCCCCCCTGCACTAGCAAAGCAGGCTTTCCATTCAGAAATGGAAAGATGCCATGGACACTGCCTAGACCTTCACCAAACAAAAGGAAACGGGATCCTTATTAGGTTTGGAGTTTCCTTCTCAGAAGGATAGATATGTTTAGTTACAGACCATTTTGCTAAATCTCTTTTCAGTAATAATCTTACAATACTTGCTTGGCCCACTTTTTTTTTTTTTTTTAATTTTTTTTAATGCTCCAACAGCAGAAATGCTCTTTATCCCTCACCATCATGGCAAATGCTGGCAAAAATCAAATGCTGGGAAAAAATGGAAATATTTTTGATGTGTGAAATTTTATCAAGTTGAATGTATAGTAACAAACATATATAATTTAAGTGTCAAATTTCTCAAATATGGGGCTACTTAAAGATTTCAGTTACTCCTACTGCTGGCATTAGCCAAACCCAAACCTCAGCTATCTGTGTAACTGAGATAGTCACATTCTAACCAACTTGAAAATACATGATTTTAAGGGAGTTGGAATTAAGTCACTGGACAGCATAAATTCCTTTCCTGAAGTGCCTGCCCAGATCTCTAGTGACGAAATTTGAGCACATGATAAATTCATTCCAAAAACCATTCAATTGCAAGAGTTGCTTGAAAAAGTAAATTACGGAAAAGAAAGTAGGAAAAAAGGAAAGAGGAAAGAAAAAAAGAAAAAAAAGAGGGAAGGGAAGGGAAGGGAAGGGAAGGGAAGGGAAGGGAAGGGAAGGGAAGGGAAGGGGAGGGAAAGGGAAAGGAAAAAGGAAATGAAGCTATTTTTTAATATAGTTTTTGTCTTCATCACCCACTCCATGTCGTACCACTAGATGCCACTGTGCCCTAAGGAAGAAAATGAACCAGCGCTTCGCAGCCTGCTTTAAATCCAGAGCGTAAACAGTTTCAGAAAGCCAGTGTTGATTCAAACACTGCAATTTCTTTAAGTGTCTTTGCGACCAGACACAGCCAGCCTGCTGATGTGCACGATGCCCTGAAGCAGGGAGTTCAGTTCGAGAGGGTTCAAACACTTTGAGGTGTGTCCCAGCCGTTTTGCAGAGCTGGTGCTGAGAGCTGACAGAGTTTTCAGACAAGGGAGAATCTTCCCCAGCACAGCAGGAGCATCCCCTGGCAGCATCCCTGCTCCCTGCGGGATGGAAACTGCTGCTTCCTCACTCTTCCTCTCTCACAAAAAGAGTGGGGTTACAGGTGCTGAGGTTCCATTTTCCTGGAGCAACATAAAGGAATCGACACTGGGATGCTTGGGAGGAGAAAAACTATCTTCCAGGAGGAGGAGTGCTGCTTTTGTGGCTGAATTCATAATCATGAAATTACAGTGCATAACTGCAAAATGGATATTGTCCTTTTTTTTTTCCTCCCCAACTTCTTAAAATATCTGGTTTTTGCATTTTCTTAGTGTCCTGGTCCTACAGGAGAAAATATTTTGTCCAGTAACACAGAACAGCCATAATTTTATCTCAAAAGTCACCTATCATTTTACTCTGTAGAAGAGAACGTGCCCATTAAATTCACTGGTGTTTCAATGAGGTTTAGAGACACAGTAATAACTTCCCACCAATACCTGTGTCTTAAAACCTTTCTCCAGTTCTGTTTTAAAGAAATTCCTATTAATAAAAACCCAAACCCCCCAAAAATTCTCCAAATCCCCCCGAAAAAACCAGCACCAAACTCCAACTTCTCCCATAATTTTGATATGGGATTTTTTTTTTTAATATGCAATTTTCTGAGAGAAAAAAAAATGGAAAATTAGATATTTGAGCGGGGAGTAAAATACTCCCTCCAGTGAGGTAAACCCTTCTGTTCCCACAGTGAGACACAGCTCTGTCAGAAACGATGGCAGAAGAATTCAGAAGAGGAGGTGGGTTACATGGTTTCTTCCACCTTTCTTCCCGTGTTTCTATCAGTGCCACAGCTGTCCCTGAGCTGGTCTGCATTTTTTTTGTTGTTGTTTTTGTTTTTGTTTATTTTTTTAACCTCAATACAGCTGTATGAATATGTAATATATTTTGGAACACACTTACTTTACACCCTACAGAATGAAAAAAAAAAAAAAAAGGAAAAAAACCTCATTGGTATTAGAACATCTTTTACTTTCAGAGACATTTCCTCAAAGGTGGGTGGGTGTATTTCTCCCCCTGTCTGGCTGCTGGAACATTTTGATGCAGGCTTCTCTGATCTTTTTATCACATCCAGTTGGCGCTGAGCTGAATTCCAATTATACATGGCATTTTTTTTCTCCTCCAAGTCTTCCTGACTCTTTGAGCAGCCTGCATGACAAGGCAATCGGTAAAGCCCTGAAATACTGAGAGGGTTCTATCATAAACCATAGGTAGGCTAAATCTGAGTTTCACCAGTGTGGGTGTGCAGGCTTTCCCCCATATCACCAATGGTAAAAAAATATTAAAGATTGAGAAGGGAAGGAAAGGAAAAAGGAAAATACCACAAAAACACCTACTTTTGTGCCTTCTTATGCAAACCAAGCAATGAACATTTTCCATATTCTTGTCATTAATCTGTCATGAATTTTTTAGCCTACTGAAGGTGTCTTTCTCTGTGCATTCATGTCTTGCTCTGGTTTGGTGGGGCTCTGCCTTCATTCAAGTTGCTGATATTTTTCTTCTGTCATGGAAAAACAAAAAATCTCACTACTGAAATTCCCTTGTTGTCCTTACGAGGGAAGCTTCACGGATGTCCTTAGGAACCACATGCACACACTCTCCTAAAGAAAAGTTTTGAAATAAGAGCGCTCTGTACGAACGAAAAGCTTATTGCATGTTGGGATTCCACAAAATAAAACAAAACAAAACAAAAAAACCCCCCAAAACAGCAACAACAACAACAACAACAAAACAAACAAACAAACAAAAAACACCCCCCAAAAAATACCCAAAACCAAAACAACTGATAAAAATGGGAAGATCCTGCAGTGAGATGAAATCTGTACCTGGGTGCTTCAACACCCTGCACACATTTTTCTCCTGTCCTTTGCTAGCTCCTCTGTCAATTTGTAGTGAAGTGCTTCTGTGTCAAGACATTGTAATGAAATTTAAACCTGTGACCCTGGTGCTTTTCAGCCACAGACTGCTCACCCTGTTCCTAAGCCAAAAATGCTTTTTTTGTGCTTATTTTTTTTCCCATTTAATGAAGTTAAAGATGCAAATAACATCCCAGAGGTTGACATGTTATGAGAAATAAAACCCAAACCCCACATTTCCAAACTTGGTATGTCCAGAACTAAATAAATACAGTGTGAGCTGAGGTGTTGTATTTGCATTGCCCTTCCTTCTCACAATGTCTAGCCCAATTTTAAAGTCTGTTGAGTTTCTGAAAATATTGTAGACTATTTTAGGTGGTCCTTGGAAAGAACCTGTGTGTGCTGAACAGAGCTGCTGTGTAACATTTTAGAATTTTATTAGTTGTAACTACAGAATCAAATCACCACAAAGTCTCAACCTCCCCCATATACTAAGGGGAAAAAAAAGAAAAAAGCTGCACAAAGTATGATTATGTTTATAAAAAACATTTCCCATGCACCTAGTGGGGCAATGAACTAAAGAAACCATTATTTACTGAAATAATTCAATTCTAAACACTGGCCTAAAAAAAAAAAATAAAAAAGAGACAAAATCCAGCAATATGTTAAATTCATCTTCAAGTATTAAATTAAATTGGCTTTGTATTTCAGGTGATTTTTTTGGTGTTTGATGGTATTTAACACATTTGCTAATATTTTTTGCTAATTTTTATTTGTTAATATTTTTTGCTAATCTTTTTCCTGCAGATTCAGCTGGGCTATTAGCCCAATATATTGACCAACTAATTAGCACTTTTAGTCCAAACATGGAAAACTTGTAATGAAAGCTCTTGGAGCTTGATTAATTATTTTGGGTGTGGATTTGTTTGCTTTGGGTAAATTCAGTTGCAATAAATTATCTTAGGACAACACAAAATGAGTCAGTGGCATGGGTAAATACAGTGATATTATTACAGAAGCAGGTATAGATAATGACAGAATATAAAATAGTAGTAATAGAATCTAATAATAGAATGTACACATTAATACGTGGATTGAAGATGGGAGATCAGGAACTTCTGCTCTCCTAAACCAAAATCATGATGGGGACACTTAATGTGATAGTAAAGAAATTAACAACACTGTTTCACACAGGAAACAGTGGACCTGTGACAAAACATCACAGGTCCACAAAATTGCTTCAGAATATTTAGCAAAGTTTTTTTTTTTTTTTTCTCTTGAGATGGATTTAGTGGCAGTCATGTTATGTACTTTGCCAGTGTTGGAGCCAGTGTTTCATAGAGGTCAGGAGGAATTCTTCTGTGATTCGCAGATTGTTCCCATTTTCATGAAAACAGTCACTTTTGGAGACACAACACCAGACTAGATTGTCTTGGGTTTGATCCAAGTGGGAAATCCCAATATTTCCCATTAGGCATGCAGCTGAAATGCTGAACAAATGCCTTGTCACATCACTGGAGAAGGGAATAGAGAAATGAGATTTACAGGGTGGGGACTATGCACAGAAATAAAGGAACTAAAATGTCCTACAGCCTGCCTGCTGCAGCAGTTTAATTTAAGAAAGCAGCTTTTACTCAAGCAGGGTAGCAGCCAGATTTATAGGTGGTATGAACTATTCTCAGCCAAGATTAGAAACACATTCAAAGTTCATGGGGACAATCCCCTACAGCTTTTTCTCATGCAAAAGTGCAACTGACTTGAAAAAGAGCGTTTTGGCAGGGAAAATAACTTTTGTTCAGAGTCTGTGTTTAGCAATAAAGAAGAAATAGCTTTAGGCAGATCATATGGCAAGGAAAAAAGCCCCCGAACCAAATGTGTTACAATGCTAAAGAATAGTCTTAAAATATACAATACCTCAATTAATACCCAGAAGTTACATAAGAACTTTCTTGAAAAAGTACAGAAAAGCAAATAATAGTAGGAATCTTGGGGCAAGTAGATTTCTGGTGCTATGAATTCTTCAACAGCTGAGTGATCCAGATGGTGATTCTCAAGTTTTGGGTTTTGTTATCAGTCCAGCTCCATACATGATAAAAGAAACCAACTTTATGTCTCTCTACTGACCTCTGCCCTGAATATATTATATTTTTTGGCTGTTTTGCATGGGAATGAATGAAATTTAATTCTCACAATGATTAAGATGTGTTTTGAGTGTTCAGAAGTCACAATTAGATTTGAAAGGGTGCTTTAATTTAATGGCTTTTGTGTAATGCTTTAAAATAATGGCTTTTAATGTACCTACAGGTGGAGTTTCAGAGTCAGGGACATCTAAAATGGTCACATAGCACCAGAAGAAGTGAAAGAGAAAAGGTGAAGGACTCTTGTAGATTGGCAATAGGTAAATTATTTTTCATTTTGCGCACATCCACCCACCCCAATTTCTGGCAACAGCATGGAATTGGGAACTGGCTTTAGAAACAGTCTCAACAAACCTTAATAACTGTAAACTGTAATCTGAAAAACTTCTGTTCTGCTCTTCTGTGTCCCATTTTGCCATTGTGTGTAGGATTCCATTAGCAGATAAGAGGATATATTTGAGTCCAGCAACAACAATACCTGGAGTCTTGCATTCTGAGTCAAATTGTGTGCTGCAAAAAGGTAATGTGGTCATTTGTGTGTCTCTTTTTTTTTTTTTTTTTCTTGTTTGTCCTTTTTTTTTTTGGTTGAAAACCCCTCTTTGTTAGCATTTTAGCTTTTTGCTTCCCTTTCAGTTCATTTTCTTCCTTCATAAGTACATTCTGGCTTTGCTTCTCTTCTTCCAAGCTATTGTCCTGGCTCCTTGTGATAAGGCTGGTATCAACCTCACCACGTCTTCAAGAGCCTCCCAGGAGAGGAGGTGGTGTTTGTCAGAGCAAAACTCAAATCCTGCAGATGACTGGGCCTCCTGGTGCCTTGCTGAGTTGAAAACAGCGCCATTTATCCTTTCACCCTTTGATAGTCACTTCCTCTTTTTCTTTGCTAATGCGTTAAAACGGATGGAATTATCGGGAACTGTGCAGGAAAAGGGGGCTGCGTGGCAATTTATTTTTATGTAAATATGCGTGCATAGACACGCAAACACACGCTGCCTCCTTTGTTTGTAGTGCCAGGCTGAGCCTGCGAGCAGAAGGCATATCTCAAGTGTTTCCCAAACCCCATGGCTGCGTTGTTCCTGAGCAGCATGTTTCATTTAATTAAGACACAAATGATGCTGTGCCGAAGCTGTTATGACTGCTGCATATATCACAATTAAATAAAGCCCACAGAAGCAAGGACTGCAAAGTCACATTTCCAGGCAGAGTCATATATTCCTTTATCTGTGGACAGTTTACTGTTCACAGATGTGCCAGCACACAGGGTGCTCCTCAGGCAAAGTTCCTGCACATTCCTGCCTCGTTTTCCTCCCAAAATGCCAAATATATCTGACCCCAGCTTCCCCCCAGATTCAATGTGTTTTGCTAGGTGGACACAAATGACACGTGGCATAAAGTGCCCAGTTGGGACAGTCTGGAAAATGAGAGAGAAAAAGAGAGACACAAACACAAAACCTTGTTGAAGTTGAGAGAACAAATAAATCAGTGTGAGGAAGTGCCTTTGGACAAGCCACTGAGCGTGGTGCTGCAGCAGCCTGGTGTGTTACCATCTGGGAGAGTTCAAACAGGCTGTAAATCCCAGGCCCTCCAGGCTGTGGGAAGCTGGCTTGGAGGATTCCTTGTTTTCTTTCTTGGGAGGTAAAGTAGAGACTGGCTAGCTGATGCTGGAAGCATTCCCTGCTGGCTGATCAACATCAGACAGAAGAATTTTCTTAACCTCCAGCCAAAGATAAGGGCAGATGGTTTACAAGGGAGGGAAAGAGTTTGCTGAAATAAAGGACAGGGCTGACAGAAAAAAATCATGCTAGTTAGAGAGGACAATGCCCAAGGGCAGAAGGACAAGGATTTTAATCTTTTTAATTGTGTTACACTGAGCACTGAAAGTCCTCAGACCAGATTTCGGAGGAACTTCATCATTTCAGTGAGATGGGCACACTGAAAACCTTCCTGTAGGTTCTGCTCTGCCCAAAAGTTCCAACTGAGCCATTCCATGAGAGACCTGGGCATAAAAGTGAAAGGAGTGGGGAACTGTGACGGTGTTCACAGGGGTCCCAGGGTGAGGGAAGAGACGAGGATCTGACTCCATGTTTCAGGAGGCTTGATTTATTATTTTATTGTATATATTACATTAAAACTATACTAAAAGAATAGAAGAAAAGATTTCATCAGAAGGCTGGCTGAGAATAGAATAGCAAGGAATGATAACAAAAGCTTGTGGCTCGGACAGAGAGTCTGAGCCAGCTGGGCTGTGATTGGCCATTAATTAGAAACAACCACATGAGACCAATCCCAGATGCACCTGTTGCATCCCACAGCAGCAGATAACCATTGTTCACATTTTGTTCCTGAGCCCTCTCAGCTTCTCAGGAGGAAAAATCCTAAGGAAAGGATTTTCCATAAAAGATGTCTGTGACAGGGAACCTTGGGCAGTCTTGAAGGGTGTTCAGGGTGATTGTCCCTGGTGGCTGAAAAGGCAGTGTAGATCCATGCTGGTGGGTTCAGGTGGGAGCTGCCTAGGGACACCTGGCAGAAAGTACCAAGCGTAGGAATGTACCTAAACTCCTACAAACCTTTAATTTCATTCCCTTTTCAGAGGCCAGAATAGAGCACCATTTGGCACTAGGACACTGAGTACACTGGGGTGTCCTTTTTGGGGTAACTAGAGACCAGTGGAGCTGGAGAGCTCTCATACAGCTGCTCCCCCCATATTTGGAACTGGGGGATGCTGGCTGGGGGCTTTCTGTTCTAGAGCCAGTGAAAGCCCCGTCCTCCAGAGGTAGCCTTAACCACCAGGAAGGCTTGTGCAAGGCT
Organism: Agelaius tricolor; assembly: GCF_023055355.1. Lineage (NCBI taxonomy): Eukaryota > Metazoa > Chordata > Aves > Passeriformes > Icteridae > Agelaius > Agelaius tricolor. The sequence continues at coordinate 826,395 of NW_027269304.1, forward strand.
TTCCTTCCTTGTGACATTTGGCCATTGCCTGCATTCCATTCAGGAACTGAGGAGCCCTCAAGCTGGGAACAAGCATGAGACCACGAGTAAGGCATGGTATGAGCATCCCTGTCAGGCTGGGGCTCTGGTCTGCATACCAGGGTTTGGATGCTCTTCCGAATGTGCTGATAGCCTTGGAGAGTGGGTAGGCAGCTACTGAAATGAGGAAGAGCCAGAGCACACGTGGAAATCTAACCTTGGCTGTAGGAAATGCTGCTATTCAAAATTCACTCTGTTCTCGCAGGCAGCTGTCAGGCCTGGTAGTGATTGGCAAAAGGAACCTCTGAATTGTGTTTGGATTTGGACTTGGATGCCAAAAACCATTAAAAGGTCTCCTTTTGTTCTACATCCCATTCAATCTGTGTTTTCTGAATTCACTTAATTTCTGTATCTTGTAACTCATCTTAAGTCCTTCCAGTTCCCATCAGAAATCAGCACCTGGAGTCTGAGGCTGTTGTAATCCTGATACTGTGACCCAGCCCTCATTTTCTGTCCTCTGTCAGCTCCAACTTTGCGCTGGGATAGGAAAATTAACCTCACATGTAGATAAAAGTTTCTGGAAAGTCAGTGTCTGGTTTCTCCCTTGGCTGTCAAATCTTCTAGGAATGTAGAAGATCTGTTAAAGATGAAACGCTTTTCTCCACAGGAGGGAAAATCAAGCAGTGCAGTGTGAGGCAGAGTCCTTCCCAATCCACCAGAGATCCTCACCCAGGTCCAGCTTTCATTTGAGTGCTTTTTTCTACCCACTCATTTCCCACTGTGTGAGCTGCACATCAGGAGGATCTGAGGAAAAGCAGAGGGACCAGGAGGGGCTCAGACAGGGAGTGATGAAGCTGCCTGTGTGTGACAGCTTTATGCAACCGGGCATTAGTCACTCTGGGACCAGAAACACCAGTACAGCACCAGCAGACAACTGGCTGTGGTCCAAAGGACCAATAAAGGGGAGCATGTGAACAGAAAGAAAACGTTTTCTGTGACTTCCAGATTTGCAGCAGATTTTTCTGTGCTCTTGTGTTAAACTGACAGCACCTCAATGGAACTTATTGGGAAGGACATGACACCCAGTGAAGTACCAACAATGCAAAAAGAGAATGTGATGAGCCACAGTGGCACTGGCTGTTTCAGGAAAAGGATTTTTCTGAGGGGCTTGGGCTGCTCTCAGGGAAGCACTGAAATAAAATCAGATTTTAAGTAAACATCCCAGCGTCGCCCACTCTGTTTACACAGCACTGTAGAGGACAGCACACTGCTGACCCAGTGCTGTGTTTTTGCTTCTGTGTTTTTATCAATGGTTTTCAGATAAAACCAGCTCGTGGAAGTCAAATAAAAGCTCTGAGTAGCTCTGGCACGGGCAGTCGAGTGAGGGTGGTTTGTTGTGAGCAGCTTAATTTAGTGCTATTACAGAAATGATGTTTTCAGCCACAACAACAGAACAGAGCTGTAATCTCATTAGGAAAAAGAGGGAGTGCTGTCCTGACCATTGCACTGAGGGCTTTTGCAGTCCAGGCTGACTGGTAAGATCAAATCACCTGAACAATGTCCAACACCATCCACAAGAGTTTAAGTAGTTAATCTGAGATGTGGGTAGGATTTTTGTGCTAGCCTAAAATTGAGATCACAGAATCCCAGAATGGTTGGAAGGGACCACACTGGGTCATCTGGTCCAGCCTCACGGTCCAAGCAAGGTCATCCCAGAGCACATGGCACTGGACTGTGTCCAGATTGAATATTCCCAGGGAGGGAGATCCTCAGAACTCCTGCTTATGTTATAGACACAGCTAAATCCAGCAAAGATTTCTGTTTGCCTGATCCTGACAGGCCTTTAAACACATAATGCTTAACTTCTGGGTGCACCTTGCTGAATTTCTCTCATGACAGCACTGAGCAGTTCCCTTTTAAAGTGCCTCCAGGATCCACACATTAGGCATTGCTGCACCTGAGGCTGTGGGGGATGGTTTGTGGCTGGCATCTGTGAAATCCTGGTAGCTTTTATTCATCACAAACAAAACTGGCTACTCTGCCTCAGGTCATTGCTCAGCAGGTCTAACCCTTACTAAGCACGCTGAATTTCTTCTCTCGGTGAGACAGATGGAGGATTCTCTTGTAAATTTAATCAGGCAGGGATTTTGGAGGCCAGACATCCCAGACATGTCCACCAAACCAAAACAACAGAGCAGCAGCCACTGACAGGCAGGGAGTGGAAATATCTTGTTAAAAACCACAGCACTGGCAGGGTGTAAATCCAGGTTCTGTTCTCCCAGTTGCAGATGATCCTGGGAGCAGGAGCTGGTGCTTGGACCAGAGAGCCAGAAACCATCCTTGCCTGCATGGACTTGAAGTTCTGGGTTGTTTTGCTGCCCTGTGCTTCCCAAAGGGCGCTGTGGGATTTCCTTCAGTACCATCAGCTCTAGGCATAAGAGTGCCTGCTTCCTCAAGCTGAAACAAATGATCTCTCTGTGCTGAGAGAATGAGGAGGAAATTGAGTTAGAGAGGCAGGCAGCAGAGCAGAAAGGGTGCACACAGATCAAACCAGCACAGCTGCAGCTGACTCGTGGCTGTGCCCAGGCTGCTCCCTGCCCAAACCTCTCCTGGGGTCTGCAGGATTCCAGGACAAGTGTGGCTTTGATACAGAAATATGCTGGGGCTCTGGGGAAACTCCCTGACTCAGAAATGTGACGCGGGATGTGGAAGTTGTGCCCCAGTGTCACATTCATCCTCGGAGGCCGAGCTCCCACCCTGTCTCAGCTCCAGGGAAAGCTGATTTATCCCAGCTCCTGTGTCCCACCTGAGAGCCCCTTGTCCTGAGTCAGCTTCCTTTGTGCCTTTTGTAGCACTGCTCTAAGTGCAGGTGAGATAGTGAACATATCCTGGGCCCGTTTGCTGCCCTAATCACTGGTAATCAATTTAAATCAGGGTGGGACTCTTGGGGCTTGGACTTTGTTGGTCCTAGCTGGTCCCTTCCAATCCAGAATATTCTGTGGTTATTTGGGAGTAGTTTAAGAACTCCCTCCTCTCATAAAATAACTGCTTTATTGCATGTTCTGATAATAGGGGAATTAAAGTAAGTGAATGCCTATTTTACCCTGCTATCAACGTTCATAAAGCTTGTTATGGGAAAAAAGAGAACACACCACAGACATAAAGCCAATAATTATTATTATTAATAATAAAAATAACGTATTTTTTGTCTTAATAGTAATTCTAAAAGATTTTCATGAGCCTAGGTTAAATCATTACAGAAAAAGAAAGGAAAACAAAGGATATTATTGTGTAAAAATCTCAGTTACGCAAAACAGAGGTACTGCTTCAATATGGATGAGCTTTATTTTTCCTCCTTGCCATTCTGATTATTTTGATTCACCTTGGGAGAGCAATTTTTTTACATTTTCCAGCATTCAGCCTCTGCCATGCCTCATACCCACCCCACGACTTCCCCTCTGTCACCACTGCTCTCCCTCCATGCCTGCACTGCTCTGCACCACTCCATGCAGTCAAAAATCCTCACACTGCACTGGAGTTAATCAATACCTGATTCTCCACCAAATAACTCCCTCTTACTGCCACCTTGCCCAGAAACTGTGGTTACACTGCACAAAGACTGGCAAGAGTAAGACAGATTGGCCACAGCTAACTGGCCACTGGAAAAAAAAAATCACTGTTAGGGCTAAAACAAGTTAAAACAAAGCTCCAGGCAGGTCAAGATGAAGTGGAACAAGGGAAATGTTGATGTGGCTCAGTTGTGTGGCCTCCCAAGAGCAGAACAAAGTCTGGTGGCTACTGCTGTTGACAGCAACACTCCATTTCCTGGCCTGCAGGTCTGCAATAAATATAATTTCAGAAAGGGGCAGCGCTGTCTATAGGAGAGGCTAAGTTTTCAGAAGGTTCTGAAGCTTATAATAAATCTTTTAATGTTAGGGCTTTTTTCCCTCATTGCAAGCTGCAAGGGTTGTCTGTTAACACAGCTGGTAAATAATTCCATTTTTCATTATTAACTTGGAAGTATTTATAGCCTGTGATCATGTATCTCATGTGGATGTGCTCTGTTTATACAGTAAATAAATTTAAAGCCCTTAATCTCTGCTCAGACAATTTGTTTGTGTCATTTTTCTTTCCCTTGTTTCGTATAATTCGGGTGTTTGTTGTGAAAAGCACATAACTGCCATCATTTTTGGTTTTGCTTCTTCCAACAGCTTTATGACCTCAGGAATATTTATAATTTAGCTGCTTGCTAAGAGGAAACCCCTGATATGAGCAGATTGGCAGCAGCCTTTTCACTGCCCCTGCATTCAGGTAATAACCTCGCTGTATCTTTCCTTTCTGCTGCACTGACACCTCCGTGCACCGGGATCTGATGCCCATTTCAATTACTCCTCCTCCCCATAATGTGCTGCTCTGTTTCAGCATCATTTCCACTGCGCCCCCGTGTCCTTCCTCATTGCTCTCCCTGCTTCACAAGGCGGGAGCTGGCAGCCTGTGATGGCCAAAGCTGGGTTTCAGCTCCTCAACACTTCGCTGCTCCCCAGTTTTCCCCGTGCCTGACAGAGAGTTGAGATCTCTCATCTCTCAGGCTGCCCTGGAACTTTCTGCTAAAAAAAAAAAAAAAAGAAAAAGAAAAAAAAAGAAAAAAGAAAAAAAAGAAAAAAAAAAGTTTGGTTTGTTTTTTTTTTTTTTTTTAAAAGGCATGGGTGAAGAACTGCTCTACAAGGTGCTGTCGACACACTCATCAATTCCGACCTGTTTGGGATATCAAACTCCACTGGAAAAGCTTGTCCATAAATGCTTTCTGAAAATGTTGTGGTTTTCAGTCAGTTCACGGGTTTCTTTATATTTGTAAAAGCTTATTTTTTCCCTCTGGTCTAAACAGCACCTGAATGAATCTAAAATTGTACACCCCCATCCAATCATTGAGCTAATTAAGGCAAGGCACTGGAGTTTTAGGCAGTCTAATTGTTTGTGATGCTGCTAATGACAGCACATTAGCAGGGTCCTGAGACCATTTTCTGTGTTTATTTTATGTCACTTTGCTGCCTCACAAAGTGCTGATCCTGTGGTCTGCTCAGGATGGGTAACTCACATACTTACCACAACAGCATTTGCACCAATTACAGTAATTCTGTCAAAATCCTGATTTTAAACCTGATTGATTTGCATTAATCAACTTAATCTGCATTGAAAATACACATGGACACTAAATTTTGTCACTGCTTTGAGCAGAAAATGCGGACATGTGGATTCAGAGATTGCATTGTACCTTGGCATAAAAGTACTGGAGACATCGTATCTGACCAGCTGAATTCCCCTCTCTCCTTATGATATTGACAATTAATTGTAGAATAGGTGAGCCAATTGTTGCAAAAATACTGTCACCTCCTGCAAGATAAGCCCCTGATCCTTCAGTTACCTTGGTGAAGGTGGGTCCTCAAACTCAGCATATCCACTGGGAAAAATGAGGGGCATAACAGAGGGGAAAAAACAGTGGAAAACCTGCACGTTTTCCCTGAGCACAAATGTTTTAGAATTTATTTTCTGTGGAGCTGAATGATGAAATAATAATGATAATAATAATGATAATGATAATAATAATGATAATAATAATGATAATAATGATAACAACAACAACAACAACAACAACAATAATAATAATGATAATAATAATAATATAGAAAGGTGACATTAGGCATTTTTTGTGAGTGCTTGAAAGTACACCATAGTTGTTACACACTGGGCTCAGATTTGGGGGAAGACATCACAGTGCACACCAAAGCCTGCTCACTCTCTTCTGGAAACCAGAATTTGCAGACATAAAAGGGGTCATACACATGACTCTTGTTCAGTTCAGCAGGACTTTGGCAGAGTGCAGGCAGAGAGATAAGGACTGAGAAAAAGGTGATGATTCACTGGCCGTACCCTGTCAGTGAACAGCCCTGGGCTCAGCTGCTGCTGCTCCTCCCTTTCTGCTCTTTAAACTTGCAGGTGAGGGGAGTCTGAGTTTGTTCCTGTCTGGACATCACACATGACATTGTTGTGTGGATTTCCAGTTCTCCTTGGCAAAGAGAGAAAAAAAAAAAACCAAAACAAACCAGCAACCTCTTCCAGGACCTTTTCTGACCTGGAATAAAATTGCTGCAGCTCAGTGGAAACAGAAACTTTGATTTTTTTCAGCTGCAAAAAGCATCAAACGCCGCTAATAGTTCTGAAATAAAAGAAATCATGAAGTCTTCTAGAATATAACAAATCTCAAAAGAACTCCCCTGTCTTGTGGCAGCGAAACCAGGGTGAGGTGTGACACGAAGAGCACTGCACCGGTGTTTTCCCTTTATAGAGTTTTAAGTGCAGACAAAACCAGTATTTTAGACAATTTGAGAAGTGTTTGCACTTTGGACCTGCCAGCAGTTTCCAGCAAGGTAGGAGCAATGCTGCAGGAGTAGAGTTTTACTGCTTTTCCCTCCTCCCATAAACATTCTTTCTCACAAATTTCACTTGGCTTGCTTGCTCCTGAAAACATGTCAACACTTCAGCCTGTATGTCTTGCTTGGAAAACATCAAATTTTGTGGGATTTGTAAGCTCTGCACAGCTCGAGTCCCAGAAACCATCCACTTACTTCTGGGGAATGTCAAATGTGTCAAATCACAGATCAAACCCTCTTAAAAAATTTAGCACACAGAAGGAATACTGCTTCAAACATAATAACAGAAATTCAGGACTTATAAAACTGCAGTAGTGATGGCTCAATTAATCAGCTGGGTAAAGCTGTTGTTTTGGGTGACAGGCAGTTGAACACTGTGTATGAGAATATAATATTCCCAAAAATCAGCTGCTCACCAACCAGATGTACAAAAAACATTCACAAAAGTCCAGCTGAGTGTTAGACAGTGAAATGAAAACCTGTCCTTAAAGCTAATTTGCTCTACTTGGGGGGAACAGTGAATGATATAAAGACCTCTCAGCCGGCAGGATGCAAGCTGTTTAAAATTTATAATATAGGAAAACAAAATTTCCTGTGTTAAAGAGTTATAATAAATCACATCCAATGGAATAAAAGATTAAAAACCTGTATACATTGAGCTGTCTGACAAAACAATCTGTATAAAATATGTCTTGTCTTTCAATTCATGTGACCTACATGCACATAAATGGCCTTTCAGAAGCCACTCAATCATGTATTTTTGCTACTCAGAATAGAAGTGGTCTCAGGATTTTGTTTTAAAGGTGATGCCTGGAACTGTTTGTAAATAGTGAGAGTTTTTGACTTCATGGATGTCTAAGATTTAACTCAAATCGTTGTACACTGTGGGTACAACTTGTTTTTTCTTGGATTATTTTGTGCTCTGGTCCAGTTAGCAATACCCTCCGTGTCATCCTCCACCCCATTTCTATGGCTTCTGTCTATTTGGTAAAGGTTTCTCACTGCTGGAAAATCCAAGTCACACCTATTTAAAGTGGGTTAATAGTGGTGAAGTCCTTAGAGGGCCTGATGAAAATATTATCTTCAAAGTAAAGAAAGTTGCACCAGTAGGATTCCTTCAAATTAAAAACAAACAAAAAACAAATAAAAAAAACCCAACAACAGCAAAACAAAACAAAACCAAACCAAAACAAAACAAACCTCCCCCCACCAAAAAAAAAAACAAAAAAAACAAAAAAAACCCCAAAAACTTCAGCAAATCTATTCTCTTTATGGTTCAGAAGTTTGCCGAGGAAAGAAAATATTTCCAGCATTGTCCAAAGGTCATCCAGACTCAACTAATTTAATAATCACCTTCGTGAAATTGATTTTCTAATGAGACTCCTCAGCCCAAAAAACTGTTCCCTTGTCCCTCCCAGGCTTCACTCTGAGCTGTGTGAATGCAGAAGAAAACAGCAGTAAAAGCTGTGCAGTACGTGCTGACAGGTCATGCATTATACATGGAGAAAAATAGAGCAGGAGGCTCTTCAATTCCAATTTGAAACAACCTCTTTGGAGCAAATCTATCCTCCATCTCCAGCAGCTCTCAACCAGCCTGCCTGGAGCCAAGCTGCATAAAGCCAGGACAGATGTGCAAATTCAGTTTGAATAATTAACAGCAGCAGATGATGGCTCTGTGTTACAGCGACTGTAGTCGCTGAGTGCAAAAGTTCATGATAATAATTCAGATGCAGTTTAGGGAAATTTGATTCCCTGCCAGAGCTGCACACCAGGAGGAGAGCAGGCTCTCTGAAGTTTCTGAGTCAGCCGCGGATCTGTAGAGATGGGGTTAATAAAGCTCTCAGGACAGCACTCTGGGGCATGACCCGCTGCTCTTGAAATCTTGGCTCTGAGGGGTGTTACAGGTAAACAGCTTTGATTCCGCCAGAAAAGAGCAGCTCTGGAGGGGTCAGTGAGGGCAGGAGGGACACATCTTTCTCTGAGCTGAGCTTTGTCCCAAAGCAGCAGCACAAACGTGGTAAAATCCAGGTGGGAATTAGGAGGTTAGGCTTCCTCCATTCCACTTTCCCCAAAGCACTGGAGGGGACCCGGCCTTCTCAGACAAACAGGACAAGGAACCACACACTGGTGAGCTCAGGGGTGAAAAGCCCACTGTAATTATCAAAAGCAATTTGGTCTTAGTCAAATCCAAACCAGCTGCTTAGAGCTGTGTATGCATAATGATAAATCCCTGGTGACTGGCGAGCATTAGCAGGTGGGAGGGGTGATCAAAGCTGCGTCAAAACACACCATGTAAAGCTGTACCCCTCATATTTTGTGCTACCAGCTTATTTGCACAGGCAAATAATTAATTGATAATTCCCCTTTGCAAGAGGTCTCCTGGGGACATTTGGATTTCATTACTTCATGAGCCTCAGATCTGAAAAGTTCTGGGGTGAGAATGTGAAGACAGAAATGGTGAAGAGTTGAGAACAGCCACGCATTTCCAGCAAGAAAAGACACAGATCTTATCTGTTATTGCCACAATTGTATGACTGTGGTGATTAAAATGCCTAAGTCATGTGCCAATCAGTTGTTTAGATATTTATCTTGTCACTATATTAGTACTGTATACATAAAACCAGTGTATTTTATTGTAAGAGCCACTGTCATTGTATTATCGTGAAAATTAAGAATGATTTCCCAATGACAGAGAAATGCAATAATTTGTGTAGGAAGCTATGTCATTACAGGCAGGGGAGAATCAAAATTGTTAATTATAAATGAAATAATTTTCTTGCTTTTCAAGTATTTTAAAAATCTTTCTAAATACGTAGACAACTACAAAATTGAGCTAACCGTAATTAATTTTCTTTTTTTCAGTTTCTACACAACAAACCTACTATATTGTGCTCCTAAAGACATCACTTATGCAGAGGTTATAAACTTGTGCAAGTTATTTGAACCTAGATAAAGTAATTCCTGTGGTCTTGAGACAAGACCACTGTTTCCCCAAGGTAACTTGCAGACACAAAAGTAGTATTGGATGTGAATGTGTGCTATTATTCTTTTCTTACTAAAATTTCCATGGCTAAAATGCATTTAAAATAATGTTGTGCTCACAAAATGCAATTAAAAGTTTGTGTGAATGCTTTCCAACCTGTGAGTTTTGTTAATTATTGACTTTCATTACGTCCTTGATGATTTTCTGTTCAGCTGTTGAGTTTGTGAAATTAGTCACCAAAAGTAGCTGTTGCCATAGGAACTGTCAATCTCTAACTGTGTATAAAATTTGAAGATGTGAGCATTAATGCATACTGTAAGTGTGGTTAAGTCCTCGGTAATTCACTTTTTAAAACTATGGATGGAATTGCATTGATTTTGATGAGGTTGCCAACACATAATAGTGTGGAAATTTACTCCGGTGCTGAACTTTCTGTCCCAGAGTGAGGAAACACCAGGGGGATATTGCTACCTGTACTGAATTCTCTCCCAAGTGACATTTAAAGTACATCATACTAAACTGTGAAAAAAAAAACCCAACTAAGAAATGGTTATAATATTTTATTTATGAGCTGAGAAAGGGTTTCATGCACTAACCCCTGACTTGAACAGTTTTTACACTGGCTGCTGTAATTTGACCTTGTACATGAGATCGCTTTATTGACTTAGAGATTCTGCTGTGACAGAAAAATGGCAAAAGCAGTGCTTGGGAAATGAGAGTAAATGGAAAAAGTGCCCTGTGAGCTGATAAAGAGAAAGGGGGTAAAACAAGAGGATGGGAAGGAGAGCTGAAGAGAAGGGAGGAAATAATGTTAGGGAAATATTAGAGCCATAAACAGAGTATAGCTAGAACTGTTAAAATAAACAGAAGTATTCATTCATGTTGGCAATGAATCCCAGCCAAACCAAACAGGCTCCCAGACCTTTACTCTTGATCTCTGTGGCACCACCTTGTTCTCCTCTCCGGCCTACAACTGCAAAGCATCAAACCTCCCTGGAAATTCGCAGCTGCGCTACGTCTGCCCAGCCTTCATCCTTCCCTGCACAAACACTCCTTTCAAAAATCCAAAACACATCCAAGTTATCATCCAGGACCCTGAGAGCCTTCTTTGTTCGCCTGGGCTTGCTTGCAGATGTTTGGTGGCGCGTAGGGTGCTAGCTCTCATCCCCTGAAGATGCTCTGTGAAATACAGAGCGCACAATCCACCCCACTGTAGTCTGCCGTGAGCTACGGCAAGCACCACATGAACACAGTTGGTTCTTTTATTTATATTTTTCCTCTAAAACATCTGTATTAGACGTCAGGGGTTTTATTACTTTCCTTCTCCCAGGTGTTGGAATGAGAGGGAAAACGTAATGCCCCTTTCTCTGGAAGTGGTGACTCTGGGAGGGTTAACAAGGGAAAACCCAAGTTTGATGTACAGTCACTCACTGGGCATCAGTATCCACATCAACTCACAACCTGAGTACTCTGACTCTACAATTTGAATTTCACTGCAGTCGGTGCTACAGTGAGCATCGGAAATTCACGTGAGAATGAGAATCCAATTGGTGGCTGAATGGATTCTTTATTTTTCTGCTGAGGTTTCTTTTAGGCTCACTAATTTTGACCCCAAATCAGCAGATTTATTGCTGTGGTTTAAACAATTTCAATGGCATTCTGTTGCCTCCAACTGTTGCATCATAAATTCCCCGCATTGTCTAAGCCAGTCACATTGTTATGTTCTGAAAAATTTCTCCAAATTTTTCACTGTGTGCCATTGTTAATAAATTGACGCGCATTGGTGAAAAAAAATCAGTATACAATGGTTTATTCTAAGTTTAGCTCTTTTGGCAATAATGAGAGAAACTAATGTAGTGAAGTGAGAGTGAGGTCAAGCAGCACAGACTGCAGTGTGTCTGTTAGCTATGAAATAAATTTCATTGTTGCTAATAATTCCTGAGCTCATGAGGGTTCTATCCAGACAATGTGCTGCCACACTGTAAAAACATTATGTTTAAAATAATTAAGAGCATATGTTTTACCTATATTTTAATTATATTTCTGTATTATGCTTAACTTCTCCTCCTTACACCGAAAGCATGACTTCTCTGCCTCTGCTTACTTTACTTCATTTTAATCAGAATTTAATCTGTGGTAGTTGTGCAGATTCAGTCTAATAGTTTACTGCCAAGTTTGAAAAAAATTGCTTGGGTAGTTGTTTTAGGTTTTTTTGTTGGTGGTGGTTTTTTTTTTTTTTGGTTTTGATTCTTTATTTGTTTGTTTGTTTGTTTTTTCCCTACTGTATTCTTTAAGTCAAGAAGTGCAACCAGTGTATGATCCCCTCCACAGTAAAGGGTATTCTCTTTTATATGTACATATATTTTTACTGGCATGGCCTAGGGTGGAAAGGATCCCAGGACAGCCAAGGAGGTGATGCAGATTTTCTGGTTCTACATCAGGGTAGGTTGGAAATTTGGTCTGGGTCCAGCACCAAAACAGCAAAGCAAATTGCTCTGATTTTTCAGGTGTTTCCCTTGGAAATGATGACTGTTTCATTAGCCCCAAACAAAGCACCTGTAAAACATCTTTGTTCTTTTGGGGGCAGTTTGAAAGAGTTCAGCACAAGTTGTTCAAAGGGGGACAGTCAAAATTTCAGGCACAGGTTCATTCCCAACTCAGGTCCTGAAACTCAAGAGCTCAGGTTTAAGATATGTAGTTGATTGCAGCCATACAATACCAGGTGTTGCTTTTCTCTTAAGGACTAAATTTTATTCATTTTTTTGTTTGTATTTAAGAATTTAACTTGTTCAATGAGATTTTTTTTTTTTTTTGCTGTGAGAACACAGCCTTTTAGCACAGCACAGTGGTCTTTTAATCAAATTTGGCAGGAAAGGAAAATTTACAAACATGAACCCACACACTTCTGAGCCACCTGCATGGTCTTCAGGCTCTCTACTGAAATCCCAGTTTCTTTTTGCCCCTCCCAATGTTAAGTTCCACATTTAAACCTTCATTGAATTTTGGCTGTGGATGCAGAACTCAAAGCAGTGCACAGGCTGCATTCTGCAAATCCAGCCCTGAAAATGTGAAATTTCCAAGCCCCCCTTTCCTCATGATGTTTCTAGCATGAGAGAACATCGCTGGCTGGAAACATTTGACAAAACCAAATGACAACTACCATGCAAATTAAATTATTTCACGACATATTTTGCGAAATTCTGTGAGTTCTGTGACCTATTTTGTGGGGCTTAGTGAAAGGAGCACTTGTGAAAAGCTCTGTAGCTCCATAGCAATTTGGGAACTGGAAAGGAAACCATCTCAGTTTCTTTATATCTCCCTCTAGAGAGAGGGAGATATAAAGATTAATGATATGTAATTAATAATAGGTAAATTAATGTGCCTCTTTAGAAAAACTAAGCTGCTTTGCTTCCACTGGGACAACTGCAGATGCAATGGAATGTCCCAGAAGAAGACTTTGAAGTCTGCTCTGGAGCTTTTAGGAAAAAAAAAAAAAAATGGGAAAAAGTTGTAAATGAAGCAAAAACCCATGGAAAGAAAACCCCACTTCACATCCAGACTCATGGTCACTGCTGTCCTGTTCCCAGAACTCTGCTTCTCTCTGGGTTGCTGTGCTGGCAGACACAGGTCCAGGCAGAGGAAAATCACTTTTCTGCATTCCCACTGCACCAAATCCAACAGATTAAACCCTGAGGAGATTAAAAAATGCTCCTCTGAGGGCATATTGAAGGCTCTCCAGCTGCCCTCTTGTTTAGAAGAGTAATTAATGCGTTTCAAAAGGAAAGTGGCTCTCAAAGGACCAGTTCTTATTTTTCTTATTTACTACTAAGGTAAGTGTCTTATCACTCCAGGCTTTACTTGTAGTACTTCATGACTTCTAATTGTGCATGTCAGTCTTCATGGGACAGGTCTCCTATGTGCCATTTCCTGTGAAATATCAGTGTGAAAATATAATTGTTCCAGCAAATTGTCATTTCTTGATCAAAGGGAAGCTTTGAAAGATTAGTTTTTAGTTACTTACACAAATTTTTATTTTTTTAAAGATAATTTTCAGTTATCAAATTCATTTTCATTTTCGTAATTTAAAAATAAATAATTAAAAGATTGAAAATGTTCCTGGAAAAACAGCTGCCAGATGGGCTGAAAATTGTTGGAGGGGATAATTTTTTCAAACATCTGCCTCAATCTTGACCTTTGGAAGAGGAGAAAACACACTGCTGATAAGGATTGAAGTTGTTATGCTACATCAGTTAATCAAATTAGGTAATTGAACACATTTGCAGACTATAGAGAAGAGTGAAATCCTGCGATGAATATGTGATTGTCAGATTTTTTTTTTGCTTTTCTAAATAACTTAATTAAAATGTTGGTTTCTTAGTAAGAAGGCTGGTAAGATGATTATTTGGAAAGTCCTATAAACCATGTTCAAAACATAGAAAATTCAGGTATCAATCCTCTACATCTTTCCTAGATCAAAGTACATTTCAGCTTTTTATGGCTGAACATTTCAGGCTTTTTAACAGACAGAGGAAAAAAGAATTACTTTTGGGTCTTACTCTATGGATTTCATGTCTTTTCATGAGAATTGAAAAAGTAGAGATTTAAGAGTCTCTGTAGGGCCCTGCATTTCACCAGATTCAGCCTGTGTGTTAAATAAAAACTGATTAAATCCCTGTGTGAACAGCCTCAATAAAGACACACGTGGTGTTAGATCTGTGCAGTCCAATATCTCTTGTGCCTTCGTCGGATTTTTCCTGACTTTCTCACAATCTGCTCTGCAGAATTGACCTATTTTTCCTTTCCTTTCTCACCATGTAACTTTTTTTTTTTTTTCCCTTCTCATGATCCAGCTGTGCACCAGCAGGAGAGGAGGTAATGGTGGTCAGGGTTATTGCATATCACCTGTGTGCATCCCAAAAATGTACATTTTGTGTAAGACAGGAGGTTTGGGGATGGCCAAAGCTGATCTTTGACAATGCAGGTTTTGTGTGTGCTGGGTTATCTGTCCTCTCTCCTAACATTCCAGGTGAATTCAGAAGGCAACACCCACGTGAAAAGCCAGGAAAGGTGTATCAGGTGTGGTGGTGTCTCTGAATGTTTCACTGAAATATGTGCAAGTGTGCCATCTCACACAAATAATGGGGAAGTTTCTGGTTCAGATCTACCCCATTCCTTTGCTCTGCTGCAGAAAATGTCACATCTTTCTGAGGAGGCCAGAGGGGTGGGAGATTTGTCTGCATGGTTAGCATTCTGTCATACTGAAAGGCATTTCTTCTTTGCAAGAAAGTCACAGCAGGCTGAAAAGGTGCCTGAAGGTTCAAAGAGCTTCTCCCAGCCTTTTTCTGATGAGTTACTGCAAGGCTTAATTCAAAGCTTGTTGCTGCTAATGGCAGCTCTTCTGTGGACTTTAATGCATGCTGGGCTGACTTCACGGATTTTTCTGACATCACAGGCAGAAATTTAAATCTCTCATGTCAACGATGATTTGTAACAATTAAAAGTCGGGATATGGAGCAACGCAAAGTGTGAATCACTTAACACAATTTTCTTTTTTTTGGCATAGAATTATGGAAGGGTGATAGAATTATGGAAGGGCTTGGGTTGGGAGGGACCTTAAAGCCCACCCAGTATCACCCATGGCAGGGACACCTCCCAGTGTCCCAGTGTCCAGCCTGGCCTTGGGCACTGCCAGGGATGCAGGGGCAGCCCCAGCTGCTCTGGGATTTCTATTCCAGGCCCTCCCCACCCTGACAGGGAACGATTCCTAATTCCCAATATCCCATCCAGCCCTGCCAGGCAGTGAGAGGCATTCCCCCTTGTCCTGTTACTCCATCCATAAATTACTCCATCCATGAATTATTTCTCCCCATCCTTCCTGCAGCCCCTTCAGGTTAGCCCTGTTTTTATTTCCTTGGAAATCTTGTTTCACCGAAGATAAATGATAAATTCGGTGTCTGTGTTACCAGCTCCTGCTTTTATTGTATGTCTTTTGAATATTTTCAATTTAACCTCAATCTTTGTGTTTGGTATAATATAAAAGTATGTCTGTGGTTAAGAGTGACCATATGTACAGCAAAGAGACACCTGGATTATGATCTTTCCCATCTGGATTAAAGGTTTTATTAAGAAATTATTTATTCTGCAGACTTGCTTTGGGAAAAATGCTTCCTACCAAGTCACAAATCCGTGATCTCCTGAACATGTGTCCCAGAACACTCATGCAAATTCCATATGAGCTTATATTACATCTTTTGAACAGTTTGAAGACAGTTTTCACCCTAAAGCAAGATTTTTTTTAGTACCTAGTTAAAAAAAAATGGTCCTATGTTTAAGGAAGCATAAGCAGGACTAAAGGCTCATAGCTAAAACCAGTAATTCCTAAAATATATCTTAGGTGTTTTTTTTTCTTTTTCCAAGCCTATAATTACAGTATTGGGCATACTGTTTAATGGATAGCACTAAAAAGAAAAGAGTGTAATTTAGACCAAGATAGGAAGCTCCAGGACATTTTTTTCCTTGCTTTTTCTGTGCTAATATTATTGCAATACTCATTTTAGCTGGGCTCTAAGTGTTTTATTTAAAATGAGAGTCCTTTTGGAATAAAGCAGAAGTTTGCCTGTTAGTGACTTCTTCTGGCTGTGCTTCCAACATATCCTCTGGATTTTGATTTGGTTCTGTCTCTGCCCAGATCAAGCAGCTGTCTGGAGTGTAATCTGCCCATTTCTTAGCAAATGTCTGAACACAACCCTAATTTTATTAATGTAAGTTTAAGGGGCCCCAGACTTCCCCAGACACTGGGGGGCTTCACTGGTCTAATATTTAAGCACTCAGTACCAGTGAGTTGGATTTCCCCACTCCAAGTGACAAATAAAACAGGAGAATTATGGGCACCTGTTTGCTTATGGTCCTGCAACTAAAATAGATTTCTTCTCATTGACACCCATTTAAGACTTGGAAGCAAATTTTTGCTCCCCCGAAAGAATCCAGACAGAAGCGTTGGAGAAAAGTGCTAACTTGCTGCTGTCAATGTTTGAGGCTTTCTACTGCTTCAGTAAATGAAGCTGTTAGTGGAAATCTGACAAATTTTGAAATGTCAGATTAGTAGCTGGTGGTGCAATGCAGTAACAGAAGTTCATTAGAAGAGCAATGCATTGATCATAAATGGCTCAATTTTGCCCTGAATTAAGCAAGTCATGATTGAGAGGCAATTTTTAAGTTTCATTTTTGATGCATTAGAGACTGATCAAGTGTGACCTTTTTTCTTCTCCCACAGCATTAAGATCCTCATTTGTTTTAATGTTATACCTTTATCTTTAGCAAATGAAAGGCTGCCTTTACATGAAATGCTGCTTAAATGTGGCTTAACTCACAGAAGTAGGAGAGTTGAAATAAGAAACAAAATTATGTCAAACACTTTCACATTCCTTATCTTAATAAATGCCCAGTTTTATGTTTAATGTGTGGACAAAAATCCGAAGCCTGTCCTTCAGAATTTTTGAGAAGTTCCAAGTGCTTTGAAAGTCAGACAGCTTTGTTTAGTGGCTTCATTAAAGACTTCTCCTTGGAAATCAGCTGCTGCACAGGGATGTAATTGCCACAAATAGGTGGAGTCAACCAGCACAGAAGGGCAGAAGAGCTTGAGCCAGGAGCTTCTGGATGATACAATTCCATGACACTTCCTTTTTGTCCCTCTACACCATCAAATATCCCCATGCCAATTAATAAAGATCTCTGTGGCGTGGGAGCTGCTGTTACCTGGATCAGGACGGTGAAAAATGGGTTACTACCCTGATGCTGGTATCTGCTGATCCTGGTTTTTCTTGTTGCTGCTTTAAATACGTTACATTTTCATTACTTTAAATGTGCTGAAAATTGAAGAGAGCACACAGGGATGTAGTTATAAAGTGTTTCATTAGAAATTATTTTTAGAGCAGCATGATGGCAAATTCTTAATAACAAATTGAACAGACATCTAGTAGATATGCTAACATATATTCTAATACTGATGTAATGATTTAATCAGAAATATAAGTGACCTTAAGTGTGTGGGGAAGGTTTTTTATTAGTTCCAGGGAACTGTCTTTACTCTTGTGATGAGCATTCCAGGTTTTCCAACTACAGCTGGCCTGTGAGACATTTCTTAACCAAGAAGTACAGAAATTAGAGAGTCCATCACTGTACATTTAAAAGCTCAAACTAAAGTAAAATCTGTTGGAGTTGAATTGTCTTGCTGTTCTTCTGTCAAATTTTCTCTCAAGTGCTACAATCTGTTTCTTAAACTACAGACTTTTATGTAAAATGTAGGTTAATTCTGAGAGGTAAGCAGTGCCCATTTGTTAGCAAATGCAGTTCTTGGTCTAAACAGCTATTTTGGGTTCAGTTGTGATGTTGTGTACCACTTTCATTAAACACATAATGTTAATTTCCTTTAATTTTCCTTCTTCTGGGTTAAATCTTTTGATCTCATTTATTTTTAACCATGATGGCCTGTGGTTTCCAGCAACAGCTGCACTGATATTCTGATAAACATCATTGTGAAACTATTTTGTGTTAGGTTATATATGCAATTTATATTGTCTTAGGAACTGCTGGAGTTGGATCAGCTGAAACCTGTGAAAGGTAAGAACTGTTCAACAAATATTATTTAAATCTGAACTCTCACTGCAGCTGCATTTTCAAAGTTCTTGATTTTGTAAGAAGTTTGGCTAATCTGTAGAAATTACATTTGTCAGTCAGATCTTAATTCCTAATGAGTTCACAGCTGATGTGAGAAATTAAACTGCTCAGGAACATGAGTCATAATATTTTTTCAAATATGTCAAGATACCAAGACATTTTACACCATGTTTTTTGGGTTTTTTTGAGGGTGGGTGGTGATACAAACACTGAACTGTATTTGCTGTCTGATCTCCAGTAGCTGCAGTTTTGGACCAAAACATGGAGAAAATGGCTGGATGTGACTCAGGTAAAACAATGCAAAATAAACTCAGCAGTCCTGTGACTCAGAGGGATTTCTCCCAGATTTTCAGGGCCATGCAAGTAGGGTGCATTGCTGAATGGGCACTTTTCTGCGTGAGTGGTTTGGTTGTTTTGGGATTTTTTTTTTAAACATTTTTAGGTAGCCTTAAAAACACTTGCAGACAGCCTGAACACTCTAGGTAGAGCTCCTGAAAGTGTTTAAGGAACTGTGAATTGTAGTTGTGAGGCTTTTCCAGTCAACTATGCCAAGCGATTGTCCCATTGTGACATCACTGGGCGGCAAAGGGTGACACGAACTTGTGCCGCATTCTGACATCACTGGGAGGTGGTTTATGACCCTGCTCATACAGGTTTTGCGTGGCAGAGCTGAAGCAAGAAGCAAGAAGGTGACATGGCCAGCGGGAGGAGGGAGTGGAGCTGCCCCATCTGCTGCGAGGTGCCCGGGGACATCGCCCACGCCCTGCCCTGCCGCCACCAGTTCTGCCTGGGCTGCATCCTGCGCTGGCTGCGGGCCGTCCGCACCTGCCCTCTCTGCAGGAGACTCATCTCCACCGTCAGCTTCTCGGAGCAGGAGGAGGACTGCCTGCAGTGCATCATCAGACACCCCACAGAGGCCTCTGGAAGCGCTGGTGGCAGCCGGGATGGACAGAGCACCCGCAGCCCTGTGCCACCCCCGGCCTCTGCCTCGCTGTCCCCAGCGGAGCAGGGCGCGGCGGGGCCGCAGGATGCCGTGGGTGGCATCCTGCCCGAGCTCTGGGCAGAGCTTTTCCGAAGGAGATGGAACCTCCTGGACCCCGTGAGGGCCTGGCTGCGGCAGTGGCTGCTGAAGATCTACAGGGAGCGGTGGTGGCAGGTGAAGACTGCGGAGAGCAGCATCCTGCTGGCCCTGTGCATCTTCGGCCCCGACAGGGAGGTGCTGGTGCAGCGGCTGCAGCCTCGCCTGCGGCACTACACGGCACTGCTGGTGCACGGCGTGCTCAGCATCATCGAGACGCAGTGCAGCCAGGAGGTGCGCAGGCTGTGGGGCTGCCACGCTGCCCCAGAGGAGGCCGAGAGCCCCGGGGCCAGCTCGGGTCCCTCGGCCTGCCCTGGGGGTGCTCCCGCTTCGTGTGGGCCGCCGGAATCCAGCGCGGAGCATGAGGCCGGCACTTCGTCGGGGGAAGGCCTCGAAGGGAGGCCCAGCTCATGTGGGAGCGTCCCTGCAGAGACAGAGCAGCCCTAGAAGGGGCACGGGGAGGTGTCAGTGGCTGCAGGGACCCTGGTCCCAGTCTGGGCAGGGACCCCTCAGCCATGGCATCATGATGACCCTGAAGCGGAGAGCCCTCGGGCCCATTGGTGACACGAGCAGGCTTTTCTTTAGTCAAAAAAGAGAAAATAAAAAGCTGCTTACTTCACACAGCCTCTGGGTGTTGCTTCTTCCTGAGGCCTTTTTTCCTTTTTCCCTTTCCCTTCCCACCACACTTCTGTACGAGGGTCCCACAGCCCCAGGGCCATGCTGGCCTCCCCCAGGAATTGCTCCTATGGAAAAGTTTCTGAAAGAGCATCAGGGTTGATGCTGACTGGGGTCTCTGTACAAATCACAAACGGGACAGCACTGCTGGGAACGTGCCTTGAGCTGTTTTATTTTCCAGCATCAGTCTCATTACATGGTTATGACAATGGGAAGATGCCACCTGCTCACATCCCAGGCAGCAGACCAAGAACTTAATGTTACAACTTACTTTATAAGTTTTTTGACCAATCCCACAAAGCAAAAGCACATTGACAGTAGCTCTATCCAACCACTATAAGCACGCATACCTTTGGTTAAACAATGCCTGCTTATTTCGAATACAATACCTGCTTGTGAGCCTTAAGATACAATGGACAGAGCTCCATAATGAAGCTTCAACCTTCTTAATATCTTGCTAGATAAACTTTGCTGTAGCTTACAGAGTTATTCTAGACAAGAGTTAATACACAGATCATTGTTCTATTTGTCTTTGCTTTTCTACAGTTTAAATAATTTTTCTGCTGACCTATGTCATGGCTGCTGCTTTAGCTCTGATCACAGTTCTACTGCCTCTGGGGCCTGCCTTTTGCAGCTTTCCCAAAACCCTCTATTTTTATAAATTCCCACAAGGGTGATGCGAAGAGGGGAGTCACGAGGCAAAGACCACATGTTCCTCAAGCAGGAAGAGGAATGCCTGGATAATGGCAAAGACCATTTCTGCCAAACGCTTCAGGGACAAATGTACACCTCATTTTTATGCAGAGAAGGATACAGGATGCTATTCAGGGACAGGAGAGGCATTTGCATCCTCATTTTTGCAGCTCTGCTGCTTGCCTGCTGATGAGGGTTGTTTCATGTGTCTTGATTATCCCTGTTAGGCACAGGCTAGGGGGGTCCAGCACATAAGATGCTGTGCTGTGCATTTGAATCCCATAAAAAATTACGGGTTATAAATCTATCTACAGCACTTTCCAAACTGTACTTTATATACAGTGTGGTAGGAGCAGTTGATTATGATTTCTGCACATTTTACCAAGAGCTGCACCAGTTCCTTTGAAAATGTATTTTTTTTTCCATTTTCTTGAGACTCCAGTTCCCTGTGTGTGTTTTTTCTTTGCTGGTCCCCTTTACAAAATATCAACCTCATGGCTACAGTCCTTCCTTTTTAAAATACAATTTTTACCTATATTCTAAATTGGGAGAACTGATTAAGCTTAAGGAAATATCTAAAAGAACTCTAGCTTCTTTGACGTTTAGCAACTAACTTCAAGAAAGATTAAATTACTGTCAATGAAAAGCAGCTTCTGTGATATATTCTCATTTTAAAGCAGGTTTACTGTCCCTACCACAGCAAGACAACTGCTTCAATATCTCTTTACCTGATTAAATGGAGTACTTTTGAATATACAGCTACAAGGGGTTGCCCTTTTCTGCTTTCTGAAATATTCTTCTTTATTCTGCATTGGTTTTATATATTTAAAAGAAAAAGAGCTTAATTTAGGTGTTGATAAATTCCGTCAGTGATTTGTGGACTCTAATTTGAGAAGGATCTTATAGTCAAAGTTGGCTTTCTAAATCAATGTCTACTTATCAAAAACAAGCAAAGAGGCAAGCTCCCAAACCTTAAAAATGGTAATTAATAAATGACAGTGAGATTCTGACAGAATTTCTCTTTTACCTAAGAACTGCAATTGCTATCTAGTTTATCCAAATCAAAATGGCAACTGCTGAAAGGGAAAAACATAAAAAGATGTTTTTCAAGAGGTGAAGATAGAAACTTATCTGTAACCACACAAAAATAGTAGGAAGAAACAAATTCATCAACATGGAAAATTCAAGGCATGTTTGGGATAATTGTCTGATAAAAACCTCTTCTCCAAGTGGAAGAGCAGAGGAAGGGATGCTGTTTTTCTCTGTAACTTGAGAGCTGAAGTTGTTACTCAGCCACTAAAGCAATAGAGGTCTTAAAATAAATGAGGGGAAAATATATTTTCCTCAGTTTTTCCAGGAAGAGTTCTCTGCACTTGAATAACTTTTACTGAAAGGAGCAGGGAGAGAAGTAAGGAATTGAGAGCTGCTGGAAGAGTATCAGGGACTCATTTGTAGGTAAATTTGGTATAAAACTTAGCAAAATTGCACCTGTTGCCAGAATTATCATCAATATTGCAGACATATCCACAGGACTCTGCAGAAGACTCAGAGCTTTTCACACTCACTTACTCATTATTGTTCTCGTGATGCTTTAAAAAATAAAAAGTATCTTTCAGTCTCTCTATCAGGACTGCAGTGATTTTAGTGCAGGTCGTTGGAAGGCTGGATTGATATGAAGCTGTAAGTTCTGCAAGCCTTAATTTTTAAGTGTACTCCATGCAGAACACCTGAAATTAAATTTTAAGTGGTATTTATGATGGAATGCTAAATCCAAGTCTCAGCACTGGCATAATTAAGTCAGATGAACAGGTTTTTATAGGTCCCTTTGAAATGTGTAAATGAACTTGTCTTCTCTTAGAGTCCTGCCTCAGTCAAATATATGGCTCTTATTAAGGACAAATTCTAATACATATACATTTATTACCCATGTGTCCACAGGAAGAGATTGAAAGATGAAGCCATATACCATCTCCATAAAATCCTGATGGAATAACACTGGACAGTTAAAGAGAACATTTTCATTAAACCCTCGGAATGTGAAGCACTTGTGAAGATCACCTAAGTAAGGCCTGATTAAAGGCATTAATTCAATGATCATGGCATTGCAACAGACTGAGAAAACTGCAGAATTTATCCCGTTTCCTCTGTGTCCTGACAAATGGGTGGAATTGCCTCACAGGGAAGGAGAAAGATTTGCTATGGAGCTATGCCACTGAAAGATATTTAGTAAGACCTTCCCACTGAGACCTAAATCTCTGAGTTTTTCTTTCAAAACAGCAACAACAACAAACAAACAAAAAAGAAAAAACCCAACAAACAAACAAAAAACAAAAAAAACCCCAACCCAACCAAACCAAAAAAAGGAGGTTGTTTTCTTAAAAATCCACTTCACTAGGTCTAAGCAAGATTGTATAGGCATTCAAGCAACCTACTTGTGCAAGCAGGATAACAGATTTCCTGGGCAGGCCAGAAGCTTTAAAGAGTTTCTTGGCTAATTGGGAAAAACACTGTATGAAATAGATGAGTTTTCCAATTTGTTTTTTTAGCTGCCATTAATTACAGGCAGCAAGGGATATGGTGGGAGTGATGGTATTAATGCAGGCTTGCAAAGGTATTTCCAGAAATTAGATTTGTGTGAAGTGGGAGGGTTCAGTGAATTTACTTCTCAGGCATTAAATCCATAAAATATATGTACTCCTCAGGAGAAAAAAAAAAATAAGGAAAATGTGCTACAAGCTTAACATTTATTTTATTATTTTTTCCTTCTTGCTCCTTTTCTTAAGAACAGCCTAGACTAGATTAAAACTAAAGGTTAAGAGCAAATTTCCTCATATGTCTCTAAAATGCCAAAAGCAAATATCAGGGATAAATTTAATTTCTGGTAACTCTGCATCCTTTGAGTTCTCAGCCTTTTCCAGGCTTCCTGTACCCAGTCCCAACAATGTTAAAAGAGCCTTGCATGACCCGGGGAGATCCCAGCAGCCAGGACCTGCTGCACTCCTGAATTTTGAAGCACCACCTTTAAAATCCACCTTCTCTTGATGCCAGAGATGAGCTGTGGAGCTGTTTGACACGTGATGAGTGTGTGGCAGTGTGGATATGGTGGGGAAAAACACAGGTCCTTTGTCTGAATGGCTAAAAATGTTCCTACAGCATCCCAGAGAAAATGAATACATTTTTTTAATCCATTCAAAATTCTCAGAAGGGCAAGTGTATGGCACGTAGAATAAGAAAAAGTATTTATTTGACTCCATGTGATTACTTCATCTACTTGTAGGCTCCAGCTTAATCTGAGAAAGGAAGAATAAAGAAGGAACAATCTGAAAAGCAGTGATTCATTTAGTGCTCATCTTGTCCCTCTTTCTCCTGCCTTCTACCTGGCATTACAGCACAGGTACTGCACCACCTGTGTAATTCAATTTTTAGGACATGACAGCAGGAATAGCTTCTTTTTGGTTGGTTTTTTTTTTTTTTTTTTCCCCTCCAAAAATGCATATTCAAGGTGAAATTATCTTGTCTTGAGCTACAGGTCCGAACACCCTGAAAGGTCAATGACTCTGGAATACTTTACTATAGTAATCAGTAATTTTTTTTCCCAATATTGACTGCTGATAGACACTTCTGGTCATCTAGAGACCAAGTGAATAACTCTCAGTCATTTTCCTCACCCAACAGCTTTTATCTCTGACTTGGTGAACTGTTTTCAAGTGGATGAATTATCAGACCAAACAGAAAATAATTGGTGGAATCCTGCAATTTAAAATAACTGCATCTTTGCTTGGCAGGGAGGGAAAGGGAGTGAGTTGTGCAGATCTAGAAATTTATAGTGACTTGGAATTGGGAAAGGTCTCCATCTCTGATGCCTTGAGACTGGACACTGGTAGATTACAAATGGAATGTTAATATATCAGGCCAGAACACTCAGGGTTCTGTTGTTGCCTGATGATTTAGGAATTACCTCAGCTGAGGTCAGGCCCTGCAATAAAAGGTCAGATGATGCTCAGTGATGTCTTGAAAGGGTATGGATGAGGTCACACTGCTCCAAACCATGGAAACGCCTTCCTGTGAGGAAATGGCAGTGACTGCAGAACACATGGAGAATTGGAATTGTTCATCCTGGAGAGGAGGATTTGGCCTGAGCTCAGGGTGGCCTGGCAGGGCCTGAAGGGGCCGCAGCAAAGATGGACACGGACAATTGCCAAGGGCTGCAGGGACAGCAGCCGGGCAATGGCTGCCAGTGCCAGAGGGCAGGGCTGGCTGGGATCTTGGCAATGAGGAATTGTTCCCTGGCAGGGTGGGCAGGCCCTGGCACAGGGTGCCCAGAGCAGCTGGGGCTGCCCCTGCATCCCTGGCACTGCCCAAGGCCAGGCTGCACACTGGGACAGTGGAAGGTGTCCCTGACATGGCAGGGGTGGCACTGGATGGGCTTTGAGGTCCCTTCCAACCCAAACAGTTCCAAGATTCCATAAATTTTGTGAGTATTGTCAATCTTTTAGACATGTTAAACCCCATCCCTGTTGAAGTCCCATATCCATGTATTTGTTCTTGGTGGTGATATGCAAAAAAACCCTCCAGGAGTGCCTACCCAGGAACTGTACATGTCTTTTTTGCTGGATTTGACACAATAAGGAAATGCTACAAATATTTTTATATTGCTCAAACACATAATATTTATTAAGCAGCTGTACTTCAAAGTGTATTTTCTGAAGCTGGGAATTGGGTGAAATGTCCTCAAAATACAAGGTTAAATGCCTTAGGAAAGAGACAAGGTCCTTTCAAGAGAGGTTATTCATAGAGTAATAAAAAATGGGAATGGAGACAAAGATGATCTCATGAAGTCACCTAGCTGATGTTTTGCCCCAGTTAAAGTTAAGGCATTCCTGACAGATGTTTGTCTAGCTCTTATTTTTCTCATCCCAGCATTTTTTAATTCTCTGGCTGAACTTATTCTTTTATGATTCAGGAGCTATCAAGTCTCCATAAAAGATTAAAAGTTCCCTTTGAAAAAGAGACTGTAGGGTGTAAGACAAATTATGTACAGCAGACAAGGGAGAATTTCAGAAGGGAAAATGTCTGACCTAGAAACTGCTGTCATTACATTACCAGGTTTCTTTATAATGAATTCTGGATTAAATACTTACACACTGCAGCATACACTGAGATTTTAAAAATCCTTGATAAAATCAAAATAAATGTAAAAAAAAGTCAATTATACCTAAAATGGTCTTAATAACATGTCTCATGTTCTTTGCAAATCCCATAGGAATAAATAGTTAATGCTTATTAAATGAAATCCTTGGCTGAAAGATATCATACAAGTGAATGCTATTAGTACTAGAAAAAAATCACATATGGAAGTTTTCCAAATAATATTCTAATAACTGCTTTAATGAGCAGGGGTTTTTTTCCCTTTCTGTGTCCAGCTTTGGCTTCTGTACAGACGCTGTCTCTCTCCCAAAATTAGTAAAATCTCTTCTTGGTGCTGGCTGCAGCCTGGGAAACATTAGACCTGCAGCAGACACTGCAAAGCAACACAAAAGCCATGCAGATTTGCTGGAATTCTGTATTTTGGCACCATGTCCCTTGCCTGTGATGCACTAAGGCTCAGTCAAAGTGCTGAGAACCTTGCAAGAGTCCAAGGGATGCTGCAGAGGGCACCATTTACCAAGAAAATTAAAATAGGCACAGGGTTGGGGGTGAAGGAATGAACCACGCTCATAAAACCACATAGGGTGCCTTGATCCATCTAGCTTTTACTCATTTTAATCAGGTAAGAAGCAAGGATTCCATTCAGGTTTTCCTCTCCCCAGGTCCATTGATCTGGGAACGTCTTTATCCTGGGTTTCCTCAGGATAATGTGCGCTCACTCAATTTTTGTTTTTCTAGGAAGGAAACAATATTTACAAAGAGAATGATATCTGATGGAAAGTTGTGTCTGAGACAGACAGTTTTTTTTATATTTTGAGGTTTGTTTTTTTTCTGGTCTGCAATAAATTGCTGGAAAATGAAAGAAAGTAAAAGTATATTTTCACCAAGACTAACATTATCCTGTAGCTTTCCACAAAATCAAGACAAAACAGAAAAAAAAAAAAATCCAAACAGAAAAAAAATCTGACAAAATCTGCCCAAAACCCCCCACCCTGGCACCAATAAAATAACCAAACCAGATAAGTTGGTCAAGTTCACTGTTTTAGTGTTCTCAAAGATGAGCATATCTCTCCCTGTAGCACACAGTGCATTTTTTGTGTTAACTTAAACCCAACCATCCTGCTGGTGACAATCTGCATGTTGTGAACTCCCTGACGGATTTTACACAATAAAACAATTCAAAATTTTCGTGGGGGATTAGAAGGGAGGTGGGGAGACACCAGATGAGAGGATTGAGAAGGTGTTGTGAGACACAGAACTCTGAATACCATCCTCTCACAGTATTCCAGTCACATCCTGGCTACATATTTTATCACAGTAGGTAGCTTTAAAAATTATTTATGAGGCTTGCAGAACATTTAGTGTACCAATTAAAGGACAAATCCCTTCTGCTCAGTGTGCATTTGTGTTGGATTCTCACTGGTCTGCAGCGAGATGAGGATGATGCTCCTGTTCTTTCCAGGAAAAGCAGTGTGAGTGTGACCCCAACAAGCTTTTGGTGGTTCAGCTTCTGCACCTGCACAGGGCTGGGGAATGGTTTTCTCTCCCAGTTAAGCCACAGCAATGTAACCTGCCCCATTCCACCAGCAGGAGCTGTTTCCAGCAGCCTTACGCTGGGTTATTGCCTGACTGAATTAAAAATGCCAGAAAGATGCAATCAGATCAATTTAATGAGTGTTGTCTTGGAAGGAGCCATTATCTCAAATTTAGGCTGCACTGGTCAGATCTTTATCTGTTGCTGATGAACTCAATGAATTAGATTTGATTGTAGCCTGCAGACCCTCTGTCTTGGGATGTTTCCATTACGTTGATCAGGAAAATCTCCCTGTTGGTCCAGCCACAAGACACCACATCCACAATGGATTTCCAAGTCATATAACCGATTGTGTTCTGTTAACAAGAGTAATTATTCAGCATTTGAGCCAACATGACATCGTATCACCGTGTCGCTGGAGCACAATATAACCCCCCCATGCCTCACAAAAATTTGTTACATCTTTTTCATCCCCACTCCACCAAATACAAGGATCTACCACACAGGTTCTTCAACCTCGTTTGCTCTGTGTTGTGTGAAATTCATAAAGCATTATGTGCTCTTCTTCATATGCAGGTTTCTTTTGATTTTTAAGAGCACTAAAAAATTAGGCCAAACTATCTGGGAAATGTGTTTATCTAAGTGAAATCATAAATTTTTAGAATGGTTGGGGTTGGAACGGACCTAAAATCTCTTCCAGTGCCTCCTCCTGCTGTGGGTAAGGACATTTTCCACTATCCCAAGTGGCTCCAAGCCCTTTCCAACCTGGCCTTGGACACTTCCAGGAATCCAGGGGCAGCCACAGCTTCTCTGGAATACTTATTCCTGCCTGGAATAACAATCAGCCTGTTCCAAATAAGAAGATTTTCCCCTGACGGAGAGTTTGCTTTTTAAACATTGCATGAAGTAATACAAAGTTTTGATGTACCAACTTGTGAAGAGTCAAATGCCTGCATTTAAGAAGGTTTTCAGCAGATACTTGTAGGATCATTTTGACTCTGAAAATGGTATAAACATGGCAATGATGCAACAGCAAGTTGGCTGATTCCTAGGCAGTGGAATAAAAAGACTGTACACATGGAAAATTGGTAAATAAGTCTGTGCACCTATGAATTTTTCCACGTGTACTTTGGAGGGAGGGCTGCATTGCAGCTTCTTTCAGGATGAGACATTTGGTGTAGCTTATTTGTCTTTTTGAGTGAGGGATGTTGTGAGAATGGCAGACAGATGCTTGTGAGATTTCCCTTTGCAGGAATGCAACATTAATTTCAGTAGGAGTGCTAATGTCTCTTTTTTTATTTCTGCTTTAAACTCTGACTTTCTGCAACAACAGACTGACCCTCTGATCACTGTGAGTGCTCAGTAAAGTGGACAGGAAGGTTCATCCTCTGTAACCACAGTCTGAGCGGGCAGTCAACAGCATCTGCAGAACCTCCTTCTGATACAGGCAACTGAAATAAATTTGTCAGGGATTTGTGACTGAAACTGTGACTGCATGGGGGAATCAACATGGATTTTGACTGCAGAGGTAAGGGAATAGAGGGAATCCCCCAGAACAGCCCAGTGACTGTGCTGAGGTAGGATGTAGGATTTGCTTGGCAGCTGTTCACAACTAAGGCAGCAGGTCTGCAACTGGTGGCCAATTAATCCTAGCTCCATCCAGCCTCAAAGGAACTTGGCAGAGGGAATTGTTGCAGAGTTTGAACAGGTTTAATTTTTGGACCCCAGTTGGTTTGGTATCACCTTTGTTTTGTTCTGGAAATCTGTGTGAATCAGTGGTTATGATGAGTCTAACCTTTATGGACTTCCACTGAAGCAGCAACATCAGTAATCAAACATTGATAAAAATAAACATTGATAAAGTTGTATTTCCTTTTGTTTTGTGAAGGTGAGAGAAGAGCAGAGCATCACTGAAAACCCCAGAGGTCCTGGCTTTGTGAGGGCAGAAATCCAGGCAACTTTAGAGTCTCATTCCAGAAGGGCTGGACCTGCTCCCAGCACTGACTGCAGGCCACTGACTGCCTGGAGGAGAACTTCTGCGGGTAAATTTTACACTCAGTGCTAACAGATCAAGTTTGACAGTGATATATCTGACACATATTGACATCTAAATTACAGACTTCAAGCCCTTTGCCAGCCTTTCTCCTTTTGCTCTCAAAAAGCACATTTTCCTAATAGCTGTCCCAGGGCTGACACATTCCCCTGGCCACTGCTGTGGCCCAGGGCAGATCCCCTGGTTCTCTCATCCAACACCATGATGAACAACACTGAAGGCTCAAGGGTTGATGCCTTTTGGGGCAACCTAAAAACAGAGGCCAGGCAAAATTAAGGGAATAAAAAGCAGTTATAATTTTATTGAAGGGCCTTCAGGTACATTTTGGGCGGACAAAGCCCCCTCAGGGGCCACACCCAAAAAATGGATGGCAACTCATGGGTTTTCACACTTCTGTAAGTTTGGACCATTTGCATATTGGGGGTTAATCTTGCAATTACAGCTTCAGGTAATGAAGTCATTTACCCCAAGTTTGCCCACCCAACTCACTTTTGTTTCCATTTCTGGGCCC
Source organism: Agelaius tricolor (assembly GCF_023055355.1). NCBI lineage: Eukaryota > Metazoa > Chordata > Aves > Passeriformes > Icteridae > Agelaius > Agelaius tricolor. The sequence goes on from NW_027269304.1 coordinate 856,192, forward strand.
TGGGGCAGTGAGGTGTCCTTGGCTGCCAGGCCTGGAGAGGAATTGTTGTGTTTGCCCAAAATGGGAAAGCAGCAGCTGACACGGAATGTGGAGTTTAGAGTGATACATTAAAGAATTTCAGGATTACAAATACATGAAAAAATAAAAGCTAAAATCCCAAGGCATCAGGGTGAGCAGAGCACGTTGTTTTTGTTGTGCTGTGCTCCCCATGCAGTCTGTGCTGCTGCTACAAGATTTAAGCAGGCTCCTTGCTATCACCAAGCCCTTTCTTTATGGAAGCCCAAGACTAATGGCAAGTCTATAAACCAAGTTTAAAAACCAAAAATTAAGTGTTTTCACTGAACTGCACATGGCGTGGCAGTGTCTTTAAAGAGGCACAAAAGAAAATTTTATTAGTTAATATAGCTCAGCAGGGAGCCCAGGATAAGATTAGATTCTCTGAAAGAACAATAATAACCTTTAAACCAGATACTAAGATATTTTTCCTATGTTTTTATTAAAGTAAACCTACTATGTTAGCAGGCACGAGAGAGATGACACAAAAGCTACCCATAAATAATTTCTTACAACCATTTGTCTTAGGTCCCTTAGGTCTTCTACTGCAGTCAGGTTTGCTATAACAAAACCACAAAGCATCATCTTTTGTTGCCTGTTTAGAAGCAGCTTCATCACATTCACAACTTCCTCAATTGATTGTGCCTCTGGAGCTAAGAGAAGTAATTTTGCTAATTTCAGTGAGTAATGAAGCATGATCTTACAGAGGAATCAGTGTGATTCTTGGTGATTTGCATCAAGAGGCATTTTTCATGAACACTTTTTGAGCAAGCTGAGTCTATGAGACAATTTTTCTTCATGGAATCTCTCAAGTCGTGCGATCATCTTCAGCATCTCTGCTTCCACAGCTCAAAAAAAACATCTAAACTAATGCCATTTTGGCTCAGTCCTTCCCAGACAGCTCTTTGAGTGGTGAACTGTGCTGCCTTAGCCATTCAGAATGGCAAAATGGATTGGCAAATGCAGCTCTTGGCACACTGTGACACTCCCTCCCACCCATGCCTGGAACAGCTATATCCAGGCTGCAGCTTGTGAAATAGAGCTGCAACTTCTCTGTGCACATCCTTGAAGTGGTTCCAATCACTCAATTTCCAGTCTTATTGCTCCCCACCTTAAATTCCTGCTCCTTGGCATATTTTAACCTCATTAAAGGCTAAAAATAATAAAGGGAAGGATGCCACATAACACTAATGATTTTTGCCCCCTAAATAATCAGTGGTAATGCGATAAGAGCTTATGAAAGGGAAATGTTTATGGATTATGTGGCTGTATTAATGTACTACCCTCATATGCAATTAGGTAAGTGCTTTACTTCACATGCCTAAATACTGCCAGAAGATACAGCATCAGATGTTATCACTGCAGCAGCAGAGGCAGAAATTGTCTTGAAAGCCTCATGCTGAAAACAGTTTATAACTGGAGATTAGTTAATCCTTTACCTGTATACTAAGTGTGGGAATCCACAAAATCAGAGGGGTTTGGGAAAGCTACAAAAGGCAGGCCCCAGAGGCAGTAGAACTGTGATTGGAGATAAGCAGCAGCCATGAGATTGGTCAGCAGAAAAATTATTTAAAAAGGAGAAAAGCGAGGAAAAAAAGAACAGTGGTCTGTGTATTAATGCTTGTCTAGAATAACTCCCTAAGCTACAGAAAAGTTTATCCAGCAAGATATTAGGAAGTTTGAAGCTTCATAATGGAGCTCTGTGCATTGTGTTTTAAGGCTTACAAGCAGGTATTGTATTTGAAATAAGCAGGCATTGTTTAACCAAAGGTACCTGTGCTTATAGTGGTTGGATAGAGCTACTGTCAATGTGCTTTTGCTTTGTGGGATTGGTCAAAAAACTTATAAAGTTGTAACATTAAGTTCTTGGTCTGCTGCCTGGGATGTGAGCTGGTGGCATCTTCCCCTTGTCATAACCATGTAATGAGACTGGTGCTGGAAAATCAAACAGCTCAAGGCACGTTCCACAGCAGCCCCATCCCGTTTGTGATTTGTGCACAGACCCCCAGCCGGTGATACTAAGAATCATAGAATAATGAAACTGTTTGGATGGGAGGCACCTCAAATCCCATCCAGTGCCACCATGTCAGGGACACCTCGCAGTGTCCCAGTGCCCAGCCTGGCCTTGGGCAGTGCCAGGGATGCAGGGGCAGCCCCAGCTGCTCTGGGCACCCTGTGCCAGGGCCTGCCCACCCTGCCAGGGAACAATTCCTCATTGCCAAGATCCCAGCCAGCCCTGCCCTCTGGCACTGGCAGCCATTGCCCGGCTGCTGTCCCCGCAGCCCTTGGCAATTGTCCGTGTCCATCTTTGCTGCGGCCCCTTCAGGCCCTGCCAGGCCACCCTGAGCTCAGGCCAAAGCTTCTCCTGCCCAGGTGAGCAATGGCAGCTGTGCCAGCCTTGGCTGCCGGCAGAGCTGCTCCATCCCTCTGCCCGTGCTGGAGCCTCCTCTGGCCTGGCTGCAGCAGCTCCAGCTCCTTGCTGGGCTGGGACCCCAGAGAGCTGGAGGCGTGTTGGTATCCCTCTGAGATGTGCATATTTTTTACCTGAAAAAAAATGAAAACATTCAAGAACACCATTGTAAACATGAAATTTCAATTTCTGCTCAGGATAATGGCACAATTTTTCTTTCCTGTTGTAGAAGGCCATCTGTGCAGAACAATCTGTGCCACTGTACAGGTGATTTTCATTGTATCAAGATTTTCAGCTACAGGGGGATCACAGGTGATTTTAAGCCATCAGTACTTTTCAGCACCTTACCTGTTCTTATTTCTACCTGTTCTTATGTTCTACATTTCAGGACATCCAAGGGTGTCTCATAAAGCACAGGTAAAATGATGTGTACTCCTGCCATCCCCATCTACATTTCCAGGGGGACTCACAATTCTCACAGATTTGTGTTGTTGCTTAAATTCATCCCAAAAGTCTCATGGGGACTGAACCCTTCACCACCTCCTGAGCCTCCCTGTTTCTTCCCCATGGTCATGCTGCCAAGCTTCTAAAATTCAGGGGACTAAATATGCTGAATTTTAGGGCTTCAGGCAGGCACTTGGTGGAGCTTTTTGTTGGTTGGGATTTCTCAGGCTGCAGTGAAAGGTTTCCTGCTTGTGCTTTTAACTTTGAAGGAGGCTGTATACCAGGAAATACAGGATTTTATTAAGGGGGGTATAAACTTAATGAAAAATCCAATGCTGGATACATAGATACAATGGTAAATACAGACAAACACTAGAGCTGAGATAAAGAAAAAGGTCCACCCCTAAAAAAGGAGTCAGCTGAAGATTTCCTTGTGAAGCTGTCTGGTAAAGAGCTACTAATTTTTAGAAATAGAAAAAAATAGGTGCAATTATTGAGTTTCTGAAATTTTTTTGAACTCTTCTCACTCATGAATCTCTTTCCAGAGAGATCCTTAAGGCAAACAGTGTTGTTTCAAATTGAAATGAAAATTTTGAGTGACAAAACCCCGGGAATTTATACTGGAAACAGGTAGATCTTTGCTGCAGTGCTTTGTCATCAGCATCAGCTCTTCCACTTACAATATATAGAACATCCCCACACAGGATTTTCAAATCCTTTCAGCTCCTTTAACTTTGTGCCATCTGCAGAATTTTGAGTTAACACTGTTCCCACAGAATGGCTATAAGTGAATCACCAAAAAACCCTAAAATCCATAGAAACTGATCCCAAATTCCTGCAAGTTTTTGGTAAGTCTCAGTGTGGTAAACTTGCTCATGTTATTCACTGTGGAAAAAAAAATTCCTAGCTAATTTTTTTACCTCCAGATGTCTCTCATATACCTGTTATATAAATACAGCTTTGTTTGTAGACAGCATTTGCTGCTAAGCAAAAAACATTAACCTGTTTCAGCCAGTGGAAAGGAGCAAGTCTTAATTTACACGGAAATGCCCAAAGGAAGCTAGGAGCTGGTCAAGCTTGTAGTTACAACCTTCCTTATTTTGATATCCAGGCACCGTTTCCTAATGTGGGTTTTGAAGCCCTGTTTTAGTATATTACCACCATGGAAAAACCTGCTTTAAATTAACTTCTAGGCTGGAGTCTGCTGAATGGAAATAGAAAATGAACAAAAGTAATGTTGTTGGGTGTTTTGGTTTTGATTTTGTTTAGAGTTATTTTTTCCTTTTTTTTTTTTTTTTTTTCTTTGCCAGGTGCCTCCAAAATAATATGCTTCCCTACAGGCTAGAAATAAAAAGCATCTTATTAAATCACATCATAAATGACCCATGTAGCACAGTTTATTTTACATTACCTAGGTAAGGAGGCACTGAGCCAAATAAATCAAAGTGAACAAGGCAATAATTGTTCCTCCTTTTATATCACCTAAAATATGGTAGCAATGAACAAATGTGATTAAATGAGAATACTGCATTAGTAATAGGCTTTTCATTTATTGTTTTTTAGAGAAATCGTGTTCACTGTGGAAATGGAAGCCCTTTCCCCTGTATTATCAAGCTGACATTTTGTATATTTGAAAAGGATAATGTTGTACTTGTAAAATAAGAACAAGCACAAATTGTAGGTGGCTTTCTTTAGAGAGATTTTATGAGCTGGGTTTGTTTTGGATTTTTTCCCATGAAAAATGATACATTCAGGAGGAGGTCAAGACATCTCTTCAGTGCTTGTATTAAAAATTCTATGATTTTCTGGAGACTAAAGGCCACTGTAGAGTCTTCCTTTCATGTGCCAGCTAGTTTTATTGAAATAAATGGAATTACTAAATGGAGGTTATGTGGTGAATCAGTTTCTTAACTGACCTGTATACTTTTCCCATTACTTTTCAGAAGGATTAAGATTTCACAGAGTAGTAAATTAGATTTAATCATTACAGCTTAAGTAAATGAAATAGCAATAAGGCCAAGTGTAGAAAAATGGACTTAATTAAGATTAAAAATACAAACCAAAGAGGAATATATCTTTATGACCAAGATCAGCCGAACACTTGGCAGGTCTGAAACACAATTAGGTTTTTAAAGGTGCATCTGAAAGGTTGCTCAAGGCAATATTCCAGCCTGGTCCTTGCTGCCTCAGACCAAGGGCTCTCTCAGTGTGTAGCCACGATATTCTCTGAAAAATCCTTTCCTTGGGATTTTTTTCTCCTGAGAAGCTGAGAGGCCCCAGGAACAAGTGTAAACAGTGGCTCCTCTGCTGCTGCTGCTGCTGCTCTTTCAGAAAAAAAAAAAAAAAAGAAAAAAAATTAAGTAAAAAGAGTTGAAAGAGCTAGCAGGCAGCTCAGAAGCATTGAAAAGCCAAATTATTAGCTTCAGCCCAAGTGGTTCAATAAAGGGCTGTGGCCAAGACATTCTAGAAATTTTTCTCAAAATTGTTTAATAACTATCAATGGATTTTGGATAACTATTGATGGATTTTTCGTTAGCAATTTGTTGTTTCAGGATTCTGCAAGCCTGTTTCAGGACCAAAAGGGACTTTCAGAGATGTCAAAGAGGAACATCTTCAGTGCATGGACTTTCTCCTGAAACTCAGCTGTTTGGACTTGAAGCAATGAACTTTCTTTGCATTGTTTTTTGCATTTTCTTATATTGTAAGATTGTTTTAGTGATATGATAGAATTTGTTCTACAGGTGAAGAATTTCCCTGATCATTCCACATCAGCATTTGATTGAGGTTTTGACTGGCAACAGATAACCTGTCAAGTGTTTGTTCTTTCCTCTGCATGGGCCCAGCAGACAAAATTACAAACACTTTTTTCTTTTTAATTTAATTAAAATTAAAAGGGTGAAATGTAGCCATGATATTTTCCGAAAAATCCTTTCCTTAGGATTTTTTTCTCCTGAGAAGCTGAGAGGCCTCAGGAACAAAATGTAGACAATGGTTATCTGCTGCTGTGGAATGCAACAGGTGCATCTGGGATTGGTCTCGTGTGGTTGTTTGTAATTAATGGCCAATCACAGCCCAGACTCTCTGTCCGAGACACAAGCTTTTGTTGTCATTCTTTCTTTTTCTATTCTTAGCTGGCCTTCTGATGAAATCCTTTCTTCTATTCTTTTAGTATAGTTTTAATGTAATATATAAAATAAAATAATGAATCAAGCCTTCTGAAACATGGAGTCAGATTCCTCCTGGGACCCCTGTGGACACTGTCACACCCGTGCTGTCTCTGAGGGCAGCCAACAGCAGACTCACCAACACAAGACATAGAAAACAACAGAATTTTGGAGAGGTACTAAATACAGCATTACATATAGGTTCTGTTTTTGGACATCTCCCCCTTTCTTTCTGCTTCACAGCCCAGAATTCACATTTTCTGTGGAGCCTCCTGTTGGTTTCACACTGACGTGCCTGGGCTCTTTGGATTTGTCTGATCCTTTCCTCACTCCTTCACACATTTTGCAGCAATGTGTTCCACAGTGGGATTATGCAATCTGCAAGATGATTATTTCCCTCTGTTTGTTTTGGGTGCCCCTACCCCATGATGGGAAATGCTGTTTGGTTCCTGCTTAGCAGGAGGTTGCTGGCAGGACCAGAGCTGAGATTTTTGGTTAAGCACTGAATTCAGAGTCTGAGCTTTTGAGCCACCCAGATTTTGGGACAGGAGGACAGAGGCTGTTCCACACCAACACTGCTGTTCCTCAGATGGACCCCAAAGCCATGGAATAAATGGATTCAGTGAGAATTTTGTGGACATTTTAGACATTTCAAGGACATTTTACAAAAGTGGTTCCATGGACTAAGGGAACAGTGTCTCTGTGCCACATTAAAGGATGGAAAGAGGGGTGGTGGTTAATGAGGGTGTATTGGAGAGTGTGTGGCCTGGGCATGGGAGAGGAGGGGAGAATGGATTGCTTTTGGCTTTGGCAAGGTGAATTTTATTCACAGCAGCTGTTTTGGGTCTGTGGTGGAGTGTTGGCAACACAGGGATGTTTTTGTTCTTGCTGACCCGGCACAAAACCATTCCTTTTCCTCCCTCCACCCCACCAGGGCTCAGGCTGGGAGTGCACAAGGATTTGGGAGAGGGCACAGCCAGGACAGTGACCCAAATCAACCCAAGGGACAACACCCAGGACCCTGCAGCATCATGCTCTGCATGTAGAGCTGTGGGGACAAGGAGGCGGTGGGGGACATTTGGAGTCTTGGTTATCCAAAGTCACCACGACGTGTGACAGAGCCCTGCTGTCCTGGGATGGCTGAACACCTTCCTGCCTGCGGGAAATGAGGAATGAATTCTTTGTTTTGCTCTGCTGTGTGCGTGGCTTTTCCTTTACATGCTGAACTGTCTTCATCTCAGCCCACGGGTTTATCGCTTTTGCCCTTGACTTCTCTCCCTGATCCCACCAGGGCAGGGTGGGGGTGACTTTCTGGCTGTTGTTAAACCATGTCTCACATAAATCATGACAGCTGATCCTGAGCATGGGTGACCCACTCCCTCACAGAGATGCCATGTGATGCCTCAGGAGTGAATTCTGATGTCCTTACATGACATGTATTTGTAAGTAGAAAGGGTCAGGCCAACTCAAACTCTGAAAATAGGCTGTGGGAGAGCCTAGTAACAATCCATTGTAAAGCCTGGTTACTCAGACAGCCAAAATCCAATCTTATTTTCCCACAGGAGTCCTTTAGGATTGATCTGGATGCACAGGCCCTCTTGTCCCTGCTCAGGGGAGCAGTGATCAGCCTTTGCAAAGAGGGCTGTAATCCCCATTTTCCATCACTGGCAGGCATGAAACAAACTGACACTTCATAAAGCATTTTGTAATCCTGTTGGGTAGCATAATCCTCACTTGGCCTTGTGACTCTCCTGTGTACAAAAAGTAAAGGAAAGGAAGAAGAGTCCATACCTTTCCTCCTCTTTTGTTTAAGGTCATACATAATTTAGACAGTCAAAGCACCTCAAATTCACCTTTCCCTAAAAGCACAAACCTTCTGAGAGCATTGTCTTCCCACCCCAAATCACCTCCATGGATTATAAATAAATTCCTGGAGCCAGTTCACAGAATTGGCTCAGGAGTCAAATGCCTGGGAGAAGAACAGAGGGAAGAGAGCTGGGCCAGCTCCCACCAGCTGTCCAGTGATGTGATCAACACATTTGTGCATCTGTGCTAGCTCAGGCCTGCCAGCCAGTCCTGAGAAACACACTGCTTATTTGGATCCCCCACACCATGGTATCCTGCAGGATTAGACCTCTCAGCTTAAAGAGGGGCAGAACCAACTCATCAGCACCAATAATTAACACTTTTTCAGGGGTTTTAGGGCCAAATGACACTGAATGCACTGCACTCTTAGGTTATAACAGCCATCAGGCAAAAAACTGACAGTTCTTCAAGGCAATGTGTTGTTGAAGGAGTCAGGATCCCCCTGTGCCACACTGCGTCCATATTCACCCCAAATTATCTCCCTCTCACTGACATTAGCAAATCTTTGGAGCACAGTCCAACAGGAGAATAATGGAGCTCATTGAGAGTGGTTCCAAGAGATCAGTTTTCAGCTAAAGAAAGGTCTGTGCAAAATGAGGCATCCCTGGGCTGTCCCCACAGTGCACCTAGCAGGGAGAGCAAGCAGCACTTTGCCATGGGTTATTTGTGAAGGGATTCAGGATCCAGGAAGCCAGAGCAGAGTCAGAAAAACCATTTCCTAGCTAATTTTTTTAACCTCCAGATGTTCCTCAGATACCTGTCATATAAATATATATATATTTTCTTTACCTCCAGATGTCCAGCCCTTCTTGGTAGACAGGCACCACCTGTGTGCTGGAGATGGCTCGAGTCTGCAGTGGAGCCGTGTGTGGGTTTTGTTTGTTGCCACTGAAGATGGCAGAGGAGTGAATGCTGCCTTTGTGTGCTGTTTGTTGTCTCACATGGGTGGATTTCAAGGCCGTCCTCCTGGCTTTATTGTGGTGGGCTGGGGCTGGGGGCTGCGAGTGTTGCTTTGGTGAAAATGGTTTCGCCTCGCAGTTGGTTGTAATTGAGAGGGTGAGAGCGCATCCAAAAGCAACATTAAACAGATTGTGCTAAATGTGATGTGCCATCTTAATCAAATACCTCGTTTGAAGGGTAACCAAACACGGCCACAGCTCTGCTGTCACTACATGGCCATTTACTGGGAGCCAATAAATTACACCCTGCTTGCTGAAACTGGAGTGACCTTTTCAAGGCTGAGCAGAGCACTAAGTGTATTAAACGAGCCGTGTTTCCTTATCTGGCATGACAGATGTTTGATTTTGTTGACATTTTCAGGAATGCACAAACAATTACGACTTCAATTGTTTATTCATCAGAGAATGCAAAGCTACCTGATGGTGCTTATATACTGGAGGGTATTGCTCAATAAATCTTGATGGGGTTGTTGGTGCCACCTAAGTTTATCAGCATTTAAAAAGGCATAAGCGGGGTTTTTTAAATTTTTTTTTTTCCTTTGTGGAAAGGTCATTCCCTTCTGATGGGTGATGTTTTAGGCACCAGCAGTACCTCATGGAAGAATGAGACATTTAACAAATTACTTCCAGGCACTATGGAGAAATCAAGCATTGGCACAAAACTGCGTGAAAAGGCATCTAATTTGGGTTCTCCTGAATTTTACAGGGCTCACCAAACCAAGGAGTATCCTGCTCCCTTGGGTGCTCTCTGAATGGATGGGGAGTAGCTGATGGATGTCTGACTGGGAATTCTTTTCATTTGCTTGGTGGCAGTCCAGAATTTCTAATTTTTTGGCAAATGTTTGAGCAAGCATTTCAATTTTCTTCCACTATAATACCTATTATAGCAAGAGAGCACTGTGAAAACACTGCCTTGTTGAGAAAATGAGGTAAGGGAATGATTACAGTCCTTTGGACATTTGTGTGAGACCACTTGAACTGAGCAAATAAATGAAGAATTAGACAATATTTATTCAGACATTGCAGCACTACATAAATAATAATTCTGTGCAAAGACTGAAGTTATAGGAATTAGGTTTTACAGCTAAAAAGTACAGAATACAAGGAAATGTAATGGCAAAGTTTTAGAAATAATTTTAATTTCTCTATTCTGTGCATATTCATTCCCAGGTAACAAATATTATTTTCCACTTGAACAGAGAGGAACTCCAAGCATTTACATATTTATTATTTTTTACCTGTACACCATCATACATAATCATAAAAAATGGATGTAAACCAATAACTAGTAAAAGATGCATCACATAAAGCTAAATAAAATGCTGGGACAAAAAGCTGACATTTTTTCCCCACAGTTTTGGTTTTTTTTTTACCATATCTACGTAAGTTTTTCAGTTAATTTGATATTCAAAAGAGTTTCTTAATTGGATAGACTTTGACTATATCCAACTGCTATTTTATGGCTTCCCTGTCAAAACAAACCCCACAGAACCTTTTGCTAGGACTTCTCAATTTTTTTTAAAGAATATATCTGTATTCTAAGTAATGGAAATATATTTACAGGGTCTGTAAAGACTCAGTAAGGAAAACCTGAAGTCCTGTTGTAAATGTCTGCTTTGTGTCACATCAGCAGTGCCATCCTTCCTGCCTTAAAACCACATCTGTTTTACAGCCCTTACAGTACCATAGAGCTTTGGCTCTTTTTGGGGTTTTGAATGCTTTCTAAACTTACAATCTTTTTATGATAAGAAGAAACTGACTGTGAGAGAAAACATGGAGAAGATTATGAAGGAGAGGGAGGGAGCACTGAATCTTTGATAACCTGGAAAACTAACAGAGATATTATGAGGCCAGATGGTGCATTGCCTTCTGAATTACTTCTGCATTTTACAAAAAGACTGAAAAATTTTTAAGTATTAGCAGCTGAATGGGATTGTCAAATAGGTATTTAACTAATTTAAATTAGTTTAATTTAATTAATAGGTATCAGCACTCATAGAACCGGTGTTGAAGATTCACAGGGTATTAATAGCTAGAAATTGAGAAACTCTAGTTTTACAGAGTGGCTAGTGACATAATGCAAATTTTTGAGAAGGACAGTGTTTGGGATGAAGGGTAAACAACAACGTATATTTCTTTAGTGTATGGGCTGTTTTTTCCTAAATTAATTTTAGTTTAGAGATTTCTACGTTTTGGGAGTATGACTTCCCAAAATCTGACACTGATCTGGTGTTTACAAAATTCTGGGTTGGAATACTTTTCCAAAAAAAATGTTCTGTCTGAATCATTTGAGTGTGGATACTCAGAACTGCATGCCTGGGGTCATAAATGCTGCAGAAAAAACAGAACCAGAATAGGGAGATCCATGGCTGATGCTTTATTTTTAAAACCCTTCTGCAATTATAGAAGGCTAAATTCAGTAGCAGGCAATGCAGCCTTTAAAGTGTAGATGGGAATCCTGATTTATGTTTCTTCAGGAGAATGAAAAAATATCCTTTTTTTTTTTTTTTGGCACACAGCTACCAAAACCTGTTCTCCCTCTTATGTATGTGATTGGGGTTTAAAAACCCTGAACCTCTTACCCCACCTGGCACAACTCAAACTAGTGAGGAGAAGCACCTGGGGAAATTTAGGTTTTCCTCCCTAATTTTGTGCACCTGGCAGGTGGCCAAACACCCTTTGGTGGGCAGATTTTCTTAACTGTGATTTGTGGCAGATGTGAGACATTTCAACCTTTACTTAGTACCTCTCACCCAGCAGCACCCTCCACTATTTCACCTTCAGCGAGACAGTTTGGAGACTCTTGATTCTTTTTCCTCTTTTGTCAATAGACTTACCTTGAATTGTCTTCTGTTTCTGTTTGGTCACTAATTTTTCAAAGGTCATTGATTCCTAAGGGAGAACAAAGGTTTCATTTAGCAATCTCACGCGAAAATTGCTAGGGGCTTTTAATAAACGACCGTTTTCAGTCCCTGATTACATACTGTGTTTTTCCTCTCCTGCAATTTCAGGAAACATCTTTTAGAGCGTGTCTCTGGCAATAATGCCATTCTCAAAAGCAGAACCTGTGGTTATTTCCTCTCCTGCATGACCTGATTTGAAGGGTGCTCGCATGGCTGCTGGAGTGGTATCCAAATTTAGCTGGAGAAAGGAGAGGTGTGTGTGGTCACCTGCCATCCAGGTGAGCTGTTGTGCAGAAAATGAGAGGCCCAGGCTCAGTTTCAGGTGATCTGTGGTGGCTTCCCAGGGGTGTTGCTTTAATCCACACAGTCCGAGCTGCTATTCCACTTTTCAGGGGTTGTTTGTGGCGTAGGAGGGGTGGCTGTGGGATTTTACTGGGAGAGAACTGTGGGAAATGGATTTGTAGAAAATTCTCAAAACTTGACAGACTGGTCACATAGTATTATATCTGTATGTAAACTTTGAGATAAGAAATGTTAATTTAGAAATGCCATGGAATAGGACTGACATTGTTGAAAGAAAAATGGAAATAGAAACAAGTTTCAAAGGATGACCTTACAAAAAAGACTAGATACTTTGGAGAAATAGAACTATGAAAGATGAATTATATTAAGACCCACAAGGGGTAATTTTAGATGATTAGCCTTAAAGCATTTGCAGTCTAGTGTGGCAAAAGCTGATAGGCCAAGAAATCCTTATAGTGTATTCTAAGAAATAGTTGACTTATAATTGTAATAGTGTGAATTATAACATCTATATTGTCTCATCTATACCCTTCTCATGAGACTGAAAATGGAATAAAATTTTTTAAAACACCTCTCAGTTACCCCATCTCGAAGTCAGAAAAGAACATAATCCAACAAGAATGAGCCTAAGTTAGTGTTCTAGTAAATAAAAAATAATAATTACATACAGTTGTATTTAAACATGCTTTTGAGCAAGTGCTGGTAGTCCAGTCTTCTCAGGTGTGAAATTAGGCAGACTATCAATTTTATGGGCTCTCTGTAAGAGAGACATAAAACATAAAAACATGGGGGTCTGAGCCCTGTCCTTGTCCTTGGTCCTTTCCTGGTGCTGATGCTCTGCTTGTCTTTCTGGGCTTTGCATTTCCCAGTCTTGGGGTTGTCTGCATAGCGGGAAAAATAACTTGAATAAACTTAACTTAGACTTATCTAAAGTCTTACTCGCTTAGGTTTTGCTGACCTACTCAGGATTAGAGTAGCTGGCAAATTGTTTCACATAGTTTGATTTCAGAGGTAAGTTCCAATTGAACTGCTGCTGTGTTGCTTTAACTTCAAAGCAGCGTCAAACAGAGAATTAAATAAAATTTAGGTAACTTTGAAGTCACACCTTCATCTGTACTGCAGGTAGGCTGTCAGGTGCCCACACGCTGCTTTTGGATTATGTAGTGGGCAGGGGAACTTCAGCTGTGCCTAACAATTTAAATTATGCAGGTATTTCCAGAATTGCTCCCCATTTGTGCTGCCACCCCAGAATATCAGGATAAAGGACCTTGCTTAGGTGTTGCCAGCTTTCCCCCTGACCCCTCCAAAAAAAACCCCATCCCTTCCATACACAGCTCCATAAAGCCAGCACTAAAATATTCCCAAATGAGCTGCAAGGAGGCACTTACAACTCCTGGCAGTGGGTTGGGACAGCACTGATTTAACAAGTGAGCTCCTGCTCTTTGGCTGGAAACAATTCTCTGCAGAATTGCATTCAGTGGACAGCACCTCGAGAAACAAAGGAGAAACAAACAGGAAAGAGAAGGGACAGGCATGGTGCTGGAGCACAGGGGTGTGCACATTTCCAGATAAGTTTCCAATTAGCTGTTCCCCAAATCTGCTCTGGGCTGTCAGAAAACAAGGACTTGGAGAGATGGGTCTTCTTCAGGGAGGAACATCTTCTCCAGTTTTCAGTCTCAATTACCTGGATGGCTCATGGAGGCAAGCAGAAAGGATTTCTCACTCATGGCAATGGCCTGTATATTTGTGTTTGTGTTTTTTCCCCCAACAGCCCATTCTGCCACTGTTTCAGGCAATAGTTTTGGCTCCCAGCAAAGCTCCATTTAGCTAAATATCTAATTTTTATCTGGTTTTTCCTCCCTTGAGGGAGAGATCTTCTTGTCTTTACAAAACTACAGTTAATCCAGAATTACAGAGCTGTGCTTTGTTTTGTTTTGTTTTGTTTTTGGTTAAACTTCATCTAAAGAACTCTTGAGAGTTATGAATTTTAATGTTGCAACCAGAATTTTACAAAAAAGAAACAAAACCTCAGACCACACTCTTCCCTCTCATCTCCGTCCTTCCATCACTTGTCAGAATTTTTATATACATTTATACACATTTTCACATACATGATTTTTAAACTTTTTTTAATTTTTTTTTTTTTTCACCAGCAAGGTACATTTCCACATTTTGTTGCTGGCTGTGCCTTAGTCAGGTTCTCAGCAACACTATTTATACAGTGACATTTTTCAAAGAGCTGCACGCTCTACATAGCTAATGGAAAAAGGTGGTGCGACCACAGAAAAGAACTTAATGTTATTCATGGAATACCAAAGGAGAAAATGGAACAGTGGATCACATTAATTCCAGCAAATACTATTATTTTAAACTCATTTAAATTCAAGTCAAACTTATTGAGCATATCATCCCAGAGAGCAACTAACATTTATCTTCCCTGTTTGCAAGCAGGGCAAGCAGGAGCTGGGCTGTTTGCAGAAGGAGCTGCCTCTGGAAAACCCATGGAGAGGGCAGGGGCAGAGCCCATGGTCATGTTTTAATTGAAGCAGTGATTAATTGCACCACAGAGGGTCTCACAGTCATTGTCTGTCCCTCTTGACCTGCCATAAGCCACTCTGGGCTACTCCAAAGTGTTTTTTTTCCAGTAACATATACCCTAAACTTGCACCATTCCTCCTCATTTCTCAACTTTGTTTTTTGTCACAATTTAAGATGTAATTACGACACTTTTACCAAGAAATCACTGTGTTATTCTGCTCCTCTGATACACATTCCCAACTTCCAATTAAGCAGCCCAGAGACTGTTTTGCCCTATTTCTATCCTAATGTGTATTTTCACACATTAAAATTACGATTACAAGAAGGTTCTCATATCTGTTTGATGTACTCCACTGAGGTGGGGACGTGCAGGAATATTTTTACAGCACTGGATATCGTGTCCCAGCTCTGATATCCCCTATTGGGTGTATTGTTTGACCTTTATATAACTTTATTTTCTTGATCATGGAATTGAGAACAACTACTTTCTTTTTCATGGAGGCACCAATATTTTTTTCCCTTTCCTTCCCTTCCCTTCTTTCTACTTACTAATTCTATTTAATTAAAATAAAACCCAAACCCATTGATGTTCCTGCACTGAAAATTCAACCATAGT
Source organism: Agelaius tricolor (assembly GCF_023055355.1). Classification (NCBI taxonomy): domain Eukaryota; kingdom Metazoa; phylum Chordata; class Aves; order Passeriformes; family Icteridae; genus Agelaius; species Agelaius tricolor. The sequence continues at coordinate 871,449 of NW_027269304.1, forward strand.
ATGAATTGCAATGTATAAATGATCTTTACCTTTGAAGGATAAAAATAGTTTGAATGTGCTAGCCCATGCAATACTAAGTTCTACTTTCATATTTTCATCCTCCAGCCCTACTTGTTTATAAAGCTCTAAATTGTTTCATGTTCAGACAGAAAAAAAATCTCAGGCTAGAAAGAAACAAGAAAAGAGTGACTGGTAACTTATATTAGAAAATATTTTGAATTTTTCCCCTACTATTTAATTAGCAGAAAAAGCAATTTTCATAAGTAACTCACACTCTCACCTGCTGTACAGGGCAACACCTCTGTAAAGGGGTCACAATTTAAAGGAAGAAAAAACTTAGTCCAGGCTTTTGTTGTACTTAGATCAATTATGCAAGGGTTGCCCACAATAATTCACAAGTGGGGCTCATCCAAGCCAGTATCTTATTTCCAACATGGATTAATACCAGATGCTTCAAAGCACAACTGAACAAGAATTGAAATTTCTGTTCTCTGGGGAGGAAAAAAAAAAAGAAAAATCAAATTCTCGTTGCTTTGTGAAGAGTGGATATGAAAAGGATACAATGTCAAATTAATTGCTGAACAGAAATTCTAGAATAATTTTATTTGAAAAATAATGTGTTCATTTTCACCAAATCAAAATACCCCATTCAATGTAATTGAACTGAAGGCCTTCCAGACTTGTCCCTCTGGAATAAGGAGTGTTCCAGAGTAAGAAAAGAAGATCCACAAACTGAAAACATTCAAAATATTGAAGCATAAGGACATCTAATTCACATCTGCTCAGATTTAATTCAGAAACTGCTTGAAGACTATACCTGACATAATTAAAATGGTAAGCTACGAAGCTCTCTGGAAGCAAAACAGAGAGGTTTTGAGTTTGTGCCAGAACAGAAAACATGAAGGTGAAAATTATAACAGGGAAGTTGGAAAAAACATCAGGGATCATTAATGATTTTCCTTAAAATTGGCATCTGGCAAGCAAAAAAATACAATCATTCAGACAGATGTGTTATTTCCCAGAGGTCCTGTAACCACTGCCTTGTTTCCTTCATACAATTTTAATGCCAGAGGAGCACCACTTACATATTGCTTTTTTCCTATTCTCAACTGATTTATCTTCTACCAAGTCAAGGTGCCCTAAAGGGAACCCAAAAGGCTATTTTAAAATAAATATTTCATTGGGTACACAGACTATCGTATATCTGAGTGTGATGGGACACACTGTTATGTTTTTGCACAACTTAATTCTGCACCTGGTGGGCTTTAATGAATCTCATCCATCCCTCTTAATACCATTAAATATCAGTTAATTAATATATATTTATAATGACACATCTGTTTCTAGAATCACTCAGAGCTGGGTATTTCCATGCTAGGATCTGTGGTGGGAATGTGTTTAGAAAAGTCGTTGCAAAATGAGAAAATGAGGTGAGGAAAAAGAAAATCTGAGTTTCTCTGGCTCATCTCTTCAGCAGTCAATAAAGAAACAATGGACTAGGAGAGCTTAAAACAATAAACCATGAAATGGGTAAACTACAAAGGATGAGGACCAAGGTAAATTTGGGGAGTAAATGGAAAAAAATGGGTAGTTAAATTAATAAACAAATAAGTATGGTTGAGGAAGTGTTGGCTGAATGCAGTGATCTTCTCATAAGAGCAAAGAAAAAAATGCCATGTGGAGTTGGGCCTCTGTGAAATTGAAACACAGTCAAACACCTGCTATTAATGACAGGAGCCACACCTCTCTCAATGACAACCTCTATTTTCCACCCAGGCAACCAAAACAACGCATTTCAGACTCTGCTTTACTGAGCAGTGATGAAATCACAGATAATCTAGGAGTAAAAAATGCCCTTGGGTAGGATGCAGACTGCCCCATTCTGCATTAACAGAAAGAGCAGCACAGATCTATTAACACATTTCTGCTGCAGGAGTGAAAACTTCTGGGATCCTAAGGGAACCAATTACCTAAGTCAGGCAGGGAACTTACGGACTTGGTAATTGTTGGGGCTCAAAAACTGCTGAAAACTGCCTGAGCACCTCATATAGGGGAACAGCCCAGTTCTAAAGGGACTAATTACAGCAGGAGAAACAGAGTTTGCCATGAGTGGAGAACACGAGTCCTCATTTTCTAACTCACAGCGTGCAGGTGTTTTATCAAAAACACAAATTAACAACTTCCTACACTCAAGGAACCTTGAATGAACTGACTGCATTAGTGAAGGCTACAAAACTGTACCACGTTTTCTTTAAAAATGAAAGTAGTATCACATGACAAGCACAGGTTTATCAAAGTTTAAGACTAACGTGGTGTGTTTAGTCAGCCCTCACAGGAAGCAGGGCTGATGCTGTTTCATTTTTGCATGACTTGTGCTGGCACACAAAAACTGGGATTATTTGGGGGTGGCAGCACAGAGGAGGCTCAGCTCCTCCATCCCCTCAGCCATGGATATGATGTAAAAATCAGCAGAGGAAAGGTTACAGGGTACTGTGCTCCACATCAGTGATTTCCTTACCCAAGCTGGTGGCAGGCTTGGAAACAGTTCAGGATTTAGAGGCATCTCATAACTGGGAGCCCCCAGGACCTTCCTGCCCCTGAGTGTGATCCATCAGGATAACAACACTGTGAGGTGATTACAGTTTGAGAACACTTCTCAAGTATCTAACATTTCATCCAAAAATAATTGCTCCAAGTTTAATCACCCTGTGCTCAAAAGTATCTTTAGAAGGTTACAAGAAAAGGGGGTGGAATTCAGAAAGGGGACCTTGTCTTAAGGACAGTGAAGTAATGGGCTTCACACAGGGTGAACCTTCAGACGTGATGTGTGCTCCTTCCAAACACATCAGGGGTGGGAAATGGATTTGTAGAGAATTTTAAAAGTCTGATATAAAGTTCATACAGCATGTATTTGTATGTAAACTTTAAGATAAGAAATGTTGACTTGGAAATGTTATAGGGTAAGATATTGTTGAGAGAGAAGTGGAGCTAGAAATAAGTTTTAGAAGATGGCCTTAAAAACGAAAGTAGGTATTTTAGATAAATGGAATTATGAAATCTAACAATCAGGGATTCTAGAGTAAGGGGGAACAGTCATCAGCACTTTAGACTCACCCTGGAAGGAAGAAATGTGGCACCCAGGACCTGTTCTGCTGCAAGCACTGTGTTACAACTCCCACATACTTCTGCTGAGGGAGTTCGATGAGAAACTGGCATCCACACAGGTTAGAATGGCAAGAAAAGATTTCAAAACTTTGTGAACTGTTCACTTTGCAGATTCTGATGCTTCAAACCACATTGAATGCACTGTGCTGCAGCAGGAGGGTGTTTGAGTGGGGGGGGAAAGCAAACCAGAAAGGATCACAACTGGAAAGTACCAACAGAAAGCCATCAGTTCCTTCCGAACACCTGGAAATCCACAGCAGGTTCAGATTTGGTAACTATGGAATATTACCAATATTTTTTCTTTTTGCCCACGTCACCCCCTGAGCCTGGAGCCTCACGAAACCTTTAGGGCAGAGGCCAAGTCCCTGCTCAGAGCTGATGCTACAGAGATCAGGGAACAGCAGCTCTTCAGAACTGCTGAGCCTGGAAGGAAAGCCACAGAAAAGTTAAAATTTCTGCAGCATGGATTATGGTGACAGGATACCCACTGCTATAAACTGTCCCAGGTCATTATTCCAAGCAGTAAAAGAAGTTCAGCCCATCCCTGTTCAGAAATGTGATTTTCCCCAGTCTGTTCTAATACAGTATGACAATTAAGTGTTTAATTTAATGGCAATACACTGAAATTAGAAGGGGCTCTCAGTACACACCAGGTGTCAAAAGCACTTCAGGAGTTTCACAAAACACACAGGCCAAGGCCTTGGGGTTTAAGATTTTATTTAGAGACATCCAGCATGGGTTGCAGCTATCATATCCCCATTGAACGATGCTGTGCACAAGACTTCAACTCTGCAAGAAAAAGAAATGGAAGAAACTTAAGAGCCCTGTAATAAACATATGTTTTAATTTGAACTTTTGATTTATTTGAGGACTTTGCTTCTTCCACTGTCTGGTTTTGCATCAGAGGCCTCAGCTTGCATGATACCCCACAGTTCTAAATGCCCAACTTCAATACAAATCTAATTTTTGTTTTCTCCTCAGCTGAGCGGGGAATAAACATCAAACTGGCAAAGGAATTACTCAATTTGTTCCAATTATGAGATTCCAATGAGGACTGTTATTTCCTTTCAACAACTACCTGGGTCACTGAAGCTCCTGAAAAATATTCAGTTTCTCAGATTTCAGACAATACCAGGTTATTTCCAAAATGGAATCACCTTAAGACAAACTGAAGTGCCATGGCTGCACAGTCTGATGCTTTCTTTGCTAGGCTCATCAGCAAGCACCAATTAATTCCTGCTAATGACTTTACCTTAATCACACAGTAACCTGTGAATGATGTAAATGGTGAGACTGTTTTGACACAGGCTCGAGAAAATGTGATTTTTTTTCCCTCCCGAGAGCTTTATCTGGCACATCAGAAAGTGTTTACAGCATCACAGCTCCTCATCCTGCGGTGTCACACCACACGTGCCAGCGCCTCCCTCACCAGCTGCACCTCCTCACCCCCTCAGGGGAGGAAGCAGCCAGGAGCTGCAGGCAAAGAGGAGTGGCCCCTGGGGAGGCAAAGGTCACAAACCACCGAGTGCAGCAGCTCTGGGACACCAAACTTCCACCTGCTCGCTGTCTCAGCTACTGCAATGCAACTGCAGGCCCCAGCACTGCAGCACCCGGGCTGCAAAAGGCTGAGAACTGTGAAATTCCGAGCAGGACAGGCTCCCTGAATTCCGCTGTGCTACGAAATCCAACCAAAGCAGTTACCCAGCTGGTGCAGCTGCAGCTTGATCCCTTCATTTCTTCAGGAGCTGGTGTCTGACTATGAAGAAAGGGGCACCAAATCCACTCCCAAAGAACACACACATCATCGCCAGCAGCCTCCACTTGTTGTCCACAGAGAATGGGAGGTTCTGGAGGGAAAAAAAGAGAGTTTTAGCCTTTGCACACCAAGCATTAATTCCTTTCTAACCCATTTAGAAGTGGGTAACAATCTCAGAACAAAACAAATAGGCAGTTTAAGAGCATTTTCATGATTTCTCAAGGAAAGAAGCACAGTATTTAGGATAATAACATTCCTGTCTCTAGAGAGTACCTACAGGAAAGTTGGAGATGGATTCTTCATAAAGAATTACAGTGACAGCACAAGACAGAACAGATTCTAAGTGAAAGAGGAGAGAGTTCAGGTGGGTACTAGAAAGAAATTCTTCCCTGCGAGGGTGCTGAGCTCCTGGCACAGGGTGCCCAGAGCAGCTGGGGCTGCCCCTGGATCCCTGGCAGTGCCCCAGACCAGGCTGGACACTGCGGCTGGGAGCAGCTGGGATGGTGGGAGAGGTCCCTGCCATGGCAGGGGGTGGAATAAAATGATCTTTAAGGGCCCTTTCCACCCAAACACTCTATGATTACAGCCTGCACGTGACCTCTGGAGGTCACTTCGTGCTCTCTTCTCCCCGTCCTGCCCAAGGTGAGGCCAGTTTGCTGCAGCTCTCATACGGTCAATTATAAAAGTTCTGAGGATACACACCTACAGCCCCCCGAGTGTTCTGGTATTTCATTATCGTCACCGTGAAAAACTTCCTCGTATCAGTTATGCATATAAAATTAATCCTTCAGACCGAACGCTTGAGAAAACCGGCCAGGTACATCAGAAAGCGTTTACAGTATCATTGTTACCCCTCATACCGCAATGCTCATCATCTGTACCACCGCAGAGAAAGGCGCTGGGGTTCCACCCCCACACGAACCGCGCTGCTGTGCCTGCGCACCCCAAAGCCCACACACCACAGCCAGGCGCAGGGCAGCCACCAACCCCCACCCCGCAACCTTCAGAGGGCCAGGACGCTGCTGCCCACCTTCCCGGGTCCCTCCTCAACATGGCTGCGGCGGATGGCGGAGGTGGCGAAGCGGCGGACACCGGCGGACAGCATGATAGGAACAGGAGACAGCGGCCACTCGTCCGCCCTGCGCGACCTTCCTCAGGGTGGCGCGGCTAATGGGAGCCGGAACCGGAAGCGGGAAGGAGGAAGGGAGCAGCGTGAGCATGACGGGAGTTGTAGTTCCTGGCCGTCACGTGGCGCCAAACGGCGCCCTGCGATTGGTCGAGCCCCGCGCGCGCTCCCGGGAGTCCCGCTCGGCCCCGCCGACATTTTGTGGCGGCTGAGGGGGCGGCGGGAAATGGCGGGAGCGGGGCTGAGGGTGAACTGCGTTTTACGAGCTGCACTGGACCACTTTCAATTTAGAGCTCATGGTTCCCGCTAAATGGACGAAAAATTTAGTAACGGAATGGTTTATGTTGGAAAGGGCCATAAAGTTCTTCCGGTTTTTCGCTCCCCGCCCCCTGCGGGCAGGGACACCTTCTAGAATCCCAGGTGACTCCAAGCTTCAGTGTCCAGCCTGGCCTTGGGCAGTGCCAGGGATGCAGGGGCAGCCCCAGCTGCTCTGGGCACCCTGTGCCAGGGCCTGCCCACCCTGCCAGGGAACAATTCCTCATTGCCAAGATCCCAGCCAGCCCTGCCCTCTCCTAGTCTGCATCCATTGCCTCTTCTCCTGTCACTCCACGCTTTTCTTTTTTTTAAAAGCGTTCGTCTCTGTCACGATGGATGGTGGTGATTTGTACATGGCTTATTTATATGGTATCACTGACTTCAGTTACTATATTGCGGCCTATTTATACTTTATAATGAGAAGGAAAAGAAAGGACCCCCCCCCCCCCCCCCCCCCCCCCCCGCACCCTTCACATTTGCCAAAGGAATAACAAAGTTACTTTCAGTATTATTGGTCTTCATCTGTTTTCTTATATGGATTATTTTAAAGACAAACTTTTCCTTTTCAGGAAAAGAAGTGTGATGCTGCTGTTTTATCTCAGTGTTGCAAGGAAGCAATTTTTTTTTTCATAGCCTTTCTGTGTGTTTATGTACTGTAAAAGGATAGAAAACCAGGATTTTTTTGCTCACCAAAGTAATGCTTTAATAAAAAAAGGTTAAAATGACTTTGAGAAGTGAGGCTTAATTACATAGGTTGGTGGTTTTTGACCACTAACAGGTCATACAGAACTCTAGGACACCTTTTGTCATTACTTGTGGATCTACTTGTGATTACTTAGTTGTTTTTTAGATTTTTTTTTCCTTTATTTAGATAGACTTTTATTTCTATTTTTCAGAATTCGCAATACTTCTTTCCCTCTCCATTTTCTAATTCTGAGGTCTATTAAAAGATGCTTTCCTACTCTTGGTAAACTCCATTGCTGCTCAGGCAGCCAGGCCTCTTCTCCCCCCTGCTCCCCCTTTCTCAAGCATTTTCTAATTGGAATTTATGGCACGATAGTGCTCTGCAATCTGCTTTATCATCTTTATAACAAATGTTCTTGTTTTAATGTAGCTCTTCTCATCCTGCAGTGGATTTTATGGTGTTGCCGCAGAGGAGATGCTGAAGGGAGGCATAAAGATTCCTGTTACACAGTTGCATTAGCAGCAGCAGTTTAATCCTTGATGCTCCGCAGATGTTTTTCTTTGTAGGCAGAACTGGGGAATCTCTAGGTAAATATGATTAGAGAGTGGTAGATACATAGAGTTGTTTTACAGCTGGAGAAATAGAGCTGAGCACTCAAATCTGTTCTCCTTTAAGGCATAAACTGGTACAAAGTAAGTGCTCGCCAGCCCCAGAAAGCCATGGGGGAGGAGTTTAGAGTATGGCATTGGTTGGAATTTTGGCAAAAGAATGAAAGATAATATCTTCTAAAGTGTTAGAAATATGATGTACCTTAATTATGGTGAAGCTAATCAGGTATCAGGGCAGATTTTTACAGGAAATGCCAAATGCTGCACTCTGTGCCTGTATAAAAAGGCACTTCTTAACTCACACACAAACTGTGGGAATTACAGAATTAATTACTGGCTGAAATTCCCTGGCCTGGGCCATGCATGGGATCAGAATGGGTGATTATCCTGGTACCTCCCAGCCTTTAAATCTATGAATCTTTGAATTTATGCTGCTTGTTCACATGCATCTTTTATGTCTGCAGTTTTTTCTTCCTTAAAAAAAAAAACTATTACTTTTTGCCAAATTATCTTTTTCACCTTCAATAATTACATTTTGTTGCTGTGAATATGATTTGGTGATGAGTTCTTTCAGGAGCTGCTTTCTTACTCGCTTTTCCCCACAAAATGTTTCTCTACTTGATCTTGACTCCAAAAAATACAAATAAGAAAAAAAACCACAGGTAGCTAAAGAAAATAATGCACAGGATCTGTCTTTTATGATCTTGATGAAAGAAAGAAGCTCAGAAAGCTTAGTGTATGTTTTACAAAATACACAGGGCCAGGCTTTGGGTGTTGAAACTGCCAATCACTGAGGTACAGTGAGAGAACCAACATAAAATCATACTGGCTTTTAAAATCCTCTTTTATGAGTAAGTAAACAGCTGTTTTTGAATGCTGAAATTATGTATAGTCAAGTTGAGGTGTGTGTGCTTCACAAAAGCTTTTTAATAGTAAAAACTCCCTAAACTGTTTTGTTAGTGCCATGGGCAGAGGGCTCAGGAGACAAAATGACTCATTGGTGACACAAAAACATTGTTTTCCTACAGAAATTATCCTCTGTTTTTGCTGACAAAATAAATTATTTTGTCTAGCATTCAACGTAGGAATTAACCTCCCTTAAGTCATAAGGTCAGGTATTAACCATAAAATTAAGCAGTTGTTAAATGCTAAGTAATGAAAGAGAAAGGGTGAGTAGAAGCTGGAGAGACATTCTGTAATGGATATTAATTATATGTTTTTTAGCAAAACTTGGGTTAATTTCTCAGTTTCATTGCCTTGGTTTCAGAGAGTCCACATAAGTCTCAGGCAGGTGAAGCAGAGTAGTAAAGGAATTATCCTGTGGAAGCAGTTAGACATTTCTTGCAGACATTGATAGTAACAAGATGCCATTGAAGGAGTCTGTTTGGAGAAGGAGCATCTTTTATTCTTTCAATACAGTTGTTGAAACCAGTCAAGCTTCCAAACGTGCGAGCCTTCCCTAAGGTGTGACACTGAGTTACTTTCAAATGTAAATATGCACTGAAAATAATATTTTCAGGGCACAGCTCAAAGGGCACTTTCCTCCCCCAGCTGTTCTTTGGACTGGATCATCTCACAGATCCAGTCCAGGGTGTAGGGGCACAGAGGCTCAACTGGCCCACAGGAAGGTGTGAAACAGTTGCAGCATTAAAAAGGTGGAAATGGATGCATAGAATCAGTGCTTTTCTTGGCAGCAACGTCAGTTTATATTGGCAGAGAGAGCTTGTCCAGCTGCAGCTTCACTGCAGAATACATTTATATTATTTGGTATTGGGGCATGAGAAAATTGTCACATGAGAAAAATAAAACTCTTTCCCGAGCCCCAGCTACTGCTAATGCCTTATTTATTAATAAGTGCATTTATTAGTGCTATTTCCCAGCATCATTCATGAAGATATTCAAGATAAGGTGGTAGGTATTAAAATATTACTTAAGAAGATTTCAGTGTATCGTGATATGTTATAAACAAGCAAACAAAATAAGTGGAAGTTTTGCTTTGTACTATAATATCTTTATGTGCAATCATCTTCCTGATGATCTGCTGTTGTCATTTTGTCAGCCACCACTTCACAAATTGCCTTTAAGACTGTATAATTAACTTTTTTAACCTTTTACAATTAACATGCTAACATAAGAGTTAACATACGCAGCTCAAATTACTGCTCTCAACCTGAATTAAAATACCATTATTTTTGCATCTGTTTTAAACCAAAAAGTGGGCCTGTACATCCCAATTTTGCTTGTTAACTCTGATTGTATAATTTGGTTTGTCATTAGGATTGTGAGGGGAAGTAACACAGTGCCTATGTAATTCACACTTTTAAGCCCTTATGAATATAAAAGTGCTGTAGGAACTTCTTTGCTGTGTCTCTGCTTTTGGTGTCATTTTTTTAGTGAAAAACACAGGTACTGTGAAAAGTTGAGCACAAATTTATAGGTTGAGTGTTGTTACTCATGAAAGCAGCTAAGCTAAGGATGTGCACAAAAATCACAGTTTTGGCAATGTACCTAGATAAATTTATTTTCACATCATGTGAAATAGTTCCAAAATTGCCCCTTCATGTAAGCAATTCCTTATGGAAGCAGAGTCTCATTTGTATGTACTATCAGTATTTCAGCAGCTGAAATAAGTGCCTAACAATAATATTTTACCCTCACAGAATTACTTTTTTCATTAGCCTTTTGCAGCATTAATTAAATCTCCCAAAAGTCTGTCTAAAATACGTAAGGGAAGGTTGGTTACACAGAACCTATTCCAGAGGCTTCACAAGGATTTGCACTTGCACAGTGAGTAAGAGCCACTTTGCATTATTTATTTTGTCTTGTCTTTCTCTAAAATGGACTATGCAAAGCTCTGTATTTTTTTATCATAGACACCAAGACAGTTGGTTTGCGATTACAGCAAGCAGCATTATAATTACTTGCATTTTAAACTATCTCATTATAACAGCCATTGCTTGGTTGCTAAAGCTTGTGCTTGAAGGAGATCTTCTGTGTGTAGGAATATCTTAGGAGCCTTGAAATCACCATTTGTCCTTGCAGGTGTAATACTCAGTTTACTTGGTGGTAAAAGTAAAAAATTAAATGCCCTTATTTTTTCTGCCCTATTTATGCTTATTTTTTTCTATAGTTTGAAAAGTTTTTTTTTTAATTTTTTTTTTCTTTTTTGGTTGTTTGTTTCGTTTTTTTTTTTTTTTTTTTTTTTTTTTTTTTTTTTTTTTTTTTTTTTTTTTTTTTTTGTAACTCTTTTTATTGGTTTCTCCATCTGGAGGACTGCATGTGTTTCAAAATATGGGAGTAAAAAAGAGCCCTCCAAATACAGTTATTCCAATATACGTATGATATATATGATTCACATACTTGTCACACATTATGTCTTTTCCCTCCTTTTAATATATTCATGTTCCTGTATTATTTGTAAAACCTATTATTTATAACATTTTCCACATCTGCCTTGTTTCTAGATGTTCACAGCTGTACATTTTATCACCCTGACTGAGGTAGGTGAAAGACTTGCATGTGTCTTTAAAAAAAATTAAAAATGGAGTTAAAAAAAAAAAAGATCAATTTTTTTTGTCCCTTAATCTTGGAAAGAAATGCTAAGGGATACATCCCCATTTAATAGAATCAGTGTTGTCAACAAGGTATTAATTGTTTCCAAACCCATGCTAGATATTGTGAATGTTTCCTAGAGAAATGTATTCTTAAAATAGGCTAAAATTTGTGACATATTGGGATAACCATAAATTAAACTCAGGCTGCTGAGTTTTGAAGCAGGTGTTTAACCTACCCAGTTTTTTTTTTTACAACTTGAAAGAACAAATTACACTCAAACTACCAAGTCAAGCAGTTGATGTACAATGAATTGGAAAGGGGTTTTTTGTGTAGACAACATGTCCAACTGTATGTGTAGTAAAGTGGTATGCCAAGATACCAAATTACTGTAATCTCCATGAAAAGGGGTGACCAAGCATAAGAACCAAAAATTGAGGAGCATTTACCTAGTGTGGTAGCTGTTTTTTTTTATTTTCAGTCATTGCAGGCATGCTCTGGGAAATTCCCAGTGCTGAGGCTTTCTGTGAGACAATGCCAAAAGAAATACAACAGTTAGAGAGAAATAAAGGCGGAGGGAGGAATGCTTTTCTCTTAGGTACTTTTCATGCAAAAAATCACTTTTAACTATTGAAGATCAATTTTTCTTCCTCTATAACTTACTGTAAAATGAAATTATCCCTCTGTTTATTATTGTATTTTCACAATACACTTTCTGGACTGATGTTTCCAGCAACTTCTAGTTGGCCTAAGCATAAGCTCTCTGTACTATTACTTTCTCTCTCTAGTTATGGCAGATGGTTTAGCTGCTAAGCAAGTGTTGCTGTAATTTTTCTTGTAAATATGTTGTTAGACTAGAAAATTCACTTGTGGCAACAGCTTTTAACTGTGTCTTTTACAACAAAGATGCCTGGAAGTGTGGTTACTGCTGACTTGCCATGATGAAAGAGCAGTAACTGATGTTTTTACAGTCCATTCTCAGGTACCATACACAGACATGCCAGTGTTGACAAGAGGTGAAATTGTGTAATTTCAATTTTGACATCAGTGAGGATATAAAAATGATTTATCATCTTAGTTCTTGGAGCTCAAAGCTGGAACTTCTGAAGTTGCTGAAAGTAGCGAAGGTGCACAAATTCATGGGACTGGTGAGATGCATCCACAGGTCCTGAGGGAACTGGGTAATATTTCACCCTCTTGCAAATACATGACAAGAAACTATGAAAGTTTCTTATGATATTTTGATTCATTATTAACATTCCAGTTCAGTCTAGCTAAACTATTTTATTTACACATGAGCCTGTCAGTTCCTCCAGTCACCTGTTCACTGATTTCTTCTCCAGACTTGGTTTTTCAGAATGTTTTTGTAATATGCTGGTGAAATATAGTCTGTCACCTATCAGTGATCATTATAATGAAATATTAACTGTTTGAAATGTTGGATGTGAAGTCTGCTGGTGCCTCTAGTTTATATTCATTGTGCATCAACATTATCCCCTTTTTTATGAGGTCAACAAAGAGCCAACGTCTGCCACAGCACAGACACTTTTTATGTCAGGACTGGCTGCTTGGTCAGCACTCAGGCATGCTGAGAGTGCAGTGAATATTTAGTCTTGGACTTTGTTATGTGTTTTCTATGTAATTCAGGCTGCACTGACCCATTCACTTTTAAATATGAACTTAAAATGAAGTGACAGTGATGAGGACTCACATCATCTTCATGGTAAACACTAACAAGGTCACTCTGCTAGAAAGTCTAGGGTCAAGTTTTACCAGTCACATGAGTAGGAGGAAATATTTTACTGACAAACTTCTCATAATGGGGTAACCAAAAAGTTTATTTTGTAGAGTGGCATTTTCGAAATGTTTGCAGTTACTGCCTTATCGTAGGTTACTAAGTATCCAAAACAAAGTTTGTGCCAAGCTGCAAACTGCAAATGCTGAGTAACCACTATTTTTCCAAATGGCAATCTCAATTTTTTTGCCACACCATTTGGCAGTGGATCTGCTTCTGTGACATATCCAAACATTTTGGTGGAACATAAGCTGGATTTTGATAGTGTGTAGGTTCCTGTGCTGGAATGTTCTATGTGTGTGCTCTCCTTCTCCACCTAAAACTGGATTTTTACAAACCAATACTGTTTGTTTGGTCCACTCTGAGACACCATGGGAGAATTTCCTGCTGAATCAGGTTTATGTGGCAAGGTTTTGGTACTAGAGGGCTGCGGGATAAGGTCCTGAAATAGCCAGCCTGTGTTAGGAAAATTTAAATTTGCACTCCTTACCTTGGAAATCATGAACTTGATTCTCAAAAGCACTCCTTTTGGCTCCTCTCAAGTTGCCTAACTCCAAAATCCTTATTCAGGTCTTTGCTTGAACATTTTAAAAAATATTTTTATCAGCTTAATATTTGTTCCTGAGATTAAAAAAATCCTCTTACATGTCTGGAGAAACACACTCATATTAGGTGGACTTACTGTCATTTTTAATCCTCTGTGGCTCCAAACTTTATCAGATGTTTGATGTATTTATCAAATACCTTGAAGAATTTCTTTTTCCCAAAAGGTTATCTTTTTTTTTTTCATGTCTCATCTTTGTCTTGTTCTGTGTCTTGAAGAGATGTATGCAAAACCTTCACCGAAGAATTTGATAACTTCAGGAGCTTGTCACTGGGACTCAGCTCTCTCCTTTAAAATAGTTCATTTTATAAATGGCAATTCAATACATTTTATAAAAGGAAATCATTATCAACTAGACATGGGGATAGCAGTGGATTTTTTTCCCCCTACTGCACATACTCAATTGCTTCACAGAATTTCATTTCACAGTTGGAAACTTGACTTCTGACTAGAGCTGTATGATACTGCCAATTTTTGCTTTGACTATTCAAGTGTAAAAATAGCTAACTTTGCAAGAATACAGCATGTTTAATTCAGCTCAAGAATGTCACGTTATTGTAGAGCAAGTGGTTCTTGTCTTTGAAAATAACCAGGCTGAAGTAATGGAAATGTGAAACAGAAAAATGTCATTTGCATAAACCTACTCAGGTTGAATCAAGGGTTATTTATTGCTTGTCTTAATTAGAAATTAAGATTATGAATGGCTAATTCTTATTTAAAATTACACAAAACTGAGCAGATTGATGGCCCATTGTACTTATTTGTTTCCTACTGTTCTGGTAGCGCACAGCACAGTGAAATCCAGGTAAAAGTGTTCCCTTATGGTTCCTCAGAGCAGGGAACAGGGCTGGGACAGCAGGGACATGAATTTCATCCCCATCTGCAGGGGGTGATGCCTTTGTATTGGAAGGACAAGCAGATGGCTGGGTACCTGTTGCTGAGTCTTGCTTGAAACTGCTTGTAGAACTTTTGAAACAGTTTTTCAGATAAATAGGCAGCATGGGTGGATTCGTTCTTGAAGATTCAGCTCTGTGAGTCAGAATTCAGGGACAGGCTGTAGGAATATGGGGCAAATACACAAAGTTTCTCTAAGAAACTCACTTCTCCCGCAGCTTTTACTGACATGCATAATGTCACACTTCAACTTCTCATACAAAATTTTTGTCACCAATCACACTTTCTCCTAGAGTATGTCTGAAGTGTGAGAATTGCACATGTAGGATGAGAACACTGAAGCTTCTTGTCTCTTGAGACTGAGGGTGCGTGCCGCAACTTCATCCCAGTTCTTGCCTCTGCTCTGTATTTCTGGGATTTCTTTCCAAAAATTTATTTCTTTCTTGGAAAATACTTGCAAGTCATATCACAAGAGCCAAAAGTTGTTCTGATCCTTATTCTTTTTCCTCAAATCTGAAGTCTCTTTCTGTCTCTTTGCAGATCCCTTGAGGCCTTTTAATCTGTGGATGTTTTACAGGATTGCCTTAAACTGCAGTTCTGTCTCTTGAGTATTTGATGCATGAACAGTTGTCACTGTCATATTTTCTGAAAAATCCCTTTGCCAGGATTTTCTTCTGGGAAGCTGAGAAGCCTCAGAGAAGAATGAAAACAATAATTATCTGATTGCTGCTCCTGTGTTTTGCTGCTTTGGAATGTGGTTGGAGATTGTTTACCAACAGGTGGTTGTTTGATTGGTTTCATGTGAATTGTTTTGACTTAATGACCAATCACAGCCAGCTGTGTTGGGACTCTGGAAACAGTCACAAGTTTTCATTGTCATTCTTTGTAAGCTTGTCTGTATCCTTTCTCTATTCTTTAGTATCGTTTTAGTGTAGTATTCTTTTATATAATATAATACCATAAAATAATAAATTAGCCTTCCAAGAACATGGAGTGAGATTCTCAATTCCTCTTTCATCCTGGGGACCCAGCAAATACCACAAACAGTGATTTGGAGAGAAAGTTAGAAGGAAACAAAGGACTAGGGCTGAAAACAAATACATTAAGAAAGGATGTTTGGGAAAAGGTTGACGACCAGTGAAAAAAGATATGGGGGATTTGATGACATACCCATGAGTTAACAGCATCAGCTCTGTGTTCTGTGCTGCCATATTCAGCAAGACTCTTTGGGGTTCAAGTGCATGATACTGGATTGTGCTATGGGATGTGCTGAAGTGCATCCCAAACTGGGATTGGCTTTACAAGTGAGCCCATGTTTTCATCTGATGCATCTGATTCGGTGTCTTGATAAAAGGAAGGCAGTAACACATCATTCCTTCATCACAGTTTCCAAAGGGCACGTGAATGTTATAAGGAAATATCTGTTAAATTTCTTGGAATTAGAAGTGACAATATAATAAACACTTTCAGTTTGTATTTACTGTGCCTCGTGTGATGTTTACTCTTTTGCCTCCTACTGAGACTATCATATTTGATGAGAGGATACATATGTTTTCACAGCTGTCATTCTCCTCTTTCAGTAAAACATTCAAGCAGCAAATTTTTGTCCTGGATGAGTTGTGCAGAGGCAGACTAGTGTTAGTGTGTGATACATCATATATCCTACATGTCCACATCTTACATGTGATGATGACAATGTGTACTTAAGACAGTTTTAGTTCTTAATTTTTTTTTGACAGAATATTTTGTGCAAGTCCTTGTTCTCTTGAAATCTCTGTTAACTGTTCTTAACAACCCTAACATTCTCTGCAAATCTGCCTCCCTAATTTACCTTATGGACTTTGCGAAGGCATTTTATGACAATTTAGCTTTTTTTTTTTTTTTTTCCAGAAGTTGTAGCCAAGATTACACAACTGTTGTTTGAGAGCTGGGCCTGGCTTCAAATCAGATGATCACCAAAGAAGATTGCATAGCCTTGTACTTTAAAGGAGATGTTAAATCACTTGCTCAGGAGTCCAACAGTGGCTTTAGCCTTAGGAAGCTTTTGTTGAGAATCATGTTCATTCCATGTAAAGCTAAAATATGGGCCATTTTCCAAGTTGTGCTTGAATTTATGGCAAGCAAAGAAAGATGAGTTGTGGAGACAAAGTCCAAATCTGAATGAAATCTGTGATTTAGATCTGAAGGGGTCAGCAGCAGGTCCTATCTATACTAATTTATTCTCTTTGATTGACAAAAAGAATGATCCTACTGTTTTTCTTGGTCTTGTGCCTGTGGCTGTGTGGTCTTTGGAAGAAACTGTTGTCAAAATCAGTGTTGCAGAGATTATCCAGCATTTGTCCACAGGAATTCTGCAGAAAATGCAGGTGCAAGGAGGGTTATGCTGCTGTTTAGTACCTTTCCTAATATGTATTAGTCCTTCCTCTAAGTAAAAACTGCCCTCAACAATGTATTGTAGTGATTCTCTTTTCTGGAGAAATTGTGAATAAATAAATTTTAAAATCCCATGACAGTTTCTCTAAGCTGTGTGTCAGGGGTGCTGGCTATTTCTGTTTGTGTACAGACATTTTATAATCTTGTTAATTTGACGGAGGAAACTAAAATGAAAGGTTAGCAGAAGAAAATGAATTTTTCTTGTTTCTAGTCATTGGGTCTGCTTCTAGAGAGGGAGGAAAAGTCAATCTTTTATTTGTGTGCATGCAAAGAGAGATCTACAGGTTGTATTTGTTATGGTGCAGGGACATATGAGGAGTTTTTTTTTTTTGATGGTCATGATAGTCTGACAGCAAAGCTATGTCCTGGTTATTCAGTGTAAGTACCTTAACTTCAGACCTCCAAAGGCACAGGGAATTTCTGAGATAATATTGGCATGAGACTTGTGCTTACCACCAGTTCTGCTGTGCATGACCCGAGCTCTCACTACAGAGGCACACAAAATGAATAAAGACATAAGTAACAAATAAAAAACCCTTTTTCTTAACATGGAATATTTTGTTTTTATAATCTTCTTGTCCCAGAACATTGTGCCACGGGAAAATGTGATGACTACTGAAGAGTGTAGAGTTCTTATGCAATGTTGTATGAAGAGTTAAAGCTCACAGAACTAATCTAAAACTTAGAAGTACCACAAACTTTCAAAATAACAATTTTGCATTGATTTAATTTTGACCAGGATTGTTCTGAAATTTGGCTATCAATCAGTTTAACTACCAGAGTCAGATTCTATAAATTCTCCTTGTTAGTTTCAGGGTGATGTCTGAGACTACTTTAATTTGACCCCTGGAAAGGATATCCTTTATTTACTGACTGGTATATTGGAATAAACTTGATCCAGTGAAGAATAACCTGTCAATTTTTTTTCCCCCTAAGCTTGCAGTGTGTGTGTAAGCTGGTCACTGCTTGGCTGTATCTGCAGTTCTAAGTTGCTATTTTACTGTGTTTGCTCCAAGCCTTGGGTTTTTTGTGTAGGTCAGGAATCTGTGTCCCTGCTGCAGAATGCATTTTCCCTTACTCCATGGCAAAAGGAGTGGGTTGGTTTCCTGCTTCTGATCCTGGTGTGGAGCCTGTCTCACTTGGCTTCAGCCTCAGTATGGTGCTAGTAGTTGTCCACATCTGCCTGGAGTGGTTAGGGGCATGGGAATGTTATGAAACAATCCAAAAGATAGATCAGAAAGCATGAGAAAGCAGAAGGAACTTCTTATATTCATGTGTGAGGGAATGGTAGATGAGGTGCTGTTTGGTGTGTATATAAACACGTGTGGATACTGTATATATACACACTGTGTTTGGGTACAGCTATAAAAACATAAGCAGCTAGGAAAGCAACTTGGATATTTCCTGTCAGAACCTTTCTTTGTATGAAGGTGTTCCTTTGCTGAAACTGAAGCTAGAGAAATTCCCTGGGAAAATGTCTTAAATATCTCACCCAGACTTTCTTGCTGCTGCTTTATATTGTTTGCAATGAAATCGCGCGTCAATGTTTTAGAGAGCAGAGAATCTCAGAATCAGTGACTTCTTGCCCTCTGGCCTCTTCTTACCTTTACGGGGAAGAAATGAAAGATGAATGTTACATGACAGGATCTCCTTTAGTTTGGCTGAGTTCTGTTTTCCTTCAAGATTACTTATTTTTAAGGCCTGTAAAAATGTCTCTGCTTCACAGCCATGACAACCAGAAGAGAACAGACTTCCACCAGGACCTTGAGGGCAAGTACCAAGATCCTGTGGACCATCCCATGGCAGCTTATGGCAGAGCATTTTGAGAGCTGTTTTTCCCTGAGAAGTAGCAATACATGCATAACAACAGCAGGACTCTCAGTTTAGTTTCTGTTTGTTTGGAGTTTTGTTGTACTGGTTGGTTTTGTTTATTTGTTAGTTTTTGTGGCTTGTGTTTCTTTAATCAAACACCAAAACTATAAGGGTTGTGCAAATAGTTTAAAGAGGAACATCTGATACAATGGTATATTTTCTCTTAAAAATATGTGGTTTTGCCTTTCCACCAAAGATGGGCAGTGTGATTATTTTATGTCTGCAAAATACTTTTATCTTATTTTCTTACCCCTGAAAAGATGAGGTGTTCATTTCATTGTGAGTTTGAATTGTTACTGACTCTAGACAAGAGAAGTTGCTACATGTGTTATCTTCAGTCAGCTCTGTTGTCAGTAGGTTTTGCTCCTATGCTAACTGCAAATAGGAATACAGCCACAGAATAATATATATTATGTTAATAATTTTCTTTGTACCAAGCCAAAATCTGTTAGTTTCTTCTGTTTCCTAGGCTATATATTGATTTGGAGGACCAACAGAAGAGGCCAGGTCTGTATATGGAGCTCTTTTCTCAAAGCAGTTTCTCATAAAGGAGGAAGAAGGCAGTTTGTGAGGTTGGCCTTTACATATTAATGTCTTTTAGCATGTGAAGGAATTGGTCTGTGGTCTGTGCAGCTCCACCTGAAAACCTCAGCTCCTGTCACCATCAGCTGGAGCAGGGAATCCAAATCAGCTTTCCAAGAAGCAAAGGGGGAAGTGAGGAAGGACTGAGGTGAATGTTAAAAAATTTAAATAGCAGCATCAGTTACAGTAGGCCTGTTACTGGTTAGGAGATGCTGACACAAAAGGGATGCTGGAAAGCAGGTGACCATAATGAGGGAATGGGTGAGGTGATCTCCCCCACTGCTGCAGCAGCAGCCAGAGAAAATCCATGCTGAAGGACCTCTGAAGGTCACCAATCCATCAAGAGCCAGCTAGCTTATAAATGGTGCTAACATTTCTATTGTGTGTGCAAATGTTGGAAATGTCAATTACTACAATGAGCACTGCAATTTACTTGTGCAAACTGATAAAACACAATAGGGAAGATCCAGTTAATATAATGGTTTCATTCAGCCACCTAACGTAAAGGAGTCTTTCCACTCAAGATAGTGGTTGGATTAGGCACTTTCTCACACAGTGACAAAACAATAATATTAATTGCTGTAAGAAAGGTTTTCTTAGGTGAAATGAAATTTGAATTGTAGTAGTTGTAGGTTTCCTTTAAATATTTTAGTACCTAATAAATATTCCAGCAACAATGTAGATGAATTTTAACAGAGTGTCTTGCTGGTACTACTCATGCTAATTTGCAAGATTTACAGCAATTACCATTCCTGAAAGCTAAAAAATAGTGAGTTATTTCATCAACACATAGAACAAGGCCTTAGAAAACATTTAACGGGACTCTTTTAAAATGAAATATTTGGCTCAGATATAATTTGGGATGGATAAAAAAATTAAAGTGCACTGTCATTCCTGACATTCATAAAAATAAATCATTGTGTATTGTTTCCCTCTCTTTATTTCTGAATACAGATCAGTATGAAAGAAACTAGATACTGTCATTCTCTTCTTCCTGAGGGTGTTGGGAGTTTGGTGTGTGCACATCCAAGTAGCTAATTAACCCTGGAACCCAAGAAACCTCTTTCATAAGTTTATGTTTGGAAAACAAGGAAGATTAGTCTCTTAAGAAATGAAAACTTTTTGTAAAAAACATATTAAGAAATTTAATTCATTTTGTATTGCTTTTCTCTGTACATTCCTTAAGCTATTTAATCTGCAGCTACTCCAGCAGTATCATATATGTAGGTATATTTTTTATTTTTATATAGATATATTTTTTCTTTTAAAGGGGAGGCAGACGGATAGCACATGAGAAGGAGTCCACGGTGTCCCAGTTCAGAGTTAAAAACTAGATGGTAGTGAAATCAGTGAGAGAAGAATCTGTTGATTACTGAGAAAAGTCATACTTACCACCAATATTTGTCTGGAAGTTCCTTTAGAGGATTTAAGTAAAAGAATTTGTGTGTGCACTTCCCTCCCTCTGATGCTTATTCTCCTGTTGAGTTTATGTGTACACCCATACATGTCTTTTCACATCGTATGGTACTGGGTAAATATTGCTTTTTTTCCCATCTCACTTAGGGATTTTGTACTGACCACAGTAGGACTCTAATTCATAATATTTTTCTTAAATTGGAAATCTATGTTTTTTAATTTGGTATCAAGCCTCTGACATTCTATACTACCACACAAATTGTACCATACAAAGTGGTGCCCTATAGAAACATTTTGAAGATCAACAGGGAAAAAACTCTTGATAGTGCTTCATGAGCTGGAAGCTTCTTTTTAAATAAATTTGTGTCTTTAGAAGATACAGAAGAGCTCTCTAAACTATTCTCAGTATAAATCTATATAAGTTGAGTAGTCTTTGCTGAAATTAGGTTTGTGGTTTTCCACATCTAAAATGTTCTTTAATCATTTTAAGTTCAGATAGGGAATTAAAAATATAAAATGTAGTAGCCTAGTTCCCACAATTAAAAAGGAGAAAACAGATGAAAAGTGACAGTGTAGATTAAGCCATACACACATACATGATGCAGTGTGTGATATGTAGCTGTACTTCTGCAAATGTAAGGATAAAAGTGATAAAATTTATATCAGCCCCTGACTATGGTCATGGGAATAGTTTAGTTGCATACTTTAGCTATTTTTTTCTTCCAGTGTTCAAGAAACATGTTTTAAGCTGCCCAGCACCAATTTCACACCATGTCAGAAAAGAAATTGCATGTTTTTGTTAAAATTATGTCTTTTTAATAGGAATATACTGATAAATATATAGAAATTGCAACTGGTAAATGCATAAAATGTTCAGCAATCTCAAGCATGAATCCAGGCTGGGTAGAGAAGGGATTGCAGCCCTGGAGGAGCCCTGGGAGTGCTGTGGGGCAGAGCGTGGACCCCAAAGCCTGGGCTGGGCTGGGCCCAGAGCCCAGAGCCCAGAGCCCAGAGCCCCGTGCTGGGCCCGGAGCCCAGAGCCCCGTGCTGGGCCCAGCCCAGCGTGGGCAGCAGGGCAGGGGCGATTCTGCCCCTCTGCCCCTCAGTCAGAGCCCACCTGCAGAGCTGCCCCAGCCCTGGGCCAGCCCAGCAAGGAGCTGGAGCTGCTGCAGCCAGGCCAGAGGAGGCTCCAGCACGGGCAGAGGGATGGAGCAGCTCTGCCGGCAGCCAAGGCTGGCACAGCTGCCATTGCTCACCTGGGCAGGAGAAGCTTTGGCCTGAGCTCAGGGTGGCCTGGCAGGGCCTGAAGGGGCCGCAGCAAAGATGGACACGGACAATTGCCAAGGGCTGCAGGGACAGCAGCCGGGCAATGGCTGCCAGTGCCAGAGGGCAGGGCTGGCTGGGATCTTGGCAATGAGGAATTGTTCCCTGGCAGGGTGGGCAGGCCCTGGCACAGGGTGCCCAGAGCAGCTGGGGCTGCCCCTGCATCCCTGGCACTGCCCAAGGCCAGGCTGGACACTGGGACACTGGGACGTGTCCCTGACATGGCAGGGGTGGTGCTGGATGGGCTTTAGGGTCCCTCCCAACTCAAACCATCCTTTTATTTTATTAAATTATCTTAAAACATTCCTATCTATTTCTGAACTTGATGATATTTTTCAGAATTCTGCTTTCACAGCAGGTGATAGTACAAGTCCACTTATATGTAATTTAAAATAACATGGAAGCAGTTGGGTACTCCTTCATTTGGCTTGAAAACAGAGGTTGGTTTTTCTAAGAAAAATTGAAGCTTGGAGACTATTTCCATTTGTATTCATTACCTGTTCTTGTTGTAAAGAATCTTGAATATAAACTGTTTTGAATGTTGCTTCATGAGCAGGTACTGTCACAATCACAAGGAATTCCTAAATTTATGCATAAAGTGCTACACTGGGATTTTGAAGTGGCTTTTTTGCAGTTTAATTAGACTGTTGCTTTCCGTCTCATTTTGATATCTCTATGTGTATATGTATACACAGCACTGCTGTGTGTACACCTTTTCTTGCAGTTGTTTGCAAATGATACAGAACAACCATCCCCAAAGCACTTTCCAATTTCAAGATGAAAGAGAGAATCTTGCTGCTAAGTTTTCAAGTGGTAGAGAGACAGCTGAGTGGTGCTCTAGCTGTAAGCCATGTTCATGACTCCTTCTGGTCTAAACTTGAGTATCCTCAGCTTGACTGACCCATGCAATTGCCAAATTTCGTGGTGAAACCAACAACGTAGTCCAAAAGCACCAGTTGCCTGCTGTTCTCTTGCTTCAGCCATTGCCAGGAAACTCTTTTTTCAAGCTGTTATAAGTAGACTCGAGATTTGAGGGTCATTTTTGCTATGGTATGCTGGAAGAACAGACAGTTCCAGGGTAGGAAGCAGAATTTTTGCTCTTCTGGGGTGAAGAGAAGAGCTCAGTGCCTGGAGGCTCAGTATGTGTGGATGCTGTTTCATTTCAAAAGCAAAACGTGTCTCAGTCAGCATGGATGTGTTTTGCCATCTGGATGGACAGCAGTTACTTTCTTTTTCTCACTCCCAACATGCAGAGAAGGCAGCACTACACATAAAGTTGAGTTGATTTTTGTGTTTAAATTTAGTCACATTATGTGTGAAGTCATGCAGAATAATAGAATCCAAATATTTTCTCTATTGACTATTGAAATATTTTTAGTTTTGAAGTAAATCTGATAAGTTTTTCATTGGTTGTAAAAATTTCAGAAAATGGGTGCAAAATAATGGCTCTTAGGCTAAGGAAATATTAAAATCAGTTTGAAATTATGTGGGACAATATGTTTTACATACCCTCAGCACATGAGAGAAAGGGACATGGTGGATGTATGTCCCACAAAAGGCCATGATTGTCATGATGATGATGATGATGATGGTGATGGGACAGGAGCATCTCTTTTATGAGGGAAGGCTGAGAGAGCTGGGATGGCTTAGCCTGCAGAAGAGAAGGTCCAGAGAGAACTCATGAAAGTAGAAATACCTGAAGGAGGGTGCAAACAGGAGGAAGCCACACTCATTTAAGTGGTGCCCCATGTCAGGAAAGAAATTATATCAACAAATTGTAGAAGTATTCCTTAGCACTAATATAAAATTATGAATGTGTGTTGTTTAGATACCTTTGTGATTTTTTGTTGCATGCTTACATTTCTCTAGATTCATTTCAGAGCAGAATACCATGGGGTTACTATTGTAATATTTTTGACCTCAAATTCACAGGTGCTGTCAGTGTTAGTTATTTTTTTGGGGGGGAGATTAATAGAGGGTGAAAAAATATATGAGTTTCTGTAAGACTAGGAAACAGATCAGATTGCCTAAATGGGGCAAGTACAGGAACAGATTTGTTGGGAGAAAAATATTCCTGGTTCTGATTATTTCCCAGCCAGGTACAAAATTGGTAAATGTTTGAGAAATTCCTTGGTCATTTTAACCTCTTATAATTTTGTTTTGTATCTCAGCTTTGTTTTGAGGAAGGAGGGGGAGGTAAAGAAAGGTCTGAGTGTGAGAGGCAATAAAAATTAAACTCTTATAATGGAGAGAAAATTAATATTTAAGGCAATGGAGAAGATACTATCACCCAACTATCCTTAAATGCCCAAATCCTTATTTGTATTTTTTTTGGTTTATTTTGCATTTACATATCACAGTTCTCAATAAAATTACGTGTGACTGAATTGCTATTTCCAGCCTAAGCCTTAGCCAGAGGAAATTCAATTAACAGCAAGGACAGAGAAAAAAGATAACAAATAATTATTGCTGTTCTTTTTACCTTTCTTTAAAGTAGATTTATATTCTGTGAAACTAGATGTCAAAGAAAGATGTTGGGCACTTGAGGATCTTGTAAATAACATCTCCAGCTGGTTTGGCTTATTTGTGTTAAATAAATTAGGGTTTTCAATTTTATAACTGTAATGGCTCCTTTTTTGCTAATTTATTGAAATGTTGCCCTTTTTTTTTTGCTTTACACATTTTTAAAGCTGTTATTTATGATTTAAATATTTTCAACATCAGGGCTATGTTTAAGTCTTTATGTTTTGTAGACCAGCTTACTGTCTTAGCATGACATTGATAATATACATTTGACTGGCTTTTGCTTCTAGAAATGAAGTTTGAAGGAATTGAGAAATAAACAAAAGACTAGAAAATGAGATCCAGCACAGCATGAAAAAGAGGAAGCTTTTCTTGAAGAAGGCAAGAAAAATGAGAAAATAGAAAAAAGCCAGATTACTTCAGCTGGAGGGAAGACATCAAAACTCTTAGTACATAAATGTAATTGCCCCATGACACAAATAATCTGCTTTTAAGGATGTGACAGAAATTACTGGCATGAAGAAGCATTCACATGTTTTGCCATATCCTTATGGGTGTTTTCTTTCTCAAGAGTGTGTGGTATTGACATTCTTACACTTGGCACTAAGTATGAAATTTTCCATTGCTATAAACGTATCAAAACCATGCTTGTGTATAAACTGGAATAAAAGGATAGAGGATCTTCAAAGTCATTAAGGATTCCATTAATTTATTTGCAAAGTAAAGACTGGCAGTGAGATTTGTATACTCTGCAATCTGAATGGCCTCTTGGAGGCTTCACAAATGTTGCAAAGGTTTTGTTTGGTTTGCTGGATTATTTTTAGTTTTTTTTGTGTGTTTTTTGTTTTGCTTTGTTTTGTTTATTTTCAAGTGAGAAAAGAAATCCTATCAGGTTTTCTGCAAAATGCTCCTAGAAATCTGAGAATTTAACTGGTAACTCATCCAACATATGCAGGGCAAATTTCTGGTGATCCCTTAGTTTAGGAGTCTGAACCTTCAAAAGATTTTACTGACACCAAGGGAATTCTGACAGATTTAGAGGTGAAAATTGATTGCAAGTGTAAAGATATCTATTAATTACTGCCTTTTTCTTTTTTTTTGATTGACTGGAATAAACTGCAAACTGCAAGTCCTGGACCCTTTTGTGATGAGAAGTGATGGGAATTTTGCCAGTACTGGCAAGATCTTACCCTAAACATTAATTTTATTAAATATCTGTAAAACCTCATTCTAGAGGTGATTTCTTGGATTTAAAATATTAATTGCAGATTAATTTCCTTAATTTCAATTGGTAACTTCTTGTCAGCAAGCATAATTTATTGTCAATTGCCAAAGAAATTAAGAATAGTAAACTAAGATTAAAAATATATTTTACATTTTACAGAGGATAAAAGATTGGAGGTGGAATCCTTGATGCCCTGTCAGTGGGACAGGCAGCCAGTAGGATTGTTCACCAGTTTAATTTCTGATCCTTTCAGAGGTGTGATTTTGAGCAGTGCCTGTTCACTCACCTGGATGCCTGAGGAAGTGATAATGATACTGAACAGCTCAGGCAATACTTTGGAAATGTGTTCCCCTCATGTGTGAGTGGTGGTGTCTGCTTGGGCAGCATCATGTAGGTAGGATTAGCTAGATGCATGACATCTGCATTATATTCTGTTTCATGATATGAGAAGTTTGACTTTACGATTTTATTTAACGCTTTGGTGAGTGAGACGTGGCTGGGAATGATGCTCTTTCATCACCTGCACTGGGAGAAAAGGAGGGAGGAAGGAAAAGCAATGGGTTTGGAAACTGATCTCAATATTTCGTTCTTTCCCCCCTGCAAAGGGGAGAAGTGGATGCACAGTTTATGGAGCTTAAATGAGTTTGCTGGGAAATAAGTGAATGTTGCTTGGCATCAGTGTGACTCATGCGTGGAATCACAGAAGCCTGTCCCTGTTAACTGCAGTGATTGTCAGAGAGGGGGAACATCACAAATGGGACAATTGCAATTATCTGGAGAGATTTCCCACCCCAGCCCCAGCTTTAGTTTCTTTTCAGAAATATGTGTCCTCTGTTGGCCTAAAAAAAATGACAGTTAATCCTTGTCCTAAACATAAACATAAAACCCAATAATAAAAAATAATAGAAATAATAGAAATAATAGAAATAATAGAAATAATAATAATAATAATAATAATAATAATAATAATAATAATAATAATAATAATAATAATAATATCATCTAGTTTCTTTCTTCTTCACTCATGTGCACAGAGCACTTTTTAGGCTGCACACATTCATTTCTGTGAAGGTGTTTGCTGTCTTTCTCCTTCCTTTCTGCAGAATTTACTAGGGGCCAGAAGCTGGGATGGGTTCTGTTCCATGCTGCCACGCTATTGAGGATGATCTTGGGCAGCTCTGGAGGAAAGAAGGCAAATGGGATAACTCTCTGGCATGCAGGGGTGGCAACTGTTATTGCTAAAGAGTCTGAGTATTAAAAGCTGGAAGATTTCCACTACAGACAAGACCAGAACTAAATTAACGTGGAACTCTGTAAAGACACAGAGAGTTTGGTTTGGAGCATTTAATCAAGAATCTAACATTTTCATTCACAATATAGATTCAGATTCCTAAAACACCCAATAAATCATTAAGCGTAAATCACCTGGATACTTCTCAGTTCTTGACATCAGTGGTTGCTGTAGTTTGAGTAAATATCCTCACTTAGGGTGCCCCAAAATAAAACCCCAAGACAATTAAATTGTGCTGGTTTCATTGCATTGCAGTCTTTTTTTTTTCTTCCCACTTTTTTATTTGAAGCCTCTTGTAACCTTTTATTTTGTCATTGCTTGGGAATTAACAAGATCTGTAAAAGAGAGATCACTTAGGGTGCCACCTAAGTGATTGCAGGCCCTCTGTTTTAACAACTGTAAGAGATTTTAAGAACATGTTAAGAAAGTTTTTATGAAAATTCATGTAATTTTCCCTGCTCTTGGGCGGTGCCTTAGGTGGTCTCTCAGACTTCTTCCATTTCCCTTCCTCAATTCTGTGACTTATGGAGCACTGACTCATTTCTTTGTCCCTCCTGACTGGCTTTAAAACTCACAATCCTTTTCAGGATGCTGTGAAAGAGCTTGCCATTGGTCCCTGGGCTTTTGCAGTGCACAGCATTTTCTTGAGAGAAAAGAAAGTGGAAGAAAAAATGTAAACAAGTTAAACACAACTAACTCACTGGAAAGTACCCATTGATTACTTGAGATCTTAAAATCAGATTTTCCTCAGTTCTCAGTTATGTAGTGGGGCATTTTATCTGTTCTTGAGTGAGCCTCAGCCAAGTGTTTGTGTCTCCATGGGACCAAGGAAAGCTCTGTGAAGACACTAATTTGGTCTGAGAATTATGTTTATTAGCCAGGTGTAGTGCTTGAGCTAATAACCCATCCTTTCATTAGGAGAGAGGTTTTTAACTTCTGCATAACGACAAATTGAAATAGGGCAGTGCTGTTCAGCTCTGGGTCTTAAAACACCTTCATATTTTTGGTTTTTCAGCCTTATTGATTGTAAACAACAGCATAAATCATGTTTCAGTGGAGCAAAAGGAAACGTCCAGATTTATTTATTTTCCCAGTGACATATGTCAGTTACCATATGGAGTTTCCAGGCTCCCAAAGATATGATGATAGATTATATTTAGGCAACAGATTTCTTTCAAAACATCATAATGTCAGGCCTATTAATATTTAAAGGTCCATGTTTTTCTCATATGTTTTTCTCTATAATGTAAATGGTTTTCAGTCATACCAGTTGCTTTGATAAGAGTATAAGATAACTCTGGAATAAAATTTATAACTTTTTTTTAAGACACAAAGGAATTTTAATTCCTTTCTCAAGAAAATGAAATTTCTTTTTTAAGAAAATAATAGGTTGGGAACTATTTTTCCATTCATATTTAAAGCAGATGAATATTTTTTTTCTAGTTAGAACAGGTCAATTTATGGAAGTCTGATAGAATTTTATTTCTAAACGAGCAATTTTTACCTTGTTTTTACCTGCAATAACAAACCTCCTGCAACACAGAGCTTCCATGTCCATATTAATGTACTGTGAGCTCAGCCCTTGCCTTACACTCGCTGTTCAATAAGGGTAACACAAACTTCATGCACCTCTTTGAGTGCAGTTTGTGAAGCTGGGTGCCAGCAACAACCTTGCCCCTGTCCCCTCTGTGCTTGCCCAGATTTTACCCTGGAACTTGCAAGCACTCAGGCAGTTTGTCCAGCTGCACTTCTTTGTGTCAGCCCTTCTCTGCCAGGTGTACCAAAGGTAAGTAGTTTAAAAATGCCTGGGAAATGGCTGTACTACTGTGGGTTCTCTCTTGAGGTCGGGATTGAAGGTATTTGAGAGGATAGTTTGTGTTCAGACTCAGCTGTTTATGATTTCCTAACAATGTTACAGTCTCACAGCAGTGAGTTTTGCAGCCTTTCATTAGCAAGGCACAAAATGGCCAACAATCTCTTGTTACAAGACCTTTTAAGACTAAACTATCTAATTCAGAACTGACACCTAGATTATTTTCCCTTTCAACCCAGTAACTGATCCCAAAGAGCTGCAATGGGGTCTTTTCTGCCCAATTACAAAATGCCACCCAAACCCATGGAGAAGTAGGAAGAAGAAGGTGAAGAAGAACAGCCTGTCTCCACCCTAAAACCTCCATCTTGCTTCATATTTATTTCTATATTCTAAAACCCCAAGCTCTAAGTTTCCCACCCTGTGATATTACACACTTCTAACCAACTACCCACCCATAATCCCAGTGCTATTAATTAATATTGGAAACCCTCTCCATGGCCTCAGGTCAAGTGTAGTGTTTTCTTGTGGGTCTGTGCCTTTCAGCACAGAAAGTTTAAAATTCTCAGTGTCCAAGATTCCGACAGTGCACCTTCCAGCTACAGCACATGCACATCTTTCCCTATTTTTGTTTTCTTGTTCTGACTCTAAGATGAAGAGTAAAAAAAAAGTATGGATACATTTTTAGGGAGCAAGGACAACACTTTTTAAAGTAGGGATCTCACTTGCATTGGAGGAATGGACTGATGAACCTACACCAGCTCATATGAAGGCTGGTTTTGTTCTTTTAAAGCCTTAGATGCTCATAGATTTGTAGGTGAATTCTAACTACACCACCAGTCTCTGGCTGTGGCCCAGCTCCATTCAGTCTGCTTTTGGTGAGTTAATTCATTTGCTGTTCTTACTGATGATGTCAGAAATGCTAAACAGACCTTACTTTACTACTTGTTTTGGCTGTAGCACAACTTAAAAGCAGCAGTCTATAGCTCTGTTGCTTTGCATTTTTCTGCTTGTGGGTTTCTGAGATGACAGATGTGCAGGAAGCTCAGAGAAAGTGCCCTGCTCACGCTCTAACTCAGCTCTTTATGTGATGTACAGGTGGTCTGCTTGTCTGTGATCAAATATATGCAGCCATTTCATGGAGGCAATGGATCATGTCCATACTTTCAGGTAAGCCATGTATTCTTAAACCTTCCAGTGTTGGGAGATTTGCTTGTAAAGTAAGTGGAACCTGAATTTAGCAGGAGTCTGGGCTAATTTTGTGTGCTGCCTAACATTTGTACCAGGCATGACTTCAGTTTGCTCTGCCCCTTTTGGTGTCCTGCTGTATCCCTTTCTAAACAGAGCATGGCTGAGATCCTTTCGTAATTCAGAATATCCCTTCCCATCAGTGGCAGCATCTCCTAATTCTAAGACACATCTTTGCAACTGGAAGTGAGCTGGAGGAAGTTGAAGAAGCAAACCTGTACTGAGATATGGTTGCAAAAATGGATCTGTGTCAGTTACAGCCTCTGGCAGAACTGTGGGGTTTTGTAGCTGGACATAAAGTTGGAGCACTCAGCTGAATATTGCAGCAGATTTCTGCTAAACATGGTCAGGAGCAAGATGGAACTGAGCTCCAACACTGCTATTGGCATTGATACAAGCAAAAAAAAAAAAAAAAAAAAAGTGGTTCATATTTACTTTGATACTGTGTTGGCAGTAGTGCCAGACTGCAATTTCAGAGAGCCATAGGCATCTCTTTAAGCCCATCCTGCCAACTTACAGCCTCCCTGGTTACTTTTTTCTTAGTTAAAAGAATGAATGAACCCTCTGAGAAGCCAGATATCAAACACTGGCTTTCTTCTTCTCTCTTCCTGTAGACAAACCTGGGCTGACCCATTCACCAAATGCTGCCTTTGTTCTACGTGTATGCCAGGAAGAATTTTCTGATGCAGCTGTTAACAAGTTTTCACATTTCTATAGTTTCCCTCCCGAACAAATGTATTCCTCTTCACTATAATCTTTCCCTGGCTTCACATTTTGTATTTTCAGGGACACAGAGGTAAGTGCTTGTCTGGTTTTCCTTTTGTTCTCTTTTGTTCCTCTGAAAGGAAGGATTTTCAGTTCTTTGTATCACTGCAATGCTGCTTCTGGTGCTGCCAGCAAGAAACAGAAAGGTGAATTGAAAGGTACCTGTAGAGTTTGGGTGATCACTATGAAGGGATTTTCTGCTTGAAATGTCACACTGATCTTTTGGGTTAAAGATTTTTCTTCCAAGTGTGTGATGAGGTCGGAATTCTGCAGGCAGCATTTGTTAAGAGCTGCTGTTAACCTGTGCTGCTTCTGCCCAGTTTCCAGAAAGCAGACAGGGTCAGAAATTGCAGTGCAGGACTGTCATGTCATTTAAAACAACATTAATTCTCCCTAGTGTATCATGAGTACCTTTCTCTTGCCTCCTGACTCCTTCTACCACTCCTGTTAGTGCAGTAGATGTTTTTATTTCTCTCTGCAGTGCTTTCCAAGTCATTGGTTTTGTCACTTGGTAGCTGCTAAAAAAACCTAGAATGTCTGACACTGCTTCTGGCTTTTCATAAACACATTCTCAGAGACCCTTGTCACTCAGGTGACACTTGAATGTCACCCTATTCATTATGTTTTTAGTGAATAACATAAATAAAAACTATGGACTCTTTGTTATGATATTTATTTTGAAAGGAAAATATAATTAAAAGGGAAGATATAAAGAAATATTAAGAAAAGAGAAATTTTACATAAAGTGTGTGTGCACCTATTTTTATCCCTAGTCAATGAGGAAAAGTTGTTGTCATTCCTGGTCACAGGTATGTAGCTATGTTGGGGTTTGTGTGCACTTGTAGTACAGGAAGAAACTTGCTTTCCATTTTAATGCTAGAAAAAAAGTTATTGATCACAGAGTGAGTGAGGCTTTAGATGATAATAAAAATCTGTAAAACTGAATGATGAAGATAGGCCAAAAGGATATTTTGAGATAAAGGATGAAAATAGGCTTTCAGAAAAGCATCCAATTCTTTTTTCCAGCTAATTTCAAACATTGCCTGGATAAGAATTGTCAGTCATGTGCTGGGCTGCATCAAAATCAGTGTGAGTAGAAAGCTGGGGGATGTGGTTCTTCCTCTCTGCTCCCCTTTTGTGAGACCCCACTGGCAGCTGGGGTTCCAACATAGGGAGGACATGGAGATACTGGAGTGAGTCCAGAGGATGCCACAGGGATGCTCTGAGGGCTGGAGCTCCTCTGCTGCTCTGGACCCAGCTTGGGAGAGCTCAGGGTGTTCCTGCAGAAGGCCCCAGGGAGAGCTCAGAGCCTCTTCCAGGGCCTGAAGGGGCCGCAGCAAAGATGGACACGGACAATTGCCAAGGGCTGCAGGGACAGCAGCCGGGCAATGGCTGCCAGTGCCAGAGGGCAGGGCTGGCTGGGATCTTGGCAATGAGGAATTGTTCCCTGGCAGGGTGGGCAGGCCCTGGCACAGGGTGCCCAGAGCAGCTGGGGCTGCCCCTGCATCCCTGGCACTGCCCAAGGCCAGGCTGGACACTGGGACACTGCGAGGTGTCCCTGACATGGTGGCACTGGATGGGATTTAAGGTCCCTTCCAACCCAAACCATTCTGGGATTCCGTGTTTCTATGTATGAAAATTCTCTAATCATCTCTTTGAATCAGTTAGACACTTGACCTCATTGAAAATTTGGTGTGAAGCCAAAATAAAATGGATTTCTTAAAAAGACAAGGATTTTAAAATTTTGTTTATCATTTCTGAAATGTTGACATTTGAAGTCAATTTGCAAACAGTGAAAACTTTTAATAGGTCCTTGTCTTCCTTTTCCAGCTGATTTTAGGAAGACTGACTTTAGGAATTAATTATTATCCGTGATGACGATGATGATGATGATGATGGTGGTGGTGGTGGTTATCCATTGGCCTGACCCTCTCAGTTGTTTCCTGTGGTCTCATGCAGCCCTGTGCATTCCTGAGTAAACATGAGCAATATCTTCTGTGTACTTAGTTTTAGTGAAGAAGGAAAACAGATAAAGTGTTTGAAATTCCAACTAGATCCACTCTATTGATCCAGGTAAAACCTGGTGATTAAGAGCACAGTTCACTGTCCTCTCTCAGATTCTGACTTTATTGCTGGTTTCTAAAATGGTATTAGAGATGGAATAATGTCAAAAACAGCTTTTCTCATGTGCTGTCTTTCCAAATAATGAATTGCAATGTTGAAGCTTTGGACTTTCGTATGATTTCAGGGTTGTAAAGTTGTTTGAAAACTTTTTCTGGAGGTGTGTTTATTGAGTATTTTTTCCTACTGGGTATAGCATGATGGACCACAAAATCAAAAGTTTGTAGATGTTACTGCTTCTATTTTTTAAAAAAAATTCAGTGTAGGTTTGGTGCTCTTTTTTTTTTTCTTTTTACAGAGCTATTTGTATCATGCAAAAGCCCATTACAAGTTTGTACAAGTACCCAAAATGGATAGAAGGCTTGCTTGAAGGTGCAGATAGGTGTGTGCAGGGGAGTACAAATGCACATAATGTCCTTTTACAGTTTAAAATTATTCATATATTAGGAGTATTTTACTTCGTCATGCTGTTAACTTTCTTCTGCCATAGAAATCTCAAATGGGCATTCAGTCAAACAGTTAAAGAAAAACATTTTCCTTCTAACCATCTTGTGTTGGTGCTGTGTTGGCTCTCTTGGAATCATATTCTGTTTGGACTTTTTCCTTGTCCTACCCATATTTTACACCTAAAAATGGTGGGAGAGAAAGTAGGGACAGCAGTGAGAGAGGAATTGGAACTGTGGAATAAGTTACTGCAAGGAAGATAGGGAGAAAGGGAGATAAATGAGCTAGAGAGATACAGTTTTAAGATCTACTAAACACAGATGCAGCTGTGATGAAGACTAAATAAAAAGGTGGCACTTAAACTGCCTCAGCAGGCTACAGGACAGCTCATCTTTGATCCTAGATATGGAATACTTTCTAAAGTCTGGAGATAAAGTGCTGTGCAATTTTTTTTTTTTTTTTTTACTAATGATTTCTTTCAAGGTTGCAAGCAGAAATCACTGCTTGGTATGACCTGCCTTTAGACAATACCTGAATGGCTGGAGTTGGACTTCACTGATTCTTGTAGCTCCCATCCAACCCTGGATATTCTGTGATTTTGTAAATTTTCACCGTCTTTGAAAGTGGAGACAGGAAAAGCAAATTACAGAATTATGATAATGAATACAACCTATTCCCATTTTATTGACAAGGAAAAAGAAAATAAATTGAAGATCTGAGAAGTAAAATTACTTTTCTTTCCATTGGTTAAAAGGAATGTTTTACCTAGTTTTTATTCTCATGCAGCCATCTGTTGAAAGAGTAACTCTCTTAAATTAAGGCTCAATTCTTAAGTGGTATGATTTAAAAAGTATTGAGCTAAGAATCTCTTGACATCCAGACCTCTCTTTGGATTGCTTGGATTTTCAGTGCTGCCTTTTCATCCCAGTGTACCTGAAAACTCTCAGATCTCAGATATTTTGCTTGCAAAGGTTATGTTTTCACCTTAAGGAAAAAATTCCCAGTGTAAGTCATGCATTATCACATCCTAGTCAGGGAGTATTGAGACAGATGTATTGAGGTGTTTTAATTTTTTATTTTTTAAATATAGAAGTAGGATTTTATGTTACATTTTATGTTTATATATATATATATATATATATATATATATATATGTTATAAATTTTATGTTTAATTAGTTTTTGTAAGTTTATTAAGTCCTGCTTTGAAGTTATGTGATTGCTTAGTAGTCCTGTCAGATATTAAGTAAATGAAATCCATTAATTACTTGTTTTCTTAGTGATACAGCTTTCCCCTCAAAAAACCCCCATATTTCTCAAATCCATATATACATATATTTATATTTATATGTTAAGTATGTAGAGAAATACACACTGCCTTCATAGTGCATATGTTTAAGCCACATGTCAAATCAAACATTACAGCAAAATATCTATTTTTATTAGGTTAATGAAATGCTGCATCCTATCCTGTTATTAGGAGAGAAATATTGCCTGAAGTAAAAATAAAGTTCATGCTTGTTGGTGTTTTGGTGGGGATTTATCAGGCAAAGTTCTCTGAACAAGTATATGAAATTGATGTCTGCCTGACTGAAGAGGGCAGTGGTGCCTAATGTGACAGAATCTCCTCATTTTTCAACCAAATGCATTTTATTTTTCACTAGATTTCCTTTGATAGATAACCTGAAATTCTTCTATTACTCTTTAAGAAATGCTTTATGCAATTACACTCCAGAAAATTGTACTTCTGTATATTATCTCATAGGAAATATCAAGGTTCGAAACACGGATGCATCAGCGTTCCTGAGATTGACTGCAAAGTCTGAAATAACTTTAAAACCCTGCTGATTTTTTGTTGTTTTGCTCTGTATCAGTTATAGACTTCTACTTTTACTTCTTTAGAATTTTTATCAAAATTTCAAACTGTAACTCAAACAACTGAAGTCATTCTAAGCACACAGTATGAAAACTGATGATTTTGTGCCTTTGTTTCTTGAGTACCCAAATATAATTGTCTTGTTCCCTTAATACCTTTCAATGTAGACACTTAAAACTGCAAACATTCAGAATCATGAAGCAATTCTCAAACTCATAACCTGAAAGAATCAAATATGGAAGGGAATTGTTTCTTTCTCCCTAGAAAAATAAATAAGATTAGAAGCTTACCTATTGTTAGAAAATAGTAAGGAGTAAGACCAAAGAAAAACATTTTCGCCAAGGATTATTCTTTTGCCAACATTTTGCTACTTACCACCTTTGTGTATCAGGCAATTTGCTAGAACTCTTGAGATAGTCATTACATTAACTGAAATGGTTTTGTCTTTGGGTTTCTGTGGAAGTCTTTGAATACTTGTGCTTCTTTTGACCCAAGTAATGCATTTTAACTGTACTACTAATGAGGTGATGGCAGAATATTCTAAATCAATTTGGAAAATGTTTTTGTCGGATAAGCCAAGTTGGCAACTTGTTTGAAGTTCCTGTAATTAAAGCATACATCTTAGCTGCGGTTCTATTTAGCCCGTTGATTATATTTTCAAACAGCTAGCCAAATTGAAAAACAACCAACAAAACAACAACAACAAAAAAAATCTTCAGAGATCAGGCTAAAACTCTTGATGTCTCCATGAAACATTTCTAATTAGGTGGCCTCATAATGAACTGAGGTTGTTAAGTGCATGGGTTTTGACGTGAATGGTCTGTGACTTTTAATTTTACCTTGTGTGGTTTTATTTTTTTCCTGGGGTAAAGTGAAATAACCTCAATTGAAAGTGAATTAATGGACTGAGTGCTGTTCCTGTTGTAGGTTGGCCCGGTGATGGCAGGGGAGATCAGAGTTATGGAAGGTGGAAACAGAAATGTTCCCCGTAGCTGTTGGGTGTTGATTTTTAATCTGAAGCTCTGAAGCTTGTGAAGGGAAATTTCCTATCCTTTCTACAGTTTTCTTGCAGGGAGGGTGGGTGGTGTGTCTTTAAATTCCCCTTGTTTTTTGACAGAACAGATGCCTGTCCTTGCAGAAAAATAAATTGGAAAGGGACTGTTAAAAATGCATGCATCTGTTTTGGTTTTTTTTTTTTTTTTTGCATTGAAACCTAAAATACTATTCTGAAGTCCTGAGGTCCAATCTTTTGAGTACCCTGGACTAATTTTCATTTTTTCTTTTGAAGGAAAAATTCAGATAATTAGTGCTTTAACAAGCCACGTTTTGCAAGCAGTATAGCACTTAATCTGTCATAAAGGAACTTTAGTGTTGTTTGCTGTACAGGTGAATTTGTTTATTTTTTGACAGGTGTTCAGTGTACAAAGGAATGGTTAATAAAGAATAGGATCAGCAATAAAAATAGATGCATATAATCCAGAAACTTCACATTCAGGTTACCTGTGATGAGTTTTCCTTTGGACTCTGCTCTTCTTCTTTTTGTTTTTAGAAGAAAAAGTGAAAATGAATGACTTGATGCTTAGAACTAAAGGTGCATAGCACTTTTAGTCTCTGCTCTGATAAATATACCCATGACAAAGAACCATTCCTTAAAATACAATTTTTGTGTTACTGAAATAGGATTTTCCTTCACTATTTAGTAAGAGAGGCCACAGTAGTCACAACAGCTTCATCACCATGGTGGCAGCTAATAACTTGGGACTGAGAAAATAAAACTCTCCAGTTCTTTATTCAAAATGAACACTCCTGTCCTTGAGCAAGGGGACACAAAATACTTAAAGGAAGAAGAAGCATCTTGGCTTCATCATCAGACAAGCGTTTTTTCCCCAGATACTTTGAAACAGTCAAATTTTGCTTGGACTTTTGTAGTTCCTACAAGGGGTAATTGTGTACTTAGGACTTATTTTCACCCTCTCTCATGCTAGAATGTTTAAGCTCTGTTTAAGCTGCTGTAAGATGATGATGACCAAATTTCACCCAATAATTTTTCATGGATTGATACAAAAACTGCATGAAGTGTTTGTTGAGTGTTTTGCTATTGCACTCGATCCTGAGGAAGTCTGAGCCAGGCAGAGAGAAGGGATGCAAATGGGTTTTCCTTGCGTTGGTTCTGACCTGCTTGGCTGCTCTTGCATGGGAACTGTTTTGAGTTTAATCTTCTCCAAGTTTGGACCAGGATGAGATTTTTCTTTTTTCCTGAAGAGGTCATACTGGCAGATCAAATGCTGGCAGTATCAGACTTGCATCTGATTTTACATCTTGCATTTGTTTGCAGACTTGCATCTTGCATTTGTTTAGTAACAAATATATCCAACTTAAGTTGTAGCACCTCCAATGTTTTGGTTTGGACAACATGAGCAGAGAAATCCATGTGAGAGACACTGAAAAGTGGTTGTTAGGTTTTTTTTTAATCTTTATTTTTTCATTATTAGTCTTCCTCTATACAGACTTTCTCAACAGCATTATTCTTGGCCACTCACTTCTGCTTCATGGTCTTTCAAAACAACTAATACATTAAATAAAATTTTCTATATACTTTTGGCTTTTTTCTACTGTCTGTGAAGTGCTTTTGGATAACTCATAGTCTGCAAAGGGCAACACTCACCAAAATCCCTGCCTTTAGAATGATCTGTATCTTTGCAAGTGGGCCACAGATGAGTATTTATTGTTTTGTAGGAAATCAAGCCTATCAAAATACAGATGATCCCTTTTTAGGTGTGAAAGCCTTGAAAGACCTGAAGCTTGATGGCAAATTTCGGAGGGAATTGCACTTCCTTTGGCATGGGAAGCACTGGGAGATCAGCTTCTGTGCTGGGAGCATCTCATCTCTTGAGGCCTGAGCCCTCCCTCAGAAGCATCATTTTTCACTGTGCTCTGTTGCCATGGCTCCTAATGAGAGAATGATATCAAATGGCTTTGATGACAGATAGCAAATATGTCCTGCTAATCCACTCCAGGGGCAAAATTGTTTACTGAGAATTTCTTAATCTCTGGAACTAAGTGAATATGTTCAGGAAGAGGAAATAACTTACACATGCTGACAGAACAAACGTGACCAAGATCAGCTCAAAAGATGGTTTCTGCCAGTTTTGCCTGGCATTCCTAATGGGTATCTATTGAATACATAATTGGCTGATAGGTGCATTTCGTTCTGCAGTGTTTGGGATGTGGAAAAGCAGGTGATAATTTAAATTTTGAGTAGTAACCATCATATCCTTTTAGAATCTGTGCTGCTTTTGAGGTGAGAAAGAAAATATCAACCTGTGTCTTTCTGGGGTCCACTGGTTCTCGTTCAGCAGCTTGGTCTTCTCCTGAAACCCCCCCTGATCATCTGTCAGATATTTTCTCCCAGAAACTGAAACCTGCAGTGTCTACAGAGAAAATGTAAGGATTTGTATGAATTTTCATGGAAAGATCTGTACTTGTGTTTTATATTTTACTGCTTACCCTTATGAGGAGATGATTGGTCTTTGGACATCTTTTTGGATGCTGAAGTTTTGTCTAATGGATAATCTTTAAATCTTAGCTGATACATTTTGAGAATATCGCTAAATCATTCACTGTGTTTTATCTCTCAGTTATATGAATAAAACCTGGTGATTTTAGAGGAAAAATTGCATTTTCCACAGTGTTACCTCATTTGAGTGAGCCACAGTAGGATTTAATGAAATGCATGCTTTATGTACCATCTTCAGTTGTAAGTATAAAGTAGGAAGGGAGATTTCTGAGAGGTTGGCTCCCCTTCTTTATTCTTCACAGACATTTTTATAATGATTATTGGCCTTTTTTTCCCCCCCTCTTCTTTATCCCAGTAAAAAGAAGAATATCAGGGGAGAAGTCAAGCCACAAAAAGTCTAATGGCTGGTTTAACCCTTGCCTTCAGGTCTGTGGGTGAGAACAAGATTAATGTCCCAGCACTTGTTCCTATCCATGCACAAGGTGAACTTATATACACAGTGATTAGCAAAATCTACTACTAATTAAATCCATTTCTGAGGGAATGGTAAATTTTGTTATTGTGTATGCAATGCAAATTCCCTATAAAATCAAAAGCTTTTTATTTGCTTCTGTAAGAGCAAATTTTGGATGTAAAATGTAGAATCAAAAACCTTTTTTTGGGGGATGGAAAGAAGAACAACTTTGAGGCTGAATTTCCTTGTTTCAAAATATATGTACACCTCAAGTAAATCCATATACATCTTAAAGCTATGGGAAATCTTATAATGTCATGACTCCTGCTTTTCTATACATCTGAGAAGTAATTTTTTTTTCCACTTTGACACATAGATATATATGTGTATGTTTTCATGCACATGGCTTCAAACTGAGAGAGAGGGGATTTAGATGTTGGGAAGGAATTGTTCCCTGGCAGGGTGGGCAGGCCCTGGCACAGGGTGCCCAGAGCAGCTGGGGCTGCCCCTGCATCCCTGGCACTGCCCAAGGCCAGGCTGGATGAAGCTTGGAGCAGCCTGGGATGGTGGAAGGTGTTGGGATTAGAAGTGGATGAGCTTTGGGGTCCCTCCCAACCCAAACCATCCTGGGATTCTGTGGTATTTATTTATTATTGCAATGTATACATAAGTGCATTCATGTAAATAAAGTACATTGTTATTATTTGTGTAAATCTAAATTGCCCTTCATAAGTACAAGTGGAACATATATTAGACTTCTAATGAATAATTACCATGATCTAACCCTTTTAAAATTTCTTCCTGGCTGTTTTCTGTCTCCAAATGTTTTCCCTATATTCCTCTCTTTCAGAGATGTTGTTTTTGCCACTGTCAGTGCCCCATAAACAAAATTTAGTAATTGAAGAAAGGTAGCAGTGCTGAGTTTATCATTAGCAATATCAGAATTTAACAAAATGTCTGCCTAAAAGGAAATATCTTCTCATGCTATTAATTTTATCTAACTCACCTGTCTGTCATTTGCTAATATTGAACTTTATCTTTCATTGAAACAGTCTCTCATTTTTTTTCTTTTCTTGTTCCCTTTTCTCTTTTCCTACTGGATTTGAGAAGGATATTGCTAAAATGTTCTTTGTGAACCCTGTCAGCAAATTGTCTTAGGCTTAGATTAGTTTCTTCCTGTCATACCAATGTCAGGAGTCTCACAGAGGTGCAGCACCTTCTGTGGTGTCTTGCTCCCAAGGAGCAAAATCTTAGTCCTACAATAAGGTACCAAAGAGACAGGTCTTTAATTAATTTTATAGTGAATGTTGTACTCACTTCCAGGCACTGAGGTGCTTCTCCTATGCACAGCTCTTTAAATCTTCACCTTGGTTAATGCATATAATTTCTCTTATGAATTCTTGGAAGATTCTCTGTGGGCCTTCAGAATATTCTGCTTGGTGTCTTTTGCAATTTACAGGGTTTATTAAATTAAATTTCTCCAAGAAATGTCCAGGGTCTCTCAATTCCCGGAACATCTTCTCTACTAGTTACCCTTGGGACTGGATTTGAGCTTTTATATTTGTCTTTTCTTTCCCAGTATTTAGCTACCAAATGTCTCACTTCTATGTAAATGCTGATTTTTCTTCTTCTTTTTTTTTTTTTCTTTTACTTTTTAAAAAAGAATTTTCTAGTAAGAGCATAAATACAGAAATTTTTTGTTTGTTTTTAAGAAAAACGAGGCTAGGAATGGTGACTATTTCAATGCTCTCTAGCCCTACAGAAATTTTTTCTTCTGTAGGCATAAGTTCATCATCATTTCGAGTTGTTTTCCTAGGCAGTCATACCTTTCTGCAAGAGCTCAAATGGAATGTGTAAATGTTGTTTCTATCCCAGTTATAGTACTCCTGAAAAAGGAGGTGAAAGGGGTTTTGAAATGAAGGTCGAAAAGGAATATGAGTGATGGAAGGTGAGCCATTCAGTGAATAAATGAGTGGAGGAGATGGTTGGAAGGGAAACTAAGGAAAAAATGGCAAATGAGAGGAACACAGAAAGGGTAAACCAGAATGAAAAAACACTTGTGTGGTTGAAAGCCTTCACTTAGAGGCTTAAAATATTCACCTGCCAGATGTTTTTAATAGGTGGGACCTGCTCAACTACAAAAGCTTGGTATGTTCAGAAAAGATATGCGAGACTGAAGTGCATCTGTCGGGAATTTGGTGTGACTTGGGCACTAAACACGGTGGGAGTTTGAGCTTTAAATACACCATTGTCCCTGAATTTCTGTTCATTCTGGGCCTTTCCAAAGTTTCTCTGGAAGATTTGGGGTGTGTATAACAAGAGGCATTATTTCTTAACTTGTTAAAGCCTTTTCAAAATGCATAAAAATTAATAATAGTTAATAATTAATAAATTTCTAAAAAATATTTTTAACTTAGGAGCTCCATAGGCATTCATTAAGACCCTTGCATCACTGCTAATTGCAG
Source organism: Agelaius tricolor (assembly GCF_023055355.1). Taxonomy (NCBI): domain Eukaryota; kingdom Metazoa; phylum Chordata; class Aves; order Passeriformes; family Icteridae; genus Agelaius; species Agelaius tricolor. The sequence continues at coordinate 913,313 of NW_027269304.1, forward strand.
AGCAGGTACCTTATTATCTACTTTCAGCCTTTTACTTATTCAGTCATGGTTTTAAAATTTTTTTAAAATCTACCTTATTATCTACTTTCAGTCTTTTACTTATTCAGTTATGGTTTTTAATTTTTTTTAAAATCTACCTTATTATCTACTTTCAGTCTTTACTTATTCAGTTATGGTTTTTATTTTTTTTTTAGTACAGTTGCTTCAAAGCTTCCTCCACTGCAATAGTATGAAGTTTGTCTTAATTTGCTGAGGTTATGTAAGTGAATGGTGGAGCTAAGTGGAAATCATATTTTGGCAGTGTATAAGTCTATATTTTTACCCAATTAGAATATTTTTCTGTCTTTTACAGCCACAAGCCCAAGCTCTACTGCTCTACATGCCCTCATTAAAAACTGAGGAGAAAAATCAATACATCACAGCAACATTAATTGGTAGGGTTTTTTGAAACCAAATAGCTACCAATTTTGATAAATGTATCTTACTCAGCTTCTGTTGGAGAAATAACATTTTAAGTAATACAAATGCAGTACTCCTGGTAGTGTTTCTTGAAGAGAGGAGAGAGTTGCAATTTTGCAGGATTTTCAGGAAATCCTGAGCAGTCACACACATACAGTAAGGCTTTTAAAAAGGCTTATCTCATCAGAGGCATCCACAATTTGAAACATCCAGAATGAATTCTAAATTGTGAAGTATTTCCCATCAATCCTAGTGTTAGTAAGTTACTCTGTGTAATAAATAGAGTATAAGAAGTAAGAACTTGCATATTTTGTGGGAAAACTCCAGTGTTTAAAAACTATATTTTCTCTTAGGAACAGCTTTTTTATATGGACACCTTTTCCTTTTCCTTTTCCTTTTCCTTTTCCTTTTCCTTTTCCTTTTCCTTTTCCTTTTCCTTCTCCTTCTCCTTCTCCTTCTTCTCCTTCTCCTTCTCCTTCTCCTTCTCCTTCTCCTTCTCCTTCTCCTCCTCCTCCTTCTCCTTCTTCTCCTTCTCCTTCTCCTTCTCCTTCTCCTCCTTTCCTTTTCCTTTTCCTTATTATTTTCCCCTTCCCCTTCCTCAGTTTTGGTTTTTCTTTTATTCTTTTCTTTTTTTCTCCCCCCTCAGAGACAGCCTGTGCATTTGTGTGGGTGTGAACAGATCATAAAGGATAACCAGATTAATGATACTAATATTAATACTGTTACTAATAAACCTGACACACAGCTTTTAGTTGCATAGTGCTTTAGTAGGTATTTATACTTAAGCAGACTTCCTGACTTCAGGAACAAATAGTAACTTAAATTTCCTTGGGAGTTTGTGGGATCCTTTTAGCTGCCTTGGGTGAGCAACAGGTTCTGAATTTACAAGGTTCAGGCCAAAACCCATTGATGTGTCTGAAAATTTAACAGAAAGGTTCTCAAACACAGGCACGGGCACAGCCATGTGTTTCATTTAGGCAACTGTCAGGACATTTGTTGAAATATCAGTTTGCACACAGTCTGTACATGGAAAAGAAATGCCTGACCTTTATATGTACTTCATGATTCTTTGCTATTCCCCAGAATATTAGCTAAATGGCTTAGTGCTACGGTATCTATTCTTCCTGCTGATTGCAATGGAAATAAGGAACAAAAGGAAATTAAACATGTTTTTTTTCCAGGAACTTTGAATTTCACATAATTATTTCTAGTTAAAATATATGGAGTAGAACTCTGCATGGCTCACAAAATTTAGGTAGGCATTTGCAAACCTTCTCCTTCCTAATTTGCTCTTCTTCCAAGCAGCAGTTTCAGCTAGGATCATTGGTAAAATTGATCCAGATGATGTCCAAGTGCATATTTGGGTACATCCCCCTTTAACCCACCTGGCCAAAGGTCAGCAGAAATCAGCATTTCTCCTTTTGGGTTATGAATGAGAAAGGGATGGAGAATAGAAAATACTTTCTGTCTGCAAAAAGGTGGTAAATAAAGCATTCCCTGTGGATCCATATAGATAAAGAAACATTCCCACACGCAGTCACCTGTTTCTTCCATTTCCCCTATTGCAGAACCCCCAGACTATATTCCATTTACATGTTCAATCCAAAAGCTGCAATATTCAATCCCTTTTAAATGTATTATGAAAGCTGGGAGTACTCTTCTTTGTTCTTTTTCTTTATAAATAACTCCTGATGCAGTTGTGCTTTTATAACTGAGATGTTAATTCTAACATTGGATGCATTGTGGGAATGTGTAAAATATAAAGTCCTGAATTCACAGGACTATCTTGTATTGCCTGCAATCAAATAACCTGTTCTGTTATGGCACAGGGTGTATTCCTCTGCCCAAAAAACCCACATGTAAAGCTAAAATTTAAGATTTTTTGTTGGGAGCACAGCCTGGTATCTGAACAATTCTGCCCTATGTATTTCACGAACATTTAAGAGTAAACCTATAAAAATTGAAGGTATATTAATCTGCCAACCGTGTTCCAGAGCTGCAATCATTCTTTGAAAGGAATCTTCAGATATACATCTGCTGCTTTTAAATACCACACTTAAAATCCACAGTAAAAACTATAACATCAGTGGACTGATGATGTACAGTTGATACAGCAGATGTTTGTGGTGTTTTGTCTAAAGCTAGAGGATAGCCCACGTACAGAAATGTGACCCAGTGTATTTTTACTGATTTGTATCTTATTACAAGCAAATCTATTGCCCAAGAGATGTATACTTCACAGTACTTTTAGAAATGAACATCTTTAAAAGATTTCGCTCTTTCAAACCCCTCTCATGTCTAAGAAAGATATGTTTAGACAAAATCACACGGAAATATTTAAACATATTTAAACATATTTAAACAGAATTACATATTTGTGCTGTCTGGATATGTTTTTTAAAAAATTCACCCTCTCTACAGATTCCTTCATCCTGAGATTGGTGCCAGTTGCTGGTGGAAGGGCATCCCTGTTTGCTGAGGCTGGAGCATCTCTGGGTGGCGTCACAGCTTGGTCTCCAGTGGTACCAGGAGCATCACTCCAGGTCCAGCTGTGCAGGAGGGAGGGATGCTCTGGCCACCTCAGGGAGGGGCTCACATGTGCAGCCAGGGCATTTCTCACTGTGCCACAGAGTCCTTGAGCTCCACGCAAAATACAGAAATCAAAAACGGGGCAGTCGTAGCTGTTCTCTTCACAGGCGGTGCTTTATTAGGTGGCAGTACAAGAGGGTTTGTGGAAAGACATTAGCACAGCAGTAATTCCAGGGTGTAGTTATTAGTGCAGATTACATTAGCTGTGCAATGGAGTCCCATGCAGATGAAACATAAATACCCACAAGCTCCTGGTACCAGGAAATGGAAAGAAGATAAAGTGCCACAAATGATGGCTCTTTATTTCTCCAGGTTCTTTTAAAGTACCAGTATATAAGTACTTTACAAGATGAGGATTGCAGAGCAGATTCTGTTCTTGATGACTGTTTTATCTGCCCAAGAATTATGCCTGGTTTATTCTTTCTCTGCTAGCATAGGTTATTTCCAGAAGAAGCTTGTCTGCTATCAACATCTGTAGAGATGTAAGAAATGCACATGAATGTAAATTTATTCAGATACCAGGGATGTTTCTTGCTTTGTTTCAGTCTGGTTTGTTGCTCTTGGGTTTTGTTTTGTTTGCTTGTTTGTTTTTCACAGAAAATGGTAGCTTAGGACTACCATTATATAGTATAGAGAGTTTTCCTGTGGTTTTGCAGAAAATTGCACAATATGGTCTGATTTTCCCAAGTCACCAGGACTTACAAGATGAGGCTTTTCCATATTGTCCAACATCCCAACCTGCAAGACAAGTATGCAATTGCTATTTTTTAAATTAAATATATTGATTTTGTTTATGAAGAGTCAGAGAAAAATTGTATACTGTGTAATGCCAGCTAGATATCATTTAAAGCTCATCAGGAAGGCTTATTTTCTTGGAAAAATTCTGGCTATCAAAAATGAAAACTTGAGCACCAATGTACTTTTTTCTTAATTCAGCAATCTGGAATTTAACACTTTGCAATATTTGTTGACTGCAAAATGGCCTAGGACTATTGATTGCTTAAGAATTTTTTCTTAGGAAGTGTCTATTTAATTTTTGAGGTTACCAGATTTGTTCTCTGCCAAAGTTTTGTTTGGGTAAAATTTGTATTTTAATTAGAGGAAAATATTTTTTTCCTCTAACAGTAATTAAAGTTAGATATAGGAAATTATTTAAAAATTGAAGAGTAATTAGAAGAATACAGTAAGTTGTAGTATGCTAGGTTCACTTGCTCACATTCTCAACTTTTCAATTGATATATATTCTACTTGTTTAAAAATAGAAAAGGCATTACAAGAAAAACCCTAACTTAAGGAATAAATGTAAAGATTGATGGTAGGCTTTAATTTTGTACAAAGTTCTTTTTCAATAATACAGATTTTAAAAAATCAGCCTTAGTCATAACTAATAAGGTTTTAGAGTGACCAGAAAAGGAATGTATTGAAAATAACCCAAATAAGGTTTTAAGAATGTGACAGTGAAAAAATGCTTCAGGCATAATACACAGCAATCGAAGACCTGAAGGCCAGGACAGAAATTTATTCTTTCCCAGAGCAGTAAGGGATGTACAGGGCAGATTTATGTGCCTGCTGAAGGAAGTTGTTTACTCCATGACTAAGCACCCCTTTCAAGTCCAATGAAATGATGAGAAAATATACTTGCTGCATTTTGGTGCTCCTTTTTCCTTTCCTTTCTTATTTTCTTTTTTTTTTTCCTCCCCAGCTTTTTGAAGAGGTTATGGTTAACCTTTATATCTGGCCTAGACTGGTTTCTTTCATGCCCAGGTTTAGGGTGGCTATCCCTCCCTGGGGATACTCATTCTAATCAGAAATGAGAGACATCATCCATTCTTGTTAGAAACTCATTATCCATCTCCATTAAAAGTGGGAAGATGTTGCTTAATTACTGCATTTCACAAAGACCCTTTGGTGCAGACCTGTGACTGTGGTCACAAGGGTTTTCAGGATGAAGAAGAGACGAGAATGTTGACTCCATGATCAGAAGGCTTGATTTATTATTTTATGATATATGTTACATTAAGACTATACTAAAAAGAAATAGAAAGGAAAAGGTTTCTTCAGAAGCTAGCTAAGCTAAGAATAGAAAAGAATGAATGACAGAGATCTGTGTCTCAGACAGAGAGCAAGAGCCAGCTCTGCCATGAGTGGTCAGGAAATCCAGACATCCATAGGAGACCAATTCCACAGCAGCAGATAACCATTGCTTACTTTTGGTTGCTGAAACTGCAGCTTCTCACAAGGAAAAATCCTAAGAAAGGATTTTTCATGAAAGATGTCTGCGACACAGACCAAGGGTTGTGATACTAAAATGGTGAAGTTAATAATTCAAGTTTTTGAGACACTGCAGATATTCCTCCCCGATTACACTGAATCCTCTCAAGTTTTTATTAAACAAAAGGAAAATTTGGTGACTAATGCCACTGGTCTTATTGGCAGCAGATATGGTGATTTCACCAGACATCTCACCTCAGGGGACTGTGAGAACATGGAAAAATGAAATTGGGAATGGTCTGCAGTCAAGTGCTAGTAGATGTTCCTCCTGCAGAAGTATGGGGAGATCTTTGCCTGTATCTGACCTTAAGAGGAGACCTTAAGAGTCTGAGTAATTTTTGAACTTTTAAACCAAAATTTTCCAGTAACAAACGACTATCACTGGTGTTAAATGTATTTCTGACAATGTCAATGCCATCTGAGTTAAATCAAGGAAACAACAAAACAACAAAAACCTTGTCCTCAATTTCACAAAGTCTGCAGAATCCACCCCTTGCTGCTACCCCTGAAGGTTTTAGGGGGAAAGAAATATGACCAGAGTTCTCTTGTGTCCTTCCAGCCCAAAGGACAAAATGTTTCTTTTCACAAATCTTTAAAGAAAGCGAAGCAGTTGAAATAAATTCTGAGAAGAATTTGCCAAATGAGCATGCTAAAGCAGGTCAGTGCTTTTTAACAGTATTGTAATGACTGACACTCAAATAGAAACTTGTTCAATACCCTGTTCTGTTTGTGCTGATTTGAACCCTGATGCCCATTTGCCTGGAGAACATTCAGGATAAAAGGCATTTTAAAGTATAATTCTGTCATTTGAGGCCAATTCAGATTGAATGAAAGACTGAAAAGTCACTACAATAAGAACCTCTCTGCCCTTCCAATAAGTGCTCTAATCACCCAGTCTGTGAATTGCATCACTCTCTCTGCTCAGAGCCAAATAAATGGCAAGATTCTTCTGGAATCTGTAGAAATATGGTACTTTATTCCTAACCTTTTCACTGCTTAAAACCAGTGAAAGTGTTAAGCAGCAACAGGGGTTTGTATGAGCTTGATTGAAAATGGGGAGCAGGAGAGCATTGGGTGATTGAAATTATTCTGTGTTTAAAAATCAGGTACCAAGAGTAGTCACAGTTCTGTTCAGAGCATCTTTCACAAAGTATGAGAAATTTAAATTCAATTAATCATCAATTAATTGGTACTATCTAGAAGGTAGGACTGTCTCTATTTCGTATTCTTGAAATTCATTAAACAGTGGGAGATCCTCTACTCAGATAATTTGATGATGATATAAAACCCATAGAAAAATGAATCTGCAGGAATGATCCTCAAATTACTCTTTCTGGAGGTAACTGTCATTCCTTTCCCCCAGAAAAAAGAGAAGGAAAAATCCACTGTGCCTTGAGGTAGAAAATACAATCTCTCTCTGAATCAACAATCAGGAACTGGTTTTAGCCTTACATACCAACCAAAATCATAATGTGCTGCTGGAGTAGAAAAAACTGAAAAATGATAAAATAATGTATGTGTGATCCAGAGGTTTCTCTGACAGAGGTACCAAAGAAATTGGTGAATTTTCTAGTGGTGAAAAACTCCCTGTCAAGCAGATATTTTGTGCTGGTTTAGCCAGTGATAATGAAAACCTCCAGTTTGTCTGTGATTGAGTCACAGTTCTGATGGAGATTTCTTGACAGAGAAAAGAGTCAGAGACTTGACTGTTTTAGTTGTCAGCAGAGAGGATCTTTATTAAAGTCACTGGATAAATACACAGTGGTATTAATGTGAGAAAAACCATGTTATACCTTGAGGACTAATGCCCAGTGGAGCTTCAGAGTAAGGAATTCCCCAAATCCAGAAGGAAATGTGGGAGAAACTCTTGCTACTCTAAAGAGAAATAAAATTCAGAAGTACTGCTTGACATCTACTCAACACTGACTTGTGATACAGAAAGGTATTCAGTATTTTTCTAAAATTACTTTTCTTTTTTCCCCCAGAAATCTTTTGAGCCACATAAATTATACTTTCTCATGTTGTTTCTTTGATAGATCATTGACCACTGGTCTTTTACAATGATAAAATATTTTGAGTGGCAAAATTTTAGGTGATTTAATATGTTTAGATACACTAACCTTATTTAAGCATTAATTTGTCCAGCATTGGCAGATAATAGACTTTTGCTCCCATATAATCTTCATTGCCAGACTTTAAACTCCCCAGGAGTTATTTTTATTTTTGTGGTGTACAAGATAAATTACTACAATCAAACTAGCAGGAAACCAATTGCATTATGCATATGTATGAAAGCAGTTGAAAATATCCAAATAAACACTTTAACTTTTTCTTTCATTTGGTAGTTAAGATTCTGGAAGTGGCAGAAGAGAAGGTTTTTTTCTGAGTATCATGCAAGTGAAATAAGTTTCAGTTTCAGTCCAGTTTATGGAATTATTGATTTTTATTCTCTCTTTATTTTCACTTGTTTAACAGTTTTATATAGTATTTGCAACACAGAAAGAACTCCAAAATTTTGGAGATTCCAATTTAACATAATTCCCAAATGCTAATTATGAGCAAGAAAAGAAAATTTGGAATTTGGCCAAAAGCAATGGTTTAAATACCTGAGGAAAAGTCACAGATACCCTGATTTGCCCTTTTTAAGGTTAGTGTTCATTCCTTTTTAATGTCTGTCTGGATGGGGGAGGAAAGGAAGGGCAGAAATAAAGAGGAAAATGTGGGCAGATTTTGAGCTTGTGTTTTAAAATCAGTTCTCAGCACCTGCTTCCAGGCCCAAAAATCATGTTTTTGTTATGCTACTTTAATTTTCATCTGTTTCCTCTATGGCTATAGTTCCTCTTTTATTAAAATGTTTGCTTGCCAAAAATTTCAAAAACAGTATGTTAGATAGACTGTAAGAAAAAGCTTTTGTTTGAAGGAGTGATGACTATTCAAGGCCTCTAGCTTTGATATGAAAATCTTCAAAATGAGAGGAAAAAAAAATTTGTGAAAAATGACATCATTTTCACAAGCAAAGTGTTTTATGCCTTATTCTATTTTTAAATTCTAAAAATCCCACTCTTCACTTCTTTTGGCAGCAAGCTTGACAATACAATTTTGTACTATGTTGAGAGAATAATATATTCTAATCTTTTAAATTTAGTATCTTCTAACTTTTTCTAAAGCCATGTGCTACTAGCATTTATTATTTTGGGTACTGATCCACGTGCATACTAAAGACCTCATGCTGTGTAAATCATGCCTGGTACAGGGCTGGTTACTGAGTAATTAATACAAAACTTACTTTCCTTTTCTTATAAGTGGAATTGTGTGCTAAGTACATTGTGACAAAAAGCAGAATCCAAAATGTACTACTCTTTTTTATGAAGAAACACAGTTTTTTCACATACATCTAAAATTAGTTGCAGTGCATCCTCATGGTGCTATGACCCTTGAGCATATCCTTGAGACACACTGAATTTAAATCATTATTAAAAAAAAGTCATGTATTCAACAATGGGTATTATTTTTGGCCAGAGGTTTAGAAATAATTAAAACATATTCAACTTTTCATTTCTGTTAGTGCAATGCTATCTTCTCAGCTGTTCCAGAGGCACATCTATAGCCCTGGCTTCCTTGAGCTATCATAAATGTAGTCTTTATATTATTTGATCACCTACTCCAGGGACTTTTTTTTCCCCAAGTTATGACTCTGAATGGAAATGAAGTTGTTCAGTTAAGTCTTTCTTTTTTTTTTTAATGGTATTTTTTTTTGTGTGTGTGTGGTTTATTAAATTTTTTTTTTTTGGTGTGGATTTTTTGGTGATTTGTTCTGCTTTTTTTTTTCTTTTTTTTTTTTTCTTTTACAGTGAAGTGAAAAGCAGAGTCCCTCCTATCATGTGTGCCTAACCTGGTATTGTTCACATCTGGGAGTGATAGATGTACTGTTTATAACAAGATCAAAACTATCAAGAAGTAAAGCAGGATGTTGTTAAAAGAAACCACCACAACACGCTGAAAACCTCTGAAACTGTAAAATGCTGGGAAAGGAGCTGGCTGCTGCTGAATGTCTAGAGGCTAGTGAGGTAGAAAAAGGAATATATTTAGTTCTCAGTGGAAGCTGAGTCCCTGGGCTGAATGGTGTTTGTACATCTTGTGCTTCTCACATTTCATCATTTCTGGCTGACATCAGGTAAGAAAACACAAATTAACTGTTGCCCAATGGAAAATACAGCAGGTACATTCAATGTTGGGCTTTTAAAATGGTGCCAGGCCACTGGTCATGAGACGAAGGGCTCAAATGGAAGACAAATTGTTACAGGTATTTTTCTTAGAGCAACCTTCTGCATCCATGGGATCTGCAAAGGATGGGCTTTTCATGCTCAGGGGTTTTGCTGGTAAAGGAATCCTAAGCGAATAATGTGAAAATGGGCAGAAAAATGCAGAGGATGACTGTAACAAACTGATATTAGGACAAATGTGCTCCATCAGAGCAGCAGGTTTGCCCAATCCTCCCCTCTCGATGCTCCCCTGACATCACATCAACCTTGTGCTTCACCAGCCCTGATTGCTGTTCCTCGCTGGGAACATCAATTGGCCACAGAAATCCTCAGCTGCAATTTATTCCCACATCAGAGTAAAAACAGCTTCTGCAAGAGGAATGCTCCTCTTATCTTTACAAATCAAGCAGGATGTTCATGCAACTCCACTCTGATCCTGTTTCTCAAGCCCTAAAAATAGGGAATTTGGACTGAGAGTATGCAAACTTGAGAACTGAAATGCTGTATGAACCTTCCTCCAAAGTTCATGGACAGATACAGAGGGAAGAAGGATTTTGCTGGGTTTTTTTTTTAAGGGGTTGTTTTCTTCTTTCCAGAAGTATTCTCCTGCCATGAAAGCCTATATTTCATTGTTTTTAAAATTCAGAGATTTGTAAGTCATGTGTAAAAAATCCTGTCTATAGAGGAGTGCCTTAGGCAGGTAAGAAGTGGCACAGAAATCGTCCATACAGCAAAAGAATGCAAAGAAGTCTATGAAAGCAGGAAAAATGAATCCTGCATTACTAAAATATGCAGCGTTTCCCTTGTTTCCCCACAGGGCAATGCCATGTGCTGCCATTTGCATTTCCCCAACAGTGAAACCACAGCCATGTAAAATTAATGAGAGTGTACAGAGTGTGTTTAACAAACGCTGACACATACCCTGTGGTGACTTGGCATCCAGCATTTTGCTTGGAATTGATAGAGATGTGCAGAGCTTACTGGGGAGAAAGAAAAACCCAATGCACAGCATCTGTAAATAAATGAATGTGTCCCCACAGTCCAGCAGGCACTGGACAGGTCTGGAGCTGTCACACACTCAGGACACCCAGACCAGCAGGCAAAACATGTGTCCAACACAAGTCCCCTGTGGCAGGACGTGGTGACTCATGTTTCCTTTTGAATGGGACTGTTCAGTCCATTCTGAAAGCCTCTAAAACCTTTAGAGCTTCTCTTTGCTCTCAGGATTTTGGCACAGAGCAAAGAACACGATTCTTGTTCAGTTGCCTTAAGTACAACTCGGTTCACAACTCCCCACTCTGTAATCTCCTAGAGTTATTCATACCAATACCTTGACATTTTTTATGTCCTACATATAAAATATTTAATGAAATATTTAGCCTGACAAAGCATTAAGGTGGCACAAAGCATTAACGCTATTAATCTCTTTATTCTTACCTGTCCTGATGTGCTATTTTCAACACTCAGATGCCTTCATACATTTGAATTTTTGCAGGTTTACGCAACAACATTGTGCACAAGCCTGTGCATTCTGTGATACTTTACTGGTTGTGGAAGTGAAGGAGAGAAAGTTCCCCCCCTGTTTTTCTTTCCCTCCAAACAGCAGTTTTTTGAGGCATGTTTGGTAGACACAGAGCCCTAGGTCATGGCAGTAGCTGTGGGACAGGACCCTGAGCAACCTGGCCCAGTGAAAAATGTCTCAGTCCATGGCAGGGGGTGGCAAACAGACTGGTTTGGGTTGAAAGGGACCTCAAAGCCCATCCAGTGCCACCCCCTACCATGGCAGGGACACCTTCCACCATCCCAGGCTGCTCCAAGCCCCAGTTTCCAACCTCAGGGATCCAATTTCGGGGATGCAGGGGCAGCCCCAGCTGCTCTGGGCACCCTGTGCCAGGGCCTGCCCACCCTGCCAGGGAACAATTCCTCATTGCCAAGATCCCAGCCAGCCCTGCCCTTGTCCTTTCACTTCATTCCTTATAAAGAACTTCTCTCCATCTTTCCTGCAGCCCCTTCAGGGACGGCCACTGTGATGTCACCCCAAGGATCCTCTTCTCCAGGATGAACAAATCCAGTTCTTGGCCTCTCCTCGCAGGAGAGGTGTTCTTGCAGCTGAATTGCTCATTAGCACAGTGGTTGATAATCCAGCTGCAGCTCTTTCAGCTCCACAGTAGGATGCCTCAATTAGCAGTTTTTTGCCTGAAAAAGGCGTGAACTGTGGATTGTGAGAAAGAAATCACTGGGCTTTTATAATAAGATGTGCTCTTCGTTAGATATTTTGCTCTGAGAAGAGAATAACCCTCCAAAATAAATTTCTTAAAATTCAGAGTCATAAGACAGCACAGAGATTGAAATACACACTTATAATAGTAAAATGGAACTTTTCAAAGGAACATTCCACCTCCTGAACTAAATGGAAAAAATTCTTGAAGTAAAAGCTGAACACTCTTCAAGTTGTGCTTACTAACAAAAGGACAAAGAAAATGCAAGGAGGCCTCTTAATGTGAAGTAAATCCCTCAATTAGACAAACTATCACTCAGTACCTCACTTGATTCATTAGCAGTCCAAAATATTGCTGTAATAATTAGAAATAAGTATGTGTTACAGCTGAAAAGCACTGAATTAAAACATATGGCATCCTTTAATGAAACAATTTTTAGGGGAGGTAACTCAGACACCTGCATCTGGTATCTTGGACACCATTAGGGATCCTGCAATAATACAGTATTCAGAGCTGATGTTTCTCATCTGTTTTGATTGAGTGCTTAATGAAACTCTATCTTTTAACTAGCTGTTAATCCTATTCACTCATCTAATCAAAATAATTAACTATAGCCACAAAGCTTATAATGCAAAATATTCAGAATGACCTTTTTGGGTTTTTTTATTGTTCAAATATAATCTATGTCCAATTTTCTATTTCTACTGTGTGGATAAGATCATGACAGCGTGTCGGGCTTTAAAGAGTTGGGTTGCCTGATATGTGATACTTTCTTCTAACCGAGTGCTTCTCATATTATACTTCCAGATTACTATTAGAAAAAACACTTGCTAAACATTTATCCAGTCTTTGCACAATTAAAAGAATTCAGAAGGAAAGAATCCCTGGAAAAAGTGCATGTTACTGTCTGTGCTATCCATTTCTTAGAAACATTTCTCTCAAAGTCTTGCAAGACTGTTTTTCATGAATGCCTTAAGAATTTTTCACCTAAAGCATACAAGGATTAAGAATTCAAATGCTGTATTAATTATGAAAATCTATTCATACATGCTGGGCTAATCCTGTTCACTCCCCTCACAAGCACGTACCACTTGAAAAGGTGAAGAATGAATAACACGTTTACAGCAAATGAATTCAAACCAGCTACATGAGTATATTTTGGCTGCTTTCCATTGGGAAAATGTTTGCACAGTTGCTTGGCCTTAAAAAAGCAAAAATTCAGGAAGAGAATGCTGGAAATCTCTGCAAGGAGCAGATGTCCAGTGGGGAAGAGGAATGAATGCTCCATTTAAGCGTTTTGCCTCTTTGCAGGACAAGTTACTGTCAGATGAACAGAAAATGAACTTGTTGCAATGGGAAGATATGACAGAAGTCGTATCTTTTGATATATGAGGGTTTTTTTATATAAAACTCAAATGTTTTGAGACAGAACTTTTGATTGTTCTACCTGTTCTTTTCTTTCATCAGGCCTGCAGCGTTTTTCCTAAATTTGGTTGCATTTCCTGTACTCCCTGATACCTTGTAGTTATAATGGAATTTTGTTGGGATAACCATTGTCTGGTAATTCTCATTCTGTTTGGGAATGGAAGATCACTTTGTCCAATTTACAGCCAGGCAAAGACTGGCAGCTGAGCCCTTAATGATTGTCTAGAAACTGCAGATAAAAAAATTATCTCCTTTCCTGCTGCACAGAAAATGACTGAAATAACTTTCCCTATGGCAAACTCAGTTGTGAGCAAGACACTACTGCTTTTTATCCTCCTCCAAACAGGAGAGTCAGTGGCTTGCTGATGAAAGCCTGGAGACTATGTATGTTGTTGTAATATACATTTTGTATATATAGTACAGATATATATGTGTATTTTGACAATAGTTACATTTGAGTGAAGATTGGAGCTGTTGAATAAAATTTCATATTTTTTTTTGCCGTACTTCATATTGCCACATCCTTCAAGCCATCAGATTTACCTGGAACCAGAGAGATAGAAAAAAATCAGAACACGAAACAGACACACTGTTGAGGTGATTTAGGACCTGTTACAGACTGTCCCACATTTTACTTTACTTGGAATATTCGACCAAAATCGGTTTAACTGTTCACAGCACATAAAATTAGCACATTCAGAAATGCTGAAGAAAATGAGGAGTGCAGTTCTTGAAAATTCCTTCAGATTTTTGAACTGAAATAATTTTCCCAAGTGAGTAACAATGATTTAACTTCAGAATTATGTTTGGGTTTTTTGTTTGTTTGTTTTGGTTTGCTTTTGGGTTGTTTTGATTTTTTTTGTTTGTTTATTGGTTGATTGTTAGGATGAGTTTGTAGGTTTTTGGTTTTTGTTTCTTTCCCTGTCATGGAAGAAACCTCATTTTAGTATTCAGTGATTGTTAATGATAAAATATCGGGCTATAAAATCTAAGAGAAATGACGATTCAGAAGATTGATTCAAGAAATAGGCATGAAGAAATCTTATAAATATTTAATTACTATTTTTCATTGCAAATTTTACTGTCTTGTTTTCACATAGAGCTACGGGCTGATATGTTACATATAGATCTAGTCTTACATTAACCAACTTTTAGAAATCTATTTAAATGAAATATGCCTTCAAGGAGGAAATCAACCACACAAGATTGACTGTGAACTCTGTAAAGTCATTCTCTTTCTATTTTGTAAAGCACATTGATCTTTCGTTATAATAATTTATTTTAAGTCCAATGAGAATAAAACCAAGTACTTAATGATGTTTGATTTCTTAAGAAAGAGGGCAAGAGAGGTGAACAAGGGTCAGTTCCAGAGTGACTTTTACTCCTCTAATCACACAGAGGGTTACAATCCTACCCCCTGCCTCTGGCAAAGGCATCATTATTTCAGAAGAAGTAAATGTACTGTGCAAATCACACTGAAAAACATCCCTTTTGTAGTGGAATCTGGATCAGTCAGGTCAGTCAAACATGGCCAGAAGTGCCTTTAGCTTTCCCAGCACTGCTGGAGTTGCTCATCCCACTAAACACATGCCCACAAACACTGCCCCGTGCATTCACCACCATTAACATTCCTAACACAAGGCCAGGACAGGGCTTGGAACAACCTGGGATGGGCTTTAAGGTCCCTCCCAACCCAAACCAGTCTGTGACTCTGGGATTCTGAGTGCGTCTGGTTGCTGTGGCTGGAATTTCAGGACTTCCTAGTGCAGTGTTTTGAGGGATTGGTGAGTGTGTGGGAGGTGAATGGAGGTGATGCTGGGAAATGTTGATATTTTTAACAGCTTGAGAAGTCACCTTTCCCTCCTCTTTTTTTTCCAGGAGGTTTGACCAAAGCATGTCTGACGTATTGGTGAGGAGACTTTGTCACATTGGCAAAGAGGAATTCTGAGTGTGGAGAACAATGAGCAGCAAAGGAGAGGAACATGGAACGCGCATTTTTGTTTGTGTGATGGCAAGCGAAGGTTGATTTGTAGGG
Organism: Agelaius tricolor; assembly: GCF_023055355.1. Lineage (NCBI taxonomy): Eukaryota > Metazoa > Chordata > Aves > Passeriformes > Icteridae > Agelaius > Agelaius tricolor. The sequence goes on from NW_027269304.1 coordinate 928,573, forward strand.
TTTTATTGCTTGTTAGTCACGGCTAAAGAGGCAGCACTTTTTAGATGCTCCTGTGGGGCATTCTGCTCTAACCAGACATATTTAATTTTCTGCAAAAGAAACTAAGGAAGAGATTTCTGTAGAAGGGACAAAGGAAACGTTGAGCAGATCACAAGAGACATGTCTGTGGTGTGGATTTATAAAATGAGCCACCAACATGTGCAGTTTACCTCTAAATTGTTACATGTTTGTCCTCTCTTGGTTGTACAGATGTGTTAAACATTTGAAACTGGAGCACCAGTCCATTTTTGCATTTCGGTCATTGACAAAACTGAAATTTCATGAATTTCCACTGAATTTCATGGTGGGTTTTACAAGGTAGGAATGTCCCAGAACCCTTCACAGCCAGACACTGCAGTACAGGGTGCTTTGACACACCTCATAATTTCAGATAGAAGTCTTGAAATGTGGGAAAATTGCCATTTGGAAAAGAGTTTGCTTCTTGTAGAGATGTATTAGCAGAAACTGGAAAGATAGGTTTCATTAAAAAAATACAAGACTTCTCATATTGTGAGACATTTTTGTTGTTGAAGGTGGTAATTTAGCAAAACAGAAACCTTTCATGAGAAAGTGCTTGTTTCAGTCAACTTGTCAGGAAATGCTTTGGAAAACAGTGATTTTTATATCAGGTGCTTGCCTTGTTACAGTGGAGATTTTGATTCTGTTATCTGAAACAGAATTTAAGTGCATGATACTCGGAAATTTAATGAGAAGTGAAACTGTAATCTTCACAAAACCCCTTAAATAGGATTATTTTGATGTCAGGAGAACATTCTGAGTAATTCAAACTGAAAATACACTTATTTTATCTGTGCTGAAAATTTTCTCTGAACTATTGATCATGAGAGGAAAAAGCAATCTCCTGCTCAGTGCCAGCATAACACCTACTTCAGAATTTGTGGTGGTGGAGCAACTTGTCTGATGCAGAGAATGAAGCATTTCAGTGTTCCTGAGCAAGAGATCTCTCTGCTGCCTAATGGCCAGTGAATTTTGGTAATGATTTCAAAAGAATAAACTAATTTTTCTCTATTTTATGGCATTACAGAGCAACTGGGAATCATCAAAATACCAAAAAGTCGCTGGCCTTCCACTGCATATCACTTGGCAAGATGGTTTTTCTGGACTTTTTTTACCCCCACATTTTGTTTTCTGTCAAGTGAAAGAATTCTTTAAAGAGACCAAGGTTACTTATTCAAACTCAGCCTCGGCACAGCTTCCAGAATAAAATTTAGACCCTCATGTATTTTACTTACAATTTATTTTACATCATGAGGAGATGATTACCTTTGATACAGAGCTTTAAAAAAATACCCCACAGTTTTGATCTATAATAATTTACAACACCTTTAATTTGAATTACAGATGAGATAATCGTGGAAAAGTGGCTTAGGATTACAAAGCTTATAAATTTTTAAACAACCTCAATTTTCAAAGTTGTAGACAGTTTATTTTATATTAATATGAGCTCTGTGTAAATCTATATGGACAGCAATCCTGCTCATGTCTTTGTAAATAAAATAGTTGCCATTAAGGTATGTGTGACTCCCTATATTTACTGTATTTTCCTACACAGAATTGGACAGAATAATGCATGTGGAAAGTGAGTAATGGAAAAATGAATGATGACATGGAATAAATGAAAAAAGGATGAAAGTGATACACAGTTGCAATTTTCATTTTTGATGTATCATTATAACTTTCATTCTGAGAAGAATGCATAATTCAATTTATGGTTGCATATCTGTAGATGGCTAAATAATGCAAATACATAATTGCACACTGTGTAAATAGGAGAGGAATTAGCAGAGTAGCTGCAGTGAGGTAACTGCTACTTTTGCATTCATCTGCTTTTATTCCACCATTCCAGGTGTCTGTCTGGCCCAAGAGAAGGACCTTTCCTTTCAGAGTCTGAGTTTGTGCCTGGTTCAAGTTGAAAGAGCTCAAAAGTTTCTTTCAGATGGCTGCTTTGTAGCCAGAAAACAATTTAATGCTCTAATTTTCTTTAGACATGTGGGCATCTGAAAAACAAATTATCAGAAATTATTACCATCTCAACTAGCAGCTACAGCACCTCTTTCCAGCAACTGAACAGACTAATTATTCCATCTTGATGATCAAGTTTTCATGGAATTCTGATCTTTCACTCCTGACTTTTCTGGCTTTGATCCCTGGTAATGGTTGGTTCCTGCCTGTCTGTGTGGGTGACAGGTTCAGTCAAATAAAAATCCAGGCATTTCTCTTTATGAATATTGGTAGTGCTCTCCATGAAGACAATGTCTGTGGTTTCCCAGCTAGAGGTAAAAATGTTTAGCCCATAATTTCACTGAAAATTAAGCAGATGTGCACATTGTGGACTGAGTACTGCAAATTGCTATCCATCCCTCTCACTGAGCTCTTCCAGCTTCCTGGGAAGGCAGTGACAGACAAGGGTCATGGGCAACTACAGGACAGTGCCCTGTGCTTTCTAGCAAATTAACTTCGCAGAGACACTATTTCCTTTTCTTCTTAGCTGGCTGCTGAGCTTTAGCCATATCATCTGCTCAAAAAGAATTGAAAATATGAGCTAAAATATGCCTATCGTGTCTTTCAATTTATGTGGAATAAGGAATCAAAGGAAGCTAAAACCTCCCAAAGCACCACCTGTAACACACTCCGACTGCTACTGAGTCTGAGCAACCTGGTTATCTGGATGATGTTAAATAATTAAATTCTTTCTCATGTCTGTTTTCCCTCTCAGTGTTTCTAATTAAATTCTACAGAACGCAGATATCTCATGTATAATTTGTTCTATCGGGGGCAAGCAGGGATGAATGCAAAAAAACCTGGAAACTGGTTGGATTGGTGAGTAATCCCTTACTAGCGTGAGCTGCCTCATCCCTTCTTTACAGCTTGAGCAAGTTCAGAAGAAGATAAAACCATTGCCATTCTGCCTTTGAGTGCACCAAGCTCCTTGCTGCCTCATGCCCTGGCTCTGTGATGAGCCTCAGAGGATGCAGGGAAGGGTGAGAACCTTTTGTGGGAAATTTTTCCAAGCCAAATTACTGTAGAATGGACCATGAGTGAGACCTGAGGGTGCTTCATCTCTCCTTCCAGTGTGGCCACTGCTACCAGCTGTGGAAGAATCTGAGAAGTTTCATTTGTTTTAGTTTTAATCAAACTTCCATAAGGACAGGTGGTACTTCTGGGCCATAAGTTATGGGGTGGCAATGTGTCCTGCTGATGCTTTATAGGAGGAAATTGGTCTTGAGTCTCCTTATCTCCTTATTAATATGGCCTTTCCTTCTGGGAACACCAAAAACCACCACAAACAACAAAAAAAGCCCAATAAATCTGACATTTCACCCCTATGTAAAGTAACTTTTTTTCCCCTAGCTGAATCATGAACCACATCCACAATAATGAGGGTATATTTTAGTAATGCAGATCATGTCTGGTCTGTTTATGATTTTTCACTCAGAATACATACTGGGAAGGCCAAGTCTTGTCTCTCCTGACTCAATTTCTTTCTGACATAGCCTCTGGTCTTGTGATCTCATGTAGCTGGTCCTGCTAAAAGAAAGTAATAAAAAATTGAGATCTGTGGCTATAGGAAAACAATTTGTGAAAATGTGCATTTTCCAGAATTCATTATATTCCTGCTTAGGGAGATGTAGCAAATAGAAATAAAGGAAAGTTTCCATCAGATGGAATAACTGAAATTCATTTGTCAGGTCAGCACTTCAAGGTGTCCAGGTTCTGGTTTGCTGGCTCTTGCCTTCGTATTTGTCCTATTCTGAGGTCTTAAAGGCAAAAGGAAGGAAGCTGTACATGAAGGCTGCCAGGCAGTGGTGGCATGCTGTCTGTACTTTTCTATTCCTAAATAATGTTACTTCACTGTAGCCAGTATTTCTGCATTCATTTAATTAGTATCAATTGCATTTCAATAAAGATCAAATCAGGAAATCTTGGCAAGTTCTTGCATTGCTGACAGTCACAGTTTGGCACTACTCAACAGCATCGGTTTTATTGCTTTTATTGAAATTAATTCAATCTTGATACTTTAACCAGTTTCTGAGTTCATATGCACACTTTTGATGTCACGCATGTGAAATTGAATTTTTTTCTCAAAAAAAAAACCCAAAAACAACAAAGTAGATGCCAAACCATAGTAATTTATAAATAGCAGGTGTTTCTCAGTGCATTCAGCAGAAGCTCTGAAAGTCTGTAGAGATCTGACAATGTCTTTCCCATTTCTTCTCAGCTCTGATGCAGCTCTTTGGTTATTCAAAGGGAAGGAAGTGGCTGGTCCTGCTTTATGAATCCCCCAGTCTTGGTGCAAGTGTTAAATTTAGTCTCAGAACACTTACTGGAATTAACTTGGACTCAGAGCAGCCGTGGGATTGAACTCCTCAGGAGTCTTATGGAGCAGGTGATGTTATTTCTGAATCCCAGTAAGAATCAGAGGCCTGCAGATCTCAGCACTGTCAAGATGAAAGCACTGGGAATTGGCAGAAACACAACTGCTGGGAATACTCAGGTCTAAGGTGAATTTTGATGCTTTTCCCGAGTTAATGTTTAACCATTGTGCTTAAGCAGTGTCTCAGGAGAGACTTCCAAGGTTCCACTTTAGGTGAGCCAGCTCTGGGTGGCACCTGGGGTCCCCCTTTTTCTTTCTGTCCTTTCCCAGTGTCTGAGCAGAAATGCTGCTTGCTTCCCTATGGGCCTCTCCTGGGGCTAACACTACTTTCACAGTAGGCTTTGGGACTATTTCCAGTGAATGATCAGCTTTTTCAGTTTCTTTTTCTGCTTTTGAGAACACCCCTAGGGAGGTGGAGAGATCAGTTCTGATGTTCTTGACAATAATTTATTCTGCTCAGTTGCAGAACTTAAAGTACTGGGAGAGGGCTTGTGATTACATTGCAGTTCTAGCTCTAGCAATGTTCCTGGCAGTGACAAACAGAGACTTGCTGATGGAAAGAAGATAATTGTTCTCTCTTCACCCAGAGAGGGTGAAAAGAGAGGATGCAGTGGGTCACAGCAAGCCTGACTCCTCAGCTCATGCCTTGTTTAGGGACAGCGAGAGCTGAGCTTCTGCTCTGCCTCCAGAGCTCATCCTGACTCTGAGGGAATATTTCTGGCAGGGCAAGTGAGAGGCTGACAGGCAGCAAAGCCATTGCCTTTCCCTGTGCCTGTGTACCAGGAGAATTGAGAAATACTGATAATAGAAACGTTATTTTCTGCCAGGGGCAGGGTTGTGTTTCTAACTGTGGTGCTGCCCTCAGTTTCAGGACTCAGTTTTTGTACAAAGGGGAGAATGTAACATTTAGCCCAATATGAAGCTGCTCTTTGCTTTTTTTTTTTTTTTTTTTTTTTTTTTTTTGGAGCTGAAAGATTCAGGGCAGCACTTGCTTGGCAGTGTTTTTAAAGACTGAATATGTCTGGCATTTTTTCAGAGCAGGTTTAGCAGCCTGGACAGACTGTGAGTGACAAAGTTAAAAAGGGAGTTTGAAGTTTAAATAGTCAAAAGTGGAGTGCTGTAAGTACAAAAACTGCAAAGAACACCCAGAGGCACTTCCTCTTTTGAAGATTCTGAATTTCCAGGTCTGGAGTCACTATACAGATTCAGTTACAGTCATTTAAAGCTAAAGATTCCTGACTAATTCCTCAAACTTACCTTATGCCTTCTACACTTCACAGAATACATTTTTCACATATTGTTCTTAAAAAACACTCTAATTTTAAAACTATTAAAGTTTGTCAATGGTTGGATTATTAATTGCATGTATGTATTTGGCTCAGTGACACCACATATGGCTAAAATTGGCATTGCCAACAAACCAATCCCCCAAAACTGCAGCTGAGGTGGTGTTAGCATCACTTAGAAAATCTGGTCCAGAAGCAAAAGGCTGGAACCAGGACACCTCTTTTATTACTGAGGAAATTACAACTTCTTGTTTGATTTACTGTTTTCAAAATCATATTTATATTACCATACAAGCCTCTGCATCTTATGCTATGGTTACCATTACAGCTTTTTAAGTTACACATGATTTAAAATCCTATGAATCACTGGAGATTAATATTCACCACCAAGTGAGAGGAAATATGAAGTCTGAGTCTGTGAATTTAGAGGTCTCATATTTTTCTTTTTTTTTTTTTTTTTCAGTTCTAGTTGCAAGAGTAAGATCTAACAAATTCTGCTTGTCTTGTATTATTATCTAGTAAAAGTTTTGAAGCAATTTCTCTGTTTCAAACTCCTCTGGTCAGTGTTTTCCCAATCAACTTAAAGCAATAAAAGCTTATTATACTGCATGGCTTTCTTCCTTCTTTGGATTCTGGTGGTGGGTTTTATTTATTTTTTTTTCTTTAATGTTTGGGGGTTTTTTTGTTGTTTTTACTTTTTTTTTTTGGTTAGCTTTTTTTTGTTTCATTTTTGTTGTTTTAGTTTCTCAGGCTGCCTTCAATCTACAACAGGCAGTCTGCACATGGCTTTTAATTTTCTAACTCTTTGGATAGAGCCTGCTTTTTGGTGGGTGTTCCTACATTTTCTTTAGCTGTAAAACTTTTCTAAAATTGCTGAAATTGCTTTGGGAATATCTTAATTTGCAGACAACTGTGGAGAGAGTCACTTTTTACTTGTGGATTATAAAAAAAAAATAGTCCAGGAACTCTCTAATCATTATGTTGTACTTTTTTCCCCCTAGAATTCTCAAGGTCCTTTCAAGGAAGACTTAGAATGTTTGAGCTGACCTGAAGTGCTCTGAAGTCAATGGAAAGACTTCTGTTGATTTTCAAGGGCTTTAAAGTATTCCTTTAGGGAAAAAACCAAACCCCAACCTAAAAAACATCAACACTGTTTTGGTGTTACCAAGAGTGAAATATAAATGAAACTGAAAAATTATTTAAGTAATACAGTTCACTTTGTAGAAGACAAAAGGGGATTATTGCACATCACCTCAACAGGACAATTTAAAAAATAATTAAATGCTGGTTCCAAGGCAATTTCATTTTCTTATTGTAATGGACAAATTTAACGCTTGAATGTGCCCCAGAAATAGTCATCCCAAGGCAATTTTATATTCTTGTTGTTGTGAATTTTTGATGCATGAATCTGTCCTAGAAATAGTGCTCAGAACAGAATACACAACCAGTGAATTAAAAAAAAAGTTCTTACTCTCATTCCAGCCACCTCTTGGAACATAAATTGGAATCTGGAGGAGGCAAAAGTGGATAATTCAGGATGGAAAGAGTCAACTCAAATTGCTTTTTTTTTTTATGGTTTCATTTGGGTGCTGAAAGATTTAGAGTTACAGGGAAAAATGGAAGAAGAAACACAAAATTATTAAGGAAAAGAAGTAGTAGATGCCTGTCTTGGTAAGGCTGAGAAGAATTCAAAAGTTTTAAATGATAGCGAACTAAATATACTTAAAGAAAGTGGATTATTTAAATATATCTTGTCCTCTTTAAAAACATGAAGTTATATTTGATTAGCAAACCTTCATCAGGCAAATGACCTGTGTTGGGTGATTCATAAAAGCAGAAAACCTCTATTACTATATGTTTACTTTTTGGCTTTATAATATTGTTGCATTTCCCAATGAAATTTTATCATACTGAGGGTGAATTTAAACAGAGGAGAAGGCAAGAAAAGACATAGAAATTTGCTTTTATTTCTTACACACAGCATAAATACAAAAATGCACCTGTTTTGCCTCTGCAAGATTTTTGAGACATAAATTGCAAAAGCACAGCATTAATATTGTTGCATGATTTAGATGGGCAAGTTCTAGTCAGATATTTAACTATTATAGAACTTTCGGGGATTTTTAGGTGGGCTGTTCCAAATAAATTCTTTGTTTTGCCTTTTCTCTTTTCCTGTCCACCGATTATATTACCATCTGTTCTGGCCTATGGGAAGACAGTTCACTAGATATTGCAGCTTTAATTGCAAAAAATATTCCAAAACCATGGTCTTCTAGGAAGTTTGGAGAAGGACACAGGACTTTCCCATGAAAATTATTTGAATGGGTGACATTTAGCTATGGCTGATATAAATATACATCTCTGGGTTGTGGTTAGATTTTTTCTATTGGACTAGTTCAGAATGTCTAGGAAAAATGAAAAAAAACAAAACAAAAAAAAGACAGCAACCACAAAAAAATACAAAAACATAAACTCCAAAAAACCAATTAAAGAACCCACCCAAAAATAAAAAGAAACAAAACCCAAGAACAGAAACCAAACAGAAAAAAACCCAAAAACCCCCAAAAACCCCCCAAAACCCCAAAACTAACTAACCAGCCAACCAAACAAGAAAACCCTTAATGGGCTGTGCATCTCCTTGGGCATTAGGAGGCTGCAGTGAATATCTGTGTCAGGTTAGACACCAGAGGATGTCTCTGAAAAAGGCATCTGACCTATTCCTAAATTGTTTTTTACCTATTCCTAAATTCCTAAATTCCTAATTGCTTAAAATGAAATACATCACACCCTAGAAATGCTGTCCTTTTGAATGGAGGAGAGCAGGGTAATTAGTTTGGATGCAAGTACCAGCATATTACTGTAACACTTAGGTGTTGTACAAGGAACTTGCACTGCAGCACTTTAAAACGTCAGACTGAGTTGTTTATTATGAATAATTTCTCTCAGGCATTTTGCTTTTCTTCTTGCAAATAATTAGTGAACAATTAAGGTATTTAACTAGCTTTGGAAAAATTCCAAAGTGCATAGTAAGTGCTTAGTGTAAATGGGGATTTGTTTCTTTATTGCGCCTAGAATTGTTCTCAAGAAATCTTTTTCACTATTTGAGTGGTTCACATTGGGTTCCCTGAGACTGAAATAATCACAAATTGGATTTGAACAGTGCTAGAGTTTGTGTGTTTAGAAAAGTGAAGAGGTGTCTTTTATGTGCTTGTTTTGCAAATGTCCACCAACGTACGTATGTGTGAGGGCAATGGAAAACAGTCAGGTCCACACTCCCAATTCCCTACAGTGACACAATCCTGAAGCAGCTCTACAGGTGCTTTGTTGTTTTGTGATTGTGCACTGTGCAAGGCCAAGGGCTGTTGAACAATCTGCAAGACTCTTCGTCCTCTACAGGGTAAGTCACACAGACAGGAGAGTCCACAAAGACTTTTAAGCTATTAGTAGAGGGTTTGCTTCCTGCCCCAGTCTGTTTGTGAGTATGACTTAAGAACTAAATACACTTGGTGCTCTTACTAATCACAGGAGTAAATCCTATCATTTGTCCCTTAGTGGGTAAGAAGTCTCTAGATGATGTCTTGTCTTTTTAAATGTGCATCGATTAAAGTGCCATGAGCACTTTTGTTAAATAGAGCAAAAGTATCTGCACAGATAATTAATCTGTCATGCTTCCCTGTACATTTATTATCTGCGTTTCTGCATCTGAGCTAGTTGACCAGAGTTTCTTTAGAAGAATAGAACAGAGTGGAGAAAAATAGCATCCTTTAAGTGCAGGGTCCCTCCATTATCCTTAATGTTGTTTCCTTCATGCCTCCAGCTGCCTCCCATTTTATGGATTCCAGCTATCCCACACAGCTACCTCCAGGCCATGTTGTGAGTTTCCCAATTCATACATTCCCTTTTTATCTAGAAGAATAATTCTGGGTGATGTTGCAGTGTTGTTAGCATTCAGAAACACATAATCACAGAATGATCATATGCAGGTGCTTTTATTGAAGAGCTCTGGGTGTCAGGGCTACAGACTCAAATCTGACTCCAACATGTGTTCAAGCTGAACATGTTTTATATTCTAGTGTTATATAACTTACATATTAATTATTAAACTAGTGTTAATAATTCTAGTGTTATATAATTTACATATTGATTATTAAACTCACATTGTTCCATTGTATACATTGATTTAATTCAAACATGGATTTCTCATGATCCCCGTCAAACCCCTAACATAGTTTCTCATGATTCTTTAAACAATAATTATATCTGATCACATCCAACAATTATATCACATACTGAGTACATAGGTGCAGTTTGGCATGATCTAGCAAACACAAGGCCTAACATTTCCCAGGGCCTACCTTTAACATTTTCCCAGGGCCTACTAAGCCTAATTTTCTTTCTAGCTCCCCACATTTTCCGTGATTTTAAAATCTTACTATCAGCGTGGCAGGGTGGTAGAAATGCTGCAACCTTCTTTGAGGTGTCTACTTCAGAAGGAGGGAGGCCCTCAAGACTCAGAGGAAGGCCCCGAGAGCAGCCATTTCCAGTCCATGCATGCAGCCCCGCGTTTCTCTTCATGGAGAAAAGCAAGGCACAATTCTTCCCCAGAATATTTCTGGGTTTTACATTCTCTGAACCTCAGAGGAAGAAACCATAATTCTTATCTCATTTGCTGTGCCTGTGTTTGCGCAAAAGTCGAGTGCAATATGGAGATTGTTTACCCAAAGTGATGATATTTTGTTTCTTTGGCCTGTCAAGGCCAGCTCTGTGTGTGTCAGGACTGTTGGGTGACAGTCACGAGATTCTGTGCAGTTGAGTGCTTGGCAGATTCAGTTTAGATGTAATGTAATAAAATGAAATATAGTATAGAATAATATAGTATAACAAAGTGATTAATTTGCCTTCTGATAAGATGGAGTCAGATGCATCATTGTCTCCCCTCATCAGGGTTACCTGCAAATTCGATACATGCACACCCCACAGATAGCTCAGTGGAAGAAAAACAGGAAGGGTCTTTGCATGATAAATTCCAGCGAGGGTTTTATTGCCTCCATCACACCTGAAGGACCAAGGGACAAAAGAGCAAACCACGTGTTCTGCACAACTAAAGTGTGGGGTCAGTGACCAAGGACCTGAGGGCACAGGGGCGGGCAAAGGGCAGCCACCTGTAGCGGGGGATGAGGGATGAAGAATTGGGGTGGGCAGTGTCACCTGGCCAATGGGGCAGGCAATCTGATGCAGACTGGCAGTAGTGCTGCAGAGCGTCATGGGTTAAGTCTTCTGCATCAGCCTAGGTGGGGAAAACTCTATGATACCAAGTTTGAGGGAGGGGAGTCAGAGGATTCCACAACTCCCCTGTTTTTCCTTACTATGAAAACTTCCCCAGTAGACCTCTGCAGATACTTAACTAAACAGGGAAACAGGAGTAAAAACAATGATTACAACCTAAAAAATTCCTCTCAGAAACAATGAAACCTATCCTGTCAACCCCCATTGTCCATAAAGTTCACTGATGTCGTCTGAGTTCTTCTCAAATTTAAGTCCTTTACTTGCTCCTTCAGCTCTGGGTGTTTACATGGATAGATGTTGAGTGCAAAGAAGAGTTGAAGCAGAACATCCTTTCAATGTTGTGGCAGCTGTGTCCATGGGCGAGCAGTGAAAAGTCTCTTGCTGCTGGTTTTATAGTGTTACATACTTGGTGCTATTAGCATTTGTTAGCAGCTCACTCGGAGCTTAGGACGTAGCACTGGTTTGCTTTCTTAGCGCTGTCAATTCTCAGAGATTATCAGTGACAGCTCTGTGGCTTTCCTTCCTTTTCCCTGTCTCTCCAGCCACCCAACCTCCAGCCCCAGCCTGCTCTCCTTCACCAGCTGGGCAGGGTCAGGCTGCCTCGGGATGTCACTCATTTAAAACAGAATTACCTGGCTGTCAGAGATGCTCCTGCTCCTCGAATTGGACAAAAGAGAGCTAAAGAGGTATTTAATGGACAAGGCATTTCCTGCTGATGAGCTAGATGTTAACAAGAGCAGCTGTACAGCAAGCAATTTCTTTCTCCACCACACACTGCATTAACGTGTAATCCAAGAGCAGTTCTCTACTTTGGCAGGCAAGGGCAGCAGTGTCATGCTAAGGTTATATGCAGAACTTTAAAGCTCTTGAGGGATTTTAATGTTTTTTTTTTAACCTGACACATGTTTTTTCTTGCACTTGTGCAATTTTTTTTTCTGTGATATAAAGCTTACTTTAAAAAAAGTCATCAAGAAACTGGAATATGAAGACTGAGGGACAAGAAAGAACAAAATTGATGGTGCTACTGATTCGTCTTGGTACAATGGGATGATAAGTAGAATATAAAAAAGTGGCTGCAGAAAAGAAGTTAACTGATGGGCATTGCCCAATTCTGTCAAATTTCTGGAGTATGGAGTTTTAGACCCTCTATATGATTTTCACAGATTTGCTAATTAAATATATACACTTGATATATATTTATGACTGTATTTGGAATCAACAATAAAAACAACAACAACAAAACAGTTAATAAAGGAGAAAACAATTATCTGTATGAACTTTTGCACATGTCACTTCTTCATGTTACTTCTCATAGTATATGTTAATACTAATGTGAAAATGGCATTATGTCTATTTGCCCCTCTTTTCTGCACAGTTATGGTTGAATTACAGAACCGTAATTTTTTCCCCTAGACCCCTCGTGTTTCCCACTGCAATCAAGTTATTCAACAAAATTCCCTTAGTGTAAATTATAACTTGTTTTTAAATATTCTCATCTATTGTTAACATTGATTTATCTATTAAAATCTAATGGTGAAACTATGGTGCTCAAGAAAAACATAACCAGTTTCTCAGAAAGTTGCCCAGTTTCACTTCAGGGGGAATAATTGTTGTAGCTAGGACTGCTATGCATGAAAACCTGGGAAAATCAGCTAAAGACCATGGAATTTGTGCAGTGTAGCATCAACCAACAGGTGAAAATGGGAAACCCCGTGACTGCTCTTTGGCCTTCCAGCTCTGCCTGTGAAGACACCAGAGCTGTTGGTGTCTTCATCTACATTATAAATTACTTATTCTGGAATACATCTGAAATTTATTAAAAGAATAACATCCATGATTTAGTTTTGGATTGTACATAAAACACAGCCTAGCACCAGAAACAGTAGTGGGTAAACAATGGCACAGTCCCCCGTCGTATTTATTTTTCTAACACAACCTTTACAATTCACATCTCTGTGGTGTTGGGTTTTATTTCTATCCATGAAAAGCTGAGCCTGAAAAACAGTGAATGTTTTGCCTGTGTTTCACATTAGTGTCTCTACACTGCATAAAAATCAAATAATTTTATTTGACAATTTCATTGCATGTCTCATGTAAATAAAAGACATGAGCAGTGCATGGTCTTCATCTTTCTCTGGGTCAGATAATGTGATGGTGACCAAAACTATTTGGGTCTTCACCATCCATCCATCCATCCTTCCATCATCCATCATCCATCCATCCATCCATCCATCCATCCATCCATCCATCATCCATCATCCATCATCCATCCATCCATCCATCATCCATCCATCCATCCATCCATCCATCCATCCATCCATCATCCATCCATCCATCCATCCATCCATCATCCATCCATCCATCCATGCATCCATCATCCATCCATCCATCATCCATCCATCCATCCATCCATCCATCCATCATCCATCCATCCATCATCCATCCATCCATCCATCCATCCATCCATCCATCCATCATCCATCATCCATCCATCATCCATCCATCCATCCATCATCCATCCATCCATCCATCCATCCATCCATCATCCATCCATCATCCATCCATCCATCCATCCATCCATCCATCCATCCATCCATCCATCATCCATCATCCATCCATCATCCATCCATCCATCCATCATCCATCCATCCATCCATCCATCCATCCATCATCCATCCATCATCCATCCATCCATCCATCCATCCATCCATCCATCCATCATCCATCCATCCATCCATCCATCCATCATCCATCATCCATCATCCATCCATCCATCCATCCATCCATCCATCCATCCATCCATCCATCCTTCCATCATCCTTCCATCATCCATCCATCATCCATCCATCCATCATCCATCCATCATCCATCATCCATCATCCATCCATCCATCCATCCATCCATCCATCCATCCATCATCCATCATCCATCATCCATCATCCATCCATCCATCCATCCATCCATCCATCCATCCATCCATCCATCATCCATCCATCATCCATCCATCCATGCATCCATCATCCATCCATCCATCCATCCATCCATCCATCCATCCATCATCCATCCATCCATCCATCCATCCATCCATCCATCCATCATCCATCCATCCATCCATCCATCCATCCATCCATCATCCATCCATCATCCATCCATCCATCCATCCATCCATCCATCCATCATCCATCATCCATCCATCCATCCATCCATCCATCATCCATCCATCCATCCATCCATCCATCCATCCATCCATCATCCATCCATCCATCCATCCATCCATCCATCCATCCATCATCCATCCATCCATCCATCATCCATCCATCCATCCATCATCCATCATCCATCATCCATCCATCCATCCATCATCCATCCATCCATCCATCATCCATCCATCATCCATCCATCCATGCATCCATCATCCATCCATCCATCCATCCATCCATCCATCCATCCATCATCCATCCATCCATCCATCCATCCATCCATCCATCCATCATCCATCCATCCATCATCCATCCATCATCCATCCATCCATGCATCCATCATCCATCCATCCATCCATCCATCCATCCATCCATCCATCATCCATCTATCCATCCATGCATCCATCATCCATCCATCCATCATCCATCCATCCATCCATCCATCCATCCATCCATGCATCCATCCATGCATCCATCCATCCATCATCCATCCATCCATCATCCATCTATCCATCCATCCATCCATCATCCATCCATCATCCATCCATCCATCCATCATCCACCCATCCATGATCCATCCATCCATCCATCCATCCATCCATCATCCATCCATCCATCCATCCATCCATCCATCCATCCATCATCCATCCATCCATCATCCATCCATCCATCATTCATCCATCCATCCATCCATCCATCCATCATCCATCCATCCATCCATCCATCATCCATCCATCCATCCATCATTCATCCATCCATCCATCCATCCATCATTCATCCATCCATCCATCCATCCATCCATCATCCATCATCCATCCATCCATCATCCATCCATCATCCATCCATCCATCATCCATCCATCATTCATCCATCCATCCATCCATCATCCATCCATCATCCATCCATGCATCCATCATCCATCCATCCATCCATCCATCCATCCATCATCCATCCATCCATCCATCCATCATCCATCCATCATCCATCCATCCATCCATCCATCCATCCATCCATCATCCATCCATCATCCATCATCCATCCATCCATCATCCATCTATCCATCCATCCATCCATCCATCCATCATCCATCCATCCATCATCCATCCATCCATCCATCCATCCATCCATGCATCCATCATCCATCCATCATCCATCCATCATCCATCCATCCATCCATCCATCCATCCATCCATCCATCCATCATCCATCCATCATCCATCATCCATCCATCATCCATCCATCCATCCATCATCCATCATCCATCCATCCATCATCCATCCATCCATCCATCCATCCATCCATCCATCATCCATCCATCCATCCATCCATCCATCATCCACCCATCCATGATCCATCCATCCATCCATCCATCCATCCATCCATCCGTCCATTTATTTTTAGTTTCCTAAATTACAGCATACTTTCTGCCCTGTTTCCTTTGCTGGAGCAGTGACTTTGCCTCCCATACAAACTTTTTTCTCTACTTTATTAATAGTTTATTCCTGATTCAAAGTATTTAGAAGAACCCCCAAGACAAAGTGCTCTGCTGTATCTTCAATCTCTCCTCACATCTTGGCTTTGTAACACCTAAAGCTCTTATGAGGAGCACAAAACTAATGCAGAATTCCCCCAAAGTGAGTTGTACATTATTATTTATTTCAGTTATTTATGATAAATAGTGCCATTTTCCTTTTGTTTTTGTTTTTTTTCAAGAGGCTATCTTTAATATTTCAGAACTGCTGGATGAAAAAAATCAATTGACATCTCACAGTGCTGTAAGTTACAAAAAAAATAAAAAGGGAGATGAAAAGAAGAAACCCAGAGTGACCTTTCAGGGTTTTACTTACACCAAATCAGGAAATTCACTGCTTCTCTGTAAAAGTAAATATATTTCTATGTGCCGAGCCAGCAGCAGAAATTTGAATGGTGGAACAACAGGTTTTTGATCATGCAGATCAGATCAAGCTTCTTCTGTCAAATTAGGTATATTGATAGCCCTTAAAATTAGGAACAGTATAGCACGTTTGTTGATGTCTTTCTGGTATCCTTATAATCTAAGACATATTTTGTCATTTGGAACTCTGTTAGCGAAAATAAAATAAGAAGACTCCACAAAGTCTTTTCCATGAAGTGCATGATTTGAATGTAACATCTCTTTATGGCCTCTACCTTTCAGATCCAAGTTAATGTGGTTACTGTGGGTAACAAGAATAGTTTACAAAAAAAAATTGGCATATCAAGGACTAGTGATAGCATTTCAAAAATCTAAGGAGGCAAATCTTGCCCTGGCATTTGATGGGAGCTGAACAGGGATTTAGAAGCAGCCAGTGGTGAGTTATACTTGATTTTCCATTTAATCAGCTTGTACTGAAAAAAAAAAAAAGATGAGCACAAAGAAATCCCAGCCATTAAAAAAGCAGCTTGCAGTCTTACCAGGAAATCCAGTTCTTTAATGCTTTTCTAAAAGGGTGACCTTAACCTAAATATATACATAATTATCATCTTCATGTACTTTATGCTGCTACAGACTCTCAAGAAAAGTGTATTTTATTTTTTTCCTGTGTACAGTGCCACTATGAATGAGCTAATCTGCTTGATGTCAGCAGCTCTCAGGGCCTCATTCTCCACTGAAAAGGAAACCAAGTTGTTTTCCAAGGTTCTCTTCACTGCCTGTCTTACCTGATCAAAGAATAGTGCCCTTTGGGTCTTGCTCTAACAGTGTCTCCTCTCGAGTAATCTCAGGCTCAGTAATCTCCAACTTCAAGCTTTCCTTGCTGCCTAAAGCACTTTTATTGGTGCTTAACCCAAACAAGTTCACATGGGCTGTGTAATTCCTCTGTTACTGGTTATATATGTCAAGTTGCTTGATAGAAAAGTCTCTGGTTTCAAGTAAAATTGCTGATTCTGAATGGAGCTGAAAGAAGTCAGTGGCACAATTGCTCCAAAAGACTAGATAAATTAATTAAAAATTATTACATCTTAAACATTCAAAAATTTTACATTTATATCTGTGAACGTTTAATTGCTTCTTGTGAATGGTTATTCAGAAATTAAAGGGATACCTGCACTCTAGACTGGGTGTTTTAAAAGTGTGAGAAGAATTCATCCAAATGAGATCTTGACAGAACATTGGGGAATGCTCCGGGGGAATCTGGGAGAAGCGGGGTGATGTTGGTGGTCCCATCATGGAGTGCAGAGAATTTACAGGAAAATAAAAAATCTCTGTAATTTCTGTGCTGCTTAGTTTATTGTACAAGGAGTCAAAATGGACTGGAGGGCTCTGTTTAAGGGGATAATTTGCAATGATACTTTACTGGCTGTTATGATTATAAATCTAATTAAAACACTTAAATATGGCATATGCAAATTATTAGAGAGACTTGGGAATATCAGATAACAATGCAACTGACTGAAATAAAGGGCACAGGATAACTCTGCATGCTATAAAGGAGGATGGGGAGGGAATTTAGTAGAGACCCTTTTGATCTGTACATGTTAAATTTCAGGTAAAGAGCATTTTTTCCCAGGTAGTTTTTTTAAACTTTTTCATGTCTTTAATCAGTATTTTGCTGCTGAACTAGGCAAGCACTCTCTGTTTTAGAACCTATGACTGGGATCACGTAGAAATGGGAAACCAGTGTTATCCTTCAAGCTTTGTGCTTTCAACTTTGCAAAACCAGTTATTTTTCCTCCTGTTTTTTAAGATATTTGTTTGGAGTGCAGTGCTTTTGCAAAGGCTCAAAGCAGTGATATTGATTATTTACAAAGGAGGCTATTTGGGTAGTGCTCCATTCTGCCTTGGAGCAGGAAGCTCTGGAAACCTCTTGAGGAAGTGTTGAGCGTAAGTGGTATGGGAAAAGAAAAAAGAAAAGAAAAGAAAAGAAAAGATAGTAAAAGATTTTGTTGTTGTTGCTTAGCTCAACTGAACTGAACTGAGGCTTTGTAACGTGTTTTTTTTTTTTTTTTTTTGTCCAGGTCCTCTTGGCATTTGGCTGTACCTGCGGAAGGAACAGTGCAGGCCTTTTAGAGGACTCATTAAAGCTTAATCCAAGGAATGCTCTCCCTAAACAGAATTTTGAAGACAGCTCCCGCCGCTGACGTGATGATGTTTCTCCAGGACTGCTCATCATGCCCTGAGAACCTTGGCTCTGAAGCTGTGCTGTCCTCAACACTTGGGTTCAGCTGACAATTTCAGCCATGGAGTTCCTCAATTCTGGTTTTTGTTTTTTTTTGTCCCCTTGCTGAGGGCCCTTGCTTTTCAATAGAGGAGAAATTTCTCTTTGCTGGGAAGTGCTTGGGTAAATTCGGGCTGTGTTTGCTTTGTTCTCCCCTGTGCCGCATCTGGGCTGTAATTGCCTACATTCTGTTTTTTGTTCAGGCTTTCCATTATTCATTAATACCTTGTTTACTCTGTAATGACTCTTTTAGGGTCCTCTGTGCCTCTGGGATGCATTTGCCAACACAATGAGGGCTGCTGACATTTTGTAAGAGTGTTCCACGAAGATTTTTTTGTCTTCTTTGGTTGCCTTAAGAAGGTTGTCTTCAAATTCATTAAAGCAACAAAATAAGAAGATCTTGGATCAAGCCAGGCATGGGAGTGTGAGAAGATTTCTGGGTTATTGGCATGTTACCTTTACCTCACAATTCATAATTTTATTTTATTTGTGGAAGAGCAGGACCCTTAATCAGGGTGATAAAATGATGACAAGTGTGTAGCTGGAGGACAGTATTATACCTTGTGATGGGGTCCTCCAGTCAATCTGAGGTTTATAGTTTTTGTTGTCTTTTTTTTTTATTTTGTTTTGTTTTGTTTTGTTCAAAGAAAAGCCTTAAAAATTCATCCAAAATGAGAAAGAGAAGAAGGGGATATGAATTAGTCATGGGCAATAACACATGAATTTTTCACAATATTTGTGGAACAGTGTTCAAGGAGATTTTATAAATATTGCAATACTGGTAAAACTTTAGTGGAAAGTAATCCATGGGTTTTCAGAAGGCTGTGACATGGAAATATTTTCCCTCAGCCTTCTATTTGCTGGGTTTTATTTCAACTTCTATTAGTGTCATTCACTTTTATGTATGTATTTGTGTTTTATTGAGTTTTCTGGTACCTGTGGTGGCACCTGTAGTTCCTGGAAATGTATTTATTTTTACAGTTATATTTCTTTTTGGGTAAAAAGGGTTCCTGTCATTTTCATGCTCTTAGAATATGGTGAGAATTGTAGGCCACCTGAAGTGAATGCACCTTCCCCCTGTTCAAATGTGTGGTTAATAATCAGGTCACTGTTTTTGGAACAGCCCAAATGCAACCAAAACAATAAACTCAAAATAGCAATGTTGGCTTCTGAACGCCTACGAGTGAGGAACAGCTTTGCATTGTCACACAGCTACAGGGACATTATTTTCTCATCTTTCATCTAATTTCCTTCCCATCTGCAGATTAAACATCTGCCAGTTGGTGTTTAAATGACATGGGTGATATCCTGACTCTCAAAATCAGAATTCCCATTAACTACTGTGGGACCAGGAAAGCTGGTCTGAAAATTGCTCTGAAAATTCATCTTCCCTCTCCCTGTGCTCTGCCCTCCCCAGCTCAGCGCATTTCCCATTCCACCGTCGCTTCCTTGCAGGCAGTTCATCTCCTTTCTGCCTTTGATTGATTGACTTACCTCAATCAATGTTAATTTTACTTCCTTCACAACTCAGCTGTGCTCCTTATCTACACTTTTCACTTTCTCTCTGTGTCTGAGAAAGAGGAGGGAAGGATGAAAGAAGCTGAGAGAAGGAAGAGGGAAGGGCACAGTAAAGGCTGTTTCCCTTTCCCTGCTATTTGAACTGACTCATAAAGGTGTGTCTGGTTTGGAAAAATCAGAGCAGTTTCCTCACCTAAAAAATCAGGTATTTTTCATGAAAACAACATATGTAGCCTCACAAGCACACGTGAAAAAGTAGAACCTTCAGAAGCAAAAAAGATTGAGTCTATCAATCCAAGCCAGCACGAGATAAATTTCTAAAATGAATGAACTTGTATAAATATTCTTGCCTGATGTTATGTCTGATTAGCTCACAACAGTGGAGGGATGCATTCTCAGCCCGAGAGCTGCAGAATGCTTCAGCAAATGAGGAAATTCAGTTTAAAACATGGATTTGGAAACTCTCCAGTCATTTAGGTTCTGAAAACCCAGCTGACACGGTGTGAGTATTTCTGAGGGGCTGCACAGATTGATCAATTAGGGACAGATGAGATCAGTCTTTCCAAATGGATGCCTTGGGAATGTGTGTGATAGAATACCGCTGTGATTAAAGCATCCAGGGATATGATCACCTCACCAACTTCCAGAAATCCATCACAGATGGCTGGAAGTCAAGAGGGATTCCTATCTTGTCTCTTTATATTCATGTCTCATTCAGGCATCTCGCAGAAGCATCAGGATGTTTTAGCAAAAACTGCTGTGTGATTAAAACCAGTAAGTTTCACCGTTTTCTGTGTCTTTTTTTCCTTAAAATATATGCAATTCAGTGAAACTTTCCACAGACTTGCAGCATGCTTCCACACTGTGTGGGATGCTTCACTTTTAAGACACAAGGAGGAAGCTCAGTTTAGGCACTGGAGATTGTTTCTCTGGGTAAGACTTCCATGTGTCAGGTGTGAAAGCAAGGTCAGTTACATCTCATTTTCATAGGTTATTTCTGGCATTACTGGCAGAGTCTGGCAATTTCTAAGAGGTCGGGGGAGCAGGGAGTTTCATGTATTTTAAGTCTTTGTATCCCTAAAATTACACCTTCCTTACACAGGGTGCCTCCCTTGTAAGATTTCTTGGGAGGGACGCAACCAATTTTATGTTCTCAGGAGCAGGAAGAGGAGAGGAATTCCTTGCTGGTTGTGTGCCACCAATTCTAGTTCCTTTATGTTCCCTGATAAAAGGGATCAAAATGCTGTGGAATTGCAGGTTTAGCATGTATTAGCACTATTACTGGGCTGTGTGCTGCCTGTTGTACTGCCCCACATCAAAGTGTCATCTGATAAAGAGGAATAACTTGTACTAAGAGGAATAACTTGTACTACAGAGGCTTTTCACCAGATTTCTCAGTGGAGAAAAGGAAATAGTTGCACATACTAGCTGAAGGTTTTATAAATGTGTTGGGGCAATCTGAATTCATGCATTCAAGTTAAAACAGAGGAAGTGTACAAAAAAGAGTGAAGAAGTCTGGATTTGGTGGAAAAAAAAAAGGAGATAAAATGGAAAAATCATATTATTTTTATTCAAGAATGTGGGGAGCTTTTGGTGATTAAATTGGTCTGTTTTCTCCTCTCCATGCCCTTGCCTCCAGTTGAAAATCCAACCAAGGCAGTTCATTTTCCAGGACAGTTTGGAATGTGCAGGACAGTACTGGTACATCTAAAGATCACATGCATGGATTAACAGTTGTCTGGACATTTGAAAACATAAAAAGATGCAGGCATCACCCTGCACATTTCTGGCAGCAGCTGTAAAAAAGGGGAGGAATCAGCAGCAGAGCCCCTGAGCTGCTTTGCAAAGGCAGGTGAGCAGAGAGGGGGTTCGAAGTCAGGGGCAGAGCCCAGGCTCTCTGGAGGAGGGATCTGGGATTTGAGAAGGACAGGATCACCCCTGGTAAACCTGGGAACTCCTCCCCAGGGTGTGCAAGCCCTCACTGTGAGGATGCATTCTCCCCCTGCCAGCCCTCTCCCAACCCTTTGTGGCTTTACTGCCTCTTCCACGGGTAGGAACCGTCCCGAACCTCATAAAATGTGAAACTAAATGAAATGTATGAGAGGCAGGTGGCAGGCTGAGCCGGGCAAGGGCCGAGCAGCACAGGGCTGAAGAGATGCTCCCAGAGCTTTCTCCTGGTTGCTAAGGAAACTGCTCCTTTCCCGTGTGCTCAAAGAGTCCTTCCTAGCTAGACTGGCATCCAGATATCTGCTGGCAGGCGTGCCATCGTTTTAAACTTATCCCCATCTGTGTTTGCTTTCTTTTAAAGGGAAAAGAAGAAAGCGAGAGAAAGCACTAAACAAAATGTACTTGGTTTTTTTGGACGCCTGTGTTTTTTGATGGGATGTGGTCTGGTGGATGGGAACTTTGCTGCTGCCTCAATGGGACCTGTCTGTAGTTTCCAGAGTCTTCATTTCACCTCTGCTTAACCCATCTTCTGTGATATATTGCATCCTATTAAGAGATAAATTATCTGCAATATAAAGTGATGCCACATAAAATTTTAGTCTCAAGCAAGATCCCCCCTTCATGCAAGTAATCTCCCTCTGGGTGCAAGGGAACCAGGCAGAAACATACAGGACAACATTAATTTATGGCACACTGCAAAGCTTTTTGGGGGCCCAGAACATCAAAAATAAAGTTTTATGATGGAATTATCAGTGTCTCTTGTCAGCCAACAAGGCCACCACCACTAAGGAAATGCAGAATGAGGATTGTGCTGGTGCAGTGCCTAAACTGATGTCCATTTTCTCTTTTCAGGTCAGCTCACATTTTTCATAGTAGGCTGCCTGGGTGATATTTGCTCTCCTCTTTGTGCTTATTCTTAAAAGGTCTGTTTGTCTTGATATTTGAAATGGAGGCTTTAAAACAGCTAGGGTTATGTATTTTGTTCTTCATACCAAAAATACACCTTATAAAAGCAGTGATTGGCAGGGGGTAGTAGTTTCCTGAGGATTTTGTGCCTGCTGCTGGACCCTCTGAGGTAAATGGCAAAACTCCAGTGCACAATATTTGGCATTCAGCTACTTTCAAATGTTGGTATTTTTGGCTGGGTTTTGCTTAGGAAGAAACCTCAGCAGGGCCTCTGAAAATATCAACGTTTATGAATAGTGCTGAATGTTTCTTTCATTATTTGAGGCAATAAAGAAGACATCAACTTGCTAACAGAAATGTGGACCTTTTCCAACAACTCCTGATCCTTGGCTTCCCTTGAAATAGCTGGGTCTGTGGTTTTAAGCCATCCTAAGCTGGCTTTTTTTGCTTATTCCTGTGTGGTGTGCAGCCATGTCCCTGTGAAAGTGTGGTTATTGTCCTGAATGGAACTACATATGTTAGAAAAACAAGCTTTTAATATGTGTTGCTGGCGTAGAGAATTTAGACACTGTCAGGAATTTTTCTAGGTGTGTGCTACTGGCAAGAAACAGTGAGTGGTGAAGCCAAACGTTTCCTGAAAATGCAAATACCTTGGGGGAAGCTTTCTGGGAAGGTCTTTCAGGGCTGTAGGGAGGTAAAACCAAAGGTTCATTCAGAGATTTGTGCTGGGATTTCTTGCCCAGTGATTCAGGCTGTCAGCTGGGGTGGGGGGAACCTGCATTTGTTGTAGGGCTCTGTCTGGTGACAGCAGGAAAGGAGCAGCAGCTTCCCAAAACTTGGTCACCTCCTTGCTGAGCTGATGCCTCTGACAGAGCTCTCTGAAAATCAGGGTTTCTGAACAGCCAGTGGCTCTCAAATGGTGACTGTTTGCATCTTGGTGCCTGTGCTAATAATTCTGAGCCATGTTTAATGTGAATTCAGCCCTGTGCACCACAGCAGGGTCTGTGCTGAGGCCTTTCCTACTCACCATGAAATCAGCAGAGCACCTCCCAGAAAACTTCTTAGGAGACTTTCCAAATTTAAGAGTTAGCAATCCTTTTTTTTTTTTCTAATTCTGTGAAAGCAGTGAGTTGAAACCAGATGTTCAACCTTGCTGATTCCTACCATTTCATAGCTCTCTTTTGTCTGAACTGGGAAATCCTCATTTTGGTGTGGGATTTACATGCAGAGGAAATTTCAGAAGGGGAAAGAGATAGGGACTGAAATATTGGGACTAGGGGTTAGAATTCTCCTTTGTGTTTCTATTTTGGCAGTTCAGTTGCACTTCTGCATGGCTGGAAATCTTGTGAGAAGTCAGGTTTGGGAGCATTTCTCATCTCCTAGGTCTAAACACACGGACTCTTCATGTCCTGAATGCAAACTTCCTGGGCATTTGATCATTTTTGTTGATTTTCTTCCACCCTCTTGATATAAGCAGATGTAGATGCCTGCCTAGGGAGAGATGAGTGCACAAAATCCATGATTTTATGCTCAAATTGTTCAGGACCTCACTGACAGCACCTGTGGAGCCCTAAACTTTTTGTCTGTGCTTTGTGGAGATCAGGATGCATAACTCAAGTTTAAGGCAGTGTCAGACCAGTTATAGACACTGCCATAACTAACCCTGAAGTCCATTTATGGATTTATTGCTAAGACAGTTAGGACTCTTGGAAATGCCACTGCATCTTTCAAATCCACCTAAAATTACATCCCCATGACATTTCATAGATCTGGTAACATTTACAGTGTTATAAAGCATAAAGAACTTTACCTTTGCAAGTATGGAATCTTCCAGAACTGTTTTGTATTGAGATTTTCCTTTTTAAAGGAAGAAAGAGATTTTCCTTTTTAAAAACAAATATATTTTGGGGCCACGCATTTTCTAGCTTTTCTTCTAATGAATCTTCCTAATAATTATTTCAGCTTTGGGGCATTCCACTCTGTTTGCCAGTAACTTGGAAGTGTTCATTCACAATAGGTAGAGTCTATAAATGGAGTCCTCTTCCACACTGAATCCCTTCATATGTTAAACAAATGCTGCACAAATGTGGAATCCATGGGCATCGCCTCCTCCTTTGGCAGAGCAGTTGTCAGACTCCCATCAATTATTTGGCACACAGGAGCACAAGCCAAAAGGGGATTTTATTGAGGGCCAGCTGGTGGTCTCAGCCTCAGGGCTGGAGAAATGTTCACACCAGCTCACAGCACCGAGTTTGTCAATGCTTGTCAAAATGTGTTTGCCACCCTCCTTTGCATTCTCTGAGGGGCTAAATTCTGGTTAAATATCTGATATTAATTGGCAGAGATTGCCATCTGCAATTTATTGTTTCGTAATTCCTTGAAAACCCCAGTCAGGAGGGGTATTTTGGTTTTTTGTCTCATTTTCCTCCTCCCAACACTGGAACCTCCTTGATGCTGGCACATTTTGTTGGACTGCCTGTCTGATGGTTCCTGTCAATAATTGGGTGGGGGACACCGGATAACGAGGAGATGCAATAAAGCAATCTGCAAAGCAAACTATGCAGTGAGATGTCTCTGTGAGTGATTATTTATTTACTTTATTCCAGAGATAATGCTTTAGCTGTTGCCTTGTTTTCTCAGCACCTGAGTGTTCCGTTGCTGTTAATAATACAAGAAGAAAAATCCTGTAAATATGCAGAATTGCAGCATTTGAACTCAAAAGGACTAATGAACTGCCAAGCCAAACATAATATTGCAGATGGATTGACAGTGTGAAATTATTTTGCACATTTTTGGGTGAAGATCTCTAACCAGCAGAAGCTGTATGAAAGCTCTAAACTCTATTTGCATGTTCACGTTTTGTTATGTAAGCAAATAAATATTGTTATCTCTTAATTCAAAACCAGTCATTTCTCATGTTTGCTCTCCTTTCCTCTGTTGAGTTACTTATTTGACTTTATTTAAAACATAGATTTTTGAAATCCTAGAGGGAGACACTGCAGTTTGTAAGTGCATAACAAAAAGGGACTCTCTTTTTTTTTGAAGCAAAGAATTGGCAGTCAAAAGCAGAGGAGTCCACCTTGTCTATTTGAAATTTCCTTTTTTTTTTAACACAATGGATTTAAAACCAAACAATTTTGTTACTTTAGTGAAAATTTGTGGAGCTGGAGAACATTAGTTTTAAATATTTTACTTAATTTTTTAAAAATATTTTTTCCTATTTCACACAAAATAGAGAACATGTTTAGGGGAACATCATCAGGCAGGTGACAAACCATCTGGATTTTAGGGTGAAGAGTTACATTTGCTGTTTACACATCAGAGACAGGAGCTTTGCTGTGACTTGAATCCCAACAAAAATGGAGCAAGCACTAAAAGGAGATGCCACAGAAAGTCTGTGGAGTGAAGGAAGGAAGGAGAAGGTTTTGTGCCAGGCAGAAAATAAGGCCAGACTGGAGGAGCTCAGGGAGTAGGAGAGAGCTGAGATGTGTCCTTGTGTATGGGCACAGCTGCAGATCCAGAGGTTGGCAGCTGGTTGTCCTTGTGGCAGAAGAACAGCTGACAGAACTTGTACAGAATGAAAATAAACAGATTTAACTGGAGGTGACAACACCACGTCCATGTCCTTTTCCTTTCCTTACCCCAGTGCATGCCAGCACTGGCCTCAAACCCAGATTTATTTGATAAAACATAGGATTTCCGGGAATCCAGCAGCTCTCCTGGCATCACCCACATCCTGAATTCCTGAGCAGGGATACTCTGGAGCTCTGCAGCTCATTGCTGAGCCCTGCATGTCAGACAGCTTGTGTGTGAGCAGTGAATCTGATGCACTCTCAAAGGAATTGCTCTGCTGCCATATGTTCGCACCTATTTGCCAAAAAAAAAAAAGAAAAAAATCGTGAATAACCCATGGATTGAGAGTCATTCATGAGAGATCCAAAAGCAGAGGAGGAGATTATAAGATATTAATGGATTTGGTAGCCAGAGTCTGAAGGAGGGAGGAATGTATAAAGAAAAGTAGTCAGAGTTCAACTGGTCTGTTTAAGATTGCTTTCAGTAATTATTGATGAAAGCAATAATTACTGAAAGCAATTAAGAAGAGGGGGACAGTGATAATGAATTTTTTTGGGGGGGGTTTCTTTGGTTTTGTTGTTGGTTCTTTTTGGTTGTTTTTTTCATGGTGGAATTTTTAAATCTAGTTCTCTCTCTCTCTCTCTCTATCTATATCTATATCTATATCTATATCTATATCTATATCTATATCTATATCATCTATATCTATATCATCTATGTCTATATCTATATCTATCTATCTCATCTATATATATCTATATCATCTTTATCTGTATCTAATATAGATATAATCTATATAATAGATCAATATATCATCTATATCTATATCTATATGTACATCTTTATCAAGATAAATGCAACAAGTAGTTTTTCTGTGTTGAGAGAGGTATTTACAAGTCCAACACTGCAATGCAGCATTGAAAAATGCAGTCCTGGCTGGAGAGAAGGGGCAGGTCTGGAGAAGTGGAGGCACAGGAGGAGTGCAGGGATTGGGTCATAGAGGATGGGGCAGAGGCCTGGCAGTGGGGACCCCACATGTGGAGAAACTCATATGGGGAGCAGTGGAAGCATGAGAATGACACGAGGAAAAGGTGAGAAATCAAAGAATGTAGCAATTTAAAATACTTTATTATTTCCTTCCCTTTAACGCTTAGACCTGGACTATTTAGCAGACTTTTAAGATTTCAATTATTCCTACAATTCTTTCTTGGCTTTGATCTTATTTATTACCACTGCTCCCTAATTCAGTCCTAATTCCTAAAATCAGCCCTAATTTTTTTCTCAGGGAGCTTGAATGCAGGAGATTTTCTCTACAGCTCTCCTTCCAGGATGTGAGATTTGGTTTGCTTTACCACTCCTACCAAAAAAAAACCAAACCAAAACCAGGTCCCTAGATGTTGCTAAGATAAAAAGGTGTTAAATTCCCAGTTTGGGGAGAAAATAGGAACCTTTTGACATGGGAGGCTGACTCTGGTTAGGTTATGCCAGGACCAAAGCTTTGTCCTGTCTCAAATCAATTTTTTAAATTAAGGTAATTCAAAATCTTTCAGAGAGTTGCCAGAACCAGACTGTCCCATCAGTAAGGGACTGCTTTGCCTGCCACAGGCTCTAGTGTGAGAGAAAATATATCTGCCAAAAAAGCTGTTTAAATTTAAACAAACCCAAAAAGTATGAAAGCATCCTTACATACTTTCTTAGACACGCTTTTCTTTTGTCTGGACCTAAATCTCTGAGGAAAGAGAGCTCAGCTTCTGCCCTGATGTCAATCAGTCCTCACTGACTGATTTTTCAAACCACTCCTTGGGGTCTCCAGTCATGGAGCAGTTTGTCCCCATTTATTTATTTATTATAAAAGTAAATACTTTGTACTTTTGTAAATTTTTCTTTGTACTACAATTCAGAAAATTCTGTGCTAGAGCATTGGGCCAATATTTTCCAGCCCATATGGTGCAGACATGGAACAAAAACTGTTCTCTTCTTTAATTTCGCTTTTTAGGTGCTTGAAGATTCTATCCTATCTTTACACCCCCCTTAATCCTGGAAGTTTTTTCAGATTGAAATTCCTCCTGGCAACCTGAAAAAGGACTTTTTCTAAGTGCTGCAGGCAGAAGAATCTCTTTGGTTTTGCCCAGAATTGTAGCTGCAGCTCTCTCATCTGCCATGGCTGCTGAACAAGAGTTTCCACGCTGGAGCTCTGCACTTCTGCAACTGCAATGCTGAATTCAATTCAGAGAGTTATTTTGGGTATAAATAAATCACAATTATGGCTTAGATCCTGTATCTTTTCAATTGGAAAAGTTCTAGTGGTCTCATCTGGTTGATGGAAACAGATTGGATTACGAGGCAATTCTCCCACTTTCCGGGAAACATGTTGTCCTCGATTAAATAATGAATTGTTTTATCAAATGTTTTCAGCCTAATAGCTTTGGCATTCCTTGTATCCACTTCAGAAACCTTTCAAAAAATGAACTCTGAGATCGAAATTGCTTTGTAGTCCTCAAATAAATTATATTTTGATGATGATATGCACCTGGTGGGTCTCTATGACCCAGGTGCAGAAGAGATGAGGAATAAAGGGGTTTTAAAGAGCAAGGAAATTCAAGATGGAACTTCAATGTTAGTCCGAAACTTATATTAATAATTGAATTTAATGGGCATGACATACCTGTCTAATAAAGGACTATGAAGTACTGACCAATCAGTAGAAATTCCTGGAATCAAGGCTGGGTATGGAGGAAATTGTTTTTTCTGCCTGGCAGAATTGGACTGAAGCTTGTATTTAATGAGTAAACATGCTCATGGACGACACTTTTTTACCCTTTAAGAGATTGCGGTGTCCTTGTGTTCTGCAGAAACTTTCCCCCTGATCCAAAATATAGGTACAACCTAAGATCTGACCATTTAAAATGGATAATTGTACTCAGAAATGGAAGTATTCAGGAAGAAACCAATACTAAAGCCATGTTCTAAATAATAATTCTGAAAGCCTGAAAGAAGGTAAATATCTTTACCACAGAATGTGCCCACAGCTTCAGCCTGAAATCTCCAGCAATACAGTTATTGGCATTCTGCAAAAGTTCAGCTTTGAAATGCACTTTTCTGTGTGGGGAAATTAAAGGACTCATTCCACACCCCCTCTGAAGCTGACTGTGTTACAGTATATCTTCATTTAATGGAAAATTAAATGGAAATTCTAGAAAATCCCCAGTCCTCATGAAACAAAGTCCAAGGCCATGGTTTGTTTATTTCTCAGTGCATTTCCTAGTTGTTTGTCATCTGGAAATCAATGGGAAAGAGTATGTCAAATGAAAGGACACATTTCCTTTTATGACAAATCCATCTGACGAGGTTCAGGAAAGGCCATCTGCCATTTCAGCTCTCAGAAATGGGATTTCTGTCAATCACTGGTGCAACAGATGGGTACTCTCCCTTGCTTTAGAACATGATTTTTTATGTTTCTTGCATTGGGGTGAGGAGGATGCACTGAGGATGGACAAGTTTGATTTGATCTTTAATAAAATGGCAAGAAACAGTCAGAAACAGGTTATTTCCTGTCATATTTTCCACTGCTGATTTTTCAGAGTGGTATTGATATTTTTTCTTTCATCACTCCAGAGGGGGAGGAGGAACACTTCCTGAAGAATTGGTGCAGCTGAACAGCTCTATATCCTGTCAGGCTTGATATTGGTTTGGGATCATGCACTGCTGGCTGTTGGGCTCTCCTCTGGAAAAAAAAAAAAAGAGTTTAGTACTTTGTGTCTAGGATTAATTTAAAAATTGTGTTTAGTATCTGTACTCAAATTCACAGAGAAGTAACTGTTTATTTTTCCCCTTCATGCATCTCATTTTATTCTGGTAAATATTGAGTGAGTTTCTAAAGGCAAGAAGAAAACACAGTTTAAAAGAAGCAACATAAGATATTTCTCTTTCCTGATTTAATTTCTTTTTTCCCCTCATGTCCTCCTGTGGGGAAATGAAAATGTGTTAGCATCTTTTAATTAACTCTGAAACACACTAGTCCCAAAGTAATTAAATGTACTACTGACCACTCATTTCTCCCACTGTCCACAGTCATGAAATGAGAAACAAATTGTGGCTTATGAAAAAAAAATCTAGGTCAGAACATTTCTCAGTGTTTCATATATAAACATATTCATGAAATATATGAAATTATAGAAATTATTTCTATAATTTCATGATCCTGTTTAGAAGTAATAAAAATGTATTAGTACCTTAATGCAAAACTGTCATTCAATATTTAGGAATTTAAAAAATATCATTGAAGTACATAATCGGTTATAATGTAAGATGAGGAAGTTTAGTTGCCTGGATCTATGGTAAAGTTTTAAGAACAATAGGGATTATCATTTGAAAGCTTATTTTCAGGAAGGGCATGTGGTTCAGACGCCTCAAGTGGGAAAATGGATGGATTTTCCTTAATGTTCTGATTGTCACAATTTCCCTATAGAGCAGATAACCACAGTGACCCCACCTGGGTTGTCCACCAACAGGACAAAGGCTTGACGCTGAAAAGTGAAATTGAAGTCCGGACTCCTGGAAGCTCCTAGGGAGACTTCTTTGGCTATCCAGGGATTTCCAGTCCCACCCATCTGGAAGGGAAAATCTCCTACAAGCAGCTTCCCGCCTGTCTTAGCGGAGTGGTAGCGCAGAGAAAAAGCCCAGTTTCCATGAGGAGAAGCTTAGGGCAACCTGGTGAACACCTTGTGTGCCCACACAAGAGACAGCTGGGCAAGAGCTGATCAGTGAAAGGACAGATGGAGATGCACATTTCCACGGGAAGCTGGAGGAAGAGGCATGAGGAGCGCCAAGTCTGTGCAAGTACATTTAATGTACCTTGGAAAACATTCTTGTTTTAAGGGGAAAAGTTGTGGAGTTCCTCACATCATGGATAGCAAATTCTTCTTAGTTTCCAAAGCAGGCAATATTTCCTTTGTGGCTTCTGGTGGTTTTCAGCCCTAAACAGGTCATATGGTTATTGTTTAATTGAATTTTTTTGTTGTTCCTGTAACTGTAAAGGGGGAGAGAGGGAAAAGGGGTGTAAAAGCATGATATACATGACATTTTAATTATAGATGTCAATCAAATTTCAGGAATTCTGACATTTTATATTTTTTTGACATCGTGAAGGTAGGTGATGTCATTAAATAATGCTTATTATATTGTAATTATCTTATACACCTCAATGGATTTATTTGGGCTGTCGCTTGGAATGATGCATTTCAGTAATGTAATTCAGAATTAGCCTGAAACCAGCAATTGCTTGTGTTGCAAATCATGGAATATTTGGAAATTGTTAATTAATAATTTTGCTCACTTAGCTCTCTATTGTCTTACTTTTACAGGCTAGAGATGCTGAAATGTAGAAGAGAACCAATTTCTCCTTTTAGAGCTTTATCCCGAATTTTAGATGGGATTTGTTGCTTTGAGACACTTATTTCTGGAAAGTATCCTTAGACACACCTCCATTCTTCTAAAGTTATATTTTACAAAGGCACAGAAACAACATCAGGTAGAGACAAAATCCCTTTATTCCCTTCACAAAAGAAACAGTTTCCTTGCTAGTCTTAATTAAAGCAAAAGGGAAATCACAATATAACTCCCTCTTTCCTTAGAAGTTAGTTTTCACACCTTTTCAGTAGTGCAATTAAATACGTGTCTTTTTAAATTCATGACTTAAAAATAAAATCATCAGATTGGTTTCTTAATAATCTGGTGTTCCCTGAGTCTCAGGCTGATATTTATCATAAAATTATTTTAGCTTTGATGTCACTGAATGAAATGCTTTCAGCGATTTGATACTAAATGGTAGTGGTAGTATAATTTAGTACTATCAAATGATACTACTTTTCTTACTAAAGAAGATGAAAAGAAGATGAAAATGTAAAGATGGTGAAGAAGATGAAAGAAAGCTGAGTAATATGAATTATTATAGCTTTTTACTAAAAAATATGCATGCTCCATCTTTTCACTTAATAGACTGCATAGTATCTCTCTATATCTCTATATAGGTAGATATATATATACATATTTACATGCATATAGAAGTAAATATAAAATTAATGTAATTTCCTCAGAAAAATTGATTGTATCTTATTCCCGAAAGGCTGAAAATACCCTCACAGAGAGATTAAGGTTTCTTTTCTTATTCTTATTTTGGCAAATTGGAGATTAACATATTTAGAGTGAAGGCTTTTTTTCCCCTGTATTTTTTAAGATTCTCTTTGTTCTTAGCAAGCTGGAGTAAGTTCAGAACAGCCACACTTTATTTGCTTACTTGTTTCCAAAATTGAGAAGATAATTTTTGAAAGAGCAAACTAAGATTTTTCTGCTCCCCTGTCCCTCACATTTGATTATTTAAAATCCTATACTCTATGAAATAGTTACAAACTGTTGCTGGTCTGTTCAATATCTGCAAGTAGCTGTCAGCACCTGTTCATAAAACCTGAATTTGTGTTGGCAGTTTTTGATTAGATTCCATGCATGCTGTTGAAGTAAATTTCGGTGTGTAATTTCAAATTTAGATCAGCACTCAGCCCTTTGGAAATCCCTCTCACAGCAGAGATCATCTGCTTTCATCAGCTCACTAGGCAAATATTATCAAATTTCTGCTGAGGCTGAAATCTTTACAGAATCTGGAATTCATTCCCGTCGATATCACCTGCTTAAAATTAAATATTTGCCAGTTTTGTCTCTTGTAGAGTAAGGAATGGACTCGTAGGATGTTCATGTGAAATTAACAAGCATATGTAAGACAACAACTGACATGAATTAGTGTGTTCTTTTTTTTGTGCAAAAGTTAAAGAAATTGTAAGGTATTCACCCAGCTTTCTTTTTTACTGAATATTAATTACACTTTAAAATATTTATTTTAGATTAAAATATCCTGTCTGCTCTGGGTAATGTTATATCTTAAATGGATTCTCAAAGTCTGGGGCCAGAAGAGATCATTAACTCATACGTTCTTGGCTTTTGTGTGTTTTTGTGGATCTCTTGTTCTTCTCTAAGCTGAATGAAGAAAATTGAATATCTGGGTAAAGTGAGCCTTTCAGAGACTTTAAATTTTTAACTGGGAACACATGGAGGAGGAGACTTTCTGACTCCAGCTTGGAGCTGAACACCGGTTCCTGAAAAATGCTTCTAGAAGGACACACATTGTAAGATTTTCTAAATTGCATTATTCAGTTGTCACTTTTTTTGAGGCTCTGGCAGCTTTTTCTGACACATTTATAGGGGCTGGTATCCAATTAGGAGTCCAATTGCTATCCTGCCTAGGTACTTCCTCTTTTGGAGGGCTGACACAGGGCATAACATTCTTGATTTTCCTCAGGAAACCAAGATTTCAGTAACAATTCAGCTGGCAGAGATTTCCCTAGCACGGGACCAAAACTTTGGGTGTTCTGCTGGGTAATATCTAAGGAGAGCTCATGGATTAATAATGACCCTGAAGTATTCAATGTGGTATCAGTCATTTTGGTGAAGAAATGGGGTGTGGCATTATATCTACTGCTGCCTGAAAATGGTGGTGTGATCTTCTGGTTCTTGTAGCCATGAAAGTTTATAAAATGAAAGATTTTTTTTTTCAAGGTCTGGTCATAAATTCTTTAGATGTACACACCTCTCCCAGAAGAAACCCAACCCAACCCTACCAACCAACCAAAAAGCTCCAACGAACCCCAGCACCCCCCCAAAAAACCCCCAAAACTCCAATAAACAAACAAGAAAGAAAGAAAGAAAGGAAGAAAGAAAGAAAGAAAAAAAAGAAGGAAGGAAGTGGCGGAAGGAAGGAAGTGGCAGAAGGAAGTGGCGGAAGGAAGTGGCGGAAGGAAGTGGCGGAAGGAAGGAAGGAAGGAAGGAAGGAAGGAAGGAAGGAAGGAAGGAAGGAAGGAAGGAAGGGAAAGAAAGAAAGAAAGAAAGAAAGAAAGAAAGAAAGAAAGAAAGAAAGAAAGAAAGAAAGAAAGAAAGAAAGAAAGAAAGAAAGAAAGAAAGAAAGAAAGAAAGAAAGAAAGAGAGAAAGAAAGAAAGAAAGAAAGAGAGAAAGAAAGAGAGAAAGAAAGAAAGAGAGAAAGAAAGAAAGAGAGAAAGAAAGAAAGAAAGAAAGAAAGAAAGAAAGAAAGAAAGAAAGAAAGAAAGAAAGAGAAAAAAAATAAAAGAGTTCTCAACCCTCCACATAAAAATCCCCAAACAAAACCTAAGCAAAGCCTATTTCCTGTGTGTGTGGTACTATTTCTCTGTGAGCAAGGACAGAAAGGAATGTGATCCTCCAGTGCAAACACCAAATTTGCACTTGATGCCTGACTCAGGAACTTAAACCACCAGCACAGCACCTGAGACTTGACTTGAAAGACATCCAAGCCATAATTTCCTGTACTAGAAAATTAGATATGCCACCTGTATGTGGCTATTCAAACACTGTAATGAGTTTACCAAGATGTTATTTAAAGCCTGAAGATATTTTTTATTTATCTTGATGTGAAGTTCATCACCTTTTAAGCAATGTGTGCCTCCTGTATGATTTATATCAGTATTCTGCTACCTTTGTCAGAGTAATGCTCTACATTCCTCTTTTTTTCCCTATCATATCAAGTAGCTATAGAGTCCAAAAGAATCCTCTCCATTGCAGTGTTTATGTTAGAGAACATTTGCTTGTTTTCCTGAAAAGTAAATAAATTCATATGCAGATTTTAATGTAGTTTAAAAATTTCTACAGTCAACTACAAGCAACTTAGATATAAAATACCAAAAGTATCATCTTCCTGTTAAAAAAAAAAAATAAGGCTAACATGCAATCTTCCTGGGAGAAAGAAGGATAGGATACAGATTCAGGAAGGAAATCTTGAAGTAAAATGTATTTCTTTTAGCAGGTGTCACCCTGGACCTCTCTGAAACATGGTGGTGAATATGTAGGAACTAATTTACACATTTCATTACAAACGAGGTTGAAGGAAGCACTTTACCATAAAGGTAACCATAATTCTCCACAGATGCTCAAGAGCAGCCCTCACAGATTCTTTCTACAGATTCTTAATCTTGCTGCTTGCTCAGAAAATTTCAGCTTGATAGGCTTTTCTTCTTAAAATAAAATTACAGAAAATTGACATTATCTCAGACCACAATCTAATAATTGCCATATTTAAACACCCAGTTTTGGTTTCCAGAGGGTGTTTATTGATCTCTTGTGACACACTCCAGTCTATTCCTTTTTTGTGCATCTCTAATGCTCAAAATACCCTTACGTGATTGTATCAAAGCACATCCCTTTGTTAATGATCTTCCAGTTAAGAGTAAATTTGCAGATTTAACTGAAACCTCATTAGGTTTAAAGGAAAGAACAAATGTGTTACCACTGGAAGCAAAAGTGGAAACCCTCCCACCCCCCTGAGAGGAACCCCAACACACCAGGTGCCTGATACAGGGGCAAACTGACCATTAAACAGTTGCCCCAGTTTTTCCTCTAATAACCATGGAAAAGTTATTAACCTCCACTGATTTTTCAAGAGGTGCATATAGTTCTAATTAAACAAATATTTCATTTCCCAAGCTCTTGTCAAGAGAAGACGCAGCTCACAACAATCATTGGGTTTAATTATCTCATCCGTGAATCCTGCACTGAGCAGCATTAACAATTAGATAATTTCTGCTTTTTTGTTCCTTTTTTTTTTTTTTTACACTGTTTTCTAAAACATGGAAAACAGACACCCTAACAGTGCAGAACAGTGCTGAGCAGGAGAAGACTCTCTTTGTCCAACTTCTCTAAAGTAGTTTCCCAATGTGTCCCAATTTTCTTTAAAGCTATTTCAGAAGTCCTTGGAAGTCAGGGAAACTTCTTGCTTTCCTCCCAAAGTGATTTTCTTAAACATTTGCATTCTCTGAGTAATACTTGAAACCTTAGGGAAAATGTTACTTAAATATTTACAGTAATTCAGCTTTGAGCAGGATAGGACTTGTTTTCTATTAATCTTATTTTCTTTTGTTCCAAAGTGTTATTTCTCCTTTTTTTTTTTTTCTCCTTTCCAATTTATTTATGATGAAAAGGATCACATTGTTAACACATGTCTATCCTTACTGTATTCCTGAGAGCTCTTTAAAGCTATATAAATCTGCTTGATTTGAATTAAATTGATTTAAATACAGGCTGTGGTAAGACACTCCATTACAACAGTGCCCTTCCAGGAATCTTGAAAAGCCATTTCATAAACCCCATGTGTGTGCTAATGAGAAATTAAGGATAAAGGAAAGAAGGAATCCCAGGAAAGGGTTACCTAGAACATGGCAGTTCACACGGTACACACTTTTGGTAATTATCTCATTACCCCCCTAGAAAGGTTTGAATGACCTTGGTTGTTTGTTGGCAGGAAGAATAAACACCCAGTATTTTGTTATATTGTACTGCTCCTGGTTAAAAATACCACCTAATGTTAAATTCCAATAATATAAACTTGGTAATGGGATAATGCTTGCTGAGGAAGGTTTTGCCAACTGATTTCAGTAGCTAATAAGAATTAAATTTTAATGTGCTAATTAATGTGGCAAAGAGCAACTTAGCAAGTAAATAGGTAAAGGAGAGAAAATGTAGAGTTTTTGTGTTATGGAGAATCTCTTACATGATGTTTCTGAATACCAGCCCTCACACTTCTGCTAGCTGGCTTAGCAAAACAACATTAATAAATGAATAAACAAAAGAAACTTTAGAATGAATCCGAGATTGTTTTCTTATGATTTTTGCATGGCCTGTTTTTGTTTATGCTCACTGAGTGCAATGTGCCTGTTTGCTTTTTACTTAGTAAAACTGTACTATTCCATAGAAATTCTGATTTACAATATCTACAGGAGGCTGTTTTTGTCCGATATTATCTTTGACTAAATATGTTCCTCCCCAGGGAAAAATCCTGGTAGACACTGATGTACACCCTGCTTATGTCTGAGAAGAAACTCTGCAAGAAGAAAATGTTCAAAACTGGGTAATACCATAGGTCAGAAAACCCTGCAGCCACAAAGCTTACAGTTAAACTTGAGCAGAATTTCATCACTTCTAGGTCTTGCCTGTTACAAATATTTTGTAACTTTCTTTGAAAATTCAGTAAACTTGGGAAAAAAAACCCTGAAAAGCTTTAAGCTTTCAGTCAGTAAATCTCCCTTTGATTATTTATATTTGAAGAAAGCCCTCTGAATCTTAAAAATTGCCTTATGATAGCTAGGTCTCAAAAAAAAAAGAAAATACATGTGTAGGAGGCACAGACGTGCAATAGCTCACACACCTAATGTTGTGTTGTCAAGTGGATATTATCAAAACCAACCTTTTAGCCATTTAGAGGGGGAGGAAGTGCTTCAGAGGCAGGCTAATGGCTGTCAGGCTGGGTGCAATATTAGTCAGAATATCAAGCTGCAGCAGCAGTCACGGCGTTACCCACCAGCATGGCAGCAGGACAAGCTCCCATCAGTGTCCTGGGGAGTGAATTATGTCCCTTTTCCATCCCTCTGCCCCCACTGGCCCCAGCAATGTTGCAGCTGACAATGTGTGTAAATATGAAAACCAACAATTCAGGTTCAAGATTCATTCCACGCACCTTCTGAGAGGATATGCTTTTGATAAACTACTGCAAGAAGTGTTTGGATTTTTGTTTATCCTCGTTTCTTTTTCCTATTGTCCCCACTTTAGCAGCTTTACCTGTGCCAGGGCTGCACATTCTGGCAGATTGATTATCTCCACAACACAGCAGCACATCTGTTCCATCCCTTTCTCTTGATTTCAGCTCAAGAGAGCGAGGAGAGCACTTTAATTCCAGCAGTAATCTAGTTTTAATTGAGAATGGCTGACTTGTGGCAAAGTTTGGTTTTTTTTTATCCCCCCTTATGATCGTCCTCATGCTCTATTCTTACCCTCACATGTGAAGATTTATGAGGGGCTTTGGTGTCTGCCTGGGTCCACCACGCTCCATCACCTGTGGAAGGCAGTGCTGTCTGATAGGGCATGATGTATGTTTCTATGGAAAACCCAGCAGCTGCACTCAGACAGATAAAAAAAGGGTAGAGAAGAGGAAGTTTTAGCCAAGGATCAATATGGAAGTGCAAGGGGAAAGCAAACAAAATATGTTATTACTACTTTTGTGTCCCTAATAGCTCCCTTGCTTTGTCCTTTCTTTAGGTCCTGAGAGGCTCTGCTGTGAGGTGTTAGCAGTGATGCTTATCTCTGACTTTATTCTCTACAGGAATTTTAAATATTTCCCTTTGCCCACTGTTCTTGTGAGATCCTCAACTGCTTGGTGTACAAAGGAGCTGTTTTTCTCCACCAGTGGGTGACTTTCCAAACTGTGCTGAGGAGTTTTCTTGCAGTAAGTTTTATTTGTTATGGGTCAGTTATGGTTTGGAGGTGACAAAACCAATGATAAATAAGTTTAAAATAAAATGTTTCTGCAGCTAAGCCCTGGTTACTCAGCAGATTGTGTGAGGTGTGAGGGAGGAATGACCTGGAAGCAAGAGGGTTTGAGTACAAGCCTCCCTAACCAGATTTGAGGGAAATGTTGGTATTAATAATTTATAATACCGTCAATAAGTGCTGATTTATTTGCTTATTTTTGCAGACTTAGTCATGGACTGAAAACTCATGGTGTATGGGGGTCTGTAAAACACAATATTAGGAAGTTCTTCAGAGAACTTTCTCAACCAATTTTTGTCCCATTCAAGGACAAGAACTGGCAGACACCTGCAAAGAGACAGCTGGACACTTGCAAAAAATCAATGAGAGAGCATTTGTGAGAATTAGAGATGATGGTCTTAAAAGCTTCATCCCTCTCTGTTTAAACACACTTAAAAAAATGAGAGTTTTGATCTAAAGGAGCTTGATGTTTCTGGAGTGCATGAGAAAAGACTTGGGAGGAGGAAGAAGAGATTTTAAAACAATCTGTCTCACTTGGGCATTGAAATCTGTTATCAAGAGTAGGTTGCAGGCCATAATCAATATCTCAGGAGAAAATAAGCAGTAAAGAGCCTTGAATATCAGAGCAGGTAAAAAATATATTAGTTTAGACATGGAGAGCAGGTTCACCAGTAGAAACTGAACTGAGAAATAAAACTGAAATTCCAAACAGCAGTAGAGGATATTCAATCAACTTAAAAGCAAGAGGAAATGAGATGGTAATTGAAATGGCACAGGAATTATCTGCTTGATAGAGTCTATTTGGATTTCCAAAAAGACTTTGCACAGAGCCCCTGATCAAAGACTTTAGGAAAACTAAGAAGCCTTGGTGTAAAAAAGAAGGTCCATGAATAGATGGGTAAATGCTAAAAAGGTAAGAAACAAAGTGCAGGGAGAAATAATCAGTTCTTTCAGCAGAGAGAGGTCACCTGAGCTCTGCAGAGCCCTGCACTGGAAGATTTTTATACTTTTAATAAATTACCTGCAAAAGGAGAGGAGCAGTGAAGAAACAAAATTTTGTTGTGGTACTAAGCTGGAAATGCAAAGGCTGGGCAGAGGATGAAACATTACAGAAAACCTTATAAAGCAGTGTGACTAGTAATAAAGTGTCTGGTAGTTCCATGCACATAAATATAAAGCACTGTGAATGGTGACAAAGACACCTAATTTCACATACAAAAAGAGAGTTGTTACTGTTTGGTAGCAGTATTTTGGGCAGGTAGCTCCATGAATGCTAAAGCAATGATGAGGGGGGAAAAAGAAAATCCAGTGCTAAGAGTTTTTAGGAGAGGAATAGAGAACGAACCAGAATCACTTGGCATTACAGGAATGGGATATGCCTACAAATCCAATGGACATTCACCTGGAGCACACAGTAGAACCTGGGGAGTTTTTACAGCTGGTGACAAGAATGATTAAATGTTCCTCTTCAGGCAATGGCTGAGTAACCTAGGGCTACCCAACCTGAAAAATTATTACCAAATGGAGAGAGATTTGTCCAGTCCGTAAAGGTTTGTGTGGCGCTGAGGAAGTTGTGTGTGATTTGACCATTTTGTCCATTCCAAGTGCAGTCTGACCCAGTGTGCTCCTGACAGGAGGCAGTAGGAGAAAATTGAAGAGCGCCATAAGAATAGGCCAGACATAATGAGGTTAATTTTGCAGGCTCCAGACCTGTGGCTGCAAATCTGGAGCCAGAGATGACAGCTGTGTGGGTCAAAGCACCGCAGCAGAAAAGCAAGGGTAGAAAGAAGTGAGGAAACAAACACTTGCTCACTTGAATAATTTTAGAGAATCAGATGACCAAATCCCTTTGTTCCCCTAGATTCCTTTTTTTTTTTAAATTGTGCATAATTTAACAAAATTAAAATACTGAACCTGAAGCATGCATAATTTGTTTCAGAGAAATGAGAATGTTTTACTGCTTAGACCAGAGGAGAATTCACTCTATGGCAGGAATGTGAAGGAGGAAAAGGTGTTGCACAACTTTGGCTGAGTTTGGGGATATCCCTCAGGGCCTTCAAATTTTTTGCTTCTTTTGGGGCACGTGTGAAGGCTGATTTCAGCAAAAACAGCTTTTCTAGGGAATGACAGCCTTTTGTTTTCATGGGATAAATGATAAATGGGATAATTCTGTTTCTACAGCCAGTACTACAGATCTTTCCTCCTGTCTGGCCCTCATTTTGACCCAGACTTAAATCAAGATGCACTTTGGTAAATATTGGTTTACTACATCAACAAGCACAATAAATGCAAAAAATCCTCAATATATTGGGTGACAGACAGAATTTCTGTTTTAATGACTTTATGAATGATGTTCTGAGTAAATCAGTGTTCTGAATTGTCAATAAACTGCTGAAACCTGAGAGGGTGCTGCTAAATTTAACTTCAGAAAAATAAAAGATCCACCATAGCTTTTCCACAGGGAACTTACCTGTATTTCTTTTCATGTTGAAAATGAATATATTGTAATTTTATTATGAACCTAAAATGTGGCTGCAAGCTGAATGGCTCCAGCTATCACAATTAATACAAGTAACCACATATCACCATTCTACAGAGAAGTGAAAATCTTACAGTGCAAAACAACCTTAGTTTAGAAAAGCATCCTTTTAATATTATTTTGAGCAATTAAAACTTGATTTCAAATGGTTGAACATATATATATATAGCTGTAAAAATGTGACATCTTATATATTTGTAAGGTTTTTCACATTCACAAAGACGTGAAAGACACATACATGGGGATATAAACAGATAGGCTAATTTCTAATTTAAAAAAACTGAAAAGGAAGGAAGGAAGTGATGGAAGGAAGGAAGTGGAGGAAGGAAGTGGCGGAAGTGGTGGAAGTGGCGGAAGGAAGTGGTGGAAGGAAGGAAGGAAGTGGCGGAAGGAAGTGGCGGAAGGAAGTGGCGGAAGGAAGTGGCGGAAGGAAGTGGCGGAAGGAAGTGGCGGAAGGAAGTGGCGGAAGGAAGGAAGGAAGGAAGGAAGGAAGGAAGGAAGGAAGGAAGGAAGGAAGGAAGGAAGGAAGGAAGGAAGGAAGGAAGTGGAGGAAGGAAGTGGCGGAAGGAAGGAAGGAAGTGGCGGAAGGAAGGAAGTGGCGGAAGGAAGTGGCGGAAGGAAGGAAGTGGCGGAAGGAAGGAAGGAAGTGGCGGAAGGAAGTGGCGGAAGGAAGTGGCGGAAGGAAGTGGCGGAAGGAAGGAAGGAAGGAAGGAAGGAAGGAAGGAAGGAAGGAAGGAAGGAAGGAAGGAAGGAAGGAAGGAAGGAAGGAAGGGAGGGAGGGAGGAAGGAAGTGGCGGAAGGAAGGAAGGAAGTGGCGGAAGGAAGTGGCGGAAGGAAGTGGCGGAAGTGGCGGAAGTGGCGGAAGTGGCGGAAGTGGCGGAAGTGGCGGAAGGAAGGAAGGAAGGAAGGAAGGAAGGAAGGAAGGAAGGAAGGAAGGAAGGAAGGAAGGAAGTGTCATGTTCTAATATGGGTCTGTGAGGAGCTATTTAGAAATAGATGCTCTATGAAAAAAATGAGGTCAAATGAGACAACATTGTATCGGCAAAGCATTGATTGGTAACAGACATATAAAAGGGAATTCACCTACTGAAGAAGACTTTAACATAAAAGAGGAAAAGAAAATGAAATAGGGTGGCGAGGGAGAAAAAGACAGAGTAAGAGAGGAAGAGCAAGAAAGAGGGAGAGACAGAGAGCAAGTCAGAAATAGAGAGAGGGAGAGACAAAGAAAGGAAGGAAGAAAGAAGGAAAGGAAGAGAAAACAGGTAACAAGTGGGGAGAGAAATAGCGGGAGACAGAGACAGATTAGGATGAAAACTTCACCTCTCCGTGCCTGCCAACACATCCCATTGATGCTCTCCATCAGCTCTCCTTGGTGCTGAGGGTCCCCCAGAACATGGAGCTCAGCACAGGCACAGACCCTGGGGCCAGGGGAACACCCGGGTCCCTGCCCTGCCCTGCCTGGGGGAAGTTTGAGGCCGTCTCTTGCAGCAGACTCTGCACCTGTTGCATGGCTCTGCATCCCCTGCAGCGCTGTGCTGCAAGGCCTCAGCAATGGGCCTGGGGAGAGCTCTGGGGCTCTCCGAGGGATGGTGACTCGTCCTCACTGTTTCTGCATCTTGTTCTTCTTGTTCTTCTCCTTGTTCCTCTACCTCCTCCTCCTCCTTCTCCTCCTTCTTTCCTTTTGCTTTTTCTTACGCTTTATCTTATCCTTTTTTGTCTTATGTTTTTTCTTACACTTTTTCTTAAGCTTTTTCTTATTCCTTTATAGATTTTACACTTATTTTGATATTCTTTATTCTTATTCGTATTCTTCCTATTCTATTTTTATTCTTACTCCTTATTCTTACTCCGTATTCGTATTCCTAACAATGGCGGTGCCGGGCCGGCAGTGGGAGCGACGCCTTTGAAGGCGCCTCGGCAGCCGGAGGAGGGGCTGGGACGCGGCGCCGAGCCCCCGGCACAAGCATCCCCCGGGGCCGGGGCTCGGGGCCGGCCCCACGGGTGCCCTTTGGCCTCGGGGAGCCGCCCCGGGGGTGCCGGGCAGCAGCCGGGGCCGGGCGGGCCCCAAGGCCAGGCGCAGGCCGAGGCGGCCCGTGCGGCTCCCTCAGGGCGCCGGGCGGGCCGCGGGCCGGCCACCATCTGCAGGCGTGGCGCTGCTGGCAGCGGGCGCTGATGCCGGGGGCCGTGCCGCCAGGCAGGGGCAGCGGAACAGCCCCCGCAGCGCCCGCAGCGCCCGCCCGAAGAACCGGCGGCGTTTGCTGCGGGGCACTCCCTGCCTGGGGCCCTCCCGTGCGTGTCCCATGGGCGCTCGGGCTGCCCCAGGGACGCGCCTGGCACGCTGCAGCTCTAGGCAACATGGCCCTGGTGCCTGGCACTTCACTCGTGCCTTCCGTGAGACAGGGAGCCCATCTTGGGCTAACGCTGCCAGTCTTTGCTGCTTGGTCTCTTCATCCTTTTCATGAAAGCTCAGGATACTGATTTTGTCCCAGTCATCGATCTCCCGCTGCTGGGCCTTGAGCTTTCTGGATTCCTGGCTGTGCGGGGACAGCTCTCGGTCGCCATCGTCTTCCCAACTGGATTGCTCCGAGGGTCTTCTCTGACCTTGTCCCTCAGACACCTCCTGCCTCCTGGCTTCCCCCTGGGAATGCTCTTGCTTGCTGCAAGCGTCCCGCTCAGACAGTCCCTGGTGGCTTGTACCTTCTCCTGGGGACAGCGGCCGCTCAAGAGATTCTTCCCAGTCGGAAATCTCCTGGCAGTTCTCGATGTCTCCCGGGGACAACCCTGGCTCCCTGCATTCCTCCCAGTCGGAGACTAATGGGGAGGGCTCCACCTCTGGTATGGAAGAATCTTGGTCTCTGTCCCCTTGGGACATCTCTGACTCAAGGCCCTCATCCCAATCCACAAGCTCCAGGGGGCTACAGGCATCTCCTGGGGGCAGCTGTGGCTCAGCA
Source organism: Agelaius tricolor (assembly GCF_023055355.1). Taxonomy (NCBI): domain Eukaryota; kingdom Metazoa; phylum Chordata; class Aves; order Passeriformes; family Icteridae; genus Agelaius; species Agelaius tricolor. The sequence goes on from NW_027269304.1 coordinate 972,783, forward strand.
CAGCCTTCCCCTGGAGTCCCCTGCTGGCCTTCGTTCCCTTCCCCTCTGCTGAGCTCTGGGTCATCCTCAATTTCGAAGGAGACAAAGAGACGGTGCCCAGGCAGGGCCCCCCTCCTCCCTATCCTTGGGCCCCCTGAGCCCCTCTCGGCCTCCTCCTGCCCCCCACTCGAGGTCTGGGCTCCCCCAGAGCTGGGTGAGGGGCTGGGGGGCTGCGAGTTGGGCTTTGCCTCGTCCTTGTCCATGGCTGCCGTGCTGCGGCACAGACAGGGCCCGGGACACGGTGACACAGCCGCTCTGCTGGCACCGGCCAGCCCAGGGCCCGCAGTGTCCCTTATATACCCCCAGCCGGGGGCCTCTGCCATGTCACAAAGGGCTTTGGGCACCAGGGTGTCCCGCAGTGTCACCAGGGCTGTGACACAAGGTGCCTGTGTCACAAAGGGATTTGGGCACCGCAGTGTCCTGCAGTGTGACCCAGGGCTGTGACACAAGGTGCCTGTGTCACAAAGAGCTTTGGGCACTGCAGTGTCACCCAGGGCTGTGACACAAGGTGCCTGTGTCACAAAGGGCTTTGGGCACTGCAGTGTCACCAGGGCTGTGACACAAGGTGGCCGTGTCACAAAGGGCTTTGGGCACCACAGTGTCATGCAGTGTCACCCAGGGCTGTGACACAAGGTGCCTGTGTCACAAAGGGCTTTGGGCACCACAGTGTCCCGCAGTGTCACCCAGGGCTGTGACACAAGGTGCCTGTGTCACAAAGGCCACCCTGGCATCCCTGGAGCAGTCCAGGGCTCTGGGAGTGTTTGGAGCAGCCCCGGCCTCAGGGCTGGCAGCCCCTGGTTGTGAGGTGCTGATGGAAATGGTCAGTGAGGGCTGTGCCCGAGGGAAGGGGCAAAGGAGACCTTGGGTCAACTGAAATGGTGTGGGTTTGATTGAAATGGGCAGGGCAGAGACAAGGGGCAAGAGAGAGAGAAACAAAGAAAAGAGAGAAAGATGAGGATGTTTAGTTGTGACAGTGTTCACAGGGGTCTGAGGACGAGGGAAGAGACGAGGATCTGACTCCATGTTTCAGAAGGCTTGATTTATTATTTTATGATATATATTAGATTAAAACTATACTAAAATAATAGAAGAAAGGATTTCATCAGAAGGCCAGCTAAGAATAGAAAAAGAAAGAATGAATAACAAGGGCTTGTGGCTTGGACAGAGAGTCCAAGCCAGCTGACTGTGATTGGCCATTAATTAGGAACAACCACACGAGACCAATCCCAGATGCACCTGTTGCATTCCACAGCAGCAGATAACCATTGGTTACATTTTGTTCCTGAGACCTCTCAGCTTCTCAGGAGAAAAAATCCTAAGGAAAGGATTTTTCAGAAAACATGTCTGTGACATTTAGTCACTACTGACTCTGGGCAGATTAGTCCTTACTAGGAGTGAAGGACACACAGTTTCATTGTGCAGCTAATTTTAGGACAGGCCCTCATAATATCCAATGAGTACTGTAGAGATAATATTCTATTTGGAAATATAGCATATATTTCCATATCTATATCTGCTTGATACAGCTCAGGAGGGCTATTTCTGTAAAACGTTTTGAAATCTTCACTGATTTCCTCTATTTTTAGTGATATTATTAAGGACAAGGTGTAAAACCGTAATTTTTTTCTGAGTTTTGTGCATGGATCACTCAAATATATCTGTCTATTTTACCAGTACCTGTGAGGACCTTAACATGGAATATATTTCCAGTTTTGGGGGCTGCCCTCAGGGATAAGGTGAAACCAAATACTGAAACTTTGGAAGGAACAAATGGAAGGTTCAGACTCCTGAAAAACAAATTTTCAGGTATGGTGGAGGCGAGACATAAAGAATTTCACGTGTCAGGAGAAGGAGATAGAAATCTGTAGCGTTTCCTGTTCCTGGTTAGACAGGGAGCAGGAATTATGAGTTGGAGAAGGAAAGTTTAATGCAGATATTAAAGAAATACATTAATAACTTCATCAGACTGATTAGGGACTGTTGTTGATGTTTCAGTTTCAGAGGTCTTTAATTACACATTATGCTGAGCAGTAACTGAGGCGAAAGTGGGTGTTCTGCACATCATCCCCAAGGTGTGTTCTACCTCTTTGTCTGTCTTGCTCTTGGGTTGTGCTGCATTATTTGTCAAACTGCCTGTTGCTCCACGGGGTAAATGTGAATTTAGTTAAGGTTGGTTTGAAATAGTTAAACTTGGTTTATGTTTTTAGCTGAGCTGTGTTCCAGACCTCTTATCACCTCATTTTAAGTGTGTGGTTTTTTTTTTTGGTTTTTTTTTTTTTTTAGGAAGGAATTCAGACTAATTAAGTCAAATCCTTCAGGTCTGTTGCCAGTGAGCTTTTCAGCTTTGTAAGTTGAAGAGCTCTGTGCTTCTGATTTTTCTCATTAAAAGTTTGTTGATTTTTTTCTGGAAGAACCAATTCAGATGCCCCGAGAGACAAATATGGGATTGCAAAACAGCCCTGGCTAGATCTCTAATGCTTCAAGCATGCTTAATTTCCATTTCTGGGTGATTTAGTCTTGCATCAGATTCTTCAAAGAATCCTATTTGGTTTTCAGCGTGGACATAGAGATTATATTTCATCTTTATACCATTACTAGCTACCCTTTATGTAAAAATAAGGTAAGCACTGTTGATGTGTGAACAATGTTTCAAGGAAATGAGATTTTAAAGAAAAGTATAATTTAGAACTTCTGATCTTTGAATATTTTTTTTTAGATATTTATACATAAAAGCAAATAAATTAATAAAATAAGCCCTAGCAGGCAAAGCTTATTTCTAATAGTATTACTCCAAAGCTGAAACTTTAAAAAGGAGGAGAATGAGCATAAAAATTGCCCCTGTCAATACTTTTCTAAGCTTCCTTTTAGATGTTCCATGATCAACTCGGTGCTGATACATGTATTTTAACAATAACAGCAAACCTTTACTCTCAGAATGGTGTTTTATTCCTTGGCTTCCCAGTGTGGTTCAAAAAAAGAAAGATCCTTATAAACTTAAAGATTTGTTGGTTGCATTTTGTCAAGCTGAAAGGAATTTAACAGCCCGTTCCAGGAAAAAAACGGTTGTGTCAAGGATTCCCGGGGCACTTGGAAATAAGAAACTTATTCCATATTTGTTATCCCCATCCCTTCAGATTCTTGACTCTTGTTTCTTCAAAATGATGCGAGAGTACAGGGAGAAGACACAGTGAATCATGTCCAGGTGATCACTGTGTTAATATCCAAACACAGAACGTTATATTTTATTTCCATCGTGTTGCATCTTACCTAAAGCCCTGAAGTAGTCGCAGTAAATAATCTATTTTCCTTTTATCTCTCAAGTACTAAAAATTTATTTGGAAATGTGATGTACAAATCTTTATAAACCTAATCTGTGGCTGACATTATCTGGCACTAAAAAAAATCATAACAAAAATGTTTGTTTCCACTGAACAGATTGCCCAATCTGAATTGTTACTTACAAAGAGCATCGTAAGAAACTTCCAGAAACGTGGAACTGCTTTCTAATTTAGACAGACTTCTTTACAACCTCCAAAAAGAATGTCACTTCTTGCTGTATTGACTTTTAAAAATGCTTATTCTCTAAAATTAACCTCCTCTAAACCAACATTGGTGGTAAATAGAATGAAATTTACTCAAATCCTTAAGTTTGGATTCAGAAAGAAATAAATTAAGAGTAAATAACATGGGCTAATAGGACTATTAACAGAGAAATTACATTACTGCCACCATTTCCTTAAGAATGAAAATATCCTGTGAAGTAGTATCCCCTAGAGGTAGCTGGAAAACTCCCATATTTAAAACTTGCTGTAATAAAATTTCAGTTTTGCTCCAGGGTTCAAATTTCCCATTAGAAAAGCTTAAATAATTTGCTTAAGGAGAATTGAACATATTTTTATCAGTGTTTATTATTCTTGCAAGACTCTATGGTATTTAGTAAAGATGCAGTTTAATATATTTACCTTCTGCTGATTTATGTTGAAATTTTGTTGGACTTACAAAGCACACTTTAAATTCTTCAATTATCTGGCAAAAAGTGTTAGAAAAAAATGGAGTGGGTTTTATTGCAAAGTTGAGAATTATTAAAAGAAGGAGAGGTGAGATTTGCAAATTACCATTTCCATAAGGCTTGACATCAACACAGAGAAGGAAAACTGGTTTTGAGCAAAGCAGCAGCAAACCTGACTTAGTTCAGCAAGTCACATTTGTAGAACATAGAATTTTGGAGCATTTCTGAACCCCTTCTTTTGACACTACAAGATCAAAACAATGGCCATGGAATTAGGACCTTTCCTGGGAAGAAAATTCATTTTTGTGAGCTATCTTCTCCCTTTCTCTCTCATTGCTCTGCACCCAGACTGGGTTATTTCTTCAGCTTCTCTCTGTGGTTTAGGATTTTAGTGCCATGAATCATCCAGAAGAATTTATTCCTTAGAAAGAAGAGCCCCTGCTGACACAAGGGAGGTGAATTTAAAGGAAATGCTGCAAACTTGGTAGGACTGAAAAAAAGGCAGAAATTAAATGCCAGTTTTCATTTCCATGTGTGCCTCAAAACATCTAAACGAACCTTGCGCAAGGAGGCTAATTTCCTTTATTGTAATTGTCTCCTCTTCCACCACTCTGTCTGTTTGGATCTTTTCCCCTTCATTAATATAAACAGATTGCTAATCAAGTGGCCACCAGCAATCTACTGTTGTATCAGTCATCAACCCAGGAAAATTGGTTCCCTTGATTATGTGACATAATCACCCGAAAAACAGTCTGAAGGAAGTTTTGTTGCTATTCCTGTAGCTAAGAAATGTATTTCTTTCAGGGAGCAGAGCTTCACACTTGTTTACTTTCTCAATTTTTACTTTCCAGAATACTCCCTCCATCATTCCCCATTGTCCTCCAACTTGCTCACAGGCTTGTGCGCGCACCTACACAAGCCAGATGTTTCCCTCTCATATTCTCCACAATGGTTAATTTTAAGAGTTAATTGAACCCTGTGAGATCAGGCTTTGTTGTGGTTTTGCAGAGAGGCTCCATCCACAGGAGCTATTGAGGGAGGATATGCAGGAGGCGAGCACAAAGGGCTTTCAAATCCCTATTATCCTGCCCATGCAATGCTCTTGGAGTGTTTCTGTATTTCTGGTGATACGGTCTTTTACCCTACAGTGCCCTGCAGTCCCTGGGCTGTTTGTAGCTGCTGACATAACAAAGATGGGAAAAGTTCGTGAGCTGGATAGTTGTGATAACAGGATGAAAGTGAAGAGAAAGGTGATCTGTGTTTGGATTTGTTTTTCTGCTGTTTAAGGCTCTCCTAATCCTTTCTCATAGGAACAGTGCAAGCAAAAGTACCAGAAATATTTGCTGCACGATATTTGTTGACTACAGAGAGCTTCTTAATGAAAATATTGTCCAGTAACAATAATACCTCACTGTATCATTCATTTTAGGCTGAAATATCCATTGATTTCAAAAGGGACACTATTTCTTTTCAATCTGTGAGTGTTCAGAGTAGGTATAAGTGATTATGATTTTTAAAGTGGAATTCAGAACTATTTATTGTTGTGGTGTCTATAATAAATACCGCTACTAAAAGAATATTTTTCAAGAAGTGAGAGAAGAGGAAAGTTTGCCTCTCTTCCAGCCATTTTCTACAATCAGTACACAGAATATTCAGTGAAATTATAGCAATTAATTTACAGACAATGCTTAGCTAACAACACATTTTTAACAACTCCAGGGAGTACTAAGACGTAAACAGGTCTTCCCTCCAGATTTATGGTACTGTTTTAACTTTTCAAGAATAAATGAAAATTCTTCTGTCAGAGTAACAGGCATTTGATTATCTTCAGCCAGGGATATTTGCCAGCTGCTCTTTCCCCAGATGCATTTCTTTTTAATTGTTCTTTAAAACTGTCTTAGAAGCCAGGGAAAGAAAACCTCAAAAATTGTCATAAATGAAATCAAGGGATTTATTCCCTTGTGAACAGAAATTGGAACATGAATAACTGGAATCTCTAAGGTGAAATCCAACATTCACTGCAAAAATAAAAGCATTTTACAATTTAATGGAGAATATGTACAGGAGCCAGGACAATTCACCTTTTTTTTGGCTCTGAAAAGAAAATCAGGAGAAAATTTGACCCTTTTTTTTCTTTTTTTTTGTGGAGAATCACTTCTGTGGCAGGAGGAGAAGGCTCAAGAATAAAGGAGAAAAATTGTGTTAAAAATAAAATTTTGGCAAAGCTAATAGAGAAACCATTGTGGAGGAGCTGGTGGCCTCAAAGATAGTCTTATAGGCATGGGAAAAGCAGGAAATTTATATTGGAGAGGCTGCTATGCATTTTACATCCTCAGCTGGAGTTGAACTATTTGCTGATTAAATATTGCTACTGCCAACAGCTTTTCTACATCCTTGCTTTATTATACATTTATGTGACAAAATCTGACTTCTTGTTACTGGAAATAGTCCACTTGTCAGAGGAAGGAGCACTTACCATGATGCATGAATATTTTTAACATGTTTTGAGCCCCTGTAAATGAAAATTCCATCTCAAATCTACTTTGATGCTTCTCAAGCAGAGTGGAATAACTGGGGACAAAAATTATTCATGAACAGTTCTTTATTCATAACACCTATGGGATCTTAGTGAGGTTAACATTTAAAGTAAATATTAGAGTGCAAGTGTTAAAATTTATGTTAAAAATGTTTGGCTTTCTGAGGGAAGGATCTGAGGTTCTCATCATGCAGACCTGAGCACTAATGATGGTCCAAATGATACATGTTTTTAATCCCCATCTGTCAGCTCCTAGTTTCAATGCAGGGCTAAAAAAAAAAAAAACAAAACTGAATTTTGGTGCAGAGCATTATTTTGGTATGTAAAATAAAATAAATTCCAAGTAGAAATTTCCAAAAGACAGTTATACTGTTGCTTCATATCCTTTACTTTTTTTTTCCAAGAAGAAAGTTTTCCTTAGACACTGAAAATTTAATTTTTTGCGGGTTTAACCTCAAAGCTAAGTATATGCTGATCAAAAAGGAGAAGAATTAACTTTGTTAATACAGGAATGATGAAATAGTAGAATAAATAATCTCATTTTTGAGAAGAATTAACTTTGTTAATACAGGAATGATTAAATAGTAGAATAAATAACAAGAAACATAGAACCACAGAATAAATAATAATAGTAGAATAATAAATAATAAATAATAATACTAGAATAAATAATCTCATTTTTGAGAAGAATTAACTTTGCTAATGCAGGAATGATGAAATAGTAGAATAAATAATCTCATTTTTGAGAAGAATTAACTTTGTTAATGCAGGAATGATGAAATAGTAGAATAAATAACAAGAAACATAGAACCACAGAATGGTTTGGCTTGGAATTAAGGATCATCTAGTGCCCCTCTCTAAGTCCTGAAATGAGCTGATGTGCTCTTTATATCTGGTCCTGTTGCATGAATTACTTGCTAGTTTAGACAAAAACTGTTTTTAGCCTGAAAGATGTGAGACTCAAGGTTTTGAATCCCTTTCAATGAAGAAGATGATGGAACAGGAGAGAGGAAAGGTGATGTTTCATTCTTAGGTTTGCTGTCTAGTAAGCAAAAGATAACTGAACTACCTCAGCAGGGACTGGAAATGTCCAAAAATGAGATTAGTAAGAATTGATTAGTCTTGAGTGTTATCAGAGTATCAGCTCCCCACTGGAAAACAAAACAATCCTCAAAAATCTCGGGCAGTGCATCTGGATGGAGACAACTCTTGTGTTTCAGGTGGTGGGGAATGTGGCTGAGGGGCTGAAATGTAAGGATGAAAATAAATGAAAATCATTTGTTTTCAGGAAATGTACTTGCGATTACAGCAAGGATACAAGGATGAGTGGCATTCAGTGCAACTAAGGAAATACTGGGAGAAATCTCACGAGAAAATAATGAAAATGTGGTATTTCGGATGAGATGGAAGATATTTTCAATATGCGCGATTTCAAAAGTTCCCTGTGCAATTGAAAATTAAGTTGTTGCATAATCATCCTGGCTGCATTGAGATTGTTTTAGTGAAGGCCAGAAAGAGACAATGCAGAAAAGCAACACTTTCCCCAGGACAAACAGATCTTATTTCATACCTACACACTGTAAGTGTGTAGACAGAAAACAAAACCAGCTAAGATGCAACTCAAATTTTAAGTAAAGAGGACATTCAATAATAGAATAATATGTTTATATATATATATATAAAGACAAGAAATATATTGACATTCTTTTATAACCTCCCAAACACTTTGGATTTGCCTAAATTGTGAAGAAGTCTCCATAGTTTAACTGCTAATAATTACAGCCGGGCTTGTTGGGTTTTTGTGTGCTGTTGTTGGGGTTTTTTTTTCCCCAAAAGATTTTTCAACTGCATTAGCTATGAATTCAAAGTAGATTTATTTACAACCACTTTATTTAAATCTCATGTGGGAGCCCAACAAAATTCAAATTACATTACAGTTGTTGTGTTACTTTTTTATGGTAGATTAAATGACCTTTTCAAAGAAAGAGATGAAATTGGTTTGATATCACATGGCATGGATAGATCCATACTCTATTCCCCGAAGTCTTTACACATCAATTCTTTAGTCATTTGCTGAGATATCTCCCTGGGTATTAAACTTAGCGCAGTTTGTCCTCTTTTTAACAACTTTTGAAGACAAAGAGTGTCTATGCCCTTTTTCAATTCTCCAGACTCATTCATTTCTCATTACTTGTCACATATGATCATCAATAATTCAGAAATTGTATCAAAATAAATATCACCAGATCCTCTGACCTGAATGAGTTTAATCTAACCACATATCCTTTGATCTGTGTTTTCCTGATTTAAAAAAACCCAAACCCTAAGCTACTAAGAGGGTCTTGGATACATTTGGCTTTTTTTCAGTGTCCTCTTTTTTTCTTCTTTTTTTCTTCTTTTCCCAAGCAGTTCACCTGTGTTTTCCTTTCCCTTTCTTGCTTCCCTCTGCTGTTCCTTAGTACTTGTCCTTGATTTTCGGTGCCTTCTCTTAATTTCATCATAGTCTTTCAGATTAAACACTATGTGACTGTGCTGTAATTTTAGTTTTCATTCTTTGTCTTTTTAAGATCCCTTTTAGATTTTGGAGGGGCAAAAATGAACAATTTTCATTGTGCAGCTCTTTTTTTAATTTCCTTACTATACCTCTTTATCATCTATCTTCAGTGTAGAGAGAAGACAAAAACAGCTACGATGCACCCCAAATTTTATTTATTTTATTATCCCACCACTGGACTTCAAATTTTATTTATTTTATTATCCCACTTAAAACCATCCAACTTTTCTAGCATGGACCATTATATTTGGCAGTTGATTTTTTTTCTTCAAATGTGTCTGCTTTAGTTCTCTCACTGCATTTAAGGCCAGGCAAGCCCTTCTGAATATTATATATTCAGATATATAATATAATATACTCTTTCCTTTCTGTTTCTCCCTTTCCAGTTTTGTATCCTGAGCCACTCTGCAAACTGGGTAACTAAAGCTTGTATGGCTGAGCTGGAGTGTCACCTACATCAGCCACTATTCCCTGGCCAGGAAAACTGTGATCCCTCTCTACCTGCGGGCATCATAAACCTTCACCTTAATTCCCCAAAAAAAACCGGCTGAAATTCCAAAACACTGAATTTCCTTCTAAAAATTATTATAAGATTAATTTCTAATTACATCCTTATATGGAATAAGATTCATAGTAGTTGGTCCTATGAATGACTATGAATCTTGCAGACTGCCTGAATATTTTCATATAAATATATAAACACACAGAGCCATCTGGTACACCTATTTTTTATTGTTCTTCTTTTTTCTGAAGCATCTTTGCTGCAATTTTCTTTTTTATGAGATAGCAGCTGAGAGATGCCTTTCCCTTCATTTTGATCTAACTGCATATTAGCCAGGCTAGGAGTGGGAAGGGGAATTTCAAACAGCTGACTAAAATCTGTAGTTAGTGTCCTTTTACAATTTTAGGATAACTTGGAATAAGACATATCCAGAAGATTCTGAGCTATGTGGACTGAATTTTTCAAATTTTCCAGGCTAGGAAGCCACATGCCTTATCACTTAATGATCATTGCTTTCAAAGATGAAAATTCAGAACTCCTTTTTTTTTTTTTGGTCAAAAGCTGATGCCAACATTCGTCTGATGCAGGAAATTAAATCAGTTCTGGCCCTAGGATCCAGAAATATGTCAATAGTTGAAGTGCTTTACAAGGACAGCATTATAAGTTTATGCGTACAGCATATGATGAATTTTGCCTTATGTATGCTCGTGGCAGAATACAGTGAAGAAATATGATAGTGACACAGAGCAGTAGCGGTGTCTGGGTCCAATTTCTGTCTTTTTTATTCTTTTTTTTTTTCCCCCCTCAGGAAACAGAATGTAGCATCTGATATAATGCATGCAAATTATACCCCCAAGTCATATTGTCTGGTTCCTCTGCTCCTGCAATAAAAATTTGCTAAAGAAAGACTAACTTCCAATCTGGTTTGGTAAAACACGCAATTACATTCAAGTTACATTAAGAACTGAATGTGTAGGAGTATGATAAGAAGATTTAATGACCTACAGCACATAATTAAAAGGAAAAAAATAAAGGAGCATCTCTACATGCTCTTTATTCTCGAAGGTAGTTATCCAACAGCGCTTAATTCCATCCCATGCCACTTACCAAGATAAATGTTTGTTATCTTTGCATTCAAATCATCCAGCTTTCTCAGGCATGCAGAGAGCAGCTCTTCACTTCTTATCCCCAGTGCCTTTGCCTACAAACTGCATGTTCCACAGAAGCTTCCAGCTTCATTTGAGAGGAAAACCTTATTTGACTCTTCACCACTTGTAGAACAGATTTTTTTTTCTTTTCTCTGCAGCTGTGTGAAATGTGATTTTTAATTTAATTTAATTTGATTTAAAAAATAGTTTATTTTTAAGAAGTAATTCAGTGGAGAGATCCAAATACCCAAGCTTTTTTAATTGCTCTGGAATATCTTGCACAGGAAGGAGCAGAGGGAAAACCTCAGGCAAACCATGCCACTGAGGAGCAGAAGGTGAAGTTCAAGAAGACATGGTGCACAATATGAAATAAAATTTCATCCCTGTATCCAGAGGGCATTATCTTCCCTGAAACATAGTTTTTGTCAGATTTTCAATGTCATAGTAATGCCAACTGCACCTGCTGATGATTTTTACCTTCATAAACAAGCAAACAAAAATGAAAAGAAAAATGAGACAATGTTTTTTGAGTTCCTATCCCATTGCCTGCATAATTTTTTTTTTAATTCTGACCTCAGTTAGAATTAGAATTAAAAGGGGGGCAAAAGGCTTTGTGTCTTTTTGGTCATGTCTGGCATAAGCTTATATCTTCATTTGGGGCTAAATAATGAGCACTGAAACTGGGAGGAGGACGAGATCAGTTTTAACAGAAGACTGAGGTTAAATCTTGGAAAATTTCCCATGTGTGTGTCAGTTCTCTTAGTTAGCCTGGCAGCCAACACCTGAACAACACCCTGAACGACAGCCTGGAGAAGAATTTCCAGGTCTTTTTAAAATGGCCATTTGCTTACTTTACACTTTGGAGCTTTCTCTTATAACCAGCTCTGTTTCCAGTCTTTCATTGAGATCTTGGCTGTTTATGGGATGAAACTGCTTTCACTTTAATTCTATCCTGTTAAACCCCTGTGGTTTTCACACACATAAGGTAATCACTTTTACTAAAGAGGAGAGCTGAAAATCAAGGGAAAGCTCTTTGTGCTATAATCCAAGATAAATTAGATCTTCCAGGAAAATGTTAGAGGTCAGCTATTACAATGTACTAGGCAAAGCAGCATATTATTTGCCAGTCTTTATTTCAGAAGTGACTAAATTATTTTGATTAGTTTTCTCTAGTAAAGCACAGTCTTGAAATGTCATGTTAAAGGTCTTGACATAAACTGGAGGGAAAGGAAAAAGATTTTTAAACTAGAGACTGTTGGTACAAGCTTATATGTTAGGCAACATTTATTTTGAAACATTTTGCACTGTTATTCAAATATGAATAAGTTTTTGGACATGAGCACTTTCCTGGAATCTTCAAGTTTGGTTTTTCCATTTTATTTGAACCAGTGTTATGTATTTATTTTGTTTCCTATGCCTAGGGAAATAAAAGTCTTTATTTTTTTTTTTTTAATATCTTTAAGTCAGAGAGATTGACTATTTACAGCTTTCCAGCAGGAAAAGAGGAACCTCTTTGCTCCTCCCTTTCTCATTTTCCAAATAGGAAGGAGAAAGAAAATGGAAAACCATCAATATGTGAAAGTGTAGCATTTTCCTTTTCTTATTTTTTTCTCTACTATTGCTCTAGGTAACCAGAGGGTATCTTGAATCCATGTTTTATTTTCATTCCTGTCCCTTGCCACCACCATCTCCCTCCAAAAAAAAAAAAAAAAAATAAAACCCCAAAACCGATTCAAAAACCCAACAAAACCAAAAAAACTTCCAAACACTTACATGGAATTCAAGTTAACACGGGAAAACTGATATCATGTACATGACCATGTACTTTTACTAGTACTGAATGCTTCTAAAATTGAATAACTGTAATAATTAAAGATGATTTACATACATGCAGCTAATACTTTAGTTTTGAAGACTAACATAAAATTCAAGCTCTTATCTCCCAAAAATGTTGTTCTGTTGTGTATTTTTAATGGAATTTTTGCTTTGGTAATATGTTTTCATACTCTGTTCACGACCTTGTTTGTTGCTGTTATTTGTGTAAACATTTGGAGATCTACAAGCATCAGAATTACTGAAGTACATTGCCAAATAAGGATTTGTTTCTTACTATAATTAATTGCAATCTGTTAAACTACTTCTTTCTTTTTTTAATACTCTTTGGTTCAGCCTCTAATTTATTTAGAGTTTTATTTCCTATATTATTAGAGCTATTATTATATTATTCCTATATTATTAGAGCTTTATTTCCTCTGTTTTCTTCAGCTTTATTTCTTCTGTTCCCTCTCTGTTATTTTCAGCTGAGTAGTGCTTTACTGTGTATATATTTTGTGGCTTTAGTCCACATTGGGCACAGGTGATAAGTGATGCTTTTTCCCTCTGAAATCTAGGACTGGAATTGGAGAGCTGGATTGCCACCTCCCTGTCACCCATTCTCACCTGAGGCTTGTCCTCGTCTTTATAGCTGCTACTGTCCTGAATCCAGGAATGCTGCTCACGAAAACATTCTGGAAAATCCAAAACTCCCCAGAAGTGCTGTGATATAAAATGCAATAATCCTAATCTGTAATCCGTGCATTTTTCTCATTAAACGATACAGATACATAATTTTTTTCAGTCCCATGACACTTAACCTGAATGTGTGGAAATAAAACTTCTTGTAATTTGCACAGATTGAAAGCAAGAAATACTACCCAGGCTGAAATTTATAGGAAGCAAAGAAATTTAATTGCATTTAGAACTCCAAATTATGGTTTAAGGGGCATAAAAGTCCTTGCTTTCTTGGATTGGAACCCAAGGGATTGGAAGCTCCTTGGCCATCCAGAAATGGACTGTTAAGAGGTACAACCATTTGAACCATGGGCACAATAAATATCTGGGGGTTCCTGAGGAGCTGGGGAGCCCCACACATTCTGATGGGCAGAGGTGTTTGCCTGTTGAGGCTGTTGAAGATGAGATGGGGCTCAGAAAGAGGTGTCAACACAGAACTGACTGTAGATACAAGCCCTGAAAAAGAGCCTCAGGTTCAGACTTATGTGGTGACCAAGCAAAGGTGAATGTGATTAATTGAATCTCAGTTCAAATTTTCCAGACTAAAAGGAGCAGGGAAGAGAATGACTTGGGGCTAACCATACTGGAAGTGGTTTTTTTGTTAAGTCTACAATACATGTGCATATGAGATAATTACATGACGTGTTGTCATTTAATCTAGCAATTTCTGCAGAAAAAGCTGCTGATACCTTGATAAGGAAAAAAAAAAAAAAAACCAAAAAAACCCCAAAAACCCCGAAACACCAACAAATAAAAAAAAAACCAACCCAAAAACACTGGCCAAAAAAGCACAAGGCCCCTTGAAGTCAGTAGAAATTAGTCAACAGGAATTAGTGGAGACAATGTTAAATGACAGTGAGAAAATATCTGAGATGCCTATGACACAATGATTCCGTGTTTTTATGACTCTATAAAAATACCTTTTTATATTTTCCTCTCTTGCCATGTTTTTTCCTCTTATGACATCGTCATGATGCTCTGTCCTTGCACCTGAATGCTGGCAGTGTGGTGACATTCTCATTATCTTTTCTTGTGCCATTCTCACTCTCAAGTCCTTCCCTTTATTCCTATTGTTCCAGGGAATTTCAAAATTACTGAAAAAAAAAAATTAGGGAAAAAACCAAACTAGAATCTAGTTGTTTCACTTGTGGCATTAGAAACTGTGAATAAATAAAAAATGGGAAAAAACCCCAAAACAAGTTTTACTCATGTGGAGAGTGAAAAGGTATGTTTGAAAATTCAATGTGAAAGAATCATATTCTGGTTCTTCTAAGTAACCATGATTACTAGAAAAAATATCTACATTTCCCTCAAAAGCCTCTGAAAAAATTCTATGGGGGTTTTGGATTTTCTTTTTCATTTTTGGATCATAGATCTAAACACATGAACTCTTAGAAAAAATCAAACGCCTTTGTGGGAAAAGAAGTTGCATAGCTAAAAAATGGAGTGTTTTGGGGTTCACAAAATCACTTCTATGATCTCAAAGATAAAATGGGTAATTTTTTTTTTTGTCTTTACAGTAAAGGAGAGTTCTCTGCAGGTTTAAAAAAAAATAAAAGTGGCTAATTTTTCCTCCTTAGATACTGCAGCTTTAAGTGAATGTGGTACCAGTGGTCAGCCTTGTGCTTGGGAACACTGGGAATACGGCGCAGGCTGCAAGGATTCCACAAGTCTCCAATTCTGTGCCTCCATGATTCTTTGATTCTAGGATTCTATGATGCCATTGCTCTACAATTTAGAGATTCCATCCTTCCACAGTCCTCTTTATTATATGCCTCTATTAGTCTATGACACTATGACTTCCTGATTCTGATTTAATTATTCAAGTATTCTACCATTCTCATGGATATTATTATTCTGTGATCCTGTGATTCAATGCTTCTGAGTCCACGACTCCGTGATACAGAGATACTGCAATTCTATGATTCCCTGATTCTATTATTTAATTATTCAATTATTCTATGATTCGGTAATTGTATGGGTTTTTATGGCTCTGTGATGCGTTTTTGTGGGTCCATGACTCTAGGACTCCCTGATTCTCACTTATTATTGAATTATTCTTTTTATCTGAGTGTAGGTTTCCATGCTTTTATGATGCAATTTTTCTATGGTTTCCTCATTCTTTGATTCCATTGCTCTGTGATGCAATGAATCTGTGACTTCACAATCCTACGACTCTATGATTTCATATTTCTGTGATTGTCTTTATGACGCATGATTCCATGATTCTTTGATTCCATGATTCTATGATTCCATAAATCTACGATGCTCTATTGGCTCTATAATTCTGTGACTCCATCTCTGTTAAGTTGCAATGAATCCATGACTCTATGACCCTGTAATTCCCTTGATTCCTTGCATCCATAATTCCACGATTCTCTACGTCATTGATGCAGTGATTCCATGTTTTTATGACTCTACAATTCCCTGATTCTATGTTGGATTATTTTCTGATTTTGTGGTTGTGTGAGTCCATGACTCTTGGGATGCAATTGTAATGATCCCACTGCTCTTTAATTCCATTACTCCATTACTGTGATGCAATGATTCTTTGATTGCCTGATGTAATGACGCAAATAGGCCATGATTCATGAGCATGGGGCTCAGTGGCTCCACGATTTTGTGATTATTTGACTAAATGATTCCACAATCCTTTGTAACCATGATTTTATGGTTTCATGTTTCTGTAACTCTTATAGATCCTGAATCTATGATTCCAAGATTCCCTGATTCCATCATTCCTTAACTGATTCTGTGCAGTTTTAGCACTTTATTTGCCTGATAAATCCTACTTTTTCTTTTTTTTTTTAATCAAAATCTGTGTTTTTCACCAGGCTTCTCATTCACAACATTAAAAAGCTGTTCTGAGAATAGAAATGTCATTATGAAGAACGTCCATCTATTTTTTTTTTCAGGTGAGATCTGCTTCTGAGCTGCTGCTGACCCTGAGCAACTCCTAGAGGTGAACAAAGCCGATGTAACTCCCTGTAACATGCAGGGGAAATTTAAGTTCAAGCAAAGTTGAGAAATAGTGTTAGCTCACTTTGATGGCTACATCCTGAAAGGTGACACCCAGCTTTGAAAAATTTATATGCCACTTTGATGCTGTAATGCTGGGAAGATGGAGGTTACAGAGGGATGATGAAAACACATTTCCTTCAGTGTCTGGCAGCTCTTTCCAGGGGTTGGGAGTCAGGGTGTGAGCACAGTGCAGGTTTAACATAAATGTGAAGAACCCATGGTCAGAAAGGAGAGTCCAAAATGTCTTATGGAAATATTGCCACTCTGTGGGGAGCCCAAAGGCAAAGGAGTAAAGGTGTTGTGTGAACAGTGTCCTTGGAAAACTCAGTTCTGGAAGTGGAGGAAGCAGGAACTAGTAAGACCAAGGACTAAAAAGAAGTATGATTTTTAACTTGTTCCCATTTTTAACACAGAAATGATGTCCTGAAGCACACAGTCTGCCTGGGTAGAATCCTAAAGGGTGAGATAAGGCTGTGCAAAATGAATCAGAAAAGGACACAAGAGCTCACTAAAAATGCAATGTCTTTGGAACCAAATAATGACAGATTTGCCTTTTGATTCCTTGTTGGTGAATTGTGTTCAGTTACCTTAAAGGGTGTGAACCAAGATACTGGAGTGTTGCAAGCCTTAGTTTCAGGTCCTTACAAACAAAACCAAAACAAACAAACAAATAAAAAAACCAAAACAAAGAACAAAAGAACAAAAGAACAAAAGAACAAAAGAACAAAAGAAAAAAAGAAAAAAAGAAAAAAAGAAAAAAAGAAAAAAAATCCATCTCATCAATGTAAATGACCTTCAGACCTCTGTAAAAGTTGATCTGAAGGTATCATGATTAGTTATGTAGAATGCACAAATTTATTTTTAACAAAACAGAGGTACATGCTCTTGCAACAGAATGAGGATAATATTAAAAAATGTACAAATGTGGGTGTTTAATATCTGTAAGTGACTAGGTCGAAGAGTCTACTTGCCCATTATTTGAAAAATATAATAGTCACAATTTTTTTTTAAATATACGTTTGAAATATATTCTTTTCTGTAATAATTATCACATTTCAGATTGTTCATGGAATATATTATTACACTGGTCATATAAGGAGTTCATACACAGGATACCCCAGAGTGCTTTTTTGGCTCACAAAACCCATATTTTCTTTGTGGAAATAGACGATATCCAGGAAATCCATAGATATTTTGTATGTCATAATGAATTCTAGGGTGTTTTACTGTTCTACAGGAAATTCAAGGTGTTTAAGGCTACCTTTTACACCATCTCATGCCATAAGAACACAGTGCTTCAACAGGGTGTCCTTGGTGTTGGGGCCCCTGTAAGTGCTGATCTGAACCTGACTTCAAACCTTAGCTCTGCTCTGACTTCTCCCCTCATTGTTCCCCTGAAGTTTTTCTTTCATAATTTTGTGTATTTTGCTGTACTTTCTTTTTCAAGTACGGAATGTTTTTCTCCCTTTTTATCAGGTTGCTGTCATACACATTTAAATTCTGTTTGAAAAGCTGCCTGGGACAAGAAAAAATTGAAATAATCAAAAGAAATTAAAAAAAAAGTTTCACCAATCTCTCTTTTACTGGCCAGAAAGCAGGAAGAAGGTAGTAAGTCCATCAATGCCATTATAAAACTGGTTTAGGAGCCAATTTCAGCTTCCATTGACTTTAGTAGGAATGGAAGAGGCAACTCAGTCCCTGTTTACTGCTTCCTGTTGAGTTCCATCAGCCATTCAGGCACTAATGACATTAGGTCAGTGACAACATTTTTGTGAGATGAGCTTTGACACACAGAGGAAAAAAAAGAGAACATCTTCATAACACAGAAAGTCACAGCTAGTGAAAGCCAATTTTGCCCATTAATAACAGTGAACAAGTGAAGATAAATGAGGTGTAATGCATAGCTTTGAAGCATAAAAAATTGTTGTAATGCTCACATTTAATTATAATTTATCTGCATTCATTTCTCTTTAGATACCTGACAAGACACCGTTTCATCTTCCTAACACTTGCTACAATAGTTAGCTTTTTATTTCCTGCAATAATTTCATCACTGCACTTCAAAAGCACATCCATTCCTTTCGGACCCAAGACAAATGTGTTTGTTGACTTTCAAGCTGTTAAAATTAGCCATAGCAGTGGATTAATATTCATTTGGAGCTGTGACTCCTTTCATCTATCTGAGTCAAGGCAGGCACAGTCTAATGTATCGTCTGACTTTTATGTAAATAAATATTCCTCCCGCCTGCAGAGTTTGATGGCAGCTGCAGACCTTCCTGAACTTTATGGAGTTCTCCTAATGCAGCAGCATCCTTCCCCTCCTGTCCTCTGACTGCATAAATAGCCCTTGTTACAATATTTATCAGGAGCTTTGTTCAGCACAGGCTGGGTTCAGCTCTCCAGCACTCTCACATCGCATCTCAGAGAGGCCCCTAAAATACTTCAAAAGCTCTGGTTTGCTAAAAGGTTGTGGGTTTGTTTTTCCTCCTCACCTTTTCCTATCTCTGATGCTGTCATATGAGTCTTTCAAAAGGCAATTTTTTTTGTTCTATTTTATCCTGTGTGTCTCTAGTTCTGTAATTTTCCTGCCATTTACTTCTCCCTTATAGCTCTGCCACTTTCATCCTTTATACATAAGTAAGAGGGAATTGGTTGGAAAGGACTATTACCCCAGACTCTTCCCTGAACATGTGGTGATGGAATTAAAGTAACATTAATTTCAAACTTCTGAGATCCACTGGGAATGTGAAAGTTTCTCCTGTACATTTGCTACAACAAACAACCTCAAAAGAAATGTGAAATTGCACTGGATCCTCCTTTTATTGTTGTCATTCTTTCCTCAGGACCTGGAACTTTAATTTAAATGCTGATGTGGCTTTGTTCAGTAAGGATGTTCCTTAGAATTCATGTATTCAAAATGTGTATTTTAAAGTGACATCTCCTTGTGTATTAACCCGAACAGAATTATCCATTCACAATGTTGCTCCTTATGTTTTTCTTTCACTAAGAATCTGAAACTGATAATGCTCTGCTGGTATTTGCTCAGAAATATTGTTATTGTCTAATCTTTCAGTCTGATGGTGGTTTAAGCAATGAAAAAACCAAGAAGGCTTTTGAACATTGGAGAGCTTGTTTAGGGAAGTGCAGTTTTATATCAGCTGGTAATCTGGCCCTTAAAATTTTTCCCCTGCACCTCTATGATCACTCCTGGTTACAAAATACATTTGTGCAAATAACATCTGTCTTTATTCTGATATATTTAGGATTCTGCTTTCATGGATTTGCTAATCTGTACCACTCAGCATTGCACACACTGAATTCAGCGATAAATCCCCAAATTTGGTATCTGTCTTGGCTCAAACCCCAGCCAGCCCCCAGCCCCAGGCAGCCGCTCACTCACTGCCCCACCAGAGGAGTTGCGGAGAGAATTGGGGAGGTAAAAGCTGCAGAATTCATGGATTGAGACCAGGACAGTTTAATAGGAAAAGAAAAAGCCTGTGCACCTGTCCTGGGTTGTAAGATAAGTATTCAATTCCCATCTGTCAGAGCTGGGGCAGTTCTCTGCTGTTCATGGGCCATTCATTAATTATTACCTTCTGTCCATGGCCAGTGAGTGTCCCTGCAGGGCTGAGCCAATCCCATCATCCCATGGGGAGTTGCTCCGCCCAGGGGAGGAGCCAAGCATTCCTACCTGGATCCAATCTGAGCTTTGGCCCAGCCCAGCAGCCTTTGCCCAGTGCATTGCCAGAGGAGCAGCTTCTGCTGCCCTGCATGGCCAGAGGGAGCCCAGGCCCATCTGCAGCAGCCCTGGAGCTGCAGAGGAAAACTCCCCCCTTGTGCAGGATCCCTGCTCCAGCAGAGCCACAGCTGGCACTGCAGGAGGGCTGAGCCCCCATGGGATGGGGCTGTGCCACCCCCTGACACACAGGGGGACAGGGCCTGCTCTCACTTTGACTCTGTCAATGTTTTTTATTTTTTTCTTTTTTTGTACTACTGCATTTATATTTTTAATTTTCCCAGTAAAGAACTGTTATTCCTATTCTCATATCTTTGCCTGAGAGCCCCTTAATTTTAAAATTTTAATAATAAATACAATATAACAACTATGATATGATATGAGATGAGATGAGATGAGATGAGATCATATCATATCATATCATATCATATCATATCATATCATATATATAATATAATGTAATGCAATATAATACATAATAAATATAATAAATATCATATCATGTAATAATCTAATATAAAGGGAGGGGGGTTTACATTTTTACATTTTATTTCAGGGGAAGTTCCCGCCTTCCTCAGCAGACATCTGGCTTTTCAAACCAAGACAGCACCAGCAATAAAACCCCAAGGAATCAATTCCCTGTTTCCCACAGACAAGCAGAGCTCCAGCACCGGCAGCAGGGTAGGGTCACATCCTGCAGAGCAATGACCTGGAAAACAAACACCATCGTTCCAAACATCCCCTTCCTCCTCCTGCCTCCAGTTTCCATATGGAGCACGTTGTGACATGGCCTGGAGCATCCCTTGGGTCAGTCTGGGTCACCTGGGTCCTGGTTGTGTCCCCTCCAAACCTCCCAGGCAGCCCCAGCCTCCTCACCAGAGTGGCAGTGTTGGAAAATGATAGAACTTTTTTTATAATTTCAGTTGATGGTTTTAATCAACTCCTAAATTAATTGTTTTAATGAATCATAACCAATGTATATATACTAGTTATGACTTGTGTGTTATTCTTAGCCAGCATTTATCAAAGTTGTCATGAGCTGCTTTTTGCAGGAGCCCAGCTTGGGAAAATTACTGAAACTTTAAGTTTTGATAAACTGACTCTGATATGCTTCAATGAGCAAAGCCTGGGAGAGAGAGAGAAATGTATTGTTGAGGTTGGACACCTGGAATGCAGAATTTGTGGGCCACAAAGGCATTTTGCAGAAAATAGAAGATAAAGAAGAGACCAAAAAAGACTCCGTATATGCATTGGAAAACCCCAACCAGAGGAAACTCATGCTAAAAAGACTAAAAATGTGGGCTCATTAGCATGAGAAGTGAGAAATCAATAACTGATAGAGAATACTGATTAATGAGAGAGGATGATGGAATTTACAACCACCAGACATTAATTCAGTTCTTTGAGCAAAATGTATAAATAAGTGACAAAGTTTTGTGTCTATGTCTGTGTAGGCCAGAATTTTGTCAGCCACACGCAAAGGCCCTGACCAGGAACAAAGTAATGCCTGACTTGCTGGCACTAGAAAGGCAATGTTACAGGGATTTGTTTAACCCAATGATTTTGGAGGATTTGGTACCACCAGAAAGAGGAGTAGAAAAGGCTTTGGCTCAGTGCAATCCCTGCTCAGCAACAGCAAAAACATTTCTAAATTTCCAACTCTTGTGTCCATGACAAATCCACAACAGAACCCCCTAACAGCCACTAGGAAGAAAGTTAATTCCACGCCAGGCAAAACCAGCACAGTTCCTAATCCAGTGTTTAATTTTGGTCGGATCTGTAGACTTCACCACCAGATATGCAGCAAGCTGTTAAAAGTAGATTTTGTACCAACCATCATGGAAATAACTGCCAGAACTGAAAAGGGGCAGGGTGCAAACTGATTGTGGTTTCAAAGCAACCAATTGGTAGAAAAATTATTCTTACTATGTAGTGATAATAGTAGTGATAATAGTAGTAGTAATAACAACAACAACAACAACAACACAACAAGCAACAACAACAACAACAACAAAACAACAAAACAACAATAATAGTAATAGTAATAATAATAATAATAATAATAATAATAATAATAATAATAGTTCCATATAGGTCAATAAGCTCTTCACAAAAATCTACTTTCCTCAAACTTTCCCAAACAGGAGTGGGGCTTTGTAGTAGCAATTTCATGAGGTTTATACCAGCAGGAGTACCACCCCGATACCTCCAAAAAATATGAAAAAACCTGGATAGGTCCTAGTCAATCTGGTTTTTAAATAATTGCTGGACAGTGGAGAAGGAAAAAAAAAATCACTCTGCTTTAGACTGTTGACTTGTGAATAAGTTTTATTTACAGAGATTTTTTTGTAGCATAATTTGACTTTAGTGCATCGACTTCAGTTTTCTCCAATGAGTATAATTTCTATAGAAAGTCTAAACTCCTAATTTTGCAATTGGCAACACAGCTGGGTTGTTTACAACAGATCAGTAAAAACAAAATATGAAGGACTAGTAAGAGACAGGCAAAATCAAAGTAGTAAAGGCCACTAGCAGGAAAAGTGAGGAAAGGAATAAGCTATGGAGAAAGACAGAAAATGGATATTAAAAGGCAGCTTCCTACCCCATTCCCTCAAATGCATTTGCTTGTCAGCGCTTTGGCATCTCTGTGCTTACCCAGAGATGGCCTTTTCACCTTTGGTTAGTTTAGTACCTCCTGTACTTCCACTCACTATCAAAATCTGTGGTGTGGAGGCCCCTTTTTCTGTCTCACTTGAAAGGCCTTAATGGGATCTGTCTGCAGCATTTATAGAAAAAAATGGTGAACTTTGGGGAGGAGGGAGAATTTATTCCTTCCACCTCCATCAGGTCCAGTGGAACACGATTTGGAGCCATTTTGGGAGGGTATTCACAGCAGAGGAAGAGGGGAGA
Source organism: Agelaius tricolor (assembly GCF_023055355.1). Taxonomy (NCBI): domain Eukaryota; kingdom Metazoa; phylum Chordata; class Aves; order Passeriformes; family Icteridae; genus Agelaius; species Agelaius tricolor. The sequence goes on from NW_027269304.1 coordinate 995,788, forward strand.
TAACAATTTTTCAGCTCCCTTGCCAAGTGCAGAGGGAAAATGATGCTACCTTGGCCCAAGCGTCAAGGAGCAGTGGGATCAGACACAATTATCTCCCTGTCATTAGGTTATTGAAACCATAACTCCTGCCCCCAGGATCCTGCAGAGCACCAGCCTGTGAGGCTCTGCTGCAGCAGTCTGAAGCTGGGGGTGGAATAATAATAACCCTTCCCCCACTCAAAAAAACCCCCCAACAAAATAAAAACCAAAAAAGTCCCCAAAAAACAAAAAAACCCCACCAAACGCCCCCCCTCAAAAAACAACCCCCCCCCAAAACCCCCCCAAACCCCCAAACAAAACAAAACAAAACAAAACAAAACAAAACAAAACAAAACAAAACAAAACAACAACAACCAACCAACCAAACCAACCAACCAAAAAAACCCCAAATAAAAAAAAACCCCAAAAACCAAAACCCAACCAAACAAAAAAACCCAAAAACCCCCCTAAAAAACCCCAGAAACCCAAAAAACCCACAAAACAAACAAACAAAAAAAAACGCCCTCAAAGCCTGGTAAAGTTTCTAATTCAGTAGCAAAGGGCAAAAAGGGACCAGAGTGAGTAGGAGCTTCTGAGATGGATTTCAACACCTTCCCTTGGGAAAGGGCACTTTAAGTTTTAGTTTCAAGGAGTGATTATGTACTTAGGGTTTAACATCAGACATGAAATGCAGAGATAGCCCTTGAGAAGAGGAGATGAATGCACTTGGTTTTTTGGGTGTGCAGCCATCCTCCTCTTCCCTCTTAAAAAGAATTTTGGGATGTAAGCCTGAAAACCAGGAAAAGTTTCCCTGCAGAGATTTTAAAAAACGCTTAAAAATCCCTAATGCAGAAAATAAAATCAGTTTCTGCACATGGCTGAGGCACCAGCCATATTAACATGCCACCATCAGTATCATTCCAAAATATCCAAGAGTTGCACACTAAGTGTGCAATGACCTGAAGCCCATTTCCAGGATTGACATTCCTTGTTTCCTCCAAGCACACGGTTCTCCTTGTCAGCAATTCCATCAGAAAAGTGAAAATCCATCAGTGATATCCACTTCATCACTAATTGCTGTTGAGATGTTTAGGTCAAGGCTGAGACAGGCCAAACATGGTTTTCATTTTCCATGGCCACCTTGTTTGCTGCCACAGCACCAGAAAGGGGCTTTAGTGTCAGGTGAGTGGCCAGAAAAATAAAATTGTGTTGCTGTTCTCTGTGGCACACTTGTTTTCTTCCAAAACAAAGTCAAGGCTAAAAAGAAAAGTGGAGAATTTGGCATGAAAAGGTGTTTAAATTCTTTCCTGCTATTCATGCTAGCACAGTGAAATTAAAGAAAAAGTATGTGTGTGTGTGTATATATATATATATTTAAATAAATAAATAAATAAATATATATATAGTTACTTTAGGAACAGAATCAGAAGTGAAGTTGGTCTCTACGAACACTCAAATGAAGATGTCAGCACAAAAAACACATAAAGAAAAATAAAATAGAAAACACCACGAGATTACCCAGAAGGGGGAAAAGAAAGTGCCAGGATTTGGGAAGAAGTAAATAAAATGGCACAGACTGAGAAACACATTATAACAAAAGTAACCACAGAAACATTAAAAATAAAGGGAAGAGCACAAAGGAAATATCTTCATAGGGATCAGAAAATATCATAAGCTAGTCACAAACACACAGACATACACACACAGACAGAAGGGGAAGAGCACAGAGAATGACAGCCCAATATACAGAAGAGAAAGATCAAAAGAGATTAAAAGAAAAAATGGTTTGCTGAAGATAAGGATGCAGCAACCTGACCAAAGTAAAAAATGACAAAAAAAAACCCAGAGATAAGGAAAAGCCAGCACAGAAAAAACATAAGAAATGGAGTGCTGGAGATCACTACACAAACAAGTAATCAGTGCGAGAGGAGGTTTTAAGGGAAAAAACAACAAAAACAACCAACAAAACAACAGGAAGAAATTGCAGTAAACGAAAAGACAAAATAGTCTGTCCAAACTGTCTGCCTAGGCTTCAGGACAAACTTCAAGAGTCAGATCTAAAGAGGCCCCTGTGTGAGTCAAGAAGCACCTCATTGTCATTTATCCACAAGGAGCTTTAGGTGCCTGTGATGCCTATTTGCTCTGCGCCTCAAAGAGGGTGACACCAAAGTCAAGAGACAGCGGCTAAAAAAGATAGTTAGAGTCTATAATTCTGTATAAAGCTCATTAAAAAGAGAATAGGTGTGAAGTTTTGCTACCCAGTTTTTCCACAGTTGCCTCTCCATCTTGTCTTTTTTTGTGGTAGGAGCTTTAGAATTTGCAGCGGGAAAACGCTTACAGAGTCATGGTCCATCCAAGCACAGACTGAGGGGCCCTTAGCAAAGGGTCTTGGTCTCTTTTCAAGGGGAAAAACATCTCTACTTTAACAGAAATCTCCTGTTTCTTTAACAGAAATCTCCTATTGCCTCCATCCACACCACTCTGGCAAATCCCTGTGTCCCTCTGATCCCAGACAGGAGCAGCAGCCTGGGGCCAGTGGGGTCAACCCTACCCCAAATTTCCATCTCCCAAATAAATTCCATGAGAAGGATGTGAGCTCTGAACAGGATCCTGCAAGACCTTAAATTCTGCTGGCACAAAGGAAGGCTCAGGACAGGTGGTCCTTGGGGTGGTGGTGTTGGCTTTTGTGTTGAACTGCCAGGCTGTGTGTGCTTGCTGTTTTAGAAAACAGAGTTTGTATAATTTTATACACATTTTGCATCTTTTTTTTTAGTTTTGTACAAAAAAATTTGCTTTTTCAACACCTTTTAACTTAATAAATCTGCATTCTAATAACAAGATTAAAATGAAATATAGGATCTGTTTCAACAGTCTCAGAATTTTCATTCATCGAAAAGATATAGATGTAAATGGAGCCATAGATTTTTCTTTAGGTTTAAATCTTATTTCTAAGTAAATTTTTAGCAACTAGGACATAGAACTGACACATTTCTTCACTTGGTAACAGTTTAATGTAAGAAACCTTCCAGTCTGATAAGAAAACTTAGTCACTTCAGCTTTCAGATTTCTGCACTTTTGTGTCTTTACAGTCGTGTCCCTCAAAAAAAAAAAAAAAGGAAAAAAAGGAAAAAGGAAAGAAAGAAAAAGAGAAAAAAAAATGAAAAAGAAGAAAAAAGAAAAATGAAAAAAGAAAAAATGAAAAAAGAAAAAAGGAAAAAAGGAAAAAGAAAAAAAGTTATGGATTTTATTTCAGATTTATAAGGTAAACAATTTCTATATTTTAAGAGCATGATTCTGTCTCTCTTTTCCTTATAAAGATCATAGATATGCTACTTCATAGTTCCAGGACTGCATTATCTTGTATTCACAAAGAAGCTTTTGAGAGCCCTAAATGCTGCAGAAATATTTTTAAAGTGTTTCATTTGCATTCTGACACCTTCCTCTCCTGAAGTTTAGAGGGTGAATTGTGCCTTAACTTCATGGCTGTCTGGGCAGAACCAATCTCTCATGGAAGGCAACAGAAATCTTTCCTTTGGCTTTACTTGAGGCTCACAGAATCATAAAGGATCAGCCGCAGAGATGAAAAACTGTCGCTGAAAGAGGCTGCAAAAATGTATAAATTCAGAGCTGTCTAATCACAGGGACAGAAAATGGGTTACCTCAGCCTAAAGCATCTGGCGCTGGGCTCTGCCTTCCTCCTGCACTTCTGCCTTTGACTGCAGATTATCCTGGATATGTAAATGCTTGGCAAAACAAAATATTTACAGCTTTCTAAAGCTTTGCAACTGTGACATACTTTTTAATTAAACAGTAACAATTGTAGCCTGTGGCATTTTCTGAGATTAATGAGTGGCTGGAAAGCGCTGCTCGCCTAAAGCAAATTAGCCCATCATTAATTAATCATAAAAAACCCCCTTGTTCTTGGCTTTGGTTATAATCCGTTTGGACTCAGAATCAAATGAAAATAATTAGTTTTCTTTCCTGTAGTGCTGTCTCTTTTACACAAACTGCTGGGAGTTTCAATTAACTCACTCAATACTGTTGTAATGCTCTGTGAACTTCCTGGGCTTTGTACAGGGTGAGCTCTTTTCAGCAAACAGAAAACCTCTGAATCCTTTTCCCACTGTGAGAGGCGCATTTTCATCAAGACAAAGATTTCCTGGAATCCAGGGAAAATCAGGGTTATTTTCTGTTTTTTTGGTTTTTTTTTTTTTTTCCCTGCCTCTCTGTCTCCATGAAAGTTGTTTTTCCCCAGTATTTTCTATGCCTGTGCATATTTCAAAAACATTCCAGAATTGTGCTGACCTTGTTAAACTGTTTTAAGGGTTTGCAAATAAAACCAAATTAATTTGCCCTTGCCTCCAAAATTCATGATGATTTTAGGAGAAGTCTAAAAAGTAAATCTGAAAACATTAGGAAGACAAATGGACACAACATATGCTGCAAGTTTATTTTTCCCATTTCTTATTTTTTTCGCAGTCTTATGCCGTGAGATAAGAAAAAAAAAACCCCACTGAAATATCTCAGAAGTGCAGGTGAAACCTGACTGCAGCTGTCCTGGGCTAAAAGAACCCAGACAGAGAAGATAAAACCACAGAACAGCCCAGTTTGGGAAGAATCTTGGAAGACCACCTGATCCAACATTTCACAAGAAAGGCAGCCCAGGTGGGATTTTCTACCCCTCTTTCCAATTTCATCTTTAAAACTTCCATAAATGGGGACTTGATTATGTGATTTTGTCTTCTAGAGGCTCGAAGATTTGTGATCCTACCCCAAAAGATATATTTCTGACTTTTTAAAAAGATCATTTGACGCTATGCAGATACTCTATCAGAATATGAACATACTTATGGCTTTTGTACCAAAAAAAAAAAAAAAAGAAAGAAAGAAAAAAGAATGAAATTAAAATGAATTCAGAGCACAACATTAAAAGCCATAAATGTCCAGGGAAAAATGCAGAGAAATAAAAATTTGAGATGTTCATGGAAAATCAGCAAATGAATTCTCAAAGAAAACAGTGAAGTAAGTCAGGTACCAAAGGAAGTTAAGTAAGATCAAATCAGGTTTTTGATGATGATAATAATAATAATTATTATTATTGGCCAGTAATTTGACCCAAAACTCTTTATTTCCTCTGTTCAGGGCATCAGATTGTCTCCAGGCTGGAAATGAAGGCAGAGTATCAGACAATGTTGATGAAACAGAAACTCCTCTTCCAGAAAACCCAAAAGCCAAATACTCAAGAGAAGTACAGGTGAAAAATAAATCCAAAAAAGGCTCTCATGGGGCTGTTTATCTGCACAACAATGAACTTTTCAAGCCAGCAGCCACCAGCAATGTCATAATGCTATTTTATATGATAACTGCTACAGTTAAGGGTGAGAGTTAATTTCTTCATAATGAATGTGGCCTTCCCATTCATCCTGCAGAAAAACAATTATTGATTTGCTTCAGTTCTCAATATTCCTCCTCATCATCATTATATCTTTATCTTCAGAACCCTAGTGAGGGTTCTTATTGAAACTGTGTGACTGCTCATAGCTCACAGAACAAAATATTTTCTCAAGCCTGTGAAGGAATATGCACCCTGAATTCACTGATTCAACAAGAGAGATGTGCATGATCAAAATTATAAGGGGCTCTCTTTATTTGGAATGATTAAGCAGACTAGGACTCTTTAGTTTAAAAAAAACAAATGAATAAGAGGTCTGGTAGATATACATGAAAGCAGGAGCAGCATGGAGAAGGCATCACTTTTTCACTCTTTCCTCTGATAGGAGACCTAAAGGGCATCAGAGCTATCACCAGGCAGCTTCAAACACAAAATTTTTATGTAGTTTAATCAGCAGTACTTGCAGAACAGCAGTGGCCTAGTTGCGTTCAAGGTTAGAACAGGAGAATTAACAGATAAAAATTCTAGCAAGGAATATAAAAATATTAAATACATGACATTTCCTCAGTCTTAGGAAGACCCCAGGATGCAAATTCTGAGGGATAGGAAGGCTTGGGGAAAAAAAAAAAAAAAGAAAAGGTGGTAAATGACATAAATTACATTTATTTTATTTTTTAGTATTTATTATTGAAGTAATTTTCTTGTGGTGGCTTTGGCCTGGGGTTTGTGCTGCCTCACTGCTGTGCTCTTATTCCCCCAGCTATGTCTTTGCAGCTCTGTCGTTACCTGTAGAAGACTGCTGTTTGTATAATCACAGAGATATTTCCATAAACCCTCTGAATAACTGAAATTTATACAAGGCAGAGTGTGCATTTCTACTAGCAAATGTGAACATCCATCATGCTGCAAATATGAGCAGCTCTGCTGACCAGGTGAAAAGTGTGATTCTCTGCCTATTAATGCAGACACAAACTTGCTATAAAGGCTTAAATAGGCAAACAAACAGAAAGAGTTGCAGTAAAAGCCAAAACCAAAGAGACGCTTACAATTTATTTACCACAGGTGCTTCCAGGGTGGAATTGCTCCTTTTGGAATGCCTTCTTTCCTCCCTAATTTAAGATTCAAGCGTGGTATGTACATTTAGTATAAGGGAAAACGACATACCAGGTCTGTGCTGTAATCATCTATAAAATCAGCTAATTGAAAAATCACACCGCATAATATATGAACATTGGGGCTCATTTATTAAAATTATCATAGAGAATTTTGAGAAGCACGAGTGAGACCTACCTGCACCAGTTCATGCTGCTGAGATTCCACCTCTTTCCTTAAATATCCAAATTTTCATGGTCCATTTATCAAACTCTCAAGCGACACCTTTCCATTCCCTCCCACGTCTCCCTGGAGTTTTACACTTTTGCAGCTACCCAAAGATATTTTCAAGTTTCTGTTTACAATGTGCCTACAAAGCATTTGATAATTTACAGATTGTGGCTGATGTATGAGCAGTCAAAATTTATGATTCCTTAACAACCTAATTACCTTCTCCTTCTTAAATATCTAACAGTTTTAGGGTTTTTTTGGGGGTGTTGATTTTTTTATTTTGTACTAGGAACTTTTATTATAAGCATATGAGAACTGGAATTACAAGATACTAAGCCTTTTTTGGGTTTTTGGTTTTTTTTTTTTTTTTTTTTACATAACTCACCACCTGCTGTACTAGGACTAGGAAATCTTAATTTCTCAGCACTGAAACTCTCCTAATATAAGGACAGCCCTGTGCTCTGGAGCAGAATTAATCATGAATTCATACAAAGAACCATGGCAATCTTGTGTTTTATGTGCTAAGTTCTTGTTAAACCTTATCTGTCTGGAGCAAAATGGACATACAATGGACTTAAAATTCAATGGAATTATACTTTGAGGAGAAATTTTTAACTCCCCTTCCCAGAAGAAGAAATGTGACCAAAAAAAGCATCCCCAAGACATCAGCTTTGAGCACGTGGCTGAACTGAATGCCCTGTGGGAACCTGAAACTGTCCAAGGGTTTTCCCTTGCTCTGGTGGGATGAAGCAGAAATAACAGCAGCACGGGTTTTCCTCTGCAGAGCATGCCATTAATTATTTATGGAACAATGCTTTCTGATTGCAGAATCAGAATCTACAGTGGTGTTATTCGTTATTTCCAACAAAACATTTGTATCGACTCTACTGCAGGGAGCCTGGATTCCTTTACCTCTGGAATTCCTGGGGGATAAAAGAGAAAAAAGTGTGATCTTACCTTGCAGTGGGCTCTAAAACAAAATGTTTCTAACAGGAGAGATCAGAAAGTGAAAATTGTTCTTCTTTTCCAATGTTACTTTCTGTCAAATGTTTACCTTCTATCTTCATTTCTGAAATATGATATTACCATTTTTGGGTGATTATTGACTTGAGCAACAGAGAGATGTACTCAGCAGGACAGCTCATTGACCCAAAGGACAGAGAAAGTTGTGTGCAAATCAGACTTTATGCATTTTATTTCATTTATGGGGATTTTCTATGAGTGTGAAAATGTTTAGCAGCCAGCTATACCTGTGATTGCACTTTCCTACAGTTCTTTATGGCCACAAATTTCCTGTTGAAGGGAAAAAGGTTATGGACCAAATCCTTTGATTCCTGTGGCACAAACCCAGATTTAAGTAACTCGTCTTTGACATCTGGGCTCAGATGTTTAAATGATCATGGACCATGACTTTATTGTTGCTGTGACAATTTACCTCTTCAGAAAATCCATCCCCTCTTTTGGTAACACTGGCCAAAGCATGCAGCTTATGCTTGATAACATTTTGAAAAAAAACCCAAACCCATTTAATTTTTTTGATGCTACTTTGTATTGTAATATATTCCTTAAATGGAAGGATGATAATAATAATATTATTATTATTATTATCAGTGATTGCAATAATTATAATCAATAATGATTGTAAATCAATATTATTATGCAACTGAAAGTGAGCATATTGGTTTGGTCCAGCTACTGCAACACCAGTGAAATGATAAGAATCAAATGTCTATCAAATACTGCTTTAAAAAACCATAAAGAATATTTAAAACTGGACTTGGGAAATAGCATATGCAACTGAAATGAATACTGAATACTGTACTAATTATAGAACGCATACTAATTACTAAAATAGCTATGACTGTAGAGGGAATGGAGGAAAAAGTATTGAGCTTTTACTAAATGAGCTCAACATTTCAATTATTCTAAAATTACTCTATACAGGGTCCAATTTCCTTCACTTACAACCTTCTTACAGCGCTTTTTAAAGACTAAAAGAGGATTAGCAAAATGTGGGGGTAAAAACCTGTCTAAAATAAGTAAGCCAAAGCTGTTAGCAGCCCATATTTAGTTGGAGAATTAATGTACAGAGAGTCAGTACTCACTTTTTCATTAGTTGTGTATAAGTAGCAAAATGGCCACAGGTCTGAGCTGACAACTACTGCAGAACAGCCTATTGTAGCAATTAATTTTTGTGCTTTTTAGGTATTGCACTTTTCTGGTAAGAAAATAATGAATCTGATTTATTTTCTGTGGGCTGATATTGGAGTCTACTGGCGTCAAAGTTATGATTTGGAAAACTTTGTTTTCACCATGAGAAAAGCTTGGTGGAATGGCAAATGAAGCCTTGCATAGGAGGTGTCGTAAACGTGGAAAATGAGTGAAAAAATTTGTGCTGCAGGCAAGGCATTTCATCCAGTGCTGAGCAGAGCTTCAGATCCCGTACATCTTATCAGACAAGCGTGGGTTTTTTTTTTTTTTTTTTTTAATTTTTTTTTTTATTTCATTGAGTGCTAATAATCACATATTGGATACTGTGGTTCTGATACCAACGGTGCCCTTCCAGTTTGTTGATATCCAATTTATCCTTGTCTGCTCAATCAATGGGATAACACAAACACAAACTGGGGCACTCTGGTGATTAATTACCATGCATGCGGCTCCTGGAAAATTCCCATATAGGGGAAGAGTGCTGCCTGCCCTTGCTTATCTATCAGGGGAGGATTCACATCGTGAATGCACAAATTCTGATAAATCATTCTGATCAATCAGCCACAATTTCTGATCTGTTGCCGTGGTGGGTTGGCTCTGCTGGGTGTGGGGGAAGCTTCCAGCAGCTTCTCACAGGAGCCATCCATGTAGCCCCCTCAATAACAAAACCTGGCCACAGAAACTCAATATAGTTATATTGGTGATTTTATTGTGTGATTTGATTACAGACCTGCAGATCTTAAAGGAAAAAAAAAAAAAAAATCAGTGTATCAAACTTCGCTGCTGCATATGAGTCAGATGCTTTCTTACAGTAATGGATTTCCTTTTTGACTTACAGCAATGTTATTTCCTTAATCAAATTGCCAATAGTTCATTGAATTTGCTGTTAAATATTATATTTCATACTCTGTTTAGTCTTCAGGACTGCAGATATTGTTTTGGCATTATTCAGAAAGATTCAGTAAACAGCTGTAAATAATGTTACTTGCCCTGCAGTGTTTGTGTTAGTAACAACTTCCTCTCTTTTCTCTGACATGTGTGAATATTTCTCAGAAACAGAATCAATCCTTGGCAGGGGGGGGGAGATGATATTTAAGGTCCCTTCCAGCCCTAACCAGTCAGTGGCTCTGTAACTCTTTCCCACCAAGATCCTACTCCCAATTTCCTATATTCCATCTAAAAGCCTTTTTGTTGTAGATTTCTAAGGAACAATTCATTAAACCCGAGGATGGGCCCAGCTGAAACCCTAAAATTGGTAATCACATATGCATGCCATATTTGCATTCAGTGCTACATTTATAAGGCAAGCTATTCCAGTATGCAAGTTTTGTACTTAATGCTTACTTTGATACATGAGCAATTTAAATTTGTCTTACTCTCTCAGATGTTAGGTTATGCAGGAAAATAGCAAAGCAGAGTGCAGGACATGTGTCTGCATTTTTTAATGAGGCTGATGACTTCCTTCAGCACCAAAGCTCTGGTTTTGAAATTTATTATTTCTTCTTCTTTTTTTTTATCAGCTTTGTAGATAAAGAAACATAAAGAATCTGGTGGAAACCGCTGGTCTTCAAAAAAAAAAACAAACCACATTTGTATTTGCATTTGAAATGGAGATTCAAGCTCTAGGCCATTTGTCTTAACATGAGTGTACGGTTTTTACAAATGAAGTTTTCTAGAATTAATGCTGTTAAAATATTACTTTCTTCCAGGAAATTGAGAGAAGACAATGAATCTATGTGTGATGCTATGAGATGAATAAACACTTGGAAAATGAAAACAATTTCAGACTTGAATATGGATGAAAAACGTCTTGCAAATGTTATGGTGAAATTTATCAGGTACTTGCATCGTGTTTGCTTGATGGGCTCTGACCCTGAAGTTATACTAGGAAAGTCTTTTGCTGAAGAAAGTTGAAAATAACACCCAAATAATTGTGAAACATGTTTTATGAGCATTGTGAGATGCTTGTGTTGTTGCAAAAATGATTAAAGTGATTTACATATATATAGCTTCTACATTGAGAAAGGGCCTTCAGAATTTTATGAACTGAATTCAGAGACCAGTGCAACCAAAATGGGGAGTCTTTTTCCCCAAAATATTTTATTATAATACCACATTGCAACATTATACTGTATTTTGGACAGAATACTGTGATCACTTCAAAAAAATTCAGGGAGAAGTGACTTGACCAGGAGAATGAAACTAAAACCTGAACTCTTCAGAAACAGTTCTGTGTGGAAATGGATTTGTAGAAAATAAAGTGCTGATGTTTATATTATGGAATTAATTTAGAATTTCTATTCAGATTTAGAATTTTATATTTCAGAATTGCTTTATTTTATAGAAAATAAAGTGCTGTCATTTATGCTGACATAAAGAAAATGACAGTGCTGCACTTGAGAAACATATAATGGTAAATATTAAACACCTCCTCTGTGAAAGAGGAAACATTGGATCAACTGGAAAATTATCTTAAAGAGAAAAACTGATTTTTGCAGAAGTATTTTTACCTTTGCTAATTATCTGAAATAGTTTTGAGCTGTCTGGGGCTTGTGCTTTAGAAGAAACCTGTTACATGCTCTTGCACAGTCACACCTTTTGAAAAAAGATGCAAACTGGAGTCCCTCAGTGTCCCTTCATTTAGTGTGCCTCAGAGGTGATCACTTCTGTCACTGAATAACAGAATTAATTTGATTTTAATATATTTTCCTTTCTCCTTTCTTTCCTTTCACATTTCTGGTTTTATTTTTTGCTCTCTACCCCTTTTGCATGTCACAAGCCACCCAGCACTTGTTAACCACATGTAACACTTTTTTAGGAGAGCCTTCCTGAACTTTAAGTAAACTCCTCAGTGTGACTTCTGTCAACTCTCATTATTCTTCAGTGATGTTCATCAAGCTTGTTAAGCAAGGTTTCCCTATATAAACTCACACCAGTTTTTACATTCACACCAGTTTTCTATTCTGTACGTGTTTTGTTCACCTTCCCAGTCACAGAGATCTTAGATCAAGAGCAGCACTTACACCCTTGAATTTCTGTTTAATTTGCTGTTCTCACAACACATTAGGCTCTTTCTACTCTGACATCCTTTCCCCCGCTGCCCTGAATTTGTTATATTTCAGGACTCTGGAGAAGTTGGAAACAGAATGGTTCAGTAAAACTGAGATGTCCTCTAGAGCTGTAGCTCAGAGCAGTTGTATATTCCTTTGTTCTTAGGATTATTGTGAAAATGCTGCACATATTGTTTACATTAATGTAAATTATTACTGAAAGAGAGGACAAGCATCTCATGCAACCAATCAGAGGGCACTGGGATTTTCAAAGTTTTCCTGAACGGGTGAGTTGGAACCACAGTGTGTTCTCATAAATCCCATGGTGCAGATAACCAGGCTGTGGGGTCTCCTTAGTGCAGGAAATCATTCCTAGGAGACCCAACAGTGAAAACTTTGTAATGCTTTAAAAATAAAACCATAAATCTCTCTGAATTTAGTTTTGGCATGTATTGAAGTGCTGTATGTTAAGCTGTCTCCCATTTCAGATAGTGGCTATTCTTAAATCGATCCCCGTAACACAATAGCTGTCTGCCAGACACCTTTGGACAGGCAATTAATTTTGAAACCTGACAAGGCAGAAATAAAGTCAATTTTAATTATTGTACAGTATGCTTCTGTCAGCTGACTTTTACAAAATCTGCTAATTATTATTTTTAAATTTGTAATTTTTTTTTTTGTATTTCAAAATGCAGGACACAGCTAATGAGGTTTTGATGTTTGTGGTCTCCAGAGGAGATTTAGACTCAGCATCCAAGGAAGTGTGTGTCAGCTTCTCATAGCCTCATGTAAAGCCTCAGTGTGGGCCCACTAGATAAATATAAAAGAGGTTCTTATAACTCCAGAAATACAGCTTCAGTTCTCTGCTATTCATAGATTTTCTGTCTGATTTAGACAAGTGATTAATTTCTCTGCTTTTCCATCTTTTTTTCCTAAAATTAGGATAGTATTCCATGGCTGTATGAGGTGATATTCTTCCCTGGCTGGTGGCTGAAGGTACCCATGTGTAACAATGCCAGTAAAAATAAAATAAACAAACAATAAAAGTAAATAAATATTTAATAAAATGGTATAAATTATCCAGAGGGAAGAATGTTAAGTTGATAAAATTATGATTTATATGAAACTTGTGGGGAGGCAGTGTAGGTGTAGAGGGTGTGGGGAAATACAAACCTTCCTGTCAGCAAAAGGGTTTGAGTTTTCCTGTTATTGGAGCATAGAACATTTACCTTCTAATCTCAGTCTGTCCTGCTCTGACCCAGGAATTCTGAAAGCTCAGCTCAGAAAATCAACCCTCCCAAGCTATTTGCTCCATTGATGTGGCTTGGCCATGAGCGGGAAATAATTACAGAAAAGGAAGAGTAATGAAATGTTTGTGGGTATGGTATAAATTATTCAATATTGGCCATGTTCTGCTACTGCTAAAACAGATTTGTAGGTGCTACAGCCCTGTTATTAGTAAATGCCTGACTTTAGGACTTGTATACCTAAAAAGAAATCCTGCTGAAACCTCGGGACATGTCTGTGGTACTCAAAGCAGCACTGAGCTGGCTCAGTCCTGTGCAGTCCACACAGTGCTGTGGTATCTGCTGTTAAATGTCATTTCTAATGTTTAGAGTGCTAAAAATCTTTTCTGAGTGGTAGGAAATGGGTACTGTCAGGTTTTTGGGGGCTGGAATCAAGGTTTATCATGCAAGGAGTAGTTCTACTCTCGAAACTATCATGCTGACATCACCACAGTGATTTTTTTTTTGACAACACCAGGTCACAGATAATTGCATTTTGAGATAAATTCTGTGCTGCATATTAAGCTTTGTGGGTTAAAGCTTCTGCCAACAAGGTTCTGTCTGCTTTCTGGGTGGGAGTTGGGCACTTTGAAGGGGGTTGTTTCTAAGTGCAATTTGCATGTGGAATTGCACACCAGTAGTAAAGACAGCTGGAGGTAAACTGAGCAGACCTCAGAAAAACGCTGGTCCTAAGTATCCAAACCTACCTTAAAAAATATATTTTAGGTGGTGAAGTTCCTTTTACATGTTTTTCCTCCTCTCAGAGGACTTAATTTCTCTTCCAGATTTGAGAAAATGAGGAATTGGGCAGTTGCATCTGCCACACGACAATATTGTGGGATTAATGGGAATATTTGGGCTTGTACTCAAAAGAAAGAAAGGAAATCAGACTGGAACTAAATGAAAGTTAGGGTTTTGAATTATGTGAGCATTTTTGTTTTGCTCAACCAGCAAGAGGAAATTAAACAAATTGCTCATTTGCATGGCAGCTGGGAAAGTGATTATAAAATACAGACCATGATATTTTCACGTGTAGTGGCTTTCTTAATATAATGCCTTCATTATTGATGTCTGACATTGTCTAATATGATATTAACGAGATTAAAATAGAGTATTATACCATGCTTACGTTATTTGAGTTATTTTTTCTTTTTATCTATTCTCCAGGTCTTGACCCATGGAGCCTTTGGAGGACCAGGACCAAGAACAGAAATTAGGAGTAAACTAAAATGTAATCTGAATAAATCATTCTACTGATCTGACCTCTTAGAGGCAGCAAAACTACTGGACTTGGAATGCTAAAGTGCAGCAGGGCCATATTTCTCTTTTATTGAACAGAATGCTCCTTCTCAATCTTCCCTGCATTTATGTTCCATGCTAATAACTGTTTTGTAATGAAGTTTTTTTTGCTTTTCAGTAATGATTGCAAAGTAAATAGTGATACTAAAACCACTTATTCTTAATTCAGCCCTCTTTTTTTTTTTTTTTTTAATCACAAGAAATGCTGATTAAATTGCCACAGAACATTCTTAGGTTGCAGCGAGGCGGAAGAAAGGCTGGAATTAACTGTGGGTTCTAGGTAATCCTCTCCTCTGGGATCATTGATCTAATTTATAATATCACTGTCATTTCTGTCAGCTGTTAGGACATAAAACGACAGCGGGATCAATAAATAACCCAAGTATTTTCCAAAAGTCATACCACGTGTAAGGATTGCAATAATATTTCCATAGCACCTGGGAAGTCATTTTGACAACACAAAAAAAATTAGGTTTTGTGCAGAAAGCAGGATTGAAAATCTGGCCACAAAACGATAGTGTATTAGATTTGCAATTTTTAAACATTTCTTTTATCTCTCAGTTTTCATTAGATTTGGCTCTTAATTTTACCTTTCTGTTTTTTGGTGTGATTTAAAAATTTTTTTGAAATATTTTTTTGTTTTGTTTCATTTGTTTGTTGGGGTTTTTTGTTACATAAAACATATTGGCCGGCTTTCTTGCAAATAAAAAAAATTTTTTTTATAATGTTGATTTCAAACCTTTGTTTTCCTAAATTAAGTGACTAACCCAAAGCTTAGGTACATAAATCTTCCCAGAAATAAAACCTGGTGTCAGAAAAACTGAGCTCCAGAGAGATTTATGAAACATAATGAATCAAACCTCCTGAAGAAAATGTGACCCTGCACGACCATGAGGATTCACAAAAAAGGCTCAGATGGGCACTGAAATCTCCCTTTTCATGGTGTAGATATTATTGCTTTAACCATGGCTGGGCTTGTGCCTCCTTAATGAAGAGTAAAAGGCAGATTAAAGCAATTAGAGAACGTTTTAAGGGTCAGTCAGTGAAGTTTTCAAAAGCATCACAGATGGAGGAAGATGCTCCAATGCCTCCAGGAGGTTGCAGGAGGTTTCTAAGTTTCCAAACACAAAAATAAGTTTATTTTTCTCGGACACTTTTCACTGCTGCTGGTTGCTCAATGCCATTGTGTCTACTGTTTGAAGTCTTAATGGATTCGTCACTAATTATGTAATTGTTTTTGCAATTGCCTCACAATAATGTAATTAAGGCAGCTTTTCCCTCCAGTGGTTCCACAAACACACTATCACAGTGATTCTGGGGACAGAATAATAGCTTTAAATGCTACATTAATATTCCTGTCAGTTGTCTGTCAAAAGCTGGACACATTTTGCAGAAAGTAAATGTTAGTTAGAGACATAAAATTCACATCAAAAATAGGGTCTGAATGTAGGGGCTTTTTTTAAAAATTGGATTCTCTGTATAAATGCATTGGATGGAAATCAAGAATTGCTCTTTTAATGTAGGCACAAAAGAGCTAAATCTTGAAAAGCAAATTAATTTTAACTATACACAGATTTTATTTTGTTCTGGACTTGCACCGTGACTTTATTTCAAGGTGAGAGATAAAACACATTTTTTTTCAATATAACCCTATGCTTATAGGAAAAAAAAAAAACCAACTAGGTCTCTAATTCTTCATTGTGCTCTGTGAGAAATCTTGTGAAAAAACCTTGAGGACTCTTTGGCTGAATTTGACCTGGATCATGAGGTGAAAACCTTGGGGCATTCAGGCAGCAGAGCTTAAAATGTAGTCTTGAACAAGTATTTGCAGTTCTTGGCAGATCAAGCAGCAGCAAATGTAACATTTGCTTAGGAGAAGAAAAATCAGTATCAAACTCAAACGCTTGCATTTAGTTGGAATATTGGAAACATCTTTAACTCCTTGACTCCAGAGGGTGAAATTGCCTAAAATCCCAAAATTGCCAAGAAAAAAAGCAACGCCTTTCTCTGCTGTGTTTATGTTTTGAGAACTCTCCAGACCCAGCCACTCTAGAAGTTAAGGAACATTAAACTCCACAAGCAAAGGTATAACTTGCTCTGATCAGAACATGTTGAAAAATTAGATTTGCACAACACTTGTACATTCTCCGGCACCCAGGGCACAGTGAAGGAAGTGCAGCAGCAGTTATTTTTAATTTTAAATATAAAGGCAGTTTATTTTGGACTCCAGTTCCAGAGCAGAAGACAATTTTCCATAAGAAGGTCACAGATTATATGAAAGCAACAAGACGTCACGCCTGTGAACTCATTCTCTTTGCAAATTATCCATTTTAATATTTTCCTGTCCTATGGTTTTTTTTTTGTAGCATTAAATCTGGAACCTGGACAGATTTTTTTCCCCTCCCTTCACTTTTTAAAATTTATTATTTTAATTATTTATGATTTTATTTTTTAATATACATTAAATTAAAATTATATTATATTAGAAGTATATATATATATATTACAATTAATTTTAATTTAAATTTATATTTATTATTTTAATTTATTTTTTTATTATTTTAATGAAAACTTCAGGACAGCTTGCTATGGAGGAGAAAACCTGGGCAAGTTCTTTATGATCTCAAGTAGACAATTAATATTTGTTCTTTATGTTTGCTACGTAAATAAAAACATCTTGTCCCTAATTAGATGTTTTACCTATTAATTTGCCAGTGATAGGTAGCTAATGTATATTATTATATGTATATAATATATATAATATAATATAATATAATATAATATAATATAATATAATATTGTATTATATTGTATTATATTATATTATATTATTATATAACTATTAACAACTATTAACTGTCTCTTAACAACTTGAAAGTTTGTTCTCCTAGTTAATGCTGGTTAGAGTACAAAATTATCTTCATAGATGTAATTAAAAGGCTAGATTTGGTCCAAAGGGCCTGGTTTTTTATACTTATGTCACAAACAAGCAAAATCTCTGAAAAACCTGGTCTGGGGACAAAATGCAGACATGAAAAGAGGAATTGCTCTTTATAACTGCAAATGAGGGTTGGGTTTTTTCCCCATTGAAAAGTAAGTATATATTTCTTAATGGTGGAAGGAAGGGAGAAGGTTTCTAGTTGGTTAGTTTTCATTTTCCATAAATACCTTGGGAGGAAGAGGAGGAGGATACAGCCATGAAAACGTAATTATGCAAAGCTGTGTTTGGAAATAAACCAAGTTTAGGGTGTATTTATTGATTTCAAGCAGTGAAGTTCATGTTGAGGCCCAAGATGCAGATAAATTACCTCATGTAGTGCTCTCTCTCCTTAAATTCATAGCAACTTTTATATGTATATATCTATATATCTACATATCTATATCAATCTATATATATATCTATAAATACATATATCTATATCTATCTATCTATCTATCTATCTATCTATCTATCTATCTATCTATATCTATATTCAGGTGACATTTTCATAGGATTACCCACTTAAACTCCATTTTATATTTCATCAGGAGCAGTAGGTCACTAAGATCCTTTAACGACCTAAAAGTTTGGGTTTTCCCTATGTAAAGAATTTTAAGTTAACAGCACAGAATTTAGTCAGATTTAATTCAATCAGAATCTTAAAATCCCTTTGTAATTACTTTGTAGCCAACTATTATTTAATACATACTAATTTGCTGTGGTATAATCATATAAAATACAATTACCACTGAAAATAAGATTTAAATTAGTTATAAACAAATTGAAATAATTTAGAATCATTTCAAATAACTGCATCTGGCTAAGTTTTGCTGTACCAGCCTCACCACAGGATTTCTGGTTTAGCCTGCTCTTTCTGACTGACAAATCCTTTTTTCTTAGCATGAAACCTTGGGTAGTGGATTTTGATTGTAATTGAGTACATTTTAACTAAAATTAAAACATCATATGAGGTTGTTTAGAGGTGGAGAATGGCGCTGCAATCAAAATCTGTATTAAGAAAAAAGATCAAATCATTATGTCACAAGCGATTGAGTGCTGGAAAATTTCATTTGCAGTCTGAAAGCAGGAAAAACTGGTTTGGTTTTTTCCTTCCTCCTGTAGAAATATCTGACAATATTTCTGAGACATGGTCCAGGATTTGTTCCAGTGTTACTCCAGTGAATGCTTCTGCAGTTGATTTTAGCTGTAAGGGCACAGGGTAGTTCCTGTGCTTTAAGGGAAAGGAAAACCAGTGAAATTTGCCATTTGAAGCAGATATTCCGCCAGCTGAAGCATTTCTGATATGTTGTTGAATTTCTGATATCTTTTGCCCAAAATCCTGTTGCTTCTACAGCCCATGGTGGTATAATTTCAGAATTGTGCTCCAACCCTCTTGAGATATTTGCTCAAATTCTCCTCCGATTTTCAACTATGTATTTATGTACTTCAAGTGGACAATTGAAAGCCTTTTTTCAAAATTAAAGAAAAATATATATAGGCATTAATTCTTATAAATAAATAGCTCTGGTGCAGCAGAGGCATTTTGCTTTACCTTCTGCCTCATTGTCTTCCTGAGGTAGGTACAAATTTGCACTGTGTCATGATTTGTCATGTCTAACTGCTTAATTAACCTTTAGTGTGGTGGCATTTCCCAGATTGCCTGCAGAATTATTCCAGATGAATAATGTCTGTGTAGATAGGCAATGTCAAATATTGCAGCTTTCTGCTTAAAATATTGTTATTTGCTATCACTAGGGACATCATTCATGGGGATGGAGGCTGCTGAGACTCCCAGATCCAAACTTTTCTGGTGGCTTACTTTTAACCCCAGCTTTGAGCATTCACAATCAATGCAAGCCTTCTTTTACTTTATTTGAAGAAATTTTGCATCATTAAATCATCTGTAACTTGAAAGAAAAGTTGTTTTCAGTGCTTGCTGATCTATTTTGCTCTAGCCAAGGACCTGCTTGCCTATTTGATGTAGCCAAGACTGCTCTGCACCGTGCAATAATGAAGGTGCTGTAATTAGAGAGAATATGAACTTTTCTTTCTTAGTCTTGAAGTGGTGACAAGAAAAGAGTTCTTATAAAAAAGCCACTTGAAAAATTTCCTAATTTTTCCCCTGTGAGAAAAGGTTATTTTACTTATTGAAACAGAATGGATTGGAAGCCATCTTCACTAGGATGTTTTAATTGAATCCTAAATTTTCTTAAAGGACAAAAAAATCAAAAGTTAACAAGATACTTCAAATGGTTCATTTTTCTTGGTTTCTTTGTCTGTTCAAATAATCTGTTAATAATTTCCAAGTTTATTTAGCCTTTGACTGTATTTTTTAATTCACCATTGGTGCTGTGATAACCTGCTGCATTTATAACCTGGACTGTAATGTTCAGTGAAAGGACAATAAATTCCTAATTGTTTTCTTCTGAACTCTAAACTTCAGCAAAATTCAATAGAAAGGTTCATGGGGATCAAAAAAGGGGGACAATGGATACTTGTAAAGAAAAATACAAAGCAGTTTTCCCTTCTGCAACCTTCACCCCAACAAAAATACAGATATTGAGAATACCCTGGAAAGACATTTGAGCAATAACATTCATTTAGGTAATCCCATCAAACAGTTTAGATAGGACTGGCAGCTGTTTAACACCCTTAAAATAAAAGCTGGCAGATTCAAAAAGTGAAGAACACAAATCAATGTTTCACAACTTTTCAGCATAAAACAAGTGAAGGTGGACATATTTTTAATACCAAAAGATTAAAATTTAAATAAGAAAAGCTCTGAGACATTTTCAATAAAACCTGAGAAGATTATGAAATATCTACAAAAGTTTGTTTTTTTAAAATATATTTACTGCAGGTGAGTGAAAGAGTTAATGACAGTAGAGGTACTGCTTAAAATAATGTGAGAATCATAAAGATAATAACCTCAGTTTTATTAACCAAGAAGGGCAGTTCTGGGAAATAAAATGATTATATGGGAGATAAGTAATAAGGATTTAGTGAAATATAAACCACTAAATCTTCATCATTAAAAGGTTAAAGAAGGTTAGGGTTATTTATTTCAGTCATTTTAAGAAGAGGAGGAAGAGTATTCCTGAAATCTTAATGCTTGACTTACAAACTTGAATATTCCCAACTTTAAAGAGAATATTTCCTATTCAAATTGTTTTATTCCTATATAAGTATTCGAAAACCTTTGCAAAGCCTCTGTTTCAAATATTTTTTTTCCCAATTTCCCTATTTTAAAATTAATGTAGTGGTAATAAATAATATATAAGTTAACCTCAGATTCAATAATAAATCTTTGTGGATGCATGAGGCAAGTGCATCAATGAGTACAAATTAACGTGCACTATTATAGATTGCTTACTTAATTGCTTATTACTGTATAATTTCTTGCAATTATCAGTGTAGAAAGACATTTCTACATTTCTGGCCACTGGAGTAACAGGACATATATGCTAGTTGTTAATGGTACCACCAGTAATAGTACATTGGATTCATGTAAAGTCCTCACAGTTCATGGCAGCAAACAGTGTGTAGGGATGCCACAGAGCCACCCTGTATCTAGATTTGGGTCAAAACCACATTGCCCCAAGGCAGATCTGTTTATTTTGTCTCTTTGCCAGAACTTCCCATCCAAAATGTGCAGTTGATCAGGTGAGGACTCAAAAGTGCAGTGAGAGCCCATCAGAAAGGACAGAATTCGGCTGGGCAGAGCTGGGACCCCAAAGCCCCGTGCTGGGCCCGGAGCCCAGAGCCCAGAGCCCAGAGCCCAGAGCCCCGTGCTGGGCCCGGAGCCCAGAGCCCCGTGCTGGGCCCAGCCCAGCGTGGGCAGCAGGGCAGGGGCGATTCTGCCCCTCTGCCCCTCAGTCAGAGCCCACCTGCAGAGCTGCCCCAGCCCTGGGCCAGCCCAGCAAGGAGCTGGAGCTGCTGCAGCCAGGCCAGAGGAGGCTCCAGCACGGGCAGAGGGATGGAGCAGCTCTGCCGGCAGCCAAGGCTGGCACAGCTGCCATTGCTCACCTGGGCAGGAGAAGCTTTGGCCTGAGCTCAGGGTGGTCTGGCAGGGCCTGAAGGGGCCGCAGCAAAGATGGACACGGACAATTGCCAAGGGCTGCAGGGACAGCAGCCGGGCAATGGCTGCCAGTGCCAGAGGGCAGGGCTGGCTGGGATCTTGGCAATGAGGAATTGTTCCCTGGCAGGGTGGGCAGGCCCTGGCACAGGGTGCCCAGAGCAGCTGGGGCTGCCCCTGCATCCCTGGCACTGCCCAAGGCCAGGCTGGACACTGGGACACTGCGAGGTGTCCCTGGCATGGCAGGGGTGGCACTGGATGGGCTTTGAGGTCCTTTCCAACCCAAACCATTCTGTGATTCTATGATTTTATAAGCAGCTTCTTCTGACTTCATCCCAGCCCATCTCCAAATGCTTTTTACCCTTCAGCCATTACTGGTTACCCTTCGATGCATCCTGATCCCATTGAAAAAGTTCTTCTAATATACTGCACACAAAAAGTGCTCATTTTTTCCAAAAGTCTGAAAACAGACAGAAGAAAGATGTGTGATCTATTCATAACTTACCAATTTTTGATGTTTGGAAAACGAGTAAAGAGGTATAGATGTGTCTAAATATTTCTGAGCATGTTTGACTATGGTCACCTGCCATGGAAAGGTCTGTTTTTACCTCTTTATTTTTAACGTTAGCATATTATATTAACAATAAAATAAAAATTTCAATTTAAAATTTTTCAATTTCAATTAAAAAATAATTTAATTAAAAATAATATATTATAAATATAAAAAACATTATTATAACATATATTAAAATACATTATTTTAGCAAATTATATATTTGATTGTTTGCTAAAGTTAAAATTTTAACAAATTGTTCCAAATATATTTTCACGTCAGAATTTTCTGAGGGATCCTTCAGCTTTTCCCTCCTAATTTACTTTTCAGAATATACAACTTGGATGTCTCTTAATAGAAAAGTAAATTGTTTTTTACTGTAGAGCCATTAGAGGGTTAAGTGGTGGAATCTATCATTGTTGTTACTCCCTTATTTTTTACTCTCTCCTTACCTGTGAAGTTAACTGCACATTTATCTCATTATCCCTTGGGACCAGGCAGAACAAGTAAAAATATTCTTAGTTAGACCTCAGGTGAGCAAAACTTCTCTTTTATCTTGACTCTAGATAAGGCACAGGTGCCTTCACCAAGATGTCTGGACTGAGGTGAGAATGATCTGTTGTTAAGTACATGTGGAAAATTAAATATTGTTAAAATATATATTTGAAATATTTCTCAGGATGTTTCAAACTGAATGTGCAGTGTTTGTTCTCTAAGGGTGGGTGTGGGCACCTTGGTAAAAGTTTGGGGAAAAGAGATTAAAAAAATCAATGTTAAATGTGCTAATTTTATATAAATTCCAGAGGTTTTATCTTATGATCTTCAGATTATTTTACAATCCACAATTCCTTTCAAATTTTCCTGAAAAAATGAGTTTTTTAAGAAACTCTGTGCACACTTGCACTCAGGGTCACTTCCACTCTGCTGATTTTTCCTCTGTAAAGTGAATATGGTTTGAACGACTTGGGGATGATAACAGGTGTGAATAAATGCCTCATTCTTGTGCCAAAGAAAGAAAAAACCCTATATATTCTGTTCTTCACCAATAACAGATAAATCTGCACCTGAACCAAAAAACCGGAATTCGCAGAAGGCCCTGAGTTTTCTCTTTTCTTGTGCTTTCAGTGCAATAAAAACCCAGCATTGTTTAACAATCAAACTTAACTTTAATATTGTCTTTTGCATGAAAAAAAAAAAAAGCATCAAGCACATGAATCTGTGACTTCACTATTGTTGGTTCACTGTAATTTATATTCATGACCTGGTAAGAATCAGTGAAAAAATTAAAATGCAAAGAGACAAATATTATAAAAAAATGGTGTTTTCAGGGAAAGTGTTTCCTTGCAGATAGCAAAAATAATTTTTTAAGCAGTCCATAACATAGCAGCAAGTTTTATTTTACAATATCATATAATACTCAGAAATGTGGGCATTTTTTATGATACAAGAAAGTGTTTGCTATGAAAACACTCACTTGAAATTGCTGTAAGTATACAAGAAATGATGGATGGGAATGATTTTAAACCATTCAGGAGTGACATTTAGATGGATATTTATCTTAATGTAGCAGAATTACAGAGGTCTGAGAATCACTGGAACAAACAGTTTCCCTGTACAATTTCCTTAAGGTTTTATTATAAGATTTCCACGAGGTTTTATTACCAGCAGAAATCTCAATATTTCAGATTGCATTCGAGTTAAGGCATAGCAATATAATGCATATTTGCTTTTCAATTTGGGTACGAAAATGATGTGTTAAAAATAATTTGATGATACAGGAGTGGCAAAAACTGATAGAAAAAGGAATATATGAAGAAGAAGAAAAAAAAAAAGAAAAAAAAAAGGAGAAAGTAATTTCCTGTTTGCCTGAGGGACTGGGCTAATGGAGATGCTCTGGTCATTGGCATCAGGGGATGGCCCTGGAAGAAGGATCAGTGCAGACAATTTCCCAGTGCTCAGTGGTTTCCAGGTGCTCAGACAGGACCTGGAGGCCACCTCAAGTTGCAGTCAGGCATTTCCAGGATGCCCTTCTGGAAAAATTTCCTTACTGAATTTTCCTCTGAATAGGAGCGGATTTAGGTCTTCACCCAGCATCTGTTAATACTTCTGAAAGACAAGGAGGTTTTCCCATACAGAAGGGACTTTTAGCATACAAATTCTCTTTATTCTCTTTGTATCCTCTGTTGCGAAGTTCTTTTTTTTTTACTTTTTCTCTGTTCTGCAGCCAAATCCCTTGGAGAACTTTCACATAGCAAAAGTCTTGGTGTCCTGCCCTTCCCTCACATGTCAGAAACTGTGCAGGACCAAGTAAATCACCAAATGGGTTTGGGAGCTGCAGTGGTTGTAGCAAAAACCTTTGAGACCATTTCAAAGGAGGAAAGCAGGTAATATTTCTGGGAAGATGAGGTACCTGGTGTCTGGATGTTCAAACTTTGAATGGAAATGTGATCCCATGTGTGGATTTCAGTCTATTCCCCAACCCTTGGACAATTTCAGTGGCTTAGTAACATTTCTCCACAATTTACAAAAGAAAGCCTGGAACTCTATTTCATAAACCTTAACTGCAAGCCAGAAATAAATTGGGATCTAAGACTCGTTTTATTGTTGCTGTTCTTATATTTATCTCTCATGATACATAGATTTGTTCTTACGGTGGCTGTGTGATAAATTACATTTGGAGGGAAGTCATGTCTCAGTTTTTATGTTCAGTACCATATATCTCATTTCATTACTTCGTTCTCTGTGTGGTGAAGGAAAGGAAAGAATATTTAGACCACCCTTATGTTCCAATTGATGCTTTGTAATTTTAAACAGGCTCCTGAGCCTTGTTTATTCCCTTTTTACAATAATGTTGCTGTAATGTGCTGATATGTGGATTATATGGATTTATATCTTGCATTTCACAGCTGTTGACTCTCAAAAGAGTGCCTTGAAAGTTTTAATAGAGTTCCATATCATGACCTTTCCACAGTCCTTATTCCCTGATTAAACTGTTATTTTTAAAAAAAATCTTTTATTTTATTGCATGTTTCTTCCCTAATTTCACTGAATATTGATATTTATCTGCAGGCATTATGTAGAGAAGTGTCACAAAATCATTATCAAATATATAACAGGTGCAAACTCTTTCCATATCCAAAGCCATGGAAAAGAAAAAATATGAAAGAAATTAATTTCTCTGCTCAGGTTTTTTTGATGACTTATTTCCATAGCAAAATTGATTGTTCATAATGAATAAGTGGCTACTAATAGAATGGAGTCAAGAAGCCCAGTGCTTTTTGCAAGATATTAATTCCTACAGCATATATAAAGCAAGCATGAATTTATTGATCCTTACTAAGAAGAGGGCTAGAGTAGGTTTATTTTTTCAGAGCACTATACCATTACATATCCTGCTGTCCCGCTGGCAAACCCCATACTTCATTTTTCAGCGTTGAATCGTTATTCTTGCATTTGATTTTCATGAAAAAAAACCTCTCATTCCAGCTGAGCTGAAGTCCCACAGCAAAGTCCTCATTAATTAGGACCATGCCTTACACAAATTGGCATACCAGTTATGTGAGTGTTTTTTTTCCAACAGTTTTCTTCTGGAAACAAAATTTATCCTTCCATTAAAGCCTTACACAAATTGTTTTCTGACTTCCTGGGTAAACCTGTGGCCTTTGGGTCGATTTGTTCTGATAGGGTGCGAAGCCATGAACTAAATATAATTTTTCTAACCGTGTTTCCAAGCATGAATGTCAACTGCTCTCACCTGTTCAACCTGGGAATGACCCAGGAGCTGAAACTTTTAAGGGTTAACAAGAGGACCCTGAAGAACCCAAAGAATTTTAGGCATTCCTGCACCACCCTATTGGCAGGACAAGCCTCTTTTTGTGTCTCTCAGGTGTTTTAGTTCCAGATTTTAGGTGGGGTGAAAGGGCTACAGATGACAGGAAGTTCCCATGCACATGAGACTGGGAAACTCCATTCCTAAAGCCAAGCTGCAGGAAATTAAATATTTCTCCAGGTTTTATTGGTCATCAGAAGGAGTTCCACTGAAATACTCAGCTCATTCTCCTCTCTGTCCACCACTTGACCCAATATATTAATTGGGACAGCAGGAAAGTGTCTTAGTAATTTATTTAAATTGCTAAAGAGCTTTGTATTTGGGTAAAATACATCAAAATTGCAAGATTGTACCTATGCTATTTTGTTTCTTTTCTCACAAAGACTTGAAATTAAAACTAGAGAGCCATGAAAGTGCAATAATTTGAAAATACCCAGCTCAAAATTATTTAATATAATAAATAATAATTTAATAGATCTTGTGCTTTTAAAACCTCAAAGGTTTCTTCTTGATCTCACCTGTCCCACTATTCATTCTTTTTTGTTTCCTTGAAATAAATCAGAACAGTGGCACAAGATTAAAATCAAACATTTAAAATGTAACATATCGCATCCTCTATTTTTTGATGATGTGCCAAAATATGTGGCGTTTTCACCTGGGAAAGGTGCTGTCTCTGCCAGTAGGGAACCTTTAGGTGATCTTTAAGGTTCCCTCCAACCTAAATAATTCTGTGGTTCTCTGTTGTTTATTATCATAACTATCCACCTGACACATCTGCATTTTAATGGAGTCATAAGGACTGCACTTTGGAAACAGAATTTATGATCATCTGGATAGGAAATGTCAAAATGACCATAATCTGGGAGTACTGAAAATGACATTAATTTATAAACTAGTAGAGGTGGTGACAGACTTTTTAAGTGTTTTGTGATAACTTGCAGATACCTTCCATATTCATTTAACTGCTGCTTAAACAAATTGTGTAACATCACGTTTAATAACAACAAAATAAATCGAATAAGCTTTTAAATTTTTTTGCTCAGGGCATTCACCTCAAAGAGTGCTGAAAGCAGGAGAAGCTAAGAAACAGGCAAGCCTCTGGTTTATGCACAGTTCAATGTTATCTAAATAGACCTAAAAGATTTACATATTCTACTTGTGTATTTGCTTGAGAAATGACACAAGGACCTTCCTGGTTTGCAAAAAACCTCACTCCTGCTGGCTGCTAATTAGTTGTATAGCACCAGAGATGATTCATGGGTTCACAGCTGCCTAACATGTTGGAATATCCTATATATAAACCCTGTTTATAGTCTCATAATGTGGCTGAACATGGCTTCTTTTCAACTTTAAAGCTCCTGACAAATCAGCATATTTAAACCATTTAGCCTGAGTAAGTATACAAGTCTATCAGGTGAAGAAGATATACTAAGCCTATTTTTCTTTTGAACTTGCCCATCAAAGAGGCTTGCAGACCCTTTAATCTGTTTTGAGGGAATGTGTAGTGTTTGCTGTATAAATCAGCAGCAGGGTATAGTGCTGTCTTATTTTCACAGTGCCAGAAAGCTGAAAATTACCAGGCTGTGCATGTGAAATCTCTGCTGTTGATGTATTAGAGCAGCACTGAAAGGAGAGGCAGGCAAATTCTGTTACTGAATTAATTTTTTCCTGCTGTAAAGAAAAGACAAAAGGGAAAAGGATGAAAGAGACCTACACAGATTTTTTTCCCCTATGGCAGAAGGGGCAAGTGAACTCTGAGAAAATTTGCAGGCACACACTAGTAAACAATTTTTACATTCTAATAATAAAAAAAATCACTGTTGCAGTTCTTGATACATGAGAGAAGTGCCAAAAATCTTTTTGGTCAATTTTTGTGCTAGATA
The DNA here is from genome assembly GCF_023055355.1 of Agelaius tricolor. Classification (NCBI taxonomy): domain Eukaryota; kingdom Metazoa; phylum Chordata; class Aves; order Passeriformes; family Icteridae; genus Agelaius; species Agelaius tricolor. The sequence continues at coordinate 1,023,687 of NW_027269304.1, forward strand.
ATGAAGTTATTCTCCTTCCTCAAAATGAAAAGTTCGCTGCACCCTTTGATAGTACCAGTTCTCTTGGACTTCCTCACCAAATATCCCACCCAGGAAGATTTTATTAACATCTATATAACTTATTTCCACAGTACAACTGCCAGGAGAGAGCTGTAAGATAATTTCATTATTAAAATTCTAGTCCTCTTGAACTAGGGAAATGATTTGGTTGGTATGAGGTTTTTTTTTTTGTTTTTTTTTTTTGTTTTTTTTTTAATCTGTAAAAGATGAATTTGATTCATGATATCTCCACAAAAGAAAACACCTCTTCACTAGGCATCCTCTCCTTCTGTATTTTAATGGCATAATAGTTAGGACAGCCATCTTCCCATTATGTCTTCTGTTGCTCTTGTGGGGAGATTTATACGACTGTAGAGCCCATCACTGATAACAGAATAATGGGGTCATCATTCCTAAATCACACCTGCTATTTGCAACATAAATCCTGCTTTGGCTAAATTCCAGTCACATACACCTAGCAGGGAATTGAGAGTGGAGGAAAAGCTAAAAATATCTCTTGGCAAGGCCTGGATGGGTTTGTGTCTGACTATTCAAATCCTATAAAATATTGTAAATTTAAATGTAACATATTCACAGAGGGGAATAAGCAATAATGCACAAAAGTGTTTGTCCTCTGTTGCAGGACAGCATTGGTACAGCCAAGGAGTCAAATAAGCATCACAGAAGTGGGAATTGTCAGGGCAGAGTAAGGATCAGAACCAAATCTTACAAAGTAATGCTGAACCCATTGCCCCAGAACATAAAAAATATTAGAATAACATATCCAGCTTTCATGTTTTGCTGATTTTAGGCATAAATCTGGTGAATAAACTATGGACACTTTATGGACAAGGATGTAACAGAGGAAAAGTTAGCTTTTGGGGATTCAATTTTATTCTCTTTGACAACTTATTCCAAACCAGATAACTGAAATAAGTAGATAAAACCACCTAGCCTGGCTAAATGTCAACAAAACCCCCACATTTTAACTTTGTCTGTATACAAACTTAACCCACATAATCTCTCACTATTGAACTCCCAAAACTCTAACCGGGGAATGGACCAGAGTTCTTCCTGGAGAAAGGTAAAATACAATACCAAAACCAGAGACAAACTGTGCCTCTGCTTTCAAATTCTCATGGGTTTGATCCCATGAGTTTGTGACAAGATTTGAGATGATACATGTGTGACAAAGTACTGGCCTGTTCAGCACTGGCTCCACATCCACCATGCCTAATACTCCCTTCATTTGGGAGGATAACCAGAGCAACTTTGGAAAACAGGTCCCAAGCCACCACTGCCTTGAGATGGTGAGAAATAAAAACAGAATAATTCCTAGCATCACTCAGCATACCAAGAATCTTGAAGCCTTCAATTTATGACATGACATTTCTTTCCTGTTCATAGAAACTGTATTTATTGTCATATTATTAGGAATTTCTGTAAACAAATAAATTTAAACAAAAAAGGTGATGGGCAGATCTTCTCTAACATTTTGTGAAATTCTCTTGTGAATTTAAGGCACATCTTAAGTACATTTTTACTGCCCAACTTTTATTTTTGTATGCCAAATATCAGGTAATTAGAAGAAATTTGCGGTTGTAGTTAAAGATCTAAATACTCTCATCCACAAAACTTGAAGGCATTTACATGAAAGTTTACACATAAGTCTTCATGATCTATACTGGGAAGTCTAAAAAAGTAATTCTCACATTTTTGAATGATTGCAAACCTCAAAGATTTACTGAGATCTAGTCCTTGATTCCTGAAAGGATATCTCCTGTGAATGATTTCTCATCCTCTTTGTTTTGAGAGATGAATGTTTTAATTTGTAAAATAACTTTCTGAGGTTATTTAGAGTTTCCTTCTAGTACATGAATCTGTCATTATTGTCTTTTATAAAGAACCATTACCTTGATTAGAATAAACTTGGACACTAGTTCTGGTATTTTATCTTTTTCAAGTACATTATTACATTTCTGGCAGGCAGGAGAAATGAGATTGGCATATGGTCTTGGCATTATATGTGAAAGAAGAGATATACAAAAATATTGTCATTATATATGAAGATAAACTAGAATGTTAAATTATTACCAGTGATGTTGTCTCTCAAAGGATGGAATCACCTCATGACACATGCAGGTGTGCATTACCACATAAACACAAGTCTTGAAATGTTTTTCGAATTTTCTTTAAAAGTAAAGAGAAGAAAAGGACATTATTCAAAATATATAGTTAATTAAAAAAAAAGTTGCACATGTTGAAATATACCCATAAGATGACCCAAGATATTATCAATTCATTTGGCTTAAAACTTACAATAATAATAATTGTCAATATAGCATGCAAGACACTCAGGTTTCAGGATTCTAAATCCATTGCCATGAAAATACAAAATAAATACAACTTGACCTATAGAAAATGTTCAATACTTGCAAAATGGGTTGTTCAGTTGTGCAGCTTGTGTCAGGTAAAGGTCTGTAAATAATGAGAATGCTTGTTACAGTTTTGTGTTGAAAGCAGGGCACAGATCTCTCGTTAATTAAATAGAAACCACAAAATCAGATAAAGAAATAATCATAATTTATGTGTAAAATTATGAATACCAGCATGTTTTGTCAAGTAAAATAATTGTAAATATTCAAACTCTATAAATATGTATTATTTGTTTTGAGGAACTTGAAGAGAATATTTTTTATATATTTTGAAAATATTTTTTACTTGAAGTAAAAATATTCTCAGAGTGAGGATGGACTTTACAAAATGGAGCCATTTAATTAGTCTGTCAAGGACTGGCTCATGTGTTGCAGAACATTAAATTGTCGTAGAATGGCAAATGTCACTCCTGTGCTACCTTAAATTAAGTCTAATTAAACCAAAAAATGGCAACTGAAAATCTTCCATGTTACTGTGTGTTAAAAGGACTAAATATAGAAGTTAAAAACAATGAAGTTACATAATGTGTGCTAGTACTTCCTTTGATGCAGACCAGTTTGAATTTGAGAAAACCTGAGCAAGAAGTAAAAACTCTTGAGTAGGAAATCTATACACAGTTTCTGGAAGTAATTTTAAGACTACAAGGTTATAGTGGTATGGAACGGCATAAAATTACAAGATTAGACTCATTAAATTTTACATTTACAATTAGATGTCCCGGTTCACCCTGTATTGGAAAAATTCTACCCCTAAGTCCAAAGGCAACCAATAAAAAAATATTCCAATTTGTAGAAAAATTTCTTAAGTGACTTGGATAATTTTTTTTATTTTTTAATATATTTTGGATGATGAGATTCTTCCAAGTCAACTGAAAGAAAAAGAATATATCCAAAAGAATAATGACTGCCATATTATTTCAATTAGTGTTAATTTTATTTCTTTTTTTTCAATACTTCAATATTTTGAAGATGTAGTAATGAAGTTTACATTCTCCTTTGGCAACACCTCTGATTTCAGCTTATTTTCTGTAATGTAGCACAATTTGAGATTTGGCAGAAATAAAAATGTTATGTATTAAATACTGAAAATAATTTTACTGAGGTGTATTCCTTTTTCTTCTTATACTATTATTTATGAATGCTATTGCCAAGACTTCCTGAAAATATGTCTTTTGTTCTTGCTTTAAGGGGGGATTGGGAAGGGGGACATAAGACATAAAAATCCATTGAAAAAACACCCTACATAAATAAAAAAAATCTTAGATCTAGAGGAGATTAAAAAAAAACAAAACAAAAAAACCAACCAACCAAAAATTTATTTGGAGAGGAGTGAAATAGCCTTCTGCTTGCTCTTATTAATGTCTCTATATGTAAGAAGCACTTTTCTCCATATTTATGTTTTTTCTTAGAGGGGTGGGTTGTAGTGCTCAGCCTTTACTGCCCCTCTTGTCTCCCTCTCCCAGTCTTGTGGATAAAATATGAGAAAACAGGATCCAAAAAAAAAAAAATTAAGAGGAAATATTTGGTTGATGAAATGCACAATTTGTCCTCAGGACATATTTTCATCAGAGGCTATTTCCATCTCAGAGAAAGAAAAGAATGAAATGGGATAAAAAGATTCTGTTCTTTGTCAATCATACATTGTTTAAGGGCTTCCCAAGAACAATATTTCATCTGGACCATTTTTAAAAACGATGAAAATTGGTTTCCATGAATGTGTTTATTCTTGTTTGAAATGTATTTATCCCATTCACTTCCATCAGTTCAACAATGGCTCAGCACTTGAGGAGGATGATTAAAGGACACAGAATATTATTTATTTTTTTATTTGCTCTGAAAGCATTAGCTGTATGGTTGGCTGAGTGCTGCCATCAGATGTTGCAGCTCCACCTGTGTCCTGATATGGGAAACATTTTTACAGTTAAATAGTAAAAGTCTAAGATGTGGTAAAAAAAAATCTGAGATTTGATAAGGTGCGTCACATTTCTTACAGAAATGAAATGGGAATTTTCCCCCCAAAATGCATGTCTACTCATAAATGCTTATTTAAAGATACCACATAACTCCAAATTTTTTTTGAGAAGTGAGAGATTCTGAGTCAAATAAGGATCAAAATTTAACTACTTAGGTTTGGTATATTTAATAGTTAAGTGAAACTTGAAAGAATGCAGACTAACGTGAAATTTAACAACCAGAGTTAAACAAGAAAAGGTTTATTTTACTTTTATTTCATTCTTGTAATTGGAAAATATTGGGGGTGTATATCTTATAGATAATATTATATAATTTTGGTTCAGTAAATCCATAATATCAGTTTCATAGCTAAACTTTTGTTTATTGCAAGGCTTTTAGTTTGCTTAATTGCTTTGGTTTATCAATTAGGATATTTTCTGGTTTTGTTTCTTTTTTTTTTTTGCTGGGTTTTTTTGGTTAATTGAAGGTTTTGGTTTTTTTAGAGATATGGGAAAAGAATTTTAAAAGAAAGTGAATAAAATGCTTGATGTTATTGACAACTCAAGGGGATCAGAAGTAGCAAAGGTTCTACATAATGAGTCCAAATAAAATTCTGTGTCTTCTGTGGTATCATTTGATATCATTTGGGAATTTGATCCTCTGATTTTGCCCACTTCATAATTTATGAGATTTGAAAAACAAAAAAACAAAAAAAAAAATTCAGACCCAATGAGAGATATTTGATCTCTTGCTTTGATCCATCAGTCCTGTTCATTTTGTTTTTGACTGTGATCTTGTGAAGTAGAATTATCTCTACAATTTTAACCCACTCAGAGGTTCCAACCACTGAAAACTTCCTTTGGAAAACCTATTTTATTTATTTTTCTTCTTTTTTTTTTAATGGCTTCATGCTAACTACTGTGTTTGGCCTGTTGTTTTAAAGGATGGAAAAATAGAATAATCACAGTTAATAGTTTCTGCTGCTGAATAACTGATGTACATAGTGGGTACTTAAAGCAAAATTAAGAAGCCAAGTGGGTATTGACAAACAGCGTAAAAATGGAAATAAGCAGCTCAAAAGTGAAATATTTTTGCTTTTGGTTCCCAAGAATTTTAGAAATCCTAGTGCAAAGAATTCTACATCTCTGTCTTGAAGAAAGAGTGGCAAATATGTAGCAATGGCTGATTAAAGTACCTTCATTTTTATAAAGAGAATCTGTGAAAGAGTGCTTAAGGGAGCATTTAACAGAAGTGTAAGGTTACACTGGTAATACCCTACAGCAAAAATAAGGAAATGATTTGTTTTATTTTATTGTTGTACCATCCACTTCTTAAATAAAGGAAAAAAGGCCACATCCTAATCCCAAAATGTAATGTGCCACACCGAACCAAAGAAACAGGTTTATAACAGACACAAATAAAACTTTCTTATCTGAGGAAGACAAGAAATAACATCAAAAGTATTTGCTTAAAAATATTTTTTAATCATATTTCTTTAGCCTTGCAAAGTGCTTTTCATTTACACTTTGTTTTATTTAACTGAAGACTCCTGTTTCGCTTTGAAGGCAATGTTTAATCTCTTCCCCACAGGAGGATACAGGTTAAAGCTTCAAAGGAAGTATTTTGAAAGTAAATATGTGTTGTGAGACATCCAACAACCTTCAAGACTTGGAAGTGGAACTGTCTGAAGTGCTTTTTTGTCACTATTGCTATTGAATCATGACTGTAGCCACCAGGAGACATCTTAAATATGTGTACTGGTCACACTGCCTGGAAAATCTGAGGGTTTCCTCCATCCATTAAAAATAAACAAGGTAATATTTAGCCTTTTGTGGTTGAGAATTGGGCCCCGGGGATAGATGAAAAGGCTGTGTGAGTCTAGAGTCAAGAAACCCATCAAAATGTAGATCCAGAATAATTAAGTTCTTTTTAAAGGGAGGCATGTCTTTGAATAGGGTAATAATAATAATAATAATAATAATAATAATAATAATAATAATAATAATAATAATTCATTTATAATGACAATTCTAATAAAAATAATAATTTTTAAAGGTCAAGATTTAAAAAAAAATTGTGAATATCAAATTATTGCAGGCTGGAACAGGGATTATATTTTGGCTCCGAATTGTCGCTCACTTTTGATGCTTATGACCAAATTAATGATAAGTCTAAAAGAAACAGATTGGAATATTGAGAATTATGCTCTGTTTGCTGAGGAATTTGTAGGGAAGGAGTTTGGCAAAAATATGTTTGCAGGTTTATTTTAAAAGGTGCCAAAGAATAAGTGACAAGAAGATAGGGAAAACTGATGGGCCTGCTGCTGGATTATTTAATGAAATCTTTTAAAAAATAGTTTATTTCTTATTATGTACAATAGTTGTTCAAGTAAATTCCTGCATTTTCCATTTTGAGGCATCAAATCCAACATTCTCCAGTCTGGCAATTACACCTGCATAAAACCTCATGTTAAGAACAAAAAAGGTTGGGTAACTTAACACAAATTAGACTTCTGAATCACAGCTGTGAGAAACACCATCTCTTTGGAAGTGCTGTATCTTAGAAAATGAGGCGGAAAACTACTTATTCGCTTTATCTCTGCAATTTATGCAACCCTCTATTTACTTAATTTGAATATGACAATACTTGAATATGATACTTCTGAGTTTCTAGCAAAATCTTTTCACTTTGCGTTTCAACTGAACTAAGAAATGTCCATAGAAAAGGGTAATTTTAAAACAATTTGCTATTTAAAAATGGAAAACTTTTCAGTGTTGCTAAAATAATCCTGTTCAAGTTTGAGAGAAAAAGTTTAAATATTTTTTCCATGTAAGCATCTAAAAATAGAGGTTATTTATATTATAGACATGCAGCATTCTCAGCAACAGATTTTAAAAAATTAAAAGCACCCTAAACTTTTACTTTAGGAAACTCATCGTGCTCTGAATTGCCATGATTGGAGATACTTAGAAAAAGGAATTGAGCGATCTTTTTCATTTGTTTTGCCTTTGAAGTATACACAGAAAAGGAAGAAAAGGCATCATTGTGTTAGGTCCTTATCATCTGAATAATTCAGATTTAACTCTCAATTGTGAGTGGAGTGAGGCTACTCCTGGGACAGGACAATATGGATTTTAGACATGTGGCACAGATTTCTCATTCAAACTGCGCTCAGCTCTTCCAGGGAATCTCCAGAAAACAATTCCTGCTGTGTTTGAAAACCACACTGACAATACGAAGAAGTTTCTCATGTAATTCATAGGAACTCTGTACTTATATGCATGAATCTCAAGTATATGCCCTCTTTGAAATAAAATCTGATATACATGCACGCTGAGGAGACAAAAGGAAGATAATTGTGTTGTTTTTTTCAGGTCTGAAGTGTAGCATTTAAGGAATTATGTGCAACAGAGGTAGAATAACCCTTATAAAATTCTCTTTCTTTTCTCTTCTGCACTTCATAAATTCAAACGGGATAGCTTACTGTAGGAGGAGAGCTGCAAGCCAGTGAAGAGATAATTTGAAATAACTCTTGGAAGATAAATAAAAGAAAAAAGGGCACGTCAAACCATTCTTAAGGTTTTGTGAAAAGTCTCTTGTTCAGCTTCAAATGTTTGTGTGTCTGAGTGGTGTAGATTTACAAAAATCTGCAGAAATGGAAAAATAGCTTGAAAACACAATGCACTAACTGTACTCAACATTCAATGGAAATTTTTAATTTTTCTGAGTGTCCCCTCAATTCACTCCAGTGTGGCTGCAGCAATACCAATGAACTCTTTTAAAATTAATTTTATGGCATCACAGCCATAAGAGTTCCACTGTAATGCAGAGCTAATTTAATGTAGCACTAAAGTGGCTTTGGCCACTTAGCACTGGATTTATTGAAATTGAGCAAAGCTTCCAGAGAAACCCAATAATCTCTGCAGTGATAGGAGGTGGGTTGGAGCATGGCTGCCCCCAAAACTTTCCCTTGGGATGGGGAACCTTCCCTTCATGGATGGGTGATTTCTTTGGGGGCATAGGAATTGAATTGATGGAAGAATTTGTGCATGCCAAATGCATTCTTCTAGTCTAAACCCATTTGTCTTACAACACCTTTCTTAATTTTCCAAAGGGAATTTTTTTTTTCTTCAGAAAAGTTCAGTCCAAATAATCTTTTTTTTTCTAATTTAAGTTTCCTTTTTGATCTACATGGCATTGAAAAATATCAAAGTGGAACTTATTCCAAAAGGGGAGTCTCAAATAGGAGAGGCAATATTAAAATATTTCTGCGTAAAGGATATTACATTGCCTCACTTTCACTTCCTAAATGTAGTCTAAACTAAAATTATCCTGAAATCACCTAAGAGCCTAAAGTACACCTCAACTTTTTAGAATGGGGAGCTTTGATGGGACAAAGTTCTCCTGAAGTTCCTTTGACCAGCTCCAGCTCTGTCATGTCTGTGTGGGGGAATTCTTGGAAGGCTGATAATTTAGGCCATGATTTATAATTAATCTTGACTGTTAGAATCCTCTTAATAATTAATAAGAAATGCTGTCATTTTCATTAGAGACCTTCACTAATGTTTTCTTATATGGTCCCATTAGGATAAAAAAAAAATTGTCTAAACAAACTGAAGTAACTGCATGGGAAGTTCAGCAAATTCCCCCTGCAGCTAAGAAAGTGATATTTATAGATGAGTTATTGGCATTTGGTAGTATTTATATTATGTAATGGGTGACATTTCAGCATAATTGCTGTGTTATTTTTTTTACATAGTGACTCATAAATTGTTAGTTTTATAACATCAAACCCCTTAAACATGAAGCTGTGAAGAATTGTGCCCACTAATGGATCATTAATTGAATTTAATTTGTTTACATTCTCAGTACATTTGGCCTATTACCAACTCCTATTATCAGGAGTTCAAATAAGTCTTTTACTCTCTTCTGCCTGAGCTCTGATCAGTCCAAATTCGGGTGTGCACTGACTCTGCTCATACTTCGCTGTAAATTCTGAGCATCCTAATGGAATAAGGAATTTCCAGAAACCTGAACTGAGGTGCTCACATAAATTATTTACATCTGTATTTCATCTTTTCTTCTTTTTATCCAGGCTCATAAGTGTTACCTAAAACGAAAAATTTGTAAACTTCAGAAATATCAGTTGGTTACAGAGTTAACCCAGAAATTGTAATTATCTTCCAGGATGCACACGATCCTTTAAAACTATGCATGTCTCATTTTAGGAGAGCAAAGCTTTCCTTAAAAAATATATTTTCCTTCTTGCTTAACGCAATTTTAATGTGGTTGACATTTTCATTCCCTCTACAGTACCTTCAATTCTGAAATCAGCAGGTGCCAAGAGCTTCAAAGGAAAAAATCAGAACTCACAGCACTGAGATCTTATATATTGTAACAAAATTGGCTTGTTTAAAAATACCGAAATAAAAGTGAGGGGTTTAGTGTATATGGTTAATATATGTGATGTAGCTGAGATTATAGATATAATAGATATAGATATTATAGAGATTATAGATATAATAGTATGATATAGATATTAGATAATATAATATAATTAATATATTTTATAGAATGGTATACTAAAATAGATATAATAGTATGTATAATATATATTATTATATAATGATACAGTATACATATGTGATAAATTACATGTAAAAAAAAATTTGTATACATACATATATATATATATATATATGCATGTATATATATATGTGTGTGTGTGTGTATTATTTTATGTAATATAAAATAAAATAAAATATGTATAGGCCAAATATGCATATGTTAAAAATTCACTGCTTAAAGAATGGCCACCCTTGGACAGACATTTCTATTTGCCCCAGCTTTGAAGCTCATCCATTCTTTTTGAATTTTCAGTCTTTTCTCTGTGTATTAGAAGCTGATTCTTTTCTTGAATTTTGGCCAATATGGGCATACCAATATGGGTTTTTTGTTTTTTGTTTGTTTGTTTGTTTGTTTTTTGTTTTTTTAAATTTTATTTGTCTCTTTTGGATTTTGTTTTTTTTTTCCCCAAGTTGTTTTGGTGGTGGTGATTTTTCATTCTTCAGGTTTGTTTCTAGTTTTTTTTTGTTTGTGTTTTAATTTTAAAGGTGTTTTTACAACAGCACAGACCAGGTGCCTGAAGGAGATTGACCTGGAAGCTTGCTGGCTCCTGGAACCATGCACTGCATGCCTGGTGAGAAGTTGCAATTTTAGCTGGAAGGCTGTAAATCCCTGCTGATTTTATTTGCAGAGCCCTTATCACTGAGGCTATTTCCAGCACCCTGATCACCTAGACCTGCTAAAATGCTTAATTTCACCCCCCACTCCCTGATTTCTGTTGTGTAAATCTATCACTGACCAGGGTCTGTGCACAAATCACAAACGGGATGGGACTGCTGTGGAACGTGCCTTGAGCTGTTTGATTTTCCAGCACCAGTCTCATTCCATGGTTGTGACAATGGGAAGATGCCACCAGCTCACATCCCAGGCAGCAGACCAAGAACTTAATGTTACAACTCACTTTATAAGTTTTTTGACCAATCCCACAAAGCAAAAGCACATTGACAGTATTTATATCTGTATAGTAAATATTCTATATTGACAGTAGTTCTGTCCAATCACTATAAGCACAGGTACCTGTGGTTAAACAATGCCCGCTTATTTCAAATACAATAACTGCTTGTGAGCCTTAAAACACAATGCACAGAGCTCCATTATGAAGCTTCAAACTTCCTAATATTTTGCTAGACAAACTTTTCTGTAACTTAGGGAGTTTTTCTAGACAAGCATTAATACACAGACCATTGCTCTATTTATCCTTGCTTTTCTACTTTTTAAATAATTTTTCTGCTGACCAATCTCATGGCTGCTGCTTATCTCCAATCACAGTTCTACTGCCTCTGGGGCCTGCCTTTTGCAGCTTTCCCAAACCCCTCTGATTTTGTGGATTCCCACATAAATCCACTCGGATTTCTCCCCTTCTCACAAAATTAAGCTTGTTACAGGGAGGTTTGCGTGTCTGCACTGAAATTTGCAATAAACCTGGGATCTTTATCTGGTGATTCTTGCTGTAACCATGGCAAGCTGCCTTGGCAGAAGGTCAGCAGCTCATTACTGATGTGGACAGACAAGGAAATGGGGTTTCTGGGTGAGTTTTAAACTTTATTGCCGTGTCAACTTTCCCCTCCTTAAAGATGACGTCTGACCACCCTCTGCTTTCATCTGCTATGACAAAGGTGTAAAACACCTTATTTTTTTGTAGAGCCTAGGCCACAGCTGGTTCCTCCTCTCACTCTTTAAGATTTCCCATTTTTCTGACAATGCAATTAAGAGAATTCACTGCTTTTGGGTGAACAACCAAAGAAAGTCCCCGTTTAACCAGAAAGCCAATTTTTCTGCATTTGTTGTGGAGTGAGCCACAGTTTTGATAAACACATCCACATTTTAGCTCCTAAATTTAGAATAATCTGTGTTAGTACATTCCTTTTTCTTTTAAATTCATCTGTTTAAATACCTGCTTTTCAAAACGGAAGTGTAATGCATGATTTCTTTGCAGTCTTAAGTATGAACATAACTGTATTAAGTGGCATATTTATGGGTCATCAAGAGGGATATTGCCGTTTAATTAATGCTGCAAAAGTTCTTTTCTATTTCCTTTCATAAAACCTGTTTGGAAAGAAAGAGATCCTACTCATGGACATCATTCCAACTGCAATAATAGCCTAACTGGGAGCAGATTTCCACAAAGTAACCAAGTTTTTGCACTTGATGTACCCAGACCTACCATTCTCCTGACTTGATGCTTCTATCTATAGTTATTAAATGCCCAAACATTTTTTGTTTGTTTGTTTGTTTGTTGGGTTTTTTTTGTGTGGTTTTTGTGGTTTTTTTGGTTTTTTTTTTTTTTTGTTTTTTTTTGTTCTGTTTTGTTTTGCTTTGTTTTTTGGCTTTTTTTACCATTTAATAATTGAGGAATTAATATTGCTGGAACAGTAATTTAGTCTCCTGCTTACATGTATCACTACACAATAAATCTTTTATTGATCAGAAGGCAAAATTTGGTGAAAAAAAATCCAGAAGCATGTTTAGAGGAGCAAGAAAAGAAGTGCAAACTTTTATATCCTCATCTTGTATTTTGCTTTTTCCTTACTCTTAGCCCATCCTGCTCAACCACACTCAAGTCACCAAAGTCTTAGGTAAATACTCACACAGATGAAAGGAAGATTTGTTAAATGGCATCTGTGATGAGAGCTGTTTTTCTGGCATTCTCTTCATCTCACCTGGCAGTTATGCAGCTTTTTAATAAAGAGGTTCAATGCAGTTTATCTTCCCAAATGACACGTTTTGGTGTTTTGGGTGGGTTTTTCTGGGTTTGATCATTTCTTCATATTCACAGAGGGGGTGAAAAGAAAGTGTCAGCAAAATAGGAAGATTTACAAGAAAAAATGATCACCCATTAAAGCACCCCGAGGGCACAGCTGTGAAGGGCAAGAAAAGCTTCCCCAGCTGGAAATTTGCAGCAGCCCAACAAAAGATGTGCCCAAAGCCCAGGTAAGGTCTTGGCAGTGACAAATACCCGGAATTTGTGAGTGGAAAGGGAAAATTGTTCCATAATCCTAAAGTCAGGTGCCAGAAGCTGGAAAAGCTGAATACCTTATAAGGTACATATATATATACATACATACATACATATATGTATATGCATATATAAAAATACATATGTAAAGATATATATATGTATGTATATGTAGATATGTATGTATATATACATGTGTATATACACACACATATATAAAATATATAAAAAGTATACATAAATATATAAATATATATACACATATATATACACATATATATATGTATATATGTATATATATGTATATATGTGTATATATATGTGTATATATATTTAGATATATTGTAAATATGTATTTATATATTTATGTATATACACATACATATATATATGTATATATATGTATGTGTATATATATATGTATGTGTATATATTTATGTATATACACATACATATATATATATATATATATATATATATATACGCACACAAACACACACACACACATATATATATATATATATGTAAATGTGCAGGATGTCTTTGCTGTTGTCACTCGAATACATTACATTAAACCATTTTTCCTGAGTGTAGGTTTCCTGACCTCAAACCCCCCTTTTTTAAGATCTGTGTCCAATTTTAAGATCTGTGTCCAATTTCCTTTCTGTTTGCTGGGGCTTAATCCTGGAAGAGAGACCCGGAAAGGCAAAGTGAGGAAAGTTTAGGGTTGAGGTAAAGACAGGTAATAGAGAAAGCCCAAATCAACAGGGATCAAAGCACCCCATCTTTCAGCAGGGTTCACCAGGAGGGACATTGCCACCATGTTAACCCTGTGAAAGCCCTTTTCTGTTTTCTGTCACAAAAATTATTTGTAAAAAAAGGGGTCTTAGCCATGACTCATTCCAGCTGCAGGAATAACCCGTTTGGGTGCAGACTTCACCAAAGCAGTCCTTTGAGCGTGAGCAGCACTTGAGCCTGCCCAGCACTGTTCCAATGGCAGCAAAACGCTTGGATCATTGTTTTGGAGAGAGACAGAGCGAAGCTGCAGGTGAGGAAACACATTTTGACAAATATCAGCAGCACTTGTAATCCCAGACACTGCCCTGAGAGAAGGGTTGGTGTTCACATGGCAGTAAATCACCTCCTAGCATTTTATTTTTTCTTTCAGTCTTTAATTCCCCCTGGATAGATTACTGAGACCTGGAAAAAAAAAACAAAACAACAAAACAAACCCAAAACCCCATGTATTAATGCAAATGTGTGTCAGTTAAATGGGGAATTATGAGAGTGATTGACAAGATTATTTCTCACCATCTCCAAGCTCCAAGCAGCTTTTTGTGCCCATCCACACATTTTAAATTTCTGCTCAGATTTATCTCTGAAGGGGACAGGCTTAGTAGGTGTTTAGTGGTAGTACACTTGTTAAAGAGAGCCCCAGGGCCAGTGACAACATGTTAGTGTTTCTGTCTCTAAAGAAATTATTCCTACCTGCAGTTCCTGTGCAGAAAGGCATTTAGAACATAACCATTTAGAATAAAGGCATTTAGAACAAGTAGGGGCTTCATTATTTTAATGTTTTGCCGTATAGTAGAAATTGCAGGGGAAAAAAAAAAAGGGAGACAAAGACATTCAGATGTCTTTACTTCATTTTTAAAGCAATATAAAAAGACAATTTAAAAGCAATATAAATAGTATTCTTAGAGCTAAGGAGGGACATTTTGGATTAATGAAATAAGTGTATTAATTTCGACAGAAAAAAAATTCTATGGATGTTACATTTTAGTCAATTGATTGACAAAATGCTAATGCTTCATTTTATTGACTGCTCAGATAATTACAAGTGTGCACAGAATCAGTACACAGCAAGTGTGCAAACCTACCTTTTATCACAGCTTTTACCCCCAGCTTTTATCAGATTGCTAATTTAAACATCGTTTACTCTACAAATACAAGATGTGCAGGTATTACCCCACCATTCTAATCTGAAAGAATTTTGAAATGTATGATCTGTAGCTGGCTGAGAAAGCAACTGGAAAAAAAAAAAAAAAAGAAGAAAGTTCAAATAAGCCTGAAAATAATTGTTTGTCTTTGATCTAACTTCAATAGGATGCTAAAATGAAATTGATGCAAATAAAATGCAGGTGTTGACTGTGGCTGAGGAGGGGCTGTTTCCTCACAGTGATCATGATATTTGTCCACGCTGACCCACACTGAATAAATGTGCTCGTGCCAGCTGGGGGAAATACAACAGCACCCCTTTGGTGCCACGCCAGAATTTGAACAGACACTGCAGGGCAGAGGTATTGATTTACACACACTTTGCCCTGATGGAGTTATCAGTTAAATAGCAAGAGGACTTTTGTTCCCTGTCATTAATCCTCCTGCTTGTCATACCACAAGGCAGAGGGGAAAAAAAATTTGTATCAGCTCTGTGGAGGCTGGAGGGGAGAAGGAAATCCTGCTTGGTGATAAATCACGTCAAAATAAAAATGAGGGTGATACCTCCATTTGTGTGCTGTGTTTAAATGTCTCCATGAAACCTTCCCCGTGGAGGTTTGCTGCTTTGGCCAAGTCCTGCAGTGGCTTTCGGTGCCAAGTGAAATGGATTTAAACGATTCAGAGCAGTCAAATGTAAATATTATATAAATGTAAATTTATATAATATATCTTGATCTCCAAAGGCATCTGTTAAAAAGGGTAGCCCTATATAGCTGTGCCAAATCCCATTCAGGAGGGGGGATTCCCTTTCTGCCTGCTCAAAGGGAGTGAGCTGAGCTCAGAGCTTGGGGAGGTCTCAGACTTGGGTGTGGGACAAAATTCTTCCTTTTCTTCTAGGAGAAGGTGACAGAAAAAGGGAAAGCCCTATTTTCTTTTTTGTTGCATCCAGAAATGATGGGGTAAAAAAAAAGTTGACAGTCGTGAAGTTTCTGTGAAGACAGAACCCTTCCTGTGAGAATTAAATTTGTTTTACAGAGTGTCTTTGGTGAGAAAAACGTAATAAAGAAGAAACACTTCCACACTTTGCTGAGATGAAAGCATTCAAAACTGTTATGCAGCCTTTAACACAGGAAAGGTTGAGAAGAGTTCAACATGCACTTTTTTTTTTATTCTGTCTCTATTCACCACTTACATTTATCTTTTGCATAGGTTCATTCTTATTATAAACAGTGGGCCACAAAATTTAGGAACACCATTCAACTCTAATCACAAAGAAAAATATAGGATATTTTACTGTATATTCTAACATATTACTTAGTGATCTTTGTTATAGAAAAGCTTAATAATTAACCAGTGAGGAAACATATGTTTTTTGCACAACATGAGGGTGAATTCATCAAAATGTATTTATTCCTCTATAATTTGCTGTGCTGTAGCAGTGTTAATTGTACTTACAGCAATGTCTTGATCTGAACTTCATTGTTAGGAGAGGCAAGACTTAGCTTGATTAAGTTCTCTTCACTACAGTTGCATGGGGAATTTAAGGAAAAATGTATTATGTCAGGTTTTTAAATTATTTAAGTGATTTTGCTGTGTTTTACATGCCCTCTATATACCCCAATGTGTGTGCTAACACCATCATTAAAAGCCAGTTCAGGAAATACATAAAATCCCAGGTGCAAGGATCCTAAAACACCTAAAAGACCTTTGGGTCCTCCATGATGATGGCATCAGGACAAAATCTCTGAGAAATTTTTCTCTTCCTGTAGCTTTTTTTTTATTATTGTTTTGGTTTTTTTTCTTCCAGTGCTTTTTTTTGTTTGTTGGTTTGTTTGTTTGTTTGTTTGTTTTTTGGTTTTTTTTTTTGTTTTGTTTTGTTTCTTTTTTTGTGGTTGGTTGGTTGGTTCATTGGTTGGTTCATTGGTTGGTTGGTTTTGGCTTTGGTTTTGTTTGCTTTATTCCACTTCCACCATTACTCCACGAAGAAGCAGCAAAAAACCTCTTTGGGACCCTGCCCTTGGCAGATGGGACAATCCCAACCCATATGGCAGGAAGATCACAGCCATTTCCCCAAAACTGCCCATAAATCCACCTTTTTTCCTGAATTGCTCCTTTTTTGACAATGTTCTGCTACCTCCTTTCGTCTGCTCAGTCATTTCCTTTCTCCTTCTTTTTCTCTTAAAGAAATCTCTCCCCCAGTGTGCTTCATTGTAATGAACCATTTCTGTCTGGGCTGCCAGATGACAATTTTCTCGTCTGATGTGCAACAGCATTAGCTTTTCCCTCTCCATTAATCATTCTCACATCTAAATTGCTGTGGCTAAGCTAAAATAATACCTGGGTTTTAAAAGTACCTTCTAAAATTTGCACTTCAGTCAAGTCCTGTGACACCATCAAGGGCTACGTAAAAATACAAATAATTTCCTTTCCACTCAGGTTCCTGGGAGCCTTGACGTTTCTGAATCACTCAAACATGATTCAGCGGTGCAAGGATGACTAATTTCTGAGTGTCATACAGATATTTTCACTTCTTTACCACTTACTGCCTCAACCCCAGAGTCAGAGCTGTTGAGGTCCAGACACCAACCCCTCCTCATCAAAAATTTAAGCCATGCCTCAAGCAGGGTCTGAAACACAGGGCCTGTGAGGGTCAGTGAAGCAGAAAGTGCAGTACACTGAACTGCTCTGCTGACTCCAAGTGAAAGAAGGGTTTGGAAATGTGGCAAAATTCATTAATTTCTGCTTAAAATATTTAGCATTCGCTCTGGAGGTGTAAGATTGACCGGGGAGAAATGTGAGGTTCATTCCGCTCAGGCTGAGGTTTATTCTTATGGTTTAACTTACTGGTAAAAATACCTAGAGAGGGGAAACACAGAGAAAAAAACCCAAATCCCTGCACAAAATATATCTATCAAATACTCTTGGGTTTTAAGTGCTGGTTTGTTTTTCTTTCTTTTTTGTTCTTCCTGTGTAAGTTAGCTTCAAGCTCTCCTAAATGAGAATAACAGCTTGTGGTATTTATCTTCTGCACAGTAGCATCACTTCATGACAAAACTTTTATAACTCTTAATAAGGGCTCATGTTAAACTGCTCTAATTTTAGCATTCCTCATCAGGTTCCTGTCTCCTTATTGAAGAAATGGGTTTTTTTATTAAAAGAAAACCAATCTTGTAGTTTATAACAATTGCACGATCATGTATGGAAATTATCTACTGGTTAAAAAAAATAGTTACCTTGGAAAATATAATAAAAAGTAAATATTTAATTTTTGTTTTTCTATATTTAGCAGGCAACATTTGTTTGGTTTTTTTTTTCTTTTTTTTTTTTTTGTCTTGCTTTGTTTTTCTTCATGCCTGGTTGTTATGCTATGATACTTCACAAGAAAAAGTGAACAAAAAATATTTCCTAAAAGCACGGTCTAAAACTAACTGTTCAGGTAAATTTTCTTTGAACAGCACATGAGTTTTTAGGTGAAATGCTCCTTCTTGTAGTGCCCTCCCGTTATTACTGAAGAAAAATCTTTATTTATCTCTTTCTTTTTTTAGAAAGAGTATCTATTAAGACTGTGGAGCTTATCCATCAGTGCTCTTACCCATGGGTGGGACCATCCAACCACTTTCTTATCCATACAAATGCCCACCCATCAAATCCCATCTCCAGTGTAGAGAAAAGGACGTTGTGGGGGACAGAAATCCAGAAAAATGACATCTGCAGCCCTTCCCTTGTTCACTGATGTAGGCATTATAAATGAATATGTTGAGTCATTGATCTAAGACAAGCTATTTCTTAGGAATTTCTCCCTAATACTCACAGCAGTTCAGCATCTGTTTATTCCTATCTCAAAACAGCCAGGCAATCTGTTTTCACTTATAAACTAAATCCATTTATAAACACAAAGGGAACAGATCCCAGCATGATAATAAATTAGGAGACATTGTTTCCTTATAGTATTTGTCGTTCGTACTAAACACACCAGGTTTTTATTTTTTCTTTTCCCCCGGTCTCCTGGTTTCTTTGCATTTTGCATGCTGACAGTGAGAGCAGATATAAGAGCAGATGCCACTGTGCCAGCCCCCTGCCTTCAGAGCAGATTGAATATTTTGTTAGCACCATTTGCAGGCTATTGTGTGCAGACATTTACTCTGAAATTTACGTGCCAGCGCCGCAATTGTGAGGGATACAGGTGGGTGGGAATGTTCTTAAATAAATATTGGTATTTTTCCCTGCGTGCTTTATCTGTGTGACACTTTATTAAAGTAAACATAAGCTAAGGGTGGGTGTGCTTTCCGTATAGTCACAAAACATGCCTGAAAAGCTATGTTTAGGTAGAATTTGCTCTTATGTTGCAGTACTGAGCACTTTCCTCATTGCACTTCACCTCTGTTCTGCTTCCACCTCAGGTATTCCTCCTTCAAAAAGCAACAAGTTAAGTCCTTGGTCTTACTGAGGCTAATGAGAAATTTAAGATAGCTTTAATAGCAACCACAATGATAATTTTCTGCTGTCACCAACAGTCGTGGTAAGACCACTTTGGAAGGTGTAAAGGTTGTAATATTGTCATATTCCTTTTCTCCCTCTTAGCTGGGGTGGTCCTGCTGCAGCGTTTATATTTATATTAAATTCATAATTGACAACAGAATAGCCTGCTTCAGAATTTCTTACAAAAATATGCATCATTGCACAAGTGTCAAGTCACTTTAAGTGGCTCCAGCTGTTAACTTTCAAGAAAACTCCTCAAAAAAAAATGTGCAAGAAGGAGATCAAATACCCTTTGATGTTATTAGTTCGTCTTTCCCTGTTTTCTAGTAAAGACCTTTCTTGTCATAACAAAAATGAAAATTAATTTTCTAACATTTATTTATACTTGCATAAAAATTCTTTGTTCTCTCAGAGCCTCTTAAGACAAAGTTCAGGTTTTAAACAGAAAAAACCCCACCAAAATCAAAACAGAATAAGGAGAAACCCAGACACCTTTCAATATTTTCCATTTCTCTTATATAAGGCAGTTAAAAAAGTCATATTTCTACTCTCTGACACTTGACACAATAACAGGAGTGAGCGAAGTAGATGAGCTTTGCCATCCTTATAGACAGGTCTAGAACTCTCACAGGAAGGAAATCACAGAAATTCAGGAATGTTTACACCTGGGTTTTGTCTCTTTTTCTGTTTAGGAACTGAATTTTACAACACTACATTTTACTTCTATGTTTCCCAAACTGCTCATCATTAGCAGAAAGTTTTGTTGCAGTCATCATTACAAGCCAGCCTGAGTTTTCTGTTTTGACTCAACACTTTAATTCACCATTTTGCTGAAAGAGACCTTGTCAACACCTGATGGAAATTTTAAAGCATTTTGTTAATTGTAATTCATTTACCTTCAAATGTGATTATAATGCATCTATTCAAAAATTTTTTTAAACAGACATATATTTTTTTTACTTTTTTTTTCAGGTTTTCCATCACGTAAAATTGAAAAAAATTTGAAAAACTCCTTTCTAAATATACGAGAAGTTGTTTTTTTTACATATATGAACCATCTTTAAACTCTTTATCCTTAATGTCTGCAGATACTCCTCCTTCCCACCTAACCCTTGTTCATGTTTATCTGTCCTTTAGCATCTGAAAAGGCCAGATGGAAATCTCTTTTCACAGAACACAGACAGTAAGGGAGAAAACACAAACAGGGAGGAAAACACACCATGTCCTAACCTGGGCAGACACTGCTGGACATCTCCAGGTACTTGAAGAGTTCCCTCTGCCAAAACACAAGTCAAAATTTCTAAAGATTTTTTTTTTTTTTTAATAGGATGCATCTGCTTAAGAGGTTTTACCCTTTTTTCCCACTAATGGCAACAGGATTAATTTTCATTATTTTCATCTTGACAAGTACATGTGAGTATGCCTGGCAGAACCACTTCTGAGAAGCAGATAGCATCTGCTTTTCCTAAGCACTCTCTGCAGAGATGTAAAGAGGATGTGAGTCAAATTTATTATTTCTATCAGCAAAAACTTCATGCTCATCTGAGGGCAGAACTTAGGCTCTATTTATTTCCAGTATAGAGCCATTTCAAGGAGATAAGTGTTACATTTTTTTCCATAAACAGGCAAGGGAGGGAAGTGGAAAAAAACCCCGCAGAAGGCAGCACAAATACTGCCTTTGCATTGTACAATTCCGGTACAAATTTCTGCAAAACATGAAGACTCTAAACATAACTGAGCTCTGAGCATGGGATACTCAGCTGCAAGGCAGGATGTTCCTTCCAGAGTGTTGTACAATGCAAATAACAGGATATTTTCACAACTGCAGACATTAAGAGAACATTTTGGTCACATTTCTCCAGCAGTAACAAAAGTCCTGATGCAATCATGTTACTGAGAAAATGATAAAATGTGTTTTAAGGCCAAAATCTAACTCTCAAGGTGATTTACATTGCCACAGTTTGCAAACCCAATGTTCTTGCAGAACTGCAAAATGTCATTATTGTCAACACTCTCTTGAGGCAAATGGAAATAATTTTACTGTTCTGATTTTACCTGGATCTAATAAAAACAGTATCTTGCTTTCATGTCACTGCAGCCTGAGCTAGCCTCACAAGGTCTTTTTTTTTTTTGGTTGTAAAAAGCATTTTCTCTGAAGCCAAAAGAGTTTCTATTGACTCAGACCCTGCAGCAGAAGAAGGTAGGAAAAGCAAACATTGAAATTAAAACTGCAAATTGAAAGAGTTACTTTGCTTTTTAGGTTTTCCTAATTGTTTTCACTTCCCTCACCTTCTGAGTGTTTTTTCTCTAGACAAAGCCAGATCTCTGAGCAATGGGCATAAATTTGCTGCTTTTAGGGAATTTTATTGAGCAAAATTTAGGAAAGGGTTTTCCTGGAGATAAGTGAGATTATGCCAGGTAAAAATAACAAAGTCTGGTTGTTAGGTTTTTAGAAATGAGTGGTCTGAGGAACCAAAACCCTGTTGCAGGAGCTGTGGGAAGGATTAATGCTGGACAGCGCCACTGATGAATGGGAAATTGAGGATTTTGTGTGTGCAAACAGCACCAGACACCAAGTGTGTCCCTCCGTGCAACCATCCAGGATGCAGAGCTTGTTCATGGCACAGAACTCACAAAATTATCCTAACTCCGAGGTCAGGAAAGCATTTCCAGGTACATTAACAATTTCCAAAGTGGGAGAAGGCCTTGCTTGTTCAAAAGTGCTGTTGTGGTAGTTTGTTGATTGATTCAAGACACCACCACGTGAATTTAGAAGTTGCCACAGAAATCTTAGAGCTTAGATGGATGACTGTGGAAAAAGGCTGAGAGAAAATAGAGGTGGCAAGGTGGGATTTATCAATTCATGTTTGAAAACTATATTAACTTGTGTGTGGTAACACATGTGTCTGCTCCAGCCAAGGGAGAGCACTTGAAGAGCACAATTAATTTTATCCTTAAATAGGTGTGTTGAAACAGGTTCAATAAATTGTGCTTGTTTTCCTCAGACAATTGCAAAAGACATCCAGATAACTAGTTCAGATCTAAATGCCTATGTTATACATGTCAGATATTAAGGGCAGATGGAGAGACTTTCTCAGATCCACAGAGAATAATAAAGATCAACTCTGCACCTCCTCCATCACCTGAAGCAATCTAAGAAATGCTTGTCCCACTTAAAACTGATATTTAATACTTTTTATTAAAATGTGAATATTTTCTACACTTTTCCCTTGATTGACTCTGCTGGCCAGCTCAGCTGACCAAGTTTTGTGTACCTTGATTCATATTTCCAAGTTCCTCTAGATCTGACCTCTCTGATAATGGAGTTTTCTGGTTGAAATGTGCAACCTTCGCCCTTGTGCTGACATCATCCTTACCACAAGCCATATCTGGAGGAAGGAAACAAAAAAAACAAGGTTAGTTTTCTTCATTGTGCTGTCTCATTGTAGTGACTCTGCTTTGCTGCTGGTTTTTGCTTTTTACTTGAGAGCCCACTTTGATTCACAATTCCTTGTGTCTCCTATTATAGAGTTATCTTTTGTTTTTATTTCCATTCCCCTGATTATTCTGGCCCTCAGGACTGAGTAGTTGAAAGTCACTGGGAGTAGTTCATGCCAGGTAAAGAAAGACAGAGGGCAAAACAGGAGGGAAATACAACATAATAAGATACTAAATAATGTCAAAATAAGTAATTTATGTAAAAATTGGTGGTTACTTCTCATACAGTTCATAAATTTTTTAATTCTTTAAAAACTTTTTATGTTCCTAGGCTACTAGTGGATTAATATCGAGAAAGCCATGCATTTAGGGATAATATAGGGAATGGTAGGATCTAATGTGATGATGTGTCTCTTCAGAACATATATTAGTGGTCAGATAGAAGATTCCTTTTTTCCAGGTTATTTTCAGAAACTGTTTTACTATTTTCTTTCAGGAAGAGCTATTTTGAATCCAATGAGGTGCATTTTGTTCAGGCCTTGGGAAGAATCAGAGACAGGAAAGATACCTTTTTTTGCTTTTCCCACGCATAAATTCAGCATGTATAATATGGCTTATTCAGGCTCTGGTTACACTGATAATGATGAACATACTTTAATACACTCATTTGTAATTCAGTCATGGAGAATACGTAGGCAGAGATAAAATTATTGGTGTGAAACTTCAATAAGGAACCTGCCTCTGCACAGAAACCTACTGTTCTGTGTTTAAAACTCTGTATTTAAACTCTGTATTTAAAAACCTTCAAGGAAAATGTTAGGGTTTTCTTAAAGAACATAAAAACTGTCACAGTGTGGCCTTGATCCAAGCTGTCCCTGATGTCACAAGGAATGTCACAGAGCAGCTGAGGGTGAAAGGGACTCCTGGAGGTCACTGCCCTAAGCTCTGTGCTCAAGCAGGGACGCCCAACACCCTTCCCAGGCAGATTTTTTAACATCCTCAAGGATGAGATACTACAATCCACCTGTCTGACAAAAATAGATGTAAAACTTTGTGGGAACATCCATCCTGAGCACCTGAGAGCTCCCAGGTGTGGCAGTTCTCCTTGTGGGAAGTTTGGAAGCAGAGAGTGACCAAAATTAGAGGCCAGGAACAGTAATTACACTGATTTTCCTGCTGAGTCCCCTGAACTAGCTGATTGACTTATGATGGAAGTATTTTATGCAGAGAAATAATATTATGTGTAACTCTTTTGCTTCCATTCATTTAATGGCTGTCTAGTCAGAATTTAAAAGAAACGACTATTCCAAGATATTTGTGAAAAGGCTCTAGGCAGAAGATGTTAATAACAGTTCCAGGGAAAGTTCTGAATATAAAAATGCCATAAATATTGTAAATAAAAGTTGTACTTGTGAAAATAATAGTAAAATTTTATTTCACAATAAATCTGATGATGATGCTTATTTTAAGAGCCTTACTTTAATGGGGCTTCAAGACACTTCCACCGTTGAAGAATTTAGCACAAATATAAAAATAAATTCCTCTTGCTCCTCTGCTCAGAAAGGATGATAATTTCATGGTAGGAAACCTAATCTTTCTTGTTTAAGCAGACTTGTGTTTGTTCTTTTTTACCAAACAGCAGTAGGAAGGTCTGCAGAAGTCTTTAATCTTTAGTATTTTTGGGTTAATTAGTGGTCAACCTCCTCATCTGCACTTAGGGCAGTGCATAGGCTGGGGGAAATGTCTCACATAACCCAAATTTTGGAACTTATGATCTCATAAACTCCCCCTCCATGTCCCTGGCTGAGCTATTGCCCAAGAGGGAGATTTTCTGTATGGAAAATGTTTTATACTATCCATGTTCTGTGCTAAAATTGGCACAGTTTTTATTTTCTCACTTTGCTCTGACACAGAGCACTAGCAACAAACATATTAATAAATACCTTTGCCTTATTCTTTCCACCTTTGGGCCAAAATAGGCCAAATACTTCTGCATCCAATCTTTGTGCACCAAAAATGTGGTTGCTATTCACCTGGAGTGAACACGTACGTGTCCATCTATATATATATTTTTGTATCTGGAGGTATTTATAACAGCCTATTTTAAATTCAGTATGTTTATTAAAATATACTGAATCACACAATGCCAGTGAGCTGTGTAACCCGACTTGTCTGCTTTTAAAAACAGAGCTGCACCAGATAAGTTAAAATTTAACTCATATCAGGTAGGAATCAGTGAAAACCCAAATCTGATTACGTGAAGCTGGCCAACAATCCTGTATAGAAGAAAAATAAAGAAAAAAATGCTCCCCCAGTTTGCAGAGAAGGAATTTGAAACAAACTGAATTTGTCCTAGTGACTGATAGATGTGTTATTTTTTAATAATTCCAGATGTTGCTTTTGGTTTTATATCTATCAAATCCGCTTGATACACCCTGAAAATAGTGAATGAGTCTAAGTTTAAGATCTAATCCAAGATTCAGAAACCTTTCTTTGGTCTAAACCAAAGACCTGAAGTAAAATTTAAACCAAATTGAAATTTAAAAATTCATATATAGGACATTCCAACTTTTTTTTCCTTCTCTCCATCAGTTTGTACTATTTTTCAAGGCTACAATTCAGAATGCTAATGAAATCAGAAGACATTTGTCAATAAGCATAAGAATTATACATTGCAATGAATTTATCAAAAAATAACATTTCTCAATTGCACATCTTTCCATAATTTATGTAAAAGCCCATGATTCTGTGGAGGTGGGATTACAAGAAAACAATTAAAGAGGTAAGGGAGAGTCACTCTTAGTATCAAAATCCAAGGAAAGTTTGGGCATTGCAGAATAATACAGAAGGGATTATTTTCAACCAATAAAGGATAATACATTTGCAGGTTGAGAAAAGGGATATAAAATAAACCAAAACTTAAAAAGTTGCAGAGAAGCTTAAAGGACCATCTGGAAATCAACGAAAAAGTCACCCTGGCTTTGCTGTGGAGAATTTTGGAGCTGTTTACCCTGTCCCTTGAAATCCTCCAAAATGATGTGTAGCAACCAACTGCTCAGAAGTGGCACCAAAAAAACCCACTTTTCAAAGAACCTTCCCCAGAGGGTGGAGCCATGGACTTGCTTGAATGCGTGCAAAAATGTCCTTTGACTGCAAGAAGGCCAAGATTCAGGCTTGATGTTTTAAATATGTCCATCCTGATTAAGTGCTAAAGGGTAAAGGCAGTGCTAGCAGGAGGCCTGATCACAGGGTCATAAATATTTAGGGAGTCCATTCCAGTTCCCATCAAAAGGGGGAAAAAAATGACACAGAAGGACAAAATCAGGCAGCAATGAAAGTCCTTCTGCTTCTAAAGGGACAAAAGGTTCCAAGAGTGTTCTTTTTCCAAAGTAAACAGAATGTATAACTCAAAAATATATGTTAAAAACTAATAACAACTCAGGCAAGCAGAGCTTTCAAATTGACTAATATTTAAATTATTTTCAATACACATGAATTATTTTTATATTAATAAATATATATAAACAAAACCATATATTTATAAATATAAATATAGATTTATAAATATATTTATAAAATAAATAAATATTTATAATAGACGCATAATGCTCATTCTGGAACCATTAACACAAAGTTACTACATTATGTACAATATTATTTTAAAAGAAATATTAATTGCAAATAATAATATTAAATTTACATGAAAAATATAATAGATTTCTACATATAACTAGATCCCAAAATTATGCATTGTGGGCATCAAATTGTCCTAGCCAATAAATGATAGGAACCCATGCAAAATTGCATTTCAATGTAAGTTTCAGAGCATGACAACAATATAAATCTTGAAAGAAAATATAAAAAATGTGTGACACAGGAATAAAATTCTTGTAATGTGTAATGAAATTCCCCCATTGTATATGGGTATATATTTATCGCGTGAAAATATATTTTTGACTGATGAGGAATAAAAAAAGAAATTCGAAAGTGAAGCTTACATGGCATGAATGCATAGAAAAATTTCCCATGCTAAGAATTTCCTTGATACTATAAATTTGTGCTTTTCTGAAGTAAAAGTTATACACAAGTTTATTTTGATTGATTGTCATAGTTTGGGATGAAACATGAGGTCCAGTTAATCCCCAAATGCCTTTTTGGAGGCGGTTCATTTATATGATTTAGTGATGAAAAAGCCCTGTTTGTCAGAATTCTAAGAGATTAAGGCTGCAATGGAAAAATTAACTCACAAAATGCAGAGTTTCTCCTCCTTTGCTGCATTTTTTTTCCTGAGATTGTTGACACAAAGCCCCTGGACCCATCCTGGTGCTCCAGCACCTCTCCAGTTGGGAGAATCCCTCAACAAACCTTTGGGGGATTTTCCCCACTCAGGAACATAAATTTGCTTGGCTGCCACTTTCCCCCTCTCAAGGAGCATTTTCTCCATATTTGGTTCCAGCTCCTGATAATCTCATTTCTCAAGGACAAATTATTCTGCTCATTCTGGGCTGTTTGATCACAATCACAGATGAGCAAGGGGCTTTATTTTGTGCATGCAGCTGGAAGTCACACATTCTGATTGCAGCATGGAGAGACACCAGAATGCTGCTGGCTCTTGCCTAACAGGAACCTTAAGGATGCCCCATGGTTTAGTATTTCAGATATGTTTGATAGGACACTTATTTTTTATATTTTCTTAATTAATTAAAATAAATAAATCATATTCCCTTATCATTGCCATGGAAAAAAACACTTCAAATTAATTTTGAATCGGGAAAAGTGCAAAGGGTTTTTTTTTTTTTTTGCTTTTTGCATTGCTTTTTCTTCATGAGTTTGAGATTTTACACTGACTTGAGGTAGAGATTGTTTTCTGATGTCAAAACAACTTTTGTTGTGTGACTTAAACTATTATTTGGCTTTAAACAGATAAGGTCCTCACCTCTGCACAGAATATAATTTCGAATTACATTTTAAATCACATTGTAAAGAACATTTGGCTCATATTTAAATTTTAGTATGTGTAAATAGTGTTGCATTGGTTCCTCTTTTCTGTCGAAGTGCTACAGATTGTCCTTGATATACATAAATATATGTATTATATTTATATGTATTATTACATATAAATATTACATATTTATATGTAATATAAATATAAATATAAATATAAATATAAATATAAATATTTTATAAATGTAATATAATATATTCATAAAGATATTATCTATTATATATAGTATTAGATATAATACATATTATATTATATTTATATATTATATATGATATATTATTATAGATATTATTATTATATATTATTATATATTATTATATTATGTGATACATATTATATATTATATATTATATAACAAATATCATATGATATATATTATACGATATATGATATATGATATATACTATATATGATATACTATATACTATATAATATATAATATATAATATATAATGTATAATATACATATAAGTAACACAAATAATATAAATATACATAATATAAATATAAAATGCTGCACATTGTTCTCTGTTGCAGGTCATCCAGGAAGTTTGGGGTCTGTGGAGGAGAGATCCAAAGGAAATATTTATATATCTTTCAGTAAATAAAGGAAAAGGCAGCAAAAATAGAAAAGGAGTTTGATATAAACAGGATGCTGTCATTGATAACTGACATGTAGTTTATTTGATTTATAAATAAAAAATATGGATGCAAAAATACGCATACAGGAATATAAATGTATAATTAGTGGCCAATATTTCTTTGTCTAGTGATTCTTTAGTTTTTTCCACACACAAATTCACTCATGTAAGTGGAACTCATCAGAAGTAATCCAGGGTATTATAAATATTTTTTAAATACAGATAGTGGAATCTATCACAATTATATAATTTTTTTTTAAAGTAACAGATGTTCCTTCATGAACAAGTAGAGAGAAAGTTGTTCTTCAGAATGAACAATTTTAACCCTCTCACTGAATGCTTTCACTTGCACTGTGCAGGCTACACAAGGAGCTTGCTATGAGTTAGGCCACCCCAGTGGGAACGGGAAAAAAGCACAGAAGGGAGGAATTTGCTACAGAAAGGAGCTGATTCATAGGGGAGGTGAGGTTTGTTCAACCCATCCTGGTTCATGGGTCTGGAAAACATTTCCCATTGTGGCAAAAAATTGAATAAAGATGCTAAGGGAGCATCAGGAAGAGAGTGGGAGCAGGCCAGGGATGGCCCAGCTGAGGCTCCTCTGCAGGGCTGGCTCCAGCCCTGGGCTCCTCAGCACAGGAGACACCAGGAGCTGCTGCAGAGGCTCCAGGGCAGGCACACACAGGATTTGGGCTCTGCAGCAGCTCTGGGCTGGCCAGAGCCTGCGGGAGCTGGGCTGGCCAGGCTGCAGAAGGGAACACCAAGAGGGGTGTAAGGGACGCTCTGAAGTTTCCTTCATTGGCCTCACGATGGTGGCAAGGGCCCTGAAGGCCCCGTCAGGAGCCCTGGCCTGGCTGGACGTGTTCTGGGTGTTATCCCAAGGGATTGTTTGCAGTGTGCTCACTGTGCCTGCACAGAGCCCTGCTGGGAACAGGTTCTGATGGATGGGGCCTTGTCCTCACACGCCTGCACCTGCCCCACAAGGTCTGACAAGCAGCGGCTCGGCCTTGCTCGCTCGCACCTGCCCCACACGCCGAGGGCTCTCAGCACAATGGCCCAGGAATCTTCCCCACCTTTGGGCCAGATGCCACTGCTTTGCATTGAGACTGTATGCACTGGAACTGTTGAGATGGCTCTGGTGAACCCCCAGGGACACGGCGAATCTGTGTGGCTGGACCACGAGGATTCCGTCTCCTTGGTAGCTATATTCCCTGCACCCTCTTTCTTTCTATGCTTTATTTCCTTTCCTGATCCCTCCATCACATTTGCTGCTGGCCCTCAGTAAAGGTGCATTTGTTGTGACTAAACTGACAGTCCCCTGCTCTTTGTCTTTTGCACTTTTGGGATCTGGGAAGGAGCCATCACGACCCCGCTCGCCCCAGCGGATGGTGCCAAGGGGATGCCATCAATGCATCCCAACATCTGCAGGGGCTGCCAGAGCACGGGCCGGGCTCTGCTCGGTGCTGCCAGTGCCAGGATGAGCAGCAGTGGCCATCAAATAAAGGGCAGCGAGGTGCAGGGCAGCAGGAGGGAGAACTTGTGTCCATGGAGGGACAGCAGAGCCCTGGAACAGCTGCCCAGGGAGGGCCTGGAGTGTCCCTGGCTGGAGACATCCCAGCCCCAGCTGCACCTTCCTGGGGGATGGACCAGGGCACCCTGCCTGGGCAGGGCTGGGCTGGGTGATGTTCAGAGATCCCTTCCAGCTCCAGTTGTTATGGGATTCTCTGATTCTTAAAGTCATACAGAGTGAATTCCATACCCCTAAAGGGAAATTTTTAAAGAACTTTTTTAGCATCCATCATGGATATTTAAATATATCACAGGATATAGTTAAACTATAGTTAACTATTACACAGGCAAGGACTAAGTATGAATGAAATGTATGTTTGACTATTTATTAACCATATTTCATAGCCTCGGCATTCAAAATGCTTTGCAGGATACTTTAGTGGCATCCAGACTTCAGCTTTTGATAGGAAGCAATTACCAAAGGATTAGTTTTGAGTTAAACATCTGAATAAAACAGAGAAATCTTTATGTGATTTTGTGCACATATGCAGACATTTAAACAGCTTCAGTGATATTCCCATGTAATATTTAAAGCTTGTTTATGAAAGATGATAACATCTTGAACATCTGTCTTGGCGTTTCTCTGAAGTGGCTCAAAATAAGCTGGGTCTTAGGAGAGAAATCCCGTTTGTGGGTGTCAGATTTCTCATCTGAATTCCCAAGAGATCAGTGATATTTGCTTGTAGGTGTTTGCCCAGCTGGTTCTCAGACTTGGCTGAGCAAGGGGCACCTTCCACATTTTTGCCTTGAACAGTCTGGTTTGCACATCGGTGGGCAGTTTGGAAAGATATGATAAATTCAGCTTTTAGGGGGAAAACTGGATTTTTATGGAGCTGCTCCAGAGCTGAGGTGCATCAGAGGAGCTCTGAGTCCAGGAGAGAACATTCCCATGCGGGCCAAGCTTGGATGGCCAGCAGCTGAACTGGAGATGATCAGAGGCAGAGGGGCATCCTCTGCTCCAGAAATCCAGGACAGGTTTAATTTCCAAAAACACACAGGCATATTAGGAAGAAACTTCTTGAAATGTCTTGGATGTTCCTGGTTCTTGGATTGGGAGTAGGAAATCCAGCTAGAAAGGAAAATAAAAAACAAACAAACAAGAAGAAGTTTGGAGATTTAACCAAATTAATGTAAATCCCAACTGATTCACTATTTAAATGGATTGGCAAGCTTTATATAATTATCTGTTTTTTGCATTTAATGGGATTTTCATGACTTTTCCAGTCAGCTGTTGAAATTCAGTTTGCTGGTTGCTGTTATGTAAGTTGGTTGCTATTGTGCCTTTACACTTTCTGGATCACTTAGAGGGAAGGTAGAAAAACAGTGAATTTCAGATAATGAAATTGTAATAGGATCCATAACAGAAACATATAAATACACACACTCTGGTTTCCATCCCCTGTGGAGAGGGAATTTTTGTTTACTTGTGAAATTGGTTACAGATGGGACAGGGGTTGCCACGAGCACCTCACAGCCTTTCATTGCTGCATCTCTTCTGAACTGCAGAGGCTACATTTTCAGAAGCAAGAAATGATTGAGTAACTGTCATTAATCAATTAACTACTTTTGACATAAATTGGAAGTGTTAGAAGCTCCTATTCAATTGCAAATTTTTTGCTAGGTACCAATTAATTTTTTTTTTTCAGAAGCTTTCGAAATCCAATATCTGACAAAATTCTACTAGGAAGAATCCCATATTGTGTTTATTTAATAAAAGTGGCCAATGGGAGTTTACTGTACTCATATGTATGGGTATGATTTAATTTTTTAATAGTATGAATGAAGTTGTCTAAAATTAAAAAAAAAATCTTAGAAGAAAATAAAAGATGAAAGGGTTGCACTCTTCACAGATCTTCCTCTGGCAGCAGTAAGAAACTCCATCTTCAAACTAAATATTTTCAATATACAGGAAATGAGCAGGAGAATCACTGTGCAGCAGTGCCATTGTGTTTGCTATTTTATTATTGCTTTTGTGGTAAAGTACTGCAACTATGTTACTAATGAATTTGTTTTTCTCAGTTTAGCCAGAGAAAGCAGACTCATAAGTAAATTCAGGTTTAGGTGGCTGACAATCTGTGCAAAAACTGGACCCAGACAGCTGGTTGCAAACTGACTGGAATCCAACCCCTTCCTGTCAACCCCATGAATGCATATTTAACAATTTTCAATTTATTAAATTAACTGAGCAATGTCAACTCAGTCTGTTTTTTGAAACAAGGTATCCTTTTACTTTTTAATTTCCAATTAGTACTCACAAGGAGACACTTTTAGGGTTTTTTTTTTAATCACAGATTTCTGTGTGTTTTTTACCTTGTGCCTTGTTAGCTGGGTCTTCTGTATTTCCTTCCCAGCTAAAGGCAATGGGAACAACCTATAAATATAAGGAAAAAGCCTTAAAATAATTCCTAGATTCTACTCAGGAGCAATAATTCAGGAATACCACTGGGGCTTTTTGATGGATCCAGAGCACTGTCCCACAAAGTTTCAGGATAAAGATAATTAGCTATTAATTTACCACAGCAAACTATGCTATTGCTCTCCCCCTGCCCAGGGAAAGCGAGTTCTAATTGCTTCAGCACATCTCCAAATGAAATAATTATTCCATCCAGAGTGTGTGTTTGTCTAGCAATTTTCACTTATTAATTATAGAAAGGGAACATGTTGCATCTGGGGGAATCACAAAGGGGTGATGCAATCTGAGCAAGGGGTGCTGTCTGGGAAGAGAATAATGGTGCAAAGAACTCAAAAGGCTGTGCAAAAGTGAGCAGATAAATGAGTGTTTCTGGCCATCCTGTGCACATTGTTATTGCACTGCCCAGTGGTTCCTGAGAGCCCAAGAATGTACATCATTCTTTAAATGCCTTTTTAATGCACTTGTTGGGATAATGGCTTTTTTTTGTTGTTGTTGTTATTTAAAAGAAAAGCAAAGGCAAACCACTTCTTTCAAGTACACAGATGTCACAGACACATTTTATGAACCATCCTTTGGCCAGGATTTTTTTGTCCTGAGAAGCTGAGAGGCCTCAAAAGAAAAGAAGAACAATGGTTATCTGCTGCTGTGGAAGGCAACAGGTGCATCTGTGATTGGTCTCATGTGGTTGTTTCCAATTAATGGCCAATCACAGTCCAGATGTCTCAGACTCTCTGGTCAGTCACAAGGTTTTGTTATCATTCCATTCCTTTCCTTTTCTTGCTAGCCTTCTGATGAAATCCTTCTTTTAGTATAGCTCTAGTACATCATTTTCTCTTCATATAATATATATCATAAAATAATAAATCGGCCTTCTGAAACATGGAGCCAAGAGTCCTTTCTCTTCCTTTGTTCTGGGACCCCTGCAAACCACCACACACAGAAATTGACACACATGCTGTTGGATGCAGTTTTAGGTTTCTTTCTGCTGCTGCTTCACTTCTGAGGCAGTGCTGGGCTGATTTCTGCTCGAGATGCCATCTCCAGAAGAAATTAGATTGGAAATGGCAGGGAGCCAATGACTAGAACTGAACATCAGCAGTGTCTTTTTCAGAGATGAGTGGTTTGTCAAACACACCTGTCTGCTCCCCTTTTTCTTGGTCTCCTGTTGTTTTTCAGATACTCCTTAACAGGTCTTGAAAACAAGTAAAATTGCAAAAAGTAGAAGAATAAAGGCACAGATCTACGCCTATAATGATATTTTTTTTCCCAGGTGCTGAAGAAACACTGCTAAAGTATTATCTGTATTTCCTACCATACCCTTGCAGGAAATTTCAACAATTCATTTCATAAGCACACAAAACTTCACAGTACATTTCATACGTAATATTCTTCTCCTTGTTCTTCCCCATCCCCACCACCTGCTGTGTAATCTGGAAATTAGGAGAGCAAAATTCAGCACTGATTTTTAATGATTCATCCTAAGTCATCCAGAATAAATGTCTTGCAATAAAACGTCGTAAAATTATTAAAATTACCTAATCTCTTCAGACACATAATTACATCAGTGTAATTTTTTCTCCTCGGTTAATCTTTGGGGCACTAAGATTGTAGCAATAAAAGGCTCTCACATATAGAACAATTATTTGTTTTTCCCAAATTGGCATTTCCTTTTTTTTTTTTTTTTTAATTATGATTATGCAAAGTTATTTACAGAGCAAAAGAATTAAAATGAAAGGGTGCATTCTGTGATAGAGTCTAAAGCATAGAAAGGATTCTATGCATTCTCTCAGTGTGTTCTGGGGAATGTGGCAAGATTTATTTAATGTTCCTGCAAAGGAAGAGCAAAAAAAACAATCCTATGACTGATACTTATTTCGCTCTTTTATTTCTTGTTTTCCCCTCTCACAAATTTTTTGGGGCTTAAACTGAAGCATGGCATGCAGGACAAGACAGAATGGCCTCAATTTGCATTTGGTCAGGAGCAGTTTAGATTTGATATTAGGGGGAAATTTCTTCCCTAAAAGGGTGGTCAGGCAGTGGAATAGGGAAGGGAGGGAACCAACACCCCCAAAACTGCACAAAACCCCACGTGGATGTGGCACTCTGGGGACAAGGTTTAGAGGTGGACACAGTGGTGGGGAGGTCAATGGTCCCATGCAGTGATTTTGGAGGTCTTTTCCAACCTTAAAAATGTTATGGTTTTGTGCTTCTTGTATCGCACAACCCTTACAAGGTCTCATGTTTATTTTATGGATTATTCATCAAAGCGACATGATAGAAAAGCGTGGGGTTTTTTCCTTTGTCATTTCATCATTTCTCTCTCACTCAACCTGGGCTTTAGAGACAGGCAAGGGCTGAATTAATTATTCCACATCTGTCTTGGAAGATAAGGAGTTTTGCTCAGAAGTAACCTGTGGCATTATTTGAGGACGAGGAGAGTGCACAGGCAGGGTTTTGAATTGCAGGTTCACTTCTCTGTGATGGACTTGACTGCACAACAGAATCATCAATAAATTTAAGGTGAGTCTTTAAATCACAGGATGTGTGGTGACTTCAAATAAACCCTGCTATTCCACATTCCTAACAGACATAAAATACCCCAAAGGAGCCCTTGCATCTCCAAGGCAGTAGAGAGATGATGGTAAATTATGCAGCAGAAATGAAGAAAACCATGTGAAACTTGTGTGATTTTTTAGGCCATTTCAGCTGTTGTGGGATGGTTTTAAATCTCTACCAGTTGCTGAACCTCTGATTCTCAGTACAGGTGCATAGCTGCTATGTTTTAGTTTTTCTTCTAAGTTTTCAGGTACCTCTGAAGTAATGAGGAGGACTCTGGAGGACCCAAAGACTGAAAGTTGATAATCACATGTGAGGGAGCAGCAGAAGATCATTGGGACATTAACACATCTCTCTATACACTGATATTCCATTATTCTATACATTCTTCATATAAGTCTATATTCTTTCAATAAACCTTCTATACCCAATTGCAGTAAGAAGTGAGGTCGTAGTACTGGCAAATTTTAAATGGTTCCACTTAAAACATGCACATTTCACTGGCCTTTCAAACTTGAATTTAGTCAGAACATCATTTACTGTTTCATGTAAAAATGGCACACAGTGGGATCTTTAAATCACTACCAGGAAAAAAAGAAAAAAAGGAAAAAAAAAAAAGAGGGACAAGAGGGAAGGAAAGATCAAAAGGGGAGAGTATTCTAAAGTAACTTTTCCCTTGATGCTTCATTTTTACTAACATTGCCCAAAGATTGCTGCTTTGTGTTGTCCAAAAATTATTTACTGTGTTTACTTTTCCCAGTGATTTTTTTTCAAGGATTATTGAAGCACACTGTCAGTTCTCTAAAACAGTTTTAAAGAATGGTTCACATGGACTTCAAATCTTATTCCTGTAGGACAGGCTTGCAGGAGTCAAACTTCTGTTTATTTTTAGAGAAAGGGAAACAAACTCTGAGAAGGAAAGCTAAGGAACTGAAGTTGCATTTGAGAAAGATTATTGTGGAGGGGAAAAAATCTGCTTATTAAGGAGAAAAGAAAGTAGAGATGTTAGAAAGTAATTCCACAGTATGGATGGTGCCCATAAGCCAGTTTTGAACCCTTTTTTACCCCTACCAATTCACTGCACAAGTGTGGCAGTTTCAATTTTAAGCTCTCAGCTTTCTATTGCCTTTCTAAGTCATCTAAGACTATTTACAGAAACCTGGAAAACTCTCTCTTCCTGCCTTGTAGCTCTCCTGGAGAGATTTTTGCTGTTCCCAATCCCAGTGGAAACCTGAGTTTCACCTCTCAGAGGTTCATGTTCTGGAACTGGATGTGATGGGGGGAAAATATCCTTGCTGCTGCTATCGTATAATTAATTACGCTGTGAAAGAAAAGCTATGCTGACTGTCCAAAAATACTGCATTTCCTATGGCATGTGGAAATTTGTACTGTAGGGACTGGATGGTTCTAGGTTTCATTTTTTTTGTATGAAATCTTATTCCAGGCCATTTTGGAGACAAGAGTTGCCTCCAAAGTCATGCCTGGCACTGGGGTGGTGGTGGCACGACCCAGTGTCATGGCAGAGGCTGTCATGGGTAAGGCTGTGCCCTACAGAGCTCACATTTATAAACTTTTGTGTTGGGGAGGTTCATAAATTATTTAATTGTTGCCAGAAGCACTGATATTCACATCTCTGTTCTGCAGAATGTGCTGCTGCACCCTACCTTGTGCCAATTTGGACTTCATAGGGAAATAAGTATTATTTGACTCCTGCCTCTTCAAAGGAATCTGAACTCTTATTTTTTTCTCAGTGACACTTCTCTTCAGAGGGAATAGTTTTTACTGACAGGGAAATAGGAAATATTGATTGCTACCTTTCCTAATGCATAATTTTTTTGCAAAAGAAGTGACAAAGCTTTTCATTACTGTGCTGCTTGTCCCAATTTCTGCATTAAATTCCTCAAGTTTTTCCAGAAGCTGGGATTTGAATTTTTGAAATGAGGAGGAACTGAAGAGACAATCAAGTTCGTTGAAGGACCACAAGCAACAAATAAATACTCTCTTTGCAGCACTCCTGTCTTTCTTTCCCTCTCTAAGCCACTGGAAATGTGTGTGTCTGGTCTGCAGATTGGATTATTTAGTTTCTCTAACTTAATGATAACTCTGTTCCTTACTGCATAGCAGGTCAGCTTTGGTTCATGGCTGCAGTCTCTTGGCCATAGGCTGGATAAACTTTTTTGCTCCTTTTTCTCATCACCATACAGCAAATTTAAGAAGAGGAGTTTGTTCTTATCAACAAGGCTGAAGACTTATGTCTATACAACATAACTGTTCTTGAGAGTAACATATTTTCCTAAAAGGCCCAAATGATATAGATTTGAAAATTCTATTTATGCCCTTAATATGGTAATCTTTAAATTAATCCTTCAGTTAGAGACTTTACAGACTCAAATATACTATGGCATCTTTAATTACACCATGAGCTGTCAAAAGTCATTAATGTTTTTGTCACCTTGGTGTCAGTAATTCATTATATTTATATGTTTAATGTTCCTCGCTGCTTGCTATAATAATGTGGTACTAAAATTCATTTATTTTACTTGCTATTAGGTGGGGATGATTTGCATTGTATCAGTGCAGTGATTCCCTCCTTTTTTCTGGTCTGATTCATAGAAGATTACCTATTATCTACAAAAAGTCTATTCAAGTTAGAAAAGCAGTCTAAAGTCTGTTTAACAGCTTTAACTGTAGGAAAAACTCATTATATGTATAGTCATTGTCATGCATTGTAAGGAGAAACACAGCTTTTGAGAAACATGCCACAATGTTCTATTTTTAAAATAAAATATCTTCCAAAGATCTTTATCTGTCACCATCCTGTCTGCTGTTATTAAAAAAAAAAAAAGTTATTTCTGAGAAGTTCTCTGGAGGAGAATGTTAACAACTGACTCAGAAAGTTTATAAAAGTCACTTTGTGGTCCCTACTATTTGCACAGCAAACCTGAGTTTGAGATAACTGCTGTTGGTGATGGAAGTCAAATATTCTCTGCAATTCATGCTGCAAACCCAAACATTTACAGCTGTAGAGTTCATTGAAAAGGTCAGGGGAGCAATAAGGAAAAATGAACACTTGATTGTTACTGTCTAGAGCTATGGAGAATATTGAAATAAGAATAACCGCAAATCCTGAATTTCTGTTTTTATTTAAACAGCAAGATTGCTGTTTTCTGGTGTCCTACGTGCCCAAGTGTTTTCCTGTCTTCACTGCAATAACAGGCTCTTATGTGTCCTGGTTTTTCCCAATTTAAATCTGAAAATTCAGCCTTAGAAGAATTTATCTTGGAGGATCTTGCCATTTTGGGAATTTCATCATCCATATGTAGAATTATAAATGCCTCAGCCTCTCTGATTTCATGCTCAGAGTGTGTCTGCACATACAACATCTTAGGCTTTGATTGAGCTAGCTTGCATGATGGACTTGGGATATCCAATTTACTCTATCCAGGCTGCTTAAACTTAATGAAAGAAAAGATTAACAGAGAGGGCATTGATGTGGCAAACAAAACTTTTTGCAGAAACAGTAGGAAAAGAATATAAATTTCCAAATATTTAGTTCCGCTGCCCATTATTGTAAATATGACATTTTCTCTTACTGGAATGCACATTTTTGAAGTTATTTGTCAATTGTGTTGTTAAAAAAGAGGCCTAAATGTACCTATCAAGGCCACATTTGTAAAGTACATATTCCAAAATACAGTAATTTTCTGTTACCTTTGGCTATCCCACATGAGCAAGGTTTTGTCCTCTGTTAAAATTACATCAGAGAATATGAAAAGGATAAAAAGACTCAAGAATAAAGCTGTTTGCAATGAAAGTAAAAACCTGTAAAATTTCTATAACCAGTTAAATAGGCTTGAAAGCCTCTCCTTTCTTAGAAAAGTGAAATTAGTATAACTAAAGCCACATTTATTCTTTCCAGGCTGCAGTTTACTTGAATTTGTTCTATTTTCTATTTGATGTTCTCTGCTGGTATTCAATTTATGAAGAAATGGTTCCTCCACAGGTCGTTAATTACTCAAATAGTTCAGTCACTTGATTAAATGTGGGGGTTTTGCTTTGTGGGATTTTTTTGGTCTGTTTTTTTGTTTGTTTGCTTTTCTAATAAAAGGTAGTGAAAGAAATTTTTTCAGCTATTTTCTAAAAAAAGCTGTCTTGTTTCTCTGTGAAAGAATTCAGAAGGGCAGGTAAGCTCTCTCTGGAATTATCTGCAAACTTTAAATAAAAGACAAATTCATAGCCACCAGAGTATGATGGAATACTTGCAACTAATATTAAAAAAAAATCATTTATACCACATAAATGCTCTTAAATACTCTTATTCTATATTATAGCCTGAGATTTAAAAAAAAACCCTTCAACTATGAAAATTTCAAAGAAACTTTGGTGTGTACAACTTCTGTCTCAATTTCTGTTTACAAAGGCACCACAGTGCTTTGAAAAACACCCATGAACTTGCATTTTGAGGGATATAAATACCTCTAAAAGAATTAATCGAACATATTCCTGCTGAATGCCTTCCTCAGCTAAATTAATGAAGACATTAATGTTGTATCTTGGGACTTCATACATCTGAGCTGTACAGTAACCTTTGCTTGGGGATAAAAAAGAAGAAAGGTAGGAAGACTATGAGAAATCCTTTTTGAAGATTTTTTTAATCCAGATTTTATTCACAGGGTTTAAATCTCCATTGCAGCACCAGAAGGAAGCCAAGCCAATGTTGTTTAGCAGTATAGAAAAACAAAATTCTTGTTGTTCACAGCTGCTGGGTTGGTCTTGTCTTCATCCAGCACTCTGCCTCAAATGCTTGTTGAGGTCTGTGAAGCCAGCTTCAGCAGTGTTTTTGGTCAGTTTTCTGCCTCACTTTCTGAACTGCCTGAAAAATGGCCTTTGTTTTGGACAGCAGCAATAATTTAAAATATTTCGCCTTGGATTTTGATTTTTGATTTTTTTTTTTCTTACAAGATAATATTTCTTCTGTATCAAATGCTGAAATCAAAACTTTTACAATTAATTTTTATTTGCATAGATTTTTTATTTATTAACAGAAATATAAACTATTGTTTTGCTATCATTGTCATGTGACAGTCATCAAGAGAAAATTTTTTTACCAGTACTAATCAGGGAAATGCCTAAGAGCACTCGTGGTATATTTTAAACCCCTATTAAAGACAAATTTGAAAATCAAGGTGTGATCATGCATGAAAATGACTTGAGATCATTCCATCCTGGGGATGGATGTGCTTAAACCATCCCTTCATGGCAAAGTTGCTGTGGAAGTGGCATAATTAATTATGAATGGCTTAATTGAAGTGAATGATCACAAAGAAAGTTATATCAGAGCTACATTTTGGCCATAAATTTTAGTCATGTGGTTGGGCAAACATAATTTTTTTCTGAAATGGCTTTTATTTTTTTTTCTCCCTGAGGTGAACTTTCGAAGAAAATGTTGGATGGTGAGTGGAAATATGGATTTGAACACTTGAACTCTGAAGGGAGAATGAAATAGGCAATTCTAGAGTGATATGGACCCAGTCTCATGACCACAATATATTTTAGGAAAGAATTCAAGGATCCTGGCACAATCCATACTTAGAGATATATTTTAACTACATTTCCAACAGTGTTTTTTGTGTTATTTCACCCCACTAATGGAGTGGTTTGAAAGGTGTAGGAAGAGACAATTGTTGTTCATGACAAGAACTTCTGTGTCTCTCTGAAGAAAAAAATACAAGTAACAAAAATGGAAGGTTAGATATTTTCCCATCAAGTCTAAATTTACCAGAATCTGAGTTAGATGGCAGCTGAAATTGTGATTTTGGAGGGCTTTTTCAGAGGTAGATGACAAAAGTTTTTTAGAATATTTCCTTTTCTTCTGGTTGGGATCTGATTTCTTATCTGGCTTTGTCTATATAAATTTGCACATATTAAATACTTTGCCATTTTCATGTTCTGCAAAAAATATCAGCCTCAAATTAATAATCACTTTTAAATAGATCCATGTTTCCAATAAAATTTCAGCAGAAAGATCTCTCTGAAGAATGAAAGTGGTATGATTTATACTCGATAGATCCACTTGACTGATCTCAATGTTTTTTGGCAGCTCATTTATTTAAATAACCCAAGGCTTTCTTTGCTTATAAACTGATAATGAACTCCTAGGCTATGGGAGATCCAAAGTATTTGTTAGTGTTGGCTACATGCAACAAATTGTGGTCTTGTTTTTGGATGTGTGCAGAGGAGAGGTTTTTTTTCTGGAAGGAATGAAGTCAAAGATTTCTTTGATTTCTTAGTCCTGGCCCCCTGGGTGGAGCTTATTTCACCCACCTATTTCATCTGTGATGTAGATTTGGACACAAACTTAGCCACCAATTCTCTCTTTTTGCAGTCAACAGAGAAAAATAGGTGTTTTTGAAGTACCTGAAGTGCCAGGCCATCATGGTAGAGCAAGATGGTGTAGAGATAGTGGTAACTAATATTGTCAACCCAGCTTCTTTTCTCAGAAGTGGAATATGACTTTAAAATCTTACGTAGTGGTGGTGGTAATTTTTCTTCAATATCAATACAAGAATCTACAATTTAACGCCCTGGGCTGGAGGCCTGTGTAACCAGTTCTCACTCTACATTTGAGAAATGATTGAATTTTATCCAGTTACTTCTGTCCTAAGACTCATAATTTGTGACTGAATGAAATGGAACATGTTTAAATATATGTTTAATTTTATAGACTTAATGTTGCACCTTAGCTGATAACATTAAATTTGTCTCTGGAACGACTTTATATACAGATATTTACTGAAATTCAGCACTGAATACTCTAAGTTTGAGGATTGAGTACAGTTGTACCAAGTGATAATTTGGTTTCGTGTCTTCCATATTTCAGAAGAGTGGCAATGTGGCATTGAGTGAGTATCATATTTATGATTGTTTTAAGAATTGAATTATCTTTATTTTTCGTGTAGATAAAAATGTCAAAAAACCAACCTTGATTTATCACGTTCAATGAATAACAAACCAAAAAATCTATAATTTGTGGCAAACTAATATTAAAAACAAGGAAAATGAAGAACTGACTAGTCTTGATTCCATAGGTTTTTTCCATTAGTAAAAGGAATGTGTCTTACATTTACATCTCGTATCCATCTTTGACATCAGTCCTGTAAATATTTTTCTAGTAGGAATATAATTGCAGTAGGCCTTCTTTTTCTGTCTCAAATTTTAAACAGTAAATGAAATTATTTAGCACCACATTAGTTTGGTTTGGAAAGAGGCAGCAGTCAGTTCCCTCTTTTGGGGGCAGGGAACCTTGAATTTATTTTGAAATTCATCAGATACAGAGTGCTTTGCATCCATGAAGGAGTGAATGGTTTTTGTTGAGATAATCTTTCTGTATCATTCCCCATGGTGCTGCGTTTTGGATTTCTGATTAAAACAGTGTTGATAATGTAGGAATTCTTATCTAGTGGTGAACAGAGCCTGCACGGTGTCAAGGGTTTCTCTGTTTTTCACACTGCCCTGCCAGCTGGAAGTTGGGACTGGGACATTCCATCCATTGTGTCCATAGAGATGTCCCCTGCCACATGGAGGTAATGAAAATTTCCTGTTTAGAATTGCTTTTAGTTTTTCATTTCTCTAGTAGCAAGTAGAATTTTATATAATTTTTTATAAAAGCACGTATCCTGCATGACCATCCAACATACTGTTCTACACATTCTCCTTTATCATTTGACAAACTCTGTGTCGCCACACACCAAGCAATACTTTTCCACTATCCAATATTTTTCCTGGCCTGTCAAATAAATAAAAAATGGACATTGTATTTCATTATATTAGTGAAGCAAAACCATTGTGATTTTGAATCAAGCATTTGCCAGCAGAGATTCAAATCAGTTCATCAGTCTACATCTCTATTTCACAAATATTTTCAGGCTCATTTGGCAAATTCTGATGTTTTCTGACATAAATTCTTTGGGTACTTTGCAACATTAAGCTTTTCTTTTATGATGTATTTCCATTTGCAAAATTTCCTGTGGAGAAGAAGCTGAAAACACTGACTTCATCCAGAGTGAAAGACTAACATCTATTCTTTTATAAAACAGCAAACATCTGAATGTTGACACCATGAAAATTGGGGAAAACTAAAGGTAATGGAAGATGATATCTTACAGTGAGCCTTTGCTAGAGAAAAAGAAATAATTTGTAGAATATACCCCATTTTATAATATATTGATTCAATATAAAGACAATTGTCGTTGATAGTGTAAATATATACACTGTCAAGAGCAAACAGAGTACATTTCATTGTTATCCAAAATACAGAGTGAGTTAAAATGGATTACAGCATTATTGCCATTATCATCGAATGGAACTCATTTAGCAGCTGATTTGAAAATTGTTATGAGGTTGTGAGAGATTTGGAAAGTTTACAGTAGGAGACATAATGAAGGTAGGAAAAGAGAAATAAAGAAAAATTGTATGGCTTATGCATCAAATTATATTATATAAATATATATTAAAAAAAACCAAACAAACCCTGCAAAAACAGAGGTTAAGCCTTCTCTTCAGATAATGTCATTGACCACCTTCCCTGTTTTCAACAACCAAAAAAATCTTAACATACAGACCTGTGGATTTCTTTTCTGTTTC
This sequence comes from Agelaius tricolor, assembly GCF_023055355.1. Lineage (NCBI taxonomy): Eukaryota > Metazoa > Chordata > Aves > Passeriformes > Icteridae > Agelaius > Agelaius tricolor. The sequence continues at coordinate 1,067,374 of NW_027269304.1, forward strand.
ATTTTTACCTGAAGTGAAAACTTATAGTAGTTAAACCTAAACATTTGAATTAACTCTTTTGGGAAAAAAATACCTATTTTTGTCCTACTAGTAGAATGAGAAATTTTATATGGAATTTGACTGGAAAATGCACTACTATTTACTAAATTTGTGGCACTGAAATTTAATGGCCTATGCAGATCTATTTTAAGGGCCTTCTAAAACTTCCTGGCTGCTGACCCTTGTCCTAAGTGAACCCACATGCAAACCAGCTGTCCTGCATGCCATCCCTAAATGCCAAATAATAACATAATGCAGGGAAATCTAAATTTTTTGGTTTGTTTTTGTCAGAATTATGGGTTTGTGGGTCAGAGTTTGAACTGCTTTGCAATATGAATAATATACAACCCTCATTTATTTTTTTCTAACCCTCAATTTGAATCTCACTTGAGTAGCCTACATGTGGTCACTCTGATTGGTAAATGCAATATTCCCCAGGAATTCCCAGCCATGCACCACTTCATAGCCAGCTGTTAGAACTGCAGGTCAATTCCATAATTCTATAAATACAATGCAGCAAAATACCTTTACTGTTTCATGGCAAAATTGCTTTTTGGAAGGGCTGGTTGAAGGAAGACCGGCAATGTCAGAACGGCCAGAAATGAGTCAGCTTTCACTTTAGTCTTGGCCACAGCAGAGTTTGGGCTGGAAGGGGCCTCTAAAAGTCTTCCCAGCAGTGAGCAGGAGCATCTTCAGCCAAACCAGGTTACTCAGGGACCTGTCTGACCTGGCCTTGGGTGCTCTCACCTCTCTGAGTAGCCTGTGCAAGGCTCCCAACACCCTCAGAAAATGATTTTTCCTGACATCTCATCTGAATCTGCCCCCTTTTTAGCTGGAAACCATCACCCTTTGTCCTATTGCTCAAGGCAGTGCTAATAGGTCTGTCCCCACCTCTTTTATAAGCTCTGAAAGGCTGAAATAAAGCCTCCCTGCAGCCTTCTCTTCCCCAGACTAAACCACCCTAACTCTCTCAGCCTTTGCTGGTAGGATAAGGGTTGTGCCCTCCCTGATAATTTTTTAGCCCTTCTCCAGGCCATTTCCAACAGATCCACATCTCTCCAGGACCGAGGTTCCCAGAGCTAAATCCAGGCTGGGTCTCATGAATTGGAACTGAACAGTCCCAAGGTCATATTTAACACTATCATTATAGTGTTTAAAATACCTGGAATAAGCTCTTATAAAACATTTTTCAGTTTTTCAGCCATAATGTTAAAATATCTTTTGCAGGCAGAATGGTTATTTATAAAATTCTGTTTATTTTTTGTGAAGCATCAGATCCCAGCATTCCTCAAAGGTTTAAGATAATTAGCAGCACAGGCTCCATAAGAGTCAAATATATCCTTTAATATAAATTGTTGCCTATAGTTATATTATAATTACTGCATGTGTTTTACAATAATGCTTTTTGTCACACATCTGGCCACCAGGGTGCTTTTTAATATTGCCAAGTGCTTAGATTCTTTTCCCCATAGCTGGTATAAATATAGCTCTCTTAAAATTGGCTGCACAGTTATTATCCTGTCATTATGAATAATTCTACTCTATAATTTTAAAGACAAAAAGGATATTGATCCAAAAGGAACATCCCTCTGCAGTAGGAGATGTGCTATTTTGAGACTCCACATTGCTTTCTGATCTCCCTCATCATTTATTTTAAAAAAACCCCTGTAGCTACATCTGTTTTTATAGATAGAGTTAGGGCATGGTCAAACAGCAAAGTCAAATATAGATACAAATGAGGATTTATTCTTATTATTGTGACTTTAACAGTCCCTGAGTGCAAGAATTCTTCATTAGATTTGGCAGATAGAATTGACTTGCTGCTTCTACTGGCACCGATTGAATTCCTTGGTAAATTGAGGCAATCCTGGTGACACCAATCATGTGTTAACCTTGAGTCCTTAAAATTGGTTTATTTAAAAAAAGGAGGAGGAGACCAAAGATATAAGTCCACCTCAATATGGAATGTTTTACGATAGGTGAAATGATTAGACTTTAGCTTATATATATATATATTGGACTGGTTCTGTTGAAATCCATACTTTAAAACCATTTTTAATTTTCTTTTTCTTTTATCTGCCTTTTAATTAGTGCATGATTTTTTTTTTTTTCTGGAATGTTTGCACAAGTACTTTTCTGGAAGATTTCTGCAGATTTCTGATCACAAATATTTCTCTTCAGTATATACTGTCCTACTCTCTTCTCAAAGCCTTTCCTTTCAGTTCAGCAGGGCAAGAGTTGATTATTTTTAAGTAGTCCCAGCAGAACTTGGTATTCCAACCATGCATGATTTTATCTGCCACAGCAAGTTCACGAGTGTAGTCTGCTAAAAACTCTGACATTAACTTGAAATTATCCCATATTTGCAGATCTGTCTCAGGGGATTGTGCTTCTGTGGCAGACACTGCTTAGCCCTGAAGAGGGTGAGGATGGGAAGCTGTTCCATGGCAGAACAAGCTTCAGACTGAATATTTCCAGCAGTGGGCAAGAATTAAAGATCATGAACCTAACAACTGGTTAGTTTTTGATTTCACGTCTTTTGAATGAGGTAGTTAGTATTTATTTAGTATTTAAGGGAGGTTGTTGTGAAAAATTAGGGATATTTCTGATTTTCTGCCCTATTTACCCCCTGGGATAAATAAGAATGTGTTGCAAAAGCATTAAGGAAAAGTGCCTCTGGCCACATTTTACAATAGATTTTATTTATCCAAACATATTTCATGGTTTTCAGGGTTGACAACAGGTCTACCTGCTGAGAGTGGCTGCTTCCTATGGATCAGAAAGAAAAGATCTTTTTTAAATGAGAGCATAATAGGATGTGGACACATATTAGATATCTGTATTTGCATTCTATTAGATCTGACCCATACAGTACCATAGAAACTGGTTTCTGAACTTATAATAATTTGTGACTTACAGCCATCTCTGTAAACAATGAGTCTCATCTTGTGATGGAACTCACTGACAGAATAATTTCTAAACCCCTCAACAATGCAAACCACCACAAGAAAAACTCCCCACCATCTGCGGGAAGCAAATAAAGTGTTTAAGAGATTAAGCACATCTTTTAAAGTACATCTACTGTAGATTCAATTCAAAATAAGGGTCTGCTCAGCTGCACCTTCCCACAGAGGTTCTGTTTCTGGCTGCAGTTTGTCCTTGCTCACTGTGGAGGCTGTGACACACCTAGTGAGCCCAGGGGGGTTTTGGCCACTGGCTGAGCTGGCTGCTGCTTTCCTTGCAATCCCTGTTTCACCTCTGCCGCTGGCGAGTTGATGGCACTGGCTTCACATTGTTTGGGGATCCTTCTGTCAATGCATGAAAGGGAAAATTACTTTTTTAAGAGCCTCAGCCACTGGGAAGCAGAAGAGAATAAAATCACAGAGACTATAATTTTTTGTGTAGCAAGAAAGGTTCTGACTGCAGCCAAAAATGTTTTTCTTGGAGCTGTTGGAAGCAAAATGACTGTGCTTCCTGCTACGGAAGTTAAATTTAGAAATAAAATCTTAAAAATCTTTGAATAAGCCTGTGTGCAAATATTATATAGGACAGAGAGTTAGGTAACCGCCAACCATGTGAAATTTAACAAAGGCTTCTTCAGATTGGAGAAAAGAAGGATGAGAGATGACCCCATCACGGGGGGGAAGGTGGAGGGGAGGTGCTGATCTCCTCTCTGAGCAGGAAGACACCAGGACATGGAATGAAGTGGTACCAGGGGAAGCTCAGGGAGGAGTTCAGGAAAAGCTTCTCCATCCCGAGCATGGGCTGCCCCTGGAACTGGGTGGAAAAGGCTTTGCAGGGAAGGCATCATGACACCACACCTGTCCCTGTTCAAGGGCTTCTGGGCCGGGTTTTGGCCTTTTGGTTTAACCCTGTGAGGAGCAAGGAGCTGAATGTGATGATCTCATGGATTCCCTTCCCGTCTGAGACATGGCACAACTCTGTGATTCTCTCAATGAATTCACTCTCTGTGGCTTTAAGTTCTATATAGTGGGACTCTTACCTGTGAAGTAAAATGGCTTGCATATTTGTAACTTCATGGATCATAAGATGCTAATAGTTCTCTGGCATTCAGAAAAAAAAAAAAAAATTAGGGAGATCTCCCCTTGTTTTCTGTGTAGAACCTCATTTCGTCCCAAAGTGTTGCTCTCAGTGAGTCTGCAGGGTGACATGGATTACTCTTGTTATGGTGCCTGACACATGACTATGGAGATTTCTTTCCTAGATATGATTTTATCTTAATTTTCTTAGTGAAATGGAGATCACTGGTGCTGGTTTAATATATCTTTCCACAGCATTCCCTTTCTTCTCTTTCAAAGTCCCACATCTATCATTTGTATGGGTGGGATGTGTCCCATACTTGGAATTTCAAAGATTTTTTTTAAATAGCAGATTGCCTAGAGTTGTTAGATACTTTTTCCTCTGTTTCTCTCACAAAAGGTAATTTTAATTAAGTAAAGTGGACAGGTTTATCGGGCTAATTTCACCAGCAGAATTTGTGGTGTGCCTGTGTTTGCTGATCCCTCAGCCAGCTCTGGGACTCGGTGTATCTCCATGTGGTAAAAGCACATCAAGCACCAGCATTGACTTTGCCTTTAGAAATAGTGCACTCTTAAAAAGACTAATTGTTTTAGACTTGGCTCTGCTCTTGCTGCAGTGATATTGTGTCCTGGAGCTAACTGCACGCTTAATTAATTAATGCTTGAACAACAGCTGTGAATAAATATTTCTTTTCTTGCTTTACTTGAATAGGTTCATTTGATGGAGAAGCTCCATCAGTGTCCAGTTCTGTGCAAAAAGGCAGAAAAGGAGGCATCCACTGACAATGCAGACTGGTGCTAGAGCACCCCAGTACAGACATTTTGGATTTAAATCCCACTTTTAAGGAAGAACAATTCTCTTTTCCCTTCCGAAGGAACAGCCATATTTTAAAGCCAGTACATATTAGTCAGAGAAGTCACTCAGTTCTCTCTTCAGCAGAAATATTTTTTCTTACTCCTTGTGAAAATGGTATATTATGTACTAAAGGGGCTGCACATCATCCTTCTGAAAGAGAGGGCATTTTTTTTCCCCCCTTGAAGTAGGAATTTTTATGTCCATCTATAAAAAAGCTCAAAAGATTTCTCTCTTTTCATGAGATTTATATCCAAATCCCTGAAAGTGTCTCTGGTGCTTAAAACTCCCCTTTTTTTGTGGAGTTTTCGCAAGTGCAGTGTTAGATTCTTTCCTCATTTGCTGGCCCACTGTGAATCTTGCAGCTGCTAGCTTGGCTAATTTTGTTTTAGAGATTTGTGTCTTCAGTCAAAAGGTGCCTTATCTTGTCTCAGCAACACGTATTCCTTTGAAGCTCAGATCCCCACTTGTGAACTTGGGCAAGATTTACAAATACACTTCTAGGACTGCTTCCCCTTGGTCATGGACAAACTTTTGTGCTCCAGACCTTTCATCAAAGAGCTGCCTCCAGAGGGCTTTGGAGATTCTTGAATGCGCAGGGTTCTTCGTGGATAATTGGACAAGTCCTGCTCGATTGTATTCCAAACAATGCCATGGAAATAGGAAATAAAAGGGGTTGTGGGAGCATAAAAAGATGCATGGAAAAGCTGGCTTTCACAGCCAATGCAGTAGGGTGACTTGAAATGGGAAAATTCACCTTCTGAATCAAGGAGATAATGCCGTTATTCATTCATGCTGGGCCTTAATCCTTCCTGTGTCCTCCTATGGCACGACATTTATTTCTTTCACATGGTACATTTTTAAAAGTAATTTTGTTCCAGAAAGTATTATTCAATTTGGTCAGAATGGGGAAATGCCCAGAATAAGTATCAGGTAATAATTTTATGTGGAAAAAGTTCTTTACCTGCGCATACCTAAACTAGGAAAAAAAAAAAAAATGTCCTTACTACTTCAGGCAAGTCAGATTGTATATTATCTTAACCACCTAGTCAATTTTAATTTTTCCCCCCTAAAAATTGAGCCTGTATTGCCTTCATATCTGGAAATCATCTACAAGCAGTAGGACATCTCAAAGTTATATGTGATATTTATTTTCTGCTTTAAAAAAGACTGATATTCTACCAAAATAGATTCAGGAGCTACCTTGAAGATCAGATAATGGATTTCTTGTCAAAAGTAATGCAGAAGAGAGGGTGAAAAAATGAAATTCATTCATTGAAAGCTATAGTGATTGTGGTTATTCATGTTATAGTTCAGTAAACACTCTGATGGAATAAAATGTTCATTTTACTTGTGGACTTGGAATAAACTCCAGAAGATAAAGCACAGAAATGAACTAAATAGAAATGTCCTAGATGTTCCTGCATCAGATAGTCTGAATATCTGATAATCACACTATTGACAGCAAAGGATGCACATCTTTTAAATCAAGATAGAATGCTTAAGGCAATTTGTTGATATGAAAAAAAATATAAAATTAGGTAACTCTAAATAATGTGTCTAATGAAATCCTTTATGTTTTTAAACCGTATTTAGCCATTTTTATCTCAATGTTCCTCATTCAGAAGGAGCAAATAAATCAGATTTTATGGCTTGAAAGTTTCCTCTCTCACAGCAAGAAAGCAGCTTATGCAATCCTGCCAGTGTGCAGGAAATTGATGTCCACCCTCTGGTACTCCTGTGGCACTCGCTGTCCCCAGGTGAGAAAATGCAGCAGAGTACAACTCAAAAAAAACTGGCAAAAAAAGGCTGGTGATGAGCCAAGATGCTCATCCCAAGTTGCTCTGTGAAAGGTAGAAAAAGCTTTCTGAGAGCTCCAACAGGAGCCACCATAATCCTTGGGGCAAAAATGAATTTTTACCCCAGAAGCAAAGGTTTTGGAAGTGGGTCTTATTCTTTACAAAGATTTTGTGAGTGGGCCTTACTCGAGAGAAAATTAGTTTTCTTTTGAAATGTAAGATTTTATTTGAAAAATAAAATTTATTTTATTCTGAAAAATTATTTTATTTGAATACAGCTACTTTTATAATCAAGAGGTGAAATCCCTTATTTGCAGGTTATTCTCACTGCTCATTATCGTGTCTCTGGGTGAGGCTCTGGACCAATCCAATGGCTTGTAAAAGGTCTTAAAAGCATGAATGAGGACACAAGACCTTTTCTACTCAGGGTAAAATAGCTGTTGTGGTTTTTTTGGGGGGGTTTGTTATTTTTTGGTGGTTTTTTTGTTTGTTTGTTTTGTTTGTTTGTTTGTTTATTTGTTTTGGTTTTTGTTGGTTTTTTGTGTGATTTTTTTTTTGTTTGGTTTTTTTTGGGTTTTTTTTTGGTTTTTTTTGGTTTGTTTTAAGTAATGAGACCTGTGGGGCTCCTCTGTGATGCAGTGCTGGGAAGGGCAAAGGACATTGTGCACTCTTGCTCTGTTACCATGCTTTATATTTTCACTGGGAAAAAAACCCAGGCTTATGGGCTAGGGGGAAAGGAGTGAAATCTTTATTCTATATTTATTTCCAATGTGTAAGTACCACAGCATGCAGACCAAATGTTTTTTTTTTCCTTCATGTGGTTGTGCAACCCATATGGCTTTCTTATAATTAAAAAAAAAAAAATGGTTTATTTTGACACATCCCTGGAAAGCCACAAAGCAAAGATTGTTGCTAAATAAATGAGGATACAAAAGCATTTGCAAAGGTGGGTAAAGAAAAAAAAATCCCCCCATTTTGGGAGGGGTAAAAGATGCTCTTTGTGTGTGAATACTTTTAATTTTGACAGACAGAAAAATAAGCACAATTTCTTTGCTTTTAGGGACATCTTGCCCACAGGGGAGCCCTGCCACCTGCCAGCAAGAGATGTGGGAATCACGAGGACCCAAGCAAAATCATCCAGAATCCTTCTGCTGTAATGTCAGAGGGAGATTCCCAGAAGAAAAAAATAATTTCTTGAGAACATCAGGTGTTTAAACAGGCGAGCTATTACTGCCAAAATGTTGCCATGAGGCAACATGACAGAATAAAATGCACAATATTTTTTTGTTCAATGTAAAAAGCTAATTGAGTATGGGGTGGTGGGACAGGTATGAGAAGAACCAGCAGAAAGGGAGGAAGAAGATGCCTACAACCAGAGGCACTGCATGTGACAAAATCATGGGGAGAGCTGTTGTGGGGCTCACATTTAGTCAGGACATAATGATTTTTAATACAGCTGTTTTTCCCTCCTCCCAGTCTGCTGTTGTTCAGCTGGTGAAAAACTGAGCCCTCCTGCCCTGTTTGTTTTATGCACTTTTTAAATTTTATTTTTTGAGATTGAGATGTAAAGAGCTTGAAATAACAAAGCCACTTTTTTTTTTTTTCCTTTTATTTCCATCTGGCTGCTTATGCTCCATGTGAATGTGAACTCTTGGCTGTACTGTTGGATTTTATGACTCAGATGTCCTAAGGAAACCAGCTTTAAAAAAATTCTCACCACAGGGGAAAAAGAAAGAAAGAAAAGGAAGGAAAGGAAGGGGTGGAAGGAAGTGGCGGAAGGAAGTGGCGGAAGGAAGGAAGTGGCGGAAGGAAGTGGCGGAAGGAAGTGGCGGAAGTGGCGGAAGTGGCGGAAGTGGCGGAAGTGGCGGAAGTGGCGGAAGGAAGGAAGGAAGGAAGGAAGGAAGGAAGAAAGAAAGAAAGAAAGAAAGAAAGAAAGAAAGAAAGAAAGAAAGAGAAAGAAAGAAAGAAAGAAAGAAAGAAAGAAAGAAAGAAAGAAAGAAAGAAAGAAAGAAAGAAAGAAAGAAAGAAAGAAAGAAAAAGAAAGAAAGAAAGAGAGTGGGTAAAAACCCCAACAACAAAACCAGAGGGAAACAAAACAGTACAAAAAAACCAAAGCAAACTGTCAGGTCAGAAATACATTGCTGAAGTTGTATTATCCAGTATGACAGCTCCTCCCCAGCCAACATTTTACATTGTTATGATAATTTGCTCTACAGAAGAAGCATGAGGCCACATCCTGCTATTTCTTTCCCTTCTTGGAGTGAGACCCTGCTATCACAGGTGCATTTTCTGCCTGCCTCCTCCTTCTCTGTAAATGAGCACTGGCACCACCGTCCCCCTGGGACAAGCTCACCACCTCTCCCCTGCAAATGTTTTGCAAAGTGCAAAGAACTCCCCTGCAGCACATGGCATTTACCCCCCTCTGTGCTCAGTCAGTTGTGTGGGCAGCCTCAGGTGGCCTGTAATTGTCCAAATGCACATTTTACAACCACCCCGCAATTAATTGCAGCTTAGAATGCAATTAAAGGTCCTTCTGCCGGGTGCTGTAGCATCAGGGCTATGCTTCATCAGCCAGAGCAGGGGCAGAGCAGCCAGGCTTCGGGAGCTCTGGCTTCTCACATCCTGCTCACTGCAGATATTTGCTCTCAGCGTTATTTTCCTTCCCGCCAGCGAAGGAGAGATCATGGGCGCACATATGCCATGGTGGGCCTTCCATAATTCATGCAGCCTTCTCACACTTGGGGTGCTCTTGGTCCTCCTCCATCCTCCCCACGGAGTGCAGTCTGATGCACAAACTGCCGGACAAACTGCTTTGCTGGCTGATCAGCAGACTCTGGAAGCTACAGCAGGCAGGTCTAGATCCCTAACATCAGCCTGTCACCCTGTCAGGGGTGTGGCTGTGGCACGGAGGATGGGGAGAGGTTTGTTTTCGGGGAGGACCGAAATATGTGATCCCATAACCATCCCTTGCTTCTCAAGTCGTCACCTAAGCCGCAAATCAGGAAACACCACTCTTGTTTTGGAACATGCCTGCAATTCCATTTCTCTCAGTCTGCATGAGCAGATGTGGATTTCCTTCTGGACCAGACAGACAGGACATGACCAATTTGCTCCTGATCTCGCACTGACTGTGGGTTTGTCACCAGCAGAGCTATGTGGTGGTATTTGAGGGTCCCCAGGATGAGGGAAGAGATGAAAGCCTTGATCCCATGTTTCAGAAGGCTGATTTATTATTTTATGATATATATTATATTAAAAGAAAATGATATGCTAAAACTATACTACAGAAAGAGAAAGGAGACATCAGAAAGCTAGAAAAGAATGATGATAAAGTCCTGTGACTGATCAGAGAGTCCAACACAGCTGGCTGTGATTGACCATTAATTAGAAACAATCCCCATGGAACCAATCAAAGATGCACCTCTTGGTGAACCATCTCCAGACCCCATTTCACAGCCATCAGACAGTTATTGTTTACATTTCTTTTCTGAGGCTTCTCAGCTTCTCAAGAGAAAAATCCTAGCGAAAGGATTTTCATAAAATATGTCTGTGACAGAGCTATAAAACTACAAGATCTGCCCGACATGGGAGCAACCCCTTTTCCAGGAATACATGATGGTTTGCCAAGTAGAAGTTCATTTCTGCACTGGATTGCAGGAGAGAATTTGTGCAGCACACTTTGCAAACTGAAGTGGCCACTCTGCTTAGCTCAGTGCTGTAGCTCTGGCTTAGGCACAGCTTCTGGGTTCCTTTTCTTCTGGAAATTCTAATGAAGAGTTTAGCTGCTATGGCTGTATAAACACACACTTACTGTATATGTAAAGTCTGAGGTGTCACTATGTTCTGCAGAAATAAGGATTTCTGGGTTTTAATCTGTTCTACAATTCTATCCTTTGAGGCTGAGGAATAGTCTGTTCAGAATAGACAAATCATCAAATGCGTCAGTTGCTTAAAAATAACTGATAATGGATCAATTAAAATGCTAATTTCTAGAAACCAGTCCTAAAAGGGGCCATAAACAGCTCTGTCTTCAGAAACTTATGCTACTCTTATGATGATCAAATCTGGAAATCGTAAAACCAAAACACAGATACTGCCTGACACAACGATAACTGTCCTATAAATCTAACATTCTTCACAAGAAAACAACATAACTCCATCACTATTTCAAGAGTAAAAGCTGAATTCTCAAAATCCTGCCAGCAGTTGATTGGGTGTTTCAGTCTGTTGTCTGAAAAGGGAGAGAGGCTTTTTGATCTTTTTGGCACAGTAACAGTGAATGTGCACTGTTGATTTTGCCTATCCTAAAGAAATCCATTTCTTACATGCAGCAAGACATCTCTGCAAACCACCTTCTCATTGGAAATATCTTACAGATTTTGAATCTGAAAATATTTAAAGGTTCATGTGAATTTATAAATACTCCATGAGTTTAAGAGGAGGTAGGGAACATTTGAGAAGAAACATTTGTTAAAGGTTATTAAATCCATGCAAACATGTCCAATTCAGGAATATCTGAGATACCTGCTCCCTTTGCTGGGATCTGAAGGCAACATTTTCTTCTAAGGGAATTGGACCAGTGAGTGCTTCTGTCTGTGGTTTTGGGGAGGATGTACAGCAAACGAATGTCAAGCACCAAAGCATCAAGAAAACGAAAGTTACCATATTTGCTCCTGCATAAGAAAAAAAATGTAACTGAAGAAATATAGCTGAGTGTTTTTTGAACCCCAAAGAATTTAAGAGGTGAGAGTGGTGAATGAGCTCTCACGCTTGCAGTGGACCTGGGACATATCTGCCTCTTCAGGAGCGTTCTGCCTCAAATGCTGCTCAGAAACATGAGGCTGCATTTGTGTATCTGTGCTGTGCACACATTTTTGTGATTTCTCAGGCAGCAAACTGGGTCTTTTCTCATATAATTAGTGTCTTCTCATATCAGTTAAGCAAGCAGATGGTCACACAGTTTGTACACACAGATTTCCAAATGTTCCTAGTGTTTGACTCTTGTTGATGGCCACAATCAACAGCACCAAACAGAATCCTCTCCAAATTGTGATAAAGCGAAATGACCATTAAGTTGGTTCAAAGGCAGTTATTCATTTAGGTTTAGTGGAGGGTTCATTATAGTCATTATGGCATTACACATGATATTGCATAAATACGAGCACTGTGTGGTAGCCGAATTCTGCAGAAATTCGTTCAAAGGAGCAGGAAAAAAACTTCAAGTGAGACATCACACAGTGAGACTCGCCCAGCTTGGGGCATGTAATTTGCTGGAGTTACAGGGTAGTGGTGACTACCATGTGGCAGCTGTATTTCATGAAGTATTAAACCATGCAGGAACGTGCCACTTTCATATTTTCTGGAAAAATCCCTTTGCCCAGGATTTCTTCTCCTGGGAGGCTGAGAAGCCTCAGAGAAAAATGAAAACAATAATTACCTGATTTGCTGCTCCTGTGTTTTGCTGGTTTGGAATGTGGTTGGAGATTGTTTATCCAACAGGTGCATGTTTGATTGGTTTCATGTGAATTGTTTTGAGTTAATGACCAATCACTGTCCAGCTGTGTCAGGACTCTGGAAGGAGTCACGAGCTTTCATTATTATCTTTTAGCCTTCTGTCTATAGTATTTCTCTATTCTTTAATATAGTGTAGTATAGTATTCTTTTATATAATATAGTATCATAAAATAATAAATTAGCCTTCTAATAACATGGAGTCAGATTCTCAATTCCTCCTTTGTCTGGGGAGCCCTGCAAATATGGCAGGAACACACTCAGGGATGCAAGAAATCACCCGTGTCCCAGTCAGGTTTGTCACATGCAAAAATAGTTATGTTTGGGAAAAACTCTTTCCTGGATAATTTGATCATTTTGCTTTTTGGAGTTTGAGGTAAACTTATTATCTTTCCAAGACAGGTAACTCCATGGTTTTATCTTGGTTTAGGAATACTGCATATAAAAAGACATTTGATTAGCTTGTTGGTGGTTTGTAGGTGAATATATATATTACAGCCACTAAATTTTGTCAGATTCATAAAACTCTTAACACCCTAATAAAAAAAATTCCCTTATGCAGTGTTTTCACTCTCACTCCCAGTACTTCTCCTTTGAAATCAATAAAAATCAAAAGGATTTAAGAACATAAGAAATCTTCCTCTTGGTAAGATCCATGGTCCATCTAGCCTAGAATGCCACTTTTAGAAGTTGCAATATTATTTATTTAGACCATATTAGTTTGGTTTATCTCTTGGTTTTGACATTAGCATAATGCAGTAATAAATGCAATATTGTTTCATATATAGTAGAGGACCCAGAAAAATCTTTAAAGAGAGAAGGTAGAATCACTTTTGCTTTGTCATTAGCTAATAATTCAGTAAAGGTACAAAATTCAGGGTTTAAAAGAACGTGTCTTTCCCATGTGTGTCATAATGGGGAAGTGATTGTTGTAAGTGCAAAGAAACAAAAAATAGCAAAACAGAAAGTCCAGCTACATTAACTTAGCATCACCTGCAACTGGCAGCAAATTTTATTTCCCTCCAGGAATGTCTGGTGAACCCGAAGCATTGTTATGAACTCCACACACAGTCGAGGTCACGGTGATCCTGAAAGAAAATAATAAAGAAATTCAACAGGGAAAGCAGAGAGGCCTTCCATCTTCATTCCCAAGAGAATTCCTTTCTCTTTCCCTTGTTAAAGCATGACCAAGGCATTGCCCATTCTGACCCCTACACCTGTGTGAAGCAGAGCCAGCTCTGAAGTCAGGCCCTGGGTGTGCACACAGGTACCCTGGAATGTCACTGCTGGTCCCCTTCCCTCTCTGAATCCCAAATGAAAGGATGACACTGCTGGCTTCACAGATGGTGGATATCTTCATATTCAATGATATTCTCATATTCTTCATATTAAACCCTCTCCCCTCCCTGCAAAAAAAAAACCAAAAACCAAAAAAAAACAAAAAAAAAAATTCCAAACTGTCAGGAAACCACATTTTAAAAAGACAAGAATAACAGAGATGATCTATGAAGAGCTTTTTGAAGTATTGTCTTTTCCTTTCCTTTTTTTTTTGCTTAAGAGAAAGGGCAAAGAGGACTACCAGATAGAATAATAATTTCCCCAGCAGTGACTCACAGAATCATAGAACTTTTAAGGGATGGAATAGACCTTAAAGATCATCTAGTCCCAAACCCTCTGCCATGGGGGTTTGCTAGCTCTCACTAGACCAAGCTGCTCAAGGCTTTATCCAGCCTGCCTTTGAGCACTGCCAGGACTGGGGCATTCACAGCCTCCCTGAGCAACCTGTGCCAGTATCTCACCACCCTCACAGAAAATAATTTCTTCCTATTTTCAAATGCAAATTTCCCCTTTTTCGATTTTTACCCATTACTCCTTTTTCTATCACTACAGTTCCCGATGAAGGGTCCCTCTCTGGCTTCCCTCTAAGTCCTTTTCAGGAGCTGGGAGTTTTCTATTGGGTCTGCACAAAATCTTCTTCTCTCCAGGCAGGAGAAGAAAAGGATGAAATTACAAACCCTTTGTCTTTAACCCCAGTGGAGAACACAGAGCACAAGGGCTGCATTAAACTGATGGTCAGAGCAGGGTGATTGGTGCAGTTGGGATAAAAACACAAACAAAAATTGTGAAGAGAAACCGAAGCTGTTTTATTTCCTCTTGTCCAAAGTAATTTTCCCCTATGCAAAGGGCTTTAATACAGACAGGTAGCAGCAAGGAATGGTTTCAATAACACGTGATGCTGTTCTAGATATGTTGTTTTGCCAAATGCTTCATCTCAGTGAGTCACAGTGAGCAAAGTCTTACTGATTACATTGTCATCTGCTGTGAGAAAAGAGCAGCACACATGGCAGCTGGTGCCTGGCATAATAACCAGACAGTGAGCAGAAATGCTCCAGGGTGCTGCTTAGAGCAGAATATCCAAAATCACCTTTTGTAGGAGCTCATTGTCTCATCACTGCATCTTCAGGGAGAGCCAAACAAGGCTGTAGTTATTGTAGTTAGTGCAGCTACGCCATACTGGGAACAGCCTTGAGACAAAATGAAATCAAATAAAAAATCCTCCTCTTGCCACTGATTATCAGTGACTGAGAAGAAACTGTGTCATGGTGTTGGTGTTTTCAAACACAAAGATTTTACCTGCTTTGTGACCAGTGCCAGTGTCTTCCTCCTTCATATTTTGTGGTGGACAAGAGTCACCTGTTTTCTGAGCTTCAGGCAGGAGAAGGATTGCCACTCCTGAATCCCAAGAGAGTGATTAAACAATTGAGTGATGAATAAAAGTTAGAACTTTAGCTTTTTTTCCACTCTACATTGCACAGAAAATCCCTTTCTTTTTTTTTTTTGTGATCCCAGCTTACTTGCACCACGTGCTTACTGTGTTAACCTTTCAATCAGTCCTCACTCAGATAATTCTTATCAATAATGAAAAAAGCTGAAGTTTTAAGAAGTCAAAAATGTCTTACAGACTAATACTGAGCGCTCAAGAAAAACCTGCAATAGTTCTTGAACTTTGGTTTGATAGTTTTTGTTTTGCAGTAATTATTAAGATTTTATATTATTTCAGACATTATGCACGCCATTACTGTCAAGGCAAAGATTGCGAGATGGAAGAATCTGTGCTGCTAAGTTCTCCAGAAGGTCTTCTGTTGTATTTTATCAGAACCCATGTTTATGGTAAAAGACAAAAAAAGAAAAAAAAAAAAAAAGAAAGAAAAAGAAAGAAAAAGAAAGAAAAAAAATGGTATGCTTCAGAGTTTAAGGCAAAGTGCAATCATTTAGCACAGAGATAATGAAACGGATGATCTGCTGTGGAACATTTCCCAAATTCTAGGGTCTCTCCCTTTCTCTAAGTCATTTAGAAATGCCTCTCGTAAAAGGTGATGTACACGTTTGAGCACTCTGCTAAAAACCCTCCCTGAGCTCCCACAGCAGGTTGGGTCCCACTTTAAGTCCCAGTGCAAATGAGAGCTCATTTTTGTGCCTGAGATTCCCCACCAAGGGGAGAGCCTGACTTAACTGAGCTGTGGGGTGAGCCAGGATGGGGTCATTTGCAGGCAATTGGAGAATTTCAGCTTCAGGGCAAACATGAAGTCAGTGTAATCACTTCATAAATCCAAAACTGCACCTAAACAACCCCAAGAACTGTAATAGAAATGTATTCCCAAGGTCACCACACCATTTTATGAGCTCTTCATCTTTTCCTTTAGGAAGTCAAGGGAAAAATGGAGGCACATTTAGTTTTTGTCATAATCCCATTTCAAAGTTTAACTATATGACCTGGCTAGAATTAATCTCAACACAAATACATCTCTTAAGTCTTCAAAATGCCCACTGAAATCAGGTGATTCAACATCAGCTCTCAAATTCCCAAAATAATGAAATTTGTACATTTACAGAGAATAGTGTTACAATAACAAAACAAAACTATTAATATCCATTTCCTTTATTAATCATGACAATCTGAATGAGACATGGATTGCAATTCCCTTTTTGTGACTGAGCAGTGAGAAGCAGGTGTGCGTGGCAGGCACTTCATTCTGGACCAACAGACAATTAAAATGTGTTGGGGAAAAATATTTTGAAGTAGAATGAAAATAACAAATTATTGACTTGGCATTTTTGGGGAAAAAAAAAAAAAGAAAGAAGTAGGGGTGACAAAAAGAGGTGAAACCTAATATGTTGGTACTAATCTTTATTGGGCTATGCCTGTGAACAGAAGTTAATGAGGTAGGAAAAAAGCTCAGTGTTTCAGTGCTGTGAGACAGTTGCAAACTCTCCAAGCAGATGGGTCATCAATATTGAGATTAAAGTCTTGGACAAACTAACAGCCTTCAAAAGAGCACCTCAAAGTTGTGAAGAGATGAAAAAAAATCCTTCAGTAGTCGATCCAAGCAGCTTTGGGGTACAACAATCTTTAAATAGTGAAACAGAGGCCAGAAGTAATGCAAAAGATGCAACTGAGGTTCTTAGGCTTGTTCTAATGACAGGACTCTAAAAAAAGTACATTTCAAAATAATGTTAGGCATTCCTGCTTCAGGATGTCAGGGCCAGGTGCCACTCTCTGTTCCACTGGCAGTAGGAGGAAGTATTCCTGCAGGACAAACCCTTGACACCTACTTAATAATTCCCACATTCCACCCCTGCTGTTTTGAATTAGTTTCAATTTATTATACATCATGTTTAAAATTTAGGCACTGCAGATGGCTCTGACAAAGGACTTCATCATGTTCATGTTGAATAGGTGGCTAATTAATTGACTTAATCCACTTGCCTAATTTTGAAAGGTAGAACCTTGAATAAAGATTGACTTCCCTTGTGTGGACATTTGTACGACTTTGACATTTGTTGTTTGCCTATCTTATTTAATAAAAATATGCCCTTCAGATGAAATGCTGAGTCGTTATAACAATAGCAATAGCTGTTAAAATTATATCCAGTGTGTTTCATTAGCACTTCTCTCAGTGAGACACTTTGAAATAAATTAACATTGCCCTGTACCCAAGAAAAAATTTCAATTAATTTTTTCAAGGTTAATTCATGGACTGAAGTGAGGGCCAGGTCTTGCAATGCCCACTTAAGTTGCCAGGATTTGGACTCTGTTTCTCTCATACCTGTCTTTGCTTTGACAGTGAAGAGGATGGCAAGGAATTTGATAGTGGGACAGTGAGTAAAAGATAAAGTATTTTGGTAAACTGAACTGTAAAATATATGCGATAAAAACACGGAGTTTGAAAAAATCTCTTGGAGTGTGGACTTCAATCTCTTGCCATGCAGCATAATCTGCTGTAACAGTGTTTGCTTCTGTTATTGAATACAGGGGAATTTTCCACCAGTTTTCCTTTAAAAATTGCTGGCTCTTTGGGAATAGTTAACCAATTCCAAGATTAAATACCATCATAAATGGATTTCTCTTTGTCCTTGGCAAATTTTGGTTAAAATATTGCTCTATGGTTTGTCTAAAACTTCTCTTACCTTTTGTCTTCTGAGCCATCTGTGGAGAGGATTTTGTCTGATTTGATATTTATTCTACATTTTAAAACAAGATAATAATTTATCACCCATCTGCTATATCCTGTGTTCTAATTCCCCTGGGAATCCTAGCAACATTTTTGCATCCCTTTCAGTATGATCTTCTTTTCTATAAACCTGCAACCAAGACTAGTGTTCAAGGGTTTGTTTTGGTTGGGTTTCTTTTGTTTGGATTTTTTTGTTTGGATTTTTGTTTTGTTTGGATTCTTTTGTTTGGATTTTTCTTTGTTTGTTTGGATTTTTTGTTTGGATTCTTTTGTTTGGATTTTTCTTTGTTTGTTTGGTTGGTTTTCTTGGTTTTTTTTAATCAAATACAAATTGTTCACAGTTTGTATGAAAAAACCTTTATATTCCACTACTATTTTTGGCTTCAAGATTTGTAATATATTCTTGTTGATGCACCCCCAATGAATTTATTTTTATTGATAGGTTTCATTCTGTCAACAATTTGAGTCTTCAAAAGCACTGGGTACTTCCCACATTTCAGTATGTGATGGGTTAACCAAAGCCTTTCAAAATCCTGTTTCAAATTATTGATTCTGATGACAAGATGACTTAATTAAATTAATAAAATGAGCAGAAATCCGGTGCCAAGCACAAGAATTTTGGAATTGCAACCTTGGAATTTGGAATAAACAACACGGTAGTGCAAAATCAAATAAAGCACTTAATTGTTTTCAATTTCCTGGAGATTTTTTTTCTTTTTCTTTTTTTTTTTTTTCCCTTCAATCTTCATTTTTATCATAGAAATCATGGTTCAGGAGGAAAAAAAAGGGTAAAGAAAACTTCTGAGAAGCTTTGCTTATTTGCAAATTTTTCCTTAGTGAGAGTTTCCAGGGCTCCTGGACATTGATTTTTAGATAGCAATTTTCTACCCATATACTTACAAAGCAGTGGTATCTTAGGATCTTGAGTACTTAAACATATGATTAAACTCTCCCTGAATGGATATAAGTATTCATAAAATTTCTCTCCAGTTCAAATGTTTCCCACAACTATTGCACTTGTTTTATTTAAGGAGTCTGGATCGGGGATTTTTTCTTCCCGAGTTGCTCATTGTGTGGTTTTGTTTATTTTATCTTTTTGTTTTTGTTCTGCTTTTTAGTTTTTATTTTTAAACAACAGTAATTAATGACAATGTTTTTAAAATGTAAATTGTAAAAGAGTGATCCAGACTTAATGTTTTCCTTGGACTGCAGTCTTCATAATCTCACAGAATCCAGTTTCTGATATTTGTAGAAGTTGAAAATGTCCCTTACATTGTGAGATAATTAGGTCATGAAGAATGTGAAAATCCAGCATCCAGGAATTTCCAAATACCCGAGGTAGATTTAAAAAGCACATGATATTTTTTCTTTCAGTAAAATTATAATATCCATCTTGGTTATTTTGGATAGACTTTGGCCACTTTAGCTCTTCCTCCAGGAGAAGAACTCCTATGAAGTTCTGAAATAAAAGATGTCTGTTTGTTATTTTGGAGTGACTGTGATATCTTTTGGTAAAATAAGAGGAAAATCCATTAACTCAGTATTATGGATTTTTTTTTTAACCAATTATGTTTTACCGGAGATATTAGAAGGAGTTTAAGCTCCTAAATAATCCAATATTTGTTCTGAAGATTACATATGTGCTTAGCTGTGTCTTTTGAGAATCTTTTTGTCTTCTGAACTTGCACCACCACAAAGATTGAAGAAAATGTGACATTCTTTACTGATTTTGCATGTGAGGATGTGCTGGATTGTGAGGCACCTCCCGAAGAGCCAATTTTTCATGTTCCAGATAAGAGCTCTATCAACATTTAAACTGTGGACCATAAACAATAAAAATTTACAAAGCTATGCAATCAAGATTTTTTTCCTGGTTTCCAAATGGCACAGTAATTGCAGGTTTTTGAGTAGGAGAAGGAGGTTCAAGAAGTATTGAGGACTATACACAAAATACTTATCCAAAATTATTCCGTTCATGCTCTGCTGTCAGCTGTCATTGGACAGCAAAAAGTTTAGAAGTATTTGATGTTGATTCAGAAAATAAAGGACTTTTCATAATATATTATTTTCTGGTTCCTTTTTTAGAGGGAGAGTGTCTAAATAATGAGTAGATTTATAGACAATGTTGTACATAAAATATGAAGACATGTTACACATAAAATCCCTTAATTCTGGGAATTCTTTGAGAAGTGCTGGGTACAAGGAGGTATGACCAGGCTATCACTTTCTGTTTTTTAATCAAAATATTGTACTTCATAAAATAATGTACTTCATCACTAATTCCCTCATCATAATTAGATAATCCATTTTTAATTATAAGCATTTCCTACTCAGGAAATCAAAGCCTTACTTTTTTCCCAGCTGGTCCAAAGGATTTAGGTAAACATCTAATTTCAAGACATTTTTGGTGTTCATAATGTCACGATACCTTTTTTTTAAAGATCCTTTCCATCAGCTTTGACTTTTATTATCAAAACAACCGACACATCTGTTGAAAACTAGAGCAGCACAAGCGCAAATGACCTTTTTCTCCAGAGTAGACTTCCTATTTTTTAAGGGTAATATTTCACACACTATCAGAAAGAAAACCTCTTACTGGATTATAAAGAAACACCTGGCATTGACCTAATGTTCTTACTGTAATTAAGGTATTGAGGCCAATGGAGGCAGGGCTTGGTCAACATCGAAAACTTTCAAAAATCCATTTGAAATACACACCCAAAACACGTAAAGGTTATTCTAGACTATTCTATTAGATTACTCTATTTTGTTTCTCTGTATAATTCAATGGCTTGTGCAGTTATTTTGCACCAGAGGAAATAATAGCCTCAGATATGTGAACAATTACTTTGCTGACATCATCTTTACAGCAAAAGGCAGCCTGCACTGAATAACAGCTCTTCAGAAAGGTGACACTGTGTTAATTAACACCATGGAGAGGAACAGGAGGGTAAACTGTGGCTGCACAAGGTTGTCGAGTGGTCAGGAAGCAGTTCAGAATCACTGAAGAAAATCATAATGCTCACTTCTTCACAGTTATGTACTCAAGAACATAATTAAAGAGATTAGTTGGCGAAAAAAAAAAGTTTTAATAACAGAGTTATCTGTGTTCCTATGGAAGGATTCCCTAATTGAAAATGTAGCAGATAGGAACCATGCAGGGCATAGAATTTTAGGGTTTTTTTTTAAAGATAAATGGGATTAATTACACCATAATTGTAACATAATTGATAATTTCATTTTTCCAAGGACATTTTTTGGGTCATATTGCTCAATTTAATCATGCAAATGAATAGACAATATGTTGAATACCCACCTCAGATAATCCATATATTTCTGAAGCAAAAAATCCTAATTAAGCTAACAATCTTTTAGTTATGAGATAGAAATTATTTAATAAAGGGATTATCACAGCATAAAATAAAGACTGGTAAAATTCACAATAAAAATTGTCTTATTTCTCTAGAGCTACTCCAGCATTTGGGTCTTATAAATAATAGATTACCAAAGTTTAACACATGTTTTTTCAAAAACTTGGAAACTAAACCAAGAGCATTTTTTGTGCAATCACAATTTTTTCTAGAAAATGGCTGATATTCTTTGGTAAAAGTACCTTTCAAAAAATTTTAAGTAATAAATCATCAATAAATGAATAAATTATCAACTTTTAATAATAAATTATGTTTTGAGAAGTAATTTTTTTAAGAACTCTGGTGCTGAACAGTTTTGTGTAGGGTTTTTTAACATTTGCAATGGGAGTCTGTTTCTTCCAAACACAAAACAAGTGCAAGCCAAACCCGAGTGACACCACATGATAGCTCAGACTCATGAGCAGCAGATGGCAGTAGGTTATTTATTATTTTTACACTGTGCTGCAGTGGATCTATGCTCCTGTCTGTCATTTACAGAAATTGCAGAGAACATGTGCATTAATTAATTAATGAGGGTTCAAAGTCGTTTCTCATTGTTTACCTCTAACATACGCATCCTGCCTCCTGCTCCTGACATGGGGGTTTATCAATCTTAAAATAAAATCTTAAAAGGGAAGGTGATCTCTCTAATAGTGTTGTACGTGATCAGAGCAATTTTCTGTGACTTTAAAACCTCTCTTTGCTGCTACTTTTTTAAGACAGATATCTACACCTGTCTTTAAAAAGACTTTTGGAAGTTAGAAGGATAATACAGTTGTACGTGATTTAAGGCCTTAGCATGGTATGTCAAGCATGAATGGATCAGAGCCATGGTTAGCAGCACTTACAGTAGAACCAAAGAATCCCAAGATGGTTGGGCTGGAAGAGGCCTTAAAGTCCATTCCAGCACCACCCCAGCCACAGCAGGGACACCTCGCAGTGTCCCAGTGTCCAGCCTGGCCTTGGGCAGTGCCAGGGATGCAGGGGCAGCCCCAGCTGCTCTGGGCACCCTGTGCCAGGCCCTGCCCACCCTGCCAGGGAACAATTCCTCATTGCCAAGATCCCAGCCAGCCCTGCCCTCTGGCACTGGCAGCCATTGCCCGGCTGCTGTCCCTGCAGCCCTTGGCAATTGTCCGTGTCCATCTTTGCTGCAGCCCCTTCAGGCCCTGCCAGGCCACCCTGAGCTCAGGCCAAAGCTTCTCCTGCCCAGGTGAGCAATGGCAGCTGTGCCAGCCTTGGCTGCCGGCAGAGCTGCTCCATCCCTCTGCCCATCCTGGAGCCTCCTCTGGCCTGGCTGCAGCAGCTCCAGCTCCTTGCTGGGCTGGCCCAGGGCTGGGGCAGCTCTGCAGGTGGGCTCTGACTGAGGGGCAGAGGGGCAGAATCGCCCCTGCCCTGCTGCCCACGCTGGGCTGGGCCCAGCACGGGGCTCTGGGCTCCGGGCCCAGCACGGGGCTCTGGGCTCTGGGCTCTGGGCCCAGCACGGGGCTCTGGGCTCTGGGCTCTGGGCTCTGGGCTCTGGGCTCTGGGCTCCGGGCCCAGCACGGGGGTCTGGGCTCTGGGCCCAGCACAGGGCTTTGGGGTCCCAGCCCAGCACAGCCTCGATCCAGCCCGGGCCTGTCTTGACCCAGGGGCAGCACCAGCCCTGGCTTGGTTAAACCTCCTGAGGTCCTCATGGGATCCTTTGGGGATGTCCAGGGCCCTTTGATGCCACCCTGTCCCTCAGGGGTGTCACTGCACCCTCAGCTTGGTGTCACCTGCAAGCCTGCTGAGGGTGCCACAATCCCTCTGGCTGTGTCATGGGTTCAGATATTAAATAATGCTGGTCCCAGTACAGACCCTGAGGGACACCACTGGTCACTGATGTCCATCAGGGTTCTGATCTGAGACCCCTACTCTATGTAAGTGTCCATCCAGCCACTTTCTTATCCATCTAACAGCCTGTTCATTAAATCCATCTCTCTCCAGTTTAGAGAAGGATATTGTGAAGAGCTGTAGTTGGCAGAAACAAGTTACTGGAACTAATATGTCTAAGAGGAGAGCAAAGATAGTATCAATAATACATTTGTGTGAATGATACCAATTCTCTCCAGACAGCCCTGCCCAAAATTCCCAGTAATTTTGGGGAAATTACAGGGCTGCTCGAGAGTTGTGTCACAATGCTTTATGAGAGTATGCAATTGAACTATAAAATGGGGAAATAATGGTAGTCATCACTAGCAGCCACCTATGCAATAAATATCCTTTTAAGGCCATGGCTGCAGCAGGTAAACCATTAGAGAAGCATTGATTTTTGCAGCGTGACATTCCAATTAGATAAAGAAATGCAGAAACTTTTTGAGAGAAGTATTTGAGTGTCGTATCATTTCTTCTCTGTAATTTTGGTGATGACAGTATTTTTCATTGTAGATAAAAAGTATTTAATTTCTTTCTGTTCTCTTTAATTGCATGTGGCAGCCTCTTTTGGTCATGGCCATGTGAGGAGAGAGGAATCTTAAAGAATTGGCACAGGAGTGTCCAAGTCATCTCCACCTGCTGACAGAGTCTCTGTCAGATTATGTGCCTCATTTCTTCGAATAGAGGAAATTAGGATCACTTTCAAAGAGATTCCAGTTAAGAAATATGCTCTTTCTAGACTTTGGAGCACTTATGTGAATGCTGAATAAAAAGGCACAGTAGGACTTTATGCAAAAGAGTTCTTTTTTGTACCAACTATTCTTCAAATTTGCATTTATGTGGGGGCTTTTAAAGCTACAGGAGAGTGTAGGAAACTCAAAGTTTCCTCCTGAACACTGGAAAGAATTTGACATGTATATATATATATATATATATATATATATATATATATATATATATATATAAAAAATAATATTATATATTATAATATTATATATATTATATTCTATATTGGTACTATGAGGGTTGAAATGAAATCAGATTATAAATTTAGCACAAATAAGACTTTCTTCAGACATGTGTCCCACATAATGATCACCAAACAATCTGTAAAAAATAGTAGCAGTGGTAAATATATGAGATAGTACTCCAGTTACTCCTGATAATCTGTTTTTTATCTACATGTGCAGCTATTGGCATAAAGGCATTATATCATACAAAAGTCTGATTTTAGTACAATATCCTGGCTGTACAATAACTACTTTACAGATTCCAATTTTATTTAGTAATACAGTTTAATGCTTGGTGGGATGGATTTGAATAGACCTTGCTGCATGACAGTCTCTTTCATTTCAAACAGATAAGTGAGATGCAGGAGATTTATATTGCTCAAGTCCATTATCTGTAAAAAAGAAGAACTCAAAGTACCTGATTCAGCTTAAAAAGCCACATTCAGACTGATTTGCCTCACTGAGTTCAGCAGTCACAAGAGAAGTTGTCACACTGCCAGCCCTGCATCAGATCAGCTGGATTTCTCTTGTCCAGCCTTGGAAAAAATACAAGCACTGTTCATATAAATAAAGTGAAATACAAGCATTTCATTTATCTGCATGCATTTATATCTATATTTTTTTTTCTGAATATGACATCAAATGATGTTAGTTTGTGAAGCTGGCTAGTCACATGATGTAAATGTGAGCAGGAAGCAGTATATATTAAATTTTTAACTCATCTGGAGAGAGCAGAACAACCAAACACCACAGACCATTTTGACTGTAGCCTGCCTACCTTTGAAATGGTTACTTGTTTAGCCTATGCACTTGGAATTAATACCAGAGCAAAGGAACTTGTTAATTTTCAAAGTATTATGAGGTTTTAATTGGGTTCCTAGGAATCAATGGATTTTGATAAGCAGAAAGTCACAACTAACTTATTAATATTACAAGTAAATTCTACGTTATGACTCTTATGTAGAATGTCTGTATATTGAAGTAAATGGATTTGGCTAGTCCATATATTTTAATTTTTGACTTTTGATTGTTGAAACCAGCACTCTTTGCTTACGTTGAATCTGGTTTCTCAGAAAAGCATTTTCGTTTTGCTCTCACTGATCTAGTTTAGAGTACTTGGCTTTACAATACCTTGCTATGGTGATTTCTGATTTCTCTAAACCTGTGCAAACACACCCACCTCACCTCATCCCACTCCCCTGACATGAAGAGTAAACGACCTTTAACTACTGATAGGTTCACATAAAACAAGAAATTTCCAAAGATTGTAAAGTTATTTATTGAGAATTAATTCTGATTGACTTTTAAAGACACGTCAGCCGCATATAGAATGGCTTTCCATATTCAGTGTATCTTTTACTAAGCATAAATGTTCAGAAAAGGATTTCTTTAAAAGTATAAGCATTCAAACTGTTGGTAAGACAAGTTACAAGTTTGAATTATTTTAAAAAAAAAACTTTTTCTCAAAATAACCAAGTCTCAAAAAAGAGTCAATACTAAATCACTATGTAACCAAAAACACATTGAAAATTGTGGGCAGGCCAGAGACATGTTCTTTATTTTTTGACAAGTTAATATGGGAAATTCTGCTTAAATTGTGTATGAGATCATAGTATTTATTGTTTGCTTTTATTCAGGCATGATGTTAAATCTTTATTCAGAAAAGAAAAACTAGCACAACCTTGTTATTACCATAACCAGGAAAGCAAAGTACGAATTTTCCACAGAAATATGCTTGGTAATTTTTGCTAACTGAAGAAAAACTGAAGTTATAGCAAGTTAAACAGCTTGCACCTGTTTCTGAATGTTTTGTGATATGAGGTACAGAAGCAGAGACAAAATCTTTTTGTCTCTGGAGATGCTGAATTCTGATTTGTATGCAGGTGGCCACGTTCCTCTGGCTCAGCAGACTCTTACACTGGAATTAGGTACCTGCATCTCCTGAGCAGGCTGTTGACATCCATTTGAAGACAGGGTTGTCATCCACTCAAATAATCCCCATAAATTGTTCATTCAGGTTTTGCCAGCCTGCTCCTCCTTCATTTCAGTGAGCAGACTTTTTCTCCCAAGTACTGTGGGCTGCTGTCCAAAGGTGGCACCTAATTGTTAATCAGACAGGCTTTTATGAATGCAGAAAATTGGTCACAGCCAGGGGAGTAGTTACAAGGTCTTGATAATTAAAGTGCCACTGGCACTTAGGAAAGGAAAGAGATGAATAATTTTGCACCTACCACTGCAATAGCCATCATCTCCTCCCTCCTAGGACTGACCCACTGCCACACTCCTCTGTTTCCTAAAATTCTTCCACTAAAACTCCTCCCAGTCCCACTGACTGACTATTGTGGGTCTGCTGCTCACATTCCTGTGGTATCCAGAATTATTTTCCTTATACTCGTTATTGTGTCATTATCCTTTCTTGTTAAATGCTTGGTAACTTTAAATTTTTTTCTGTTACCCTGAAATATAAATACTTTCTGTTTTCATTCACAGTACTGTTGAAAGAAAAAGTACATTCAAGAACTGATTATAGCTTTTTTTACTATTAATTCTAGGATTTCAGTGCTGAGATTTAGTCCTTTCATCTCAACTGTCTAAACAGAGTTTAACTTGTGATTTTAACATGATGTGCTTAGAGATGTGTAGATATCCTTGGATTTTTCTGAAATGAAAATAAAAAAAAAAACCCAAACAAACCCAAAACATAGCACAATCCACATATTATTTAGTGCAAGTCATCCCCCTTTATTTATTACCAGTAAATATATGTGGCATATTAGCATTTTTATTTACATGCAATATGTAAAGATATGTCTAAGAAAACATGATAAAGCTCAGAGCATGTGAATACCCAGTAGTAAGTGTGAAAAAAAGATAGCAAGTGATTAAAAGAAAGCGATAAAAAGTGATAAAAGTAACATAAAAGTTGTCTGTAAAGTAGAAGGGATGCTGGTAGGGAGCAGGTGACACAAGAGAGATGAAATGAGGATACTGGAACTGTGCTGTGGCAAACATCCCATGGACACAGGGGCAGCGGTCTGCTGGGAGATGGAGAGGTCCACAAAGCTGGGGACATCCCCAAGGTCGGGGAGGAAAAATCCATCAGCAGCTGAAATGAGGAAGTCATTAGCTCGTTGGAGGAGAGCAATTTCCTCGTGAAGGCCATGGAGAAATCCCGATTAAAATCAGCCAAGGGTATTGTTGTGTGCAAAATTATTTCTCTGGTGGTAAAAGGCTACTTTCCTCAGGGCCTTTTTTCCCCTGGGAACACAGAAATGAGAAAGTACTGATTGCTGGTTTGTTGGCCTTTTTTTTTTTATAATTCAAGGTAAAGTGATATTTTTAAAGGAGGTGTCGTTCTGTAACTCATTTCTTTCATTATTTTTTTTTTCTTGGATTTATCATACCGATGACATTAAAATTGGCAAAAAACCCCCAAAAAACCAGATAGACCAGGGAAGATGTTGAGAAGACAGTGGAAGAAAGAATAGCCATTAACAACAGGAATAGTAAGGAAAAAAGTTAAAAATCAGCACACTTAAACTTTTGTGGTTTTGTAAATCTGACTCATGTCAAGTCATAGAAAAGGTGTAAATGAGACAGGAGTGACCCCAGAGATTGCAGTGTATGGAAATTTTGGAAATAGGTCACATTTTCTTATTTCTTTGACAATTGTTAAAAGTTGGAGAATATTTCAAGAATGGAGAAAGTCCCATTGGGCTGGAGTGTCCTGTGTGCTCAGAACAGGAGAGAAACTGGAAAGGAAGTGCTGGAATGTGATGAGGAAGAGAGACAAGGAGTGAGTGAGGAATATTTGCATCCAGGTATTTCTCAAAGGTTGTATTTAGTCATGCGCTGCAGTGTTATTATGTGGGAAGTGATTAAAAGAATAAAGTCTGCAGAGCTGCGAGGTGGTTATCTAGGGAAAGGTAGAGATTAGGAGGTGTTACCAGGGGATTACAAATATCTAATAATACCAGTTTTCTCTAATTAGCCAGTGGGTCTAGCAAAAAACAAGCTGAAAAGGACAAGTAACAGAATAAATAAATACCTGAATTTGTGCAGAAAGGTCTCCCAAAATGAAATCTAAAGGTAAACGGATCTGCTTATTTTATCTTAATTATATTTCTGGCAAATTTGTTCACCTGTGTGCTGTTTCCTTAGCTGATGTTGCATAGATCTATGTTCCTCCCAATTTAACAGCAATTTTAGTGGGATTTTGAACATATACTAAGACAGCTAAAATACTTCATATAGCTGATGAAGTACCATAGTCAATGGTTTCTTGCAAAAACCACTCAGATTTTCAGATATGGTGAATATCATGGGATAACTAGAGCTAGAATTTCTGATTGAAATTTTTTTTGTCTGTGAAATCGATTTATCATTTTTCTTTGTCCCCAGGTTTTGTTCCTGTGGTTGCCTACTGCCAGATGCAATCTGAAGCTGTGCCATTTGCCCTTGCACATACATTTCTTCAAACGGTGTTGTTCCATGTGAAGTAATAAAAATGTCTTGCACTACTGGGTGCCTTCAATAATGTCAAATGATGTCTTGCTCAACATCCAGAAATACCTGATATTCTCTCTGATGCACTGGTGACCTCTGTGAGGGAGCTCTTGCTCTTTGTAGCGTGCAAATAGTCTGGTTGCCAGGAGAGGGATGTGCAGGAGAGAATAAAACAATATATGAAAAAAAAAATCCTAGATGTGAAGATTCTAACTGAAATATTACAAATGGGAAGGACCTTAACATAACAAAATATGTTTTGATATATACAGACACACATACATAAGTATGCTGCAAATTTTTTCAGCTTATATATTAATATTTTATGTTTTGTACTTGTGTGGCCATTCAAATCCATTGAATAGGTATATTTTTCAATTACATTTAAAAATTGACTAATATAATGGGTTGAATATATAAACTTTGTATATAAGCTTTATATAGAAACTTTCATCTTAATATAAAAAAAAAAAACCATGAAGTCTATTACAAATGGAGTAGTAGAGAAATAAACAGGAAAGAACTGTCAGCAAAGAGAGTTAATAAGATTTATCCAGTCCTATTGAAATGTTAGAATTAATTATGGGAAAGAGGACACACTAAACATGAGAGTTTCTCTTGAGTGGTTCCAAAACAAAGGACAGGAATGATAAAGAATAAAACAAGGTTGTTACTATTGACTTTTAATGACATTCAGGTTAGGCAATTTCATTCATATGTGTTTTTGCAGGGTTTGTGGTGTCCTTCAAAATGCGACTCTTGCTTTCTGCTTTTTTTTCTCCTTTTTAAATTGTTCCATGTCGTTGTCTACCCTGAAGACATTAAACTTTAGCAACCGCTCAAGCTGCAATCCTTTTAGAGATTCATACATACATTTAGACAAAAGGGGAAAAGGAAATCAGAATAACATCAACAGAATTATTTTCTGTTAAACATTTCTCCACATGCGAATCAATATTCTAGAAAATAGCATTTGTTAAGAGATGTTAAGAAAATTCTTTTAGAGCTCCACAGCCTCTCCCTGACAGATGACTTTCTATTTCCCAAAACAATTTTTCCCATTAAGAGTAAGTTTTGGGGTTTTTTTGCTCAATATCAAAAAGTATTCTGTATTGTTGGTTTTTCTAGATTTTTTTTACTTTCCTGATACTTCTCCATGGTATTGGTGCATCATTATAGTTCCATCGTGCTCTTTAGTTTTTCCAGCACCCTCTAGAACACTGAGCTGAAAGACCTCATAAAGAAATTTTTCCTATTAAATGAAATTATGTACAAGAGGTGTGAACAGCCTTAGGATTACTACTGAAGCCAATAAATCATCTTTCCTCCTATTATTCTTGTTTGCTGTGAAGTTTTGTGTTGCTTTGCTCTGCAGAAAACCAGAAATGAATGTACACAGCAGTTAATCTGTGAAAATGTATAATTCATTACCAGTAGATATGATAGTCAAAAGTAAAAACAAAACAAAAAAAAAACCTTCTAAAATAAGAAATTAGGCTGGGTGTCTTTTAAACAACATTCTCTGTGTGAGTCATGACATTTCTCTGTTTTTACATTCCCTGGTACTTTCTTTGCAGTATGGAGCCAATTTTTAATTTCACATCTGCTCTCAAAATAATCAGATCATCGAAACTGGGTATGTCCGCAGAGGAAGTTTGCTTTTCACTGGAGTAAAGGTTTTGTAAAGAAGACAGTAAAGGTGTGATATATTTTTATATCAAAAAGTAGCAATGAATTATTACATTAACATTATGAGCCCTGAAGGCCTCAGCCACATTTTTCATAAAATAAGAGCAATCTAATTGTGTTTGTCACCCACCCAGATTGAAAGAATTTTGCAGTGTTATTTTTGTAGGAGAAATAAGAGTATAAATAATTGCTTTCTAGAAATGAGTGGAAATTATGGCAAACGTGCAGTTTACAGGGACAGCAGAAAGTAAAAGGAAATAAAGTTTTTTGTTAAAATAAAAATAAAAATCTAGAAGGGTGCAATCAAATGAAAATCAAATGCCACAACTCTTAATAATAATCTCAAAATTACACCATCTGTCTGATCAAACATAATTTTTTCTTCCTCACAGCTCGTCAAGGCTTTCTGTTCAGTAGTGCAAAATTCTGCTGAGAAGGAGCAAAAGAATTCATACACCTCATACTTTTGTCCATGCTTGCAGTGTGCACACCTGAAGAAAACTTTCTGAAAAAGAAATTTTAAAAAAATCATTGCTTTTTAGTGGTTTGTGGTTCACTGAAGCAATTTGTCTAGCATGTTACTAATTCTACAGGGCATAAAAAAAGTTTATGTGTTTGGAGGGATGCTGTGATCCCTAAACTCATCTCATCTCTGTTAGCAGAGCAGGGTTAACATTTATCAGTTTTCTTTGGGCTCACCCAGGTAAGATTTGAGTATTTTCAAGGATGGCTGTTTCACAACCTCTGTGGAAAACTGCAGCAATATTTAACCTCTCTCAGAGTCAGAAATTTTCTCCTGTCCTCTAATTGCAATTTCGAACCTTGCAGCTTGTACCTGTTTTCTCTGCCACCAGGCCCTGCCAATCACCACATTCTGAAAAAATGTCATACCATTTTGAAATAACATGATGAAACTCGTTTTAAATTCACTGTGAGTTTGCCAAATTCCACTAGTCAAGGACTCGTACAGAATACCGATTTTCTGAATCTCAAATTTTATTTGAAAAGAGGAGAGGAAATGTGAGTGAGAACCTCCTGCCCCTTCCTTTTCTAGTATTGGAATCCACACACTCAGGTAATTCATATGTGTTGAGAAAGGTAAAAGAGAGGTAGCAGTAACTCAGGCAAGAGGAGCAGCAAGACAACAACAAAGTGACTCCAGCTGATGTGCAACCTGGAGGAAAAAAATATTGGCAAAATATTCAGCAAAACTGTCTGAATAAACAGAGTTTTCACTACCCAATTAAAATTTTGTAGCAGAAACATGTCCTAGTTCTCTTGAGAGCAAATCCTTTGTGTGTCTGTTCATTTACTCTCTCAAAATGCTGAAGATCTTAAGGCAGTGTGCTTTTGATTGATGGTTCTCTGATTATCAGGTAACCAGCAGGCATCTTGCAGCTTTCATCCCAGCATCTCTGATTGTCATTTTGAGGAGTCTAGGTTGCTGCTGTAAGATCATTATGCCATTTCATAGCTACATTTGCATTATCATTGTCTCTTCTAAAACTACTCTAGAAAACATCTAGGAGTTTTGATTTTTTTTTTTTTTTTTGTGGTGGTTTATAGTTAGCTTTATGTGTTTGCCTATTGATGCCCTATTGTTTGCTGTTGCTTATTGGCACCTAAAAAGTCACAAGTGGAATTTTTGGTCTTAGTTCTATTTAAAAAAAACCCTCTAATGTCTCTGGCATAAATAACTACTGCTTTAGTGTGCCTAGCTACAAAACATTGAATAATTTAATGGCATGCAACTTTATCGGCTGAATTTCTGCTTTTATTAAAATATTATTATCTCCTACCATCTGCCTGTTGATTTTCCACTTGAACATTTCAGCAGGTAAGTAATATCTCAAATGTTCCTTGGGAAAGCTGTGCCAAAGGCTTTACTAAGAGTACCAGGAGCAGCAGTGAAAGACCCAGTGTTCTCTAAATTGTGCTGGAAACTACAGCAAATGACAGAGGAGATTGACTTTATGGGCAGAATTTTTTAAAAGCATTATGCATGAGCATTAGGACGATTTCCTGCCATTGCTTCCTGAGCACCATGACTTGGCATCACAACGGTTTGTAGCAAAATGAATAATCCCCTCAGAAAGTTTTGATGAGGAAATAATAGCTCCCATCATTTTGCACAGACAGGAAACTGCTGAGAGTCTGGGCTCAAGTTTTATTTAAAGAGAAGAAAACAGAATGTTTGTTTCAGAGGGCAGACATCAGTTGCTTCTCTCTTTATCTTTTCTTAAATGAAAACTATTATCTCAGACTTAATTGGTTCCCTCTGTACTAAAAGTGCTTACAACACCCTTTACTTAGATACCTCTGCATATTTTTATGTGATGCACACAAATAGTTAGACTAGAGATTGCATAATAATGATTTTTTCTTTCAACTGTAAAAATGCCCACACCCTAAGTGTACCCTTGGGTAGCCTAAGCACAATTTACCTGTCACTGGTATTTACTACTGATTCTTTGGACTAAATGCTGAAGAAAGTAGAATTTATGAAGACCTTGATGTTACACTCTTCATGGATAAGAAGTTTTATCTGTCTAGAAGTTCAATAAAGCCATCTGGGCTTCAGCCATGTGTGGGAGACAGCTCATATGGAGTTTATTGAATCTTGACCCTTGCCTTCATAGTGCATGTATTACTGTGTAATTACTGCACTTACTGTTCATGTTTTAATTGCTATTACTTACCTAGTCTTAGTCTTGCTCTCAGTCTTGTAATTACTGTTCGTATTACTACTGCTATTACTATTGCTATGGGATGTTTACTGTTTATTACATAATTAATATGTGCTTACTACATAATTGCATTGTGCTATCTTTTGTCAAGAGGTGGTGCTAAAACTGTGTGCATCTTATCTAGAATTAGCCCCAGATTCTGTGACTCTAGAATTTTTTAGTAATTTTTTTTTTAGTTTCAGACAGAAGTCTGTAGATTCCTGTTAAAAATACAGAACTTTGGCTTCCTAATTTTCACTTAGAGTACAGTCAGGGATAAACACAGAAAAAACAGGTGTTTCTCAGAGTGATGTGCTCCTACTGAGGAGCACAGGTTTTCTACAAGAAACTTATGCTGTAAATGTGACAAGCTGTCAGCATCAGTGTGCATGGCTGCTGCACTGAAACAAGAGGTGTACGAAACCTTGTCAGAGATAATCCCCCCAAAAACCTGTCTGAGCAGTTTTGCCAGATCTGAGTGATGTTTTTCCTTCAGATACCATCAAACCAGTCAGTTAAAGTAGCTGTCAGCCAGTTCAATTAAAAGCCCATCCTTAAAATGTTATATGCTGAGTCTCTGTTAGGGAAGAATTAATTATTGGAACTCTTCCTGATGCACTGGAGACCCAACTGTTCCCAGTTCCCAATCCTGGCTTCCCCTAGGATTATTTATCATGTGATAATGTGATTTACCATTTATTCGGATTCTTGCTTGATGGTGGTAACTATCAGAATGGCTGCCAAAAAAAAAAAAAAAAAAAAATCAACAGACACTGTCAGGTGAAGTGAAATCTGTTCTGGGTACAGAGTTCATGGTGGTGGTGGTAGTTAATGGGCCTGCACTGAGCAGTGTTGTCTTATATCAGATGAGTTCTGGCTTTAGTAAAGACATTTTTCTCTTGATACCACACCTAACCATAAAACCATGTAGCAAAGTGTTATTGCATGTTTTATAGGCAAAAAAATTAAACATTACAGCTGGCATAGAAATGTGCCATTTGCATAATGCAAATTATACATAAAATGTCACTAATACCATCCAGAAAGTCATGTAAGTATATCATATTTTATGGTATGGAATATCACCATTTAATAGACTACATTTTACATGTTGGTATGAAGATTTATGTCGTGATTACCAAGTCTAACTTAACTACCACCATCTAGGATTTTGTTAGTGGGTGCATCCACAATATTGCTCCAAGCACCACTTTTGTCTGAGGGACCTAAAAAGTTTCCTGTATTTTGAGGTACAGTTGTGAAAGAAAATGGGAAAGAAAAGTGTAAAATGGGAAAGTGTAAAAAAAAGTGTAAGAACTGTGTATCCTGGGTTCATGTGAATTTAAAATTGGCTATGCTGGGAAGGGTCACTGGCAGATCCTCCCAACCATGATTTTCTCAGTAACTCATTCCAGGCAGGAAAACATAACTTATGTTTTACAAAATAAATTTCTCAGCTTTACTCTGTTTTTTTTTTTTGTTTGTTTTTTTTAATAATATGTATTATATCTCATTTTGTTTGAGTTCACTTAAGAATTTTGAAACATCAGAGGCGTCATGCAAACTTGATCTCCCTTTTCAAAAAAGGGTGTAAGCAACAGTGAAAGTCTAGAAGTCTAGCTAATGCAGCTACAGATCAAAACCTAAACCTTTACAATGCTTGTAAGTCAAAAAAAAAAAAAAAGGTAAATATAACCCCTGCTTTCCTGCACCACAGAAATGCCCACCAATCTTGGGAAAATGTAGGCAAGGAAATGGAAACAATCATGGATAAAGCAAGATAAAGCAAATTAAGTTCAAAGAAGTCTGCCAATATGGATAGGCTTAAACTATATTCAAAGCTTTAATTAAACACAGGTGGAAGGACAAGAAATACATCCTCTACTAAATTAAAATTTCACGAAAGTAGTATTAACTGCCTACTAAAAAAGAATTACACTTACATAGAAAATCCAATTAGATAATTACTGTACTTCAATGGAAAGTGAGCTCTTGGTACACAAGTAACTTTTTGCAAGGTTTCTGAAAGTGGTGTCTTTATCTTAAAATATGTTTATCGTTGCAACCTGACAATTAGCAGCATTTGTTAATCAATCTTCATCTTTGGTTTCCAACTAAAGAATAATAATCATCTCATGGTGGTATTCATCTAAACTACATTTCAGTGGAATTGGCATTAACCAAAAGCCAAGTAAAAACCAGGCAATGAAATACTTATTATTGGCTTGTGTATATTACTCAAGCTTAAAGATGTTACAGATTAATGTTCAGAAAAGCAGACCTGAGGTATTCTTTTCCCATACATTTTAGAATATTGAAATACTATAGTTTTTGCAGAAAACTATGCAAATAAAATGCTGGGGTTTTTTTTAGTTTACAAAAGCATTTTCCTCAAATAGCTTGGCTAATGCTCCTATGCTGCACTAGTCAGTAACATCATTAGAGCTTTAGTTTTCAAAAATAATATTTTTATTCCTTCCCATTCTTCCCTTCACTCAAAAAAAAACCAGGTGAAGGTAAGGAGTTTTTCAGAGTTTATTTATGAAGAAAGGTTGATCAAGGTTAATAGAGAATTTATAGCTTTAATTCCAGCCTGTGTGAGATAAATGTGTGAGAAAAAGTCTGTGAGGAAGTTGTTTTGGATGTTTGCACAGGAAAGTGCCATCAAAAAAAGTCACTCCAAATGACAATGGCAATCCCAAAAATAAATATTTCCTTTTTTAATATTTTACACTTCAAATCTAAAGGAATGGTAAGATTGTGAGAGGATGTATTCCATGGGATTGACCTCAAATTGCTGCCGTAACAAGGATGTGGCTGAGGGCCAGGATCTGCCACTTTCCCTCTGAATTTGAGTCCTTCCTTCTGCAGTGGCAGAACGTGGCAAGTTCCTGCTGCTGGCCTGTGGAGTGAAAGATTGGTGGTTATTTTTCTCTAATCTCCAGTCAATTGCTGAAATAAAGGAGAAAATTATTTTGCTTATGGCTTCTCTGGTTCCCGTGTTTCTGAAACAGACGAATTCCCACAGAATACTCATGAGCTTTGCAATTTTTTACTGCAAATCACTTACATGCAATTCTTTATATAATCTCTTTTTTCCCACACTGATTTTTTTCATGACTGAAATGCAAGGCTGGAAGCAAATGTCTTCATAGTAACAGAAAAAAGGGGAATCTGAGCAAATTAAAATCACTGAAGCTTGATTAAAGTGAAGATAATTTTTACTTCTCAATTTGCAAGCACAAATGTAGCAAAAAATCCTACACAAATTAGGTGAAGTAAGGTTATCTGATAGATATTATCTCTCTGTACATCCTATAATCAAGGTTTTATTATTGCAGCTCATTCTAGCTTTTTCTGATACAATATTTTATTACAGCTTAACAGCCCTGTGGTTCAATGCTAAAAGCCCTGAGTGCAGTTTTCTAAAAAGAAAGAGAGAAAAGAGTAGTGTAGTCTGGATAGTTACTGGTTTTGTGAAGTACTTATTTAACTGTGGTGTTATGCTCATAATGTAATTCCACTATAGTTTATAGGTGTGCTGCAATCACTGTTTGTTGCTCAGCTAATTTCTTAAACATAATCAAAGACTGGAATTTAAATTAATTCAGAAATTTTCCATTGTTTCCACTTTCTGGTTTTAAGTACCCCTTGAAAATGCGTGTTAGATACGTTAGGTTAAAATTCTTGGGCTATTGCTGATTGCAGTAAAATCCTTAATTTTAGAGGAAAGGCTCATTCCAGGAGTCTCTCCTGCTGCAGATACTTTCTCATGGAGCTGTACTCCCTTAGAGATAAGCAATGCTCTCCCTGCTCTTAAAAACATTCATTTATAATGCATTCAAGGAACCAAATTATGGCAATTTCCTCCCCTTTTTGTTTCATTCTGCCACCCTCTTTAGCTCCAGGTCCATGAGCATGGGCCACCACACTCCTGTGTGGTGCTGCAGGTGGGCTTCCCATGCAGGAGTAGGATGTACAGCTCTTCAGCAATTTTAGAGAGAAGGACACACAGAAACAAACTAAAAAAGGCTGCTTCAGAATGGATTGCACATGCAAAACCTAGGAAAGAATAATATACTTTCTGGCTCCCTTTTAAGAATTTTTTTTTCCCTGTGTACTTCATCACAGGCTCATTTAAGAGAGAATTTGCAGTATGTTTAATTTATACATTTTCCTCCCAAACATGGGAAACTTCCAGGGGAAAATGGCAAAACTCTTTGCGAAACTTCAAAAGAAGCTGAAAGAGGTGAAAGAACACCTCACGTAGAGCTGGACAGAAAGCTTGTGGTTTTGTCTGAGGTCTTATTCAGAGAAAGAGTTGCCACCAGCATGTCCTGAGACAGCTCTTGATGTAGGTTTCTTCCCCCAGGCACAATGGGGCTGGGTGCCCAGAGATTTAAAGGAAGATCAGCCAGGATCTCTGGAAAAATCTGATTTTTACATGAAAGAACCATGGTGATCTGGAGACAGAACAGAGAATATGAGTGGAGAGTGTACTGGGGAGAGATCCTGACAAGAGGACATGGTGAAGAGAGCTCTCTCAGTGTGGTCTTGTGGATTATTTTTATCTGTCAGTTTATTTGTGTTAAGTTTGGTTTGGTTTGAGTTTGTTTTTTTGGGTTTTTTTTTTTTTTTGATTGGTTGGTTTGGGTTTTTTGGTTTTTTTTTTTTGAATGCTGGTTCATTACCTTGATTATTTACTGAATTTATGCTATAACTTACTGGTGAAACTGTTTTCATTTATTCAAAATAAAATACTGACATTAACTCTCATGTTAACTTATTTGGAATTAAGAAAGGCAGTGCTCATGTATGCTGCAGTATTGTGGTAGTGAATCCCACACACTGCCCTGTCCTCAAGCTGCTGTAGGATCCCAGGAATTCCTGTTATCCCGCAGACTTTGAGTAATGGGTTGAGCAGTAAATCATCCCTTGTCTGTACTAGAAACTCCTGCATGACTTAGGTGGGGAATGTCTGCATAGAAACTTCTGTGTGACTAAGGAAGGGAATGAGATAATCAATTATCCCTTGACAGCCTTGGAATATTCCTTGGATGATTCATAGACCAAGTGGAACAGTGACATCGTTACTGGAGTTTTTAAAAATATTCCAGCAATCGCCAACTCAGACTATGGGCATCAGTGAAAATTTCATAAGAAAACTTGTTTTATTTACTGAGGATGGCCGTCCATCACTTGCAGGTGAACCTTCCCTTCACTAAGGCTCCATTCCCTTTCACTAAGGCTCACAGTCCACTTGTTTTGGTACTGAAGGTATGCATTAGTCTAAGGTGGTGTTTTGGGATACTGAGACCCAGTTTAAATGATCTCTAGGTGTTTTCTCAGTGAACGTTGCATTTCAAAACAAAGTTTGCTGCCTAATGGGCAAGGTTCGTGGGAGAGGTTCTGTTTTGTTCTCAGTTCCATGGTCAGCAAAGGACAAATACTGCGGAGTCACATTTCCACAAAAAATGACACACAGGGACAATTGTTCAGCCTGGAGAGTAGAAGCTTTGGGGTAGCCTAATTGTGGCCTTCCAGTCTCTGAAGCAGCCAATAGGAAAGATGGAAAGAGAAAATTTCCACGGGATAGAGTGCCAGACAAGGGGAAACAGCTTCCCGCTGACAGAGGGCAGGGCTGGCTGGGATCTTGGCAATGAGGAATTGTTCCCTGGCAGGGTGGGCAGGCCCTGGCACAGGGTGCCCAGAGCAGCTGGGGCTGCCCCTGCATCCCTGGCACTGCCCAAGGCCAGGCTGCACACTGGGGCTGGGAGCAGCCTGGGATGGTGGGAGGTGTCCCTGCCATGGCACTGGATGGACTTTGAGGTCCCTTCCATTCCAAAACATTCCATGAATTTTCTGTTAGTCTGTAATCTTCAAGACAACGGAAGTGCCTTGTTGTGGGAGAGGGAGGCACGGTGTGAGTGACTACAGGTGGACAAGGAAATCCTACTTGTAACACATTTGGACCAAGTTAAGGCACATGGATGAGACATCAGCTCTCAATGTTGAGGGGTTTTTGCTCTTCTCTTAAAGTTTTCCTGGGACCTGAACACAGCTTATCAGTGGAGAATGTACAGTTCCTCACTGGCAAAATCCCTGATGCTCTCTGCAATGCACTTGCTCCCAGTCACAAAAAAGCAGGGCATGTTCTAATTGGCACTGCTCAGCTCTGTTTCTGAAGGTTACAGTAGCAGATTTTCTCACTCCAGCCATGTTCCTAAACAAGACTCCACGTGGCAGTGAATATTTCCTTAATGGAGCAGTGTAGGAGTGGGTCAGGTCAAGTCCTGGATCATGCAGTTGGTGCTTTCCACCCAAAAATGCTTTCTCATGGCTTTGGTAACTTACCTGGATGAGGGATTGCAGGATTTGGTGTGTTCATTTCCATTGCAGCAGGAAAGGTAAGTGCACTGCAGGTCAGAGAGTCCAGACCTGCATCCCAAATTATATCCTGTGCGCAATAGGATTGTCATGCTTGAATTCACTGTCAAAATGTTCATGAATAGAAAGTGGAACACTCTTGGTTCAGTGACCTTGAGTCTGGATTTAAAAATTAATATAAAAACTAGTGCAAATATTGCTCTGTAATGTAAATGCAGGTTATTTCGTATATTTGTCTTTTCCAAGGCCAACATTTACTGTTCTAAGTACGTTCAACCCATATTCTTCAACTCAGTGAAGACTTTCTTTGGGATTCAAATGACAATTATAAATAGGTAATTACATTCCTGCACCAGATATGCTCGAGTCCCCAGCCTAACTTACAATTTCTCTTATTCATATTTTATTTTTAATTTCCAGGGGACATCAGAAAGGTGTCAATTTAATATGGACTGGCCGAAGCTGCTTATCAAAAAATCATTGTGATGTTTGAGTTACTGTTCTTGAATCATATATATTTAAAAAAATATATATATACATATATTTCAGAATCCTTTTAAGAAGTCTTGACAGTCTAATTTTATATATTAACTTGGTATTTCATTTTTCAGGTCATTAACATATTAGACAGTCTGTGAGCTATAAGATATTTGTTTGTGTTGCTGCTCTCCATTCCCACTCAGCAGATGTATGAGACAACTCATTCTGTGACTTGTCACACTTGTTCTCATTTTTTGTGACAAGCCTAAAATCTTATATCTCTTCACTAGTAGCTGTGAGTTCTATTATTGTATTCTTTTTTCACATGCCAGAGTAACCTTGTGAGTTAATTGGTATCTAGACAGCTCCTCAAAACTGTGCAAAAATCTTGCATAAAATCAAGTCTGTATTTGAAGGTTTGAGATTTTGAGAAATGTGTAAATGAATTTTACTTAGGCCTCTGACAGGGTGCTTGTCTTCATGATGTCAAGGAAGAAGTTAATATCCTTTGGAGGACATTGAAAACATTCTACAGTTATTAGAGAACAACTCCAGGTTCTGTTTTCATACTCTCAGTTCTGTTGCAGCGTTGCCTGTTCTTCTCAAAATTTGTCTCAGAAAAAAAACATGATGAGTCCTTACCATTTGAACACTGAAATTTGGAGGTGGTTTTCCAATTTTTCAGGCAGCTAGGAATGGTAAATCAGATTTCACTGACAATTGAAATCTGTTAAAAAATTAAGGACCATAACTTTTACTGTAAGTTTGATGAGAACCTAGTTCTCAATTTCAGATGACAAAGCAGCCTAGTTTAAGATTCATTCCTCCATGCTCCCTCACAACCAATCCTCCTGGCACTTCACCAGTTTGCACAATATTGACCCTTAAATATCCTTTAAAACTGACCTTAACATTGGTAAACTCTTAAACCTTATTAAAGTAGCAGTGGTTACTTTGGGATTATCCTGGGAATTTTAGTGGCCTGACAAAATAAATCCTTTGTGTGATGATAACAGAGAAAATGTTCAGAAAGTTTTCTTTTAACGCTGACAAAATATTTTTATATGATCAAAAGATGTCTAGATGAGCAAAATACTATTAAAAAAGGTATTATCCACCATAATAGGCCCTTTTGTTTTCATAGCATATTTAACCCTAGCTTTGCAGCTTGAAGATCTAAGAACAAGATTGCTGATGATCTAATGGGGAATTGCTAATCACTTATTTAAAATGAATGTTTTAACAGTGAGGTTCAAGCTTTTTTCCTTTTATGACAAAATTAAATTAATTTCAGGGCAGAATTTTCTTTAGGTTCTTAACAGTAGATGTATATAGTTGTGTTTAGTGAGAGTTCATCTTAAAATTTGCATCAAAAGCTATTTTTACTCCCTCTTTATCAGGTGACTTTTTCCCATTCTAACTTAATTTGACTGCCAATAGAAGGAGCTCCTGCATTAGGCAACAAGAGTTCCCAGGAGAACCTTTGATCCAGACAGATGGATTCTGGCTTTCATTGTGTGTGTGTGTGCGTGTATGTGTGATGTGTACAAAAATTTTGATTACAATTTTGGTACAAGCTATCCAGTCATACTGCAAATAAATCCCATGAGATTATTGCCAAATAAGAGCATAGCACTGTTTAGAGTGAGAGCATTTTTATTTTTTGGGTAAAAAAAAGGTTTATCTGCTTGTATCTTGCAGTAGCTGGAAGCACTCTGTAGAGGGGTGGTCAGTGTTGTCCTGTTTTTGTGATTTCCTGACTGCAAACATAAGCTGTTGGAGGGTATTGGAGAAACACTGAAGATCATAACAACATAAAACACGGATTCCTGAGGATTTTAAACATATTGCTGGAATGCGTAGAGAAAGGAAACATGCACACCCTGTGTGGAAAGAGGGTGATGCCCCTAGAAGAGGCATTGATTCAGTGGTAAGGTTTCAATTTTTGGGAGAAGATTTTCATATTTAAGTGATATTCATAGAACCACACAATAAACTGAGTTGGAAGGGATCCACAAAGATCATTGAGTCCAGTTCCTGGCCTTGAACATTTTTCAAACACTCCTCAATCTCACAGACTGGTGCTGGGACCACTCCTTGGGGAGCCTGTTCAGTGCTCAACCACCCTCTGGGGGAAGAACCTTCTCCTAATATCCAACCTAAACTTGACACAACTTCAGGCCATTCCCTGGTCACCACAGAGCACAGATCAGTGCCTGCCCCTCCTGTTCCCCTCATGAGGAAGCTGCAGAGCTGCAGTGAGGCCTCCCCTCGCTCTCCTCCATCTCAACAGACCCAGCGCCCTCAGCTGCTCCTCACGGAGCTTCCCCTCAAGGCCCTGCACATCCCCATGGCCTCCTCTGCACACTCCCTGACAGTTCAATGCCTTTTTTTGTGTTGTGATACCGGAACTGCACCCAATATTCCAGGTGAGGCCTCCCCGGCCCAGCGCAGAGCAGGACAATCCCTGCCTGGCCCGGCCGGCCATGCTGGGCCTGGTGTCCCCAGGACAGGGATGTCCCTGCTGGCTCCAGGGCACTGCCACTGACCAGGACCCCTGTCCCTTTCCCTGGCACTGCTTCCCAGCCTCTCATTCCCCAGGCTGTCTGTGGCAAAATCCCAAACTTTCCCTTATTGAACCTCACACAGTTGGAGCTGGCCCAGGCCTCTTGTTTGTCACGGCCTCTCTGCAGGGCCTCCCTGCCCTCGAGGGAGTCGACAGCTCCCCTCAGTATTGTGAACTTCCTTAGTATCTGCTGCTCTTATTCCTGTCACTTTGCTTTTTATTTTTTCATTCGTTGTTCCTTATCTGAAGAGTTTTTTCTCACCTCTATCAGTACAATGGTGCAGGAAATAAAATAAAAGCCATAAAACATGCTTTGCTTGCCAGAGTGTAATGAAACAGAGGGCATTATAAAAGAAAGATCCCTCCTTAGTTTCTTCATATGGCATTTTGCCTACACAAGAGTGAATGATCTCTCCTAGAGAAACACCTGGAGTAAAAATTGAATTGTTGAGAAAAAGCCTGTAATACTTTTTTTTCCAGACATGTACAGACTGGAGCCTTTACTTGCACTTAGACTGCAATGCAGAGACACTAATATCCACTTACAGCTTCTGTAGACAGATGAAAAAGCATTGAAGAGACAAAATGAAGGATATCACACCAGACCTGAGAGACATGGTGTGGTCTGGGGATTCTACTTCCTTTTTCCTCTCTATATATTTTCTATTGGCTTTGTGAAGTCAATAGAGGTATGAAAATCCCAATCACACGATATAACCCCTAAATACTCCAGGGCCAGATTCTCAGTTGGATTTATTTCTTCTATCCTCCACATCTTTCATCCAGTACAAAAGGACCAATAAATTGGCAGCCTGTGCCTGGTAGAGCACTCCCCTGGTACATGGAGAAGCTGTTGTGCATTGCTGATCTGGTCTGGATATTTCTCTGTGCTTGCTCTCTTCCCAAGAGAGACGGAAAGAGGTGATATGGCCGAGCTGTGCTCCATCACATTTCACACTGGAATGGCTTCTATTATTCTTTTTTTCTTGTTAATGTATCTATCCTATACTACTTCACTGCAAGATAGAGTTGCACTCCTGTTCTGTACATTAGTAAATGGACAGCTGAGATGTAGAGATGCCAGCTCAGCCTCAGCTATATCAGTACCCAGCATATTGAAAGTATCACTCAGGTGACTTTGTGGATATATGATGGAGTTTTATGTGAATCTAGGTTTGGTTATCTTTATTGCTTATCTGCCAACAGCTTTAAACGTGTTTTATATACACAAAGGTTTGCAGCAAAGCTCAAAAAAAATCCTATTTCAGATAATTATTGTTCTCAATTTCTATCAAATCCAAAACAAGAACTTTGGAAGAGGGGAGAAAAAAAGCCCCCACTGTCTAGTCAGTCTAGATAATTTGGTATTCTGACCCCAGACTGATTTGGGTACACCACTGCCTCTAAACTTGGAGAATTTTGTTATGATATTGTGTCAAAATTTTGCAACCGTAATCAATAGATCAGGGTTCAAGCTGTTGTATTGCTAATAAACATGCTTCCCACACAAATGATCTGGGGCAGCTGGGGAAAATCTAGTTCCCAGATTTAGTTTTTCCTGTAAAAGTACACAGGTTCAGCTGTTGCTGTTACAACATTGCAGTCTAACAGCAAGATGGATTTGAGAGCCTATTAATCTCATGATTACAACTGCCTACCCTTCATGGGAACAGGGGGCAACTGCCTCCAAGCTCAGATTTTTTTCCTCAGTCACATTTCAACTCTTTGTCAAGACCTTTCAATCCTTAGATTTTCTCTGGGCAGACCACTCTCTGTGCCACCCCCTGGCCTTGGCCATGCTCATGAACATCTTTCTGCATAGCAGAAGTGCCCTTCTGATCACAGCTGGTAACAGGTAGATCTTTCTGTCTCCTAACCTTCCTCATTTTACCTCTAAACCAGGCCAGGTAGTTATAGAGAGGAAATAAACTGGTAGGCAACTCTGCTTACTGCACTTGTTAGGCATCCCTGTGCTTTTTGTAGTTTTGCTGCTCTTTTGCAATTATCTGCAATCACACTGAGTTTTGTCTGGAGGAATGCAAACAGAACATTTGCAACATCCAAAACAGGCAACACAGTCACAGATGCTTTCAAATGACACAGATAATGAAATAACAAACCCAAACACCTTGCAAATCAGGAAGGTCTCTTTATCCAGCTGAATCACTTCTGCCCTGACAAGGCTGCAGTCAGAATTTCAGTGCAGACCACTCAGACAAAGATCCCACATGGGGGAATCTGTCAGAAAACCCTTTTACAGTGGGGGCTACTCTTCCAGTGTCTTCAGCAGGGAATACTTTTGTGAACATCTTCTTACACAGAATCACAAAAAAGGT
This sequence comes from Agelaius tricolor, assembly GCF_023055355.1. NCBI lineage: Eukaryota > Metazoa > Chordata > Aves > Passeriformes > Icteridae > Agelaius > Agelaius tricolor. Next base: position 1,112,132 of record NW_027269304.1, read on the forward strand.
CGGGGCTGGAAGGGACACCTTCCACTGCCCCAGGCTGCTCCAAACCCCAATGTCCAGCCTGGCCTTGGGCAGTGCCAGGGATGCAGGGGCAGCCCCAGCTGCTCTGGGCACCCTGTGCCAGGGCCTGCCCACCCTGCCAGGGAACAATTCCTCATTGCCAAGATCCCAGCCAGCCCTGCCCTCTGGCACTGGCAGCCATTGCCCGGCTGCTGTCCCTGCAGCCCTTGGCAATTGTCCGTGTCCATCTTTGCTGCAGCCCCTTCAAGCCCTGCCAGGCCACCCTGAGCTCAGGCCAAAAATTCTTTTTTCTGGGCTGAACAATCCCAACTCTCAGATCTCTGCTTCTAGAGAAGCTCATGTTTCTGGAGCTGCGAACCCAAAGACTCATCAGAGATCCATGCTGGTAGATCTGGAAAAATAATAGACCCCATCTTACATCCAATAGTTTCCAAATTGCTGTTGCTCATTCTTCACCATGGCAGTGAAAAGATTTGTTTCAAAGATATGCAAAAATACCTCTACTAACACAGGTGTAATTTTCTATGCTGTAGTGACCACTGGAATATATCATCTTGCACCATTTAACAAGAACATTTCCCTTTCTAGTAACTCATTTTCCTATTTAAGTGTCAAAACTGTCTTCCACTGAATTTTATCATCTACATCAGCAGCCAAGACATATTGCACCAATGTCTAAATACAACATCTGTACTTATAAACAACTAATTACCATCAAATATTACTTTATTAAATCATTTGGGGTGAATATATGTTCAGAGCTACTAAACCATTGACTTTAAATATTTTGAGACTATTTTCCTCAGACAGCAATCCAAATATCACTGTAGTGGAGATCTTCAGTCTTTGAAGTGCCTTATGAGAAAATGAATTTGCAATTATGCCACTGAAACTGCTTCCTTCTGTGGTAATCTTGTGGTAAAATTCATGCGTATATTGAAGAAGTTCATATTCTGAAAACATATATTTTTTTGCTCTTGTCAATAGTGAATTTTGCGTATAGACATACTGACAGTCTGCTTCTCTTTGTTGTTCATCACAATTATCAATAGTACATTTTAGCCAAAAAGTCTGTCATCCTAATTTTTACTCTTTTGTTGGTGTTAAAAATTGCAGTTGGAGATCTTTATGCTGTACAACTTTATGCAGCTTTTTCTTCTTCTTTTTGTTTGTTTGTTTGTTTGTTTTGTTTTGTTTTCTATTTTTAAAAAAATATTCTCATTTCAGGCACTTTATATTTTTTTAATTCTTTGAACCATTTGCTTTTACAGCAAATACTCTTGGTCCCTTTGAGTTGATATAACTTAAAATTATGGATTCACAAGATTAATGCAATCAGAATGGGGTTATCTGCCCTTATATTAAAATGATTCTTGTTTTAACATAAAATAAATGATTTCCTTGTTTTATGCATAAATGTATTCAGTCAAGTATTTAGTGTATAACCTTGACCAAAACCTGTGCTTCAGAGGATCTGACCCAGGCAGGGCACAGGTACTGAGCCATTCACCTCTAACTCAGTGATCTGAAGCTCTACAGATCTGACCAAAAATTCTCTGAGGTATGATGTTGAAGGGAAATAGGTTTATTCAGGGCACATTCAAATGATTAAAGAGGAAGGTATAGAATTATGCTCTTCTTCTCATGATATTTTTTCCTCAGTTTCACCATTTTGCCTATTTGATCATTTGGTCCTGATGTCTATTAATCTATTTAAATGTCACATCTGGACTCCTCATTTTATGTATGAATAAGCACCAAATCACTCCACTTACTACAGAAAAGTTTCAAAACTTCTTTCTTTGTCAGTCAATACCATGCTACCTTAAAATTACAAACTTCCTCTGTAAAATAAGTGCTACCTAGAAGGGACCCCTGTATGACCACAATTGTGTTTCTTTAAAAAAAAAATTGTTACATCCAGAAATGTTCTTTCAGGGCCTAATTTTTAATTTACAGGGGCATTCTCAATTTCCTTGTGCCAAGTAATTTTGTTTCTTTTATTTGTTACTTAAATTTTGTCACGTTTTCCAATTTAAGAAAAAAAATCTGCATGCATAATATCTAAATAAACATATCACTCCTTATAGTCTTTGATTTCAAAATGGTCAGAAATTCTCCCCACACTCTTGCTTTCTTCTGGAATGAAATGAGAGCAACAAAACATTTACAGCTTTGGAGTGAATGTTTCTGACACTCTTGTTTTGGGCCAAAGCCACAGGAAGGAGTGCAGTGTGACCTTTGGAAACTTCGTAAACTGAAACAGAACTTTTCTGCATGTCCCAAAGCTCAGTGCTTTTGAAGTGTCCATTTCTCCTAGGATATATTTCCCATTCCTTGCAACAATAACTTCTGTTAGCATTTCCCTACAACTGTTGAAGCCTGATAAAGAGATCCCTCTCACAGATGGCACTTATCTTCATGTTGGCACACAGCAGTGGAAAAAAACCCCATCTTTACCCAGAGTAATGCTTTCAAATGCTCCAGAGTGGTGGTAGGAGAGAAAATATTTCCCAAACACATTTTTCCTAGTAATTGAAAGTGTTTAAGTACTGAAACGCTTTACTGAAATATTTTTCATGTTTTTTAAATAAAAGGAATTAATTTTATTTAAGTTTATGACATCAATTTTAAGTGCAATGTTCCATAAACTAGAAATTATCAGTAGTAAAACACGATAAATATGTTAATGATCATATGATGTCCTATATATCTATTTTACTTCCTCTGTCATCTCATATCACAGATTCTATGGATTTTTAATCTCTCTGGTGAAGGTTGGTGAATTTTTTGAATATTCAAAATTTTGTCTCAACTTTGTGTGGTATTTTCTGGGACCCCTGTCGAAGGGAGGAATGATGAATCTGACTCCATGTTCTTAGAAGGCTAATTTATTATTTTTTGATCTATATGATATTAATGAATACTATACTAAACTATACTAAAGAATAGAGAAAGGATACAGACAGAAGGCTAAAAGATAATAATGAAAAACCTGTGACTCCTTCCAGAGTCCTGACACAGTCTAATCATGATAGGTCATTAAGTCAAAACAATTCACCTGTTGGATAAACAATCTCCAACCACATTCCAAACCAGCAAAACACAGGAGAAGCAAATGAGAGGCTATTGGTTTCCTTTTTCTCTGAGGCTTCTCAGCTTCCCAGGAGAAAATCCTGGGCAAAGAGATTTTTCAAAAAATATGAAAATGATGACTTTGCTTTTTTGACAAGGAAAGAAAAATATATTGTCCAAAGCAATAGCATGCAGACCCAGAATGAGAGCTGGTCTGTAACACTTAACCCCAAAAATAATACATGAAAATGAAAGTATACATATATAACAGAGAGGTTCATTCCCATCTCACCTCCCCTGGGCTGGTGGTGCTGTGAAATCTAAATTGAATGGCTGAGGGAACAACTGGACATGTGGGAAAGCAGGACAGGACGGACAGATGGTCTGCTGTGTAAGCCATGCTCTCAGAAGCTGCTTGTTTAATTTTGTATGTGTTCAAAACCGGCTCCAGCCTTCTGAAGCAGAAGGTGTTTTATCGCCAACACGCAATGACATCCCCAAAGGATGTGACGGCCTCACAGAGCTTTGGGAAAGACAGCAGGACATTTAGACAGTGCATTTTCTGTGTTATGCTTACTTTAAACTCTCATCCAATGCCTTTTGCATAACAATTGGGTTGGTGTGGCAGCCAACGTATTCGTTTGTCATCTTCAAGGGGAGCTCTTCTCAGGCTAATGACAAAAGGTTGTCACCCACTGCAGTTTTCACAGTCCTTCACTTAGATTAGGTGGTTGTTGTCCAAAGGTCTCGTGATAAAACATTGCATGTGGAGCTTAGGGATGTGAGTTAGTGGTGGACCTGGCAGTGCTGGGTTAGCAGATCTTCAGGGACCTTGGAGGTCCTTTCCACCTCTCAGGATCCTGTGATTCCACAAGCTGGAAGCATGTGAGCCTCTGTGGTGTCTGAGGCAGTGGCACTGCCAATTAAAATGCAGATTAAAAACACTTGGAAGAAGTAAAGGTATTGCAGAGATGATGACAGTAATACCTTCCAGAGACAGACAGTGAAAGCTGAAGAAATAGGTATCACCGATATAATTTTTTTGGAGGCAGTTTTGGTTCTGTATACATGCCATCAGCATTGGTCATTGGAGATGTGTGGTAGTGTTTGCAGGGGTCCCAGGATGAGGGAAGAGATGAGAATCTTGACTCCATGTTCCAGAAGGAGGATTTATTATTTTATTATATATATGATATTAAAAGAAAATGATATATTAAAATTATACTAAAGAATAGAAGAAGGGATTTCATCAGAAGGCTAGCAAAAAGGGAATGGAATGAAAATAAAATCTTGTGACTGACCAGAGAGTCTGAGACAGCTGGACTGTGATTGGCCATTAATTAAAAACAACCACACGAGACCAATCCCAGATGCACCTGTTGCACCCACAGCAGCAGATAACCATTGTTCACATTTCATTTCTGAGGCCTCTCATCTCCTCAGGAGAAAAATCCTAGCAAAAGTATTTTTCAGAAAATATGTCCATGACAGAGATGAACACATTTCAAAGCCAGAGAAGGACTCATACCACAATCCAAAATACCCAGGCTATTTGGGAAGCCAGGGTTTCTTTTGTGTCATGACAGCCTTGATCCAGGACTGCAGGAATTGGAGAGACAGTAATGCAATTCTGCTACTGGGTGGTTTCTAAAATGTTTCTAACATTTGTTGTGGTTTTAAGCTCAGCTGGAGACAAAACATCGCACAGCCAATTGCTCAACTCACGCTTTCTTCTCAGCCCATCCTGGTGGAATGGGGAAGAGAATCAAAGTAGAACTGATATGATGAGATAACAGTTTAATAATTGAAAATAAAACAAAAAATACAGTAATAATTATAATGATAAAGATTATTAAAAAGGGAAAATAAGTGATGCACAATGCAATTGCTCATCACCTGCTGACTGATGCCACACCCCTCTTCCGCAGCCCGGATCAGCTGGGATTCTGGGAACTCTCTGAGTTTGTATCCTGGGCATGGAGTTCTGGGGTGTGAAGTGTCCCTCTTTGGGGACACCTGTCCTGGCTATGTTCCCTCTCGGTTTCCATTGTGAATCTCCTCAGTGCCAGAGGGGGAGACAAGGAAAATGAAATGTCTGACTCAGATAAACACAACTGAGTGAAAACCCAAACAATCAGAGTGTTATCAACACTATTTTCATTCCAAAATCCAAACACACCCCTGGAAACAGCTGTTGAGAGGAATATAACTCTATTTGAGCTGAAACCAGGAAAAGTCTTATTTTCAATTCTGTTTCCACACCCAGAGGGGTGGTTCTTTTCTTTTCCCTCCCAGAGTCAAAACACAAATTATGTGACTGCTGCATGATGTGAGAATTTTCCATTTCAGGTTACAACTAAGTTTTTTCAAATTTTCTATATATATTAAATCATTAATATTACAGCATGAAGTAAACTCCATCATCTAGTGAATTTAGGTAATTACAGATTTTTATATATATATACTATATTACTGTGCTCTAAAAATTCAAGACTAACATGATTAGAAAGGGGTTATGGAGAATAACTGATTTAAAAAAAATCCAAACATTTAAAAGTTCTCATAATCATGTTTTTGATAAATTACATTTTTAAGAACATGATTTCTAACACTGCAAATGGAGGTTTCATGATTTTTTTTCCTCCAAGCCCAGTTGCCAAGTATTACTATAAATAATTTTCCTGGGAAAAGATATAGGAGCAGACATTGGCAATTTAGATTTCTAATGAGGATACAAATCCCCCTTTGCGTCACCGAAATGAAATTAAGCTGATAATAACAGCTTTTTTTGATAAAAATTTTTTTTTCCGTGCACTTAGTGTTTATGTCTGTTTTGTTTCTGTCCTAACTCCAAACTAGTGAGTCCCCTTAGTGTCTCCTTCCTCTTGGCCTTTGCCACATTTAGGTGTGAGATCAGTCATAATTACTGAGCAAATGAACCAGCCTTGCTGTGGTAATCCAGCCCCTGGGTTTTGCTCCTCTTTCCTTTCCCAGAGCCATAGGGAGATGCAGAGGGTTTTTAACAACACCCTCGTGCTGCTCCATGTCCTGAGAGCTGCAGAGTCATCCTGAGGAAAGGGGATCTGAGGGCTCCTGTGCATATTTAATATTGTTATTGTCATTCCCTGGGTCATTCCAGAGGAACTTGTATAAAACATTGACCTACTTCTGGAAAAGAAGGGAAAAAAAATCTACAAAAATATTATACAAGAGGCTGTGTTTTCCATTGCTGGAATTCTTTAGGCTTCAAAAGGATGGGGTTTGGGATAACAGAGGCTTGGAGAAAAAGAAGGTGAAAACTAAAAGGGTCCATAATTTAGGGATCATGTGGAAAACTCATCAGATATTTGAGGAAATTCAGAGACATGGTGGTGAAGTTCCCCCAAAAAATGTCCTCAAGTAATTCACATTTATGCTGTCATTAGACTAGGACAAAGAGCGCTAGTAGGCAATTGTCCTGCACTTTCGGGTCTTTAATTTTTGACATTGAAAATCTACCATCTGTCTGTTTATAATCTAGAGGTTAGTCGTTAGCTGTTAACTCTCCAAGAATCTTCTACCTTTTTTTTCAGTATCCAACAGAAAAATGGGTAGGTCTTGTAATATAAGGTAGAGATAATTCATGCTATTTATGTATAAAATATTATAAAATCCAAGCTATGTCTTTGACCACCCCGGCTGGGAGCAGAGTCTTATTTTTACTCAATTAGTTCACGGACAATGTTGAGATAGTATCAAGTCTGTTAATTTAGGAATGAAACCTTCCCAGCCATGACTGCTGACTTCCCTGGAATGTCAGGGCACTCAGGAGGCACCTGCACCCGGGATATTGCATGTACCACCCTCCAGCAGCGGTGCCACCCTGCTCCCTGTGAACGCGGACCCTTCGGAAGGGCTCGCACATCCATCCGGACACCGGGACTCGCTTTTGCCCATCCCCGCACACGCATGGCCCCGGTTCTGCGTGTGAAGGGACGCAGAGGAAGGGTCGCTCACCCCTGCCCCGGGCAGGATAAACTCTCTGTCAGCCGGCAGCGTGAAGCACTGGGGTGAAACACCGGGGAGACGCTGGCGCTTTGTCAGCCTGACCCAGGCGCGCCCAGCGCCAGCACCCGGGGCTCAAGCTGCCTTGGCTGTGCTGGTTTTTTCCTCGGAATTCTATTTTGTTAACGATCCAATAAATCATTGCTAAATTTTCTTATGAATTTGGTTTCCGATTTGATCATTTATAACAGCCTAATGAAAGGAAACCACCATGGCTTTAGTAATAATTTCCCAGCATTTGCTCTTCATGATGGGACTTAACAAGTCTCCTGAAGATCTGTGTGCAAGTTGCATGCAGAAAAAACACTGTGTCAGTGCTGTGACCGACTGCCAAAATTATCTTGAGCTCTCCCTTAAATGATATAGTATCACAGTGGCTCTTGCTCTGTCTGGCAACCCAAAAATCAGCAAACTTCCCCCTTCACACCCAGCCCTGGGGGAAAGCTTTCCATCTTTTTCTCAAGTCCTACACAGAACAAACAAAGCAAAGGTGACATGAATTTTACTATTGCTGAAATCTAACATAGCCGTGGCCAGCACCAATTCACTTTATCATGTGTGGTGTGGGGAAATATAAGGAATGGAAAAAGAGCACTGCTGACTACCAGACCTAGAAGTGATAGAGGAAGTCACTGATATTGCTTGTTATACTAATTTGTTCATTCAGGGTGAGACAAAAAGAAATCTCTCACTTTTAATATTTTGGACACATCTTTTACCTGAGGATGTGAACATCCCATGTTTTTTATTCTCTGTCTGCACTTGAACACACCCAAGATTCTGAAGTCCCTAATAATCAGTCAGCAGTTTACCAGTCACACTCTGAAGAAAAATAAATTTATGTGGTGAGTTTTGGCTTGGAAAAATTAATTAAAAACCAGGAGAACCAAATGGGAGCACACCTGATGAGGTCGCAGTGAGCAGCTTTGGTATTTCATTACAAGATCAGCTCATGGAAGAAGAGAACCAGTAAAAAGATATTTTGAGAATCAAGAATAAGGTACCTAAAATGTGAGAGCACAAGGATAAGAACCCATCCATATAACTTGGACTGATTCTGAAGATTATATTTGTTCTTGTGAAAAATTTCCATTTGGATTCAGGCGTGTCGTTCATACATGTAAATAATCACATATTCCTAGTATGTAATTTAATACTCTAGTTGTGCAAGTGAGTAAAAAAAAATAAAGTAAAACCTCTCAAACACTTGATAAAAATGAAAAATAGTGGCTTTGGGATATGGTAAATGCATGAATCTGGTACCGAGTCTGTCATTTCCTGAAAGTAACCTATGAATGATCCATAAAATCAATTCTGCATAAACTTCTATTTGAACTTTTTTTTTTTCCAGATTCATACAAATTACTTTTTGAAGAAACTATAATAAAAACTTTGTGGTAATAACTTAAGAAAGAGATTAACCATTGCTAGAACCTGGATCTGGAAATGTAGTTATGTGTTTTCAAGACATGTTTAGATATTTAAATTATTACTTGCTGCCTGTGGGCTGTATTCTTACTTAAGAAGCCATCAAGTGAAACATAATGAAAATGACAAGATCTGCAGCAAATTTCCATAGAGATTAAATACTTGAATTCAAATTATTGTTCTCCAAGTACACAAAACACTCATGTAACAGCTATCTGTATTGTCCTGTCAACCACAGTGCAGAGTAAGTATTTATTTAGATTATTTGGGGTTTTTATTTAATTCCGTTTTCTTCGGTTTATTTTACTTGCTCTGAAACTCAAGCACTGACTTCTATCTAGAAATCAGCATTCAGTTTTCGGAAACATTTTCAAGGATTTGTAACTTTGACAGAACACAGAGTTCCGTGCTGAACAAAGCTGCCTCTTCAAACATTTTCAACAGGAGCACTTAGAGACGATAAAAAGACCCAGGGTGCTGTAAATGATGAAGTGTTATCAAGGCTTTTGTGACAATGGAATGAGCAGTAGAGTGGGTAGCTGACTGTCTCTAAAAGCCCTTCGTGAAACCCAGGGCATTGGTTTTTGAGAAGTGAACTCTGGAATGGATGCTTTTCAGGTGGTCATCTCTGAAACAGCTCGGTCCACTCCTGGTGCTTTCCCTCAAGGAGATGAGAAGAATGATGTTTGGATTTACAGTTCTTGTTTCTAGGTTAATCACTTAAAGTGAATGCATTGGGTTCCTGGCAAAATTTGCAGCTGGGTGGAGATTGTTCCTACTGGACTCTGTTTATTCATTACAGTGTTGTGTTTTTATTGAGTGTGAGCTCTGTCAAAGTACAAAAGGGCCAACACTTTCTTAACTTCTGAAGTCTTTTTAAGTTTCTGCAATATATTCCCTCACTAAAAAGCAGTTCCAGCTGTACTTTAGTATTTCCCTTCTGCTTACCTATAGTCATTCTGGGTGATATTTCTAAGAAGATGATCTAAAACCAGAAAAAAAATCTAATGTGCTAAATTGTCTGTTGAAGGAGGTCTAATCCAGATTTCAGTATTTTTTAATATAACAATTTCCAGCATGGTATATTATTCCGTGTATAACCTGCATATGATTCAGAAGAAAATTAAAACTTGATAAGTTAAATTAACATAATAAATTTACATTATAATTAATGACAAGGCAATTTATTACTGAAGAAAAAAGTGTTAGCAGAGGGTTAAGGTAAAAATATATTTACTGTTAATCAGGCCTTTCATAAAAACTTTAAGAAGTTAATGAAAAGGGGGAAAATTAAAAACCCACAAGGCACAGGTTTTATAGCACATATTTTTCTTTCTGTTAAGGATGATAATCAAATCCTTGTATACCTTCATATTTGAGTTTCTGAGGTGTAATCTTTACTTGAATTCCTGATAGAAATATGTCATAGCTCAACTCAATTATAAAACATCAAGAAAGGAATTCAAAATGGTTTTAATTCATCAGCCTGTGTAATGACTTTGTAATACTAAACTGGGCTATGATGCTTTTGGGACAGAAGAATTTGCAGCATCAGCCAGTCAAAGGTCCTAACTCTGCAATTTCAATGTTGAATTTATCACTTTTGGCACTGATGTCAACCATACGTCAATGCCTTCTCATGCGATGGGGACTATCTGAATGTGAGCTATTAATTCAAGGCCATAAAGAAAGTATATTTAGCTCTAATCCCAAGTTATTTAAAGTTATAGGCAGTGTTGTGGATGGATAACAAGGTTGTTTAGCCGGAGATGTATTATCTATTCACAAGGGTTGCTGATGACTTTGTAACCTGCAAGAGGTAAAGACATCATTTTTTATTGTTGCATATGTGCATTGGGCAGGAACAGGCCAGTCAGGAAATAATAAAGGTCACCTGTACGAGAATCTACCACCCTCTTCCAAAGTGAAGCAAAGACTATCCAAGCTTTTAATGGTCCTCATAATGCATCTTCCTATCGCATCTCCTTGCAAGCAGAGAAACCTTCACAAAGGGCACGCAGTACTCTGAAGGAAGTTCTTTGCTACAGAAACCCCAGAGCAGAATGAAGAGAACTGCAGAATTTGTGATGGAAGGAACTTCAGGAGTTCTCCTGTTTGACCTCCTCCCCCCGGGGCAGGGCCAGCTTGGAGATCAGAGCTTTTTCCATTCCCGCATTGAATAACTCCATGGCTGGAGGAAGGTTCCTGTTCCACCTCCTGGCATCCATAATGGAACAGAAGGTTCCATCCCCTTTCCAAGACCATTGATGGTGTTCCTCAGGTATTCTATTTATACATTCCCAGGCAGAGTGCAACACCTGAACCACTACCCTCAGAATATGGTCATTGAAGCAGCCTTTAATACCCTTTAAACCACAACACAACATAAAATTAAGGTAAATTTTAAAGCTGTTGGTCCACACATAGTTCAGAATGTCAGAATGCCCTCTTCAGAGTGCTGTCTTTCTCTTTGCTGTACTCAATTATACTTGGATGAAATAAAAATGATGGACTCTGGCATATTAAAAGTTGCTTTAAATTCTGTGCATTATTCACTCAGTTTCCATTATTTCGCTTGATTCACTGCCAGATGTTGCTATTGTTTTAGGAGCCACTGCTGTAAAACTAATTGACTAAATCCCTTCCACAAACATTCATAAATGCATGAGAAGTGTTTTCAATCTCTCATCTATATTATGCCATCAAAGTGCACTTAAATTTCCCTAAATTCCTGACTCTTTCCACAACCCTCTCGTGCTCATCCATATTAACTTTGCTGGCAGCTTGAACTCCAGGTTGATACAGATCTGAGAGAGTTTGTGACAGGTTTGTGTTTGTCATCATTCTTCCAGGAGATCCAAATCCCTGCATTATTTATTCACTTCCACAAAAAGGGACAGTGGAGTAGCTGGAGCCTGCACAGGGTTTTGTGTGTTCCCATATCCCAATTTAAGGATGTTCCTTTGTTGTGGCTCCTGGTCAGCTGCCACCAACCGACCCTGGAAAATGGAGATGTGGTAGAGACATGTCCAGTGGTGATGTGCTTTAGTAAAGAAACACAAGGTTTTCATGTAAATTTATTTTTTTTTTAACAAAAGAAAGAAGGAAAGAGAGCAATTTTATATGTAAGTTCATATTGAGAAAAGCCTAATGTATTGTTTCTCTTGGGACATCATAGGAAAAATACAATAACTCCATGTTTTTTCTAATATTGTTACAATGCTTTAAAGATATCGATTAATATATATACAATATTATTTATAAATAACAAGTATAAATACTACTGCAAAGAGTGTCTCATTGGAGAAGATGGTTGACCTTTCTCTCCCTTGTGAGAGAAACCACATATTTAGGTTCTTTTATTGTGTCAGTATTAATCAATGTATTTTCAAAGATTTTGTTTTGAGAAATATGAGAAATTGTTGCAAAATTAACCTTTTTGTCCCCTGGAGCAACTCAGTATTTTCTCCTCTTTTTTAGTTAAGTTTTAAAAACATTTTATATCCCACAATTTGATAGTGTTCTAGAGAAACCAAAATTCTTGTTGATAAGGATCTCAGGAGTACAACAAAATGTCTTTCTAAGAACAAACATTGCCTTCAAAGACTAAAAAATTTCAGACAGATGGAAAGTGTAATTTTTTTCGTTTTTGGGACAGTTAAATTTCCCTTTCTGGGACATGAATGAAATTGTTAGAAGCAGAAACAACTATTTTATCACTGCCATCAGAAGGCAAAGGATTAATTGCTGTCGCTATTCATGCTATGGTACCTTGTGGGGTACAAATTACATTTCTGTAACCTCAGCACCTTCATCAAAACCAACATGATCAGAGCTCATATTAATCTGGTGCAGCCAGCACCAGTCTTTCTACTCCAAATGGGACGCAAGGTCAGCAGGGTGGACTTGGGAAAGGAGGGAGCAACCTTATCAGGGAAATGCACATGGTGAGGTCCAGAAGCAGTGGCAATGTGAAAAATCGAGTTAACATCCGGCACGGAGGCATGCTCACTGCACTGCTGCTGCCTCTCTGCCAACTTGCTTCATGCTGAATCTAAGCAGGGGTTTGTGTGTGTGTGCGTGTGTTTCTCACAAGCTCCTGGTGATTTGCCTGCAAACCGTCTGAACTTCCGTTCGATGGGCAAGCACCACAATAAATTAAGGGAAAAAAAAAAAAAGAAAAGGAAAAAGAAGGTGTGTAAATGATGGATGCTCATAAGAGCCTTTCCCTCAAGGAATTAAGCTGAGCTGTAGGAGCAGTGTGTTTGATAAACAGCTTTATGTTCACGTCAGGCTTCTGTTTCCTGTGCCTGCTCATGCTCCAGTGGGGCAATCACAGTTTTCAGAGCACGTGAGGAAAGCAAGGTGAGTTCACTCACTATGAGTGAGTCATGCAGCTGAATTTGCATGCATCCTAGCCAAAGGGTTAATATACGAATATTTCTCTGTGGGGCTGCTAAAGGAAATGATCTTACAACACTCAAAACTATGTGTCTTTTGAGCGCAAAACTGCTGCAAATGTTCTTTAAGAACCACGTTTTGATCCTGAGGAGAAGAGCAGTGTCCTTCCAAACACATTAACTTTAAAACCACTGGAAAATGTTAGGAAAAATAGTGAGGTGATTTACAATCAGGCTAACAATACAAGGCAGAATAGTTTAATGGCTTGAGAGGTCAATTAATCATAAACTCAGTGGAAATGTGATGAAGGACACACTGTAAAGCTTTGCAAGGTTAAAACACTTAATACCAGACTTCAATTACCCTTTTGCTGAAGAAATCTTTGGCCAAATTTTTAAACATACATACCAGAAGCTGAGCATCTGGGCTCATATTTTTGTGCTCATATATATGTCTTTCATTTATCTACATCTAAAAATTAACATGAGATTAGATATCTATGTATCATTCCACTTTAGAAAATTAAGTCAAGTTCAAGACACTGAAACTTAGTGGCCTACATTGAAAACTTTTACACTGAAGGATTAATTTACAGCCAAATATTTGAATAATGACAATTCAGCTGTAAAAAAGAAGTTTTCTGATGGAATATACTGGTGGATTGATCTGCGTCTTCATTTCAGGAGTCTCCTCTGTGTCAGTCATTTGTGGACTGTCTGCCTCTATGTAGCTGAGGTGCTCATTTAGTTCGTAAGACATCAAAAAACATTTTAGTTTCAATTTGCTCAAGAATGTTCATTAATGTAAAGCTTTAAAAATGTTGCTCTCAGTCACAATTTACAGGCATGTCAAGATTGGCCACTGTCAGTGAGTGTCTACAGTTCAGGCAAATATCTCTTTCACAGCTCTCTACAGTGGGAAAGAAAAGTGTTTGCAATAGCCTGATAAAAATATTATAAAAATTAGTGAACAAACAAACAAGACAATTTTGAAACTGAAGATTAAATTTTGTCTACTTATAAGAAACCAAGCAGACCACAAGTTTTGATAAACACTGAGGCTCCACAGAGATAGGTATTAACAAAGAAGTAAATTCTAACTAAATAATGCCAATAAGAAAATTATATAGAATTTAAAAATCTCAGGCTAGTTGAAATTTAATGTAACTGTGCAAGTACCAACAAATTTACTTATGTTTTTCATTGCTTGAATGGGGGTTATTTGCATCAGGTTACAGAAATTAATTAAAAGAGGTCTTGTTCCTGTAGAAAAATAACATCAGATTTGTGTTCAGAACTCAGAAATCCTTGGGTAGCTCAACATGGATCACACTCCTGTGAGGATGTTAACAAGGACAGCTGTCAAGGCAAGTTTGGCAGGATGACATTCCCCCAGAGTCCAGGCAGGAATGTTCCAGCAAATACAGAAATTTATCCCACCTCAAGATAATGACTTATTCCCTCCTTTCTCAAATATACAGGGCAGTACGAAATGCTATTAATCCTTGGTGGTATATTTGCACTTACTGATGCTCCTGGAGCAACAATGCAGCAAAAAGAAAATTTTCTTTCCAGCATTGCTAAACTTTTTTATTTACTTTCCTCACCTGAGCTCAATCCAGCTGCATGGTCTAGTGCCCATGTCAAACTAAGAAGCTTCAGGGAGAGCCACTCATTCCTGGAGTGCTGAGGAGGCAATTTTTACTTCAGCACAAGCTGGACAAAAAGCCCCTGACTTCTTTTTCTTTCTCCCCAGTGCTCAGCAAAGCCTTGTGACATATTCATGCCAAGCTGTACAAGCCTCAGAGAAGCCAAGGCCACTTGTTTAATGAATGCTGACTGTGCAAGTATTGGCTCCATAACCTTTCTGCTCTACTTTTATGAAGCGGCTGATGTTAAAACATGAATTTGAAGCAATGTGTGCTGCTACTTCTTGCTGTTTCCCTGTTTAAAAATTAATAGGAGCTCATAAATTTATAACTGTTAAGAGACGGGCTGCTACTGAAATGCAATCAGTTTAAATTTTGCAGCTGGGGGCTTCCCTCTTGCAGGTACAGAGCACAGGGAGATCTTGCTCCAAAAAGTGACCCCTCTGCTGTGTTGGGGACTTTTTCAGTGGGCACAGAGGGGGTCAGAAATGTTATGTGAAAGTAGCCTGCAGATATTCCAGACGAAGAATATATATTTTTTCAAACATTCTTTCCTCCCTGTATAAAACCCACATCCTGGACTACTGTAGATCCTTCAGTTTTGCTAGATCATGTCATTTTGTATGCTCTGTTTCATATTGTAATACTACATTTATGAAAAAAGGAGATAATGTGCTTAGTTTAATGGGAACGGGAGTTTTAACCTTGAACTGTAAATCTCACAAAGCAGCAAAGAAAGGCTTTAAAGTTGTCATTAAAATCTAACAGTTCCATACAAATATTTTCCTCTGAATAACAAACACTCTTTTTTCCTTCCTGCTCACAAATTTCCTTGAAGAAGAAGGCAGCCATATTAGAGCAGACAGAATAACCCAATGAGACAGAATAACCCAATGGCTGCTTCAATTCTTCCTCATGCTTTTTGGTTTTTTTTTTTTTTTGCAAGATAAACAAAAATAAACCTGAACAAAACAAACTATATGTCAAAACTTCATCTCTCCATCATGTGGTTTTGTGTTTATGTGAGAAAAAAAAAAAAAAAATGTGCTGCATGAAATATTGTATTGTGACTTCAGCTATCACCTGCATTATCGTATTAACGCTTGTGAGATGCTGAGCTTTAAAATCCATGTTTATATCAATACCCATTCTTTCAATATTTTTATGGTGTCTCAGGAGCTGAAATTACATTCTTTGGGGGGAATCTGACAATAACTATGAGAGCTGCTATGCATTCTGCTATGAGGTGTAGTCCCTACTTCAGCACAAGTGCCTGCCTGGCTGTGAAGGACCAGTCTCTGGTGTGGAAGAGTGAGTTCAGCTAACACATCAAAAAAGCATAAAAGTTACCTCTCTTATTTACAGTTACTCTCTGCAAATTATTATTTTCGGGCTTTAAAGTGCTAACCAAGATTTTTTATGTGACACTGCTGTACCATGCTCTAAGATAAAGCTGGTTGTATCTAATGCATGGTTTATGAAGGGAAAAAAAAAAGTGAAATAAAATGCCTGAATATGCCAAAATGGAAAAGGACATAATATTTCCTTGTGCAAGACATGAAAAAAATAAACTGCCTTTAAAATGTGCTGAGCATTCTTTTATTTGCTTGGTTGGTTCTTTTTGTTATTTTTTATTGTATTTCGAATTGGAGATTGAAACAAGGAAAACAACCACTTAATGCCTTTGATCAAATCATGCTTTGGAAGTGGACCCTGGATTAATGGGTTTAGGAATGTCCTGCTAAATTACAAACATCTGTAATGATCCTCCAAGGACAAACAGGGCACTGTGGTTCAATGAGTGGGTAATGAAATTGCTGTGTAGCCGTCCTTATCAGCCAGCAAAAGTTTGCTGGTGCTGCAGGACAGGCTGCCCCAAAGTGCTGGAAAAACCACTGCTGGCTTATCACTGTAATTTCCCCTATGTGTTCATAAAAACCTCCAATGCAATATTTATATCCACTTTTTAAAAGCAGACTAATTAGAGCCCGCCGCTTTGCCTTTTGTTGATGAATTCTCATACACAGCTTGACATTACTGAGAATATCAATGGTTTTAGCAAGTGTATTTTTAAAATCCTGGCTGCAAAGGATATCTTGGTGGAATATCTTCTCCTTCAAGATTTGTTTGATAAAATTGAGTCTGGGTTCAGAATGAACGTGATTTATCTATCACTGTGCACTTACTGTCCCTCTTGATCAATGCAATCATTTTTATGCTTTCAAATATGAACAATCTTAAATCAAATCAAGACATTACCTCCTTACAAAATTACTTCTGAAGACAAATACTTTAAACGCTGGATAAAGTCTCTTAAAATGCTTAAAATATTTAAACATAATTTCATTGTCTAATCTGATCAAAACTGGAAACATGGGCCTATAGTTTGGGCAGACAGCTTTTGCTTCTCCATGAACAATTTCATTCAAAGAAGAATAGATCTTTGGGAGAGATCATTATAATCCAATATTCTTAAAGAATAGTTTGAAAAAAATTAGACATTTTGAGTTAGCTGAATCTGATCTAGATCCCTGAATCTTTTAAGAGCCCCTCATATCTGTCCCTTAAGACAAAAATTTTGTAAATCTCAGATTTCATCCACGTATAGGTGAAATGACCTTTGCGGGAAGGATTTTTAATGTGGGACTATAATCTGAAAATTAGGGTGGCTTTATTGCAGACCAAATTAACTCCAGTCTCCACACATTGCAGAGGGTTTTTTTGGAAGGCTACAGGAGGAGACCCTTCCTGTTCTTGGCACCCCACAAATCCCTGGGTCTGTCCTCCCAGCTGAGTCCCAGTGATGTTAAATGGTGATGTGGACCTGAGGGGTGACCCACAAACCTTAGGGAAATGCCCCAGACAACAAGAAAATGCAAGACTTGTTCACTGAGGAAACACTTTGACTCCAAACCTATGGTTTTAGGGTGGCAAAAAAACCCAGATGAATATCTAAAACCATCTTACTCCCTTTTCTTCTCTGATTGAAATGTCTAAAAAATGGATTTTCCATTTCCTTTCTTTCCTCTTTTTTGGCAGCTTGAGGCTCCATTAAACTGGAAAAATTTGGAGAATAAGTCAGAATATTTATTTATAACCTGGGTAAACTAGATAATACTATTGATCAAGACACAAGGATGAGTAAAAGCAAAATATGTAGCAAGTTGTGAAATGGCATATCTGCTTTGAGATATTGGTCTGTCATGTCATTGTAGTTTCTTCAATTTACATCAGACAGGAATATTCCTCCTCTGTATAAATCACCATTTTTCTACATAAACTTATTTCACTTCATACTAACTCTAAAAAGGCAAGAGACCATACATATCTGAAAAAGGGGGAAAAAATACCTACTGAAAATTGGGATCATTTCTTTTGGTTACAGAATAAATAATATATTATTCAAGCATTCTGCATATCATTCAAAACAGTGGATATCTAATTATATCTAACCTCCCACCAGAGAAACTTGCAAAAAAGATTCTGTAAAGAGATGAGGATGTAATTTATTTATTACTTGCATTCTCTCACCTGTGTGTGGCTGGCCACATACATACCAACTTAATGGGAAAATAAAAATTGAAGGATCACATCCCTGATCTAAGAAGTAAATGTAGAGCTAGTGTAGATACAAACCAGTTAAAAGGAAAATAAAACCAAACCAGAACACCACACCTAACTTCATATATAATTTGAAAAGTTTTTAACAATATCTGAATTGGCTGAGGTTGACTGGTGATAATGGAATCTATCATACTGCTTAAGTTAGCAGTATAAACAGATTTTTTTTTTAAACTTTTTTTTTTTAGTATAGATGTTTTTAAACTTTGGAGTTTATTGCTGTTTTTCTGAAGGTCTGGATGTGTCCCAATATGTCCATCACAGAGCATGGGCTGACTTTATGACTAGTTAACCTGACATAAAAAGGAAGATTCAGTAGATGTGCCAACTACAAATGGAAAGGCAAAATCAGGAAAAGCTCCTCAGAGGATGAGATACAACCAGAACAGGACATAAAAAGTGACAAGATGTCATTCTCAGAGTACTTAAGTAGCGGGAGAAAGATGAGGTCTGATAATAAATAAATAAAAAGGCTGAAGTTATGAGATCCTTTCACCACTGGTTTGTAGCTGTTTTAACTGCAAATATAGGTATGCTTTATTTACATATGTATTTACATATACATTGTACATGTAAAAATATATAAAGTAGGTATGCATTTCACATAGGCTCATCTGTAGACCTGGGAAATTATCACAGTGATGGAAATATTTAGAGGATTGACAAAGCAGCTCTGTTTCAAACCTCAAAGCAGAGCTGATGTTCATTGATGATGTGCAGTGGTTGGTCCTAAATCATTGTCAGGCATTCTCATTGCTTATGCAAAAAAATAGCCTTTAAGAAGCTTAAATAAACTTTTTTTTTTTTTAAAGTATGCCGTGACGTGGTGCTGATGAATGCAGGGTGTGCTGGTGGTGAAAGGCCCTGATGGTTTCAGTAGCCAAGCTCTGGGTGATGGAGCCTGGAGCAGAGTGGGTGATCTTCCCCCCTTCTCTCCTCTCTCCTTCCCCATCAGACTCCATCCCAGAACAACAGGGGACAATCACATCTGCTCTCAGAACAGTTAATCTGGAACTGAAGGCCTGGATTTTTTTCCTGGTTTCAACGCACAGCTGCCCCATGTGCTCAGTGTACTTCGTTGTTGAAGAATTTCACACTTCCTTTGAATGGCTGCACCACCTTTGCCCATTCACCTTTAAGCATTAATTATGCATTGATGCAGGGAAAATGGAGAGAGACAATTGACAAGGGCTGCAGGGTCATCACACAGGGAATGGGCAGGGCTGGATGGGATCTTGGCAATGAGGAATTGTTCCCTGGCAGGGTAGGCAGGCCCTGGCACAGGGTGCCCAGAGCAGCTGGGGCTGCCCCTGCATCCCTGGCACTGCCCAAGGCCAGGCTGGACACTGGGACACTGGGAGCAGCTTGGGACAGTGGGATTCATGTCCTGCTCCATGGCAGGGTGTTTAGAATTGGATGGGCTTTAAAGTCCCTTCCAAACTATTCTTTGATGATTCTATGATACATCCATCCCACCATAATTATGCAATTTATGCCTGTTTTCAAGCCAAGCGTGAAAATTTTGTCATTTTTAGCCTAAAGCTAATACAGGAATGCAGCTATCCACTGATTTGGATACAGTTCTTGCTAATGAGATCAGCTAATAATGGGGCTTAGGCAATTAGCACACGTAATGAGGTAACAGGTGATCAGTTTGCAGGGCAAAAAGTCTGACAAGATGCTGCTTAGAAGAGCTCTTACTTTTAGTGGAAGGGTGTTGTGACAAGATATTGGAAATCAGATCATTTGAGACCCATGCAGCAAGAGAGGAAATAGGCAATATATATTTTGATGATAACAAGGCTTTTGACTCTGTTGTAAACCTATATACATGTTTGAAATAATAGTCACATAATTATGTGAATTTATGTTTCTATGACTGTAGAAATATGCAGTTTTAGCAATGATGTAAAAGTGATTAGAAAACCATCATTATAATTACTATAAATCCTTTATATTTCACAACAAAGTATACATTGTGTGATTGTGTAAAAATCAGCATTATTTTAATCATTTAGAAGGAACAATGTTCACTTCTAAATTAATATTTGGATCAATCTGATATAGATTAAAATGTCCCTGGAGAATGAATTTGAGTTCAAAGCAGATTAAAAATAGACAAAATTCAATAGATATCTTACTGAAAAAAAAAAGTCTCATGTTATAGTCAATGACCACCTGAGGATGACCTAACAAAGGCATAAAGTTGCAAAAAAGCAATTGTCATGTGGGGTACAGTGTAGCCTACAAGATTAGGGAAGCAATTATTCCATTCAGCTTTGGCAAAGTCCCTTTGGAGTTCTGTATCCTTTCAGATGCCAGACTACAAGGGTTTAGCTTTATAAGCCTGGGTATCTTTCCTGGAAGAAAACATGATTACTCTCCAATCAGCAAAAAATTTGAAGTCCTCCTCCAGTCACAGAGGATTTTTCCCTGTGCTCTTAAAGACATGAAACTGGAAAATACATTAACAGTGATAACTCCTGCTAATGATGAGTAGCAGATACTCTGTTTTGCCTCATGAACAATGGGTTGTTTGTGAATATAAATATAAAATAACTTCTTTTGAGGTTGGCAGCAGCGTGTTTTAAACCCTCAATTTAAGGCTTGGGCTTTTCTGTTGTTGGTTTTTTGGCTTTGCTTTCTGTCTGCTTTTCAATGTCCTGGTGTGCATCTACATAAGCTTGAAGCCTAGATGAATAATTGCACTAATTACTGCATGGCTGAGTGCTTACTACAGACACTCTTATAGCAAAGCCTTGCAATTCTTTCCTTCAACTGGGCAACTCATTAATTCAGTCCAATTTCATTAAAGCCCCTACGACTTCACTTGAGAATTATTAAGATAGAACAACTCTGTCTGCCCGTAAAGTTTCTTTCAGCTACAAGGCACAAGGAATTGAATTAGGTAAGAAGTCTGAAGTCTTATGTAGAGTTGGATGCAGTCAAATAATCTCACCTCTAAGTGAAAGGAGGAATAATTCCATGAGAAAGGAAGAAGAAGAAGAAGAAGAAGAAACAAATAATGGGGCACTGGTGGTGGAGAACAAATTGTCCTTGTCTAGCTCAAGTTCATGTGACTGACATGTTTAGAGTTTTGGGTGTAGAGGAGAAGATATTCTGGCCTTAACAGCTGTACAGCTTTTGTAAACTGACGATTTTTGCAATATTTAGAAGCATGTAGCACACACTTGGAAAAACATCATCATTTTGTTCTCTGTAGAGTTACTCACAATTGATTTAATGTGAAATAAGCCTCTTACAAAAGTGGGAAATATGAGTTTCTCTTGGAAAGATAATTCACAGGAAAATCCCTGTAAAAAAAGTACTTAAAACCCAGACTTTTCACTATCCCAGCTTGATCCAGCCTGGCCTTGGACACTTCCAGGGATGCAGGGGCAGCCCCAGCTGCTCTGGGCACCCTGTGCCAGCGCCTGCCCACCCTCACAGGGGAGAATTTATTCCCATTATCCCATCTAACCCTGCCATCTGGCAGTGAGAAGCCATTCTCCCTTATCTTGAATCACTTGATCTCCCCTGTGCTGCTGTGTGGATGTGTGTAGGTGTGAGCACCACACTTTGGAGCCCTGTAAGGTTTTTTTATTCTGTGTTTCCACGGCTTTTGTGAAGCCAGAATTATGACAAATTTTGCAAACTTTTTTTCTCTTTCCTCGTGAGCTTCTAAATTTAAGGTCTTTGAATCATATGAATTTTCCCTCTTTTGCATTCACACTTTTGTAGGATGAGCCACTGTTTTAACTTCTTCGGGGAAATCCATAATGAATCCAAAATCCTGAGTGGATGACAGCATTATGTGCTCCCTCTGTGTAGGTGTAACTGATGGCCCAGGTGCAAGTGAGCTGCTGCCTCTGACTCACTTCCATACCAAACCAATTTCTTAATTTATCTGGCAGCTTTTCTAGGACCATTTTTACTCAAATATTTTATAACTTGCTTTCTGTCAGCCTTACTAGTGTTAGAGCTCAATAAATGGGAAGAACAATCAGTGTGTGCTCAAAGACAACTGAATTAATTTAGGCACCATTTGCTGTACACAAAACAGTCAGACAGAATTTATCAGCCAGAATGTGCAATAAATTTTTGGAAATGATTGGTTACATAAATCATTTAGTGAATCATGAATGTGTACAAAAATCAAGCACTTTGCTGCCTGGGCTGAGTCGTTGTTTCTGTGTGGCTTAGTCTGGTCTACTGTAAATAATTTTTAGTGTTCTGACTTAAGGTGCTGAGTGAATAATTCAGTAAAGCTTATTTTATCTTAAAAGTCAGTTATAAGCATCCTCAATTAAAATTTCTAATTAAATGCATTGGATATAAAATAATTGCCCCCTGAAATTCTCTCATCACATGTTTAGGGTTTGAAGGTCCATTCTTTTCATTTGTCATTTCACCTTATTCACTTCATACAGGAAAAAAAATGATCTGTGTTTCAGTCAGCTGTTGCTGGACCTGAGACACATAAGTTCAAATTTTCAAAGGCAGGGATAGTTTAGTGGCTGACTGCCTTTGTGATTTTCTTTTCCCCTTTTTTCATCCCATAACCTGTGGTTACTTATTAAATTCTGTCAGTCTGGGTAGGAGGGCATTTATCTGAGTCCATTATTTACTACTTTTTCCAGCAGACCTGAAACTCAGAGGTCTCCTGCTGCTGCTCAGGGTGTGAGGGAAGCATTTCCTCACTCCCCTCAGCTCTGCTCTGCAGTTCCTCCATGTGATGGAGGGAGGAAATGTCCCTCTGTCTCTCTGTCTCTCTGTCTCCAACTGAACCATGCCCACAATCTCAAAAAATAATCAGGATTTTCAACATGCACTTCTTTAAACTGAGCCTTTGTGGTTTTGGTTGTTTTTTTTTTTTTGTTATCATCACCATAAAAAAATGAAGTGAATTTCTTTATAGGAAGTTGAGAGTGTCAGATCTGCTTCTTAATCACAGAATTCCTGGTAGAGCAAGAAGGATCAGCAGGAGCCTCACCAACGCTTTCCAGTTTTCCCGTATGCCAACACGACAGTAAAATGAAGCTGTCACCCAAGTGCAAAGGAAAAAAAAAATGAAAATCAAAGAACTGGGGGTTAAAGATTTTACTCCATTTGAATAAGAGCTGGTGGCCAGGCGGAAACTCTCTTGTTGTTTTTGGTAGGGAACTTATCTATTCACATTGATGCTGGTCCCATTCCCTGTTTTCCTGTACTGCATTGTCTCTCTATATTTCAGGTCCATTCAAAAGGCCTCATAAAATCCATATTAGAGGCCATATGAAAGCCTTTAATAGAATTGTCTTCTTATCCATGGTAGAAATTTAAAAAACCAAGCAGGAAAACAGGAAATTTTCATCCTAAGAACTTTATATAGGAAGGCAGAGTGTACAAAATTACTATACAACATAGAGATATATATTATATCTTAAACACTGGAATAACTTCTGAACAAGTATGTTGTAAAGCTAATGTTAGTAAAAGAGCAAAATTTAACAAAGCATCACAGATGAAAAACCCCAAAACTGAAGCAAAACTTTCTCTTGCTACCACTAGAGCACCTAAAATACAAGAGACGTCCTAAATATGCATCCAATCTGCTTCTAAAATTACCTAAGATGGTGAGTGTTGAAAGTATTTAAAATATAATTTATTCTTCTAAGCATGTTTCTAAATCCCAACCAAGATTAATACTGATAGAGTAAATATTCATTTTGTTGACAGATGGGACCAAAGGAGGCAATTAATAGGTCTTCCTGCTATGTGGACTTTATTCTACTGCTACCTCTTAATGCTGCCAGAAAGTTCCCTTATTAATCATAGAATTCTTTCCTCTTTAATACAGACACTGTCCAGTGGGGGCTTGTGACAGCTTAATGAAAAATTCCTTTTTACATATTTAGATGGAAAATCTGATGTCTTTTTTTTCTCCCCCTTCATACTGGTTCTTTCTGTGGTGCCTTTCTGTAAGACGCAGTGCCATAAATTACCCTTGTCCTATACAACCATCAATCCAATCATTTGCCTTCTCTGTGCTCCTCACTGTAATCCATAATTTTTATGAGGCTCCCTGACACCAGAGAGATTACACTTTCAAGCGATTCAGAAACACCCCTCCCTTCA
Organism: Agelaius tricolor; assembly: GCF_023055355.1. Classification (NCBI taxonomy): domain Eukaryota; kingdom Metazoa; phylum Chordata; class Aves; order Passeriformes; family Icteridae; genus Agelaius; species Agelaius tricolor. The sequence continues at coordinate 1,136,484 of NW_027269304.1, forward strand.
TCTCTCTTAATTTGAGGACAACTTTTGGTTTTCCAGAAGTATTTTTTTGGGACAGCAGGGGTTTAGTTGGCACCAAAATGAACCGCGGCTCTCAGGATGTTCTGTCCTGTGGGAGGAGAGAAATTCCTGTGAGCACTTGAAAGTTATCCTGAGTGATTGATAGCACCCCATTGTGGTTAATAACAGCTTTTTCTTCCAGGTGACACATTAGCTTAATTTTCACAAATAGCTTCTTTATTCTGTACTCTACTCCCAAGACACCACAGCTATATTTCACATCACCACCCAAGTGGCCAGTAAAAGACAGAGGCTTTTATGAATCTTTTTTTTTTATTATTTTTAATTTTTTTTTTTTTCATAAAGGAAGCAAGTGTTTTCCCACAGAGTTACTTAACTTGGTTCTTTCTCTGGCGCTTGTGAAATGTGATGTACCAAATCTGCCACTTCTGCAGCTTGAAAATTTGTATCCAAGCATTTGTTCTTCTTTTTTTTTTTCTTTTTTTTGTCAATTTCCACAATGCTCAGGCAGAGCCACTCTTCTGTCCTTGGTGATGTTGGACAGTGTAAGATGGTGATAAAAACACAATACGTCTGTCATTTTTTTCTAGCAGTAGACGTACATCCTACAGTATTGAAGTGATCAGGTTCCTCACAGAGCATTAATTCCACAGCAGTGCTCTGACATCAGCAGCCCCATTACCTCATGGGGCTACAAGGGATGTACTCAGGAGGAGAAATAACCTGTTTCTCCAAGGCATTCTCCTCCCAGGAAAAAGAGATTCCATGGAGGTGACAGGGCTGAAGTCATGTCCCATCAGATCACAATTTTTGTTTGACTTTGACTTTAAATCTCCTCTGCCTTGCAGAAAAAAAAAAAAAAAATCGATTTATTTTCATTTATTTTCATCACATTTTAGACCAAAAAAAAAGAAAAGAAAGCAAAAAAACTCCACAAACAAACAAACAAACAGGCAAACCACCCCCCTCATCCCCATACAAACAAGATTATCCATGTTCAGAAATAAATAAAGTGACAATTTAGATTCAGACCTTTTATGCTACCTTCTGTGTTTGAACCTGTTATTACCTGGGTCCATCGTACTTAAAAAAGGGAAATATACCATGCATAATCTACAGAGATGTTGAGTATGTGGTTGCCCTGGAAACAGACACTAAGTTCAGGAAAAACTTCCTCCCCACCCTTATTTTCTTCATTACTTCTAATGCTCATCAAAATTATATGCTTTTAAGGTTTAAATAAAAGACATATTTTAAATCAGGTGTATTAAAGCAAAAATTTTTTAGGAACATTGGATGTCTTGTCATCAATTCAAATAAAATGGAGTTGGTGACAATGAGATATCTGACAAAATTGATGGTTGAGTGTCAGGAATGCAAATGAAATTGCATTTTTGTGCCTTTCTTCAGTTTGGGGAAAAATGTCTTTGTCTGGCAATTGCACAGAGAATGACTTACGCCATTATCTATACTAAAATGGATATATATATATACATATGTATAATAATATTCATACACTAGAAGCTGAGCTTCTAAATTAAAAGCATCTTCTTGGCCTAATATGTGTTAGTTACCTGATGAAGTCAAGAACTTTCAAGGTCAACCTTTTAATCAATTTTATAGGATCAGGTTCACCTAATTTTTTTAATGCGGTCTAATATTGCATTTTAGGCAGGGTAATTTAAAACCCACTAGTCTAATGAAAAGACTAAATGTTTATGCTGCTTCAGGAGAATCATTTCACAGTACATTAACAGTGTTTATATTGGAATCAACCGGAGCACTGCATCTGGCAGGTCAGGGAAACGTGAAAACGGATGGGAGCAGGGTTTGGGATAGAACAAATTCCTGGGTCCTTTGGCCTGGCCATCTCTGAAACCAGTGTGCCCAAAGGATCCTGGTTGTGTCTCTTTGCTTTCAGGGGATGGGAGAAAATGTCCCACACCACAGAAAACGTCTTCTCCGGAGTGTTCTTGCCGTGATTCGCAGAGGAATTGCCACGGGATTCCACATTTTTGAAGGCTGCTCACTCTGTTTCGTCCTGGAGTTTCCTTTAAAATCCATCGACGTGAAAATTTAAATCAAATATGAAGGAGGGAAGAATTTTAAATTCTTCCCAGCGCTCTGGGAAGCTGTCTCAGGAAAAAGAACCCATCTGTCTCAGGAATGTGCTCTAGTCTCGGGTTATCAGCTTGATTTAGGTGTATCTTCCTCAATTCACGTCAAGGCTCTATCACATGATAAAAATATGATTTTCTTAAGGTGAAAGAGAGACTAACAGCGACTGTGCTGCACCTCAGCAAATATTTTAGCATTGTTCAGTGAAAGAGAGGAGGCATTTAAAGAGGAAAGATTGCAGTAGATTGCAGAACTGCCTATGTCCTGGGGATTTTCTTAAAATACATAAAAATCCCACTCAAAGACTTGTTCTAAACAGAAAAATGGGATTAAACTCAGTGAAAAGAGCAAGCCACTCCTACTTTTATCCCAAATGTCCAGCATTTGCCCTTGGAATGGTTTTACTTCTTATCCACCCAAATCAGGTTGGGCTGAAAAATAGAAGTATATAATTTATTTTAAAAAATACAGATAAATCAGGTGGAAACAAGAGAGGAAAGAATACATCCATACATTTTAACTGACAACAATTGATGCAATAATGTGAAATAATTCTGAAAATGCAAATGACTCGTGTGATTCCAACTGGAAAAGATAAATAATTTGTGCAAAGCAATAGAGAAATTTTGTTGGAAAGAGTGATAAGATATGGCATCTGGTGTAATTCAATGCGGGAGACATCTTTTTAAGGAAAAAGAAAAAGAAATGTCTTTAATTCATGGAATTAGATGCAGTAATGGTGCAGGAATTAGAGGCACTTCTGTAAGGATGAGGTCCTGGAGATGCTTTTGAGTGTGACTGGTTTGGAAGTTTTGGGGACAGGAAAAACAGTGAATTCCTGGAGGTTTTCAAGTAAAAAAATTAGCAGTTTAGGAAAAAGATTGCACTGTATGTGTTATAATTGTAAACAATCATTGCTACAAAGTCTTTGGGATTGCATTTCCCCGGATTCCTGCAGCCAACCAAAAGAGGATTGAAAACATTTCTTTTAAGGATATCCTGTTACCTGACGCTTTCTGTTGTGTAATTCCACTTCAGGCTGTGCTGTGTTCTGCAGAATTCGGTGACCAATTCCTGCTGATTTCTCTTCCTTTGTTATGTGCTTCAATTTCAATTTTCATTTGCATTTTTATGATTTAAGTACTTGCAGAGGGAGTTGAATACATCCAGAAAGCCCACACTGGGAAAACTGCAGATTTTAAAGACAGTAAGAATGTTCACTGCTGCCTTCACCTCTGTGGGAACTCCTGTCACTTAACTCTTTATCACATGGTTCACTGCTAATTAGTTTATGGCTCCATGATGCAAAGTGTCCCCACTGGGGGGTACTAAGATCACAAAATTTTTTACTCATAATAATTTCAGTGGAAGGTATTGGACCACTTAGAGGACTGAAGTTGTGATTTTAATTCTGTTGAATACAAACCAAATAATCCTAAAAAATATTGACCTAAAAGGCAATGATAAGGACTTTTAATTTTTTGTTGGTTTGGTTTTTTTTTTAATCTTTGAGTTAATCCCTTGTGTTTTCTCAGTGTATTCCCATTTGATGTGTTCCTGAGGAGAAAACAGATCACAAGTGGCAAACTATGCCATGAAGTATTTAATACAATTAAAATACTTTATCAAATTAAGAGAAATTAAATATCAGTAAAAGTCTTCATGAAAAGAGATCAAACTAACACTACTGCATAAGTTACCGCATGGCTGTTAAAACTGCAAATAAAATAGGCAGCTGCAATAGACCTTGAAGAAATATTTCCAAGAAAGCATGAGATGCCAGAAGGAGATGGGCTGTGGGAATGTCAGAGGTGAAATAGGAAAGCAAATTAAAATTTTTATTGGAAATGAGAGGCAACATTCAGATGTTAATAAGCAGGAATGGGCAATGCAGAGGAAAAAATAAAAGCAGTATCTGTGCTGGAATTTGAAAGAGTAATGTGATCAGGATGTTGTAAAGAATGGGGCAGAGATAATGTGATGAGAATTTACAAAGCCAAAAATAAATTAAATGTGTGATCTTTGGACAAAGAAAATATGCTGTCACATGAACCTTGAGGAGCACTCTTGGAGCAGCTTTCTTACATTTTGGCAAAGGCAAGAAAAACAAAATCAAATCCATCACATTCTTTTGATTCCATGGTTTAAAGGGAGAAGAGATGTGCTCTGTTCAGGTGATTTGTTACCTATCAAACAGCAATTCCTTGAGATATTGTTGAGAAAGAAATGATTGACAGTCCTTCAGTGTTTATTATTTTAAAAAAAAACCAAAACTATCAGAATATATGGTATTGAAATAAAGCTTGTGAATAAAATATCAAGGAGAGTGAGGAAAGGCAGAAAATAAAAAAAAGACCCATGAATACCACAAAAAGAGTTTTCACTTTCCCCTAAGTACCTCTAAACATAAATCTGAAGTCTCTTTCTGAGTTCCTGTTTCTCAGTCTTCTCCCATTGGACCTTAGTCCAAATTCCTTTAAGAAAATCCATATCACTGGTACTCTGGGTGCATTCCATTTGCAGGACGGGGGGGGAAAAAAAAATAAACAAAACCCATGGTCTGAACAGGAAATACAAGCAGTGAAAGAAAGAAATACTGTATCATGAACATGAATATATAAATTATACATGTGACTGGTATTCACACTGAGATTCTCTAAAACATTGCTGCTGCAACTGAGTTTATATTAAAGCCCTTTCACGCCACCACAGAAGCCTCAGTGTGAGCCTCTTGTGCTGGTGATTCCTGAGAGAGCGTGATTTGGGGTCCGCAGTGATGCAAATTAGAGTGGCACTTGTTAAAACAGCAGGATTTGGCTTTATGGAAAAAAAAACAAAAACAGGAGGTCAGGTTAAGGAGCTGGCCTGAAGCAATGAATTTAACTGGGAGCCTGAAGCACAGCAGGGCTTTGCCAACACAAATTCTGCTGCTGAGAACCAGCCCCCCAACAGCTCAGGTTACTTCCCATATTTTTGTGTTCCTTTACAGCTGGAAAGGGAAATCTTGATTCCTACAAAATCCTCCAGGCAGACCTGCCCTCTGGTAGAAATTCTGGTTTTCTGCTGTAACTCCGGATCCAGACTTTTGCCTTTATTTGACTACAGTACTAAGAGTGATGCAACCCTCTCAAATACAACGTCAGGGCATTGGCAAGGTCTCAGAGATAATGTGAATATGTGGGGATGTGAGCTGTGAAGTATGCCCTGTGGCACAGGAAATTGTGCAGGCAGCAGGGCTCATTCAGCCAGATATTGTGAGAATGAAATGTCATCATGTCTGTAAATAGAGTTAATTTTTCAACCTCAAACCCACATTACTATATATATATATATATGTAAATATATATGGTATAGTATATATACAATATGAATTTTTTAATAATATATAATGAGGGAAAACCTGTACATATTGTAATGTGTACAATACATAAATTTCCATACAAATATACATGGGCACAGATTAATTTGTTATTTTGGACAGGGTTTGGAGCAACCTCGTCTAGTGGGAGGTATCCATGCCCATGGCAGGGTGTGGAAAAAGATGAGCTTTAAGATCACTTCCAATCCAAACAATTCTGTGGTTCCATGACACGAGTACATAGAGGCTGTCACCACAAACATGGGTTTCTTGGACAAAACCATTTCAAAACCACTTCAAAACCGTTTCAGAGCCATTTTCATTGTAATTTTCAAGGTTCTGAAACAGCTGAATTATGGGAAAAAAACGTGACAATAGAAAATATATATGAATTGAGATTCATAATTGCTGCAAATCTACATTATAATACCCAGTGATTCTTCAGCCTTCAATTACCTCAAGAATAAAATTAGATGCTTCAAGTGTTTTCTTTTGTTATGCCAATTTATAAGTTATTATTTAAACACAGTGTTCCGAGTTATCTGATTATAATTCTTCATCTTGCATTTTGGTCTCTTCTCCCATTCAATTTCACTGCAAAGTAAAAAAAAGACATTAAAAAAAAAAAAAAAGAAGTAAGAAAGACTGAAATAACTTACTGAGAAAGATTTATGTAGAGGTTGTTCTCCAAGTGCTGTTTAAATAGTTTGAGGACAATTTTAGGATTTAAATACAGGTATGAAAAACTATTTTAGGTAAGGTATGAAAAAACTATTTTAGTTATTGCAGTGTAACCCTGAGTTTGCAGGAATTTTCTTCTACCCCTGCACTAAAATTTTGCATCTGGGACATCTACAGTGACACCAAACACCCACACAGGGCAGCTGAATTTCTCCCAGGTTTTGCTTACCAAAACCTGCCTAAACAAGCCTCGGGTTTAAACATTGAATTCCAGCAAGAGCTGGCCATAAGGGTGCCTGTTGCCTTAGATCAATAATTTTCTTTCTTTGTGTAAACCCTGATTCCTAAGCCACGTCTTTATTTTCCCCATCAGAAGCTGTCTTAGGAAATAAGCTTTTTAAATTGGGGTGCTGTCATTGGTAGCACTAAGTTTGTTGTTGTTGTTGTTTTGTTTTGCTGGGGTTTTTTGGTTTGCTTTTGGTTTTGTATTGTTTTGTTTTGTTTTTGGGTTTTTTTTTTTTTGGTTTTTTTGGGTGTTTTTCGTTTGTTTGTTTGGGGTTTTTTGTGTTTTTGTTTGGTTTTGGTGGTTTGTTGTTGTTATTGTTGTTGCTGTCGCTGTTGCTGGGGGGTCTCAGAATCTGACTGTTTGTTTTCAGTGTCCTGGGGCTGACCCAGATGGTCTGGCTGGAGTTATCCTCTGCACACCCTGTGAGTGTGACAGAGCACACCGCGGGTGCAGTGGGCACCGAGCACAAACAAGGAGGAGACGTCCCTGACACAAAATGCATAAGATTTCTGCAACACCAACCTCTGCTCCTGCTGACCAGGTGAGCAAGACCTGAAAAAAAATGTTGATGTCTTTTTATCAAAAGGAATAGAAAACCCCAGGCTGCTCCCCTGGTCTTCCTCAGCAATCCTCCCTGGCTCCACTGGGCCGCTGTTGGAATAAAGCTTCTCCCCAAAAGACTTTAAAGCCCTCCCCACATGACTTTATTCTCCATATCACTGGAAAACAATCCCATGCCAGTCTTTGAAACGTCCATAACCACATTTGGCCCATTATTCTGCATTACTCATGCACATTTTCCTCATTTGCTTGCCTCGTCCTCAAACCGCAGTGCAAGGAGCTTAATTCCAGGACTTGCCTATTTCTCTATAAATCTGCTCTAAAACGGATGGCTTAACATCTTTGATTGCTTGTTGCAACGCAGCTTATGAAGCATAATATCGTTTGGAGTCTCACAGCCCTGACACAATGTGTGCATAATGTACTGTAAATCACCTGTGCAAAGCCCTGGAGATAGAAAAATTGCAAGCAGGCTTGGGGAGCAGTGAGCTTCTCTAACTCCCTCACGTCTCTCCAGAGGGGCATTTCATTATGTCAGCCCAGGCAACGTGAAGGCTGAGAGCTGAGCCATGCAGTTGCTGCCTTCAATAATTCACAGATCCACTGCAGAACATGTGGAAAGCCCCGTGGGAGCACTGCCGTGGTGGCTCTGCTCTCCAGGCTCAGGCCTCCATACCTGGTGGAGCCATTCAGGTTCCTCAAAACAGATAAATTATTTAATTTAGCGTTCTCTCTCTCCACGCCCTGTGCTGCATCCCTTCCACTCTCTTTGAGAAGGTTGCCTTTGGCAATATTTCTTTTTTTTTTTGTTTTTTTCTTTTTTGCTAACTTCTCCACCACGTCGCATAAAGGCAAACAGCAAGAGAAAAAAGTGGACGCAAGATTTCAAAACATCAAGTCATTGATACTTAAGATGCTAGTGAATTCTGACAAAAAAGAAAGTAGCCTTCTGTTAATAAGACCACAACACCACGTTATTGACAAGAAGACTGCACAGATTTGGAAAATTGACACATAATTTATGCTATTCTAATTCCTGTAAATCGTGACAGTGAAAAATGTGTCCTGAGCAGAGATCACCCATAGCCTCTGTAGCTATGCATGCAAACTGGCAAAATATCTTTAGAATCTGCCATTAGAAGTCCCATTTAAATATCTCCTAAAACCTGCTTTTCAAATAACAAATAGGAGAAATGAAAATAAAATAGTTAAGTTTAACATTTATTGCGGACAATAGGGTTGAAGCTCTTGATCAAACTGAACAAGTTGGGGTTTTCCTCCTGTCCAATTGCTAACCTTCATTTTGCTTAAGAGTTAGGCTTTTTTTCTCACATTCATTCCTTTTTCTTAAGGACTGAGGACCTTGCATGTGCTTTACAAGCTACACACTCCTTCCTCAGAGCATTTCTTTGCCTGATTCCTGAGAGAATGCATTTGCTGTAGCAAAGCTATGGCATTCATGGGAATGATGGCAAATGAATCCAAACGTTCCTCATATAGCTGGCCAGGTAAGACTCTTGCCAACAGAAAAACCCACGGACCTTTCCTTTTAGAAAACGTGATAAAAACAAATGTCAAACACCCATGACTCAAGGTCTTTTCCAGGAATGTTATTCCTTGTCTTCAACTTCGCCTTTCCCACTTAAAAAAAGGCTTCAGACTGTTGTTTAGGCCTTCCTATTTTTGTTTTCCTTGTTTGTTTAATGATTTGCTTTAATCTGTGGTATGTTGAGTTGTATCATATTTCCTAAAAGTTTGGCAAACTCGTGCTCTTACAAAATGTCTTTTTTTTTGCAGGCCTATTGCATGAGCAGACCCATCACAGCTGATCTTTCAGGCATCTCTGATTTTAATGTCTTTGGCAATTTTTTTAAAAAGCTATGTGCTTTTTATTTGAGATCAACAAGGATGTTGGTCCTGACACTGTTCTGCACAGTACCCCAGCAGATGCATCTTCAATGCATCACTGCTGGTTGGTTTGTTTTTCTTGTTTGTTGGATTTTTTTAATATATTTTATTTTAATTTTTTATTTTTTGTCACGTGTGGTGGTGTGTACTCATGGTCAAAGAAATAATTTTCTACTCACCTTTTCTTTATTTTCACGATCCTTCAGAACTATTTATTACCTTCGTTATGCACTTAGCTTTTCCTATTTATTTTTTAATTTTTTTTTTTTAGCATAAAGGATTTAAAAGCACATTTGCAGACCTATTTTTCACCTGCCTGAGCAGCCTGTACTTATAGCCAACAGTAAATGTCAGAATATATGGAAAATTCTAAGGCAGGTGATGCCTTAAAACAGTGCAGGACTATTTATGCCAGGTAGTTTAGCATGTCAGATCAGAAGAAATGTGCCTGCAGGGGAAGGCTCTCATGGGTTAAGGACAGATAAATGGCACAGACACTCAGTGAGGACAATTTGAGAGATCAAGACTTCTACTCCTCTTTTACTCTGCAAACCACTGCATTATGAGGATCTAGCAGAGTGTGGGACAATCCTGCTACTTAGAGCCCCTACCTGTAAGCCAGCATCTGGGCGGGGGGAGTCCTGTAAATTTAATTTTGGCTGAATTACAGCCTCTTTTTTTTTTTATTTTTTTTTTTTTTAGCAGGGTTTATTGCTGAAAGGCGATGGATGCACAGAAATACACAAATTGATTTTACATTGTATTTCTCCCTGAGATATTCTTCTGCACAATGTATATGGGCTGCCCTTTAAGAGGTTATAAAACTCCTCATGCTCTGTTAATAGAAAATAAATGAAGTGACTGAGAGTACCCCCAGGACTTTGCAGATGTTATTCTTTAATGCAAAGTTAAAAAAATAAAGCTTCTTATAATATGTTCATAAGCCATCACTGAAGAACTTCCTGGAATACTTTCCCCTTCCTGCCTCTTCTCTTCTGTGCCTTATTTCAATCCATGTTGGTGTTTATTTTATTATTTTATTTTATTTTATTTTATTTTATTTTATTTTATTTTATTTTATTTTATTTATTTTTTCAATTGCTTCGGTGTAAAATCCCACAGGCGTGCACTGGCAGAGTTTTTGTGAGCCCTGTGTTTCCTCAGCTGTTGTGTAAACACGAAGGATGGTAGGTTGTTCTCTGACTGCTTACAGGTGCTGATTATCAGATTAAATGAATTTCTGCCTGCTGTTGGGGAAGCCCTTTCTCATGCAAGTGTTGGCAGCTCATGGCCTCTTTTCTGCATTTTTTTCTGCATTTCCCCACTGCAGCTTGCAAGCTCAACACTACAATGATGATGTGCATTCTCTTCTGATACCGTGAAAATCTTCACTCAGAAAGGACATCATAAATATTCCTGCTTTCTCCCGGTTTTGTTCATTTGTTTTTCTAGGTTAAAATATTTGTTTTTTTTTTTTTTTTTTCTGGTTTTTTTTTGGGGTTTTTTTGTTGGTTTTTTTTTTTTTTTTCCCTAGGCATAAATGTTATTTTTTGTGCAAGCCACAGCGGCTAAAACCTTCAGTCACCATTCCTGGTACATCACTGCTTGTGCTCATCCCTGGGTATCTCCTGGTCTGATGGCTTTTTGATGTTTCAATTGCAGCTCCTAAGGAGTTCTCTTATTTCTGATTAATTTGTGCTGATCCAGTTTACCCCTATCAATCATCCCACCCTTCCCCACGCATTTGCTCCTTTTTATCACATCTTCCTGTTCATGAAAATCCATTTATGCCCCTAAGGAAGAAAAATAATATCCCTTTCCTTTCACTTATATTATTGCAAATGCTTTTTTCAGTATACAGAACTGATTCTCCTGGTCAATGAAATCACTGCTTCTTAGGCATGAGATTTATAAAAGCTGTCTCAGAGACACAACCATGCTCTGGCTCAGACGCAGCAGTATTTTTCTATTTCAGCTGCCTGAGTTTTGGGGTCATACGGTTTGTTATTATTTATAGTTCCTATTTTTAATTTCTTTGTCGTGCTTTGTTTTGGTTGTTAAAAAGTCTTGAGGTTGCTAAGCCACATTCTCTGCTGGGGTAAACTGTCCTGTTTTCATTTAGGTCAGAGAACTCTGTTGATTTATGCAGTATCTGGTCTAATTTCTGTCTTTAGCAGACTAAATGTTCTTGCAGTACGGGCCTTTTGTTCTAGCTGTGGAATTTGCAGATACCTAAAATTAGCTTGGAAACTGCTTATGGTTGGTGCCACATTCTAAGTAATTGTGCTGTACACTTCAACTTATCAAGGGTCTGCCACAGTTAACATTTGGAATAGAAAAAATCATTGTAAGCCATGGGTGATTGTGCTGATCTGACCTACATAAATTTTTTTTTTTTGGTGCAATTATTTTTGGTGCATTATTTTTTGATGGAATAAGTGAGGGATAATTAGCATGAGTTACTGAAATATATTATATATCCGTATTCCTAAATATCAAGCTAAGTATTTGACAGCTGAACTGATACAAAAAGTGGGTTTTTGCTGAAACAAGTTTCCTTTAATCCTGTCTGATTCTGAGGAGGAAATATGCCAAACCAAAGGAAGTTTTTGTTGGTTGGTTTGTTTTTCTTGTTTGTTTGTGGAATATTTCAATCTAGTTTAGTTTATTTTACTTATTGTCTCTATTCAGTAGTATGGGAAGCAAAGGTAACAATTCTCCAATGAGATCTAGGTGGCACCTTACACTTAGTTTGAATGTATGGCATTTACTCCCAAATATTACTGACTCTGGGGTTCTATTCAGGAAATTCTCTTGTAAAAGGGCACACACAGAGCATAAATGTGGCTAAGAATTAATTAAAAAAATGCTTCTGACATTGCTACATAACGAGATGCATATAATTGTGTCTGAGGTTAGGGTTTCTGGGTAGCATTGTATTAAAAGGAGCTGGTATCACTTTCTCATCATTTGTTTTAATTTTGTTTCTTATAAAAAAATCTTTTACTTTTATAATTTTTTTATTTTTATTCTGCCATGTGCAGGAGACAGAAAAGGTGAAGTTTCCAGGTACAGGCCCTGTTATAAAGTAGGAAAGAAGAAACAAAATTTAAAAGACAGACTTTTCCCTTTCCCTTTCCCTTTCCCTTTCCCTTTCCCTTTCCCTTTCCCTTTCCTTGAAATTTCCTTGAAATTTCCTTTCCTTGAAATTTCCTTTGATCTTGGTATTTCCTTCTCTCTTTTTTTGGTTCCTTCCTTCCTTCCTTCCTTCCTTCCTTCCTTCCTTCCTTCCTTCCTTCCTTCCTTCCTTCCTTCCTTCCTTCCTTCCTTCCTTCCTTCCTTCCTTCCTTCCTTCCTTCCTTCCGCCACTTCCTTCCGCCACTTCCTTCCGCCACTTCCTTCCGCCACTTCCTTCCTTCCTTCCGCCACTTCCTTCCTTCCGCCACTTCCTTCCGCCACTTCCGCCACTTCCTTCCTTCCGCCACTTCCTTCCTTCCGCCACTTCCTTCCTTCCTTCCTTCCTTCCTTCCTTCCTTCCTTCCTTCCTTCCTTCCTTCCTTCCTTCCTTCCTTCCTTCCTTCCTTCCTTCCTTCCTTCCTTCCTTCCTTCCTTCCTTCCTTCCTTCCTTCCTTCCTTCCTTCCGCCACTTCCTTCCGCCACTTCCTTCCGCCACTTCCTTCCTTCCTTCCTTCCTTCCTTCCTTCCTTCCTTCCTTCCTTCCTTCCTTCCTTCCTTCCTTCCTTCCTTCCTTCCTTCCTTCCTTCCTTCCTTCCTTCCTTCCTTCCTTCCTTCCTTCCTTCCTTCCTTCCTTCCTTCCTTCCTTCCGCCACTTCCTTCCTTCCGCCACTTCCTTCCTTCCGCCACTTCCTTCCGCCACTTCCTTCCTTCCGCCACTTCCTTCCTTCCTTCCTTCCTCTTTCTTTCTGTCTTTCTTTCTGTCTTTCTGTCTTTCTCTTCCAGTTAAAATATAATTATTTTTCATATAATCAGAGAATGGTCTGGGTTAGAAAATAATATTTTTCCACCCCTTGCCATGGCAGGGACACCTCGCAGTGTCCCAGTGTCCAGCCTGGCCTTGGGCAGTGCCAGGGATGCAGGGGCAGCCCCAGCTGCTCTGGGCACCCTGTGCCAGGGCCTGCCCACCCTGCCAGGGAACAATTTCTTTCTTATATCTGATCTTAACCTTCTCTCTGTCTGTTTAAAATCACTCCCCCTTGTCCTGTCCACACATGCTCTTGTAGATTTTCTCTCTCTATTTTTACTTGCGTTTTTTACCACTACATGGCGTTTGTTGAAATCTTTAAAACACTGTTGAAATATTGCCAGAAAAGGTGTCCTTTCTGGATGTTTTGACCTGTACATGAGGAGAAAATTATGTTTAAGGTAGGTAATTTTGTACAGTCTTCTGTTGAATCAGTAACAATTATGTGTCTCCAACACTGCTCTATGAACCGAAGGTTGTTGCATTAACTTATTTTAGAGAAACAATATTTTTTTTTAAAGATAAACAATATATTTTTTTAATTTTTACAATACTGCATAGATAGGAGTTTTCTGGAACTTTTGCTCCATTGGCAGAGCTGTGTTGGCATCAACACCAAACCATATTGCAGGATATCGTGCGTTAGAGGCCTCCGATTCCCACTTTACCAGCGAGGAGACATCTGGTTCATGACTTTTAGCATAGCATGCCTCTTGGTGCAGCGACAGCATCCTAAATCAGGCACGACAAAAGCTCACACTTGGAGACCAAAAAACCCATTTGCAGTACCACTAATTTCTAATTGAGCGTTAAAACCCAAATGGGTTGCACTCGAAAAATGACGAACGCGTTTAAATCAGCACAAGTCTGAGAAGAAATGTCCAATTTGGAGAAATTAAAGTTTTAATCACTGGGGAGTTGCTACCCTAGCCATTGAGGTAATGTCCATCGTGGCCTGTATATCAGGAAACCAGACTCTGCTGCAGGAACTGACGCAGTGTGAAATGAAGATTAAAACAAGGCATTGCTTGACACGTCATCCTCTGCCACAGCTCCGTGGGTACTGGTGGTCTAAACAATCTCTCCCCAGCAGTCTGATCCTGCTCCTGTGAATATATTCTCGAAGCATTCCCACAGAGGCTCCGAGATAAAGTGACTCTGGAAAGATAAGATTCTTAATGCGTCCCTCAGTGGGTCCAACTTTAATTTCCTGAATAGATATCTCTCACATGAGATGTAAAGCCGCTGCTGGAGTTTTTTTCTTTTTTCTGATTGCCTTATGAATGATGACTGTTACTCCACCAAGGAGCCTCACTGCTTAGATGACCAGCTGAGACACAAGGAAAGGGAGGAAAAAGCCCACATCTAGACCTCTCAGATGCACCAGATACGTGAGCAAACCCCTCTCCAGTGTGAAATGCAGCATGAGGAAAACTCACCACGACCCTCAACATGACACACCTCATAAACATAAATGACAAAGTCTGTCAAGTTAACTGAATACTGTAAATTATTGCCGTGGGTGCATTTATTGCATACAATTAAACTGCTCTTTATGCTGTAAAGGACTCTCACAGGTTTGCCATGAGGGCTAATTAATTTAAGGCCCACTTTGCAGACTCATGTTGTGTTTCTTACCAGTGCACAGAGCAAACAAGACTTGCAGAAACAACAAATCTTGTTTTCCATGGCTCCAAGGTTTAATTTTTCTTGTTTTATAAAGGCTGTTTAAAAGTGACAACTCTTATCATGTAGACAGCCAAGAAGAGAGGGGAAAACCTGTCAAAAAAAGAAAAAAAAAAACCCCAGTTTGCCTTCATTCAAGTTTGTTATTTCAATATCCAGTAAATGTGAATTTTGTCAAGTTTTAGCCAGAATGGATGGGGGTTAGAGAAACCTGGTGTAGTTGGAGATATCCCTGACCATTGGAGTTGGATTGGAGGAGTTGGATTGGATGACCTTGGAAGGTTCCTTCCAACCCAAATCCCTCTATTAGTCAATCAGTGGAAGTGTTTAAGGACACTTAATTGGAAGAAGGTTGGAGAAAACTCATCGAGTTGAAGATGTCCAGCTGTGGCAGGGATGCTGGACTAGATGAAAAATAAAGGTCCTTTCCAATCCAAACCATTCCATGACTTGATGAAGGTGGGAGATTCCTCATCCTTGGAAAGGAGGGATGAGAATCTAGCCAATTCAAGGTCGAAGTTGAAGAGGCCTTTGAGCAGCCTGCTTTAGTTGAAGTTGTCCCTGACCAGGGCAGAAATTTGAACTGGATGGCCCTCAAGGCTCCCTTCCAACACAAACCATGTCAGGATTCTGTGATTTTCTGCCTAGCAGGAGCACGTTCCACAGCCCTAAAAGCTTCTTCTTCATCATTGACCAATGGTAGTAAAGGCAGAGCATAGAGGGATGGGTTTGGCAGGATCCCCCATTCCATGTGGTTGGAACTTCTCTGGCACTTCAGGCAAGCCTCAGCAGGGCCTGGGGACACGGGGACTGCCAGTGTCAGCTGCAGGTCCCAGCTCCCACTGTGTCCTTACGTGTGTCCTCTCAGGCTGTGGATGGAGATCCTGAACAGTTCCTCCATCCAAAGGACCTCTGTAACCAGCACAAGAGCAAATCTGTGCTCAAAGGACAAGCACTGGAGCAGGGCCAGGTGCTGGCAGCCAGGAGTCAGGAAGAGGAGGAGAATTGGTGGAGAAAGCCCTTGCTGAAATCGTTGTGACACAGGCAGCAGGAAGCCAGGCCCATCCTGGACATTCCAACCTCCTGCTGTACCATCAGCACTCCTGCCTGAGGCCAGGCTGCCTGTCAGAGCAGAGCTGAGGGCAGGCAAATGAATCCATGGAGGAGGAGAAGGGGGAGAAAGAGGAGGAGATTTAATGAGAAGATCCTTGCTGGAATCCTAGAGGTAAAGATGTGGAAGACAAGCCCACCCATTTTCAGGAACCCCCAAACTCTTTGCAGTATTATCATTATCAAACTCTGAGGCCACCTTGCACAAAGAGATGACCTCCAAGGAGCTGTGATGGCCAAGATCAAGGCCGAGATGGACAAAATCACTGAAACTGTGGGCTGGGAACTCCTGGCCGATGCTGGAACCAGCTCTGACTGCATGGACCTCTAAAGACAATCTGCTTGAGGAGCCTGTTAAATAAAATCTCAGATTAGATGAGTTAGGAGACATTCTGAAGACCTTCCTAGCACTCCCTCAGCTGGAGAGGCCCTGTCTGGAATGAGATGAATAAGGCCAAGAGGATGGGGCCATGTTCAGTGCTGCCAGTGCCAGGATGAGCAGCAGTGGCCATCAAATAAAGGGCAGCGAGGTGCAGGGCAGCAGGAGGGAGAACTTGTGTCCATGGAGGGACAGCAGAGCCCTGGAACAGCTGCCCAGGGAGGGCCTGGAGTGTCCCTGGCTGGAGACATCCCAGCCCCAGCTGCACCTTCCTGTGCCCCTGGCCAGGGCTGGGCTGGGGCAGCTCCAGAGGTTCTCTCCAACCCAAATGTTCTGTGATTCTGTGATTCATTCAATCATGGAATGGTTTAGCTTGGAAAAGACTTCTAAGGTCATCAAAACCAGCCATTACTCCAGTACTGCTGAACATTCCACTGAATCATGTCCCCAGGTGCCACATTCACACAGATTTTGAACGTGTCCAAGGCCACCACTGCCCTGTTCCAGCAATTATAATAAAGTCTTTAAAGTCCGTTGAATATAAATTGTATCTCATCACATGCAAAAACACATTATCTTTTATCCTCCTTCTCCAGCATCACCACAAACAACACTTCTTACACGTCTTATCACCATCCAGGGGGACGTGGCTGCTTGGAGGATGTTGATTAACACCTAAACAATGAATGGTTTCTGCACTGAAATTTCTGCAGTCCATGATCAAATCATCTCCTGTTTGTTTTCTTTTCAATCTGCCAGAGTGGGAGATCCTGCATAGAGAGGATTTGGGAAGGGGCTTGTCTTTTTTTTTTTGGATTGTCATCATCATCATCCTCGAGTGTTGTGGAATACCAGCAATGGAGGACACGATTTAAACTAGAAGTAAAGATTTAGGAGATTATTTTATCCTATATTCAATATAAGGACAATATTTCATGCAATGTGGCTGGAGAGGCCCTGGCACAGGGTGCCCAGAGCAGCTGTGCCTGCCCCTGGATCCCTGGAAATGTCCAAGGCCAGCTTGGAATGGGGCTTGGAGCAACCTGGACAGTGGAAGACAGGGAGGTGGAGGGACTGGATGGGCTTTGAGGTCCTCTCCAAGCCAAACCTTTCTGTCATTCTCTGATCCTACACTGTGAACAGGCTGCCCATCAGAGCAGGAATGTGTACATCCTTTTTAGGACACATTCAGAGTTTACGAGGGATGAGAAACTAGCCATTTAAAAAAATTATAGCTCTATGACATTGCCTTAGTGCTCTTACACAGTAGACAAAGTAAATTGAAACTTCTTTCAGCGTTCCTACAAGCAAAATGACTCCTCATATTTTACTATAGTTACCAGCGGAAGTATTGGCTAACCTATTCTTTATTAAAATGTTCATTTTCCTTGTACTGCAGCGCCCCTGGCCTTGGCATATTTCTTGTGAGCTGCTGCTGGAAAGTTCTCTGTGCTTGGCAGAAGTCAAGAATTTATGAAGTGCCTCTAAGCAGCGCTGAAGCAAACAGCAAAAGCTGTTATCCTTAGTGCACTTTTGCAAGGCTATCTGTTAAAATGTGCATTTGACCCGAAATCCGTGTTTGTGATTCAATAATAGTTTGATTTTTTCACAGGAAAGCAAGAGGAAGGGGAAGGGGAAAAGGAAGAGGTAGAAGGAAGTGAAGAGAAAGGGGAAAAGGAAGAAGAACAGGATAGGGAAGAGGAAGAGGAAATGGAAGAGGAAAGGAAGAGGAAAGGGAAGGGAAAGGGAAAGGGAAAGGGAAAGGGAAAGGGAAAGGGAAAGGAAATTTCAAGGAAAAGAAAGGAAATTTCAAGGAAAGGAAATTTCAAGGAAAGGAAAGGAAAGGAAATTTCAAGGAAAGGAAATTTCAAGGAAAGGAAAGGAAAGGAAATTTCAAGGAAAGGAAAGGAAAGGAAAGGAAAGGAAAGGAAAGGAAAGGAAAGGAAAGGAAAGGAAAGGAAAGGAAAGGAAAGGAAAGGAAAGGAAAGGAAAGGAAAGGAAAGGAAAGGAAAGGAAAGGAAAGGAAAGGAAAGGAAATTTCAAGGAAAGGAAATTTCAAGGAAAGGAAATTTCAAGGAAAGGAAAGGAAAGGAAAGGAAAGGAAAGGAAAGGAAAGGAAAGGAAAGGAAAGGAAAGGAAAGGAAAGGAAAGGAAAAGGAAAAGGAAAGGAAAAGGAAAGAAGAAAGGAGAAGAACAGATGAAGCATGTCCACGGATCAGCAGAGTATTCGGGAGTGGAATGTTTGCATAAAGCACAGATCAGATGTTTCTTATCCAAGAGGTATTTTAAAACAAGTAGAAAAACAAGGGTGAATTGCCCTTGGCCTTGTTAAGCCAGGCTGTGATGTGCAGCGTAGGCCTGGGCCTCCATTACGATGCTGAATTTGCATAAGATCAGGAGCTTTCCCTCCAAAGCTGTGACAGCTTTGGTTCTGGGAAAAATGTGCATAAAATAAAGTTCAGCTGAAGTCACTGTCACAGGCAGACAGTGCAGGCAAACACCCCTGGGGTGTCTGCTAAACAATTCTGCATTTCAGCCCACCAGGGTGGCTCCCTTGGGAGCAGCATCATTGCAAGTGCATTTTTCAATGACAGCAAGTTTGCGCATTAGAAATAATTCAACTTTTCTTGCTTACTCACCTTATTGTGCTGGCTGCATACGGAGGGTGGTGTTTCAGAGGTGGGATTTTTAAGGTGGATTTTCCTATTACTAAAATGAAGTGGTCCCTGACACTCGCTGGAAAAGACTGGAGGTCAAATTCCTCAGCTTAGTTTATTGCAGCTGAAAATATTGTGCTTTTTCTATGTGAAGAATTCTCTATAATGCCAGCTGAAGTGTTTTTCTCCCAAAACTTTTGAGATGGTATCAAACTACCGTAGATTAAACAAATTACAGCCAGGTAGATGAGCAACCTGGTCTAGTGGAGAATGTCCCTGGCAGGGTCTGGATCTGGATGAGTTTTAGGGTCCTTTTCGAGCCAAAAAATTCTATGACTCTATGAAATGAATTTAATGTTTCTGGGCCTGATCCTTCTGGCACAGATGGCCATAAAACAAATTTAACTCACAAGTGGTCAGTAGTCTCTCAGGACAGAATTAACTGAGTCCCAGGCTGTATTTCTAAAGCTGTCTAGAGTTACCTCATTAATGCTGAAAGCTTTTCTTAAGAGGGACATTTTCAATTGATGGGGGAGTAGTGGTATTAAAAAATAAAAAAATAAATTAACCAAAAAGGTTATTTTCAAAATGAGGTAATTGCATTTAATTAAAAACCTCATGTTTAATTTAGTGGGGTTTGGATCACACTATTAAATTTTGTTGGTGGTAGGTTTGTTATTTTTATTTGTTTGTTTGTTGGTTTTTGTGTTGTTTTGTCTTTTTTTTTTTTTTTTTTTTTACAGAGAATCAAGTCCAAAGTTTTTTCTGGAGGCTTGAAATGCTAAATAATTCGTTCCAGCACTCCAAGCAGTTCACTGACTGCCTAAATTACTTTTTAATGCTTCAGTATAGCTCCGAAAAGAGGCCGGCTGATTTATCAGTAAATGCACCTTTGTTGACAGCTGTTGTCCTTTATGCACTACTATTTTTTGTAATGGTTTTCCTCCTTCTAGATGATTATATGTCACAGTACCCTGGCTTTGGTAGCATATGTCCCAATACAAAATAAACTATGTTCTGGGGAAAATATATAATTTTACAGTGACTAATTCTGACCCGCAAAACTGGCTTCAGTGACTTTGCCTGTCTTAGGGACCAGGACATGGAAATAACCTCAAAAAATATGGGCAGTACATATATTTTTTTCCCAAATAAATGGAAACTTAAAGGCAAAGTTATTAGGAGCATATACTAATCAAAATACAGGTTGTCTTTTGAAATTCTTGCTAGTCAGATTCTTAGAGGAATCTGCTGCAGAAGTGGCATGATGATTTGTGAGTCTCTTATTTTTCCTTGCTTGTTTTTGAGAAATTCCTTCTCAGAACCTTTAATAGTCCTCCTCCTTTCCTTTTTTTTTTTCCCCATTTCGCTTTTGCAACCATTCTGTTGAACAGCAGCTAGAGTTTGATTTCTAATGAGATCATTTGCCATGATTTATTGCCTGTTTTTTCTCAAGCCAGAACCTCTCACTTTGACTCATGCTGGATATTATTCAGTTGCTCAAATAGCTGTATTGAATTCAACTGGAATACTGAAGGACTACCAATGTTTCTACTCAATGAAAAAGGCAAGACTAGCAGGAACCATCCCTGTTTAAATTCCTGGTGTGAAATACTGCAAAATCAAGGTGTACAAAGGAAGCTAGAACCCATTTAGAGAATTAGTTGACATCTGAGTTAATTCCTACAATTTCCAATTATTAAATAGCAAGAGATGAGGTTCTCACATTTAAAAAAAATGGTCCACAGATATTTTCTGCCTATGGTGAAATTTATGTTTTCTTATCTCATCTAAATCTATCAAACACCTCAATTCTGTACGTGATATTTATTGTCTCTTACCTCTCATCACAGCAGAACCCTGCAAATTACATTTTCTTTTGTGTCTGTATTTAACTGTCTTCACTGAGGAAATAATGTCACCCCTATCTGTGTTTTAGCTGGAGAAGGTATTAAGGTATATGTGATTATTTTCTTCTACTGTTCCACTTCTATTTTGCAACCATTTGCCACCTAATGCTGGCAAAATAATAAAAATAAAAGGTTGGTCTGTGAAAATGTTTTCAATTTAAAAGGCTATGTAACTGGCATAAGAAAAGAAATAAACAATAGGTATGAGTGGGAAGAGGGTCACTTCTTTCACTCAGATTTTAAGCTACTCTGAAAGGAAAATTTCAGCATTTCTTAAAATGTTGTTTTCCAATGTCTTAGTGCACTACAGTAACTGTCAAAATCCAAGTGGATAACATTTTGAGGGTATTTTTGCAAATAAAATGCATTTTTAATACTTTTTTTTTCCAGTTGACTCCTGGAATAAGAACCCAATATATTGATCCAAAAGACTCTTTCAGGGGAAATAAATGGCGAGCAAACATGTCATGCACACCTGCTGCCAACTGCCTTAAACAAACTATAGTAAACTTCAAACTAAAACAGGGTGGTTTGGATAGATATTAGGAGAAAGTTCTTTATTTGGAGGGTGGGCAGGCCCTGGCACAGGGTGCCCAGAGCAGCTGTGGCTGCCCCTGGATCCCTGGAATTGTCCAAGGCCAGGCTGGATGGGGCTGGGAGCAGCCTGGAATGGTGGGAGGTGTCCCTGCCACGGCTGGGGTGCCATGGATGGGATTTAAGATCCCTTCCAACACAATTCTCTGATCATGATTCTGTGTTTTTACAATAATTAAAGCTGGTGCTAACTACACAGAATAAATAAATAACAGTTTTTTTTTGTTTTTGGTTTTTTTTTTTTTTTTAATGACTCAGAGAGATTAAAAAGATAAAAGTTACTGATTTGTGCTTTAAATCCTAAAAGGCGGAGAGGTGCTGTGGTTTTCGCCTCTGTGCACTGAGGGCTGGATGAACAGATGTATCAGGACAAATCAAAGACCAAACAGCACCAACATCCTCTCGTGTTCTCCGTTGGATATCTGGAGAATGAGTGACTATTAATATTCAGTTTATAACCAAATTCCATATGTAGGTTCTGCTACTTGCAGCGCTTAGCTGCCTGTGGTACCTGCAGAGGTGGTTTCGGAGATGAGTTGTTAATTGGATCCCAGAAGGTTACCAGTGTTTTTTTTTTAAATCTTAAATTTTAAGATTTAATTTTAATCTTAATTAATTAATTGAAGCTCCCCTTGAGCTCAGACTTTGGGGTCCACTCCATGCCACTTCTGACCTGCTGTGTGACAGTTCCTTGAGCTGGAAAAATCTTTCATGCTTGGCAAGGTATTCACTTCCAATCCAGAATTACTTATTTGTTTGTATTTGTCTTTGTTTAGAAGTGAAACCACATCATCCAACTTAATTTCTCACTGCCAATGTTATTTCTAATCCTCTCCCCTCCACTGCAGGATAGGATGTAGAATTCAATTTATACCCTGTTCAGTATTTCAGTGCATTAAATCTGAGTATCAAAGGATCTATTTTCTTTCTATACAACAGTGCAGTCCACAGAATTTTAATATTTCTTCTTTCTATTTCTTCCTTTTTTCCAACTATTCTGCAGTTTTCTAATGTAAAGTACATTAAGCTGCCCTTTAAAAATTCTTATCTTCCCATTCAATAGCTGTAAGAAAAAAATATTTGCGATTATTATTGCTGAAAAATATTTAGCAAAAAATAGTAATAATGTCAAGAATGTTTAAGGCTCAGTGTATGATTTACCCTCTCACATTTACACTTCCATGAATTTCAGGTGAACTTTAGCCTGAGAAACACTCTAAGTTACAATATAAATATGGAATAGAAGGTAAGGATTTAGCTTCACAGTATTTTAATAAAGTGACATTGAATTATACTGAAGAAGCAATATTATGAATAAACAAAAAAGCAAATTTTCGTAATGGAGAATCATGCTTTTACATTTAACCAGTATCTCTGAATTGTAGCATTCAGTATCCATTACACAAAATAGAAAATAAGATTCATAACCATGAGTTGAAACTAATTTGCAAGACCAGGTTTTCATGTTACTGTTTTCAGAAAACAACCATTCTTTTAAAATTGAGCAGTAATGTAACATCTTTTATCATTTTTGGTTTTAATTAAATTTTTAATGTGTACTGCTTTATTTCCTTGCATTTATTTTTGCCACAAGTTGATTTTAGGCAGTTCTTGAATTATTATTTTTTTTACCCTGGGATCAATTTGTTATTAAAAAATTATAATATTACATACTGGGAAAAAAACCATTTGCAAATGAAAATGACTTTCTACTTTTAGTCTCTCTGATAACTTCATTTAGTAAATATTGCAGTATCAAATACTGAAATGGATGATCACTTCTGGAATCAGTGTTTCACACGTGGTCTTGATGCGAGAGAATTTGTCACAGTAAGATCTTTGCTTGTCCAAACACATTATACACGGAGCTTTCTGAATTTCCTCTGGAGGACACAAAACATTCTGCCAGAGGGAGAAAAAGGAAGCTCAGTCATGTGTAGGATAAAACGAATCTTTGTGTTTAAACCAGATAACTTTGAATGAATGCAAGTAAAACACTGAACACGCAATGCAGAAATACTCTGGTGAAAGCCTGGAATTGCCTTTTACTTCTGTGTAAGACTGAAAAATTGGTGACACGTAGTGCAATAATTTCCCCCCAAAAAACAGATCACACAAATATGTGTAACAATGCAGGCTACTGGGCAACAAAATGCTGCTGAGAATGAGCACAGATTTAAATCTGCACAAAAATCCGGGGCAGCGCCAGAACCTTTAATGGCAAGGTAATTTCATTTCTTCAAACACAGCACAGCAATGCATCTTTACATCATCAATAGCTTTTTTTGATTGCTGCACTTGAGGCGGGCTGCAAATGCCATGGAACTGTACTCCAAGGCACAATTCCTGCTTCTTGTGGCAGCTCTTCTGGAGGCTCAATCACCCAAACATCTCCTCCAAACCCCTACAGAGGCCTCGTTTTATCCCTGGGTTTGAAGGGTCCCCAAGCCAAGGAAGGAAAAACCCTTGTGTTGTAGCTTCTAATTAAAAACCTGAGAAACTTTATAGCTTGGATTTCCACCTGCCATCCATTAACACTGCATATAAAGAGTAAAACCACCACCACCAAAATAAAATTCCCCTCCTATAAATATCTGCTTGATTCAGTAGAAAGTGGCTGCATCATTTGCTCATAAAATCTGCTGCCTCTTAGCTGCTTGGTTCCTGCAATTTCTAGAAAGTTCCGAAGCCTTTTTCTCCGGTATAAAAGCCTCTTTTATGATGAATTATTTTCAGTCAGACAGCCCAGAGATTCAGATTTGAACTGATCTCTGTGCTTATTGCTTGACTCCGAAGATTAAATGAAAATTGAGCTGAGATTAGGCTCACCACTCTGTGCTTGAGCTCAGTTTGCAGTGGAAGGCTGAAAGCAGCTATTATTGCTCCCCCATCCTAAAAGGCTGGATGGGTGCTTAGCAAGTTCTGTAATAAAGCACACAATTCTCCTTTTTTTTCCCCCCCTTATCTCTTCCCCATAATGACATACAGTTCATTTTGTTGCAGTTTATT
Source organism: Agelaius tricolor (assembly GCF_023055355.1). Classification (NCBI taxonomy): domain Eukaryota; kingdom Metazoa; phylum Chordata; class Aves; order Passeriformes; family Icteridae; genus Agelaius; species Agelaius tricolor. The sequence goes on from NW_027269304.1 coordinate 1,160,741, forward strand.
GGCAGGCACGGTAGATTCGACCAACAAAATCAATACCTAGTGCTGGATCCAGCACATTCACGGGGCAATTTGGAGACTTTGCAGGAGTTTTATGTTAAGAATTTGCAGAAGAGATACAGTGCCCTGGTAACAAGAAACAAATCTTAGACCTTAGGCTTATCCCAGCTGTAGACAGGAGGAACTGGACAGACACATTAATAAAGTCTACTAAACCATTTTGGATCTGAAAAGTGCACATATATTGTTGCCCTATCTCTAAATTCTCTTTCTCTGTCTGTCTCTGGGCTTGACATAACAATTTTTATTTCTTCTTCAGGGAAAAATGCACTTAAATTGCTGTTTCATCTGTATTCCAGAGTCCTTAGGTCAATGTTCACAGCATTTTAGAAACAGGAGTTTTATAACTTTTGAGCTGCCGCAAGGATTTTTTAGGTATTTTCCACAAAAAGAGGCAAGGAATGAAAACACAAAATATTTAGGTTTTTAAAAAAAATTGTGTGGAAAATAATATTTTTTTACCCTTCTAGGCTAAAAGCAATTTGATAGCTAGCTATCACTGGCATTCACATTTCTTTTCCAAAATTACTATAAAATATATGCAAGCATGTAAGGGAAGCAATCTAGAGATTCCTATGATTTTTTTAAACTCCTGAAATATCTTAAAGTAAAAAATCTCTATGTGTGAGGAGATACTTGTAAAGAAAATAAGGCAGAACAAACACTGGGGCAAGCACAGTGAACTAAGCTCATTTACAAAAAGAAGCCAACCATAAACCAAAGGTAATGACCACAAAAGTCAAGAGTCACCAAGAGAAACTGATACAGATTCTGATTTAGGGTCCAACTCAGTAAAAAATGGATGGAGGACAGGAAAGTCACAAACCCCTGATTTCAGTAAGGACTATGTTATTAATCTAAAATGCGTTTTACAGCAGATTTTTTTTCCCCCCTTCATGTTGTTCTTCATCAAAAATTAGCAAAAAATGTGGCCTACTTTATCCCAGAGGAATATTTTTCTCAGAGGGGCTGACTGAATTTCAGTGATAACTCAACATATCTAAATTTTGAATATATTTTTTTCTGTTTATTTTGTTTCCTTGTGAAGGAAAGCAAGTACTAATTCTTGATATCTACACTGGTTACCTCATATAGATCCTGATATTAAGTAGTCTCTTTCTTTATGGCATTTATATGGCAAAAGAAACACATTTTGCCTTAAAATTGGCTTCTGACAAATGCCACATCCCTGACTCAGTGTTGGAAAATGCAAGGAAAATTAAAATTGACAAAGCCAATAAGTACATTATAAACTTTTTTCCAGTAAGGTGTGAACGTGTATTGAGTTTGATCTTGCCAATATTTGCAAATATTCTGTTTGAGAAAGAAAAAAACCAAAACCAAAACAAAAGAAAACAAACAATCCAAAAAAAAAGAACAACAAAAAGCCCCACAGCCCCCTCCCACAAGTTTGTAATGACAAATACTAACCATCCTCAACTATAGATATGTTACCATGTTATGGCATTTTGTTTTTCTACTGCCTTTTTTCCACCCAATTTATAACAGAATCATGTTAATCTACATGGTTTTCGGGTTTATTGTCAAAAGCTTAATTGCTGCAATTTTGCAACAAATATTTTTAGTTTAAACATAGGGTACTTTTTGCCATGATGATGCAGGGGATTTTTTGGTAAGGGGCTAATCTTTTGCTCTGAAAATATATGTGTCTGTATATATATATATATATATATATATATATATATACACCACAGTTTTTCTACCAAAGAAGTAAAATATTACTAAAATAACAAAATCCTACATTATAAGACAGTAAAACAGTGACACATTGGAAAGCAAAGATTCTGACCAGCTGCAATGTGATGGATTCAGGAGAGCTGGAACAAGAAAAGGCATCTCCTGGGTCTGTCTGCGACAGCAGGGACAAATGTGACAATAAGAATAATCACCAAAAACTTGATTTAAAGTTCCAAGTTGTTTTAGAACTGGGGGCTTTAAAACAGGGTGTTAACATGAAGGGCCTCTGACTTGGAAAAATCTTTCATTTCAGCCTGATTGCTTGGATTTAATGACTGATAAAACAACATTTTCTCCCTCTATGTGCAAGTTTCCAGAGTTACAAAGAGAGAATGAGGCATGGGCTTCTTTTTATGATGTGCTCATAATTTTATAGTCTTTATGACTGGGAATCAAATTTGCCAAGCTCTGGTTTCAAAAGCCTGCTTTTCACACAGATAGGTGAGAGAAAACAAACAAAAGAACAAAAACCCCAAACTTTTGAGCCAAGGTTGGCTTATCAGGGGCCTGAAGGTCCAGGTTTTGATCCTTCCCACAGAGAGAGAGAGAGCCCAAAGGGGTGAAGCTCTTTCCAGGAGTTTTGAGCTTTATTCTGTGGTCAAATCACTCTAAAATTATTTGTAAAGCAGCCAGTCAGCTACAAGTTAGTGCTGCTGTTCAATGGGAAGTGGGTGTAAAAACTGTGTATGTCCATTTTACATAGGAGTTTACCAGCAAAAATACAAAGAACAAAAAGCAAACAAACAAACAAAACAAAGCAAAAAAACCCCACAAAAAAAAAAAACAAAAAAAAAAAAACCCCAAAAAACCCACAAAAAAACCCCAACAAAAAAACAAAAACAAAACCAAACCACTTAGCATAAATCAATTCTCTAAAAAAGATTGAACTAATTGAGGTAATATTTGGCAACTGTCTTTTGCCCAGAAATTTGCGGGGTCTTTTACCTTCCAAGGAAAACAGATTTTTAGTAATATTAAACCATTTAACTAGATTTATAATGCATTTTTGTTGTCTCCAGATGGACAGAGATCCTAAGTCTCTAGAGACATCAAGATGCCAGGGTGATATTCAGAAGATTCAAATGCAGACAAATAAAAAACCTTCAACTTTCTGTGCCAGACAAACTGACCAGGGCCTGTTCTAGGATTAAACAGAAATAGTAATTGTTCTTGAACACAGAATTTACAGAGATTGTGAAGCTTTGCCAAAAATCCTCCCCTCTGAATCTTAACCTGCTTCCTCATGGCAATCTATTTGTTTAAACTGCACAGAATTTATCCTCAAGTAAATAAATTAATGACTGCTGACCACATATCATAATAGAGTTTTCCACTTTAAAGTGAACTGTAGTGTAAAAAATTATCAGTTATTGATAAAGTACAGACTTAAAAAAAAATTATTGAAAAATGATTTGGCAATTTTATTCTGCTGTCTTCTGCCAACCCATCTGAGGTAGAAAAGATAAAAATAAAAAAAGCAATTTTGAAGTGTAAACGAGAGGCTCAGCCCATCAGAAGCTGAAAGTGTGGGGGAAAAAAATGCCTTAAGCAAATTCAATTTTAACTTGGATGAGAATTCCCTCATCAGTTGCAACAGGAAAACACGGACAAACTGTGGGCCAAATCTCCGTTAGGTGATGGATGCTTTTAATGTTTGGAAGTTCATTAAAAATATCTCACTTTTAAAAAAATTTTTAATCCCTTGGGTCTTTTTGATCCTGGGTTTTTATAATTGCTGAATATTTGATGAATGAAATATATTTATTTTTTTCATCTCATACTCTGAATAAGCAGTTATATGTCTGCCATGTGTTTGACAAGTATTGAAGAGATTTGCTCCTAAATGTTACACTTCACTGAAGTAAGGAGCACATGCAGATCCTCTGCTGTGGGTTCATGTAATTTTAATTTTTTTCTTTAATTACTTTGGAAACTCAACAATTCTGTATGAGTACTTCAAAATGAAAAAAGTGCTTTTATGCTTTTTATCACTAAGACTTAGGCAACTTGAGAGATCAAATGAGTCATAATCTGGAATTCACTGAAGGCTTTTCTTTTCTTTCTTCTTTTACCATAAAAAAGAAATGGAGATTTGTTTCTGTTTAGCTAATGAAAAATACATTTGAAAAGAGTAAATATTCATTGAAGCAATATGATTAAATGCATATAATAATTTAAAACAAGTCATGCCGATTGAGGTCTAGCATTACAAAGTAATGCTTCCCAGCTTGCTGAAAAACTTCCTTTAAAGTTAATTCTTGTCTATCTTGTCAGTGTAAGCCTCCATTTTCTTGATCAGTGTAACTTGTGTAACCATGCAGACACTGCTTCTTATGCAAAACTTCATATTCAGTGAAGTTTTATACCATTTATTCACTGCTATTTAGTCATTACATTTCCTGTTTCATCTTGCTTTTATTAGAAAACACCCAGATTTTGGTGTTTTGTTTGACAGGCTGCCCAGACGCACATGGGAGGCTTTTTCAAAGGCCACTTTTTGTATTTCTTACCCATTTAAGTACTGAGACAAAGTGGCTCCCCAGTCATTTGGTTTGAGGGATTTTTTCAGAGAAAGATGCGCCCATTGCAATTCTGCACAGTTTCAAGTGTGTGGATGGGTCCAGCAATTGTTTTTGGGGGGAACCACGTGGGTCATTTTCAGTCTTGGCCTAAATTCCCCAAAATCTTTCCCGGATCAGCCACTGGGATGGAACTACCACAATGTACAATGTGCCAATATAGTAAACGTAATAATAAATATCATATAATACTTAAACCCATAAAATAATGTAATAATAACCTTATTAAAAGATTCCTCTATTTCATTTTTTTGTGAGTTCAGAAGAGGCAAATGACACTTGGGAGGTTTCAGCCTCAAAGCCCAGGCTGAGAACACTCTAGTTCTGGTGTTTCAGACCTAAGCAAGAGTGTGAAATTTCTCTGTCTCTTTCCAGTTCTACCAGCTAATCTATAATAAAAATAAAAATAAAAATTAAAAAAAAGGAAAAAAAAAAAAGGAAAAAAGCAAAAAAAAAGCAAAAAAGCAAAAAATCCTGATTACTTTGTCTTATTCTATTATTTTAGACCCCTTGTGTCTACACTGGTGCAGCTGGTTGTACACAGCACTCTGATTCACAGAATCACAAATAACATTTCAAGACCCTTTTTTCAGTTTCCAAGCATTTTGTGAAATGAAGTGCAGTAACATCCACTGTAAACAATGTTGTCAGTGGAGCAGGGACTCTAAACCAGGTAAAAATACAGCTTCCCATGAAGACAAAATGCTTTTAAAATATCTATTTGTTGTCTAAGAGAGTGGAAGTGTTTCACACAAACTCAACTGACAGTGTCCACTAAATATCCTGCAAATTTTGTATGGTCACCAGAGTTTAGGGTTGGGTAGTGGTAACAACTGGTCCCAGCTTTAAGCAAGATAGTCAAACTACTAGAAACTGGTGGGGTTTGTTTTGCTTTGTTTTGTTTTCAGGTTTCTTTTTCATTTGTTTGGGTTTTTTAAATTTGCTTTTTTTTTTTTAAATTTGTTTTGTTTTCAGGTTTCTTTTTAGTTTGTTTGGGTTTTTTAAATTTGTTTTTCTTTTAATTTTGTTTGCTTGGGGTTTTTTAATTTCTAATTTGTTTGGGTTTTTTAATTTGTTTGTTTTTATAATTGCTGAGTGTTTGATGAATGAAATATTTTTTTTTTTTAATTTTGTTTTGGTTTTGTTTTTTGGTGGGTTTTTTTGCCTTTTTTTTTTGTGTGTGTTTTTTCCCTCATTATTAATTCTCTGGTTTCTCATTTGCTTCTCTAGGCCATATTTTCCCATTTAAATTGCAGCTCTTTGAATTTGTACTTTTAATCATCAGGCCCACACAGAGAAGCTTTTGTTGAACAGGTGAAGAACCATTTTATTAGTTTATTTATCAAATGGAAACACAGCTTACAGCTGTGGTGGGCATTTTGCCCTGGAACTTGAATAGTATTCAGTGGTACAATGAACTGTTGTATCACTGCATCTGTAACACAATGGAAGAATTTGGGATTTGTTCATCAGTGATTTGGTAATAGTAAAATACAATTAAAATAAGTCCTGTGCAATTATTAGGTGAAAACAAGTAAAAAGCCTCATCTTTCTACATTCATTCTTTAATAGGTATCAAAAAATAGCTGGATACTAGGGTCAAAAGGCTAAGAAAGTGTTTTCTCCTTCACACTGAAATTTAGGAAGTAAAAAACTGTGTATTAGAAGTAAACTTTCTAATATTTGAAAACCACGTTGAGATAAAATTACCTTACCTGCTCCCACTAAGCAATCAGCAATCATCCCACTTAAACCTTCTTACTTTGCTGCTACACCCAACCTTATTTTCCAGCTGCTGCTCGTAAAAGAAGATTATAAGGAGAGATTTTTCTGAAGGACAACTTTGCTGGTCACCAGCTCTCCTTAAGCCCTTGGAATTATGAGTGCTCACTCATTTATTTCCCCCCTGCATTTGCAGAGGACGAGAGGCCGTGATCGCGACCTTGAGCCACAGAAAATAATTTGCACAACAGGTGCAGCAGCACCAAAAAGGGTGCACCACAGATAACTTCATACCCACAGACAGTGATTCATGTGCTACTTTGGCACCAGGGAATTTAGGAGAATAATAAGGTGCCTGCTTTTACTTTTAAAAGACACTGACATGCAGGAAGTGATTGATTACAATGGGGAGAATTGCATAATACAACGTCTCCTCCTGACTAGATAAGTGTATTAAGAATGTGAGAAAGAGCAGTGGGTGATATATAGCAAAATAAATGTGAGCTCACGGCGCAGGAAAAGTGGAAAGCAAGCAGATGCCTCTCCTGTTTTCTGACGTGCACACAGGGAGAGCTTCAGGTAAGAAATGTCAGGGTGAATAGAGCTGTCCTGCCGCAGAGCTGGTTGTGAATCCGCCCAAATAGCACCTCAATTATCTGCACTTTGCATTAGAGTGTGAAAAACCCTAGTCCCAAAATCAAAGGCTGGATCCTGACTCCAAAATGGAACGTAATGCAAGGCACTGTAGGAAATGCTGTGCGAATAACAGCAAAAATGGAAGCTTAAAAGCAACCAGAGAGCACAGGCTGCTGTGGTGATAGCTAGCAATTCCAACAGCAGAGTTTCACAATATTTCAGTGGAAACTGTGGCAAAGATAATTTTCCTTTCCCTCTTCCAGTGTTGGCAGCCATTCCAAGGGTCATGTGGGAGAAATTGTAAGGATATTTGACTTGAAATAGCTTTTTGGAGCATCTTCTCAATGTACTTGTGGTAACTCATATCTGAGGGTTTGAGGCAGGAAAAGCTGAAAATGTCAGTAAATTATTGGTGTAGAATTCATCCTTTTATCCTGCTCTTTGTAGCAAAAACGATTTTTTGGCAGTATTTGAATCTGGTGTGCACTGGAGCTCTTGGGAGATAATTTTCTTCTTGGTAGCTGGTACAGTGCTGTATTCTGGATTTAGGATGGAAAAACTGGTCAACTTTGATGCATACTCCTCAGTGAACACTAAGAAGGGACAAGAGTAAAGGGAAAATATGGGAATTATGCAAGGAGAGTTAGCTCTGCATACAAGGAGAAGTGACAAAAACGATGGCCAGGTTTTTTTTTTTTCCAACCAGAAGGAAACAGGGCTGCGTCAAGCAGAGAGATATTTTTTAATCTGCATGAAAAGGATAGCTGAACTCAGTGGTAAATTAGGTTACCTGGAGATAATGAGCAAAAGTGAAAAGGACAATAAATCAAGAAGAGTGCGAGCAACATTCTCTAGATCAGATTGCAGCTGGGGGAGGATGAGAACAAACTGAACTTTGATGAGGCACGTTTTGGTAGAGTGCAAGAAGCCACGATGGAAATCTTCTAAAACGCTTCTGAATTCTAACTTCATTAGCAACAGAGAGAGATACAAATCCAGACAGCCATTCCTAGCAGCACCTTTCACAGACATGGAAAGGAGATAAGGCAGTTCCATGTACTGGGAGATTTATATTTGTCTGCCTGTCCTTTTTGATTTCTCATGCACGTTCTCAGGCTGAAGGGGGGAACTCTCTTTGGCACCATAAATTACCAACTTACAAGCATATATCCTGCCATTTGTACACCCTGAGCAGCCCTGCACCCCCTGGAGAAGTTTTTTGATCTCCTTGGAACTCCTTGTGGGTCTTTTGCTGAAGATCTGACTGCTTACAACTCCATTGCTATGATCATTCAATTTAAGGCCATTATTTTCTGTCAGAATTACAAGCAGTCCTCCAATATCTTTGCCTCAGCTGAGAAGCAGAGTGCGAGATAAAGAGCAGAAAGATTTATTTATGTGCTCATTTATGCATTTATTTATTTAGAATGGTGTTGAATTATTTAGATATTTTAGAACATATTTCGCTCAGGAAAAAAAAAAAAAATCACTTCCAAGTTGCCTACAACTAAATCAAATATTGAACAACCAGGAAGATCAGCTACAGTTTAAATAATAAGAGATTGCAGTTTTTAATAATTTGTTTCTTTGCAGAAGCCTTTGTAAAAATTTGCTGTAATCTGGGACAGGCAGGGAGTTCAGAAGAAATTCTTTGTAAAAAAACCATAAGAATGCTTGGAAGAGCTCTCATTGTATTTTCATCAGGGTTTTTGCTCTCCCACCCTTTTCTCCTTCCAACACCACACCGAAATCTCAGTCCTTATTTTTCTGGAGTTGTTTTGAGGTTGGAAAAAGAAAGAGGGAAAAAAGGAACTTATAACTCACACTTCGTTTCCCATTGGAAACATTAAATTTTCTCTTTCCTGCCCAAAAAGAGACTGGATTTTTAGAAGCACATTCGGTTCGTGATACCAGCTTTGACATAGAAAAAGACATCAAAATATGAGAGTGATCCTCAATAGTAATGGCACCAAGTCATGAAATGGTAAAAACAAATTTTTTCCTCTTTCTCCCTTGCTCATCTTTTGACAGCAAAGTTTATGTAGAATTTTAGGAGAGGCAGGGAAGAGTTAGGAATCAGACACTCTTTTAAGGAAGGCAAATTATGCAATAATTTTCATGAGGGAAGAAAAGACAGAAATGCTGTTTACCGTTTAACCAATTGTGAACAATTTACTTTTGTGTGTGTGGGTGTGGTTTTTCCCTCTCTACTTCACTGTGCATATTTTTGGTTTAAATACCTGACCCTTCTTCCCTGCTTTGGTAAGGAAAGATGGCAATCAAGCTGGATTTAACCTCAAAACATATGCTTTGACAAAAGAAACTAAGAATGAAAGGAAAGAATAAGTATTTTTATAAAAAGCAATTCATTAATGGAGTGGAATCAATTGCTTACATGAGAAAATTTGATAATTTTCAAGATAAAACTAGAGAGAAAATGCGGGCTGTATGTTAGGGAAAAACATCAGTTTAGATGGAATTATTTTTATTTTACCCAAAATTTTACTGTTTGTGCTCAAGTTATTGTAGTTATCAACAGATAAAAAATACTGAAAAAAGTAGTGTCATTTTTTTCCCTAAATATCCAGGCTGTGTATTCTGTCATTCTTCCTTCTAGTTGCACGTAGGCTTTCCACCAGTGTCCATAAAAACAAAGGAAAATGAGCTGAAATAATAATTTCTGCATTTTCAGAGCTGTAATATTTTACTCCATCCAGGGTGTGTGTGTTCCCTCTTTGTGTCCCTTTCTAAGCAGTGTTGGCCCCTGGACCTTGGCTACTGAATTTAGGGCATTTCCAAGGATCTCTGGACTCTGGGATTTTCTTTTCCTCTCCACTCCTCCAAAAAGATTTCTCTTCCCGAATTTTTCCTCCTGAATTTTCTGCCTTGAACTTCTTTCCTTCCTTTCCTTTCCTTTCCTTCCTTTCCTTCCTTTCCTTCCTTTCCTTCCTTTCCTTCCTTCCTTCCACCACTTCCGCCACTTCCGCCACTTCCGCCACTTCCTTCCACCACTTCCGCCACTTCCGCCACTTCCGCCACTTCCGCCACTTCCTTCCGCCACTTCCGCCACTTCCTTCCGCCACTTCCGCCACTTCTGCCACTTCCTTCCGCCACTTCCTTCCTCAACCTGCTGCCTCTTAAGGAAGGGAAATTGGAGCTGACAGAGACTTGCTCCTTTGAAGAGGGTGAATTTCAGGATGGAACCATCCTAGGATGCTGCTAATGCTTTTTCCCGGCACTTGCCATTCATTTTCAATAAATATAATGTTTCTGAAACCTGCGCAGTTTTTTGTCTGGAGAGCCTCATTGAAATCTTTTAGTACATATTTTAAAAGTAATGCCAATAAAGCAGGAGGGAAACTGGTAAAAAAAACCAAATTATAAATCAAGGCCTGGTGCAATTTACATGTTGATAAATCTGTTTGCCACACTTTTAACTCTGAAGCTTTTGGATTTTACATCTCTGGGGGGGAAAAAAAAAAAGGGTTGACACCTGGATTTCTGGAATGCTTTTTTTATGTTCATTGCTCCACTTCTTTAAAAACTTCCCCGGAAATCAGAGCATTTAATAGTGTAATATGTCACAGCTTACATGTCCCCTGGCAGGCTGAATGGTATTGGCATTGTCAAACCCGTGGAAGACACGCATCTCAATTCACAGTACAAGCAAAATGTTGACAGCTCTTTAAATTCATTGGGCAGTGCTGTCCCCCTGAACAGTCAGCAGCTGAAAACAATCAGAAGCACAGATAACAAACAACAAATTATTCACAGCTTTTACCATAAATAATTGGATTTGAATTTTTTTTCCCTGTAACATTTTTGCAAAGTATTCTGCCACCCACTTTATAAGATTTTAGTGAATTTTTTCAGGAGTTTTTCCATTGTTCCGATTAATATTTTAAAAGGAATACTTTTGTTTTTAAAGAATATAGTCTGGGCGGGTTTTTGGGAAGAATGCTGAAAATAAGGAAGTGACCATATGTAGTGTAAAAGTTTGACAATGAGATTAGGCTCTTAGCTCACTTTTCTGGCTGATCTGTAGTTTAAGTTCAAACATTTCACAGGACATATGTCTCGACAACAAAATGTTTTGGAATATGACTCTGAACAGACGTGAGGTGATTTTGTTACCCTAAATAATCAAAAAGTGACCAATCTACAAGGACTTGCAGGGGTTTTTTTTGGGTCTCTGGTGTTTTCTTTGACCCCAAAAATCCCTTCATTTCTCCCATGGATGCATCTCAGACCTCACTGTCTTGCCTGTGGTTAAACTTTTCTGCTTCCCTGGGATATTTCCAGAGAATCTCTCACATGATCTGTTTTTGCTGCTTTCAATTCAGGAAAGCATTTCCAGAGGATTCCTTATAATCAGACTTTTGATGGCAACAGCAGATGCATGGCGGCAGCGATTGTGAGGGATTAAAGCATGATCAGCTAAGAAAGACCAAAAAAAAAAAAATTAAATTGTTAAACACTACTGAGGCTTTGCTGAGTATTTACAAGCTATTTATTTTTAATTTATTTCATTTTCCCAAGCTGTTTCTGAACTGGCAGAATACATTTGGACAGCGAGAGCCTCGGCAAATGAAAATTTCTTTGAGACACAAGATTTTTTTTCTAATCAGACATAACACACTGAAATCAAGGGATTTTTAACTCCAGCACAAAGCAGAGTGAGAGCCACCCAGATCATTTGCAGGTGAAAAAAATAGTGTGTGTGATATTACCACGGCAGATAGAAAGCCAGGCAAATTTCCAGCTCAAACAGTTACAATTAATAAGCTTATAAACTGCTGGTAAAAATATCTAAGATAGAGCTGCTGAATTATTTAAATAACAAGCTTTGTACCCAATAATGCAACAAAATCTAATTATTTATTAAAAAATCCCACCAAGCAGCCAACATTCTGAAGTTTGGAAAAAAAGGGTACTTTAAAATCCTGGATCCTAGAATAATTCTCTGCAATGCATAAACTTCTTTTTGGAGAGACAGTCAAGTGAAAAATTACTATTTCCAGCTTATTTATAGCTACAAAAAAAACCCCAAAACCCCAACTATCTCAAAGTAATCACCTTGAAATGTTCCGTTTGAAAATGTGTTTTCATCAAAAATTAAATTTTTGGAACGTGTTTGAGAAATTTTTATTTGTAAAACCAAACAAAACCAGCACATACTGAAACTGTGTAAAAGTTTTTTGCAACCTTTGGGAACCTGATTTTTGTTTCTTTATTTTAATTTTTTAAAAAAAATAAGTTGGTTTGTGACATATCTTGTATCGCAAATTCCCTTTTAGTGAAACATTTTTACACGGATCCAGGAAGCAAATACACGTCCAGATTCTGAGGAGACCTGGTTCCCTCATTGTACATTGTAGTTTTGGATTGAAGAGAAGATTTTTGAAATTCTGGCATTTTCTACTGAGGTGGACTTTTTACTTAAACCCAGCCCTTCCCAAAATTCACATAAAGCTGGCTTTTAACAAATAAACAGCTGTCTGTCATTGTAAATGATATGTTAAACATGAGATTTCTTAAGAAGCATGATAATAAAAAATCCAAGACATTGTGGATGGACTTTTGCTTAATATTTGCCTATTAAATAATGCATAAATAAATTATTAAACAAGCAGTGAGGAAGGTGCTTTGCCAGGAAAGGGCCTGAGGAGTCCAACCAGTCAGGAGTGTGCTTGTGGCAGTGTAAACCTGTGAGGTTTTTCTCCTCACAGAGGTCCTTGAACCTTATTCCTCTACCCATAAACTGTGCAGGAACACACTAATTTCACACAGGCTGCTTCTTTCCACACATAAAAATAAATGGACTCGGTGAGACACCAAGATTACGCGCTCCAGGTCGTGTTGTGCCTTTAATATTTCCACGTGACTTGTAGCCGCAAACCTACTGTTTTCCCACAGCCCGTGGGTTTATGTCACTAATGTAGAAAGGACAAGATTTAGAGGATAAAAGTTAATGAGTTGCAGTTTCTACAGTTTGTTTTTGTTTTTTTTTTTTTTTTTACACAGATTGGTGGCTTTGGCGGGTGGATTTATAGCAAAGGATGCACGAGCAGTGAAAACACCTGTACAACCCCTGCCTCCCCTCCCTCCCTGCTCCCAGCACCAGAGAAGGGCATGGAAAGATGGCTGTGCCTCCTGGTGCTGTCCTTTAGACGGGCAAACCATTAAAGAGACATAACTCATCTTTGTCTGGACGAATTTTGTTAACAGCCCCCTGAAACGAGAGCCGTCCTAATGGGATTGCGTAAATAATGTCACTGCAGGTGGGCTAACACACACACACACACACACACACACACACACACGCAGGGTATAACTGGCATTAAAAGTGTGTGAGGCAGCGTGGAGGCTGGCTGCTGCTCCTTGTACTCATTCCCAAGATGAATTGGTGAATTAAAACCTCATTACCTGCGTTACATTGTGTAGCCTTGTTATGTGTAATTATCAAAGTCAATTTGCTGCCATAACTTGATGGCCAAATCTAAGGAGAGCGTCTTCAAAACAGCAGCAAGTGTTAACATCACAAGATTCCAGGTAATGAAATAGGTGTAATTTTCCTGAGTTGTTGTGCTGGTGTTTTTAAATGTTTGCCCTTCGTTACGCTGGTGCGCACCCATAAGTCAGAACTTGCCTTCACAGAGCTGGAGACAAGGCAGGACATTAATCTCCCCATTTTTTGTGTTAATCCCATTTAAGACGCTCAGTTCAGCCAGTGAGCAAGTCAAGGAAAAAGAGTAGGGAGCAGAAATTATATTTGAAATCTGATTTTCATTTACATCAACTCCGAGGGCCCTTATGAATACCAGGAGGGAGTACACTTCCTCTTGTAAAAGTGGCACTTGAGCTTTCTCTCAAAACTCTGAGATATCTGCCTTGGTGTGAGAATAATGTTAGGCCTGAATGCAGAACCAGACTAGGGAAAACAGTATTTTTGCACCCTCGCAGCTGGGTTCTGAATGCGAAGTTTGGAGAATGAAATGCATTATTATGATCAGAACTGCATGAATTGAGGAGAATGAGTTATCCTAATGCAATAGCCTTCAGAATAATAACATTTAAAGTTCTCCTTTAATTTAAAAAGAGAGTAAAATTGCCAGAACCACCAGCAATGCTAGAAACATCTCAAAGCACATCCTCATATATTTGTCACAAAGGTACTTTGTGCCTTTCCTTTCTACTTTTTTTTTTTTTTTAACCAATAAAAAGCTATTAAAATTTACGAAAAATCTTATATTCAGGTGTAAATTGGGGGTCCAAGAGAGCTGGGGAGCGACTTTGGACAAGGGATGGAGAGACAGGACAAGGAAGGGTGGTTCCACACTGCCAGAGGGGCAGGGCTGGATGGAATATTGGGAAGGAATTGTTCCCTGGCAGGGTGGGCAGGCCCTGGCACAGGGTGCCCAGAGCAGCTGGGGCTGCCCCTGCATCCCTGGCACTGCCCAAGGCCAGGCTGGGGGACAGTGGGAGGTGTCCCTGCCATGGCAGGGGTGGGACTGGATGGACTTTAAGGTTCCTTTCAACCCAAACCATTGTGACCCTAAATAATAATCGTCAGAAACCTGTCAGTGAATGAAAATACAAAACGAGCACTCATCTAATTTCTACAAATGGCTCTTGCAAGGTCTCTGCTGTTCCTTTCTCGGCAGCTGGAGGGACTGATGGGCAGCAGGAGCAATCTGCAGCCCAGGTGGGACCTTGAGCCTGCAGCCATCCACCACTGCCCAGCAGCCTCCCAGCCCAAACCTGACTGGAGACGGTTGCGGTGTGATGTTGTAGCTTGCCTCAGTTTCCTGGTCCTTCCCCAGCCGCCAGCCACCTCTCCTTTCCCCGCCCTGGCCCCTGCTGAGTGCTGCCTGTCCATCTTGGCATTCCAGAAGGGCGTTGGGTAGGCACGGGTGCAGACTGCACAGTGATCCCGGCGCAGGACTGGCCAGCACATTGGCCTTTGCAAAACGTGCCTGGTCACACTCCAGGTGATGGGGGCATGAAATTGGCAAGATAACCCAAGAGTGTTGTCCAAATCGAGGGGCCAAATGGACAGTTGGCAAATATTTGTGTGTTTGTGTTGGGTTATCCGGAACCATTGTTAGGGAGAGATTTAATGGCTCAGTGGGGCGTCACAATTGATATTCCAGACTCTCCACAGGATTTTTGGGCAGTGGTCACGGAAAAGCGTTCTACCCAAAAACTGAACTGTCACAGACATCTTTTATGAAAAGTCCTTTCCTTAGGATTTTTCCTCCTGAGAAGCTGAGAGGCCTCAGGAACAAAATGTGGACAATGGTTATCTGCTGCTGTGGGATGCAACAGGTGCATCTGGGATTGGTCTCATGTGGTTGTTTCTAATTAATGGCCAATCGCAGTCAGCTGGCTCGGACTCTCTCTCTGAGACACAAGCCTTTGTTATCATTCCTTCTTTTTCTATTCTTAGCCAGCCTTCTGATGAAATCCTTTCTTCTATTCTTTTAGTATGGTTTTAATATAATATATATCATAAAATAATAAATAAAGCCTTCTGAAACATGGAGTCAGATCCTCGTCTCTTCCCTCATCCTGGGACCCCTGTGGACACCATCACATTGAACTGGAAGCCAGATACACCACTTGGGGTAGAGCAGTGGCCACTCAGTAAACAAAGACTGAAGGTACTCGAGGAGCTACTGGAAGAGCAACCAAAAAAGGATCTTCTCTTCACCTGAACAGGACTCTTCCAGAGCAGGGGGGGCTACCTTCTTCTCCGCTGGAAAGTTTGCTCACCAGCAAGGAGCTGCACTTTCCAGAGGCGCGGAACATCCTCGAGGCTTCTGTGGGATAAGTCCCAAAGTCTCTGCTGGAGAGCTCTGCCATCAAAGCTCTGCCGGTGGATGCTAAGCTGCCTTAAAGTCTCTGCCTAGTTCCAGGAGCTCTGGAGTTTCTTCTCGGGGCTGCAGGATCGAGCAGCCCCACGTTGGGCGCCAATATATTTGAATTATTACCAATATAGCCGGATGGGAAGTGCCTGGGCTCATCTGGCCCTTGCTGCTTCACCAAAGGCGGCAGCTGTGGTGGTTTCACCTCAGAGACGCCTTTGGATAGCTGGATGTTGCAGCTGGGTGCATAGAGAGAGGTGCAGGAGATCAGGTTTACCTTGGCAGAGAAGCTTTAAGGTGATGGTGAAGGAAAAGGAGTCGGGTTCTGCTAGAGGGTTTCGATCCAGAGCTTTATTCCTGGCCCACAGGCCTCTGAATCCAGTAACAGCTCTAACAGAACCTCTCGTACCACATGGTTGCTGTTCCTTTTAACCCTGGGGAGAAGGGGAGGGAAGGGGTAGGGAGCCACCAACCAGGTAACGGGGGGAGGAGTCTCAGGGGACAAAGGACACCTGGATGGCCCAATGTCCCCAGGGCTGAGAGACACTTTTTGAACTTTGCCAATCACCCAACGCCCTTCTGGAATGCCAAGACTGACAGACAGCACCCAGCAGGGGTCAGGGTGGGAAAAGGAGAGGTGACTGGCACACCTGGGGAAGGGCTGGGAAACTGAGGCAAGCTATGACGTCACACCGCAACAGGAGGCCCTGTTTGCTTTCAGGATGCTCATATTGTATCAGCATTGCACATTCATTACTTCTTAAAGGGCTTTGTGAAATTTTGACTATGAAAGGTAAATGTGTAAAAGGTCCCTTTTTTTTTTCCTTTTCCTTGTACGTGTTTATTAGGAATTATAGAAGCACGAAGGAGAGTGAGACTGACACTGATAGCTACACCTGCTAAAGGTTAGTAGAGATAATTATCTTTGTCACTCTAGTCTGTCATTTAATTTGCAGTGCAGATGCTGAAGACAAATCTTTGGGCTAAAGTAGCTATTTAAGTACTAAATTTTTTCAACTTTCATGCCAGAGGAAGACTGCCTTACACCTCAGACCTAGCTCCACACGTTTCACTAGGGCTCTGGGGTTTTGCTCACCAATCTGTGAAAGTTTGTGGTGAAAGTGGAAAATAATGATGGATTTTCTGAAGAAGAGGACCCTTGTGGAACAGGAATTTGCGCTTTTGCGCTGTGTGCAGGCACACTTCTCATTCCCCTGTTTTCCATGTAGTGGTGCAGCAGATGGGTGCAGTCAGACACCAACTGCGTCTTCCCATGTTTGAAACAGACCAAGAACTATTAAATCCATATAAAGCACTAACTCTGTCCACAGAACCCACTGAAATCACGTGCATGGTCCAGAAAGGAGACCAGTGCTTCTTATTAGGTACAAATTACCCATTCTTCAAGTATTTTATTATTTTTGTGGCACTGGCACAAAGCAATCATTCCAACTTGTACCTGTAATTAAATTGCTTATGGACATATTGTCATATTGTTAGTGCCTGCAGTTTCCAGTTAAAATTTGTATGACTTTATTTTAGTCATTTAGCGCATACACGCTCTACTTTTTCCACAGGAGAAAAATGTGGACTGTTTTGCAATGAATTTATTAACAATGATTGCAAGAATAGCTGTACTAATATTGAATTACAACACTTACATTTTACATCATTAACCAGCCTTTTCTACTGTAAAATTAGGCTAGAAGAATGATGCAAAGCAATTTTGGCAATATCCTTTTATTGTAACCAGACTACCTGCTACTGCATTGTTTATGAAGTGATGAGCCTTGCCCTGAAGGGAAATTTACATATAATAAAACACCCTAGATGTTCCTTGCATAGTGAGAGCAAAGTGGTGGGGGAAACAAAAGAAAATACTTCCACTGATGTTCCACCTGGACTGTGTTGCTGCCGGAATGTGTACTCATTTCATTCATTGGAATTCATGATTTATCTAAGACTGAGTGAAATGCAAACCAGATTTTTTTATTACCTTTGATGTGAGTGTGTCTCAAAAGTCATTTGCCCCGTGGTTCAGCCTTGTTGAGCACATCTGATGGCCAAGGGGTGGAGAGGGATGATCTGTTCATTTCACCCCTCGTGATCCACTTCTTCCCTGCCGTTCTGCTTAGTCCTAAATATTTCAGTTTTTTCATCCTGAACACTTCTGTCACCTTGCATGTCATTGGCAGGTTGCAAAGCCTCAGAGATATTCATACAAAGAGCAGTAAACACTTGTGTGATATTGAGGGTAAATTAGATTGCATCTGAAACACAGTTCTGTTAGGCATAATTTCGGCGTTCATGCCACTAGACAGCTCTGACACAAATTGAGTGTGACTCATAAATCGACCTGGGCTCCCCAAAACAGTTTTGTAAAAAGCAATATGCCTATTGCATTCTCTCAGTTCCTCTATAATAAAAGGTGAAGCGGATTTGATTGTTTTAAATAGCTACGAAACCAACATGTCAGTTCCATTAGTGTCTGCGCCTCCAGATGACAGAAATGTACACGATAAATTTTGAATAGCCAATGCTGATCTTGCAGATCAAAGCCAAAGCTTAAATTGTGCCATTCAATTTGTAATGTGCCACCGCAGAAGCATCTTCCAAAGTTGTTACTGGAATTGCCATCCAGATTTTCCTTTCAGCTTTCCTGACTGATCACTTCTCTCCAAAAGATGCTTTATAAAGCACTATTATTTAGATTCCCTGTGCTCACATACTTTATCACTGTATGAATGTGCATGTGTGTGGAATAATACAGCACAGAAGCCTCAAAACAATCAACATTTTGAAAATTATGAATTCCTAGTTCTTATAGTTCAGCAGTTAAATCTCTAACATGAATACCAAATAACAAAAAAATAAGGCACTGCTGTGACTGCAGATGTGGTTGATTGAAAGCCTAACTGCATTTTATGATTCAGATTAGACTTTTTACCATATAGTTTCATATCTCTTTTGTATTTGTCTAGAGCACACTATTGTTTTGATGACACTGATACTATTCCTTGTTATATAATTATTCCATTATTCCACTGAGCACATCATAATGGCTCAAAGTGTATAGAAAGAGAGTGAGCCAGGGTATGATTTACATTTTTATTAATAGGAGTTTGGTTTTGTGAACATAAAAGTTTCAAGCAATCTGTCTTTGTTCTTTCATTCTGCATTAGCAAGCACTAAAATACAGATATTAAAATATTCAAGCAGAGCGGAGCCCTGCTACATGTCTCATTTTATTTCAGTGTTCATTTGTAAGGATGGTGATGAGTTAATTTGATGTGGACGGCAGAAAAGCCCTGTTGAGATTTGTATCAGTGTAATCCCTGACAGGGCTTCTGCTTTGTTCCCTTGCCAAAATAATAACTGCAGCACATTCCTGAATGTGCTCATCCAGAGGGAACTCGCAGAATTTCAACAGTGCATGCAAAATTGAATTCTCTTCCCCCCAAAGGTTGGAGCCTGGTTTGGCTGAGGCCAAGCTGCTGCTGCACAGGAAAGACAGGAAAAGAGGGAAAAGAGGGAGGGGGAAGATCAGGGAAAGAGACTTCAGGGAAGGAAAAAGAAAATAAAGAAAAGGAAAAGGAAAAGGAAAAGGAAAAGGAAAAGGAAAAGGAAAAGGAAAAGGAAAAGGAAAAGGAAAAGGAAAAGGAAAAGGAAAAGGAAAAGAAAAGGAAAAGGAAAAGGAAAAGGAAAAGGAAAAGGAAAAGGAAAAGGAAAATGTTGCAATGGAAAGGAAGGGAAGTTCAGGGAAGAAAAGTTAGGGGAAAAGGAAGACGAAGTTGAAGATGAAGGGGAAGAGGAAGAGGGAGAGGAAGAGGAAGAGGAAGGGGAAGAGGAAGAGGAAGAGGAAGAAGAGGGTTCTGGGAAGGGAAGGTTCCGGGAAGGTTCTGGGAAGGGAAGGTTCCGGGAAAGAAAGGGAAGGTTCCAGGAAGGGAAGGGAAAGTTCCGGGAAGGTTCGGGAAGGTTCCGGGAAGGTTCGGGAAGGTTCCGGGAAGGGAAGGGAAGGGAAGGGAAGGGAAGGGAAGGGAAGGGAAGGGGCAGACTAGGACATGCATGCCCCCATTGATGCTCTCCATCAGCTCTCCTTGGTGCTGAGGGTCCCCCAGAACATGGAGCTCAGCACAGGCACAGACCCTGGGGCCAGGGGAACACCCGGGTCCCTGCCCTGCCCTGCCTGGGGGAAGTTTGAGGCCGTCTCTTGCAGCAGACTCTGCACCTGTTGCATGGCTCTGCATCCCCTGCAGTGCTGTGCTGCAAGGCCTCAGCAATGGGCCTGGGGAGAGCTCTGGGGCTCTCCGAGGGATGGTGACTCGTCCTCACTGCCTCTGCTTCTTGTTCTTATTCCTCTTATTCTTGTTCTTCTTGTTCTTCTTGCTGTTCATGTTCTTCTTGCTGTTCTTGTTTCTGTTCTTCTTCTTCTTCTTCATGATCATGTTCTTCTCTTCTTTAAGGAAACTAAGATATATTAAGCCACATGGATATGAAGTAGAAGTGTAGGTTTAAGTTTTATGTAAATAAAAGGGTAAGTTATAGGTTTAAGTTAGTTTAAGTTTTAGATTTCAAGTAAGTAGAAATATATTTTAAGTGCGTAAAGAAACTACATTCACTAGCAAAGGCTCTAAGGCCTAGTTATAAGTTCAGCAGCTTAGTTGCAGTCATAACAAAAACATAGCAGAACCTTGCCACTAGAACGGGTAGAATTATTCACGTAAAACAGACAAAACTACATGTGTGAATAAAGAGAGCTATTCATGTAAATTGATAAACTTATTCACATAAATTGAAGTCAGAAAACAGTACATTTGGGTAAATAGATAGTGTCATACGTGTAGTTTCTTAGGTAAGAACTGATATTACTTTTTCACTACCTTCACGTCAGAATGGAGTTCAGATTGGTTTAGAAAGAATGCTTTAGAATCATGTTTTTACCTAATTGGATGTTTTACAAATAAAAACCCTCAGAGTGGGGTACAAGGATCATCATCATCATCATGGGCAACATCATCTTCAGCATCAGCCTCACCATCATCAGCGACCATCACACCATGAACACATCAGCAGCCACGAGAAGAAGGCGATGGCAGAAGAAGAAAGAAGAAAAGAAAGAAAGAAAGAAAGAAAGAAAGAAAGAAAGAAAGAAAGAAAGAAAGAAAGAAAGAAAGAAAGAAAGAAGAAAGAAAGAGAGAGAGAGAGAAAGAAAGAAATAAAGAAAGAAAGAAAGAAAGAAAGAAAGAAAGAAAGAAGAAAAGATAGAAAGAAAGAAAGAAAGAAAGAAAGAAAGAAAGAAAGAAAGAAAGAAAGAAAGAAAGAAAGAAAGAAAGAAAGAAAGAAAGAAAGAAAGAAAGAAAGAAGAGAAGCTGTGGTCCCTGCTGCTGCTGCCTGGAACATCAGACTCCACCACTGCTCCCACTGCTGAGAACGTGGGACTCTGTGCCTGAGAGCAACTGTTTGTCCCTGTTCCTGCATGGAACTGGGACTCTGCACTGCAAGCAGCCTTGCAGCTGCTGCTTCTGCCTGGGATTTCACCCCAGAAAGCTTCAACACGGACTCTAACACCTGGAACTCTTGCCTTGGAGACTGATGCATTCATGTAATAAACCTCATAGCAGCCAACAGCTGCTCGTGACTCTTTGGAGACCCCAGAGCCAGGAACGGCCTGGACAGAGCTCCATGATAACACGAAGGCTCTGGGAGAGGCTGGAGCAGCCCCTGGTTGTGAGCTGCTCAGTGAAATGGTCAGTGAGGGCTGTGCCCGAGGGAAGGGGCAAAGGAGACCTTGGGTCAAAGGCAGTGCTGGGGGTTTGATTGAAATGGGCATGGCAGAGACAAGGGGGGAGAGGGAAATATCAACAGCAGCCCTTCTAGTACTCCTAGCACCTCTCTGTTGTGTTTTCATGGGCGGTGTTTGTGGCTGGCGTTGAGCAATTTTGCCTGCAGGAGCCACGTCCGAACAGCTTCGTGAGCAGATCATCACTTCACCCTCCAACCCCAAAAGTTTGGATGGTCAGGAATGGGTAAGTGCTGCATCCCTGAGAAGGAAAGGATATTTCCCGGTACTATTGCAAGAACTGGGGAAATTTTTCACTTTTGAAGGTTTAGGTGTTATAACCTTGTGTTATTTAGATTCTAGACTCACAAGAAAAAAAAAAAAAACAACAACAGGCAAAAGGAAAGCAAAGAGATCCTTCACACTACCACCAGATTAAAAGAGCCCTCCAGATACCAACAAAGTGAAGCCCAAAATCCTGCCTAAAAGCTTATTAATTTATGGCAGAATTATTTATGCATCAAGATCTGTTTTATTCTGTGTGTATTTGTGCGCACTCTATTACTAGGAATATTGTCAGTGAGGAGAATTGAATTACGTTTTCTTACCTCTCCCTTCCCCGTGGCATTTACTAAATAAAGGCACAGGTTGATGATGTCTCACATGGTTCTTGAGTGACCAAGAAACACCAACCAAACTTTTTGTGCAGGAAATTTAGTCCTGGAAACCAGGATGAGGAAAAAAGTTGCAATAGCAGACCTCCATCGTAATATTATGGACAGTGATTTTGCATTTTATGATGGAGGGAAAAGAAACATGTTAACCCTACAGAAATTAATATTTTATTCATTTACAGACTATTTTTTTCCTGCTTTCTTCACTAGTTATCTTTTGGTTTGTTTGTTTTTTAGACTGTTTGGGGATTTTTGCCTATGTTTGTTTGTTTTCTTGGTTTTGTTTGTTTGTTTGCTTGTTTGTTTTAAATTATTATTTCTGTCATTATTATTTCTGTCAATTATTATGGGAGCAGAAATAAGCTATTGAACTCACAGATGGCTGATCTTTGATCTGCAGTACCTTTTAAAAAAACATGCTGGATAGCTTAAGTCAAACAACACTGCAGCCCAAACTCCAAAACGTGCCAAAATGAAAGAAATTGAATAACTGAAGGCAGGGTTTTGTTTCTTCTTGATCACATGCTTAACAGTCAGCTTCAACATACCCTTAGTTCAAATAATTTTTATTAATTAGGGAAGGAAGGCAATTGCAGTTCATCCAAATTTCTTGCTTATGGTCATAGAGGTATTTGAGGGAGGGGATAAAGGGAGAGGAGAATGATCTTTCATAATGGCAATGCCCATATTTTGTTCAATAATCTGTACTAGCTGCACCTTTTTTGTTTTTGCTGGAATTGCCCTCCTGATATTTTAATTTGTTTCATAATCAGATCAATGCAAAGCTGATTATAAAAAAATTATAAGAAGGGAATGAGTTATAAGAATTACAAGAATGGAATGAATCCTGAAGTTAGAGAAGTCAATGGATGTGATGACATCGTTTTAGAATGCTGATTAAATGGACTCTCTAAATCTCTGACTAAATGTCAGAGATTTGGGCTTGCAGAATCTGGATGAATTTGGATTTACCCTCAAGAGCAAATTTAGAAGATTTTCATTTTAAATCCTGAAATTTTCCTTACACCACTCTGAGGAGAAGACCTATTTCATTGCTGTAAGTCAGAGAAATATCAAAAAACCGAAATGTTCAGCCATAGAGCCTTTAATTTATCCCATATACCAGAGGAGTGAAGGAGATAAATTCTTAAATTTTGCTTTTTTTTGACAGAGATAATTAATTCATTTTCCCAGAATCACAGTAAACAAAAAGATATGTTTCAGATCAAATTAAATTCTAAAAAAAAATGCATTGGCCTCGGTTGAAGAAAACATAATTTTTAAAGCCATCTTTTATTTAAAGGTTTGAATTAAACTCCAATTAAACACTCTTCTACAATGAAATAAAGAAAACCACTATATGGCACTGAATATTTTTAAATTACTTTAGATACAAGGGCCAACTAAACCGAAAAAGCTGCAGGCAAACCACAAAAGAAAAGAAATCTCAAATAGTACTTTTAGTAATAAATTATATGTGGCACGTTTGACATTTTTTTTCCTCCTTTAGCATGTTTCAATAGGGACATTTATAAGATCTTGAGAGCTGTGAGTGTTTAGCAGGGTAACGCAGACTTTTGTGTTCTTATTGCTTGGCTTTTGTCCCATTACAGGAGCTTTAAAAGAGACCAATATAACCTTAAGAGTCACCTTCAAGGCTGACAGGCAGAAACATTAACTTTCCTAGGGAACAACCTGTTGCTTGGTCTGTTGTTTGCTTTTTTTTTTTTTTTTTTTATTTCCCCTCCAAGTATGACATGCAGATGGAGGGGGAAAAAGAATAAAAAAAAAAACCAACAAAGCATTTTATTGTTCTCAAAAGAACATTCTGTTTAGTGGGTGTGAAAGTCTTGGCGGGGTACCTGGGACTGAGCCCTAGGACAGCAAGTAAATCTTGATTTTAACGTTCAAAATGTTTATCTTTACAAATGTGTTTGGCAACAGGGCAGAGTTTCGTTGTGGAAATCTGTGCTGTGTCTCCTCTCATCCCCCTCTTGCAATGCTTTGTGTTTATGGATGTAGCAGTTCCTAAATTCATGTCCTGCTCACACACAAGACTGACACCTATTCTAATCTATCCTCCTCCCTAAACTTGAATCTATATTTATTTCAAAAGCAGGTTCTAAACCCAGCTGTGATCACCAGAAAAGCTGGACTATGGTGACGCCCTGCAAGTTCAGGGCAGGAGAGCAAGGATCCCCCTCGGTCTAATAAAAGCACATGGCAAAAATGACTGCTTATCCTGGATTTTGAGCCTCAAAAAACAACCAGCTGTGTGCACAGGGTGTTATGTTTAGTATCCAAACTGGGATGCTCATAGTCCTGAAGTCCTAAGGAAGCTGTAAAGCACAGATGTTTGGTTAAATGTGCCTTTTTGTACATAACTGCAGTGGCAAGATACAGAACCTCATTCCAATTTTCTGGTGACTGTGCAGGACTAATTGAGTGGCTGACTGATTAGGAATCCTTTATAAATATGCCTGTGATCATCCTCTGCTTTGGGAAACCCTCTATGAGCTTTGGGTATGTAGCAACTTGCAGAATCTTGGGCCAGGTGTCTTCTACTCCTATGCATGCTGTGCAAAAAAGGAAAAAAAGAGCACAAAATCCCCCACTTTTCTTGTATCTCAGTGAGGGCTGATGTGTCCTCACCCCTTTCACACGACTCAAATGCAGCTGGAAAGAGGCACAGAAGAAGAAATGGTAAGGAATAAAGCAAAAATTTTCCTTAAGCTAAATGCAAAATGGAGGGATTGATATATTCTGTCTAATCAGTAACTGTGCTTTTAACTTTTTCTAAACAAATGTACAAAAGGGGAGAGAAGGAGTTGCTCTGGGTTTGGAAGATGGAGCGGAAGAAGAAGCTGGACTGGAACTGTTGCACCTGATTGAAACTTTTAAGCCACCCTACACATCTAACATTCATACACTTTCATTTGGAATATCTGGAGTGGTTTCTGAGCCTTTGTTAGGCATCAGAAGGATGACAAACCAGTTTAAATGACTCCTTTATCTCTCCTTGAAAATAGGAAAGGGTGAGCCAAACATATACTCAACACTAGCTTGCCCATGACTTGGGGGAAAAGTTAAATTGAAAAATTTTTTTAGCACTAGCTAAAGGAAAGTGAAATGTTTTGTACTGTACAAAAAAAAAAAAAAAAAAAGTAGAAGAAACAATGAGAAACAAGAAAGAAGATAATTTGTGTATATATCTCTATATTTACGTGTGTGTGTGTGCTTTTCTGATCAGAAATTTTGTTTCCATTTAACTCCCTCCAACATCCCTGCCAACATGAGGCACTGCAAGTTTTGGATTTGAAAGATGCTTTGTTTACCCTTTCAATAAGAGGAAATTAACATATTACAACTGAAAGGCAGGTTATATATTTTTGTGGTCATTTTTGGTTTTGTTCTACTCTTAAAAAGACACTCTTTATCTTGGTTCAGGCTGAATTATCACCTTTTGGCCAAATGGTGCAGAGAGATTTTTGTAAGTCACTTAAAAAAGCTGCCACCCTGGCATCCCATCAATAACCAACCAAAACCCCCTAAATTTCTGGAATGGAATTTTAATTTGGGTACTTTCAAGACTGTTTCGAGCTCCTTGTCCTAGAAAATGGGTTGCATAGCAGAACCAGCTGAGGTTTTTTGTAACAGCTCTGATGGTGACCATTGTGGGAACTCAGCACATCGCTCCCGATGTCCAGAGTTGCTGAGAGAACCCTTGGGGTCTCAGGAATCCTGGAATGTTGCCAAGAGTGTTTGGTGGCTTGATTTTGATCCATCCACAGAAGTGACAGCAGTTTGAGGACTTGAGAATCACTTTAGAGCGAAGGGTGTAAAAGGGACACATTTATAGGGTGAAATATAAACTTTAAGGTTTTTGGTACAGGGGGGTTATGGAGACAAGATGGAGGGATCAGGGTGTGTCTCGTCCTTCTTCTTTCTTCTTCTTGCCTTCCATCTCCTGTGATGATGTTGGCACTTAGAGATTGGTTTATGGTGAAGGTGCACTTGCTAATATGGGTGAAAAGTATTGGAAAATAAAGGTAAATATCATGTACGTAGATTTTAGTATAAAAAGACATGACCGCCCCGTGGGTGGTCAGAGTGCCCTTGGCTGCCTTGCAGGTCAGACCTCTGTTGGGCAGGCAGAAAATTTTGTAGATAAGAAACAATAAACAATCTGAAGATGGAAAAGCTGAAGAGTCCAGACTCGTCCTTGGGAACGCGTGCCACCCAAGAACCACCCTACCCGTGTCGGGGCAGAGACAGACAGACGGACCGGACAGACCATTTCCCACTTCAGCGGGCTGCTGCTGTGGGGATGAAAGCAGAGGAGAGTACTCTGTAATATTCTGTCTCACAGATTTGTGTCTCACAAATGCCTCCTCCTGACACCAGAGGTGTTTGGCTGCCTGGCCCCCACACTGTGAGCTCATTGCTGCCCGCGGAATTTGGGTTTTCCTGTCATCGCTCGGGCAGCGCTCACCCCGTGTTGCACAGAAATGTGAAAACTCAAGGGAGAGCAGCGTGCATGTCCCACACCTCCTTAGCTCAAGTGCAAAGGCAGAGAGGCTCAGGCAGTTCTCACGTTGTCCAAGGCAACTGAGACAAGCTGCAGTTATTTCAGAGTCGTTTTTGCCCTCAGTGATGTCTGCAGTGCTTGCATGAGCGGGATTCAGCGCTCACACGACTGGTTTCTCAGCACTGTGTGACTTTATATTCAAATATAGGAGGTGGAATTAGGGAAATGAGGTATTAAACCTTTAATCAAAGCGAGGCACCTTGCTTAATGGCATTCAACTCAAAGCATAAATACAGAACACAGCATTTCCCCGAGAAGGTGTTTTATCAAACATGATCACATCCACAGCAATTATGCTAAATACCCTAATTGCCTCCAGAGCATTCTAAATCTTTCCATTTGGTCCAAGTTTCTGTTTTAAGTAAGATGTAATTCTTCTACCCTGTTTTTGCTAAGCCTGTTAATGGCTGATGTGTCTGGAAACATTCAGGACACAGGAAACCACATCAGTTTTCTCTAATCACAGCATCAGCTTGTCTGGAAACCCTCAAGCAGCCACAGTTTTCTGCTTGTGCAGTGCTTCCTAACAAACATTATCCATCCAAGACCACAGCAGGCAGAGCTGCCATAAGGCAAAAGGACAGAAGTTGGCAAATCCCTGGAAGATGCAACAGAGCCTTCAGATGAGAATAATAAGAGCTGCCATGGTGGGAAAAAGAAACTCCATTTTTGAGTCAATCAACTGACTTGAGGGCATCTAATCACCTTGCAATGTGATTACAAATATTACACCATTTCAAAGAGTTTATGTAACCTAATACTGCAGTAATCCCATTGTTTTTTTGGTCTGCTGACTATTCTCTCTGGTGTGACATTTAAAAGCGAACCAGGGAAATTTAATCCATATTAATTTTTGTGGAATAAAACCTTCTTTGTCCTAGAACAGTATTTTCGTAGTAATTACCAGTGGCTCAACATCAGACCAGAATGATGTTCAAGATCAATTTTCATCAAGGAGCTACCTGGCATTTTCTGGATTATTAAGCACTGGGGGTGGGGTGAACACTCATGCCACACTTGCAAATCAGCAGCAGTTTGGAAGACAGGGTTAAGATTTAAAACGATCTTCAGAAATTGGAAAATCATTTGGTGAGGGAATGGAAATAAAAAGACAAGACAGGAGCTGTGTTTTTAACAGGTGATATCTACGTACAGGATAAGAATCAATTGCTGGAATGTTTGCAAGACCTTCTCCAGACCAAAAAAAACTCAATAACCAAAAAAAAACAAAACAAAAGAAAACAATCCCAAATCAAACAAGCAAACGAACAAACAAAACCAAACCAAAACCAAAGCCAAAACCAAACCCAACAAACAACAAAAACAACAACAAACAAAAACCCCACAAAAACCCCGAACAACAAGAAAGCTCCCCCTCAAAAAAAAAAAAAAAACAAACCAAAACCCCACAAAACAAACCAAAAAGATAAACAAACCATAAAAATATGTAAGGAAAGGTTAGACCAAAGTACCACCCACCCCCAAAATCCAAAAAATCCCTCCACCTTTTTGGGCAAGTGAAGATGAGATGAACAGGTTACACAGTGCCCAAAAATGCTGAAAATACACCTGCAAAGTAAAGTAAAATGATATGTTACAAATAAGCTGTACTTTGTTAACATGCCAGTTAGAAGGTCTAGTTTAAACACTGTGAGAATTAAAAATTGTTGTAAAGGCAGTGAATCAAAACTATTTAAGGAGTTAATCTCCACAATAGGATGTTTTCAATTATAGGTCAGAAAAACTTTTCTTAAGTGTGGCTCGAGTGGAGCTGGAGTTACATGAAATTAATGAATGGGCCACAGAACCTGCTCAGGTCCTTTCTAACAATTCAATAACTTTACAATTTCATGGAAAAAAAGGAGTAATTCCCATAAGAAGGAGCTCAATTCTCATCTGGTTAATCCTTAACATCGCTGAAAGTACTCCAAGTCCTGTCATTCACAGCTTACAAAAGCGAATATATTTATTTAATTATGCAACCTGAATATCTGCAGAATGGTAATTCTATGTATGGGCACATGGGAGATGAAAAAGATATTCAGATAGGACACACCTTTTTAAGCCCCTCAGTCTTTGAATTACTGGGAAATTTTTCCACTCTCATGGTCAATGTTATCTGTTCTTTGCATAAACTCAGGGAAAAAAAGCAGTAAATCTGTCAGGTAATTGGGAAGGGAGGAAGTAAGGAAATTGGCTGTATGTTCAGAAATAATGCAATGGTTCATGATCACAGGATCAGAACTGCATCAAACCCTTGCTTTAGTGCAATTTAGGGGCCATATTGTAACAGCAAGTGGATTTTTACTGATTTTTTGTTTCATTGTTCTTTGGTGGTTTTGTCTTTGTCTTTTGTTTGGGGTCTTTTTTCTTTTACCTTTGAGGGGTTTTAATGCAAGAGTAAAAACTGGTGTCTCTGACTTAATGTATGCATGTATAATCTACAAGAAAATGGCATTCAGTTGGAAATTTTTGTACAGGACATCCAAAGCTTTATATGCAACAATGTGTCTGGACCTTTCGATCATCTGGATGAATTCAGCATCCTGAAAGCAAAAAATAATTTTAATAATGTCCCCATGAATAACAATAACTGTACCAACTTAGTGGTGTGAGCGCTGAAGGAAAAAAAACCAAAACAGTTGAACAGGTTTAAATCTGTGCAGAGCCGGAATTCCACTGAAAGTGATAAAAATAGACCATTTCAAGCAAAATTCAGGTCCCTGCAGGGGCAATTTTGTGAGACAGACAGTTTAATTTTTTTTCCGTGGTTCTCTGAAGTACTGAGGCATTCATAATGCCCTGGCTGTTTCTGCAACACCTCCTCCACTTTTCAGAAAAAGCCTTAGAAACTCAATACCACTGTCTGCACAGAACCAGATACTTGCACTAACATGAAATCTTTTGGAAAATCCCATTCTTACTCTGAGAAGTCCCACATCTGAGGCGTAATTCTTCCCCTTCATGTACCAAGAGCTCGAGTCTTACTTTCAGCCACTTCTATGTATTTGTAGCCACTTACGGATTTTTGTTGGCTGAGCTGCTCAGAAGAATGTTAACTTTGGAAGAGGGTAACAATGAAAGACCCCAGAAATGAAGTGGGATTGGTGAGAAATTGTGAATGTGTGAAAAGAGGAGCTGAGCTGTAAAGCTGGAGTGGGAGACGAGGCAGGAGGGCTCAGACAGGTTCATACTGGCAAGTACTAGCGTGCCACTGGGATAAAAAAGATAAAAAAACGCTCCAAGCAGGGATTGGTACACTTCTCCTTGGTTACAGGTAAACCATTTACCCTGCTTCCCCTGAAATCCAAAAACACAATTTAAACACCCTCTTAAAAAAAGCGAGGCGAGCCATGGCAAGGAGAAGACGGCGTAGCACAAAATAAATCTGGTTAATTCAAAAGAGAGGTCGGGCAGATTTACACCCAGGGTTTTTATTCACCTGTTCCTGGGTGTGGGAGGGATGTGCAGGACTCAGGAGGAAATCCTTCTCCCTGGAGCCAACAGGGATTTGTCCTTTGACTCAGTGAGGCCGGTCACTTTGAAGGAACTGTCCACGTCAGCACTTCCTACCTGACAGAAGGATATTAGACTGAGGGAAAATAGATGAGAAAACAACTTTTAATTAACAAACATGAGTTGTTCGGAGGAATGTGCTGACTGTGGGGGTTTCTTTTTTCCCCCCTGTCTTTGTGGGATGGAGAAGTCAAACCAAAGCTGCCCTCATCCTGACCTTAGAGTACGTCCAGCTTTTAATTGTGCGCAGCACAGAGGAGATCAGGTTCTGTGGAGCATCAGTCTGAGCCTGCCAGCTTTAGTGCTCCATCTTCCTCTGCCTCTCCTTTCTTGTTAATTTTGCTGAGCATTTCATCCTTTGGCCTAAACCTCTTCTTCTGCTCTCTTTTTTTTTTTTTTCTTTTCTTTTTTTTTTTTTTTTCCCAAGGGTCAGGTATTTTTTAAAAAAATTCACCTGCTCCTTATCTTGCCCTAAAGCTAAGTTACAGTTCTGAGATCACCTCATGTGTTATAGGCTTAAAACTAAAAATCAGGTGGGAAATAAAAAGATTTGAGGAGGACTATTAAAATAAAACTGCCTGGGGCAGTGGGGTGTGGTTACTAGGATTCAGATGGCTAAAAAGGAAATGAAGACAAAGAATTTTCCTAGGAAGATAAAAGGAATCGGTGTATAACCCAGCAGGATAATCTTTTTAAGGAAAAAAGTGAACATATAAAAAATGGGTGAAAAAAAATCTGCAGAAGAGTATTAATACAGTATTAATAAAAGCCACAATGTAATATTGTTTCCAAACATCACCTAAGAAAGGACTTCTGTCACAGATGGAACTTTAATTTTCCTACTACTCTAAATTCCCCAGAAAGAGACAATCTCAGATGACACGGCAACATGAAAGATGATTGGTGATAGCAGCAAAGGGAGTTGATTATGTTTTATAAGGTACCATTTACAGCAGACTGGAACTTGAACTGCTTTCTGCAACACCCACACCAGGCTGCAAAATCGTGCCTGAGAATTTATAGTGAGTGCTCACCCAAACTAAAGGAAGTGATTTCCCTCTAAAAAATGATGTATGCTGCACTGCTGGCAACCTGCATGAGGAGGATTCTCTTGGGTTTTTGTGGTTTCAGCTGCTGCCTCAGAAATGCAAGGTGAAAAATGCCTGGCACCCTCACAGCAGCTAATAAGGCACACTGCCCTCTCTCACTGTGAGGAAATTCTTGCATTTGGACAAAAAAAAAAAGCAATTTCAATATGAAAGAAGAAAACACTATAATTGACAGATCCTTTTGATTGGTGCAAATTGTAAACATGTGGAAAAAACTAATATTTCGTCTATTAGGTAGGATGTCTTTAATATCTGGAATGTTTTTAATTCCTGGTGCATTAACTGTAAACACAGATTAGGGGTTGTGCACTTGCTATATTAAATAAAAAGAGGCATGACACTTTGAATAATGCTGTCAATTATATTCTGTCAATTTCCATGGGGTGACAGAGCTGAGAAATATCCTCCATGTCGCTGGAATTCTTTTCTTGCAGGTTGTTTGTGCTGAAGTCAATTTTCTCAAGGGGAGCTTTTAATTATAGGACCTTGTGGTTTCAAATTCAGCTCCCTCTGTGTGCTGCCATGGCTACTTCAATATCCTGGGAACGAAATCTGGGCCCAGCTGAAATCAATCGCAAAGCTCCCCTAGATTTTAATGGTGGCAGAATTTCAGCCACTATGACTGCAAACAACATTAATCCCCCTGCTCCGCATTTCCTTTTTTGTTGGCCCAAGTCATGTGTGCAGGCTAAAAATAAAATTAGCAGGAGGAACAGTTGCTGTGGTAGTAAGTGCCTGGCAAGAATGGAGAACAAGATTAAAAAATTACCCAGAAGGTGACAGAAAGAAAGGAAAGGAAAGGAAAGGAAAGGAAAGGAAAGGAAAGGAAAGGAAAGGAAAGGAAAGGAAAGGAAAGGAAGGAAGGAAGGAAGGAAAGAAAGAAAGAAAGAAAAAGAAAGAAAGAAAGAAAGAAAGAAAGAAAGAAAGAAAGAAAGAAAGAAAGAAAGAAAGAAAGAAAGAAAGAAAGAAAGAAAGAAAAAGAAAGAAAAGAAAGAAAGAAAGAAAAAGAAAGAAAGAAAGAAAGAAAGAAAGAAAGAAAGAAAGAAAGAAAGAAAGAAAGAAAGAAAGAAAGAAAGAAAGAAAGAAAGAAAGAAAGAAAGAAAAAAATAGTTTTGGGTGGTTTGGGGTGCAAGAAGGCCATGAGTAATATTTGTGCAAAGAATTGAATCTAAACTTCAAGGTAAGGCCTAATGTAAAATCCTGATGGTTTTGTGAAATTTGTTACCCCTTTGCATCCTGTTGATTTCAATTGAAATTATGTACTACTTAAACTTAATAAATGATTGGTTTCATTGTTAATCTCCTGGACTAAAACAACAAATTCCCTCTTATTAAACCACTCCCCAATAAAGAGGTGTGCAAGTGCCTTTTTCCTTAGCACCAAGAGCAACTCAGGATCAGGACATAATATTATGTGCATAGTTTAAATGTCACATTTCAATATTTAAGCATGCATAACCAGAAATTTAAAACCTCGGCTTTGTCTCTATCAGATTCAAAACACTAGAGAATTAAAAATCACTCAGTAAAATTAACATTTCGCACCTTTTGTTATGTTGTTTGGCTACAAAAAAGAGCTGTGAGTGCTTCAGCATCATCAAGAAAGTGCCAAATATTTCCATTTTGTGGGGGTTTTTCAGTAGAAGTCAAAATAAATAATTAAAAACCAAAAAACCGACAAGAAAGAAAACCAAAAGGGTGCAGAAGGTAGGTAGACTCTGAGTCTGTTTAGGGAATGCTGAACTCTAGCAATGCCCGAAGAAATTTTTTTTTTCTCCAGAAGTTGTCCGCACAGCACGTGTGAAGAATAAAGAGGTGAAACTTTCACTTCATTCTGCAAAAACTTTCGCTTCATCCGAGCTTCTGCCTCTTCAAGTCACTGCCTCCTCACAGGTTTCTGTAAAAGTGCTGAGTCTTAATTTGTGGCATGGTTTTATGCCGTTTTGGACGTGTGAATTCACAGGGCAGCGGCTGCTGCTGTGTGGTGACCATGGGCAACATGCAAGTCCCTTGCAAGTGCAAAATAACAACCTCACCTTTTTTGCTGGAGGCTGATGCAGTTCCTGTTTCTCTTGTGTGGAGCAGAAATGTTGAGAGCTGTCCAGGAACAACTGGAATTCTGTAAGCCTGTACACTGATTTGTATTTCCATGGGCACCTCCTTGCAACTGTACCTCAAGTCTCGTCCTTGGATAGCGACACCTCCCTCTCTGTTCGTTATTTACCTACGAAAATGCTTCAAAATGAGCAGTTTTGTGCTCAGCTCAGGAAACTCACTGCCTCACAGCCAGTTTTGGGGGTTTAACTGAAACCTAAGCACATCCTGGTCCGCACCAAGGGTGTTGTCATTCCTGTGTCATTCCTCAAACAGATTAAGAAAGGGAACCTTGCTCAGGGTTTTGTACAGTGTTTCCTCCTTGCACCATTGCACCCTATTCCTTAGAAAACTGTTGGCCAAATGGTTGCAAGGCAGAATATGTAATGGAATAAAATTTTATGTAAAATGAATAGCTGACTATACTTCCTTCTTCCTTTTTCCCCCTCCTCCAATTAACCCCCCCAAGTAATTACTGAATTTTTTCCTTCAGTTCACTTCTGACTGTTCCTCATTTGGGGTTTTTATTGAAAATATGAAGGTATGATTTCGAAATGACAATGTGTAAATCTGGTTCATGTCAACAGCATGCTCAGCACTGATTTTTTTTATCCTAAGATACACTACAAGTGAGTTTCTAGTTGCCTTAGATTTTGTTATTTCAAGCTGGACATCACAATTTGGTCAGCAGGGAAATGCACCAGTATAATTCTGACATTGTATCATAACTTCAACAGGCACACTCTGGGATTGGTTTAATTTTATTTCAGTTTATTATTCATCATTTCATCTCCATAGACTAGCAATGACATTGTTTTGTCTTGACATTATAACATAATCTGCATATATTTGCATATAATAATCAGGCACTGGTTGAGAGTCTCAGGCAGAAATTGTGCAAGCTCTGAAGTAGCATCTTAGATCAAAGTGTGTACAAAGTTTATTTCAAGTGTAATTTAAAAATCTCTGGACCTTTTAACTGATACCTCCTGGGATCAAAAACTTCCGAGGTTGAACTCAAATCTTTAAAATGTGTTTTCTACTATCTGTGCAATCTTTACAGAAGTTATTTACTGTTATCAGTTACAATCCCTACTTGTCTCTGAATAGAGTAATTAAGCCATGTAGGACTCTAAATCTAATTATTCCAAATGATAACCGAAATAAGAGCCTTATGAATATCTGAGTCCAAATTTTCTTTATCAGTTTTCCTGTTTTCAGAAATTTTCTCTGGAACAGAAAAACCTCAAACTTTTTATCTCCTCATTAGTGTTTTCCCTGCCTGCCCCAATAATTTTTCACTGAGATTTTTATGGAGGCAGAGGATTTTATCTTTACCAAGATAAGAGACTATGATGAGTCTTTTGGGGAAGTGAAACAAAGCAAGACAAAACAGAACAAACCAAAACAAATTTTAAAAAAGCCCAATCAACCAACCAAAACAAAACAAAAAATAAAAACCAAAACCCACAAAGAAACCCAACCAACAGCAAAAATAACTCCAAACCAAACCAGCCAATCAAAAAAAAAAAAATCCCAAACCAATGACAATAAAAAAAGATTTTATTTTGAAGCATTAATTCTATACTCAGACTGAGCCATGGGCAAGCTGAATTGAAATAAAAAATTTTATGTGGTGTTGTAATTAAGAGTTGAAGAAATGAATCCAAATGGTAATATATTCTGTATTTTGGAATGTAAAACTTGGATCTGACCGAAATGGGCAAGAGCAGAAACTTTACAATTCTGTCCATAGCATGTTAAACTGCCATTTCACAAAGGTGAGCAGATATTTTGGATTCTTTCCTAACTTGGGTCGCTGTGGTCTGAGGAAGAGGCAAATAAAACCAAAACCAGAAACATCATCACAAAAACCCTGATATCACATCTTGGATGTTCAAATTATCAGTGTTCCGGTCAGACAAAGTTTTGGAAGGCTGGCAGGACTGATTCTTTAAGTTTA
This sequence comes from Agelaius tricolor, assembly GCF_023055355.1. Taxonomy (NCBI): domain Eukaryota; kingdom Metazoa; phylum Chordata; class Aves; order Passeriformes; family Icteridae; genus Agelaius; species Agelaius tricolor. Next base: position 1,196,083 of record NW_027269304.1, read on the forward strand.
TACCTCTTAATAAGGTCATTTTTTGTTTGCTTTTGGGCACTTTTAATAGAAAAATACAGATTTCTGTCTGTTTCTCAGTGTTTCTTATTTTCAAACATTTTAAAGTAATGAAAAGTAAGCACATGCAATATAGATATATTCATGGCATCATTTATCTTCTCCTTGCCTCTAGGTCAAAAACAAACTTCGGGAGTCTGACTTCAGAATGAAGCTATTCCACTTTTCCCATGTTGGGTGGTTGCTTACCCCATGGGTGTTCATCTGCCTTGCAGCCTGAAACTCATTATTTTTACGTAAAAAAGGAGTCCTGAGTGAGGCTCACATTTTTTGAAGTGTGAAGTACTACATACTTTTGTTGGCTGTGGCATCATAACAAATCCTGTTGTCCCAAACTGTCTTTGTAAGGAGACAGAGAACACGGAAACAGCTAAGAGTGTGAAAAAAAGTAACATCCTAGACAGTGAAGAACCCACCTATGAGACAGAGAAAGATTTTGTCATTTTTGCGTCCCAGAAAACTTTGTCATTTCTCTGCCTTTTGTGTGGCCCTAAATTGTCTTCAAAGTTTTAAGAAGCATCAGCCCAGGTCAACTCCTTCTACCCCCTCCTGCTGCAATTCAAAAGTTTTTACTGACACCGTTACATTAAACAAGTCAAAGGTGAAATTCAGGGGTGAAAGGCAGACTTGGGATGAAAAGCAAGAAGGGTATGACCTACCAGCCAAATATCTGTGTGTAGGCAAGATAAAAATGAGGATTGTAACAGAAGCAACTTGCTCCATCTAAAACAGATTTTAAGTTTGCAGTTAATTGTTTTCACCATTACCTGAGCAATCTCAGAGAGGAAAAAATTCTTTGTGCTCCTTGGAGCATCTAACACTCTTTTCTTTCTTCATTGTCCTTCCAGTAATTTCATAACTTTCCATATTCATATTGCAAGACCTTAACCTTTACTAGATTTAAGTTCTCGGGGTCAAATGCCAGTGTATTGATTTGTATTTCACACTACACAAAAACCCCCCAGTAATTTGTTTTTTATTTATTTATTTTATTTCCCCCTTGATTTTTTGTTTTTTTTTTGGTTCGTTCATTGATGTTTTTTTTCTGATTCCTGTGTGATTGGTCTAAGCAAAACACCGACAGAAGTTGATTTTTATTTAAAGATGCAGCTGTGATCATCTGTCTCTGAGCCATTTGCTATTTAGACACCTGTTGAAAGTTTCAGGATGTTTTGTTTTTGTTGTTTTTTTTTTTTTTTTTTTTGGTGCAAGACAAAGTGGAAAAATCCAACCCAGAAATCCAAAATATTTTCAAGTTAGTTCATGACTGCACTTTTGCAAAATGATTTTCCCAAATGTTACCTGTAAAAAGAACCATGCTGGAACTCAAAAAAACTTATTTTCCTTTGTAAAGCTGTAGAATCCAAATGTACAGGACAAAGTGTTTCACCATTATTTATTTATTTATTCATGATATTTTGATCTTAACCTCATTCAGGATAGCAGCACATGCATCCTAGGTCATTTTCCCTAGCTCAAATGACAAATTTGCAGAAAATTTCATGAGGCTGAAAAACTGACTAACCACAAGTATGGGTATTTTAGTCCTTATTTTTAATGACATTCCCAAAATTAAATAACCTAGACGTTTTTATGCCCAAACTATGCTGCACAGATATTTGTAAATATACAGAATAAAACATAGGAAAATTGGGAAAAGTCAGAATTAAGATTATGTATTTCAAAGCAGTTCAGGCACTTTTCTACCTGTTTTATGATGCAGATTCGTCAGAATTTCTTTCATTTGTTGTGTTTTGAGGATCAGTACCATTGCTAAAATATCTTCCTGAAGATGGGATAGATTTGCTAACAGACACAGAAAACTGGAAGATGAATGAGATGAAAAATAGGAAATTTGAAAAAATGAAAAATTTCATGCCCCTCTGGGGAACCTGTGCCAGTCCCTCACTACCCTCAGAGGGAGGAATTTCTTCCTAATTTCCCATCTAACCACAGGTGACTGAGGACACACATTTTCTTTGATAATAATGTATTATAAAATAATAAGAAAATAATGATTGTATTAGAGATTATAGAAAAATATCACATATAAACATTTATGTATATAAAATATATTTCTATGTTGTATTATACTGTATTTTATTGTATATATATATTTTATTTTATATATATATATTTTATTTATATATATAATATATAATATATATTATGTTATATATAATATATATTTTATTTTTATATATTTATTATATATATTATTATGTGATATAATATTGTACTATATCATATATATAATATAATATAATATAATATAATATAATATAATATAATATAATATATCATATCATATTAGTGTGTCTGATATAGGATATATTAGATGATATATCATATATATTTATTTTATAGATACATATTTTTATTTATTATAATTTATAGAATAAAATCTATTTATTTATGCCATGCGTTTTTCATCACAAGTGCCACAAAACAAAAATTGAAAATTTCCTGCTTACTTTTAATGAAAAAAAAAAAAAAATCAGGCAGATATGTTTTAAGATTCCAGACTGCCTTTTGCTTCAAAGCAATCAGCTCTTACAGGTAAGCGAGATTTCTACCATTGCACAATTAATTTTATTTAAGTAATCATGGCAGCTTTGAGTGTTTCCTACTACTCCATCCTAAATAATTTAAAAATAAAACCTTTTCTAATAAATTCATGGCAAGCTAGCATGCAGAGCTAAGAGAGGATCTATGCCAGCCATGTTTTGGTAAATATGGTAAAATTTTGTAATCTCAAAACATATGTGCAGTACCTATTTGCATAATCTCTTGCTTCTGCAACATATGTTCCCCAAAAGTAAGTGCATCTGAATGTGAAATCAATTTATATTCATAGTTGCCTCACTATCTTTTTCTAAGTTTACTACAGAGTAATTATAGATGGGTAATATAGTGCATTTCCAAGATATATTAATACTTTGAATAGCTTCATCTCCAAGGTAAAATCTTTAATTTATGCATTTATATAAATTTATATATTAGTTTGTATACATATACAGGCAAAGTACTTTTTTTTTTTTACATATATTATTTTCCTCTCTACCATACTCCTTTTCACAGTAACTTTCACCCCCACCATTTCTGACAAGGCTGTGCTCCACTGGGAGTGTGGATTTTTCCCGAAATAAAGCACATAGTTTTGATTTGGGAATCCCATTATAGCTGCTGCACATCTCCCATATTTCTGTCTTTTTTTCCTTCATCTATGGTAACGGAAAGTGTTGGTAGGATGGGATTGGAAATTCAGCCTAGACAGTTTGGGTCAATGCTTCTCATCAGGTTGTCTTTACCAGGCTCAGCTCATCTTATTCTGAGTGAATAATCTGATTTTAAAACAGAAGTTAAGAAAACTCCAAGCAACCAAAAAAAGAAAAACCCAAAAAACCCCCCAAAAACCAAACCAACCATCAAAACCCCCCAAACAAAACAAGAAACAAAAAACCAAAAACCCAAAACCAAACAAAACCATCAAAGCAAAAACAAAACAAAACCAAACCCCAAAAAAACCCAAAATCCACAAAAATAAGCACACAAACAAACAAACAAAATCCCAAAACAAAGCAACCAAAAACCCAGACAAAACCACCCTGGTAAAATCAGAGCAGAAATAGAACTTGCAACTAGAAAATGAGATAATTGGAAAATCAGATGTTTACTGTTCTGGATTACTTGTCCTGGGGTCCCAACACATGGAGACACTTGGGTATTTCTGTAAAGTATTTCACCATTTTGAGAAAGAACATCTGAGTTTACAGGAAAAATTAATAATTTACCAGAGATTGCTCTCCCAGCTACCCTTCCCTCTCATAAAATTCTACCTGCTTCAAATGGCACGAAACACTGGCAGAAATAGGCTGTGGAGTCTTCCTTTTTAGGGGTAAGGAAAGAAATTATAATTAAAAAAATGTATTATTTTGTGATATATTTTCCTCCTTCAAATCATTGCACCTCTGTTATATATGTGCATTACCAATTTAAAACTTTTGCTTTAAAAACCTTAAACTGAAAGAAAACCTCAAGGGACTCTGAACAACTTTTGATAGTTTTAATTTATCAGAAGAAATAAGAAATGTACATAAAGGAGACATAAGTTGCAGTATCAATGAATAAAACTCTAAAACTCAAATAACCACACACTTCAGGGACTTGAACTTATCTTTTTTGCATGTGAAATTGGACTTTTAAATATAAAACCAGTAATAGAATACCATTTTCTCTTCCAACTAAATCTAGGGGTTCCTCTTCAAAGATGTCTCCGTATTATATCTATAGTATTTAATATTTTAAACTATTCTTGAAAACTACTGTCTGTTTGTAAATAACTACAAAACTTGTGGCATATTCATGTCAAACCCATGCAGACAAAAAAATCAATAAATAAACCAAACCATTTCTAATTTTAGAAATAGTTTTTTAAAAACCCTATCAGTAAAAAATCACCTCTATTTGAGGGAACTGTCTAAAGTTCTGTCGTTCCAAAATTATTCTTTCTATATATTCATTACATTTTTCCCAGTCTAAAGTAAATTAATGATGTTCTACACCTTTGAAATTTCCATTTGGGAAATGTCTGGAAAGAGTTCTTTCATGTGATATTTCCCCATAAGCAGCCTAAATTTTTCTTTTACTTTTTTCTTTCTTCAGTTTCTTATTAAGTCCGAAATCCCTGATTTGCTTGAAGTTGTTCTCTTCCCCTTTTACAATGGAAGCCTAATATTGAGCCTTTTATGGGGAAATATTTCTTTGAAAAACAAATTTTACGTTGGGGCTTAAAAGTTTTCAAATCCTTGTGTAGAAGTCGGAAATATTGTGGCCTGGTAGCAAAAATATTAGCAAATTTCTGAGAAGAAAAATGTGCTGATTCAGATTTCTTCCCCCAGAAAAATACTGAAATTAAAAATAAGATTTGTTAAAGAAATCACAAGATTTTGTCGTTTTCCTTTTGTAAAATGGCAGGAAACTTTCAAATATCTAAAAGGCAGTAGAAAGGCCACTTAAAAAAAGAAAAATAAATATTTTACACTACCTCATCAGATTTAGTTAACGGTGGTTTCCAAACCAGTATAAAAGAATGTATGTTAGAAATGCATAGAAAATATGGATGTGTGCTAACATAATGCATGGCTGAATCTATACAGATAAGCAATTAAAAAAAAAAGGAACTGAATTCTGTTCATATATCAATGGAATTCGATTTCACAAAGCAGACTTACCAATAATTTTCACTTTCATGGAAAGGACAACAGGAAACTTGCCCCTAAAATCTTTAGAGCTTTAATGTGATTTAATTTTCAGGGTTTTATCTGTCTATGGAAGTGAAGGTTAACAAAGTTCTGATTTATACAAAGAAATTTATGATTAATATGCACTGAAGTTTGAAAGGCAACTATTAAAATTCCAAACTTGCTAGCATACTTAAAGGTATTTGGATTTTATGTCATAGTCCTGAAGATGTTTATCTACTCACACAGCTCTATTAATAGAAACAATTTATTTTGAATTCTGAAAGTTAAATAATGTGAATGCTTCATATTTGCAGAACCTGAAGCTTGAGCAATGACTATGGCCTGATTAAAAAAACCCCAAACCGCAACAATTTAAACTTATTTGAGTTCTAAACCCTCCAATCTGACTTCTGCATTCATTTTGGACTCCAGAATACCAGGTCTGATTTTCACAGCTCAATGACTTCAACATTTATGAAAACCAGGAGGTGAAAAAATTCTTTATTTATTTGGATTTTGATTATTCCCTAAGGCCAAAGATGACATACAAGGTGGTTTTCTGGTTCTTGAGTACAGTAACTTTAAAGTATATTTAGAGCTACAAAGTGAAGGAAGGGACTAGGAATTGAAAAAGGTGCTCTAAAATAAAATGGTTTCAGTAATTTACTACTACTGAACTTTAAATCTCTTCTCTAAGCTACTGAAGCATGAACAAATTTTACCTAATATTAGAAATAATCTGTTCTCTATTGCAATTTTTTTTACCAGTAATAAACACGAAAATTTTTTGAATTAGCAGACATTACCAACCCAAAATCTGCATATTGGTCCAAAATTCTCTCTGTCCCCATTTCATTGCTGTGCTTTTACATTATGGACAAGAAGAATCTGAGGAGTTGGTCAAAGCAGAGTTCATCATTCAAAAATCCATTTTGTCTCTGAATTTAAATAGCTATTGGAGACAAAGGACTGGAAGATTTATATTATATGAGGAGTACTATATATGACATTTTCGAGCCTTGTGAAAATTAAAGTCTGACTGTTTCTTGGGTTCTTTTTATAACACTGCCTTTTGTGTAACTTTTTTTGGAGAAAAAATAAGGTAGAACTAACAATAGCTTTGATTTAGAGTCCTGTATGAAGTAAGTCAATGGAGGAAATAAAAAACTAGAGAGACCATGGTAATGAAGAGACCATGGTAAAGAATATAATCTGAGCTATCTCTGCAAGATAATAATGATAATATTAAGTCAGCATATGGCCATTTCTAGAAGGAATTTTACTCACAGAAATTTAATAGAAATCTCAGTAGGTCAGGAAAATCAGGGGTTGAATTGCTAGTGAGTGAAAAGTCTCATCAGTGAGCAGGGGGAATGGAGTGAAAAGTTAACCCATAAGAAAATAAAGACTGACAATAAATACTTCTGCCAGCATATGATCATATTTACTGCTCCTGGAATTTCTAAACAATATTCAGGTAAGTATTTTGCTGCAAAAAAAAATCCTGCCAGAAAGGAAAAGAACTTTAAAAAATGCATTTCTAACCAGGAGACCTTATTTGTAATGGATCATTCTCTGCATCCAGGAGATATAATTGTACTCACACTGCTTTTATTCATGCAAATGATCACAGTTTATCTCACATCAAACATTGTTTCTTGTTTCTCTAGAAAATGGCCTAAAACACAGTTTGGTCTTTATTTTCTTGTGGGAACTTAATCTTCAATTTAAAGTTCTGGGGCAGACATGAAATGATCTCAGGAGTTTTTTTGAGCTGTGGAATCGTACAAAGTACACTTGCAACGGCGAGATGGATTCCTACAAATTGCTTACAGTAGAATGGTTATAAAAATAAAAGAAAAACCCCACAGAGACGATGAATCCATGCAAGGGATGCCATCCTGCATTCACATTTGTTCTCTGAGCTGCAAACCCTCCCTTAAAATAACATTTTTGTGTGGCGCTCTAACATTCCTGGTGGGATTCACATGGGCATCTCCAGGGCAGGTATTTACCTACACTCTGTTCATGAGGAAACAGTGAAATCTGCTTTTAATGCCCATCAAATCTCATCTACGTGTTGATTTCTAAAAGAAGCTGGATGAACAAAGGGAGCCTGGGCTGACCTGCTGAGATGGGCACTTCTACAGTGCAGAAGTTCAAAATATTTTCACTAAATCTGGGCACTGAATGCTTCAGCTGTCCCCGGGCTTTTTCCATTCTCCGAGTCAGAATCAGTGAGACAAAACCCCCACATTATGTCCCAATACCATTTTGATTAAACAAGGCCTTTATTTAGAGGGAGCAGCATCTTCCTGTTCTTCAAATGGCAGCAAATTTTGGGTTGCCTGTTTTCAAATCTGTTTATTTTCTGTATATTAGCCACAATTTGGTAAAACCAGCAAGTTTAGCTGTTTCAGTTGAGATCTTAACCTGCTAAACATCAAATTGTGATTCTTACATTTTAAAACCAGTTCTTTACAAAAGTTGTCACAGCTAAGACAGGCCAAGGCTTTCTCCTGTTATCCATGATGCAGACCTGTCCCTATATAAGATTGTTTTACATCCTAAGTTTGAAATTGTTCTACACAGAAATTAATTATTTCCTATGCTGTTGGGGATGGAGAATGTATTTTCATTGTTTTAGTTGGGTTTATCTCTTTACAAGGGTACATGGGAAAATTTACATTTCCTGAAGTAATAATCTTGGCACATAAGGGAAAATAGAAAATTTTAAGCTTAAAATAGAAAATGATTTCAACTTCATTTTAAACACAGAGCTGCTCACACCAGTGATGTCTCAATCACAGACACTCCCTTTTAAACTCGTCTATCAATAGTAGTTCCTGTTTCAGTAAAAAGATACTTTTGAAGAGAAAAAGTTTTTCTTTAACAATTCTTCCCAGGCACAGAAGTTAAGGAAAAATTCCTGATTAAAAAATAAAATATCATGCAACCATTTCTAACTTAATAAATTTTCAGGTTGATTCAATAATGATATACCAGTGAAAAGGTCCAAAAGAACAACCTGAAGGGATTTTTAATATAAACATTTGGAAGATAAAACTGAAGCAACAGCATATACAAGCATGTACATACACAACTTCTTGAACATGTAGAAGCCTATCTAAATTATTGTTCATACCATACATAGTTTTATAAAGACAAAAAGTAGCATACCCTCTCAGAGCTCAGAAACAGGCACAGCCTCCTGGAGAATTTTCTGTTCTACAGGGCATAAAGGAAGGTAAATTCAGTTGAAAACACATGACGCTGTCCAAGTCAATAGGTAATTCTTTGATACCATAACCCCTGAAGGAAGTCAGCATTTCATTTGGTTTCCCTGACTCTCAGGATTCAGCTTTAACACTGTTTTTCTGCTTCAGCTGATATCCAAAGAAAAGGGTTTGGTATCAATTCTGTGGGAAAAATGAAACCTCTCCTCAGGAATTTTGAAAGCCCAAATTAAATACTCTATAATTGGGAAAATGGCAGTAGAAATATTTTAAGCAGGCATATTTTGGCTTTTGGTCAACATTATCAGGATGCCAAATCCTTGGATCAAAATCTCGATGGGATGGAAATTGCTGACATTATTTTCTTTTTTACACTCTTTGAGCTGCACCAAACCATATAACCTTACAAACCTAAAACTGAATCTCTGAGTGCTTTAGTCCTTTAGGTTAATCAGAATGCATTTTTGTTCTTTCTGGAGTTATTTTCCATTTTCCCTGTGTCCTGTATTTATTTGCCTCTTTCAGAGTGACATGACACTCTCTGATTTGTCACAGGTGGAAACCAAACAGCAGAAAGGTCAATCTGCGTTTCAAAAAAAAAAAAACAAAACAAACCCACACTCCTGTTTTCTGAAACTGCTTATTGCCAACAAAAAGAAAAGGTTGTTTTGGCTAACCACACACAGCTGTTTCCATAATTTATGAAAATTATTCAGGTAGAATATGCCGCAGTTTGCACTGCATGTGACTTCCTTTAAAGAGGTGCAGGTTTTATATAATCGGAATGAAAGCTCTATTTACAAGCTGGGAGTTATAAATTGGTACTGGAATGAATTAAAAAGGTGGCTGGACAAAGATGAACAGCAGTCCCCCATCATACCTCAGAAATCTGCAGCAGCTGAGTGCATTTGCCAAACTTTCTGATTATGCGAGCTCTGGAAATTCATAATTCAGCCAAATCTGAGCACATCTTCATGGCATTGAGGAAATTGCACCTAAAACATGAAGGTCAATCTTTCCCCATTTCACTGAGGTGCTGGATATTCTCACTGAACTCTCTAAACACAATTCAGCAAAGTCAGAGGAATATACTTCCACTTTATTTTATTCTAAGAATCAGCTCAGGGGATGTTTGAAGAGGGGTTTGTTCTTTGTTGGTTTATATTGAGCTTTGAGCATGTGATAGAAAAAAAAATAGAAGTTTTCCAATGTGGTCTGATAAATGTACAGGAAAGCAAAGAGATTTATTTTATGTACTCATTCTATTTTATTTTCCTAACACCACATCAGGGCAAAGGCTCCATACAAAAGGACTATAAAATGGTATTTCATGTTAGTCAACACCAGTAATATGAGCAGAAATGTTATGTCCAAAACTATTATTATGTCAGAAATCTTTCTTGGAAATTCTCTTCTAGCATCAGTTGTTAAGACTGGAATGGATTTTTCACATCTTATCACAAGAGTAATTGTGCAGCTTCTGACTGAATTTCCTAACATCAGGTTACAGTGTTATGAGTGGGAAATGGAAATAATTTTATTTAATACCATTGAACTATCAGTAAAATATTACTTTTTGTGTATACTTCAGCAAATCCTTTCACAATTTTGACTCAGAAACTGCTTCATTTTACTTCTAAGAGGAAGCTATTATTCATAATTGCTTGGTAAGGATTAAGTAGTTAGAACTTGCAGAGCATCCTGAATTTCTGACGTTTTTCAAGCGCCTGAATATGGTAATAGTAAGATTTGATTTCCTTGCAGAGCTGCATTCCGTGGATTTGCCTTTCAGGTTCTCATTTCTCCCATGCTGTCTCTGCTTCAATTGTTAAAATTAAGTGTACTGTTATACAAGTGATGACCTTCCCAGCTCCATTGTTAAATACACATAATTCTGAGCCAGGAACTAGGTAAGAACTATCCTTAAAAGAAAAAAAAAAAGTTAGTGGGTAGATGGCCTGAGCAGAACGAACCTTGTATATGCTGTTGCTTCAGTTTTATCTTCCAAATATTTATATTAAAAATCGCTCCAGGTTCTTTTGGGTCTTTTCACTGGTATTTCACTATTGAATTCACCTGGAAAAAGCACTTTGTCCCATTTATTCCCTTTTCTGCCTCAAATGTTACTCATTCCAGGAGAGCACCAGTGAAATATGGACGCAAAGAACTCAAAGCCATGGAGATTTTGGCTCATTTTCAGATCTCTCGAGCATCCTTTCTAACTGGGATGTGTAGAGCAGGAATATCCATACTGTGAAGTGTGAAAATCTGTGCAGCAAACAATGTGGAAAAGACCTGTAATAAGGTATGTGCATTAATGAAGAACAAAAATGCTGCCCAGATTTGAGCTTTTATAACCAGTTAAAGTCAGCCACAGCCATAGAGAGTTTATAGTTCAGCTTTTGTTAATTATGCAAGTGCTGTGTACAATAATCAAAGGTTAATTTTAATTACTTATTTGCGTTCTGTCTAACCTATTACAGCTAAAAATTTGAATGCCATCACCACAGAACAGATGCTGCTCACTCTCATAAAACAGGCCTTCCTTCACTACAGTGCCATTTGAAATTTATTACTGTTGTGATGACTTTGTATCCATCTTCTGATTATACAATATGAAAATAAGTTCTGGCAACCTATTAAAAAAAAATTAGGGTATTTAAAATTTTCTCTTTCATTCAAAATAGGCAAGTAAAAATCAGAGAAGATCTGAAAGGTGGAGTCATGAGAGTGAACAGTTATCAGAGGACAGAAATCCAAATCCACAGAAATCATTAGGATTGAGATCTGGAAGTGCTGAGGAACAATTCCAGCCAGGCTCATGGTGGTCACTATCTCACCAGAGTAACACAGAAATGCTAAAGTGGAAATCACTGTAGTTTTAAAAAATGATTTTCCAGGCCATGAAAACTGAAAAGGGAACAGTGGCATTTCAAATATTCCCTCTGCTAACTGCGGAAAATAGAAACTTTGCTTGACAGAGAGTTTATAATTAAAGCTACAGACAAACCAAGAAATTAAAGGTTTTGAAAAAAAGTTTTGATTTTCTTAAAATTTGCCTTAAAATAAAACAATAACAGGGGAATCATATTGTTGCCTCCTTTTTTTTTTTAATTCTTTGAATTTTGAAACTATTTTTATTTTATATTTAACCCAGGTAATTATCTAAATATAAAGTCAATTTTAAGTTTTTGCTCTTAACCCATTATTAAGTTTTATTTGTGCTAGAAAAGAAAATTTCTCAGAGGGAAAACTTTCCATTTAACACAACAGCACCAATGAAAGGTTAAAGGTATGACCTGATAGGATATTTCTCATGTACATCAGCAGAAACAAATAAACATGCACTAATGTTCTCTGGGCTTTAATCTGGGGACCCTGATTAATAATATGCCATCATTTTCAAATACACATAACATTTGAATACCTTTTTTTTTTTTTTGCTGATTTGTTTTTGGTGTGTGAAAGCTCCACATTTAAATAACATATTTGGATTTATCTTGTAAAAAATAATTTTTTTATTTTTAATTTAATATTCTCCAAATAAATGGCTGACCAAGTGAGTAATTTAAAGTGGGAAGGAACATTAGCCTAAAAGAGGTGCAGTGTTTTATACACTTTTAGGAGCTGGTAAATAAAGGTGGGAGGCATCAATTTGTTGCAAATATGATTTAAGCCTCTGAAAGCAGAATTCACATACTAATGGCTATCTGATTTTCTCTCAAGACCTTCCTTGTCAGAGATGAAGTTTTTTCTCTAAGCATGATGCTGATTTCTTCTCTATCTTACAATGTGGAATTGTTATTTGTTTGAATTTTTTTTCTTTTATTTTAAGAGGATAAATGTAAGCAAGAAAATATTTCAAAACCACCTTTTAGGGCAGAATCTCTGCGCTCACAGCCTCAATTTGCAGATGATCAGACTCCCCCCTGGCATCACTTAATCGTGAAGACAAAGCTGCTCTAGAAAGAGGGTCCCACTTGAAAGAATTCCACCCATAAACTGATAATGGAAATTAAAAATTATCAGAGATTTGTGTGATTCTTCAACAAAATGAAACCAGGGAAAAAACCCAAATTAATATTTTTCTCAATCTCAATTTTCTCTGTGCTAGCTAGAAAGGCAAAAATAATGATGCTGATATTCAAAACATACATAATCAGGCATAATTGTTAAGAATAAAATATTACTTACAATACCAGGATAATAGCAGTTGCATTATTATGCCCCCTTGGCAGCTCTAATAAAATCTACCTTTGGAAGTACTGCTCTTTTGCCTTGCCATTTAATTTTTGAAAGTGCATGTTTTGCTTTTTAGTCTTACTGAATCTAAACTTCCAGGTGAGGAAAAAAAAGTGATTGATAAAAAAAAAAAAGGAAAAATAAAGGAAAAAAAGGGAGGGAGAGAGTGACAGCTCCTTAATAGTGCAAAGAAACAGCGTTTAAATGATCCCTTGTCTAAAAAATTCTTTCCCTTTTTGAGGACTAGCTGCCACCATTTGTGCCTGCAGTGAGTTACAGGTAAAATACAGTGCTTTTCACATCAATAAACCCATTTGCAGCCTGAGGTGTTACCAACATGTAGTATCCAAGTAACAAAACAGAGTGTGTGAATTCCTGACAGTTTGGTGTGGGTTTTTAAATTTTTGTTTTGCTATTTGTGTTTGTTTGCTTTTGTTTGTTATTTCATTACTGTTTAATTTGTTGTTGTTGTTTTCTCTTTTGGTTTTTTTTGTGGGTTTTTTTTGGTGGGGTTTTTTGTGTGTTTTTGTGGTTGTTGTTGTTGTTTGGTTGGTTTTGTGGGCTTTTTTTTCATTTGTTTGTCATTTTTTTAAATTGACATTACAACACAAGACTGTAGAGATGATCTCTTGCTTCAGTGGTCACTAGGTCAGAATACAATAAGGATGTGCATAAGGAGAATCAGTGCAAGGATTATTTCTGCTGATGTTTATTAATTTTCTTTCTTTTCCCTTTTTCCCCTAGACCCAGTCATGACTTAAGCTAAGTGTCAGAAATGAATGAAAAAAGTGGAGGAGCCACTTCAGGGTTTCACAAGGTGAAGTCAGACACCTCTATATTGATTTGAAAGGTTTTGAGGAGGGGAGAGATAGCAAGGATGTCCAGCAGCCTATCTATGGAATAAATAATAGTAAAACCCCATAAACCAGCCCACAACAAAATAGAGGAAGCAGAGAAGATATCACTATGAACACGGATAAAAGAATTACAATACAACCCATGACTGGATTAACAAGAACTTCCGGAGACAATCTCATGGAAAAGGCTTTTCCACATCCAAAGCACCCAAAATGTGGTTATTTCTGCTGAGCAGTTCCCCTTAAGAAGTGGGAGAAGGTTGATGCAACCCAAACCTGGAGGTGAGGTAAATGAGGTTTTTGTTCAAAGTTCCCTTGGGTTGGATTGGAGTGAAATGACATTTTATATATATTCACATTTATCATGTGGATATAGATATAGATATAGATATAGATTATATAGATATAGATTATATAGATATAGATATAGATATAGATATCTGGCAATTTATTGTAGAACAATATATTTGCAATGCAAAGGAGGTATGTGAGCACTTTGGTTATTATCTATAGAAATACAGCAACATAAAAATAGGTAGATTGCAATTAAGAAATTATATAATGAGAAGAAGGAAGGAAGGGAGAGAAAGGAAGTGGCAGAAGGAAGTGGCGGAAGGAAGGAAGGAAGGAAGGAAGGAAGTGGCGGAAGGAAGTGGCGGAAGTGGTGGAAGGAAGTGGTGGAAGGAAGTGGCGGAAGGAAGGAAGTGGCGGAAGGAAGTGGCGGAAGGAAGGAAGTGGCGGAAGGAAGGAAGTGGCGGAAGGAAGGAAGTGGCGGAAGGAAGTGGCGGAAGGAAGGAAGTGGTGGAAGGAAGGAAGTGGCGGAAGGAAGTGGCGGAAGGAAGTGGCGGAAGGAAGGAAGGAAGTGGCGGAAGGAAGGAAGGAAGTGGCGGAAGGAAGGAAGTGGCGGAAGGAAGGAAGGAAGGAAGGAAGGAAGGAAGGAAGGAAGGAAGGAAGGAAGTGGCAGAAGGAAGGAAGGAAGTGGCGGAAGGAAGTGGCGGAAGGAAGTGGCGGAAGGAAGTGGCGGAAGGAAGTGGCGGAAGGAAGTGGCGGAAGGAAGTGGCGGAAGGAAGTGGCGGAAGGAAGGAAGGAAGGAAGGAAGGAAGGAAGGAAGGAAGGAAGGAAGGAAGTGGCGGAAGGAAGGAAGGAAGGAAGTGGCGGAAGTGGCGGAAGTGGCGGAAGTGGCGGAAGGAAGTGGCGGAAGTGGCGGAAGTGGCGGAAGTGGCGGAAGGAAGGAAGGAAGGAAGGAAGGAAGTGATGGAAGTGGCGGAAGGAAGAGAGAAAGAGAGACAGAGAGAGAGAAAGAAAGAAAGAAAGAGAGAGAGAAAGAAAGAAAGAGAGAGAGAGAGAAAGAAAGAAAGAAAGAAAGAAAGAAAGAAAGAGAAAGAAAGAAAGAAAGAAAGAAAGAAAGAAAGAAAGAAAGAAAGAAAGAAAGAAAGAAAGAAAGAAAGAAAGAAAGAAAGAAAGAAAGAAAGAAAGAAAGAAAGAATCTGTTGTTGTTTTTTCCCTCAACTGTTTCAAATCAAGGGTAGTTGAGGGTTTTTACCTGGGGTGGAAGCTCACCACTGGGCAGTTCTTATGCAGATCAGAGTTTTCACCATCTTGCACCCAAAAATTCCCCTCCTGTTCAGCTCTGTGCAAACCCAACCTCGGCAAAGCAGCTTTGGCAAAAGGCTGATTATCTGAGTTATTAAGCATCAATATTTCAGTCTCTCACAGGTAAGAGCACAAGGAAACCTCCAGAGATCACAACATGACCCTAAGTCATTTTTAGCCCCAAGTGAAAAACAAACTCACTTTCATTTTCAGCTGTTTTGAACTCCTTTGCAAATGTAGAATAACAAATATATGTCATACTGATATAGATAAAATAAATATTACAGGTTTGATCTTCTAATTAATCCTTTCTAAGTCCTGGAGTTTTTAGCAGTTTTGCTTGGCTTTTGCGTGCTCTTATCCAGCCAAATTTTACTTGTTTCTTAGTATTTATCGGAAAAAAAATCCATATTTTAGCAAAGGGGTGATGCAATCAAAGAAGTGTTGATTTTGCTGCTCTCAGAAAAGAGTGGTGCCTAATTGGCAACCTGGAGAGGTGTCTGCACAGAACTCCTGCTTGGATGCAATCAGATATGACAAAACCACCTACCCTAATGTAAAAACTCGTGATTTTCTCTAAGAAATGGGAATCTGCTGTGTCTTTACCTGTGAGGGAAGAAGCTGTTAGGATTAAGACACCTCCAATTTTACAATAGTCAGGACTAATTTGCTGAAGCGATGAGAACATGGCAAAATCTTTTTTGCTTCTTTGTCCTTGCACAGATTTTTGCAGTCCGTGCTCCATGATGATACCACAGAAGTTCATTTCACTTGAGAACAAGGAACAATTTTTTTAAGATTACTTTGAGTTTCTACTGCTTCCTGTGATCTGAAAATATCAGAAAAAAAAGGCTGTTGAGCATTTCTCCTTTTCCTCTTGGAAGGTCAGCAACATTTTCTTTAAGGACTGCAGTGGGAATAGGTAGGCTGTCAACATGGTGCTAAAGAGAGCTCAAAAAAATAAGTGCTTAAAATAATAGACAAAGAATTAAAAAATATAAAAAATGTTCATAAACCCCTTCTCAATCAGTGCTCTGCCCTCTCTGTCCATTCTATGGATTTTGGTTAGCAAAAATCTTCCAAAGTTATTTTTTAAAGCAAGTGCTTCCCTTTTATGTCCACATCATGCAAAGCTTGCTACAACTTATGCACACTTCCAAAACTGCAGCTCATTTAAGTGGCTAAGTTATTTCCACAAACAGTTTTCCAGACTCTAGTTATCACCCTTTGATTAGTCTGTGTTAAAATAATGTCAGCCTTTTACTGAAAATTTCAAATATTTATCCATTTTGTGAATGTGTTGGAATTAACAGGTATTCTTTCTCTTAAGTGTTGTCTTAGAGAAATCTAGATATACAGATAGTACAGTTATAAAGTTAATACCTTCTGGTGAGGAAAGAATACAGACTGTTACAGAGATGCTTAAATAGTGTTGCCATGAGTCTTAAAGATTATATCAATATTCAGCTTACGGTCCTAAAAGCAATGGAATGAGTAAATGCAGCTTTATTGGCATGTAAATTCACAGAAGGTTTCTTTGCTCTTTCTTTTGTGGTTATTTTCCCTTGATGCACCAGGAATCTCAGCTCAGGTGGAAAACAGGTGGATTTGGGCTGGTAAAACATAAAGCAACTTGTGGATAAACCTGCCAGTGAGTATCCTGGACTTAGTGGAATTTCAGCATGAAAGGAGTGTGTAAGTTACCGGTAAAAACCACAAAAACCTTTTATTCAGCCCAAAAGCAAAAGAAATGACAGAGAAGTAAGTTTTAGCTCGCTGATATTACCACTGGGTGAGGAGAAGGGCACACAAATATCCCAACCCCTCTGACCATTTAATCCTGCCCCAGCTCAGAGCAGCTCCAGCAGGAGCATCCCCTGGCGCTGCCCAAGGCTCCAGCAGTGCAGAGGTTGAAATCTGGGCCCCCTCCTTCCTAACCTGTTAAAAAAAGCTTTCAGGAAACCACGGGAAATGGCATTTTTCCAGCCAACGTGGCTCAGTCTTGTTCTGTGATTAATCTCTCAAAAGGAGCCTTTAAACCCCTGCCGGTCTGTGACCAGCTCCTTGTGTGTTTTCATCAACTCTAAAGGTGCTCCCATACACCAAAAAGAAATAACAGTTAATGCACAGCCCAAAAAAAGCCTTTAGGAATTTAGCAACCTTTTTATTCGTCTTTTATTTAGGCACCTCATTGTGTGCTTTCCTTAGTTTGGTTCTTTTTTTTTTTTTTTTTTTGGTGGATTCATCCCTTAACAAACAGCACAGAACCTTTGTCACCTTTGAACATCCACCTACACTGCCTAATTACTTTTCTCTTTTGGAGCCAATTCATCAATGCTGGGTGAAAAGTTATGGAACACAAAGAATATCTAAAATCTGTTTTGAAACGTGTCGCAGGCAGTTTAGTATCAGGGACCTACAGGCAGCTTCTGTGGAAAATAAAAAATAATTGCAGGATGATGAATTTCAGCAGAACAAGAGATATAATTTACAGAGTTATTTTGAAGGGAGAGTGTTTCAAGATCAAAGAGCTAATCCTTAATAGCTTTTAATGTAAGAGGGAAAAACATTTATTTTCTCAACATTTCTTTTAGTTATAATCCATAGTTCAGAAATTTCCCTAATTTGCCTTAGAAATAAAATAACAAATATAATTGAAAGTAATTTTCTTTAGGAAAAAAATGAGAAAATGAAAAGAAACTGTCAGCTAATACCTAAGTGATATTTGATCTGTGAAACCATTGCTTTCTGCCATGTCAGATCTGCTTTGGCCATTATGAAATACAGCTGAAATATGCTCATCTTCAGGATTTATAATAGAGACAATCACTGGTGCAGCAATGCATGAATCACCTCCTGTGCTCACTGTGCATTTTGCCAGCATCCATACCTTTAAAAAAAATTAATATTTTGTCTTGCTAGCTATTAACGCAGATTCTAACAACTTGAAACCTCTTAAACCTGCTCTATGTCCAATAGGAATGAACAAAGTGTCCTTCTGAAACACGCAGTCCACTCCAAACTTTGTAGTTTGCTCCCAGTTTCTTCAGATCAGAGGGCAAGGGAGCAGTTTTATCACTCTGGTCACACCAAAAAACTTTCCAATTTTCTCACGTTATTGATAATTTTAGAGAAGTGAGTAGCTACAAACCTCAGTGAAAATATGAAAATTCTGGGGAAAAAAAAGCAGAGAGATAGAAAGAGATAGATAAATAATAATTAAACCTAATTTAAATGGTTTAATCTGGCAAATAAAAACTACCACGGAATCACAGGGTTGTTATTTTTTCACTTAACTCACATAACAAAATTTTTATACTCCATATGTAGGCAATGGAAAAAAGTGACAATATTGCACAATGCCATTACAATTATTGGCTATTTTTTCAAGCTGCAGATCAATCTGAGCCTTAACAGAGACAATAAAGCCCAGAGAGTGCATATATTGTGTAAAAGTGAAGGAAAATATATTATTTTCATTGCTTAAATAGGTTCTAAACTCACTCCAAAGGTTAATATTTCTTGTTTGTCGTGTAATGCCATCCATACCTTTTAAAAAGTCCAGGAAAATTAAATAAATAGAGAAAGGAAAGGAAAGGAAAGGAAAGGAAAGGAAAGGAAAGGAAAGGAAAGGAAAGGAAAGGAAAGGAAAGGAAAGGAAAGGAAAGGAAAGGAAAGGAAAGGAAAGGAAAGGAAAGGAAAGGAAGAAAGGAAGAAAGGAAGGAAGGAAGAAAGGAAGGAAGTGGCGGAAGTGGCGGAAGGAAGGAAGAAAGGAAGGAAGAAAGAAAGAGAAAGAAAGAAAGAAAGAAAGAAAGAAAGAAAGAAAGAAAGAAAGAAAGAAAGAAAGAAAGAAAGAAAGAAAGAAAGAAAGAAAGAAAGAAAGAAAGAAAGAAAGAAAAAGAAAGAAAAGAGTGGCACCAGCTAATTTGCTGGATCTTATGGGTTTTTGCAGGGTGTCAAGGAAGTGAGACACACCAAATTTCAGAAAAAAAAGTAAAAAGAAAATGTTGGTTTATGACCTCTCAAAGAGTTCGCTTCTTAATTCCTTGATTCCTTTATTCAGTAGTTTAGGAAAAAAACCCAAAAAAGAAATAAAAATGCACCAAATCAAAGCTGACCAAAGTAGCTTTTATATCCTTATTATTCCACACCTGGCCACATTCTTTAAATGCCCATTATTTCAGAGGGCTTTCAGTACCTGCAAACGCACAGCTGGCGATTAGTATTGCCTTAATGAGATTTTTTATCCCACAGATATGTTATTTGCTTATTGCTGGCAATGTGCACCGAGGACATCTCGATGTGCTTGGGGCTGGCTGCTGTTCTGCACTCATCCAGGTGCAATTAAAGCTGAATATTCTCCATCACAGGCCCTGTGAATGGACAAAATAGCTGCCAGTGCCTGCAATTTGTCTTCATTTCCAGACACTGCTAAAGTGCCTGAACAGTTAAATATTTAACCACACTATGAGTTCCAGAATTGAGTAGGTAAGGGGAGAAATTCAGGCAGAGAGTGAATGATTATTCCTGCATAAGTCCCATTCAAAACAAGCTTCTTTCTGTGCTGTGCTTGTCAGCTCTGCCACATTGCTTATGCACTGTTGGTTATCACAATTTTAAAACCACATTATTTATTAGGTTTATAAACCAGGTGCTCTGCATCTGCTTGGTACCTTGGTATCTCCCTGCCTTTGGGCTGCGTGCAGTTGTCAAAAGGTGCAGCAAGCAGCCAGGTGTTTCTGAACATAAATATGTGTGCTGGTGTGCTGCCTCTCCCCTCTACCTGGCACAAAGGAATGCGCTGGCGCAGCATCTAAACAAAAAATTTCTCCTAAATCAATTTCTCCTAAAACATCACAAAAAAAAAAAAATTTCTCCTAAATCATTCACCTCCAAGGAGCAGACCAGACTTTCTGTTTGTTTTTGCAGGCTTCCTCCAGACTGATGGACACTTTTGATTTGGGGATAATTTCTGGGATCTCTCTTCACTCAGTTCTTTTAAAGTTCTGAAAGGGAGGAAGGTTGTTTCAGAAACTTGCAGCCAACAGATGGCAGGGGAAACTGGAACAGAGGGAGGCTGAGGTGATCAGAGAAGGACCACTGAGCTCTTTATTATAACACAGTTATAACTCACCTTGGAATGCTGCATGCCTCCTTTATGCATTGAAAGAGCCAAAAATAAAGTGTTCTAAGCACAGTAAGGATTTTACTATGAGCTATCTGCTTTGGGTCAGAGGATGGGCTGGATCAACTCCAGAAGTTTATTCTGGATCCTTGAATTGCCTCACACCAGTGCACCATGTTGCACTCCATCCCTTGGGACTCTGTGCATCACCTTAATATACAGTTAGAGAAAGAGAGATGAATAAACCAAACAATGACTGGAAAATTTCCCAGTTTGATGGGAAATTTATGATTTTAGGTGTGTTGTGCACAAGAACTGGGATTTACTTTTAAAAAAGAAACTTCACATGTATGACAAAATCTTTTAGCAGATTACTGTCAAGGCAGTAAAAAAAGCATAAAAGATGGCATTGGATGGCAATGTTTATCAATCACAAAAAAACTGTAGAAAGAATCAGCTATAAGGCAAGTGTGAGTATGAAAAGCATAAATAATAATAATAATAATAGTAATAATATTAGTAATAATGATAATAATAATAATAGTTATTGGGTAGTTTTAGGTTATTTTTTCAAATATTAAGAAAAAACCTGATAGTCAATATGATGCCCTGAGCTCAGTGATGGAAAGGGAATGAAGAAAGGGAGTCTCTATAGAAGAAGGTAAACATTTTGCCAGTTTTCTGCTTGCTCCTTTTCTGGGCAAACTTTATCTTCTCTGTGTTGTGGAAGCACCCAAAAGCTGAGCACAGCTTCAGTTCTTTGCTGGTAATTTTTCCACCTGTGCAGTAATAAAAAACAAAGTGAATGGGTTGCTGGTAGAGGCATTTGAGATGTCCAGTTGAATGAACAAGATTTGATAAAATATGTGGCTGGAGTGAAAAGTAAGGAGGCATGAGGACTGGCTGCTACAAAAGCAAGATTCTGCTGGAGATGGAGTGGTTTGTGGGCTCTCCCAGAGCTCCTGGCACAGAAAATGGTTTGATACAGCAGAAAATTTAAAAAGGGATTGTGGATATTGGAAAAGCAGTGGAAATCAGCCTCAGCTGAGGCAAAAAAAGAGGTTTTTATCTCAAAATCAGTGAAGGGCAACTCCTGGCACCCAGCCTGCAGCTGTGTCTCATCCCATTTGATTTTGCTGCTCTGTCCTGGAGGTCATGTTTCATCTTCCCTCATTTTGCTTAGCTGAAGTTTCCCAATTCAGCTTTTGTGGTGCTTAGATATTTAGAGAGAATGGATGAAAAAGACTCAAAACTAGTGTGAAAACACAATACAAAGTCCATGAGGGGCAGAGCAATCAGGAGGCCATGTATTGGCATTTCTTTGTGCAAACACACTCAAATGTCAGCTAAACACAGTCTGGGAGATCTGTTGCATGCTGGACACCTGTAACAAAATGCCTACAAAACCCATCTGAAAAATTAACATGTTACTTCTACTTTTGGTAATTGGCCAGGAAATAGCCATGCCTTTTATATATATATTTTAGCTTTTTCTGACTGCTTGTCAAGAAACTAATTTCTGCTCAATTGCAAGCTTTTAACTTGAACAATGCTCTTCAGCCAGAACAATTTTGGTTTCATTTTTCCTTTGTGGATCACTACTTACACTCTGAACCCTTGGTCTTCCTCCCCACAACTTCCCCTAATTACTACTCCAGCAAGAACAAACCAATTTGTTTTGTTGCAAGCTCTGTGTGTGATAATCTTCCACGGGCATGCACGTGAGCTCAGCCAAGCTACAAAAAAGGCTGATAAATGAGCCATTTATTTGATACAGTAATAATCAGATTTATTAAAGGCCTGTGCATTGGCCGCACTACAGATATATTAATCAGAAAGCTGGGGCTGAACTTCCTCAAGGTGACAGCTCCTGAAAGCCTATTTTCCTCTGTGCTGGGTATAATACCTGGATAATTGTAATCCCTTGTGGTCAACTTTTAAGCCACCTTGAAAAGACTTTATATTCACCTCAGATAATTTTTTTTCCAGGTGCCATTCAGGCATTCTTTAGGCTTTTTCCAGCTGAGTGTTTTTCTGGATGTGGATGAAATTTTCTGAGCGCCCTTGTCAGCATTTATCCTCTTAACTTGCCATTTTAAAAAAAGAAAATTAGCATAGGATTCAAAAGGAGCAATGTCCTTGCATTAACCTTGCTTTGGTAGATTTTTTTTGATACTCACATGATCAGAACCCCTTCCCAATTGCTCTGAATCTTTAAATGATCAGTATAGGTGGCTCTTTAAATGTAATATATAATTTTCTGGCCCCTTCTCTTCAAATGGGACAGAGGAGCCTGTGGATTTTGCTGTGGCCCCATGTATTGAAGTGAGTCCTAAAAAAGGAGCTGAGCACATTATCTGCTTCTGTAGCCACCAGGTTTCCCTTCTTTGATTTTGTGAATCTTGAAAATTTTCTGCTGGCTTGGGAAGGAAAGAGATATCCTAACCTTTGTGAACTAGAATAACCTTGCCTGTTTTTTTTTGTTTTGGTTTGGTTTTGGTTTTGTTTTTCTGGGGGGGGGTTGGGGGATTTTTTAATGGTGATTTGTTGTTTTTTTGTGTGGGTTTTTTTCCCTTTGTATGAATCAGTAAATAAACTCATAAATAAATATATACATGAATTCAAATGCCGATCCTAATTTTGCCTTCTGTTGTTCAAAATGGGTATTTCTCTTAAATTTACTAATATTGACCTAGAAATATACTACATACTGAATGCTTTGGAGTATGTATGGAGGGAAAAATCAAATAATTTACATAACTATACCAATTTCTGCTATTTTACATGATCTCCATACTAGTCTGTGACTGATATGGGACCACCATCATATTTTTTAAGGACAAAATAATCTGTTTATTTACTTTCCTACCTGTAACACCTGTTTTTGTAGAAGGCAGCTTGATTTTCATTCCTATGACTTATGTTGCAGTGAGAAAGCAGTATTGAATTCTTCCTGGTTTTATGGGCTGCACATCAGCCTGGCTCATTCTGCTGCACAAATTGAAAAGTTGAAGAAAAAAAATTATTTCTGAAAAAACCCTCAATAATACAAAAAAAAAATCCTCAAAACACTTCAATACTTATATACCAGAGCTCTGTAATGTGACTCATCTCTTATTTAACTTCTCCAGAATGATGCATCTAAAGGAAGAATACCTGCAGCTGAGTTTATTAGGTGAAACACAGAGTTTAAGGGAAAAAATTTCTCAACAAGTGTCTTACGGCTTCTATTTCACAAAGTTGCATATTTGTAAATTCAGGAGTGTGTGTGTCTTTGTTCAGGTAGAGCTGCTAAAATTTGACCAAGAATTTAAAGTTTTAACTTTAAAACTTTCTAACCTTGATACAAATATGCAATTGCCAATGGAATGCAATATCTAATCATGCTCTATCAATCATAACATATCATGATATTTAGAAATTGGTTTAAGAAAATGAAGGCATAGCTTTTAGAGAATATATTGAACCACAATATAAATGAATAGTCATTGACCATATCCAAAAGGGAAAATTAAATCCTAATGCACAAAGTGGGATATGAGGCATGTCAGTCTAAAACTGTGATCTCAGACCTTCCCAGTCACTCTTTTACCTGTCAAGACTCTGATTAGAAAGTTTCTTTGTAAGGCTGGGTTTCTGCTTTGTACCTGTGGTGCCCTTGTTTAACCTCTACCTTAGCTCCAGTGAAATCAGAAGTTGATTACTCAACTCTTTATAGTCCTGACTGGTTAGGCACCTGTGTTTTATACTGGAGTTTGCTTTGGTTTTTAATATGTAGATTTTTATCTGATTGATGAAAGCATTTTCCATCTTAATTTAGAGTTTTCAGACAGGAAAAATGAAGCATCACAACAGAAAAATATTTTTCAGGTTACCCAGAAAAACAGCAGCAGAATAGGATGCACGACACTTGTTGTTGTCTACTGTAAAAGAACATTTTTTTCCCTTGCACACAAATCAGGTCCAATAATTTGACCGTTCCTACCACAGACAGTGTAGCAAAATATATTTGTGAGATAAGTGTGACAAGTGCAGTTCTGAAACTTCAAACTGTAGTTAACAAAAGCTTTATTTTCCTTTATGTGTAACTTGTTTAAAGGTAGCTTTATAAAGTACCTATGTCTGAAGGGCAAAGTCTATATTTGAACCAGCTCTCAAAGCAATTTTTTACAAAACTACTGAGCTGATGTATTGGGACCAGCATTATTTAATATCTGAGCCAATGGCACAGACAGAGGGATTGGGGCACCCTCAGCAGGCTTGCAGGTGACACCAAGCTGAGGGTGCAGTGACACCCCTGAGGGACAGGGTGGCATCAAAGGGCCCTGGACACCCCCGGGGGATCCCGTGGGGATCTCAGGAGGTTTAACCAGGCCAGGGCTGGTGCTGCCCCTGGGTGAAGACAGGCCCGGGCTGGATCCAGGCTGGGCTGAGCAGAGGGAGCAGCCCTGGAGGAGCCCTGGGGGTGCTGTGGGGCAGGGCTGGGACCCCAAAGCCTGGGCTGGGCTGGGACCCCAAAGCCCTGTGCTGGGCCCAGAGCCCAGAGCCCAGAGCCCAGAGCCCCGTGCTGGGCCCGGAGCCCAGAGCCCCGTGCTGGGTCCGGAGCCCAGAGCCCAGAGCCCAGAGCCCCGTGCTGGGCCCGGAGCCCAGAGCCCAGAGCCCAGAGCCCAGAGCCCAGAGCCCCGTGCTGGGCCCAGCCCAGCGTGGGCAGCAGGGCAGGGGCGATTCTGCCCCTCTGCCCCTCAGTCAGAGCCCACCTGCAGAGCTGCCCCAGCCCTGGGCCAGCCCAGCAAGGAGCTGGAGCTGCTGCAGCCAGGCCAGAGGAGGCTCCAGCACGGGCAGAGGGATGGAGCAGCTCTGCCGGCAGCAAAGGCTGGCACAGCTGCCATTGCTCACCTGGGCAGGAGAAGCTTTGGCCTGAGCTCAGGGTGGCCTGGCAGGGCCTGAAGGGGCCGCAGCAAAGATGGACACGGACAATTGCCAAGGGCTGCAGGGACAGCAGCCGGGCAATGGCTGCCAGTGCCAGAGGGCAGGGCTGGCTGGGATCTTGGCAATGAGGAATTGTTCCCTGGCAGGGTGGGCAGGCCCTGGCACAGGGTTCCCAGAGCAGCTGTGTGTTCACAGGTGTTCTTGGATGAGGGGAGAGACGAGAAAGTTGACTCCATGTTCAGAAGGCTTGATTTATTATTTTATGATATATATATTACATTGTAACTATACTAAAAAGAAATAGAAGAAAAAGGTTCCTCTCAGAAGGCTAGCTAAGAATAGAATGGAATGAATAACAAAGATCTGTGGCTCAGACAGAGAGAGAGCCAGCTCTGCCGTGAGTGGTCACTAAATCCAAACATCCACATGAGACCAATCACGGACCCACTTGTTGCATCCCACAGCAGCAGATAACCATTGTTTACATTTTGTCTCTGAGGCCTCTCAGCTTCTCAGAAGGAAAAATCCTAAAGAAAAGGATTTTCACAAAAGATGTCTGCGACACAGCTGGGGCTGCCTCTGGATCCCTGGCAGTGCCCAAGGCCAGGCTGGACATTGGGGCTGGGAGCATCCTGGGACAGGGGAGGTGTCCCTGCCAGCGTGGCACAGGATGGGATTTAGGGTCCCTCCCAACCCAGGACTCTCTGATTTTATGATATAGGAATGTATGTGAGTGTGAACTGTCTCTGCAGTATTCTGGGAAACTGTGAAACACATTGATAGATGGCCCTTGAAATACAAAAGCTAAAATTCTAACTCTTTGTAATCTTCACTGCCACTGGTACTGAATTTGCCACGGAACTTTCACAGATTAGTAGGAACATTGGGACTTTTGGCCTCTTCAGTTTCCAGCTTGATTGTGTCTCTCATTGCTGAGCTACTGAGTAGAAGCACCACCATTCTAGATGGAGACCATGTACCTCTCTTTGGCATACAATAATTTAATCAATATTTTGTAGTCAGAATCAAAGACAATTCTGTATGTTGAGAATTGCTAAATGAACTTTTTTTTTCTTTTTTTTTTAGTTTGCTAGTAATTCTGGTTTGGTTTTTATACAGTGCCCCAAAAGAAATTAAAGTGAGCTTTTATTTTTTTAACCATAATTTTAAGCAAATAGCTGTGCATTATCTCTAAACCAGGAGAGATGATTAAATTGTTGTGAGTGAACCATGCCAAGAAACAGTGCATGGTCTCACATGGGTTGTGCAGCTCCAGCGACACGTCAGTGCACGTGCCTCAGCTGGGCACATACACACCAAAATACATCCACATTGGGCGATTTCCTTACTCCCTCAGTTTATTTATTTTTAAACCCTTGTGGTTTTGCTCTGCAGCTCTAAAATCTCATGATAGAAGAAACACAAAGGGCAGAAATGGCTGCAGGACATTTTTTTCAATGCTAACATTAGAAAACATTACAAGAAATCCAAGCATTGGCTAAAAATTCAAATTGCTTAGCTGATGAATTAAGAAGTTGACTGTAAAATGTATATAATGAAAAGTTTCTTCCCATAATTCTGCATCGTCCTTCAAACAACCTGACATGTAATCACAGAGAATTGTCATTGGTGACTGCACCTTAATCTTTCAATTATTCTGTGATAAGCTTCTGCATTGTAAAGCTCTGGAAGTACTTAATATTGCATTATTTAACTAACTGCACTTAAATCCTAAAATGGTCTACTGTAACCTCAATAATCAAAGATGTTTAAAGTTAAAGTTGAGAAAGAAAGCTATGAAAGAACAAGAAAAGATCATTTGTGCAAGCTGAAAAAAAAATCTGCTTGAATTTTCTCTCTTTTCCCTGGACTACTTTATTTAATTTTGGTTTTAAGACAGCAGGTAAAACTGCAAACCTGGGCAGCAGAAATACACTGAAAAATATATGTACATATATTTAAATAAATAATACCACTACAACATAGCTGCAAAATAAGTTTTAAGATGCACACTGCTCCTTGCTTTCATGCAGCAGTGTCTGTGTTGTCAGAATAAGATTTTTTTGATAAGCATATCTAGGAGCAGGCTGTGAAGGTGGCTTCAAAACCAGGTACTCACAGCACTCCCAAGCCCTCAAGTTCCCCTGAGACAGTGACACATCTCTGCCCCTAAAGCTGCTTTAATATGCTCACTCTGGATTGAGCCTAAGCGGCCCAGATGGGTTTTGTGGAGAAAAAATTTCCTGATTTAGACTCCTACCCTGTAAAGGAATTCAGGCCTTTCCATAGCAATGAACAGTGTCCATTTAACTTCCAGCTGTGAGCATCTCCTCGGCTCCTTCTGCTGAACTACTCAGTTCCACAGTCCAGAAAAAATTCCCATCAAGCTGTGATTCTGATTCCAGCTGTATGGAAAGAAGCAAAGGAGGAGCCATAATTACTGCTTTAATTTTGGACTGTCTGCAAGAAAGCACGTGGGATCTGAAGCCTTGTTAGCTTGAAGGTGGTGTTTTATCCTAGCTAGCCAGTTTTGTGATTCCTAAAAAAAAAAAATTTATTGTTAAGTCTGTTTAATTAGTTAAACAATGTTCTACTGTTATTGTAGCCGGTTTTGATTTAGATCTGTGCTGGCCGAAAGTAGAAAATCCTGACAAATTACCTCACTGCAACTTCAGAAAGGAACTCCAAGGACCCGCACCCCTTAGAACTCAATCAATAGCTGAAGAACAAACTTCAATAAAGAATGTTTTAATTGTTACCTTATAACCAGAGATGAATTAGATGTGATAGAATAGGAAAGGTATCTTGAGAGAGTTAAGGAGCTGAAGGCTTATGCACCCCAGAAAACTTGATTAATACATTGCACTTCATGGGTTTGTACACAACAGAAAACTTAATTAATGGTCTAAGAAGGACAGCAGATTTACTGTTTATCTTGGTAAACTTGGGGTTTCCATCAAACAAATAGATGAGATCTTCTGGTAGTAATTAAAAGAAGAAAAACACCTCTACCATGATGCAATAGAATGGGCAGACCTTTGGTAGTGTCTATGAAAAATCTTGCATGTTTTACTGTAAATAAATGCCTGAAAATTGTGGGGTTTTTGAAAGCGTCTACAGTGAATAGATTCCTGATATGCTCCTAATTTTGACTCAAAATTGTTATTAGGGATGTTCATCTAACAGCTTTTGGCTGTGAGATTTAAAACTCTCTTTCACTGGGGAGAATGAAAGGTCAGAGTGATGACTGACCACAGCTTGTAACAGTTGGAAATAAAGTGAAAGCCTCAAAGATTCAGACAAAACGGAACATTTCTGATGTATGTAAACTGAGTGTTAATTTCTTTTCTTTTTCATTTTTCACAGCTGCCCATTATCTATAATTTTCATTCCCAGTCTTCACAAATCTCATTATCTAGACCTTATTATCACTGTAATGATCTTGGCCATATATTTACCTTTCTTTTCTGTAAATTATCCTCTTGTGTCTTCTTTTTTTGTTAGTTTATTTCTTTCTTCTGACCTCCTGGAAAAAAGCTTTGAGAGCTTTCCTAAGATCTAGCTGTAAGAAAAATAGTCTTTCATATATATATATATATATATATATATATATATATATATAGTTTGAAAAATGCTGAGTATTTCATGACCTATAAAAATTTTGAGCATGTCTTTGACTTAAAGAACATAAGTGACCTTGCTGAAAATAATCTTTTTCCTAGCTGCTTTTTTGGATGGCAGGGGATACTTAGGGATATTTCTCAAGTGAAACAATTTGCATTTTGGACATTATAACTTTCAGGGTGTCTATACAGATAACTCACCTGCAACAGGAAGATCTGTGTTAGTCTTGTAAAGCTGATGTCAGAACAGGACACAATTTTTTTCTACTCTCCTTTGCTTGAAAAAGAAATAAAAATTATGCAGATGAAGAAAATATCAGACTTCTATGAAAAGGTAAAAATTTTCAGTCTGGAAAAGAAAACTGGTGTGAAATGTGATGGAGGCAAATAAAACTATGAATGGCACAGGAAAGGTCAATGAGTTGTAATTATTTTATTTTTCCTCATACTATAACAGCTGGGGGCATAAAATGAGTGAGCAGGCAGGTGGTTTAAAACAAAAATGAAGTTTACAAAATGTGTGGCTAAACTGGGGAGCTCATTGACACAGGATGTTCTGGATGCCAAGGATATTAATGCCTTCAGAAATCCATGAGGCAAATTAATAGAGAAAATATCCATTAGAAGGTGTAAAACACAGTAATTTACATCTGCAGCTGGCTCCAAGTACTTCAGCACAAATTCCTGAAGATAGAGAAGATATATGTGAAAAAAATACAGCCTATGCTTCTTCACTCCAATATAGCCATACTCAGGGTTGTTTTTTATGGTCTGCATACACTTTTAAAACATAACTTATGTAATCACAAGACCAAAATTTTTTCTGTTTAATTTTACCTGGCTAAGAAAAAAATAACCTAAGCAACTTAACTATTTCCCTGGTTTATTTACAAATATCTAATATTTATAAGACCCCAAACAAGTTTCTTCATATCAGGGAGCTTTAATAAATTGATCAAAATTAAAAGAAAGTACAACAGTGACTGTTCTGAGTAGATATAATTGCATTTAGCTAGGATATTTTCCTTACATTTGCATAATTTTTTCCCCTGAATATTTTTTTTCTTACTGACCAGCTGACAGTAAAAAGTTCAGCAATATTGGACACTCACTGAATAATTGCCTGGGAATTCTGAACGCCAGGTTAAGTGCAAGCATAGTAAGAAGCATTTTGCCGAAAATCATTCATGCTTTTTAGGAATTCAAGGTTTAAGTGATGGCAACAAAAATATCCTCAGTAAGTAGCTATTGTTCATTTCAAAATATGTGCAGCATGTTTAATAAATGTTGTTGTGACTGCACCTGGAGCAGCATTTTCATTGTGTTTAAAGGGTGGTGTGTGGTAATTAAATGTTTTCTCTCTGTTCTCTCCCTAGATTTTGAACAAAGAGAGGTAAAAATTTCGGCAATCTACTTTGTGGCTCACATGGGGTGTAACTCCTTCAGCTCCCAGTTCCCTCCTTTGATGATCCAAGCTGCTGTTGTCCCACCAGGTAACCCAGGAGTCTTTCTTTGCCTGGTTCCACTGTTGATCTGTCTGCTCAAATTAATCATTCACACCAGAAGGCATGGAAGTGCATGAAAAAGCCAAAATCCAAGAGGTTTTTCATACCCAAACTTGAATATAGCTCTGAAATTTAAAGAAAAGAAAGACATATAAGTTGAACATTCATCATGTGACACAAAATATGACATTACTAATATTATTTTATGTCGCGGTGAGGGAAACCTGGACGCTCAATATGAGTTCCAGTTGGAACTGGAACTTCCAATCGGAATCCTGCTGAAACTCAAGTTGATTTTTTCAGAAAAAAAAAAAAATTAATGTATCCTGGGTGGTTTCTATGCATTCTCTATCTTTGCAGTTGTTTTTGCAATCATTAAAAGCTGTGTCATGGATTTGTAGTAAACAGATTTACAAGCAGAACATCATGTGCAGTGCAGGTATAACTGGCTATTAAAGAGACAAAGAGGCTGCTAATGATGGTCTCATTTTCTACCCTGGGGCCTCTGCTCGCATATCTACAAATGATGCATCCATACCTGTCCTGGTGGAGCCCACTGAGTGAATATTCTGATTTTGAGTGAAGATGGAGACAATTCAACTGATGTTTATATAGGTTAAATTGCTCATGGTGAACCAGTTGTGGATTAGCCAAAAGAAGGTGACCAAAAAGTTTTTTTTCAAGCTATGGTCCTACAAACACCGTTTTTACTGAAATAATATTCTATCTTTCTTTTTTTTCCTCAGCATTTATGGTAATAGAGGATATCCGTCTGGAAATTTGTAATAAAATATTAGCATTCATCTGTTTAAGCTGTTTATTGCCCAAAGGCAAAGCACCATTTTTTGTTGGCTGCCTCATGAGTGTTTCTGAGTTTAGGTTAATGGGATGGTGCATAGGTTAATGAGGTTTGTGTCTGGGGAATAACTAACTTTATACATCTCTTGTAATTAAGAACGACAGCTTTGCCATTCTGAAATCTGCTTCTTCACTTACTTATGGTTATGAAATGAATATGAAAACAAGGTAAAAGAAGTAGATACAATATGAAAATTAAGATTGATAAATATATTTTAAATTTATAATTGTACCTGAATTAACCTTTATTTTCTGTTCTTAAATAGTTATTATTTTCATTTCTACCTTTGAGTTGAGTCCAAAGGTATTTGAGTTGTTTCTTTTAGATATTGTACATGAGGAAATTTTAATCTTCATGGACAAATTTACTTTTCTGGAGAGGTCTGATATCAGAAGTGATTTTGATTTAGTTGATATGGAAAGGTAGGTACATCCTTTTGTTTTGATCACAGAAATTGTAACTACCTCATGGAAGTGTTTTAAGCAGATGAATTGCATACCTGGTGTCTTTTTTTTTTTTTTTATGATTTAATTTTAAACCTAGCAGAGGCAAGAAAAATTTTTCAAGCTGCCTGATGTTTAATAGAACAAACACAGGTTATTTAATGGTCTTTTAATCTCTTTGCCATAAAATAGTCCCAGAAAATGTTGATTGGCTAGAATAGAGATTTGGCTTCTTTTTATCTGCTTATAAACACAAAAATTTGTGTCACATGATATTTCTGAATTTTTTCCTTCATGCCAAATGTGTTTGAAATCTGCACAATATGTTTTTAAAAATCCTGGATGGCAAAATTAAGTATTTTTACACCATATGTTCTCTTTTCAGTTGCCAAAATTATTTCTACACCTTCCAGCAAACCATTACATTACACTCAGCTGAAAATAAAAAAAAATCTCTCTATGGCTAGAGTCTGCAAACATCAGACATCAGGTCCAAAAAGATCAGTTTAGTAAGAGACTGGGATTCAAAATACCACTGGTTTTTTTGCCCCTGCCTCATAAGAAAATTAAATTTTATTGCAAGGGGTGATGATGTTTGTTATTTGTTGATGTAATTCACAGGGGTATTTCTGTTCACTTCTGGAGAAGAAATTGTTAATCAGGAAATTTGTACATAGTAACAGAAGTCTTACTGTAAAAAAAAAAAAAAAGTAAAAGAAAAAAAAAGAATCAGGTGAAGACCTACTGAAAAAAAAAGAAAAAAGAAAAAATGGAAATGGAAAACAATGTAAAAAAGTAAAGAAAAAAGTACGAAATTATGCTAAATATAAAGCACACATTTCAGCTATCACTCTAGTTATTAAGCACTGTCATGACTACACAGTCAAATGCAGTGGGTTGCAGATATTAATCCTGTTGAATGTGACTGTACTAGAATTAGCTGTGATATTAGGAAAAAGTAATATCCACTGGAAACATTTTCAGCTTTCAGCTTCATCTTTCATTCTTTTTACAGAGTAGACTGGCAAAGTTAT
This sequence comes from Agelaius tricolor, assembly GCF_023055355.1. Taxonomy (NCBI): domain Eukaryota; kingdom Metazoa; phylum Chordata; class Aves; order Passeriformes; family Icteridae; genus Agelaius; species Agelaius tricolor. Next base: position 1,228,832 of record NW_027269304.1, read on the forward strand.
TGATTGGATAAGCTCATTTTTTTGGCATTTGTTCATTATTCATGCAACTATTAATTAAAAGGGACCAATTTCTACCTACATGATATTATTTTTCTGTAGCAACCCATACATCAAACATAGAAGATCATGTTTCTTTCCCTGAAATTTTCAGTTTTCTTTTCTTTTTTTTTTTTGACCTAGAGCTTCTAAAAAATTGCTCGAATTGTTATAATTTCAATAGAGCTCTGAAATGAAAACTTAGAAAATTGGTATTGAAACACACATGTACAGGTTTCCTCTTGATTATTCTCAAATTGAAGATAAGTCTAGAAAAGTTTATAAAATACTGATGCAGCTTAAGACATTTCATTTGCTACCACTTCATCCACTTCATCCTCTCCATTACTCCTGCTCTTCCTAAAGCAATTTCCTAAATTTTCTTGATCACAGTGAAAACATTTTGAAAAGCCTTAATGTGCTCACTCTGAGGATGAGAATCTCTACTTAAAAATTGCTGTGGAATTTTTAATTTCAATGAAAAGACTGGCACAGGATGGTAATATTATTTATACCAAGTGTAGCAAGCAGTGAAATTTCTTGTCCAAACTATTCAGAAATTTATTCAGCACTCATTGATATATTTTATTTACAACAAAGCGTAGAAGAAGATGAAGATTTTCTACCAATAAAAAATAGAGTATTTCAGATAGGTGTTGGAACTGGTTTTCATCTCCACTGGGCTTTGTCCACCATTTTTTCCAGAAAGAAATTTGTAAATATTCCTTATTCAAAAAGACAGAATTTTACAACTGTTTTCTCATGGGTAGAAATTATTAATAAGGTAAGGTGAGAAGAACTCCTTCCACTTCTAGGTTCTTTGTTTAAAAAAAAAAAGTTTTATATTTGGGCAGGAAAGGTAAGCAACAAGGCGAAATGAAAATTGGAAGAGAATCTTTATTGGAAATAAATAAAAAAAAAATTAGGTCCTGAAATACTTGAAATACTTTTGACTGAATATATATGGCCTGGATGGAAAATGTAACTGCATGAAATAATTATAATTAGAAGAGATGAAAATTCACTTGCGTTGAATTTAAACCATTAGTTACTGGATGGTTTTTATGTTCAGTGGAGACCTGTGGCAGTTTCTGTAGCTGCAGTCTGAAAAACAGACTGCATCTTAGCAGCTGTCAGCTGTAAGAATTATTTATTCTCCCACAAGGTAGGAGGGAAATGCACAGATAGATTTAATGCAGAGAGTATCTTAAGAGCACAGCTTTCAAAACATTAGGTACCCTTTATTTCTGTTCCATTGAAGAAACTTAAATTAGACAGTGCAACTCTGAGTTGGTTTTTTTGTTTGTTTGTTTGTTTGTTTGTTTGTTTCTAAATAATAAATGGTTCACCTGGAAGAAGAAAATATTAGATTATTGTGATTTTTAAAATTAATTGTAGTTAACCAGTCACCCAAGTTTACTGAATTTCTGGATATGTAAATTTCACTCTTGAGAGGGTGGCAGATGGGCTTGGTCAGCCTATTATGACTAAATGTCATTGATGACATATCTGTATACAGGTCTTTCTTTAAAACATAACCAACCCCCCAAAAAAGCCTTCTCTAGGTCTTGTCTCCTGTAAAATTAATAACAGCAAAACCCACAGGAATTTCTTAATTTTATGAAAGCATAGAAATATTTTTTTTCTGTATTCTGAAGCATTTTACAGTGATACGTGACAATTTGGAAACAAGGTGATTTTTATTTGAAGAGGGCTGTAGCATTTTTCCAATTACAGAGGTGTAAATTAATCAAATTTTAGGTACTGCTGCTTGAAGGGAATCAGGTGAGTGACTGCAACAGGGGTGGTGAATATGTGGAGTCTTACATTCTCCTCTCAGTCCCCTGCTGTGAAAACTTCTTCTTTACTGACCTGGAAAACAGAAATGCAAAGGGTATTGAATGTGCCACAAAGTACAGGCATCTGATATACATTTAGCATTTAGTACTTGCACACACACAGGTCCCAAAATTGAAGCCTTGATATCTTCCTTTAAGATCTAGGCAGGAAGAATTCCACCATTCTGTGAAAAAATTCAACATGTTGAAACAAGTTTCCATCCCAAATCTTCATAAACACCATTGAGTTCACATTCTTGAGCATTTTTGTGCCCAAAAATCAACCAACATATGAAAATAATTGACTTCTTTTTCTATATATCAAGTAATTTTCCATCAGTGTGAACATTTTGGTTAGTGTTTTTGTCTGGTGCTGGACAAAAACTAAGGTTATGTGAACAGAAAGACTTAAAAGTCTTTGGACAAACACACCAAATAAAATAAAATAAAATAAAATAAAATAAAATAAAATAAATTACAAAGAAATCCTGAACCCAGTCCAACCCAAAACAAAAAACCCTCTCAAAACAAAACCAAAAAAAAAAACCAAAAAAAACCCCTAAAAAGCTCACAACCAAACACTAAAAAAAAAACCCAAGAAAAAGTCAAAAAACCCAAACAAACCAAAAAAACAAATTGAAAGAAAAAACCTCAACCAAACAAAAAAACAACCAGAAGTCCAAAAAGCTGAATATGGAGTTTTCACACCTCTTTTGCTCATGCAGATGGAGAAGAGCCATGATTGATGATTTTCATTTTAGTTCTATTTTTAATGTTTCAAAAATGTAATCTGGGTGGGAGATTAAGGCAAGGTATGAAAAATTCCAGCCTATCTTGCTGCTCTAATTGAAGAAACATAGAAATTCTTTCTGGCCAATCAAAATAAAATATGTGGGCGAACAATAAAAAAATGTTTCTGTGTATTTGTCATATTTGTGGACAAAAGGAGAATTTGGAAAAAGGCAAGTAATGCAGAAGAAGATATAAAAGCCAATCACATCGAGCAAACATATTTATGTTTATATAGAAGCACTTTGTGCTGATTGAATCCAAAAATCCCGTACATCTAGATTTTTCAGTCAATGAAGGACACGGTGATCCCTCTGATTTTTTTTGTTTATGACTGACACACTGACTTTGCTGTGCTGCATTTGTTATGGATGGGGGCATGGAAAGCAAGAGATTTCATAAAAATGAAACATATTTAGTGAGGATGACTGAAGAACTCCTTTTCTTAGAAGAAGTATCTCTTACAATTGCATTTTGGAAAGCAAAATTTTCTCCAAAGAAAGTTTCAGGACTGTCAGGTAAAGTGAGTGGTTGAAAGACAGGAGAATCTCACTAACTTTGTCTTAAATAAAAGTTCCTGACTAGACAAGTTGGTTTCAGAATAAAGCAAAAGTTTTGTAGTTTTGTTCCTCTGTGGAAATACTGTTCCCTCTGTGGTAATTTTCCATACACTTTAGTTGCCTTTGGTAAGACTAATTTTAAAAAGAAGTACCTTAGAATTGAACGTTAATAAATATAAATTCAAGTCAACTGTAGCATTCTGCAAGATCATGCTGAGGGAGACTTTTAGCAGAGCAAATATAGGTGATAGATAATATTTCCTATACAAATATGTTTATTTTTTATATATCCCTCAATTTTTCATAACATTTTTCTAGATTTTTTGAACAATAATTTTCAGCTCCTGGACAATGAGATCTTTGTAGCTATCCTATCAAAAAAAAAAAAAAAAACACCAAGAGTCTGATTTGAATGGTGCGCATTAAAATGCACACAGTTCTTAAACTACCTATTAGTATGATAATTGCAGTACTCTGCACTTATAGGCTTGGAAAGAACAGCTATTATTAAACATGAATCTAGTGGTGGCATCACATAATACATGCTAACCACCACAGAAAAATAGATTATCTTACATTAATTACTTAAATTCCTCTAAAAAGGCTCGCAGCATTTCTCTCTTCCAGCAAACATGACACAGGCACAAGGGATGCTCTTTTTCATTTGGAGGCACTTAAAATATGTTGAAGAGGGGATGTCAAAATAGGGCACAGGCTTAGGGACTTTATCTTGCCTTGTTCCCAACACAAGAGCTACTATACAGCCACACTTTGAGTGAATTGCTCACATGTTCCCCACTCTTCTGCCAGAAACATTTCAAGCTAATTTTGGAAGGTCCTCGGGTATAAATATGCCTTTGAGGTACTTGTTTCAAAACCTCAGGTAGGGTGCAGAGTAACATCTGCTTTTATGGGAGGGTCGAAAATTGCATTGTGAGTTAAAGTATAAAAAAGATGTCCTCTCAAGTGACAGAAAAACCTCAGAAAAAACAAACGCTGCAGTAAATTCTGACTGTTTCAACTATGAAAGAGATAATGTAAAAAGGAACATATCCTCAACCTATACAGAAAGCAAAGAGATCCCAAAAAACTCAGCTGAGAACTGCAAAACCCAATCCTAGCTGGGCACCTGCACAGGCTCTATGGGTGTGTGGGTCTGTGGAGCTCAGATAATCTCGGAAAGACTGACATTTTCCAGCTAAAAATTGCCCAAATTTCTAAATGTTCTCCAGCAGGGGAAATTCTTGGAAGTTGGCCTCTGAAAACCTGTGCCTACTTCATAATGCAAATTAAACCAACAGATTATTAAGTAGAGGATCATATTTTCTCATAAATGAAATACAGTAAATTAATACCACACTTTCCTGATTTTATGGAAATGCCTGAGATTACTCCTGTTGGTTTATTTGCAGGGTGGGAGCATTGAAATCTTAGTTGAAATGTATGCAAAGAGCAAGCATTTTATTAGCTGGTTTCAACTCCTCTTGCAACTCAACTTCAAGGACAATACAGGAGCTTTAATTCTTCTACCATCTTCAATAATTCAAAATTTCAATCAAGATATTAAATGAACATGTTTAATAATGATACTATATGTGTATATAGTTATAATTGTATGGTTTATGTTTCTTATTAATTTTTCTTCAGGAAAAACCCAAAACAAAATAAAACAAACAAAAGTCTCTCATACCTCCCTCTTTGGCAAAGACTTCACCCCAAATCCACACAAGATTCCCTCTCCAGAAGACAGAACCTTATTAACAGTTGTGATAAAGCTTTCAGATCTTTTACAAGTTTCTTACCTGCCTGGATCTGAAAAAAAGAATCATTAAGCCTGTAGAAAGTTTTTTTATCTATCTACATCTATAGAAATAAATATACTTCCATGGAGTCGTGGTAGTTCATAGAAATTTTCTTGCACTCATTTTAAATCTGTCCAGCCTAACTCAATCAATTCTAAAGAAAAGAAGATTTAGGGATGAGAGACACTTAGATTTTACATGCTGAGATGGCTGGATTTATTCTGTGTTAGGTGGTGTGGCTCAAGACCTAAATTCTGAAAATTTTGTATGTGTTTATGAAATTAAGGACTGAAGGCCTATTTACCAGCTCCACTGCAAGCAATTTCCTTCACCCTGCCCAAATTCTCAGCTAAAAAAACGCAGTTAGCAGCCACCTAACTACAAGTTACAAACCCCAGATATTATATTCAAACTCTTTGGGTGAATTTATTAGCACAGCCATTGGGTTCACAAGAAGTCCAGGCCTTGTAGAGGCCTGTGTGCAACTGACTGCACAGGCCCGCCGGACAGGCCCAACACTGATCAGGAGAGTTTAAAGAACAATTCCTGATTATGACTCCACTGTGCTGTGCAACAGGGCAAACTAAATGGCAAAAGTATTTTCTGTCCTTCAAAACTGTGAGGTAAATTGCCACAGTGGAAGTGCTCCTGCGGGGCAGAGCTGCAGGAGCAGGGGTGTAAACCTCCTGCTGTGGGACCTGTGAGTCATTTTATTTCTGCCATAATGAATCCTTGTACCAAGAGTCAGGGGAGGAGAAAACGAGGGAGAAAGAGGTCAAAATGCAGGGAAATGTTAAGTCCTTGACAAGCTCATTTCCAGCTTTGTTTTTCTGTGATCTGACTACCTTCAGCAAAATTTTGGGTCAAGTACTTGTCTTCACTACAATCAAACATTTAAATTGGGGTTTTAAAATACTGATATGTGTTTGAATGAATTAAAAAATTATTGCATTTTTAATAATGGAAATTGCATTTGATTTTGGTTTGTATGCAATTTTCCCTGTTGCCATGATTCTTGAATCTGGGCTATGTAAGCTTATGTAATACCAATTTAAAGGAAGACTAGGGCTTTAGGAACAGCTCCCGGGTTTTAGGAGTGAGCCTTCCCTTTAGCACCACAAAATTTCAAGGAGTCATGCAAGAGGAAGTCTGTTCAGATGCTGCTAAATCGTGTTTGTAAGTAGTTTTATGTCTTAATTTTACAAACAAATGTTCTTTAGTTATTGAATTGCATGTTGTATCTTAAATCAATTAGGTGTAGAGATCAAAGTTGCAGGAGATCCAAACAAGCATCAATATCTTTGTCTTGTGTGACAATCTTAGGATACAAATAGAATGTTTTTTAGGTGAAAATATTTCAAAATCTTTAACGTTCTGATGCCATGGGGTTAAAATCAAAATTATGCCTGGATTTTGGGAGATCTTTCACTTTGGGAAATGGCCAACAGCATTGCAAAGAGGAGAAATACCTAAGGCTCACACATAAACTGTACAAGAATGAGAAGAATAGTGAAATATATCCATTAAATACTGATTTAACCTGTGAGGGTACTGCTCTATTCAAACAGAAACATAGAAATGGATTTTCCTTTCATTCACAGTTTCTCTTAAGAGAGATGGAAACCAAATAATGCTTGACTCAGATTGTAATGTTCTCTTGACTATTTGAAGAGGTTTGTTACTAGAATAAATGTGTCTATCACTGTTTAAATATTTAAGTAATTATATTTAATAGAATAAACATTAGCCTTAGTGCCATTGGATACATAGAAGAAGTGAAAGTAAAGCGAAAGTAAAAGTGAAAACCACTGATGAATGAAGAATGATGGTTCAGAGAGAAAAGGAGCAATGTATTTTGAAGCATTTTTCTTTAATGGAAATAAACATTTAGTGGCTTAGCCAGATTCCCAAATCTGCAAGTGACACTCCCCTAGGCTCCACAAGCTGCTGCTGGGTAATGGATCAAGATCTTTACCATTAACCTACTGTGAAAACAAATACAAACCTGGCAGCTGAGCCTTTAACAGTTTGAGTCGTTTATTGCTCATCTATCCTGTCAAAAATATCTGTCATTATGAAATAGCCCTCATCAGAGAAGCACAAAAGCAAGCGTCTTTCAAATTTCATGAGAAACAGAGGGTCATAACATAGGAAGGGCTGCTTAGGGAAAATATTTGTCAGAAATCAGTCAAAAATGCACAAACCAGTATGTGTCAGGTGCAGAAAACAATTAAACCTCTGGAAGAAAAATGCGGGCTGAAGAGGTAATTAGAAAATGATGCAACACATCAAGGGAAGAAGGGAAAGAACTATCATGCAAGTTGTCTCCATTATACCTCTAGGAGAGTAAGCGTCCTCTCTCACTTAATTTTAAATCTAAGTGTCACCATTTCTGGAAACAAAAAAACAAAAACACCCCAAAAAATAAGAAACACACTGCAGTGTTGTGAGGTCCCCAGGACAAGGTGAGAGATGAGAATTTGACTCCATGTTCTCAGAAAGCTGATTTACTATTTTATGATATGATATTATAGTATATTAAAATAAATTATATAATAAAGCTATACTAAACTATAGAGAAAAGATACGGACAGAAGACTAGAAATAATGAAAATCTGTGACTGACCAGAATCCTGACACAGCTGGACTGGGATTGGTCATTAAGTGAAAACAATTCACATGCTGGGTTAACAGTTCTCCAAATCATATTCCAGAGGAGCAAAACATGGAGAAGCTGAAGCTTCTCATCTTGCCAGGAGAAGAAATCATGGCAAAGGGGTTTTTCAGAAAATATAAGGGTGACAACACACTGTTATGTTTTTATGTTACCAATTAACACAATTTTTTTTTTTTTTTTTGGTGAAATCTTGAATAGGCGTTTTTTCAGGGGATGGAGACAGATTTTTGGGTCACCCAACTGTTACTCTCATTAGCCACAGGATTTAAATCATGGGCAAGTGATTCAGCTGGATAAGCGACTAAAACCTCAAATGCTCCCTTGCTTTTGTCAAACCTACCAAATAATGTCATTAATCACTAGCTAATTTCATGCTATTGATATTTGTCAACATTTGCGGTGTAAATACATATTAAAGCAGATTTCCTCAATTTTGGAACAAGCAGGAGGCTTTCTGTTCCTTTTCCTGGTGGTTTCCTGTAGCATCACAGTTTTGGGGTAGATGGTGTGTAAAAGGCTTTGAGACCTGCAGAAACTGAATAACCCTCTGCTGGCATTTACAGAAAATGTTAAATTACTGTGACTTTGTACACTGTAACAACCCTCAATTACTGATTTGTAGGAAAGGACACAGCACAGAAAATTCTGTATTGGAACTGCCCGAGGCCATGTAAATATATAAGAATGCGAGAACACTTTGTCGATCGGCATCTGAGGCAGAAATGTCTTTTAAAGGTCATGCAATTTTTTTCCTTTCTCCTTAAGTTCCTTTCCTTTTAATTACATTCTTTTAGTTTGGACATGGCATACATTAAAAAAAGGCTATAAACAAATGAAAGTTTATATAGACAAAGAAAAAAGCATTGGAGATATGTAATGCCTCAATTTGTCATGGGTTCTTTCTTTGTTGCATATACAATGCCAGAGACTTTTTTGTTGTTATTACCCAGACAATTCAATGTTTTTTAATAAATGAGGCTGTCTGTTGTTGAACAGCCTCTTCCCTTTCTAGGAATAGCACGTTTTCATTTTACAGTTCCCAAATGGTACTAATTAACATCCACCCAACTTCACTGTCATATGAAGGAAAAAATAAATTTAAAAAAACAACCAAAACCAACCAAAACCACAAATCAAGTACTCATAGAAATTCAAAGAGTTACTCTGGAGGAAAAAAAATCCATGCAAGAATCCCTGCTGGACAAATATATATTGGTATAGCATAAAGAGCTCTCAAAAAGCAGGCTTAATAAATAAGGGTATCAAGGACACAAGCAAAAGAAGTGATGGGATTTCCAGTGTGCCTAGGGGAGGAAGAATACAAGCAAGAAAGTAGTGGCTTCTGTCTCCAGAAAAATGCCTGTTTTAGCCATGGCTAATTCCAAAGTGAAAATCAAATGCTGTTCCTCTCTTTGTGTCAGATTTATCTTTCTTCTTCCTTGTGTGCCTTGATCAAGAAAGCAGAGGTTTTCTTATTTAGATTGTTATCCCTCGTTTCAAGTCTTAGCACTTCAAAGTGAACATGAGCACTTTCCTCAGAGCTGTGATTTCAAGCTACAGAAGTCACCAGGGGATGCTCAGCTGTGAGTTTATATTTAATTCACCTCCCAAAGGCTTTGCTCACAAGCAAAGTGCTGAACTGTTATGCCATTTTAATAGAAAGTTTTGATTTAGAGAAAGGGTTTTCCCAGACCTGGCCAGGTAATCTTATTTAAACCATAGCCATAAGACCAAAATATGGTTTTTTGTTTGTGGGGGTTTTTTTGATGTTTATTTGTTTGGTTGTTTTTTTTCTATAAATCTGGACAGGTTTACTTAGCATATCCTTTTGTACCAGTGTTGAGTCACTAAACCATGAATATCACTCTATCTGAAATGGTCTCTGAAGGAGTCTTACTGAATGCTGAATTGCTGATTACCAAAATTAATAATAATTTATTGTTTCAATTTATTTCTAAAATGGAAATTTAAACAGTTAAAAAATTATATATATATATATATATATATATATATATATATATATATGTATGTATTAAACTGTAGCCTTTCCCTAATAATGGGATTTTTTGCTGAGGGCAGTACTCATCAGTCACTCGGAATCACACAAGTCAGTGCTGTGTGAGAGCAATAAACACCAGCCTCCCTGTTTAGAGGGAGAGCACTGGCTCAGTGCTGCTCTGTGGCTATCAGTGGAAAGCTTTCCTGTTTGAATTAGATGGATATTGGAAGTGTCCTACCTTTGACTTTAAATCAGTGGCACAGACATCTGTTAGAGTAGCTTGTTTGGCTTCTCCACAAATGAGAACTGCAGGGGTGGAAAACAACATGAGTTGAGATTATTTGCTCAGAGAATCGCTGTTTCCAATTTTTCTCTCTGTCAGTTCCAAGCTGTGTTTTATGTGCAGCGCAGTCTCCTCCAATCCTTTGATATACTGCTGTTTGCATTGCTCTGGAACTGTGTTTAGAGACTCTGCCCAAGAGGTGAGCAAGAAGCAGACAGGTATAATATTCTGGAGTTTTCCTGCAGGAGCTCCTGTGCATTGTAGCATTTCAAAGCAGCAGTGTGGCCACTACCATTAATTGCTTTTGCAGATGACAGGCACAAACTGGATACATGTTGAATAGATATGATTTGTTTGCTCACCAGCAAAAAAAAATCAAATTATGCATTTTTTTGCTAATCTAAATCGGTTTTGGTTTATCTCCCCTCTTACCTGCAGTTCTCTTAGTAGGGAATAAAGGGAGGAGGAATTTCTTCAGTGGAATAAATGTCAAGGCTCGTAGTGGGCTCATGGAGGTGTTGGGTCACCTGGAAGTATTCAACAAACAGTGGCATTCTGTGCTCTGCTCTGGTTGACAAGGTGGAGATGGGTCAGAATTGGAATTGGAGGTCTTTTCCAACCTCATAGATTCTGTGATTTCACAGATATCTCAAAATCCAATTCTTCAAAAGTGTCTGGTAGGGAAGAGTTTCTCATTGGTTTATGTTCTGAGAGAGGGGCACTTTGTTCTCTTTTATATAATCCCTGTATTGGCATTTTCAGGAGCAAAGTGAAAGAACTGCCTGCTGTGCAGAGGAGTTGGTAGGGTGATTTGGTAAATATCTATTTGTATTTTTTTAATATACAAGAACATGATCTTTTTGAATACACTACAAAAAACTTGAGGCATCCTGATCTCCCTTTATGCAGCTCAAGGTTCATGTTTCCCTGTGTGCTGTCAGGAAGACTTTCTAGCTGATTGTCTCTAACATTCCTGTGAAAATATGTGACAGTGATATAGATATTAATGCTGAAGGCAAGTACTCAGGACATGTGGATAAAGCCATTTTTCTCCCTGCTGTTTTACTGCTGTTGAAATACATTCAGTAACGATTTGGTGCCAAGCCAAGTTTGGAGTGTTGGTTCACTCCAAAGGCAGACATCACTCCAAGTTCTCAACTTCTCTGCTTCTTAAAGACAGTCTCAGGCTGGCTGACTTGAGCTGGTTAAACATTGACAGACACAATCTGGAGGCTTAAGAAGCATGCACCTTCATCAGCAGTGCTCTTCCATACATATCTTCTAAATTTAGCTCTGTTTCTGGGACTCCTGAGATGTAAATATCAATCAAATCTTACTGGAACAGATATCTTTTGCCACAGAAGTCCAATATACTATCCCAAAAGCTCAAATAGATTGTGTTAGAGAATCGCCTTCTTTTTTTTTTTTTATTGTTGTTATTATCATTATTATTTTATTAATTGTTTTTCTTTTTTTTTATGGGCAGGAGCCCATTCTGCTCACTTAATCTGGTCCTTCCCTGAGCTCACCCAAGTAATTGTTTTTCTTTGTACTTCCTATGCTTTATGCCAAAAAATGTTAGTGGGGTCTTCACAAAGTGGTGATTTTTTTGCTAAAGTTGCATGAATTCTTGTAAAATTGGTGGTCATGTCAATGCATGTATGTGGTTTTCGTGGTTATGGAAGATATAATTACTTACAAAGAGATCAGCAGAGGGTAATACTAAAATAACTAAAATGTTGAAAACTATGGGAGGTCTAATATAAGCTCCACGCTTCTAAACCACAACTCTTGGGAAAAAATGAGTGAATGAATGAATATATAAATAAAATGCTGCAATGTACCCCTTTATACCTCAGCCTTTGGTTCCTTCTTCTAAGTGCAAGCTTAAAATACTATTAATCTTTCTACAGCAATTCCTTCTTTTTTTTAATCTTTTTTAGAGATACCTCAGGTAACTAGCCTGTAAATAAAAAATTCCTAAGAGTAAAGGAACAAATTAGCCACCAATTCTTTATTTTAGCAAGAAAAAGTCTGCAGCAGGAGCACTGCTTTCCCTTTCAGCAATGGGGTCATGGAAGAAATCATTTCGCCCAGCAATTTCCATAGCTCAGGAATTAGGAAAGCCAGAAGGCCTGAAATTGAAGTTATATAATGCAATGAAAGAATATGATTATGTTCTGTTCGCACTATGATCTTTGAAAAAATACCCATTATGGGAGCTAAATATCAATTGGGAAGCGGGTTTAATGGTGGAAATAAATGCACATGAGCAGATTTTTGCAAGCGCGCAAACAGCCGAAGAACTTTGAAATAAACCTGTGGTGCAGAGAGAGGATCTCAGCAAGGAGCTGTCCTTCTGCAGCCTCCTGCTTGCCAAGACAATTTGGAATTATGTAAGTTTCCAAACTGCCAAGAAAAAGTGCAGAAAAATGATGGCTTGAATGTTCAAAAGTGCCTGCAGAAACAACTCTATTTTTCAGAAATTTTGGACACCTCCAGTTTGACAGATCCTAAAACTGGTGTCTCTGGACCCAGTTCAAAAACAATGGTAAGAGTGGAAATATTTTCTTATAAATCCAGGGGTTTTGCACATTGAAGGTGTTAGATCAACACTGTTTATAGAAGTTCAGATAAGTTAATGTATTTAAGCAACATTGTCCCTCTCATTTTAATTTCTGGATTATTTTCCATTGCTTTAAAAAAAAAAGGAAAAAACCCCAAAATTATTTACTACTTTAGATCATAATTATGGGAGGAAAAAGTTGAATTAAGTTTATTTTATAAAATAAATAATCAAAATGTTTTTACAATTACCTTCAGTTAGCCCATGAGAAGATGCAAACCAGATCTTAAAAGTCCAAATACATTTTTGATTTCTCAGCTTGAACCTTTAACCTGATGAGAATTTGCTCCTTGCTGTGTTGTTTCACAGTCTGCCTTCTGTTTCCCTATTTTTGTTTTTTTTTTTTGAGCTTTAAAGTACTGGTCCTACTGCTGACAGATTGGCTTGACTGTGTGATGTTGTTTTACCTCTTTGTGTATCCTGATTTTTCAAGGAATTGTAATGTAGATAAAGATATCTTTAAGAGAAGGATCCTGGCACTAATTTGCTATTTTTATATAAATCTCCTTGATGTGTATTTTAACCTAATTTCTTATACAGGCTGTAGCTTTCTGAGTTATGCCTAAACCCTTCTTATCTCTGTTATTTCTAACAGGCATCCATTTTCTTGCCATTCAGCCTGTGGCTATTAAAATGGAGCACTGAAATTTTTTTACTTTCTTCTACACTTTCTTGCTGCTTTTGTCACTGTTGGTTTCTGTTTGTTCGTTTGTTTTTTAAAATTTTCTGCACTGGTTCGGAGTTTTGACAATTTCCCTATTGTAGCACTATATGGTTTTACAGGAGTACATAAATCATTTACATATTTTTGTGTTTATTTGCTTCCACTGTGCTGCTGTCTTCAGTTTCACAGAATATTTTGGGAGTTCTTTCAATGCAGAGTATGCCCATAGTCCCTGGGACAGTGTGTAAAATACAGAATAAATGCCAACAAGTTATTATGACCCCAAGAAAAATCACTTATCTGAGACTTGTGTGACCTCCCTCAGTCCACCAAAGACTTTTCCCTACTTTAAAGGTTCATTTACTTGGAAATAAAAATGGTGACTTGAATACCTAACTTACCGGATCCATTAGGTGTGGGAAATTGCATACTTTGGAAAAGTAATTCCTATCTAATATTTCATATAATATACTTAATCTCCAAAGGACTTTGATGAATTTATTTGGTATGCTTTGCAAGTGATTTTGTTTAGAGAGTACCCAGGACTATAGTTGTCATCAAAGCACACGATCATATATGTCTTTATTCCGATTACAAAGTAATTATTTTTTTACAAAATAATTAGGATTAATTTAATATCAAGTGGTGAATTGATCACACTTCTGTGATCCTGACTTAGATTCTTGAATTCACAAATGATAAAACAATTAATTTATTCTAGTCTCCCTGGCAGTATTTTTATCTATAAGATTGTTTTCTTCGGCAAGGAACAAAATGAAAGTGTTGTGAAAAAAAGAAAAGGCTAATTGAAGATCATCAAAAATTTGAAATACAAAATAGATATAGGTATTTTGACTTCAATGTATTTTAAATATAACAAGGATCATTTTACACTCAAATTCCCACAAATTCTTTTGGGATTGTACAGCCCCGACTATTCTTTGCTCACTGTTGCTAGCAAAAATTATGCCTTAAAGTTATTCTTTTTTTCCCTTTAAAAGTGGAGGGTTTGTTCCCCTTTCCCAGTCAGTGGGACCTTCACTGGACTGCCACAGCTTCTTATATATATAACAGTCAGGATTCTAAAGAAATTTTTGAACTTGAATCCTGTATATCAGCCAGGCTAAGAAAGTCCAATGACTTAAACAAATGGATTAATTTACTAAATTTTCCCAAAATTTAATGTCATGGAACATAATCCCTCTTATGCTCATGCCTACATGAACCTTTCCCCTGCGCAAAATGTCTCATGAAAGCTGGCATTTAAATTGATCTCCACTGAATGAAGCAGATGACATGGGAATCTAGATTTCTATTCACTCCGTGAGAAATTGGACATGCATTAATGATCCCATCTACAGAGAGAATAAAAAAGGGGCAGCTTAACTCACAGAGCCGTATTCAGCCCTGTGGCATGACTGCACACCTGAAAGTTTATTTTTTTCCTTGTCAGTTTTGATTTTGACCTAAGACAAGGATTTCATTTGTACAAATAACAAGGGGAATGTTGCTCTCTGGACAAGTATAAGTGTAGCTGTAAGTGAGAAATTTCAATAGCTGCTTTTCCACCACTTCCACTATTTTGTTTAATTTTTTTTTTTGTTAATGTGCAGCATATTCACTTCCAGAAATTATGCACTCTCCTGTTCAGAAGAACAATGAAGGCAATATTTATATCAAGACAGCTGTTAATTTTTGCACAAAAAAAAAAAAAAGCCTATGAAACTCTTCATTGAGTAGATATTATCATTAAAATTGCAGCAGGCAGGCAACAACGAAAAGAAAAGGGAAGCTACTTTTCTGTGGAATATGTAAATCCCTTACACTCTTGCATTGCTCTGAATAACAGCCAGTTACATTTAAAATCAGATCTGTCAAGCAAGAAATGACACTGATCTTTGGAGATTTGGTGGTAAAAAAAAAGCAAAAAAAAGCAATAAAAAGAAGAAATTAAAACACACACCCCTTATACCTTTCACAGTGGAAATGTGAAAAATGAAGATATATTCTTCCTTGGTCATTACATATCTCTCCTACCATAGGAATTAGAGTTGGAGTTAGAAATGAACTGTTATAAAACAGTCACTGAGGAGATGCCTCCACTCTCTCAGAATATATAAACTAAATGCATTAAACTCAGGAGGTTTTAATACTTGGTATACAATGTGGAACTACCAATCCAGGGTTTAAATATGTAAACTTTAGGGTAAAGACTTGGGAACACCAAATGTTGCATGTAAAAACAAGGATTTTGTGAAAATATGAAGTTTCACTGTGTTGAACATTTAGCTGGTTGAGCATGACACGTGTCTTCAGGTGTCCCACCAGAGAAATATTAAACTTTTTCTTGTTTTCATTTTAAATATAGGCATTTTCATAGAATTCCTATTTGTTTCTGTTCTCAATAAAAATGAATGAAAGCAGTTTCTTCTTACAGAAAATCCTGTTTGCTTGGTTGCTTAACATTGCTCTTACTGAGGAAAACATTTAATGAATCATTAATTCTTGCAGTGGGGAAGGGGGAATTTTACAAATATTTGTAGACCTAATGTAGTTAAGAATACCATTTAGGTAACACAGGGTTAAAAATGGATTTTTTTTTTTCACTCCTATTTACAACCAGAAAACCCAGACCACCAGCATCTTGTTGAATGATTTTTCCTGATGTTTTTATAGCCATTAAAGTCCTCTAAATTAGGAAAATGCATAATAAGTATTATTACAGAACACATAATCAGTTATAAAGATGATCTTTTCTGCTTTACCTCCCATGCTGACACAATTCTTTAAACTCTAACAACAGGAACAATTATGGTATTTTTTCCCATTTCATTCTGCAGCAAGTTGCTCTCTTTAAACACTTTTAAGTAAAAAAAAGCAAAAAAAAAACCCAAAAAAACACCAAGACCCCAAACCAACCAAAGAAGAAACTCATAGCTTCAAACCACAGTAAATATTAGAATAATTATGTTTCTCACTTATTATTTGAGCTTCTTTACCTATTACCATTCATGTCTTTATGAAGACCCTTGGACATTTGTTTATAAATTTTGGTTTTCAGGATAATGTATGTTAGCTCATGTGTCTATCTCAGCATGGTTTCATTTCTAAATTGGCTCAAGGGCAGTGAAAATTAGTGAGCCAATAATGGAATAGTTGCATACACATAAATACTCAAATGAACCAAATCAAAGCAATAAAGTTTATAAGTTTTATCAAGTGCTTTGGTTTTTCACTGTGTGAGAATGAATGAATACCGGAAAATTGAATATAAGCATTATTTGCTAGGTATAGAGGTATAAATTTAGGCAGTAATAAGGGCTGAGGTTTTTGGTGGGTTGGTTGGTTTTTTTGGGGTGTTTTTTTTGTGTCTTTTGTTTGTCTGCTTTGCATTTGGGTCTGAGTTTTTTTACTATGTAACATAGTTTAAAATCCGTTTCTTAATGTCCAAATTCTGAGTTGTCAAATTTCTCTGACATTCTCTGACTGCCTGCACAAGATGTTCCAGATACCTGTACATACCTCATACCAAGAAATGAAGATTTTGTGTTCCAAAAGCTTTTGAACAACACAGGGTGACTGCATGAAAGCAGCAACAATCACCATGGATTTAAAAAAAAAAAAATCTTCCCATTCTCTCCACACTGGATAAGTTCACTTATTTGTGGAGCTTACGTGGCCTTTCTTTTTTCTTTCTTTGTTTTGTTGTTTTTTTTTTTTTTTCCAAAAACTCAACCAATTTATTACTTTTTTATGTTTTCCCATGCTTACATCTTAATTAATCATCTTCTGTTTCAGCAAAATTTCTTATATGATGTAGTTCCTATGGCCCAAATGAATTCCCAGAAATCCTTTCTAGAGCTCTTTCTTTATTAAATTTTAAAACAGAAACACATTTCCTTTAATAAAGGCCCAAGATTTACTGCAAATGTTCACAGATGAACCCAAAGTACATGAAGTTTCCTGAGGAAGAATGTAATTTATGGAGATAATTTCCTATTTAATATGTCTCTAATTCACCTGGCACACCTTCATCAAGTCCATCATATTTTCAAAGCTGAAGCCACTGACACTTTTCAGGAAATGTTTCCTGCTGGGTTCAGTCTGTCACCTGTGAATTATTGGGCCTCACACCCGGAGAAATTAATCCTGCTGCTCCTTTGGGTATTCTCAGACACCTTTATTGAGAACTGGGAGTGATCCAAAGAAATTATAAAAGTCCTTTGCAGTGGTTCTGGGTATTTCTGGAGTCTGAAAACAAGTGTTTTGTCACCCTGCTCCTACTGCTTGTGATGCCACCCCACGCACTGCTTCAAGAGTAAATCCCAGCTGTTCAACATCTGGAGCAACATGAGCTTCCTCTGAGCAGCATTTCTATTAGTTTCAGCACAGAATCCATCTTTTCATAGCTACAAATTTATTTTTCCCCCTACTTTTATTAAGAAGAAAAATACGGTTTTGCGTGGAGATTGAGACAGGGGTAAAACTATCTGGACTGGCAGAAATAAAACTAAAACCCCTGTCTCAATAATTAGATAAGAAACTGTGATATTTATGAGTACCTGAAGAACATTTGTATATAAATATAGAGAAATATATAATGAAAAATGTATATATACACATTTATACACTTAGCATTAACATTTCTTTAAATTAAAAAAAAATCTTTAAGAAGGACATAGTTTATTTCCACCAGTCCTAGAAACTTAAAATTACATTTAAAAAAATTTCTTTAAGAAGGAGACAGTTTATTTTCACCAGTCCTAGAAACTTCTCCTTTGTGCCTGCCTTCAAAGTGGAATGATTGTCTCATATTTTCTTTTATGCTCGAAGTTGAGGCAGGGAAAGTGTCATCACGGGGTGGCTTTGTCTAAGCTTGAACCTGTCAGAGCACAGAAAGGGATGCTTGTGATTTTGCAGAATTTTTATCACAAAAGGTGATGGGGTTTTAGCTTCCTGGATATATTTGACTGGGAAGCCTAAATGACCTCTTTATCTGTATCTCTTTTGTTCTCTGCTTCTCTCTCCTCTACTCTCCCTTCTACCAAAAAAAAAATTATTTCTGCAGTGCTTTCAATGAACAAAGCCAAAAGCTGTCATTTTGTCACTGCTAATGTGCTGAATGCTGAGAGGTGCTCAAATGCTGTCATGAGCCTTTTTTTGACAATATTTGATATATGGTGAATAGAAAATACATCACCCTGAGATGAGAGGATCCATTTTGTGCAATCTTGATCATGTTGCTGCCTGGTTGGACTCTCTTGGTAGGAATATAAAAAGCACACTCAGGATTTTCAGTATTTTATCCAGATCTTTAACTTTCCCCAGGCACTCTCTGGCCCCAAAATATAATTTTTTTTAACTGCCCAGGGCAGATGCCATCCCTCAGCACTTTGCTGTTTCCCATTTTGTAGCCCATATGTCAACTTTTGTATTCCTTCAAGAATGAAAAGGAATATAAACCAGGTTAATAAATGATGGGAAGATTTGCAACATCAGTGCTTACTTTTTGTTATTTTAAATTTTTTTTCTATAATGCATGTAAAAATATATTAAAAAATATTTTGAAAATACTTAATCTGTAAAAAGAAAACAAACCCAAATAATTGTTCCTGATGCAATCAAGCAGAATATTTTTATTTATTTTGCTGATGGAGAAAATAAATAGGAAAAAAAACCAACAAGAAACACACAATTATTTTAAATTTGCCTTTTCTAAACATCCACACTTGCACTGCTATACTTATTTATTCCTGATTTGTTTTACCAAAAATGAAATTTCAGTGGGAATTCTTGTGTGACATTTGAATGCTTAAGGGGTACCCAAAGGCCAAGTTAGGCTTGGAAAGGCTTTATTTGTTCTGCAAGTAATTTAGCAAAGCAATTCTTCCCACATCAGTGATCTGATGTGCTGCTGAAGCAGTCTGTCCTTTCTAAAGCCATGGAGAGTTGTCTGAGTCACGTGTACATGCACAAAATGCAACAAACACATTGGAAAAGGCAGAGTTCATTTAATTCATAGTGTAGGGCTTTGGTTTTTTTTGTGCTTCTGGTATGTTAAGAAATATTACTGAACATATAAAGCCATGTTTAAGAGTATTTGTTTTCTAGGCAAATAAATATTAGCATATAAAATAATAATTTAAGTACATTAAAAGGGCAATCCTCCAGAGGATGAAACTGCAGTTCTCTCACAGCATCAGGTTAAGGCCCTGTGGAGCAGCTGGATTGCTTGGCTTGTCATATACAGGACACAAATCCAGATTCAATTTGGCCCTGAATGATGGGTGATAAACTTCATGCAGCCCATAAAGCTTTGCTTAAGAATTTCCTGGGTTCAGGTGCAGGAAAAAGCCACAGATCAGCCTCAAGGAGTCCCAGAACAACTGGAGCTGGAAGGTTCCTCTGGAGCTGCCCCAGCCCAGCCCTGCCCAGGCAGGGTGCCCTGGTCCATCCTCCAGGAAGGTGCAGCTGGGGCTGGGATGTCTCCAGCCAGGGACACTCCAGGCCCTCCCTGGGCAGCTGTTCCAGGGCTCTGCTGTCCCTCCATGGACACAAGTTCTCCCTCCTGCTGCCCTGCACCTCGCTGCCCTTTATTTGATGGCCACTGCTGCTCATCCTGGCACTGGCAGCACCGAGCAGAGCCCGGCCCGTGCTCTGGCAGCCCCTGCAGATGTTGGGATGCATTGATGGCATCCCCTTGGCACCATCCCCTGGGGCGAGCGGGGTCCTGATGGCTCCTTCCCAGATCCCAAAAGTGCAAAAGACAAAGAGCAGGGGACTGTCAGTTTAGTCACAACAAATGCACCTTTATTGAGGGCCAGCAGCAAATGTGATGGAGGGACCAGAAAAGGAAATAAAGCATAGAAAGAAAGAGGGTGCAGGGAATATAGCTACCAAGGAGACGGAATCCTCGTGGTCCAGCCACACAGATTCGCCGTGTCCCTGGGGGTTCACCAGAGCCATCTCAACAGTTCCAGTTCATACAGTCTCAATCCAAAGCAGTGGCATCTGGCCCAAAGGTGGGGAAGATTCCTGGGCCATTGTGCTGAGAGCCCTCGGCGTGTGGGGCAGGTGCGAGCGAGCAAGGCCGAGCCGCTGCTTGTCAGACCTTGTGGGGCAGCTGCAGGCGTGTGAGGACAAGGCCCCATCCATCAGAACCTGTTCCCAGCAGGGCTCTGTGCAGGCACAGGGAGCACACTGCAAACAATCCCTTGGGATAACACCCAGAACACGTCCAGCCAGGCCAGGGCTCCTGACGGGGCCTTCAGGGCCCTTGCCACCATCGTGAGGCCAATGAAGGAAACTTCAGAGCGTCCCTTACACCCCTCTTGGTGTTCCCTTCTGCAGCCTGGCCAGCCCAGCTCCCGCAGGCTCTGGCCAGCCCAGAGCTGCTGCAGAGCCCAAATCCTGTGTGTGCCTGCCCTGGAGCCTCTGCAGCAGCTCCTGGTGTCTCCTGTGCTGAGGAGCCCAGGGCTGGAGCCAGCCCTGCAGAGGAGCCTCAGCTGGGCAGGGCACAGGGCCAGCAGCCCCTCCCTGGCCTGCTCCCATCCTCGGGGCACCCCAGGGTCATCCTGGTATTTAAAGATTTTAAAATCACAGAAAATTTGGGGGGCTAGAAAGAAAGTTAGGCTTAGCAGGCCCTGGGAAAGTGTTAAAGGTAGGCCCTGGGAAATGTTAGGCCTTGTGTTTGCTAGATCAGGTGAAACTGCACCTGTGTACTCAGTATGTGATAAATGATGTGATTGTTAGATGTGATCAGATATAATTATTGTTTAAAGAATCATGAGAAACTATGTTAGGGGTTTGAGGGAGATCACGAGAAGTCCATGCTTGGATGAAATCAATGTATACAATAGAACAATGTAAGTTTAATAAGGAACATGTACGTTATATAATGATAGAATATAAAACATGTTCGGCTCAAAACCCTGTCTGGTCAGATTTGGGTCTGTACCCCTGACACCCAGAGCTCTTCAATAGAAGCACCTGCATATGATCATTCTGTGATTTTGAGTTCCTGAACATTAACACCCCTGGCCCTCCTGGTCCCAGGAGCCTCTGCCAGCTCATGGCCACCTTGTCCCCAGCAGCACCCCCAGCTCCCTCTCCACAGAAAAACTTTATCAGCTGCTTCAGGAGTGTTGGTCACTGTGAAATATCTGTCACTTAAACAGATTTCACTGAATATATCAGCAGAAGAATGTTGCTTGACATTACCTTCACTGATATATTTGATATGTCCACTTTCAATTCAATTTAGTACAGGAGTAAATTATTTTCCTTTCCTTCAGGGAAAAGTAAAAAAAAAAAAAAAAAAAAAGAAGAAGAAAAAGGCCAGGCTACACTTCACAGGTTTTATTGAAGTGAACTTTTAAAGCAAAACAGTCAAGAAAAAGTGTGAATATTAACCTTTAAGAAAGAAAGCGAGCGTTACAATTTTAGCGTAAACTGAAGCAAGACACTTTTAATTACATATCAATACCAGCAACATTAATATGAACAGCAATAATTACAAGGTAGCCTGATGATAAAAGATAATTTCTTTTTCAACAGAATTTTCATGAAGAGTAAAAAATGTTGTTGCAGTATGGGCTGAATTTCCTTGCTTCTCTATGAAGCAGTTAAAACTTTCCTGCAAGATTTTGCTTCATGTTAAGGGTAAGAGAATTTTGGCTAATATTTTGGCTTTTAGCTATTCATATAAATTACTATTATGTCATTACCATATAGAGCACTCCTGCACTTAAATAATCTGCAGGAGCACAGGGAATTTCTGCTGCCATGGGTAGCCCATTTTTCATTGAAAGCAGGACAAAATTAAAATATAACCCACCAGCACTTCTTACAGTCCATCTTCCCTAGATATTTACTCAGAATCACTGCTAGAAACATTGTAAAATGCAGTTCTCAACACTTTTTTCACTAAACCCATTGAAAAATGGACATGGAATACAATAAAATATAACAAATGGCTAGCAAAACTTAAACCAAAAATGAACATAAGGTGTGAATAAAGATTTCCCTTGTTATAAAATACCTAACTGTCAGTTTATAATGCTTTTTGATCAGGTTGGTCAAAGAAAAGTTGTCTAAACAGCACCATCATAATTTTTATTGGTGATATTCAACGAGCATCTACAGCTGTTCTGCCTCCTCTCTTCAGCAGCTTTTGCATCCCCTGTTGTTTTCACTCTGTTTGAATAAAATTTTAAACACTCTCTGCTTTGCCCAGAAAGGCAAGGCAGCCATTTACAATAATCACATTTTAATTCTGATGAGGAACGATAAACTAAAATCTGATTAAAGAAACTTACTGAGGGGATTTTATGTGCATAGCTTATCATCTTTGGTAGGATTGAGCTCAAGAGTGTGATTCTAATACTGTTACAAGGAACTGGCAGGAATAGAGTACACAGAGTTGGTGTGGTTATCACCAGGAACATGGATTTGTGTTTTGGTGGTTTTTTTCCCTCAAGAAAGAAGATTCTAAACATTTATTATACATGCTTACAGGAATCACGGAGGATGAAACATAAGAAGAGTGCACGCTGTTTTAAGCTTTTGCAAAAATAACACTGATTTATAGCAACAAATAATTTACAGCTTGGCAATGCAGGCAGCAGTGTGGGCAATAAGTAAGAGATATTAAAAAAAAATGGAAGCTGCATGCTGGTTTACATGCAATGTGTCTGTTGACTTTGTATGGAGGAGGGAATGAGAAGGTGTAGCACATCTCACTCATGAGCAGGAAGCTTCAATCTTTTCAGCCTTTTCTTTCACTTGGGCCTTCAACCCATCAAGGGTCTGACCAGACTTGTGTTAATCTGCCTCATGTGATCCAATGAGTCAGTGTTCCTCTTTATTGTGGGTTTCTCAGAATCTCAGTGGGCAACTTCTAGTGATGGATTCCTCATATTCTACATTTGCAATTTTCTAGATATTTCTAGTAATTTTATACATATTTTATAAGTATTTTATGAGTATCTAGTAATTTCTAAATACTTTTATAGATATTTTGTTTTCTGCAAGTGCATGGAGGTTATAACAAGGTGGGGGTCGGGCTGTGCTCCAGGGACCAGGGACAGGAGCAGAGGGAACGGCCTCAGGCTGGGCCAGGGCAGGCTCAGGGTGGGCACAGCAGGAATTTCCCCATGGAAAGGGGGCTCAGGAACTGCCTTGGCACTGCCCAGGGGGGTTTGGAGTGCCCAGCCCTGCAGGTGTCCCCTGGAGGTGGCACTCAGGGCTCTGGGCTGGGGACTGGGCCCAGCTGGGACTCCATGGGCTGGGAGGGATTCTCCAACCTGAATGATTCCAGAATTCTAAGGCCGTACACAATGTTCCTCAAATGGTGAAAGGGAGACACAAATTTTCATCATTCCCTCAAAATGGCTTCGACAGTAATTTCTTTTTTCTGAGTTGAAGGTGACTTGGATGGGTTGGGTTGTTGGGTATTTCTGTTTTATCTGGTGTTTTAAGTGTAAGATTTAGGTATCAGAGTGAGCAGAGAAATATTTAGTTGTATTACTTTACTTACATTCAATCTAACAACAATAAACTGTAAGAGCAGCATTTTTAGGGAATTCTAAAAACACTGAAAGGCTGGATGGTTCTTGGCTGCTTGTTGAGGTTAAACCATAACAGCAACAACAAAACATACTATGGATTAATTAATTGTTGTTTAAAGCTGTTTAAATTGCTTTTAAATTAATTAATTTAAACCAGGGTTTGAAGAATTTATCATGAGTCAAGGGAACAAATCAACCCAAATTCACAACTAATAAAGACTTTAGTGTTTCAAAAATCCAAAGATGTAAATCTAACTTTTACAGTTCCACTACAGATGAAAAGAGACTAAGTCTGAAATATAAATTTAATTCTACAAAGTCATTAAGTGAAAGTAATAAATCCATACCTTTTTTTTTTTTGGGTAGAAAACTGCAATTTAGTTTGTTATTTAATTAGAAAATTGTTATCAAATGGAACCAGGTTATAGATATTTTTAAATGAACACAAAAAGATGAAGTTTAAGGTAGTACACAATTCATCACCTTGAAATAATACATTGTGGATGAAAGAAGTGGATATGGATTGGAAAAGTGATTGTATTCACCTCTGGAAGGAAAAACCACCTAATTCTTTCCTGTCCTCATCCTGGCATCTTTAAGCAGTGCCTGTGGAGAGGGGAATGGACTGGGTAAACAAAATTATGTTTTTCCTGTTAATTAAAAATGCTAATTAAGATATAGATACTCCTCTGTAAATGAGCCACTGTCAGTCAACTGTATTCATTGCTTTGATGAACTTCATGTATCAAAAAAAGAAATTTAAAAAATAATTTAAAAAAAGTCACCACTCAGTCCTTATGGAATGGTGAATTTGGGATGTTTCCCAACACAAAATCCATCAGCTGACCCTGGACACACAGTTTCTGTTTCCTGGGAGCTGTGTTTGTGGCAAGCTGTAAATGGTTTGTGTTTGGCTATCAGCCCCCAACACTGCTCCTGTTTTTTCCACTTTTCTCATCCCAAAACAGTCTGTTTTCTCAAGATCACCAACACAGACCAAAACATGTGCAACTCGTATCTTACAGTGGCAGGAGAGGAGACTGGATGTTTTTAGAGAAGTAGGTCTTGAGAAGTTTCTATGTAGAACCAAGTGAACTCTTCTCAAAATCTATGGAAAATATAGATTTTGTGAAAAATCTATATATTTTTTAATAGAAAATTTGTTTTCCTGTTAAGTTAAAATCTGGATAGAGTTAGTTAAAAATTTAGACAAGATGGTGGAATAAATTTTAAAAGGTGATTGAAACTCCTTCAGAAAGTAATTTTACTTGGTTTTAGTTTGTTTTTATTAAAATTTAACTTCTTTTCATGGTGAAAATAAAATACAGATAGAAATAATGCCGAGTCATATTTATATAGATAGATGTCTTTTATATTTATATTTATATTTATAGTTATAGTTATTTATATTTTTACATTATTAATATTGATATGTATATTAATGTTTATATTTATATGTATATGTTTTCCTGAACTAATAATCCAATACTAGTCATTACTGTTGAATAAGTAATTTCTAATCAGAGAAAAGTTTTCATCTGGAGGTGCTCTTACCTTTCAAAGTGCCACATGGCTTCTCTTTTTCTCAGATTTTGTAGAAAGATTTTGGGTTAATGCATGGATCCTTAAGAGTTCACAGAACAGATGAAACTCAAAGTAAGAAAATATGAAAGAAAGAACAAAAGAAGAAAAAGTGAGCTGTCTGTTAATGTGACATTGTATAACCAGTATTAGATAAAGTGTCATTTAATTTCAGCCTTGTGTGATGAGGCAAAAATAAAATAAAATTTCTGAATCAGTGTCATTAGGATGGGTTTAATGCTTCCCTGAAAATGTTATTTCCACCACTCCTTTCATTCATGATATTAATGAAAATTAGGTTATGTTCTCTGCTGCTTTTTTTTACTTATTGAATTTAATTCCGAAATTTAAAGTTTTGTTTCCCTTAAAATATTTTTAAAGACAGTAGGAGGTGTTCATCCATCTCTCATCTCTGCTTCCCATACAGTTAATTTATCAGGATTATCCATGTTCCAACATCTCCATCTGGACAGTCAGGTGTCTGGGAATGCTCGACTGCCATCAAACCCAGCAGAATCCCTAAACTCTCATTTGCTTGGAGCAGAAATTCCTGGGTTTGTTTTGGTGAGCTCTGACACCCAGCAATGGTTTTGGCTCTGTCTGAACTCTGCTTTTCCAGCCCAGAGCTCCCCTGCCTGGCATGGGCTGAGGGGAATTGCCCTCAAAGAGCTTTTCTAGGCTGTGGCCAAAAAATCGACAAAAAACCTCTCTGCTGGCCAAAGCCAAAGCTGGGCACATCATAATTATGGCATTGCTGGGATCAGAGTCCCAGAGAGATTGGGACACCCTTTATAGTCTGACTTTGGAGAAAATAATAATTTAGCAGCAGCTTTTGACAGGTTACCACAGAAGCTTGAGTAAAAAAAGTGAAAAATTAATGTACGAAAGAAAACACATAAGGCAGGTAGAACCTCTTCAACCAAAATCTGATCTGCAATAAAAGAATTGTCTTTGCAGGCACCATAAAAAGTGTTTGGGTTCAGAAAGAACAGTCCAAAGCCAGTTGGACCAAACTAATGGCAGTCTGGAATAGCTGGAAGGTATCAATGCTAGGTGGTAGAGGCATGATCAGCTAAATTTTTCTTTTTTTTTTTGTCCCATAAAATTACTGGCCAAAGCCTGAGCTTGAATAACTAAGCAAATACCAACAGATATAATCTTGTTTGTTTGTCAGAGTGATTGATCTAGATGAGAATTTGCCCTTCTCAAGCCAAAGGTTTTGTTGTAAACGATGTATCACCAAGGATCTCGAGTGAAGGAGGCAAATTTGAAGCCAATTTATGACCACTTTGGGTTTCTGATGAGAAAATACAGTATTTTGAGTAGCTTAGTGTAGAGAGCAGCTGTTTTCAGAGTGAGGGTGAAGCACCTGCAGTCCTTTAGAAAGGGAATTGTTTTGGCAGATATTGCAAAAATACTTTGGTGTCCGCTGCAGAGCAGGCATAATACCCATTTCACAAGTGTGAATATTCTACTCCCAGAGGTTCTGTGGTGACCTTTCATTTCGAATTTTTGCCCTTTGCCAGGATTTTGAGATAATATGAGCCGTGAAGTTTGAAATACAGTGCTGCATTTTTCCACTTCAAAAGCAATACCAGCCACTTTTAAGATGTAAAAGTCCTCTTGGGACAAAACCTCTCTGCTTATGATAAATTTTGTTTTCTCTCTGTATTCTCTTCTTTCTCAGGAGAAGACTCTTGAAACATTTACTATTTCTCCATTGGAAATTCAGGTACTAGGAGGGCAATATTGGCCCTTAGATGTAACAACAACAACAATGACAACAACAACAACAACAAAACAACAACAAAACAACAACAACAACAACAACAACAACAACAACAACAATAATAATAATAATAATAATAATAATAATAATAATAATAATAATAATAATAATAATAATAATAATGTATAGCAACACTGTTGGACTTTTTTGCATTTTCCACCCTTTCCTCAGCTGGGGCAGAACATCTGCAGCGTGTCAATAAGACAAAGGGAACATTTCTGTGGAGATCTCGGGGGAGTTCTTTGGTGGCACTTAGTCTTAATTGGAAACTGCCATTCATTTCTTCTGAAGGCATCATTCTACACAATGTATTTCTTTATGGGTAGAAATTATACACTTTATTTCACAAAGCACTTTAAACCATGACAGATAAAAATGTAATATAAAACAGTCTCAGCTTCTAATCCCACCTGATCCAGGCTGAGCAAATAACACCTCTAATGTTTTCCAGTCTTTGTTGTCTTGTGCAGTATTTTTTTTTTAATGTATGCAGTAAATTTTCATGTCATTATCTTCAAGATAAGGAGTAGTATAAAATTTTGTAAGTATCTCTGAAAGGGAAAGAAATTTACCACACAGTCGTCTAGGCAAATATTTCATCCAGGGAAGAAATTAAAACATTGATTCTAGCTTTGCTACTTCCTAAGCAAATAATTTTCAGATCAGTATTTGGTCATTAACGCAGAGATCATGTGGATGATTAGACTTTTCTATTATAATGCCCTCTTTTTCTTAGAGTTAAACACAAAATAATATCACAAAAAATGACAGATTATTCATTTGTTGTCTCCTTATTTGCAGAATTCCTCTAATCCATTATTTTAAGTGTCAGATTCTCTCCTGCAATATGTGTATACAACATTTGAATGATAAAATAAAAGAGTTTAGAGGTTGATTCGTGTGGGAGGTCTATGCACATGATGGGAATGTGACTCAAAGTCAGTGAAAGACAATGGAAAACAAAATTTGTTTGGTGGGTCAGGCCATAAATGTAAACTCAGCAACAGACATCACTTCTTTTTTGCTACAGGTCAGTAACAATCTGTAAAAAAGGGCACAAGACAAAGATTTCCAGCTTTCTCTGTATGGCACTTGTGAATCCTGAGCAAGAAACACTGTGTGGTATTTTTTTATATTTTTATTCTGCTCCTTTTTACAAACATGCACAAGAGGGATGGTGCCTTCCTATTAAATAACAGGATGGGCTTACTACACTGCTCTTTGGACTAACTCCAGTCTATTTAAAATATCTCAATATTTTCTATCTCAATATTTTGAGATATACTTGAGATCAGCTTAAACAGCAACAACATAAAACCCTAACAAAACAAACAGACAAAATTGCAATTTGAACATAAAAGTTTCATGATAAGTCTGTCTGCCATGAAATCCAAGTGATTAAAGAAGGATTGTGATTCAAATACAATATCAATAATATTCATGGCAATTTAATTTGATTTTAATTTTTAATATTTCAACACGAAGTGTTCACTTTTATCTTCATTCTGTCGCTCTTGGTTTGTGGGTTTTATTTAAACGTGGTGTGGCATCTGAATCACAGAATCCCAGAATATCTGGGGTTGAAAGGGAGGTCACCTTGTCCAACCTCCCTGATCAAGGAGGTTCACCTGGAGCAGGATTTACAGGACGGTTTTGAATGCCCATGGCAGTTTTTGATGGTTTTGAATGCCCAAGCAGGATTTGAATATTTCCAGAGAAGGAAGAAACCCACAGCCTCCCTGGCCAGCCTGTTTCAGTTTTCTGACACCTTCACAGTAAAGTTGTTTTTCTTCATATCCAGATGGAATTTCCTCTGCATCTCTTTTCCCCACTGCCCCTTGCCCTTCCTCTGGAGGAAAATAGAAAGGGAGATAGAAATGGAGATAGAAATGTTTTGCTGACTCCTAGCATGGATTGTAAATCAAGACAAGTCTCTGATCTTCAAAAAAGCAAACAAAAAACCACACAAACCTCCCCAAACAAACAACTAAAAAGTCCCAAACCAAACCAAAACAGACTGTGAATAACTTTGTGACAATCTATCAGAACTTAATTTTACTACTTGCCAAAAAAAAACCCCACCAAATCTTAAAAGAACCCTATGGATATGACAGTGATTATAAGATCATATATGATGTATATGATCATATATATTATATGATAGTCATTATATGATTCATAAAATGGATGCCTAGAAAATGTGCAGACAGATGTTTGACATAATGTCTTCCTCACTAAAACAGTTTTATTTCAAAGACATCCTGTTTATTTCTAGACTTTGAATACTTCTAGCTCGAATCTTTCTTGTTAGTAAAGGCATTGTCTTGAGGTTGCCACCTAAAAATTTAAAATTTACGGGGTTTTAAAGTCTCAAAAACTTATCTATGGTTATTATGCTTGAAATGGGAAAAGGGTTTGCGATATACGTCTAATTCAAAGTTGTAATTTTTTCTGTTTTGTTTTGTTTTTGGCTTATGAAGTCACGGAAATAAAGCCAAACAAAGGGAAAAAAAGTGCAAAACTTTCAATACTTTAACTAAGAAGAATGGCATTGTAGTGGCTTGACTTGCTGGGTTCACAAGATCACGCAGTTCACAGAAATTATAGCTTCTAAAACTAAAAAAAAATGAGACAAAAGGAGAAAAAAGAGCTTTACTAAAGGAACTAATTTAAAAGACAGCACATATTGTCTCTTCCCAGAAAACATGTTTCCATAACTATAATGTAACTGCTACATGCAAACATTTCAGGCATTTTATTTCTGCTACTAACATGGAGTATTCTTGAACACAAAATCCATTTTTTATTTTCCAAAGGAAAAGAAGAATTTACTTTGATTCATGGGAGGAAATTATGAGCTGGACTTATCTTACAAGCTGTTTTATCAGGATCTGTGGATCCTTAGGGAACAGTGACTTCTCTGTACTTATCTAGATTTGAAAATTCTGCACATTAAGGAATATTTTTCAACCAGCTCTGCATCAAGGGTGTTTGACACCACAGCAGACAGCAGGAAACCATGGAGATTTCATGTTGGGAATTGCACTGAGACAACTGTGGCAAAGTCATCTAAGAACAGACCAGTGGCCAGACATTTAAATAAACACAGGTCCTCTGATTTCCATGGGCTAGAGATCATAAACTGAGTGAAAACTGACTTATTGCCTTAGGGGAAAAAAAAAAAAAATCTCCACTCTGTAGTACTGTACAAAACACCTCTGAGGAGATAATTCAGGATAATGAAATACTGATAATCACTTCTGGGAACCCAGAATAAGGTCAATTACCCCCATTACTTTATGAGCATGCATATTGAAAGACAATAATTTGTGTTTTCAAGGTACAGGTTTAGTAATGCTGTGCCGTGCATTTGAGTTTGTGCTGATGGTACAATTGATTTATAACGCTTTATGAGTCAATTAATTATGTATTTGGATGGATCTATGAGGTGAGGAGCAATATCAACATACCTTATAAACATTTATGTAGTGAACACATGTAAATATTGACAGGAATAACAGAAGTTTAAGAGGAGAAAGCAAAGTGAAGCAAAAATTTCTTTCTACTCTACTATTTTTACTATCCATTTCAATCATTTTACCATTATCTTTTTTAGCTGAAGAAGAAAGTTCTTTTCACAATTTAGAGGTTCTCTTTGAAAAAAAAAAAAAAGAAAAAAAAAGCCATTTTCACTCATCTGGAGAAATGCCACTAGATTTATACAGGGAACTGAAACTGTAATTTCTGTAAAGATGAGTGAGGGATGTCAAAGCAATGTCTCAGGCCAAAGAGTCTTGGATTCAGTATTTCTGATTTGGAAAGGATAAAAACCATTCTTTCAGCAGTTCAACTAATCTCAGGGTCAAGTCCTTTCCTGGAATTTCCACTGAACTGCTGATCAATCATGGGCCTAGGATTGCCTTAACATACCCACTTCAGAGGAAAATCCAGTCCCCTCTGATGTTAAATTACACTAAATGGTGTGATAGAAAGTTTTGTCTAGTCCATTTAAGTTTTAGCTTTGAAAGTGCCAAGAAACCACAGCCATGAGCCACTCTAAAATTTCTTTGTGACCTATTTTTTTTCTTGAGAAAAATCAAGGAAATAAAGTTACACATTGGAATAAGGTCTTAGTCTGATGATTCATTTACAGGATGAAATGTCTGGATGACAGAAAAACTGTATAGAAAAGGTGTTAATCAGCTACAGAAATTGCTACTTAATCACTACTGGAAAGCCTGTAAGTGAAACATTATATCCAACATTTAATTACCATGTCCACTTGAATTTCATTAATTTCATTATATCCTTGAATTTCAGTCATCCCGTTTCACTTCATTCATTTGTACTGGACAAGGAAAGCTTTGGGGCATGAAAGAGAAGTGGGCAAAGGAAAATTGTAATTATTTGAACACACATGGACACCTGGTGCTCGCCAAAGCTGCTCTCATTCCTCAGCTGGACAGGAGAGAGAAAATACAACAAAAGGATCAAGATAAGGGCAGGGAGAGATCCCTCAGCAGCTGCAGCCATGGGCAGAGCAGACTGGATTTGAGGAAACCAGTTTAATTCATTACCAATCAGATCTGTCATATTTTCTGAAAAATCCCTTTGCCCAGGATTTCTTCTCCTGGGAAGCTGAGAAGCCTCAGAGAAAAAGGAAAACAATACAATCTCATTTGCTTCTCCCTGTTTTGCTGCCTTGGAATGTGGCTGGAGATTGTTTATCCAACAGGTGGTTGTTTGATTGGTTTCATGTGAATTGTTTTTAATTAATGAGCAATCAGCATCAGCTGTGTTAGACTCTGAGTCAGTCATGAGTTTTCATTATCATTCTTGTTAAGCCTTCTGTTTGTATCCTTTCTCTCTCTTTAGTATAGTTTTAGTATAGCACTATAATATAATATAATATAATATAATATAATATAATATAATATAATATAATATAATATAATATAATATAATATAATATAATATAATATAATATAATAATAAATCAGCTTTCTGAGAACATGGAGTCAGATTCCTCATCTCTCACCTCATCCTAGGGACCTCACAAACACCACGTACGTATAATGATGTGAAATGATGTAAAAATATAATACACAGAAAACAAGCAATAAAATACACAGCAGAAAAACCATAAACTTATATTTCTGTGGTTGTAAGAATATGCCTTAAGTGAGAAACTGCATTGGGTAAGATGGTGAAGGGTTTGCAGTGCAGGAGTGTGGTTGTGTCGAGTATGTTAAGAGTTTACAAGTTATAACAGGAGCATTTGTGTACACGTGAGACAGAAGCCATTGGACAAGAGTACCCACACTGCCACAGAAGTAAGTAAAGGATAGAAAGGTTAGAAAAGCAAAATAAACCCTGTGGCAACTGTCTATTGGGTTAGAAATATCTGTATTTCCTTGTAATGAAGAAACTTGTGACTACCCTTGAGGTATGGCAAAATGCTTGGTCCTTTAAAATGTTCATGTTCACGATGATCATCTGAGCAATAAATTGTTCTTAGCCCACAAATAGTCCCATCTCTTCATTAAAAGCAGCAACAATGACACTTCAGGAATGGATTACTCCAGCATGGATCAGTTTCATGGGGTCAGTCCTTCGGGAATTTTCCTCATGTGGGTCCCTCCCACAGGGTCAATCCTTCAGGAATAGATTTCTCCAGCTTGGATCACTTCCACGGGGTCAGTCCTTCAGGAACTTTCTGTGGGTTCCTCATGTGGGCCCCTCCCACAGGGTCAGTCCTTCAGGAATGGATTTCTCCAGCATGGATCACTTCCATTCCTTCAGGAACCTTCTGTGCATTCCTCCTATAGGGTCAGTTCCTCAGGAATGGATTTCTCCATCATGGATAACTTCCACAGGGTCAGTCCTTCAGGAACTTTCTGTGGGTTCCTCATGTGGGCCCCTCCAACAGGGTCAGTCCTTCAGGAATAGATTTCTCCAGCATGGATCATTTCCATGGGGTCAGTCCTTCAGGAATTTTCCTCATGTGGGCTCCTCCTACACAATCAGCCCTTCAGGAATGGATTTCTCCCTCATGGATCACTTCCATGGGGTCAGTCCTTCAGGAAAGGGCTGCTGTGAGTGGTTCCTCCACGGGATCAGTCCTTCAGGCACATCCTGCCCCTGCGTGGGTCCCTTTCTGTGGTGTCAGCCCTTCCAGAACATCTGGCTGCTCCAGGCCTCTCCCACGAGGCCACGAATCCTGAGATCAATCCTGCTCCATTGTGGGTTCCTCTTCCCGCCACGAAATAGGATGAAAACCAGGAAATTCTACCCCAAATATTATTGAGAAATTCAGATATTCTGTGACTGTAGGACACTTAAGGAATTATCTGCTTTCCACTACAGGATCATTTCACTCTCCATGATGAAAAAGACACTATACTATGTCCACTATAACTATGTCCACTATAGTTAGTGGACAAAAATAATATTTTGAGGTATTATTAATAGATGATTGCTTATTTTGCATAAACTCACACCCTTATAACTATGCAGGAAGAAAAAAATTGTGTTTCCTACAGTTTCTTTTTCTTTTTTTCTGAAAGAGTTATCCAAAGGAGAAAAATATAAAAGAAAGTTGGAGCTTATTTTATTTTCCTTTTGTATTTTCTATGCTCTATACTTCATAAGGATGGAAATACTAATATTTTCTTTCGATAAACATAGCCATGAAAGTATTCACAAAGCAGGAAACCTATTCAAATCTCTCTTTTTAGCTTTTTTAAAGGTGGAAAGGGGAAGAATAAGAACATTTCTTTTCAAATCAGCTACATCAGCTGTAAAATGAAATATCTGTGAAGTGTCTCACATTAGTCACTGTATACAAATTGTAAGTATCATTCTTTTTGTTAAACACATAATTGCAGAGTGCTCAGAACTATGAGATCCATCAAAAAATGTGATTAGTTACAGACATTCATGTAGGCTGTTCAAAAAATGCTGTGATTTTGCCAGTGCTTCTTGAAGGCAGTGATTTCAGCCTTTGTAGTCTTTCACTGCAGTAATAAACAGGGCAAGAAAAAGACCCAGAAAATAAATATATAAAATATAATAATTAAAAAAATCATTTCACCAGGCAGATTCAGCAAGGCAATCCAAAGCTAATGGGAAGGAACCATTAAAGAAAGTCAAGGATTCTCCTGATGTGGTAGTTTCAGAGGTAGGCAGGCCAGTGAGAACTTTTACATCTATGACTGTGGTTTGAAGGAGGTATTTTGGAATGGAGGCAAATATCCTGGGCTCCACATTTCTTTAGAAAAATAAAACAATTCCACACTACTTTCTAATAACTTTTGAAGAGTCCTGAGTTATGTAGGTATCTAAAGGCTTCATGTTCCCAAGAAGAGGAAGGGGGCAGGAACATATCAACATCTGGTACACCTTTCTCAAAGAGGAAAAAGATATTTTGGTGTAAGTCCTTGTCATGGAGCAGGCTGTTCAGGGATGTGGCCGAGTCACCACTTCTGGAGGTACTTAAAAAAATGTGTAAATTTGGGTTTGTGGTTCCCAGAGGTCTCCTTTCTACTCTGGATAACAATGGGTGCACCATTTCCCTTTCTCCAGCCACCAAGGGCATCACTGTCTGTCACGACTGGCCAGATGTCATGGAGAGTGGCTGGGACACTGCACCATTCCCCCTGGAGCCCAGGATGCACCTTGTCAGGAACCGCAGGTCTGTGCGCGTTCGTGTCCATCTCAAGCTTGACTTTCCCCTGTGATGGGACCAACCTCACTCCTCCAGGCCCTGTCTTGACCTCCAGGGACTTGAGCAATGTGGGAAGATGGATTAGGGTTGGAAACCGAGGGACAAAGATTTGCTGAGCACTTTGATGTTCCCCATGTTGGCTGTCACCTGCTTTCCTGTCTTATTGACAGGGCACCAAGGGGGGCACCTTTTCTTTCA
Organism: Agelaius tricolor; assembly: GCF_023055355.1. NCBI lineage: Eukaryota > Metazoa > Chordata > Aves > Passeriformes > Icteridae > Agelaius > Agelaius tricolor. The sequence goes on from NW_027269304.1 coordinate 1,263,968, forward strand.
CACACATTTTCTGGCCAGTGCACTCTGTAAAAGCTCTCATTGTTATAAAAATCCCTTGCCAAATTCTGTTCCAGCTGTGCTTTACCTTTCCTAACCCCATCTCTCCACACGCAGGCAAGTGTCCCTGTATTCTTCCCAGTACAGACATCCCTGGTCCCATTACTGGGATATTTCCTTCTTTTAGTTTGACCCAAAAAGTCCTTCCCGAGCCATGCTGGTCTCTGCCTCTGTTGCCCAATTTTTTACATGTTGGAATTGAGACCAGTTGCACTTTCAAAAATGCCCTTAAAAATTCCTGGTTGGGTTTTCCTCCTTTTTCACCCAGGACAGTGGATTCCCAAGGAATCCCATCCACTAGTTGCTTAAAAGTTAACAAGTTTGTTCCCCTAAAATCCAGGATCCTGACTCTACTCCAGCACCATATCCCTCATTATTGTGTGTTAAACCAGGCCACAGCCACTCTAGCAAATGCTGCCACCAACACTGACATCCCTAATTAATTCTTCCATGTTGGAAAGGCCCAGCAATGCTCCTCAGGTGAATCCCATCACTTCCAAAGGCTTCTCAAAGGTTTATCCACCATCGCAGGAGGCAAAACCTGGAGGGTGGCACTGGCCACACTTTCACCTGTTCCTTCCTAAACCCCTGATTCTGACTGGAAGGACAGAGGACAGCACCCCCAGTGCTCCACATCCTTTTAAAACTTTACTCAAGGGGACACACAGCCTGGTCTGGCCGTTCTAAATTGCCACATTGCTGGAATTTTAGGAATCGTAGGAACCGTCAAACCCCCTGGCAGACAGAAAATTACTCTAGAGAGAATTGTCTGCATGGCAAATGAGTGTTTTGGTGCCTCCCAGTAAGAAATCTCCAATAAATGATGGTGTCTATGGTTTTTTTTTTTTTTTCTGCTGGTGGGTGGTTGCAGCAGCTTTGCATGGTTGGCTTCTCCTGGATCCTGTCCATCACTCATGTGCTCCTCATTTACCACCCCCAGACTCTGATATGCAGTTTAGGGGACAGGGTAAAGGTTCAGGAGCAGTTTAGGGGGCAGGGTAAAGATTTTCCTTCCTCCCAAGCATAAATGCAACATGGTTTAGGACTTCTCAGCCTCTTTCCACACAACAGAATATGTCAGATGTCATGGAGAGTGGCATATTTATAACCAAACTATCTAGATAATAACATGCAATAGGTTGGTATGAAAGGGGATTACCACAGTACATCCCAATCTTGTCTAATTTATAAGGACAAATAGAGAAAGGCTCTGTGTTTTTTATTTTTGTTTTGCTTTCCACGTGTAAACATGCCTCCCTTTGATGTTAGACTTTAACGGTTTCTGTATTGTCATCACATACTTAATCAAATTTTTCTGTGCTTTTAAAAAGTAAACTGCATCGGAAGAAAGCCCGTGACAGAGAAATACTGATACATATATATATATAGTAAAAGAATGATCTGATTTCTTGTAAAATTGCAGAATGATTTTTAACTTTGCACAATATGGCAATCCAGCACGATTTTGAGCATATGCTAATTTAAGGAATTTATCACAAGGAAGTAGACTCTGTTCCTCTTGGCTTTCTACCCAGGATTATTATGGAAACTCAGGGAAGCAGGGAAGGCAGCTGGCTCTTTGTCTGGGACAGACTCAGCCTTCCTTATGTCTTCTGATGACTCCAGGGAAAGGAATAGCTCAGCAACTCCCCTTAAGAACTGCCCCAAGAATGCCTCCAAATGGCTTTTCTTCCCTCCCTTAAGGTCAGGATCCCTCAGCACATTCTGAGATTTGGTCTTTGATTTGCCATGAGGTGCCTGCAGTGATGGGATCTACCTTCCCTCCGTGGTTTTACAGCTCAAGCCTAAGTGCTTACAGTCATGCCCAGTGCATCAATTTATTGCTCTCACCATCCTTGCTGGATTAATTTATTTAATTTGCATTCATTTAATTTGTCACATTTCAGTTTGGCCCTCACATCACACCATGGTTCAGCCCAAATTGGCCAATAAAGCAGTGGGTCCACTTCTAGCAGTCCAAATTCTTTTTTCTGTCTCCATATAGTCACTTTTTTATTTTAAACATGTTAAAAAGTTGACTTTTCTTCTCTGTGCAAGATGTTTCTGGGTAAACCTGGTGGGTTTTTTTTTCTGCAGCTCTCCTGCTTGTGATGTGCTGACCATCCTTTATTTCTGCAGTTTCTAAGTACAATACCCCTCAGGGGAAATCATGGCTTTAAATGCTGATTGGGTATACATGTCAAGGGACAGTCATGCAATTATATACATGTATATGGCAAAATTAAAAATGCTAATCTCCCCTGTTTGAGATTTTAGCACTTGGGAAAATTTAAGGAGCTTAAAGGAGTAATATACTATAATTTTTCCTAAATCATTTTAATACATTGACGTGCATGTGAGCCACTGAACGCAAGCTCTGTCTCAGGGTACAACTATTTATATATCATATTTCTATTTTAGAGCAAGTGCTGTCTTCACATCAGCAGACTTCTTCCCTCACCTGTCCACAGAGCAGACTGCTGACAAGTTGTCCTGATAACAGCTTGAAAGCAGAAGGAACAAAGCATATAAAAATATGGCATTTTGATTTTTTTTTTTTTTTTTTTTTTTTTTTAGGTAACAAAGCTTAAAAAAAGACCTGATAAGCTGTTCCAGGTCATGAATTTGCTTGGTGTGAAACTGTGATATTGCCAAATACTTTCACATACCTGTGCAAAAGCAACAGGTATAAATGGAAACAAAGAACTCAAGTGTTACATTCAAGGTGCTAATAAGATACAGACCTACATTTTTAGACTGAAGCATTTTTAGATTTCGACTTTTTTTTTTTTTTTTTTTTTTTTGGTCTGAGAGTGAATCAATCTTGCCAAGGGGACAGAGTCAAAGCAGCTTCAAAGCCCTTGGATGGTTGAAATGGGAGATCTGTACCAAGCACAGACTCCATCTTCCCATTTGCCAACTTTTAGAACTGGGATAACCAACACAGGCAGGGGTGGAAGGTCCAAACCCCTTCATAAACGGTAAATGGGAAGGAGCTTACCTGCAGTTGGGATGCTGCCATAAATATTAGTAATTATCTGTTTTCTTGAGGTACAGTGGTGCATCTATTATTTAACATCTGTGTAAACTGTTCTGCCTGTGAATATCCGATTCAAGCTTCTCTGAATAGCTTTTTTTTTTATTTGTGAGAGTATAAAATATAACTTCCTTTAGGACTTTCATGTATGGCACAGTTTAATTTTACTCCAGTTAAGTCATGGTGTTTTCACAAGGTTAAAATGCAAAATGCCCCTCCAAATTTCTTGTGCAATTTTTTCCCAAGAGTTCTTCTGTTTGCTTCGGTATTGGGTGAAACCTCATGTGCAGAGAGGCAGCATTATTACAGACAGAAATTCAACAAATATTTTCACAACAATTCTTTAATTAAGAATGGGAGAAAAGGATTGTAGCAGTCAATGACACAGAGAGTGGGTGTAGCCCAGAACTGGTTCCCATATTTTTAGTGAATTCTGAAGATGAAAGATGAAAACTTTTTCTTTTTCTTTTTCTTTTTCTTTTTCTTTTTCTTTTTCTTTTTCCTTTCTCACTTTTATTTAACAATAAAGGAAGTCATGAACACCTGATTCCTTTCTGTTCTTTCCTGGGATATTTTAAAGTACCTAAGGTTTGATAATTTAATACAGTAATGAAAAACAGGTGTTATTTATTTGTGCCCCTACTCATTACCCACAATTTCCCACAGATATTAGTCTTTTTCTCTGAATCAACACCACTACTCAGAGCACCTGTAAGGGGCACTCATCCTGTGTATCTGGCTGCTCAATGACATGAAATGTAAAGACAATCACAGGTTTATGAGGATTTTGCTCTGAATTTCATAACACAAAACAATGCACCCCATTCCTAGGCTGCTTTTCTTTTTCCCTTGCAAACCCAGATGAGACAAAAAGACAGCCAGGATAGCTGCTTAAAAACTATTAAAACAGGTTTTCTGTGGCATTTAGAGAGAGTGAAAGCAATGTCCTGGCTTTTACAAGAGTGCTCTAAAAGTTGGTGAGTTCAAGTTTTGCTTCTCGATTGCTTGGAGGAGGAAATGTCTGCGTGACCTACTGCCTCTGAATGTCCCTTTTTTGTAAGAAAGCAACCCAGGATCCTTCAAACATAAACCCCCATCTGGCTAGATCATTGTGCCGCTTTAAATTTTCATGCCTAAAATTTTGGGAGGGAACACTTGGGGTGTTTTAAGTCCGGTATGGTGCACATGCAGAGCCCGAATTCACAGAACCTTTGAATCCTGGAGTCATTTGTGCTGCAAGAGACCTTAAAAGTCATTGATTCCAACATTAATTAAGGTTGGACTCACTGATCTGAGGGGTCTTTTCCAACCTAAATGATTCAGAGGTTCTGTAATGATTAAGAGATGAGATCTCACTTTTTGGGGTACACAAAACAGAGAGTACTTTGGACCTTATTAACATAAGAGATTTGATAACAGCATGCCTTGGCAATAGCAAACAGAACTTTGAGGATCAAACCAAGACTGCAAGAAGATCAAATCAGACTGGTTTACTGGGGAAAAAGAAAATTACATCAGACTTCTGCAAGCAAGAGATGTTTAAAATGTGTAAGTTTGTTTATGTGATGATTAACCCAACCACTGTAGTAAAATATTACTAGTCTAGGAATAAATATATAGGCAATTGTACTGCACAATAAATTTGGATTCTTTGACCAAATCAAAGTCTTCTCCTCATCACTGATACTCACTTGCAACAGATTCCTTCTTTGGAAAAATTTCTGCTCAAGAAAATAAAATGTTTCAGTTTATGTTCTGTAAATGCAGAGGCTGCACCGAGAGGGAAATTCCAGGTGAATCACAGGCTTCTCCTCTAGGAGAAAAACTACAGGAGATTCCCCATGTTCTGTTGCTTCCCAGATATACATTGGTTAACTAGAAATTGCAATTTCCCCCTTACAGGATCCACAGCCGTGGTGTGGCCATGCATCAGGCGCTCTCTGTTGGGTTCCACCATTCACACCCTGTGACACACAGTTTTGGGAGTCACCTATAAGCAGAATAAACTTTGCTTTTGTGTTGGTGGCAATCACAAGAGACAGAAAGGCCAGGAGGTGCCTGCAGCAAGGGCAGGCTGCTCCCCACACCTTTACCATGCTCATGGCATTTGTGAACCTGGTCATGAATGCTGCCAGGTCGGATTGGGAAATGGGAGGGGTCACATATCCATAAAGGAATAAATTCTTCCCTCTGTGAGGGAGGTGAGGCTCTGGCACAGGGCAGCCAGAGAAGCTGTGGCTGCCCCTGGATCCCTGGAAGTGTCCAAGGTCAGGTTGGAGCAACCTGGGATGGTGGAAGGTGTCCCTGCCATGGCAGGGGATGGGACAGGTTGATTTTTAATGTCCCTTCCAGCCCAAACCTTTCCATGAGATCCAGTTTCAAATATGTATATTGCAGACATGCAATATCTAAATGTCTCTTGATTGAAAAAGTGAATATCCGTCCCCTAAAAAAAGTTTCATTTCAGGTGGGTGAGCTGTAAGAGTTTTTTCACACATTCATCTGCAAGGTCTGTGCTCCACCAGTGCTGTGTCAGAGCTTCAGTGGTGCTGGAGCCAGAGCTCTTCCACCCACCACAGGACTAAATCTTGGCTTACACACCCTCTAGCAGGCAGGCAGGCAGGCTCAGATTAAATCCTGGGACATTGTCAGCACCCAGGACATCCCTCTGTCTGTCCAGGATGGCCCAGACCCCTGCCAGGGGGCTCAGAGACCCTGGCACAAAGCCCAGGATGCCCCTGTGGGTTTGATTATGACCCATGGAGCAAATTACCAACCTTGTATGAAGATCAGCAAGCCACAACAGTTTAGGTAGAATGACAGTGAAGTTATCACAGGGCAGAAAAGTAGATTTTGGGGTTTTGGTATGGGGGTTCAAGGGGCAAGATGGAGGGAACTGGGTGTATCCAGCCTTTCTCCTCCTTCTTCTTGGCCTCCATCTTCTGCTGTGGTGCTGGCACTTTTAGATTGGTTTAGAGTAGAAGCTCACTGTCTAACACAGGTGACAGGTATTGGAAAGTAACTGTAAACATTGTACATGTAGTTTTTAGTAAAAAGACATAACCCTGCCGGGGGGCAGGCAGAGTGCCTGGAAGTGTCCTGCTGGATGGACCTCGGCAGGACAAGAGAAAGAATTTTATAGATAAGAAACAATACTTGCACATCCTCACTCTTCTGGGAAGAAACAGAGCTGAATTCTTGGGGTTTCATCCAATGATTGCCTTAAGATATATAAGAATACTCCTGAGACTTGGCGTCCCATTTGCTCCACAAAGATCCTTACACAAGTCCCATTTCCATCACAAAGACCACAAAAATCTGTGTGTAAACACAGGAGTTCTTCACCCTTCACCCTCTTCCTGGAAGAAGATGCAGCTCTCTCCCTGTGTCCCAAACCCTGGCTCGTATTTGTAGGTTTTAACCTCTGAGTATGACAGTGAAGGGAAAATGGGAGACAGGACAATTGTCCTCATGTCAAATCTCGCCACCTTCAAGGGCTCTCTCTAACAAGTGCATTACTATGACCAAGAATACCTTCAGATCTCCCTCCACACGCAGCAGAAATGACTCTCCCTCTTTATTGTCATGCCAACAGTGGGTATCTGTCGTGTTCTGAATGCACCAACACCCACAGGCAGCTGATTTGGGCTTTTGTGCAGCTACCTCAGTTTGCCAGTCACCTACTGAATGCTTATTTTTGTCCTTCCCCATCTTTGTCTTTGCTCTCGGTTGTGTAGAGCTCTAAAGCATCCCTGCTGCAGTTACATTTTTGACAAGGAGGAACCCAGATCTTCAGATGTTTCACGTGGGAATTGAGAATTACAGCATCATTAAAGTGAAACTGCCTCCACACCTCCTAGGAACCACACAGGGATGTTAAAGATCTCTTTTTTTGGCGTCTGAAACAAATTCCAGGCCTGGGAGACACGAAAATGTCCTCAGCCCAAGATTCTTGATCTCTAACGGCAAGCTCTTAGCATTTCTTTTTTGGGTTTTTTTTTCCCTAAGCCTTATTCACACTTTTATGATCTGAACGACAGAAGCGTGAGGTTCACTTGCTCGTTTTACAGCTTAAGGACTGAGAAAGGGCAAGCACCACGTGGGTGAAACACAGAGAAACTCAGAGCTTCAGGGAAAAGGTCACTGGGGCAAACAGTAGAGGAAGCAGCTCAAATGAGTGAGAGATGGTGGCAGATTTTGGTATGAGAGATGCAGCAGGAAGTGAAGGAAGAGAGCACTGCTTTATGAGAAGAAACCAGAATGACTCACATGCCTGTTGGAAACAACCTCTGGAAAGCAGAGAGGATCTTTTTTGGGCACATGGGTACAAACAAACAAAACAAACCAACCAAACCAAACCAAACCAACCAAACAAAAAAAAACGAAAAAATCAAACCAACCAACCAACCAACCAAAAACCAAAAAAAAAACCCTCAAAAACAAAACAAAAAAAACCCCAAAAACCAACAACCAAAAAAAAAAACCAAAAACCCAAAAAAAATCAAAACCAGCCAACCAATCAACCAAAAAAAAACAACCAAAAAAAAAACCCCAAAAATCTCACAGCCAGCCAGACAAGTCATGCTGAATCTGAACCCCACAACACCAAGCTTAAACAGCTGAGACAGGGGGAGGACATTTTTCAAGCCCTCAATATGCTTTTATCTTCCTGGGTTTGACAATCCGAGTGTGAATCAGGGATTACTGAGTATTAGAAGGAAAAATCTGCTTGAGCATGGCAACAGCGCTTGCAATTTCATAAATATTCTAGCCCAGCTCTGGTGGTGAAGAGTGTCTTTTTCAAGTGTGTGCACAGCCTGTGAATTGATTATCTCCACCTAATGTTCCTCTTTAGGGCCTCTACTCAGCTGCAGAGTGGAGAACAGCTGATCAGAATCAAATATTTTATGGCAGCTGAAAGCAGATGCCTGTCTGGGAGATCATGTGGCATGTTAAATAAAATAACTAACAGGCATTTGCCTCTTTCACCACGGAAATGCATCCTTGCCCAAGCAGGAGGAAGGTGTTGGCCTTGCTGATTTGTCCAATTTTTAAAGAATTTTTAGCAAAAGCTTTGTCTTTTAGTCCAGAACGTACTGATACAGATTACCACCACAAGAGGCTGAGGTGTCATTTTATTTCCTCCCCTCATCCTTAGCCTTTCTCTTCATACTCAGAGGGCAAAATATAATAATTTTAGAAGTGGACCTATTGTCACATAGCTGCATAATGGGTTGTTTACTGGGAACAACAATAATTTGATAATATTGAAATGACTGGATTTTATAATCACTGGATTTTGTAATTACCTGAAACTGGTTCTGTTTCAACCAAGGGACTGATACTTTATAATTGTTAATGTACTGAAGTCTGAAGACCACCACAAAATTCTGGAAATTCAGTCTGAAATGGTGGTGTTTGATACAAGAGGGCGCAGCCTGTGCACAGTACAGGTCAAATGAAGGCATTTTCTTAATTTCATCTCAATTTTCAGCATTTTTGAAATGTTAATTTTTGTTGTAAATTTGTTTGCTGCAAGTTCTTGAAGGGTAACAAAGGGATTTTTTTTTCATAAATCTCACAGATTATGTACAATAATGCATTATGTTTATTCCTTATTTTGTTCTTTTTTTTGGTTTTTGGGTTTTTGTGTGTTTTTTTTTGTTGTTGTTTTTTGGTTTTGTTTTTGTTTTTTGGAGATCTTTCTCTCTGTGTGTGTGCCTTTTTTAATAATTGTATTTGGATCCTGGAGTGTTTTAAAGATCTGTCAATATTTGTTTCATAGGATTTTTATTTTTTTATTTATTGTAGTTAAAGAATCAGTGCTATGCAAGCAGGAAGACTATTTTGAGGAGGATAAATTAGAATGCACAGTATGGATGGAGACTCTAAGAATATCCAAAACATTGAAAAATCATATCATCCTTAACTACTTGTAATTTTTCCACATTTTAAGGTAATGAGTTTTAATCTGGAGTTATTTGGTGCAGAACAGTTTCCAACAATGCATTATAATGAACTAAATGTTTTGCTCCACAAATTGTCTTTAAACGTTGGTGCATGCAGTATTGGTAGGCTAATTGCACTTTTTCTGGGAATTATTTTATTCTTCTATTCTTGAATATTCAAGAATATTCTTTTATTCTTCTATTCTTGAATATTCAAGGATGACTTTGTTGCATGGGACAGGAGTTGCACTGAGTGATCCTTGTGGGTCCCTTCCAGCTCTGGAGAGTCCAATGATTAATTCTACCCAACAGAGGGGTTAAGTGACCACATTTTATTCTCCTTGTTCAGTGTTTTATCATGACACTCTGCAGGGTGTTTATGCATGTGTCATATTTGCATTTCAACTTTTCTTTTCTCCATCTTTCTCCAGAAAGACAGAATGGATTTTGCACCTTGACAGGATGATGGCAGAATCCTAATGTTTAATATTTCTAAAATCTGCCTTAGGGAAATCACTACCATAAGGGGGTTTTGATAACATAAAATCATGGAAGCAAATTATCACAGAATAATGGTTTGGGTTGGGAGGGACCTTAAATCCCACCCAGTGCCACCCCAGCCATGGCAGGGACACCTCCCACCATCCCAGGCTGCTCCAGCCCCAGTGTCCAGCCTGGCCTTGGGCACTGCCAGGGATGCAGGGGCAGCCCCAGCTGCTCTGGGCACCTGCATCAGGTTCTCACCCCCTTCATTGTGAGGATAAAGATGCTCCCTGTAGTATCCAAACCTCGACATTACAAAATTATCAGGTTTGAGAGGCGTCACGTGTTATTATACATAGGAACAGGAAATACATCATTTGAATGTAAGCAGAAATGCAATACACATGTGCCATCAATGCCTCAAAAAAAAACCCAACCAAAAAAAAAAACCCCACAAAGAAGCCCTTTCAATAAATTAAAGAATGAAAGAACCAAAACTGCCCTAGTGGTTTCCTGTTTACATTAATAACATTATTTCTGTCTCAAATACAATTGCTGGTAAAAATTTGGTCACTAGCTATGGATAGGATGTTATTGATGCAACCTGATGGACAGCAGATCTGAATTTTAGTCCATAGGATGACAGAATATTTGGGGCTGGAAGGTTCCTCTGGAGCTGCCCCAGCCCAGCCCTGGTCCATCCCCCAGGAAGGTGCAGCTGGGGCTGGGATGTCTCCAGCCAGGGACACTCCAGGCCCTCCCTGGGCAGCTGTTCCAGGGCTCTGCTGTCCCTCCATGGACACAAGTTCTCCCTCCTGCTGCCCTGCACCTCGCTGCCCTTTATTTGATGGCCACTGCTGCTCATCCTGGCACTGGCAGCACTGAAAAGTTAATAAGCCTTTTAATAGAAATTTTTTTCTGGGTTAACAGATGGTCTTTAAAGACAATTAACTGCAATTAGAGGGGGGGAAAAAAGAGAGTTCCCTTTAAATGTGTTTGGTTTTGTTCCTTTTCCTCGACCAATCTTAGGGATTGAAGGAAACCGTGTAGTGTCCTGTAAGGGAGCTTGAGACATTGTGGGAAAACTGGAAATGATTTTCTGACCTGTAGCCAAAAGGGATGGTGTGTCCTCCGTTGTGTCTCAGTCAATGATCACCACTGGGGAAACACCCAAAAATTGGGGTTTGTGGAAAATATGTAAGCTCACATTAATTACAGAGGTTTTTCTCATAGAATATTTGTTTATTCTTACAAACTGTAACTTACAAACTGTACTCTTCAGGTCAAATTTCTGACATCTGCAGGCAGATAGCATGACTAACCCAGCCAAGATGTTATTTATTTTAGATTTCAGCCTTACATTAATTTTTATGCCAGCAGAGACCTTCAGTAGCAGGCTTCACTGAAGTCACTTCAATTCAATACATAATTCAGGAGACGTTTTGCAGTTTTATATATGTGTTTACTTATACCTGCATGCTTTCCTTTTATATTTATACGTAGATTATTCACTGCCAAAATACTTTTGCAAAACTTTATTCTGATGGTGTTTATTCGAAATGGTCAATAAATAATGTGTGAGTAAGTGTGTGAAATTATTTCACATCCCCGCTACAAAAATACATAAATTAGAATCACATAACAGATTTCAGAAAAATCTATACTGGAATGCAAAACAGTTTATTTTTGACAGGAGACACTTTTAGGCATTTAACACATTCATTTTTACTTGTCAGCAAAATAATTCTTGGGGAAAAGAAGTTTTAAAGCAGCTGTCTGTTCTTTTCTTTCTGTGGGCTTTCAAGATTTGCTTAATTTATCCAGGGGGAGACTCTAGGTAGACTCCTGATAATAAGTAGAGGAGAATATGCATTATTCAATAGATTGACCTATATGCAAATGAACAGAGCATAAACATTTTAATCTAAAAGTGCTTTTGCTTATATAATTGTGAAACCACCAAAACTGCACCTCTGAACTTCACAAAATAATATTGGCTTTAATGAATTGGTTCTGAGTGGTGCTTTGAGACGACAGAGTCTGATGGATGGAGCTGTGGCCTGAGAGCTGCAAACCCTGGATTCCTGCTCTTGGTCCTGGCTTTCCGCCAGAGGGAAACTGTGGCCCTTTTGAGCTAAGATTTCTTTTTCCTATTAAAACTGTAGATTGCATAATTGCAAAGCATTTTAGAAAATGGCGGTTAATGCATTTATGTGTTTGATTTATATTTGTGGACGGTAACAGCACATATGTCTTTATACGTGTGTCTGCTCAAAACCATGAAAAACGTTGTTTTTATATATCGTTATATGTTTTTATATTTTATACTTTATATTATTTATATTTTATATAATTATATTTATATTATATTATATATTATTATATATTATATATTATATATTATATATTATATATTATATATTATATATTATATATTTATACATTATTTATTTATATTTATGTTATATTATATATTATATATTATTGTATTTTATATAATATAATATAATATTATATATTATATTTATATTATATTATATATTATTTATATTTTATTTATGTTTTTATATTTTATATAATTTCCTTGTAAAACAAATTGGATGTTTCTCACTGTGAATGTCCTCTGGTGTGCTTTTACAGACTTAAGTTCACAGATTAAATATTTTTGTGTTCTCAATCGTGCGTTGTGTTCTCAATTCATATTTGCAGAACCACGTATGAATCAACTGTTTCCTTGAATAGTGGGATGAAAATAAGAACAAAAGATAACATATTGCTCCAATTTAATTTAATATGAGAAATTAAGTGGCCCTCCCTAGAATTTTGCTGGAACTGCACACAGAGAACAGATTTTTTTCCCCCTCTCATTTCTTAAATTATTTTTGAATCTGTGGAAAGGAAACTATCTCATTCTTCCTCATTTTTACAGCGACTTTATGGAAGAATTATATTTTTTTTCTTAAGTATTTTTAGACTTCTTTCTTAATAGCTTGTGTAGAATTTTCTCTAACAAAGGACATATTTTAAAAGGTGGCAAAACTCCTTCTTTCTCATCATAAAGTCTTGAAAAATATAAGGTAATCATGTTATACAACATTGAGCAGTCTAATATTCTGAAGGTCAGAGAATCTATCTATCTATCTATCATCTATCTATCTATCTATATTTGTCTCACTTCAAATTCAGCAGAAAATACATCTCTGCCAGTCACTTTCATCTCAATAAATCCCAGCCTACTAAAAAGCCAGTAAGTGATAGGCATCTGCAGAGATTGCCTCGCCCCACATCATCATGTATTTCCATGATAAGTGGAAATACAAAAATAAGGAAATGTAAGAACCTAGAAATTTCAGCCTGCATCCTTCGAAAAGCATTGAAACAGATCAGCTGGTTTAGTTTAGGGAGGCTTTTTTTTCCCCCTGTAACTATCACCCTCATATTGCTTCTATTGAAATAATGAAATATTGCCTATCAAAAATTGTTGCTTTAAGAAGTCCACCTGTAAAGCTGAAGAAAGGACATTAGGAACAAGCATCACTTGTTTTTTTTGTTCATGTGTGTGTATTTCCTGGGGTTTTTTTTGTTTGTTTGGGGGTTTTGTGTGTTTGTTTGTTTGTTTGTTTGTATTTTTTGTTTGTTTTTTATGTTTTTCTGGTTTGGTTGTTTTTTTTTGTTTTGTTTTGTTTTTGTTTTTGGGTTGTTTTTTTTGTTTTTGTTTTTTTTTTTTGTTTGGTTTGGTTTGGTTTGGTTTGGTTTTCTGGGCCTTTAAATCTCTCATTTTCTCTGCTCAAATGAAAGCAGACATTAACCTCCCAGACATTCCTTTCATGACACACTGCCAGGGCATGTGTTTTTTGTGACAGAAATGTAGCTCCATGTTGGGAAAGAAACATGGATTAAAGTGTCCCATAGGAAATGAAACTGAGGAGAGAGAGGAAAATGACTTTGTCTAGGCCTTTTATTATATTCCTGGCAAATTGTCTTTATTCATGTTTGTTTTTATCTTTTTTTTTTTGTTGCTATCATGAAGCCATGGGATGGTTTGGATTCTAAGAGACATAAAAGAGCTCTTTTTAACACTTCAGCCTTCCATAACATAACACAGCAACTCATTTAAGCTATTCTCTGGTAATTTCTTGCTTCAAGTACATCTTCCTTTGTACACACAAATACGGACACCCCACTCCCAACACAGCAATCCAAATTCCAAGAGAATTAAAGGAGAAAATACAGACGTATTGAAGTTTAGTGTTTACCCCAAATTGCTTTTGTTAACTTGTCCCAGTTTAAAACCTTTACTCCAATTTTTTACCTTTGCATGAGGTCTCAGTTGGTCACAAAATCAGTTTCACTTGGTGTTTGATTCAACCTCCATGCTCACTTCAGAACACCGCATACAGCAATTGAAATATTTTAATGCAGAAACACAGCTTAATCTCTTTTCTTTTTAAAGCTCTTCCATAGGTATTAAAAAAAAGCAGTTCTAGAACACTGTTATCCCCATAAGAACCCTATTTAGAAGCCCATCTGTCCATGCCCAAAGTTTTCTGTGCCTAAATAGGGCAATATATGCACCATTACCTCTTACACTTAATAAATTATTGGTCTTTATAGTGGCCATCAAGTTTCTGGTTTGCTGCTGCTGATGAAACATAAGATAGAAGAAGCCAACTTAAGCTCCAGATGTATTTTTGCATACACTTTATGCCTTTTATGGGACTCTTATTTTAATTTTATAAAACTGAACTAAACATCTCTTCATATAAGAAGTAAAAATCTGCAGCCTTGTTGCTCAGGGATATTAAATAATAAGTTTCTTATATAAGAAAGAAGAAGAGTCAAGATTTAAAATGCCTCCAGAAACTTCTGTTCTGCTTGCAGACTCGTCCCCCATGCAGCTGTTCTTTAATAAAAAATAATAAATTTTGTAGGCACTTCTTCCTCCAACAAAAAAAAAAAAAATCCCCAATGGAAAAAGAAACAAATATCAACACAATCCTTGCTGCTACCCGTTGCTGAGGTGAATGCTCTCCACCTGGGGTGAAGCTCTCACAGATTTTTTAGCCTACACTGAAATAAACCATGTTTCTCCCCAAAGCTCCGAGCTACCAGCTTGTTCAAGTCTAAATCCCCAGGAAAAAAAGCTTTAAGTTCATGCTGGACCTCGCAGCTGGTCCTGTTTAACCACACCCCTAAAGGAAGCCCAGCTTTGGTGGTGCCTTTTGGAGTTTCTCTCACAGAATTAGGCGTTCCCAGTTTTCATTAGGACCAAGGATACCAGGCATGGTAACTGGATTCTACCCCACCTTTTGGTACCCCTGAAACCTTTGAATCACTGAGGCGTTGGCTATGCCACGAGTAACGAGAGGGGGAAAAAAAACCTCACAGCTCGAGAAAATCTGTGTATTTGTCATCCAACAGAAGAAACCTCTGAATATCAATCAACGCAAAAAGAAACCTCCGAATATCACAGCTTCGCTGCTTTCTGACATCCTGTGTAATGACTGTACTTAACTGCAAATGCACCTTTTAAAGATAATTTTTAAAAAGAGATGTACTCTGTAGAAGCCTGGAGGAACAGCAATTATGTAACAGGGAAAGAATTAATTAATTCCTATCTCAAAATTCCAACGTGGCTTATTAGAAATCTTGCTCACGGAGGAATTCAAAGCACCACAATTTTATTTCACACGGGAATACAAATTTCAGGTGCTTCCTAAAAAAGTCACTTCATTCAGAAAGTCCAACCTGTTAAATAAATTTCATGTGCTGTCACATCTTGCCTGTAGTTCAAAAGATGCAGCTGGAGTTCAAGAAAACACACATGGGAAAGAGGTCATAGAGATGAAGGTTCTACCCCATGGAAAGTTGAATTTTAAGTCTTTGAGAAAATCTGGTGAGAAACTGGATGTGATCTTTACAAATTTGAACTAATTAAACTTTTGGAGGCTCCTGCCAGATGAGTTTTCCCTCTCCATTCTCATACCACTGGCATGCATTTCTTTAGTTTGAAAAATAAATCAAAATCAGGATCTGTATCTTTTATCCTGATTTTCTGCCTTTCCCAGCCCGGAGGCTTATGTTTTATTCTTGTGGAAATCAGATCAAAAAGATGGGACAACGGGCACTGAGGATGTTTTTGAATACAGGAAATGCAGTGCTGTCCTGGGGATCCAGAAACTGAGCAGGTCCCAAAGCTCTGGGACAGCTACTGCTGCAGAAATGCATAAATCTGATATAAATCCATACAAAATGCAGTGTATTTCCCAATCTCTTTCCCTCTACTCCTTCCCAGCCCTCAACCATCCTGTTTTCATGGTTTTTTTAAAAAAGAATTTGTAGCTCTGGCACTCAGGTTAGGCAATTGTTTTGTCCATCTTGAATTTTATTCATGAAAACTGTGTGAACAGAAAGACAAAACTGTTTGAAAGCCTTGCGCTTTCAACAGTAAAAGGTCAACCATTAAAAAAAAAAATACATTATTACTATGAAAACACTGACATATTAAGCTCTCCTGCTTTAGTTATTCAGATGGTCTTGTGTGATTTTGATACAGCTGAGAGAGGTAGGACTGGAGGAAGCATGAAAATAAATATTACTAAAAATAAATTTTACTGTCCTAAGTGTAAATATATTCAAGTCATAAATTTTACAATGTTGTATGCCTGTGTATGCCTAATGCCTAATACCACTAGGCATTGCCACATATTTTTCTTTCTCTTTTTTTTTTTTTTTGTCTTTTATTTTTACTGTGTTAAACTTGAAACTTCTATAACAAGGTCTGCCACTTGTCAATGGTTCCCATGCTCTCCTCCTTCAGTGAAGGAGCTCTGGGGTAATTTGGGATCTGTCTCTTCAGGCAGCACCTGAGCATTTATTCCACCATTATTCAGTAAGGGACACATGGGAAGGTAGAAATTCAAACTGGGAGGCACTGATTTTAATTATTTTTTTTTTTTAATAAATTGCAGCTTACATGTCTGGAATGATGCCTCTTCCATGGCTATATGTATATATGTATATATATATATATATATTATGTATATATATAGATATAGATATAGATATATGTATATATATGCATATATATATGTATATATGTGTATATATATATACACAAAGCAGAAAATTGATTGTATTGGTGTGGGACAGTAAGAAATCTACAAAAAAGATTAAAAAGACAAAGGAAGAAATCTACAATAAAATATTTTACCGGAGCTAGGAAACTTGCCACTTTTTAAATTTGTGCGTCAATCAGGAGGGAACTAATTTATTCTTCTTTTTCAGAAACAATGAAATTTTTGCAGAGTATTGGTAACATTAGTCACGAGAAATATAAGAAACAATAGGATTAAAAAAAACCAAAAATGAAACAAACAGCAAAGGAGTATCTAAAGAGAAATGTTCCTTCTGCTTTCTGCCCTAGTTTTCTGTACAGAAAATTTATGGTATTTTAGCAGCAGGGCTGAGGCAAGTTCTGTTTGACTGCAGTTCTTGATAGACAAAGCATCTAGCTGTAAAAAGGCTTAAAAGGACATTTTCCTAGCTAGGGAACTGATGGGAGAGGAGGATGGATTGCATGAAATGAAGTGTGGGAATAGGATGAAAGAGAAGATAAGGGGAAGGGAAGGAAGAAGGCGGCAAGGAGGGAAAGTTAAATAACAAATGCCTTAATATATGTGATGGAAGGTGAAAATATAGGGAGAATGTAGAGGAAAACCACAGAAGGATCTCAAAATACAGGGGGACAGTGAGAGTGGCACTCTAGGGGAGTCAGCAGATACTTGACCTTTCCCCATCAGAAATAATCCACACAATGGCAGCTAGGATAAATTCTACTGAATTATCTTCAACTGTCATAATAAATTACCAACGTTTCCAGTTTCCTGACTATTAGTTCTTAACAGTAAACAATCAGAAATCCTGCCTTTTTTTTTTTTGTTGTTGTTGTTTTGAATGTAGGGCTAGATGCTGAAGTGTTTCCAGAGCTTGCTTCAAGATACTCACCCCAAGGCATCTTTCCATCACATCTGAGAAATTTTCTTTTTTTCTTTCTTCTCTTTCTTGCCTTTTTCTTTCTTCTCTTTCTTGCTTTCTTGCTTTCTTCTCTTTTCTTGCTTTGCACAGTCATGTGGTTCAGGTCAGTCTACACTGCCCCCTGAAAAAAGGTACCTCCTTCCTTCTTACTGTTTATATTAAAAAAAACACAAACAAGGATATAAGATATTTAGATAATTTTGAGGAGAGGTTTTGATGAGGAAACTCATGATTAGTTTGATCTCTAATGTTAACAACTGTTGGGCATGTGAAAGATTTTAGCAGTAGGGAGCTGAGTGCCTTGAGAGGTTTTCCTAGCAGGGAGTTCACACCACTAGACTTAATTCATCCTATGGATGTGTGAATTACATTTTTTTTTCCCCTGCTAGTTGGATAATAAGGCAATTAAGCTTTCTGATGTGTTAATGTGTCAGATTGGAATGTGTTGAGCTGGGTGATGAAGATGACTTAAAAAGAGATTTTTCCAATAGTGAAGTTGGGCTGCTTGAAACCAGTGGTTTGAAAACACACTAAAGGTAATGGACCATTAATGATGATGGAATGATGTAACTGAACTGAGTGAATAGGGTTTTGTGGAGGATGGTGTGATACAGTATAATTTGTACAGATTATATTATTTGAATTCTCAAATTATACTTTCCTTTTCTTAAGAGAGATCCTCATGAATTTTTTAAAGATTTTCCTGTTTTCCATCTTTTTGTAAAATATCAAGGCAGTACTCACAGCAAACTAGCAAAACATCCCTTTTACTTACACAGAATTAATTCTAGTCACAAAATTAGATTAACCATGAGTACTGATTGCCATGGGCATAAGTCTAAACCTATTTTCTAACTACTTCCTTCAATTAGTCAAATTAAACTTAAGTCAAGCTGCATGACCATAATCTCAGTTCAATCCAACTGTCACTTGGTCACTGAAATAACTATAATTTTGATTTAACCAGTTATTTTATTTTACTTCATTTCACTGTGTTACTCCCTTCTGCAATCGTTTTCAACAGACAAGGAACAGCCCTGGAAAGAGTTTATATGTGTGTGTATATATATATATTTATATATATATATAAAAACATGCATCGTGATTATAGCTTTAACCTATTTTTTATGCTAGCTCAATCAAGAGGAAATGAAATGTTACACTTATGAACGTATGCCAAGGGAAAAAACAAAACAAAACAAACCAACGTTAAAATGTACTTTCTGTGATGTTTACCAACTTTTTTCCCCCTGCAGTGCAACTATATTTTCTAGAGAAAAAATGGAGAATAAATAGAGAGCCTTATGTACTCTTTTATTTACCAGTATTAGGGGATTTGAAGCAGAACTGTTCTGCTGAAGAAATTCAATCTGGCTCCAGGGGAACTGCCTGAGAGTACAGGAATGGCTCTGGTGAGCCAGGAACTGTTGTAGTTGTTACAGGAACAAGAGCAACCAACCAACCAAACAGGTGGGGACAGAAGATAGGAAACAAAGCTGTCCCTGAGCCATGAATATCACCAGTGAGGTGCAAGACTCCAATTTTGCAGGAAATTCTATTTGCTTGATTCCTTTGCCATTGTGTCTATCATGCTTTAGCAAACACATGCTGATAACTAGAATAACAAAATAGAACCAACATCTAAAAAGAAGCTCACTCAGAAGTGAGGGGATGACTAAACCCAGAAAACTTTATGTGGTGTTTAAAGCCTCTCATGTGGGTGGAAAAAAGCCCAAGAATGTGGTGGCCCAGAGACACAAATTTCAAACATGAGACAGCACTTTAAATGCAATCTCCTTTGAGAAGGGTGTAGAAGTCAAGAGTGTTCGTAGTATAGCATCTAGGAAATGAGTCCTGAAAACAAACATTGGAGTACAGAATCACAGAATCATGGAATGGTTTGGGTTGCAAGGGACCTTAAATCCCATCCAGCACCACCCCTGCCATGGCAGGGACACCTCGCAGTGTCCCAGTGTCCAGCCTGGCCTTGGGCAGTGCCAGGGATGCAGGGGCAGCCCCAGCTGCTCTGGGCACCCTGTGCCAGGGCCTGCCCACCCTGCCAGGGAACAATTCCTCATTGTCAAGATCCCAGCCAGCCCTGCCCTCTGGCACTGGCAGCCATTGCCTGGCTGCTGTCCCTGCAGCCCTTGGCAATTGTCCGTGTCCATCTTTGCTGCAGCCCCTTCAGGCCCTGCCAGGCCACCCTGAGCTCAGGCCAAAGCTTCTCCTGCCCAGGTGAGCAATGGCAGCTGTGCCAGCCTTGGCTGCCGGCAGAGCTGCTCCATCCCTCTGCCCGTGCTGGAGCCTCCTCTGGCCTGGCTGCAGCAGCTCCAGCTCCTTGCTGGGCTGGCCCAGGGCTGGGGCAGCTCTGCAGGTGGGCTCTGACTGAGGGGCAGAGGGGCAGAATCGCCCCTGCCCTGCTGCCCACGCTGGGCTGGGCCCAGCACGGGGCTCTGGGCTCCGGGCCCAGCACGGGGCTCTGGGCTCTGGGCCCAGCATGAGGCTTTGGGGTCCCAGCCCAGCCCAGGCTTTGGGGTCCCAGCCCAGCCCCACAGAACCCCCAGGGCTCCTCCAGGGCTGCTCCCTCTGCTCAGCCTTGATCCAGCCCTGATCCAGCCCGGGGCTGCCCTGACCAGGAGCAGCACCAGCCCTGGCCTGGTTCAGCCTCCTGAGATCCCCATGGGATCCCTTGGGATGTCCAGGTCCCTCTGGATCTGTCCCCCAGGGTTGTCACAACAACCTCTCATGAAGATATTCCACTGCTAAAGCAGCTTATTTAGAATGAAGCTGTGGTTAATGCTGCTGTGAATTTCTCGGAGAGGAAGAAAACACGAGGAGTTCACGGCTGTGAATCATTCAACAAGCAGACACAGCTGTGGCCTATCTGCAGCAGAGAATGATGAAAAGAGAGAACGAGGAAGAACTTGACAAAATGACCTGTTTTTTTAACTTTTAACTTCTCCAATTTTTTGTTGTGGAACAAAACTGAAATTTTCAGGCAGTATTTACTGTATTAGAAAAATAATTGGTGACAGTACAAAATACCATCGCTCTGTGAGTTTTTAAACATTTCAAAATGCCACAGCAGAAGCAAATAATTGTTTCTCTAACTAATACTCATGTCAGATTGACTTCAGGGCATAAATAGTTTATATAATGCAATTTAGACTCTGAAATTCTACACAGTCCTATCTTACATATTTCAAGTGTTTAGGAGAAGAGATTGTGCATCATCACCTGCAAACAGTGATCACAAAAGGTTTAGTAAAACAGGTGGTTTTAACTTCATTATATTAAATCATATGAGTACAAATGCTCATTCTATTAAGTTTGTAGTAGTATTTCATGTGCTATCTTATGTATGTTTCTAACACTTAGGTGGAAATGTTTAATAGATCATTATTAAACCACTGTTGTGAATAGCTCTGTGTAGAGTGTAGTATTAGGATTTATGTAACAGTGGCAGTATGTGGCAGTAGGCTTTTAAATTTTAGGTATGTTGGTGTAGGGAATTAAAATGTTTGTTTTAAAATGTCATTAAAAAGTATCCAGAGGTCTAAACGTCTTTACTGCATTTAATTTTTAATGAAATATTAATGAAAGGAATTCAATTTCTGGTTTTACCACATGTGATTTAAAATTTGAAACAAGTCTGTAAATTAACAAGGCTGTTCATTATTCATTATAAGTCCAGTGGGTCAAGGATCTTATTTTAATAATATTAAGAGTTTTTTTCTCACATTTTATTGAGAAGTTCTCGTCCCTTCATCACAGTCTTCACAACCTTGCCTTTTCCTCACTCTTCTCACAAGCCTAGCTAGGATTCAGGAATTTACAATTAACAAAGTGAGAAACTGATAAATTCTTCTGAAACTTCTTAACTACCAAAATTACTTGGGTTTGTGACACTGCTGTTACATTGTCAAATTGTCTCAATTTGCAATGAGAACAATATTCAGAATGAACACTCAGAACACTCTTTAATAAAAAAACTTAACCTAAGTGCAGTCAATGTTTTTTTTTTTCCACCTGAGAGTTCAAAGTTGCATGTTTCTAGAATGAAAGTAAAAAAATAGGAATATAGTCCAAAATGTTGTTCCGCTGGAGATTTTTTTTTCTCTAAGACACTCAAAAATGCATCTTTTTTTTTTTTTGTTTATTTTTTGTTATGAAACGGAATAAAAGAACGTGTTATTTTTTTCAAGATTCTGTTTTATTCAAACAAGTCTGAAATTTTAAAATTCACTGGAAGTTGTGTGTTGCTAAACAAAGATATTGCTGACTTTGGGAAGTTGCCTAGAAATCAGTTGTTGTTTCCTGAATTGGGTAGGGGAAAAAAGAAAAATCTTGAAGATCTGTTTGATCAGGTCTGAGTATTATGAGATTTTGTCAGGATCTGCTTACTTGCTAGCTTTCCCAAAAGCATTTACTGAAATGGTTTGAGGAAAATATATCAGCACAACAAGGATCTGAATGTGAGCTTCTCCTGACATCATTTCTCTTTGGATGTAGGCAAATGAGCATCATCACATAACCTGGCTAAAATCTTGGAAGAAAATATGCCAGATACCTCAAAAATATTGAAGACCTGCAGTTGCTTTTGTAGACAAAGAAAGTATGAAGACAGTACTGGCTATGGAGAAGAAAAGCATTCTGCCAGTGGGAATAAATGTTTAATATGATTTAAGAATTTAAGGAATCATATTTGATTTAAAGAATCATATTTGATTTTTTTTTTTTTGAGTGGTTGCAAACTGAAGTGGTAACCAGGGTGTAGAGCACTAGCCAAATGTAATAAATTAAATAATTTGAAAATCGCGTGACCAAATACAGATAGGTTTGCCAGTGTGCAGAGCAATCACTCAGATGTCAGGAAACTCTAGATATTGAAGTTTGTAACTCTGAACAGAGCCAGGACAAAAAGGTGGACTTGTAACTGGTCACTTTTGGCCAATTTCCTCCAGTGCTGTTTCCCCTTCCTCACTGTGATGGTCAAACTGCAGCTACAAGTAAGGAATATTCTCACTGAACTGTACAATCTTCCTGTGATGATGTAAATCCTCAGAAATGGAGCCAGGGACGGCAAACCAAACAAAATAAAACCCCCAAAACAACCAATCAGTCAACCAACCAAGGAAAAAAACCAAAAAACACCAACCAACCAACCAACCAACCAACCAACCAACCAAAGGAAAAAAAAAACCCAATCCATCCCACCTCCCCCAAAAAATCCCAAACACACTGAACGACAAAAACTCACACAAATAGCAAAGCAAACAACAGAAAAACCCAAATGCAACAAAACCCACCAAAATCGCCAAAGCATCAACAGAACAAAACCAAAAAGTTAAAAAACCTAGAAAAGCAAACGAACAAATAAACAAACAAACAAAAAACCAACAAAGCAAACAAAAAAAAAACCCCACAAAACAAGAGAGCCCTGAAACTCGGCTTTCTTGCTGGTTTTTTTCAACTTCTCCATTGCACATTGCTCTTTTTTATTTTGGTGATTTATACAGACATGCTTTGAACAGCTTCATGATAGGAGACGGAGGAGGGAGGAGACATTGCAACAACCATGACTTTTCTAGGCTTCCTAACACCTATATAATAATTTCAAAGCATAAAAGATTTGTAATTAGTGTTTAATTACTAATTTATGGTTGTATTCAAATGCAAAAACATCCCTGCAAAAAATTAGAAAGGATCAAGCTCTGCAGAAAGGAGAGGGGACAAGCAATGGAGGTGTTGAGCATGAGCTGCATATGGGCCAAGGAGGATAAAAGGATGTCATGGGAGATTGAAAGGTTCAGAGGGTCCCTGAAGACCCAGATATTAGGAAGCATGTGAAAAAAAAAAACCAAGAAAATGTCAATAGAAAGTGTGTGCTTCTCAGGAGATTGGGAAAGGGATCATTCATTTATTTGTCTGTCTTAAAGGTTACCAGTGGAATGACTTTGGTAAGGATTGCACAATAAACAGTTAAAGCAAGTCAATCCATGGGGCGTGTCACACAAAATGAAATCAGCCCAGAGATGAGCAAACCATTTCCTGCTGAATTGTCTCACTGTGAGGGTGCAGCCTCAGATTTTCTGGTCCCTGGGAAGAGGATCCAGCACAACCCTCATGCTCTCAGCTCAGTGCCACTGAGAAGAGGTGCCTGCAGGAAAAATCCATCCTGTGATAAACTGGCAGTCAGGGAAGAGGGGTTACAGCAGTTTGGGGCTATTTAGTTCAGCTTTTGCCAATAGCGGAGCATTGGATGAACAGAGAAAATTGTAATGTCTCCACAAAGCATTGATGTAGTCAGTAACCCACCAGAAGAGTCACATATTAAATAGATTCACTTCCTGAGAAGTGATAACAACATTTTGTGTGAGTATAAAAGAAATATTAATAATATCGCCTCCTGAATGCATGTTGACATTCATATTCCCAGAACACACCAAAAGCAATAATTATTAATTTTTTGGTCAGAAAATGGAAACAAAAACTTGGAGGCACTCAGACTTCCCCTTTCCTGTCTGCTTTTAATGCTTTCATTTTGCAAATCAGTTGTTTTGTACATCTCAGAGCCATTACACATCAGACCAGATCCCAGTTGAGCCAATATGAAGCTCTAGTGACTGAGAAACCAGAGCTTCCATGAAAACTCACCAAATGTTTGTGAACTGCCGCTCGGTGGCAAGATGTGAATTGGTACCAGTAAATTTGGCCCAGAGGATGTGGAGAAGTTTCCTGGCTGACATAAAATGACATCTGTTGGACAGGTAAGAGCAGAGGCACTGCAATCAGAGAGCTGCCAGCACAGCACTTAGCTCAATATAGCATGATTAGTTATATCACTCCAAGGTGCTTCTTAAAGGTGTGGGGTTTTTTTCCCATTCTAAAGATGCATCTCCCTAAAAACTTCACAGTGGGGGGATCCACATTTATTGTGTCCACACCACTGCAGGTCAGAATTGCACATTATACAGTATCTCTCCTCCTTTCTGGCAGCAGCTCTCTGGTTTTCATATCAACCAAAAGGATCTGAAAGTTGAACTCAGATTTTATTTATTTATTTCAACAGTAGGTGACTGCTATTTTCAGGTGAAAGAGCTTTGGAACTTCTAATCTAGAAGATTTTTTGTTCTGATTGCTGTCTTTTTGACACAAGTGCTTGACGTGTGTTTATAATTTCTGGACAGTAAGTGTGAGAGTTGAAATGGCTTGAGAAACAGAATTACCTGTGATTTTGAACATAACAAAAACCAAATAAAACCTTTATAAAATAAAACCAAAACAAAATAAAAACCTTTGTCTGCATAGCACTTTCTACTGGTATGGCCATGGTGTCTAAAAGAATTTCACTTCAAAATTACATTTAAACAAAACAAATGTTAAACAAAACAAAACAAAAAAAGGCAAGAAAACCCTCAACAACAACAAAAACCTACCAAATCAACAAAAAAACTCAACCCAGAACACAAAAATAAATCCAAAACCATAGAGTGACAGCCTGCCATGAGTGTTGAAGATCTGGTGTGGGTCATGTGCTCATCTTTAGGTCGAGGTGAAAATGGTTCTAGATAGAGTTTGGCCGTATTTTGCATTCCTTTCCATTTCTTGAGTTCCACAACTGGCTGAAGAGGTTGGAGAGATGTTGCACAAGCAGCAAACACCGTATGAGCAGGGGAAGTTATTTCTTCTGGAAAAGCACAGTGATGAGAACACAGCAACCCCACGGAACACCCCAGGCTGGGATAAAGGGGCTGGAAAGCTGGGAAAGGCCACTCCTGACAGGAGATTGGGGGGCTGGAGCGTGGCCAGGGAAGGGAACGGAGCTGGGAAGGGAATGGAGCCCCAGGAGAGGCTGAGGGAGCTGGGCAGGGGCTCAGCCTGGAGCAAAGGAGGCTCAGGGGGCCCTTGTGGCTCTGCACGGCTCCTGCCAGGAGGGCACAGCCGGGGGGGCCGGGCTGTGCTCCAGGGACCAGGGACAGGAGCAGAGGGAACGGCCTCAGGCTGGGCCAGGGCAGGCTCAGGGTGGGCACAGCAGGAATTTCCCCATGGAAAGGGGGCTCAGGAACTGCCTTGGCACTGCCCAGGGGCGTTTGGAGTGCCCAGCCCTGCAGGTGTCACCTGGAGGTGGCACTCAGAGCCCTGGGCTGGGGACAGGGTGGGCAATAGGCACAGGGTGGTCTTGGAGGGCTTTTCCAACCTCAAGGGTTTTGTGATTCTGTGATTTTAATGTTTGGGTTATACTGATGGTCAAGCAGTGAGGAGAAAAGAAGGAAAGGTGATGAGGAAGGTGTAAATTGGAATTTCCTCTGTACCCACCAGCTTTCCTGGTCCTTCACACCTGCATAAACCCTTACTCAAAGGTTGGACTGGATGGCCTTGGAGGTCTTTTCCAACCTAAATGGTCCTGTGAGCACAATTTAAGATTAAAAAATGCTCTCGGAGCAGGATGCGTGAACACACTCCTGTGTGCCTGCCTCTGACATTCCCTTCGTCCTTTCTCAGGGCTGAGGTGGTCATGGGGTGATATTTATTAAAATTCCCTTCATTTCAGCTGGGTAGGACAGGTTGGCATTTAACGCCTCTGCTTTTCTATTTCAAGATCAGGAACACTGTCATATTTGGTGGGCCACAGCTCCTTTTGTGTGCTTTTAGGACCAGAGCCCAGAAGACTCGATCCTGGCACCTGCAGAGGCATGATAAATCATTGAAACATTTGTATTTAAGAATTTTTTCCCCTTTTTTTCCCTCCTTTTTCGTGTATTTTTCAGATAAATAACATTTAAAAGTCCAAACGTTTCATTCTCACCACGGAAATCTTTTATTCTAACCCCATTAGGACAACTGGAAAATTGTTTAGGAGGCTGATGGGTTCAACAAATATATCTAAAAGATAATTGGCCTTCACTGTAACTCACTGGTTTCTCTCTCAGACCGTCTGAAGAATCTCTAGGATTAAGAGTCAGATTCTTTTTTTGTACCAAAAATAAAAATGAGCTAAGAGCAGCAACTGAAAACTTGCAAGCCCTAAACACTGTGTTTGTGGTCCTTTACTAGGTAAAAACAAGTTATAAAGTTAAGGCAAATCAAACAAGAATGGAAAAATTGCTAATGAAAATTCTCATAACTTTTCAGAGAACTAAATTTGGTTTTGAAAATCATTGTAAAGAAACCATTAAGTTCATTAAGTACTTTTACATAAGGAACAGCTACAGAAAAACTGGATTTTAACCAATATTTTAACCAATTCAAAAGAAAGGTGTTTTTCTGTGTTTTATCAGCTTCTCTGATTTTAGTGTGCAGAGGAGGAGGGGTGAAGTACTGGAGGAATGAGGGAAATTCTGGAGAAAATAAATAGCTTGTGGAAGATTTTTGTTTGCACATTCTAATTTGATCTTCTTAGAGGTCTCAAATTTGAAATTACTGTGGATTTACTTTGAACTCATCTCTTTATGCCTGTTCTTCTTCTATGTTGTTGCCTTAAGTTCCGAATTATGAAAAATTGAATTTTTTATCAATGTGTGTGTTTACTGATTCAATATTTCTAAAAGTGAAGCTAGGAAACACTCTTAAAAAAAGAAAAAAACCCTCAGTATTTTACCCTATTTTAATATTAATTTTGATATAAATCAGGTTGCTGTAACCATTGAAAAGAAATAGGCTTTAAGTGTTAGGTGTTAGAATCTGACATATTTAAACTGATTTCACAATGTAAAAGCTCCTGTGAGCACAGCACTAAAAAGAATTATTAGCATATTTACATCTACTTCTGATATGTGAAATATGCACTTTAAAAGTAAAATGTTATTATTAGAGGCAGGAATATGTTATTTGGTTAACCAACAACCTGGTGATTTTTTGTGGGGGTTTTTCTTCTCCTGGAAGACCCAGTACAACTATTTGCGTGTGAAATGAAAATTGATTTTATGAAATTTTAATTTCTCTGTGCAACTCCAAAAGAAAGAATAGCAGTTCAAGCAATGAGTGCTTACGATTAGCTGTGTCTGACAAAACAACTGGTATGAGGTTTTATTTTCCTTGAGTCTGCAGGAGAGGTTTAGAACTTAGTAAAATTGTCATTAGATTGTAGGAAACTAGGAAAATTAAAAAGCTGACTTTTTGTGTCAAAGTTTAAAAAATTGCAGCATATTTCAACTTCCAACATCACTCCTGTTTCCTATAATTTTATTTAGCATAATGTTAAATGGCTGTTAAAACTAAAATACAATAAACTTTTTTCTTCTTACTGAATATTATGCCCATATTAGGAGTTCAGTGAGAACCTCTATCCCATGCATTCCCTACTTCATAAGCATTTTTTGATGTGGAAAACTGTTTACTGGGAGTCTTCTTCAGTAAAAAAAAAACAAGGAAAATAACTTTTTTATTTTCTTTTTTTTTTTTTCTTTTAACGATTCTAAGATTTTCAGGATCAGCAAAAATAACTGTGATTTAATTTCAATCACTGCTGATCACCCTTGATGCCCTGTGAATTTGTGGGGAGCTGTCAGTTCTCATCATCAGTAAATATCTGTCACACGGGGTCTATAAACTTGTTAGTTTGAGGATTGTTGTGTAGCATTCCTGCTCCTCTGCATTTTCTAATGACTTTTTCATGAACTACAAAACTGCAATATTTTTTTCCAATTCAGAGACCATCTTCTGATAAGAAAATGATTTAGAGGACTATAAAATGGATAATATTTTAAACTGCTGCAATAAATAGTCTTGGGAGTGCTGGTGAGCCAGAGCCAAGGAATCCATTGAGCTAAACACAATCATTTATCTTAGCTGGATTACATGCGCAACTCACAATAAAAAAAGAAATCTTTTGCATTGTTCGGTTTGTTACGAATTGCCTGACATGAGTAATTTGCAGCCCCATATACCCTGCCATTCCATAGGAAATTCAGCCTCAGATAAATTTTGAATCTGACTTATCAGGCACAGTTTTCACACGGGAAAAGGGGTTTGCATTTGATTCGGAAACGGGGTATGTATTTGATTCAGAGCTGCAGAATGGAGTTGGGAACGGAGCTGGGAAGGGAATGGAGCCCCAGGAGAGGCTGAGGGAGCTGGGCAGGGGCTCAGCCTGGAGCAAAGGAGGCTCAGGGGGCCCTTGTGGCTCTGCATGGCTCCTGCCAGGAGGGCACAGCCGGGGGGTGTCACCGTGACATTTTCTGAAAAATCCCCTCACCAGGATTCTTTCTCTTGAGAAGCTGAGGAGCTTCAGCTTCTCCCTGTTTTCCTTCTCTGGAATGTGATTTGGAGAACTGTTTACCCAGCATGTGAATTGTTTTTAATTAATGGCCAATCACAGCCAACTGTGTAGGACCCTCTGAGTCTGTCAGGGGTTTTTATTGTTCATTCTTTTCTAGCTTTCTGATGTCTCCTTTCTCTTTCTTTAGTATAGTTCTAGTATATAATTTTCTTTTAATAATATAATAAATATGATATGAAATGATATGATATGATATGATAGGATGTGATGTGATGTAATATAATAATATAATATAATATAATATAATATAATATAATATAATATAATATAATAATAATCAGCCTTCTGAGAGCTTGGAGTCAATTCTCATCTCTCACCTCATCCTGGGGGCCCTCACAACACCACGACGGGGGGGTCGGGCTGTGCTCCAGGGACCAGGGACAGGAGCAGAGGGAACGGCCTCAGGCTGGGCCAGGGCAGGCTCAGGGTGGGCACAGCAGGAATTTCCCCATGGAAAGGGGGCTCAGGAACTGCCTTGGCACTGCCCAGGGGCGTTTGGAGTGCCCAGCCCTGCAGGTGTCCCCTGGAGGTGGCACTCAGAGCCCTGGGCTGGGGACAGGGTGGGGATTGGGCACAAGTTGGTCTTGGAGGTCTTTTCCAAACTCAGTGATTCTGTAATGGTCCCGACGCCTGGGATAATCCTCAAAATACCCCAGTTTACTTCAGCTGGATTTTGCAGAGGAAATGGTTTGAAAAGAGGACAGTTTGTGGGTTTTCAGTGACACCACAACAGCAGCCTCAGGAGAAATTCAGTGAAACATCCAGGCAGTGTGCATGTGTCCAAACGCTTTGTGTGAGACTATCATCTCCAGGCATCAAGTTAATTACTTCTGTACAGCTACTTCTTGCTCCTTTCACTTCTCAGCCTCATGAGCAAGGCATACTTGTAAACAGGCTTGTGGTTTGTCATGAAAATAAAGCAAAAAATGGATTAATTCAAGCAACTAGTCTGCACAGGGATGTCTGTTTGTATTTAGCATGAGGGTAGGATTTGGCCTTAGAAATATGATTGGTTTCACAATGTTAGTAAAAACATGCATCATATGTGCTTTTTAAGATTATTAGCTAAAAGCATAAGAATTTTGATGAAAAATATATCTTCAGATATCCTGCACAAGTAGCTCCTCGTAAAGAACAGAGGTTTTCTGTCATGAATGTTGGAGAGAACTCATTATAAATTGTTGATAAACAATCATAAAAACATATTACTCTCAGATTTTTAAAACATATCCACCATCCTAAATTGCTAATTTCACCTTTTGTCAGCTTTCTGGAAGGATTAAATTTATATTTATTTATATTACAAAATATTACAATTTATATTATATTAAAAAATGTGTTGGGTAAAGGATGATAGTAACACTTCTTCATGATGTGGTTTTAATTTGAAGTTAGCATACTGGTAATAAACAATTTCTTCTCTCAATAGTTTCTATATCAAATTAAATTTGACTGAGATAAGGGAAACTGAAATTTTGCCATCAACAAGAATCAGCACAAAAACACCTATTTACATGAGCTACTGGTTTGGTATGAAGATCATATACAAAAAATAAGGATTTATGTACAAATTTGATACAATATTTAAAAACATCAGAAAGACATATTCATCTTTTTATGATACTTCCCAACCATGCAGCTCCATCTCTTTGATACCTTTTCAGTTGTAGAGATTCCTTAAAAAAGAGACATGAAGAGATTCGTTCAGTGTTTAACAGAGCATAAAGATTTAATCATACTCCAGCTAAGTGCAGAAAAGTAGTTTCAGGTTCAGGAACCTCTTGCTTTTGGTACTGAAGAAATAAGTTTTCCACATCATCTCTTGTTGGGATAACGATCAGGGACAGAGTCTTGCAGAGAATGAAGTATTAAAATAATTTCTAGAATTCAGTGATTAAATCTGTGATATGATGTTTCAATTTCCCATTCTTTGCAAGGGCTGTTTTGTGTGGCACTACTCGCATATTTCACAGAGTGAACTAGGCTTTCAGTTCTGTGCTGCGCTAGGGAAGAAGAGGAAAATGTTATATTATTTTTGTCTCTTGATGTATCCTTTTATTGAGGGCTTCCCTTCTGGTATCTTTTATGGGACCTGGGAAGCTGCAGGTGAGTGCTCTGGGGCTGGAATTGTGGAATTTTGCTTTGTGTGTCCTCCCACTGCAGAGTGGCAGCAAGGCACCTCTGCAGGGCAGGCAGCGTGGTATTCCCTGTTCACAGCCCGAGCTTTGGATGGAGCTGGTTAATTCCCAATTTCTTCAGGAGTAGCTGCGTGGAAAGGCCGCTTCTCTGTCGAAATTGATTTTGAGTTATGTGTGGATTGTTCCACCTCTTTGGAAAGGGTAGGAGGTGGAAGCTTTGTGGGTGAACCTGTGAAGCGTTTTTGACTCGTTTTTGTGTTGCTAGCTTTGCATTTTTTCGGGGTAGTCAGTTACACAGAAATGAATACCTGGAATGTTTTCTTCTGCCAGCAGTGTTGTTTCAAAGGATTGAATAATTAGATTCCTAGGAAGTGAAAACTAGGAGGAATAGCAGTTTCTCAGGAGCACACAGCCACACTTTGGAAAGAGGCTGGTGTAGAGTAGCACAGAACACACCCCCATTTCCTGAGAGCTCGTCACTTCTGTCTTAATGCAGTGTGAGTGTGGCATTCCCATCCCCTGAATATGATTCCTTTGCCCAGGGTTTTTCCTCCTGGGAAGCTGAAAGGCAGTGAGAGGCTTCAGAGAAAAAGGAAAACAATTCTTATCTCATTTGCTTCTCCTGTGTTGTGCTCTTGTGCACTGTGTTTGGAGTTGTTTACCCACAGGTGATTGTTTCGTTGGTTTCATGTGAGTTGTTTTCACTCTTTGGCCAGTCAGGGCCAAGCTGTGTCAGGACTCTGGAAAGAGTCAGGAGTTTTCATTATTATCTTTTTTAGCATTCTGTAAGTATCCTTTCTGTATTCTTTAGTATAGTATAGTATTGTATAGTATAGTATAGTATAGTATAGTATAGAATTTTATATAATAATATAATATAATATAATATAATATAATATAATAATATAATATAATATTATAAAAATAATAACATAACATAACATAACATAACATAACATAACATAACATAATATTTTTTATAATATCATATAATATAATAAAGTAAGAAATTAGCCTTCTGACAACATGGAGTCAGATGCATTGTTCTTCCCTGCCGTGGGGCTCGCCGTTCATTTGCAATACAGTGAGTGCAGAGATGTCCATCTTCGAAGTGAGGCACTGAGAAAGTTAAACTGACTGCTTCTCCATAAAAAACAACTTAGTGGAAACAGAAGATCTGATGGAAACTGTTGACCAAAGCCCCTCTTGAGTCGGCACAGGGATTTGGTTTCCATGCCTCCCCTCACACACCCACGCATTTTCCTGGGAAAGCTGACATTTAAGCACACTCATAAACGGTTTACAGGAATTTCAAACTGTTGCTCAAGGCAAGATTTACAAAGTTCAGACTGCAAAGAGCAGCAGCAAAGCAGCCCACAGCCCAAAGACTCAATTTAGCCAATGACCTTTCTGGTAGATTCCTATTCTTTGATGAAAGCTTGGCATCTGACACATGGCTAAGCTCCCTGGCTCGTTGGGTGAGTTCTCTCTGAAAACTATCAAAGAACCCAAACGTCAATGACTCAGTTTAATTTACTTAACTTCAGTTAAACTTCCTTCACTTCAGTTGCACAGAACATTATTTGGCTGGGTCCCTTTTCATTTTCGTATCCTGTCTATATCTAAACAACAAAATATAACAAATTGTTAATGCAAATTCTGTTCATTTGACTGATAATGTCAGTTTAATCCTGTAGTGGGACTAACTCCAGCAGCGCTGTTTGAAATTCAGTTATGGCATGCATTTATAACAACAAACCTTCAATACGGTGTAATAATTTTACAAGTGGAACTAAGCAATGTTTTTACAACAGCTCAAAAATCTGTGATCATGAAGATTTTCTAAATGTCTTCAATGTCTTCTTCTTTTTTTTTTTTTTTTTAATTTTTTCCTCTCTTTACATTTATTTGTACTTCATTTGGTCCCCATGGATCAATGCAAAACAAGCACACATACACTAGTTTAGGTTATCCATTGTGAGCATGTGGGAAATCTAAACTGACACAGACTATGAATTCCAACAATTTTGTTGTACAACTTAATTTCTCCTAATTTGGAGAGGATGAGCATGGCAAAGCAGTTTCTTGAAATCAATGCTAAGTTTTATTTATGCGTTTACCTACCTAGTATTTACGTGGATTTACTTTCCACATGCATTGCATTCCAAGGAGTTTTTTTAATTTGGAATTCTTACCCTTTTTCTTTTCTAGACTTTGCATCTGCTGTACATTGGAAATGTCACAAAAAACTTAAAAAAAATCTCTAAAACAAAAACTCTGGGAAAAAAAAGTCATGAGTTGTAGATGTTTGAATAAAACAGTTAGAATTGCCAATTATTCCTCAAGAACCAGACTTTAACACATTCCCCCATATTGCAGAGCCAAAAAATAGTCCTTTACTGAGCATTTAGAGCACCAGTTTGGCTGGGAGACTCTGAACTGTGTGTTTAAATGGATTTATTTTGGCCACTAACTCTGGGACAAATCCAAGCAATGTGTGTTTTGCTGTAGTTTAGTCATAAGCCTGGAGAAAATGGAAATGTTTTAGCAACTGCAGCTTTTTTCTGCTGTTCTGGATACTCCCTCACAGACTGCAATGTCGTGCTCGTATTCTTCCTCTTTGGCTGGAGAAAGCAAACACTTTAATAAAAAAAAAAAAACAAAAACAAACCACCATGAAGTTCCCTAGAACTCCATAAAAGTGCATTTCTGTTTCTTGCTTGCATATTATTCTGGATTTGCATATGTCAATGGCAATAGAGCAGTGGAAGGACCTGCATAAAAATACAAATCTACATAATATAAATGTAGCTGTAATTGCAACTATAGCTATTAATATTATTATCAATAAAAATAAAAAAAAAAGATATAAATATAAATATACATAATAATATAAATATAAAGCCACAGGAGCGGTCATTAAAATGTTTACTTAGTTATTTCCCTTTCAAGTGTTTTCTTATTTATTTTTCTTTCTCTTCAGCTATGGCTGAAGTTTTGAAGTAGCTTTTGGGGAGAGAGAAGGAGATATAGGGAAAAGGGAAGCCCTAAACTGAGGAAGGCAAACTGAACTAAAGGAACTGATGTCAATGTCAGTAGTACCAAGCAACAGCAAAGAACTAATGATAAATAATAATTATTTATTATTAGTTATTACTAATTATGAGTATCATTACTAATTATGAACAATAAGGAGATTCCAGCAGGTGATCTCCAGGTCTAGGGAAGAGAAAAAAATTTTTAAACATCCTCTAAATTTAACTTATAAGACAATATATGACCCACTTCAAATCTTGTGATTTCCATGGGAGAAAAAAAAAGCGCCAATTATTTTTCTCTTTTCCTTTTTTAGCATTATTAGAACATCAATTTTATGAACTGAAGAGAAACAGCTACTTCTCACTAAAAGTTCAGTGACACCCTGATGCCTTCCTGCTGCATGGGCACAATGAATTTACTTAAATTAGAAATATTTTTGCTATGGTCAATTTTTTTTTTTCCGAGTAAATTGCAGATATTTTTAGGGTATAATAAAAATAAATATAAGTACACTTCGTGGACAGTGGTCTTTTTACTGAGATATAAATCCCCAAGTGCCTAAAGTGTGCTACAACATGATGCTGTCTGAGAACACTGGTCCAATGACTGCAGAGATATTTAAGATTTTATGTGTAAGGTGCTAAAGGTGAACACAGTGACATCTCATTCCAGAGAAGCCTGCTGGTATCTGAACACCTAAACTCATATTTAGGAAAAGTGTGCACATATCTCTCAACTATCATGCTCAGAGGGCCTGCAATTGTATTTTCCATCTCTGTTTTTAAATTTTTTTCAATCAGAATATGCTTACAAATTACAAAGCAACTTTTGCTGTTCAAATGGCAAACCATGAGGTTGGATATGCAGTTTAGAGGTTCCCTTTTGGCTGGAAATAACAGAAAAAATATTAATACTAAAAATCTAAATAATAATTTTTTTTTAAATCCCTAAAAATGGTAAAGAAATTATATATTTCATGAAGGAGTATGTGACACCTTTGAGTTCAGTGAGGCTGTAACTTTAAGCAAAGGTTTGTGTGACTGCACTGCAGCAGCATAACCCTAGAGTTGAGAACAATATATTAAAAAGACTTCTGCAGCTTTATAAATTGTAATTCAAATCCTCTTGTACTCTCCTCTCTAACCAGGAGCCTTGATTTTTGGAAAGTGTAATCATATATTTTTTGTCACTGCAGTAAAATGACACTTTCTCAAGCAGCTTGTTGCCTGCAATTATTAACACTTAAAAATGCACGTTCAAACTAAATGTCATGTCCCTCACTTCAACTGGCCATTATTGCTAATTGACTTCAAACAGAATCCCATACAAAATAAAAGGTCAGCCACTTAGCAATTAAGTTTAAATACATTTTTGGAGGAAGGTACTATTTCTTTTTTTTTTAATTTTCCTAATTAAATTAATTTAGAAATAGCTACTCTTCAAAGACTACTCTCTAAGTTTTAAATTCCAATATAAATAATGTGAGCACTCACCTCTTCCAGGTCCTCACAACCCTCACAGGAAAAACTTCTTCCTAATTTTTAATCTAAACTGATTTCATTCTCTACTGTGGCACAAGGCTTCACCATTGAATATTTTTCTTTTATACGTTGCGGAATCTGAGAGCTAGGCTTGAAGGGCTGGGAATTCCCACCTCTGAGCTGTCGCTATAGGACACAAAAGAACACAAGCTCACCACCGTTCTCAAGGTGAAAGAGAAAAAAGGGGCCGTTTATTTTCTGACACCAACATTTATAGTTTTCCAAAAGTGACAGTGGATTGGAGGGTGACAGTGCCACCTCTCCAATGACACTGGTCAAACCAACAGTCCATCAACTCTCTCCTCCTCCATAAAGGAATGCACAACAATGAGTTATTTACAGAAAGTGCCTGAGAAAATTCACTACAAGAATGTCAACATCAGAAGGCTTAGAAAATCTTAAAAAACCAGGGTGACATTGAGCAGCCAGGTTTCACCTGGACAGCGAATGTTTCATCTGGGGAGGAGCGTAAGGCCTGCACCTCCCTCAGTGGCCCGTGCCAACACCCGAAACTGGGGCAGCAGACCTTATTTTGAGAGAAAGGGGCCTGAAATCTGCAAAGCTGGCTTTTATTCCGTGCAAACTTTCCCGCGGAGGGCTGCTTGGAGCCACTTTTTGGTGGAATGTCCCGTGTCCTGGTTCTGACAGGGTGCCATTGACAGCTGCGCTGTGCTCAGATCAAGATTCCATGATGAAGGTGTTGAGATCAGACAGCAGAACAGCGCTGCGGGCACGACCTCATCAATCACCTTTTTTTGTGGCTGCTGAGGGTTTGTGGGGGCATTAGGACTAAAAGTACTTTGAAAATAAACTGAATTATTAGTAGCTCAGGTTCTGAAAAATGAAATTATTGAAATTAATCACACCTAGGTGAATTACCAAGGGAGAGGAGTTCTTGATCACTAAGCGCCATAAAAACAAAACACCCTGAACTAGAGAAACATTGAATTTTAGCCTCTTATACAGTAAAAATCACAGAATGTTTGGGAATTGAAAGTCCCTCTGGAAGGCATTTTCTCAAACCATCTTGCTGGAGTGTGGTGGTGTTTGAGGGTCTGCAGGACGAGGCGAGAGAGGAGAATGTTGATTCCGTGTTTCAGAAGACTGATTTATTATTTTACAATATATATTATATTAAAAGAAATTATATACTAAAACTACACTAAAGAAAGAGAAAGGGCACATCAGAAAGCTAGAAAAGAATGAATAATAAAATCTGGTGACTGCTGACAGCCTTGACAGAGCTGGCTGTGATTGTTCATTAATTAAAAACAATTCACGTGCAGGGTAAACAATTCTCCAAATCACATTCCAGAGCAGCAAAACAGGGACAAGCTGAAGCTTCCCAGATTCCCAGGAGGAGAAATCCTGGCGAGGGGATTTTTCAGAAAATATAACAGTGACCATGGAGACCAGTAGCAGTCCAGGTTCTGGCCAGGACCATATCCCAGGAGTTTTGAGGATAACTCCAAGGATGGAGGATCTCCACCTCCCTGGGAAACACATCCCACTGCTCAGAATTTCCACATTTTTTGTCACACCACCTCTGACCTCAGGGACATAAAACATAACTTCTGTTCTCTGAGAAATACTGTGTTTTAGCAAAATTCAAATGGAAAAGTAGTTTGACTAATAAAATAAATTTGACTATTAAAATAACCTAAACAAAATGCTTTATGCCATTGTTTTCTTTTTCCTATAGGAGGTAAAAAAAAAATTACAGAGGTAATTTTTACCTCTGCTGTATTGATCACAGTTTCCTTGATTAACCTTATCTTCAGGAATGATCAGGTTCTATCTTATTTGCACTCTTTAGAAAGGTACCTCTGACTGAGAAATCAATACCATCTTTCAGTACACTTTATGTTACTTTTCAAAATTCTGATTGATATTAAGCAGGGGAATAGCAGAATCAAAATGCAGCAAGATACTAAATCAACATTCTAATCCTGTTAAATTTCCAAAAACTGAAAGAAAAACAGAGAAGTGGAATTTTGATGATTTCTTATTTAGTTTTGCCTTGTGACTTCCATTTTACTCTTTTGGTCTAAATATCTCTATGGGTATCAATCTGTATTATGGAATTAAAACTAACAAGGGAAGAAAGCTTAATTTAAAAACAAACAAACAAGCAAACAAACATGTTGGTAGCCACCAATCTCCAAAAGCGTGTTATCTGTCAATATTTGATATTTCAAATTTCAATCTTTACAGTGTACCATAATGAGTAGAATTTTTGTAAGTTTTTGTCAGAAGCTCTTCCAAATCCAGTCAGGTCCTTGCAGAAAATTAAAGTAGAATGGGAGGTGAAAAACTGTGTCCAGCAGCACTGAGATCAACCTCCAAATTCAAAGCTGAAGAAACCAAAGCTCGCCAGGTTTACAATTTCACTGGCAGATCTCACAGAAAGATTTCATTTCAAGATATTCTTCACAAATATAAAAGGAGCAACACTAATGAATGATTTTTAATAATCTTGCCTTGAGTCACTTAAAAAAAAAACCAAAAAACATGCAGTTTTACTAAGTGATTCTCCTTGAATTCTGCCACAGAGTGCAAGAGGACAACAAGATAGAGACAATAAAATTTAATATTAATCAGACATCATTAATATGATGATCATAATTCAATCCATGTTCTTGAAAAGGGGAAGGTGATGGAGATAAGGAGACTTCATATAAACTGAGCTAATTAACATCATTAATTTTGCACAGGATAAAGAATTTTAAGGGACACTTTTTCCATTCTGAAGTTTTACAAGCACCAATTAAAATTAAATTGTCAGGCCTTAATAATCAGAAATTGAGGAGGACTCAATGAGATTTTTCAACCTGTAATCTCACTAAGCCCAACATAAAAGAAAATGGGATAAAATTTTTTTTAGCAGTAGTGAGTGGAAGAGTATGGTTTCTTAATATGTGTGTGTGTGTGTGCCAGTCTGCCTGGAAAATGAGATAAAATTTGTAGCATTGCATTTAAGTGACAGCTGGGCAAGGTATTAATTGAAAAGTACATGACAAGGGCAGCAATAAAAGACACAGGCAATATTCTTCTGTTGAAGAAAGATGAAGAAATCTGGTTTGTTGTGAAGAGGAGGATACTGAAAAGGGGTTTTTAGGACAGGTTTCTGCTGTCTCTCCAGCTATTAGGGAGCAGTTATATTAGAATAAAAAAGGTTAAGCACTGAGTAATCCAATTATTATGCTGTACCACACACAACTGTGGACAAAAATGTCTTCGTGATCTTTCCTCATCTCTGCCAGGAGAACGAACTCTAGATCTGAGCCTGCTATCTGTTAATATCCTCCAAAGCTCCTACTCTTCAGGGCTTTTTTTGTCCACCACACTTTTGACTTTTTTTGTGGCTTTTTTTGTCCACCACACTTTTGACTACTCTTCAGTACAGCGACTAATAAATAAGGATTTCAGATAAAAAACTTTTATCACATTCTTTTATGAAAACATGGAATTATGTGGGGCTATAAGAAAATCATCCCTTAAACTGAGGAGAGCTAACTTGTTATCTTTTTTTCCATTCTTTGGAAGATTTATCAATATAGAAATTAATTGTAAACCGAGGTTTTTTTTTTTTAACAAAATATATTTGAGGTTAATTTATTTCGGTATTTTAATTTGTCTGAGAAAAGTAAATAATGTAAATTTTTAAGTCTAAAGTGAGTCCTTCTTGCTTGTTTAGTAAGCTGAGAATCCAGTCATTTCCACAGCTTTGTCTCAATGGCGTATGTTTATATTCTTTCAATTTCCCATCTATTTTTCAAGGCAGAGTGTTTCCTGTGCATAAAGGAATTATTTCAAACTGCCACAGTGCTCATTCAGTCATCTCTTCTGCATGGCTCAAACTCTTTCAAAGAAACTTTTGGAAAGAAAATGGATTTCCCCATTTTACACATAATTTGCACTGCAGTGATTTCATTTAGCTGAAACCCTCTTTAAACTCTTTAAAGCTCTATACATATTTCCTAATAAAAGAAATGATCCAGGAATCTTACAGAAGCAGAAAAGCAGGTCTAGTAGAAATATTTTTCTTAGCTTCTTCAGTGTGGAACATAGAAATATTCAGCCCCCAATATTTCAGTTTGAGGGGAATATAATGATACTTTTATACATACATGGCATAAAAGCATAGAAAAACAATGTTCATACATAGGAGGACAACACTGTCAATTGTACTGCAGAATAATCTTGCCTTTGCTGGACCAAAATCGCATTTTACATCACCATAAAGCTGCTGATAGGAATTTTCATGTGTATTCAAAGGGGGTTTTTTTCTTTCTGTTTCATTACCATCCTGAAAAAGAGTGCTGTAAAAAGATAAGAAACAAAACAAAGCAAACAAGCAAAACACACACACACCTCAAAAACATCTAAAAACACAAAAAAACCCCAAAAACAAAAAAAAAGCTCAGATTAAAAAAAAAAAACACACACACACACAAAAAAAAAAACCAAAAAAAAAAAAAAAAAAAAAAACAAAAAAACCTCAAAACAAGAGAAATCTATACCAGTCATTAACCCCAGAATGACAATATTCAGGGAAGGGGGGAAACCTCTAACAACACAGAATTCTTTGAGATGCTTTTAAAGAACTTAAAAAGTTGGACAGTATTTGCATGCAAGAAACATACTGTGAAACAATAGTCTTTGAAACTTTTTTAGTGCAATGACAACTGGAAGTTGGAGAAAATTTTGCCAAAATTATTTCCTTTCTATGAACTGAAAGAGGGAAGCTTCTCTGCCTTGAATTCTCTCTTCCAGTTTCCTTTTGCTTTGTGGCAAGGACCTAATGATATTTTTTTTTTTCACTTGCATAGTTTTCCTAAAAATACAATAATGAACAATAATAGCAAAAAACTCAAGGTAGGATCACAAAATTAACTGTCAGATACATTTGATCCCATAAGTCTTCTCCTTTAACATATTTTGTAATTATCTACTAACTTGATGAAGACACTGGCTCCTCATGGTGCAGAAGACAGGGTGAAAACCTGACTGAACTGTCTTTCTTTATATTCAGAATAATGCAAGTGAATAATGCTTTTCTGTAAAGGTGTTCCAGGTTGTTTCACTTAACCCTCTTTGCAGATGGAGATGTCTTCAGAGTTTGTGGTGTTCTCTGTAAAATAAAATATCAGACTTAGCTAGTTCATATGTGGTACAGACATCTGTGAAAATGAAAGGTTGTTTCCAACAACTAATAAACAAAAAAACCCCAAACCAAACCAAACCAAACCAAACTAAATCAGCAATAAATAATGAATATTCAATAAAGTTTGTGCTCTGTATTCACTCTTTGAAGCTGTAATCCAAATCCTGTTAAGGAAATAATAAATCTTATCAATCAGTAATTAAGGTATGCCATAAGGAAGAGAAAAATAACAAAAACCCTATCAACTTTCCTATACTTTGTATATATTTCAAATACTTCTGACAGTATTTTCCTTTTAAACACACCTTTTTCCTAGTGTTTACATATATATATTTATATATGTTTATATAAAAGAGAGAAAAGCAACCCAAAGGAATACACACAGTCTTGCAAGTGGAATAAATAAAAAAATCCACACTTTGATGATGCTTGAACAGTCATATCTGTACTGAAACTGATACAAGATTACAATAATATCCCCCAGAATGTTACAGGACAAAAATGGGTAAGATCCTCTGTTAATGTATTCATGTGTATGACTGACTGAAAATATTTTAAAGTCTTTACCTAAACCCTCAAACCTCAGATAAATTATACAATGATGATATCCCCATGCTTCAGGATAATGAATTCAACTCTGAATTAGGATGGTAGCATAGTTGCACAGGTATGTCTAGTGATAAATGATCTGTATTGCCCTTTGAATCACTTAATGACTTTGCATCTCCTGCTGAAAGCTTTTTAGATTTTATTGCCCTTTGAAGATTCTCCATTCTGGTTTAGATATTAGTGGACTTCAAAGCAGTACTAATAGAGGCATGACAGTGATTCATATTACCTTTAAGTACAGTGTTCTAAACACTCTAAAAACTTTAATTCTTTTTTCATATTCAGAAACTACTGATCTTGTACAGAGAGATTATTCTGCGACCATAATGTATGAAACACCTTTACCAGGTCCATGGAGGAAGGTTCCTCCAGAGACAGCAGTTTTACTTCTTGGATATAAGTAACAGCTTTTTAAAAATCTCAACTCTTCCTCTATTTGTCTTTAAATTGTTTTCAGAGAGCACACCTGAAACATGTTTGCTATAGTTTCTACTCAAGACTAATCAGTACAGATATGTAGAAGCGTTTCATGATAGGAATATAGTCAAAAGCCATGATAAGGCACAATAAATCAAAGAATCAAAGTATCACAGAATAACAGAAAGATGATTTAAGGTCAGAAGGGACCTCAATGCCCATCCAGTGCCACCATGGTGGGGACACCTCGCAGTGTCCCAGTGTCCAGCCTGGCCTTGGGCAGTGCCAGGGATGCAGGGGCAGCCCCAGCTGCTCTGGGCACCCTGTGCCAGGGCCTGCCCACCCTGCCAGGGAACAATTCCTCATTGCCAAGATCCCAGCCAGCCCTGCCCTCTGGCACTGGCAGCCAAAGCTTCTCCTGCCCAGGTGAGCAATCCCAATTCTCTCCTCCTTTCCTTCTGTAATTCTGCTATTATTTGCATTTTCATGTTTTAACCCCGGCAGGTTGATAAACACCAGGAAGCAGCTTGGTCACTCCCCCTCAGTGGGATGAGAGAGAATCAGAGGGGTAAATGTACAAAAGCTCATGGCTTGAGCAAAAACAGTTCAATAGATCAACCAAAAGCTGTGTGTACAAGCCAAAGAAGGAATCCATTCCCCACTTTCCATGGGCAGGCCATCCCCATGCCCCATCATGCCGGGGAAAACAAAAGCCACCACTACAGATATCCCTGATTGCTCATTCCCGCCCCTACTTCATATCCCTAAAACATGGAGTGCGTGTGGAAGCACACAGGGAAGGGTACAACTGATTATTGTGGTGAATCTCCCCTTAGGACTCGTGTATCATCAGATTATAACCTGATTTTCTCCAGGAGGGAAGAAAGGGATAAGTAGCAATGCCAGCAACAGCATCTCCACTGTCCCCTGGGTTTTCTTCACTTTCCAGATCTCATTTAGTTCTGTTTTGATTTCCAATGTAACTAATTTCATAAGAAGACCTCTGGGACTACGTACCTCAATATTTCACTCAGAATATTTCACTCCTGGCCCTGTAAAATATCTATTCCTTTTGTCAAATACATGTGGAGCTTGCTTGCACAGAGACAGAAATTTGTTGTAGATTTCATGACACTATAATAGTTACACACAGAAAAATAATAGTTTTTCTGTTTTGTCCTGTTTTGTTTTTTTTTTTCCTAGTGAGTGACTTAGGGTTCACTCTCTTTCAGTCTTTTTCTTTTCTAATGTGGCATAAGATGCTTTTGAAATTAATGGTCACAGAAATTATTTAGAATCTTTGTGTTGTACAAATCTGTTCTCCATCCAGAAAATACTTTGACCAGGAATAAAGGGAATTTTCAGAAAACAAAGTTAATTTATACAGGTTAGCTAGTGTCTCATGGGACCTGTATAGAAAGAACCACACATACACCTAAGAAAACTTTTTTCTGCCGCAGTCAAACATTATTTTTTCCCCCCTCTTTTTATAGAAATGTCCTTCAATCACTCTGTTTTGTCTTTTATCTGCAGTGAATTTACAGGCAGCAATGTCTGTAAGAGGATGACCCAGGTTCATTCCAATGCCAGGTTATTTTATCAGAATGTCAACTGGGAAAAAAGTTGTTTGTGTGACTTTGTGATGATACACTCTCTCATAAAGCATGTCGACAGAGGGATAAAGCTAAGATTGCTCCCCACAAAATGTACACTTTTAGAAAGGACAGAATAAAAATTTGATGGGGCCGATTTTGGTTTTTGCATGTAGTTTATAGGTGTTATAAAGCAAATTAATTACAACTACAGCAAAGTTGTGACCACATGAATAACCTACCAATAGGAGTGGAGAGTTTTACCTCATTGCACAAACCTCCAATGTGTAAATTACCCATTTTTAATGGCCCAACCCTGGGAGCCAGGTGAGCAGAGGATAGAACAGCAATTTTCACAGCTCTTTCCTGATGCAAAAAACCTGAGACTCAAATAAACATCCCTAATGGTCTCATGTCCAATCTGCCAAATTCCATGCCTAAACTGTTGCTTCTCCAACCTTCTCCCTTTCCCTGTATTCCATCTTGCCCCAAAATTATTTTTCTCACACATGGATATTCGCCATTGTCCTAACCTGGGGTATGTTTCACAGCAAAACCCAATTTCCTCTTTCCCCTCCTCCCACCAGAATTCCACCATTTCAGTTTAGTCTCCCACAGATTTTCCTTCCTCTGCGCCATGGCAGTTGCATCATCTGTAGAAAAGGGGTTTTTACTTAAACTAATGAGATAGTAATGAATTATGGATTAGCATAACCATACCTACACTATTGATCTACTTTTAATTATTCCTTTTGTGTTTATTCGTGCTACTATTGTTGTGTTTTGATTTTTTTTTTCTTTGCTATTACCTCACAGGTAGCCTCATATTTAATTTGCTATAAATTATCTGTTTTCACTTTTGCCATCACCTACTGAAGTTCCCATTCCCACAGAAATTTTCCATATAAAACAACTTTTATTGACTAGTATGCTACCTGAAATAATGTCTTCAGTCTGGCTTTCTGACCCTTGCTCTAAACTTGTCATGAAAATTAAGATAACTTTCTGTTTTTCAAATAATTTGTAAGGAAGCTCCAAAGGTCACATTGTGGGGAAAAAAAAAAGAAAAAAAAAATAAAAGCACCTTTGTTTTCCAAGGTCTGAAAGATCCTGTGCTTTATCTTCACAGAGCTGCAATTATTGTGTTTGCAGTTCCACGCA
The DNA here is from genome assembly GCF_023055355.1 of Agelaius tricolor. Lineage (NCBI taxonomy): Eukaryota > Metazoa > Chordata > Aves > Passeriformes > Icteridae > Agelaius > Agelaius tricolor. The sequence goes on from NW_027269304.1 coordinate 1,308,475, forward strand.
TTTTAAAATGGACTAGAAGTTAAAAAACATTTAGAAAATTTCTAAATAAATTTAGCAAATAAAGTTACAAAGTTACTTTTAGTAACTTTCATAATTCGCAAAAGAAAAGAAGGTTCAGAGACCTTTTTAAAAGATTCTTTTACCTATTATAAATGGAAGTAATAGTGACTTTTCTTTGAAAAGCTGGCCACAATCAGAACTAATTGGAAATTATAATTGGCTTAAAAGCAAAAGAAGTTCAATTTGATAAAATTTGTTTTATGCTATTCTATGTTGAATATTTCAATCATTACTAAAATAAAAATTATTAATTGAATAAGAAACTGAAAGGTTGTATTGAAATGCCTCTCCCTCTCTCCCTCTCTCTTCCAGAATTAGGAATTTTAATTATGGCTATTGTTACCAGTATTATTCCTTCAGAAATGGGTAAGACTCTCTCCCTCACTACACATAGGAGTTTCCATAAGAAGTTTGGGTAGGCTAAGTTATTTTATTCAGACTTAAGTATCTTTCAGACCCTTAAGCCCAAAACTGATTTAGGTTACATCCCATCCTTGTTTTCTAGAAAACGTCACTAAATAGTAAATTACTCATCAGTATGCTTATGACAGGCAGGAAAAAATGTAGAAAATACACCAGATCTGTTCCTTCTTGAGAAAATTCATTCTGTGAGGCATGAAAATGGTTTCTGCCAAAGCTGTGGGGCAGCACCACATGAAAACTGCCCTTGCAGATCAAATTTCCCTGCAAACACTCACAGTGAATTTCTAACAGTTGTGCCAGGGTAGGAAAAGACTGGGGAAAGAAAAACCACAAGGGATATCAGCGTCTCTATCACAAAAATCAGTGATTCTAGATACAGCACAAATAAATGATCATGATCTTATTCCAAGCACTTGTCTCCACGCTTCTAACCTCATCTTTTTTTTATGTATTTTAATATATTGCTGGCTTTGTTAGATAAATCTTAAGTGGTTTTTCTGTAGAGATCAAAGAAATCCTTCTGGTGAGATCAAAGCTCCTTTTGCCCACTGTCTCCATGGAGGCAAGTGACTCATTTCCAGAGAAAGCCCCTCAACCTAGAGAAGGATGTGATCACACTCGGGGTGAATTCGGGTTTCTTTTTCAACTGGACCCTTTTCCAGCATGATTTCTCAGGTCAGACAACAAGGTGGGCAGCACATTCACAGCTCCTGATGGGGACAAGAACCTTTCCCTGGTGGGAGAAAGACCTTGTGGAAAATATGCACAAGCATCACAAGCTGCCAAAAATGACAGTGTAGGAAAGTCAAGGCAAGGCAAGGCTAAGGTATAATATTTTCTACTCCGGATTCCAGAAACTGTTGCTTAAACTCTAACTAGCTCTCTTTTTCTTTTCTTTTTTTTTTTTTAATTTTCATTTCTCCAAAAAATCCTAAACAGGATCTTTTCCTATCAGGCTCCTTTCAGCCCAGGCCAGACATTTGTTGCCTGGAATAAAACACTAAACTTTTACAAACAGTTTTAAAATCGTAATATAAAAGCAAATTTTTAATTGAAAGCTTTCAACTGCACAGTATGGGGATATGCACTCATGATACAGTATTTCTAAAATTTTTAAAAGGTTACTTAATCAATAAATCTAACAAATATTGTCCAATTAGAAGAGCAGTTGGTTAGGTAATTTCCACCCAGGTTCTGAACCGTTGGAGGCCCTTCCTGATGTTTTAGCTCTGCATTTTGTTGTGACTTTGATACATAGTGCAAAACCAAGTGTCCTTGCTAGTGTAAAAGCAAGGCTAAGCACAATTCCAAGACTGTATTGGTGAGGGTTTGTTAAACTATGGGAGGAGGCAGGAAAAACACTGGAAGTTATTAACCGTGCATTAACGGTCTGCAAGGCTACAAGCACATGACGAAAATATAACAAAGCTAAAGAAAGGCACAGGATGCTAAAGAAAGGACATGATGTCCATCATGTCTGTGGCAGGTTGAGGGACCTTGGTAATGCGGAGCCTCTTTGCTCTCCCTGCTGTTGTCTGTTCCGAGGCAATGATGAAAGTCCAATTAAAACTTTGTGCTGCATGCTAAATGCGGTGTAATGATTTCATCTTTGAGTATTTTGACTGAGCGAGCAGGAGAAATTACTTTCTCTCAAACTGTACCAGATAAATCTCTGTAAAAAGCAGCCTCTCCATCTCCATTGCTAATTTGCTAAACCAATTTAAAATCCTAAGGCAGCAACTAAATACCATTTGTCATTTTAATTTTAAGGTGATGGATATACACTTAAAGAGGCATCACTCTGATGAATGCTGCTGGGACCATCTGAGCATCTCCAAGGAGGAAATTTAGCTACCAAGGGAAGACACAAAGCAGGAGATTAGCAATTTCACGTGTTTAAAGGAACTCAGTGCCTGATTTACCTGTTCTTAATGCACTGACATAGGGCTCTTTATAGAAAGCTGAACTTCTGCCAGTCTCTTTCAGTCCCTTGAAAATCAGATTCCAACAGATGGAGCATGTTCTTCAATATGAAAAACTACATCACTGAAAATTTTATATTGATCTTTTTAGCTTTTACATTTTTGAGGCCAGAGGGAACTGATCTTGGGAATAGCAGTAGATTTATTTTAGAGCTCAGGTGGCATCCATTTTGTTCTGGCATATCAACAAACATTTTCAGTCTGCCCATCTGTTTCTTTAATCCACTGGATGCTTAAATCAGGAAACGTGTTAAGAATGACCTTTTCTGCTTAGATTTATAGTTGTGTTTAGATGCTGCTCAGTAATGAAAAATGTTGAGCTGGGTTTTTTTTTAGATCAGATGAAACCAGATCAGATAGTTCAAAATCTGCATAGTTGCAACAACCTAAGAGAAAAATAAAATCTGTTCATCTAGGCTGGAACAAGTCAGATCAGAATACAAACTTCACTTGGATAAATATTGCACATTATAGGGTGAAAGCAACGGAATAATTTCTTTGTTAATTCAATGCAGTCTCATGGCTGCAGTAACACGTGGTGTTCAACATCAAAGCAGTGAGACAGTGAATCATTATCTGAGTCAAGGTGGTATTTTAAAGGGTTGTTTCCAAGTTGTTGGAGTTATGGTGATTTTTTTTTTTTTTTAATTCGTCTTTTTCTTCTTTTTTATTGTCAGTATTGAAGCAATACTGACAAATAAGTGCAAGTATCTCTCTCTCTATATAGACATATAGATATAGATATACACACACATATATATATACTTCCCCTTGGGAGTTGCTTTAATTTTTATATTGGAGGTGTGACATTAACTTTGTGGAAAAACCATTAACAACGCTGAGTAGGAAAAAGAGACTATAAGGAGGTGCAGCAAAATATAAAGAAAAAACAAACAAACAAACAAACCAGAGAATCCACACATTGTGGAAAGGCTGTGAAATGCACTTCAATGGTTTGGTTTGGTTTTCCACGCCCTAAATCAAATGGAGTTTCACAGCTATGCTCAATCCAGAGAGCTTTTACAGTGCTGGCTTAGGTGCTGGTCTTTGGGGAGTTCTCTGGTATCATGCACCAATTCTTTGGCTCTAAATAGACTGAGGGGCATTGGAAATGCCTGAATAAATATTACCCTTCAGTTGTTCCTTGATTTAAACACTCAGTAGGTTATTATAGCAGCAAGGCAGGTGATGGAACAGTATAAAATTTGGCAGGAGTCGTAGCATTTTCTGTACAGATGGACAACCATGGAATGTGAGAAGAATAGGAATATCGCAAAGAATATTCCTGTGCTGTCTGCAGCTCAGAGAATCTTAAAAAAAAATTGTTGCAATATTTACATGATTGAAGAAAGCACTAGGCTGACCTCCACTTGTAAGCTCAGTTGTGTCAGTTCTCAAAATATGCATGACTAGTAGAAGACAGGAATTAAACCCAAAATTGCACTAGTAAGTATGATTAGAATGGAGATGCTCCTTAGATTTCATGTTCTTCACACTGACAGTGTTGGTTGAATTAACAGCAAATTCTTTAACTACGAAAAAAATTAAACAAAAAAAAAAACCCAACAACAACAACAAAAACCCCACCAAAACCAACACCTAACACTGTGCTTTTGAGTCAGGATTTCTAAAAAAGAAAATGTATCTTGGGTGAATATTTCTGCTGGTTTGAAGGTTACCTGCTCTAGAGAAAGCTGCCATCATAAGTTAGATTTTTTTTTCTGACAACCACTGCGTTCTTAGAGCACCTCATCCCTCAGAAATGTGTTTCCTACTAGACAATCTTTATACTGCTGTGAGCTTACTAATCCCAGGTGATGGATTGACAGGAAATTGTAACTCAGAGCTTAGTCAACTCTGCTTTTTATTCCAGGCAAGTCATGGTGCTTGTACGATTAAAGTAACTCCTGGCTGCTGCCTTGAATTTCAGGCATCATATGTTTTTATAGTGAGATGATAATTTGTCATCTGGGAAAGAAGGCACTTGCATACCTTTACACAGTGAGATTCAGGGAATTGAACCTAGTTTGAATGAAATTACACACAGCAGAGTGTGCTAACTCATCAGCGATTCAGATGTTATTCCTTGATCCAAAAACTCAGAGGTACGGGCCTCTAAAGAAATGAGGAGAAACAAATATTTAAACGAAATTGATGTTCCCTAAACAGTAAATATTGGTCCTGCCTGACATGTATATGACTAAATTGGGTACAGAGACAGATAACTGGACATGTAGAAGAATTTTGGCCAAGAACAAAAGTAGAAAGGAAAAAAAAAGAAGAAAAAAGGTTTTTGAGGTGTTTTACTTCCTCTAGTTTAGTTTGATTTCTCTAATATTTTTCTTAAGAATAACAAGGTTAGAACAGAATAGAACACTATAAAATGCTTAACCCCAAATATGTGTTCATATTTATTTATTTTCATGTAAAAGGCCATCAGAACCGCTTTCCATAAAACTTTAAATGTTTGTAAATGTTTCTGAAACTTCCATTAAATACAGTTTTGCCATTGTAGATCAGTCTTTGAAGGATGAATTATGCTCCATCTTTTAATTTCAGCTTATTTTTCTAACAGTAGATATGTAATTGCATTAAGTGAAGTTTCACTGAAAATTATTCCACTGACTGAGAGAAACAACAACTCTAAATTTCTGGAAGTAATCCCCAAACAATGCAGAGGTTTTCTGAAGAAACTCTCCCTGATTTTTAAAAATCTCCATGGTAAAAACAAAAAAGAAAAGTGCTGATTAATGTTTTCTTATAATAAACCAAGAGCTACTGCAAAAACTGAGATATTCCCCCCACCGTTCAGCTTTCTTTTCTCTAGATTACAACAACCAGCCATTTCAGTTTCCCCCATGTGTTGGATAGTGAAATCTTTTAGCACTGCTGTTGCAGTGCTATGGATTATCTTCAATTTGTGTGCATCTGTCTTATAACGGAGTTTACAAAGGTAAAATTCCATCCCAGATGAGCCCAGAGTGGAGCAGAGATGAACACTCCTGTTACAAGAAACCTTATCTTTCAGTGCACCAACATAACTTTTACTTACTTAAAATGTCACTCTCTTGACTTTTTAAATGTCATTCATCACCCACTTTGAACTTCAGAATGTTTTCTGCAGAACTGTTGCCTTCCCTGTTCCCATTTCTGTTTTTTATTTCCCCTTCCAACTCAGCAGGTGCCTGTGCAAGATACTTACTTTGCTGACTAGAAAAAAATCCTAAAGGATATGAAACCCCTGAAAACCCCTTCTTCATTTGGAAATCAGGCAAATTTCTAGATCAGCTTGTCATATCAAAATTAGGAAGGTCAACATATCCACTCATTCATTCCTTTCCCCCTTCAGTCTCTGAAAAATCAAATGTAAAAATCAATACTTTTGAGTTTTAAATACTCAAAGTAGGCTAAAAAGGTCATAGTTTCTTTCTCAGACTGCACTTGTTAAAATTTCATGTATTGCAATAAAAATGTGAGACCTCAGATGATCCCAATGGAGAACATAATGAGACAAATTAATATCTGGTGCATTTTTATTGCCCTTAAGAGGATTGCAGGAAGACGGACTCTGGATGAATGGTTACTAATTAGTTGGCAGCATTAATGACAAAGTTCTGATTTTAAAAGATTGCAGTGCTAACCTAACCCTGTAAGCAATACCTTTAAATTTGCTCTGTTCTCTGTTTATTTCTGACTCTTGGTTTGCCTTTATGCATTTTAAATTGCTAGTTTTGGGCAGCAGCTGCTGAGTTCCTCCACTGCATCTGCAGAGCTATAACTTTTATTTCTCAAAAAACATAAGAATTTTTTCTTCATAGTTCATATTGGTAATCCTGATGCATTTCCCAACACTGAATGAGAGAAATGGCATGTGATAAAATGAGAGAAAACAATAAAGTGATTTCAACAACTCAAAGATAGGATCTTAAAAAGGGTCATGAAGGTCATGACACTTCCCATTGAAGAAGTGTTGATAAAAAAAGGTGAGTTTGGAGGTGTGCAACTACCCAAAAGTGAAAAATGTGGTTGTTAGAAAACAGGGTCTTTATATCAAAGCAACAGCCTGAGCTCACCTTTCCTCACCAAGTGGGAAGTGTTAAAAATTGAGTTATGGTTGTTGGGATGTGCAAACAACTGTGTTAAGAACATTTATTCAATGTTTCTGTAAATTTTATCTTTTTTTGTGTGTAGCCTTTAGAGTAGGCTCTGGTTACATGGTTGTCTGGTCAGCATTTCCAGGCATTAGAGCATTCCACACCATGTCTTAGGTGGTTAATATTAAAATTGTGGTTTGGGTTGGAAAGGACCTAAAAAGTCATCCAGTTCCACCCCCTGTGACAACTTCCAGTATTCCAGGGTACTCCAAGCCCCATCTAACCTGGCTTCAGACACTTCCAAGGACCCAGGGGACAGCTTCTCTGGGAATTCCCTTCCAGCCCCTTCTCCACCCTCACAGGGAAAAATTTCCCCCTCATATAAAATCTAAAGTACCTGCCAGTTTGAACATAAGAAGGAGTTAATGTCTGGTCACTGATTTACAGCTTTGAAAATTAACACTTGAACGCTGATAAATAATATTTTTTGCCATGGTTCTTTTTTTTTCCGTTCTCCCAGCAGAGCAGAGGCAGAGTGAGGTATCCTGCACCTCGCGCACATATCGATGACTGCAGCAGGAACACAGCTCTGAGAAGTCAAGCCTCATTACCTGTTCCCAGAGGCCCCAGTTGATCTTGATTCCTTCTCCTGTGCTCACAGAATAGAACAATCAATACTCCAGAATAATATATGTGCAATTAGGAGGTCTCCTCAGGAGCAAAAATGGCAAGAAATGATGAAGATATGGTTTCCACGGCTAGGATACAACCTCAGTCAGTGCATTAGCTCATGATGGAATTATTGGTAGTAACTTTTTTTTATTGTAGCTTTGGGCTATGATAAATCTGAGTTATTTTAACACAATACATCTCTGATAGAGCTAAGTGGAAGAATAAGTTAAAAGTCTCACACATTATGGAGTTTTTGTTTTGATTATAAACATTTCCTCAACTGCTTTCCTATGTCATCCTTCATCTCCTCTTTATTATTTTTCTTTTTCCTCATGCAATCTTGTACTGCCAGTTCTCTACTGTGAAAGTGGAGAAATAATTTAATAGTGTCTATAGCTATGCTTTTATTCTTTCTGGGTTTCTACTTTTTGGCCATTGCTTTCACCTCCCCCGGCTAAGCTACTGCTCTTAAAGAACTTGATTTAATTCCTATCATAATCAGTAAAGATTTCTATAAAGTCAGTGCCTCCCTGATAGAACTCAACAAAGATCATTTGTTCCAACCATTTTTTTTTCCCTATCTTTGCCATGAAATTGTCTATGTTTTTCAATTAAGCATAAAACCCTTTTCATCTTCTTTTCCCCAATACCTACATCTTTATACTTGAATTACTGGTTATCATTTCATGTCATGATTTTTTTTTTTTTTCCTTTTAAATAATCCTATAATACACTTATCCTGTCTAATTTAATTTCAAATTTTCTTTTCCCACTTTGACACCAGAAAGCATTGCTAGGGTCTCTTATGAGAAGCTATTAACATGTTTAGCAAGAGCTCTTAAGTCCAAGAAATTATATTTTAATAAGCTAAGTCATCTGAAAAAAAGTCTCTTACCTCTCATTATAATGTTCAGGATTTATGAAATAGAAAATTACTAGATTTTCAATATACTTAGATTCCCAGAGTCCTTTAGAATACAGTCTGACAAATTCTTTTGAGGCTTTACAGAGTCAGTCATGTTATTAAAAAATCAGAATAACTGTACTCAGTACATTGCTTGCAAGTGTATTATATCATAGAGGAAATGACACTTTGAATGCATATATTTCATTCTCTTTTTCAACAAAACTTAATCCCTTTTCTTTCATAGTTCTCAAAAGAAAAAGAAGAACATTACACTCAAGTAATGCTTAAATTGAGTTGTGTATGAGGACAGTTAATGCAATTTAAATGTTGTGTAACTCAAAGATGCAAAATTAAGTTATAAAAATGAATATCTTGGTTTGAGAAACATTTTTACATTCTCTTGTCAAGTGACTTTCTCACTATGTAATTTCTAAGCATCCTTGAATGCAGTATTGCATCTCATACTGCCTTATTTTCAAAGTTTGTGCAGCAGAAGTCACAGACTGAAAGTAAAATGTATGTGTGGGTGAAAATTGCATCTTGTTAAGCAGATGTGACAGCAAGTTAATTGCAAGGGAGTATAGGCAGTCTTTTCAATTCAAGTGCTAATATTTAACTATAATAACTTCATGGTATTATTTATTTCCAGGTTGTTTGGTTTTTTTTTTTAACTTTAAGCAAGATTTAAAATTCCCAGTTCGTTTCACAAGTATGACTCCAGAGCTTTCTGAACTGATCTGTACCCCTGCAGAATTATTTTCTCTTAAACAGATTATGGCCTTGGTAAATGTAAAGAGCTGAAGCTGATATAATATAATATTATATATTATATTATATATATTTATATATAAATTATATATTATTTAAATTATATATATATAATATAATTTCAACAAACTACAGCTGCGTCCTGATGAACCATCACAACGCTCTGAGAAGAAGATTGCAGAACTCAGGCAGTGCAGAGATGTAATTCCATGACTGTCCTGGAAAACTGCTCCAGTCATGGTCATGGATGTCAAGCTTTCTCTCTGACTCCTCTCCTCACGACCTCTCCTCACCCACTGCTGTATTAAACAGAAAGGAAATGTCATTTCTACTCTTCACTCATGCTGGGACTTGAAGGACTCCAGCTCAGAACAGTCCAAGATAAATCTGCCAGAAGAACTAATGTATTTCTAATTAATTGGTTAGCCCATAGGTACTGGGTTCTCAATGAATTCATGGTTCCCTCACTCATTGGATAATTTACCTTCCCTCATTCACTGAATTGTTTTACCTAGAAGCCCGAAACTGTAGTTTCTGGGAAAAGTGCTGCAGCTTTTTACACTTCTCAGCCAACACACACATTGGTTTTGGAGGCTGTTGCACAATATTACCCTCAGCTGTAATTCCAACCTTTCTTTTCAATGAAACATCCTGTTGGGTCTTCTGAATTTGCCATACTACCTTATCTGTGTTTGCAAAGACTTAAAACACAGAAACTTCATGCACACAGCCAGTCAGTGGCTGATTGAATGATGTATTGCTCAGTATTATTATCCATTCCAAAGGGAGGTAATGCATCAAGACTGCAGCTATTTAATAAGTTTGATGAGTCAAGAAAAATCCTTTTGCTGGAGAAAAGAAATCCATCGTCCATTCTCTACTTGATGTTTCTCTGAAAAAAGAAATGTCTTTGAATGTACAGAGCTAGGTCAGAATGTGGATTTTAATTCTTGCTGTTGTCCTTTATCTTTCATTTTTTAAAAGAATTTTAATTAACTGCAAATAAAATAATAATTTAAAAAATCTGTTCTTCTCATGAGAAAAATGATAAAACCTGTAAATAAAGACACACTTTTTTCTTTTTTTTTTTGTGAGATTTCTAATAAGGGAGAAGTTATGATTAGTCTGTGGTAGTTTATATAATAGACTTTTTCTTTGAGATCACTAATTAGACTTTAATTTACCATAGACTATTGTTCATGAAGCAGTGTGGTTTAGGGTCTTGTTTTGGTCAGGACATTAGAAATGGTCAAATGTGATGCTCAAATTATAGAACAAGCCAGACATTGAAACATTTCCCTGAGCATGCAGGCACCTCTCTGAGCATTTGTTTTTAATCAGTGCTACATTTCTCTTTCTCGGAGTACGACTCCTTGTATTTGTGGGCATTTATCACAGTTAATTTCTGGCAGAACAAGTGCTGAGCAGGCAATACACATTTATGGTGCAGTGTTCTGAAAGGAGAACATGGTCCTAAAGGAACATGTCCATATACAGCATATATTATATTTATCTGAGAATTGCATGACTCACAGTTTTATACTACAGGGTATTTTATATTATATGGAGATATATTTACATATGTTACACTTCCACTGTACATAATATCTGCATCCTAGCTCCTTTGAAGTGAAATGAATTCATATATTCTTCATTTCTTTTGGACATCTGCATTAGAAAACCTAAAATATTTCTGAGACAACCATGAGATGAAGTCACAGGCCAACATAAATTCCGTATTATTCTATGTGGGGGTTAATTCTTCTTCTAACTTAGATATTTCAGTGCTGATACCATCTTCCATTTTTCTTATTTCTTTTGCAAGATACTATTCCATTCTTCAGAAACTTGCTAAGTTTCAATACATTGAGCAGGGATTGTTAATGCTATACATGTACGAAATGATATAAACACACTTAAATAACAAGGTTTAAGTATTTTAGAATGTGATTCTAATCAGTTCAGTTATATATAAAAAAAAAACACAGACTGGTGCAACTGATTGATCATTTCAAACCATACTCTTGTGTTTGGTTTTGTAAAACTCTGAGTTTTCACAGGAGGAACTGAATATTTTCCAACATGTTGGCTTTGTGCTGGGAAGCCATCTGTTATCTCTGTGAGAAATATGGTCTAATTTGGTCAGCTATAACTTATCTCAGTTCTTGTACACTCTGGTCTTTCACAAGCACACATTTTAATCTGTTGGGTTTTGATCATGATCAGTACGGATCTAATAACCTTGTGTGTATAATTAAGGACCAAATAGCTGTTCATCAAGATGAAGACCATGTTATGTTATCTTCAAATTTCCTTAATTCTTATTATTTTTAAAATGCAATGCCTTTTAAAAACAAGAGAAATCTCTTGTAGCAATACATTATTTCTTGAACTTGATATCAAACAAAAAATAAAAGTCATTTGCCTTGGAATAAAGTGGATATATCTATTTCAGGTGATAAACAGGTTTTATCACTTGTTCCAGTGACCTCACTTCACACAGTAAGTCACAAAGGCTGTAAGTAACATGTCAAAGGCTGAAAGATAGAAAACTAGCAAGGAAAATATGAAAGTAGACCACAAATCAAAACCTTGGGTGTTGCTGGACTGTCTCCTAGTATTTCTACACTTCATGGTTCCTCTACTTACATTCTACGCAGTGTTACACTTTTTAACTCTGTTCATAGCTCTGTTAGTGAAAAGAATTAACTCAAAACTTTGCCTGTGCTTTGGTGTGTGTGCTGCTGTCAGGTATTTTCCTGTACTTTTCTCCCTCCTCAATGCACAATTAAGTCTACAAACCCAAAACAGGCCCAATATAAGTAGAACCATCAGAACTTCACTGTCACTGGGGAGGCTGGATAGACATTTTGAGAAGTGTTTATGCTGCTCCTGAAGTTTATTAAGCCCCAAAGTCTAAAGTATGAACATTAGGGTTCCTATCCACAATAAGATTCAGATTTTTGCATGGAAATATTTATAGTTCTAAAGTAGCCTCAAAGTTTTCCTAGCATGTCATCTAATTCTGGCACAATATTGCTGTTCCAGGGTGAAAATAAAACTGCCTCAGAGGACTAGGTGCCCTTTGGTAGGTCAGCATTTCCCATCATCAACATGATCATCATGATGTTCTTGTTCTAAAAATACTAACTCAGAAATTTTTAACCTTTTCTTTTTTTGGGGGCACAACAGCTTTTATAACTCCTGGAAGATTTCACCTACTACATTATCAGTGATGTTTGGGGTATATTTCCTGTAAGTGTTCATGCTACCTACCAAAGATATTTATTTCCCTCTTGTATTCGTGATGATGAGAATCACAACTTAGATTTCATTTTAGATCTCTGAAATGTGTTGTGATCAGTTACAGCTGAGTGTCACCATCCACAGCCTTCATTGCCACTGAAGATTACATCTTCAGCAGGTGTTTTGCTGTTTCTCATTACTCTTTTGTAACATCTGCTTTCATATCCTGTGTTTTAGAAACTGTCCAAGTCATTAAAATCCAAACAAAAATCTTAGGTTGAGGTACAAGCTGGACATATAAAAAGATTTGCAATCCTTTTATTGAACATATACAAGACTATTTGACCATGGGAATAATTGCATTAGACTAAATATTTACTGAAAACACCAACAATTTCTAATTTTTTTGTTTTTGGCTGTGTTTTATATAGGAGCTGAAATACCATAGATTTTTTTTTAAGAACTGCATGAATTAACACTAATAAAGTCTTCATGTGAATTTCTCTATTATACTATGAGAAGAAAAGGTCTTTGCAGAAAAATAACATAAGTTCACATCTGATTTAAGGTTCTTTTTTCAACTGAAATTTTGCTTTAGTGCCTCTTTATGCTACAGAATCAGATCTGCTCCCAGTGTGTGGTGGGGTTTTTGGGGTTTTTTTTGGTGGGGCTTTTTCGTGGTTTTTTATTTGTTTGTTTGTTTTCTCATTTTGTTGTTTGGTTGGGGAGAAGTTGTTCATTTGTTTAGTGGGGTTTTTGATGTTTGTTTAGCTTTGGGGTGGGTTTTTTTTTTGTTTATTGAGGGGGTTGGTTTTTAGGGCTTGGGGTTTTTGGTTTGGTTTGGGCTTTTGTGTTTTGGTTTTTTGTTTTTTTTTTGGTATGTCTGTCATATATATGACTATAATCTATAATGGAAGTATAAAAAACCATTTTTTATTTATTTCCCTGAACATAGAGTAAATTTATTTGGTGCTCTGCCTCAACAAAGTTAAACTTTATTCTGAATCACATATGTAGCAAATCATATTTGATCTATGACTTCTGGTTATCTTTAATCAGAACCATTCAATCTATGAAAGTGGTTGTCAGTTCTATAGTTAGATTTTTTTATGCTCTCCAGTTCTTCATCTCTAACAACCTATTTAAGCCAGAACCTTGAAGTAAAACTTTCATAATCTGACAGATCAAAACTTAAAGGGTTTTTAAAGCTGTACTTTTTAGAAGGTGTACTTTTTTTCATGATGGTGTTTTAAACTGCATTAGATTAAATGAAAGTGAAAATAATTAGGAAATAAAACCCAAAACCAACACAAATCACAAAAGATTGACAAAGCAAATTGTGATGGTGTATTATCAATAATAACTCAATGTGTTTGATTAGAGACCAAGTTTTATGGGTAAACCCAGGTAATTCTGTCAATTACTTTTTTCCCAGTTGCATACCAAATATATAGAGAAAGGATTACAGATAACAGCTCAGTTGGAAAGGGCAAAGACTCAGTTTTTTCTGGATGATTCTCTTCCATACTCTGCCAAACACTTGTCTATAAACTGACAAGGATATTTCACTTATGTATTTTATATTGAGGCATCCCAGTTTTCAAACATGCACAAATCCCCTCAAGAAACACACTGTATCTGGCCCAGAGTTCCTCATTTAACATCCAAATACTTCAGTTTCTGAAGCTTTCAGAAAGTCTGTGAGAGGTTTTGGAGCTCTAATCAATTAAGAACCCTGTTATTGAGTACCATTGATTTTTTTCATTTTGGAAGAGTGGAAAATATAAGCTCTGGGAAGTAGGAATGTCTGCAGACTGTGAAGTTTGGAGACATTTCTTTTATGAATAAATTGGCTGGCATCTACAGAAAAAAACAACATTAAGGTTCAATTACACAGCTTGAGGTTTATCATGTAGTTAGGTGAGGGACACTGCAATTGATGATGACAAAAATACGAATATATTTTGAAGCATATTCTGTAGCCCAAAAACTTGCTCCATTGGTATGGTCAGCTCATCTTTGCTTCTTAATCAGCTGAAGATCATCCCAGAAAACAGCATCTTTGCCAAGAAATCTGTTTGGGGTCTTTGCTTGTTTGTTTAGGTTTTGTTTAGGGATTTTTAGTTGGTTTGGGTTTTTTATCTTTATTTGATGGCTTGGGGTTTGTTTGTTTGTTTGTTTGTTTGTTTGTTTGTTTTTGGGTTTGGGGTCTTTTTGTGTTGCTTTCTTTTGGTTGTCTAATTGCTTATCCGTAAGGAAAGGTCAAAGTGGGACAGGAATGTACAGGAATTCCTGAACTCATATAAGAAAATTAAAGCCTGCCACGTTGCCCTTCCTATGCATACATAGGGGTTACTTAGAACCAGGCAGAAAAGAATTAACAGAATTCACAGAATCATTAGGTTAGAAGAGACCCTCAAGATCACCAAATCCAACCCAATCCCAACTCCTCAACTAAACCCTGGCACCCAGTGCCACATCCAGGCTTTGTTAAACATCCCCAGGGATGGGGACTCCAGCACCTCCCAGGGCAGCCATTCCAGAACTTCATCACCTTTTCTGTAAAAAACTTTTCCCTGATATCCATCCTTTGTTTCCCTTGGTGCACTTAAATCTGGGTCCTCTGGTTCTGTCAGTTCCTGGAGAAAGAGACCAACCCCACCTGAGCACAGCCACCTTTCAGGAAGAGACACTCTCAGGGGGCCATTTATCACCTATTTTCACTAGGCCTCACCTTCCAAAAAGCCTTGCCCCCTCATGCCAGCTCACACCAGGAATTAGATCTGCTGAAGCAGATGGGAGAAGCTGGAGTTTTCCTACATAGGACAAATTTCTGGCCTCCCTGCTGGAGCAGGCAGGGTAGCCTGCCACTAGGCCCTGCTTCACCTTGCCCTTGGCTAACCCAGCACTCCTCATTGTGTTTCCTCCCAAAATAACAGCTTTAATATTTTAAATCTTCGTGCTTCCTGGTAGGTTTTTAGTTAGTTTCTCAAACAAAAGGAAACCTGTTTGGCTGGAGGCATTCACAACCCTGACCAGCAGGGTGGGGATGGGTGCTCGGAGGCCCCAGCTTTTACACTCAGGGAATCCAGTGCCCCACAGCCACACTGGCTGGAACAGAGGGTCAGGTCTGAAGAGAAAAAGTGGTCCTGACTAAAATTCTGAAGCTGCAAAGTGTTCTTGACTGTCTGAAAAACCTGAAGCTGCAAGGGGGTCTTGACTGTCTGAAAAATTTACCCTCAGCTAGTTCACATCATCTACCACTGTCCACATTGAATAATGCTTGACCTAGGCCTGACCAGATACTTACTACTTTCCCTTTTCAGGGCAAAGAGCCTGAAAGAATTAATTCTGTGTCATGAGTGACTTACAATACAATGCTGACAGCATCTGCTGCATGCCTTGAGGTGATAAAAAAAGAAAAGTTTGGGTAATTGGCCATGCCAGCAGATTTTCCAGGGTGTGGTCAGACGGCAAGGTGATCTGCAGAGGGGCAAACCTTGGGTGGTCACCCCCTTCACCTCCTGAAGCCAGACATCACAAGAAACTGTTTATTTAAAACACTGTCCAAAAGTGTGTGTGTGTATGTCTATATATATATATATATATATATATATATATACATATGGATGTTACAATTAAAAAAAATAAAGAAAAAGAAAAGCAAAGAAAAAAGAAAAATTGCACTTCAGAGGCATCCAAAGGCTGAGTAGAGACTGGTGCAATGTTTACAGAAACAAACAAGTCATAAAAACTTTAATTTAAAGTGCAAAGTCAACACAGGAACAGATTTATAAGAATGAGGTGAATACGCTGAGGCACAGAATGAGTGGAATGCTTTTAACCCTAGAGTAGTGAATTCAAGAACCAAACTTAACAATATTTAAGATCCTTGGTGCAGATTTTCTATTTTTATATACTGCAATGTAAGTGTCACAAACAGGTATTCAGGTTGTAAAATATCTTTTTTTCAGTTTATGACTTTACTTAAAATCTGAATCTCTCTCAGATGAATTCTGGCTGTGAAGATGAAATTGAGTATTTTGAATGCACTTTTTAAGTGTGCATTACTCTGCATGGGATAAAGAATGTTAAAAAAATCCTACATATTTTTTGGAACAGAGTCTGGAACACAAGAATATTTGTAGAGCTGAATGTTTTAGTTTTTAGTTTTTGAAGAACTTGCTCACAGAACTTGCTCACAAGTTTCAATGGAACTTGTAAATTTTAGAAGAAAACAATCTATCATCTTTAAAAAAAATAGAATTTCTATTCTGCATAATAATCACATTCTGAAGTTTCTTTCTAAATGTAAGGTAAAGTGCTGATTTCTGTCTATGTAGCAAAAACTGAGATAAAAAATTGTATTAGTAGACATTTTTGTACTATTTCTCTAATAATTAAGAAGAGTCCTGAAGTAAAGGAGACTAAACATCTCATCATTTATGTCCAATCCTGTGACTATGTCTGACACTCCATAAACATGAAATAATGTGGACAGATCTATGTGAGTCACAGAACTTTTCTTCTTGTTTGTAAAGTTTATGTGATAGAATATCTGATATGCCTGACCCAGGGTAATCTAGTTAAAAAAAGAAAAAAAAGGAAAATGAAACCAAATTTTTATACAGGGTTTTCACACACACATGCAAAAAGAGGAAATTTGATAGAGAATGAATATTGAGAGTTAAAAATTACTTAAACTCTAGCTGCTGTCTAAAATTTAATCCCCATAGTGGAAGCATAAGTACTGTGACCTCTGGAATGTGCTGAATAATACAGGGGGATTTTTTTTGATCATGTAGCATTGCCTTCCTTTCACAGAGCATCCTCACCAGGAGTGTGGCTTTGCTTGCCTTTCACATCTGTTACCTCCTGAAGCTGTGGAACAGAGCATATGCAGATGAATTTGTTTTCAAGCTGCAAAAAATATTGTCTCTCCAATGTGCAGTAACTTGCTTTTATTTTTATCTTGCCTTAAGTTGCAGAATTTGCTAGGTGAAAAAAAGAAAAAAAAAAGTCTAAAAATACTCTGGATTTTCAGTGAAACTGTAAAAAGAACGACATCAATGCAAGTAATTACTGAGCATGAAGTACATTGCTTATCTTATTCTCTCAGAAATCAGGTGCCGTGAAAATTTTGCCATTCCATACATTTGGTGTTCCAAAAAAGTATTCTGCTCGTAAAAGCACTATGGGTCTCCAGTGACACTAAAGCTTAATGTTGCAAAATATGGTTCTTTGAAATGCACTGAGGCCCTTGCCTAGTTTTATTTGTCCCTTCCTTCACTTCCTTTTCCCAGCAGGAGCTGATTTTTCTTCAGCAAGATCAAGTTGGAATGTAAATGTTTATTAAGTGCATATTCCAACCCTGCAGTCAGAGGGGAACTGCTGCATCTTGGTTACTGTAGGTGCCTTTGTATCAGAAGCTGCTTTTGCCAAGGGCTGCCCGTAATGAAGGAGCCAATGACCTGTAAATTATAACTAAAATGCTCAAGTTGGTCTTGCAGATGGATGCTTTTGATTATGGTCTACAGTATCCAAAGTTCAATTTCTATTTAAAGCAAAGAGCTTTAAGGTTCTTTGTGTGTATGTGGGTTTTTGTGTGTTTCGTTGTGGTTTTTTTTCTTTTTTAAGGTTTGATATTTAAGTGCATTAAACAAATATTTCTGATTTAAATTTTTATTGAGAACTTATATACAGGGAATTATGCATGTGCACTGGCTATTTGCTGTATCAAAAACAGTAACCATACAAAAGACAGAAGAAAAACCAAGCACAGACCTAAAGATACAATTGGAACCAGTAAAACTACAGAACCCATCTTAAAATATTTAGTGACCTTTGCACAATTTATGTCCTCTTCATACTAGATTTCACTAATTTTGCAGGAGAGTCCTAATTTTTAAAAATTAAGTGCAGAGTCATAAACAACTTCTGCTTTTGATCTGTTTCCCAATTTAATTAAGAATTCATGAGCATCCTGAGAAAAGTACAACCAGCTAGAGGCAAGTCTGCACCTTTATTTTCCTCCCTCTTAGGTAAAAACAATCGGGTATACGTGCAGTAGAACAGCCAGAAGGTTAAACACGGTTACTAAACATTCCACTATAAAAGAGGGAGAAAGAAAGAAAGGTGATAGAACCAGAGAAAATTACAGAACCAGAAGAAATTACTCTGGAAAGTCCAAGTCAAAGTTCAAAAAATTACTGGAAATGCAGTGCCATGGTCTAGTTGGCATGGGGGTGATAAGTCAAGCATTGAGCTTGATGATTTCAAAGGTTTTTTTCTAACCTAAATGCTTCTGTGATTCTCTGAAACTACCTCTGAGATCAAACAGAATTAATGTTTCAGAGATGTTCTGGATGTGGCTGAAAAGCGCAGCAGGAGAAATCAGAGGCACTATAAAATAAAATAATGTATACATGTTGTGGTTTTTTTCAAGCTTTTTTTAAAAGTTATTTCAGCAGAAAATATTTGAATAACGTTACATGCTAATGGTGGGATAAAATTGGACGGGAGAAGCCACAGGAAAACCTTTGAAAATGTTTTAAAGATTCTGTTCATAATATCCAGTAAGGGTACCAAATAATGGTGAGCAAAATGTAAGTCTAATTTATCACTGTCCATTAGGCAAAATGTTTATTATGTATGCTTCTAGAATTTTCACAGAATAACAGAATGTTTTTTCTCTCAATTACTCTTAAAAAATAAAAAAGAAAGGCAAGTACAAACAAAAGGTGACAGATTAAGAATGGTCTGGAAGTAGGAAAAGATAACCAGATTTTCAAATTTAAAGGCAGAAAACAGTAATGCTTTGCCTCACTACAATAGGTCCAATGCTATTTAGTCAAGTTTAAAAAAGGCCTTAAGTTACATTCATACATGCATTTAAGAATACATACTGGGACTAATCAAAATAAGTTCTCAATCATTCAGATTCTGATTGATAGTAAAGTTTCCTTTTGCATGAAAAGTGTCTTCTGTCAAGGTTAAAAAGAAATGTTTTCCTGCAATAATTATATATCCTTTAAACTACTACTACTTATGTATTCTAATGAAGGAATTTGGAGGCAAATTATGTTTTTGATATTAGTAGCTTGTTTTATTGTTCTGGTTTGTTGGTGTTTAAACAACAAAATTCAGAAATCGTGAGAGGAATTTGAAGTGTTCCTCAAACACAGGCAAGTGTCTTTAAAACTATATGCTTATACATTTGGGCCAAAATACATAATGAAAAACACCCTGCCTGCATTTGAAAAGGTGACTGATCTTTCTGTTACACTTCATGAGCTGCAATCTCAGCTTATGAAGCAAGGCAAACGTCTCAACATGTGGAAGTTATGTAAATCTTAAGGAAGATTCCTTTAAAAAAAAAATAAGGACATTTGTATCCCATGAATCTGCGCCATAGGAATCTCCAATTTCTGTGATTTTATAATTCTGTCTGTTATACTGCACTCACACAGGTTCCCTACAGTCAAATAGAGTGAAACAAAAACAGTGAATGGTCTTTCATACACTCCATAAAGAGATGTGAATCCATAGCTGTTGCCCGAAAATGATGAATCTGGAAAAAATTAGGATGCATTTTCTTTGCTGCATGTTCTGCTTCAAGAAACCCTCTCAACACTTTGTGGTGGGAAGGTATTGTGACATCAGGCATATCTGGAAACTGCACAGTTGAGGATCCAACAGCAGATCCATATTCATCCAAGCTGAATTTTGTCATGGTTTTGCTCCTTCATTCTTTGCTTTCTCATACTCCATTGTAGCCTAGCAAAAATTGCATTCTCTCTCATGGTTTTGTTTCAACTTTTGTATTTTTCTTTTTTTTTTTTTTCTTTTTTTTCCCTTTTTTTTCTTTTTTTTTTTCCTTTTTTCCCCCTTTTTTTTTTTAACTGGGTTTCATGTAGTGGAATATATATTTTAAATATCTAGTCTAAGTAATGCAGTTTTCAACTTCATGTAATTTTTGAACCGCTAAGGTATAAGGACAGCAAAATTTGCCCAGGCTAGTATCAAATATGTGTAATCTGAGGTAGAGGGGGAAAGTTTTTTACAGCCACTTAGTTCCCTCTTGACTCCATTATTGAACATTTGCAGTTTAGAATGCTAGGTTTCAAAAAAAAAAAAAAGTGTCTGGAAATATAAAAATGTCTAAAAGTGGCTAGGAGGCCACTTACTATTATTTAAGTTGTTTCATTTTAGCACTTTGTGGACCACAGACAGTAACATTCCAGTAATCCTACATAGGTTAAAAAACGATGTAAATTCTGGGATTCCATTGTGCAGTTTCAACAGCAGTCAACAACTGGATGTGGTTAAACAGCAGCTAGGAAACAGAGATGGAGGAAATAAGAGATTGACTCTACTAGAATACACTTCAAATTAATACAATTAACCCCAAACTGGCCCAGGATTTAAGTGAAGGAAGCTTGTACCACAAACAGGACACAGTGATTTCTTTTTCCATTTTTTTATGATCAATTCGTAGATAATTAAAAAAAAAAAAATTAACTATGTTACAGTTCATGAAGATTTCCACTCAACTAAAATGATCTTCTACTTCAACAATTACTTTTGACTAATGTCACTAGGGGAACTATTAAAATTCATTTCATGCTGCATCAGGTATGAAATGCCACTTTATAAGACAGGAGTTTTCCAAAGCTAAATGATACTAGACTAATGTGATATTTCTTTCCCTAGACACAGTGCTGTAGATCTAAACTTTGTGAACTTTGATAAAAAAGAATATAATATTTACTGTGCAGAAATAGCATCAATATAAATACTGGGGAAATCAAAATGGAGGTTACATTATCCTGAATGAACAAAAAACCTCTCAGCTAGAAAAAGTTTATAAAATTAAGGATGGAAACTGGTAGCAGTGCTGTAGAAGAAAAAAAAGCAAGGTCAGTTTTCTCCAGTATTTTAATGAAGAAGCCAATGAATCACCATTGCCTAACTTATGGGAGATCTCATGACAGGAAATTTCTTTTTTATTGAGAGTTAAAAATGGAGCTTATACTGAACCAGGATTTATTTTAAATAACTCTTTACAAAACATTTGAGTTACCTTTGCTGAAGATATCCAATGAAGTTCAGACACTCCTCTGCACTTAGCAAATCCATGTATTTCAGATGGGGGGTTTGTTTGTTTGTGGCTCTGTTTTCTTCTTCTTTCTTTTTTTTTCATAAAGGAAGTGCTTTAAGGGTGTAGCAGAGATAAATATTTTTCCCTCCAATAAGGGAACTTTCCCTGTGTTAACACTAAGACTCTATGGCTTGTGACAATATATTTTCATTGTATTTCTTCAAAAAGCAAGACTATAGGTAATATGATGAATTTTTCTCCTGCTCATCTGTGACAAGGAATTGTAAAAGACTATGGCTAATTATTTCTACCTTTAATACAAGTAGAAGGCTCTGGTTTCATCAGTTTCCTAAAAAAAATTCTGAAGTTTAGGCAGAAACCACTTCCTTATATGGATACAGCACCCTTAATTATATTTCTAAAGATTTGCCTTTAGTTTTCAGAGGAAAAGCTTAAGAAATCAATAAACCTGATATTAAGAAAACTACCTGTTAAAAATATGCTTTTTTCACTGCAATATAATAAGGACCAGTTACAGCTATAGTATGTAAGCTGTTACTCAAAATTAATAATGAGCTTACAAAAATAATAGTATGGATGTGGCAGAATCATTTGAGTTATTTATTGGAATAAAATCTTCAGCTAGTAATGTAGGCCAAGGTTAAGCTGTAATAAGTCTATCAATATGGTAGCAGCATAATAGAGTAATGCTTATAAAGATTTGATGTAAATTTAAAAGTATAATTAGGGCAGTCTGTAAGAATTATATGCTTGACAATTTAATCAGATGCAGTCTAGGTGGTCCCTAAAAGGGAACAGGTAAAGAATCTGTATTAATTTATATGAAAGTTTAAAAATAATTAACAATGAAAGTTTAAAAATAATTAACAATGTGCCCACTCCTTGCCAGGAAATTACTAAATACTTAATAGCAAGAAAGATAAAGCCAGCTCTGAAACAAAAATCACACAAAATTTGTTAACTTCTGTGTTTTATGATTTGATGGGATGCAGCAACCTTCACTACACAGTTTTTGGGGTGAAAAAGTTAGTTTGTTTTCTTTCTTGCCCTATTTATGAAAATACCCAAAACAACAACAACAACAACAACAACCAAACAAAAAAACAAAAACCAAAAACTACACCAAAAAAATCCCTGCATTAGATTAAATTATTCCAGGATTGTTTCCTTCTACTGTCTGCAGAAATTTTCTTCATGACAAATGGACTGTTGTCTTTTAGCTGATGGTTCATAATGTCCTGACAGCTACACAGAGAAATTATCCAAACAAAGACAAGGTGAACAGCATCTCAATAGGTACCAAAAGACCTATGATTTATCCAGTTCATCCAAATCACTTGTAATCTTTCATTTAAGAAGTTTAACAACTAAAACAAACAAAAGGAATCATTTCCTTGGAAGGAAAAAATACCCTTTTTATCGAGAACTAAATTTTTGTGTTTGGTTTTGTGGCTTTTGGGTTTGTTTTTTTTTTGGTTGGTCAGTTGGTTGGTTGGTTTGGGGTTTGGGATTTAGGGTTTTTTTGTTTCTTTAATTTTTTTTTTCTTTTGTGATCCTCCTAGAAGTAAGCACCAAAATCTTTTCTAACACCAGAACACAAAGGTTTGTAAAGTAAAGATTATGAAAAACTGCTACCATTAGAGCCATTATTTCAATGTTTCTGTCAGTATGTGATTGGAGAAATGGAAACCCTTGTCTGAACAAAAATAACACACAATTATTTTCAAAATATGAAAGACTGATTTATTTATATATTTATCTGCTGAGTCTCAGTCTCTCAAATTGTAAGGCAAGAAAGCATTTTGGTTGAGAACAGCTTACCTCAGTCAAAAAGATTCAGGACATCAACTTTTAAAAAAACAGGTTTTCATAGATTTTCTTGGCCTTCTTTATGCCATCAATCTCTTTACTGATTATGGGGAACATCTGAACATCATACAGTACATTATCTGGAGTTTTGACACAGGTCAAAATCGCATTTGCCACAGTTTGTTTTTCTGAGACATTTATTCTCAGTGGTCTGGAAGGTTACACCACCACTAGGCAGTGATCCTGAAAAGTAATTTTAGTTTTATTTTCCTCCCTCATTCCTCTCTTCTCCTGAGCAATTAATTGAAATAAAATCTGAGCTCTGAGGTGAATAAAGAGGCATAGTCTGTGCCTGGAGATTGTTTTTTTCCCCAGG
This sequence comes from Agelaius tricolor, assembly GCF_023055355.1. Lineage (NCBI taxonomy): Eukaryota > Metazoa > Chordata > Aves > Passeriformes > Icteridae > Agelaius > Agelaius tricolor. Next base: position 1,331,933 of record NW_027269304.1, read on the forward strand.
TCCAGACAAAAAAAAAAGGATCTCTCTTGCACATATTTGCTGGTTCAAACCCAGCCATAAATGATCTTTTTTTTTTACCTACTCATTTTACACTGATATTTTCCTGAGATAGTGGGCCTGTGATTGTCATGACAGTGCAGATTTTGTTATGTACTGCAGAATGTTTTTACAGACCTATTTTCTGGTTTCTCAGTGTATTTCTTCTTAGTTTACTCAGTCTGAGGTGGTGCTAAGTACTTTCACCTTCTTTTCAGCTTATTTTGCTTTTTATGCAAGAAGACCTGAAAGACAAAAGGTCTATAATGCCTTTTTCAGAGAATATACCCATCTGAATCACTCTGCTAAGCTCCCATTAAAAAATAAGTTCTGGAGTGGTAGAGGCAGCCTCAAAGCTACTTTTTTAAATCTTTTTTTTAATATCCTGTTGAAAAGATATGTCGTTGCCTCTTGTCTCAAGCAGGTGAAAATAGCTTTGAAGAGTGCACCTGAAATTACAAGAGAGAACTAGATAGACAATTCAGAAATAAATTTAATTGATTTATGATATACATGACTCATTATCAGCAATGGGGGAAAGACAGGATAATATTTTTAAACTGGTGTTTTGATTTTTTGCGCAATTTATAAACCATATAAGGAACTTCGTAGGGCAAATGTTAATCAAAGCAAGTGTTTGCTGAAAGGATTTTGGCAAATTAATTGAAGATTTGTGATGAAGTTTTTTTGATAATTACACGTGAAAGACAAATGACTTAGAAATGTCAAAATTTATACTTTCCCCAAGTCCTAAAATATTTTTTAAAAAGTCTTCCTGATCACCTAAAATTTACATAAAAATTTGTCTGGGGTAGATCTCAACATCCCTACATTTTCCAGGGTAGGTCTCAGCATTTAACCTCAAGTGATGAATTACCTCCAATTAGTTTTATTTAACGTCAAAAGGTTCAAAACAACTGGGTAGTAAATTTTCAATCCTTTTTCAGAAAAATATTTGGGAAAAACATAAGACCATGATGCAATTCTAAGTACAAAAACACCAGATGACACGTTGAAGGCACATAACATGGATTGGAAATAAATTTTGCATTTTATGCATTTTAAGAGCAAATTCTACCCTTTTAACAGAAGACCTGAACTGTGGAGCATTCTGGGTTGTTGAATATTTTTGAACATGTATTGTATTTGTCTTTTCTTTCTAAAGCTAATACTTTATTTCAGTTTGGAAAAATACAAAGGCCTGGTTTTGTACAAGAGTTAATTTTGATATCTTGTAGTTGTAAGACCTATGAATCACAATAAAACGTTTCAGTTGAAGAACTTCTCAATTACTGAAAGTGTATTTAGTTTTTGTTGCACTGTTAAGTTTACTTCAATGTCAGGTTTCAGATCAATAACTTCTTAGGGATTTGGGACGTACAGGGAAGAAATTGCATATGTTCAGGTGAACTTCATCTCTTACATCAGAACCACAGTAAAACCCTCTACCAGAAAGGGTAAAAAAAATGAAAATAATTGATTTCTTGTTACAATTAGAGCGAGCTCCTGTAATCACAATATTGAGAGATCCCCCACAGCATCTTGATCTTAAAAGAGCCTTCATCACAGCTTTCATTATTATGCCTTAGAGGAATAAATATTCAATAAACTCACCAGATTATTAATAAGAACTTCAGCAAAACAATTTGCTAACACAACCAGGTAAATCAACCAAATGTCATGCAAAAGCAGCAAGGCAAACTCAGTGCACCCTGGTAGAGAGAGTGAATTTTTACTTAACTCCCAATATAATCTCCTATTTCAGAGGTTTTTCACAATGGTTAAAAAAAAAAAAAAAAAGTCAACTCTTTATTTTGTCAGTGTTGCCAGGCTGTACTTCTAACAGAAAGACTTAAAAGTAGAGATTGGTTCTAGAATACTTTCACTAAAATAAAAATCAAAAACATTAACTACAGCGCTCATAAATTGTCCTATTGCTGAAAATAAAAAAGACAAAACTGGCAGAGCCAGATGAAACTACACTGTATTTACTATTAATTCTAAAGAAAACAACTGTATATCTGAGAATATTTTAGTATTTTAGACTAGGTTAACAGATGAAAATGAGCTTCAAAACACAGATAAGTCCCCAGTCTCAAGTATATAATATTTCCAAGCACTCTCTGTGGTAGGAAATCACTTAGAAGATGCTGAAGACACAATGAGAAATTATTTCTTATTCTAGGTTTTGGGGATTTTCCCCCCATTCCTTCACATTTTAAGTGCTGCCAAAACTGGAATTAAGAGTTCTGAAGACAAATCAGATTTCTTTCCTTCTGATCCAAGTTTCAACTTCTTTATTAAATACCAACAAATAATTTTCTCTGCAAAATAATTTTCAGTTTCAAGGAAAGAAACAAAGACTGCATTGTCTTTTAAGAAGAAATGTAATAGACTGTAAAATCATTAAAGAAATTATTTTCTGTGATAATAGATTTAACTTTACATGGCAAACAATTGTAGATCTTGTGAAGAGAAAAGGAAATAACACTTTAATGAAACATTTCTGGAGTAGAATGCTATGCAGTGTGAAGAAATTAATAGATTTCATTTTTTTAGCATAAAATTAAACTGCTAATTTTGTAAGATGCCATTATGAGTAGTACAAAGGCTGTTTTTTTAAATTCGGAGTAACATAACAGATTAGAATTTACAGACATAATCAGGATAACCAAAATGTGTATAAGTCTCTACATTTTTTTCCTACTGTTTTTCTTTTCAAAACAATGATGTATTTCAACTTTCCTAGGGTTTTTTTTGCCATGAAATGATAAATTTATCAGATATTTGGTTTAGAGGGTGCCTTCACTTTAAGTTATATTTCAAAAATTGAAATGTAAAAAAAATTTAAACTCTAAAAATGAAAGTTTTAAAAGTAATAAATACTTATTTTTTAAAAGAGGTGAAATTGAAGGAATTAGACTGATTTTTGATTATTGGATCCTGTGTATCTACAAAACAGTTTTAAAGATGCATTCAGCTATGATGAAACCATATTTTTACAGGATTATTTTACCGAGTAGTTAGTTACTTTTCTTACATTTAGAGGAATTCATTCCTATTCGTTCATTAACAAGATTGAGCATGCTTATCATTTTTATTTTCCATTCCCTTTTTTGCCACTGAAAACAAAATATTTTCTTACTCTAACTCTAGTTTTATTCATGGCCTATGTGTTACCCAGTTCTGATGATTGATGATGATGATGATGATGATGAGAATAAGAGGAGGAAGAAGAAGAAGAAGAAGAAAGGATGATGATGATGAAGAAAATATTTTACTGTAATGTAACATTTATAAAAAATTGGAAGATTTCCTTCCAGTATCTTTTAGGATTTTATTAATGTACTGAATATTTAGCACATTTACTGCTGACTTCACGCATTTCATGCACGTGGAAACTGAACCTGATGCTTTTGTGGATTCAGTCACCTGCTTTCTTGCACAGATCCCATTTCTAAAATTTTACATTTTATTTAAATAATATTCTATTTTATGTCATCCACCCCTTAACAGCTCACATCAACAGCTTTGAGAATGATGAATTCTTGCTCAGGGTTAGAAAACGTGAGAATTCTGCTCACATCTCTGCTCACAGCTTGGCAACTCCGGTCACAGTTCAGGTTTATCTCAGAGCCAGCTCCACAAAACACAGAATATTAAATATAGAGGCAAGTTTACAGCTTGTCTGTCATGATGTTTCATTCATGTAATACAATGAAATGGAAGATATAATCACAGTTAGAGTGTAGACCTTAAATCCCCTTATTAATCCTAGAGGTCTTGACCTACACTAGTTTAAAGAGCTGAAGTCTCCGCTAAGTCCTCTACACTCCTTGAATGAGAAACAAACAGAGAGGTCCAACACAGACCCCAGCTGATACAAAAAGAATTAAAAAAAAAAAAAAAGGTAGAAAGAATAACATATATTAAATTCTGATTGCCTCTGAAAGAGGTAAGCCTAATCTATTTTTGCTTTGAGGTAAGAAAGAGGCCTTAATGAGTCTCTCAGATAGAAACTCTGCCAGAACAAGAAGACCTCCTTTTATGTCTGCAATAAGCATGAGAAGGAGGAAAATTAAGGCACAATTTGCCACTAAATGCAGCCATTTGACTACAGTGTCAGCCTCTGTATTTAATGAAGCTTGCTCACTTTAATTGTTCTTCCTGTAGAATTTTGCAGCCCTATGGAAAAGTGCAGGCACATTTTTCACCAAAACGGGCCTTTTGCACCACTTCTGAGAAAAAGTGTGACTATCCAGATCTTGAAGCAAGAGCTAAAATTTCTGTAAATAATAATGAATTGCAACAATAATGCTTGGTAAAACATTACACTAGTCCCTGTGCTTTAAACTACAACACATTTCTGTCCCACCGCTATTTCAATATTAGGACAACACACTTGAGCAAAGAGTAACCCTTTTCTGAAGCTCTTGGTGGCAAAGCATCAAAGTGGAGATCAGAAAAGAGCTGTGTCGTATTCCAAATGCACTTTGCACTGTGACAAACCCAGCCTGCCATGCCAGCTCTTCCGTTTCATTTTTTTGTCACCTTCAAGTTATTCTTGCCCAGGGGATCTCACCAGCTGAGAGCACATCCATGGAACATGCCTTGGTATTGATTTGAAGCTCCTGTCTCAGGGACAGGACTTTTAACACCAAAGTCCTGAAAGAGCACCAGAAAGGAAAAAAAAAACCACTTTAAAACTGAGTGTTTTTAAAGATCCGCATGCTTTCATGCCATCAGTGTGCTTGTATGAACAAATAAAATCTGTCTGTGCACAAAAATGTCATTATTTCTGCCCTATCTTCATACTTACTGAGTCTTAATATGAAGTATGCAAAGTAATAATGACCGTAAGAGCAACTTAATAAACAGAAAGAAAGAAACAATAATCTTTTCTTGGAAAAGGATGTATAACGTTATTCTGAAAGTCTTGTCTAATAATGCTTAAAATAAAAGCAACTTTTTAGAGAGCTCATGAAAAACATTAGGAAAAATATAGACCTTCACTCTTTCTGTCCTTTCTGCAAAGTTCAGAAGGGCACATTCTCATATATATATATATGTGCGTGTGTGTGTTTAAAAATAAATAGAAATCAGCTGAAGTCAAATCCTTGAGTATTTCAGACTAACTCAGAAAACTGATTGAAAAGTAGCCTGAAAGGTACTTAAAAATAGCCTTATACAAAGGATGGTTAGTTAGCATTTAAATAAATTCACATGAATGGGTTTTAACAGTAGTGTTCATCCTCACTGTGGTTTTTAAATTATTCTTGTGGCTGCTTTTCAGAAATATTCAAGACTCTATTACTGTTGAAATGACTTAAGGATCTCAAATTGAGACTAGAGGTATTTGGAAACTATAATAACTTGCAAACAAAAAATAGCTATTGTGGAAAAAGTTTAGCAACGTGGATTTCAAAGAGGTGACAAGCAGAGATTATACTGTTATTATATTGTCAAGGGAACAATATATACCATATTCTCCCCTATTTTCTTTGTTCTGCTTTTCATGTTTGGGCTGCTTTCTTCATAATTATTAATCACTGTCTGTTTATCAGCATCTCCCCTTCAATAACAACTTTTGATTCTTCCCAATTTTACAGATAATAGAGGTCTTAAATGTTATTATGTTTTTTATTACTTACATAAATAGGAAGGAGATGAGAGGAGATGGGCTGCAAATACCTTGGATGTGAAGAAAGCTGAGCTCATGCAACGCTGGAAATGAGAGAAAAGGAGAATTTATAATTGCACAGCCCAAGAGTAAAACTTCAACAGCTCTTAGCAACTGTGTAGACATGAAAATCAATCACCAACAGTAGCTCTCTCCTTAGGAAAGCTGGGTTCATTATACCCAGCTCTTAGAGAACATTAATTCTCTCTTAGTGGGATTTACTGGCTCTACCTCTACCAATAAATAAAATAGACCAAGGCTTTTTATTCTGTCCAGAATGGACAAGTTGCACAGGTTTCGTTCATGAAATTAGAATTTCATTCCTCCCCAAATGTACCTGAGCTTGTACCATTTAATGGGACTCTCCTGTGCCCAGGAATTTCTGGGAAGAGGGATGCTGTGACATCAAAACTGCTTCCACCTCAATGACTCAAAGAATACAAGTGCATGGCAGCAGCTGAGCTGTGTCCTTGTCCTTTTCTGTGTGCTGGTGTGTAGATTGGGTCATCCTAAATTTAGTTATCTAAGCATAAATCTCACCTGCATAAGCTCTATCTCTGTGTTAATAATAACTTGATATAAACTTATTGTTAATAATAACATGTAAACTTATTGATGTAAACTTATTGCCTCTGCATCTGCAGTGTTACAGGAAGTGTAAAAGAATCTAACCCGGGTGACTTCTCAGCTTCTTTAAATCCAAATCAGGGTCATGTTCCATCCCTGATGTTTCCTGAGAGCAGACAAAGCTGTTCTGCTGCTCTCTCTTCAGCTTTCTGGGAAGTTCTTGACATTTGCAGCCAGCTTCTTTCTTCCCAAACCTCTTTCCCTCCATGAATTATAGAATTGCTCTTATTTTACTTGTTTCAGATGAGATCCACCTGACGATATCTGATTAAATGCTTCACCTTTCTATTTCCCCTGTAGAAATTCCTAATCTCAAACCTACCACCAGGATGTGATCAGTGGCACGATTTTCCCTGCTGGGTGGGTAGGTTGGCATGAATATTTTAATTTCTTTAGCTCAATCTGGAAAAGCTGTTTGTTTGTTTGTTTAATTCTCCAAGAAGCCGAACTCAGGTGTTTCCACCAGGTTTTGTGTAACACATTGCTCTGCAGCACTTCCAAGTCTGAGCTGAGTCATCCAGGTTTAAGGGCTTGCAGGCCTTGCCAGGAAAGTCGCCAAAAAAAGGGTCTCTAAGCTGGCTTTTAAAGTTATTTCTCACTAAATAATATGGCATCCAGCAGGTTCGTAATGGCACACTGATGAGCTCTGATGAATTCCCTGGATTGCAGCAATTACTGTTGTGCCAATGGGAGATTCGATATTTCCAGAGGACAACTCTGCCCAAGCGTGATCTTGAGCTTCCACATTTGGAAGCACACTCTGGAATCCCCTCCTGCTGAAAGCAGGGATACTACTCTGCCATTAAAAAAAACTGTCAAAAAAATGAAGTTAAATAAAAGAGGTGTGATTAAATAAAAATACAAATTAATTTTTTTTGTTAAAGCTGTGATTTCAGTTAAATAAAATTTAAAGTATACTTTCAATTGCTTGCACGTATTTATGTATAGAAAATCTTTCACCAAAAGCAACAGGATGAGTAAAAAGCAAATGTTTGTGTGTTTATTTGCTTGCATCCCTCAGACTCTGTAAATTCTGGCTCCCCAATTCCTGCCAGAATTTCTGATGCATACAGCCTATTTCAAAGAGTAGATATATTTTAAAATAGGCCATAATATACATGTAACTTATGTATAGTCACAGCTGATGTAATGGGATTATATATATGATTACTTGTGCAGCAGAATCTTTCTGCTGTGCCATGCACAGATGATAAAGTAAGAGGGATTCAGATTACTCAATTTTTCTTTTAAGCAGCACCTTTCCTGAGCCCACAAATACATGGTTTAGTAGTAATTGATTTTCTCTGGTAGGGTGCATGGATTACATCCTAGCAATAGAAAAATAGAAAAATAGTGTTAAACTGTCAGTTATGCTAAATATCAGTTTTCATTGTCACAGTGGCTTTGGGCTTCTTGCTAAGATTATTTTCATCTATAAATATGCAATTTTGCTTTGATCTATATTCATTAACCTTCTTTTCCTTCATCTTTATTCAACTACCCATACACTAGCAATCTCACTATCAGCTCTGTTTATTTTAATTTTTACCACACTTTATATAACGTTTTAGTGGACACTTTTTTATACAGCAGATGCTTTTCTTGCTGTGTGTTGATTAATCATGTTCCATACTATTAGCTCCCCCACAGCATTTCACACTTTGTGCCCAACAGATAAAGTATATCATAAACTGCATTATCAGTGCTCAGATAAACATGTCTATCTTTTACTAGCTATATTATTAACAGCCTAGTCTCCATTTCTGCACTTATAGCTGCCATTATAAATATGTTTGCTGTTTTCATAGCGTTACTTTCCTTGTTGATTGGCTAGGAGTTTATTTCAATATGTTCAGATTACCCCAGAAGTTTGTGGTTTTGTGGTCTTTATCTAATTGCTTCATATTGTTAATATAGCATACCAATTGTAAACACACAGCTTCAGTGATCCCTAAAGATTGGGATTTAGTGTGAGACCTTTATGGTTTTATATGTGTCCTTTAATAATTTTCATTTTACTTCACTTTTTTAATGTTATCAGATTTTCTAGTTTAGTTTTACTGGCTTTTCTTTCAAAATGCCTGGCAATGTCAAAGAACCATAAAATGCCCAAGGAAAAATCTGATAGTTAAGGCTGTTTTAATTTTTATTTTGTGTAGTAAATAAGTAGAATTTTTTTTTCATTTTTTTCCAAATTCTTGATAAAATTTCTAGTGACCTTGAGATACTCAGTGCAAAATACACTGTGGGATTTGTATTTCTGATATTGCTTATCCTCATCTGCTTTTCTTGGTCAGAAGATTTAGATGATTTCTTGTTTTATGAAGCTAACATTTAACATCTGTTTTTGATTTATCCACAGGTGATTCTCTTTCAAATCTGCAGTCTCACTTCTTGCACTCTCCAAGTTCTGATCCACCCGGCAATGGAAATGTTTTCAGGGCTTTTGGTAAAGCTGGGCTTGGAAACCCACAATGGACTTTTCATGGTTGTTCATGCAGTTCTAAATCATGAGAAGTCTCATGAATTCAAAAGGGGAGGAGAGGCACCTATTTCTTTCACCTATTTCTTTTTGTTTCATGTTTTTTGTAAAAGAGCATCAGTTTACACTTATTCTACTGGAATGTGTCATTTTTGGTTGGGGTATACACATTGTTGATTGTTGAACTTTTCCTCCCCCCTTTAATATGATAAAATGAAGCACAATCCAATGGCTGTCAAGGTAGAGCAGCCTTTGGGATGCAAAGGTCTAAAAATCAGGGCTCTAAGTCTATGTGTTAATTGTTAAATTTGCTATACATATCTTCCCTCAGATATTCCACTTGGAAAACAGCATCTTCACATCCCCAACACTCCAAATGCAACTTTCCCACTGATGCTTAAATTCCTAAAGGTCTTTTCTGCCTTTAGGAAGGAGCTGGAGCAGGCCAGAGGAGGCTCCAGCACGGGCAGAGGGATGGAGCAGCTCTGCCGGCAGCCAAGGCTGGCACAGCTGCCATTGCTCACCTGGGCAGGAGAAGCTTTGGCCTGAGCTCAGGGTGGCCTGGCAGGGCTTGAAGGGGCTGCAGCAAAGATGGACACGGACAATTGCCAAGGGCTGCAGGGACAGCAGCCGGGCAATGGCTGCCAGTGCCAGAGGGCAGGGCTGGCTGGGATCTTGGCAATGAGGAATTGTTCCCTGGCAGGGTGGGCAGGCCCTGGCACAGGGTGCCCAGAGCAGCTGGGGCTGCCCCTGCATCCCTGGCACTGCCCAAGGCCAGGCTGGGCACTGGGACACTGGGAGAGGGACACTGGGACTGTCCCTGCCATGGCAGGGGAGCAATGAGATGAGCTTCAAAGTCTCTTCCAACATAAACCCTTCTATGGCTCTGTGATTTTATGGTCTTTATTAAGGGATATCTAATAAAGCCTAATAAGCCTAGTAGCTCTTTCCCCTTTAATCATGCTTTAGCAACAGCAGAATTCCTTTTTGCAAGTACCTGGAACAGCTGCTGTGTCCTCTACCACTTTCCAAGTGTTTGAGAAAAGCGACTCTATTAACCAGCCAAAGCACAGTGCAGCGAGGCTTTAATGATCCTTCCAAATGAATAATTTTCCTCTTTTATAGATAATGAAAATATCTATTTTCTATTAGGATCTATTAGGAAACTTGAAAAATGCACATGCTTTAACATCAGCCAGTACAGAATGCCTGCTTTTGTTCTCCTGTGAGACATCTGAAATAGTTACATATACATTTATATATATTTATAAAATATGTTTTCAAGTGTAATCTATATTCCAAAATATTATTTTGAAAGGAATTTGAAATCAGACACCTAGATATAAGCTTGTCACACAGATAAGCACCTGCACACTGCCATAAAATAATTTTATTTGAAACAACGTGAGGACCTTTAGCTTAGGACGTTTGTTTTTCTGAATAATTGGCAGAGCTACATGTGACAAGCTTTGCATTCAGGACATCAAAGTGCATCTTTCAATCAGTTCAAGCTGCAGAAAGCAAGGATAAATGATGTGAAAAATATGGGTTCCAAAGTGCTTTTAATTGTCAGGGGAAAGACAGGCAGACATGGGTGTTTGGGGGCTAAACACTTTCTTCTGGCTTGTTGAGGCATGCAAATAAATAGATGTAATTTTTTTTCTTTCTTTTTTTAAAGAAGATGTAAAGAAAGGAAAAGTTATATGGAAAGCCCCTTGCCAAAACCATAACAGACATGAGAAGAGAGAGGACACTTTCAAAGCAGTGTTTAAGTCTATCAGTGGAAAGCACTTCCTTGTCTCAGTCTCCACACACAACTTTGAAAGATTTCCCAGAGGTTTTGTCTGGTGTTTTCTCATTCCTAAAAAATAAACCAAAAACCACTAAGCTTTCATGGCAGAAATGAAAGACAAACCATCAAAGGCTGAAAGAAAATGGTCTGTGCAAAACAAGACAACGAGTAAAGTAGATCTGGCTGGACAAACAGATTTTGGGGCAGTAGGGAAAAAAATATATACCTTGTAAATATTTTGTTTTGGAGAGTAACCTGACCTCATTCTACTCCAAGGTGACCTGCTGAATGGATGAGGAAGAGGCTGTGGATGATGTCTGTCTGGTATTGAGTATTTCAGGAAGGACTTAGACACTGTGTCCGACAGTTTTTTCCTGGAGAAACCGTGTGCCCGTGGCTTGGACAGCTGTGCTCTTCCCTGGATAAAACACTGCCGGGGTGGATGGTCCTAAAGACCAGTGGAATTCACTAGTGGTAATCCCCAGTACAGGGCCCTGTGGTATTTAACATCTTTATTTATGATCTGGACAGGCTGCATTGATGGGATGAAGTCAATGGGGTGAGGTAAGTGCCAGGTCCTGTCTTGGGTCCCACCAACCCCCCGGAGCACTCCGGGCTGGGGCAGAGGGCCTGGGAAGCTGGGACAGGCCCTGGGGTGCTGTGATGAGAGGTCTCTGGTGTTGAGATGACCCCCAGGTGTCAGAAAAGTCTCTTTTTCCCAGCCCCGAGACCGAAGAAGAAGCCGAGATGAGTTGGCTCTGCCTTTCAAGATTGTTTATTTTTTCTTATCTATAACATTTTTTCTCTGACCTGCCCACGTCTGTCTGGCAGGTTGGGTTGTGGCACACTGACTGTCCTCAGGGCAGTGTTAGCTTTTTATACTAAAAACTACGTGTACTTTTTTTACCATAACTTCCCAACACCTGTCACCTATGTTAGACAGTGAGTTTCCACTCTAAACCAATCCAAAAGTGTCACTAGCACAGCAGAAGATGGAGGCCAAGAAGAAATGGGAGGAAGGACAGGACAGGCCCAGATTCCTCCATCTTGCCCCCTGAACCCCCACCCAAAATCCTACATTTTCACCCTGTGATAAGTTCACTAACATTTTACTCAAAGCCTTGTGGCTGGTAGCAAAGTTGGTAATTGTTGTTTCCATGGGTTACAATCGAAGGCCCAGGTGTCTCTCACTCCGTGCCCAGGTTTCTGAGGCCCCTGCCAGGCTCTGAGGGAACCAGAGCAATGTCCTGGCTTCCAGAAGCCGGGCACAGCCCAGGGGTGCCCAGGGGGCCGAGAGGCCGATGGCCCCTGGGCTGTGCCAGCCCTGGGGTGGCAGCAGGAGCGGGGCAGGGCCCGTCCCTGTGCCGGCCCTGCTGAGGCCACACCTCGAGGGCTGGGTCCCCTCTGGGCCCTCACGCAGGCAATGGAGGGGCTGCAGCGTGGCCAGGGAAGGGAACAGAGCTGGGAAGGGAATGGAGCCCCAGGAGAGGCTGAGGGAGCTGGGCAGGGGCTCAGCCTGGAGCAAAGGAGGCTCAGGGGGCCCTTGTGGCTCTGCACGGCTCCTGCCAAGAGGGCACAGCCGGGGGGTGCCACCGTGACATTTTCTGAAAAATCCCCTCACCAGGATTTTTTCTCTTGAGAAGCTGAGGAGCTTCAGCTTCTCCCTGTTTTCCTTCTCTGGAATGTGATTTGGAGAATTGTTTACCCAGCATGTGAATTGTTTTTAATTAATGGCCAATCACAAGCCAACTGTGTAGGACCCTCTGAGTCTGTCACAGGTTTTTATTATTCATTCTTTTCTAGCTTTCTGATGTCTCCTTTCTCTTTCTTTAGTATAGGTTTAGTATATAATTTATTTTAATATAATATAATATCATAATATAATAAATCAGCCTTCTGAGAGGAATCAATTCTCATCTCTCACCTCATCCTGGGGACCCTCACAACGCCACAACGGGGGGGTCGGGCTGTGCCCCAGGGAACAGGGACAGGAGCAGAGGGAATGGCCTCAGGCTGGGCCAGGGCAAGTTTAGGACTGGTATCAGGAAAAATTCCTTCAGTCGCCTCCTGTCCAGCCTGGGAGGTTTGGAGTCCTCATCCGTGGATGGATTTAAAAGCTGTGGAGATCAGGCACTAGGGGACAAGTGTCACTGTCATATTTTCGGAAAAATCCCTTCACCCAGATTTCTTCTCCTGAGAGGCTGAGAAGCCTCAGAGAAAAAGGAAAACAATATCATCTCATTTGCTTCTCGCTGTTTTGCTGCTTTGGAATGTGGTTGGAGATTGTTTATCCAACATGTGAATTGTTTTGACTTAATGACCAATCACCGTCCAGCTGTGTTGGGACTCTGAGGAGTCAGTCACGAGTTTTTAATTAGTATCTTGTTAAGCCTTCTGTCTGTATCCTTTCTCTATTCTTTAGTATAGTTTTAGTATAGCATTCTTTAATATAATATAATGTAATGTAATACAACGTAATATAATATATAATAATAAATTAGCCTTCTAAGAACATGGAGTCAGATTCATCATTTCCTTCCTGCCACAGAGGACCCCAAAAATAGCACAGACAAGGGTTAGTGGTGGCGCTGGATTAATGGTTAGGCTCAATGGCCTTAGAGGTCCTTTTCAACTTAATTTTATGCTTCCGTGATTAGCTGAAAAAGTTTGGAGCTAGTCTGTCATTAACAGCTGCTCCAGAATTTCCTGTGTTCTGTGGACAGAGGACAATTTTACATGAAATAAGGGGTGCTAGGAGGGCTTTTCCTTTCATAACTTCTGAGCACAACCTTTCAGGGCACGGATACAAGGAACGAACAAGCTGAAGGATTCCAGGAAGACCTATCCATAATGTGGAGGTCTTCCAAATCTCACAGAATATTCCATCCTGTAAGTCATCAGCCCAGAAATTTCTGAGCAACAGAAAGGTTACTGGTTTGTTTGGCACAGAATGACAATAACGCTTCTGAAAGGAACGTGATTTATTCCACTTCTGAGAAGAAGCAAGACCCTTGACCAAGTGCTGCCTGAACCAACAACTCCACTGCTTGCTGCAAAATAAAGCAGGAAAGCTCTCAGGTTTAGTTTCAGAGGTAAATCACTCACTGCACTCTTGATATTTATGGCTGAAATACAGAAAGAGGAGTAAAACAGAAGAAGCACCGTGGTCCTACTTGAATGGGAGAAAATTATTGTTCTTATAACTCTGCATCATCCTAAATTTAACAGTGAAATAATGGTTTTCTGCAACTGCTTTTATTTTAAGAATCACAATTTTTATCATGTTACCCTGCTCATAAGTCATATTTTAGGAGACTACTCTGAAATATTACTATATGATACAATATGATACTATATTATACTGTATTTTACTATATATTATATTATATTATATTATATTATATTATATTATATTATATTTATTATAGTTTAGCGGCATAAAATGGTTCTTCAGCAGGGATTTATAATCCTTAAATCTATGTGATATAATGAAAATATTCTATATATTTGATAAAAACACAGGAAACCTTATTAAAAAGAAAGCAAAAAAAAACCTATAAGAAAATAAATATGCTCTGTTTTTAGACATTTTCTTCTGTTCTGGCTTATTTTGATCATACTTTACATTTTGCATACTTTAGTTGTAAGTTCTGAGGGTGACTTGCTGATTATTTTTCTGAAATTCTTTTAAAATTTTACTGTCTCAATTTCATGCATAAGTTTGGGCTTCAGTGAAAAGCCAAGATTATATTAAAATATACAGAACTCCCTGTAAGCAGAATTTTTAATGTCTTAACATCACAAAAGAGTTGCAGAATGATACTTCAGTCTCAAGCTGAAACTGTTAAATGAGAGGTCACCCTTATTTTCAGTAGGCAAAAGGGGAAGAAAAGCACCCTGATTCTGCAGTGAGCATTGGTTTCCATGAAGTTATATCTACCAGAAGAAGAAATAAAGCAGTGTGGATAGTCTCTGGATGCTTTTTAAGCCAAAAGAGGTATTTTATTGACTGTATTCCTTTAGCTGTTATCATCATTTTGTTTCACTCACCGTTATTTTGATATTATAAGAATTCATTGCACACACTCTAACCGTGGTCATACTCATTGCAACAATGAGCTGCCATAAAATAATATGTAAAATACTATATAATACTTTTAACAATTACCAGGATGCACACAAGAACAGTCATATGCACTTTTATTAATGAATAACATTAATTTAGAATGGTTTATTCTGTTTATGCATCAACAGAGAGATCATACAACTCAGCTGCCACATTTTATGTACGAACAGCTTTTCAACTTTCTCAAAAGTGTTCAACAGCCACCTGATTCAAAGAAGAAAGGCAGCAGAGCAGTCCCCAGCTGTGAAATGAGGCAGGGGGTCTGCTAATTTTCTCATTCCAGAAAGCTTACCCCGAACAAGCGATGCCATTTGAACAAATTGTGCTGCTTGTTAGCAAGGATCAGAAACCTGAACAAATGCAATAAAGCTAAACCTGCACAGGGGTTGTAGAGCTAGGCTTAAATGTACCTGCTGTCAAAGTCACTTCATCAAGGAGGTTGAACATGGACTGTGGAAGAAGAAGTGTGTTATTTCCTAAAAAAATAAAAATAAAAAAACTTTTCTAAAATCTTTATTTTCTGAAAAAACCTTTAGCTTTCTGAAAACTAGAACTAACGTGTAGGAGCTTTATGCCGCCTTTGTATTCTGTAAAGTGATTCATAGAATCAAAGAATGTTGTTTTTGGTTTTTTTTTGGTGTGGAAGGGACATTTAAAAGCCATCACGTCCAGCCCCTGCAATGAGCAGGGACATCTTCAACAAGGTCAGGTTGCTCACAGCCCTGTCCAGCCTGACCTTGAAGGGATGATGCGCCCACTGCCTCTCTGAAGAGCCAGTGTCTCACCACCTTCATCATAGAGAATTTCTTCCTTTCATGTAGTTTTAGCTCTTCCCTCTTCGAGTTTAAAACCAGTATCTCTTGTCCTTTTATTACAGGCCCTGATAAAAATTCTGTCCCCATCTTTCTTGTGAGCTCCCTTTAGGCAGTGGAAGGGGCTTTAAGGTCTCCCCGGAGCCTTCTTTTCTCCAGGCTGAACACCCCAAGCTCTCACAGCCTTTCAAGTAATTCATCAGTAGTTTAAAATCAGTTAAAATACTGTTCTGCAGAGAAAGTGGCAAAAGGGTATATTTTCTTTGAGGTATTAAAAAAGTCGCAAGGTGGTTTCCACAGCAACTCTGACATTACACACCAATATAATTTTCAGGCCTCCTGAATTTATTTATTTAATTGTGCCTGCAGCTTTGCCTCTGGCATAAACCTTTGCTACTGAGCTGAAGCTTATGATACGTGTCATGATTTCTTTCCCACTGCCAAATCTAGATCTGACCAGCTAGTTTAAAAAAAGGAGAATTCTCATAGCTGAAAGAAGAGGGGGGCATAAAAAGGGAAAAAAAATAAACCAAAACCAAAAACTTACTGTCAAGCTTGCATCTACAAGGACATGGATGCAGAAGTGAGTATCCAGTTTTCAGAATATAGATTTTTAGCTTGCATGCCAGGCTTAGGAATAATCCACAGTGGCTTAGTTTGAATTTTATGTACTGCATGGCTTGTTTTACATGTGAGTGAAGGTTGTTACAAAATGACTGCTTCAGGACCTGAATTGTCCTGGAATGCAGAAAACATAGAAACAGCAAAATATAGCCAAAAAAAAAGGCTGAGGAGAGCAGCTGCAGCAAATCAGGTGCTAAGGTCTGAAGCACCTGAAAAATAAATTCTGATTATTTGCTCTATCTCCTGTAGAGATAAATCTGTGTGGAATTGAGCGAGGTAGAAATTACACTATGGCTTTCAGTGGAAGGGTGATTTTTGTCCTCTGAGTTTTCGAGGTGAGGAGGAGTGAGTCAAGGAGGAACCATGGTTCCTTTGCATGAAGCTGTGTAAGGAAAGCTTTGCTAAAAAGTTGAAACAGAACTCGACTGTGTGCTGAAACTAAAATTGCACAAACATAAAGCTCAATTTTATTTTTCTTTTTTTTTAATTATAATTACAGCAAAACAGATTGTCATGCAGATGGTGAGAGAAAATTCTCAAACGAATAAGCAGCTCATAAAGAAGTAGGGCCAAAAAACCCCCAAAGCCCTAGGCCTAGACTACATAAACTTTTCCTAAAAAAAAAAAAATACAGTTATTCTATTCTTCTTGTATTTTTATTTTCCCTAATACTCTGTCTCTCTACTCCTCTTTTCTCTTGTTTGTAAACTTCATCTTGAGTCACTGCCACAGTTCAGATGGCACAAACTTCAGCATATACTTTTACCTTCAGCAGCAAGATGCTGAAATTATTTGCACATATCCTAAAACACTGATTCTGAAGGCAATATAACACCAAACCTGTGCAAGGCCTGCCCTTCCAAACTGCAAACACTCATCTGTGACATGGTGGAACTTGGGAAATAAAAGTGGAAAAATTTGAGGATGCGATAGCTCAGGTGAATCCAAATAAACATATATGTGTATTTAGGATTTTTTACTTTGGAAAATGGAAAATATCTCAACCAATAGAATGTGAAATTAATACAGTCAGAATTTTATTGAGGAGCAAGTTATCTTGGGGTGGGGGGGGGGGGGTAAGATGAAATGGTGACCTGTCAATATTTTTTAAGAGGTAGCAATGAGAATTAGTGCTCCAGTCACTGCTGTTCCTGATTTATCTTTATATCTTCCTTTTTCTTGCCTAAGAGTCCTGAAGTCTGATGTAAGTTTTTAGACTTAACCCAAAGGACACATCTTGGTTTGCTTCTCATTTTCTTTCAGCTAAATGAAGAGAAAACTTAAATTTCTAAAATAACACAAGGTTATTTATTTATCTATTCATAGGGTCCATGTAAGGACTGATTGTCACAATGTGAGGATTTTGTTCCAACTGGTCCTTCAAAAGACACTTTATACACTTTCCTTTTCTTAGAAGGAGCTGTTTATTTGGGAATGGTCCAAGAAATCCCCCCTGAGTATTATGTAGACAACACACCCTGAAAATTTTGCTGCAAATTTCCGTGGTAGCCAGACTTCCATGACTTCTTGTGGCATCAGCACTGCTGTGCAAAATCCAAGGGAAAGAAGGTAGAGCATCCTCTTGGTCTTTCCTTGTGGAATGCCCCTTAAATGTACCATGGTGATTCAGTATTAGAAGCTGTAGTTGAAATAATCTCTCTTGGGTGCATGGTTATTATACAAATATAATACAAATATATAATACAAATATATAAATATATAATACAAATACAATAAAAGATATTATACAAATACATAAAAATTATATTGAGTTAGACTCTCTTTTCCCTCCTTCCTCCCCCCTGTAGCTGTTTGCTAACTTTTAACCTTTTGAAGGTTCTTTCTGCCTCACAAAGTAGACTGAAAGAGTGCTCCAAATAGGCTCTTGTAAAATAAGGGTGCACAAATCCAATTTTGCACTTCAATATTCATTTCCCTGCTGTGAAATGTTAAGGTCAGAGCAAGGTCAGAATTGATTTTTAACATGTCGATGAAGGTATGGAATTATAAATGCCTCTTTAACTGTGTGTCAAATAAATTTTGAAATATAGATTATCCACTTATAAACGCAGGTATTAGTATGGAAGCTGATTTATCAGGCAGAAGTTTAAATAACTAATTGTTTTCAGGCATTCAAAATAAATTCAGCTCTTCAGGGTGAGGCTGACTGTTAAGTACAGATTTAACTTCTTGATAAATGGTGAGTTTAATGTAAATGACATAAAATGGTTTCAGACTCACAGGGAGCTTTAGTCCTCAAGTAATATCTGCAAAAATGTCACCATTATTGAAAGAAGGGAGGCTTTAGGTAAATTTACTCTAAAAAAAAAAAAAAACCTTCTCTCCTCTCTGCCCAAGTTCATGACCACAGGCCTGCTTGGATCAATGGAGAATGGAGAATCACAAGAAGAATTTGTAAGAAATCTCACAAGGAGCAGGATCCAAACAGAATCCTCTTAACTTTATGGAATGCTATGGGCTGATGGTGGAGAACGGCATCTGAGACCAGTGACTGAAACAAACTCCTGAAATTAAATAATGTATCAGCAAACTGACTGAGAGTGGGACTGAAAAAAATGCATGTTGGCTTTTTTTTTCTTCCTTTTTTTTTTCCTCCTAACAACTGAAATTATTTTGTATTCCTGCCTCAATATTAGTAGCATATGATTACTGTGTTTTGCTACAGATGTTTTTTTTTTCCCTGGGAAAATTGCCTAATGTCTATCACCATCTTCATCTGGCTGATGTTCCCAGTCACCTGTATAATTCCCTGGTTTTGGAGTTTCCTTGGCAGTACTGTGTATTTCTCCATAACCAATACATCTCTCTCCCTTAGCACTGTACAAACATGCTGGATTTTTGCCAGGATGAAGATGGAATTAAAACTCTCAGTACTCGTAGGCTGAAATGAACTGTAATCAGTGTAATTATAGCAATTTTTGTGTGTTATTCTTCCATATGTTTGAAAGAAATTATTTTATTATTGCTTTTCTTTGGGGAACTTTTTTTTAAAATAAAAAGTAAGGTAGTCCAAGTTCTTTGCAACAAACAAGAACTGCAAAATATCTGTGGACAACTGGTCCTTGTTCTAATTCCTTATAAAAGTCTGTGTGATTTTGATTGTAATATTCTGCATTCCTAAGTGCCATGAGCAAACTCTTCTTAAATATTCATTCAGCACTCCTGCGCCTGAAAAAGTATTTTTCTTTCCTTGAAAAGGAGTACAAGGAAAAGGATAGTTGTGAGACACAGAATAGTAAAGAAAAATACAATTTATTGATTAATATTGATATTTCTATTGTCTCACAAGTAACAAACAGAGCTATAAGCTACATAGAGAATATGCAGAAAAATGGGAAGCTGTGACACCAACTCTGCTAGGCTGGAAAAGATGTGGTAAATACATTATCTTATGCAGGTTCTAGGGAAAGGTAAATTTAAAAAGTGTTTCTTGGCAGAGGGATAAAAAACACTATCAAACCCCTGCTTGAAATGCCTAAAATCATGAAACTTGGTAAATAACATGAGAATATATGTAATTCCGTTAAGAATGGCAGACTAGAGCAAGAAAAAGACCATGGTAAGAGGACAAAAATTGAGAAAATTGCAAAAATAAACTTTAAGAGAGGATTACCTAATAATACATGTTTATTGACAATTCCTGATAACAATTATGTAAAGTTTCTTATTATCTCAGTCACTGTAACTGTGTGGAAATGCTGAGAACCAGCAAATGAACTGGTGAGTGGTCAAAAGAGGAAGGAAATAAAGCTGTTCCAGAGACATGTATAGACTCCTAATTAATAAATAAATATGGACAAATGCTGGGGTTGGGGATAAAGTGCTTATACTGTTCATCATATCAGACAAACCCAGTGAGTGTGGGCTGAGTCCAGAAAAACACAGGATATTATCTACATTTGTCTAATGTGAAGATAAAAGAATGTTTTCATTATGTTGCCAGTTACAAAATAAGTGCAGTTCTCCCATTTTCTTTTTTTTTTTTTTTCCCTTTTTTTCTTCTGTGATGTAGAAACATAGAGTCACACACAACTGAATTTCGCAGAATCCCAGAACGGTTTGGGTTGGAAGGGAATTTAAAGTTCATCTCGTTCCATCCCCTGCCATTCTTGTTTATTCTGTATGCCCAAATGTTAAAAAGTGTACAAAAATCAGATCTAGTAGAAAGAGAGGGGCTGTCCACCTTTTACGCAATATCTATTGATAGAAATAAAAGCTTTGGCTCTGTAGTGTCTTTTTTATCAGGCACTGGCACTGTATTTAAAAGCATTAATCTCAGGACTAAAACGGAAGATTTAAACACAGAAAAAAACCCCCAAAAAACCATAAATGCACTGTGGATGAAGTCACACTCCAGGATAAAAGGTTTTGTCCCCAGTGAAAAGAATAAAATAAAGCTAAAGGGCAGTTCTTATCAAAAAGTAATAAATTATACTGAGAATAGTGACCTATTGAATACTCTGCTTGGATTTCTTAAATAGCAATGCTGTTATGAAGCTGGGGCAAGGATGGTTTGCCGCTGAAAAGTTTCAAAAGATCACAGTTCTGGATGGGATCCTCATACTCGAGAGAGCAGTACTGCAAGGGAGTGGTTGAGCAGAGGGATTTTTTGGTCAGTCAGCTTGTAATGTGAATTTTGGGCAGAGCTACTTCACAATGCACATAGTTCCATTCTGAAAACATACCTTACCTTTGAAAGCCCATTTTTGATTGTTTACATGATTTCTGGAAATGGATTTGTCCAGGGTCTTATGAAATTTTATTATGAGTGACTTGACTACAGACAAATGGAAACCCTTTGTCCGGGGAAGAGAACTGGGGTCAATTGTTCCAAAATTGTGGCCATTGTCACAAAAACTCCACCCTTTCCCCCCACAAACCTGCTATTATCATTACTTAATGGGACCAGATGCTATTGAACTAATTTGCCATATTTGAAAACACAAAGCCACTTACACATGTAAAAATAAAGAGGATTTGGAAGGAATATTTCTGCCTATGTGGCTGGCTGTATCATGCTTATCCAGAAATGTTTTTCTTAACAAACAGTAATGTAATACATAATGTTAATGTATGAAATGAAATGGCTTTTTTTTAACCCGTCAGAGAAATATTTGACCATATAAAATCAATGCATAACTATGAATGCTTCTTAATAGCAGCACAATTCTTGAGAAATTTTGGTCTTTTTTAAGTGTTCTACAGATTTTGTTCTGGGGCTCATGGGTGTCATACGACTCAAATTTGTGAGTTAATATAGAGAAAGTAAACAGAGTTTTACAGGGATATTTTCTAGAGATGTATTAAAAGTATGAGAAAACAGTAAGATGCTCTTGACTTCTTGACACCAGAATAACTACTGTCAAAGATGGAGAGAAGAAAAAAAATGGAAAAAAAACCCCAAAAAGACAAATTATGATTCACTTAGTACCAAAGCTCTAGGGAAAAATAAAAATTTATAAATCAGTAAAGGCCAAAAGGAGAAGCTGGGAGAAACAGCAAAGCAGCCCTCCCTGAAAACAGTGGCCAAGTCACATTTTGGCAGCTCTGTGCAGACCCCCAGCTGCCTACCAGAGTGACAGAGCGCTTAAAAGGGCCTCAGCTCCTTCCCTCATCTGCCCTTTCCTCCTCTGCCCTCCACACACTTCTGTCGAAAATCACTGAAGGTTTTCACATGATGATTTCCATGGCTGGTTTATCATGTCTCTAAGGTCTCTGAGGAGAGAGTTTAATTGTTCTCACCAAACGACCTCAGCACTTCCAACTGTGGGAAATATTTTCAGATTGCGCTGATGTGTGTATTAATTTTTTTTTTAATTTTTATTTTTTTCTGTGCTGCAAATCTGCTTGGTAACAGGAAGCTCGCTGCTGGCTTCGTCATCTGAACTGCCATTTCCCATCATTAAAAAAAAAAAACCACAACTAAAATCCTTGCTCTTTGCCAGCAGTCCCAGAGCCTGACAGACTGCAAATGAGCCCTCTGGTTTTCCAAGCACATCTGTTGCCTTTGTCATGTAAAAACTGATTCCAATTCATGCCTGTAAATTAAGTAAAATGATAGTCCTAAGGACAACAATTTAGCAGAGCTCAACAACCAGATATTATCAGTATGGCGTAACTGTGTCACGTTCACCAGGGCTTTATCTCTTTCACAACCTGCATGTCTTGATCTAGAACAAACCACAAATTTCAGTCATTTAATTGATGCGATTATACCATGCCTTGGCTCCCCGCCATGCTTTCTGCCAACCTTCCAAAGAACAAGAAATAAAATAAGAGAAATTCTAGGTGCAACTAAATTGCCTGGGTTTTTGTATTTCTTTTTTATTGTTTACTTGTTTAACTGCGAATCTTTTTTGATGTTCTTGTTTTCTTTTGCTTTGTTTTGTCATACCTCTTAGTTTACGAGTATATGCCTATCACAATGAATTTTATTAGCTCAAACATGACTTTGATTTACTTTTGTTTTTTTTTTTAATAATAACTCCTTTACCATGTATAATATACATGTACAATTTACTCTAATATAAGATTTTTCTGAGCAGATTAGAAAAGGTTTGCCTGGGAATGAGACTGAAATATATCTAAGCATGTCTATGTGCAAAAACTTACATAAAAATTTGTATAAACTTGCTGCTTTTGTGTTTGGCTTTGAAAATATGTTCAACTTCTAGTGAAGTCATCAATAAACTCCATATATCCAAAGGCCTAATTTGAATTTAGCATGAAAAGAAGTTGAGTGCAATCAACTACCTACTACTTGTTCTATGTGGAGCTGCTGCAAAAAGTAGCCGTTTCCAGAGAGAAGAATGTATATTTCATTTGGATTTTGCAGGGAAAGTGTCTGAGGTTTGTAGCAGAATGAGTTTTTTCAGTCTAAAATTTTATAGTTTAAAAAAATTAGTGAGCTGTTAGGTACTGAGATTTCATTGCTTTCTGTAAAACCTGTTTGATTGTGTAGTCTAGAAAAAAATCTTAAACTGATGATTTCCAAAGCTCTGCTATTGAAGTGTCTCTCTCTTTGATCATTGTTTGAAGCTGACATTCCTCTGCATGTGGAATAGTTGTGCTATAATTGCTTCTTCTAGAGATAAACATGCAGGTGGAAATTAATGGACATTTTGCCTCACATTGTTCAGAACTTCACGGGATCATGAGAGGCATTTTAATGTAAATAAAAGCAGAAGCCACACAGACATTTGGGCAAAAAAATGCTTAGCAAGGAACTAATGAAAATATGACCTGGAAGCAAAGAAAGTTTTACCGTTTCAGAGCCTAAATTAGGGTCAACCAAACCTCATGAAAAATTGAGACATTCTAAAACGTTGATATCTCCAACTTTTTTGAATTTATACACCCAAACTGACTATAATAAGATGAGTTTCCTGTTCTAACTTTTCCTCCCTCTTCTTCTGACATCCCAGAATAAAAATTTTGTATAAGGACAGCTAAAATCTTCTACAGTGATTCCTGTAGATAGTTTCTAAACCCTCTTTATTCCTCTTTTTTGGTCAGCTTTTTTGTACTTTACTTATCTGTCAAGGTTCAAAGCATAATATCCTTCTCACACTCATGTACTTCCATACAGGTACTTTATAGTTTTTGTAGTCATCTTCTTTCACTACTAATTTCTTGTCTGTCCAACAAAAAATTCACCTTATCTTGTATAAAAAAAGCTGATATTACTTTTCAGAACTCAAGATAAAAAAATACATCATACAATTCATCCTACCAACAACTGGCAATCTGGTAAGTAATAATTCCAGCACATTTATCACATTTCCAAGAAAGCTGATGCTTAAAAAAATGTTATAGGATGATTAGGAAGGTAATTTTTTTTCCCCAGGGTAATTTAGTCAAGGCTGTCAAAATAATGGATTATTAAAAAATTACATTAAATAAACCCCTGGATTGTAAAATCCCAGATTAAATTTATCATGGACAGTTTTGAACATATATAAAAGTCCAAGAAATCAAGCACACACATGCACAAGACAGATCTCAAACACAAATAAATTTCATCAAATTCATGGCACTTGAGAAAGGAATTTTCAAACCATCTTAGGGAAAAAAAATAAAAGGGGAAAGAAAAAAGGAGAACGGAAAACATAAAAAAGAAGATATGGTAGACAAAGGCAAGAATTATGATTACAGGTGGTCAGTTTTGAAAACAAACAGAAATTAAGGCCCCAGAGTCCTTACAAAGGACAGCACACACTGTATTTTGCACAGCAGAATAACAAGGTAATTTGACTTAGATAATAATTGAGTAAATTGCAACATAAATGAGGTGAATTTTTAGGACAATATGAGTCGGGCTTGTTAACCCTACTGAAATTAGTGGGAATTATTAACCTTACTTAAAAGGCAAATAAGGAATGAACTATTTACTAAAATAAACATGACCAATTATCAAATAAAAGTTCTCTTCTCAGCTTTATCTTTCTTGAGTGACTTAAGCTTATTAGACCAGGAAATATCTTCGTGTTCTCCTGCAACTGAGTCCTCCACCACACAAACCTGCTGAATAATGCATCAGTCCTTTGTCATCTTGGGTCAATGAAACTGTTTTGGGGCTGGAATAGTATTTACTGTGAGAATTGGACTGTTTGCAACACACACATCTGGGGACCTTGTTTTAGCCTGAATTATAAAGTAAAGCTTTTCTTGTAAGGTGAAGAATAGGCCTACACAGTGCCCTAGAGAATTTAATATAGGAATATTAATATTTGTCTAGTCCTACTAATATTGTCCTAAAAATTAAAAGTAGCCTCTGGAATAAAGCTATTTCAGAATTCACTAGAGAGCTCAGAAATTCCTTTTATCTTATCTTGTCTTGTCCCTGAGAAAAAGTTATGCGTAGTTAAAATATTGACAAGGCAAGAGGCTCTCAAATATGCATTTATTTTACTATCATAGGTGCCACTCATACCTGTGGTGTAATATTGATATCCTGTGTATGATTCTGCAAAGATTAATTTTACATGAATGTAAACCTACCGCAAGATCCAGCCACTGAGACTGCAATAGGCTGAATTTAAATGGAAACCAGGAAGGAAGGCAATTTTGGAAACCATAAGAAAAGTTTTAAAAAAAAAGCCCCAAACCAAAGCAGACTTCAGCGCTTGACATGAGCCTGCCATAGAAATATTATGTACATAAAGGATTCTCTGCTCCCCTCCTCCACTGCCAGCTCTGCTGCTGTTCACCCAATTCCTTCCTTTTTCACCTCTTCTTTTCAAGTGCCAGCAGTGCAAATTTAAATAAAAACACAACTTCTGCCTACTTCACACAGTACACAAATATTTAGAATGTTGTGTACACTGGTCTATATAATAATTCCTGGGTGTTTTTTTCAATAAAAGTCTTTAATAGTTTGGGTTGGGTTGGTTTTTTTTTTTTTTCAGCTGCTGTAATATTTATAGATTGTTCCATTTAACCAAAGTGAAATGGCTGTGTTGCTTTTTGGAGTAAGAAGAAGGAATTTTAGCTGAGAAGCACCACCAAAACCGGTGGTAAGATGGAAGAATTTTAAATGGATTGGTGCATTTCCTTGGTGTACAATATCAAATAGACTAAGCCATCAGTGAAAATGCTATCTTTAAATTCTTTATATAAACAAATTTGCAGAAGTAATGAAAAATACATTGAATATTTGTAATTTTGCCTTTGCATATCATCATGCACTTGAGTGCATCACTTGTAGCAGCAAAGAACCATATTTTGCTATTCTAATAGAAATTACTCTTCTGTTTTAAAGTAAAAACTTGGTTTTGTTCCTTTGACTATTAATTTGCTGCAGGAAAAATACTAAAAAAAATTCAGTGTCAGAAATTGTGAAGAACAAAAGCTCTGCTCAAAGAAATCTGTTCTCAATGAGGATTTTTTAAAAAAATTGGTTTAACTGAAAAATCTGACATTCCAGGGCAGGTAATTCTTAAAACATTCAGCATTAACAATATGACTCTTTATTCTCTCAGCCTGGCATAATTTTCTTCCTGTGCTTCTGGGGTACATATGGTCTGTCCAGGCTCAGTTGAAAATACATATACCTTCCAATTCCTTATTTGAGAGAGGAAAATTGCACTTTAATTTTATATACTTTCTTTTCTTTTTTTTTTTCCTTTTTTTTTTCCCCACAGCTACAGTACAAGTATTTTCTCTTTGGAAGAAAATAAAATAACCTGCATGCTTACACACCTTGAAAATTAATGACGTTGTAAAGCGGCCACCCAAACCTGGTAAAAGTATGGGCGTGACGAAAATGGTGTGAGCTGTAGAAAAGGGGTTTAGAACTTTTTAAAAGCTGTTGGAGCAGTCAGTTCCTCAGTATATTTCCAGCCCCAAGCAGCAAAATCACGGGTCACAGCGTGTTAACACCACAGCCTTTACCAGATTCTCACTTGCCAAACTCATCACTGCTGAGAGAAGAGCGGAGTGTTTAGGAAACCTTGAAGTCCGAGCTATGATTTTACAAAGCACGAGAGGCACACAGAGAGGAATCTTCTTTGTCTGGGGCTTTGCACTGATGGCACTTTCCCTTTTAGGGTGATACTCAGAGCAGGACAGCCCGATATCCTTCTCACGCCTCCCCCTTGTAAACACCATGTGGTGGCACCGTGTCTGCTCACAGTCTGTCTTGCAGGAGGAGGTGGTGTGCTAAGGAAGATATGAAAGCAGCTCTCTGAGAGCTGAGGAATGTGTTAGTAAAAATAATTGCTTTTTTTTTTTCTTAATTTCCCCATCAAGACAGTCAGAAATTATTATCAGCACTGATTTTCAACAAACTTATGCCCAAACCCTTAATATAATATATTAATACTATGTTTTAATACAGCCATAAATATATTCAGGAATGATCAGGAAGGACAAATTATATTTCAAATATTTTTTTTTTTACACTGGGCTAAGAGTAGCTAAGATAAAAATTTGTGCCTTCAGTGAAAGTGAGTTGAGCAGTGCAGAACAGAGCTCTGAGGCTGCAGTTGTCTATCCACAGTGTTTTCACATTTATCTATTGCATGAAATATTGGGCAGCTGTGTCTTAGTATGTTTAGTGAGATGGATCAGGAGGTCTGGTTTCTTCAATTAGAATTTCAGGGCTCTCATGTCTAACAGAATGTTGCTCCTTCTTCTTAAGGGGAAAGGGGGATATGGACATCTCTTTCTTGAAGTCTTTCTGTTTGTGGTATGATCTGCAGAAGTAGCAAGGGCATGGAATTAGAATATATGAGCTGTAGCCATCAGAATAAAGAAAGCCCATTCCAGTCTATATCTAAAGAAAGCCACTCCAGTCTATATCAATCGCATCCAGTGCAACAGCAACAACAAGAACAAAAAAAAAAAAAAAAGTGCTAGAAAAAGGCTATATCCTATTCATCAGCTCATCATTCCAACTTTAATAGCTTTGATGTCAAGAAAATGCTGTCAGCAAACTTGTGTTTGCCAGGTATTGAAAGGGCAAAATGACAGGGGACAGCAATTTTCCCACCATGCACAGGAGAATGATTTTCATATCATGGGGGACGCAAATGTGCAATAATCATGAAGTGACTCAGGGTTTTTGTTACTGCTTTGAACTTAACAAGATCAAACTTTGTTGTTAGACTCGGAGAAGTCTGGGAAGTTACACAAACACACACCACTTTTAAAGTCATCAAATATTGTAGCCTAGAGCTGCAGGTGATAAAATTGCCTCATAATTTTATTCTAACAAAAGTAGTAGGAAAGTTAAAAGACAGTGTCTTGATTGTTAATAAGACAAAAACTCAGACAAGAAGCTGATGTGTAGAAGGTAAAAAAAGGCAAATATTTTTTCCCATTGGACATCTAGATTACCTTGTATATTTAACATTCCTCCACCCGGAGCTGATGGCATTCCATGATCATTAAAATTCCCTAGACGTTTTTTTTCTTAAATTCAAAATTTTCGTATTTTAAAGTGCCAATGAAATCAAAAGGCTGAGGAAATGCTCAATTCAAGGAAGGTTTTTTTTTGCTTTCTACTCAAATCCTTATGATACATGGTTTCATCTGAGGGTTCCCCTTCATTTCACACACAGAAAAATGAACAACTGCTCTCATTCACGGTGGGAAGAAGAATTGCTTTATTTTTTTTTGAAGTCTCTGGACTAGTTCTGTATCATCCCAGGCAATTAACTACCCCTAACAATCTTCTTGATGACCCTGAAAGTCTTCCATCAAACATCACCTGGGCACTGTGGAAGAATCAGGGAGCTGCTGAAGTACATCCTTAATAAACTGTGTCCCTGCAAAGTTACTCAAGTGTTACTGTCAACCAAGCTTCCCATCCTTCATCACCCCCATAATCAGCTGGCTGCTGAAGATCATATATAACACAGGTCTCCCATTTGCAGGGCTTCACTTGAAAGACTGATGCCCCCAGTGACATAAATTGTGACCAGGACTCTCAGGCAGTGAGGCTGGCAAAGAAATGTGTGCTGACATCACATTTCTGCACTTTACTGTGCCACTGACATTTATGCCGTTTATTGCCAAGTGAGGGATGAAGAGAAAATAAAGGGCTAATGAAAGATGTCATTTAACTTCCATGGGAGTGTAAGGCATGAATTTTAATGGGAGTGTAAAAGAGATGTGCAGGAAATGCTGCACTGAGCCACCCCAAAACCTCACATGTGAGAGGGTCCTGTGGAGATGCACCCTTGAAATTTTCTGTCAAGTACATAAACAAAAGTGGAGATCATATAAACATGCTGGACACACAGACCAGTTTTTCTAGGATCTGTGGCACCAGCCAAATTCCACAGATCAATAAGTAATTTTTTTTTTTTGTAAATTTTTTTCTTTTCTCCAATGTACAAAGAAAAGAGGCTTTTTCTTGTGAGTGGATAAAATCTGATTGGGTGAGGAGGAGATATCCAAAGAAAGTAACAATGGAGGAAATCTCCCAGCCTTCAGCAAGGGAACTTGACTTCTGTAACAGGATTAAGATAAAAAATTAATTAAAACAAATTCAGTATTTAGGTTTGTAATTTTGGAATGTACAGGTGGCTAATCCCCAGGGTTTTTTTCTATAGAACACATTCTGATTTTTTGAAAATGGCATACCAATAGAACAAAAAAACCCAAACAGCAAAAGGGGAACATGAAATTTCTTTTTTTTCCTGCCCTACTCCCTCACACACCACAGGTTGATTTCTGAGACTTACATTACAAAGAAATAGTCTTTTCTTACACTGAAGAATGTCAGGTTTATTGCACCCTTGAAACACTTTTCAAAATGCCTGTATCTCTCATCTTATCAGAGTGGAGTAGGATATGTGCTGCCTGACTGCCTCTCCCTCAGTCACTCTCAGAAATAATCTCTCAAACATCACACACAAAAAAGCTGACATGGAGACACTTGTTTTAGCCAGGCACAGCCTTCACACCTTTTTATTAGCCCAATACATTAAGAAAATGACAGAATTTCTTGTGTAGTCTTCTTGTGACATTTGTGAGTGTCTCTTCATGCAAACTGTAACAGATTTTGCAATTTCACACCAACTTCAGGTAATGCAGGTGTGGCTGCCTGGACCAGAATTTCCATTTTGAGAGACCAGAAATACACTTTCTTTTCCATGTCTAAAAATCATGGTTAAATAGAGCTTTCTTTCAGATTGCCAAGCAGTTACACACTGAAAGATGGTTGTCTGCTCAGTATTTCCTTTACCCTAAGCTTTTGCCTTTAACTGAATAAAAGCTCTGAAAGCTTAACACTCTCTGCTACAGTTGTGAAGTGCTCTTCTGGCCTGGTAACAGCGATGTAACAACAGATTTATTTTTTTTTAAGGCATTTAATCATTCAGCAAGAATTGAAATTTTATTTTTAAATAGTAGAAAGCTCTCTTTGTTAAGAAAAATATCTTTTAAGCAACAGTGAAAAGGTTTTAAAATGTGAGTGTGTGTATATGTATATAGACATACATTTATATAAATTATCTCAGGTAGAAGCTGAGAAGATGAAGGTAAGAAACAACTATATCAGCATTATATCAGCATTATCATAGGTGATCTACTGGATTAGAAATCATGTACAGAAACTGTGCTCAGAACTCTTAGGGGCAGGTAGATTTCACCTCAGAGTGCTGAGAGAGCAAGGACAGTATAACGTGACAAATACCATGTAATGAGGAGAAGGTCCATGGTAGCTGAAGGGGACATCTTTAAGGACAGCAAGCACAAAAAGTCTTCAAAGCATACCAACTGTGCTGGGTTTTTTGGGTTTTTTTTAATCCTTTAATGTGGGATTATGGATTAAATGACAAATGGCAGCACTTAGTCCAGACCAGCTTTGAGAGCTCTACTACTAATCTTGAGTTTCAACAAGCAGAAGTGCAGTTTTACATCTGAGGCAGAATTGCTTTGTGACGGGGCTCAGAGGGTCCAGGCAGGTAAGGGACAGGCTGGCTGGCTGGGTGGATGCTCTGATGAGAAAGGCTAGAAGGCTGTGTGGTCAGCAGGTTGAAAAGGAGTGAAAAACAGGTCTTCATGTAGAATAAGGAAAACTTCATAACCAGCAGGCCAGGGGAAGGCATTCTCTACCTCTGCAGTAATGGGGACATCACTGAAACACTCAGCTCTGTTTTTGAGACATTTTGAGAGCAGTGACAAATTTGTTCAGCAGTGGGTTAGGGAAAGAGCTATGACCCATGAGATCTGACCTATGAGATCTGACCTATACCTTAATCTCTTTTATGAAGTTAAAAGAGCCATTAGATATCTTGTTTATTCTGAGACAGTGCAGGGTAGGAGTAAAATGGTCTGGCAAGCATCCAAAACTAAATATGGGAAAGATGATGAGGGGACACTTTTCTGCTTAGTGCCACATGATTAAAATAGTGATGGTAACAACCTGTTGTAGCTTAGGAGGTTCAAAGTAGACATAAAAACCTTGGTGAATGAGGGGAGGGCACTAATAGGAGAGCTCAGTGGGAGAGGTGAAATCCTAAAAATCACCAAGTCATAGAACGACTGAGTTGGAAAAAAAAACCTTTAAGATCTTTGAGTCCAACCACCAACCTCATGTCCCTCATCAGAGCTTCTCAAGATTTAGGTGGACAACCATGAATATAAACGTAGAAATAGTACAAGACCTGAAAAGGAGCCTCAAAACTGCTCCCCAGATGCTCCTCCTCAGCAATCTCTCCTGTTATTTCCTTCCATAAAGCAGTTTGTTCCTTTTGGGATGGTGTATCTGTAATCTCTAACACTTTGTAAGCCAATTGTGCACTCTGAGTGTTTTGGTGAACTTTCAAGGTACATCCTGTAATATTCTGCCTTTTCCTCTTCTATTTTTTTTCCTAACACCTATACTTTTTAGCTTTTTAACTGATTCACCTCTACTGACCTGAGATTTTTGCAGTCTATCATTTTGCATTCATCTGCATCGTGTTTATCAGATACTCAAAACCAAAGACCTGCTGGAGCTCTTTGCAAATGTATTTTTCTTTTCACTGAACAAAATACCTTATTAAAAAAAGGCACTAGTGTCTACATGACCAGATAGTACACCATAAATGCTGTTAGTGTATTAGTATGAATCTCTAGACTCGACTTACCTATTTTGAAATTCAAATCTATTTACCTTTTTCTTAAAAAGGTCATTGTTTATACATGTGAGATTCTTCCCCTTCCTTGATTCTGTAATTCTGATTCTATCCAGTGGTGGTTTGTGCTGTTTGTGAGGTCCCCCAGGACGAGGTGAGAGATGAGAATCTGACTCCATCTTCTCAGAAGGCTCATTTATTATTTCATGATATTATATTATGTTTAAAGAATATTATATCTAAAACTATACTAAAGAAAGAGAAAGGATACATCAGAAGGTTTAACAAGAATGAATAATAAAAGCTTGTGACTGACTCAGAGAGTCCAACACAGCTGGCTGTGATTGGTCATTAATTAAAAACAATTCACATAGAACCAATCAAACATTCACCTGTTGGATAAACTATCTGCAGACCACATTCCAAAGCAGCAAACACAGGAGCAGCAAATCAGATAATTACTGTTTTCATTCCTCTCTGAGGCTTCTCAGCTTCCCAGGAGAAAATCCTGGGCAAAGAGGAATTTTCAGAAATATCATGGTGACAATGGGTCCTCTTTGTCAAGATGTTTTGAGAAAGATTGTAGCTGAATAAACTTTTGAAAACGCTAAGTATGTTCAGATCAGCTGGATATTCTCCTTGTCCAAACTCTATTAGCCCAAAGAACCCCATAAGGTTTGCACAACACAGAAATGGACACTGCTTTTATTTTCAGAATAATGTTCCTGTAACTATGAGTTAAATTATATGATTCACACTGTAGTCTGTGCTTCAACAGTTTTATCCTTTATGCATGCAGATAAATAGGATAGGGCACTGACAAGCTCCTTTGCTCACAAAGCTTATCTACTATACACAGGTTTCACTAATAAAATAAAGAAAATTATTATTAGATGAACTAACTCAAATAACTTTTGTTCCCAGACCTCACAGGATTTTAGTTGTGGACAAAAAATTTATTTTGCCTTAAAAGAAAAAGAGAGGAAAAAAGAAAGAGAGAGAAAAAGACAAAAAGACAAAAGAAAAAACAAGGAAGGAAAGGGAAAGGGAAAGGGAAAGGGAAAGGAAAAGGAAAGGAAAGGAAAGGAAAGGAAAGGAAAGGAAAGGAAAGGAAAGGAAAGGAAAGGAAAGGAAAGGAAAGGAAAGGAAAGGAAAGGAAAGGAAAGGAAAGGAAAGGAAAGGAAAGGAAAGGAAAGGAAAGGAAAGGAAATTTCAAGGAAATTTCAAGGAAAGGAAAGGAAAGGAAATTTCAAGGAAAGGAAAGGAAAAGGAAGGAAGTGGTGGAAGGAAGGAAGGAAGGAAGGAAGGAAGGAAGGAAGGAAGGAAGGAAGGAAGGAAGGAAGGAAGGAAGGAAGGAAGGAAGGAAGGAAGGAAGGAAGGAAGGAAGTGGCGGAAGGAAGTGGCGGAAGGAAGTGGCGGAAGGAAGTGGCGGAAGGAAGGAAGGAAGTGGCGGAAGGAAGGAAGTGGCGGAAGGAAGTGGCGGAAGGAAGTGGCGGAAGGAAGTGGCGGAAGGAAGTGGCGGAAGGAAGTGGCGGAAGGAAGGAAGGAAGGAAGGAAGGAAGGAAGGAAGGAAGGAAGGAAGGAAGGAAGTGGCGGAAGGAAGTGGCGGAAGGAAGTGGCGGAAGGAAGGAAGGAAGTGGCGGAAGGAAGGAAGTGGCGGAAGGAAGTGGCGGAAGGAAGTGGCGGAAGGAAGTGGCGGAAGGAAGGAAGGAAGGAAGGAAGGAAGGAAGGAAGGAAGGAAGGAAGGAAGGAAGGAAGGAAGGAAGGAAGGAAGGAAGTGGCGGAAGGAAGGAAGGAAGTGGCGGAAGGAAGGAAGGAAGTGGCGGAAGGAAGTGGCGGAAGGAAGTGGCGGAAGGAAGTGGCGGAAGGAAGTGGCGGAAGGAAGGAAGGAAGGAAGGAAGGAAGGAAGGAAGGAAGGAAGGAAGGAAGGAAGGAAGGAAGGAAGGAAGGAAGGAAGGAAGGAAGGAAGGAAGGAAGGAAGGAAGGATGTCGGAGATAAATCCTTCTCTTTCACAATAATCCCTTTGATGTCATGGATAAAGAAAATTGGTAAATTTCATAGAAATAATTCCTGGTGTTTATCTGGAGGGGAAATGGTAAATGCGAACTTTTTCAACTGAAAAGTGACTGTGTAAAATGTGAAATTATTGAGATATTGTATATCTCAAGAATTAAGAACCTCAAAAAGACAGGAAAGCTCTCATGGTCATTTCACTTGCTAGTGAGGAGGAAAAGTGTGTAAAACTCTGTCAGACTTAATAATCTGTTAATAATCAAACTCAATAGGTTCCTGACCTTTAAAAGAAGATTGTTATATGACATTGATGAAGCTGAGATCAATTCTCTTTTGCAACCATCATCATGCCATACAACACCTGGGTTATTTTCCTGCTTTATGAATTTTATGCCTCTTTTGACACTCTCAATTTATGAGTTATTGTCCTTCAAGTGAATCATATGAATTTAAAATCATGAAATATTAAAGGAGCATGTGCATATCATTGCACCCTCACACAGTCAATAATCTATTCGATTTTGTTCACAAAGGTTTTAGAGAACTTTTTCCTGTAGTCCTGAGATGCACAAGTACATCCATGGACAATCGCTTTGTTTTGTGCACTTAGCAGTAACTAATAGCCATAATTTCTTTATAAATTCAGCCTACCACCTCTACTTAAAATTGATGCTGCTGTAACAATCATTTGTACTGACAAAAATGAAAGTAAGATTGCTGTGTTTTCATATTCATTCTTGTGCTTGAAAGTAAAGATTTGTCTTCCTGTTTCCTATCATATACAAAATAATAAAATGCTGGCACTTCCTTCTTTTGGTAAAATTCAGATGTCTAAGACAGTAATTTGGATGAGGTCATATCTTGGAGAAAACCTTTTGACTTTGAGACACTAATAAATATCCCATTAAGATTCAGTTAAATAAAAAATATTTGATAAGATCATGAATTGTGTTGATGTTGAAGTATTCCCAATGTATGCTTAAGTGATAAAACAGAATTAGGAGATAAACTACTGTGTTTTTAACTGACCAAATTTAGATTTAATCTCCATGTTCTTTCTAGAAATGAATCACCAGGAGAACAAGTAAATTTTCTACCAGAGAGGACATGTCTGTAATTAAAGAGGACAGAAATTTTGCATGAAAGATGGTCATTAAAAGCAAAATTTTTCTGGTGTAGCGGCAATGACAAAAGACAGATTTTCAACACAGCCTGCTCCATTTTAATACGGAAATCCTAAAATTCAGGTTCCCAGGGATCATGCAGCTTTCAGCACCTGTAAGATAGTGTTCAGGCTGTGAAGGCAAAAAGGGACTTTAAACTTGGAAGGTTTTTTCCAGGTAAACACTTAAATACAGTTGTCAGATGGGTAATCTCTATTTTGACTAAAATAGTTCAGGTTTGGGGACTGTGGATTTCATTTTCTTTTAATAGAAGATTTTTTTGTGCCACTTAGAGACCATGCACACCATGAATTTAACACCTATTTGATTAGGATGTATTTACATGTATAAATAAAAATACATAACTATAACTATAACTATAACTATAACTATAACTATAACTATAAATAATATAAATATAAATATTATATTATAAAAAGTGTAACTATATGGGACTTCTCACATAAGTCACAGTTCTGTAAGATACAAAAATTCCTTGGCTCCTGAGATTTCACACAACTACTCTTCTCATGTTTCTTATTTCTCTGCAGGTCAGATCTCTAACTTTTTGATTTACTCTCTCTACTTATATATTATTCAGGGTCAGATCCTCAAAACATGCTCAACTTGCATGTATCTTATACTCAAATATTAATGTGCACATCATTTTACAAAATGAAAAGGCTTTTCAAGCAGAGATTGTCTATTATTGCAGGCTCACACTGCTTTTGTTAATCAGGTGTGTTTTGCAAAGGCATGACATGATTGTGTCACAGAATGAATGGTTTGGGTGTTTTTAATTTCTTGTATTTGCTATACTTTTTTTCTCTCTCTCTCTTTTTTTTTTTTTAATAATTCTAAGGGAGCAATAACCTAATTTGTGTATTGGAAAATAATACCCTACTTTTTTTGACCTGCCTTGAACACTATAAAATTCCAAGTCTCAGAGAAAGTCCTCTTTTTACTGGGGTATAGAGAATAAATAAATACTGAAGGACAATAAGAAGTGAAAAGCACCCCATTCCGAAAATAAAGCTCTATATTCTCTCAGGAAAAAAAAAAGAAAAAAAGCCAGCAGAATTTGAAAAGATCCTTCTGTGCACTCTTCCTTCCACAATGATTTCATGTATGTGTAAACAACAGACTTGAATATAGCTCTCTCTAAATTTTCCAATAAGAAAAATGAACTTGGTAACTTCCATGATATCTGATGATTGTCTAGCCTTTAGGCTATTTTAGGGTATTTTAGGGCAGCATCAACCTTTTTAGTGAGTCTGCTTTCAATGCTGCAGTTAATACCAGGGGTAATCTCAGAACAGATAACTTAAGTTCTTTCTGAATGAAATTTTGCTTTTTCAGTCACTTCTGGGTATTCAGTCCGCAGGAGCAGTTGGAGCTGAAATAAACCTTCTCATCACAAATACAGATATCATCACCGACCATTTCTGTCTACAGATCTACAAAAAATTGGTAAAATAGACCTCTTTTTGCTGCTGAAACTGAATTTCCACCAAATATAGTAATGTGTGTGCATATCTGTCCACAAAAGAATGAAAAAGGAAGGTTTCAGCTTTAAAAGTTTTTAATTTTTGAAGTTTTTAATTTTTTTTATCCACTTT
Source organism: Agelaius tricolor (assembly GCF_023055355.1). Classification (NCBI taxonomy): domain Eukaryota; kingdom Metazoa; phylum Chordata; class Aves; order Passeriformes; family Icteridae; genus Agelaius; species Agelaius tricolor. The sequence continues at coordinate 1,368,498 of NW_027269304.1, forward strand.
TGCACAATACAAAACAAAACAGCAGTCTCCCAGCTGCATGGTTTCAAATTTTTCAGTTTTAGATATTTATGTGGGCAACAAAACCTTCATCAGATCTATAGATTATTGATCTGCAAGTCAATAAAAATTTAAGATGGGTACAATACACTTACATTTAAGAAAGATGGGCACAATACACTTGGTTACTGATCTTTTGTTCTGAGAATGGTTTCTGAAAAGAGCCCCTTCTGTGCTGCTGCAATTCCTGTGAAGCAGAAAAACAAGGAGCAAATTCTAACATACTGGAGAGAGAAAAAGAAAAATCAATGTAATATTTTCATGTGGGATGCTCGTTACTTCTAATTTCATGATGGGTTTTCAGACAGAGGTTTTGCCAGAGCCAGCCTTGTGTATTGGTTCTTTAAGCATATATTTGAAGCAGGTTAGTCTTGTTCACTACTCACCCGAGGAGCAAAAGACATAGAAGGTTTCAATGAATGTGCTATATTTCCAAACAAAAAAAAAATCAAAAAAACCCAAAAAAACAAACAAAAAAAATATATATATTTATATATATATATTTGTGTCTTAAATAATGATCTGTAAAGAAAAACAGACTGGGGAACATTGTGAACTTGTGAACTGCCTCCAAGTCAGTTCACAAGGTGGGCTGGGAGGCTCCTGATAAAAGTTATCTGCTTATTCATCTAAATCATCACTGACATCTTTCTTACACAGCATTGAGAACAAGCTGGTTGGGTGGCACCTTATGCACACTTCAAGACTCAAACACTCAGGTATCAAACAGCTGGAAGTCAACATTCCCACAATAACTATTTCCTGAGATACAAGAGAGAAAAAAGCTTTTGATTTTTGTATTTTTTTTATCCCTTCAGGGCTTATTGCTTTGGATTTCTTCTCATGTGTTAGTACTTCTGTGCATTAAACACAACAGATTCGATCACAAAGAGGCACAAAATGATATTTTTTGTCTGTTTTCTACACTGTCCCACATGTGTTTTATGTGTTTTCTCATCCACATGTGTAAGAGCAGATGAATTGGAATCATGGAGTTTTTAGGGAAACTCCTAATTTTGCTCTCCTCTTATATTTTATTTTAAAAATCAGATGCATTCATTTGTTTTAAGGCTTAAAAAATTACTAATGCACAAAACATCTTGGAGATCAAGATAGTAATGAGTGCTGGCATGCAGCTATGCTTTTCAGCACAGGGAAAAAATAGAGGTGATTTCCAAGGCATAAATATCAACCTAGGAGAGAGGGGTGTTTCAGGACAAAAATAGAGCAAAATTTAGTTATTTTTTCTAAAGCAGTAAACGACATGACTAATATACCTTAAAATAATGTCTTTATAAAGTAATACGAGATTCCACATTAATTGAAAAGATGCATATGTTCCCACAAATGAAAAAAAAAAAATCACCATTTAGGCTTGGAGAAGCAGTTATTTCAGTTGAACAGATGAAGTGTCTGCCCACTTAAATGCTGAAGCAGAAATAAAGATTCATCCCAAGACCAAATGAAATTTGGAAAACGTGCAGGAAGATGTCCCTTCAAATCACATCCTTGATTTTCTCATTTGTATGCAGAACACTTGACATTATTTCCTCCTGGTTTTGAAGTTCCACTGCATATAATGAAATCAACATTTTCAAGTTTTTAAGGCTCAGTGTGCTGTACTACTTTCTGCTATTAAATAATGGCCACATTGTCTTGGGCTCTAGAAGAAGAAATAACATAATATGACAAAGATATCATCAGAGTAGGCAACATATTTATTCAATTATTTCAGGGAATAATCCAGTAATACACATCCAAACCGATGAAATTTCTTAAACTATTTTTCTCTGGTAGAGGCCTATCCTCATTATCGTTGCCCCATCCCTTCTCCTACCTCCAATCTGTTCAGTAAACAGGTTTTGAATATCACAGATTTTCTCTTCAGAAACACAAACGAGACTAAAAAAGAGTTAAAACCTCTTTTCCCTAATAAATTATAAGATACTTGTGATTATCCCTGCACTTTCTGAAATTTCCCGTTCCTATCCTGTTTGAAAGTTCACTCTGGTGAGGAAACAGATTGCTAAAAATAAATAAATAATAATCTCCAAATAAATGCAGAGAATAAGAAATTGCAGTCTTAAGAAAATATTTATTTAACTGTTTGATTAATTTACTTAATGAGGAAGTTAAAAATAGATACGTAAGTAAGAAAAAAATACTTCAGTATAATCTATTAGTACACTCCTGGTATTGAAGAACCACATGGTGTGAAGACCACAACAAAATTCCCACAGTTAAAAATAATTTAAAATAATTAAAAATAATAAAAAGTAGTATCAAATTTTTAAGAGAAATAACATATCACAAAACATAGAGAAATGTAATTTCTAATAAGAGAAGAATTTTTCAAAACTATTATAAAATGTATAGCTTGCAAATAACAACTAAGAGAGAGGGTCCACAAAATAGAGATAATAACTTATTAAAGGAAATATAACCTAGGAGCTAAAATAGAGGAATAAATATTGTTTCTTCAGCATGCATGATATGATTCCTGAAACAGAAATAGGCAGATGAAAGCCAAAATAATATATAAATTACCACTATAAACTTAAGTAGCTGCACATGACCAGGAAGAGGATGAGGAATTAATTTTAAACTTATCAAATTAATCAAAAGAAGTCTCAAGCATTTGAGTGGATAGAAGAGTTGTCTGTCCACTTGTCTACCATTAACAAATGGGAACCTATTACTAGAGATGAAAGTCATCCATTAATTGTTTACTGGTGCTCCATTTTAGGAAAACTAAAACATAATACATAATTACCTTGATAAGACATCATAAAATACAACAAATAATTGCCTTTGAGTTTCTTTTTCTATTATTTTCTACAGACAAATAACACATAACATATAAGCATGACAATATGTCATCTTTTTTTTTCCTCTATTAACAAAAATGAAGAGCTGTAAAGTCAAAAATCTCTGTACTTTCACTTTATTCCATAAAACTACAACCAAATCAAATGAACAAAATCTCTGGAAGGAGAGGCAACTGTGTTCTAATTTGAAGTGGGAATAGAATTTCATACAAAGCATGAATTACTTTTTCAAGTTGAACTGAGGAGCTTACTCCAAGCCATTTCCTGACTAATTTATTTATCCAGAGTTCACAACATCTGAACTCCCCCAAAGAATTGCTCCTGTGAAGCCTCATATCTTGCCTACACTTCAAATTCCTGGCTTCATCATGAATTACCAATATCTGCTCAGATGCTGTGGATTTTTCTCCCCCCTTGGAATGTGACAACATCTCCATTTGAAGCAGATTCTGCCAATAGCTATATGAGAATCCCCTCCAAATGTGATTATAAATGATCCTTAAATGCTGACTTTACTAATAGTAATCAGCTTATACAAGTGGAGGAATTTGTACTCCCTTCCTGCATTCTCTCAGGATCTTTCAAGGTCAAAATATGTCAAGGCTGTGCCCTAGAGATACTCTCAAAGCAAACAAGAGACAAAAATGCTCATTAGTGGGCTTCAAAATCAAATTATGGGAAAAGAAGTCTTTGAACCAATTGAAGCCAGCACACTGCCAGAGTTATGCTGGAAAGAGGCACAAAAGAGCAGCTGTTTGGTGGTACCACAGAGATTTACCAGCACATGTTTTGGTGTTTTTACTCAGAATTCTGCTTTCCTGTTCTGCAGCACACAGATAACCCTCTGCCTCAAAAAGCACTTTGAATTCTTCATGAGCAGTTGGCCTGATGTGAATGTTGTTATTTCTAGAAGCACAAACAGCATGAAACTACATTAGTTAAAATTGTAGTTCTCTCCAACAAACCTAACACAAAAAAATTTATACATACCAGTAGCACATAAGTCCTGGCAGTTCACAGAGAAGTAACTAATTGTTTAAAATATTTCAGCTCTTATTTTGGAGGAAGACTGGAAAAAAAATACACATATAAACATAAACAGAGGGCACATCAAGCTCAGTCTACTCTGTATCTTTTAATGTCCAGTTTCAAGACACACATTAAAATAGTTTTCTGTATTTTTGCTGTTCTACCTGCACCCTGATATTCTCAGATGCACCCTGATATTCTCAATATTTCTGCAACAGTTCTTATGATTTTGCTTCTTCCCTTGCATGCTGATGACCAAAATCTCTCTTGAATAGCATTATTTAGTTGACATGTATAATTTTATCACATTAAGGTTGTTTTCCCACCTTATGTTTCTTCTACAGATCTCTACAATTATTTTCTTGCCAGTATGAAAATTACTAATGTTTCCTTTAATATTCATAAGAGTTAGTCAGAGTTCTGAGGTTGAGAGTTTGCATTTTGTCTGTACCTCTGCCTGTGGGGTCTCCTGTGTACACTGACCCATTTGAAGAAATCCAACAGGTCTGTGAGGGAATTAATTTTACAAAAGACAGGTCTGTTTTCCATTAATGCAGTTTACTAACATGTCTAGTATTTAATAACTTTGAATAATTTCTATCAGTCTGACCCATTGTCATTTGGGTTACAGAAGCCCTGGGGATGCCGTGGGGCTGGGCCCAGAGCCCAGAGCCCCATGCTGGGCCCAGAGCCCAGAGCCCCGTGCTGGGCCCGGAGCCCAGAGCCCCGTGCTGGGCCCAGAGCCCAGAGCCCAGAGCCCCGTGCTGGGCCCGGAGCCCAGAGCCCCGTGCTGGGCCCAGCCCAGCGTGGGCAGCAGGGCAGGGGCGATTCTGCCCCTCTGCCCCTCAGTCAGAGCCCACCTGCAGAGCTGCCCCAGCCCTGGGCCAGCCCAGCAAGGAGCTGGAGCTGCTGCAGCCAGGCCAGAGGAGGCTCCAGCACGGGCAGAGGGATGGAGCAGCTCTGCCGGCAGCCAAGGCTGGCACAGCTGCCATTGCTCACCTGGGCAGGAGAAGCTTTGGCCTGAGCTCAGGGTGGCCTGGCAGGGCCTGAAGGGGCCGCAGCAAAGATGGACACGGACAATTGCCAAGGGCTGCAGGGACAGCAGCCGGGCAATGGCTGCCAGTGCCAGAGGGCAGGGCTGGCTGGGATCTTGGCAATGAGGAATTGTTCCCTGGCAGGGTGGGCAGGCCCTGGCACAGGGTGCCCAGAGCAGCTGGGGCTGCCCCTGCATCCCTGGCACTGCCCAAGGCCAGGCTGGACACTGGGGCTGGAGCACGGAGGTGTCCCTGCTGTGGCAGGGGTGGCACTGGATAAGATTCAATGTCTATTTCAGCCCAAATCATTCTGGGATTCTCTGATTCTTTGATCAAAATCACATGGCCATGAAGCAAAAAAAACCTTTTAATTCATACATAGTGAAATAAGAGTCTGGGTATCGATTTACCACCCAACACAGAGCATGATGCACAATAATTGCTCTGAGTTTTGGCAACTCTGTCACAGGAATCTGTAGGATGCATTTCATCTGTGAAAACACACATCACGTAATCTACCCTTTGCTTCTTTTTTCTTCTTCAGATAACAGACTTTAGACACATACTACTACCAGAAATTGCTATTTCTTTGCAATTCTTTGAGTATAAAGTGAAGAAAAAGCTCATTCTCATTTTGTCTTGAAATAGGTTGGTGAGGCCATCAAGGCTCCATAAAACATCCCAACCCAAAATTTTGGGTATCAGCACTGATTGTTTCAAGGTCTGATATTTCTTCTTGGATTACTCACAAAAGGAGTGAAATCTAAATCATAGGTCCTTATTAAAATGAGACTGTTTTATTTTGGATATTTATTTAGTGAGGATAATATTTAACATTGCATTATAGCCTATAAAATCTCCTTCTGAACAATAAAGAAACAGTAAATGTTCACTTTAAATAAGTTATTGCTGGAACACTGGTGATGAGACATTTACTTTCTATAAACAGAATATGGAATCAACAAGTAAAATATTTATGTGAAATTGAAGAATTAAAGACCAGGACAAGAGAAATGTACAAATAACAATGGGATAAACTCAGAGACATCACTCTGTTTGCTTCAAAAAGCATTTTTGAGAATAAAACTCAGAGTAATTTGAGCTGAAAAAGGACATTTGAGAGCACAGATAAAAAAATTGCATACAAAACAAAATACAATACTGATTTATTAACAATTTAACTATGCTACAACTTAGCATATTTCAGCAATTCTCAGGTTTTAAATATCAAAACTAGCAACAGCAAATATAAATGAACAGCATTAGGTGGTTTTATAAGCTGGTTAAAAATTCAATTAAACCAAAAATATACAGGAAAAAATGCCTATAATTTCCTTTTGCTTGTGAAATGAGAAAGGTGATTAAAATTTGTAGGGGAGTATTTTATATCTCTGACTTTGCAAAGTGATCAAGTCCAAGTCATTAAAACAGAGATGGATATGCTAAGACTGAAATATTCTGAAAAATAAGAGCCTTGGAAATGTGATCTTGAGGTAAGAAATTTGGCCTATCTAAGAGACTAAAAATACAGGAAGTAGAAATCTGTTCATGGTTTTGTTTTATTTCTGAGAAAATTGACAAGTTGAATGTTGCTGCAGTACATCCACAGGGGATATCCCTTTTCCCAAGGGAATTAGCTTGGTTCCTCATGATACTTTTTTTTCTAAGTTTTCATTTAACTGAATAAAAAGAAAAACAGTTGTTCATTAAATGGTTTGAGAATTGATTTGGTAGTGACCGATATTGCCAGGGGAATGGCATCAAGTGTCTCTGAGCAAAAGGAGTTCTACACATTTCCACAGAAATGGGTTCATGGTCCAACACCAATATAATGAAAACCAAACCAAACCAAACCAAACCAGAACACCCCCCCCAAAAAACACCCCAGCAAAAAAAACCCCAAAAACCAAACCAACAAACCAACAAAAAACTCAAACAAAAAACAAACAAAAACCTCCAAAAATAAACACCCCTAAAAACCACAAAAACTCATGTAGACAAAAACAAAAGAAAAAAACAACCAACAAGAAACCAACCATCCAACAACCAACCAACAAAACCAAAAAAGCCACCAAAAACCACAACAAAAGCAAATTGTGTAATTATATTATATAGGCAGATTGTTCATACCCCCTGAATGTATTAAAAGAATATTTTTAAAATTGATGTCTAAACAGAGAATATTTTATAAGTACCAGGAAATTGCGTAGTTACCTCAAAATGCTGAAATTAATTTGTAATCTATGACCGTAACACCTTATTTTTATTTTTTCCTCTGCAACGTAAAATATTATCAGCTATAGAGTTGCTTATAAAACACCCCACTACAAGAATTTGTTTTTCAGTGCTATATTGGTACCTCCTGCTTTCTGTCCTTGGAATATATTCAGATTTTTAAGACCATGTTCCTTTCTCTAAGGCAGATATTTTAGGCCCAACAAATGGAAATGAAATAGTGACCCATTACACACTATAAGCAGCACATTCTGGCCTCAGGTGCTATAAACTCTTAAATTTTCTAGGGGGCTAAAGTAATTGCTAACAGCCATGACCTCCCTCAGTACAAAGTTCATAAAAACACTGAAATCCCACTTGCAATTTTTTCTGACCATGATTGGAGCCGTCGAAACCACTCAAAGACAACAAAAAAAAAATCTGATAGGAGGAGGATGTTTTGTAAAAAGCTCTTTTGCCTGGGGATGTTATTATTTTTTAAAGCAATTTCAAATGAAATATAAATGCTTGCAATACCTAATTATTTCTTAGGTAGTCCTGCAGAAGTGCCTTTTCAAAGGGTTTCAGAATTAATCTCTCTGATCGATTTATGCCCCATCTGAGACAATATATACAATCCAGTTTCCACTAAAAAGGAAAAATGGCCACATTCAACTAAAACTGCCTGATGAAAACTATTCCATACATTCAATTTTCTCTCATTATTTTGTCATATTCCTCTAGGGACACCCTTGGGAGAAAACAAACTGTGGGAACTGGTTTTGATTTGAAAAGCAAAGTGAACTCTAATAGACTGCTGTTGGAAAGGGACAGACATGAAAGGAGTAATTCTTCTATGTCTTAATATATCACTCTTTCAAATTTTGGGGGAAAATGTAGATACTTGATTATGAAAAAAAGATTGATGTCAAGTGTGGTCCACAGAAGACAGAAGCTCAAACCACACATAAAAGTCTACTATGTGGGTTATTCCAACTTATATTGCATTTAAAATTTGGCAACACAGGTTTCTTAAAGGCCAATACTATATTTAGTCAGAAAGTTTTTAATATTCTAAAGGTGCAATACAATTTTAAAGAAAGGTGGATCCAGAACTTTAGTGATGTTTTTTATATCTCTTTTTCACTTGCTACTTCTGATTTTTAGAAGTTCTCTGAATACAGATCCCAGCCCAGAGAAAAAAATTACTTCATCAGGGAAATTGAAGTTCAAGAATGAGAGCTACAACACTTCAGGAGTTTTATCTGTTAGACAGCATAATTAACTTGCAAATATATTTCAGCAGAATTTACTAAGATTCAAATGGATATTGTTAGAAAAAAAAATTCTTGCAACAGTAACCTCAAACTACTATTTGAGTAAATAGAGTTTGAAAGTACTTTGATTGGTACCATTCTGAATTTCATTTTAATCAGCATTGTCATTGACCAATAAAGATATTTCTATTAAGAATTGATATAAAGATTTTGATACTTAAAGATTTTGATACTTAAAGATTTTGATACTCATCATCATCATCATCATCATCATCATCATCATCATCATCATCATCTCCAGAGGTTTTAATTCGAAATTTCCATTCTCTGTTATTTTAAAGATTAAACTTACTCCATGGAATACAAACAGGAGTCAAGGAAATAAACCTTTTTTTTTTTGTCTGTATATAATTTACCTTATTAATATTGCAGTTCATGTCAGTACCTTTTTCAGCTATTTTCAGGTATTTACCTAAAAAGAGTGTAGGAATTTCTTTAGGAAGTTGGATTATTACTGGAGCTGTAAGAATGAACCAGCATACAGGGGAGAAAGAAAATTCAATCTACATTGTCTCCTGTCCCCATAACAACAAGATAAGTCTTATCATTTAATTTAGTTTCTGCTCAGGTTGAACGTTATACATTTTATTCAAAGGAATAATGAAAAAGCTAAACATACTCATTCTGAAAAAAATATGTAGTACAAATGATAAATTAAATCATCTCTTTCTGCAATAGCAAAAAAAAATTAATTGAAAAAAACCTACTTCCATTTAAAAGACCATCTCTATCTCAGATTCTTTGGCTATTCCTAAAGTTTTTATTTTCAGCTAAAACATCAATAAAATCTGAGTAGATAAACTTAAATACACCAATTCAGCATCTTCCTGATTTTTCCTTTTCATCCAATATAAATTCTAGGGCCAAAGTTAACATAAAATGGAACTTCAAGGAGTCTTAATAAAGTTATACTCATCGATTCAGATATTCATAATTTCAATTTTCGTATGCTTGGGAAATGTGTTATGCAAAAATACATTCTTAAAACCAAAATAAAGAAGAATACTAGAGACAGAGTGGAGCAAAAAGAGCAAACAGAGAAATAATTAGAAACAAGGAACCTACAACATATTTTATTTTCAAAACAAATAGAAACCACAGGCAGAAGAGTGTATTTGATTAAATTTCTATAGAGAACAAGACATTTTATTATGCTGTGCATTGTACGAGTCATTCCAATAATAAAATGCAATTTAGTTTTACTACCAATGGCCTGTACAGTCTCCTAACGAATGGACATCATGAAAATAATACATATTGTTTATCATGGTGAGTTTGCAAAGCCGTGAAAGAAATTTCAAGCAGCGGTCATCATTGCTCAGCCACAGGAAAACACAGCTGGAAATTAAGAGCCACTGTAAAGATGAGGAAAACAAAGAGTTTCTGGATTCAGTTATTCACATTTAAGGAAAAGTGCTGCAATAGCTACTTCATTTGTGCGCTGAAAAATATTTGGAAGACAGTTTTGGATTTAAGATGCCTCACTTTTACGATGAAATAGTCCAGCTTCTCAAAACTGTTATATTGGTCACCTTACAATTCTGAGTTATTTACATGAGACTGAAGAAAATGAATTGTGAAAAAGGAAAACCTGAAAAAGCCCCCCAAACAAACAAAGCTTCTGAATTTGAGAGGAAAACAGATGTTGCTTTCATTTAAATGACATTTTGACCAAAACAATTACTACCTTGGGAAGGGAGGGAGGTCTTTAATATGTAACAGTGTGGGCATTTTCAGCATCTGGATAAACTGCATCACATCTGCTGAGCAGATGCAGCAATGGGATAATTCTGAAATTCAGCAATGGTTAATCTTAAGGTGCCTTCTCCAATTCATTCCATGTTCCCTTGGGAATGTGAATGCCTTTTATTGGCATGGTGTGTAATTAAGGAGTGGGATGAAGTTTTATTTTTCTGTCATTCTTAATTCACTTTCCCTGCATCCAGAACATGAACCTCCCTGAGCTCCATCTTGGCCAAAGATACGCTTGGCACTGGAAACCTAATGGAATGATGTGGGGTCAAACACAAAGTGAGTGCTGAACAGCAAATCCCAGCAGTTAAGGGTGGAACTGGGCAGAAACTTCTGGTTTCTGCACCCACACAGCCCAGATGAGTTTGAAATAAGTCTTTTTACATTCCTAGGCAGCGTCTCTGCCCCAATTGTTTTAGAAAAACTGTCTTCAGGAAAAAAAATAAAACATCAACAAGAATTTTGGGGAAGCTTATGTGAGAGTAAGTCCTGTGAGGAGCAGCTGAGGGAGCTGGGCAGGGGCTCAGCCTGGAGCAAAGGAGGCTCAGGGGGCCCTTGTGGCTCTGCACGGCTCCTGCCAGGAGGGCACAGCCGGGGGGGTCACCGTGACATTTTCTGAAAAATCCCCTCACCAGGATTTTTTCTCCTGAGAAGCTGGGAAGCTTCAGCTTCTCCCTCTTTTGCTGCTCTGGAATGTGATTTGGAGAATTTATCCAGCATGTGAATTGTTTATCCAGCATGTGAATTGTTTTTAATTAATGGCCAATCACAGCCAACTGTGTAGGACTGAGTCTGTCACAGGTTTTTATTGTTCATTCTTTTCTAGCTTTCTGATGTCTCCTGTCTCTTTCTTTAGTATAGTTTTAGTATATAATTTTCTTTTAATAATATGATATGATATGATAATGTATGATATGATGTAATGTAATGTAATGTAATGTAATGTAATGTAATATAATATAATATAATATAATATAATTAATATAATAATCAGCCTTCTGAGAGCTTGGAGTCAATTCTCATCTCTCACCTCATCCTGGGGGCCCTCACAACACCACGACGGGGGGGTCGGGCTGTGCTCCAGGGACCAGGGACAGGAGCAGAGGGAACGGCCTCAGGCTGGGCCAGGGCAGGCTCAGGGTGGGCACAGCAGGAATTTCCCCATGGAAAGGGGGCTCAGGAACTGCCTTGGCACTGCCCAGGGGGTTTGGAGTGCCCAGCCTGGAGGTGGCACTCAGAGCTCTGGGCTGGGGACAGGGTGGGCACAAGTTGGTCTTGGACGCTTTTTCCAACCTCAAGGATCAAGGATTCCGTGATTTTGTGGTTCTGTGGTTAGGAACACTCTGATGGTCAGCTGCTCTGAAGAAAAGAAGGAAAGGTGATGAGGGAGGTGGAAATTTTCATTTCCTATCAGCTTTCCAATGTCTTCCAGCTGAACCTGGTTCTTCGCACCTGGATTAAGGCCCACCCCACTGTGGTAATGTTTAATGTTTCTTTTGGCTAATAATGATTAGGAACATCATATTAAAAGAAATGCAGTCAGACTTGGAGATCCTGCACAGAATGAATGACAGAAGCTGTCCAGGATCCTCATACCAAGCAGCCAACACCCCTCACAAAACAACTCTGCTCACAAAACAATTTTGCTCACAGAACAATTTTGCTCGTAGATACATTGCCATTACCTGTGGCTGCTTTACAAAACATCATGATGACTTTGACAGCAAGAGCAACTTGCTCTGCCACCTCTGTGGACCCTGACTAAAATGTCATCCTATACACAAACAGTTAATTGAAAAGCATTTTCATTTTTCAGTAGAAAAGGTGTCATAACAGATCACGCACAGCATGGTTTCAGATAATTCATGTTTTTATTTCATTCTTTAGTGCCAGCTGTAAGCAAGAATTTAATACACCCAGACATGAGACATATGTCTAATTTTTTTTTTTTTAATTCTTTCCTTTTTGGTGCGCCTTTGTGTGTTTGTGTGTTGGAGTGGCAGAGGGAGGCAGAAAGATTTACAGACTTTATTTTCTGAGAAGCTTCAGAAAGTAAAAGGTCAGAATTTTCATCCACCCAGAATCTAAAAAGCAATAAAGTGTACAGAAAACTCTCTCTTAAAATTAATGCAATTCATTATTGTTTTCATGGGTACCTCTTAATATTATGGGGTTTTTTTAAATTCCTTTTCCTCCCACCACCACTACATTCAATAATTTTAGCCCCACTACATTGAATATTTTTAATTTGAGCATACTTTAGGATCAGGAATGTACACAGAATTTCTTATCCAGCTGTTACACCATTTTCATCCCTTTTGTTTCCATTAAGTAAGGTTAGTTTTGAAACATCATACCTTAAGTTTGCCTTAGAAAATTCCAAGGAAAAAGAGAGGAAGATGAAAATTTTCACAATTTGAAGATGGCAAAGGGCAGACAGAACTAAAAAAATCCCCCAAAACAGGAAAAAACCCAACCCAAACCAATGAAAACAACTGAACCCATCCCCCCAACCCAAAACCAGATAAAATTAAATTATTTCCATATAATAAGTGAAAAAATCAATTAATATGCATGCGCTATCAAAAAATTATAGTAATTATAGCAGAATTCTATAGGATTTCATCCAGTTGAACTCTTCCTATCAGCCATACAGAAAGATGAGAGAGAGAGATAAAGTTCCAATTTCCCATGAAAGCTTTCTCCAAAAAAACTATGACACTATGGCTATTAAAGCAGGAAATAAATACCAAGACAAATTACCATGCAAGTCTGCCTACAGCTCTACAACTCAACTTCTTGGTGGAAAATTTAAATCAGGTTTAGACAGGCAATCCATGTTTATTTGTTCAAATAAACACAGAACTATTCAGAAAGCAATACGGGAAATGAAAATGCAATGAAACAAAGGACAGCTAAAAGGATCTAATGCAACTTATGAGGGGAAAAAAAAACCCCAAAAAACAATGAAAATAAAAACTAAAGTAAGCAAAACTGAGAAAAGATGATTTGGAAATTATATGGAAATAACAAATAGTTAAGTATTTTTGACATTTGCAGAAATTAAAGCGTAATTTACTCCAACACTCTCTTATTTATTTACAATTGTTTTAGGGGACATCTACACTGCAAATCACTTATGGTTGATTTTACTACATTAGGCAATCTATTTCACAACATTTGTTGCAATGGAAGCATGTGGATATTACCACAAGGCTGATCAGGTGCATTTTACTTCTCAATTGTTCTAACACAGTTTAAAAATAAACTTGAATAATGTAAACTTGAATCATGGAATATCCAGATTTGGAAGGGGCTCACAAGAACCATCAAGTCCAACTCCTGTCCCTGCACAGGACAAAACATAAAAAAGGACTAAATTTATCTCTCAGAATCTGAACTCACTTCATATCTGCATTTTTTTTAAATGCAAAAAGACATTATTATGAAAGTTTTTTTGCTCCACATTATGCCAATTTTTCCTGCTGACCAGTATTGTATATATATCTTTTTTTATTAGATAGACAATTTATACATTGCATGCCTCACATAAAGTTGATCAATTGGTTTTCAGTAAGTTGCAGACCTGGCCATGAATTAACCAATAAATAGTATGAAATAGTACTCTGCTTCTCAGCCTGGATTAAATGCCAGCTGCTTTGATCCAACATGTTAGAAAAAAAATCTATTACTTCCTAATGAACATAATGTTCTACAATCAACTTGATTGGTGTTATGCAGGGAATTACAATTTTACCCATTGTTGTTGGGAATGATATATTCCACTGCAGCATCAACCAGGCCACAGAGATAAGAGGCTTTAAGAGTTTAATTAGAAAGGTTTTCAGTCTTAAAGATATGCAAAGAAGATTAATACTAGTGGGCTTGAAAGCTACATGGGATCTCTGATGACAACTCCAGCTTTGAGGCAAATACTTGTTTTCTAATTAAAACCCACAGTACTAAAAATGCTTTGAAGAGATCTGTGCAGACATCCTTATTCTCCAGGCGCAGTGACAATCAAAATATTGACACTAATCGAGATCTCTGCCCCCAGAGGTGCTGAGGGTAACAACTGGGATTTGCAGCTTTTGCCCCTGGAAATTTCCCCCAGAGGAGATGGGAGGTGTCAGTCACAGCCATCACCATCATCCTTCTGTGGTCATTATACACATGAGCTGCCACTAAGAGAAAAAACACATGCATCGGATGATTCTGATAAAAAAGTTCTTGACAAAAATTCTGCCTTTTACTCTGCTTGTGTTGAAGATGGCAGATTGAAAAGATCTTACTCCATGATGGCAGCCATTGTGAAACTGTGGAAACACAATGTTAGTAAATAATGAAATAATTTTGTCACTTATGAGCTTTAAAAAAAAAAAAAAACGAACGAACAATGACACAAAGATTTTGTGAGCTGAAAAATAGGACAAAAGGACCAACAATTACACCAAAAAAAAAAAAAAATTGCAAGTACTGAAGAGTGAATACAAGCTTTCTGAGACAGAAGTAGTGAGATAAATCCAAGAAGCATAAGGGGGAGAGAATAAGAGTGACCCAGTGTAACACCTTTGAAGATTACTTTTCTAAATGAATTCTGTACTTCTGTGTGAGAGAACAGAGTGATACAGCCTCACATTCTAATTTTGGAGCCTTCTCATACGGAGAATGGTTGTGGCAGATACACCTTGTTCATACTAGACATTAAATAGAAACCTTTAACAGATGTCTCCCTGGCACTGTGAGCACTGCAAGTGCTGGAATAGCCTTGGCAGATAAACACTCATAATTAGATGTCAAACAAGGAGTCCCATTTGAATAAACAAAACTTTTTTATGCCTCCGAGAGCTCCAAATATTGTACTGTGGTGTGTACAGAATGGGCACCAAAAAATGCCTGCTCTGAAAAGAAACAGGGTGATAAAGATTTTCATTATGAAAAATGGTTGCGTTTTCCGTACGAAAAGTGTTAGGTTTGTTTCTGGAAAGTCTAGACTGCCATGGAAGAATCAACAGCTCACAAGGAACATATGTCTTTTTTACCTAGGGCAGCTGATATCAGCATGGTTTAAAAAATAACACTCCCAAACAAGACCTGTTTCTGTGTGGGGGGTGGCGAAAAAGCATCAAAACCTGAAGAACTTAATCCTAGGCAGAGACAGAAGAATTAAATTTTCTTTTAAAATCAACGAGCCCATGATATTCATTCATGTGAAGACTAATGTGTTTGAAGGCAAAGAATTCAGTTAGAAGGCAGAGGAGAGAGCAGCATAAACCATCAAAATGACTTAAAAATGAGCTTAAAGTAATAGCAAACCAGGATGTGAGAAGGCTTTTAACAAGAACTGGTGCCACAGGGATACCCACCCATGGGATTACACTGAGTCCAAATGGAAAAACTAATCTGCCTGGCAGAAATTGACCATTTATGCCTATTATGTCTGATGAGAGAACGAGATACGTGCAAACATTCATCTTCTTATTCTGATGCCTTTTAATCCAAATTTCTGATTTTACCCTGCAGGGAAGGAGAAGCTTCACACAGCAAGGGCATGAGGCTTATTTAAAAATCTGCCAAACAGTACTAGCATTTGTAGCAATGTTTTCCCAAAGCACCAACTTAGCATCAAATGGAGGAGAAATATTGATTTGCACAAGACTGGGCCTGGGTCTTGGTTTCAGTGGAGGAGTGGCACCTTAGGGGAGCTGGAGCACAGGGCTGGTCCACAAGCAGTATTTGAACAACTGTAATTGATGCTGAACTTGCTAATTCTTCCCCTCCAAGTGTCAGTCACTCCCTACTTCTTTTACAAACCAGAGGCACATAATTATTCTTACTGGTTAAAGCACTGGACTATTGGTATAAATTAATAGATTTATGGAGGAGTGTCTTAACAAATAATATCACTTTGTGGGCATTATGATGGGAAAGATGTGGTGAAAATGAAAACAATGGCATCACTAAACTTCAGAATAACAGGCAGGGTGCCCTGGTCCATCCCCCAGGAAGGTGCAGCTGGGGCTGGGATGTCTCCAGCCAGGGACACTCCAGGCCCTCCCTGGGCAGCTGTTCCAGGGCTCTGCTGTCCCTCCATGGACACAAGTTCTCCCTCCTGCTGCCCTGCACCTCGCTGCCCTTTATTTGATGGCCACTGCTGCTCATCCTGGCACTGGCAGCACCGAGCAGAGCCTGGCCCGTGCTCTGGCAGCCCCTGGAGATGTTGGGATGCATTGATGGCATCCCTGGCAGCGTTCCCTTGCCCAGCCCAGCCCAGCTCCCGCAGGCTCTGGCCAGCCCAGAGCTGCTGCAGAGCCCAAATCCTGTGTGTGCCTGCCCTGGAGCCTCTGCAGCAGCTCCTGGTGTCTCCTGTGCTGAGGAGCCCAGGGCTGGAGCCAGCCCTGCACAGGAGCCTCAGCTGGGCCCTCCCTGGCCTGCTCCCACTCTCTTCCTGATGTTCCCCGGGATGTATATGTACATATATTTAAAAATAGAGAGATTAGATAGAGATAGAGATGAGATAGAGATAGGTGTAGATAGATATTTGTATATATTGGCTTGCACACAGTAGGCTGCTAAATCTCAGGCCCTTCCTAACACTGGCGTTATTTTGAAGCCTAATTATCATTCATCTACTTGTAATCAATTATACCACATGTAAAACAGATTACAATTCTCTTCTTAACTAATAATGAACTTGGTGTTTTCATTTGGCTGGGGCAAAGGTTATGGAATCAGCAAAGAGGGTCCACATCCCGGGGAGCATCACCAGGCCTCTAGGATCCCCCAGCCCTGCCAAAGCCCTCGTCCTCTTGGCCAGCTATGAATGATTGTTGCTGTTTACAGCACCACAGTATTAATTCAAAAGGCAAAGGATTTATAACAAAGTCACCATCTTTTTTTTTTTTTTTAATGTAGTGCCATCTCCATGCAGTAAACTGCATCAGTTTGCTCTCTCATGAATGATAATTATTTTATTGTTCGGTCCAAGCTACTATGAAATGGAAGTTTCTGTGACTAAAAAACTGTCATACACCTAAATCTTGAGACCATGCCCACCATCTTTTGGTTCTGTCCCTCTTACCCACCTTTCATTACCATGTCCAGAGGCCTTTTGAATGTTTCTAGGGATTGAAAATTCATAGCATTCCTGTTACAGTTCTTGGTCACTTTCACATTGCAAAAGTGTTTTATTTAATTGTTTATTAGTTGAATTACTCCTTGGGTTTTAATGAAACCATTTTTATTCCTGAGTAAGTTCGTATTTGACCACTGGGCAGGTATTTGTTGTCCTTACTTCCATTCAGAAATAAAAAAAAAAAGTAAAATAAAACAGAAGAGAAAAAACAGAAAGAAAACAGAGGAAGGAGAGAAAAGGGGGAAGAGAGAAAAAGACTGTCAGAAACATTCACTGAAGTTATTAAAGACCCAGAAGAAAAAGAGAAAAAGAAGATTTTCTACTAGTTGAACTTGTTTCAAGGACCTGAAAAGTGGGGAAGACCACGAAAGGCAAGTCTGAGTAACTCCAAGCAAACATATCCCTGAAGATTTGTTTCTCTCTGTGACAACATGTAGCTGCAAAAGATTTATTCCCAGTCTTTATTCCCCCGGGATGCTGGGCTCTGATCCTCCCTGCTTCCCCCTTGTTTGCCAAAGGTGTCACATTTGGCTGAATCCCCACTGAGTTTCAATTTAACCCAGTGTCCTGAGGCAGCCCTGCACTGAATAAAGAGGAATTCTTGGTAGTGCTCTGTTTCTGGTTAGTTTAGTGCAGAAATAAAGGAAAACTGGAAATGTGGCAGTGGAAAGGAGAAAGAGAAAAATAAAATTAAAAAAAAAAATTCAATACAGTTTGCTTCAAGTGTGTGGCAAAGATGAAAGAAACTCATCACAGATTAGTTAATCTCTGGAATTATTATTATTTCCTATAAGAGACAAAAATTAATTACCAGCGGAATGAGCAATACCTAAAGTTATAGAAAAATCATCACTCATGTAAAAATATGCATAAATATGTTGGAAATAAGAAGATAGAGTAAATTCCAGAAGCCAAGTTTTGTGTGTGTGGTACAATTCTGTAAATTTTGCATTATCTTTTTTAAAATTACTTTTTATCATAAACCCACAAATTGTAGTGTCAACCTTAGAGGTTCTAACAGGGAATATAAAAACCTAAATTAATAGAACAACACTCAATAATTATTTAGGTCTTGTTAAGTAATATTATGATTAAGTCAAACAATGTTTAAATATAGATAAAAGAAGTATTTATAATTTTATTTACATACTTTAGAAACATTTATACAGGCCTTTGGTGACAGAAATGTTATAAACATTGTGTAGAAAAGCTTTCAGCCTGACAACATCTAAATTTTTAGGCTAACAAGGCTAAATTTTTATTTCCATGTTGGACTCTTATGAATTTCTAAAACCTTTTCAAAGTGACACAAACAACTGATATTCCAATATATATAATATATAACAGAGATGTATGGTATACTTAACCACTTTATTCTTACAAATAATTTATTAGCTGGAGTCACTTAGAATGGTTATTTGAGGTTAAAATTTTGAAAATTTCAATTTCTACACACTTATTCTGGACTTTCATGCCAGACATTGAAATGCCTCTTATTTTCTTTTCCTTTTTTCTCCAGTTGGTTTAAAAATATGCTAGATTAAGGAAATTAAGACCATGGTGCCTAATTAATCTACAAGTTATTTATTAACTAGATATTTAAACTGGAATGTAGCTAATTGTGGTGAAGGTCTAAGAGCAGGACTTCACAAGAGTTAAAATGAAAGAAAGCTATTTGATATTTTCATATGGTTTGAAAAAAAAAAAAGTCATCTGGGCAAATTAATTTCTTGGATAGCTGCATGAATATGTTTCTGAAGTTGTTTCTAAGCTCAGAGAAGAGGGCATTTTTGTTAAGGGAGATGGGAGAAATTAGTAAAATCACAAATTATTTCAGAGATGTGAAGGGACAGAGAGAGATCAGGCAGGGCCATGGCAAATTAAGCTCTCAGGTGCAATATTTGCTGAAAAAGCACAAATTTCAGTGAGGATATAAAAGGATACTTCCCTCTGATTCAGTCAAATTCCCACAAATTTCAGAAGAAGGCGGGAAAAGAGGAAAAGAAAAACTGGGAGGGATGGGGAATCACTCCCTAAAACTGCCAGGGCCCTTGTACCAGTGGTTCTCTTGATGTTAAGAAGATCATTTGTGTTATGCACCACCATGAATCCAATGGGGTTATAAGGGATAAACATGTAAAAAAGAGAGTGCCAAATTAGCTATTTCTCAAATTCAAGACAAAAAGCGTTTTAGGAAAAGGAATATAGAGCCCCAACACACAGTTAGCATTAACTAAAACTGCGAAGTGCTTACATGGCTGATGCAAGTTCATGAGACCGATCTAAATATTTCCATTGAATTGATTTCCAGGCAAAAGGAATTCCTTAAATACGATTTTTCAAATTTCTGTCACGCCTACAAGATCCCTGCAGTTTAAAATGTCCCACTTTGTGGCAACCTGATTTTTCTCAAACAGAAGGCCTATGGGCTTTACATGCCTGGTTTCAGAAAATATGAAATAAATCCTGACGTTTGCCATGTAGTTTAATTATGAGGTTATTCTTCAACATATTGAAGAATAACTATTTTTTCCCAAGACTCTCTAGTATTTTCACTGTAAAAGAAATATTAGTCTAGGTAAAAAATGAAATATCTTTTATGTAAGAAGAATCCAAATAAATACCCAAATTTTCTAGATTTTCCAGAGCTAGTAACTTGTGTAATCAGAAGGCTTTTTGTCCACCCGGATCACAGGCAAATGATTATCAATTAAAACGTTCACTTTTACTAGGAATATTCAATTTAAACCCCACATCCAAAGAAATAAACAAGATATACAATATAGTCCACACTGAAAAAGATAAACTAATGCAGTATGTCATAATGCCACAAAAATTTTGGGAAAGCCCTAGATTTTAGGAGTGTTGCTAATGAAACCTGACTGCTTCAGAAAAAGCGGAGCTCAAAAACCATCCTGTGTATACAATAGATACTCACAAGCATAAATTATGCATTTCTTTTATATATAATTCAAATTTCAGTTAGACTTTATAATTAATCTCTGTAGATGATATATATATATATTTCATATAGCACAGCACCAGATTGTTATCTTCCAGAAATATAGGCTCACAAACAGCAGCACAGTCAAAAGACCAAGAAAAAGCTATTACTATTAGATTCAGTGTAATTAAACTTGGCACAGCTGCTTAACAATATGCATGCCATAAAATAAAGGAGTGGGAAAAGCAGCAGTGTGATATTTCGGTGCAAAATCACTGAACATGTTCTGTAAAAGCACATTTTTAGGAGCACTTTGGTGGCATTTTCAACTTTTCAGGCCCCGCTGAAAAATATTTTGTGTTCCCAGTATAAGAAAGGTGTAGATAAATTGGTGTTCATTCAGCAAAGTGCTTGGGCAATCAAGGACTTGACATGTGAGGAGAGGCTGAAGGTGGGAGATCCTGTTTTGAAATGGAAGGGGAAAAAGTGAGGACACTTAGCATCGTCTTCCTACTGCCTGTGAGAAAAAAAGAGGCTTTCTGCTGACATGATTTCTGATGGGAAATACAGAAAAGGAGAAAAAACAATATGGGGACAATCAATGCTGCCAAGACAGGTTGTTCGTGACTTTGTTAGGCAAACCCCAAGGGAAAATAGTGTAGAAACGTAAGGTACTGAGAATATTTTTTGTTTGTTTCAGGGTGTCTTAATGTCTAAGGAAACACTTACTTTAACTTTTATTTATAGAGAAAGTTTATTAGATTTTAAAACATATTAGAATTTATAAAAGTGTAAAATAGATTATAGAGAGTAGTGTAAGTGTACCACTTAGTGAGAAGTTTAAGTTTTAAGATTTTTAGTATGTTGTAGATAGAAGCAAGATAAAAAGCACAAAGTGTTGTCCTAAATTTCTTCTTCATACTTCTTCTTCCTTCTTCTTAAGTTTAAGTAGCACTCTATAATTAAGCAGAAAAGGCCACATTGAGAACTCTTTAAGATCAGTTATTAAGTTAAAAGGAAAAATAATCTAAGTATCAATTCTTTAATAGAAAATTTAGTCTTAAAAAACGTTACAACAAGAGGTGGTTAGCCATTTTGTACCTTGCTACCAAACTCACCGTAGTAAAACTGTTTTACTAATAAAAAATAATAAACACCTAACTCCAAACATAAAACTACCATCTCAAGCGCCTTCAATCCAAACCCAATCTAACTGCGTGAATTTTGTGTTGACCCTGCTTCCATGGGGTTTTGGACTAAAAAACCTCCTGAGGCCCATTCCATCCATGATCCATAGTCCTGAGAAAAGTGGTGAGGAAGATAAGGAGGATTTATTATGGGCGGCATCAGAGCCAGAGTTCAGGCATTGGCACAGTTGTGTCAAAAATACTGACTATGAAGAACTGAGGAGTGTGTGTAGTTGGGTAAAGAAAGACACTCTATTTTCATCTGGCGACTGATGATGATATTACTTAGAGCTCATTTTATTTTTAAAATGCTTAAAACCATGGCCACAAGTGAAAAGTTCAGATAAAGACCAGAATAACTTTAAAGAAATATCAAGAAAAGTCAATCCTAGGTCTGCTGTTTCCAAATGGCTGGAATAAAAACAGCTCACGTGGGAAGAATTAAACCTAACTCATATCCTCCCTACAAATAAGGCTTGAAATCCATTACAATTTAACTTTTTAGATAAATTCACTGGATTGAGAATCGTCTTTTGTTCAGCTGGAGGGCAAAATCCAATAATGTTTTTTTTAAAAAATATTATTTTTTCACTGGGTCTAAGCCAAGATGCAAGACCTCTCCTTTGAGGCCCCAAAATTCTATTTCCTTGTAGACATAAGTCCTAGCAGTGCTGTACAATTTGGAAGGAGCAAGTGTTTTTGTTTTGTGATACAAGCCTGTCTCTAAGTAAAATCTCAATTCATTTCCTGGACTGGGCTGTAAACGCCAATAATTTATCCTAATTTTTTGTTTGAGGCATAGATGGACTGGATTAATTCAGACTGCATTTGCAATGCTGACGTCCTCCTTCACTCATTAGAAAACCTTAAATAAATGACTCTTTCTCTTAATTAAGTGCTTAAACATCTGTGCAGGTGAACTCTTGTGCAGTTATCTCAAAATGAGATCCTGCACTCCCTGTGCTGTGCAATTATTTTTTTTCTGGTAGCTTTGAATCCTGCTTTACAAACTCAAGATCCTTGTACGCAGCATTGTGTAAAATATGCTCTGCAATTAGGCAGCATATGGCATCAAAGAAAAATTATATATTTTCCTTCAACTAACAGCAAATTAAAAAAAATAAAATTAAAGAACAAACTGGTAGAGCTTGGTTGTTTTCTAGCAGTTTAAGAATTTAGAGAAAATGACAAAGAAATATCAGTAAACCCAGGGTACTGTAACATCTTGTCACTTCCAAATTTGAGACTGTATTTTTTGCCTAGAACTGATTGTTTCAATTAAGCAGTGTTCCCATTCTTGCATAATTATCTCCATATAAGTTGTCATTTTACTTTCAAGCAGCAGACTAGAGACTACTTAGTTCCTAAATAGAAAGAACAGTTGTGTTTTTAAGTAAACAAAGACATCGAGGACAGAAAACATTCTTATGCTGCCTGCCAAAAACCTTATAAATGTGCTGGGATTTTCAACAGCCATTCTATTGCAATCACTGATTAAGTGTGCTATCAAATATCACAGACTTACATGTTTTAGGGAAATTCTAAGGATTTGTGGTGCTGACAACTGTAAAGGAGATAAATGAAGAAAGATTATACATTGTAATTACACCATTTCACTGTGTTAATGACATACTAAAGGACTCACTTGCATTTTCTGAATATGTAATCCCCACTAAGACCAAATTAACTGCTCCTACACTGGTCTTCACAGATATTTAGAATTTATATGTCAATCAGTGAAATGAACACACTCTTTTTCTTTCTTGCAGGCCACACAAGATGGTTTCTACATAATTATTTTCACTTTTGTAGTGCCATATGGCCAAAGACTACACAAAGTTATTTTGCAAACTACTATGCTCTCCTTAAAGATGGAAAAAAAATCCCCCAAATGTAAGAGGAGAAAATGGGTGTAGAGTGAATCAGAAAATCCGAAATTAATAGTATATAATTTGTGCTCAGTTTTTTCCGGCAGGGGGGTCAAATTCAAACACATCTCCAAAAAAGGCACAAGTCTGAGGCGAAGCAGAGAAAATGTCAATATTGTACCCAAATATTGATGCACACATAGTGACTCACAGCTTTCCAGAGCCTGCAAGGCTTTGGTCTGGGGTCAGGCTTCAGAAACTTTCACAGTCTCATGGTGAGGGCAGCAGGGATATGAATATTGCAACACAAAATAGACCCAACAAAAAATGCTTAATTTTGTCTTAGAAGTATGACTCACTCTATGTAAGATCACGTTTTCTTGCTAAATAGCCAAATTTTAAAAATATGGAGAGTAAAGCAAGAGAACCAAATGAAATGTGACTCATCTACCACTGTTCTGAGAAATTATCAGCTTTTTAACAACCCACATAAGTTGTTAAAGAGTGTTTAACACTTACATAAGTGTTTGAGACATAACAAGAAAATAAAACAGTTTCACCTAAAATTATAATACAACACTCCTTTCAGCTGTTTGAAAATGCTTTCCCAAGTCAATCTGGCCTCAAAATGTTCAGGTATGCAAAGGCAGATTTATCACCAGTTGATAAGTGAGGGGATGTAAATAAACTTTGAACCTGCCAGAGGAGAAATTTTGGTGAAATTAGGATAGAAACCCTTCATTTTCGCAGCAGCCCATGGTGCTGGCTTCAGACTAATTGTCAGGCCCTCACCATGTCAAATTGCTCAAAGAATAGGAGAAAATTGCTTCAAACAAATGGCCACACCGGGGAGGAGGCTCCAGCCTTTTTTAGCTCTGCTGGTAAATCTGCACCTGACGCTGCAGACAGCTGGCAGGGCTTCAGTGCACATCTCCTGAGCCTCTCAGGGGGACAGGACAGCGCTGCTGCCAGGCTGATCCTGACAAAACCACCTCCAGTGGGAAGATCAAGCAGCTTTAAGGGGAAAAATGTGATTTTCTGGCTGATCCTCAGCGCTGGAATAGAGTTTTGGCTGCACCCTGAGTCCCTTTTTGAGCCAGTAAATCTCCCTAGGGAGAAGGCATGCATCAAACAGAGCTAATAATCATGTTTTTGCTGACCTGGGGAGTGATTTCATGGGTGGGGAGAGCTTAGTTTAGTAAGACCCTAGTCCCAGCAAAGCTCTTAAGTTTGGGTTTAACCCCAGCCACGTCAACATTTATGTGAAAATCTCAGAACAACTTGTACTTAACACATGCTTAAGATAGTCCGTTGTATCTCAAGAATAGAAAAATTTGTGTTATCATTATATTAGTCTAAATGAAGCAAATTACCAAGCTTGAAGTGTTACGTGGTGAAAAGCACGACATGACAAACCAATGTGCCGGATGCAGTCAGAAAACACAAATTTTCCAATTTCTTTGCTGAGATTTTTGTTTAGGAAATGAAAGCTGCAATTCCACAAGCACTAGCACAGGCTGAATGTGGGCATGCATGAGTGTTTGCATGTAGGCAACAGCAGATATGTGTCCAAGTCAGGAATTTGCTTCTATACTTTTGATTTTCATTAAAGAATACTGTGGTCTTTATTCTGTGTGTGTATCTCAGATTAATTCAAAGCACAGATTTATTTGTGTGGATTATGATGCGAAAAATGAAGTTTAAATGTCTTGTTAGCCAGCAGATTGACACTCCTTTAGCATCACAACTTGGGGTGGGACATTCACAGTTGTGTTTTCAGAATTGTTTAAAAGCATTGTGCCAATTGTGGAACATTTTTCATGTCAATCTTTAGAGTACTGACAGGGATAATCAGTGTGATTTTTTTACATACATGTTCCCACTGCATCTGCTCTTTTTATATTCAACAGGGTCCCTGTGCCCACTAATAAACAAAGTTAGAGACTTAGAACTGTAATTTTATAGTCCTACACTGATGCTGAAACAATGTGTTCTAATCTAGGAAACATATCCATTTTCATAAGAGATAATATATATCTCCAAGGGTTTTTCTAATTACATTAAGCCCATTTAAACCTCTGATTACTGCAGTGAAAATGTGTATTCTTTAATGGATCAGACAGAGCAGCTTCCAGAAGCAGATGAGGGTACTTAATTTAGTTTGCAGTTTCATTAATGCAGACTTCAAAATAATTTAGAGACATAATCAACAGTGGCAATTCCCCTATGGTTTTATTAGATATATCTTTACCTTTTTCTTTTTGTTTTTGTTTGTTTGTTTTAATTACTATTATTTATTGCTTGTTCAAAGGTAAAAAAAAACCCCATTATATTGAAACATCATATTGAATTCTTCTGATACACAGTATTTGTAATGTAGCATATACTTGGAATCTGGAATCTGTTCTGTTTGCAAAATTAGTGACAGGTAGCAGATAAAACACAAATTCTGTCATATATCTCTGCCTTACATTGCTGTAGGAAAATAATTGCTTGTAAGCCTCCTCCTCCTCATGTAGGGGTTCTGCCTAATTACTTGAGATCTGTTAATATTTATCTTGGGCTCCACTTAGATCCTTTACAGCCCTGAAAACATCCAGCAGTTATAAAGACCCTAGGACAGCTCCTGCCAGTGCTGAACTCTATGCTGAAGAGAACCTGATAACCTTAACTGTGAGGTAGCTTGGATTTAATCCCCTAGAAAAGGCAATAACCCAGTACTTAGGGAAGATTTCATGTTCATAAATGCTTCACAACAGCATTCCTACCCATAAAACCCCATAAAAGGAGATGGAAGACACACAAATTTATGCTCTGATTTAGCACAAAAGTTTAAGAATTAAATTCATTGTCAGGACTGGAGAAGCTGTGAGAAGAGGGAGACACAAGTGGAAAAGCAGCTGGGGACACTCTCACCCCCAAATTCATCACAGATCATACATAAAAGCACGTTTAGCCTCAGAAATATGTGGGTAAATGCAGCATAAAGAATGGAGAAATCAGGACAGGAAAGCAATAATTTTTCAGAAGTAAAAATATTGAATGCTGTGCTCCCCTGCAGTCTGGATAGGCAGTGGGTTCCCAATTAAAGTATTTTGAGATTCAGTATTTTACTCCCAGTTACCAATTTTTTTCTTTTCTCAGAGAATGATTTAGGTCAGAAGGCACCTTAAGGCTCATCTCATTCCCCCCCTGCCATGTCAGGGACACCTCCCAGTGTCCCAGTGTCCAGCCTGGCCTTGGGCAGTGCCAGGGATGCAGGGGCAGCCCCAGCTGCTCTGGGCACCCTGTGCCAGGGCCTGCCCACCCTGCCAGGGAACAATTCCTCATTGCCAAGATCCCAGCCAGCCCTGCCCTCTGGCACTGGCAGTCATTGCCCGGCTGCTGTCCCTGCAGCCCTTGGCAATTGTCCGTGTCCATCTTTGCTGCAGCCCCTTCAGGCCCTGCCAGGCCACCCTGAGCTCAGGCCAAAGCTTCTCCTGCCCAGGTGAGCAATGGCAGCTGTGCCAGCCTTGGCTGCCGGCAGAGCTGCTCCATCCCTCTGCCCGTGCTGGAGCCTCCTCTGGCCTGGCTGCAGCAGCTCCAGCTCCTTGCTGGGCTGGCCCAGGGCTGGGGCAGCTCTGCAGGTGGGTCTCACAATGGCATACACAAGGAAAAAGGCAATTTTTCTGTGTTGTTGTTGTTGAAAGGATTTGAAAGCCATCTCTAAGACCCTTTCCTACACAGACAAGTAAAGCAGAGAAAAAATCAGTTATGATCAATCATGTTAAAAATTGCGTTATGACTGGGTTAACCTGCCTCACCTTTCTAGCATGATGTATTAGGCAAGAAATCTGAAACAGTGTGCTAATTCAAATAATCACATTTACATGGGGTGGAAAAGCACAGGCACAGATTTGACATCACTCTTTGAGATGTTGACTTCAGCAGAGCAGCTGTTACCTCAGTATCTGGTGGTGACAGAAACATGATTTTTTTCCCCTGCTGTGCTGACTTTGTTTTGAAAACATTAAGAGTCTGAACACGTTGGAAATCATCAAGTAGGACACCAGCAAAGAGATGTTTATGCTGAAAAAAGGCCATGGGAGCTCAGCTGGTTTAGCCTCAAGAAGAAAAGGTTAAGGGTGATTTAAATTCAGTTTTCATTGCCATAAAGGCAAGAACCTGATGCAGAAGACAAAATGAGGCTCAGAGCAGCACAGCTGAGAGATGAGAGGCACACAGGTGGCACGAAGTGAGATTTCCACTGGATCTGTGTATTAAGGAGAAGCCTTTTCAAGGTCAGGATGATTAAGTACTGGAACTGCTCCCAGAGAGTTGGCAAAATCTCTGCCCTGGAATAATTTCTTTTTTGTTTTACTTCTTGACCAGTCAGGACCCTGAGGATGCTAATCCAAGTCTGAAGTTAATCCCTGCTTTGAATAACACAGCCCCCTGTGTCCTTTCTAGTCTGCACAGTTCTGTGATCAATCCTGGCAAATCCCCTGCACTTAGAGAGCCCAGACCCTCCCAAACCTGAGACTCTCTATTGCCAGACATCCTTGTATAAGTTTGTTAAACATAAAAGTGAAAACAAGCTCTTGTTTTATAAAGAGATTACAAAATGATCTTTTAATCTATGGGAGATGAGAATCCTTTCCTTCCCATAGGTTAAGCTGTAAATCAAAAACCTGCATTAATTTATCCAATGTTTGGTGTCTTCCCTTCTCCACGACATCAGAGATGGAAGAGGGATATTAAAATATTCCATTTATGTCCAACAAGGCTTTAGTGAAAATATGAGCCTATTAATAAATAAATAAATATATATAATATATATATATATAATTAATATATTGCATAATTAAAAGTAAAATACAATAAATATATAACATAAACATGTTTTATAATATATTAAATAATATATCTTATATATTATTATATATTATATAAATACGTTATATATAATATTATTATATATTCTATAAATGTATTCTGTCTAATAATGTATTACCTGACACACAACACCAGAAGACACTTTATGACCCTTTGTAAAAACAAATCTCATTACACTAGATGTTTCTTTTAAGGCAAAGGTGAAGGTACAACGAGAGTTACACCACATACTGTGTGCTCAGCTGGATTTTTTTTTTCTTGCATTAAAAAAATACTTAAAGAAAAAAAAGGATTTATTTTTAGCCTGTTCTCCTTTAGTCTACATATGCTTACTTAATTACGTATTTGTATAAGCACACATGCGCTGCCAAAGGGTGAAAGTGTCAACAACTGTCATTAATTTTGATGCAGAACCAGACAAAAATTTACTCCAGTCCCACAGACAGGGAATGTCAGTCCTTGAGGTTTCCCTTGAAGGTCAAACTGTGAAGCCAATGAATAATATCATTTTATATAATATTATATATATTTATATGATATTGTATAATTATACAGAGTAGTAAAAAATTTTATATTTCCTGCACTCTGTTGTCAGTCTTCTATGAAATACATCCATCCATGTGGGTGACACATATTGCCTCTGGCCAGGCAGAAAAAAGCAGGATGAGCCAATGGTTGGGATTTTTTTTAAGTTGAGATGAATCTATGAGAGAAAAAAAAAAAAAAAGGTAATTTCAAAACATTATTTATTCAATTCTGGTAGTCATGATAAAAAAAAAAAAATTAAACAAATTCTCTTTAGTATTTCCTTTTCAAGGTTGGTATAATTGGAATATTTTCAAATTGTCATTGTTTGGTCTGGATCCTACAGAAAAATCTTGATGTCTCAAGGTCAGTCTGAAGCTCTCCTGGTTTCTCAAGGCACTCACTAACAAATGCTAAGCTGGTGTAAAAATCTGAGTATAAGATTAATCTAATTAGTTAAACCATACAAAAAACCCCAACCTTACAAGAAGGAAATGTTTTCTCATAGACAGGTCCTTTGGGCAAATCAAGACCAAACAATAAATAAAGAAATTAAACTCTCTGCTTCAGAAAATGTGGACCAAAGCAGTTTTTAATACCATGAATGATTAAATAATTGGCAGTAGAAGATAAGGAGTTTTTTAAAAGACAAATTTGCTCTCTGTAGTCCATCTTGCTACAGTTTCAAAGTTAAAAAATTGTAGTTAGAAAATTGTAGTTTCTAATTACAGCCTTCTTTTCAACTCCTTGAATCCCTCCAGTTTCCTTTAGGCTATTTGGGTATTTTTAGGACAGAGCTGTGTGTTAATATAAGCCTATTATGTGAAGTTCCCATTTCCTACTTTAACTTCTAAAGAGGTTTTTTCTTTTAAAAATAGATACAGGAACAATAGAAATCATAGATTAACCCAAAGAAAAACTTCCTCTATTATAATGAACAGTCTTATTTACTTAGAACTCTCTAAGTGACATCAGAATTTTTAATGAGAACATTATTACTGTAATCAAATTCTAATCAAAACTGCGTTTCTGAAAATTATTTCAATTTTTGTAACAACAACTGCATCTCTTCTGGGGATTAAAGATTCCAAATATGGGCAGAGGAAATATACGTAAATCTGAAAAAACTTTGTCTGTATATAGTCAAGTAAATATTGATATCGTATGGAAATATTGCTTCAGAAAAGAAGGAAGTGGTGGAAGGAAGGAAGGAAGTGGCGGAAGGAAGGAAGGAAGTGGCGGAAGGAAGTGGCAGAAGGAAGTGGCGGAAGGAAGGAAGGAAGGAAGGAAGGAAGGAAGGAAGGAAGGAAGGAAGGAAGGAAGGAAGGAAGGAAGGCCAAAACATTTAAAAATTAAGAATAAAGAATCTTCATTTGCAGAGCTATTCTTTTTACTTTGGAAATACTTAATTCTCTGATGTATCATCTTTTAACCCTAAATCAACAATGAAGTCAAAACCTTACTTTCACACTTTTATTTCTTCCTTAAAAAGGGACTTTCCTTGTTCAAGTGCTGTGATTTTAGAAATGGACTCAGAATTCAACAGCCTGAGTAACATTTTATCAAAATAGCTCAGACACCAAAATTGTTTTGAACATTTTACTCACAAACTAAGTCATTTAGAGCAGAGCCAATAAAGGTTTTTTAATGTATCTTTCAGTATTTAAAACTATTTAATTACTTACAGACATTTATCCAAAAAACATCAAATTTCAGCACGTTTCAGAAAAAGACTTGTTGCCTTTTTACATGAGTTTTAGGCAGAATTTAACATGCTACATTGATCCTGTGTACTGTTCCAATTTTTTTTATTTTAGTTTGCTTAGCTTTGAGTTAATTAAACATTTTGCTACAAATGGATATGCTCTCCAGTTGTGATCTTTACGAGCTCACCCGCCTTGAAAAGAATTCGTATTGTTTAATTACATTAATAATGGAATTGAAGTTTTAAATCAGTGTGTGTGTAGCAAGTGTATTTAAAAAAAAAAAAAAAACAAAAAAAAAAAATAGAAGTATTACATTTTAGGGAAAAATTGGTTTCCCAGAGGCCGGGCAGCCAATGCTGCTCTCAAGATAACAGAAAGCAGACTCTGCTTCCTCAGAGTATCCCTGAGCAGCTCAGATCAGTTCTGCTTTTTTACAGAGCAAGCTGTAGCTGCTGTCCTTATTCACACAAAACATTTCATTTGTGTAGCTGGCTCCACTGAGTTGGCTTACTGGAGAGAGAGATACCTATTTAAAGCTACACAGCTTGGAAGCAGCCTTTGAACAAAAGGGTTGCCTGTGTTTCCCAAACTAATAATCAATTTGGTCCAATAACTACTTAATTATCAGATTTTTTTTTTTTTTTAAGTAGAAGTCTAATAACTCACTGAATCACATCATAGTTAAGTAAGAAATTCTTTTCCAATGCTAACATGTTATCTTTTCTTCTCATTTCCCTTATTTCTTTTTTTTTACCTCATCTCTTTTGTGGCTTGATCCAGTATATATTCCCTTGTTATTCATGTGACTTTAAACATGGTTAACTACTAGTCTTCTGTAAAAATAAATAAATAAAGTCAGAGGCTGGTAATTCAAACTTCCTTCTGCTTAATTGGGCAGCTAATGGGAGGAATTTGAATTTGCAGTGCTGCAAGCACAGCTTTTGCACAGCTCTGCCAATTCAAATACATTTTGCTGGGCACCGGAATGTTGATATGGCCAAATTAATTGGAAAATGGGAGAAGTAAATTAAAAAATAATTTATTTCTCCGTGGAAGGGCAGGCAAATAAAAATGTGCCTGTCTAGCTCCCTATGGCCCAGTAAGCCTGGGGCTATTAGCAGCTGGCATAGATTAAAGCTGCCTTCATGCTCCCAGCTACCCAAAACCATGGGACTGCTTCCTACTAAGAACTGATAAAATCTGAAGCTGGGTGAGGAAAATTCCCTGTTCTTTATGGCATTGATTTTTTTTTTTTTTTTTTCCTAGTGGGCATTTATCACTGGCACAGAGTTTGTAAATATTAAACACTTAGCTAAAATATTAAACACTAGCAGTGGTGCCATCTGTCCAAAGAGAAATAGCGCTCTGTGTGTTTTATTACAGATGTGGCAGGTGTTCCAAACACAGAGGGAATCAGCTA
Organism: Agelaius tricolor; assembly: GCF_023055355.1. Lineage (NCBI taxonomy): Eukaryota > Metazoa > Chordata > Aves > Passeriformes > Icteridae > Agelaius > Agelaius tricolor. The sequence goes on from NW_027269304.1 coordinate 1,400,409, forward strand.
ACCCAGCTCTTGCAGAATCACAAGAAGTCCTGAGGAACACGAGTCCCCAGCCGAGGGACAAATTTATGGAGCGTGAGATAAAGCTCAGAGTAACAGGTAATTTAGTTTAGCAAAACCAAAATCTTGTAAAGGCCAGTCCTAACTGCAAAGAAGACTGTTTTCCTTTTCACTTCAAAGCAGAATTCAGGTGGTGAATTCTCTCACTCATTTATGGTTTGCAGAGGGTTATACCAAGTAATTTCATGTCTTAAATTTTCCACCTTTCTATATTTTTTTTTTAATTTTTCATTTTACTCTTTAGAACAAAGCTAGTTGTAGAAATCTGACAAACTTGTCTTCCTATGATTGTAGAACATGCTGGAATTTGCTGGGAATGTCCGATTCTGTGGGTCCAAGAGAGATGAAGGGTGAACACCCCATTACTTTGATGACACTCAAATGCAGTCGTGTACCTTGATTTAGCCTTAAACAAATGCTTACGACAAGACCCTCAGTGAAATAAAACCTAATCTGAAACTCCATCTGTCAAATAATTACAAATGTTTCCTGCCTGAGGTCAACCATCAGGGTGTCAGGTGTTCAAAAAGTAATGTTGTTATCCTCTTTTTTTTTTTTTTTTTCCCTGTGTATATTTATTTTTTGAAGAAAATTGTATTGTATTGCAATGCTTCTTGCTGGTAACATGCAGAGATTATGTGCCAATCAGACACAGTTAAAATCATGGAGCTTATGGCACAGGCATAATTTTTCTTACCACCTGAGGAAAAAGAAAGATGCAGGAACAGTTTAGGCACCTGGAATATTTCATTATCTACCTCATTAGACTCTGTGGGACACGGGAAAAGGGATCAGAAGAGCAGTCAATTATTCCTAGCTGAACAGAAAAACGTGGACAGAAGTGTTCTCTGGAAGCTGCCTCGGTGCTTGAAAATGGGAATTTGGTGAACATGGAAGGGGAAGGTTTTCATAGAGTCATAGAATCCTGGAATGGTTTGGGTTGGGAGGCACCTCAAAGCCCATCCAGTGTCACCCCTGCCATGTCAGGGACACCTCGCAGTGTCCCAGTGTCCAGCCTGGCCTTGGGCAGTGCCAGGGATGCAGGGGCAGCCCCAGCTGCTCTGGGCACCCTGTGCCAGGGCCTGCCCACCCTGCCAGGGAACAATTCCTCATTGCCAAGATCCCAGCCAGCCCTGCTCTCTCTCAGTTTGAATCCTTATTGTGGTTACTGTGAAAGGATCACAACAGGGATCAAAATCTACTCCTGTTGTCCCGCCATGGAAAATGTTCTTGGAGGGTTTTCCAAGACCTTTCACAGCATGCACAAGGCAACTGCAGGAGCTGCATAAATATTTTCAGATCAGAATGGTGGTTGGTATAGGGCTCTCCACAAATAAATAAGGCTTTAGAAACTCAAACCTTGTTAAGTTTCACATGTACTCAAAGACTCCTTTCCCCTAGGCTTTCCTCTTCTCCTTCTCCTTCTCCTTCTCCTTCTCCTTCTCCTTCTCCTTCTCCTTCTCCTTCTCCTTCTCCTTCTCCTTCTCCTTCTCCTTCTTCTCCTTCTCCTTCTCCTTCTCCTTCTCCTTCTCCTTCCTCCTGGGCCAAAAGTAGATAAAAATAAGTAAAAGGGCCTTCTAAAAGTGTTACTGTTCAGCATTTCAGTAAATCACATTTCCAGGCATGTGATGGCGCCTTCCCCCTTCCGTTCCCCTTCCCCTACTCCTGCCAAATTAAACATTTCATAATTATTAAATGGTTTAGTGGATTCTAAGGTATGGGCAGGAAGGAAAAGGAGTAGGCAAACTTTGGTTTTGAAAGAGATAAAGCAGCACCAAAAATGAGCTAATCCCAATGCCAACTTTTGGGCTTAGAAACTCTGGTCTAGGTAAAGTGTATTTCCAAGGGAAAAAAAAAAAGGAAAAAGAAAATTGGATTTCCTATATTTTATTTCCAGTGACTGCTATTAGGTCCTGGTGCATGTACTTTTGAGGACATTATATTAGACAGGTGGCAATTTTCCTTTGATCATGGGATATGGAATCCCAAAAATAAATTTCTCAATCTTTGCCTCAACAAAAGTCATTAAATTCATGGTCATTCTGAGCCCTGGAGCTCAAAAAATATTTCCTTTGTGAAGCTATAGCTTCTGGTTTTCTTTTTTTTTTTTTGTTGACTTCAGAGCTTCACATTTTTACTCTCTATGATAGCTATCTCTGAATTTAAATAAGCTATTAACAGTGTTTACCATTTTTCCCCAGAGGTAACATGAGCTTGCAGAGCAAAAAGCTGCCTTCAGTGTCTATATTTCCATGTCCACTTTTAATAAAATGACTACTTAACTTCAATATTTTCTTAATGTGCGTCTCCTATTCCTGAGAAGTAAAAAGAGTCGGGCAAAAAAAAAAAAAAAATTAATAGCTCTCCATAAAAAGCATGAAATGGGATTAAGATGTTCGCTACAGGAACTGTTACTAGCAAGTGTGAATTGTCTAATCTGCACATTTGATTTATTGATGGATAAATCAGCTGCAGGGGAAATGTGGTGAACTGAAATGAAAGAGCAAAGTCTCCAGTCACTCTGTGTGCCTAACTTCACAGCCTGCATTTATTTAGGAGGCCACTCCAGAGAACACAAAGTTGTTTTTCGAGCTCAAAACTCGTACTGTAGCGTGGCTACAGTACAAACGTTTGATGGGCTGCAGATCTGGCTTGATTTGAAGAGGAGACAGCTATCTGCTGCCGAGTGGGAGGATGACAGTGCTTGCTGCTGATGCACAGAGAGAAATCTTCGTCACCCCCGTGCCTGCAACGCTTCTCTCCTCCAGGAGCAGCTCGCGTATGCCAGCACAAAGGAACTCCCACACTGTCTGCTAATAATGGGCAAAATGCCTCTGGCTGAGGTCTCCTCTGTGAGACAAGAGCCTCCTGTTGTTGTTAGGGATGATGTGTGCACGTCCTCTCCCACCTCTCCTCCCTCCGCCAACCCTCAGAATGAAAAATCAAACCCTCACCTCTAATAAAAGTGTTTGTGCCCATCTGTCATTTTTGGATGGCTGATGTCTGCCAACATTTAAAAAAAAAAAAAAAGTTCATGGAATACAATAAAAAGTTACCAAGGAAAGGAGGAAAATAAAATTTAAGAGAAAAGGTTTAAGCTTGTTTTCTAATTCAGCATCTCTCAACAAGGAGAGACTTGAGTTATTCCCTTTCAGCACCATCATCACTGCCACTGTTGTTATTGTTACCATTTTTGTTTCCATTGTTTATTTTTGTGTAATTTTACTTGGTTTGTGCCTGCTTTGGGTTTGTCTTCTCCTTTTTCTTTCTTTTTTTTTTTTTTTCTTTTTCCTAAATTTTGTGTCAAGGGTTACACTGCTGGTATCTCAACCCATGAGGCTTTTCTCACTTCCACTCTTCCACTTCTCTTCCTCTGATCCTGCTGGAGGGGGAAGAGTGAGCCGGAGGCTTTGTGGTGCTCAACTCCTCCCTGATTAAATCATAACACACCTGATGAAAACCGAGATTTTGAAGGGGAAAAACCAGGGCAATTTGGTCTTTTCAGCGTGAACAAATGCACACAGATATGTCCTTAATTTGGTGCTGCCATTTTTACATGGGGAGCTTTGAAAACAGAAGACTCTAAAACCTTTCACAAAAGGCTCTACCAGCCAAAGGTGGGCGACAAAAATAGATGTACTTGGGAAAAAGGAGCACAGAAAGGAGTGAGATGGTGCTGTCAGGAGTGCTTATTTTTACCAAAGCCATATCAGCTCTAGGGGTGAACTCCAGTGGAGGTTTTTTCTACAGAAAACCCCGCAAATTGCATTTATAAATAAAGCTGTGAGGAAGGGTATGTTTGGGTAGGTTTCTGATTATTTCTCTTGAATCTTAAAATATAAACTTCAAGAGTTCTCTGACGCCACTGTCTCATCTCAAAGCAATAAAAAAGCAGAGTGTTTCTATCATTGAGGTGTGTGCTGCCCCATGTAATAAAGAAAATAGTCTTTGATGTTTTAAAGGCTGGCTCGTCTCTGGGTTTTGTTCTTTTGGCCATTTTGGGCTTTTTTTCCTCCAAGACATAGTAATTTTCCCTGGCTTCCATTAACTGAAGGATACAATCAGAACAGACTGGAACTTCTGATTAGAACCCGGCCTAAAAAAATTTTGTTCAGACACAAGAACAGGAAAGACAATGGGAACAATACTTAATAAAGCACTGCAAGTTTTTATAAAGCTACAATTTGAGTATGTTCTTCCTGGCAGATAAAAATGATACCAGTGATAGCTCTTCTTCTAAGGGCCAAAGTTTGAGGGGGTTTTATTTTATTTGGATGTTGAATTTTATTTCATGTTTCTCTTCAAATTATAATATTTTCTCTGCTTTCTAAAATAATACTGTAAATTAACATATTTTGAATGCTTGTATTAATAAGAACGTACTTTTTCCCCCTAGGTTTGGGGATGAAAAGAGCAGGTAAAAATATCTGACAGGTGAATTTAATTAAAAAATACCCAGACTTTACTGTACTCAATCCAGCACTAGAAGTAATAGAGACAGTTTAGCAAACTGGGCTTTTTTGCACTTTTGGTTTGGTTAAGTTTGGGTTTTGTTTTCTTGGGGTTTTTTTGTTTGTTTGTTTGGTTGGTTTTGATTTTTGTTTGTTTGGGTTTTTTTGGTTCTTTGTTTTGGTTTTAGTTTTGGTGGTTGGATAATTTTTCCTTTCCAAATACTTCTAGATTAGATCAAGAATGCTGGAGTGGGGTCTGTAAATATTTCAGCTTGGGTGCCTGCTAATTTATGCACCTCACTCACTGCAGCTCTTTCGGGTGGCAAAGTTGATTCCATGCAAATTTCCACTCCTCATCATCTCATTGATGAGGACCACAAGGGGACATGGGCCAAATTAGGAATAATTTAACACCTTTATTAAGCTAATAGTGAGGAGGGGAAATTTTCTGGCAGTGATTTGATGATGCATCCCGTCATACAAAAAAATTCCAATGCTGCAAGATGAATATTATAGACGTGTCAAAGGGGTTTCCCAATCCCTTCAAGTTTAAATAGTTACACATCTGTTACCTTTTGTGCATAAAAATTTCTGACTGCAGCCTGCTTCCATCTTTGGTTTTTGCTATTCATATTTAAGAGATTTGTGAACAGAATATTCCTATGACACTAGTGGGGGATGTTCCATATATAATGTGGAAATTATGTATAGATACACACACACACATATTGAATCTATATCTATATCTATATCTATATCTATATCTATATCTATCTATATCATCTATATCTATATCTATAACATTTATATCTATATCTATAGAAATTTATATTCTCTTTTAACACTCACCTTATCACTGTGGGTATCAGAATTATTTCAGTGGAATGTAAAAAAACCCACAATTTACTTAAAAGTTAAAAATCATTATTTTCCAATTTTTTTTTTTTTTTTTTTTTGATCTTGATAGTTCAGAGAGGCTGACTGGAAGCTGGTGACACTTCTTGGGAATGCTGCAGAAACCTGAGAATAATTATCCAAAATATTTCCAGGATTGTTGGCATCAAATTTTATAAATAATAGTGAATGAATGAATGAATGAATGAATGAATGAATGAATGAATGAATGAACGAACAAATAAATATCAGCTTGATCATTCATTAAATTTTCTTGCAGAATTACAGGTTGGAACAGAGTCTGCACATGTTCAGTGCTCATCAAAATGAAACGCCAAGGCACAAAAAGTTGAGCCAAATTAGAATAACATTACTGGGCTGATGAAATGGCTTTTCACTTAAAATGGAAAGTGGGGAGGACAAAACTTCCTACAGGGAGCTCAGTTTAAGAAGCTTCATGGTCCCTGGTTTAAAATCCTGTGAATTGCCCCATATTAGCAGAAAAGCATGTGGCTGAGTCACAATGTATCTGAGAATCTGACATTTAGTGACACCTCTAAGATGAAAGTTTGCACGTTGAGTAAAAATTAAATCAATTGGTTTTCAGTTTTACTGTCATTTTGAATTTTCACTTTGAAGCACAAATGCATTAACAATGTCTACTTATTCTTATTGATTATCTTGAAAAATCTGTCTCTTACAGATGTGCAAAATTAAGTATTTGGTTGCTTTTGGGCTTTTTTTGGTGTATGTTTTTCAGGATAATTAAAAAACCCCAAGGGTAGCTAGAAAACCAGTGAGAATTCTGTCACACTCAAATGGAGATTTTTCTTCATTTTGTAATTTACACAATATTTCATGTGCCTAATTATCTTGGAAGGCATGTTTGAGGCAGTTGAAAATGATCAGGTGGCTTGAAATTAGGAAAAAAATTTAAAAATAGGTGTTTTGCTCAACTCCTCACCAAATAATTCTGTCATTGGGGCTGTTGCTTTTCACTGTGTTGGTGAGATTGCCACAAATGCCCATCAGAGGATCTGAAGTTTGAGTTCTGATTCACTTCATTTTTAGTTTGTCCCTGGGTTGGGACGGCCTCACGCCATTTATATCCAAATAAAATAATTATTCAATTATTCATTTTAAATAACAGTGCATTCCTGGTGCAAAATCTTCCATCTTTGCCCCTAGAAAAGCAGCACAGTCAAATTTAAGGAATTGAAATAAAAATTGAGGCTCTTGGTTATTCCAAAAACCTTACTGCATGTTTCTGTTGTACCGTTTTCTGAGCTCCTCTGCTACACTTGCATCGCTGAAAGGGTCTTTGTGGCCCTTTCTCATGTGTGTGTCATTATTACGTGCCATTTCCACTCAGATTTAGATTTAAAAATAGGCTGGGGTTCATTTTTTTTCACCATAATAATGTTCTGTTAGCAGCAGTGAATATACTTGAAATTGTGTTGTGGCTGAACTCTGTCACATCACTCCTGAAAAAAATTTCTAGTAAACACAGGAGAGAAAAAACACCTATAACATAAATAAGAAATAAAGCTTTGCTCCCTCAGTTTGACTTATAGCAGGATTTCATTTAAAAGAAGACGTCTTTTTAAAATAATTTACTTATGTAGATAAAAATGTTAAGCATTCTGAAATTCAATAAAATAATAATATATGGAGTATGTAAGACTGAAAATCTGAAGAAATCTTCACCAACTGGTTTGAGTTTTCAGATCTTTGAGAGTCTATCTTTTGGGTAAAGCAAAATTTATTTATTTTAAGCAGTCCTTACCCCTAGTTGATGACAAACTTCAAAATATAGGCAATCATCTGGGAAAAAGCAAGCCAAGTTAAACAATTATAGAATATTCTATTTCAGAATTATAGAATATAAATATATTACTATATATGAAGCAAAAAAAAAAAGAAAATGTGTTGTAGTAAAGTACTCTCTTCACATGGAGATCACATTTCACTCTTTATGTAAAAATAAAAGTTTTAAATATTTACTTGTTCCTTCACTAACCATACTCTTCTGAAAGAAAACCATCATGTGGATGAAATCTGTAAATAAGGTGGGATTTGGGGATTCTTTTAAAATTTAAAATTCCCAGGGTAAATGATGACAATTACTAGAGCGTGCAAAAAATTGATTTTACAAATTACAAATTGGGTCCGTGTGACCCAACAATTTAATAAACACCACCTGGAATTTTTCCACTTGTTCCAAAGCTCTGCGCCGACAGCGCTGACCATGAACATGGAACAAAAAAAAAAAAAAAAAAATTGAGGATGCAGGTCAAGATTCACTGAAATTAGTGGAAGAACCTCAAATTCTTATGTGGTTTTTTTGGGGTGTTTTTTGTTTTTTTTTTTTTTTTTTTTTTTGGTTGGTTTTTTGTTTTGTTTTTTTTTTTTTAATTTTTGTTTTTGTTTTTTGGTTTGGTTTTTTTTTTATTTTGTTGTTGTTGTTTTGGGTTCTTTAACAGAAAAAACCAGATTCCTCTCGAATTCAGCTGCAGGAGATGATTTCTGACACGCTCCCACCACTGAGTTCTACCTGGATTGTCCCGTCCTGCCCGCTCATCTTGGGTGTGTGGATAATAACTTCTGCAAAAAAGCAGCAGCTAATTGCTTGGCTAATTGCCCTGCTCTACACAAGGAGCCCCTTGGTTTGGGCCCGACAAATGAAGCTCAGGGCAGGGGTAGGAAACACACAACAGGTTCACTTCTCTTCTTTATTCTGCTCCTGGAGACTCTCGGTGGTTTTTACGTGGCACGGAATGGCCATTTAATTTCATATTTTCTTGTGGCTTTAAGCAATTAGTAGGGAAAAAAAAAAACTCCCTGGTTTCATGAAGTTATGACTGTTATTTTCTCTAATTATGCAAAAATAAATACATTTTCTCCTTATTAAGGAAGGGAAAATTGAGTATGTATTTATACCAGAATGCAACTGACATTTAAAAGCAGCTAAATAATTATTTTACTGATACCTGCAGTCACTGAAGGAAGTGAAATGTAACTTTTAAGCAGGAATGGTCAGTTATTAAACTTACAGAATTTTGATATTAATATTATTTTGTAACCAAGGGATATGTTTCAACAGAGATAGTTTAACATTATACTGGCAGATGAAGCAGATTGCAAACAAACATTAATTTCAAGCATCAAAAACCCCTTTTGCCATTCAGCTCCAACATATCAGGAGTTGTACTCAAGAGCAGGATGGCACGCTCTGATATCCATATGATATTTGTCATTATGCACAGAATGGGGACAGGAAATGTTATTTTTCAGGACAACCTGCTCTAACAACAAATACTCATCCTCATTGGGCTGTCAAAAAAACCCTTGGCCCTGGAAAATGCTTTTTTTCTAGGTTCCCACTGGACTGGACATGAGAATTTTCTTCAGCTTGCTTTGCCTGAAGGATTCTTGTATTTATGTGAATGTATTCTTAAATATATATATATATATATATATATATATATTTATATAAAATTATATATGTATATATATAAAAATTCCATTATTATATATATAATATATATATTTATATATATATATATAAATTTCCATTATTATATATTTTATATATATATATATATATAATTATATACATATGTGTATATATATATTATATATATATCATTATATATATATATAATTATATATATATATATATATATAATTATATATATATATATATATATATATATATATATAAAATTTCCACATATATATATATATATATATATATATATATTTATGAAAACATGAGGGTTTATGTGAGTATTCTCAAATCCTGGCCTGTAATTTGCACACACCAGTTTCTATCCAGAGCCACAGTGGGAGAATGGATGCTAAGAAAGCTCTGAGCTGCATCACCATAAGATGCTTTCCCTCAGTCCCAATGGTTTTGGCACAAATGTAAAAGCTCTGTTGACATCAGCTGAATTTCTGTCCCATTTCCTAGGGAATGGGAAGAGAATCAGACACAAACATCTTGGCAAACACACGTTCCTGCTCCCAAAAAGCTAATGCATAGATGTCACTATAAATAATTATCAAGATCTCAAAAGAGCCTAAATTAAGTCAAATTAAGCCTTTATTATTAATTTTGTCTCCTCATCAAAAGTTGCAATGTAAATTGTGTCAGATTTCTTCTGGTTTGGGGCAGAAGCTGGGCAGTGGCAATAGTTGGAGATTGGTAGTGGTGCATATTAAAGATACTTATGATATAGAGATATGATAACACACAATTTGCCAAAAAAGCAATGAGCGGGGTCTGAGCAAATTGTATTTTTCCCAAATGCACCAGAACAACACTTTTATCTCCCAGACTTGAAACTCATGTCCCCTGGCAAGGCCAAAAATCAGAGTCTATTTAAGGCAGCTCCAATGAACTCGAGAGTGCTTATATTAATATTAATATATTTATATTATTAATATTTATATTTATATTATTTATATTTATATTTATATTTATATTTATATTTATATTTATATTTATATTTACTTATATATACTTTTTTATATACATAAGTATATGTATACTTATATTTATATACTTATAATTTATATACTTATATTGACTATATATAGTTATATATATATAGTTATATATATATAGCTATATCTATAGTTATATATATATAAATATATAAATATATTTATATAACTATATATAACTATATATATATTTATAAATATATATGGTTATATATTATATATTATATATTATCTATAATATATACTATATATATAATATATATTATATATATGATATATAATATTAATTATATTAATGATATTATATATATTAATATAATATTATATATTAATAATATTAATAAATATATAAAATATATAAATAGATAAATATATATATATAGTTATATATAGTTATATATTTATAAATATATATATATATAGTTATATATAAAAATTTTCGGGGTTTTTTTTTTGAGACTCATGCAGCACTCTTTTTAATTGAGTGCCCATTTCACAGCTGAGTTACAGACTCCTGAGCAGGTTGCAGGGGAATAGTGAGAGACTTTCATTTATGCTGCCACCAGACATAACTTTAATGCTGTTCTTGCATTTAACATCTTTCAACAGTTTACTGGAGCATGAGCCCTGCAGTGCACACCATTGAACTCCCCAGCACCTGAGATGGAAACACATTTGCAGAACAGCTCCCGAGCGACCAAAATGGGAAATAATTCCTTTTATTGCAGATGTACTAATTTATAGTGTACCATTAGCATCAGCTTCTCCATTAACTCACGGAACAGACTAATCCCAGAAAGGGTGTGAGCCCAGCTCCTTCTCCCCCTCCCACAGCCTTCCCTGGGTATTCATTCCTGTGGCATAATCAGCTCTCAGGGCAAGCGTTTTGCCATATCAGTGAATGACATCATTATTTTAGAAACACATCATTGCAAGGTGTGTTTCAAAACCTAAGGAATTATTTATTACTATATTACTGGGGGGGGAAGGAAGATTAATTTTAAAGATATCATGTGTCTTTCCTTTCAAGACAGTGTTTGTTAAAAAAAAAACCAAAAAACTTTTGCATAAGTTTAATCTTGCATTGATCCGTGTTTTATTTTGTTTTTTTTTTTTGTTTTGTTCTGTTTTGTTTGGGGTTTTTTTGGATTTTTTTCTTTGTTTGATTTTGTTGTTTTTGTTTGGTTTTTGTTTGTCTGTTTGTTTGTTTGTGGGTGTTTTGTGTACTATTTTTTGTTTTGAGTTTTTGGAGGTTTTTTTTTTGTTTTTTTTTTGTTTGTTTGTTTGTTTGTTTTGGTTTTTTTGTTTGTTTTTTTGTTTTTTTTGTATTTTTTTTTTTCTGGTAAAGCTGTTTTGAGATTAATCCTCCACAGAAATTAAATTAATGGGAAGTACTGCCAAAGGGACAGGAACTTCCTTTTTTTTTTTTTTTTTTTTTTCCTTTTGTTTATTATAACCCACTGAGATTGAATATCTGGGGAGATACGGCTCCAAAACAATGGAATATGATAATGTGAACAATTTTAGTTTGTAGTAAGACTAAAATATCCATCTAGTCTGGGGGAGCACTTACAGACTTTTTCCTCTGGAAATATGATTTAACCATATAATACTAATAATAAGAATAAGAATAAGAATAATTTTTTTTTTAAAGCAAGAAGCAATTCAGTTTTGTGTAAACTCTTTCATGGAAAATTAGATATTAACCAAATTTTTAATTTAGGCTTCACTTTATAAGCAAGGACTCATAATTATCATCCTCAATCCTTTTTTGTTTTGTGTTCACAAACTTTACTGCTCAGGAATCATGGACAGCTAAATGAGTTAATCTGTGAACATTTTAATAGAAGCATGTGTTTTCATTCTTTATTATTTAAAGAAAAATTCTAGGACAACTTTGATTTCTCTAAACTTCTCTGGTGCAAATACCACGGAGAATTGTTCTAAATTACTCTTTAATTAGATGAAAACACAGGAAAAAGAATTACGTAACCGAGGCAGAAAATTGATTTAGTAGGTTAAATATGAATTCATGGATTTTATGTCTATTTCCAAAATGCACTCCACTGATAGCTCACAGAGAGTTGGTTTTGGTATGAATGTCAGGAGTAAGAGTTAAAGGGATATTTAAATGTAATGGAAATGGATCTGAGTGACAGTGTGCAGTAAAATGTAATAAGTTATCCTGTTGCTTTTTTGGTTGGTTTAAATTGTGACATGGTAGGTCCCGCAGCCCAATTATTTTTTCAGCATTTTAATTTTTTCCGTTTTTTTTTTTTTTTTCTGTTTCTAAACTCATAATTTTGAGTCTGAAGGTCAAGCTAAAAACCTTTGATATTTACACATTTTCCCATTCTGCTTGTGGAACATGACTGCTGCAAGCTCCACCATGACATTTAAGGGGAAAAATGTTAAAAATATGTTATAGCTTCCTCTCACACTGTTAGACCACTAAAAAACTACTTCTTTTGCTGACCATATGGGAACCCTTCATTGTTTTGGTTTTTTTTTTTTAAACCCCAAAAGTGAACTAAAATCCCCGAAACAGAATTTACAATGCACCAAAAGTTAAGAGTACCACTTCAGCAACCTTAAAAAGGTATTTGTTTCTGCTTTGGCCTTTTATTTACATGGCGATTTTAACAGAGTTCTGACTTCTGATTTGAAACATAAAACTACCACCATATTCCACTTTCATGGCAGAATTAATCTTGTTTCATTCCAGTGAATACCAGAGAGCTAAGCTGAAATATCTACTAAATACCTCTCCGTGTCTAGTTTTGAATCAAAGTAGAAAATATTTCCATAAAATATTGAGTAACACTGTTTGTTGGAAAGAAAAATTGGTGTTTGTTGGAAAATTGGTGTTGGTTGGTGGATATCTTTCCCTTTCTATTTCTTTCAACAACAACAACAACAACAACAAAATTCAATTTGAAAAAAAATAAAAAAATTGTAATAGATGTTGGAAATACAGACCAGTTGCAGACAGATTTACTCCAAACCAAAGTCCCTAAGGTTTCTGCTTGGAAATATTAGAGAAATACCATGTTCTGCATGAAAGCAGGTTGGGCTGAACTGCAGAGCCACGAGGATGCAAACAAATTGAAATGGGCTGCAGTGAGGCAGGACTTGCATTCCCTTAGTTCCATCTGTGGGGAGGAAAGGAAAGGGAAAGGAAAGGGAAAGGAAAGGGAAAGGAAATTTCAAGGAAAGGAAATTTCAAGGAAATTTCAAGGAAAGGAAATTTCAAGGAAATTTCAAGGAAAGGAAATGTCAAGGAAAGGAAAGGAAAGGAAAGGAAAGGAAAGGAAAGGAAAGGAAAGGAAAGGAAAGGAAAGGAAAGGAAAGGAAAGGAAAGGAAAGGAAAGGAAAGGAAAGGAAAGGGCAAAGTGGTGGAAGGAAGAAGGGAAGGGAAGGGAAGGGAAGGGAAGGGAAGGGAAGGGAAGGGAAGGGAAGGGAAGGGAAGGGAAGGGAAGGGAAGGGAAGGGAAGGGAAGGGAAGGGAAGGGAAGGAAAGGAAAGGAAAGGAAAGGAAAGGAAAGGAAAGGAAAGGAAAAGGAAAGTCAATGTCTTGTAACTGACTGGGACAGAAACTTCAGCAGATCGATAAAAATGCATCAAGGTAATAACCACAGATCCTACACCGAGCTAAATGAGAAGAAATAAGGCAGAGTAGCACAGATAAAGTTTTTTTTTTTTGCATTGGAACATTTGCACAGAGACAGCCTTCCTCAGATGGCTGTCACTCTGCCAGCTGTGAGGTGATATGAGAGACTGTAATTTATTATTTTATTAGCTTTTAGAGTGCTAAATTGGTAAGAGTAATCCATAGCTTATGCAAGAGAAATTACATTTTTTATGTACATTGCTCAGCTTGGTGACTGAGAATCAATTTCTCTGTGAAACAATAAATACTAGGACACGATCCAAAACGCTTAAAAGGAATTTTAAAGAGGATAGGAAGGCAAACAGATAAAACTTGTCTTCCATAGGAACTGATATTTTTTTTCTCCCTGACAGAAAAATTAAATCTCAAGGCATAAAGCTTTCCCTGCCTCATTTTGAACATTTTTTAGGTCTTTTTACTTATTTGGAGATCTCATCAAGGGATTATTTGGTATATAATCACAATTTGGATAAATATCATGGAGTCATGGAGTCATTTAAAGCTTTAACATCACCTTTAAGTCCAAACTTCCTGAAACTTTCCACTGTCCCAGGGTGCCCCAAGCCCCATCCAAACTGGCCTTGGACAATTCCAGGGATCCAGGAGCAGCCGCAGCTGCTCTGGGCACCCTGTGTGCCACCCTCACTGTAAAAAACTTCTTCCTGCTCTTTTTTTTCCCAATAACAGCCACCTGCTTTATTTTACATCTTCTATACCCAGGTGCAGAATATCTGTCATTTATAATAACCTTACCCACATGATGTTTAGATACTCTCTTTTACCATAGCTTGACGAATCTACCTTTTGTGTAAAATGGTCTGTGCGCCAACAATTTCTAATTTCATGAATAAAGAAAAACTCCAAGGTTTAGCAAACCAGTTGTTTAAACTTGAGAAGCAGCGTGGGCACAGATTCTTTGCGTGTGGATTTTTAAATTTACACCCTGAAGCAAAAAAGTTGTGTTTTCTTCTGGTTTGTTCTTGTGAGGGCAGCAATAATGGGGGCAAGAAAAGTGCTCCAGTGTTATCAACAACAAAGCTGGAATATCCTGTCTTTGAAAAAAAAAAAAACCAAACCAGAATATATAATAATTTTTTTAATATTTTTTGAATTGTTTACATTTACATAAAATATATTTTATAAATATATTTTATTTTATAATATATTTATATCATTATATTTTAAATTATATACATTTTCCCTTATTTTCTATCATCTCAATGAAAAGTCTTCTCAGCTATCAATGCGCATATGTAGCACAAAATGCTCCTAAACCAAACCATGAATCCAGACTGAGTCCATCTCTTCCGATGATTTTCCTGGTAATCTTTCCCAGCATACAGTGAATATATATCATAAAATAATAATTGCATTATATATCATAAAATAATAATTGCATGTTTGAGAAGAAGAATAGCCCCCCTAGTATTTAAACCTGAATAAAACATTAACATTCATGCATAAAATGTTGCATGATGGAACCCTCAGCGCCTCCCTTAAAGATAAAAACTGAACCAAGCCCCTTTTCCTTTAGAAGTGGTCATCCTGTAAGCACTTTTACAGGTATGACATAGAAGGATATGCAGTGTGTATATTCTTACTGCAGATGGCACTGGGCTGGAACACAAAATGATGAAAAAAGCCCCAAAAACCGATGGAAAAAATATCATTTAGGCGCATTCACATGGAATGTAACTACCTCCAGAGTCCCACAGGGTACCAAAAAAAAGTGATTTTTTTTTTTTTTTTGTTTGTTTGTTTGTTTGTTTGTTTGTTTTGTTCTCAGACTGATATTATGCTGTGCTCAGGCCAGTTATGTACCTGCAAATCAGAAATCAGTGCAGCTGATACACATTAGGTAGAGCCAAATGATGCCCAGAAGTATTATAAGACATACAACTGAATCCTTAGAGGAAAAAAAAAAAAAAGAAAAACTGAGAGGAATGCACTGTGCTGGAGGTTCTGAGTTCACAGAAAGAAGTGAAAAATCTGATAAGAGAGTCATTAAAAGGATTTTGACCCATTACATTAAATAGATTTGTGTGGGAGGGAAGGGCTGGTGGCAGAAGGAGGGATGGGAGGAAAGGATCAGGAGGTCAAGAATGAGAAGCCCTGAGAAATCCAGAGAAGCACAGAAAATCTCCAGTATTTATCCTAGGCCAAACTAGAACCAGGTTTTTACTTAAAATGTCAGTAGTTTTGAAATTTCCAGCCTTTTTGCTGTTTTTGTTGTTGTCGTTGTTGTTGTTCTAGGAAATCTAAATTGTTTATACAGTTCAAATATGGAAAGAAACACGCAGATTTTATTGCCCACAGATGCCAACATCAAAAAACCCCTCATCAGGTAGCAACATCACAAAATTGATTTATCTGTAAATTATGGCGCAAAATTAATTTATCTCTAATTTTTGTGTGGAGGGGGGAGATCGTTGGTCTTCTGGTATTAATTAATGGATTTTTATTTAATTTTTCTGTTTTCTTTAAAAATAATAATAAAAAAAAAGCTTTACTCATGCAGGAATTTTTAGGACAGGGTCTGCAGTCATGAATGCAGCCAGGTTCTACTCCATTACATTCCAATTTATCATTTTTGTCATTTTATCTCTGCTTGTGTAAAACACCTCAAGAGATGGAAAAAATAAAAATCCTGCAGCTGTCTAACATTCAAAATCCCTTTGCTGGTATGTTCCTATTCATGCTTTGAGTAAAATTTGATGGATTTTTTTTTTTCTAAAAACTAAAGCAGCGCTATGAAACTGCAGAGAATTGACCTGGATATTGCTCAGGAGAGGGAGGCAATCCTATGTAAAGGGAAACAGCTGGGACAGTTTGATGGAAATCTGGCAATCTATTCATTTAGAATGAAGGAATCTAAAATAATTGCTCCTGATTTCTTTAGAAAGAAGGTAAATTTTCAAATAATAGCTGAAAATCCTATAGTAATTCAATAAATTTCAACTTTCACGCTCAATTCCTTGAAATCCCTGGTGGTTTACAGTTCTCACAGAATTCTTTAGAAGCAGGTGGTGATTTCTAGATCAAAGGCAAGGCAAGGTTAGGGATTAATTCCACCCAGCTTCAGCTACCTACGAATAAAATGGATTTTGTCAACAATTATTCTATGCAGAGCATCAGGCACCTGAGAATTCCATTGTCCCTGGTAATGACCTTTTTTCCCCTCTCATGCCAAGGAAAGACCTGACCTGTGTAAGAGTAAATGACTTAATTTCAATAGTTAAAAGAAAACCATTCCCACTCTGAGTTGTTTCCACCACTAGGAATTAATAAAAGAAACAGATAAATGGGTCTGGCTTTAAAGGCTGATTTTTCAAAGAAGATACAGTATCCCCAGTCATAAATCACTCCTATAATCCACAACAATTCCACCAAAATCAACACATTTTGGGATGTCAGATTTTTTTACAGATACCAGTAAGATATCAGTTGAACATAAAGGTCTTACTTGATTTAAATTACAAATGAGGCCTAAGAAATGTCAGGGTAATGGCATAAGGCAGTTTGAATGTTAATTGATTAGTGGATGGTATTGGAAAAAAGTTTTTAGTGATTTATTGCAGTGTTCTTTGATTAGATTTGTTGTATTACCAAGTGGGGTTATTTTTAGTGGATCATGTTTGTTTGTTTTGGTTTGTTTTAATGTATGAAATAAATTATAACAACTCTCAAATCTATATAAGGCAAAAGAAAAATCTCAATTGTTGTAACAAAACAATTAAAAATGTTTATGTAAAAACAGCAACTTTACATGGTTGTGTTTATTGGTGTTATTGCACTCTCCTGTAAAAAACATAAAAAGATCTTACTCTGAATTTCTGTCTCTATGCAACTTGCATGATGACTCAAGGATGAGAAAAATGGGATCATTTCTCCATTTAAAGACCCCCCCCATGAAAGTACCTGTGTAAAAGGCTTAATTTGACATTTCATTGAGTTTCAGATTCAGAGGTTTGGGATCACCTCTAGGACTCCTTCAGCGTGGGTTTCTCTCCATGAGATTTGGACACCTGAAATGGTTACTGAACCTTTGCCCAGCTTTGATGGTAAATGCTACTGAAAGCAGCAAACCAAAGACTTTTCTGGGGACAAAATGCCCCTGAGTCTTTAAGCTAGCAAGTTTTAACGACATGCAGATATTCATGAATATGAAAATATGAAAATATTCAGATTGCCACGTCTACATTAATCTGTGCTAAACCGGTTCAATATCAGTGCTCTCACAGCTGTACATACCAATTAATATGATTATTAATTCAGTAATGCCACATTCCTTTCTAATGTCAAAGGCTGGTGCATTATGTGGGTAGGATTATTTCAGTGTAACTTAAAGGCACAAAACGTAAGCACCTGCAACTTTTCTGAGATTATTACTTCATCTACAAGTTTTCATTTTAACATTATGCACTGCAGAATTTGGGATTTAGTTTTGATTACTTTACATAGAAATATTTACAGAGGAAATTTAATGTTACCTTGGATTAATAATGTACTGAGAAACAAGGCAGATTAAAATTTTCAATATCAGGGGCTCAATTTTCAATTAGTACACCACATTAATTAGGTATGTTAGTTAATTTATTTCTGTGTGTATTGTGCTCTCTTCACCTGTGCTCTCTTTCTTCATTTTTTTCAGCCTTATCTGCAGTTAAGCAGAGAAATGATCTCACTTTAAGGATTATACTTAACTTTGTTAGATGGCAGAATGTAAATTACCTGGCACTACAATGTCTACATTTCTATTATGTCAAATTGAAATTAGCCTTAAAAGACGTGAAATTCCCTACCCAGACAAACTTATCGACTCTTAGGAGGTTTTGTTTCCCCTATAATTGAGAGGATTCCGTTTGTTGTTTTGAATCTCATTCCTATTTTTAACGACACCTATATTTAGGTACGTAATACGCAAAGGTGACTTTTTTGAGAATTAGCTTTTGAATCTTGTACAGAGAATAAATTAATAAATTACTTAAGTAAAACCACTGCCTGAGAAGCCTTTCAATCAAAAAATGATTACCAATATTTACAAAACTGGGGTATATTACTGTTCTTGCAGAATATTTTATCAGGAGTGTCCCATTTCCCACTCTTTTTAAAAATTTCCCTTGTTTAGTCTCACTGGCCAATTACTATCCAGCCTGTCCTGGGTCTTGAAACTGCAGCCACCCTCAAGTCCTGGAAACCATGAAAAGTTTAAATACTAAAGACTGAACAAATATTAAAAAAAAAAAAATGTTTGTTTCTGTTCTGCATCAGTTCTGGGGGTTTTCACTCGTTTCAAACTCCATTAAAGCAGCTACAGAATGCAGAGCACTGTGGTGCACTCTCATTTTCTTAACAGAAATTTCAGTCAATCATTCAATCGCTCCAGCTCTGACAGCACATAATTTTCATATGCTCAAAAACACTGTTAATTTATAAGCCAATGAAAAAAAACACCCAAATCTTTAAAGGCTGCTTCCACAAGGTCAAATTTTTTACTGCACGTATGTTTTTTAAAAGTAAAATAAGTTATAAGATTCTTTTGTGCATATTCAGATTATTTTCTGTAATCTTATTATATTGAGGTACTACTATAGCATAGTATGGTTACAAATACTTTGTCTATAGTTATTAGATATATGCTCTAGTTTTTAAATTTACAATATTTGTAAATTATGAAAACCAAAACATACGTCTGTTAGGAGTGGCAAAAAAAACTTGGTGAATTATCTGTAAAAAAGAAAGGAAGGAAAAGGACAAAAAAAGAAAAAAAAATCAGATCACTATAATGTGAAAACATAATTTTGACACCTCCTCCCCTGCTAAAAATATGCTAAAAAATATATATATATATAACATTTCCAGTGAAAATTCTATATAAACAACCAATCTGGAAAACCAGCATGGCCAGATGATTTAAACCATAAACATTAAAAATCATTCTGAAATCATAAACAAATAATTTTAGTACTACACGTTTCAATTAATGTTTTTGCTTATCTTTCACAATTATTTTCTAAATATATTTCTTCCATTTTTAAAAGAAAATTTCATCCTTGTGAAACAAAAATTTTTCTCTTTTCTCTTTTCTCTTTTCTCTTTTCTCTTTTCTCTTTTCTTTTCTCTTTTCTTTTCTTTTCTTTTCTTTTCTTTTCTTTTCTTTTCTTTTCTTTTCTTTTCTTTTCTTTTTCTTTTTTCTTTTTTTTTCTTTTCTTTCCCAGAACTTCCCTTCCCCTTCCCCTTCCTCTTCTTCTTCTTCTTCCTTGTCCTCTTCCTCTTCCTCTCCTTCTTCCCCTTCCCCTTCCCCTTCCTCTTCCTCTTCCCTTTCCTTTTCCTCTTCCCCTTTTCCCTTCCTCTTTTTCTTTTTCTTCTTTTTCTTTTTCTTTTTCTTTTTCTTTTTCTTTTTCTTTTTCTTTTTCTTTTTCTTTTTCTTTTTCTTTCTCTTTTTCTTTCTCTTTTTCTTTCTCTTTTTCTCTTTTTCTTTCTTTTCCTTTTTTCTTTTTCTTTTTTTTCTTTCCTTATTTTTCTTTCTTTCTTTTTCTTTCTTTTTCTCTTTTTTCCTTTTCCTTTTCCTTTTCCTTTTCCTTTTCCTTTTCCTTTTCCTCTTTCTCTTTCCACTATTCAAACCTTATTGCACATGTTTAAATGTGTTTTGTTTTCCCCGTTGCCCCGCTGCCAGCAGCCCAAGTGAGGGCAGCCCAGAGGCACAAAACTCAGCAAAGCCAAAAAGTTCAGGCGCTGACAGCTCCTGCAGCCCACGGAGCCGTTCAGGATGAGCAGCCAGGCAGACCTGGAGCCCCACTGAGAGAGATCAATAGCCAGTGCATTATCATAGTTATTTCCAATGACGGGAATAATAATGCAATATTTATTTCTGGTATAAGGCTGCTTCAAGCGTCATTTTCCTCCCCCTCTCATTATTTGGGATATAGCTCACGCTAGGGCAGTGCAGAGATATCTCACTGTGCTTAATACTATGATTCCACTCAATCTAGCTGTTAAATACATTTATTTTTTTCCACATTACGTCGGTTGATTAAACTTTCTGTGGAGATGGTGGTAATTGAGTGTAAAGCTCCCATTAATGGCAGTAAGACTGCAAGACAGCCATGGAGTTTTCTATGGTTTTATAATTTCTCTCTGTGAAAAGAAAAAAAAAAAAAAGAAGAGAGGGGATTAAACAAACAACTACCCTGCAGCTTTATGTCAGTTGAATCATACGAAAAAAAAATTTAAAAAAACAAAATGGGTAAAAATAAACAAAAAAGCATTTCTCCAAAGAAACTAAATGGAGAATAAGCATAGGCATTATTCAAATGTTCCTGAAGGGACACATTTTTTTTTCAATTTATCCTCCAAAGTCTTTAATCTGTTGGCTCTTTCAGTTAACTCATTAGCTCCTAAACCTCTTTGATGCCTTTTTTTTTTTTTTTTTTTTTTTGCAAAAAGGCAATTTGGTAATTTGGCCGCCATTTCCTTATTTTCTGAGTGGTAAAACTGCTTTGAGGAAATTATGACAAAGATAAAACCTGTAAAGGATGACATTAAAGTTATAACTAGAACTAAAAATATTTTTTTTTTTTTTTTTAGTTCTGTGATTCTGGATATATTTATGTTCACCTGAAATAAAGCACCTCTCATATAAATACCTGGAACTGCATTATTTTGCCATGAAGTCAACACTTCGGCTTTGGAAAACCTCTTTACACCTCCTAATTTTTAAAACTCTAATGGCTTCTTTATATACATTTTTTTTTTCAGTGATTTCCAAAACACAACTTTGTTTTGACATGTTTATTGCCAATTGTCTTGATGTGTTTGCCATTACATGTCAACTCCCTTGTCAGAGGGACGGAATTCCTTTTTTGCGACTTCTCTGTGATTCCTCAGGAAGCATTTTGACTTCCCATAAATCGCGAGTTACTCTCAAGGAAGGAGATGTATATACATAAATAGTGAATAGCATTTAAAATATTACTGCAGAAGAGACCCTGTTGGTACCACTGCTCCTTCATCCATCTGGTTTAATGTCGTGGTCAGAGAGGAATTTCAAAGTCTACCAGCTGAAGTAAGAGAAAGAATATTTTTTAAGATGCTTGTCTGTTTACCCAAGGTTGCTGCCTCCAGCCTTTTCTGCTTTTCTCCTGATTCTTCCTGGTGGAAGCTTCTCTCCTGACCAGGCAATAAAAATCTCATCTTCCTTACATTTAAATTCGGGTTAAATAACCAAAATTTTAAGTTGCTTTCATAAAAACCACCGAAATATGTTGACCAGCATAAATTTTTAAGCTTTATTAAGATTAGAAACTTTCCCTCTGGCACTGTCACTTACAAACTGATTGGAAAGGGAATTGCTCATTCCCAATTTATTTTTATTAATTCTGGGTTATGTTCAGCCAGGTGGGGAGAGAACCACTGAGATGCTGCAGAAGAGCAGTTTATTAATTTAAGAGTGCATTATGGAAATCACAGGGACCTAGACCTTAGAATCAATAGGAATCGGGGGGAAAGAAATTATGAGCAGATGCTTTTATAGAAAATACAAAATTCCAGTAAGGAAGTTCTCTTCAGTCATCCAGTGGGAAGAAAAAAACTCATTTCTAAAATGTTCTTAAACGTGCACCAAGTGCTTTGCAAACATGCTGAAAAATTGAGTCTAAGTTTATTATTTTTTATAGGATTCACTCGTTCTATTTTGTAAGTTTTCAGGAAAAATACTTGCATTGTACTTATGAATGGTAAATATTTCCTTTTTAGTGAGCTGAAAGGGTGACACCACCAAAAAAAAATCCTCTCTTTGAACAAGTCACATTCCAATTTTACATCTGTAGAGTTTCAATACACCTGAACTATTTTAACTTAAAAATATATTTTAGGAGGAATAATAATAATAATAACTATAACAATAACAACAACAAAACAACAACAACAACAACAACAACAACAACAACAACAACAACAATAATAATAATAATAATAATAATAATAATAATAATAATAATAACAAAAACAAGTAGTAGAAGAAACCAATAATAAGAGTAGTATTAATAATAATAAACAACAATAATAATAATAATAAAACAACAATAATATTAGTAATAAAAACTAATTAATGTATTTCTAAATATATAAATCCTCTGAGAGA
Organism: Agelaius tricolor; assembly: GCF_023055355.1. Lineage (NCBI taxonomy): Eukaryota > Metazoa > Chordata > Aves > Passeriformes > Icteridae > Agelaius > Agelaius tricolor. The sequence continues at coordinate 1,423,131 of NW_027269304.1, forward strand.
CCTTGTGAATAGTCATTAAAGGAGGAAAAAGAGGTAACATGTGGCTAACACTCAGACAAGTTGAGAATCCCGTGCTTTTCACCTAAAGGCTACGAACTTCTGTCTGGTTGTAAATAAGTGCTGAAAAGGCTCATGACTACCAGAAAATATTGCTTTCTCCCAGATCTCATTGACATTGTGGCCCCAGTAACCATCTCTCTTTCTACCTCAATTTTCCTGGCCAGAAATTCCAGGTATTTACCTGGCCTCACATGTCCCAGATGGCTGCCTAAACATTTTGGAAAGAAACAACATTCAGAAAATTTTATGGTCAGCTTTATTAACTTACACCTCATAAACACCCAAAAATTAGCATTTATAGGAACACACACAACAACATCACATAAAATTTCAGAAGTTACTTTTTTGAGAATAGGGATTACCTTGATGTTTGTCTGTTTGCCAAATATTCTGTGTTATTCCAGAGGGACGTTTTTTTTTTTTTCCAAAGGCAAATCCAGCTGTCTGCTCTGCATGCAATGAAGCCATAGAGTTTGAAGCAAAGCAATAAACTTGGGAATATGTTAAACAAAGCTCAGTATCTGCTCAGCTGTTCTTTCTGACTACTAAACTCTGTCAGGTAACAAGATTTTGTAGGTTTAGCTGAATCTACTAACAGGCATTCTTGCAGGAAAGAAGTACTTGCTTTTGTGTACTTTTAAAATTTTGAATATCAACCCTTATTCCCTTGTATCTATGAGAGGTGAATTGTTCCTTTAAATCTGCCATTCGAAAGTTCCTTCTGCTATCTTGTTCTTGCTCTTTTCTTCTTGTTCTGCTTCTTCTTCTTCTTCTTCTTCTTCTTTCTTCTTATTCTTGCTCTTGTTCTTCTTGTTCTTCTTTTTCTTTGTCTTGTTGTTGTTGTTGTTGTTCTTCTTCTTCTTCTTTCTTCTTCTTCTTCTTCTTCTTCCTGTTCTTGTTCTTCTTCTTGTTCTTCTTCTTGTTCTTGTTCTTCTTCTTCTTCTTCTTCCTGTTCTTGTTCTTCTTCTTGTTCTTCTTGTTCTTCTTCTTGTTCTTCTTGTTCTTCTTCTTGTTCTTGTTCTTCTTCTTCTTCTCGTTCTTCTTCTTCTCGTTCTTCTTCTTCTTGTTCTTCTTCTTCTTCTTGTTCTTGTTCTTGTTCTTGTTCTTGTCCTTGTTCTTCTTCTTCTTCTTCTTCTTCTTCTTCTTCTTCTTCTTCTTCTTCTTCTTGTTCTTCTTCTTCTTCTTCTTCTTCTTCCTCCTCCTCCTCCTCCTTCTCAGGCAGATTTCCAGAGTGAATTCCCTCATATGTGAACACCACAAAAATCTCTGGGTTTTCTAAACCCCAACTGTTAAACATTTTGAAAACCACATAGATAACGGAATGACATAATTATTGATGTTGGAAACTGTGGGAATCCACAAAATCAGAGGGGTTTGGGAAAGCTGCAGAAGGCAGGCCCCAGAGGCAGTAGAACTGTGATTGGAGATAAGCAGCAGCCATGAGATTGGGCAGCAGAAAAATTATTTAAAAAGTAGAAAAGCAAGGATAAATAGAACAGTGGTCTGTGTATTAACACTTGTCTAGAAAAACTCCCTAAGCTACAGCAAAGTTTGTCTAGCAAGATATTAGGAAGTTCTAAGCTTAATAATGGAGCTCTGTGCATTGTGTTTGAAGGCTCACAAGCAGGTATTGTATTTGAAATAAGCAAGCACTGTTTAACCACAGGTACCTGTGCTTATAGTGATTGGACAGAACTACTGTCAATATAGAATATATACTATACAGATATAAATACTGTCAATGTGCTTTTGCTTTGTGGGATTGGTCAAAAAACTATTTATAAAGTGAGTTGTAACATTGAGTTCTGTGTCTGCTGCCTGGGATGTGAGCTGGTGGCATCTTCCCATTGTCGTAACCATGGAATGAGACTGGTGCTGGAAAATCAAACAGCTCAAGGCACGTTCCACAGCAGCCCCATCCCGTTTGTGATTTGTACAGAGACCCCTGGATGGCAATAAAAACCATCAGATGGTGCCCATCTGGGACCATCCAGTCTAATGCTTGACCCATCCCCATATTTTACTCAGCCCAGAGCTCTGAGTGCCACCTCCAGCTCTTTCTGGCCCTGGGCAGCTCCTTCCAAGGCCTGAGCACCCTTTCCATGGGGAAATTCCTGCTGCTGTCCACCCTCAACCTGCCCTGGCCCAGCCAAAGCTGATGCAGAATATATCTGAGTCATCATGAATTATACTGAATAATTTCAGTAAAATGACCTATGACTACCACCAAGTCTGAGAAGCACACAGGTTACCTAAGAAGGTTCACCAAAGTTAAAGTTTTTTGTCTCAGCTCTTAGAGGCAAACACCTTTCTAAAGGACCATGGGTGTTTTTAATATCTGAGAGTCAAAACAAAAATGACTTTCAAACTCTTTTTTATATAATCTTCAACAATTCATTTCCAGCAGTTCAATGCAATCATAAGTTAAATTGTTGACTTCTAAATATTCCCACTGGATGAATGTAAAATCAGAAAAATAAAGCTTGAAGCCCAGCTGTGGGAAGAAATTAAAAGGTGTGTAAGGCTGCAAGTCCTGATGTGCTGGTGTTCTGAAAAAACAGGATTTTCTAATCTGCTGTCATTGTTCTGGCACTTTGCAGCTATTTATCTTCACACCTGAGATAAATATATGTATATATATGTTAAAATAAATAACTGCAGGAAAAAAAACAGAAATACAAAAGGGTTTTTGATGTGCTGAATGGTATTCATTATGAGCAAAGTACTAGACCTACATATAATGTGACTTTTATTGTTCTTTAATCTTTGGCTTTTTTTTTTTATTATTCCATTACTTTTAGTTTCCTTGATGGTTTTAGTCTGTTCCACACTTTTGTCCAACAGCCCAATCATTTCTACTAATTTATGACAAATGGATGTACTTCAGAATTTCCACAATGAAGAGAGAGAAAATCACAATAAACCCATAAATATAAACAATATAGAAAAATTTAACTAATTACATACATTTTATTAGAGATATTGTGGTATTCTGAAGACCAGATCCCCATCTTCAAAGCAACAAAGCTGGCTACAGACCATAGGCAGAGAATGTGGATAATTTCAATTGTTTTTACTTCAAATTATGTACAGTAAGTGCATGAAATTAAAATAAGACCAGAAGTTCTAATATAACACAATAAGGACATCTTTTTTTCATTATTTCTTTTTGCTCCTATTGAGAGAGATAGAGCCTTTGAAATAAATCAGCATCTGCAGCAGGTCATACCACTGCAGCTTGCTCTGTTAATATAAAAAAGCAAAAATTCACAAGCAAAGAATCACAGAGAAAAGGGAAGATAACCTCTTTTATTTGGAAAACACATTTCAAACACAATAAACGTTGAACTCATCACCTGAAACTCTAAGAAATATAATAATGTTCCGAGCACCTTTCAGGTGAAAATAAAAACCAAAAACAAAGCAAAGTGAAAAGATATCATTTCCCTGCCCCTCACACACACGCACACACACTCTCTACCTGAGACCATTTAAAGAACTTCACTTTGCATTTCATTTCCTCAGAGAGGCTTCTCAGAAGCTACAGCTTATTTCTGAAGTCATTCTACAGAGTGACCAAGTGCCCCCAATTTTAATGGGCTGTATCAGCCTCGCAGGGACGGTTGCTGCAACATTAACTTGTGCCTGCTAAAGCCACCAGCTGGAAAGGCAGAGTATTTGCTGACTTTCTGAAAGAGGACAGTCTAAAGATTTTTTTTTTTTGTTATTATTATTATTTTTTTTCCCCCCATAACCCAAACCCCCAGCACCCACCTCACACCAGGGTATTTTAGAGAGCGGCTTCGCCCTTTCCCGGCCGCTGAAACTGAAGCCAAATTTCCTGCTTAGCCTGTGTTTGCTGAGGATGCTGAATGTATATTTATAGCCTGTAATGGTCCTTCAGCAGCAGCTCAGAGCAGTGGGACTTGATGGCTTGGAGTTGTTCAATGTTTATTTCCAGTTCATTTCCAGCTGCAATGAAATACCAGGATCTCGCTCACTTTAACTCAGGGAGCACCAAGTGCTTTTTTCCCGGATATCAGCTGCTCCCAAACTGCATAGAGCAAATTGAAATGAATAAAGATTCATACAGCACAAATAGAATGACCATTTAAAGTGCAAAAGGTATCTTAACAGCCCCAAAGTGTTTTGAATTTTGACCAGGATCCTTTGACTGAAACAGCATGAGATGCCCAAAAGGTTATTCTGAAAAGGAACAAATAAAAAAATGTAGACTAACCTTTTCACAACCTTTCACTCTTTCTTTTTCCTTTCTTTTAAGGTTTACTAATTATTTAATTGAAATGGAGTTTCCACACAAATCAAAAGTCTCATGAGCTATTGCTAAGCTATACAAGAAAATAGTTTAATAACAAAACAGCAAAACACATGCCATGATCTTACCCACAACCACAACAAGAGGTTTGGCAGGAAGCTTTCTGCTGCACTGAAATCAGTGAAGAATTTTAAAAGAGAATTTTAGAACAGAATTATAAAAGGAATTATAATATATAAAAGAATTATAATATATATAAATGTATTTATATATATAACTTATTTATTTATAAAAATTTATTTATATATATAACTTATATATTTATATATTATATTTGTAATTATAAAATTATAAAATAATTATAATATATATAAATTACAATTTATATATATTATAAAATATAGTAGTGACAATACTGATGATAAGAACTACAGAAAATATGGATTTTTTTCCTATAAATATGAAGTGAAACCAAAGTCAATAAATGAAGCAAATCTCTCCCATTTCCTGCAAGATAAACTTACAAATTTTGACAGAGATATTATGTAGAGTGTAATTTCCACATGAATAGCCCCAAAAGATTTTCAGCCAATGCATCACTCCTCAGTAACGCTGTAGAATTATGAATGTATGTATAGAATGCCTCACTTCCCAATTAAAGGTTTAAAATAACCTAAGCAGGACATAATCTATTCTTAACTATTCGGACTTGTGAGGTTTTAGAGCAATTTAGCTTCATGTACATCAAAAAGGGGAAAAAAACCGGTTGTTCTATGTTCCTGACATTCTGAAGTTATTCTGAAGACTTCATATTAAATGGAACTGAAGTCACTCAGAACCCAGCAATGCTCAGCTGGGTCAGCTGGGTTCTTTTCCAGCATCAGGTGAAGATGAGGATGCTGGATAAAGGGGATAAACAGGAAATGGAAGGAAGTTTTTGTGGGCTGAATTTGCCACTACAATCGTGCAGGAAAACCACATTGCAGCACCCCTCCTGACCGACCTAATGTTCAGTGAGAATATGTGGTATAGAAAAACATACGAGGCAGAGTAATTGCTAGTCAGGAATAAACTGGGAGAATGAAAAAATAAAAAAAAAAAAAAGAAAGGGAGGAGCAAGGCAGAAAATTCTGCTTATGCACAAATCCATTGAAAAAGAAAGGAATTTTTTTTTTTCTTATGACAAGCTCTAATTTTCATATGGCTAAATTAATAACAATCCTTGTCCAAATGCACATCCTTTTCTCTGTAAGTACAAAATATAAATCAGCCAATTAAAAAAAACCCCAAATAATCTCTATTTTGAACAGAGCAAAGCCTCTTTTCTCTATCAAGAATCTCAGTCAAGACAGGAGAGAAAAACAGGCACGTAATGCATTTTTTAAATATAAGCTTTGATGTTTATATGTTTTTCTCTAGTTTTTGGTTTTTTTAGATGAGTCTAATTTTTGCATTGCAAAGAAAAAAAAAAGTAAAATCAGTCTGCAATAAAATTGAAAGCAAAAATTTTAAGCAAACATAAATGGAACTAGTTAAAGCAAACCACAAGCTGTATTTCTGAAATCATACCAGAGCTGCATGTTGGAGTGAGGATACTGCCTCTCTTTTATTTTGCGAGCAACTCCCTAAACTGAAGGTTTTCTGTTATTAGTTCTCTTTTATGGCATCTATAGAACTCGAAGAGAAAGAAATGTAGGTTGAGGGCAACATCAAAACCACGACTTTAAAAAAAGCCCTTCTCTGATAAAAAAGAGTCAGTCCTTTCAGTACCCTCCTTTAGTTTTCCAGTGTAGGGAGCAGGATTGCTGTTTATTTTATTTTCTGTATGCAGCTTCCCATTTAAAAGTCTCAAAACTTTCTCCTGTGGTTTCTCAGTACCTGGTTGCTGAGAATATAACTGAGCTTCAAGTACTTAACTCATTCTAAAATGTTTTTTTTTCTGCTAAATAGTTTTACAGTTTAAAAAAAAATAGTTAACTAACAAAAAATAAAATTTTAATGGCTTTTACATCTTGAGTCAGAAAAGCCAAAGAAACCAGAACACTGGTTTATTTCTAAAATATTCATATAGCAACAAATCCACATTCCTGAAGAAAATTTCTAATGTCTGGAGTTGATAATACACCTTTAAAAAGGAGTCAATATTATCAACCAGCAAATGAAGCCAAAGGAGACAAAAAACTGGAATTTGCACAGAAAAAGGAAGTGACTCTTTCATTGGATGTTGTAGTAGATGCATTAAGAATATACAAATAACTGGGATTTTCTAGTTTTCATAGACTTATGAGACGAAATTTTGTGACAGTCTTCTGGCCCTCCTCATGCTAATATTGAAAAGCAAATTTTCAGTATTAAAGTCAGGAAAAGGGAAAGTCAGGAAAAAAACTTCTAAATAGTTTAATGCCTACTAATGTGAAAGATCTTGACTAAAATTCAGACTTATTCCCTGCTACAGCAGCTGTGGTGACCTGATGGTAATTAGATCACGACCCGTTGTACATTAGTTGTAAAAATACTTAAGGTTTGATTATTTCCTCCTATTTCATGAAAGCCATAAAATTTATTTAAGGTAACCATGGAACAGCACAAGTTAAATGGATACATTGTCACTACTGATTAACACCACAGATGTTTATGATTAACTAAAGTGCTAAAAAGCTCTATATGTGCACAAAAATAAGTAGATTCTGCCCCCAAAATATGAATGAACATTAAATGTGTCCTGTGTTCATCTTAGCCGTTTCTTAAAAACAATTTAAATAAATTTGTCTAAAACCAGCAATAGATCTGATACAATCTAGCACAGTCTTGATCACTCAGAGTGAGGCACATCCTTCATGTGAAGGAAATTGCTCCTCACTATCACAAAAACAAAATCCTTTTTCCCTGAAGCTGAGGTGTCTGGGGTTTCCTGATTCTGGAAATTAATTGCATTAGTCTACAGGTAAAACCCATGTTTCATCTTTTCAATCACTTTGGGTGTTGTGGTCTAAAAAATTAAAAAGAGAAAAATAGCTAAACCCCTTCTGCATCATATCAAACACATTTTTAATCTTGTAGGTCGTTCTCTTTCACCACAGCACTTGTAGAGGAATAAATATTGAAAGCAGTTGGGGAAAAAAAAAAAAATCCTGCATCATGATGGGATGTATGTAAACTTTGGAATGTTTTGTTTAGAGAATCTCTGCACTTTATTCTATAAGACACCGTTAAACTGCAGGATCTCTGGGGCTTTTTTTTTTTCAGTCCAAACTTCTCCATCCTTCCATGCTTACAATTTAGGGGTTTTTTTTCTGCCTCTGACCTCTTCGATATAAAAATCTCACAAGTTTCCTGAAATTTTTATAACCCATTTGAACTCATTATTTCCTAATAACAGATTTACTCAGATATTGCTATTAAGGACTTCAATCTCCAGTAAAATTTCTTAGTGAAGTCAATGGCATCATAAAAGAAAATTATGGGCAAAAACTAATAAGAGCTGGAGTTTCAGTAATGGCTTAGATCAATCATTTGGAAAGCCACTACCTCGAGATCTTTTCCAATGGAAATAAAATGCACACTTGACTTCTAACACCTTCTATTGGAGAAACTAATTTGACGTCAGGCATTTTTTCCCAAAAGTTCTTTTAGACTTGTAAATGAAAGTGAAACTTTGGATACTTTTTGGCAGAGAATAATGGCATTGAAATCAGAAAAGTGAGTTGCAAATGGTGTTGCCGAATTTGTACTTAAGAGGAATCACCAGAATCTAAAGGACAGAGAAAGACCAGACACAGGAAATTCAAATAATGCAATTCAAGCAACACACAACGAGCTTGATAATGACTTGAGCTATCCCAAATTATATAATCAAAATATATAATTTGAAAGAGAATAACAGGGTCAACCACAGCACCCATTTCAATGTGATCCTTTTATAAGGAACATAGCATATTTTAGATTTTTGTATAGCAGCATTGATCACTATTGTTTCTGTGAGAAAACAAATACTAACCAAATAACTATTTAATCAGCTGACTCTATATTATTGCCAATATCTATTTTTTCTCACTACTATTATTTTGATATGTTAAATAGCTATGTAAGAAATCAAAAAACCAAGGTAAGACATTCAAGGAAAGACATCTTAATTATTTTTTTCATTATTTTGGGCAACCTTAATTCCTGTTGCGGATGTTGTTGCTGTTCCTACCCGTTAGGTTTCCAAACCAAGCAGGAGATCATTTTATTGAGCATTGCCATTTTTCCACTCACAAAAGTGCTTTGCAGTTTTCACCTTTAGTTAATTCTTAGGGTGTTGAATCTCCATGCATTACCCTGGCATGCTTATTGTTACGTTCCAAATATACATGCTTATTTTCATGCCATCTCATATTTCCCTTTCCTAACAGCACTGCTAAAAACTGGCAAATAAAATTTTAAGTTCCATCCCTATTATCCCTTTCACTGATTTCTTTACACTTATGCCACTCACACATTTATTTGGAACAGCCCATAGTGATTTTTTTTTTTCCTTCACATTTATGCCTGCTGCAAAAGATACATTTAATTCATAAATGTATACAAATAGGTTGACTGATATTTCGTGTTGGGGTGCTGTTGCTGTTGTTTGTGTTGGGACTTTTTTTCTGCTCAAATATTTATGCAACCAGAGGGAGTAAAAAAGAGAGGAAGAAGAAGAAGAGACTTTGTGAAATGTTTCCTGGAAAAGCACATCCACAGCCGCCTGCTCACAGGGCCTGGCTGCTGTCTCAGGGTTCTGAGACAATTAAAGATATTTCTGAGGCCAGAGTCACCTGAGTTAAGCAGCTGTGGGCTAATGAGCCGTGAATCCTTCATAATGCTGTAATGTTTATTTGATAGAAAAATAATGGTGGATTTACTTAACCTGCACCTGTAATTAGCAGTGTTTTCCTTCTCAGTGGTGTTTTCTTCTGTCAGCCAGAGACTTTTGTCTGCCCCACTTACCTGAAAGACAAATTTCCTACAATGGATGAGATTTGTTTTAATAAAGGAACTAATATTGTTGACTAAATGATTGAGTTTCTCTCCAGCAAAAAGAAAATACTTTTACCTCTACACAATCCTCATTTAGAGTAAATATTACTTGACAATGAACAATTAAGAGTAAAAAGCCCCCGAAACAATGAAACTGAAGCGTTTAATAACCTCACTTTCAACAGTGAGTTCAAAACAAAACCAATCAACTTGAACATGAGTGTTTCAAATGAAAGCATTTCCTTTCCCCCATGGAAAATTCTAATTTTGCTTGGAGAAATTTGGTGATAAAAAAGATTGGATTTTCAAAAAAATAGCTAAGTATATTTCTCCGAGGCATTTAAATAGCAAGAAATCCATATCTTTCAGGGAAAATGGACTTAAATTGCATTCTTATTTGCTGCTGGAATCTATCCAAATATATTTTACATCAGTCCAAAACTTCAAAAGCAGAAATAAAACAGCTGACCATTAAAAAAACCAAAAAACCAACAATAAAAAACAACTGCATAGGGAGAAGTTATTATGTGAAATTAAACTGAAATGTGAACATTTCTAACTGGTTTTATTTCAAAAGGTTTATTTCAGTATTTAAAATTTCAACAGTGTCAGGCGTGAGATTATGCCCTGAATGATGGAGCTCTATGTATTTCCTGGACATATAACTAAGGACAAATAATTAAAGAGTAAAATATATAGTTTTTTATTTCCGGAGAGTAGGGGTTTTAGGAGGATTGAGGAAAGAGTGATCATTGGTGGGTTGGAAATGAAAGATTGTCTCAGACACACAGAAGGAGCCACAAATGAAGAAATTCAGGCCCAAAAGGTGGAAAGCAAGTGAACTGGACATTCAATGCACATTAAAAAAAAACCAAAATCTTTGAAAAATCCTTCTGTATTCTGCCTTGAAACCAAGCAAGCACGAGTTGCCAGCAGAGTCATAAATTTATCTTTAAAACTTATGGGAGAATAAATAGATAATCAAGTTTAGAACCACATTAGTTGTGGTTTTCTTTTTTTGTTTTCTCCCTGTCTGAGAGAGAGCAAATATGCACAAATTTCTGCTGGCCTTAGCTCCAGGAAGTGTCATGTTCCTGTAGACTTAGGAGCCAAGAAATAAAATTAAAAAAAAAAAAAAATCACAGAGAAAGGTGTGCAAAGTCCTGCAGTGTGAAGAGAAATCTTCTGTTCCAGCAGTTCTCTATTTGGTAAAATTAATTTCTTCTTCCCTTCTCCCCTGGTTATCTGATATTGACTCTTCTAAACAGATGGGAAAGGATAAGAAGGATTTTATGGCTTAAAGAGCTCTGCACCTTAAAATATAAAAGTACTTGAATCCTCCAGGCAACAAGTTGTTTCTACAGAGCGCACATTGCACATTCTAAAAGCTTTTAAAATGTTTTCTGCAGCTCAGAAACCCCTCCATTATTCTCTAGCCATTGTGTTCTTGCGCGGCTTCAGCTGCAAAACCGCATTTGTCCTCCTTATGCCTTTCTAAATTTTCATTACCCTGTGAAGAATAATTAAATCACACAGCAAGCCAAGACAACTCAGCGGTGAATGAGAAGCCAGTGCTGCAAAGCAGCATCAAAAACTGAAAGTGAAGATTTTTAGCTTTTAGCAGCTAATTTACTCAGGTACCACCCTAAGGCATCAACACCATTTATCACTCCTGCAGTAATCTGGGACAACGTTTGCACCATCACTAGGAGCAGAAGTGGTTATGGAAAAAAAAGAAAAAAAGAAAAAAAAAAGGAAGGAAATTTGGGGAAATACAAGGTAAATATTGAAATGAATCAGCAAATCCACAGAAAATCTGCAACTGGGCATTGATGTCTGTTTAGAATTAAACAAACACACAAGTGAGGTTCTAGGTAAGGAGTCATGGTCACTAATGAAATCACCCAAGATGCAAAGATGCCAGTAGTTTTTAAAGTAAAACAAACTTCAGCCACATTTCTAAAGAGCTTTGCAAGGAAACTCAAATATTTCTGTGCAACTACAATTTTTACGGAGTTTATAAATGCAGTAAAGACGGTGGCAGCAGAGATTTTGCAAGAAATTAAGTTTTTCTCAAAAGCATCTTTTAAATACCTGAAGTTCTTTTAAATCCCTCTCTCTTACTGTTTTAACCAACACAAAGGAACAAGAAATAACTACAGAGGCAAGCAGGAGGCAACATGCAATTCTTAGAGAGGGCTTCAAAACTAATATGAAAATTAATTTCTTTAATCATAGCAACACACAAAAAAAATGCATTTCCATAGTATTTCTTCTGACTTGAATGATCAAATCTGAAGTTTGAAAATGCCAGTGAGACTCACAACTGAAAATTTAGGGGTTTGGAGCAACTGGCTAAAATTATTTAGCTCTTGTATTACTGCTACAGTTCAATGAATAACAAAAAGCATAAGGGACTCATTGCATAAAGGGTTCCAGGATTTTATTTGATTGTTCTCTTTCTCCAAAAATTTGAAGTAAAACTAAACATGTTTAGCTGAAGTGAATACTTCTATTCTTTTCACTTTGTTAGTATAAAAACTAAATATGAAAGCAATACAAAAAAAAAATATGCCCTTATGGATTTAAAGTAACAAAATAAATCAATCTTATCCATTAATTTTAAATTTCCTTGCTTTGGTGGTTTTACGATAACCTTATTATTTCCCTCAGTAGTCTTTTTTCAATCTAACATCACTGCCTGATACAGTTTAAGCTGTATATATCTATTTCTGCTGTATCTCTTTCTCTAGCCCCTTAAAATCTTTCCCTTTGTTAAAAGTGTTTGCAACCTATTGAAATGCAAATGGAGATAAACACTCAAGTATCATGCAGACGATATTACCAAAAATATGTACATATTTTAACCTGTATTTTCAAGATTTTCTACTTCTGGAAATGCATCTCTGCTCATTTCAGGAGAAGAAGAAATATTAAATATTTTTTGTCTTGTGCAAAATGTCATGTATAATCAAGGAAAGTTGGCTTTTCTTCATCATGATTACTGGAGCAAAATGTCTGTCTCACTAAAGTGCAAATGCACTAAACCCTGTCTCACTAAAAACATCAATTCTCTCTCCTCTAGGATAAATTTCTAACTACTCATCACCAAGTGATAATTTTTCCTACTTTTGATGATGAAGATGTCAGACTATATTAATGGTCCAGCAAATTCCTGCCACATTCATAAGTTCCCTTGTCTGTTAGGTTATCATGTACATTAAACTCAGGAAGGTGTTTGGGTTTTTTCTGGGATTTTCTGAAACCACATCCAGAAAAGTCACACCCCCAGCACGATGCAAATCCAAAAAATTATTTCATTTTACTATCCTTTGATAGTTTCAAAATAGTTTTATCTTGTCCCTGGAAGTCCAACAATACCTTTAGTTTTATTCGTGCCCGTATTTACATCATTGTTAGAATTTAATTTTGCACTTCATTAGCACCCCCAGCCCATCCTAATATTCTAAATGAGCAAGAACTCTTCAAACTTCCTTTAATCACAAACACTCATTATAATTTTTCTGGGTGATGGGGTATATCTGAAAATCAGCATAATTCCAATATGTCTAATTTACACCCAACAGAGTTCTAAATTCTCCTAATCATGTTTATGCAAATGCACAAGCAGCAAAATAATTAATGTAAGGATCTGAAATGTGTTTCAACCCAAATTCTCTCACTGAAAATCACCATTGAACTCATCACTCACTTCCCTTCCCAAAGTGTAGGTTTCTGAAAATACACATTTTTCCTACACATTTTTCTGAAAATACACATTCTTCCTGCACATTTTTCTGAAAATACACATTTTTCCTGCACATTGAGACCTGAGAATATTTCTGTGTCAAAACACCTTTTTCTAGCAGTTAGTTTACTGAGTCAATACTTTTGCCCTTGCTCTACCAGTTTTCACCTTTCACACTCTCTCCCTTTGGACTCTTTCTTTTTGTTTGTTTGTTTCTGTTTGATGGTGTTTTGGTTTTTTTTTTCTTGACACAGAACACACTGTCTAGTCCAATTACTTCTCCATATGAGATGAATGTTCTAATTTCAACACTTTTAGGCCAATGGAGAACCTCCTAGGCTCTGATGGCCTGGATTTTTAAAGGAGAAAGGGAAAAAATTATCTACGCTGTTGAAAAGTTGTGGAGATCAGTTGAAGCTTGACCCCTAAAAATTGGGGGTCAAAAAATTGGTGGGTCAAAAATTGATGGACCCTGATGCCTCATCCCTGGAGGTTCAAGGCCAGGTTGGAAGGAGCTTGGAGAAACTTGTTCTTGTTGAAGGTGCCCAGGGCAGGGGGTGATTTTTAAGGTCCCTTCCAACCCAAACCATTCTGTGACCCACCAGTGGTGTTAGGAATGATGGCTGACATGACTCAGAAGATTCCTTCCTTTTTTTCTGCAGCTACGGAGGTTGGGGGACATCCCAGAATTCTAGAAGAAGAAGACTGATGGAACACCAATCTGCAAGGCCTCAGGTGGAGGATCCACTCAATTTTTAGCCCATCAGTTTTTCTTCAGTCCCTGGGGAAGTTCTGGAATGGATCCTCCTGAGGGTTATCAGAAGTCAGAGAAGTCAGACTGGGGAAAAGGCCACATTAATCCACCAATAACAAATTCTACTTGACAAACCTGACCACTCTCTCTGACAAAGCCCTCTGCTTGGCTGATGTGAGCAGCGACCATTATCTTGATGCCTTCGATTTTTAGCTTTTGTACATTTTTCATATATTTTCAGAGGTTGCTGAAGCATGGCTGTAGCTTCTAGCACATTTCCTATCTCTTTTCCCTACATTTAGGAGCACTAAGCTGACCTTTTAAAAACATTCCTAAAATATTGTTTAGTCTTATTCCAAGAAGAGAACCAACTAGAGGGAAGTTCTTTTTTCCAACCAGAATCTGGACCAGACATAATAAAAGTGGGACAAAAAAAACCTCTGGACTGCTTCCAGTGGGGCAGGACCCCAGGAATTATTACCTAAATACAAACCTTTAAATTAGATAATAGATGATAGATATACTACTTTACTAACCATATAAAAATTGTAGAATTACTGTATCACGTGTGATTTTTTTGCCATATTGTGCACCTTAAAGCTTTCAAGTAAAAGTTTGCTTTTATATTCACTCTACTGTTTTTGGGAAGATCTTTTCTATTTTCCAGGCAACAATGCAACTGGATTTCTCCAAGATTTTCAATATATTTTTTTGCGGTCTTCTGCTGAAATAAATTATTCAGTATTTTCTAGGCAAGGGGTCTGTGGGGTGGGTGGGGGACTGGCTGACAGGTGACACATGGTGGGTGGGGGTCATGATAAATAGATCCCTTCCAAACTGGCAGACTGTCCCAAATGGGGTCCCCCACGCATCCAAATTAGACCCAATATTCTTGATGATCTTCTTAAAGTGATCTGGATGATGACATGAAGCATATCCTGATGAATTTTGCTAATAATACCAAATTATGTGGGGAAGCAGACACTTTGGAAGGAAGAGCTTATCCTGTAGGAAGATCTGGACAGGCTGGAAAAGAGGGGGGAAAAAAACCACTCTGAAGTTCTGTAAGCACAAGTGTAAGGCCCTGAATTTGGGAAAACCTGTGCAGCATAGGCTGGGATCCATGCAGATGGGGACCAGCTCTGTGAAAAGGGACCTCTGTGGAAAGGGACCTGGGAATCCTGAGGAGAAACCAGACTGGTGAGTGACCAGGGCTCTGCTGCAGCAGGGAAAGCCAACAGGGTGGCACCAACAAGGGCATGTAAATCAGAGGTAAATGCATCACCCCACTCCTCTCAGCTCCTGTTGGGTCCCTCCTGCAGCCCCGTGCCCAGGTGTGGTCCCTGCTGTGCCACACAGAGCTGGGCAGGCTGGAGAGGCTGCAGGGAAGGGCCACAAAGAGGATCCAAGGGCTGGGAAATCTGACCTGGGGGGGAAGGAAGGCTGAGAGACCTGGGTGTGCTCAGCCCTGAGGAGAGGAGGACGAGGGGACACCTCAACCTGTGCTCCCCTGGTTAAAGGTGGCCACAGAACGTGACCGTGTTCACAGGGAGGAGGGACGAGGATGAGGGAAGAGATGAGGATCTGACTCCATGTTTCAGAAAGCTTGATTTATTATGTTATGATATATATTAGATTAAAACTATACTAAAAGAATAGAAGAAAGGATTTCATCAGAAGGCTGGCTAAGAATAGAATAGGAAAGAATGATAACAAAGGCTTGTGGCTTGGACTCTCTGTCTGAGCCAGCTGGGCTGTGATTGGCCATTAATTAGAAACAACCACATGAGCCCAATCCCAGATGCACCTGTTGCATCCCACAGCAGCAGATAACCATTGGTTACATTTTGTTCCTGAGGCCTCTCAGCTTCTCAGGAGGAAAAATCCTAAGGAAAGGATTTTCCATGAAATGTGTCTGTGACAACAGAGGAGGAGGAGACTCCCTTTGTGCACGGAGCCCATGGAGGGGACCAGGGCTGAGGGGCCCAAGGGACTCTGCCTGGGCACAAGAGGAAACGTTTTCCCCATAACAATCAACCACTGGAATCATCTCCCCAGGCAAGGGATGGATTCCCCAGAACTGGATATTTTTTTTTAAGATTCAGCTGGACAATGCTCTGGCCCATCTTGCCTGGACTATGATTTTGCCAAGGAAGTTTGACCCAGATGATCCTTGAGGTCCCTCCCAACCTGGGATTCTGTGAACTTGCAAATTCAGGAATATTTGTCCTAAACAAATCACAGCTGTGGAACATTTGTTCTGATTATGTTTAGACACTGCAAGACAAACAAGTCTGTTGCTGTCATGCAAAGAAGAAAGCAAATGGAAAACAATTTAAATTTTTAATATAAAGTTAGTCATCGTGTGTGATGGAAAACCCAGCAACTGAAAAAGGCTTAAAGATAAGAAAATTTATCACCATCTAGCAAAGCACATGAGAAAGCCAATATGATTTCTTGAGGGTTTAGTTCCAGTAAAATGAACTCACTTCAAGTATACTTCCTGAAAATATTACCTTCCAATAGCAGAAGCTGCAAAACCATTGACATATTAAAGACACAAGGAATATGAAAAGTCTGTGGTTTATGAAGATTTATAAATGATATATTATCATGGCATCACACAGTGATGAATCAGTCCCTCTCTGTCAATGATGAATTGGGTTTTTTAATCAATGCATTTTTATTTAGGTATATTACAGAAAAGAACGATTATTTATGACACAGAAACTGACCATCCAAACCTATATTTCACATCCTGGTGGGGTAAATATACAGTCTTTTCTTTGGCAAATTTACAGATTTGTTCGAGACAGAAAATAAAATACAAAAACAACCAAAAATATTAATGAAATAAAATGTAATATTTCCATGTTATCACACAACACACTCAGAGTTCAAGAAACCATATACATGGCCGCATAAAATTCCTCATATTTCATTGATGCTATTAATCAAATAGTTTTTTTGCCACAGCTTCTCTGCTTTTTGTGGGAGCTTCATAAAGCTATTTTTAATTTAACTCTTTATTTTTTCACATTTTTTCACATTAGTAGGTTTTAATTGACATTTTAACTGTAATTTTTGCAAAGAATTCCATGATAACAGTTTAGCAAAATTTTGCTTCAAATTTGATAACTAGCTTCACATTTCATATATGTAAAGTTTATTTTTCCTTATACACTCTTGTTTTCAAACAAAAATTTCCTATACAAATTATCATAAAAACTTTGGTCTTTGATGTATCCACACTATTTGTTCTCTAAATAAAAGGCCAGTTAGGTTGCACAAAAAAACCACCACAATTAATCTGCAGTTGCCTTTGAGTATCTGAAAAAGGCATTTAAACATGTTTCTAGCAAGCAGCTACCATGCATCCATAAAAATGAAATTTTTCTCAATTTCCTGAATTTTTCTCTGCATGATCTATTTTGCGTTATGTGATGAGTGCACAGATCCTCAAGTACAATACAAATGTCATGGTTTTGCATTTTATTTTCACTTCACATTTTAGTAGCACAAAGGGGGAGGTGATTATTTTGTGTTTCTTTCTGTGAAATCTTGTTTACTCTTTAAAAACCTTTGTTTTTCTCTGTATAATGTACAGATCACCATTTTTTTGGGCCTTAACACAGACCCTGCCTTGATTTTCATCTTTATTAATGAGTTGAATGATCAGGCTCTGCATTTTTAGCATTAAACAGTCAAGTAGGTATGAGTCATAAGTTGCTTATCTGTTACATTAAATCTTATTAATTACAGAAAATTACGGCTATTTAAAGATCAGGAGGGTTAAAATGCTTTGGGACTACATAAAATATGACACAGAAGAACTAAGAATGAAAAAGGTGACTTATGATGTATTGTAATTTCATGAACTGAGTAGTATATTATATAATTGACAACTGTACTTGTACAAAGGCTTCTCTCTCAAGACAGCAAAAGTCAAAAGAAACACAGATTCAAGGCCTTTTAAAGCTATTTTGTCCAATTAACTCTTAGAACATGCTTTATTTCTACCTTTCTACCAATAACTAATTATTTGCCTGTCCATGCAACGCCTGCATTGCAGCTCTTTCTCACCAATCACTTGTCACCATGATATTTTCTGAAAAATCCCTTCACCAGGATTTCTTCTCCTGGGAAGCTGAGAAGCCTCAGAAAAGAATGAAAACAGTAATTACCTGGTTGCTTTGGGATGGAGATAGTTTACCAACAGGTGCATCTTTGATTGGTTTCACGTGAATTGTTTTGGCTTAATGACCAATCACAGCCAGCTGTGTCAGACTCTCTGAGTCAGTCACGAGCTGTCATTACCATTCTTCTTGTGAAGCCTTCTGATGTATCCTTTCTCTTTCTTTAGTATAGTTTTAGAATGGCATTTTTAAATACAATATCATAAAATAATATCATAAAATAATAAATCAGCCTTCTGAGAACATGGAGTCAAATTCTCATCTCTCACCTCGTCCTGGGGACCTCACAAACAGCACAATTGCTCCGTGCTCCCAACGCTAGAGAAAATGGAGTAGATGAAGAACAAGAAGGAGATCAGACAACACCCAAACCCCTCCATCTTGTCTCCTACCCACTTCCATACTAAAAACCCAAAACTCTACGTTTTTCACGCTGTGATAAACTACACTGCTATCTGTTTCACACACTCGTAGATTCCAATTCATCCCTAAGTCTTAGAAGCTTTCCCTATGGATAAAGGTTAAAAAAGCAGTGTTCTCCTGGGGGTCAGGACTTCCCAGGACAGGCAGAGAAATACTCCCCGTGCCCTGGGTTCCAGCAGCTCCCTTCAGGTGCTGGAAAGCCACAGTGAGGTCACCCCAAAGATTCTCTTCTCCAGGCCAAACAACCTCAGTTCTCCCAGTTTTTCTTTCTTCACAGTAGAGCTGGTCCACCTCATTTTTGTGACAGGAAATACCTCCTGGTACGCTGAAGCCAGACCAAACAAGGCAGAGGCTGAGGATGAGGGACATGGAGCAGTCCCAGCGTCCCATGGGGAACGACACCTCCTGCATTTGGCTGCCCTGCTGCAGATGTCATCTGCAGATGTGCTGCAGCCCTCCCTGCCCTCAGAGAGCCACCAGCACTCTGAGGTCTGGGTAATCCCCTAGGCCCTGTATTTTGTTCATTTCACACTGTTTAATTGCTCCTAGATTTTCTTTTCCAAGTCCTGCCATGTGAAAGAATCGTAAGTGAAATCTGTGACAGAGCTCTCTCTTTTCCTTTTTAATTTTCCCTTTGTTTTCCTCTATTTTAAAAAGCAGTTCAGATCCCTCCTGGATCTGTCTGGGTGGGTAATTACCCTTTATTCTCCTACCATGCTCTGCCTCTTTTCTTCTCTACTGTGGATTGGACACGAGGACACCAAACATCACCTTCTATCTTGTTCATGGCTTCCCCTGATTGCCAAGCCCACACAGAAGAACGGCAGTTTTCCTAGGAATGACATCCAGCAGTTCATCAAATTGACTTGTCCCTTAGACATCCAGGCAATCCAGAGACAAAACCACGTTATCTCCTCTTCCTGTCCCCTGCTTTACCAAGTGTAACAGTTCCTGCACAGAAATGGTGAGTAAAACCATTTCAGGTGGAAGAAAAGGCAGTATTTTCTGTCCTTGCCATTTTCCCATGAGTCTTGAATCAATTTCAATTTAAGGGATCACCTTCTGCCCTCTCCCAGCCCTTAAATTGAGCCCTCTGTCCACATACATACCCTCTTGTGTGACACCAACGCACATCTTCAGCACTGGACTGGAAAGGTTTCCTCATCTGTGAAACTTGTTGAGAAACAAGAGAAAAGTTATTCTTCAATTGCTAAGTACTTGTAAACATTAAGGGGTCCCCAAAATACAACTGAAAGCAAATAGAAGTATCCAAAATAGCAACCAATCTTTGACAGGATAGCTTATGGAAATGTAGGCCTATCTCAACGCACCATTAAACCCCAACTCCCAAGGCGTACATATTCATATGCACATCATGAAGAAAAAAAACCCCACAAAAAATCACTGAAGTGGGTGATACCAAAATTTCTTTAAAAAAATTAAAAACATATGTTCCCTGCTCTATAACATTGAGAAATTTAAAACAGTGTTTTTCACATTTAATTTTATCCTTTTATAACCTTTATGTATTCCTAGACTAAACTTGCAATGCTGAGAGATTATTATGTCAAACTTTTTTTAACATATTTATTTCATTTTTTGCAATTGTTTTCATAAAATTTCCCTCTGCTACATAGATACCACAATAAGAAAGCTCTATAACATTGAACTCCATGGGAATCAGAGTCATGTTTTTATTCTGAACACTTTTTTTTAGAGTTTTGGTGATTTTATCAAATCGCCCGCAGAAGTGAATTAGCTTGGTTGGTTGTTATTTCTTTCTTCTTTCCCCCTTTCGCCTTCCCTTCCTGTCCCCAGGAGATGCCTGTAGCCTCCTGGAGCTCTTGGATTGGGATGAGGGCCTTGAGCCAGAGCTGTCCCAAGGGGAATGTGGGAGCTACTGGGACTTCTCAGAGTGGGAGGAAGGCAGGGAGCAAGAGCTGTCTCTGGGAGATAACAAAAACTGCCAGGAGATTTCCGACTGGGAAGAACCTCCTGAGCGGCCGCTGTCCCCAGGAGAAGGCAGAAGCCACCAGGGACTGTCTGAGAAGGACGCTTGCAGCAAGCAAGAGCTGTCCCAGGGGGAAGCCAGGAGGCAGCAAGAAGTTTTTGACAGGGAAGAAGGCACAGAGCAGGGGCATTTGGGAGGAGAATTGGCTACCTCCCCAAAAGGGTTGGACTGGGAAGAACAGAGCCCACAAAAGCTGTCCCCCAGAGAGGCTGGGAGTTCTAAGGAACACTCGGACTGGGAAGACTGCATTGGCCAAGAGCTTCCAAAACAAGCAAGATTATGCTGGCCAGAGGTGTTCGAAGGCAATGCTAGGATACCTTCAGTGCAGTCCAGCTGGAAAGATGACAGTGACTGAAAGCTAGCGCACCACATCTGGGAACAGGATATCCAGAGCCTGCGGCTCAAGGCCTTGGTGCAGAAGGAGGACTAGTAGGATTAGGTGAGCATCATGGAGCTTGCACAAAGAGGACAAAGAGGCCAAGTGGGAAAAACAGGCAGCGTTAGCCCAAGATGGGTTCCCCCTGCCTGTCCCGCAGGAGCCTTGGGTCAAGCGCCAAGAGCCGCAAAAGAGGCAGCGTGCCAGGCGCGTCCCTGGGGCAGCCCGAGCCCCCACGGGACACGCACGGGAGGGCCCCGGGCAGGGGGTGCCCCGCAGCAAACGCCGCTGGCCCTGGCACGGCCCCGGCATCAGCGCCCGCTGCCAGCAGCGCCGCGCCTGCAGATGGCGGCCGGCCCGCGGCCCGCCCGGCGCCCTGAGGGAGCCGCACGGGCCACCTCGGCCTGCGCCTGGCCCTGGGGCCCGCCCGGCCCCGGCTGCTGCCCGGGGCGGCTCCCCGAGGCCAAAGGGCACCCGTGGGGCCGGCCCCGAGCCCCGGGGGACGCTTGTGCCGGGGGCTCGGCGCCGCGTCCCAGCCCCTCCTCCGGCTGCCGAGCCGCCTTCAAAGGCGTCGCTCCCACCGCCGGCCCGGCACCGCCATCGCCGGCCCTGAACCCTGTGCCCAGGGGCCGCATCCCCGCGGCTCCGGTGTTCCAGGGACACTGAGTGCAGCTCCTCCCTGCGGGAACCTCTTCCCAGGCCTGGCCACCCTGCCAGGGAACAATTGTTTCTGATATTGCATCTGCACCTCCCCTGCTGGGATCCCAGGCCGTTTCCTCTCATCCAGTAAGGATTCCATGCTGGTCCTTCGGCTTTTTCTCCACAGACAGGAGGTGCTGCTCCCAGGACACAACTCAGACTGACAGACTGTGACACGCACAATCCTTAAAAAACAAAAGAAAGTTGGGTTTAAGAAGTAGTAGTAGTATAGAGAAAAACCAAAAGCCCCACACCAAAAAAATTACAAACCCCCCCCCCCCCCCCCCAAAATCCACAAAAAGATAAAGAATAAGAATAGGAATATTGGCAAGAACAGTAAGAAGTTGAAGCAGGTGAAGAAGCAGTAGTATTAAAAAAGAGTAAGAATAAAAAATAGCATTAACAATAACAGTAGAAAGGAGGAGGAGGAAGAGAAGAAGAAATAAAGTAGAAATAGGAGAAGGAGAAATAGTTTAACAGGAAGGAGAAGTATAAGAAGACATATAAGAAGAAGTATAAAAAGAAGAACAAGAAGATGAATTTAAACAAGAAGAAGAGAAACTAGAACAATAAGAACAAGAAGTACAACAGTAACAAGAACAGCAAGAAGTATAACAAGAACAAGATGATCATGAACCAGAAGTACAAGAAGAACAAAAGATCAAGAAGAACAAGGAGCAGACTCAGTGAGGACGAGTCATAATTTAAGCATTTTAATTCCAAAGAATGCTTTCAGCAATGCCTTGTTGAGACAGAGTGGGTGGTGGTCTCTTCATATCAGGCCGAGTGTGGGTGATGTTTTGGCTTGTTTCCATCTGTACAGGATTCTAAAGCCCTGCAGGTGGGAAACTAATACCTACAGAACACAAATTTCCAGATGAAATTATATCGTACTCTTTGTTTTTCACATTTCCTGTGATTTCGGCATTTTCCTGTGGATTTGCTGTGACAGACAAGTCCTGATTCTTCTGAAATTTGATCTTTTAATCCCTCAATAAAGGCAGATTTTCCCTTCAAACACAGCCTCTGGTTATAGCATCAAAACCAAATAAATAAAAGAAAACCCGTAATACCTGAATCGTGTAAATTACGTTGTCTCAGGATGATTTTAGAGCTATTTAAAGAGAGAGTTAGTAGAAAAAAACGGCAATTTTAGATTTAATATTGCTTTTCTTACCAGTATCTTTTACCTATTGATCATCTTCTGAAAATAAAAGGAAATCTTATTATAATAATTCTCTGGGCTCCCTGAAGTCATTTGTGCAAGTTTGGACTAGTGATGTCATCTGTGGCATGGATTTGTGTCACTTTGGATAGCAATTCCAAGAAGTGGAGTGGTGTTGAACTGGGACTCAGAGCTCCATGAGCTCCTTCCAAACAATATATTAACAATTCCATTATCTTTGTATTTTTTTTAACTGTGTCCTATTTTCATAGCAGCCACTAATTTTGTTTTACCAGTGCTCGTTTGTGCAATTAATTCAGTATTCTTTAATTTTATGGGAAATATTTTGTTCTCTTTGATCATAGGATGTCTTTCCAACATTAGCTACCTATGAATAGTTATGATTTTTTGATAATGATGCTTTGTTAAAGTGATTGACCATGTCATGTTAGAAAAAAAATGCTTCCTACACCTCATCTCCAATTACATGTCATGAAAAACAAAAAAAAATGGAAACTAAAGTAATACATTTATAGGTCCCAAAACTTTTAAAGTCTGAAACCACAAATGAAAACAGACTTAAAGCGATAAGCACAGATTTTTATTAAACTGAAAAATTAGGATTTTTTTTTTTTTTTTCAGCAAGTGTGTTGTAGCAACAGAAATACTTCACTGAGTTTGAATATTGTCCAAGGAGTACAAAACTCACAAATCTTCCAAAAGTACATACTGGGAGTTACCACAAAAAAAAAAAAAAAAAAAAGAAAAAAAAAAAAAGAAAGCTCAATATGTATTAACAAAAACAATCAGGTAATGCAGATGCATCATTTCTATTACTCGAGAAGCAAACAGAACAGATTGAGCAACAGCCATGCTATGAAGAACAGCTCGCTACATTTAATTAACCTTTCAATAGCATGGGCATTTAATTCATTGAACTTCCACAGAAATCAACAGTAGCCTTAAAACATACTTCAAAGGGAAAAATAGGGGCCCAGGAGCCATGTACACATCCTCCTAAGTATCCGCTTGGCTGGCAGACTGGAAAGTGCCAGCTTCAAAGGATTAAAGCTTTATTTGAGGTTTCTAATTTAAAGTGTTACTGTGGGATATAATGGTATCAGTGGTCATGCCTTCAGATAAAGCAGAAAGGTGTCACTAACCTTTATTGACAGCCCCATGAAATGTGAGATTAAGGCAGCCTTTGTGATTCTGCTGCAGAGCCCTTTATCCCCTCGGCTCCCACGTGGCTCTGAGGGACAGACAGCACTTTTCTGGCACAGTGAAACATTTTGGGTCACTCTGGACCAGGGTAGTTTAAGAGCATGTTAACCTGCTTGGCACAAAATTCCTCTAGGCTCCAATCGATATTTGTGGAGTAGATGTTTCTTGGAAACATTACAAAGTTGGGGTTTTTTTTTATTTTTTTTATTTTTTATTTGAGTACTATCCAAAAGAGAAGACAAGGTGCAGCTTTCAGATCTAATAACAACAGCCTGAGGCAAAATGTGGGCAGCTGAGCCCAAAACATGAAATGGCTGAAGTTACCATCAGCATTCAAAAGATTCAGGTTGCTTTTATGAACAAGCTGGCAGAGAGTTCGTCAGGAAGTTACTGTACCAGAAATACACTTTGCTCTTCAGTAAAGAGGCTGTTTGGACTCCTACGTCCATTTTTTAAAAATCTGTTATAACTTTATATTTTTAATTAAGTCATTAAGCATTTTCTAAACTGATAAAGCTTCCTTTATAAGGTGTTTTTTGTCCTTATTATATGACAAGAAGGGCAATTCAGGATTTTTACAGGTTTTTATGGGTAGTGCAATATGTTTGAATTGGTATAGTTTGAATTAGTTTACTTCATGCAGTTAGTTTACTTCTGTGGTTCATGCCTTTCTCCTGCTTAAGAAGGCTGAAACCTTCTGCTTCTCATTAACATCTGATCGTAATAATAATAATAATAATAATAATAATAATAATAATAATAATAGAGTTATAGGTACAAATGATTGAATTTTCATTCCCCACTTTGACTAAACCACATTTTTGTCCTTCTTTGTTATGTAGGTTAAAACAGGGAAAATCACAGAAAATTCTGATTTTTTTTAACTCACTGTGGAATACCATAATTTATTGTGAAGGGTTAAAATTTAAAAGAATGACCAAAAGTCAAAGTAAAGATGAAAACTTGAGACAATGAGTCGTGTGGAACTCACAGACAATGCGAGTAGAGAAGAGAATAAGTTGACAGCAAGCCACTGTAACCTGTGATACCATCACATCTGGAATCCCTCATTAGAACTAGAACTCCCACACACTAAAAATTCAGGAGAATTTAACATGCAGGTATTGGGCCAAACACTCTGCTCAGATGAAATTCTGTGCTCCGCTGACTTGGACGTTATGTTGATTTATACCAGCTGAGAACTACGTTTCCTGTCGTAGAACTCTTTTCAGGTAATTGAGTCATCTGATTGCTTTTTAGTCTTTCTTTTAGAAAACTTTTCCTTTAAAAATCTGATAGGTTTAAAGCCATTGAATCTGCTCGGTTAGAAATTAAATTATAAAATGCAGCACATAACGCTTAACAATAAAGCACGTAATGGTAACAAAAACTTAATGTATTGCAGTCCTAAGGGGCAACAGGAGCTGTTTTATTCTATACTACTCCTTGCTCAGATTGAGTGTTGCCTTTCAGTACATATTATCTTTTCATTGCACTCATTAAAATGAATGAAAAGAAGTTGAGATACATTTTGCACCCAAGTTATTTGAGAAATGTCACCAGACATAATTTATAAGTTCTACATAGGACTTTTGCTTTATTTTTAAAGTTTAAAAAGACCTTTGCAGAACTGGAGCTTGACAAAAATACTGTCTAAGTAGCTTTCTGTTATTCTCTAAAATATGGGACAGAGAAGTAGCCAGGAATTGCTCTAGGGGGAGTGTAGTGGAGCTGTAAAGCTCTCAGGGTTCAAAGGTAATAAAATAATCCCATAACATCTCTACTCTTTTGAAATGCTGGCTCCTTTTCAATGTCACCAGTTATTTTTCTCTATAGTAGTCCCCAGCATTTAAGCTGTGTCTTCAGCTGAAAGACACTTTATGTTCTACACTTCCATTCATCCCCGGAGAAAATTTCAAATAGGCTCAAACAAATGAGGTTGTGGAAGACACCATTCAAAACACTAAGGAGATGAAAGGGCAAGCAGGGACTTTATTTATTTTTTTTTTATTTTTTATTTTTTTTCTGAAACACTGAAATACAGAAGGATAAAGCTAATGCAGAAGGCAGGAACATGCACATTTATCCTTCTGGCACAGCAAACTTGGCATCATCCTGACGAGGGACACTCAGGGAAGGTTTCCTTTGAAACACAGCAACACAAAGTTATGCCTGATTCATAATTTCATGAAAAAAAGGCTTAGCAGCTGTAAAAGTATTCCCCAGACTGATCAGACTCTTCTGAAAAAGAGGTTCACACCACACTACGTAGCAGTGACATGCTTTTTCTGCCTTCCTTTTGGACTGTGGGATATAAAAGAAGTGTTGCAATTCGCCACATTTTCTGGTCAGTTTTGTGCCTCGTACTTTGTGCAGGACAAAAAAAAGAAAATAATCTAAATATTAAAGAGCATTTCTTGTGGTTATTGGTGATGTAGTCACAGGATGTTTATTGATCTCCATATACTGGAGCAAATTCATCACTCTGTCAGCTCTCTTTCATAAGTGAATTGGCTTTAAATGAAACTAGTGATTCTTAGATTGGTGTAATAGCTTTTTACAGCTGGGGTAATCTTAATCGAATGCTCCCTATGGGTTTATATAAATGTTCCACTTATTCAGTGCTCTGAGAACTTGAATGTAGCTTATCTGCTGTCACAGGCATTGATACAGGCAAACTCATGATCAGATGCATTCTTGCAATGCTGAATTGCCCAGGAAGAGCTAAACAGAGCCGCTGCTTCTTTTGGGGCAGTTTCTGCTTTTCTGTGCAGTGCAACTTGGGTGCTTTTCTTTGAACCTCTGTTCCTGATACGGGGCATCCAGGCGGGTCAGTAATGAAACTGAATCACTTATCACAACCTGACTGGTGTCCCCTTTCAAAGTGGAGAATTGTATGTGACACGAGTGCAGCTCCAGTTATTCCTGTGAGAAAAAAGGGGGGGTTCTACTTTACATGATTTCTTTTGCATTAGGTGTTTCTGAAAACTTCAGTTAAATGGGATAATTGTACTCTGTGTGGGCACATGTGCATACAGAGGGAGGAAAAAGAAAATTACCAAGACTTCATACCTGAAATGTCTAATATAGCATTGTCTCTATTCACATAGTAATGGAGTATTAAATTAGTATTGACTTTCATACCTATTATTGATTGTGCTTGCCTATTAACAAGTCTGATTTAAGCACCTGATAAAGTCTCTGTACAAATTTAATCTGCTTTTGATTTCACTTTTACACCAGGCATGTCACTCATTATATTATGCATTTATGTCATTTGCTTTAGAATTTTTTAAAAATATGATTATACCATAACTTTATGTTTTTAATTGAGTCATTAAGCATTTTCTAAACTGATAAAGCTTCCTTGATAAGGTGTTTTTTGTCCCTACTATATGACTTGAAGGGCAAGGTAATTCAGGATTTTTACAGGTTTTTGTGGGTAGTGTGAAATGTTTGAATAGGTATAGTTTGAATTAGTTTACTTGCACTGCAAGTGCAATCTCTTGCTGTTGGAAAATTACCATTCATTTTAAGTTCCTTTCTTTTCCTTTTTTTTTTCTTTTTCCTCCTTTAAGAACTAGATATAATGAATTTATCATATCAGTCTTGGTCTATCTTCTACTCTCTAAGTGGAATTTCTGAATCTTTTTCTGAGACCTATTACCCTACAACTATACCTACTTTCCATAACTATTCTGGTGACAATTTCCCCATCACCCCAATTCTGGATGATGCTTGTGGATGCTATTGTACTGAAAAAGAGATATTGATTGTGCAGCAAGAAAGAGCCATTACCACTTTTGGTCCATTACTGCCAAGGTATCAGTCTTTTTGAGAGGAATTGGAAATGATCATTAGCCACCAATAAACTCTCTTTCCACTTTTTTTTTTTCCTTCCTTCAAGCACTGAGGAAAGTGCAGCATACAACTGAGCAAGCCAGGCTATGTACACACGCGCAGAATTCTTGTAATTAATAAAGAAATGATGTAGTATGTAAGAAACTAATGTTTATAAGGTTGTAATAATGATTATTGCCTTCAGTATTTGGATAGTAGCCTGGGTTTGTAATTTTTTTTTTTTTTTTTGTATTCTTCCCTGCTAGTTCCTTTGACCCTCTGCCAGCTTGTTAGAGGAGGCTGCCAAGACTTATTTGTGTATGTTAAAGCTGTGCTGGGATGTTACCTCAATATCAGCACTGCCTGCAAGAGAGCCACAGTTAATTAACTAATGTCTACTGCCCTTGAAGCCTTCAAATCCAAACAGAAAGTGTAGCAGCACTCTGCCCTATCACCTGAGAAAACAGGAGAGAAAAGGCTGGATTTTGGAAAGCTGGGACGCGCTTTATTTGAGGCCAGATCTTGCAGAAGTTGGCAGCTCTACTAAGACACGCAGCCAAAAATAAAAAAAAAAAAAATTTTTTTTTTTTTTTTTTGCAGACTTGTAGATTAAAAAGAAATCACATGTTCTCAAAGCAAGCTGCCTAGTGTTTGGATGGCTATAGTTAGCACAGGGTACAAGTTTGTCACGTTCACAACAGAATTGCGGGGACGCAGAGGGGGCAAGTCTGCGAGTGAAGATCTGCTGCCCACACTGGGATCTGACAAGGCACCAGCCAAGCCCTGCCTGGGAGCCATATGGCTCTCTCTGCTCTCTCTCCAAGGCTGGCACCTGCCTGCTGGCAGCTCAGTGAGTCTTCTCCTTCCTCACCCCACCTCACATCCACCCACACCTGTGTGGGTGAACGTGCTGCTCCATCATCCCGACAGACGCAGCCCAGCCCCGTGCCTGGGAGTTCAGATTTGGCGCTTCTGCATCATCATAAATGCTTAATCTGCACCCACAGCAATTATCCCTCATGATCTCCAAGAGAAAAAACCTGTGGATCCACCCCCAAGACCTTCAGAATGTATTTTCAAAGTGAAAAAATTAAAAGTATTGGCGGAAACTGCAGTTGAAAAATAAGCTGTAGAACATAAAGCAGGAAACAGGAAACATAAACAGTTTTTCCTGTTAAGCAGGAAAAAACCCATGAGGTTATGGACTTCTGGCATCAAAAAATATTTTTGAAGACTACTTGCCTAGTGGAAGTGCCATATATGTGTATTTTTTGTTCAGTACATTACATGCTTATGGACTTGTGGCATCAAAAAAATATTTTAGAAGACAACTTGCCTAATGAAAGCACCATGTATGTGTGTTTGTTGTTCAGTACATCACATAATAATTAAAAAATGACAGATTACAGAAAAGTAGATCATGATGAGGCCATTAGACTAGCTTTGGGATGGCCAGAGCTCTGCTTTGAAACACAAGTTTTAAACAGGTTTTAAGGCACAAAATACTTAAATCATTTAGGAACATGTCCAAATCTTTTAAGTTAACCTAATTTTGTGATTCCTGATGGAATTAAGAATTTTCAGAAATCTTGTAAGGTACTTGTCTCTAACACAGATACCTGAATGCATTTTTTGTTCAGCATTTATCCCTGTTCAGAAGGAGATGTCACTGGTATCTGGATACATATATTTTCTGATCATCCTGTCTGAGCTTCTGTTCTTCATCACTATATAAAATTAAAAGTGATTTATTGTTTTGCTGAGGAGTAGAAGGATGAGGTGCATACAAAAATGCACTTTAGTTAGGCACCCATGAAAAGGGCAGACCCTACAAGTGTTACTTGAATCTACATTTTTAAATGAAGAAATATATATATATATATATATAGACATATATGTACATATAAAGATAAACATAATATATTTATATAACAGAAAATATAACTGTAAGTAGAAATAGAAATTATAAATATATAAAAATAGCTATATAAATATATTTTGAAAATTTAACTATTTACAATAGAAAAGAGAAAAAATGACTCAGCATATTGAGGCGTAAGGACTTGAGTCACTGTTTGACTGCCCAGCCCGGGCACACATTGCACCAGGGATAGATCCAGCCATAGTGGCCTGGAATCCAGCAGCCTTACTGTGAGCACAGATCCTATCCCTATCTCCTATTTCACTTAAATAGTTTAGAGGAAACACTGCTAAATGCATGTGAATAACAAGAACAGTGATTTTGAAAGCAATTATCTTACCCTTGTCAGCAAGAGGGTTTATTTGCTCAGCAGTTCTAAAGATATGCTGTCTTTTATAAATTATTAATTTAAATAAAATAAGGAAAAATTTGTCAAATATTCATCTTCCTCAGTTTTGTTGTAAAAGAGTTTACCCCAGGAACACCACAAAAGCTAAATGAAAATGCATTTTAGATACTTACCCTTGTAGAAATGACATGAATTTAAAATTAGATTTAAAAGGGGAAGCAAAAACTACAAATACATTTTAATGGAATAATTTGGAGATACAGGAAACATTTCTTTTCCCTGCCATGCTAAGCAGTAGGAATATAAAGTTACAGTACTATTTTTTTTATTTTGAAGAACTACATGAAAAATAGTACACAATGTAGCAGTATCGGAGCAAAAGAAATAGACTATAAGGAAATAATGTACTTTACACACAGAGAAAAGGGGGGAAATACATATTTCTCTCCTCTGTAAAACTCAAATTAACAGCAGCTGTAGTGCAGTTGCCAGTTACTCAAACCTCAAACAAAAACCCCCAATTCTTTAAAAGTCTTGTATAATATTGAAGCATTAAAGGTAAAGAGCAGATTTAACCATTCGTCCAAAGGCGAAGTTTTGTGTTACACTCAAAGTATTTTCCACAAAATATACAGGAAGATAAAAGATACCAAGTTTTTGCTAATCCATCTGGAACCATTCCAAGAAGTTCTTTCCTCTATATGGCAGAGTCCTGTTAAAATATTTTGTTCCTAGAACCATATCTTCTACCCTTGGTACATCCAAAATTTCACCTGTCATTTGTATTTCTGGGAGAATTTCAGGAATGTGTTGAGTTATTAATACTTAGTGGTTTGCTTGTGTTTTGGGAGCTAATTGCTGTGAAGTTCAGAAGAAACTGAAAAAAACCTATAAAAAATAATAAAGGTTCACCCATAAAAACTCTACATCTGTTACATCATCATTTTGAAGTTGTTTTCGGAGCTGGTGTTATAAAATCTTCATAGAATTTTTTTTTTTTTTTAAACGAACAAAAAACCCAAAATCAACCATTATGAGACTTAAAATATAAAGTTATAATGATATAAAATGTGCTCTCTATTTTTTATCAGCTTCCTACATCGCCAGCCTGTGATGTCAACTTTTGTAGAGTCTCAGAATATAGTTTATGATTAGAACATATACATTGAATACTTTGAAAAATGAGAGAGAAAAATTTTTGAAAAAATTGTGAGCTTTTCATGTGAAAGATGCTAATGTTCTTGTTATAATAAGGTCTTGTTTAATAAAAGGTAAAAGACCTTGTCAGAAGGCACTCTGAACTAATTTCACAAGTCTTTCAAGTAGATTTTCATAATTAACCAAAGGCTTGGCTGTAATATAAGAAACTCTTTGGAGATTAAACACATCATTTGAGGTCAAAAAATGTAGTAAAATAGGAGCTTCAAGAAGGTATATTTTAAGAATTATATTAAGTCCTTCACTTAGACTAGGAAAAAAATTATAACTAATAGGCAATAAGAAGAAATTGATAATTTGAGTAGAGATAAAAAATGGGTAAGGAGTTGGCTTCAGTTTAGGAAAAGAAAAGAAGACGGCATTAAGTCTGGAGGAAAACAAGTAAGAATAATGAAACTAAAAATAAATTTTTATAAAAATGAATATATGGAATTACCACAGAATTGAAAACCTTGATAACACTGATGTAAGAAAAGGTAATGGAGATCAATTCATTTAAGAATAACGTACCTCCTCCCTCTCTCCTGCAGGAGGGTGGCTGGCCTGATTTCCTAGGAGCTGGGTTATCTTAATCACCCTGGGTTTGGAGCGATGGAGTTGGGACCACGGGAAACACCGTTAATGAATTAACACCATTATCAGAAAAAAAAATGGGAAAATTAGAAAAGCTGTTGTTAATTGCAGCCTCACCTAGTAACGAGCTTTGGTTATACCAGTGACTTGTATCACACCAAAATGTGATGTTGCCAAACAGAAAAACAGAAATAAAGGTGTTTCTAGGGCCGTGTTAATAGCACTGAACTAAATCCATAAAGGTTTTTCTGAAAACAACTCTGGACACCAGTGTTCAAGGAAGAAGTTGAAACAAGAAGATTTTTCATAAGATAATTTTAGAGTCATTAGGGGAAAAATGCACCCTTGAGCAGGGATCAGTCCCAAGAGATGCTATGACTGTAGCTTGCAAATACATTGAAGGTCAATTCTAGACTGGAAGAAGAGCTTTTGAAGCCAAAATTTGCTGATATGAGTGTAAAATAACAAGGAATGTATTTAGGCTTGGGCGTACAACCCAAATTTTGGAAGGTAGTTCTAACACGAGGATGGGGAAATGTGTCAGAAACACTGATCATTTTTAAATTTTCAAAATGAGCAGGTGTGAAAATCTCTACCAAACAGAGGAATAAGCTGTGTGTTCTCAAAGAAAATTTAAAAAATTTTTAAAAAGTGAGGTTTTTTTCTGAAAGAGAAAATTCATATTAATTGCTGTCTGGGCCTAAAGGTATAATCTAAGAAATTGGGTTTATTGGTTAAAGCTTCTTGCCACATATTTTCAAAAATGTGGCCTTTGTATTAGAGCTGAATTATGGATGTTCAGCTCAGACAGGAAAAAGAACAAGCCTGAGATTTCTATAAAAAAATCTCAGAAGAAAATACATTGTCATGGTATTTTTTCTAGTTCTGTTTCCATTAAGCAGAGCCAAAGACAAATAACATAAAGAAGTGAGTGCTGATGGGAATCACCAAAACACATATTGCTTCTCCTGTTCTTTAAAATCCTTAAATTCTTTATTTTTTCTTTTTAATTATATGCTTTATTAAATCCTTCCTGGTGCTGTAGAATTTATTGTTACAGCCAACTTCATCTGCGTTGAGTGTAGGAATTCCATTGTGTGCCTTCATCAATCTTAAGATTCAGGAGCTTCAGAATATTATCACATTGCAAGTTGCAGTTGAAATGCATTTATGCAAGACATAGACCATAAGGACACCTCAGAAAAGAGACACTATTTTGGCATTAAAAGCTGCTAATTAATTGATAACTTATCTTGCAGCCACACTGTATTCAATTTGAGTTGAAGAAAACCCGAAATTTTAAGTAGGATTGATAATTGTTAAAGTGAATTAATTATCTGGAATACAAGACGCTTTAATACGAAGTGTCTACTTCTCACAAGATCCTTCAAAAACTGTACAAGAGAGTTTTATTTTTTAAATTATTCTATCCTCTTGGGAAATCACCACTTATCTGGTTGAAGATGTCTTCAATGTCAGAGTTTTTTCAGGTTAAAGCATTAGCAACTGTGTGTATTTAAAAGATATGAATAAAATCTTTAGCGGTTCTGACATGATTATTAGAAAGTAAGTTTCACCTTCTTGAAGCGCATCTCTACATTAAGCTTTATAATAGAAAATAATTTATTATGGCATTCCAGGTTAAGGATTACTATTATTGTTGTTGCTGTTTTTTGTTAAAACATTTTAAAACAGACAGATAAATTATTACCTATTGAAGCTGTGTCTATTAAATCTTTCTGTTCAAATGGGAACAGAAAGTTACAAACAAAGCCATAATATCAGAGGAAAATATATTGTATAATTCTGAAGCTAAATTTGTGCAGAAAGGGTGATAATAAATAACTAATAACTAATAACTAATAACTAATAAATAAGCCCAATATTTACAGAAATGGACATTTTCACCTTCTTTGTAAAAAGGAAAGATTTTGACACTCCTGACCGCCGATCCATGGCAGCCCTAAACTGTTGCTTCAGTTTAGAGAAGGCCCAAGGAGACATATTCCTCTTTTATCACTAAAACTGGGACTAAAAAGACTTTGTTTATATTAAAGTGAAGGAAAAAACCCACACTGCAAAATCAGATCACACACTGTTCTGGAAATTTTTGTTTTTCTTACAGAGAGCCTAGTGAATCATTCTCTGGCACATTAACAGCTGAACAATGTTTGTAAAGCTCCTTTTGAATGAGAACAAACAGCAAAATCATTTTTAAAGTCACCAAAACGAATGGTGATTTTTCCTAAGTGCAGAAATGAAAGAATCAGGAATAATGTGCTGGAAAGTGCTGTTGTTACTGGTGTTGTATTTGTAAGGCAAGATGGAAAAACACTTAACTCTCAGAAATACATCACCTAAGATGGCCCACAGAATCAAGGTCAAATTGGTAAATCAGCCTCCATCATTCAGTACATCCTTCCAGAAATTTCTGATAGAAGACAAAATATATTTTGCTGCTGGCTAGAATTGTTAGTTAATATTATTTCCAAAGTTGATTTTATATTAGTGGAGGCTGCATAGACTTTATATGGTTTTTTGGTTTTGGTTTTTTGTTGTTTTTTTTTTTTTTTAATGGGAGATCTGTGTTTGTGCTGACTTGGATCTTTTGACAATTTTGTATTGTTACCTGAAACAGATGCATAAGAATCTTCAATCTGTCTGTTTTGAAATCTTTTTTTAGTGTTCTGATCAAACTGGAAAGGTTTCCTCAGCTGTCAGAGCTTCTAATCCAATGGTGGGTTAGAAAAAGGATTCAAGCAAAGCATCCCAGACATTTTTAAAAGGAAAAAAAACCCAGAAAAGTGTCTTTATTTCCATGACAGCAAACACCAAACAACGCAAAGGAAGGTACAGAACATTGCAGGAGAACCCAGAGTCTCACCTAATTGGGAAGGAAACTTCAACTTAATCTCTCTCAGTTTATGCTCTGGAGCAGGATAACTGATGGCATTTCCACACCTGTACGTTTGCTGACCTCCAGAAATGGTTATTGATTTTCTAAAGGACAGATATAAACCAGATGTAGCTGCTCTTCTCAGGCAGCACACCTGAGAGTCCAAAACTCTGAACAGGGATTTTTCTCTTGTGCGAGGAAGGTCATAAATGGTAAATTGCTTGATAAAATGATTGCTGAAGAAAAAGAGGACAAGCACTCCACAGACCAAAAATAAACCTCCTAGAAATGCACAACCAGGAGATTTGCTTCCCTGCACCACCTGCTCTCCTCTGTCACTGTCATATTTTCTGGAAAAATTCCTTTGCCAGGATTTCTTCTCCTGGGAAGCCGAGAAACCTCAGAGAAAAAGGAAAACAATACAATCTCATTTGCTTCTCCCTGTTTTGCTGCTTTGGAATGTGGCTGGAGATTGTTTATCTAACATGTGAATTGTTTTGACTTAATGACCAATCACCGTCCAGCTGTGTTGGGACTCTGAGGAGAGGTCAAGAGTTTTTCTTTAGTATCTTGTTAAGCCTTCTGTCTGTATCCTTTCTCTATTCTTTAGTATAGTTTAGTAAGGTATTCTTTTGTATAATATAGTAACATAAAAGAATAAATTAGCCTTCTAAGAACATGGAGTCAGATTCATCATTTCCTTCCTGCCACGGGGGACCTGAAAATACCACACTGCTCCACAATCCTTTTTCCATTAGGTGCTGGCCTTGCCACAGAGGAAATGTCCAGGATGAGCAGCCAGAAGATCCAGCTTCCAGTACTAAACTCATACGACCTGAGTCAAATCTTTCAGGAAAAGCTGCTTTTCCTTTCTGAAAGTGCTCTACAAATATGTTCTGTATGTTATACCTGAAACATAATCAAACATTTTGAAGGGGGCTGGGGCGGGGGGAAGAACAAAAACCTAATTATTAGTTACAGCAACAAGAACAATGAGCAAAAATAAAATCTCTGAGGAGAACAGCAGCATTGCTTCTCTTAGCACACTGTTGTGTGGCTTTTTCCAAATGTTTAGAGCTTTTAGTTTTCTCCAACATTGTCAGAACCACTTACAGGCATCCTATCTTCAACTCACAGCACTTGTCACATCCCCAGCCCAAATATGAAATTTTAAACACATTAGGCTTCTGTCTGTTCTGTTGTAAGGGAAAGCTTTCCAGCTCCATTTGTCACATTTAATAACCATGACGCAGAAAATGGAGGAAGTGAGGAGTGTCATCCGATGACTTCTCCCTGATGTGGTTAATCAGGAAAAAAAGTGAGCCAGCAATGTAAGAAATATTGGCTGTCCTACACACTGGGGCAATTGGAGATGGTGTAATTAGTCACTGGAAATCAGTACACACACAGCAGGCAGAGAGGAATGATCAAGATATTTTTTTTTTCCATAATCCTTACAATAATATTTCATCCTGAGGTCTTATGTGTACTTCATTGAAATTAAAATAATAGATTTAGTGAGGCTCAGGGATTTTGGATTTGGTCAAAAAGGGTCGTTTAGGTTGAGGGGAGTAAGTGACAATGTTGTCTCTGTCAATATGTGTGTATCTCTGCTCGTGTCTGTGGAACCTCCAAGGAATTAAAATGGATTCAGGATAAAAATACTGAGGATGAGCTTCCAAAGTAAAAGACTCTCCCCGCTTTTTTTTTTCCCTTCCATTACAGAGACTGTAAAAAAGTTATTTAATTACTTTCTAGGATTAAGCTCTCTCTTTTCCTATAGAAATACCTCAAATTCCATCAAGATGCATATCCTCTTAAGAGAGGATTGACTCTAGGGTTAACTCAAAACCTTGATGAAAATTAATTGCATTACTACTTCTTAAAAATTCACGCCCAAAGTTTCTTTATATAAGAGAAATATTGTGCATCCTCTAATCCCCTCTTTCAGACATAGAATCACATGCAATTTAGATTACAGAACACTAATTTGGAACATAAAGAAGACACACACAAGGTTAGAACAAACAAACTTAATGAAGGACACTGAAATCTGTGTTTAAACTACTTGTGGCGACTGATGGCAATCAACTGCATCTAAAGGCGCTCCAAACACCCATTTAGTTTTCACTTTCATGTCAAGAAATAACGCCCCAAAAGCAACATCTGGAATACCTTATGAGCTGCAGAAGCAAACTAGCAGAGGGAGATTAAACCTTTGCACAGTGAAGGGTAATGTGACCATTGAATCTAAGTGTCTAATGGGAGGGGAAAAGTACAGGAAAAGAAAAAATATTCTTACCCTTCCTTTCTCCTTTTGTACATTTCACCTCAAATTTACTCCCTTTCATGCTTCTGTTTTAGTGCTTTGAGATCTTTATGTTATATGAAAGCAGAATGGAATCAATACTTCTGTAATAATATAGGATGAGAGACGGACTGTCTGTCTCTGGGTCCACAAGGCATAGTATTTGGGGAAAAAAAAAACCCAAAATGTGTTCAGATTTCTTCAAAATCTTCAGGTCTCTGGCAGAATCATTCTGCATGTGGGAAGAGACAGAGATGGTTTATGGCCCCCAGCACTGAGAGCTGAGATATCTGTCCACACTTTTCCTTGGCTAATACACCCATATTTTTATTTGTTTTTTGGCAAATATCACTTCTCTAAAGTAGTAATATTCACATACTCACAGGACGTTAATATATAAGGTCAAACAGAAAACATATGGAACACCAATAATTTGATTCAATCTGATATGTTAATACCTACTTTCTTCACAAACAATATAATTCTTAAAAATTCAAGTAACTTAAAGGAATCAAGAGGGTCCCTCCAGTTCATTCTTTCCAAACAGAGATAAACTTCAAATTGTGGTTGAAGTTTTGGGAAAGGTGGGTAACTGCTGGCTTTGTCTTTTATTGACAAGAGGAGAATTCAAAGTCAGCTGTGAATGTTGGCTTGAGAAGCTAGCAGATAAATGGGGAAAGAATAAACACATCATACTTCACATTCTCCCCCCTGAAATGTTAAACATATTTCACAAATGTATGGGAACTTCTATTGTAAGGGTTTTTTCAGAAGAAAAGCAGAAAATTTTTATGCTGTATGCTTAGAAAAGATACGGATATGTAGGCAATGTGAAATAGCTTCTGTTCAGTGGGACAGAATCTCTTAGGAATGCTGACTCCAGGTTTAGAAAGTTGAATTTATGATTGGCATTAACCTCTGTACCATTTGGATAGGACGTGCTGGTAAGAGTTTGAATCAACAGGTGGACATCCTTTTGGCTATAAAAGTTTCTGAAATTCCGTGAGTCTGCAGAATTTAATGTGGTGGGATTCCCGAAGCACAAACTTCAACACTTTTGCACGAAATTTAAAAAAAAAAAAAAAATCAGATGAGCAGTAGCATTTAAAGACCAAATGAGCTGACAGACTTATTTAAGTCACACTCACATCTCATGTTAGTTGCAATCTGTTCTACATTCCTCAGCCATCAGAATTTACCATTTTAGAAAGGAAATTATTATAATAATTGAGGGGTTCCAGCAATATTCCAGTGCAGCGCATGGGTTAATTCAGTTTGTTTTAAACAAGTAAAAACCACTGGTGCTCTCTCTTGATGTTTTTATGCTTCACATTATGTGTTTGATCCATGGACTACAGCAGAAACAGCTTTGTACAGATTATGTGAGTGACTGCTGAGTTTAGTGCTCATTCAAGCACTGGAGTGAACACCCTCAAAACAGATTCATCAAAACCACGATTATTCAGTCCAACAAAGTGCAGGAGACAGAGCAAGGAAAAAATATGTGGGAGAGATTTAAATCTGAGCAGATACCAATCCAGCCTTCTGCTGCGATAGAAAGCAATTTCAGCAGGACGAGGTAAAGAAAAAACACAAGGTATACCCAACCTTTTCTGGGAAAAAAAAAAAAAAATCAATATTTATTTTCTGAAAAGGAATCATATAGTCTAGCTATATGTAAAAAAAAACCGAAAAAACCCAAAAAAACCCCAAAACAAAACAAAACAAAAAAAACCCCAAAAAAAGCAAAGCAAAACAAAAAAACCCCCAAAGACCCAAACAAACAAAAAAACAAAAAAAGACACCCCCCTTTATTTCAGCGACATAAACTTCTTAGCACTCCCCTCAGACCAATAAACAAACAAACAAACAAACAAATAAATAAATAAATAAATAAATTTGTTTTGAGAGGGGGAAAAAAGAAACTTTACTAATTTTATGACATTGTACTTGTTAGGCTTTCTTTTCTGTTTGAAATGGCTGAGATTTGTATGCCTGATCTGATAGGCTGTCACAATTTGGTATAGAAAACATTAAAAATTCAGTTTCTAAAGTGCCAAACTTGCAAATTTCAGACCACAGGTGAATAAGGAGGGTTTTTTTATTCATCTTATTAAAGTATCACAAAAGCCTAGAACAGGTAAAACATCTTGACCAGGGCTTGAAGAGTAAAAGGCTTCTCTGAACATGAAAATACCTGAAAATTCCAGAACAATTATTGCATTTGTGCAAATACTGTATGCACAGCTGTGTAGATGTCAGAATAATTTCTGTATCAAAATAGGCTCAGACATATTGCTGTTGCTAGAGACACATCCAGAGTACAATTTGGATTCAGATGTAGAATTATGGACTATCCAGTGAAACCTGTGATTGACAGGAGCTGCCTTCAATTTTTAATACAGCTTTTAAACTTGCCTGTTTTTTGGTACACTCCAAATTGTGCTAAAATACTTAAAATCTACTATTCAGTGCAGGGGAATAATGCTCTGGAAAGTAATATCAAGATAAACCACCAGTTTTAATTACTTCATAAATTTACAAAGATTTAAACAGTTTTGCAAGATTGTCCGCAATTAACATCAGTAAGTTTCAGCGGTCTATATTTTCTTGCTTTGGTTGAGAGGCAGGGTATGAAAATGAAACACCAAATCTGGGACGAAAATATGGTGAATATATTTAATTTAACTGTGGTGGAAGCTGCTACATGTGAAAGGCATGGATTGAGTGACTCTCAAAGGCTGCAGGTGTGGCAGAGGTGGGTGACTTGGGCAATGTACACACTGATGTGGGTTACAGTTGCAAAACAGATTCACGATTAAAATTTATGGACAGTGTTTACATATCTAGAATTTAGATTCTAGATGTTCTGTAGAATTCTTTAGAATTTAGATATCTAGAATTCTACACCCTTGATTTGCCAGCAAATTGGAAACCCATGGGCCATCCCGTGCCTGTATAAAACGTAATTCCTGTAAAAGAATGATAAACCAGAATAAAAATAATAGTTTTAATCTGAAATACGGGATTATTTAAGAATGTTAAGAATTTTTGAGAGTGACAACAAGCTCTGATGGATTTATATTCTCATCTCGTGCATCTCCTTAGTGAATTTTTGGAACAACATACTAGCGTGTCACGATAGAGAGAACTGTCAGCCAGCCAAGATGCTGAACCAATCAGAGCAGGGCACAAATTTATTTTTCCACCCACAAGACAGATTTTTTACTCAAAGTGAAGGAGAGATTCACAGCACTAAAGCTGACTCTGTAAGATTCACAGTAGTACAACAAAGAACAAACTTTTCCTTTGCTGCACCCATAGGAAAAAATGTCCCAGCTGAGAGCTGTAAACCAGCCTGGCTGCAAAATTTAAGAGAAGGAGTCAAAATCATGATTTAATTAAATTTTTCAGAAATTCCACTAAACACCTATTTACAAAGTGGTGATCTGGTGTCGTTAAAGCAGGAATTAACTTTTTCTGCCTCATGGCAGTTCTTGCAGGGCCCCAAAAATTCTGGTACCTGCCGCTTGTTACCTGCTGAATGAGGCATTTCCTCCTCTGTAATTATTGTCCATAAAGTTAAAATGATCCAGCTGAGAGAAAAACGCCTCTGTGCCCACCTGAAAACCTGCAGCCATTTAAATCAATGTGAATTTCACAAGATTTCACCAGAAACGCACATTTTGATCCCATCTAAAACGCTTTCTTTGAGGCCCAGTAACCACAGGAGCCCTTCCTCTGCCAGGTTAACAAATTTTAACAAGAAAGATGATTCCTTTATCAGCTGAACCCAAACATAATTGAATCTTTTTTTTTTCCTTCTCCCTTTTCTTAGCTGCAGATGGGGCCACCCATGAGTGGCCATGTCAGTTTTGTATCACTTTGACCTCTTCATAATTCTGTGCTTAATTGGTTAATACATTTAATAGTTTCCCCATAGATTAGCTGTAGATCTGCAAGTAGCTGAGCATGAAAAGGGGTTTCAGTCACCATCCTGCAA
This sequence comes from Agelaius tricolor, assembly GCF_023055355.1. Taxonomy (NCBI): domain Eukaryota; kingdom Metazoa; phylum Chordata; class Aves; order Passeriformes; family Icteridae; genus Agelaius; species Agelaius tricolor. Next base: position 1,464,172 of record NW_027269304.1, read on the forward strand.
GTGTTTGTGAACCCTGGAAATGTCAGAGCTGTGTAGAGCAGCCCTGATCACCAGAGAATGTGTAAAGCAACAGATTTCCCCTGGTCTCTTCACCGGGTGAAAACTCTGATGTGAACAGAAAATGCAACTACATTAACATCCCACCATGGAGATAATTGCAAATAATTTTACCTATGCCTAATGGGCTGAAGAGTTGGGTATTTTAGTGTTGTTGCCTTCTTAAAAATTATTTGTTGTTGTTGTTTTGGTTTTGGGGTTTGTTTGTTTGGTTTTGGTTTTTTAAGGTTTTTGTTTGTTTTTTGTTTGTTTGGGGGCTTTGTTTGTTTTGGGGTTTTTTGAGGGTTTTTTTTTTGCTTTTCTTTCTTGGGGAGTTCAAACCTGACAAGCAGCTGTGTGAAATGCTTGATGGAAAAATGCCAGGTAGAAAAAAATGATACTAAAGTGCTGAGTAATTTATACTATCTTAACCTGCAAGAAGATAGTAAAGACCAGTTTCTAAAAGATAAAATAATTCAGCAATATGTGAAATACATAGTAATGATATTATACTGGTAATCTTTACCAAAAAATTACTTTTAGGATATTACCTTCCACAGAATAAATGCCTTGCTGCTATCTAGAATATTCTCACAGTCTCTTTTTTTTCCCCTTCTCAGGCAGTGAAAGAACATTTTATTTTTTACCATTTTCTGGCAAATCACACATTTCCTTTTCTACTGATGGAACTGTCCTGTTTTAAAAAAGTCTCATTCAGTGTAGCATTATGTGATAATTTATACTGCAATATCATAGCTAAAAGCATCTCCTTACATGTAACTTTATAACTTTTTACTTTCAGCAAAGCACAGTTATAGGAAATGTGGATACAAGAGTTCCCCAGAGTCATAAATATTACAAGGAATTGAGCCCTTGACTGGATTGACTTCAATATCTATGAAACAGCAACAATAAAATGTTTCAGCAATTTCTTCATACTGAGATTTTGAGTCAAATATTTTTCATCAGGTACAGCTTTCAATTCTGAATATTAAATTGAATAAATACGCCTAAAGATGAACAAATTAAATGCTATAAACTGAACAGATTAGGTGAAATAAGCCATGGACAGCAGTAGCTCTCAAGGGTCTTGATACATCATAATTAATTTTTAAAGTACATTATGTTGTTTTCCTGCTGAATACCTTGAGGTAAAATGGAAGAAAGCACTGGTATAAAATAAAAAAAAAAAAGGAGGATTTTCTTTTTTCTGCAGCTGAAGGATTTAACATGAGCCGTAAATTTAGTCATGGAGAGATAATTCAGCCATTGGTGGGAACAGGTTTCTGGTTTTAGATTCATCCTACTTGGTCATGAGAAGTAGCAGAGAATAAACCTTGTGAATATTTGTTACTGAGTATATGAAAACAATTACAGAGAGTTCACTCCCCACAGTACAGGTGAGACTTTTACATTATTTCGGTTTTTTTGCCTTCTTGAAAGAGAGTATTCCACTTCTAGATTTAAAGTTTGGGATGTAGATATTTATGCGGTGATGATTAAAAAAAAAAAAAAAAAGAACACCTTCATCTTGTGAGATGGATTCTTTTTAATTGAAAAAAATTCCAACCAGAAAAAAATATCTAAAAGCTGTTCAAACTTTTTTTTTTTTTTAATTAAAATTTAAAAGTTCAAAAATAAGCTGGTACACCAAATACCTGCTGGTGACAGAGGTTCAGATATTTTTCACATAAGGAATGCTGGTGAGAGCCCACACACCTCCATTATTATTACTAATAAATATGATCCATGTAAAAAAGAAACCCGGTATTATTCTCTGACACTTATTTTCCATTTTGGAATATCTCTAGGTTTTTAGGGTTATATCTTTAGGAATATCTTTAGGGTTTTTAATTCATAAGAGCAACATTCAAAGTTGTAGGGAGAAAAAAAAAAAAAGCTAATTCAACTTCTTCAAGGAATTGACCCTCATGGATTGGTCTAAGAGCTTTTGCTCGGGTTAATTAACGTGCAAATCAGGATTAAATTTGACCTTCTAATCTCACTTTGGCATCCACGAAGAGTCTGGTGAAGCACCAGCGTTTGAAAAGAGTAATCAAAAAAATTCAAAGTTTTATTTTACAAGGCCCAGACACATTGGTCAGGGTGTTGAGAACAAAGGCTGCTCAGTTTCTGGTCAAGCTCTGATTGGGGAAATGTTGGTTTACAATTTAACAGAGCGCCTGTTGTGATTATCAGAGGTGCAAATCTATAAAGGTCTGGCACCCAAAGGTGAAATAAAAGATCTGCGGTTCTGGCTTTTTCTCTAACACATTGCCTGAATAAAGCTGGAGGGAGTTCAGGAAATCAAAGTGTCAGCACAGGAGGAAGAAGATTTCTTTCAATAATAGAAATCATGTGTTTTTTCAAGTTGTTCTTTCTTTTTTTTTTTCAGTCCTGTAATATTTTACTGACAAGCCTAAAAAGCAAACTTATGTGGGAGTGAAGCAACATGATTTCTTTTGAGGAATAAGATGTAGCAGGCAAAAAATCACCCCCAATAATCAACCAAGGAGTCTTTCAGCAGTGGTGAAACACAAAATTCTCAACATTTGGGATGAAACATGTGGCTGAATCATTGAGAGACACCAAACTGTGGGGGAACCCTGGAGTTGCACCAGTTGGGTTAGGAAAGGAGAAATACTTTAAAAGCCCTGGAGGTCAACACAGAGCCAGGAACAGTCAGGAGTGATTGCAAGCGGGCACATTCCTCCATCTAGCACTTGTTTCGAGGTCAGGTGTGCATATAAACTATTTTAGTGTATTTTCTGACAAACACGTTTGCTCCAAAAATGCAAGCCCTCCAGTTTGTGCCATCTTTCTCTCTGACTGGCATTTTTAAGGTGCTTCAGAAAATTGTGTGAGTATTGATAGAAGGAGTGAGGGGACTATCAAAGGCTGCTGGAGGGAGTACTTTTCATGTGGAAATGAATTTAGCAGATTATTAGGCATGTAAATTCTGCCATAAATGTGATGTTTCCTCATTACAATTTCCCTTACCACTATTCAGTGAACTACAGTGCTTTCCCAAGACCATCTTCTGTTTTATTTCACTGCTTGGTTCCTTGGGTACAGATGAGGGCTACATGTTAATCAGGAGAAGTAAATAAACCAGACATTTTTACAGGATTACTTTGCTTAAGGTATCGTTAAAAGTTCTAATAAAACAAAACCAGGAATACTGTATACATTTTACTTACCTAACTTCCTTATTGCTCAGAAACATTCTCAGTTCAAAAGCAGATTTTGGGAGATCAATTTTCTTCCTTTTTTTTTTTTTGTTTGCTTTTTTTTTTGTTATGTTTTGTTTTCCGAGAGTTTTCTGGGGTTTTTAGGGCTTTTTCTGTGGGAATTTTTTTTTGGTTTGATTTGGTTTACGGGTTTGGTTTTATATTTTTGGGGTTTTTTTGTTTGTTTTGGGGTTTATGTGTGGGGCTGGTTTTTTGTTTGTTTTGTTTTTTGTGGGTTTTTTGTTCTGTTTTATTTTGTGCAGTTTTGCTCATTTGTTTTTGTGGTGATTTTTTGGTTTTAGTTTGTGGGCAACTTTTTTTTTCTTTTTGTTTTCATTCATTGAGGTTTATTTATTTATTTTTTATTTGTTTGGGATTTTTTAGTGTTTTGGTTTTTTGTTTTTGTTTTTTTTTGTTTGTTTTGGGGTTTTTTTGTTTGTTTGGGGTTTTTTTAGTTTTTGTTGTTTGGGTTTTTTTTAATAGAAAGTTTTCCGTAAGATTGAAGATGCAGAATGTTTTCCAGAATATTTCCAAGAGTTTGATTGCTGAAGAGGGACCTTCACTCATTCCCCCTCCTACAAAAGCAGAACCCCATCAGTCATTTGCTCACAATTTATTTCTAAAATTCCTGCTGACATTCCCACCACAGTGAAAAACATCTTTTCTCTAAGTAGTACTGATAAAGACTCATTTTACCACCAATTTTTGAGAAAGTTCTTACATATTAAAGATATTCCCAATAAAAAATGTCATTGGCAAGGCCGTGCCTATTTCATCTTGGATAGGGCACAGAAAATGCCCACTGATCATGGTGGAAGTCCAGTTTTAGAAGCAAAACAGACAAATATGTTTTCAATGAATAATATTAAGTATCCCTTGTTTATTAATACCAAATTATAGCAGCAGGACCAAAGATTGTACAAAATACATAGGACAAGTACAGTTATTGCAAGAGACAAGTCAAAACATCTGAGTTATGGTATACAGTTAAGTTTGTCTAATTGATTAAAATAGACATGAAAAAAATATATAAATCCAGCCTTAGGTATAAAAAATACCTAAATCCAGCAAATGAGGCAGAATCCAGAGATGTGAGCCATGGCTGGGTTTTGCAGCTGGTTAAGGGTCAGTTGTGTGCTGCACAGATAAATAATGATCTTTTCCAAAGATTTGAAGACAAAGTTGGAGAAAAAAAATATTTTCTATCAATTTATATTTTTATTATTATATTTTTATATCATTTATACAGCTGTCATGTCATACAGAAATACAGTAAAATCAGAAATACCATTATAGTTATAGATACAGATTATACAGAGAGCAAGAGAGAGGGATAATACATAGACAGACAGATACAAATATAGATATAGATATGGATATGCAGAGAGAGAAATATGGATATATAGATAAATACTGGGTATAGATATAGATACAGGTGATATAGATTTGAATAGATAGATGATATAGATAGATAGATATAGATGATATAGATGACATAGATGATGTAGATAGATGATATAGACATAGATAGAAGATAGAGATATAGATATAGATAGATATATAGCTACAGATATAGCTAGACACAGTCATATATGTCTCATATATCTATATGTGCTGATATAGATATCAACAGACACCCAGGAAAACAAAATCATTTATTTAGGTTGGAGAATCCCTCCCAGCCCATGGAGTCCCAGCTGGGCCCAGTCCCCACCCTGTCCCCAGCCCAGGGCTCTGAGTGCCACCTCCAGGTGACACCTGCAGGGCTGGGCACTCCAAACGCCCCTGGGCAGTGCCAAGGCCGTTCCTGAGCCCCCTTTCCATGGGGAAATTCCTGCTGTGCCCACCCTGAGCCTGCCCTGGCCCAGCCTGAGGCCGTTCCCTCTGCTCCTGTCCCTGGTCCCTGGAGCACAGCCCGGCCCCCCCGGCTGTGCCCTCCTGGCAGGAGCCGTGCAGAGCCACAAGGGCCCCCTGAGCCTCCTTTGCTCCAGGCTGAGCCCCTGCCCAGCTCCCTCAGCCTCTCCTGGGGCTCCATTCCCTTCCCAGCTCCGTTCCCTTCCCTGGCCACGCTGCAGCCCCTCCATTGCCTGCGTGAGGGCCCAGAGGGGACCCAGCCCTCGAGGTGTGGCCTCAGCAGGGCCGGCACAGGGACGGGCCCTGCCCCGCTCCTGCTGCCGCCCCAGGGCTGGCACAGCCCAGGGGCCATCGGCCTCTCGGCCCCCTGGGCACCCCTGGGCTGTGCCCGGCTGCTGGCACCCAGCAGACCCCCAGGGCCTGTCCCAGCTTCGCAGCCCCTCTGTCCCAGCCTGGAGTGCTCCATGGCGTTGGTGGGACCCAAGGCAGGACCTGGCCCTTGGCCTTATTGACCCTCACACCACCGGCCTCATCCCTCTGATCCAGCCTGGCCAGATCCCTCCCTAGAACCTTCCTGCCGTGCAGCAGATCAATACTTCCACCCAAATTGGTGTCATCCCATGGAGGAATAGAATGTAAGAGAATAGTGCAGAAGGCAGTCTCACACCTGAGGAGTTGCAGCTGTACTAATCACCAAAGATTAGGAACAGGCCTGCCCTTAATAGGCCACAGCTGTGTCCAGTAAGAAAAAGAGTGCTACAAAAGAGTGAGTTAGTTGGGTGAGGAGAGAGTTGGAGTTTGTTGGTTGTGCTGATAAGGGAGATGGAGTTTTTTGGCTGCTTTGTGACGATGGTGGAGTCGGTGCTGTGAGGAGCTGCCTATGTGGAATCACTGAGAAGGTATGGGGCTTTTGAAATAAGATGACAGCATCATCCACCCACTCACTGAGGGAGGACTTGATCTCCTCATCCAGATATTATCAATCTCAGCATCAATAAAGACATTGAATGGAAGCTGGCCCAGTGCTGGGCCCCAGGGAACACCAGAAGTGATGATCCACAGTCCCCCAACCTCTCTCTTGGCCTGGCCATCACCCAGGGTTTAACCCAGAGAAAAGTTCACCTGTACACGCTTATTCCCAACCATAAATTGGTTTTTTGCACTCCATGAGTAAAATGGGGATGAACTGCGTGGGGGGAAAAATGTTTTTCCAGTCTCTAGCAGTGTAATGTTTTATGGTTGATACCAAAGCATGAGGTCTGCCTGGAAGAGCTGCAGGCCCTGGGAGTGTGAGGGTCTGAGCTTTTGCAGACCAACATCTGCTTTCTGCAGGATAAGACCCTAAGCTTCTTATGTTGGCTGATGCTTTAGTGTTTAATCTGTTTTGATAAAGACCTCTAACATAAATATTAATATTTTATAGCATGATATTCCTTGAAAATAGCCAGAAATCCCAGAAGCATGTCTGAAATGAAGTTCCTGAAATTTTTTGAATGAGGAAGAAATTTTCAGTCATTTTTGAGAATTCACAAGAATTTTCCCATGCAAAGTCTTTGCGTTGTAATAGATTAATGTTTTTATTCTGTTGTCAAAAATCTTGACAGTTTTATAATCTGGGTTTTAATGAATATCTGAAATTATTTCAGTGAACTTGATAATTTTCTAATGCAGAACGATGCAAAGTTCACAATCACAAAAATAATTCTTCTACACTACTATTTTTTTTGAATTTGAAGGAAAATGCAAATTCTAGTAGTTGGATTTATGAAAAGATATTCAAACCTTTAGTACAAATGTACAAGTCATATGTGCATGTTTGGAGTAAGAAAGGAAAGTGTGCACAGCACTTCTAGCAAAGATATTAAAATTGACAGAAAATATGGAAACAAAATAGGAGAAATTGTTTGAGGAGTAATTAAACTTTAAAGGAAAATGATAATCAGAAACTATTTCTCTATTTCATTTGGACCAAAAAAATTGTGGGTCTCCAAGAAATGTTTTGATAAGAGTTTTTGGTTTTTTGTGGAGGAACTTTTGTGGATTTTTTTTAACTGATGTTTTTCATTTTAATTTAAATACAATCCATTGCCAAGCAATCTTGTTCAAGATAAGTTGCATTGAAATGCTGGAATGAAAGGAAGAGAGGATTTCCAAATTAAAATTTATGACATTTAAACCTGCAGTTTTGCAAAAGGAAGACAGAACTGATGAGGTCACTGGGGTAGAAAGGCTTTTTCAGATATTCGGAAAATAGAATAACACAATTAATTTAGTATCAGTACCACTCAGAAGAGTGATTGCGTCAGCACAGAATATCGAGAGTTTATTTCTGTTCCAGATTACTTTTAGGCTGCTGTAGATTAACACTCAAAGTCTTCAATTGCAGCAGGCTGTAACATTTTACAGTCTGCCTCTCTGATTTTGCACAAGTATAAAGCCAATGTAAGAACATGGAACTGGACCCCCGTGGGTATGAAAGCGTCCAAACAGCACAGGTTTGCTGCAGGTGCAGAGACCTGGATGGAAAAAAATGGACCACCACAGTCCATCTAAATATTGAGAAGCAATTGGAAGGCTTTGGGTGGCACGACTTTGAATCCTACAGCCTGAAAAATAAATTTTCCTGGTAAAGAATGTGAGGCTTTTGTGATGAAATACACGCTGTTTTTCAAATAACTGAGCTATCTCATCGAACATCAGGAATGCTTCTCTGGCCGCAGATTTCCATTTGGCTAATGACTCTCTCACATAGAGTATGACTAAAGCTGTCACTGCAGCAATGATAGCAATACATCAATAAACAACATTTCCCTGGTTTTGCTGTCTCTTCCAAGCAAAATGAAGAGATCAGTAGACTAATCACACTGCTGTTGCGGAAATGAAAATTCACAAAATATGTACAGCTAAAAAAAAAAAAAATTAAAATCTTCTTTAAGTGCCTTTTTTTTTTTTTTTGGCACTTGAAAGAACTTGCACTAACCAATACTGCTGTGCAAAGATTGTGACTTTCAAAGGCCAAAAAGACATTGGTGATTTTTGGTGAGAGTTAGTAATATTTTCATGCCTGATCACACAGATATGTAGGCATTGGTCCATGCAGAGCAGCATATTGGTCTCTCAGATCTTCATAAATACTTTATCCCAAGCTGGATAGTGTAGAGCTGCACTCATTTTGACCAGCTGGGATCTTGCCTAGATTAGCTTTCAGCTCTCAAAACTGGTAAAACATTGATATTGAGTCTTTTTGAGTACATCTTCAAGGACATTTTTGCTTAAGATTAAGAACTGATCTATGTAATATACACACTATAATTTTCTCTGAATTGCTTCCTACTCAGGTTGAAATGAAGGATTTGTTAATTAAATAAGATTTTTTTTAATGTTCTAATACATGTGAAACCCGAATTACTTAGTAGTGATTACACCCTTCACTAACAAATTCAGTTTTCAGGGACAAGGTGCTCACCTTTCAGTTTCATTTAACCATTAATTTTATTTTGTTTTATTTCTGTAATGTTTCAAGGTACAATTTCCAAAGTTATGGATTATGACTAACAAAGCCAAACTAAAAAATGTATTATTACTGAAAATATCTCTTTTTTTTTTTTTTTTCCTGCATAGGATGTTGATGCACATGACTATGAAAATGTATAAATACAGCCTTGACAATAAAACCTCACAAGAATTTATAGGGACACCACCTTTTTTTTCTCTCTCCAAATATAAGGCACTTCAGGAATTTCAGACAATTCACACTTATTTTGTCATAGCCTGGTTATTTCTGTCAGCAGGGATGTTCTCCCCAGCTCAGACCTTTGTTATTTCTGTTTCTTGTCCCGGGACTCACCTCACACCTTTGGTCTATTTCTTGTGTTCCCAGGGAACAAGCTGTTAAAAAGGGATGATGTTGGATTTAAGAGTCTGAATAAAGTAGGGCGGATATTGATGGAACATCTGGAATCATGAGGGCCAAAAAAAGCCCTAAAAAACCAAGAAGGACTTACCTGATCTTACTTATGGCATGCAACTAAAAACTAAACAATTAAGGTGATTGACTATATTATATGCTAATGAAAGATGATTAATCTGAAGGTGAAATGTTGACTTTTTTCCAAAGAAGAAGGAGAAAACAATGAAAGACTTTGTCATAGTAGATTTTGTGCTATACACAAGAAAAAGATGATCAACATTACTTTATTTAATGTTTAATGAGAAGTTTTTTTTTTTTAAATTCCTTCAATTATACTTTTCCAGTGGATAAAATGCTTTAGAGCATGGCAAGAAGAGCTTGTGACTGTGTGATTCTCAATGCGAATTGTCAGAAACAATCTACTTATTCAATCAAGTAACTACAAATATATATATATATTATATATATGCATACATAAAAAAATATGTACACATGTATATATTATATATATGCATATATAAAACTATGTACACAAATATATATTATATATATGCATATATCTATACTAAAATATGTACACAAATATATATATATATGTGCAAATAGACATATTAGATGTAGATATATTTGGATAGAAATAAAACCAGTCTGCAGTTTATCAGTTCTCCCTGATGTTAATTGGATATTTAGGCCATACAGAGAGATTGGGAAGGAATGAAGAAAAAATAAAAGGAAAGAAAAAGGAAAAAAAAAAAGGAAAAGAAAAAGGGGAAAAAAGCACTGGGCTGAAGAAAGCTAATTTCTTTCAGATTTTCTCTCTGCATGGGAGATTTGATAGCAAGTACTGCAGTTTAAAAGTCTGAGTAAATGCAAATGAAGGAGAAACTGGGACATCTGGGTATAAAAGTATATTATGTAGTTCCAAGAGGTCCAGTGGCACTTGTGTTGTGTTTAATCAAGTAGAACAAAGTAGATATTAGATCCTTGTAGACTATTTTGCTTAGCATTCCACAAGTTGTATTTAAATCTCAGTGGCCTGAATGCTAATTAATAGAACAAATTAATCTTTTTGACCCAAAGGAAATTTACAACCATGTTCTTCTCACACTTACAAGGGTATTTATGTTGACTTTCAATGGCTCTGTTGCAAAGACTGGATAAGAGACATGTGGCAGTCCCAAATCCAACATAGAGGAATCATGTTTTAATCAGTAAGGCTTTTTAGAATGTAATTGTTAGAGCAGAGCAAGGTTATCCATCAATTCAGTGTCAAAACAGTCTGACATCTCAGAGGAGATCATTTTCTCAGGAAGAAACAATTTTTTTCTTCCATAGAAGTTTGTAAATCAATACTTGTTTCCTAAAGGTACCCAGAGGTTTTCCTAATGTGTTTTGTTAATGGGCAACAAGGAAAACAAGATTGCACTGGATGCCAGATGGAAAAAGGTATCTGAATGTGAAGAAAAGGAAAATTCATTTCAATTGTTGAGGTACAAGCTGAGTTGATGAGGGCATTGTGAGTAACAAAGAGAGCTGAAATGCTCCAGAGTAAGTCCTTTGCAGCTGCTGCAGGTTGGGTTGGTGGAGAATTTCAAGGAGTTTTACAAAGCAGGAATAAGATGTAATTTCACTTGCAAAGGACCTTGAGAGAATATTTTTTTGCCTGAGAAAGGAGGGCTGGGTTTAAGCGGGGACATTTCTGTAATCTGTTCTGTGTGCAGCTGCAAAAGCTGCTCCTGCCCTCAGCACTGAGGTGCGCAAGGTGCGAGACCACTTCCCTGACGGCTCTTTGGACATGAAAGCTCTGCTGGACTTCAAGGCTGCAGACCGTGAATGATCTCCCAAATAAGATCCACGGAGTGGTGAATATCCTTCTGCTTCCATCTGTGCCCTGATCCAAATCAATTGGTTTGGTCATCCCCTAAATTTGCAGGATTTCAGCTGTTGGAGGGTTTTCACATGACAACTGCAGAAGGTTTAGCTTCCTCCCTGGCATTTTTCTGTTGAAAGCACAGAATAGTTTTGTCTTAGCACCATGTGGCATCCTGTCCTCAACTTTGCATGCAAACTCACTGATACAGGCATGCTGCCTAAATATCAATTTTTATTTTTCTTTTGGTGGGGGGAGCAGCAATTAAAAAAATTTACCACTTCAGCTTGGATGTCAGGAGAGACTGAGAAAATTCTGACATACACGGCCAAGCCGTATTTTCAGTAAAAAAATTCTACGTTTCCCACTGGAAAACAGAGCACTGATCAGTGCTGAAGACCTCAATCAACACTTAACAACCCTGAAATGCTGAGACACAGAGCTTGGAAGTGTCTATTCAGCCAGGTAAAGGTTATTATTATATGGTTCATTTTTATTTCCTCAGAAATCATGCAGTCTTTTTTGGTCTAAATTGAGCAGTTTCCATGATGGTGAATGTCCATTATTGCGTCTCAGAGGCACATTTTCTGCCCTGAGGAGGGGTGTAGTTCCTGAGGAGCCTTCAGCAGAAGGCTAAGATGTCAAGGGTTTTCATTCACGTCAGTGAAAGCAAAATCAGAAAGTCAGCTCAAGACAATCTGTACAGTGTGACCCAGAAGAAACAGATAAAAACCATCTTTTATTTTGTGGGGTTTTTTCTGCTAGAATCATACTTTTATGTAATTTGGTTTCATTTGTTAAAAAAAAACGTTCTCTGTGGGCTGGTTACAGGTGGAAAAAAGAAACGCAATTTTAATTTTTTTTCCAAAAGGCTGGCAAAAAACTGAATTTCTCTGAATTTCCACCTTCATGAATAAGCCATACTCAAAAGACGTATTTCAGCTTATATCATGAAAAAACCCCAAAACCAAATCAAACAACCAAACAACCTAAACAACCTGAAAAACCCCAACCAAATAAAAACAAACAAAAACTGAGGGGGGAAAAAAAGAAAGAAAAAAGAAACAAAAAACCAACCAACCAAACAAACCAAAATGAAACAAAAACAACAAAATAACAAAAACAAACAAGCAAAACCAGCTGGGATTTGCTTGGTCATACTTTTACAACCATGTTAGCCCCCCTTATTCTAACTTGTGTACATAGAGAATACCAGCTGTAGTCTCTCTATTTTTCCTCAAAAAGCGAGACTGTTCTGAGTAGTGCAGAAATGGTTATTGAGTAGTTTTCTGGCCTAAAGGTCCTCCTGAAACTCTAAACAGAGCACTTTGTCATTAAAACATCACTTTCTTCCAATCGGTTTGTCTGTAAGATGTGAAATGTTGGTGGGATTGTTTTTCTTTCAGCTGTAAGAATCAAGATCAGAGAACTAAAGAATCACAGAATGGTTTGGGTTGAAATGGATCTTAAAGCCATCCAGTCCCTTTCCTCATATCCCAGTGTTATTTAACCCATTATTTTCCTTGGCAGAAGTATCTCTTGAAACAGAGTCTGCTGGTAACTCATAAAAAATGCACCACTCAGCAGCCAGGCCACAGGAACAATCACTCATGGTACAGAGCCCTCAGCCAAGATAGCAATTTTACAAGAAATTTTTATCAGCATTACTATCTGGATAGTCTGCCCTAACAGAATGCAGCAGAGTAATTAAACCGAGCAGACTGCCAAAGCACATGTTAATTAACTTTGGTTAACTTCTTCCAGTATTAACTGTGAGAGTGACATCATTTGAAATAATTAGGCATCAGAGACCTCTAAAAGTACATCAGCTTGTTCATTCTCTAATGCTTTGCCCTTGCCGAGCACTTGTGGGCCTCAGGGGACCTGCTTGAGTGAGCCCTGTGGCTATCAGCAGCCTCTCACAGGCAGGTGTGGTGCTGCTGCATTTCTGCAAAAAGCAGGAGCCTCACGTTAGAGTCAAAGCAGGAAAATGAAGGCCTTTGAGCTTTACAGGGCACCAGGAGGATGAAAATCCTCATGCTACCAATGCAAGCCAGCAGAACAGGCAGATTTCCTCTGATCCAGTAACACAACTTGCACTCAGACAAGTATAGAATGAAAAAGAATTTTCATTTAAAATTAAATATGTGAGGGGTTCTTCACATATTAATAATCATCCTTATGGTTTTGATTATTCCTCCAAGCCTAACACAAAATAAAGTGAATTTTAGCAAATAAACTTTATAGGTGGTAAGTTTTTCCCTCTGCTAGGGGAGTGTTGTGATTTAAGATGGATGAACCATAGCTGTGGTCATTGCTCTTCCCACAGAGAGAACAGAAACCTTTTTCCTGGTCCTATAAAGAGTATTTACCTTTCAGAACTCGTTTGAGAGCACTGTTGAATCCCTTGAAAAAGAAGGGAAAAACTCTGTTAATCATCAACAACAGGTGCAGACAGAACAGTTCTAGGGGATTATGTACAATAAAAATATGCAGGAAAATCCAAAAATCAAAACCAAAAACCTCCCATCGCTTGAGTATGTCTCTCTTTGGGTTTCAGGATATTAAATCTTTTTAAAGCACCACCATTTGCTCATGAATTTGTGCAAGTTTTGCCTGCAACAATTTTACGGAGTTCTGCCCGTAACACGCAGCATAACTTTTCTCCGTTGCCCAAATCACCGCTTCAGTAGACCAAAAGCTTCCCAAACCACTCATCTTTTTAATGTTTGCACAGCCACCTACTCCAAATCATCACTTTGAGCCCAGAAGAAACGTGCAGCACTCTACAGTGCCTCAGCTCTTGAAGACGGGGAGCAACATTCTGTTTTTGCTGCTAAATTCTTACGGAGATAGGCTTCTGGATATATCTGTCAGTAAGTGTAAAAGAAAGCAACTGAGAGGGAAAAAGGTTCTCAATTTTGGCAGTGCATTAGTGTGATTTTTTTTAATCAGTTCTTGTGTGCAGCCACAGCCTGAAGCAGCTTTCAAGCACATTTTTCAGCTTTTTTGGGCATCCAACGTCCAGCCGAGGTCAACCCATCACAGCCCTACAGATAAGTGTAACCTAGGTTAAAAACTGGAAAGTTGAAAACACACAAAAGCTTTATTTTATTTATTTTTTTTTCTTCTTGCTCAGTCATAGATACAAGGGGGATTTTTTTTTTCAAAATACAGGTTTACTTATATACAACTATATTCCAGGGGTAATGTTACTGTTTCCTTGAAGGTCATGAAAAAGATGTTTTGTTATCCCCTCTGCAAGGACTTAGCTTCTTCAATATTTAAGGTCTGGGATGCTGCCACTGCCTCAAATGCTATCTCAAATTGTGTAAAATAGAATGAAGCATCAGGCCAACAGGAAAATTGTTTATTGAAAAAAAAAATCAACTCTTTGGTAATTTCTAACTCTGAATTTATGACAAAAAATCCCTTCAGTCCACTTGAGAAAACTTTTTCTATTAACATGGGGTTAAATCATCATGGCAACCAGTTCTGAATCGCGCAGGCTATTGAGAGATGTTTTCTGCTCTCTGTGCTGATGAACAGATGTTTATTTTCACATTTTCACAGGTCTCCGCAATGACTCCAATGAATCAACCCAAAAACTTCATTGTGCATCAGAAGCTGTAGCACGTTGATAAACAGGTGTGCTGTGGAAAGGGCTGCTGTCTTGCAGGGCCATGCTTTGCTGCTTGCGTGGAAAGCCTCCCCAGGTGCAGTGGTTTTATTTCTCCAGGCTGTGTGTCTCACACTCCTGCCTGTTCATTCACCTTGATTAGCAGCACAGGTTAAATTAGCTTTTCTTGTTCTTCATTCACACAATACTCTTATTCACTGCAGAATTCACTAATTTGTGGTTTCCCTCTCCCAGCTCTCGTTTTCACCAATGGTCCGAAGATTTTGTATATTCTGATGGAAATATTTGCTTTTTAAATTCTGCGCTTATCAGGTAATAATGCTCATCTAAAAATCATGTACTTATGCATGGAGATCTATGTCTTCTGTTCTCTTGTTTTAGCAAACCTTGGTTTGTTTTCAAAAGAAATATTATTACAAATACGTATTTAGATTTTCTAGCTCATTTTTTTAAATTCTTTCCACTGCTAGAGCAAAAAAAAATGTACTTGGAATAATGTCATTTCTTAACTTAATGACTTTTAGAAAAAAGGGCTTGAAAGTAATTTCATTTTTTAATCATTTAACATTGCAAAGTTGTAACTTATTTCTAGTGAACAAGTCAGGCTTAAAAAGAAACATAGAGCTAAACTTTAAAATTATGTATCTGAACCATCAATAACTGTCATTTCACATATAAAGCTTTTTAAAAGCTAAGAAAATGTGACAATTCTGTGTTGGTGGAAAATTAAAATACTATATTATCAAATCTCAGTTCCACAAGTATTCTTCACACTGCAATAGGCTGTGTGAAGAATTAAATTGACTAAAACACATTCAAAAAAATTTAACAGGAGTCAGATTCAGAAAACAAATGTTTCAGTCAGTCATTTGGTAAACCAAAAATTTATTTTGTAGAACATAACAAATTCTTCTTCTTTTTTTTTTTTTTTTTAATCAGTTCATGCTTCTCTTTTTTTTCTTTTTCTTTCACTCATTATGGTGGGGAAATTATGGGGAAACAGGAAGAAATATATAGGTCATAGCTGAGATAACTTCACTTTTGAACTACAGTTTTTTGGAAACTTTTGAGTCAAAACTCAAGAAACAATTAAAAATAAAACTTCTGTTTCTTTAATTTGACATATTCCATTTGGCTATTAATAGAGTAGCATATCTTAAGAAAACTGAAAATTTTGCAGGCCAGGAGAATTATGCATGGTGGCAAATACAGTTTATATCATAACAATACTTACTCATTTGAGTGGATTACAGCCAATTACATCTGATGTATGAAAGAGTAATAGCTTTTTTTTTTTTTTTCTTAAATTAAAACTAGAGTTTCATTAAATTCAGCTGAATTCAACCACATCCTTTGTGAAACGTGCGTTTTGGCAGCCTAAACTGTTCTGAGTCTTATTTACCTTATCAAACCAGTCAGATATTAAACCCACGTCAACAAAACATTGTTCTTTGGAATATTCCTTTCCAATTAGGAGAATCCCTCATCCTTAACAAATGAATTTCTTATCTGTATTGCTTTCACGTTATCACAGCTAAGTGCCAGGAGAGGACAATAATATTTAATGAGAAATCACATGAGACAGGGAAATAAAATAACGTGGGAAGCAGTGCCAGTTTATCAGCTGCTGTGTACAAATGTGCAGTTCTCCTGAAGCTGAGCTGAGTTGAAGTTTTTCTGAGCTGAATTATTTACACCCAAACTGAAGGATTTGGGTTTTTTTGTTTGGTTGTTTGGCTGGTTGCTTTGGTTTTGTGGGGGTTTTTAGTTTGTTTTAGTATGGTTTCTTTTTTTTTTTTTTTCATTTTCTAGTCTTTCATACTTACTGCTGGAGTTTTAAACTGTTGTTTATGAAATTAAAGGTGTCTTTTTTCCTTAAAAAGAAAGCCCCACCTGGAGTTGCTTCCTAAATTCTTCCTCTACTAGCTGATTGCTATTTCTACATTAATTTGAAAAAAATGAAGAGTTTTATAAGCACCATTAGAATCTCTCTGGAGGTTAAAACACAGTGCTGACCTAAAAAGAGCAGTCTTTAATTTGTATCTCATTTCTGTATAGTAATAGAATTTGGACAATTACATTTCTAAGTTTATAATGAGCTTTAAAAAGAAAGTAAAAATTTAGTATAGGAAAAAGTAAGTTATCATCCTCCAAAAGTACTGTATAATTTCTGTCTGAGGAGATTAAAAATAGAATCAGTGAGATTTTTGGATGCAGGAGTATTGTCTATCTGCCTCTCCATTTTACAGAAAATAAAATTCTTTCATTAATGATTGTGATGTACGTTATGTCTGGAAAACCTGTAACTTCCTACATTTTACTGGTAAAATTTCTTGTCATTCCAGGTATTAAAGCATTTCAGGGAAGTGGGATTGACATGCAAGACAGATTACCTTGAAAGGGATGAAAATTCAAAATCAAGTGGAGATTGAGGCACCAACTGGCGCCATTTTCCTGCAGAACATTTTGTCATATATGACTTTATTCTGCATGTACGCTCATCTTTTGTGTGTAGAAAGATATAGGAGGCTTTTCACATCTTCTGATTGGAGAAATGTGTGGGACCATCCAAAATTTATTAAAAAATGAGAGAACTCTCTTTACATAAGTCTTAGTATGACAGCAATGATAGCAAAAGTTATCATATCTCAGTGTCTTGAAAGATGTTGTGATATCAAGTACTTTTTTTAAAGTTTTTTACTTTACTTTTTTTTTACTTTTTTACTTTACTTTTACTTTACTGTACTTTTTACTTTTTTGGCAATAAAATACAATTTTTTGAACAAGAGCGAGACTAATTAAATAAGAATTTCCAAGGATGAAGTGAGATGTCATAATCTTTAAAACAGGAATAGATATTTCTTCCTCACTGAAAAAAAGTGCACAACTCAAATTATTTGCTAGAGTCATTGGGTTAATTCCTCAAATCACAGAATTATTGATGTTAGGAGAGGTATCTCCAGATGTTGAATTCAAATTCCCTGTTAAAAAAGAGTCATTTAGGGCACATTGTCAATGATTCATGTATCTAAGAATGGAGAGTCTCCAAACTCTCCCAACTTCTGGGTTTGAACATCCTCAAAGTAAATTTCTTATATTTAAGTAGAAATTCTTCTTTCCATTTATGTCCATTGTTCCTTGTCCTTGATACCACTGACTCTGCTTTTTCACCCAATGACACCATTAGGTGTTTCATGCATTGAAATATTTTATTATGAGATAAAATCAAGCTGAAATTTTAGGCTGCTATTTATTGGGAATTCTGAAAATAATTTGATTCCAAGTGAATCAAGTGGGAAAATAACAAAATCCTCTTGCGAATGGAATTCTAGATGTCTAACTAAAAGCATTGTGCTGAAAAATTTTGTAATTTGGTAAATACAAATTGATATGCAGGGAATATCTAGAATTGAGGCCAAGTTGATGTAAAACTACATCTTGATTTTCTATCCAAAGTATTGCTTCCTTCTCCTATATAGGAGATTATTAATATTCTGAATTTTGCATTGAGTTTCTGTCAGAGTTGAGAGTACTATGGGGTACTTTTGAAAAGTGGGTAACAAAACAGGCATATTGTTGTTCCTAAGCTGAGCTTCACGTAAGCTACAAAGAACCCAAATATCGTGGAATCTGATAATCAGAGATTCCCGTAATCATAGAATCACAAAATCCCAGAATAGTTTGGTTTGGAAGGGACCTTAAAGATCCCCAGTGCCACCCCCTGCCATGGGCAGGGACACCTTCCAGGGATGGGTCATACTGGAATTGTCTCCTTTGAACACTGAGAAGACCAAATGCCATTTAATGCAAACTCTGAGCACAAATCTTAGAACATCTGCACTTGTAATAATTTTGGAAAGAAAATTTAAAGGGTTTTTTTTTTTTTTGGACTAATGAGGATTGTTACTAAATTATCACAGACTCATAAATCATTGTTCCTTGCAGTGATTTAAGGTCCAGACTTGAGAGGCTTAGGGCAGTTATCAGACATCCAAAACTGGGAAAAAAAATCCCACCTCTTACTGAAAATATGAATTGATACCAGCAGTAAAATGGAAGGATGTTTTTATGTTGCTTGCCACAACCTGAATCTTTTTAGAGCCACTTCTTTCTGTGATATTGTTTCTCTTCATATGAGCATAGGCACATTCCTTTTTCCTTCAAATGAGTCATTGCACTTCATTTTCTATAACGAATTTCAAGTCATACACTGATTCTAAAGCAATAGTGTGGAATGCCTTTCTCTATCAATTCTGGTTCTGTTCATTTAGACAGCAAGATTAGGTTTCAGTTGAGACTCAGAGTTGTGGTGCAAATGTCATTTTGGAAAAGGGAACTGACTCCCAACCTTTCAGAACTGTGTGAATGGAAATAGCCATTTTGTTATTAGAAAAAACACTGAAGCAAAGCTCTGCCACTTCAGATGGTGATCAAGGGGAATTAATTAGGCCTGGTTATATGTGAGATCTGGGGATTATTATCAAGTCATTTTAAAGCCTGCTTTATTAATCACAGCATGTCACGATACATGTCTTTTATGCTATCTTATCACCTGGGAGTGTATATGTAAAATAACATGGGGTTTGGTTTTGATTGGGGTTTTTTTGGGATTTTTTGTTTTTGTTTGTTTGTTTTGTTTTGTGGGTTTTTTGTTTGGGGTTTTTTTTTTTTTGTTTTGTTTTGTTTTTGGGGTTTTTTTGTGGTTTTTTTTTTTTTTTCAGCAAAATTTAATTCTAAGCTGAATTTATTGTTCTGTATTCCAGTGGCAACATTCTGGGGGAAAAAACCAAAACATCTGTTGTATGTACTTGCATAGCTTCTATAAATGACAGCCAAAATAATGATTTTATATATCAGCACTGAAACAAAAAAAGGGACAAGAACTTCAGTTATGGAAAAAAATAAAGGTACTGCAATTCAGTTTTAGAGTTCTGACTCTCCAAAAGCACCTATAAGAATGTCACTCCTTGTAATTTGGAGGACTGAAACTGAAGAGGAGGGAGTTCACCAGATTTGGGAAGGAAAGGTGCACAGAACATGGACAGAAACCCGTACTGGACCACAAATCTGATGAGGAGCAGCTGAGGGAGCTGCGAGGGCTCAGCATGGAGAAAAAGAAGCTCAGGGGGGACCTTCTGGCTCTGCGCAGCTCCTGACAGGAGGCCATGCTCTGCTCCCAAGGAACAAGGGTCAGGAAAACAGAAAATTACCTCAAGTTGTGCCAGGCAAGGTCTGGGCTGGGTATCGAGGAAAATTTCTTCACCAAAAGGGAAGTCGGGTGTTGGCACGGGCTGCCGAGGCAGTGGTTGAGTCACCATCTCTGGAGATATTTAGGAGATCTTTAGATGTGGTTCTTGGAGATGATGCTTTTGAGTGATAGATAGACAGTGCTGTGGGAATCGTTCAACTTTATGGTTTTAAAGGACTCTTTGAGCCTTAAATATTCCAGTATCTTATGATATCAGTGAATATCCTTCAACCTACACCAATTCTCATTTTTTTAAAAAGCTGCAAACCCTGATTCTCAGGTGGGAAATCAGAGTCCACATGGGCTCAGTTACCTGTGTCACTGTACAGACCTAAGACACTGCATACTACAGAAAATCCTGCAGTCAGAACTCCACGATAAATGAAAGTTTCATTCCATTACAGTAAAACATTTCTGCTGCCCTGTTCTGAATTATTACACGGTTAGTTTCTTTTTTCACAGCATGAGGGAGAAAAATCTCCTCAAGGAAGAATGAGGTTATGCAGTAGGAAGTAGTAGAGGAACGTCAGGATGCTTCCTCCTCTTCCACTGTATGGAATTTACACGGAGACAAAACTTTATACACACAAAACACACCTGCAAGACATGAGGTTTAAATATCTGCCTGTGCACAAAGGATCTGGTTATCACCTTCCCCTCTGAATGTTTAAGAGAGATGCAGGGAGGTGAAAGGATGAATCATGCCAAATTTGCAGGGCTGCTGCTCCGACAGGAAAAGCGTGGGACCTGCTGTTGGATCTGCTCGCTGACCCTCATTCCCCTGCCTAATTCATCCCTAACACAGACAGGGGAAGCTGCAGCAAGGCCATTCACAATGAGACCCCTGCATGTTCACCATGAAATGTGTCCTAATGGCTTTGGTCCTCTGCTGCTCTTCTGCACCTCACACGAGTCAGGGGAGAGCCTCTCCCTTGTGCACATGCACGTCAGTTTGTGTTCTGCACTGTATTTCACTGTGGTTGTGGTTGGGGTGAATAAAACTTCTGCTGAGCATGAGGCAGGTAAAGGGAGAGCAGGCCAAATGCTAGCACAGGATTTTGGAGGTCCTGCCTGAGCTCCCTGATCCTATCGCAGCTTGAGATATTGAGCAAACTGATCGATAATGAGGTCCTCGGGGGAATTTTGGGGTAAGGGTTTAGGAGTTTTTCCTCCACAAAATACAGAGGAGTTAGATGCTTCCAAGTGGATATCATGAAAACCAGGCTGCAACACAGAACTGCCCTAGACAGTAAAAAAATATAAAAATTGTGGAGGAAATTAATAATTTACAATCCCAGTAGCCTCCAAACTTCAAGTTACTCTTCCTGTTTGAGATGGGCGAGCTTGCAGCTTTTCTTAAATGTTCTTTTATTTTTAGAACAAAGAAGATCCTCCCCTTTCCCAAATATCAGCAAAGCCAGTCAGGATCTTTCTGCTGAGCAGTGGAGAGGTGAGAGCAGTCCGCCACCCCCTGGGTCAGACACATCCTGCTCGCTTTTCTAGGTGAAGCGTTCAAACCCCGCATCTCCAAGACTGCACCCAACATGTCAGATGCTGATGCACGTTAGGGGAATGGGAATGAATGAGATGAAGGACAGGATTTTATGTCTCTGCCGTTCCAATTGCCAAGGGAGGCGTGGTGGAAGGCAGCCTGAGCAGGCTCTCCTTGGCCTCACAGAGCTGAATGCTCCTCCCAGAGCTATCAAATATGAGGGGTGCTCAGGGAGTGTGACAAGGAAATCATAGAAGCCTGTGTGGAAGCGGCCACTTTCTGAACTCAAATGCCTCAAGAATTCCTTATAATGTGGTCTTTCTGATTGAAAATTTTGCTAAATCTCTTTTTTTTAATGAATAGTACGCTTTCGGAGAGTTAATTTTTTCCACTCAGTAATTCCTAATGACTGAAATCCATTTGGAGAATTTGCTATCCCTTCCTGTACTTTAGAAGTTATCTTCAGGAAAGGGGAAATTTCTGCAACTCCATTGATAACTTGAGATGAACAATTTTGTGTAGGGGTTGTAGGGCGTGATTACCTCTGAGCTGAAAGTCCTGATGGATGAAAGTGGTGAAGGAGAACATCATTCTGCTCCTTATGTCCCGGGATCCAAGATTTTGGGTAAGGTCAGCTGTACAGGCTCCTGCAGAGAGCAGGGTCTGCAGCCCTTATTCCATCTGATATTAAGAAGGTATCAATCAACAGAAAACCCTGCTGGAGCAGGAGAGACTGAATATTGTATGTGTTTTTCTGGCTGATGGAAATGATGCTGAAAGAGCATTCAGTGTTTTAAGATAAACACACAGGTCCTGTGTGTAGTCTTAAGTTGCCTTGCCAAGCTTAAACTTTAAACCAGCAATGAAAAAAAAAAAAAAAAGTCAAACCAAACATCAAAGAATTTTACTCAACTTGAGTTAAACTGCACATTTGATAGTCAGTTTCATTTTTTAACATGTGGAAAATACCTGTTCTTTCCTTTCAAACCATTATTCCTCACACTATGGGACTCTAAAAAAATGGAATTTGCTTCTATCTTTTTTTTTTCCCCCTAAGAGTTTTCAAACTCATCCAGTGCAGTGAAGAATTCAAAATTTGAAATTTGAAAAATTTAAATTGTTTTAACTGGAATTGAATGTTAGAATCTGGATGTTGTCTAGCCCAACCCCAAGGATCAGTAATTATCTTCTTTAGAAGTAAAGGTTTTATTTCTATATAACAGTCACTCGCTGGCATGAAAAATTCAGCAAGAATCCTATATTTGCAAAAGTTTTAGGGCAATTTCTGGTCCTAAAATAAGTCTGTTTCTTACAGAGCTCAATATGGGTATTATTTTCAGTTCTAAACTCCAGTTTTAGAGATTCACTTTGGTAGCAGGAATGTTTCCACATGGTAGTGCCTGCCTGACACTGGAATGAAGACTGACTCTCTTCATTCCTGGTCAACCAGGAATTTTGTTAAAATTAAAAATTAAAAGAAGAAAACCCGAAAGCATCAAAACAAAAACAATGACCAAAAAACCCCCAAAATACAGATGCAGACCTATTTTCAGCATGTACATCTGGGGAATTTCTCAACAAATTTGCTCAAACACAAACCCAGTAATACATATTTGTTAAAAGAGACATTTTGATAGACTTCTCACTGTTTTTAAATTTTGTTTTGCAATGATATACACGCATGTATCTAATTTTTATTTTAAAAAGTGCCGGGGAATTACTGGTTGGAGTAAGGCCAGTTTTCCACTTCTGTCCCTTGATATTCCTGTGTGGCTGGAAAGCATCAGCTATTAATATATTTTTGCTCCTGCTAGAAGGCATGAGAAAGAACAACAAAGTATTGAAATACCAGTTAGGTCTGAAATATGTGTAGAACACATCCAGGTGAATACATCTTATACATGAATGAGGTGAGTTAAATACAATACAAACCTTCAAGTTTTGTGTCAAGACTCTTTGAGGCAGAATAGTGAGAGAGTTTCTACTTGGGGATGTATTAATCTGATTCTAATTCCCCAAGTTTTGATCTAATAACCTCAGTGACAGCAGACAAAGAATCCAGTTATGCCTTATGAGAAATTTAGACTTGTAAGACATTTACAAACCACCTGGGTAATTACTTGTTGAAGCAAAGATGAGTAAAAGAATTGTTACTACAAGAATTGCAGACTAAAGGAGGAATTGAAGTAGGGCTGGCAGCTGGGTGTGTTGAACAGAGAGAGAATTTCTGAGGACATCACAAAGAATTTCACAAGAACTTTAACTGAAAGGGGTATAATTTTCCCTTTTAATTTAGATTCCGGCACACCAACTGGAGTTTTTATAACTAAACTGTGTAGTGGCACAAAATTGGGATGAACTATCCACAGAGGAAGGATTGCAAAGTTAAACAGGCAGGGTTTAATGATTTTGGGACAGGGGAAATAAAATGGGATGGTATTTAGTGATAGGAAATTAAATTACTGTACTTATTATGTGCTTGGATATCAACAAGAGAGATTTTGCCACAGAATGAAGAATTATTAGGAACAATGAGACAAAAAAGCACTTAATTGCTAGCTGCCCCCATTGTGCAAAACCTACTGATGAATGTTGTTTCAGGTTGTTTTCTTCAGTGACAGTGGCACTTGGAAAGACTCTGGAAGTTTAGCCATTATGAACACATTTGCTTAAATTATTCCTTCCAGGAATTTTGTCCTGTGAAATACAGCACTTTTATCTTACAGCTGCCATCAACTATATTTCACTGACTTCCAAGGTGAAACCTATTTTTTCTAAAAACATATTACTTGTGAAGCATCTTCCTGTTTTATGTGTCATGTACTCGGATGACTATGAAAAGGCCAGGTTAGAGCCTGAGCAAGTTTCCTTTTGCATAAAGTCCCTAGAGGCAGAAATAATGATCACAGGAGGTCTCTGGAAAAAAAAACACCCAACCAAATAAAAAACACACACTCCCCCCAAAACAAAACAAAACAACAAAACCAAAATAACACCCCCCCAAAAAAAACCCAACCAACCAAACAAAAAAACCCAAACCAAAACAAAACAAAAAAACCCCAAAAACAAAACAAAAACCAAACCCCAAAACCAACCAACCACCTCAAACCAAAACAAAAAAAGCCCCAAGAACCCGATAAAAGCTCCAGATCTTGTTCAGGTGACATATATTGCCTACTCAAAAGCAAAGCTGTCTGCTCCAAGTGATACGTCTGCTTTTACTTCAAAGAGAGGTATGCACACCTGATTCACCCACTGGTAATAAAATATAATGTAATTTTCAGCTACTAATGAGTCAGCAACTGAAAAGATAATTTTGTTGGCTACTACACTGACTTTATGCATGATATATATAAAATGTAATGTTTGAAGCAAGCTGTTTGATAAACAGCCCTCAGTTTATAACTATACTTAAAAAAATCATTGGAAAAGAGATTTTTACCTTGCTAAACACAGTACATTAGCTGTGAGTTTATTAAAATCAAATGGTACATTTCTGACTTGTAATTAAAACATTCTTTGCAGTGTTATCATACAGATTGGGTTTTTTCCCTCCATTACCATAAATTATAGTGCTATAAAATAAGGATTACAATGCCCACAGTTCCCTTTAAAATGTAGCATTACAATTATTCTCTATTACAGCTCTAAGCAAGCATCAAAATCTTAAATTTACAGCTTTATTAAGGTTCATGAGGGAAACAAAGGTGAGGTGGGTGGGCCATGACAAGCCAAGGATGCCTTTTGTGCAAACCCCACCAAGACCTAAATTTTAGTAGCTGCTTCTCTGCTCAATTTACTGAAGTTTTCTGTAGAATTGGGCTAGAAAATAGTGTTTAAATCAGGCCTAGAATACCCGAAAGATGCAAGGTGGTGTCAAGCCCAAGATCTTCCAGTATGGATGATATCAGCCATGTGATGATGGCAGCAAATGGTGCTGAATTTGAGGCAGGAACAGACCTTGGAAAAAGGAGTATTTCAGCTTAAACAGAAGCTACAATGTCTTCTGGATACCCTGGGCCTTGCCAGAATATCTAAACAGTTGGAAGTGTGCCTAAAAAGCAGTGAAAAATAAAATTAATGACTTTAGAATTCTCCTGTCTAAAATATACAGGAAAGTCTGTGATGAGAAACTATAATCCCAGGTATGCTACAAATTTTGTGCTTCCTGTTTAGGCTGTGAATGTATTCTGACTTCTGTATTTGTTTAATGATTAGGAAAACGAGGACCAAATTTACCTGGGATGTGAAAAAAGACTAAACAAAACTTAGAGGTTTTGGAGTCTCTAACTTTAGGTCTGCCAAACAGTGCAGCACCTTCTGTACTGAAACAAGATTTAGATAGGCACTGACAAATCACACCTTTGTGAATATGGTAAAAAACCCCAAAACCACCAAAACCTGAAAACTTTGTGTTGGTGGGAAAGCTGAAGGAGGGCCATGATGAATTCTGGCACCACTTATACTGGAAATATCTCCAGAATAAAGAAGTCTGAGTCACATTAAGTAGAGCTCCTATGTGTTTGCACAGACACCATATTCAGCAATGCAGTTTATTAAAACAGTAATAAACAATGCGGCCAACAGAATAACAAACACATCTGCTTGATCAGGCAGTGGGAGAAAACAATGCAGAGGAAATGCAGAGCATTTGTGTATTCATGTAATGGCTACATGTACCAGTTACCAATAAAACACATCTGTTTTAATATATGTCTGTAGATTTGTGTTTCTGTAGAGATATACGCACGCGTACAGACAGCCCCAGTGGTGCTCGGTGCTAGAGTTTGAGCCCCTCATACATATTAATGAATTTGGCCTCAAAATGCCCTCAGGAAGTAGAGAATTCTTATAATAAAAATATATAAATCATATACATTAATAGACTGCAGTGTGAAGTAAAGAGCAGGAAAGAATAATGCCACAGAAAATCCATGGGGGCAACCAAAAAGAAGAACTCCCAGAGAGGTTAGGATTAAAACCAGAAATCTTTAAAGTGAAGTAATTGTACTTTAGAAGGCAGCAGACCTCTGAAGAAAGAGGAAAAGGCAATTTCTGACTGTAGGGAATCATTGCCATGTTTAATATACTGTGCATAAACATTTGCATTTCAGGCCTGCCCAGTGCACACAGCTTTGGTATATTTCCTTATATTTCCTTGCAAACATGTTGTAAGTTTTAAGTGTTGGAAGGAAACACACGAGTAAATATTTGTAATAATATCAATCTCATATATTGGCTCTTTCACTGCACAAAGGTGCTGTAAATCTGGCAGCTCAGGGTCTCCTATCCAGAATTTTTCATCTTGCTCCTGCACCCTTCCAAAACCTGGACAGTTTACTTAGAAGTCTAATTCTTTTGAAACTTGAGATAGTTTTAAAATTAAATAAAACCCCAAAAGTGATATGACCTTGAGAATTTTTTAGAGATACCTCAAAATATCTGAATTGTTTAATAAACTTTTTCTGGGTTTGAGCATTTCTTTGAACGTTTTGTATTCAAAATTCTGTTTAATTTATGCCTAGTGTGAGGCATTTCTGGTCCCTGTACCCCTTTACTCTAACAATAATATGTAACACACATATATTCTTCAGCCTGGTTGTCCTTGGAAAAGAACTTATTAAAAAGAAAACAAAAAGCACTTTTCCATGCTTCCTACAGTCCAATCCTTAAATTTTCATATGCCATCATCAAGGGTGTTCTATAAACCTGCAGGTTTATATCCCATATCCATATACTTTAAGAATTTATGGAGACGGGCTTGCATAGATGTTCTGCTCATACTGTTTATACTTCTAAAAACGCAGTAACTCTTCAGAGATGTTCTTGGTGACATTATACTCATTTTATTTCTGTTCCTTCCCCAGCATAGAAAGTGGATTTTCAAATTTCTTATTGTGCCATCCTTGTCAAAATCAACATTGAAAGCAGCTCTAATGCTATTTTCATAGAAGTTAACGATTAAAGCCTGAATTGGCTTCAGACTGAACCTGTTTCATGCTGTGACTCTTTCAAATTATTTGCTTTTAGCCTCTTGCAATTTCACTGTGCCATATGTTTTTTTGGGTTATTTGTTTGTTCGTTCATTTTGTTTGGTTGTTTTGGGTTTGGTTGTTTTGGGGTTTTGGTTTGTTTTTTTCATTCAGGTCTTTTTGGGGGGTGTTTTTATTCGGGTCATTTTCATTTGTTTGTTGGGGTTTTGTTTGGGGTTTTTGTGGGAGTTTTTTTCTTGGTTTTGTTCTGATTTTTGGTTTGGTTTTTGGTTTGATATTTGGCTACTACCAGGAGAAGCTGCAGAATGAATACCTGAAAACATTTGTAGCATTTAAGCTCCTTGAGGAAAAGTAAAGCCTTCAAACTCCTGCAGGAATACAAAACACACTCATGTGTACACAGGTATCCTCTCTGACAGATAATCATGGTAATTTCTAATTGCATCACTTGAAAAACACCATGGTCTACATTTCCTGTGTAATTTCAGATGAAGCTATATATTAGTTTGTATCACACCTTATGTTGTCCTACTCGTGTGTAAATCAGTCAGATACTGACATTTATCTGGGAAAAAAATTCTCTGGACCAAATTTCTGGGAGGCTGGCATTCACCTTGTCACTCATCATAAACTGAAGGAAAAAGAATGAAATCTTTATACCTTATGAAACAGAGATTGGAGAGAAAAACTGGAAAGACAGAGGTAGTTGTTATTCCAGAGCACTGAGCATCAAATTATACTTCCTGACATATAATTTACTATAATTTGCAAACCTTTTGTATTTCCTACCCAGTCTTATTTATAGGCATGCTGAGCAGGAATTTAATTTCTATCCACCAAACTTTTTTTATTTTATAGCAGTGAAATATGTGAGTTCCTGAATCTCATTTTAACAGTTTTGGGGTGGGGGAATAGTGGAGGAATATTTGTCAAGGGAGGCAGCAAGCAGAGTTCAACTTCTTGCATAAATTAACGTAATCATATTTATTTTTACCTAAAAACAAATTTAAATATAATTTAAAAAATTTTTAAAAAGAAGATGGAAATACTAGGATAATATTCTGATGTGTAAAAATACATACATCTTTTCATTAAGGATAATTGCTGTAGCCCTGAACTCTGTGGCACCATGGAATCTGAGATTGGTTTGGGTTTGAAGTGTAAATCTTAAAAATCATCCAGTTCCAACCCCTGCAGTGGGCAGGGACACCTTCCAGTAGACCACCAGGCACTGCTACCAGTCCAAAAGTCAATTTAAAAGTAGCTGAGCTAGTGCCACACTACCATGCACCAAAAGGCATTTTTTAAAGTTCTCTTGTGCTCCAGATTCTTTGATCTCCCATTTGAAGACTGTTTCTCTGCAGTGGGAAGGACTTTTAAAAAGTCCTAACTCTTTCAAGGGACAAGGGCAGGCACACAGGGCTTTTGAGGTACAAAAGTGGTGACAGCCCCCTGTGCAGACCCACCTCCTCCTCCTGGGAAAATAATTTTAGGTATGGTGTATATTCATGCAAAACACAAACGTTATCTCAAAATAAAATAAATATAGTAGATACAAAAATAATGTAAAAGGATATAAATTAATATGAAGATATGAAAAGACACAAACAATTATGCCAGTAAATCTACAGATTGAAAGATTGCTAAATAAGGAGGTAAAGTGACCACTTAAAGGAAAAAATCCTCATTCAATATCCTCCATCTCATCAACAAAATTCTACATTAGCAAAAAAACACACTCCCCCTTGAAACCACGCTGGCCTTGCCCTCCTTCTGCAAGCAGCTTTCCCCCAGTCCTCTCTGACACTTTGCATTTTCATCTTGCTCACATTTGGTAAAATCCAGCTCTGAATGAGTTTTACTCCATTTTGGTAAAAAAGAGTCTTGACCCATTGAGCCTAACCCAACTCACAGAAATGACAGGGTGAAATAACTTAAGCCACCTGGGTATTTCTTATCAAATGACATTTTATCGTGTGAAACACCCCCTGGTTACCTTCAATAAATTTTTCCCTGTAAAGTGCCTTTTATCTGAGGGGATTTAAAATTAACCAATAATTCCAGCACTTAGCTCTGGGCTGTAAAAAGTTGTAAAAAGCTGGGGCTGCCCCTGCATCCCTGGCAGTGCCCAAGGCCAGGCTGGACACTGGGACACTGCGAGGTGTCCCTGCCATGGCAGGGGGTGGGATGAGATGGTATTTACCAATCCAAACCATTCTATAATGAAAATAATCACAAAAATAATGTATTTTTGCTACTCCCTTCTTCGTCAGCTGTGCAATCACCGCCTTGAAAAAACCCGCAGAAAATGAGGCTTGCAGGTCTGTGGGGAACTACCCAGAGTTACAGATTTCTATGTTCGTGTTCAGGAGAATTTTAATGTAAATTTTGTATATGTGTGTGCTCGCTCTCTCTCTAAATATGTGAATTAATTCTTTATCTTAATTTACATAATTATCAGGAAAAGTTGTTGTTCTTAGGATGAAACCTTGGAGAGCTGATGAAAATGAGGGAGGTGTATTTAAAGAAAGCATTCTGGAATTATTTCCTTATCTCAGTAATGTGACTGGAGACTCATGCAAAAGTGGTAATTTAGATCCAGAAGAATGGTATCACTCATTTTATATCTCTTTAAGAAAAGCAGATAGCAGATTAGTCCTTAAAAGGGGTGAATATTTATAATATTAATATTGAATGTGTATGTTTCAGAAAATTTCTCTGGTTTTGTGTTTTATTTTACACCTACAGATGCATCTAAATATCCATATATGAATTTATATACACTGACAAATATAAATATCTCTATATACCTATGAAAGCCCTTCTTTTTATTAAAAACATCTTCCTCTACACAATTAATATGGATTCAACAGGTTAGTATATAGTGTTAATAAAAAATCTTTGATTTTTTTTTTGAGGGTTAAGAGCTTTGGAATACCATTTGCTAAAGTGTCTCCATGATAAGGTGCTTAATTTGCAATAATAATTCTAATAGCTTATTAATATTTACTTTATGCAAAAATTTTTTCAGCACCAATGCTTGCCACAGGTAGAAAACTTAAAAGTCACAGATACTTAAAAATTGTGCTTGTGACCCTGTGGCTCCTTGTGACTGGTTTATGAGACTTGTGAGGAAAACAAAAGGAAAATAATTTTTTTTTTTTATGTTCTGTGGAACTTCTTCTCCATGATAGCACCCTGCTTTTTCTTTATAACCAGCCAGACAGCCCTGAGCCATGAGCAACAGGATTCAGGTCTGTGCTTTAACGAAGGATAAAAGCTTAGAAAAGGCATGTGAGAGCAACAGGAAGTATAACATCTTCCTTTTTTTGTTATATGTGCCTTACATACCATATTTCCTCTAAAAATATTAGTTGAAATCCATTTTCAGATCGCCAGTGAAGACATTTAACCTCATGATGGCTTCTTTCCTGTAATTCTGCAATGGTGCTGAACCAGGACTGTATTTTCCCTGTCTAGGGGAAATTTTTTTTCTGTCTCTAACCTTTCCTTGCCAAGAACTGGACATGTCCCAGTTAGACTGAATTCTTAACAATGGATGTGAACTGAGTAATAATAATAATAATAATAATAATAATAATAATAATAATAATAATAGATAACCTATTGTATGTAATGTATTATATATATTATATATTATATATTATATATTATATATTATATATTATATATTATATATTATATATTATATATTATATATTATATATTATGTGTTATGTGTTATGTGTTATATATTATATATTGTATATTGTATATTATATATTATATATAACATATTATATATTATATGTTGTATATTATATATTTTTATATATTATATATTATATATTATATATTATATGTTATGTGTTATGTGTTATATATTATAATTATAATATGCTATATTAAAATACATTATTTATAATAATTTATAATAATGAGATAATATTTATTATAATATTCTTCTTCTTCTTCTTCTTCTTTTCATTATTATTATTATTATTATTATTATTATTATTATTATTTTCTTTATTTATTTTGTTCAGGTAAGCTGGTGAACCACAAAATTGTTACAGGCTGTGGATATAAATTTAAGAATGTCTCTAAGATGGAATTGAGTCCGTACAAAGGGTTACGGCAGTAAATAAAACACCAAAAAATCATAACTGAAAATGACATTTTCAAGGAAAAATTATGGGGGACTCTGATGCTCTGATGCCAGGCATGGGGGAAGAGAAGGAGGGAATCATGGTCTGTGTTGAGGGGAAATTGATACAGAAGACTGATACAGAAAAATTATTTTCCTTTGTTGTCCATGACCAAAAAAAAAGGCAAAAACAGTCACATCCAATGTCTCTGTGTGAAGATCACAGGGCTCATTTCCTGCAGGGACCTTACAGCAGACACTTACTGCCAACCCCCAAACCAAGATGATAAAGCCAAAAGAGCCAAATTTGCCTCATTGAAGCAAAATTTTGGGTCAACACTATGTTAACCCAATGAATTTCTTATGGGTGAATTCAAGTAAAAGCACTTGCTGGAAATGATGCCCAGGACTTTTAGCTTCTTATATTTTTCATATATTTGTAGCTGTGTAGATTGCTAAAGAATGGCTGTAGCTTCCAGCACATTTCCTATCTTTGTTCCCTACATTTAGGAACAGTAAGGTAACCTCATAAACACAATCCTGAAATATTTTGTCTTCTATGGGGAAAATCAAGTCCATCTCAGTCAGGCACAATAGAACTATGACAAAAAAAGATTGAAATTTAATGGAAGTATCTCTATTTATTAATAAAGTTGTAGAGTTTCTTGCATAAAGAAATTTTATTCTCCACCCCCATTTACAATTCAATCTGAATTTAGAGGGGAAAAACAAATTAGATAAATTTTGAAGTGGGAAAGACTCTTTGTCGAATATGTAGGCTAAAAAAGCCTGCAGTAAGCGTGATATTTGAAATCTGTGTTTGTCTGTCATTTTTGTGTCACAATGCTCAACAGAGCAGCCAGAGCTAATTACTGAATTCCTGATAACCACTTTCATTTGGTGATAACATCACAGCAACTTCCTCTCTGAGCAGATAACGTGGATAAACAAACTCTGAAACACTGCAACAGTGCCAGGTCATAAATGCAGGGACTTCTTCAGCAGCTGATTTGTTTTTATTTATTACTGATTACCAGAAAGAAACTATTTCCACAAACCCACACCTCTCCAGTTTTCCCTATAAGATATTAGTATGGATTACCCATAATATCATTCATGACCTTAAAATAACACTTGTGGTGATGCTATTAAATATGAAAAGCAATTATTAAACTGTCTTGGGTCTATTTAATCTGCATTTATTTAGCACTGTGAAGAACACACTGCATTTTAGGTTGTCCTTAAATTGCTCACTACAAGCATATGCTGTCTGGGGCTGTAAACTGCAAATTTGCCACCCTGTGTGACATTTTCTTCACCCCAGGACTAGATTATAACATTTTAACCTAGAGGAGAATGGTAAATAATGAATATTGTACTTTTAGTGCAAGCTGTTGGACAGATAATAATTTATGAAATAATTCGTAAGGCCTGAAGGATTTGAGAGCATTTCCATAAACAGCCCAAGGCAAGCTGAAATGTATACATATAAAGCAAGCTGTTCTTCACATATTTTCACAATATTAGAAATTATTCTGACAACTCTGTCTCTCTTGTCACCCCTTAATGACAGTCCATGCTGCCTGGGAAGAGTGTATGAACTCCTCCCTGCCCCTGATATCTTGTTAAATAGGGAAAAGGTACTGGAAACAGGTTGAGGGGGAGAAAAATAACGCAGCAAATTGTTAAAAATCTGCATTCTGAGGTGGTCCCTCCTATTCCAGTGGCAGCTGCAGGGGAAGGAAAGGGTCTGTGCATCCTTGTACATGGAATTTGCTGACTTTCCCACGTGTTCCTCATCCTTTTTGAGAGAGTTTTAGTCTCAGGTCACAGAGGGTTCCATCCTGAATAAAGGATTATTCTTGTGCCTTCTGTAAAAAACAAAAAGTTTGTTGTAGGTTTTGGGGTTTGTTTGGGGTTTCTATTTATTTGTTTTGGTTTTTTTGTTAGGTGGTTGTTGTTGTTGTTTTTCTTTACATTCTGTCACAAGGAATGCAAAAATTGTCTTCCGTTTATGGCAATAATTAGTGAGATTTTAATGCACATCACTAACATAATTGATTTTATATCCTCTTTATACAGGAGTGAAAACACCAAAACCCTGCATTTTTCCTGATTTGACTTATGATATAACACGTTTATTAGATACATCACCTTTAGCACTAATATGACTTGAAAGCTACAAGTAACTCATTATTTCAGTTTCCTACCTGAGACTTTGTACAAAGATGCAGATATTTCACTCCCACTCTCACATACGCAGGCTTTAACTTACCCATAAAATTTTACACTACTGAATTTTTATAGACAATTGTTTCCAACTATTTACAGGTGTTAGCTCTTTATATAAGAAGATACTATCATTCTGGATGAGGTCATCGCTAAATTTCGGTAAGAATGTTGCTACTTTTAGGATGCTATGGCAAGAAAGTATAAATGTGAGGCAATTTAGCTTTGTTATGGGGAAGACAAAATTGTCACTGAATAACCATTGCTATTCTCAGTAATATTCACCAAAAAAAATGTTCTGTCATTGTAATGTAATCTGTGGGGTTATTCTGGCAGTGTATATTTGAGATATTTGGGGTGGGGGGTAAATTAATACAGGGAAAACACAGATGTTTTATAAAATAAAGACAGTGACATTAAAATTTTTGAAACACAAACATGGGAGTGTACAAAATCAGCTAAAATCTTAGGAGAATTTTTATTAGGTTTGTGACTTAGAAAATGAGAAACACCAAAGGGTGGCATCCAAAGTTCTCCCCTTCTCCATTGGTTTAGAGATATACAGACGGGGAGAGAAATATTTTTTTTTTTTAATCTCTTTTCGGTATAATAGACTGCAGCATTTTTGAAGCAGCTGAGGCTTACAGCTGATGAGACATAATGATGCTGGTCAGGCCAGCAAATAGCCGATTATCTAAAAAGCTTTTTAATTTCAATTTAATTCGATTTAGTCACACTTTTGTTACTGACATATATATGATTATCTGGGCACTCTATTCTAATACCCTTGACTTTTAGCTTGTTAGAAAATCCAGTGGCAGTTCTCTGAGCAATGAAGGGGAAACTGTTTGACCTCAGTAGCTGAAGTGGGCAAGGCAAGAACACGAGGCTGTAGTTCAGGAGTGCACAGTTCAATTAAAGAGAATCTGCCCGCATTTAACGAGGCTGCTGTGAGCACCCCTGCTCCAAATTCCTGAAATCCAAAAAAAAAAAAAAAAAAAAGCAGAACATCAAACGTGTAGGAATCTGGGAACCAGCAAACCAGCGCTGCTGTAAAATAATTGGCCATAAGTGGAGCAATCCTGACACTTTGTTCCATCAGTCAAGTGTAACAAATCTGTAATAACAGAGTCGCTGGGGACAGAGATTTGCTGAATGCAGGCATTCTCCCAGCTTGTGAATGCCAAAAGATCTGCTGTCATAATTGCAAGTGAGGTCCATCATCTTGCAGAGATGTTTTAATCATATCTTTCCTTCTTTTTGCCCACTTTTGGGTTGAGCTGGCTGCTGCTCTGCAATTTGTGAGGGATCACTGGTAAACCAAAGAATGAAGGTGTGGATTTATTTTGTATCAGTCCAGATTAGCTATGCTCAAATGCAGGCACAATCAGGTGGGAAACTGTAATGAAGCAAGGTACTTAATTAATTAATTAATGTATATTAATGGTTTGAGAGGATCCTCAGCTGGAGTTCAGCAGGATTGCTTTAAATTTTGGAGGGGAGCAGGAGAAGATTAAGTTTTGCTTCCATGACTTGTGACAACCTGCATTTCAAAATCTAACCCCGCATTTCAAATTGAAAAACAAATTTAACAAATTTCTCAGTGTGGTAAGTCCTGCCATCACCTATTTCAGCCAGGGTGTCCCAGCACACTGAAGCCACAGAGTCACAAACAGATCACAAATAGAAGAAGGGAAGGGTTCATTGGTGCTGCCTGAGCAAGAAATCAGAATCACTGCAAGGAGTGAACCATCCCTCTCACTTTATGAATGTCTTCAGCTCTGGATCTCAATCACCCCATCTGATCTGTTAAATGCAGCTCTCTCTCTCTGATGACCAAGCACGTGTGGAAACAGGAGGATCACCCCAGGCTCAGAGCATGGAATTCAGAGCATTAAGGCAAGGAACGATGTGCCATAAAGTGCTGTGCACTTCAGTGCATAGCTCACTGTACTCTTGACAAATGATGCTGCCCCGTGGATGACACAAGGCTTATGAGTGACCCTGGTTGGTTAGAAATGCCAGAAAAAAGCACTTTTTAATCTCTGTTTCCACTCTACATTTGTAACCTGCTGCCATTAGATGAGTCACAGGAATTAACTCTCTGCCAAGTCCCATCTGGTACATTTCTGCTTTGGTGGCCACTGAAACTTCTCACTTGTCCTGAAACATGAACAAAGTCTTTGCTTTGCATAAACAAAGTCTTTGGGTGAGAGGCTGACCAAAAAAAATAGGGATTTGAACCTGAGTGTGCCAATGAATCCTTATTGGCATGGCACATTTTCCATTTTACCGCCACATTGGATTCACTGTTCACTGTTTTTCCTCTTTTCATGCATGATGAGTGTGGGAGCAGATCACGTATTAATGCTCTCAATTTCAAGCATTGGTGTTTTGAAAAAAAAAAAAAAAAAACAACCAAAAACAAACAAAAAAAAAGCTTTGTCAATCTGATCTGGTTGTTTTATTGATCTAATTTTGCTCCACAAGAATGTCTGGCAGCGTGTGGATGTATGCTTAGATATTTTCAACTCTCAATCATTTAAATTTTACAGAAGATTTTTTTCCCTAAGAAAACCTGATTACTTCTGGGATGGATGCTTCTCAGAAACAAGGTTGACTGAGCAGAAAAAGCAGCAACTTGCTTGATGCCAGTCTCACTACAGACAGAGTAATAATGATTGGATCTGACTCCTGTAAATTAATCATTTCATCAGAGATGTGATTTCCTTCACACTATTACTACAGGAAACCAAAAGGACATTTCTTTCTGATGCTCACTGAGCCTCATGCCTCCAGCAGGGATGCATTACAATTTATTTAATTTTTTTAATCTGCAAAATGAATGTGAGGAAGAAGAAGGGTTTGGAACTGCGGAGGAATTGCCTGCTTCTGCTGGTAAATTAATTTTATGATAGCTTGTTGCTTCAGAGAGATCTCTTCTTCATCTGCACCAAAGATTAGACTTCAGAACTTTGTCACTGTCTTGTGAAATGTCACTGAACAGATGGTGCTTTCCACTGTTTTCTTGATCAGAGCACAATCTGTCAAAGTGCTTGCACACATGCTCAACTTAACCACAGCAGCACTCCCATTTGTGTCAGTTCTGTAATCAATGCTTTATGGATTTTTGGCCTTTAAATAATCTTACCAGTCAAGGAAAAGTTACTCTAAAATTTAGCACTCAGTTGCATTTAAGTTAACTAGAAAACAACCTTTGATTGCAAAGAAGCCATTGTGAAAATCCCTCCTTTGTGAAGAGTGTGGGTGACTGCAGACAGTTGCAAGAGGTGAACAGAATAAAGTAAAAAACTGCATGAAATGCAAATCAATGATAATAGCAGTCTCTCCATAAATAATGAAGTTTTCAACAAAAATATATAAGATTTATGGTGATTCCATCACTCCTGAGTATGCAAGAATGGAGAAGTCTTCTAACTTTCTGTCTAAAGCAAGTGATCCTTTCTTATTTTCAATTTCATTTTTAAAATTTCCCATATTTTCAAGGCTGCAATCTTTTGAAGCGAACAGATTAGGGGATGAAGCCACAGGACTCATTGTGGACCAGTAATTTCATGATGTTACATAAAAAGACAATTTTCAGTTGAAACAAGAAAATCAACCCCTAAAATCACAAAGGATACATTTTCTGGCATCATTTCTCACAAGAGCCATGAAAATAAACTAACTTCATCTCAACCTAACTGTGCCTTAAACATCAGTCTCATTCTCCTCTTCACCATAATCACTGGGTGAGGTATATTGCATCACCACAAAATTTAGAATTATCTTCTCAACTTCGCTTTCCTCTTCTTCAATATTTCCTTTTTTCTTCCCTCTTGATTACGCCACTTGGAAATGAAAATTGTTCATGATGAAAAACATGCATTTGCAGCAGTAAGAAACAGTCACAGTGTCAGAGTTAATGCAAAAAAGAGAAGTAATGCAGCGCTGAAATTATTTTACCTCAGGGCAGAGGATTTATCAGGGTATTTCTTCGCACTGAATGCCAGCTCTTCCATTATAATGTATATATTATATTCTGGATTGTTTTATTACACAATGAGATTAGTTTTCTCCTACCCTGGTGCTGGCCAAATCATCATCAAACACTGAATTTACACATGGACAAAACATATATTTTAGCATTGACGTGTTGAAATTACATCAGTGATTCTGACAAAATCAACAAAACTCATGTGCTGTGTTCCAGGTCCTTCCACCACACTCATTCCATCAAAACCTCTTGAATGTCATTTTCATCCCTCATTTCATTCTCCCTGTTGTTTTTCCAATCCAGCCTGTTGCCACACATTTTGAGTACAAGCTATTTGAGGCAGGGAATGTTTCATTTCTGTATCAAGGGCCCAGTGTGTTGCAACTCACACATCCCTGCAAACAGGTGCAAATTAAATATTGCAGCTGTGAGGCGAAACAGCTGGAGGGATTGCATGCAGAAAGTGTGCAAAAAATGCTGATTCAGTTGCATTAAGTGTTGCCACAAACTGAAACAGCCCAGATTTCTGTAGTTCAGCCCTTCTTTCCGAATATGGGGAATATTCATATATATAAATTTATAATTTATAAATATAAAATATTTATATTTTATATAAATATTTTATATATTATATTTATATATAAATATATTTTTATATATATAAATATATATATTTATATATAAAATATGTATTTATACATAAATATATATATTTATGTATATATATGCATTTATACATACATAAATGCATATATATCACATAAATACAATAACAAATAATAAATAAATAAATAAAATAATAAATAATAAATAAATACAATGTGATATTGTATTTATTGTACATGTAAGGAGGACTTACAACAGGCACTAAGAATAATGGCAGAGGATTTCTAGAAAATACTGATATCCTAACAATTTCTGCTCATCAAGTCTGACAAACAGTGAATACTGGTTTTTTTTCCCCCTATGAGCAGGCTGAAGTATATTTAAACAAAACCTCATCCAGGTTCTCATGCCTAGTGACTTTCAATAGCAAAGTGCCTCAGAAGTTTCCTCGCGTTCTCATTTCCTCAAGGTTTTCTGTTCTGTCTCTAAATCCTTGAAAAATTACAGTTGTGGTTTACCTTTTTGAGTTTTTTAATTTTCTTGGTTTTTAAATATTCTTTTTTTAAATTTTTTTTGGTTCTGACACAACTCAATCAGGGGCTGCTATGTTCATTGAGGAATCACGTGTGTGAAATTTTAGGTTGCCTAATGTATTCCCACAACTCTGCAGAAGGGAAAAAAACAAATTTAAAAGTGAATAACCGACTCTAAATTTGGATTGCATGATAATTTGACTGGCAAAGGACTATGTCTTTACTAAACATTTTTCATCTGCAATTAATAAAATAACGAAATAAGGAATGAGTTCTGGTGGTGAGTTACCAAGGTCTCCTTCATGCATGTGCTTCAAGCATGGAAATGTTGAAATTTTTCACTGAAATCGCTGAAGTAAGTTGACAAATGGACAGAAACGATGACTTTTCTCTTAAATTTATTATCATAAGCAAAAAGGTGATTACAGATAACAACTTTTTAAGGGATTAGGCCTCAGATTTTGTAGATTTCATTATTAGTTGGTGTTCTAAGTAAGTAGTCATTGATGCATTGTTTTTAATTGGGATGAAGCCCTCATTTTTTGGCCTGAATAATCACATCATTCCTCATCAGAAGAGGTTTCCACCAAGTGTCTGAAGAAACGTAATATTGGTACTCTGATTCTTCAATTTCTTTTCAAATGAGGGAGCCATTGATAAGTATTGTGTCTCACCTTTGTACCAATAAAATTTTAGCAAATTCAATAAATTAATCTTAATTTGAACTGATAGGAGGGTCAAATCTGCTAACCTAAACCTCCACAGGTGCAAGCTAATTTTAAAATACATAAAGATAATATAAAAATAAAGATAAGGTTGCGCAGATTGCATTTGAAGTGTTGGAAAACTTGGCTTTTATGTTTACAATTAAATCCATGTGGGGAAACTGTTGTGTTAAACAGCTGGACATAAAGCCAGGGCACAAAACAAATATTAGAAGGAAAGGAAAAGTGACAAAGTTTTACAAATTATTTTTACGTCACTATAATCTCATGAATTAATATCAGTAGAAAGGAAAACACTTTTAATGGACAGTGATTTGTGCTTTATCTCCAGAGGCAGAGCAGCCCTCTCTCAAGTACTTATTTCTACCCATGTGCAATGAAATGATGATGAATTCATAAACATGCCTGAAGATCTGGCAAGAGGTGAGCAGGTGTGGCATCAAGGTGTTCAGGAGGCAAACAAAACAAACTCAATGTTGTTTTCCCATGATAAAATCACAAGCTATGATGATGCCATAGGATTTTGGCTTTTATATATTCCATACATTTGTGATCCTGCAGTTCTTTAGTGTGTAACTCCAAACTCCACATTCCGTGTCAGCTGCTGCTGCCCCATTTTGGGCAGACACAACAATTCCTCTCCAGGCCTGGCAGCCCAGGACACCTCACTGCCTCAGGGCCAGAAATGCAAACAAAAGGGAGTTGGGGGAGCAACCATGGGGTAAATGACTTCATTAGCTGAAGCTGGAATTGTTAGATTAACCCCCAATATATACAAATGGACCAAACTTAAAAAAGTGTGGAAACCCATGGTCCATTTTTGGGCAAAGCCCCTGAGGGGCTTTGTCAGGCCTAAATGTACCTGAAGGCCTTTTTAAAAAATATAATCAGTTTTTATTCCCTTAATTTTGTCTGGCCTCTGTTTTTAGTTAAGCCCAAAATGCATCAACAACAGTTGATATTTTCAGTTCAAACCTTCCAGTGTAAAATTAAAACTCATTTTTGGGCCTGCACTTTTAGAACAGCCGGTGTGAATGATCAGGAAAAGCATTGGCTGGGGAAGGGCTGAGCGTTGTCCAACAAGAGTCTTAGAAGTTAATGGTAGATTTATCTGCTTTTAAGGAGCACTGTGTCTTCAGACTCCTGCCCTGAAGATCTTTGTGCCCCCTGACCGTGAAAGAAACACCCCAGAGGAGCTGGATCTTGTGGCTGCCTGCAGCTGGAGGATATGAACCCAATCTCACATGCATTTCATCCTTCCTTCTGCTACCAGTTGATAGAACCACTACATCAAAAAGTTGCCATGAGGACATTGCGCCATCATTTATGAATAAAATCTCTGTGCCAAGCCCCATTTCAGACAGGGTAGCTTAACCCTCCCTGCCTCCAGCTGCTATTTTACTTTGTCATCCCTCAGTTTTGCCTCAAATA
Organism: Agelaius tricolor; assembly: GCF_023055355.1. NCBI lineage: Eukaryota > Metazoa > Chordata > Aves > Passeriformes > Icteridae > Agelaius > Agelaius tricolor. The sequence continues at coordinate 1,505,113 of NW_027269304.1, forward strand.
TATTGTTTTGTAGTCAATTATAAATAAAAGCTGCCTTATAAATAATGTTTTACAGCTTATTGCAACCGATAAACCACAGCGCAGAGCGTTTTGATGCCTTCCAAAAATGAGCTACGACACATTAATATGAAATCTATTTTTCCATTTTCCCCATCCTAAAAGTTTACAGGCAGCTCTTTTCTCTCACCCTTCAGATAAACTCAAAGCATCATTTCTGTTTGCTGGTGATTTAGCCAGGCACATAGCCATGGTAACACAGCCTTCTAAGTGACAATAAAACACAAATCTGGGCAATAGTGACATTTTCCTACACAATATCTCTGTTATTTCTGTATTGGATGTACAAGCACAGCGCTGCTTGTCAAATGCATCTTTGCACTTTAGCATCAGGCTGCTGCCTTTCTACTTTTTATTTCTTTTCCTTTTTTTTTTTTTTTCTTGTAGATAATTGATCTAATCATGGCCAAAAAGTGCAGAAAAAAATTAATCTACTCATGAATAACTTCTGAGTGTTTAAGTGAAAGTTAAACATGCAGGGCAGTAGCAGTTATGGCTCTGTGATTTTCAGCACTTTTAAATGGCTGCATTTTGCTTGGATTCCCAACTATTTCATGGTAACAGGAAGACCATACTGTAAACAATCACATACTTACCAGAACAATGTTTTCCTTGAATATTTGCAAGACAATTCTCCTTTGTGTGCATTCTGGGATTTTTTTTTAAATTTTTTTTTGAAAGAACGGTTTTAATGGCATCTTTTGAACAGAATATATTTTAGTATAATATTCTTAGTGAAAGGATTAGGAAACTCACAGGAAGTTAATTCTGAATTTAGAATTTCAAGGGAAAAAAACCCCAAAATTCTGGCACAGGACAGAGTTAAATCCTCTAAGGACTGAAGGGGAAAAGCATCCTTTTTTCCATGGTATCAGTCAGTAATTTGCAAATTATCTTCAAACGCAGAGTAATTTTTACAGATGATTCTGATAAATATTGCAAATGACTGGGGAAGTAAAAAACTGCCTTGGAAATTAAATCACCTTTATAATACTATATTTTCTTTTCATTTGTAAAGCATTAGTGAATTCTCTTGTTCTCCATCCAATCTAAAAAAAAAAAAAATTAAAAATATATTCTTTAGTTATCTGTTGGGGTTGTTTTTATTGTTTTAATATTTGTGTCAAAAAAAAGTGACACATGCAGATGTATCAAGGTCAGTTCAGCTCTGAAACTTTCTGCAATTTTGGAAGAGTCACGGCTATAATAATAAGATTATCTAGCATCTCTTTTTCCCCTAAAGATGACAGTTTGTTACCAGTTTTTCTCCATTGCTCTCATGGACACGGACACTCTATTGTGCTCCTGATAAAGAGCTTCAAAGCATTTACACATATTGTGGCTTTGGTTATTTCTTTGTCTGGTGTAAAATAGCCTGAGAATGTATTCAAAAGCTGGATGAACAGGGAAAAAAGGCTCCAACAGATTGATCTCATTTAAAGGTTACTTTTCATTGCATATTGAACTCACTCTGGAGTTAGCTATCTTATCTCTCCAATTTTTTAAATACTTGTGTTTGGCTCAGAAAAACTTTCTCATTGGCAGTTCAGAAATTTTCTTTTGATCTCTCAAATTTAATTCTTATTCAAGTCTAGAAACATTTTCACATATTTTGCAGTTTAGGACCTTTATTCCCCCCAAATTATATATTATAACCAAATAGAAGACAAATGCCCTATGGGCTGTGCCTGTGATCATTCTATTTTGTTATTCCTGCCAGGGTTCAATTCCAAAGGTGGCTACAGCCTCATTTATGCTAACAAATTCATATATTGACCCCTTTAAATTAATATATGTCTTAAGCCACCAGAATTTCATTTATTGTTTCTCTTTCTACTGCTTCTCTCTGCTGAAACAGCCCTACTTTATCTTCTTAATACCCAGGGTGAAGTTAAAAAAACACTCTGGTGTCTGTTAGTCAGCAGAAACAAATTATGGGGTCCCCACCATGTTCCCAGGAATGGCAAGAGAAGTAGAATCCAGACAGCCTGAAAATGCCCAAATTTATTAAATCCCACCAAACCATTCTTGTCTCTCTGCTGCTTTTTATTCCTCATGGTGACACCAAAAAACGCCACAGCCTTGGTGTGTGGGGTGCACTGCAACCTCAAGGTTAATCAAATTTTGCCCTCAGAATGCAAATGCAGGACATATCATCATTATTATTGTTTGGTTTTTTTTTTTTTTAATAGTAGAGAATTGAAATATGGTCAAGGCCAGATGAAACCTCTGGGACGTGCAGGAAGACCATCTGGAAATTGACTCCCATCAGGTTTGGTTCTCCATTTGATTTTTCAGCTTTTTTGTTGAGGTGGACCCAGTCTTCCATTGCATCCAAAGTACAACCTGTTTAATTTTGGAGTGGATCAAGCCAGAAGATTAATTAAGAACCATTCCTTGCAGGGGAAAGGGCTGGGTTTCTGTTGCTGGGCTTTCAAAACCACCGCTCCCACCTTCCCCATGAGCCCTCCCAGCCTGAGGTTTGGCTCTGGCTATCCTGGTAAAAATCCCCTTTCCCATTCCAGGGAAGTGCTGATGCCTTAGGATTTTAGTGTTTATATTTTTTCATGTATTTGAGATCCTGCAGTTCTTTAGTGTGTAACTCCAAACTCCACCTTCAGTGTCAGCTGCTGCTGCCCCATTTTGGGCAGACACAACAATTCCTCTCCAGGCCTGGCAACCAAGGACACCTCACTGCCCCAGGGCCCAGAAATGCAAACAAAAGGGAGTTGGGGGCAGCAAACTGGGGGTAAATGACTTCATTAGCTGAAGCTGGAATTGTTAGATTCACCTCCAATATGCAAATGGACCAAACTTACAGAAGTGTGAAAACTTGTGACCTGTGGTCCATTTTTGGGTGTAATCCTTGAGGGAGCTTTGTCTGCCCAAAAGGTACCTGAAGGTCCTTCAATAAACATAACCACTTTTTATTCTCTTAACTTGGTTTGGCTTCTGTTTTCAGGTAAGCCCAAAAAGGCATCAGTGTCACTTTTCTGTAGTAAACATACAAAAAATGGAAATGTGGCTATGAAAAGTTAAAACTTGTGTTGTTTGTTCCTGGCATGGAACCTGAGGCACGACTATCACGGGAGGGGAGGGCACTCAGGACCCCCAAGTGTCTTTTCTCATACCCACATTGGGTTTGCACAAAAATGAAGTTGCTGCTCCCATGTCACATCTCTGGGTGAAATTCATGCCCACTGAAAAGAGGGGCCTGCCCTATCAGCTTCCTTCAGAGGCTGATCCATGAAACATTCACTTTTCCACGCAGAAAAGCCTTGATAAACAGGTGATGTTTTGCCTCTCTGCACAGCAACAGCAGCATGTAGTTAAATGAGTGTGGGGTTTTAGTTCAATGCAAAGTGAAAATAAAAGTTAAACCTTCTCATGAATCCTCATGTTGCTTTGGCTGTGAGATACACTTAGGGCAGAACAGCTTTTCTTCTCATAAAATCCAGACCTGGTGCTGTGAAGATTGAGATTTTTCTGTGTGTTTTAGTATAGTTCTAGAATTTAGACTGTAGGTTAAAAAAAAAAAACTTGAAACCAATTTTTTTTATTATTGTCTTCTGCAGCAAAAGATATTTTCTTTTCTCCCCAAATGAGAGAAATTGCTCTGCTGTTTTTATTTTGCCACAATTTTATTGCCTTAGGGCCATGATAAGATACCCTAGACCAAATAAACCAACTTCTGATACACTAGTGTCTCCTGTCTCCTAAACTCAAAATTGAACTTCATGACATGATCATAAGAGAACTTTTCCACTAGTGATTTGTGGACTAAAATGAAAGAATGTTTTTCCTCTTAAAAGTATAAAGTAATCACTGTTCAAAGCAGCTGCTCTAATACCACTTAAGAAAGTTATTTATAATTTGTAATTTGTAATTTAAACAGCAATAAATAAAGATTTGTATTATATAGTTTATTTCTGGCCTCAAGAATTTAACTGTTGCTGGAAAATGTTGCAGTTTAATGGCAGAATAAGGGTTTTTTCCTAGACATATTACTTTCTATAATGCTTTTGCATTTCTGGACTTTAAATTTCACTGAAAGAGTTGCTGCTGTGTTGGTACAAACAGAAAGACCGACCTGACCTTTTGGAACATTGCTCATTACTGATCAGGGCACAAAGGGTTTGTACCAGATTCCTCCAGAATCTCAAATAAATATTTAAAAATTGCCTGGTTTGAATTGCAAATATGAGCCACGAGCGAGGGGGTCTTTGTTTTGCATGATGACATTCCAGCCTTTGCTTGGACATAACGTTTGCAGAAACATTTGAGAGGACAATTTTTTCGGACAAACTTTCCTGAGTTCGGTAGTTTGGAAAAGACATCCTGGCAGACCACAAAGCTGGGGGAAGCAGATGACAACTTTCCACCACTATAAATTACAGCCATTTGTTTATTTCTATTTAGCATTTCCACCGCCGGCTGCATGCTGATGATGCGAATTGGACGGATAGATGTTGACTAATCTGCAAACACTTTAATTGGCTTCTGAATTGCAACAGAATCTCATGCCAGGGTTTTATCCACAATTAAGTCAAGTTTTATGAACTTAATTCCTCACTATTGTTTGCTGCCAAAATAAAATTATCAAAGATTTTCCTCATTGACATGCTGGGAACAATTAAGGGGTTGTTTACAAGCACCAGTTTGTAGTTTTGGGGATGAAACAGCCTCTGCTGAAAGGTCTGGTTTGCAGCAACCCTCTCTGAATTTCGACAGCATTCTATTTGGGAAAGCGTCTTAGGTCTGAGCAGAGCGAGTTTGTAAGTTTGCTTCATTTTCTGTCACTTTTGAGAGGCAAGTGTGAAAATCTCGGGCTGAGGAAATGAAATTTGGGAGGGTTCCTTGTGCAGAGTCAGTGCAGATGGAGGCAGTGCCTTTCTCAAGGTGCTTGGTCGGCACCTGGCAGCAGCTTTTGTCACATCTGCTGTGAGATAGGCAGCAATCTGCATTCTGGTGGAAGCATTCAGATTTTTAGGAGCCTGGTTCTGTTATTGGCATCTCAGCAACTTGCAGCAAAATTCACTCAACCTCCAATGAGAAAACTCTTAAAATTAAGTGTAGAGAGGCAGGGTGAGCACCAGGGTGATCACATGTTCACTTAAATATCATGTTTAGCTAAAAATAGCAAGTGTGCATATATTATGTCAACGTAGGATAACTACAGAGAAAAAAGGAGGGGAAAATCAGCTTTACAAGACTGGGCATCTACCCCTTTCAGCATCTGTCCATCCATCCCTCCATCCATCCATCCATCCATCCATCCATCCCTCCATCCATCCATCCATCCATCCATCCATCCATCCATCCATCCATCCCTCCATCCCTCCATCATCCATCCATCCATCCATCATCCATCCATCCATCATCCATCCATCCATCATCCATCCATCCATCATCCATCCATCATCCATCCATCATCCATCCATCATCCATCCATCCATCCATCCATCCATCCATCATCCATCATCCATCATCCATCCATCATCCATCCATCATCCATCCATCCATCCATCATCCATCCATCCATCCATCATCCATCATCCATCATCCATCCATCATCCATCCATCATCCATCCATCCATCCATCATCCATCCATCCATCCATCCATCATCCATCATCCATCCATCCATCATCCATCCATCATCCATCCATCATCCATCCATCCATCCATCATCCATCCATCCATCCATCCATCCATCCATCCATCATCCATCCATCCATCCATCCATCCATCCATCCATCCATCCATCATCCATCCATCCATCATCCATCCATCCATCATCCATCATCCATCCATCCATCATCCATCATCCATCCATCATCCATCATCCATCCATCATCCATCCATGCATCCATCCATCCATCCATCCATCATCCATCATCCATCCATCATCCATCATCCATCATCCATCCATCATCCATCCATCCATCATCCATCCATCATCCATCCATCATCCATCCATCATCCATCCATCCATCATCCATCCATCCATCCATCCATCCATCCATCCATCCATCCATCATCCATCCATCCATCCATCCATCATCCATCCATCCATCATCCATCCATGCATCCATCCATCCATCCATCCATCATCCATCCATCATCCATCCATCATCCATCCATCATCCATCCATCCATCATCCATCCATCCATCCATCCATCCATCCATCCATCCATCCATCATCCATCCATCATCCATCCATCCATCCATCCATCATCCATCCATCCATCCATCCATCCATCCATCATCCATCCATCCATCCATCCATCATCCATCCATCATCCATCCATCCATCCATCATCCATCCATCATTCATCCATCATCCATCCATCCATCCATCCAGCCATCCATCATCCATTATCCATCCATCCATATTTCCTTGCTCCAAATTTCTGCTGCCATTTTCCCGTTTGCTACCTCCCATTTTCTCTCTGTTTTTGAAGGAAATAATCTGCATTATTTTTTCTCTGAAGAGTGTGGATAAACAGTCCAAGGATTCCACACTGATTTTGATTTTATTATGGGAAAGTTGGCTTGAATTTTACAATAATTTCTGGCTTACCAGAAACACTTTTTCTGAGGGATGTTTCTAAAGATACCACTTTGCTATCCATACTCAATAACCAACTAGTGGGGTCTGAAGAAACACACTGAATCTGCTTCACATATGTGTCCTACAAGTAGTAATTTAAATTCCCAATCTGTTCAATACATTTTAATCCTGTTTCATAGGCTTACTTTGGAATATGGTGTTTTTGGCAGGAGAAAATATCAGAAATATTATTTAAGTGCAACAAAGTATATTTATAGCATAACATCTTTATATTAGCTGAAAAGAAAAAAAATTGTCTATGTTAGTATGAGTTTAAGGAAAAGGGGAAATATGCAATGTTCCCTTTGTCTGTATTATTTCTGCTTATCTAATAGGTAAATACAGGAAATTCTTTCTACCCAGTGGGGAAATTCTGCATTCTGGTGAAATTGACTAACAGCAATTTAAGTTTCTCATATTGAAAAAGTCAAACTCTATAAAGAGAGAGACATTTTGTAAGGCTTTTGTGCTGATTTGGTGTCTGTCTAAATTTATGTATTTTCTCCATCTATTGTATTTTTTATTCATTGGGGTTTTTTTGTTGTTTCTTTTTTTTGTCCTACTCCCTGTCTTGAGATTCAGATGTTCCTTTTACAATCTTGACTAATCCAGTTCCCTGTTAAAATAGCTGAGTGGAGACAGTGATATTTTTATGAACTAAATGGCAGAAAGTTTTGAATCTTTTAGGTGAAAATGCCTGTCTACTTTTGAAAAAGCAAAATTTCTTTTCTCTTTTGTACAGGTTTGGATATTCCTCTCTGCTGGGATGTAGGGGAGCCTGAATAAAAGGCCCCAGACCATGGGGAAACTGCATTGAGCTTCCAGCTGCACAATGAATTGCTTCACTTTCCACAGATCACCAAACACTGATAAAATAATACCAGGCCGAAAATTTCAGAATTATTCCATTCCAGCTCAGTGTAATGGTCCCTTTGTGAACAATTCCAGGATTTTTCGTTCTCAGCCTAGCAGAAGTGGCCACTGATTTCTCAAACTTTTATTTTTTTTCCCAATACCTGTAACCTGATGATTGAAAAAAGCACACTTTAAACCCTTGCAAAACTGCACTTCATCGAGATCTCCGTTGTTATTAGGCTCTGTTAACTGACAGAAATTAGTATAAATTTATTTGTGAGGTTAATTATGCTTGCAAGGGATTCGTTTCCCTGGTGACACCTCTTCACCCCTCACCAGCCTGAAGGAGGCTGCACAGTCCTGGAGAGAAGCAGTGTTCAAATTTTGAATGAGCTGTGCACAGGTACTGCTCCCTCCCACAAAACCCACCTCTCTGGTGTTTAATTTTATATAATTTATGTCATTTTATATCACCACAGGACACAATGATGGGAAAAAACCCAGGGCAGTATTTATTCTGGTAAATATTTCTCTAATTGTAAGTGAAAGAGTTAATAAAGATTTTCAATACATTATCTTATGTTGCTGTTTTAATTCTGTATTTTAATTTCCATTGACCCCAGATAAGGTTTGGTTTACATGCTCTAGAAGTTAATGTGTTTGTATATATTATTTGGTGTTTGCATACTTTCTTAAGCCCATAAGTAGGTATAGAATTTTATGTATTAACTTTTATATGTACATATATATGGATATATTTTATAAATACAACCTCAGGCAGTATATAATGGCACCCTTTTTTCCTATTTCCTAGATCTTGGCTTTGTAATTAACATTTGACAGTTCAAGTCATGAAAAATTTCACTCTATGTTTTTAAAAAAAGATTTGGTATGCATGCCTACAAAACCATTTATGAGCAATGTAAATTTTCATTCAATGCACCAAAAAAAGAGTAAAGGCTGGGAAATATTTCAGTCAAAGATAACTGATATTTGCATAGAAGATAAAATGATTGTATTGCATAAATGATTTGGGGGCTTGAATTCAGTGGAAGGTTAATGAAGGTGCATTCCTGCTTATTTCAGGGCTGCAATGTGAATAAGATTAAATGTGTGGATGTGAATAAAACCTGCAAATTTTAAAGTTAATTAAATAATCAGAAACTGGGCACAGAGGAATGAAATAAAAAAAAAATCTGATTGTTTTAGTAATTGTCTTGATTTAGAGAAGATAAGCAAGACAGGAAGAGGCTGAGGGAGGTTTAAGATGACCCCAAAATAGTTTTAACTCAGCCAGATTGTAGTTGACTGCCTCTTATGATTTCTTTGTTTCCTTTCTCCTCTTTTTCTTTGTATTTTGAAGATTTTCCTTCACAACAAGCAAGTTAAATAAGTCTTCCAGTCCCTTAAAGGGTCTGACCGTTGGAATTTCTATTTTTCAATAAAAAATAGAACGCGTGTTTGTGGTATTTGTACTGTTAGCATAGATTTTTAAACTTAATGGATAAACACTTGAAATGTGAGTTCTTGTGACCCTAAAGCATCATCCATGTAATTGGAAATCAATTATGCCTTGATTTTGAAATAGAAACAAACAAACAAAATTTAAAAGATGCTCATTTTATTTACTGTGCAAGTGAAAAACCACATGGATATAAATCACTTGTATTCCAAGATGGATCACTGAATTATGTTATATCTGTGCTTGTAATTAGAGGGCAGAACAGATGGTGAAGCCTTAGTGTAAAGCAATATGTCTATTAAAGTAGTGCCTCCTGCCAAGTAAGAGTTCCAAACCATGAAATGTCCACTCACCCCGTTTTCAGAGGGAACCAGCACTCTGAGAGACAACTGCTTCTTGAGGAGAAGTTTAAAAAAAAAATTAAAATCCATCCCAAAACCACACAAACAACAACAGCAACAACAAAACCCACAAAAAAACTTCTCCAAAAAAAAAAACCCCAAAAACCAAAAGCAAAAACAAAACTAAAACCAACAAAAAAAAAAACCCAACCAACTCAACCCCCCCCCCCCAAAAAAAAAAAAAAAACCCTCAAAAAACCCCAACAACCCAGAAAAAGCAAATAGAAGCTTTTTAAATAGTCTGCCAATAAAATCCAAAGTTAGGAATTATTTTCCATAAAAGGAACAAAACCCAACTATATCAAGATTTTCTAGGATAGAATCAGGGGTGGGGCAATGAGAAAAGACACAATATGTGTGATTTTGCATTAAGTGGAGCCGCTTGTGAGCAATGTTCAGGGGTTCTGATTTGCTACTTCTCCTGCATTTAAGGCTGATGGAGGAACTCCTGGTTTTAGGAACAGTTCTCAGCAAAATTGCACCTCAGAGTCCGAAGTCACCTCCAGATGAGAGCAGACACAGAAGTCTCAGAGAGGTGTAGAGGGTACACACCTAATTTCACCCCATTTATCACATTAACTCTTGTGGACTGGACCTGCTCAGTACACATCAGTCAGCCATTGTCAGGCAAACAATCAACGAGATAGAAAAGGTTCAAGTGCTTCCTCCACTCTCCAAGAGCAAAAAAAAAAGGTTTTTTAATAGAATTTTTGCTAGAATTTTCTGGAAATCTAGGTCTAATCTCTATGTGGTTTTTTTTTTTTTTTTTTTTTCCTAGTCTTAACAAATGTATGGTCTCTCCCAGAACTTAGATTTTTATATACTTGTTATGTCATGTCATGTCATGCCATGTCATGGTATATTTAATTTAATTTAATTTATTAAATCAAATCACATAAAATTTTATTTTATTTTATTTTATTTTATTTTATTTTATTTTATTTTATTTTATTTTATTTTATTTTATTTTATTTTCCTTAGGAAAATAGCATTTGGATGTTTCTGAAAAAGCGCAAACAAACAAAAACTCAATCCTGCAGGAAAACCCCATAACAATCTGATTCAAACTAACTGACATTGAAATTTGTTTCAGGATATGTTCACAAAGTTTAAAAGGATGCTTTAGGTGTTTAAGTTCAAACTCACAGAGATTGGTTGTGTCACAAGCATCAACAGTTTTGAGTTGGTTCTTTTCTGTCAGAAAATGCAATTGCGCTCTTTTATTTCTATATATTCACGCCTACAATGAGCTCTGGAAATTGCAGTTTCATAGAGGATCATGAGTGATTTTCAGGTGAAGTAAAATCTGGTGAAAATGTGCTTATGCACAAAAGAAAGCTTGCACAGCCAGGGACAAGGAATGCATTAGATATTGGTGTTAATTTGCCACAGTTCATGTTTCCTGTTTTTCAGCAGGACCTCAGAGACTGAAATGAAATTCACTTGTCATTTTTCATCCAGCTTGGCAGACAGCCTTCTCTTACTCGGTGACACATTTTTGTTTCCCAGGACTCCAGCTTTATTCGTGTGCAGGAGGGGCATGAGACAAATGGGAGAGAAATGAATGTTTGTGTTTAAAGTCTGGGTTGCAGGGGATGAAAGATGGGCTTTTTTCCTAGATATGACAGAATTCCAGCCAAGCTCAAAATTGTAAAACAATTGTATCTCAGGTACTTAAAAGATGTTTGCCTCTGATTCTCCAAATTTAACTTATGACAGTTTTAATTCTGAATAAGGATATTTTTCTCATGGGTGTTTATAAATAATTTATCTCCTGTTAGTGCTTCTTTTCACAAAAACACAAATATGAAATGATATCCCATTGCTCTCTCACAAAAACCCTGAAATACCTTTGAGAAAACTGCAAATCTGAATTGTAGAAACATCTTTAAGAGGAGATGAAATAAGATCTCTGTGAATGTTCGAAAAGGCAGAAGCAGACAGAATCTTGCTGATGCATTTAAAAATAGCAAACTAATGCCTCACATGGCTTTTTAAGACGAATTTCCTTCCCTATTTTTCTAGCCTGACATTTGGCAGACAGATAAAAACACTAATTAGGAGTAGGTGTGCATTTGAAATGCTGGATTTCTCACATAGTTTACTTTCATTTTAAATTTCCAGCATTGTTCAAAGACCTGAAAGAAGCAAATTTACTGAAAACAGGGTTTAGGCTAGACTAAGACTGCTGTCTAAAACCTGTCCATTGCTGTTCAATTAATATTGGAAATAAAAAAAAACCTCATAGAATATCTTCAGTTATGGCTTAGCTTTTATGGGACCTCAGAGCCCATCTGGTTCCAGCCCTCCTGCCATGGGCAGGGACGCTTTCCATGAGACCAGGTTGCTCCAAGCCTCATCAACATTCCCTCCAGCAAAGGTTTGCAGTCAAGTCTTCATCCAAAACAGGAAACATAAATTTTAAAAAATATATATTTAAGCACCCAAAGTAGATTATATATATCATATATCCATTAGAGAGCACAGCACAATGGAAGACTTGCAGGTAGAATCTAATCTGATTGGGGGAAAGGACAAACACAATATTGTCATATTTTATGAGAGATTTTTTTTTTTTTTGGAAAATCAATATATTCTGCTTCAATTCCTCCCTGGCAGGGTGGGCAGGCCCTGGCACAGGGTGCCCAGAGCAGCTGTGGCTGCCCCTGGATCCCTGGAAGTGCCCAAGGTTGGACAGGGCTTGGAGCAACCTGGGACGGAGGGAAGCATCCCTGCCATGGCAGAGGGAGCTGGAATTTGCAAATAATTAAATGTACAGGACACTACCTCAGAGAGAATTAGGATCCTGAGCTGCTCTGAGTCTCTTTCTTTTTAATTTTCTCCTGCTTCCAATCCAACATTTGCCTGTTCCCAACATATCAAAAGATCTCCTGTGACAAAAGTGACACCGTAGAGCTGGGCTGGGAGCTGAAGGCCTGTTTATTTTCCTGTTCCCCTCCTGGCAGGAAAGGACTCCATTCAGAGCAGATGGGGGGGGTTGTTGAGTGTGTTCACACCTGAGATTCCCTGTCACCAGCGAAAATGTGTGGGGAATTATGCATGTCACCTACTGTGCATCTCATTTCCCTCAGCTGGTTTCAGCTGGGCCTTGTCCTCTCTGCCCTTCCCTTGCACCGACATTAAAACCTTCTTGAGCACACGCTGGGCAGAAAGGGAATTAACCAGCATAAAAACAGCATAAAAAAACCACCAAACCCCTTGATCTGTCCACGCAGATAGCTCACCCTAAGAATTTCTAATGCAAAGAACACCTCCCTTGAAAATTTTCTGTCTGAGGGGATTGCAACTGTCTCGCCTAACCCCACACCAGGGGTGCTTATAATGAACAGTGCTGCTGCTTATATTTATACAAATTCTTGGCCAAATCTCTCTTCCAATATCTCTGCTGTCGTTGAGGCCTCGTGCCATTAAAGGGCAGCAGGAATTTCTGCTTGCAGGCCAGAAGTCTGAATTTGTCATGATGTCTCTATGACCTCGAGGGAAGCGATTTGGGTTTAGAAACCCCTTGGAGTAACTGCTGCCCTCGATATTGATTTGACCAAGAAAAGGCATTTCCTGCCTGACACAACAAAATCACAGATGATCCTTTAATTCCTCCCAGACTTCATACTCTGTGATACACCAGCTGTCTTTGAGAGACTAACATATTAAACAGTGACCAGAGCAGGATGGATCAATGGATCATTGCCCTGCAGTTCTATCAACCTGGACAGAGAGTTCTAAAAATATTTCAATCTTTCCTTTTTTTTTTTTTTCCTCCTAAAACTTTTAATTTCATTTTACTTCTATTTATGTTTGCAGCTTAGCAAAGACTAGGTCTTTATCAGTAAGTACACTCAATATATAAAAGGTAGAATTTTTGACGGACCAAAAAAATATTTTCAGGGTATTCATTCTAATTTTTTGCTGTTGCATCCGTGTGATCTCTAGTATTACTGCTTGATACATGATTTTGCATATTTTAACACTTTTCCTATCTGTCAAAAGATACACATAGTTCCTCTAAAATACCCCAGTTAATTATGGTATCCAAAATCATATAAACATCAATGCATGAAGGTCAAATTCATATCAAACTTCTGTTTCTAGCAGCTATTTTTTCAAGAACTCAAATTTAATTACTTTGTTTAAAAAACCATCAAAAAACAAAAAAAACCCCAAACAAAATCAACAACAACAAAAAACCCAAACCAAACAAAAATAAAAACAACCCCCTCACCACCCAAAACAACAAAGGAAAAGCAAAACAAAAAAACAAACCAAAGCCCTCATTGACACCAATACACTTCAAGACAATTTCACTTTTATTTCATGGGACTGCAAAACTGTGCAGATATTTTCTGCTGTTTAGGATTTTGAAAAATCTTTATTTGAATCAAAAGCTATAACCTTTGTCAGCCCATGAAGTCCCTTCAGCTTTTCAAAAATAAGATGAAAAGGCCACTCAACTCTAAAAATGACTGCGAGAGTCCAAAATGTTGTATTTATTTATACATATAGATGTATTTGATCTTGCTATGAATAGTTCTCATTGTTTGTTGCCTCAAGTTCTTTTCAGGAATTAAAAACTCCTTTTCTGGAAAGGTCATCATTTGGGTCAAAAGGAGTTGGAAGCAGAATTTTCCTCCTAAAGGAGAATCCCCAAGAAGCAGAGTGAATTTGAATCTGCATCTGTTGGAGGAAAATACTTTATAGGAACATAAAAAGTTAGATCAATGAATAAATATTCTGAGTAAGAGTGTGCCCAAACAATGTGGTATGTAACACCTGCAAGAAGAGAGCTTGATATACATGATTTTCATCATCAATTACACTAATTTTCTTTACGATAGAGTGCTTAAAACATTGTTACTGAGTTGCTGGGCCGAGCAGAAGCTGTGGTGGCTTGAACTAAGGGCTGTGCATCAGTAAAGTGACAGAACAGAGCCATTGTACTCAGTTTTTACTCAGTTTTTACTACTCAGCACTTGGAGTGGTGCAGGCGAGTCGTGAGGACAAAAAACATTCACTTCACACCACAACCTTGTTCCTCCAGCTGCAGGTTCAGCTCTGCCATCATCCATCATCCCCAGCCCTCATGGCTCAGTTGCTATTATTGTGTTATCAAACAGGCACTTGCTTTTAGTTTCTTTTTTCCTTGCAGCAGTGTCAAGATTTTTATCAGGCATCCAAGCCCTGCCAAACAAGAGTTGCGGGCCTAAGATCTTCAGGTGATGTTGCTGTCACAGCACGAAGGTTTTTGTCCTCTAAGCTCACAACAAAAGTAAAGTTATTCACCTTTATAAAACCCAAACACCGGTAAAGTTATTCACCTCTTTAAAACATAAACACCAGTTGAGCTGTTGTGCTTTCCCCAGTGTGGGATCTAATGGAATCCTGGGGTGCCTCAGGAATTGTGGCCAGCAGGTTGAGGGAGGCGATCCTGCTCTTTGGAAGGATATAAAGAGCACAGTTCCCTGTCAAAGCCATGGAAGGAGCTTCCCATAAGAAAATCCACCAGGGTGGCAACTTGGGAAAAGCGAAGAAGGGAGGAAATCGTGACAGGAAAGTGCTGATTCCTGGTGGAGGTTGGGTTTATTCAGCACATCCTAAGGATTCCCACTCTGGTAAACTGTGGGAAAGGGAAGCACTGCTCATACACAGATCACCTCAAGTTATGGGAATGGCTCCTGCAACCACCAGTGAGGAACATTCCTGGCATCTTCCGCCAGAGAAGATGATGATTCTCATGATCCACAGGTGTTGGAAATTCCCCTTTCAGGGCTGGTGCCTGGGCATTCCTACCCAAATCTGAACCTGTCCCTGGAACTCTTTGTCTCATGGGCTGCCCCCACTTTTGATGGATCACAACTGAGGCAATCACTTCAACCACCGATATTAAAAATTGCAAAAATCAAAGGGTGTATCTAAGGGTGGTGAGCTGTTTCCTCTCCACTGTCTGGGACCACCAACAAAGGGAGAAATTATGAATCTGACTCCATGTTCTTAGAAGGCTAATTTATTATTTTATAATCTATATTATATTAAAAAATACTAAACTAAACTATACTAAAGAATAGAGAAAGGATACACAAAGAAGGCTAAAAAGATACTAAAGAAAAGTCATGACTCCTTCCACAGTCCCAACACAGCCTGACTGTGATTGGTGATTAAGTCAAAAACAATTCACAGCAGAAACTAATTAACAAATCAGCTGTTGGTAAAAAACGTCCGAACACATTTCAAAGCAGCAAAACACAAGAGAAGCGAATAGGATAATTATTGTTTTCATTTTTCTCTGAGGCTTCTCATCTTCCCAGGAGAGAAATCCTGGTGAAGGGATTTTTCAGAAAATGTGACGATGACGTTTGCCCTTATCCTTTGTTTCTCTTTCTTTCCCTTATATGTTTTCTTAAGTGATATTTTCACTTTCGTATTGTTTCATTTCTACAGATAATAATGACAAAAACGTCTACACACCTCCTTTTCATTGCAACCAAATTGTTCTGAAATCATCTAGAGAAGGGAAACGCTGCCAGGGGATGCCATCAATGCATCCCAACATCTGCAGGGGCTGCCAGAGCACGGGCCGGGCTCTGCTCGGTGCTGCCAGTGCCAGGATGAGCAGCAGTGGCCATCAAATAAAGGGCAGCGAGGTGCAGGGCAGCAGGAGGGAGAACTTGTGTCCATGGAGGGACAGCAGAGCCCTGGAACAGCTGCCCAGGGAGGGCCTGGAGTGTCCCTGGCTGGAGACATCCCAGCCCCAGCTGCACCTTCCTGGGGGATGGACCAGATCATCTCCAGACATCCCTCCCAACCCCAAATATCCTGGGATTTTAGGAATCTGGCATTCTGTGGCAGTAAATGCACTAAATGCTGAGCATACAGATACAAGATTTTTTTTTTTCTCACCTTTATTTTGCCATGGTAATAAACTCCTGTGGCTCCCTTTCTTTCCCTTTCTTCCCCAAGATTAACAGAAATGCAGCAGTTTGAGGCATAACAGCAGGCCTGGGTGAAATGGATGTGAAAGCACTGATTAAAAAGTAATTTTATTGAGTGCACACTGTGGAAGAACAAGACATTAATTAATTAGACTACCTACTCAATGAGAGATAAGTAACCAAGATCACAATTATCTTTTCATTCCGTGTCTGGACAGTGCTGAGTTACAATGCAAATAAGCAACAATATTAATTAGCAATTGTTAATAAAATTTTGTTCTGATTCTGGTCTCACAATCATTTCTAGTGCTGTCATGAATAACTTTACCTGAGATTTTCTAAAGCCTTGAGAAAATCTTGTCTAGTACAAAACATGTAATTCGCTTTTTAAATTTATTGGGTGCTTTCAGAGGAGAGAAGGAAGCTTTCCAAGTGGAGGCATTCTCCAGAAAGGCATTCACACCCAGAATGTTTCTGGATCCCTTTCTTTTCCCCTAGAAATCCCCAAACTGGCTGTATGGAAAGAAAGGGAATGTCTCTTTCAAGTAAGACAACCACGTGTTACAAATTTTCAGTTTCAGATTCGTGTCACTTCTTTCCTCCTACCAAATGGACGATTTTAAAAAGTGGGTTTTTGACTTTTGCCTGGTTTTGAGGTACAAAATACCAAAATACACTGAATAAATCTGGTTTTGTTTTTTGTTTGTTTTTTTTTTTTTTTAACTGAGGGAAGAGGAGGAGCACTTTTGCCACGTCCCTCTCCCAAATCCCCCATCCTTGAGGACTTGTCCGATAAGGGGAAAGGATGCCAAAGCCAGATTTTTCCTAAGTTCTTGCATTCAATCACAGCCCTGCTGAGGAATACACGCTCCTGGCCTGGGAAATACAGATAACATTTTGTCCAGAGCACACGCTGATTAATTCAGATGTACCTCTCCATCATTAGCTGCTGTAATCTGCTGGTCTGCTGCTCCCAGATGTTCTGCAAAGATGCCCTGTAATTTCTGTGCAAACACCACAAAAACTCGTGTTTGTTGGCAGTGAATTAGCTGAAAAAAAAAAATCCAATCAACAAGTGACATCCTGTCAGCCAACGTGTCAAAACTCAGATGTGTGTTTAACTCTGAGGGATTAGGAGGAAAAAGAGTCTCCCTCTTTCCAGCAACCCTTGAATATTATCCTCTGTGCAAAGCTAGGAATGCCAAAATGCCATTATTATGAATTTATAGCCATTTAGGTTATATTGTAAATTATATGTCATGTATATATATATATATATATATATATATATATATATATTAGGTTATATTGTAAATTATATGTCATGTATATATATATATGTTTATATTTATATTTATTTATATTTATATTATATATATTTATATTTATATTTATATTTATATTTATTTATATTTATATGATATATTTATATTATATATATTTATATTTATATATGTATACATATATAGACATATACATAATTTTATACAAAATATATATATATTTAAATTCAAAAATATAAAATAGATGTAAAAATATGTGACAGAATATATTTAGTGTTTATATTTTTATTTAAAATATGTCTATCTATTTCAATTATATATACTTCCTTGCCAAATTTTATTTTCACTTTGCACTGAACTAAACCCCCCAAAAATATATGTATATGTATTTAAATTGTATATATTATTATACATTATGTATAAACACAACACATTACAGAAATGTGCTATATCTAATGACATATTTATATTTATTATTTCAAATTATAAATTTAAATATAGAACATAAATATAAACATTCAGACTATAAATTTGTCAGGGATGCTTCTGAAGGTCTAAGACTGGGGTGAGCACAAGTCTGTAGCAACATAGACAGACAATGGAAAATTATCTGTGCTTTTGTTAATAAAAAGAGGCTCAAACTCAGTCATGTTTGGGATTTTGTTGTTTTGTTTTTTTTTTCAGGAGGCATGTTTGGTTTTGGTTTTGTTTGTGGGGTATTTTTGGGTTTTACTTGTTTGTTTGGCTGAGGGATTTTGTTTCTGTTTGTGTGTTTGGTTTGTATTTTTGCCCTCTGATATTTTTTAAGTAACAATTTGTTTCTGAAATATCCATTAATTTACTATTGGGTAGACATTGTGTTATCTGGAGGCAGAAGCAAAATTAAAATTCACAGTAAAATTTCAGCAAATTTCCTCTGTAGGTTAATGTTTTTTCACTTCTGAGGCTCATGGAGCAACACATAAAAACTAAACAATATTTAGGCACGAGGAAATATATTTTAATACATTTATATGCATAAAAAGAAATAGTTTATTTTCTGTGCTTTTGAATAGTAACTGATATTTGTGGAGCATGTCCAGAGAAGGGAACAGAGCTGGGGAAGGGTCTGGAGCCCCAGGAGAGGCTGAGGAGAAATAAGTGAAATTCTGCATTGTGCCAAATAGAAAAATACTGACTTTTTGCTTTTTGTGTGTCAAAAAAAAAAAAAAAAAAAAAAAAGAGAAAAAAAGAACTTCACTTTTTTTGTTTCTTCTTTTCTTTATAACATCACAGGTATTGCACCAACTAATTAAGCCTCCTCCCCTTAAGCTTAATTGTTCCTTGCCAGCTTTTTATTTTCTTTGTCAAGAAGTGAGAGCTCACCAGCTAAGACTTCTATAAACTTCACAGTTTTAGTTTTTGAAGTAATCTTAAATGTGTTTACAGCTGATTATGGAAAAAAAAAAAAGAGAAAAAAACAAAGGAAAAAATCACAACGCTTTCAGGACTAGTGCCCAAATTCAAGGTGATTAAAAGTAATGGAATGATTTTTTAATATTTCATCAGCTAAATGTTGTCAAATAGCTGCTCTTATTGTGCTTCTGGGGATCACAATTTTATGAGAAAAAGTAGAGGGAGGACTTTCTATTCAAATATTTCCCTTTTTTTTTTTTTTTTCCATACATAGCGAATATATTCAGTTTATAACCCAAACATTTCAAAGAGCCGTACTTCCAGAACACTCAATTATCCCATACCTAGCATTTCACCAACACCACCAACTACAGAAACTCCAGATATGTTCCATGGTCTCAAAGGTTATTTCAGCAGATGAAGCACACCAAAACAAGGTGTTTTGGTTTGTTGTTTCCAAAATTACAGTTCAGTATTTACAGATTACCCAGCATACTTTAAAGATGTGAAAATGCTTTGTGACTACAAAGGTTTGAAAACAATGACATAAATCTGGTAAATGTAAGAAAGATAGATATTCCAATTTACATATACATAATCACATTCCTTTTTATTTTTTTTTCCTTTGTTTTTCTGGGGCAACCACTTTTTGTTTAGGCTGCCTTTCTCTGGCTCCCAGTTTAGCTTCAATTTAAACCTAACTTCATTGTTAAGGTGTCAAAATTTGGGTCATTACAGCAACTGCAGGATCCTGTGCAAATTCCTGCCCCTCTGCTGGAGGCAAACTGGGACTCCTGATGTAGAGAAATTAAATCAAGCTCAGATGAAGCTTTAATTAAGTAGCCTGAAAGTGTTAGACTCAGTAATAAATAAAACCAGTTCTTCTTGCCCACGCTCTGGTACAACTTGGGTACTTTGTAAAGTCTTTGTGGGGTATTAAAGCCACCCTACAAAGCCTTCAGTTCACTTTTAGGAATCAGCTCTGCTTCCTGTTGTACCATAGACAGCTCCAAACAGAAAATATAAAATGGAAAATATGAAATAGATAATAGAAAATACATCCTGGTGGCAGAGGGTTTTAGCCTCCGTGGTTACCCTCTAGGCGTGGTGAGCCAAATTTGTCTCTTTTAGACCTAAATCTCTGTTTCTTCCTAAGACAAGACCCAGCAACCAAGGTGAGGACGTGCCCAAGGGTTGAATCAATTCAGTTCCAATTCTTACCCAGTCTGAGTGAATTCACTGACAGCCCCAAAAAAACAATGGAACGACGCATAAAAAACATTATTAATTTTTAATTTTTTTGGACACCTTAGATGTGTCAAAGCGTTTGCCACATCCTTTGGAAGAACTGCGGTGGTTTGCAGGGAAATCAAGAACAAAACTTCTCAGCAGCCTCCAGGTGCCCACCAGGCCTTGCTTCTCCTCGGCTCTGTTCCACCCTGCGTAAGGCGCTCGATTCCACCAGCGCCACTGCTGCTCATCCTTCCTCATCCTTTCCCTGCCAGGCGCCTGGGTGTGTTGAATACTGCCTAAATCATCTGCTCAGCTGGGAAAGGACATCATCTGCAAGATTTGCTGCTGCCTCTCTCCCAAATTCAGCCTCCTGCTCCCGGCTGCGCTGACAGAGCGCGTTACCCTCCTGCTGCTTTTCATGGGTTAACTCCAAATTCCTGCCAGCTTGTACATCAAGAGACAGATAGGCATGATGAAACCCTGAAATTTAAAGATTTTTTACTATACCTGTGCAAGGGGGAGCTCATCTCCTGAAAGAAAAGGCCATTTTTTTTGGTAGGATTCACAGCAGAAAAACTGGGAGTTGGATCATGAATTTATGATCTATATTTATGTTCCAAGGTTTGATAGATATTTCTGCTTTAAAATAAAGCCTTACAAAGAAATGAAATTGAAGCACAGGAATATGTATTTCCAAGCAACGCCAGAAGAAGCCACTTTAAATGGATGAAAATGTATCATGTCTTTTACTACAATTACTTTTTTTGTGTGTCTGTTTTCTCCCAGCTGTAGCATTATGTGTTTGCTAAAGCAGAGCGGTGTACGTAGTTTAAGCCAGGATTTATTTCTTCAGATTAAACTCACATTTCGGTAGTTTTACGTCTTCCTGCATCTGGAAATGATATAAAGCCATTCTTAGTCTCCAATAACGGGAAAAAATGGCTCATTTTTGTAGCTTGCTTAATCCCACAGTATGGGGATGTGTGGCAGATAGCAGGTGAAGGCATTTAGCAATGTCTCAGCTCTTTGAGGGAAGCAGAGCTGAATTATCAGATGCCCAGGGACACAACAGGATGTTCACACAGACAGACAGCACTGCAGAAATGCTGTGAGTGTGTGCCTTCAGTGTGTTGTGGTAACCACACTCCCTTACCCATTGTCAGCACCAAAAGTATCTAAAATCACCTGCTGCAACCCAAAAATTCTGAGCGAATTAGCTTTTCCTGGAGGACATGTAACAGAGGAAAAAAAAGAAAATCAGATTTAGCAAACAGTGGCATTTGAACATTCAAACACATTAAAAATGAAACCTGTAAAAGGGCTTGTGCCAGGAGATACCACCAAGATCTGAACACCACAGTGCTGTGCAGAAAGGAGATAAAGTGGAGAAATGTTTATTCATGCATGAAGGGACTATGATGGCTCAGCCTTCTGACACATTATTTTCAGGGCCAGTTTCTAATCCCAGAAGAACTACAGAACTGCAAGCTGAAGAAGACTTCCTGCTCAGCAGGTATATATAGATATATATTTCTTTTATTTTCTTTCTTCTTTTTTTTTTTTTTTTTTTTTTTTTTTTTTTTTTTTTTTTTTTTTTTTGGGTCACAAGAATAGCAGATAGGTCTAAAATCAAGAAACTGTCCCTTGGAGGACACGCTGCTAAACAGTGCAGCATAGGTAGGTTTCTGCTGATTCCTGTTTTCTTACTTTAAAAATTGCTGTTAGCAGCTAGCTTAATTGAACAAAATGCACTCTTACTAATTTTGCCTGCTGTCCTCTCAATCTGTTTAACATCTCAGCAGGACTAATATCTTCTATATCTGTACAGAAACTGGAACCAGTATTGCTATGGACTGGAAAGTGGCTACTGTGAAGGACATTAGTGTGAAAATAAAAACTTTATTTCAAGGAGGAATTAAATTATGGAAGTTTGGCTATATGTCCATTTAATTTTCTCTATCAGCTATCTATGAGAAATTGACTTTTTTGCCTCCATTTATGGCTGTGGCTGACTTTCTAAGGTGTCTTTTACATTGGATTCAAATTGTACATTTAATGTGATGATGTGCAGAGGTGTAGCCCAAACGTGCAACCTGAGAACTGAAAATTAGGGGTGAGAAAGCACATTCTGCTGATGTATAAAACAGAGAGGACACAGATCTTTTTAGATTTTTGAAACTGCAGCATTTAGGATGTGCAATGAACTTTCTGGATGACCCTGCATAAATATATGTTTTTATCTCTTCTACAGATATGGGGTATCACTGCACCACTGATTTATATGAATGTGTAAAGTATATAGAGCGTATAAAAATATATAAAGCATACACAGTCTGAAGGATAAAATCTCCCATACTGGCTATCTGCTAAAAATATTTTGAGAGGAAGTACAAAAGGCCAAACCCCCAATTACAACAGTTTTCATCCTTTTTGGTTTTCATTTTCATACTTTTTGGTTTTACTGCTGCTTTCAGCTGGAACTCTGCTGAATTAATACCATTTCATCAGTCTGGTTTGGACCTGGAACTCATTCCTAAGCCTAGATTCAGTTGTCTTGACTCAGTCATTTATTTAGAGGTGATGAGAAGAGAAGGCTGGTGCTGCTGCTCTGGTGTCCAGGAGTAACAGCTGGCATTTCCTCCTCTTGAAGGGGTTGCCAGGGACAGAAATACACAGAGCAGAAGACTCAAAAATCTGCCTGAGCAGCTGTCACTGCGATGAGCAGGGTGCAGATACCCAAAACATCCCCTTGGTTTGCCAAAATCCTCCGTGGTTTTGGCACCTCTTCGCTGTAAAACTGGATGGTGGCAGTGACAGCAGCGTCAGGCACCTCTGCAGCCAAGCAGGAAGAGGCAAATTCCTTTTATTTTGGATATCCTGAGGTGCTGCAGGCACCACCGTGCCTCAGTGGCTGGGCTGTTCTTTAATTTAATTTAGTCCCACTGTCAAACCAATATGGAGCAACCAGATTTTCACAGCAGGGTGGCAAGAAAGAGACACGTTAAGGTTCCCAGCTCCAGGAGGAGACGCTCAAAAGAGAGGTTTAGGAAAAGAGGAGAGGAAAAGAAAAGAAAATCTGAATGCTGCACAGCTGTTTCTGCATAAAATAAATTGCTGTTTGGAAATGTGCCACTCTAGAATCAAGCACCTGGGTTTTTTTTTCGTTGAGTTGGTTTCTTCCCTCCTGTTTCTAAATTTACGTTGGTGCAGCTTTCATAAAAGAAGTTTTCTGCAAAATCATGACACCAAAGTTTTGTCATTATCCTTAATGGGGGTAATATTTCTTAAGTGAATTGCAGACAACTCACTCTATTTGCAGACCTCATTTTAGAGTGGGAAGAAATTGCCTCTGCCTTGTTCTCTGCTGAAATGGAAGGGACAATCTAATCTGGTTGTTTCATAACAGACCAATCATTCCAATGTCCTGATGGCAATGCATGGCCCAGATGGACTCCTCTGCTATTGGATGTGGGCAAAAGATCAATTATCTTTTATTTTTGAAGTGCCGGTCGTTAGCCAGGAGTTAATATTGAAACCTCATTGACAAGGGGTGAGAAAGCTCTGCAGCTTTTCCTTTTATTGGCTCCTCTGTAAAATGGTTTATGATGGGTATACAGATGGAAAATAAACTTCTAGGATACATTATTTTGAAAATACAAGTTTTAAGACAAAGTACAGTTTGTAAATATTAGGCCCCCCAAGCACAATGGGACACAAAACCAAATGTAAAGCACATCCATAAAAATAAGCATCCAGAAGAAAAAAAAATAAAACAACAAAAACTGAAGGTGTTGCTTTGTTTGTATATAACTATTTAAAATAAGTATGTAAAGAGGCACTAATTTTAGCAAATAACTATATAAAGTTATATTCTTTGCCCTGTGTTTTTCTGGAGCCCAGAAGGGACAAAAGCACCACAATCACCATGAAAAAGTGAAATATTCCCTGAAGAAATGCAAAAAAAGAAATAAAAATGTGATCATGGGTGCTGTGAGAGGAGCTATCCAGTATTCCTGGGCTGGCACCTTTCTCTGGGCAATGCACAGCAAGAGTAAAAGGAAATTAGCAAAATATAATGATGTGTAAGGAACAGGGTGGGGAAAACAACAGAAAACGTAATGACTCAATATAAATCAGTGACTTTCCAGCATCTGGGATAACATTTTGTATTTTCCAGGTCTGAAAATGCACAGCACAAGAGCGTAAGCCTTGCAGAGGAAGGTGATATTAGAGTGACTTGATACACAAAACTCTCCCCTGAAGAAAGATTGAGAACACATGGCTGGTTTATTTTAAAGAGAAACACAAGAAGAGACACAATAAAAGTACATTCCAGTAATTTGCACAAGAACTACAGGACAGAAGATCAAGCACAGTCACACCAGCTGTCATCACTTTTTCAGTTTTCCATTTCAGGGAGACAGCATCACTGAAAACTGACAAAACAAACAGGTTCTTTTTTTTTTTTAAATTTATTTTTTCAAGCGAAAACTTACCTTAAAGACCAGTAAGTTTTGATATTTTAACAGGAAGATACTTTTTTCGTACAAAAGTGTGAAGGTAGTCTTTGGACCCAGCGGGGAGCAAGGCTTGGAGGAGGAAAAAAAGCACAAACTGCCCTAAAATGGTCAAAATGGCAAAGCCACAGAGGCGTACCACCAGAGGCAACCAGAAATACCAGGATGAATCAAAACCTGATGAATGACAAACAAGCCACGTATCACTGGTTTTAATATTGATATTAATTTTGCTGTTATTACGTGCAAGTGTGCTATGGTATTTTTAATTCTGTTATGATTTTTATTTTAGTTCTTCAGGTGAAAATTTAGGGGCGATTTTATGCAAGCTATCTGTGCTGCAGTTTCTGAAAAACCTTTCCAATGTGTCTCTTTTGAGGCTTTTCAGAATTTGTAAAATGTTTTATGGAACTTGAGCAGAACTGGTGTGCAAAACTGAGATGTGCTATTATCCTATTAGGATTTTTGTAAACAAAGAAAGTGTGGGAAAATGTATACCTTTTCATCTGATTTCTAAAGCTTTAGCAGGTGTAGCTTGTTTTTAAAAGAATCCTGCCTAAAATATTCAAAATTCAGAGACTTTCAATGAAATGAGTGATATATAACCCAAGAGAGATCCTCCATTTTTCTCAATAATGCACACATGATCCATTAGTGTAATGAAAATTAAGCTTTTCTGACATCCAGATTCTAATTCTTATTCTCTGCTTTCCCTTATCTGAGACATTTTCAGTTTGCAATTCATTAAAAATGTCACAACAAATTGCTGTGCTGAAATACAAGAACAATCATTAAAAACAAATTTATCCTCAAAAGAGGCAGGTCCATAATTTGAGGACACAATTTTTTTAAATGCACACTTTGAAGATTAGGAGTAGTTTTATTGTTACTATATATGAGAATAAAATATTTTTGTGGTTTTTTTTTCTCAACATTTCTAATGATGTTACCAGATTTCAATAAAAATTTAATTTTCAACTCCTTGGTATAATGAATCTTGCATAAAATCTGTTTATATAAACCAGACTACCGTGAAGAAATGAAGTGCTTGCTGTTAGTTGCTCATAAAGGATCAATTCCAGGCCATGGGCCTACTTGGAATTGTGTCCCTGACTTTCTCAAAACCTGCCCATTGTACAACACACTCTTCTTCCCTGCTGTTCTCATCTTAATTTAATTTTTTAATCCTATTGGTTTTCCTTTGGAAAAATTTACCCTTTTTTTTTTTCAACTAGAATAGAAAAATATGGTTGACTGCACTACCTGATGGCTGTTGCTCTATTCCCAAGACAAAATTCTCTCCAAGTTTATTTGACCAACTAAGACATGAGAATTCAAAAAAAAAAAAAAATTATTTTTCTTTAGTTTCTATGGTCTTAGAATCAGTTCCATTCTCTCCCTCTTCATAGCTCTTGTTTTTCAGTTCAGCATTAAAGTAAATCTTACTCCAGACAACTCAAATTTTATATTGATATGAGTGGCATATGCCAAGAAAGAAAGAGTCCTAAAGACAGGGAATTAGTAAACAGAGGGGAAACACACCAAGGAGTACAAGATATAGGAGTCTGATTAACGGAGAACAAAGAATTTAACATGGAAATATTGATTCAGAATATAAGACAAATGAAATTATTGTGCTGTAAATTTCATGATAGTCGCTAAAAAAGTTCTATTAAATGGTTTAAAGAAATTAGGAATCCTTTAAGGACAATAAAATAGAAAAATAAAGAAAAGGAAGAAAAATAAATGAGATTTTTTTTCTTTACTGTTTTATTAAATGTGCACAAAAATCTTTAAAAGAGTGAGTTCTGGGTTTAGTTTTCACTTTTCTTTTATTCTTTTGCATTGTTTTTACTCTTTTGCATTGCTTTTTCCACACAGCTGAAGGAGAATACCTCTGACTGTGTATCAGGAAAAAGCAGGGGGGAGTCCTTGTAAAACCTACTAATATTAATTATTCAGCATGTGGTCATATTTATTGCAATCATTACCTCCTGTGTTTACAGCCCACGCAGTAACTCCTGATGCTCTTTCTGAAACCAAAGAAACCAGAAATAATCTGTCTGGATTTCTGTCATCTTGAACCAGGTTATGTAATTTCCTTCGAATATTGCAAAGTTATTGATTATTTCACTCCACTTAAATACGGGATTATCATAAAGGCATTAATTTTGTCATTTGGAAATACAAAAAACTGTAGGTAAAATTCATGTTTTAGTCAACTACTTGATATTCAGGCTACTAGGGTGGACAATTTAACTAGAATATGATACTTTATTGGCAGAAACTGAGGATATTACCATCTTAGCATTCTTCCTGCCTCCCACAAGATGATTACAGGTCACAGCTTTATTTGCACTAGTGGTGATTTGAATTCTAAATCTTTTATATTTGGCTGAAAAGGGGCATCATGGAATAGATTGCATATACGAAAATTTGAACTCAATTTCTCTTTGGTCTCCCCTACTAAATTGTTTGGGTCCTCATTGAACGAGTGATTTGCTTTTTATTCCGCACACATTTTGGTTTTGCATCTTCCTGGCAAAAGAAAGATGGAAAGATGGTGTTTTGTGCAGTCTAAGATGAGGAGCTGTGGCATGACTGTCACACCACTTACTACGCAGAGTAAGCAGGGGAGTAAGTTCATTAGGTCATGAGTTGTTGCTGCTCAGCGTTTGGAGGGATAAAATACACTTTCTCCCACACTGTGGGATCGCTCTCCACCGAAATAATCTCATCAGTATGCAGATTATATGCAGATTATCCACACTGTGTTGTCAAGATCCTTGATTGCTTCTTGCTATTGCCGATAAAAATGATTTTTCAGAAACTGAAGAACTGAAGGGGAAACAAGTTGATTTTTCCCCCTCCTTTTTTTGTTTTCTAATTTTTTTTTTCCCCTTAACACATTTTCTGCACCTGTAGAATCTCTGCCAACTTTGTTATTTTTGAGCATGCTTCATCCACTTTTCTTTAACTGTTTATTTTTTTCTTTAAAACAACAGACCTAAAAATCTCTGCATTTTGGAATGTTTCTTCTGTACTGAAACTTTAACTATTGATTTATAAGGTGCACCCACATTAACCCTTACACAAAAAAAGAGGGTGAGAGCCTCTGACCTTTAATTTAGTGGTTAAGAATACAGAGTTTCTCTGCTACCAGGCGCTTTCCCTTCTTTATCCCCAAAATATTTTCAGGAATACTTTGAAAGGAATATTTAAGTGTGCTTATGAAAACTTGCCATTCCAGGGAAAGTCTAAAGGAAGTGGCAGAGCTCCTCTGGGATGTTTCTTTATTAAAAATGAATGGGGTTCTTTTATAATAATAATAATAATAATAATAATAATAATAATAATAATAATAATAATAATAATAATATTATTATTACTATTGCCAAAAATGTGCTTACTCTGAAGAGCCTCTCATTTTCACAGGGATGAAAGCAACTTGAAACTTGTCACCAAGAGCCAGTCCTTTCCCAGGCGGAAAAAGGACATTTTTATGGAGCCCACCATAAATTTTGACACAGAAAAGGGATATCTTTGGTTGGGAGCTACTTAAAAACACGGAGCAGGAAAAAAATACAAGTAATTGACAAATAGTTGACAGATTAGTGCAATTTTAACTCCTGAGTGAGAGACGCAAAGGCCACACCACCCCAGCAGCTGAAAACCCTCAAGGTTTTCACCTCCTGCCCCCAAATTTTTCCAGACTTTTTGCCATGTCATAGGCAGAGAATTTATTTCCTTATATCCATGGTTCAACTGACCATCCTTAAGGCACAGCCACTTGCATTTTAAGAAGAAAAGTGGGTGGGTTTTTAAAAAAATATTCAAGTGGTCAACTCTGATACCAGCCATAGCCACCAAGAGGAATAGAGAGGGTCAGTTCTGTATGGGCAGGGCTTGTAAAAAAAACAGATTTAAACCTTCAGGATTATGTTGTATGCCTTTGTTGGTTCTAGTAAATTTGGATTTTTCACTACAGAATCCTCCCTCTAAACTTGGTGTCCTGCACCATTTGTTTTAACAGTGTTTATTTTTGAATGGGGAAAAAAAAAAAATGAAGAAAAATTAATTTGAAAAAGGGATCAATGAAACCACTGCTTGTTTTTTTTTTTTTTCTAAAGAGCTTTCTCCTAGAACAGAAGGAACATTCTGAAATACAGAGATTTTTTAGGTCTTTTATTTTAAAGAAAAAAAAAAACCAAACAGTTAAAGAAAAGTGGATGACACATGCTCAAAAGTAATGAAGTTTGCAGAGATGTTTCAGCAGGTGCCCTGCTGATAAGCTGCAGCTTAAAGTCTTAAAAGGTCATTAGCAATTCATACAAAGACCTATATCTGTGCTGCCTGTACTTTAAAAGGTTGTGTGCAACAAGGCAGAAAAATAAATTATTTCAATCTTCTAAATATTGTTTCTGATAAAACCTTCCGAGACAAAGGAAAAAAAAGTTAATTTAGTGCCTGCAGCACCCGGAATGTTCTGTGTCTGCAATTATTTGTGTATTTTACATGGCCATGTGACAGGCTACTTTTAATACAGAGGATCATCAACAACTGCTTTTCTATGGTGGAGGAAACACCTATAGAAAAAAAGCAGGCAATTTGAATTTCTAATGAAAATGTCTGCAGAGATAGGTTCTGGTATTCTGTTGAGCACGAGCGTGCTTCAAGGATAATTTGGAATAATACAGGCTTTTGTTTAGATAGTCAATGCGTGTAAGAGTCACAAACATCTTACGCAACGCAGGCAAATTATTTGGACATCCTGAACTAGAGGTAGCGCAAAATTAGGGAGAGAAAGGCAGGAATGGAGCCTGAAAATGTGGAAAAGCTGGTCCCATTCCCAGCATGAAACCACCCAGCTTCCAAACGGGGCTTATTGATGCCCTGGCACCTGAGCTCTGATGTGCCATTTTGGCAGCAGAATGGAAAACAAGCTCCTTCCCACCAGAAACATTGCTTTTGTTGGTGGTATCTGAGAGTGGCAGCCATGAAAAGCTTTTGTGCTGGCTCTCCACACCATAATTTGCCATTAAGAAATGAAATTTTGAGTAGACAGCCAGGCTTTGTCAAGCTGATCAGGCAGTGGGCGGAACATTTCCTGTTAGATGGCATAAATTATTGAAATGTTGCCTGGATTAAAATTAAAAAAAAAAAAAAATTCTTAGTCGCACACTAGTGAGTTTTAAAGAATGAAAATTTGCATCCTTGGCAAAAATGCTTGTCATATTTCATTTAATATGATAATGTGGCTTCATTACTTTTTAATTGAATCACACTTTGCTAAATACTTGACAGCTAAGACTCCTAATTTGATAGGGAGCCATTTCACAATGCAAGAAGTCATAAGTTATCAACTAATTGGAGGAGCTTTCTGAATGCCAAGCATCATATAAATGAAACTCCTAGCCTATTTAACCTGCTCCTCTAATGTAATTTTGTGAACTATGTCCAGAGAGTTTAGTAGAGTATGCTGCATTACTGCAGTGATATGGAAAGTAAGATTTCTCCAGTGAGAATTCTTATTCATTTTACTCCTGCCTTTAGTGTTAGTTACACTAGCCTTGAAAAATCATTAAAAATCCACTGTTCCACACAACTTTAAAACTGTATTTGGTGTTTCATTCAGTGGAGCTTCTTTTAATACACAGGAAGTTATTGTTTAAAACTTGAAAGAGCGTGAACCCAACAACTTTGGTATTTTGGTGGCATTAAACTTGCCACTTGGATTTCTTTCTTTGTCTCTCCCCTTCAATCTGGGCCAGCAAATTATTGTGTTACATCTCTCTGTCCTTTTCCCCAAGTCTGCCTTTCAGCTAAGAGCTCTCCATCTGATTTAACAGTAAAGTAACAAAGTCATTCTTTGAAGTGTAGCTTTTCTTCCAGCTGCAGTTTTAATCCAATTATTCATATTTGTGACTACACATTAGGCAAGCGTGTCCTTGAGTTGTAGTTTATT
This sequence comes from Agelaius tricolor, assembly GCF_023055355.1. Lineage (NCBI taxonomy): Eukaryota > Metazoa > Chordata > Aves > Passeriformes > Icteridae > Agelaius > Agelaius tricolor. The sequence continues at coordinate 1,535,838 of NW_027269304.1, forward strand.
AATATAACTAGTATAATGCTGTTTACATTATGTAATATTTCCTCTCCAAGTTGGACCCTAATTAATATTAAGGTCTTCCTTTTTAATGGTATTTACTTGAGTGGTCTGGCTTTTTCCTAAAATGTTAAGTATTTGGTTGTTTGCAGCAGTTCAGGAAAGAATTTAATAGCTTCAGTGCTCATTCATTACATTAAATTTAAAAGAAAAAAATCTGCTATGGCTATTAAAGCAGTAAACCCCTGATTGTTCATCTGTGAAAGACAGTTCCAGTCCCATTGCCTTTAATTAGAGTGGATCATTTTCTTCACCTTAAAAAGTCAAAGTCCAATGTACCCCCAGGACATTTTGCTTCATGAAATTAGCAGGCAATCACAGGACAGCAGCACCTGAACTTGTGGTCTAAGCTTTCTCTGTAAAGAGTCAAGATTTCAGATTGATTCAAGCCTTGATTTCCATGGCTAAATGTGACAAAAGTAACAATTTTATCACTCTTTCTACCTAAAAGCTCAATACCTTTTCCCATCTCCTCCATCCTCCAGGTTTTGGCCACATTTCCTCATGAGTTCTGTTCTTTGAATGCCTCTGGATATGAAGGGAAAACGTAAAGATTTGTACCCCTGTTACTCCATTATGGTCCCCTCTTTAGTCTCAGCAAGGACAGCATGGGTAAGTTGAATTTAAAAGGAGCTGAAGCTCCACATTGTAAACATATAGATAATTTATGAAAACATAATAAAGTCATTACCCACCCATCATCAGCAGTCACAAAGTGTTTGGCACCAAGTATTTTGTCTCAAGTTAGATGTAGGTCTAAAGTTTGTCCTTCTCCTTGTTCCTGTGACAAAGCAATACAATAGAGTAATGAGATTACTTGCTCTTCCATAAATAATAATGGGAACAAATTTGCTTTTATAAATGCTCTAAATTTCTCTGGCTCCAGAATACTCAACATCAAAGGTTAAAGATAACTCTTAAATTGAATTTTCACTTTGCAATGAAATATAAAAAGATTTTGTACTTGGAAGAGATTCAATGCAGTCCTTAACTGTAAAAGGTTAAGCTATGCAGAAAGGCAACATTTCCTGGTAGCTTTCTTTGGCATGAATTTGTGGAGAAAGAAAATCCAGAAACCACCACAAAACTCTTCTCCACAGCAGAATTTCTTTACTGAGATCTTTATAGATGTGTGTGAGATATTTGGGAATATAAGAACCTGTTACTTCTACCAGGCAAGACTTGTGGTGACACATGAAGCACAGATATTTCCTTTAAATGATGAAAATGCCTTGAAGAACAAACCCCAGAGGAGTGCAAACCCACTCCCATCAAATATTCTGTCTATCTTTACACTGCCACATGAAACCATACCTGGGGTGCTGAACATATATTAACATCAGACCTTAAAAGAAAATATATAAGTTTTCTAATATGTATTTACAGAGGGCTGAAAGTTTTCTTGTCTAAATGAAAGGTGTTGAAAGCTGAAATCACACTGTTTGTGATGAAAGCTGATGCATCGGATTAAAGACCAAAAAGCCCCTGCTACAATATCATGAATTTTTAGTAATTTATTTATTATATAGTCTGAAGTAATCTGATACTGGTTAATGTTTGAACTTGGTAAAGAGATACTTCATTTTCCAAGGTTTCTCCTAAAACCTGTTTCTCATTTTGCTGATTGTATTCCTCCTTCCAGCAGACTTTTTTGGGCTTTTAAAAAATAAGACTTCACAACAAAAAATAATTGCCTACCATGCCAATGTTCAGCATTTCAGGAGTCAGTCTGTATGCTAATATTTTGGAATTTCATCTATTTTAGCTGAACTGGGAAGAACAAGCTGCAATCTTGTGCTGGATTTCAGAGTATCCACCACACAACTTGTTAAGTGTGACACCATTTCCTTTTAGGAACTGCCTCGTGTGTGACCATCCTGATCCTCAAATACTAAAGACCAACAGTAAATCAAGAAAATTTAAATTTTATTTTCTTTTTTGATGCATGATATTGGCCTGTGGATGGCAATCAATCGTTTCATTAAAGGCGTAAAAACATGGCATGCATCTACATGAATTGACTCAAATTATTTTGGAGCACTGCTCTATGAAGGGAACTGGGAGTATGAGTTTTTTTGGCTGCTGTTTTGTTTGTTTGTTTGGTTTGGTTTTGTTTTTACTCACCTATATTTAATTTTTAACTTAAATTGGGTCCTTTCCTTTCCTTTTTCCTTTTCTTTTTCCTTCCCTTCTTCCTTTCCTTTTTCCTTTTCTTTTTCCTGTCCTTCTTCCTCTCCTTTTTCCTTTTCTTTTTCCTTTCCTTCTTCCTCTCCTTTTTCCTTTTTTTTCTTTTTTCTTTTTTCTTTTTCTTTGAAAAGAAAGAAATTGTCTTGTAACTTCATTGATATTTTCTGTTAGACAAGGAGATATTTACAGGAGACATCATCTTAGAGATATAACCTAGGTGGCACAAATTTCAGTAGCAATTTTTGAATTTCTATGGGTGACTGGTGGATCAATACACAATTCACTGTAAGCAGTGTGTGCAATTGTTACTATCTTTAAAAGATCATGCCTTTTAAATAGACATAGATTTTTTTATTTTTGGAAAATATTATGCTCTAGATGTTAATATTTTTTTTAGTTTTTATTTCTTTTTAGAGTTGAAATATGTGGCACACATAAGTTTTAAATAGGCAGGTGTTTAAACCAGCTGGATATGCATCTGACTGTTAAAAAAATATATGTTAACTGGAATTATGAATAATTGTGTGCTAATACTTAATCTACTTCCCAAAATTTCCCAAAGTTGCTTTTGTGGCAAACTTCTCAGTTCCTTTCAATTCTGATCCTGATTTTTTTACCAATAACGGTGTAGAAAAGAGATAACAGCAATGCTGGGGATCTTAGGGGGCTTTTCCGACCCGAATGGTTCTGTGAGTCTGTGACCTTGTGCTCCTAACCATGAAGGAGGAACTTCTAAACAAAACTGAACTGTTGTAACCCTCATCCCACAACATAAAAATGACTCTGAAGGCAAAAGACTAAATATGACATTTTCCCACTGTATGTGCAACTACAGAGATGCACGAAATCAGCCAAAACCAATCTTGTTTATGATGAGCTCCTAAATTAATGAGAGACAAATGTACAGCAAATCCATAAGTTAATGAGTGACAAGAGTAATCCCTATGCATATATACACGTTAATATTTGGACATGCATGGAATATTTGGGTGGGTTTATGCTATGGTGAATCTTTGTGGTACTCAGCCTTGCTGGAAAACAGCTGATCCTCCTCAGTTTTTAATATTTAATACCATGGAGGAACTTATATGATTTTATAATTTTTCTATGATTTCAAGGAACTTGAAAGCCATGGAAAATTTTCTTTCAAACTATGCCAGCTCCTCCACATGTGTACCTTAAATAATCCCCACTTAATGATTTCTTTGGAAGGTGCCTGTAGCTATTCAATATTTACCTGTTTTTCCTGCCAGGTTTAAGTGTTGTTGAGACCTCAACCTCTGCTGTTGTTAATTATTGAAACAAATGGATTAAATGAAGCTGGCAACTGTGATTAGCACATTAATGCTCATGTTTGCACGAGAATTCAGAATTTGCAGTAACTATAACTTAGTTAAATGTTCAATGAATAGCATGTTAATTACATCACATACTTCTTCTGTGCTGTAAAACTTGAATGCTCATGCAGAGCATTTGAAAGACAAATCTCAGTGCTCTCAAATTATTTTATTTCCTACTGTGTTAAGTTTTTTCCCCCTATCTTTGTGCACTTTCATTCCCTCTTTCAGTAAAAGGAGTTTATTCATTTCCTACTGATACTTATGAGGTTTGGGGATTACTACCCTATTTTATTTTTGGTCAATTTTATTTTGGGGCAGTTATGGGGAGAAGTTGGAAAATGAGAGATGGCAAAACAACATTTTGTTACGCAGTGACAGGTGATTGAGATACACGACAAAACTTAGCTTTTAGGTAGGGAATAATAATGCTAAAAATGGAGAAAAAAAAAAGGTAGTCTGAAATACAAATTATTTCTCATTCCTAAATATTTTAAGCATTCCCCTCAGACTTGTCTCTTGGCCATTCACAGTATCGTGCAGCTTTAGCATTGCCTGCCTTTCTTGGTAAACAGGAAGAAATAGTGAAGGACCATTAGGAAAGATTTGTGTGACAAGAAGCAGACACTTTAACAAGTGTATTACCCAGCCTTGATCCTCCCCCCCTCCCCTTGCAACATTTCAGCTCTGGGTCCAGGAAAGCCATAAAAAAACGTTCAAGAGGTTCTTATCTTGACCGAATTAATTTTCTCGACACGACACAAAATGTAATCAACTTTAATACATAACTTGAAAGGTTAGCTTGAAGGATTAGAGCAGTTTGATTGTGAAGTGTGCCCAGAAATCTTGATCTGAGAGGGGATGATGAATTCCTTCAAATTATTACTGGAGCAATAAAAAGCACAAGGTTGAAATGTTTGAAAATTAGGTGTGCTCACATAATTTCCAACTCATTGGTTTCCCATCTAGACAGGGAGAAAATGGCCTGGGGAATTCTTTGAGGATGTGAATCATGAAAAAAACCTTCATCTAAAGGCTGCTATGGGTGCAGCTCACTGAAAAAAATTAGTTATTGAAGTCCCCTGAGGAAATTCAAAGGCCGCCGTGGTGCTGCAGGAAATGCCTTTGGATGGTAGGAAAAGTTCACCCAAGCAGATGAATTCCCAAAAAACTGAACTTTTCACTCAGAATATTGTGGAGGTTTTGGTGCTGTGGTGCAGGACCATGCAGGACTCTCTGGGACATGCTCAACAGCAGAGCATCCCTCTGAGTGTAGAGCAAGAAGGTGGGGAAAGTTTACCCAGCCAAAATGAGAAGCAATTCTCTTTTTGTCTCTCTGCAAAACGTTGATCTCTTTCAACTACAAGAAGGAAAACAAATGCCTCATTAACCAAATCCTCTCTTTTCAACATTTTATTGCTATTTGACTCGATCCAAACCCAGAACTGCCTAAGTCTAAATATAAAGATGTTGAAAAGGATGCTGAGGAATATTGGCTAAAACCCACTCCTATGTGTGATTTAATCTTCTGGGGAAAACTGATTTGTTTCCAAACATCTAATTATGATTTCTTAAAACCTCAAAAGTGAAAGGTAAATTTAAATGAGAATGTATTATCTATAATAAGAATATTTATCTTTTTTTTTTTTTTTTTTTGTAGCTGCTGTGGCAGAGGTATTTCTTTCCTGTTTTTATCAACAGGTTCAGTGCCAGAAGCCATGCTATTGCTTCCAACACTGCAATGAAATTCTGATGCTGAGAGTCTCACTACAACTTATTTTACATCAAATAGAAGTTAAGTCTTATTTTTCTTTTCAGTTTGGGATAGGAAAGATATCCACACCAAGCTAAGAATATGGATGATAGCAGAGCTCCCGTACATCTGCAACAGTTGTGAAAAACTAAATAGAGGCAGCGAGGCAAAGAAACCCCTGAAGAAATTAGGAATTTAGAATAAAGAAATATTTTTTTCCTTTCAGACTGAGAGAATATTTTGTGCTCTTTGGGACTTCCTATCTGATGTTCAGCATTACCTCAACATGTTCAGACAACTGCTTCTCCAGAGAAAATATTCTGGGGTGCTGCTGGGCACAGCCCATTAATGAGATTGAAGAATGCTATCATCATCCATTCAAGTTAAAGACCTGAAAAAGAGGGGGGAAAAAGTAATATATGTCCTATGCATAATTGTGTTTACAGCTACACTTCCTTTCCTGTAAAGTAAAGTGCAGCTGTATTTCCTCTCATCCTCCAAAGTGCCCTGAATCACAGCCAGGGTTAGAAACCAACCTCACATCTTGGAATGTGGTGCCTCCAGCAGGTTGGCAGGGCATGCTCAATGTACAGAGTGAGCAATTTGAAATTTCATATTTGCGCTGTGCAAAAAGGAAGGAGATTCCTATCGAGGGCCACAATGTTTTTTCAGATACTGTTTCTGAGGAAAAAGTTCCAGCTAATGGATAATGATCTAATTCTGATAAACTATGAAGATTTTTTTTATAAAGTCCTTTGTGTATCCCAAAGCAAATGCATGAAATCAGTAGATTCTGTTATCATGGACTAAAGGATTACACAGGGAAAAAAATAATGAAATAAAATAATGCAAAAACTTAATATGCTAGAAAGTCACACAAAATTTGTAACTTCCTGCTGTGTGCTCCATCTAAAGAATTTTGGAGTTTCAAATTAATTTGCACTAATGGGCATAAAGCTCAGAGATCCAAGTTAAAAATCTTGGAGTTGTCTCTCCCATTAAAAAAAATGAATCTGAACAGGTAGGAAAAAAATTATGATCAAAATAGCTAAATACTTCCCTTTTACTTTAGTATAGCAATATGGAGCCTCCATGGCATCCTTCAGTCTGGCAAACACCTCAAGGTCATGTGCAATATGGAATAGATATTGCTTTTTTTAAAAGCAACAGAATTTTGAGTATGGCATGATCACACCCATTGGAAATAAGATTGATGATGTCAAAACTGCAAGCCTGAAGAATCTTGTGCTGTTATAAGTCTTAGACTAATCTGTCATCTGGTGAAAAGGAAAACTCAGTAATGGCCACACATTTTTCAAATGCATCCATGCTTTTAATTTTGAAGAAGAACCAGGGGTACAGAATATATGAACTTAGATGGAAAATTTGTCTATGTGCTATTTATGCTATTAAACTGTGAAAACTGCAATGAAATTTCAGGATGTCTTTGATTTACACAGGCATGTTTTGTAGCAGAATAGCTGCTTTCACCTTTTGGATTGACAGACCATTGCAGCTGAGATTGGAAGTGCAAGAAGATTTCTGTCTGCTGAGTTAAATCACAGAACCGCAGGATATTTGGGGCTGGGAGGGATGTCTGATCTGGTCCATCGCCCAGGAAGGTGCAGCTGGGGCTGGGATGTCTCCAGCCAGGGACACTCCAGGCCCTCCCTGGGCAGCTGTTCCAGGGCTCTGCTGTCCCTCCATGGACACAAGTTCTCCCTCCTGCTGCCCTGCACCTCGCTGCCCTTTATTTGATGGCCACTGCTGCTCATCCTGGCACTGGCAGCACCGAGCAGAGCCCGGCCCGTGCTCTGGCAGCCCCTGCAGATGTTGGGATGCATTGATGGCATCCCCTTGGCACCATCCCCTGGGGCGAGCGGAGTCGTGATGGCTCCTTCCCAGATCCCAAACGTGCAAAAGACAAAGAGCAGGGGACTGTCAGTTTAGTCACAACAAATGCACCTTTATTGAGGGCCAGCAGCAAATGTGATAGAGGGATCAGGAAAGGAAATAAAGCATAGAAAGAAAGAGGGTGCAGGGAATATAGCTACCAACGAGACGGAATCCTCGTGGTCCAGCCACACAGATTCGCCGTGTCCCTGGGGGTTCACCAGAGCCATCTCAACAGTTCCAGTTCATACAGTCTCAATCCAAAGCAGTGGCATCTGGCCCAAAGGTGGGGAAGATTCCTGGGCCATTGTGCTGAGAGCCCTCGGCGTGTGGGGCAGGTGCGAGCGAGCAAGGCCGAGCCGCTGCTTGTCAGACCTTGTGGGGCAGGTGCAGGCGTGTGAGGACAAGGCCCCATCCATCAGAACCTGTTCCCAGCAGGGCTCTGTGCAGGCACAGGGAGCACACTGCAAACAATCCCTTGGGATAACACCCAGAACACGTCCAGCCAGGCCAGGGCTCCTGACGGGGCCTTCAGGGCCCTTGCCACCATCGTGAGGCCAATGAAGGAAACTTCAGAGCGTCCCTTACACCCCTCTTGGTGTTCCCTTCTGCAGCCTGGCCAGCCCAGCTCCCGCAGGCTCTGGCCAGCCCAGAGCTGCTGCAGAGCCCAAATCCTGTGTGTGCCTGCCCTGGAGCCTCTGCAGCAGCTCCTGGTGTCTCCTGTGCTGAGGAGCCCAGGGCTGGAGCCAGCCCTGCACAGGAGCCTCAGCTGGGCAGGGCACAGGGGCAGCAGCCCCTCCCTGGCCTGCTCCCATCCTCGGGGCACCCCAGGGTCCCCCTGGTAGTAAAAGATTTTAAAATCACAGAAAATTTGGGGAGCTAGAAAGAAAGTTAGGCTTAGCAGGCCCTGGGAAAGTGTTAAAGGTAGGCCCTGGGAAATGTTAGGCCTTGTGTTTGCTAGATCAGGTGAAACTGCACCTGTGTACCCAGTATGTGATAAATGATGTGATTGTTAGATGTGACCAGATATAATTATTGTTTAAAGAATCATGAGAAACTATGTTAGGGGCTTGAGGCAGATCACGAGAAGTCCATGCTTGGATGAAATCAATGTATACAATAGAACAATGTAAGTTTAATAAGGAACATGTACGTTATATAATGATAGAATATAAAACATGTTCGGCTCAAAACCATGTCTGGTCAGATTTGGGTCTGTACCCCTGACACCCAGAGCTCTTCAATAGAAGCACCTGCATATGATCATTCTGTGATTGTGCGTTCCTGAACATTAACACCCCTGGCCCTCCTGGTCCCAGGAGCCTCTGCCAGCTCATGGCCACCTTGTCCCCAGCAGCACCCCCAGGTCCCCCCCAGGCTCTGCTGGCCCTGGGGTTGTTCCTGCCCATGCCCTGGTGGGAAGAACCTCACTGGGTTTGTCCCCACCCAACTCTGCCCAGTCCCTCTGGGTCCCTCTGAGTCTCCAGGTGCATCAGACACTCCCCCAGCTCTGCATCATCACAAATATCAACAAACCTTGTCAAAAATCACATCAATTCAGATTTCTCACAGAAATAAAAAGCCACACATACTAATGAAAATCAAGCAAGACAGTAGACACTGAAATTTCCAGTATTGTTAAAAACAAGATGGTGTAACACCACCTTATAGATTGAATCCCTTTGTTTAGTGCCCATCATTCCCCTGCCTTTTTCTAGTTATCCTGGGCTATCTCATCCTTTCACTGAACTATTGAAATGCAGCAATGAAAAGTTCATACTTTTTTTTTGGTTCTTCCAAGGAACAGGCTCATAGGACCAATGAACAAATATCAACATTTTACATATAAGAAACTCTTTGAAAAAGGCTGTAGAGATTTATCATTTTTAAGTGGACACTTCTATCCTACCTTCCCTGTCCTGCTTCATGGGCACTGCAGCTGCATGGAAAGTTTCATTATTCAGTGGTTCCAGCTGAAGGTGGGGTGGGAGTTGACTGACAGCAGTAAATCCAGGAGCCTAAATATGACTTAAACAACTTAAATGACTTAAATATGACTTCATGACTTACAATTATCATTACTTGCTTCTCTCTCTTTTTTTCTCTCATCTTATTTTCTCTCTTCTAACCTTTTAACTCTTCTAACAAGCCTAAAGAGCTTGACTTTTAATTGTTAACACTTGAAAATTCTAAATTAGTAAAGATGTATTTGATAATACTAATTAAGAGGTTAATTTAATTTTTTATAAATGGTCTTTTGCCATACCTGCTTGCCTTTTTAGAATCTAGTAATTGCTGTAAGAGATAAGAGGGCAGAAATAACAAATAGGAATTTCCTGAGAAGAAAAGGGTAAGAAGCACACATCAAAATTTTTGCATTCTACACATGAAGTATAAAGTGTGGCATATAAGTAGATAGGAGAGCATATGTCCAATAATCCATGCTACTTTCTTAGTAAAGATACACTATTAGTGAAAATTACTTTTTATTTCCATTAAAAGGACATTCAGTGAATATATTTTGACAAATTCTGTCCACCATTTGGAACACAAACACCTGTAAACCTAACTAGCTCAAATTTAAACACAACAACCATACAATAGCACCACAATTTCCAAATATGCCACATAATTAGCTGCTGCATAATTAGCTGCTGCAGAATTGGGTGTAAACATGGTCTGCCTGTGGAAGAGGAGAGGGCATGCTTGAGAATTCAGTTCTTTCAGATTGAGCTGAAAAGAAGCAATTCACCAAATTATGAGTAAGCCGGACATTTTATTTCTCAAAAGAAAGAAACAGATCCAATGTTAGTCTGTGGAACAAATCTCCTGTACAATTCTTTAAAGGAAAGTGCCATACATTTTTTTTTTTAAATGAAAAAAAAAGAGTGGTGTATGTCCCCAAGCTCCTTGTAAATTTCCAGAATGAATAAGGAGAATCTGCTTTAAAGTAACAAAGATATTTAATAGTAATGTTAATAGGAAAAAAAAAAAAAATTGTCTGTGAGGGGTGGGCAGGCCCTGAGAGCTGGGGCTGCCCCTGGATCCCTGGCAGTGCCCCAGGTTGGGCACAGGGGCTTGGAGCAGCCTGGGACAGTGGAAGGTGTGGGAAGTGGAAGGGGGTGGGAATAGAGGATTTTTAAGATCCCTCCCAACCCAAGATTTCCATGATTTTGTGAATCCTGGATGTGACTAAGGCACCCACCTTTCTGCCCTGCTGAAAACTGGGCACGGTCAATCTGTTCCAGGTCTAATTTCTTGAGGATGTGTCGAAGAGTGTGGCAGGGCATGTGGAAAACTGGGTTCCTCCCTGCCTAATTTTAGAAAAGGACATGAATACCTCCACCATGGCACAAAACTGGGACTGAACCCTACTTTATATGAGTTAAGAGGATGCCTGGCATGTGTAGGCACCAGTTTTACGAGAGAGACACAAAAATTGCTTGGATTTCAGCAGATCATCCCTAGGAGATGCCACTATGAGATATCCACCTTGCTAAGTCTTTTTACACAGTCAGCAACCCAAATTATTTCTGAATTCATTATTTGGAGCCATTTTCTCTATCATAGAACCTGACTCCTGAGCCATTTCTTCCTCTTGTAGTCGTCTGCCCCATCAGCTAATTAAATGTTATATTCAATCTACTGCCTAATTTCCAAATAATTTATTTCCCTGCAGAGCATCTTCTCTCTTGGAGAGCCTTATGCCACAGAAAAAACATTTGCTGCTTTTATTTTTTTCAGACTTAATTCCCCTCAGTGTCTAAGACTGTATTTACTGCTGCTCAAAGAGTACCCAATCTGAGTTTAGTTTGACAAGATTAAAGCAGAATTAATTCAGTCTTCAGGAGTTCTCACATAGTCACAGGATTAAAGACTGCAAAATTTTGGGGAAGTGATAACAATTTTGTGTTATTGGTCAGAACAGTTGTTTTGTTTTCAAGACACTTTAATTTTTATTCAGTTTATGGCAGCTGTATGTACTTTAAAAAAATGAAAAAAAAAAACCCACAAGCTTTATTAAGAACATTCATTTCTTTATGGCTTCCTTTCCTCATAGCAGAAGGAAACATCCAAACAGAAAGAAAAGGCAATAAAAGTCCAGAAAGATAATGTGGACCAGCATTATTATGCCTTGACAATGTTGTAGCAATGAGCAGATAATAAAACAAACACCCTTCAAAGGACATACAAAGGGACATTTCCTATTTATGCAAATAAGGATCATGTAAGGAATGATCAAACCACGCTTCCTATAGAGTACCAATTTGTTAAATGGAACAGATTGAAAATAACAGGTCATTTCACGTAGGCATAGCTTATTCCAAGCAGTAATTTGGAAATAGCATGTCAGACATTTCATCACCCTGGCCTACACACCTGTAACCAAGGCACTGGGAGTGTTAATCCAGTGTAAAACCTCTCAATTTTCCTCCTTAATGCAGACAATTTTATATTTCCAGAGAAAAGAGGGTCTTTGTTTCCAAGCACCAGAAAAGTTGTCACATAATTTGGAAAGCTCACAGCACTTTGCTATGGTGCCAATTTTGTGGGGAAAGGAATAAATTGCACCATGTGTTATTTACAAAAATAATTGCAGCTATGCCTGGGTTCTTTTCTGAACCAGGTTTAGCACCTCAGGAAAATAAATGAAGCAACTTCATTTCGCCTATGTAAGATTTTTCAGAGAGAAATGTTCTTTAGTAATGAAAAAGACCTGTCTTCCTCCTCCAGAGGGAAAACAGATGCCTGCTCCCTATGTCCTGTGAGTTGTTTGACATGATGTATTTTGATTATTGGGCAAAGACTTGACACATCAAGCACATGCTGATAATATTGATCTTTAGTCAGTCCCTCTTTTCTCTTTGCAGAAGAGTTTTGTTTTTTGTTTTTTGGGGGTTTTTTCTTGTTGCATGTACACCTCTGGCATAGCAAGAAATCTCTCTGTGTTCACTGCCCAAATCACTGATGGCTTTATGTGCAACCTTCTGCTTTTCCACTGACAGGATAAGATCTATTTGTCCTCATCCTGGGGTCAAGTGGTTTTTTCTGAGTTGTCAGGAGCCTGCAGCCTTTTCACAGACCCCTCTTTGGCACCAGAGAAGGTTCTCACCACCTCAAAAATTTCCTTTGCTCTCCCACACCAGCAGAGCTCAGAGGATGAGCTCTGGCTGTAAATGTATTCCCTGAAAAAGTGTTATTTGGGAACTAAACAGAGCCTTATGCAGGGCCACAACAATCTTTAGTTTCCTTCTCTTCTGATGCTTGAAATTTGACTTTTCAGGCAATGCCCAACAGCAACCAAAAGGGTCCTAGACTAAAAGAACAAAAATGGGTCACTGAAAGTAGTAAAATACCAGAATTTTGTGGTTCTTCACAGGGCCAGCGGGGCCCATGTCCTATAAGACAGTCAGTGAAAAGTGTGGGTGTGAATAGCTCCCTTCTAGCCCCAAAATCAGTTAGTGAAACCAACAGAGAGGGCTCTCTTTGGAGCTGTGGCCTTTAGGAAAGGTGTAGAGCACTCGATGAATCTGTTCTCGGCGCAGCAGTGAAATTATAGACCATGGAAAACCCAGAGTCAGAAGGGATCATCCGCTCCTGGCCCTGCCCAGCACACCCCAAAAGTCTCACCCCATGTCTGAGGGCATTCCCAAATGTTGGGATGGACACCAAAATCCTTTTTTTGAGCAATCTGCAGCTGAAGGAACCCAGGTCCATCCAACCTCAGATGTCTGAGCTGAAGATCTGACTGTGCACAAATCTGGCAGTAGTTTGCTTCCAGGATCTAGTCCAAAACTTAAGCTGAAGCAGTGCTCAAAATCTTACAGAAGGCTTAGGAATGATCCCCACAGATGAACAGAAAGGCTTTAAAGACTTTAAATGAGCTCCTCTGGGGGTCTCTAGGCTGACAGGACCAAGATGAAGTGCCAGGCAGAGGTGCAGTTGTGGTGGTGTTTGCAGGGGTGCCAGGATGAGGAAAGCGATGAGAATCTTGACTCCATGTTTCAGAAGGCTGATTTATTTCATATACTAGATTTTATGACATATCTTATATGAAAAGAAAATTATATATTAAAACTATACTAAAATAGAAGAAAGGATTTCATCAGAAGGCTAGCAAGGAAAGGAATGGAATGGAATGATAAAACCTTGTGACTGCTCACAGCCTCGACACAGGTGGCTGTCATTGGTCATTAATTAAAAACAATTCACATGATGCGTAAACAATTCTCCAAATCACATTCCAGAGCAGCAAAATATGGAGAAGCTGAAACTTCTCAGGAGAAAAAAATCCTGGCAAAAGGATTTTTCATAAAATATGTCTGTGACAGTGCAGTTTCACCACCTCGATGATGACTGTGCCTGGTTGTGTGTGCTCCTGAGGAATCCTGAGCTCTCCCTAAGAAGCAGGAGATGAATTTCCTCCTCTTTTGGTGTCCCCACAACTTGCTGGCTGAAACTGTGCTTGCTCTGGCTCAGGGTCACCATCACACCACGTTCTATGTGTGAAACACAAGACTTGAAATGATGCTCTCAAGACTAACACCCCTGCTTAAAACCTTCTGGTTCTCGCAGCAGAGATTGAACTGTTCAGTCTTCAGGCAGCATCTTTGTATCTTGCTTTTCTTAATGTGGGGAAAGCTAATGCCAGGGCCCAAGAGGAAGTTTAGGGGGACAAAAAGGAAAAATGAAGGATCAGTAATAACCCATTTATCTTTCACTAAGAGGCATAACAACTTCTGAAAAGCAGGGCAGCCAAATGGGCAGAGTAAGAAGGGAGGAGCAGATTAATTGGAAGATGAAGGAGCAGGATGAACACTTCAGGGTGTCACAGGGTCTTTGGATGAGAGCCCTGTGGGGTATGGGCTGGAGGGCAGAGCTGTTTTTTGACCAACATGTCACACAAGCTGTAAGCAGGATCTCCACCAAGCACCTGATGAGCTTCTGGAGCAAAGCCGACTTGACTGAATGTAAGAAACTTAAAAATAATAATTGTTCTATAAGGATCACCAAAGGATTTTGTCCACTCTGGTATAAGGAAGCTACAACCATCAAAGCCTGCTCCCAGACCAATGTGACTCCTGTTAAACCACCTGGGAGGAAATTGAAATAAGTTTAGGGTGGTGCTATTTCCCAGTGAGACCTAAGGAGGAGTAAAGAAGGCTGGGTCCAGTGGGTGGAGATATCTGGATAGCTCAGATTTCAACTTTATTCTGCCACTGGATCACAGAGATAACGAGCACCTTTCAACCATGGCGCCTCTCTCCCTTTTCCTCTCCATCTCCCTCCCCTCTCTTTCCTATTTCTATTTCTATTCCCTCTCGCCGCCTCACATTTGCTGTTAAATAAAATCTGTGCAACTGTGTTCAGCAAATGGTCACGTTTGCACTTTAATTCAGCCTCTCTCTCTCTAATAGTCATCAGATCATAACACTGAATGCCAAAAATGAACTTTGCACTAAACCCTGAGGTCCAAACCACCTCAGTATGAATAGAAGGAGCGAGGTGACTCATTTGAAGGTGCACCATGCTCTGAAAGAAAACTCATTTTAGTGGAAACAGACAAAAAAACTGATGCTAATTCAAATTATGTGATTTTGTTGGGTTTTTATTTTTTGTTTTGGTTTTTTGGGGTTTTTTTTTGGGGGGCTAAGTTGGATGGTTGGTGTTTTCTTGGTTTTTGGGGGTTTTTTTGGGTTTTTTTTGTTGGTTTTTGGTTTTTGGTTTATGAGTTTTGGGGGGGGTTGTTTGTTTTTATTGGTTTTTTTTTGTGATATATACAAAATTTGGTGGTTTTTTTGTTTGGTGGGGTTTTTCTTGTTTGTTTGGGTTTTTTTTTTTTGATATATACAAGATTTATTTCCTCACTTCCTTATCTGTTACTCACTACTCTGCACCCTTGGGAACAATCTATCCTTTAAGTCATGGGGATGCATCTTGACTTCTGTCTGCCTCACATGACTCAGAAAAGTCCAGCCTCATATGCAATGAATGTGCAATGAGGTTAAAAAAATAATAATTAAAAAAAAATCTAGGAGATGAAATTTCAAGCCTTCTAAATTGAGAAGATTGGAGAGATGGGGGAGAAAAGCTCTGTTATCTCTGTGGCACACGAGCTTCTGCGAGTTTTGATCTGAGCAATTTCCCTCATTCAAATTAGATTTTTGTGGGCATGTGATGTGCAGAGGATTCCTGATGTGCTCGAGTCTGTTTAGCTTTTTGTCTGCAAGTGAAGTGCGTGATGAAATGTCTTGGATTACTGTGAAAAGAGATAAAACTTTATTACCTTACATCTAAAGTTAGTTAGCAAAGCCTGTCATTTCAAACAGAGAGGAAGACTGGAGTTAATGAGCTGCTTCAGCGTGATGGGCGCCTTAGAAAGAAGCTGTGCTTTCACAAAGTGAGGGGGAAAAAAAACTATCACAGGATCAGTGAGAGGCCCCATAATTAATAAGGCACAAAGGCACAGTGCTGCTTAATGTAACATAAACAATCCTGAACTGTAGACATTGTCAGCATGGGCTTCCATTTGCAGAGAGTCACTCACTGCCCATGGAAAATCAGGAATTACCAGTCTCATCAGGACCCAAAAACAGCACACACACGGAATTGCTTCATTATTATGCAGTTAGGAAAGTGATGCTCTGTTGCTGTTTGTGGCTCTGCTCTGCCCTTTCAATTACTTTAAGATTAATTGCGTTGATGCATCTGTTTTGTACACTGAGTTGGAACCAGGCTCTCTCAGCACTCGGCCAAATATTCAGCACCAAACTAAGGCTTGAAGGCATCCTAAAAGCTGAAATTGTTTGGAGTTATAGCCAGCACGCTCCAAGCAAGCAGGAGAGGAGGAATGTTAGTTTGAGAGGCTGCTTTTAAGCAGCAAGGGCTTTATTTGCTCTTTTATTTCATCGTCCATGCTGATGCCTGCACCCAGTCGCTTCAGCAGGCTGAGCAGTTACTCAGAGAATAACAGATTTCCTGAAGGAAAAAAAGCAGCATATTAAAACCATTCATTAGAGATGTGTTCTGCTCATGTCTAGGAATAACAGCCTTTTCATTACACATATGTGAAACAGAGCCATAAAGGCAGAGCACAGGCTGGAATGCTTAAAGAGATACACGAAATTATTGCTTCACCACTGCTGTTCCCCTCAGTTACACGCCTGGTACTGCTCAGTGCAGCACCAGCTTGAAGCAGGGAGAAATAAATATATAAAGAGGTGATTCTTTACTATCTAAAGAGCCAATTCCAAATAAATAACACCGGTTTTGATATTGAATTAACTTAGTTTGGGCTCATTCAAAAATTATTTTAGTTCCAGGGACATCTAAGATGGAAGGCCTGGAAAATTTCAGGAAATGGCTCGAACAAGAAGTGGAAATAATATCAAAAATGCTGTGATGGTTTCTTGAAACATGAGCAAGGACATTTAGAAATATGTCTGTACACATTAAGAAACATAATTGAGATTTAAAGATGTTAGCAACATGCACTCGAGGAGATATTACTTGAATAAAAAGGTTGGGAAAAAGCAATTTTAAAACCAGCCGAGCAAAGGATATGTTTTAATGCTTTCATAAGGTATATGAGAGGACATGATAACAAGATTGTTCCCTTCCTAAGGCTGATCTTAAATTTTCCAAGCACTCTTCCCATTTCTGTAAGTAAATAGCAAACAGAAATGAACAAATAGAAGCAAAAAGCCTCTCATGCAGGAGGTATTAAGAAAAGTAGCGCACTGAAAAGTGATAAAATCTTATTGACAGACTGCCTATTTTATTGATAGTTGTTGATTTAACATTAGAAAATGTGAATTTAGGCTTAGAAAACTTAAGCAATTTACTATGAAATGACACATTTAAGTCCTTATCTCCAGAATTTTCAGCTTAGAACTTGGTGCAAAGTCTTGCAAAAAATCTGTGGTTTTGACACAGCCCTTCCCTTCTGAAACGTGTTCTAGTAGAATTATAAATATGCTCATGATGGTCTCATAGAAGTTTGAAGATGCCTTATGTGTGTCACAGGAAATCATGAACTGATTGGCTGAATTTTTTTAAACTGTTGCTGGCAATTTTATTGTCTCTTCTTATTCTGAAGTGATTGAGAAGTGGAAAAAGAAAATAAAACCAAAGAAACCACAAAAAAACCCAAAACCAAACCAAACCAAACAAAAAAAAAAAAAAAACCAAGAAAAAAACCCAAACAAACAAACAAACAAAACAAAAAAAAAACCCACAAAGAAACCAAAATAAATTGCCTGGATCCATTGCTTCCTGAATGTCTTTCCTGACCACAAATTATTGGTTTTGTACAAAGTGTTTTCCCTATTTGCATTAAAAAAACTAAAGGCTCAAACCCTGAGAAAGAGACCTGAATAGGACACCTGGACTCAAAGGAAAAATCCTCAGACCTTGTGCTCAAATCAACACAACCTTTCCACTGCTGAACTCTGAAGACTAATTTTCTGATGCTATGAATGATTGTCTTTGAATAAATATATAAATATGACAAGTTTGATATTTATCGATCTGAAAATCTGAAAAATTTAAGTAGCAATTAAATATTTCTTTCCCTGAATTGTTTCCTGAGGTTGTAAGATTTTTCTAGTGATTACACATTTTAAACTTTAACAGAAGATAAAGTTTATTCAAAAGCCTAAATTATTCTAGTGAAAAGAATGTTCAGTGTGAAGAAAAGCCTCATGTGCTTTGATGGTCTGATGGAGGAATTTAATGTTGACAAACCTTAAAGCCCATGCAGATGGAATTCTTGTTTAATTGTTAAAAGGGTTTGGGGAATATTTTCTACATAGTGAATTTTCAAATAAACTGGAATTTATTACACAAAGTCCTTGGGAATAATAATATTTAATAACAGCAGTGTTATATTACTCCATTATTCTGGGGAGCAGCATCATGAAATTCACAAGCATCTTTAATAAAATGCGTAGATAAAAACCTTAGCCCAAGGCTTTAAAGGTGTAGGGAGTTATTGTTTTTTATTTTGTGACGATGGAAAACTTCCTGTCCCCTGTTCCTCAAGTTCCTTTTCCCCTTCACCACTCGCTGCAACACCTTTTGTTCTGGGGCCTCAATGAAGAAACATGAAACTCTAGCATTGTATGACATTGCTTTAACAATTTAGCCACTTAAAAATAACTTTCAGGCAAGGGAGGCCTTGTAGAAACTTCAAAATTGGTGTAAATCAGCATTAGAATAAAATGTAGAGCAGTTGCATTAGAAAACATCTTTCCTAAGGAAAAAAGGTATCAAAGCTGCCTCCCCAAAGAACTGCCTTAGTTTCTGATTCCAAATTTTTCTAATCAGCTATAATTTCAAAACAATTCTTACTTATATAAATTGCAGCTGATATTATTGCATTTTCTCATTAAACTATAACTGAGAAAAAAATTCGGAAAAAATATGAAAATTAATTATTAAAATTAATTATGAATATTTCAGAATAAAATATTTTAATTCAGTCAGTGTTGCTATTCATCACCAATAGTAACATACAAATATTTTATTGACACAAGTGAGCATTAAACAGGAAATATCAGATCTCAGAAATATCAGATTCTTCCAGCTGTAATTACTGAAGACACCACCTCATAGATGCTTGAAAGTTTGAAGTGAGTACACAGAATGAAAAAGTTCTAAAAGCATTTTCTCATTACCTCACTTAGGAAATCATTTTAAGTCCTAGACACGTTTTCATAATCTTGAGAAAAGAAAAAAAATAGGGACATTGAATTTGAATTTGTCACTGTCAGTCACTCAGATGTAAATTTTGTTCTATTCCCTTCCTACTTTGAGGACCCAATCTCCTTTTTTAGTTTGAGGCTGTGAATTAAGAGCAGGATGGGAAACAAACAGAACTGCAAAATTACTATGAACTGACTCTTTGGAGTTTTTAGTCCTTATTCTGATTTTAAAATACATTAACTAAGTTGACACGCCTTTCTGAGAGGGTTTGAACAATGAGAAAAAACTCTTCTCTCTTTCTTCTCACTACCATGACCACGGCATGAGTGGAGGCAGCAATTCCCACTAGAAACCTGTGCATTTACAGGTAAAAACAAGGTGAAATGCCCAATTTGTTTCATTGTTTGATTTCCTGTGCACACAGAGGTATTACAGGGCTTTTATCTTTTTTTTTTTCTTTTTTTTCTTTTTTTTTTGGCGTGGGGGAGTCTGTTTGGGCTTTTTGGAGATTTTGGTGAAGGGTTGGGTTGGGTGGGGGTTTGTTTAGGTTTGTTTTGGTTTGGGGTTTTGGGGTTTTGGGGTTTTTTTTTGGTTTGGTTTGGGGTTTTTTTTGGTGGCTTTTGTGGTTTGTTTTGTTTTTCTTTTTTTCTTTTTCTTTTTTTCTTTTTCTTTTTTTCTTTTTCTTTTTTTCTTTTGGGATAAGCCCTCAGTGTCATAAGAAGCCTTCTCTGAGTAGAATCTGAAATCTTTGGATATGAACAAAGATATTTTTCTGCACTACAAAGTTTAGCAATTACTGTAGGCAAATCCCATGTGTGGGATCACCACCACAAAATGCAATATTATAGTCTATGATATGCTGATAATCACAGACTCCACTGGGGAACTTTGTTCAGCTTTGCCTCTGTTTCCATGCAAGGGTTTTTGGGTGCAGTACAACCCAATTAGTACAAATTTGGAGATGACTCCACTTGTGTTTGTGGCTGAAAAACCCTCAGGCAATGGAATTCACAAAATGACACAAAGCCCAAGTGAAGTTTAAAGGACGTAAAACTGGATTGAGGTGCATTGCATTCCCCTGGATAAATTGCACACAATTAAAATGCTGTTTTTTCTTAATCTGCAACCAAAACTTCTCAAACCTGAAAGACCAAAGAACCCTGTTTGACCAGGAATGGATGCAGAATTTAATATACTCAGCAGCATTCTCGTGTAAGGAAATGGGGCCAGTTTTCTGCAGGTTTCTGGGATAACAAAAAAGTATTAAAAACATTTAGGAGGCAAATCATCTTTCTAGGACTTTGCTATTGTGCTAGCTTTAAATATGGCTTGGATGCTAGTAAATGTTCTTTATTTACACAGGTCTTATTGAAGCACAATAAAATAAAATGCTTTATCCCAGGCTTGTCTTGTTAGGCTGAGATCAGAGGAACTGGAAAAGACAATTTCCTTTTTATTCACAGCTCCATTTCTGGATGATGACTCCAGATGTTATTGTGTACCTTTGATGAACATCACTTGTGAGCTCCAGAAGTGCTGCTTAGATAAAGATGGAGAATCAGAACAGCTCCAGCAACTTTTAAAAACCATGAAAGCTCTTGCCGTGCAATTCATCACTGCAGTTCTCATCACATCTGGGCACAGAGCAGGAAAATATTGGAGCTGCAAGCAAAATAGAAAGGTTGCTAACCAGGCGTGTCTTCAGGGATAGGTTCAAAAACACAGAAATACAAATTTTCAGCTCTCTGAAATTGCAATGCATTGGGATTCAAGAGGACAAATTTGAAGATAAAGCACATTGGCCAACATGCAAGCAAATGAAGGGTTTAAATTTTCAGATCATATGTGCCTAGTTTGTTGCTTAATCATACAGAGACATTAAAAAGTTGCAGTATTTAATTATTGTAGGAATAATGCAAGTATGGTCTGTGCAAGTGTGTTTAAGCTCTGTGACCCAAACCTATCCCAAATTTGTGGCACCACCAAAAACCAGTCTTTCACCCAGTCATGCTGAGGTCACAGAGTCATCTCCACATCACCCTTTTATATATTCAGAAAGGAAAAAAAGGAAATGCAGAAGAAATATTCAAGATGTTGCAAAAAATGTGAGTTTTTAGAGTGCATTAGGTGACGCATTATGTCATAATTTCAGTTTTAACTAAGACCCTTAACCTGAAGGATGTCAGCATTACAAAAAAGATCTCATTCTCCTTCAGTCCCCCTCAGAGAGTACCTTTTATTGGATGAATTTAATAGAATAATCTGACCTAAAGGATAAAGACAGTTTTCCATTTTCCCAGTTCCTTTTTTCCGGACAAGGACAAAAGTTTCTTTATTATAGATGTGGCTGCAGAGTTGTTCAGCTATAATTACACCACAGGGGTTAGAATAGTGGGTGTTGCCTAAGAAGTGTTTCATCCAAGTCAAGGTTGGTCAGAAATTGCAGTTTAATCTCTAAAAATGAACAGCAGCCTGAAGGTTATTGTAACCATTTTTGTGGATCTATGTGTATCTTATCTAATAAAAGATAATTATCATTGATTACATTACCTTTAAAATTACAGCAAGAAAGAGATCAATTTAACAGCATATTAGAGAATATGATTTTGACAAAGCCTCATTTGCAGCCAAACCTTACCATTTTACAGTGACATTGTGAAACAAGGCACAGCACTTCTCTAAATTATCCTGCTTGGAATATCCAAAGTGCTGCAGCAACATCTGAGTTTAAATGTGCAGAAAAATGAGCAGGAATAATAGCACATTCACCTGTATCTTCATTAGTCATATTTTAAACAACTGCTAAGAAAGAGATTTAAAAAATGTTACACTTGAGGGTGTAATATTAAGGTTCAAGGGTAAATGTACATCAACATTATATTTCAGTTATTATGCAGATGTTTATGAAAAACCTGTGTCTTAGATAATAATGAACTTATTTAGCTTCCTGGACCCAGACAATATGAGAAACCATTAAATGAAGTGATTGTCCTCAAATATTAACTTTTTACTCCAAGTACATTTTTGTGATTTTATTTATTCAACTCATAATTCCAGAATTCTTTTCTTCCTGAAAGTTTACATGGAACCCATAACTGATTTCCTGTGCCAGCGGAATCAGCTCTAAAAAGGATCTGCACACACCTGGAGGAAGAATTTAACTACACTCCCCACTGCATCCTTGTCCTACAAACAAATCAGGAATTAACTTGAATTGACAATCATATTGAATTGACTGGGAAATGTCTTTTTTTTAGTCTGTGGGAATGTCTGGCAATCCCTGTGTTCTGCCTCCTCCTTTTTTTGGAGGGGAAAAAGGAGTTGAATTTTGCAAGTTCTTGCTGTGCAAGTTTGTCCTCTCATTGTCATTTTCTGAGGGAAGGGTAAAACAAGAGCGCAATAAAATTAGTTCTGAACACATTCTGAAATTGCACAAACAGATTTTGCTCCATGAGAGATAGCTAGGCCGAGAGCTTGCCTTCCAAGGATTTCAGAAAATTGTCCATAAAGGCTCATGTTTTTCACAAACAAACAAACAGAAATGTGTTATTTCCCAAAGCTGCTCATCTATGCTCAAATGCTGTCCTAAAATACCATCTGGTTGTGCACATCCTTTTTCCCCTCATATTTTCCTTAGAAATTTTCATCCTTTCTGGGAGATGAAATGTTCAGAGCGTGGGATAACTTTTCAGGTTCATCAAAGCCTGTCAACTCCAGGCTCCACCACACTGTCCCTAAACAGGAAGCATCTAGTTAAATAAAAATTACTGAAAATCTAAACTGCCTCCCTTAAAGAACCAGTAAACGGTCAAAACTGTTCCTCGTTGAGAAATTATGAGATAATAAAAAATTTGGTATTAAGTAGCTAGAGAAGTGTGTTTTTTTGGATCATCCCCTTTCTGGTATGCGCAGGGAGTTTATTATGGGGGCTTGAGCAAATAATTTAATGAGTAGTAAAATATCGTACCATGGGATCTGCCTTCTCCCGTTTTTGAAAGGCACCAAAGTTCATTGCAAGAAAAATGTTTGAGAGACCTCTTTACCTTCAAGTGAACAAGAGGTAAAAGTAAGGAGAAACTGCATTGAAAAATCAGTGGAGTCATAAAAAACAAAAGTGATGTCAGAAGTTTCCACACACTGTGATCCTCTTTCCCACTTGATGCAAAGATGTTAATTTAAATCTTACCTGGAAACTTTATACCCTTACTGTTCTTTACTTTTGTAATAAAATTATGGTTATTGAATTGTAAAATGCTGCACTGCAGATATGGGAACTATTAATCTAATTTTATTGTTAGAAACCTGCTATTTGGTTTTTCCATTACCCTATATTTTGTAGATTTCTATAGTTATGCAAACCTTTCAGAGAGCCAAAAATTTTCTATTGATTTTGCAATAGCTTCTCTTTGGAGGAGAATCCATCAAGCAAACAAATAAGTAAAGTAGCTCAGTTGTGAAAGTACAGAAACACTGAAGCAAGTAGAAAATAACTTTTCAGAAAGTATAAAATTAGCAGTCACTGTTGAAAATGTGGGTTTCTTTGCTCTTTTGTTCATGTTCTAATGCTTCTCTTTCCCATCTCTTTTTTTTTTTTTTTTTTTACAAAATATTAAATAAAACTAAGCATGTGCTTACATATAGGTCCAATCTTTTACTTCCATCACCCATTCTCCTTATCAATAATCTGCTTATCTGGTTCAATGCCAGTTTTTCCTTCAGAACCATGATTGCAAACACCCAAACGTAGTTATTGCCTCAGGTTTTAGTCAGAAATCCTGCTTAATTAATAACAAGGATCCAAGTGGATCCTGTGTGGTCTCATCACTGTTTGAAGGACAAGTTTCCGAAAACTGAGATTTAAAGGGGGGACAAAAAAAAAAAAAAAAAAGAAAAAAAATGAAAAGAAAAAAAAAGGAAGCAATAGAAGGGGATAATGAAAAATAACTAATAATTATTAATATAATTATTAACCAATAATTGGAAAAAACTAAAATCTGGCCTGATTTGCTTACTCCAGTGATTTTATCACGATGGATTTTGATTATTAGGAAAGAGAGTTTGCAGTCACAAATCTGTTTGCACTGCTCTCATCATGCTGGGCACATTTACCCAGCACTGGGACTCGTGACAATATCCAGACAGTGATCCTTGCTCCTGGCACCTGTCCCTTAATTCTAACCAGGCTGGAAATCAACAATATTAGGGATTATATTTCCTGTGAACAAACTATTCCCAACGCTGGGGTTTGTATTTCACTTTGAAGCAAGACCTCACTGTTTAAATATGCGTTTTTATTTTTCATTCCCTGGGTGTGGATCTCCTTATTTGTTTTTTTGTAATTGAATGTCAGACTCTCGGGCTCTATTTGCCTGTTTACACAGGTGGAGCACTGTGTGTTAACAAGAAATCTCTTCAGGGATTTTTGTGCTTCTTCTGTAAAGACAGGGCACAGAATTTATTAATCTCTCTCCTTATAAATGACCACTCATTTGCCCAGCATATTAATTAATGACAGTCTGAAACAAAAGTGAATTTCTGGCCTGTTCTCAGTGAATTGTGTGATGTGCTATCAAATATTGCTGCATTTTATCCATAATTTTCTAACATTCTAACCAAAAAATTTCTAACCGAACCTTATCAGTTTGATCTCCAATATTTGTACAAGAAGAAATCTTTGTTCAAAATATGCATACAAACTCTTGGTATTTTCAAAATCAGAGGGAATTAAGGAGATTATCACTTTTCATTCCAGTGGAAAGGAGGGCAAATTAAACTCCTAGATGATAATGTAATATAAAGTCAAGCAAATTGATTTTGAGGTCAGTTTCTGAATTACTCATAACATTAACTCTCAATTAATCTCAGCCCTTTTCCTGTTAATAAGCAGAATTCATATTTATTTCTTTTTAACAGATAAGGGTTTATAAATAAAATATTAAAAAAAAAGTTTTTGAAATATCTGGATGCTCCAATGTACTTTACAAAGCATAATCATTGCAAATATGCTTTCAAGTCAAAATACCAATTATAAGATAATAATAAAAATCAATCAGTGTTATTATACATGTTTTGGATAAATTTTGTCATCCTACTGAAGCTTCAGAAGAGTTCTCCAAGTGGGACTAAAAAAATGGTCCTACATTAAAAATCTGTGAGTCTGAATATGGAAAACTGTCCACAGCCTCAAATGTTTCTTACTTGTTACATTGCAGTGAAACCTGTAACCAACTGCAATGTCAAAAATATCTGACATTTTAAGAAAATCAAAGCCAAGACACAACCTATCAACATCTTTCTAAAATTTAGTAGCAATATCTAGAGCTCAATCTGTAATTCCGTGGAAAAACTGCTACTTTTCTCAGGACTACATCCCAAATATTTGGGATAGTATCTCCTTCCATGATGCATCAAGGTGTGTTGTGATTTTTTTCCTTAGTTTTGAGACTTTCTTGGTGTTTCATTGCTGAATTTTTATTAGAAAGGTGTATAAAACAGCTCTGGATATGCAGCCCAAGTTTTCTGGAGTTTTAATGTGAAATCGGTATTTTTTTCTTTCATTTTTACATGACTTTCAATTCTCATCTTTTGGAAAGACACATGAAAATAGAAGTGATTTAAGACAGCTTGAGTTTTACACTAAACCAAACATTCACTTTTTCTTTTTTCAAACACCCTTCACCAGAATTCTTCTTGTGGCTGATGGTGAATACACAAAATACCATTATGAACAGCAACTGTGATGGCAGCCTTGTGGATTCTCTGCCTGAGTCAGCAAATCACAGATTTTTAATTAAAACTTTCTGTTTTATAAGAACTTTAATATTACAGGTCACCAATGAAGAGAAAAAAAGTTATAGATAATTCCATTCACCTCGGATTGGTTGGCCAATCCGATAAAACTAAAAGACCTTCAATATTCCAAAAAGTTATTATATAGATCCTAAATAATTAGGTAATCTTGAGAATTTTCACGCATCTGAGATGCCAGAAAAAATAATTTTTGAGACACCACATAAAATGATCTATCACTTAAAGGATACAACAGAAAACCTGAAATTCTGGTCCACCTTGGACTAAATGTGAGCCCTTACCATGGATTTCCAGATTGTCCGAGTTCACTGCTGATTATCAAAGACTTGTTTGGAAAAAGGCGACCCTAAAAGTTCTTGTTCCATCATCTTCTACCCCTAAGGAGTAGGCAAGAAACATGAGATTCTGGCATTGAAAAAAAATGCAAAGGGTTTTGCCCAATTTTTGCTGAAAAGCCCTCATTTGGTTTCAGGTGAAATGATGCGCCACAGAGATAAAATTAATTTGCCCCAAGCCCCATCCAACTGGGCCTTGGACACTTCCAGGGATCCAGGGGCAACCACACCTTCTCTGGGCAACCTGGGGAAGCCCCAGCATCGAGAAACATCCCCAACAAATGTCAAAATACTGATTTTAGACACAAAATTGACCATTTTAAGAGTTACATGCTCAGATGAGTGGGTAGAGCTTGTCAAACATCAAGCTTCACATAGCCTGAGAGGGAAGGTTTCTGAAACACCAACAATTAGCTCAGTTTGTCCATCTCATTTAAAGTCCTGATCTTAGCTTGGAATGGCTGATGTGAGTCAATACTTTGATGGAGAGATGGCATTTGTTCAATTCAAATGACACCCATCAGGCTGACTTCTGTTCTAAAGCTCCCAGAGGTTAATTGAACAGATATGAAGGATAAGCCAGTCTGAAATTGCCTCTGCTCTGCCTCAGAAGTGCTAAGCCTTTGGACTTAATTTAAGACTCCTCTCTTTTGTGCATTAGACTGAGTCGTGTAGGAAGTTTAGAGGAGGAAATGTTAATAAAAGACAACTTAATTGTAAAATTTGCATATGGTGGGGAGTTTCAGTACAAAAGAGTTTAATGGTATCTCTATGAGTGAGACTCAGGCATTTCCCTGCTAAAATAACAATTCCTGCTGAGCTGGAGAGCTGGATGGAGACAAACCCAGTGAGGTTCTTCCCAGCAGGTCAAGAACAACCCTCAGGGCCAGCAGAGCCTGGGATGGACCTGGGGGTGCTGCTGGGGACAAGGTGACCATGAGCTGGCAGAGGGCCAGGAGGGCCAGGGTGTGAAAAACGCCAATCACTTGTTTTTAAAATTTTAAAACTTTAATAGTAATAAAATGGCTATAAGAATATTAATACCATTAGAGTAATAATAATTTGGACAATTTTGATTAGGACAATATGAGACAATAAAAACAAAGTTTTTATTACAGACAGTCCAGGTACGTCTTTCTGGGCAGCATGAGCCTGAAAAAGGACCCATGTTAACAGAGGATTAACCCTTAAAAACAACAGCCTGTTGCATATTCATACACCTCATACATTATGCATAAATTCCATTCAAACACAGGATTCTGTCTGGTCTGTGTCAGCTGCTTCCTCTGAATCCTGACGGCATCGTCCTGACTGAGCGAGGCAGGAAGAAGTTTGTTTCTTCTGATAATGGGGCAATAAATTCTTCTCTAAAAGATTCAGGTGTCCTGTGGCTGCTATCTCAGTGTGAGTCCCTTCTTTAGAAAAAAGTGTCCTACATAGCAAAGTTTCTATTTTAGCATTTTGTTATAACCTAAAACTAGATTTAACACACTACTTAAGAAAATGAATACAGCATAGCTTTCTAACATAACACATAGAATATTCATTTTAATATGAATATTTGAATGTTTGCCAAAAGCCAATCCTAAAATACCAATCATTTTTCACAAGGATGACCCTGGGGTGCCCCGAGGATGGGAGCAGGCCAGGGAGGGGCTGCTGGCCCTGTGCCCTGCCCAGCTGAGGCTCCTGTGCAGGGCTGGCTCCAGCCTGGGCTCCTCAGCACAGGAGACACCAGGAGCTGCTGCAGAGGCTCCAGGGCAGGCACACACAGGATTTGGGCTCTGCAGCAGCTCTGGGCTGGCCAGAGCCTGCAGGAGCTGAGCTGGCCAGGCTGCAGAAGGGAACACCAAGAGGGGTGTAAGGGACGCTCTGAAGTTTCCTTCATTGGCCTCACGATGGTGGCAAGGGCCCTGAAGGCCCCGTCAGGAGCCCTGGCCTGGCTGGACGTGTTCTGGGTGTTATCCCAAGGGATTGTTTGCAGTGTGCTCCCTGTGCCTGCACAGAGCCCTGCTGGGAACAGGTTCTGATGGATGGGGCCTTGTCCTCACACGCCTGCAGCTGCCCCACAAGGTCTGACAAGCAGCGGCTCGGCCTTGCTCGCTCGCACCTGCCCCACACGCCGAGGGCTCTCAGCACAATGGCCCAGGAATCTTCCCCACCTTTGGGCCAGATGCCACTGCTTTGGATTGAGACTGTATGAACTGGAACTGTTGAGATGGCTCTGGTGAACCCCCAGGGACACGGCGAATCTGTGTGGCTGGACCACGAGGATTCCGTCTTGTTGGTAGCTATATTCCCTGCACCCTCTTTCTTTCTATGCTTTATTTCCTTTCCTGATCCCTCTATCACATTTGCTGCTGGCCCTCAGTAAAGGTGCATTTGTTGTGACTAAACTGACAGTCCCCTGCTCTTTGTCTTTTGCACTTTTGGGATCTGGGAAGGAGCCATCACGACCCCGCTCGCCCCAGCGGATGGTGCCAAGGGGATGCCATCAATGCATCCCAACATCTGCAGGGGCTGCCAGAGCACGGGCCGGGCTCTGCTCGGTGCTGCCAGTGCCAGGATGAGCAGCAGTGGCCATCAAATAAAGGGCAGCGAGGTGCAGGGCAGCAGGAGGGAGAACTTGTGTCCATGGAGGGACAGCAGAGCCCTGGAACAGCTGCCCAGGGAGGGCCTGGAGTGTCCCTGGCTGGAGACATCCCAGCCCCAGCTGCACCTTCCTGGGGGATGGACCAGATCATCTCCAGACATCCCTCCCAGCCCCAAATATCCTGTGGTTCTGTAATATGTCAGGGAAAGTGTGATACCATCTCATTATTTATTTTTTTTTCTATTATGAACCTCAAAACTAAAATCACAGATACTTTAATATCAACTTAGAGCAGATCTATAATGACCTCCATCTCTATTTCAATAGCAATCACTCGCAGACTTTTTGTTTAAGATGCAAATTAATTGAGGTATGCTCACTG
This sequence comes from Agelaius tricolor, assembly GCF_023055355.1. Lineage (NCBI taxonomy): Eukaryota > Metazoa > Chordata > Aves > Passeriformes > Icteridae > Agelaius > Agelaius tricolor. Next base: position 1,564,888 of record NW_027269304.1, read on the forward strand.
CATGCTTCATTCTGGAGGTAATTATGAGGCACTTTGGAACTTTTTTGTAGGACATTATGCTCAGTTTTGCAAAATAGCAGCCTGTGTTGGAAAAAATGAGCAAAGTTAAACCTGCTGTGATTTTTTTTCCTCTCTGCCAGACCAAATAAAGTTAGATTTATCTCCAGATTGTAGCAGACTTGTGATAAAGACAATATAAGAAGACAGTGTAAAGTGCCTTGTCAAAGAAAAATATTGTATTAGTTGGAAAATAAGATGATTTTGCAGGGAGTGTGGCTGCAATCCTACCCAAGATTACTTCATGTTTACTGTGAGAGCTTCTTTGATTGATTGCATTTCAGCACTTTTCAGTTTTAGGAAATTTCACATTACTCTTGTTTCTAAGATGGCAGGAAATATATCTTTCTATCTTTCTGCAGTGGTTATTATAAGCTGCACAAGTATGTATCTTTTTTTTTTCAAGTATGTTTGACACCAAAAAGTTTGTGGAGAGCTCATGCATGTCAAGAGAATAAAAAAAAAAATCAAAATAAAGGAATCAAAATTCTGTTTAAAACTATTCCTTCAGTTTTCCTTGTCTAGAGGACTTCTCTAATCTAGAGAAAATCATACAGCCTTATTCCTCAAGTAACTTTTATTTTTCATACTCCTAAGTAAGCAATCCTAAATATTTCTGTTTTACTGGGAGTAAAACCAAAGGTCTTTCTGGACATTTGTCAGTCTGAAGTCAGTGTTGAAGTCACTGCTCAAATGTATTTATACATCATAACACTCATTGTGCTGAGATTAATTGTAATTTTATTTGCCTGCTCCAAATTCTGTGCCTCCCAAATTGGCAAAATGAGAAAAAAATTGGAAAAATGAAGACAAGTGCTTTTATTTATTTGGTGTGATTTAGGGTTTTGTTTGTTTGTCTTTGTTTATTATTACTATCATTACTATTATTACTATTATTACTGTTATTACTATTATTATTATGTGAATTGTAACCCCACAGTCCACCTGGTTTTTGCGGCCTGGGTACATAACAAAGACAAATCAACCCAAGAGATGAAAATTAATTGTAATCCTTGTATTTGCTGAGGTGTTCCATCAGTTTTGTCCCATTTCTAATGAAAAGTCATTTTCACTCTGAAATCTCAGCAAAATGTCAACAGAAAGTGAAAATTTTCTTGCAATGTTCAGTAGCTTCCAGGAAATATTCATACATATTTAAATATTTACATTTTTAGCTGTAATTGACATAGTCTTAAATCCCTTAAATCTGATTCAGAATAAAAAAATACAAAATACATGGGATTTACAAATTAAAATATCCAAACCAGGATATCCAAACTGTTTTTGTCATGCAGGCTCTTTGGTTATAGCCAGCTCCACTGGAAATCAAAATTTCTTAATCTCTGAACAACCTTTGGAAGTCTGCTCTGGAATTTTAGTTTCTGGATGTAATTTTGTTTTGAATTGATGCTGGCTCTGTTTTATATTGTGTTGTAAAATGTTTTTGAAGGATTTTTATTTATTTATTTTTAATTTTTTAGTTTATTTATTTAACACTACCACTTTAAACTGATTCAGTCTGCTTTGACTTCTCATCTATTGATAACAGCATCAGTGATGCTGTAGAATAAAAGCAGTGAAGTTTTTAAAATTTTTTTACAGCATTAAGGCATCTGGCCTTCCTACAGAAGTTAATTGCCATTTACAACTTAAAAAGGTAAAAGTAAAGGGCTCCGAGGTAATGCTAATGAAAAAGGACATGCAATATTTTTATATTTGCTACTAGTACTGTTCTTAAAATTACTATTACAAGGAGAGAAATTGTAAAATGCAATTCAGTTGCTAGGTAAATGGGAAATGAAAAAATTATATTATGTCACTTGCAATCAAAAAAGGAAAAAAAAACCCAAAAAAACAAAGAAGCAAAAAGAAAAAAAAAACCCAAAAACACCCCAACCCCCCCCCCAAAAAAACCCCAAAAAGGACTATACCAGTCTTTCAAGTTTGCAGTAACAGAGAACATCCACACCAACCTGCGTTTCACAGAGGAATTTCCAAGCTGTTGACTATTCTTGATGATTTTTCTACATTATTCATTTTCTACGTCATTGTGACGTTTTTCTACGTCATACTATGCTTGATGATTTTATTGTTGTGTCCAGTGGTGCTGGAATCCTCGAGTGCTGAAAGAAAACCAAAGGCAGTCAAAAACTTTGATGCCATTTTTAAAAATACATAAGAAACGTGATGAAGAATGAACACCAGCTAGATAACTTCACCGTTTTCATTGTAATTGGTCAAAATATCTTAATTTAGCATTTAGAAATACCTGTTTTTCCAAGCCCTACTCTATCAATATCTTTTTCATGCTTTCAAAATAATGCCTTGAAGGTCAAAATAAAAAAAAAAAAACAAAAAAAACAAACCACAAAAAACAAACAACAAAAAAAAAACTGATCCCTTCTCTCACTGCCTTCTAAGTTACCCAGAGATGTCCTTTTTTTATTCTTTTTCCTCAGCAGCATGTTTAAAATTTGCTGCTCTTCTTAGGTACCATGTTTATACCCTACCATTTTATACTCCAGAAAGAGCAAAATCCCCAAATAAATTAAAAAAAAAATTATTTCATTTTGGTGATAATTTTTGCCACTCTACCACTCTTATGCTGATATTAAAGTAGGTTTCAATCTAACTTTTCAGTCCTGTATTTGGCCATCAGTTTTATTCATGGTCTAAAAAAAGGTGCCTTAGTACTGTCTATAAAATTTTTCAGGGTATGGGGTGAGGTAATAGGACCCTTTTCCCCCTTTTCATTTCATTTTTTTTTTTTCAATTCTATGAAGCCTTAAAAATGCCAAGTGGGAAGAAAGGCAAAAAGAAAAATCTTTTTATTTATGATGTCTCTGATCCTTCTTGATGCTCTAAGTTGTTGAATTAATATTATGGGAAAAGGTGCTCAAGGCAGTGGAAGAAGCAAATATTCTTGCCCTAATCCCAAAAGATGCTGAACAAATTTTGGAAGAGAAATATACATAAAATGGCAATTTCTATCTGGTTCTGTATAAGAGAACTGTGATGGGCAAGGTTGAGGTGTTATTTATAACAGAAGGATTGTGAGATAGGCTGTTTTACTTTTTCCCAAAAGACAAATCCCACTTACTGCTGTTCACGATATTATCTTTCTATCTCGCGTATGACTTCTGTTTAATGTAAATGTGGCAGATTCTGTTTCTCAGTTTCTGATAAAAAGAAGTATTTCCACTGGGTAGATTAAAGAGTTCTGCTATCATGTTTCAATATTACTTTCAGAGTCGAGGGACTGTGCTGGTCCTATCTGTAACCTGTTCTTTATTTAAAGAGAAAGTCTGGCTGTCTGAAATCATGTTTTAGATCACTATAGCTCCACAGCAACATTGATTTGCACTTCTGGGTGAAAAATGAAAGACAACATTATACAGCATAATTATGCTGATGCCTCAGCTGAGCTCCAGCACATCTCCTGTGGGGGTTTGAGCATCAGAAGTCTGAACAAAGCTGGGTTGAAAAATAGCGTGGCTGGTCCCTTTCATTATGAGCTCAATTCCTGATCCTTGCCTCCTGAATGCACTGAATCTAATTCAGGCTTTGGTTGACACGAGTGGTAATTGCTTACAGAGGCTGGGGATCATGGAGCCATGACAGGAGGGAAAATGTTAATCCTTAACTACTTTCTGAGCAATCCTGTCAGTGGATGGAAAAGGGCACCTCACCCTACTGAAGCCACAGAGATCTCTTGGGTTTTTCACTCAGGAAAGGAAAAAAAAAAAAAAAATCATTGAGATATTTCCAGAAAAAAACACGAAGTCTGATTTTCTATATTATTTCTCTCGAACTTCATAAATGTGGCTAAAAGTTAGGCAATGTTGCTTAACTTTCATCCCCTGCAGGAGTTAAAAGGATTCTGCCCCCTAGGGCTTTAAAAGATGATAAAATATTGTGTATGCCCGACTTCCCTCACTGCGTTCAAAGGACCGTGCTGTATCAATGTGTTCCTCCCGAGAGTCAGCTGCACAGAACTCATTTTCTCTCTGAGACCATTCACGAGACACCATTGCCCCTCCATGCAATTCAGTGAATACATGGACAAGATCAAGGTAAAAACATAGAGGAAGAATTGCGCATTATTTAAGCTAATTTCAGATTTAGCGGTTAAAAGACACTCGGAAAAATTCACTTTACTTCCCTGCTAAGAGGACTTGTCAGAACCTCAAGTGACAAATGCAGTCTTAATCTACTCTGAAGTAGATAGAAGCTTACCCTTGCCTCAAAATATGATGAAAAATGTTTTCAATTTCTTTCTGTTTTGCAGTAGAATTCAGTAAGTTACTGGGAGCTCCCACTAGGCATGTCTTTTCCTTTCATCAAGTCCCAGTCTTGCTGTTTTTGAAAGTATTGTACATTTTAACAGAAGAATCTGAGGAACATCCAGTGCTTCTGGCTTTGTCAATAGTTGGGGAATGATTGAACGGAATCCAAGTTTTAAATCTTTTCATTTTCATTTTTTCACACTGTTTTGTTAAGAACTGACCAAAGAAACATTTCATGTTCAGCCCTCAGTATTGAATCCTCTCAAATCCTGAAAATGTTTCTTTTAATTGACATTTCAGCTAAAATAATTCCAATTTTTATTTTGATTCAGTCACAAATCTATAAAAAAAAAAACCATAGTAATTATAATATAGTTTGAATATTCTTTTTTGCAAGACAAGAAATGCTGGAAATAATAAACAGTATTTTAAAGAAGATTCCTTTCTGGTGAATGAAAAGTTTGAAATAATCAGAACATTCAATGTGAACTTGTCAGATTCAGAGATTCTGGAGGTGACAGAAAATATGGAGGTCACTGTACCTTTCTGAGCTGGGCTTGGGAACTTTAAGTTTTTAGTGTTTCCACATTATCAGGATTGTGGCAAAGAACTGCCTAATTATTTGAGAGGTTATTTGTTTCACTTGATGCTGTCAGAACTCTTTATTTGATCTGAGAGGATACATGAAATAAAAGCTAAAATAAATTATCTAAGTGAGCAATTAAATGAAAATTCAAGAGCTATATAGGTAAAAATATCCTCATTGATGAATTTTCCTCTCAATCTGTCCCAAACAAAAGAGTAATATAAGTATCATAAATATATTTTCTCAAAATGTATTAGAAAAAATAGTTTCCCCACCTCTGAGATGATGAGATTTCTGTTTATCACCTCCACAAATCAGACTCTAATTGGAAATACTTTTTTAATACAATTACACTTATATTGAAAACTCTATCCATAAAATAGTGAAGAGAAAAATGCTCACACATTTCCATTTCATACTGATGAATCAGGGTTTAGGAAACAGGCCAGAGTTTATTCACTTTATATTTTGGAAAGATCTATAAGCATTTATTAATTTTAATGGGGTTTAAGTGTTGCCTTGGTTTGGAATACTTTACATTAAGAGGGAAAAAAAAAAACCAAAACAGTGTACATTTTCTGATCTGCCAAAAACATAATGGAATACATTATCTGGTCCAAAGAAGGGTTGACTAGAAGAGGAAAACATGTTCAAAACTGTGGCTGTATTTCACCAACTCCTGTAAATACTTATCTGACAACATTAAGGATAGGAGGATTATCTCTGGACTCTGAACTCTTGTGGGAAATAAGAAAATCAGGGAATTCTCAAAAGAATTTAAAAGTCGTTAATCAGATTGAGAACACAGCTTTGAAATTATCAGAGTACACAGGAACTAAAATCACCAGGCTGTATGTTAGCACCTGGTGAGCAGCTGCCAAAGGAATTCTGTTCAAAAAGAAAAAAAAAAAAGTTATCATTAGGAAGTGATTTTGGTACATTTGGTTTTCAGCATGTGCTAATGAACTTCTCTTGTTCCAGGTCAGGAATCTGTCGACAAAAGACCTGAACATGGCGAGGAGGAGTAGGAAATTATTTGACATTGTCCTTCTTAAACAGGTCTATTTCAAGAAGAGTCCAAACTTTAAAGAAAGCCTTGCTGCAGCCCTGTTTTCACAGAGATCTTCACCTCTGCCTGAAGAAGTCGACAAAACAGATTTGACAAGATAATATGTACATTATGACATTTCTTTTCATCATCTGGAGCTCCCACTTTTCTCTTTCCCTGCAGTGATGCAAACCCCTGCTCCGTCTCCATCACAGGCATCGACACCCTGGGATCCTCTCCCCAGATCTGCTGCCCTTTTGCAAAAGTCACTTTGTCTAACCCCCCTGTGCCCTTGCTAGGAAGAAATCTGCTTTTTTGGTAGTCTGGTATAGTGAATTGGGTGCCTGGTGGAGTGAGGGAAAACAGAATATTTGATGGGAAGGGAAATGTGACCTCTTACCATGAAAACAGGCTGAGGAGTTGGGATGTGCAATGCCATTACAAGTTATATTTTTGTGTCTCTGTCAGGGAAAATGTGAGGGACCACTCAGGGAAAACACAGTTCTTAATAAGAGAGGAAGTGGCAAACTGAAAACCAGTGAAATGTCACAGAGCTCTCACAGTGACATGAGTGGGAAAGGGTGTAAATTTACAACAGAGCACCTCCTTCCACTGTCCCCAGATCACACCAGAGACGAATTCACGCTGTCACTCACACACAGGGTGAATTCCTGAGTCTCCCAGAGCTGCCAGGAGAGCTTTTTTACCTCCATTATGCCCACTGTGCTCCAAAATAAAGCAACACAAGGCAACACCCATGACAGGTGACATGTGAAACTGAACAACTGAAAGGAAAAGAACGGAACTCCCATTCCATCTCTGCTGGTTGCTATATTTGCTGTGATACTGCAAGGATTATTCAATCTTTCACCACAGCTCTACAACATCTTAAATATGAGACACCAAGCTCTGTGCCTTGCATTTTTACCATTAAGTTTTCTTGCACCAATAATTATTCAAAAATTTCTGAATATGAGTGGTTGAGAACTCAAATTATCGCCAAAAGTCATGAGAAAACCCTAGTTGCTTTGTTTAACTATTTGCACACCCACGTATGCTTTTTATTCATATAATAAACAACTCCTTCGTAGTAGTTTAGTGGCTTTTTTATTTCCATGTTATAGTTTCCGTAATTTAATCATTCATTATAGCTCTAAAACAGGATGGCCACATCTCAAGGCAAGGAGATATAGGTTTATGGCATGCTAAAGGTCACTGAACAATTATTGGGGTTACTAATTGACTTTAATTTTTTATAGTTCTGTCAAAAAGTTGTATTGCATATGGGGCATGCATGCTGTATAAAATGATTTAGCTACTGGATCACTTTCAAAAGCCTTAAAAGAAAACACTGTCTAGACAAAGAGAGGACTATAAAATGGTCCTGCAGGATTATGGTTAACTTTAATGTTTAATGACATGCTTTCTACACAGTATTGCAACCAAAAGAAAAGCAAATTAATGACATTAAGGTTGCTCTCACCTGTAGTGGGAGAAGGGCTTTTTACATGTCACACTTTGCTCACTCTTTTATTTGAGTAGCAGCTCTTAAAATAAATCAGAACTGAGCCAAGAAAATTTGACATTGTAACTACAGGGTGCTGCTAATAATACTAAAGAGATAAAATGCAAAATAAAAAAGGAAAACCACATTCTTTTAATCCTGGAACTTCTTTTGTACTTGCTTGTTTGTTTCCCATCATGATTTTGTTTGGATTTCTATTACAGCAGATAATAAGATGAAATAAAAATGGTCCAGATTACAAAACTGTTACTTAAATGGGACAATACTTTATTTTAAAAGTTGTTCAGGTTTCCTTTAGCTGGATTATTCCTACAGCACATTACTTGCTAAATGGAATTGCTTCTTAGCTCTGCTTTACTTAGGTTCATGTCCTCACTTACACTCACATATAACTCCTAATCTTGGTGGGATTCATGATTTTAGGTACCATGAGAGTGGTGCCTATATCTGTGCCTAAAAATTGTGTTTTTAGGCTCATTCCAACTTCTGAAATGTGACTCTGTCCAGCCTCTGCATCAGAAGAGAGAAGGAGAAATGCATCAAAGGAGAAATGCATCAAATCTTGTTTTATATGGCCTGCAAATCTAAAAACATGATTTGGAAGGAGAACATGGCAGGGTTAGAGGGCAGGAGGGGCAGAAGGATGATATCCACCCCAGACTGAATAAGTCTGACATCAGCTCAACTTGAAACCCATTCAACTGTCTGGCTTTGCCTGAAAAACCCAAGCTTTATAAAAAAGTTTTAAAGGTCTTTTTCTTGCCCTGAGGTGGTAGGGAATGTTAAGAGCTTGACTGTTTTGCCTCTACAGAGTTGGATAGTAGGTTTGTGTAAAGTTTTATGGGTTTGTAGTTAATAACCTGAGTAAAAGCTCGTCTGCATTACAGGACTGAGATTTCCAGAAAAACAGAGGCAAGAAGGGTTTGAATGTAAGATGGATTCAAAGGTGATGAATTAAAAGCTGAGAACTTAAACTTTAGAATAGTTTTATCTTGATCTGACCAAAAAAGCCTAACCAAACCCAACTCAACCCAACCAAACCAAACCAAACCAAACTAAAAAAATCCTCTCTAAAAAGGGCACACTACTAAATTCATATCTACATGTGTAAATAATACTATCCCCCAAAAATGTGCTTCACAGTGGAAGAAACATGAAATAAAACTTTTTAGCACCGTGGATTTTAATATTGCAGATACAATATTTTCAGCAAATGAAACTTTGATGTGAAACCAACCTGCAAGTGAAAGTTTAAGTCAGAGGACTCAGGATAGAATCAAAAACCAGAATGAGTTCTGAAAATGAGTCAAGCCAAGCTCCTTGATGCATGCATTGAAAGGATTAAGCAGTCTGCACTTTAAATTATACTGGCTCGTAAATTCAGCCTTTCTGATGTGACAAACACTTCTGGGCTGTGGCTGTTCCTGGAAGTTTTACTCATGGAACGCCACGAGGAGGGTTTGAAGAGCTGCCTGCATCAGGAGAGGGGAGGATGGAGTGCCAGCAGCCAATGAATGATGGAGGAAACAAGTTTGTGAAATGGAAAGTGAAAACCTGTGGATGTCTACAGTGTGACAAATCGTGCCACTTGGCAGGCAAAACACGTGATTTTCAGGAAAGCAGATATAAATATATAGACTTGGGTAACTCTTGATGGAGCTGGAGTCACCAGCAATAACAGCTGCATTTCTAGCATGAGTGTGAATGGCTTCTCATTAAGCCTAGTCCATTAGCAGTACTACGACAATTTTTTTAAATCAAATTCACATTAATCATGTAACACATCACATTGTGATATGTTTGAGGTGCTCTTCAATTTTTAATTTAGATTTTCAATCCATTTATCAAGGAAGACCTCAATTCAAAGTATTTCTTTTCTGAAGTAGAAAATACTTTTTGTGATTTAGAAGTCAACCCTTAGAGTTTTTTTGACTTTTGTTTTGAAATTTCCTCTAGATTTTTTCTTCAATTATAAAAACAAAGTTATTGAAAAGAAATCAAAGTCAGACTGACATTCTAAAGCACAAATGAATAAAAAATACATGCACCAAAGTAATGCATGAATAATGAATATTTAATGGTAGCTCTTTGGATATTGGTTTCTTGATATAGGTCTGTTTTTAAGGCTATGCTGCTATTTTCAGTTCTCAAAATTTGCTGATTAATATTTCTTGCTCGATTGAGTCAATGGTCAAAATGTAAGCTAATAGGATCATAAGCTCTTGGATTCATTTTAAATCATGATTAATAGAAGTTATATATATGCACAAGAGAATCAATTTGTGAACTCTTAATGGATCATATCCATTTAGTCCTAACTTTGTTTTTCTCCTTCAAGGAGAAAATATATTAAAACCACTTAGGGTCAATTCCAAATGTTTAAGTATATCTCCAAAGTAGATAAAATGCCACTTCCCTTCAGAAAGATTTCAGATGAATCATTGTGGAGCTAGATCAAGCAGATAAGCAACATTTAGAGAATTTTTTTTCCCTCAGAGCATCCAACACCCTGTCTGGTTTCCTATTCACCCGGAGAAGGGGAATTTTCTCTGCACAACAAAACGACAGGTCCTCCTGAGCATCCCTCCCTGCTCAGAGAAGTGTCAATGTGATATTTTATGAAAATCCTTTGCTAGAATTTTTCTCCTGAGAAAGTCTCAAAAAAGAAATGTAAACAATAACTGTCTGATGGCTGTGAAATGTGGACTGGAGATGGTTCACCAACAGGTGCATCTTTAATTGGTCTCATAGGGATTGTTTTTACTTGATGACTAATCATGGTCTAGCTGTGTTGAGGCTCTGAGCAGTCACGAGTTTTTATTATTCATTCATTTCTAGCCTTCTGATGAAATCCTTTCTTCTATTCTTTTAGTATAGTTTTGGTATAGCATTTTTAATATAATATAATATAATATAATATAATATAATATAATATAATATAATAATAAATCAGCCTTCTGAAACATGGAGTCAAGATTCATCTCTTCCCTCATTCTGGGGACCCTCAAACACCACCGCAGAGAAGCTTCCATGGGGTGAAGATCTCGACCTATCATAGCTTAGGGTGTGCTCAGGCAGGACTGACCAAGCTCAGTTTCAAGGATTAGAAGGGTTGGCTCTTCTTCCTCACAGGCTGGGAAAACAGGGTTTATTTGTTCTTATTTGGTCAGCAGGAGCAGGGAAGTGATTGTCCCACTGTGCTGCACACATTTAGTGTCCAGTTCTGGGCCCTCACCCAGGGAGACACTGAGGGGCTGGAATGTGTCCAGGGAAGGGAACGGAGCTGGGAAGGGAATGGAGCCCCAGGAGAGGCTGAGGGAGCTGGGCAGGGGCTCAGCCTGGAGCAAAGGAGGCTCAGGGGGCCCTTGTGGCTCTGCACGGCTCCTGCCAGGAGGGCACAGCCGGGGGGGCCGGGCTGTGCTCCAGGGACCAGGGACAGGAGCAGAGGGAACGGCCTCAGGCTGGGCCAGGGCAGGCTCAGGGTGGGCACAGCAGGAATTTCCCCATGGAAAGGGGGCTCAGGAACTGCCTTGGCACTGCCCAGGGGCGTTTGGAGTGCCCAGCCCTGCAGGTGTCCGAGGAATTCCTGGACATGTCACTCAGAGCCCTGGGCTGGGCACAAGGTGGGCATGGGGCCTAGCTGGGACTCCATGGGCTGAGAAAGCTCAACCTCTGTGACTCGGGGTTTCTATGATTTTATTTATCCTTTGTTTAAAGAATCACAGAATCATTTAGCCCAGAAAAGTGCTGTTCTCACCTTTTCTCTGTAAGAATCCTGTACTCATTTCTGCCAAGGACACAGTGAAAGGCACATCTTTGCTTTGACCCCCCACAGTAAAATTTTCCAGCTACAGTGTAGGCCTCTTCCCTACCATTTTTCCATATCTGCCACCATGATGTTTTCTGAAAAATCCCCTCACCAGGATTTTTTCTCCTGAGAAGCTGGGAAGCTTCAGCTTCTCCATGTTTTGCTGCTCTGGGATGTGATTTGGAGAATTGTTTATCCAGCATGTGAATTGTTTTTAATTAATGACCAATCACAGCCAACTGTGTCAGACTCTGAGTCTGTCACAGGTTTTTATTGTTCATTCTTTGCTAGCTTTCTGATGCCTCCTTTCTCTTTCTTTAGTATAGGTTTAGTATATAATTTATTTTAATATAATATAGTATCATAAAATAATAAATCAGCCTTCTGAGAACATGGTGTCAAATTCTCATCTCTCACCTCGTCCTGGGGACCTCACAGCACCACACATAGCAGTTAAAATCCAGTAAACCAAGAAATATCTAGTTTTGTTATAATGGCAACAAGAAAAAAATAAATCTATGATAAGCAATAGCTCAGTCTCTTTAAGATTAACTTTTGCTTGAATTCACACTTTGTTCTTGCAATCTGACAATCAGACATTTTAAAAGGCCAGAACTGGGTCTGAAAAATGAAAAAATCAATAGCAGGTTTCCTGCTTTTACCCATATGAGACATTTAATTCATCTGTTTAATTCAGTTTAATTTATAACATTAATGAGGCAGTTTCTGAAGGACTACAGGAAAAGCAGATGATTTGCATTTTTATTTACTTGACAAGTTACAATCTTTATCCTCTTCAAGTACTTTTCCCACTTGAGAATATCAACCCTTAATTACACATCTAGCTAATAACAAAGATAAAATCACGTGTAGTGGACTTATGTCTTCTAGAAATGTGGGGAGTTTCTAGCACTACCACTAGATAGCAGGTTTTTTGGTAGTCTATTAGAACTTTCTAAGTAATTCTATAAAACCTCTTTGCAAAAGAAAAAAAGAGGTTAATTAAAAATGTTATTAGAGTAGCTCAAAATTATTTTTTTACTTCTTGCTCCTCTTAACCAAATTCTGTAACTTTGAGTCAATTAATCACTGTCACTACTGATGATCTAAGAACTGAGGAAAACTTAGGTACCTTTAGACACACCTAACCTTTAGAAGTAGTGCAATATTTCCTAATTTCTCTCATATTTCCTTCAAATTGCTGCAAAATAATTAATATTTTTGCTTAATAATTAAAAAGACAATATTCTGGTCTCCTTAGAGTTTAAAAAAGAAATTAATTTTCTAAAACTTCTTTATATAAAGAACCCATTATATAAATATTTTCATAGTGTGGTAAATTATGATTTGTAAGATAGTCTTTTAAAGATAATTTTTTGCTTAAGGTAATTTTTTTTAATGTGAAAGTTGTAAAGTGGAAGTGGAAAAATTGGCTTTGCAAATACACTGCAGTTTCTCATGTTAATTTGTAAGACAAAAATATTTTAACATTTCCAGAATAAAGAAATTCTGGTAATGTTAAAGAATAATTATATTCCAGAGTAAAGAAATACTCTTTTGAGTCTAAAGAAACTTTTGGTTTTGCTCTGGTCTGATCTGGTCTTTTATCAGAAGAGTAAATAAATTGGATATTTACTTAAGGAACCTAAACAAATACTGGCTGTTGTGGTATGTGGCAATTTGGAGGCTGATTTCACTAGGTATATCTCACTAGTTGGATATGATGATGATGATGATGATGATGATGATGATGATGATGATGATGATGATGATGATTATTATTATTATTATTATTATTATTATTTGTGTTGTTTTTCCTTCATTTTAATAGAAAATTTGCTTCAGGCCCCACAACATAAGGTTAAACTCTGGCTTCACTCACAGAGGGAGCAATAATTTAAGCAGGGATAATTATCTTGCCAAAAGTGGTCGTCAAAGGTAAATGAAGACATTTTGCCAATAACTGGATTTACAAATCCAACTTCCTGTCAGTGGAATTTCATGGTGTTTCAGGTCAATGTGAAATAGAGATAGTTATCTTTAGCCCCATCTTTTTAATTAGGTTATTCAGTCAGGCATAGTTAGAATGCCAAGGATATATCATGCGTGCAGGTACATAAATTATGCAGGTTGATTTAAAAAAGCGCATTACAAAATTTAAAGATATGGCATGTTTAGGTTTAGGGGTTTTTTAATTTTAATTTACTAAGTATTAATTTCTGAGTCAATATTTGATTTTATTTTCTTATTCTACTTTGTTTTCCACTCAAATGAAAGAGAGAGATCATTGGTATTTTTCCAATATTATTTTTTTTCCAATATTATAACTTTGAAGCATTGATTCATTTCCAATGAATTTTTAAATTAAATTAGAGATTTTTCAAGGTTTTAATAAAGAGAGAAACAAGAAAATTAATTGAAAACAAGCAAAAAACCAAAATAATCCAAACCGCAAGTTACACATCAGCTATTATATTGTTATCAACCTTAAAGAAGGCAACTGATTTCAAAATTTCATGTCTAATGACTCAGAAGAAAAAAAAATCCTCAGGATTTTGTGATTTGTTGGTTTTTAAGTCTTTTATTTTTGATACAGAAGTTTTCTGAAGAGCATTAAACTCTCTACTGCTCATTATTTGGTCTTAAATTTGACATATGCGGTACACATTAGAGTGTGATTTCTCCCTATTTATAATTTGCTCACATGACTGCCATTGGATTTCTGAACTGAGTCCAGATCCACTGTAAATGAGTCTATTTATAAAAAGATACGTTTAGCTCTCAAAGTCTCTGCAGCAGGATGTGACTGAAAAATTACTTTAACAGAGTCATTAGCAGTAACATGTCTGATAATCTGCTGTGACTTAATATTTTCTTGGCCAATGATATACAAAATAAAGCAACATAAACTCATTAAAAAGAAAATAATCTTTGGATTTCATGTTATTTCTAAGAGTTGAAAAAATACCCCATTGACATCTCATTCAAAAGCCAAATTTTAGCTCCTAAATTTAGCCGGAAAAATAGTACAACTCAAATTTTTCCAAAAGAAAGGTCTTTCACAATTTTTTTTCCTCCAGTAAAGATGTGTTATAGGAAAAGGATATTGTTTTCTGAATGTTACTTAGCCCATTAATTTTGCATTTGGCTAAAGACAAAACCTATGCGAATACCTTTCAGATTTTGGAGATTTAGTGATATTAAAAATGATTGCCAGGACATTTAGTCTGAGATTTGTTTTATCCTATAAGAGTCAGACTTCGTTTTTAATGAGTGACTGATAGATACATGTGTGATCTTTTCCTGGGGTTTTGCTGGTTTTCTTCTTGCGTATGTGAAGAAGAATGAGAAAACTAATTGAGATTCACCTCAAAATGGATATCTGAAAATTCATCTGAAATGTGGGGGTGAATTTTGATTGCCTTCTGAAAAGCATAGATTTGGATTATCATCTCATGCTCAATATACAATATCTCACTATTTGGATAAAGAAAAATGTGTTCCTCTGGTTTTCATGATAAAAATGGGAAAGATTAGATGTACAGATGTATAGTCATGGGATACATTCCTTATTATCTCTCCTGACAGATGTAAAACCATTTCTCTGTTGTCTCTAGGAGATAAGTTCTAATTTGAAATTGCCTGATTGCCACTAAATTCCTCACTGGTTCCAAGAGTCATTTATTGCTACAGGGAATACCAATATGACCTCATTTTACACCTTTTTTATTACATCAGAAAAAAGAATCATTCTATTTTTTAAGGTATGGTCGGCCAGTACTGCGCATCAGTTTGTTGTTGAGTCCCAAATGCATCTTTTTTTTTAGGAGAAAGTTTTGGATTTCAGGGTTGTGAATGCATCTTTATGTCTTTAGCTGTCCTTGATCTTTGGGTTTTTTCTCATAGGAGTGATTATTTCTTCCCTTCTGAATTATTAGGCTGCTGGTTGTCTTCATATCTTTGCTGAAAAATGACAACTATGAGAAAGATAGTTCTTCAGTCAGATTTTTTTTTGCTTGTCACTTTTTTTTTTCATGTTTATCACATAAAAATCAACTTTTTAAAAGTTTATGTGGATTGAATTGTTTGAGATGCTTCAAAAAATACTGTCTAAAATTCTAACTCTCTGAAGTCTTAGCTGGCATTGTAGGAATGATAAGAAAGCAACAATAGTAAAAATTATTTTTTAGACGTTGTAATGTCTTACATAACAAAGTTATATAATTTCAAACCTAGACATACATATGGATACACAAGCCTGGCAATGCCTTTGGAACAGAACCACTAAAACAGGGCTTAGAGGCATATTGTTGCACCATCTAACATTGAATTTTTAAATCTGAATGTGACAGTGGCACACAGTGACATAACTGGATATCAGCTGTGAAACTTCACTCTTCTATTTTATGGGAAGAAAAAAAGGATAATTTCAGAGTACCTTGAGAGGACAAGTTTTCTGGGGAAAAAAGAGGAAGTTTCAGCCATCTTTAAAGATCATTCAAATAACAAACTGAAAACTGAAATGAATGATGCTTTAAAGTTATGGGTAAATCATTCTTGAAATAAAATTACTCAGAGAAATTTAAGTTTGGAGAAAAAACTGGAGCTTTTCTGCTGCCATACTAGAAAATCAATGTGCAGTGTAATTCAAAGAATAAGACTGAACATGGGGTTTTTTTCTGAGAATATTATTTTCCTGCAGAAAACAGAATTTTCTCTACTATTTGAAAACACAGCAGCACTGCCCCTCCCTGAAACAGAACAGTAATGATGTCTGGGTCCAAACATTAGTGCACATTACCAGGAGGTTGTGACACAGGCATTGCACAAACACCATGACTGAATAAGCAGAAAACACATTTTTAGTTTCAAATCCCTTTCTCAAGATGTTTCCGTAAAAAAAAAAGGACTCAGAATAGGGAAAAAACCCCAGATTTTTCTGTTTGGATTTGGAGACAAAATCTGGATAATAAGTCAGTAAATCACTCTATCTAGCTCTGTGCTTGGCATGCAAAATTTGGGTTGAGAATAATTCCCAATAAAGAGTGTGTTTGGTTTTTTACATTCCCCAGAAGAATAGTTCTTATAACTCTTAGTAATTGCATTTTAAAAAAAGAAAAAAACCAAACAAAACCCAAAACAACAACAACAACAAACAAATCCTCTTTATTCAAACTTGTTTTCCCTGGAGAAATGTTGTAAACCTATATCCAAGCATGTAGGCTTCCACACATGACCCATTAAAAATTATTATTGACTTTGGGTAGGAATGTAGAGTTATGACCATTTCTCATCACTAGACTTTTTATGCCTACTGCAAAACAGGTCTTGAGGCGGGCCATCCATGTAAACGTACATTTTATTTATAGCTTTAAAAAATAACTAGTTTCACTGCACTCAGAAAATCTGAATACTTTCTGTGACCTTTGAAAATGTGATGGTTTCCAAGCCTCAGTTAGATACAATCATGAGTAATGACACACAGGAGGTCATGCTCCAGATCCCTGTATGTCATGGCTGCACAATTAAAAAAAAATCTGAAATACACGAGCAAAGTACTGTTGGGCCACCAAAAACAGTTTTCTTAACTGGAGAAACAGTAATTGTCTAAAATAATAGGAAGGTATACATTTCTGTATGTGAGCACTGGGAAAATGTGTAAAGAGTGGTGGAAAAAGAGTCAATTCATCTGCATGTGTGGAACAGTGAAAGGCTACTGAGTTGTAATAAAACATTTTTATCATTGTTTAACAGTAAGGTCTGTTACCATAAACAGCTGGGAAAATGGTTTTTGACAGCAATGTAGAGATAATTGTAAAGAGAGTTATGTTTAGCCCAAAATCTACACGGGTTGTCAAGATTTCTGGCATGTATTGTATCTCCTAGCTAGAAGATATGTTGGGGTTGGTTTTTTGTGGGTAGGAATCCCTTGATTTATTTTAGCATTTTTTCTTAAAATCCTTAAAGAATTAAATTCACATTTCAAAATAAAATAACACCATCTTGAATACTAATTTTAATTTCAAAAATATTCAAACACACAGTAGAAGAAACAGTTTTGAAATCTGAAGTCCTTTCACAGAAAAGATCTAAATTTTTTTTCTAGCATAGATTTAAAGTATGGCTCAGGACAACCATTCTTCAAAAATAAAAGGTTTCAGATACTTTGTGGCCAATTTTTACCAATGGAAAAACACTTCCTGTGATTTCTGAGTGCAAGGAGGTCTTGGGAAGCAGAGTGTGATGGTGGAGTCACCATCCCAGGGTGTGTTTAAGAAAAGCCAGGATGTGGCACTCAGTGCCATGGTTTAGCTGAGGTGTTAGGGCTGGGCTGGAGTTGATGATCTTGAAGGTCTCTTCCAACCCAGTGATTTTGTGAATTCTGTGAATTCTGTGTTATAATTTGCATGTTTGATGGCAGCAGCACAGATATGGTGCCTGTGTTTCAGTTTTCTGCTCGTTTTCTCCGTGACCATCACCTCCTGCTCCCTCATGCAGAAGCCAAGGGCTGTGCCCTGGTGCCTCCCTACAGCTGGTACTGCAGTTATAAGAGGATGGAAAATTCTCCTCTTTATGGAATCATGGAATCACAGAATGGTTTGGGTTGGGATGGAGTCAAAGCCCATCCAGTGCCACCCCTGCCATGTCAGGGACACGTCCCAGTGTCCCAGTGTCCAGCCTGGCCTTGGGCAGTGCCAGGGATGCAGGGGCAGCCCCAGCTGCTCTGGGCACCCTGTGCCAGGGCCTGCCCACCCTGCCAGGGAACAATTCCTCATTGCCAAGATCCCAGCCAGCCCTGCCCTCTGGCACTGGCAGCCATTGCCCGGCTGCTGTCCCCGCAGCCCTTGGCAATTGTCCGTGTCCATCTTTGCTGCAGCCCCTTCAGGCCCTGCCAGGCCACCCTGAGCTCAGGCCAAAGCTTCTCCTGCCCAGGTGAGCAATGGCAGCTGTGCCAGCCTTGGCTGCCGGCAGAGCTGCTCCATCCCTCTGCCCGTGCTGGAGCCTCCTCTGGCCTGGCTGCAGCAGCTCCAGCTCCTTGCTGGGCTGGACTCCTTCATCCTCTCACCCAGAGTTAGGCCGGGCTTTGCCTCCTGTGCAGCCTTGGGTGAGAGTCACCCAAGCAGGCATCTGCCACACTTCTAAATTACTACCTCTGTATGAAAAAAAAAAAAAAAATCCTTAATCCTTTAACACCAGAGGGAGGGGTAAAAAAGAAGTCAAAGAGGGCCGGGTCAGTCAATCATCTAAACATATGCACAAAAATACTTTTGTTTGCTGAAGGGAACAATTCAGCCTGGTTTCCAAGCCGCAGAAAGCCACCTAACTACCTTAATTGTGCTGCCTGAGGTGAGAGCAATAAAGAATAAGTGCTAAAGCCAAAGTTGTCAGCATTGTTCCTCGAGTAAAAGTTTATAACAGTTGTTTCTATTCTTTTTTTTTTCTTTTCTTTATGCCAAAAAGGAAAAATGCCTCAGTTTAACCAGAAAATATTATCTGAAGACTGCAGTGTTTTTTTCCCTGCTGTTAAAATACTGAGCTGCTTTTCAAATTCTTTATAGAAGCTTTCTGCAGTTACAATTGTGAAATAATAAACACATGTTTTCTGTGCTGAATCCCTTTAAGTAAATTGCCTTAAATATCAAACCATGTTATTTCACATTTGCATGCCCACATTTTTCACCCGTGCCACCAAATTAAAATCTGAATTCAAACCCTGAGACCTAATAAAACAGAACTGATAAAGAAATTCATTTCCAGATAATATGTTAATTAACTAAGAATAGTAAATGTAATAAATTAACCATTTCTTCAAGGTTAATTAGACCAGGTTAATTGATTGTAAGGCCATTTACTCTGACTGCAGGGTCCCTGCTATGATTCACTTAAAAATATCCAAAAACCAGCTTGACTTTCAGTAGTAGAAATGTCCTTTCAGTCTTTGGGTTCTGCTTTATCTATTTGTAAGCAACAACTTTTCTAATTTTGCTTAAGGCCTCACCTTCAATCCCAGCAGATTCTGTGATATCATTAATTTCAGGCTTCAGACAGTTCAGTTCTTTCTCTCCTTCTGTCTCCAAGGACCTTATTACTCATTTCTCTAAAAAGAAAATTGACAAAATTTAATATTAAGTCTTTTCCCATCAATATCCTCAGCCACCTCCTCATGTCTTGCTTTTCTTGAGCTGTTATTACACTTCTCTTATCTTTCAACACCAATGCAGTATTTGTCATTTATGCTTTTTAAAAGATTTTCACTTACACTAATGCCTTTTTGATTCATTTTATCAGTGATTTAGAGGAATCCCATAAAGTTACATCCTTTCTGCTTCCAGGCACAGAGGAAAAATATCAACCTCCTGACACTTTCTATATGCCTGAAAACCTACAAAGTCTGACCCATAAGCTGAACAGAAATAAAATATCTTTATCGTCCTCGAGTCCAAGAAAATCCTGCTTTGGTACAACACAGCTTCTCTGTAGTTCCCATCATTTGTTACTGCTGGGTAATTAACAATACAATTAGATGCATAACGGCTTTAAACTGAGAAAGGGAAGGGTTTAGGTTAGATAATGGTAAGGAATCCTTTGCAAGCTGGACACGGATTGGAGCAGCCTGGTCCAGAGGAACCAGGGGCAAAGGGTGGAACAAGACGAGTTTCAAGGTCCCTTCCAACCCAAACCATTCTGTGATTCTGTGATTTCACAGTTTAAAAGTACAAATGCTTATTTGTACAAATGCATATTCATGCATTTCTTTGACTGCCCTGCAGCAGACCACCTTTTTCATTTTTTGAAGTACTGCAAAGTCTTGGAGTTACAAGAGCGTTCACAAAAGTTAGATGGATCCTAAAGCAATCCTCTTGTGTATTTTACTACTGAGGAACATCCTGGACATCCATCAGTATTTAGTGAGGCAAATTGCTGATATTCTCATTCATAGTTACTGCAGAAATAGACTTTTTTCCCCAGCTCTCTTGAGATTGATGCTGCTTCTACAGTTTGCCTGCTCTTTCTCTGATCATCACGTCTCTTCATGTTTAAGGGAGGAACGTTTTATTCTATTTTACTCTGTTTCTCTACTTTGACCAGTCTTCCTAAGCTATTCACAGAATTATTAGGATTGAAAGGGACCTCTGAAGAGCCTCTGAAGCCCAAATCCTCTCTGAGCCCCCCCTGGAGCCTCTTCAGAATCTCTGGAATCTCCTGAATTGTCAAGCCCAGAACTGAACTCAAGTACAACAGGATCATTAGCAAGATACAACCCTTAGTTTATCTTAAGTTTTAGCTTGATTTTCTAGCCCCAAATCCTTCTAAATCTCTAGAAACCTCTTTGCTGCCTGTTTTCACCAATAACCATGTATTGAGTTTTCTAGCCTTCTAAAAGATAGATCTTCTGGTATAAGTAAAGAGCTTTCTACAATTACGTTACCATTCTCTGAAAATATCCTTCCATTACATTTTAATCCCAAAAATTCATACTCATCAAGCACTAGAAGACACAGGGAGAAGAAAACATATTTAGTTCAAAGTCAAGAATCAAGCTGCTCTGACACATTTTTGTGCTTTTAATTTTAAACAAATATTTCCCAATGATTACTTAGCCTGTAATGTTTTACTTTTGTGCTGCCTTCACCTCATCACTCTTAAATTCTTTGTCTGGGTTCCAAAATACTGGTGAGCCATTTCAGAGGAATATCTCTTCTGAGCATGAGGACTTGCCCTTGAGGAAATCCATGGAAATAAATGGATTTTCAATGGCAAGGGTTCAATCAATTCCCATGCAGCTGGCGTATCCTTTCTCCACAGATAGGTGTGTGCATTTGTATAGATATGGATGTTTAACCTTGTGCATAATACTAAACTTGTCACTGATTAAAATCGCTTCTCGGAATACTCCAGAATAGAAATTTTAAAGTTTAAACATTTAGTACTTTATGAAGTCATAAACTTAAGAAATTCAGCTGTAGCTCCGGCTAGGTGTTAAATGTAGTGAGCGTTTCACAAATCACAGATTATGCCTTTTTTTTTTTTTTTTTTTAAAGGGTAGATCCATTCCATTTTCTTACACCTGTGCACTGCAGTTGTTCCTGTTTTTGGCTCTCTCAGACAAGCAGGCGACAGGTCACAGGGTGATGCAGTTCAGAGCTGTGGTCACCGAGTGTTCATCAAGGACTAACGGAGGTTTACACGATTCTACTTTGTTTAATGGAGTCTGTTCCGTTTTAAAAATTTCCCCAATCTCCCCTTTCTAAGGAAGACTGGGAGCTACCCTAAAATGGATTGGTAGACTACAAACTTTAGTTCTTCCTGCTCTTGAAGAAAAGAAAATCCACTCTCAAGGTTCCAGTAAATTCCAATTACCTTGCCAAAGACATTTGTCTTTCCCACAGTGAATCCCAACCACAAAATTGCACACTGATATGACACAAGGATCATTTCTTTAGCATTTTAAGACCTGACATGGCATATTATCAGTGATCAAAGCAGAAATGCTTATGCTGCTTAGATTGCATGTCATTCATAGGCTCACACCTCACAGCCATAAGGTGATTTATAAGGAACAAAACACAGGAAAAGTGCAACCCACCTAAGTTGTGATCATACCTAGAATTCAACCTTGTAAACAAGGGGATATTGTGCTTTTTCATTTTGAGAGGAGGCTGTACTTGGTCTTACACTTAATGTGATAATTTGGCCCTGTGGAACTTAAAATTTGATGGTTTTTTTTCCTTGTATGGTTTAATAAATATTAAAAAAGACAACTCTTAAACAAAAATATTTTCTTGATGAGACAGTTGGAAGTGAGGAGACTTAAAATATACCTTTTTCTCTGTGCCTTGATGTTGTTCTCTTTTGTCAGTGTATTTTGGCTCAGTAACCTTCAGCAGTTTCTGGATCTGCAGTACTTTGTCACCACAGCTCATTCAGGTATTTCTTAATCTTGATGGTGGAGCTGTGTCCTGACTGTAGCATTGTCTGCTTTTAGTGTTACATCAACATTCAACCCAAAAAAACCAAGGATCTTCACTAAGAGCCAAAATGGCTGTTGCACTGGGAGCAAGAGAGATGCAGCTTCTTTTTACAAATAAACAATAAATTTATTTGATATACCTTGATGTACGGGTTTGAAGTCACTTGATGCAATTGGAAAGCAATCTCACTCTTAGGACAGATTTTGCTTATCAGAACCATTGTCTCTGGATAGCACAGATATCAAAAGGTAAGATTATCCTGTTTTTGCTTTGCTTTCCTTGGTGAAAATTGTTTTACTCTCAGTCAGGAGGTTCAGTGGCTCTGCTGAAGTGTAGAAGTCATGTGTTTTATAATTTTAGGACTTCAGAAGCTCCCCAGATGTTAATTTTTCCCTGACTTCCAGGCCTCTGAGCGATCTTGTATTGCTCATGAAATAACAGAGATACCACTTCACCCTGATGAATTTTTTCCTGCAGTCTTTGTCATATTTCTCATTTGTTTCATATGCACATAAGCAGGACCCTTATGAATCTACCTTAAATGATTTTCAGGAAGGTTTATACTGCTCATTTTTATTTCCATATTGCTGCTGGGACGAGGTAATTTCCCAGAGGTAAAGAAAAAGGGTACTTAATAGATTGCTCCTAATTATTATGGACAAACAAAATGTGTAAAAAGAACACAGAATAAATGAAAATGATGAAAGAGAGCTGACAGAATTCATTGAAACCTACTGTTTTTGGGTTTTTTTTGTTTCAACAATAATGCTAATCTTCCATTATGAAAAGTGTAGGTGTTGGTAGATGTGTACACAATAATTTTCCTATTATCTTTTTCATTATTTCAGCAGAAAGATGTCCCGTTGCAAAACGATGAACATTTTAATCTCTGTCTCCTCCTTATCTTTTAAGGATAACATGGAGGCTGAAAAGAAAACAACTTAGAATCTTTGTTATAGTCTATGTCTTCCTAAACTTTTTAGGATTACCCTCAAATCAAGGACTACAGCAAAGTTAGATTATTCAAGCTCAGGTTGAGCTTGAATAAAATTCTGATTGTGTATGACATGCTCTAGAACATTTAATCTGGTTTGCACAGTCGCAGAGGTACAAAAGGCATTATTTTAATGTATGTACATTATTTTAATGCATCTTCTCTTGAGCCTGGGAAGAAGAGAGGAGTGGGGAGAAGGTATTTAAAGTTTTGTGGGTTTTTTTGTTTCGTTTTTGGTGGTTTCTTTTTTTTTTTTTGGGGGGGGGGGAGGGGTTTGTTTGGTTTGTTTTGTTGTTGGGTTTTTTTGTTTTTTTTTTTTTTTTTTGAGTTTTTGGGTTTTTTTAGTTTGTTTTTTTTTTTTTCTTTTGCCCGTTATGATAATTGCTGAGGGAGTGACCTTTTCCTGCTGTTACTTAAACCCACAAGCCTTTTGTTGTGCTATCCCTTGAAAAATTGAAGAGGGGACAGGTGCAGCCGGGGCCAACCCACCAAAGTCTGGAATACCCTTGGAACAAACTCAGTGCAATGGTTATTCCTAATTCTGAAGTTTATTAGTGTTAGTAAAATGAACACATGCTATCCCATTTATTTTTTTTTACCCCCAAAACAGCTCCTTTTAGCAAGTTACACATGTGAAATAGAACAACAAAATGGGAGAGCAGAGAATTTGCTCACTTCTGTATTGCTTTAGAATAAAGCTTGAATTTTTTGTGTTGACATGACATTTTGACATATGTTATCTCAGGTTTTATCTGATATATAGTGATATTTTCTCACTTCAGATGGAGAATTCTAGTAAATCCCTGAAAAGCTAGGTGCTATCAACCTAGAACAGCAGTACAGTTGGGGAAGACTTGGTGTGCAAGTCTGAAAATTAAAAGTTCATCGTTTATTATAAAGCACAAAGTTTTACCTTCCTGGCTTTGAAAGTTTCTGTTTTATTAGAAATATATTAATTATTATTTAATATTTAATTTATTTAATAAAATACAGAAGAATATTAATTATTCTGTTTTATTAGGTGGAGGATTCCAATAGATACCTATGCTCTCCATGCAGTAAATGTGTCTGTCTCAATATTCACATATTTAAAATACAATCAAAGTGAATCCAAATTACATAAATACTACCCACTGATAATAAATTGATTTATTTTGCTCTGTTCATACCTCAGTTTTCTTTGTGTGGTGGTTGATTTCCTGGCATTCTTTGGGGCCCCTGGGATGAAGAGCTTTGGCCTTCCTCAAGGAGATTGAGGGTGGAGAAGTTGTAGTGAGTTCCTGGGGTCTTTTAACAGCAAGAGCATGCACAGCACCCAAGTTAATTCAAATAAAGGGTCAAAAAATTTCCTTGCAATTGAGAGACATCACAGGCTAAAGCAGCTCTTGTCTTTAAACCCTGAATTATGTCCTCTGCAATGGTGTAAAATCTTAATGCAGTCTAAATAACTTATTTTCCTTATTTGACTGACAATCTCTAATGCTTTCATTGATTAAATTATGGAAATTTATTGATTCTTTAAAAGACACAGTTCATCAGGTGCCCTGCAGTTTAAAACCTCTGTCCCATTCTATTTCCTATCTCCAAACACTTAATGCCTGTGTGTCTCCCGAGTGCTCCATTTTTCAGTGTTTTAAGGGCACAATTATTAAATAAGCTGAATTTCTACATTAGAAAAGGAACACTGCAGTGCATTTCACTCTGACACAGCAGACCTCTTCAAAAAGGGTTCCCACCTGCCTCTTATTACACTGCTCATGAAATGGGCAAAAAATAATCAGACAGGACTGTCCAGGAGCTGCCGAAATTCACAAAGTTCTTTATCATGATGTGGCTCAAACGTTTATAACACTATTCCTGACTAGTTATAAAAACATAAGCCATAATCCGTGAGGGAAAAAAATAAAACTGATGTATACCTGAAGCAGTCTTACATAACCTGGGCTGCAGAAGTGCAGTTTTCCTAATGACCACTTGCAATGTTTAACTGGAATTTATTTGGGTGCAGTGGTACACATCCTGGCAGGAGGCATCTCACTCCAAGGCGGTGTTAAGCCTCGGAGTGACACATTTAATAACATCCTTCCATAAACTGGGAACAAAGCTGCTCTGGAGGTGGCTCCAAAGTAGCCCTGCCAGGCTGTAATGCTGCAGGATTAAGGAGACTGGTACTTGGCTCAAAGCAGACTGAATAAAATAAATGTTGATCTGGGGAAAGTTTATTGTACCCATGCATTGTGAGGGAAGCATAAAAGTAAATCTTAATTTCTTCTTTATTGATCTTTTCCGAAACTTACAGGATGCACTGCTTTTCCTGGTGTATATTTACCCCACCAGGCACAAGTTTCTGAGGCAGCATGCTGATTTTTTTGTGGTGGTCCCTGGTACCTTGTCACTTGTCCTACACTTCTGGAGGGAAAAAACGGAAGGAAGAATTCTGACCATCTGTAAAGGCAGCTAGGATTCATCAGACTCAGATCACCATGAGAGTTCAGGCTTTAATACACAGCACTAAAAATAATAAAAAAACTCCCCAACCAAAACCCCACTCATTTCCACCATGAATTTGATCCCTCCTGGAACATCAGCCTTCACCCACTTCCAAAGGGAATATGCGACCCCTGCACGTTTTGTGGTTGAAAAAAACTAAAGATTTGTTAACAAGGGCAGAATGTTTTGCAGCAGGTAATAGATATATACCCACTGTACAGCTATTTTCACAGTGAGACATAAAACCTGCAGAGTACTGGCAATTAGTTTTGGCTTTGCACTTTATGGGAACAGATTTAAGTGGCTCATCTCTCTCCTTAAAGCCTCACTTAATTTGCTGCTGGAACTTTGCGGGGAAGTTCTTCCCTCCTGCTTTGGGTCTTGCTTTTCCCCACTGTCCTTGTACAGTGGGACGGGTGGGAGGTTCCTTTCCCAAAAAGTCTGTCAGGTGTGTTGTGTCCCTGCCCCAGGCACCAAAAGGTTTTTGGAGGGTGTCCTAAATGCAGGATCTGTAGGGGATAACCCCTTCTGAGCTGGTTCTTCTCTGAGCCATAGCCAACACAACTCATTGGAGAGGGTCCTTACCATCCCTATTTGCTACTCAATCTGAAATTTATTTTCCCAGAGATGTCATCAATACCTGAGGTGGACAGACCCCCAGAGCCACAGGTATTTAATCTATACTTCCCAATCTCGGTAACAGTGCAAAGAGAATTGAATTCTGGGTTCTGGAAACATAATGGCCGTGGGAGATGCTTCAAAACATTAACTTTTCCTTTAGCTGAACACTTGTGCATGAAAGCAGATGTGAGGTTTCTTGCACAGCATTAAATTAGGCTATTAAACCAGGATAAACCCTATAAATATTTGAATGTTCTTTAGATACTTCATTCAAGGAGGAAAATTAAATAATGGTTCCAGACATTGCATTCAGAGATTTGCTTCCATGTGCCACGAAATTAAAAGTATTGATTGTCCAAGTCATTGTACCATGACAAGGGTCAGAATCTCACCCCTTTTAGTCTGGTTCTGCCCATTTCTTTGCAACTATTAAGTTCTGTCACCAGCTGTTTTTCAAAATAGACTTTATACTGAGTTATAATAACCCACAGAAGGATGTCATTAATATTTGGAAGTAGGGTTAGTTTGCTCTTCTGACTTTCAACACTTGTTTTTCATGGATTTTTTTTTTTTTTTTTTTTTTTTTGAATCCCAGTGATTTTTTGCCTCTGAATTTATATTTTGACTGTAACAATTGCCAGGACAGCTTATTCGCTGTGCTTTGAGTTGATTCTGAGGCAAGAGGAAAGCGGAAAATATTCATTTATGTAGATGAATGCTTCCCAGGGGGTGCTCATGAAACTTTGGACAAATGTGCCAGTAATCCTCCAACCTGGCACTTTTGCCCGCAGCCCTGGCTCTGAAGTGGTGGCAGGAAAGGCTGTTCCTGCTGATGGTGTCTGTGGTTGCATCAGTGCAGACAGGACCTGTTCCCTGCTGCTTTTTTGATTTGCAGCTGCTCTGCTCCCTTTGCCAAGAGGGCTCGGAACAGATAAAGCGTGTTGAGAGAGTTAGGGGCTGAATTTAAAATTTATCATCTTTGAATTTGCAATTTATTATCTATGCATAACCCTTCTCCATTATTTTTCATGAGGGTTTTTTTTTTCTCTGTGTGTGTGGCTGGTATTTGTTTGTTTGTTTTCTTGCTTTGATTTTGTTTTGTTTCACCATTGGCTGTTTATGGACGTGGAAGCTGGAAGTGCTGATGATGAAGCGAGCCACAAATAATTCTGAGGGTGCAATTAAGTCAAAATCAATCAATTTTGAGTCTTAGGCTCAACTTTTTAACTACAAAATTACCCAGGCTTGGTTTCCCAAAGGCCTTCCCCTCCTACTGCCTTGTGCTGCTGGAAGAAGAAAACTTTATCTGGAAGCCTTGAAGGTGCCCAGACTTATGTGGGTTAAAAGCTTCCTGTTCTTATGTGGTTTTTAAGTGTGGTTTTTATTTCAATGCAGTTTTCAGCTCTATCCTGTGGTATTTTAGGGAATCAGCTTCCACCAATAACAAAATTATTCTTTCTGAAATTAGGATACACAGAGAAAATCAGAGTCTCAAAGGTTAAATGTAAGACTGAGGAATATTAGAGGAATTGGCTCTAATATGCTGAAAAGATGTGGTGAGGTTATTTTTGTCCTAATCTTATTTATTTTAAGTTTCCTTTAGTCAAAAAAACCAGAATTTTTCTGGGGGAAAATAGAGCCAACATGATTAAAAAGTGATAAATGTGACTGGATATAGTGTTATGAATATTATGTTCCAAACTGACTGATGGGAGATCAATACTTTCAGATTTTTCTGCAGGGAACACCTAGAAAACCCAGAAGCTTTTGCAAGTTCTTCTTTTCAGTGGTCTTTGCATAACTGCTACCTTTAAAATCCAATATTTTTCTGTTTTCTTTCCTGCACTTGTGTGTTTTGCACTGACTTGGAATGGTATTAAAATATGAGATTTATTTAATTTGCTTGTATTTTGATATTTATAAAATGCATGTAAATATTTCATAGTTTTGTTGTCAGTAGCCTGTTGCTGTGAAGATTTTAACACCTGCTTGTAATATTCCAGTCCCATTTATCTCATTTTTTTTATGCTAATCATGTCAACTCTGTCACCCAGTTTGAGTGAATGAAACCTAAAATTGGAATTCCTTGACTACTCTAACTTCCAAATTTTTTTTTTTAATTTGGAATTTACACTCCTTCTTCAAAGGTTAGTTTCCTTTTTCAGGAATAAAGGAAAAAGAGGGTAGGTCCAAAAGGGGTCTCACTTTGTAGTGTAAGACAAAGACAAATTTTAAATATTTTACTTGAAAATCAAAAATAACAACACCTTCTCTTATTCTCCCAGGTCCTTTCCAGTTTCCTAACAAGATCACGAGCAACAAGGGGTTGCTCACCTCAGATCCACAAGCCCTTGTAAGGCAGGGAAGGAAAAAGGAGGTTTTAATCCTCTCTCTCCTCTGCTGAGGGAAAAACTGAGCTGATGAAATGAACCTTCTCTCCTCTGACAAAACAGGACTGCTGCGTAGAAAGATGTAATTTTATTTTTGGTTACATATACTGTGAATATTACAGACAAGTACTTAGAACCTGGCAGGTAAAAAACGAAAACAAAAACCACCAAAAAAAAACCCAAAAAACAAAAAACAAACCCAAACAAAAAAAAAGAAGAATTGTCAGAAGGATCTTTTATTAAATCTTTTATTCCTGTGACTGTGTGTGCTTTCTGAGGTGCTCTGTGGATAAAAAAAGGAAACTGACAACGCGGGAAGCAGGGAGCCTGACCCAAGCCCACACCTTCAGACCTGAGTATTTTTAACCAATTACTTTGTTTTCCTCCAGGCTGCATAAAACTGCAGGCCCATAGGAAACTCTGCTGGCTGCAGCTCAGCGAGAATCCTGCTCTGAAAGAGCAGCAGGGAGCTCAGAGTGCCCACAGGTTAACACAGCACCTCTGCTGGGGCGCAGCCAGGCAGCTCTGAGTAAAACAAAAAAAACCAAAAAACAAACAAACCCCCCCCCCCCCCAAAAAAAAAAACAACAAAAAAACCACCCAAAAAACAAAAAACAAACAAACCAAAAAAAAAAAAAAAAAAAAAACAAGGAGAAAAAACAAAACAAAAAAAACAGCCAAACAAAAAGAAAAAAAAAAGAAAACAAAAAAACAAACCAAAAAACCCAACCCCGAACAAACAAACAAAAAAGTAAAAAGAAAGCAAGCAACAAAAATAATTTTTTTTTTTCCTTATTGATAAAATTACCTGAAAGATGCTGCTGTGTGAGATCAAGCTCCTCAGTGCCCAACCTGGGAGCTCCATGTGCTTCCAGAATGGTGGAGCTGAAGTTTTTAAAAAACCTAAGAGCTTTTTTTTTGGGACTGGGGCAATTAGATGCTTGTATAGGACCTTAGTCTTGAACTGGAAAAACAAGATTTATGGAGAAATGTACCTTCTCCTTAATTTCTAAGTGCTGTTTCAAATGCTATTTTTTTGTGCAACCTGGACTGGTCTTATGCCTTTTTTTCTTTTTTTTTTTTTTTTTTTTTATATTGATCTCTTTTTTTTTTAATTTTGGGGTTTTTTTTGTTTAATATATTGATCTCTACATATATATATAGCATATATAAAAATAAATTGTAAGTATAATATATTTATATTTTTTTACGCACATATTGTATTTCTTTTTATAGTTTGGATGGTGTTGTGTCTGCTACAGATCATGGAATACAATTATTTCAATTATTTTTCTCTCCTCTTCAGCAGTGGTTAAGGTCATTCAAACACTGGGCTTCCTGTTTTATTAATAAATATTTTCAGAGTTCCCCACCTGTTTTCCAGAAGGTTTATCTTTCCTACACAAGCCTTACAAAAGTAAAATAGGTTTTAGATAAACACACATGCCTCCACCTATTCAAAGTTCAGTTATCTGAATATTTCCTCCATCTGCCCACTGAAGGCCAGTTTTCTGTGAAACTTGGCCTTTTCCAGTTTTCTACAAAGCTGCCTGCAGGGCAGATGGAACATTAAAAATGAGTCTTAAAAAAATCTCTGTAGGTTGTTTTTTTTTTTTTCCCTCCCAGTTAAGTTGGCCATAATGCAGCATTCACAGCCCTGTTTTAATATTCCCACAGACACATGTTGCTATCAATATGGGCGATGCATTTTACACCATTAATGCCACCCTAAAACCCCATTAAAGCCCATATGAGGTAGTTCCACACTGGCTCCACCAATTCCAAAAGTAACAAATTATTAAGAGTTTTACTATTTCCAGGCAGATCGTGATTAAGATTTCCGCAGCAATGAAATTCCTTGTAAGGGCTGGAAATTAAAACCCTTCTTTCACAAGGGTAAAGCGTTGAAAATAGAGAGCTGCAGTGCAAGGTTCCAAGAATTAAGCTAAGCATGAAAAGTTAAAAAAGGAGAACAGCACTACCTGAATGTCTTTTACAAGGAAAGAAAGCTCCAAATTTCATTGCACTGTACAGAAAGGATTTTGAGGGCTCAAAGTTTTTGGGGGATGAAGCAGAAGAGCTTTATGTCAGCAAGGATACTGTGTCAACGACAGAGTGGTGCTTCTGCATTTTGGAATGGAAATGTAAAATATTACTGCTCCTGTGGCAGGGAATCGTTTCAGTACGTGAGATTTAATGGTGCCAGCTTTACTGCCCTGGACCACTAAGGGAATCTGTAGCCTGATGGCTTATCATTCAGCTTTTATTAGCTAATGGCTGATGCTCCCAAACTGTATCCATGTGAAAAAGGGAACAACTTGCTGTTTTTAAGAATTCGTGAGCTTCTGAAATCGCTTTAGTGAAAAGTTCTCCATAGCTGATCGAATTAGTTACCAGGGCCAGAGTTTATTACCATTAATTATATCACCAGCACTCATGAAGGACACCTGTGGGTAATTCCATCATGGCTCCAGAATATCAATACTCTGTTTATATGTCTGATTTTCTGCTGCTGCGTGTGCATGATTAATTAACCTTTGTGTCACATAATTTAATTTAATGGATTTAAAACAGGACAACTTCGGGTCATGGGGAATAAGCAGCAGTTTCACACCTCAGAGATCGTCACTAATGGAATTCAATTAATATATTAAAAATTGGTAAGTAATAGTGAGGGGCCTCCCCCTGGGCGAGCAGCTTGGCCACTCTTAACACTGGACAGGAGTCTGCTAAAAGTGCGAATCAATAAACTCAAAAAACACCCCAAAAACTCTCTGTGCACAACAGAGGCCGCGCTCTACCAGACACACCTGATAAACCTCGCCTCTCACCTCCACAGGTGAAACAATGCTGCATCTGCAGGCAATAACCATGCCAGATCTTATTTAAATTAATGCATTTGCATTAAAAAAAATCCGGCTAAGTGAGCAAGTGCTAATACGTTGTGGTGAGGTTTTTTTGGTTTGTTTTTTTTGGGGTTTTCTTGGTTTATTTTTTTTTGTTTCAGTTGTTTTTTTGTTTGTTTGTTTTGTTTGTTTGCTTTTTGGGTTTTTTTTTTTATATTTTGAATTTTTTTCCCTACATTTAAATTTATCTGGATGCTGTGGTACTTTTTAATATTTTTTATCTAATTTGAAATTTAATTTTTTTTTTTTTTCCTAATTTTTCACCTCTTCCACAGCAGAGGAGCTGTTTGGGGGGGATGGATAAAAGTGGCTGTGGCTGGCAGAGGGTGCAGAGCTGTGGGTGCTGAGCTGCACAACGATTTCTGTGGGGTTAATTAACACCTGGGGCTGCTGAAGCAGTGCTGGAATTTCAGAATGTGCTTCAAGGAAATCCTGCCAGCCAGGAGTTATAAACTGAGCCAACTCCTCTGCCTAAAGCTCTCCTTGGAAAACAGAGGAGGTGGGGGATTCTTGCTTTATAAGGGAAGGATTTATATAGGAGGAAAAATAATAATTTTATATCTGGATATTGCATTTTTCTAAGACAAAAACTTGCACAAGGATGACAGTATGAAAATATAAACATTTTCCTCCTCAGAAAAAAAGAATTCCTTGCTGCTGTTGCACTTTGATACTTTCTCGGGCTCAGCTGTGCTGGATATTTAGATACACTATGTTATCTCTGTATAAATTTTTTTCTAAAGAGGGATTTTTCCAAAACTTAAATGTGGAAATAGCTCAGCGTTAACTCCTTCAACATTTGCTGATCAATTAGAAGATTGATATCACTGGCATCACTTGCTCTTCTGTACAAAGCTGTCATCAGAAAAAAGGGTGAAAATAATTTTCTTATTACTTTTAATCCCTTGAGTTGAAGAATGCACAACAAATGGCATTTTTTTCCAGAGACTTAATGCAAAGAACAAACTCTTGGTGTGCTCAAACCTGCTGAAAACATCTACATATACTCAAATATGTTCTAATTGAGTCTCTTTGTATACTCAGGTTTGAGCATATACAAATCTGACAAGAATACTACTGCGAATTACACAGATTAAAACACTTTAGTATTTATTTTTCAGTTTGAAATCAGCAGAGTTCTCTTCTTCCCCCCACGCCCTTAACATCCTCCCTTTTTCAGGTTAAAGATAAGAAATTCTTTTAAGTTGTAGAGTAACATTTCTGACCTAGAACTCTTTAGGCACCAGTTCTGAACAATTATCTCATTCTGCTGGTTCCAGGTGAAAATTCCAGTGGCCCAACAGGTACAGAAGCATTACACCAAACGAAAATCTTTCCATAACATGGTTTTACAAATTTACCAAGAAAGGCTTTTTCTCTGTCAAACATCACTTGTGCAAAAACACAACGCTGCCAGGTGGGCTTGTCCTAATGGTTTTTTTCAAAAATAAAAAGTTCCCCAGAATCCCTCTAAGAGCAGCAGTGTCTTGACTTCCCTAATGGGTCATGAGCAGCACTTTAAATTCTTTAAAATATTTTAGAAATTGTGATGGGGATGCATGTTACTCCAGAGAACACTGCTTGAACAACCTTCAGGAATGAGAGAATCCTTTTCTTACTGGGTTAATGGTGGTGGTGATCATGAGCTGGTTTTATTGTTTTGTTTATTTTTTAACGCCTTACATGCCTTTTGATGACCTTCCAAAGATGGTAAATATTCTGTGTTTTGCTTTGCTTTGTCATTTTTCAGGGAAATTTAATTTAAGTATTGTGTTTTCCTAAGAAAAGATATTCAAAGAAGAAATTACAAAACCAAAAAAAAAAAAAATCACTGCTGACAGAATTTCTAAATAGAAATAAAAGAAGTAGCATTAATCAATGTCAATTAGAGGTACCTAATCCTTAGTTAGAAGGATGAGTTTGTAATTTTTTCTTTACTGGAAAATAACTCATATTTCTCTACATTTGAAAAACTCAAATGATAAAAGATATTTTAAATGTATACATTTGACAGCTTAATAGAGCACCTTCAAAACACGTTTGTGTTGTGGGACTCGTTGACAAGCTGAAAAGTTTGTGGCTGTTGACAAAAGACTGAAAAACCAAATCAAAAACTGGTTAAAAAAGCTCACTTTGGTCAGCACGAAGATCTCTTGAGCACTCTGAATCAATGTAGTACAAACCCACCAAATCAAAATTCCTGGAAATTTTAACTCCTCTGATTTCGCTGCTTCGAGCCATGAAATCATGGTAACTTTTGAAACAAGGAAGGGAAGGGGATGGGAAGGGAGCAGCAAAAAATCTGCTTCAAAATTCTGCTGTGATTTGGTGGAAATGCTGTGAGGATGAACTCGGTATCAGGTTTGCCATCAGGGTTTTGTGGGGTGAAATCCCACACTCCAGGGAATTCTGGAGGCTGTGGTGAACGCCCACTGGAATCCCTTCAGCTGCCTTTTCCGTGGGGGTTTGGCTGCTGGAAGATGCTGCTGAAGGAAGTATTTGACAACAAACATCCCTTTCTGGGCTCAGATGAGAGAATTTTGGTTAAAAGAAACAGATTTAATGGCTTTTTAAAAACGCCTTTGCAGTGCTGCTGCTGAGGGATGCATTCACAGCCAAATGTGGCGCTGATTAAAAAATGAAACCCGCTGCCAACGTCAGGGAAAACCTCCCTGTCCATTTTTCTTGACCCAAAGCCTCACTTTTCATCTCAGCTGTCAACAGAAGGGGACACGAAAGAGGGTGGGAAAGGAAATAAATCAGCAGCTCCTCTCGTCCTATGGATGTGCTGGGTGGAGCGATGATGGCTGCAGCACGGTGTCAAATTTTGGGCTGTCCTGCCATCCACAGAAGCCACTCTTTGTCTCAATTTAGTGCAGTTGATTACAAAAATACGCATGGAGAAGAAATGTGGCTGTGTGGTTATGGGCAGCAGCAGCAGGTGAGAGATCTGTGGCCTTCTGGTGTCACACAATTTGGTTTTATTTTTGGTCCTCCATGCATTCTAAGGGAGCCAAGGCATGAAGGCTAAAAGGAGAAAGATTAAATATTTCTCAGGCTTGCCACAAAGCTAATTTAATCTGGGCACTGCAGTGGTATGCATATATTCAAATATGTGTATTTAATGAAACTACCAAAGAGACACCTGCCATTGTCTCCCTGTTGTTTGCTCTTCAGCTTTGTTAAAATAATCTGAGACAAATTCTCATGTTATAAAACCAAAGGCAGGGTTATTTCAAATGTACTTCTAAAATTGCAAAGCTCAAAAGCTTAAATCAGTGCTGATTACACAAACCTCTCCTGAAACTGAAGCTCAACACTGTGACCAGTGAAGCAAACATTCTCACTAATTTACAGGTGGAAAGTAGGAAATTGAGGCATGGGAAAGAGTTAAATTTAATCATGTGATTGTGATATTTAACTGATTTCAAATTTATCTGCTGAATTCTGCCTGGTCCGTGACTAGGTTTAAATAAATCACACCAATTACTTTAGCTATTGCAATCTATACAACTAATTAGAGGAAAATACAGTACATTGCATGTAAAATAGTTCCAAACCATTGCAGAATGGCTCTAAAACCATTCAGTTTTGTCCTGATGTGAGGTCTATGGAACAGTATAATTACATACCTCTATTTAACCCTGAAGTAAGATGAGGGATCCACCACCCTCACAATAGTTTAATTAAAAAGTGTGAAGATTTTAATTCAATGCCATCTTCTGTTAAGGGGCCTGACCCTCCACCAGCGGAACATTCTGCTGCAGCAGAACTTGGTGTCACTTGTCCAGAATTATTAATGATCACCAACCTAAAAATTATTTTTTAAGCTTCAATGGCACCTCTTTTTAAAAATTTTTTTTTTGGCAACAAAATTTTTGTTTTGTTTTTGCTTTGGGGGTTTTTTGGGGGTTTTTTGGGGTTTTTTGTTTTTTGGTTGTTTCTTTTGTGGGATTTTTTTTTTGGGGGGGGGGGGGGGGTTTTGTTTGTTTGTTTTGTTTTGTTTGGTAAATCCTCCTTCAGTAAAAGTGTTATGAAGTGGAATGTGGATGAAAGTTTTTAGGAAGGAACACCAAACTACCCATAAGCACAGAGGACAGTTCTGAATAAAATGAGCTCTACATGGGGCACAGAGTGCTGGAGCATGTAAACATGCTTCCAGCAGTGTTACAAATCACCAGCTTCACAAAACACTCCTTCTGCTCTTTGTTGTTTTTTATAACTAAAGCTGCACTTTTTTTTTTTTTCCCTCTTATAAAGAAAGTTGTTTTTCTTATCCGTCCCTGCGTATCTGATTTAAATGTTGGTGCATCCATTACGCTAAGAGTTGCATGCAGGAATGCTCATTTTTGAGAAGTTTTATAAAACGGGTTCATAATTTAAAAGAAAATTTGCATGTGCTGGAGTTCTATGCAGATGTGGCCATTTTTATATGTTTTGAGAAATTGGTTTTGTGTAGGCCGTATAATAATTCAGACCAGAAGGACAGAGGATTCAGGATTCCTTTAATGTGAGACACCATAAAGATTCCTTTAATGGTTTTCAAGTATCCCATAGATCTTTTTTTAGACATATTATTCCATGTCCAATCAGCAATTGTGACAGAGATAAAGACAAAGAAATTCAAAGAATTGTTCAAAAACAATTAAATAATGTAGACAGTATTGTGGGGAAAGTTAAAAAAAACCCAACCAAACAAACCAACAACAGATAATATTATGAGAAGGACACTTTCCTATACAAAAAAACAAATAATACACCCTGTGCATCCCTGGGAGAATTTTCTAAATGCTGCTGGAGCTCTGGCAGCCCCAGGGCTGTGCCCATTCCCTGGGATATTAAAAACCCCATAAAATCCCTCCTCAGTCTTACACTGGCCATGAGGGTGCGATGAAACAACCCCATCCTCACATCAGGCCAGGGGAGCGGATAGGAGCAGAGCTCATCCTCCAAATGAATGCATTAAAATGTCCAAACTGTGTGCTAAAGTTCCACCAGAATTCATGTGGATCAGTTAAATTAATAAAATGCAGCGGATCAGTAAAGTAATGCGGTGGCAATTAGGAAAAAATGATATGGAACCTTTTGAACAGGAAGACAGAAAATTCACTTATTGCTTGTGCTGACATTGCATTAATTTTGATTCATGTGCATTTCTGTTCTGGAAATACACTAACTTCTAGCAGAATAATAAAATAAAGCAGCCACTTTTTGCTCATAATCTGTAATTTTCCTTTTTCTCTGAAGCACTGGAAGCTTTTTTCAGACCTATGACTACAGGTCAGTGTTAGGGGATACAGCCTGTGGTAGGATACTGCTGCTGTGAATGATAAATTGATTTATTTTATCAGTCCTGCCTGCAAGTTCAGGGTCAAAGTCATGTCTGCAATCTGAATTGTCTGTTAATGAAATGACTGGGAGATCCTGGTGAATGAAAGGGATACATGAGGAGGTACCCAAGACTCTTCTGAATTCAAATTAAAGACTATTTTAGTTTGCTGAAATGGAGGGACCAGCTTAGTGCCACATTTCCAGGAAAATAATAAAGACATCACTTTGAACCTGGATTAACCTTTTCATTTTTTACCAGCCTAAGAATATTGTATTTCACATTGGAAACAGTAGGCAAGTCATGTTTTTTGCTCGAAGGTGAATTTAAAGGGAAAATCGGTATCAGAATAATTAGGAAAATTATCATCCTATAACCATCCTTAAATACTTTCATGATAATAACTGAGATATCTTTAGGGTATTATTAAATCAGTAATGTTACGAAGCACATGTAGGAAGCAAACAGCCCTAAGAGGATTTTTTTCCAAATGAACAGATCCATTTTTATGATTTCAAGCCAGTAAAGCATTCCTAGCTTTGTTGGTTTCCTAAAAAATTGCAACTTCAATAATTTCTATTTCGGTTTATTAGCACCCAATAAAGTAATGAAGAAGGGTGGTGAACTGAAATATGTACCTGGGTCTCGGGCTTCAGCTAAAAGAAAGTACATGGAATATTTGGGGAAAATAAAAACCCAACAAAATCTTGGTCTGTCTCAACTTAAATGGGAGTTTTTTGCCTACAGAAATTATTTTTCCTTTCTTTCAAAACACGTGGTATATATTTTCTAAATTACTACAGATGAGAGCTCCATTTAAAATGTGTGATATTACTTGTACCAGACGGTGGTTGGGAGGAAATGCTCCTGATAGTGTACTTCAAACACAATTTCTTGTTAGATTTAATCTATTTTAAAGACCTCTCAGATATTAAAAGCATTTTCTGTATTGTATAGAAATTAATAATCTTAATTTCATGTTAAAAAGACCCAGGTCAAGTAGTTTCAATAGGAAACTTATGAAATCTGTTCCAGTTAATGAAGTTGTTACAATCACCCTTCGAGTTACACCACATTTAAAGGGATGGATTTCAAAATATAAGTGAATATTGCCTGCCATGTCTTATCAGTGCTACTGACATACTTTGTGAGGACTCACCACTGTGTTTCACTGAATGCACTTCTGTCACATGGCGCCAGGGGAGGTTTAGGGGGTTTATTCCATCCTTTGGTGGCACCTCACAGTGAAGTTACCAAAGGACTGCTCAGAAAAAGCCTGTGCAAAAGCACAGACCTGGCTTGCAAGATGTACCTGGGGTTGTACATTCCATTTCCATCTGTCAGAGCTGGGGCAGTTCTCTGCTGTTCATGGGGCAGTTTTTTCTTTATCTCTCCCCCAGCCAATCCTCCCTCCAGGAGATCTCTGCTGTTCATGGGCCATTCATTATTAATTATCTCCTGTCCATGGCCACTGAGTGTCCCTGCAGGGCTGATCCAATCCCAGCATCCCATGGGGAGATGCTCCGCCCAGGGGAGGAGCCAAGCATTCCTACCTGGATCCAATCTGAGCTTTGGGACAGCCCAGCAGCCTTTGCCCAGTGCATTGCCAGAGGAGCAGCTTCTGCTGCCCTGCATGGCCAGAGGGAGCCCAGGCCCATCTGCAGCAGCCCTGGAGCTGCAGAGGAAAACTCCCCCCTTGTGCAGGATCCCTGCTCCAGCAGAGCCACAGCTGGCACTGCAGGAGGGCTGAGCCCCCATGGGATGGGGCTGTGCCACCCCCTGACACACAGGGGACAGGGCCTGCTCTCACTCCGGCAGTGGGTTTTGTACTATTGCCTTAGTATTTTTAATTTTCCTAGTAAAGAACTGTTATTCCTACTGTTAGCATTCAGGAATGCACAATCACAGAATGATCATATGCAGGTGCTTTTATTGAAGAGCTCTGAGTGTCAGGGGTACAGACCCAAATCTGACCAGACATGGTTTGGAGCCGAACATGTTTTATATTCCATCATTATACAACTTAAATATTAATTATTGCACTTACGTTGTTCCATTGTATACATTGATTTCATCCAAGCATGGATTTCTCGTGATCCCCCTCAAACCCTCGAACATAGCTTCTCATGATTCTTCTTATGACTAAACAATAATTACATCTAATTATTAAGTAATCATCACATCTAACAATCACATCATTTATCACATACTGGGTACACAGGTGCAGTATCACCCGATCTAGCAAACACAAGGCCTAACATTTCCCAGGGCCTACCTTTAACATTTTCCCAGGGCCTAACTTTCTTTCTAACTCCCTGAATTTTCTACGATTTTAAAATCTTTTACCACCACTACTCCCACACCTTTACCTGAGAGCCCCTTAATTTCACAATTACAGTAATTCAGAGGGAGGCAACAACAGCAGCTCCAGGCAGGAGAACATTTCCTGTGCTGCCTCATCTGAGCTTGAACTCTGATGGAAAGTTCAGCACTGCGTGCCAGGGGCACTGAAAGAAAACTGCAATATTCTCTGAGCATTTCCTCTCCCCACCAGCCACAGAAAAATAAATGCCTGCAAAGCTGTGCCCCAGCATTACAAGAAAGGGCTGGCTGACTTAAAGGTGCTGGCTTTGGAAGAAATGCCAAATATGCTCAGAAGGCTGGGGCCAGGTGCACTTTCATGACCTTTGAATGATTCATGATCTTGGAAAGCACTTGGGAGATCACCCAGTCTTTAAATTAAAGCCCTAAGTGTGTTTAGAAACTTGGTTTGTTTTTCATTCAATACGAGTTTAGGCATAAATATTTATTTTCTTGAGAAGGTTAACTGCTTGGGGTTTTTTTTCCCCTTAAAACTGCCCTTGGAATAATTCTTTCCCAGTTTACTTCAGGGAAATCTAGTCAAGTCTTTGTTACTTTTGGAGAAATCTCTTCTTCTCAGAAATTGTTCCTCCTGATTACATCATTTGCTCACCACCACCAGCAGCTGTCCAAAAACTACGTTCTGACTTGTGCACATTGAATTTTGCTGATGAAAAGGAGATAAAATTATTTTAAAAATTGTTATTATTGTATTTTTCTAAAGAGAAGTGTGTAACCAGTTAAAAAACCAACCAAGCAAGCAAAGGTATTTTTCAAAATTTGCATTAGTATCAGATTGCAGATTTATAATTACACAAATAATTGGCTAAGTAGGTTGTCGTGGGAATCTGTGTGTTCAACATTTGCTGAAATCACATTATTTATATCAAACGCAATTTAGCATCTAAAAGGATGTTTGTATAGACTTCCTTAATTTTTTGTTTGATATGTCTCTATTCTCTGCAGCTATTTCCAGGTGAGAAATTTTCTTGTAGCAACAAGATTAATGCTTAGCCATGTTCTTCATAAATGTTATAATTTAATGGAAAAGCAAGACCAAAATTCTTATTCAACTGGTCTCAAAAAGCTGCAAATTAAATAAGGTTTTCTGAAGAGTGAAAGAGTGTTTTTTTTTTTTTTTGTTAAATGTCACAGTGAAGCAGGAGGTTTTGAGCACAGCATGAAAAAAAGCAGTTGGACAAAGTTACTGACAGCTTCTTGTAAAAGGTTATTCATAAAATTGTAAAGAATCTGAAAATCCAGGCCATTTGAAAGGGAAACTGCATGTATATGCTGATGCTGAGCTATCAGTGGATTACCATAGTTCTGTAAATAATTTTGGGTTTTGTTACCATTTTTTCTTTAAGTGTTCAGGATTAAATGATGCTAAAATGCATGTTGCATGCCCACACTTTGACTATTAGTCATTTAATAAGTTTATGGTTATTAGGAGAAAAAGAGATAATAGTTAATTACTTTTTCCCCATCCTCTTAGTAGTCTTCATGAAAATAAATTAGGTCTTTAAAGACCATGTTATCAAGAAGCTCTGCAGCTCTCTGATTATAAGTAGGCAAATAAAGTTCTAATTAAAAAAACCAAACAGTGTAAGACGCAACAGGTTAAAAATCTGAAAGCTTCTTCTTAGCATAAACTTTTTGTCAAGTTTCTTTAGGGTTGGAGTTCTGCCTGGTTCTTCCTTAGAGAGCCCTGTTTTATTTAAATGATATTTCTACACAGCAACACTTGCAACTTCATGGGAACCTGTTTTAAATATATTTTATTTTACTGGGCTGTTCTGCTGGCAGGTTTTGCACGTTTATGTGGATCAGCTGTGGTAAGGAAAATGTCTCCATCACCATGGGGAACTGGAAGAGGTCATCCAGAAGACTGCATCACATCCATGCTTGGAGTTTTCCAAGATTCAACTGGGTGACACCTTAAGCAACCTTTTCTGACCTCAAACTGAGTCCTGGCCTGTGGAAAAATCTGTCACTGACAAATTTTGACAATATCTATATTGTAATTAATATTTAAAAGGGCTCTGAGCGATTATTTATTATCTATTGTGACAAATAACCATTCCCCTCATTGGAAGTCCCTACGTGTATAAGATGAAAAATACAATAAAATATATTTTAAACATAATTGCTGAAACCAATTTATTTTCTATTAGTACTATGATAACCAGATTTTGGCAGCTTGCAAGATTTTCCAAAGAAACACATGGCACTTTTTTACAGAAGAATTATTGCATTAGAAGTTAAATAGGCAGGGCATAGAGAGAAGGGATGAAAAGAGAGGAAGGAATAACTTTCTTGTTAAAAAAGTATTTAATTATGCAACTACTGCCTGAAAAATTGCTCTGCTTCAATTTTGTAAAGGTGTCAGCCATCATTATTTTAACATCTTGCATTAGAAATTAGTACAGGGATATTACATGCCCCAAACTAAATAATATTTGGAGCCCAAATAAAGCTTAGTTGACAGAGCAGAGGGTACTGCCCTGCTGTGCTGCTACGGCTCAGTTTATAATCAAAGAGAGTTTTATATTAGATTAGGACACTATTTATACTTGTAAAATATCAATAAATTATTGAATAAGTAGTGATGAGCTTAATAAGGGGAAACACTGAATCTGATACACCTGAATTAACATCAAATACAAAAACCCCATTCATAATAGATTTTTATTTAAATAATACATCTTTATCCAAGTATTTTAAGGGCTAGTACTTGAGATAATTCAGCTATTAAACATAAGCTTTTAAAAATATATTTACTCATACATATAACTGGATGTTAGGGGATATGTTATAAAATCACAAAAACTTAGATTTCCAAGGTTGAATTAAATCAGAATTTAAAGCATAATGTCAACCATCACTTGGATTTGGGTGTATGGTAAATGTTATGTAACTTCACCAGCTTTTCAAGTGGGTCAACTTTATATAATAAAGGAGCAGGATTAAATCTGAATAATGTTGAATTGAATCAGTTTCAGAAAAGTTTCAAGTGCCTTTGGTGAGGAATTTGGTTCTTCCAGTAGGAAGAAATTCCTTGGATTGAAGGTGTTCCAAGCCTACCAGTTTCAATTAACTGCGATGTGAAGGAAGAGTTTAACTTGTGAATATTTTTTGGTTTTCTACAAAAAGAAAGCCGAGCAAATCCTTGAGCAGAGTTTTAGATCCCTGGGACCTTCAACAGAAGCAAAAACACCTTCTGTGCCTAAACCAAGGGAAGCCTGCATGAATTCCACTTGTGGACTTGCAGATAAGTTAGGTGACCTGAGTTTGTCCCTTCTGCTTAAAATTTAATAATTCAAAAATTCTGTGTGGCATGGAGGAGTGAGCATGTCAAATATTAGGCAAAACAAACACCATAACTGGTGAGGAGAAAGTCCTGAAAGTGACTGTCCACTTAACTTCACATTTCTAACTTTTCCTTTGTCATTTCTTCCTCATTATTCCACATATTCCTATGAGAATTTTTATTTGTTGAATGATACACATACAGCTTCAATGGCCATATCAATTCAGTGAGTCATCTAAATCTTTGATTCAGTATAGAAATATTTATTTTATTGTTGTTCTTTTGGTGTTAATAGAGAGAAGATAGTAGATAAGGCTACAGGGTAAAAGTTCAAGGGGTGCAGTTCTGTTAAAAATTTTAAAAACAGCTGGAGAAATAAATTTATTTAGAACATACAGGCGATTAATCTTCCTCTTTCCCCTGGACTGCAGAGCAGAGATCACCAAAGCAGCAGACAGAGTGAGGTAGTTCTACTAGTAAAATACACAGTATTTTCCCCAAATCATTTTTATGAGACCTGCAGACTAGTAGCATAAAATAAACCCTTTCCTTTGTGTTTTGCAAAAAGTGTCACATTTGGTTTCTTGTCACTAAGTTGGAGCATTGCAAGGGCCATGCAATTCACTTATTCCTGAAGGATATGTCTGGTTTGGGTTTTGGTTTTGTTTTAATCAGCCTCTGAATAATAAAGGTTCTCTTTTTGAAAAACGATCACTATTTGTCATCGTTATTTTCTTCTGATTAAAGTGAACATGATCTAAATATTCATGACACTCATTTGACAAAGTGCACCTAAAACCATGTTGCTCTAAGCTATGATAGATTATCTTTATTAATTGCTCAGAGGTAATTAGAATTGATATATGTAGAAACAGTTTCACATACTCCCTAGCTGCTATAATGGAAGAAGTTTATATATTTTTTAAGCATGATTGAACAGGAGTAAAATAAATTTAATACTTAATCACTCTGATATTCAATCCAATACTGCCTGTTTCATATCTTGGAAAATCTTAAGAATCCCAAAATTAATTTATTGGCATTTGACAGAAGTCTGGGAGTGAGAGCTCTTCCTCTGCATGTGGTATTAGACTGCTTTGATTATGGTGAACTGCAGCTGAACAGAAATATATTG
This sequence comes from Agelaius tricolor, assembly GCF_023055355.1. Lineage (NCBI taxonomy): Eukaryota > Metazoa > Chordata > Aves > Passeriformes > Icteridae > Agelaius > Agelaius tricolor. The sequence goes on from NW_027269304.1 coordinate 1,608,707, forward strand.
CCTTTAATATTGATCATTTAATTTCTTGCAATAATAATGTGAGTTCTACGTGCTCCCTGTTCCTGTATCTGAGGTACTCTGCTGCCTGTTCCTCTCAGACTGACCTTAGTAAAATTTAATTTTTTTATGACAAACTAGAAATGATTTTTTTTTTTTTTGCTAGAAAGAAGATCCCAGTGATTTTACGTGCAATACAGTCATGGGATGCCATGCTGCCAGCAGCTGTAATATGGACAGTGAAAAAACCCAGGTGCTTGTAGATTTTTCCTATGATTTCATTGTTAAATGCTTACAATCTTAGAAAACCTCGATATATTTGGATTTAATTTATTTAATTTTAAATAGACTTTGGTGTGTGTGCATGGCAAATACTGAGTTCCACTTTTCCAGCACCTTTGGCAGTGCCCCTGATCATGAAAGCCCCAGAACTTGATCTGATGACATGATCAGGGCTTTGGGGAAAAGCTACTCACTAATCTACCCCACAAAAATATTTTAATAAAACAGATTAGCAAAATTAACCAAGCAAAAACCCCAGAAAAACAAGCAAACAAACCAACCTACCTAAAACCAGAACGACAGCACCAAAAACCCACAAAGCCTCCCACATTTAAAGCATCAAATCTGAAACTGCTTTCAAGGGCCTGTAAGGGCTTTCAATGCCTGAGTGTAGGTTTTAGAAAAACTTACTTTTTAAACAGAAGGATGCAATTAAAGAAATAGAGAAATGGCAAAAATAGTTTTTTAGAAAAACAGAGGAGTTCTGTGGCTGGGAGGATGTTTGAGAAAATTCTCACTTTTCTGCTCTGCCTTATTAGTTCAGCTATCTCCTATGTCTTGTGTGTAATGAGTTATTTTTGTTCCTGTGCCTCATGTTTTAGCATCTCAGAAACCTCCAGGTTTGTTCTAATCAACTGCAAAACGTGTTCACAACCATTCTCTTTAGCAATCTCTTTGCTGCACTCTCTCTCAGAGGTTCTGCTTTGAAGTGGAGAGAGGAAAGGAGTAAAAAAATAAGGGTACTAAATAAAAAAAAGGTTCTACACTGTAAACTACAAATAGGCAGATGTAGCCTGTACAGTGAAATTTTGATTCCTTTTCCCTCTGTTGAGTGTTGAAATCCAGTTTTTCCTTGTCCTTATGAGTTCCTTGTCAACTGTGTTGTGCGTCCTGCTGCGAGATGCTGACGTTGCCTCCTCTCAAAACTCTCCTGCATTATCTACCGAATAATCCCAAAGATCTGCAGAGTTATCCCAAAGTGTTTTACCAGGAATAGATCAGGCGGGAGGGATTGCTTCTCTAGTCCTGATGGCCGCTTTTTGTGTGCAATAGAACACCTCAAACCTTAATTCAGGGTACAGCCAAAACCTCTTCAAAGATTTATAGAACAGCTGAGAACTTGGTTCAAGACCCTTTCCTGAAATGGGCAGAGTAAAATTGTTTATTCTCTTTTTTTGTTTTGTTTTTAATGTCCTAAAAACTTATTACACAAGATGCATTTTTTTACCTAGAAAAAGCATCTTTATTTTGCTAGGGCAAGAAGAGATCATTATTTCAATTTACAGTTTCTTTACATATTTTCAAAATATATTTCTATATCAAGAACTTTGCATGTTCATATGACAGAGTGTTTATCACTTTCATCAAGCAGTTTTTTGTGCTGTCTGGAAATTATGCAGTCTGGCTAGGAGAAAAAAAATGATGATAGAATGTAACTAAAACTGCAATTACTGTTCTGAAATTAACAATTCTTTTTAGAGAAGCATTTATTTGGGAAAGGAAACCATTGTTTTATAGATGGATCTGTTTGTTGAAAGAATTCCAGAACCCTGCCCTCCTTCCTGAAAGATGGGGTTGTCTTTGTTGCATCCCAGTCCTACGTGGAGGGGGGCACAGAAGATTCATAAATGCCATGGACAAGAAGAGAACAGCAAAGGCCAAAAAGGCTCCAATCAAACCTGCAAAAAGTCACAAACTTTATTAGAAAAACGAGACACTTGGCATGGAGATCGGTGTACAATTTCCCCTGTATAAAAATTAGAATAGAATAAAAAATACGGCAGTGAGTGTCTTGGTGTGAAAAGCCAGGTGTCTGCTAAGGAAGGCAGGATCCTCACTTGAAATGGAAAATGCAAACCCCCTCACTCTGAGTTATTATAATTTTAAATTAAGGGTCTCTCAGGCAAAGATATGGGAATGGGAACACAGTTCTTTATTTGGGAAGAAAATTAAAAATAAAAAAAAATGCAGTAATACACAACACCAGTGCCAGAGTGAGAGCAGTCCCTGTCCCCCTGTGTGTCAGGGGGTGGCACAGCCCCATCCCATGGGGGCTCAGCCCTCCTGCAGTGCCAGCTGTGGCTCTGCTGGAGCAGGGATCCTGCACAAGGGGGGAGTTTTCCTCTGCAGCTCCAGGGCTGCTGCAGATGGGCCTGGGCTCCCTCTGGCCATGCAGGGCAGCAGAAGCTGCTCCTCTGGCAATGCACTGGGCAAAGGCTGCTGGGCTGTCCCAAAGCTCAGATTGGATCCAGGTAGGAATGCTTGGCTCCTCCCCTGGGCGGAGCATCTCCCCATGGGATGATGGGATTGGATCAGCCCTGCAGGGACACTCAGTGGCCATGGACAGACATTAATAATGAATGGCCCATGAACAGAAGATAATTGGTAATGAGTGGCCCATGGACAGCAGAGATCTCCTGGAGGGAGGATTGGCTGTGGGAGAGATAAAGTGCCCCAGCTGGTTTTAACAAGTGGCCCAATTACCAGAAGATAATTGCACCACCTCTAACAGATAGAAATGGAATACACACCCCCATTTCTAACCTGAGACAGATGGAGAAAAATTAAAGGGAGATGAGATAGGAGAGGAAAGAGGATCACCAGTCCCGTGTCCAGCTGACAGCAGGTCCAGGGTGCTGGGGTTCTTCCCACAGGTAAATTTTCTCCTCCCTGGGATTCTTGCACTTCATGTGACTCGTGAAAATGAGTTAGGATTGCAGGCCACTCTTCTGGGTCTTTCTGGAAATGGGTCAGAGGGTTTGAGGGTCTTTCATACATTCAATTTGGCATGGGAATGTCTAGATCCCTCCCCAGGGCGGGAATCCTTTGTCTTTGATCAAACACAATATGGATCACGTGGTCTCTTCTCATGGAGAGTTTCCAAAAAGGGTCTGGGGCAATTTTGGGGTCCCTGGGGGTTTCAATCCCCCTCTGTTGGTGTTGCCCCCCTCACCATGGGCCTGAACAGGAAAAAGGGCACCAGGAAGGTGCTGTCCCACCTTTCCAGGCACACCCAGTTTAACTTGACCACTTGCATGGCCACCAGTGCTTGAGGATCAGCAACAATTTTAACTCCTCGCTGCCCAGGCTCCCACAGCCCTCGAGCCCTGCATCAATTTCTCCTGGACCTCCTCCAAGTCACACATGCCAGCACCCCCAGAGTGACATTAAAGTTAACAGTGGTTAGTTGGGAAAAACCTCCTGGTCATTTGGCTTTTTGGCACTTCTTGAAGGATATAATTCAGGTTATGATATTGAAAATGCAGGGGTATGGAGCAATATATACATATTTTTTTTTAATATTTTTAACTTTTTGAAATTACTTTTGAAAAATGGTCAGTTAAAACTTCATAAAAATACTATTTCTTCTCTTAATTATATGTATTTTTTTTTTCCTTAGTATTTTAGGTGTGTGTTCTGAACACTTTGGGAAAAACTCTGCTCTAGGACGCAAGTTTGTCCCAAATAATTTACAAAATACAGTTCTTGGTTCTTCCATGTTATAACAAAATGGAGCTCTAGAGGCTTTGGATATTTTGTTGGACTTTCAAATTGACAAGATGCACACCATGCAACCAGGTGACTTCGCCTACTTTCAAACAAGGATAAATATCACCATAAAAAAATACCTAGCGCACGTATACAGCTCTACATATAGGCACAAGAATGGATTCCTTGATTTTCCACTCAAAAAAATGAAATTTCCAAATTAACAACCCTCCCCACTCCCCGCCCCACGTACCGCAAATAACAGAATGGTTCATGGTGGTTGCAATTAAATTCTAATTATTAATGGGATAGCTTCAGCAGCAGCTGCCATTAAAATATAAGTCAAAATTGCAAAAGCAGAATTGCAATTGAACAAGGATGTCATTTAGGGAAAAACAAAATCCAAGAAGACTTTGTTAAGCAAACAACCCAAAAAAAAGTCATTAAAAGTGGGGCACTCAAGAGTGTTTTGTTTGGGGGATTTATTATCAGTTGGTGGGGTTTTTTTTGTTTATTTGTTTGTTTTCAGGTGCTTGGTCTTTTGGGTTTTTGTGGTTTTTTGGTTTGGGGTTGGTTTTGTTTTGTTTTGTTTTGTTTTTTTTTGTGGGAGTTAAATTCCTCCAAATGTGAGTTCTGAGTGTGATAACTAAGCTGTATTAAAGTGTCTACAGTTCTCTGACAAGAGCTGCTGCATTCATTTAAGTGACAGAATCACTCAGGTTCTTGGAAAGGACCTCATGAAACACATTATCCTCCTTCAGGTCCTGAAAGAACAGACTCACGCTGTTTTTTACAATTGAAAATGGATTGGTTGATTATGAGTGAGGCATTTTAGTATGTTGCCATGAGGAAAACAAAACCTGAGTAATTTCTTTACAATTTGGATACACATTTTTTTTCCAGTACTCATGGGAAGAATGTCTTCTGAGGCAGCACAGAAGGCTCCATGTAATGAAAAAGCTTCCTCTGCTTGGAAGGGAACTGAATTAACTTATACTATAAGAAAACCTGAACTTGATGAGAAAAAAGGTCCATCTTCTGCCTTTAGCTAAGCTGAGAAAAGCAAAATTACAGTGTTTTTCTGATTGCCATGCTTGAAAGTTAGTTTTTCACTTCTTAACTTCCTAGAACTTGGATTGCTTCTGCTTCCAACTCAGAATATTCTGTGAAATCTGTGAATCTGTGATTTCCTCCTAAAGTGAGATAAGTTTGCAGGATTTATTTCTACTCTTCCCTGAAACTGAATTTCTCCCTGTAAAAATCAGGCATCACTTTGGTCAAAAGATTTTTTTCCTTCTAAATTTGTGACTGAGTGACTGAGAGACCACAGGAAATCATGTCTAGTTGTCATTAATTGGTTCACCTCTATTTTCCTTTCATTTTCTGCCTCTCCCTGTGTTTGCAAATAACAGATAAGAAGCCTAACAGGTACGTGCATAAAATAAATGCTAATGTTATCCTCTTGAGACGGTTCACTCCCCTATATAGAAGAAAACAAAATGTGTATTTGAATCACCTCTTTTTAGTGCTCTAGACAAAGATGTTCATGGGGAAAAAAACCTCCAAACCTGTAGCTAATTAAATATGACCATACTTTAACTTTTTAAAATTTAAAGTCTATGATTGAATCTTCAGATTTGTGCTTTCAGAGAAGATATTTGACTTGCAGAATTTAAGGTGAAAATACTCCTTACAGCACTATATTTGCCTAATATGTGCATTGAAGAAGTTTCATAAACCAACATAAATTAGATGTCTATCTAACCAGACAAACTTTGAAAACAAAGATTTGGCTAAACTGTTTTACAAGGGTTATGCTTTTGTTGCCCACAATTGCTTGATTTTTGGCGGGGGTTGGGGGGGGAGCAAAATGCATTAAAATAAGTCAATATTTTACTGTTAAGATTTTAATTAGATTAGGAAGCTCATTAAATAATTATAATTATTGTTTCAATTATGTTGGTGCTCCAGATTATGTGCAACTAAGATTATTATGCCCACATTCACTATCTCCTGCTGTCCCAGTTTTTTGATGCTTCATTTCCCTCTAAGGTGACTGGTATCAGGCAGAGGATTTTTGGGAGTGTGGTGCATTGCCACTACTCTGAGGCTGTAGCCAAAATTGCTTGATGCTGACAGTCTTTCCTTCCATTCTCACTTCTTTAGGTAATTTTTTATACATTTCATGCCACAGACCACACCTTGCTCTTTCTTCCCTGGTTTGCTGTTCTGCTTTTCATCCACATTTGCTCTTCTCAATGTTTTCTGTTTGCTCGGTGCTTGTTGTCTATAAAAATTCTTTCAGCCACTTCCAAAGCTGCTGCTGGGTGAGGGCAGGGACCCCAAAGCCCCGTGCTGGGCCCGGACCCCAGAGCCCCGTGCTGGGCCCAGAGCCCAGAGCCCCGTGCTGGGCCCGGAGCCCAGAGCCCCGTGCTGGGCCCAGCCCAGCGTGGGCAGCAGGGCAGGGGCGATTCTGCCCCTCTGCCCCTCAGTCAGAGCCCACCTGCAGAGCTGCCCCAGCCCTGGGCCAGCCCAGCAAGGAGCTGGAGCTGCTGCAGCCAGGCCAGAGGAGGCTCCAGCACGGGCAGAGGGATGGAGCAGCTCTGCCGGCAGCCAAGGCTGGCACAGCTGCCATTGCTCACCTGGGCAGGAGAAGCTTTGGCCTGAGCTCAGGGTGGCCTGGCAGGGCCTGAAGGGGCCGCAGCAAAGATGGACACGGACAATTGCCAAGGGCTGCAGGGACAGCAGCCGGGCAATGGCTGCCAGTGCCAGAGGGCAGGGCTGGCTGGGATCTTGGCAATGAGGAATTGTTCCCTGGCAGGGTGGGCAGGCCCTGGCACAGGGTGCCCAGAGCAGCTGGGGCTGCCCCTGCATCCCTGGCACTGCCCAAGGCCAGGCTGCACACTGGGACACTGCGAGGTGTCCCTGCCATGGCAGGAGTTGGATCCTTAACATCCCTTACAACCCAGGCCTTTCTATAATTTTGTGACTCCCTGAGCAGTATTTGACCATAGAAGAACTATTCATTGTTTTGTCATCTGGCATCAGTGCACCCCTACATTTTTAAGGCACCTTACACCTTGTACTTCACTACACTTTATTTTCAGACACACATTGTGCTGAACTACACAAGTGTAGATGGGTTAAGAAAAGCTGAAACAGTTTTGAGATAAAATAACAGTGGATAAATGCTCTTACTAACTAGAACAACTCCCTAAACAGCTGAGATCTGTCCAGCTACAGCCTAATTCACCCTTAGGTGTATGTTAATTCCAAGGTATGGCCTGTTAAAAGAAACATTAACACCCTCTTTACTGGACCATGAGATTGCAGTCACACAATCGCTATAAATATTTATACATTTTCCCTCTGAATTTTTTTGCCCTAAACAATTATTCATAGGAAGCTACATTTGAGCAAATATTTATCCAGTTGGGGTCATTTGGTCTTGAAGGAAGATAGAGGGGCAGCTCTGATCCTTGAGCTCTGAGGAATAGCCTGAAGTTGTGTCAGGGCAGGTTTAGGCTGGATTTTAGGGAAAGGTTCTTCACCCTGAGGATGCTGGGCACTGCCCAGGCTCCCCAGTTCCAGGATCCTTTTTAAAATGCCCCCAGGGATGCACAGGACTGGATAATGACCCCTGTGGGTGCCTTCCAGCTCAGGATATTCTATGGTTCAGTATTCTTTGTGCATTTTTTAATGACTTTTTCGTCCCCTGGGAGAAAATTCCATTGTGCTGCAAGTGGAACCATGCAAATCTGTCTCTTTAGGAAGGAAGTAATTAATGAAATTAATGCTTCTCAAAGAAAGGGTGCTGAATGGTGTGCTCAGATAGTTTACAAATATTTTTTTGAGGTGAAACCAGGCTAATCTGAACAGAATATGCATGTAGGATTTTAGGAAATAATAGAACTTATTAGGAAATAATATAAGATTTTAGGAAAGAATAGAAATTGTACGTTCAAATAGTACCTTAATCTTCAGATTATGAAGACATGAGGATGTTTGCAAGTTTTATACCTATAGTTTCTGTATAGAAATGGTAAGAAATGAGAAATTGGTTTAGATTTGTCAAAGACATTAATCTTTGTGAAAACACACATCTGGGCAGGTGCCATGGGCAATATTATTTAACTTAGCAGTAACCTGAAGGTTTTAAGAATCCCAAGTATTCTTGAGTTGAGGATCATCTACTCCAGAACTGACTTGGATGTGTAATATTTCTTGCTTTATTTTACACTGCAAGAGTAATAGATCAATTTCTGTGACAGCAAGTAAAACTTTATACTCCTGATAAAAGATGCCAGAGAATTTGTTTAAATCTTGATTCTCCCAGTAATTCTACAGCTGCTTTACTCTGAAATGCCATGTGCAATCAACAAAGCATATATTTATCTATGAACTCAAGTTTCATCTAATTATACACCAGCCCTTCTTGAATAGCAAAAAGGACACTGTTTCAATGCTTGAAAAGAACTGATTTATGCTTTCAATTAAAAGTAATTATTTCCAACCAGCTATGATTCTGCAGGCTGTGTGTGTGTGCCCACTACAAATGAACAGATCTTTAAATGTTGCATCTCGCCTGTTTGAAATATTGTGCTTTTTCCAACTGCAAGAACAATCTGTTTTATAACTAAAATAACACTGAGGTTTACAGTGTGCAGAGATTCTCTTGCCTAAATCTTAATAGCATGTAAAAATGCCAGTTCGGGGAGAATTTATTGGAGTGCAGCAGAATTTTAAGTAAAATTAAATAAATTGTCGCTCAAAATGTTTGTGGCTCCAGTGTTTTATTAGATAAAACATCTGTCAAATTATTGAAAATGTTAACAATTTAGCACATTTAGCACATTGCAAACAATTACCTCTTAATTCTTTAAATCTACTCTAATCCTTGATTTCTGGTTTGCTTGGTTTTATCTTTTTGGGTTTCTTTTTTCATTTTTTGCCTCTTTTCTGTTTCTGTGGAAAGCCAGTCCTATCACGCATGTAGATTTCCTTAACATAAGAACTTGTCAAAAGGAAGTGTCATGCTCTGCTTTGCTTTATACAATATAAAAATCATTGATTCACACACTACAGACTTTACTTCTGACCTTGTAGAAGACTTTATAGAAGATTGTCAATGTTTTCTTGGAATCCAGCATCACTGAAAAAGGAAATGGTCCTGATTGCAATGTTGGGGGGTGGAGTTCTAAGGATGAGGAGAGTTGGCTGTGGTTGGCTAATTTTTTTAATCCTCTTTTTTTTTTTAATTTATTTGGGTTTTTATTTAATTGTTTTTTTAATATTAGGGTTGTCAGAAGTAGTTAAGACCAGTTTGCAGTGTATAAAGGCACTTGGCTAAAAAAATAAAGTTTCCTTACTATTTTTAAAAAAAGAACAAGTGAAAGAGGCAAAAATTAGCATACTTCCCATTTCTCATTATAGAAAATGTATGTATAGGACTGCAGTTACTTCTCAAGGAGATTTATTTTAAACAACGTCCATGACTTTGTGCTTGTAGCTCGTATATTTAGAACAACTTCTGATATTGTCTGTGAAATGCTGTCCTTTCTTTCTGTCCTGAACTTGCCCCACATCTCTTTAGTTGATTTTGGTTCCTCAGTGGATTAAGTTTTCCATGTCATCTCTTCTCCTATGCTGCAGCTACCAAAGAATGGAAAACTTGAATGTTTGATTTTTTTTTTTGGTGTTTGGCCTGTCAGAATTTAAATATAAGTAAACAGCTAAACAGTTGTCAATTTTGTCATAATGCCTATAATATTCTTTTTAAAGAACATTAAATTCTTATGCATGGCACCACTTGGTGAAAGAATTTATGGGGAACTCTACAACAATAAAACTATTCCCAAACAGCAGTACAAGGTGCATAGAATATAGAATAGAATAACAACTACTGAAAAAATTTCAATGAACCGTTGGGGTGCTGATGTTCTCCCTCTCATCATCACTCCAATTAAGGCTATAGAGTTTCACAGCTATTGTTTTAATATTTTGGTTTGTATATTAGTTTTCTGCTAAAAAAAAGTTTAAAGAAACCAAAATGAATCACAGAATCCCAGAACAGGTCAGGTTTGGAAGAGCCCCCAGTGGATTATCTCTGTGCCCCAATTTTCTGGTTGTCTTCAGCCCAATAAGACTTGAGAAAAGTGTTGATCAGATGAATATTTTCATTCAGGTGAGTAAAATTTCTAAATTTTAATATGAATTTTAATATAATTTAATTTATATTTTAATATAAATAAATGTAAATAACTAAAATTTCTGGTGCCTCAACAATGTACTAGTATTTTATGAAGTACATATTTTTATGAAGACAATGTAATAATATTTTATGAACATACTGTTTGTTGGCAAGGGTTTGAATCCAAGGTCTTGATTTTGTGTCCTGGGGTATTGCTGATGTCGGCCAGCATGCCAGGAAGATTTTTGCCCTGATACATATCAATAAAGCTAAAGGCTTAGAAAATCAGAGGAAAGAAATTAGAAGAAAACAAATTTGTGTTTTTAAACTGACACATTGCTGCAGCAGAAATATTAAATTTAATAGAGTTCTGTGAAAACTGTAGGCCTCTGTCCTTTCTTCCTCATAGAAATTGCTTTTAGAGTAGATAAGTTAGGACCATCTAGATTGCTTGCTGGTTCATTTCAAGCCTTTTTATAAAGATATTTACCAGTGGTTAAACAGAAACCCTTTTTTTTCTGTAGACCTATCATTATGAATCAGGAATGTCTGAATTTTTTCTATCCACAGTGAATTCTTCAGAGGAATTCTTTTAGTTTTGCCAAATGTTTCTCTTCACAGCATCAAAAGCAGGTTGGATTGAGAAAGTCAGTCTCAATTCAGTTTGGTTTCTTTATTAACATCTTTGGATTTATTGAGAAGAACAGTATTTATAGGTATTCACAGTATTTATAGTGGAAAGTGTCTCTGCCCACAGCAGGGGATGAAACGAGATGATCTTTAAGGTCCCTTCCAAACCAAACCATTCTGATTGATTTTGTGTGGTGCCAAAATGAATTTAAATGTTTAAAGTTCTTCTCCTTTCTGCCTTCAACATAAATGAGTTTGAATGTTTAAAGTTCTTTGCCTGTCTGCCTGCCTTCAACATTTTTTGCACCAGTGATTGTAAATTACTCTCATTGGCCATTTATGAACAGTGAACATTATTGAGTGACAACACTGAGATTGTAATACTTGATATTTATGATTCTAAGATAAATTTCCTTTTTTAAATTTTTTCCCCACCTCAAATGAAAGGAGAATAGCTGTCTACTCATTACCAGAAAACCTAACAATGTGATTGCACAGAAGATGAGTGGAGAACATGAACAAAATCAGTCTGTGAAAATAGAACAGAAACATCATTCCCCTGCAGAAGAAAACTGAAATATAGCGTGCATGCCCACTCTTGCTTTACAACAGAGGCTTTGTTTTTCTGTGGGAAATGCTGAAGTATGAAGCACATCTCTATCAGCAAGCTGGCAGCATCACAGAGAGAAATGGAGCAGGATCTGCCGTGTATCTGGGCTGATGGGGCAGTTTAGCACGCAGAGCACCCAATTCAATCCCTGGAGAGATTGTTAAAGCAGTGTTGAACCTCTTTCCCTGCTGCACTCTCTAAAAAGATATTGCTGCTTCTGTGAGGTCTCAGGCTTTGAAGAGAAGGATCAGAAGGTGAACAAGAGAATCCTGTATCTGACACTTTGATCCCTGTCTTCCTTCCTGTGTTATTAGAGTGAAATGAACAGAAAGAAACTGTTCTACAGTCAGGTTTGGTTTTGATTTTTTTTTTTTTTAAGACTTACTGGGCTGAGATAGTCAACCTTTCTTCTTTTTTTTCATTTTTCATTTTTGCTACTCATAACATTTTATCTGTATCAACTTAAGATGCTTTTCTTAAATCAGTACAAGAAAGGTCAATTATGGTAGAAATGGAAAAAAACATCAATAAAGTGCAGTGGCTTGCAGAAATCAGTCCCAACTATCTTAGAAATGAAGAGTGAACTTCCTCTATTAAGTGTTTTGATTGAGCTTGGAAGACACTTCAGTTAAAGAGACAAAACCAAAACTTGGAATACTCATCATAAGCCAGAAAATATTCTTTAGAAACACTGTCTAACCTTTGTTTAAACAAAAAACTCTAGTGACAGAAAGTCTCCAGACTCCTGATAAGATCTGGCACCATTAAAAGCTCGTGGTTTTCTTCTAGTTAAACAAGGAGATCCTATTTACAAACAAAAACTAAAAAATAAATTTAAACAATCTGTCAATGCCATTTCTAGCTTGTCACTCTCAAAACTCCAAGAGGTGGAATCTAAAATGGAAGAAGATTCAGGATGGACCAGGAAAATGTACCTGTGAGGCTCAGGGAGTACTGTAAGACATCACTGAGCAGAGCTTTTCCAGCAGCCCTGACTTTATTTCAACACAAAGAGGACCCAGTCCAGCATGGGAGGAGGGAACACAAGGCTCTTTTCTAACTCAGAGCACAAAAAGCAAGATAAGGAGCCTCCTGTGGCATCAGCTACCTTTAGACAAGCCCTTCTGATTTTAAATGTCACACCTTCCAAGCATGGAACATCTAAAAGAAACTTTTCAGACAACTAGACTTGGACAGGGATTTATTTTTTTTTTTCTCTCATTTTTTCCCATTTCCCCTATAGATATCTGAAATTTAAGTATTATATTGCCTTTGCCGTATGGTATGAAATATGTGGTGGTCAAGTTCAACAGGTGGAGAACCCTGAGTATTTTCCTCAGTGTATAATTGTGACACTGAGGTAATTTGTTCTTCACACTCACTCACTGGATTCCTTAGTGCCTCTTAATGGGGCTAATGTTTTATTTCTCAGTGTTTTATTTCTTACTGGTTTATTTCTTGATGGTTTATTACCATGTCAGCAGGTGAAGAGCAGGCTGTAATGCAGACATCCCTTTATTCACTTAAATATTGTAATTCCTTCTTGACAGTCTGAAAATTTTAATCCTAAATGAAAGAAAATAAATTTCTGACAAAACAAGCATCAGAATGGGTAGAAAACGCTATGAGATTTAACTTCTCACACTTGAAACTTATTAATAGATTTTAGAACATATTCTGTCTGGGTGACATCTGAAAGTGCTTGCTTCCTTAGTGTTGTTAAACATCAATGTCACTGGTAAGCTTTGTCTCTTGTTTTATAGTTTCTTTTAATATATATACACACACACATATAGCCTGCATGCTTTCTACCAGTTTTTAAACTGAATTTCTCCTGCAGTTGTCATTTTTACAGCATATTCTGATGTGGTTTTGGGCATAAACAGTACTGTTTAGGAAATGATTGCTTCTTCACACTGAAAAAATGAACTGTTTGAATTTATCCTGGTTTCAAGACTAATCAGAAACCACTAGTACTTTCCACAAGTTAGATTATCCAGATCTCTTTATTCTTCTAAGACACCAGGAGATATGAGCATAATCCACTTCAAAAAAACTGGCTAAAAGTGCAATGTTAATTGACTGCATGAGGCAATCAAAATATTTACTACCTCAGTGCAATCACATTTTCATAATTTTTCATTTTAATGACTCCCTCTCTGTAAATAGTAGTTCTTTCTATCATTTCATTACTTCAAGTAATGGGAATGTATGAAAGGAGAACAATTTACATTCTTATCAAACACTGAACACCCCATTCCTTAGGCAAATGTTTGCCTCCCTTTCCACTTCAGAGTTTATAGGAAAGAGAGCTGTGGGAATTCCATTTTATGAATGAATGAAAGATTAAGGGAATCCCCTACAACAGCAAACTGTGATCACTTTTGAACTGAAAAGCTGTTTCCCCGTGGCATAGATGTAAATATTCGCTATTGATTCCTACACCAAAAAGAGTTATTCTGACTTATTGAAATTATCTCCTGCCACTTAGGAATTTTCTTTGCTTTCCTGCACAGTTTCCAGCATTTCTGGAATCTTGGAGCGATGGGGTTTTTATTAAAATCTGTTGCTGTGCTTAAGGATGTCTTTGTGTTCCCCTCTCCTCACACCATTTTCATGTTTGTTAGTATCAAAGGCTCATTGCAGATATAAGCCTGTAATTAATTGTGACCTTGGGGGACAAAATGAATGCAGCTGACAGGTCTATTTTCTGTATAGATGGAGATAAAGAACACCTCTGCCACCCCTAGGGAGAGAGAGAGAGACAATCAGGGAACACAAGAGCTCAGTTCTGAGCCTGAAACAGGAGATTTGGGGATTCTTTGGCTTTTTGTAGCAAACTGAGTCCCAGAAAGAACTGTTGGAGGGGGAGGAGGGGTTGCAGGACCTTTAAAGGTGGTTTTGGGAACTGGTGGCAGGAGTCAAAAAAAAAGAGTTCTAGAACCCTGACCCAAAGGAACAGCCCAAAGAGCTTTAAAACAAATAGCCTCCTAATCCTTTCTATAAGATGAAACAGCTAGAAGATACATAAATCTGATATTTCTATGAATTTTAATAGCCTTTTGAAAATGCTACCGCAGGGCGTTTGCAGGCATAAAAGTAATCTCACATTCAGGATTACTTTCAAACAATATAAATACCTGCCCAAGAAAATGTGTGTTGTTCCTGACAAGGACCAAATTTATTTTTTTTTTTCATTTTTGATGGGAGACTCTTAAAGCTGTCTCAAAATTCAGATGTTGATTTAGTTTTGGGTCATTATTCGTGTGAAAGATTAACGCCGCACTGAAGAGTTCTGCAAGCTCTTGTTTTTATAGAAAGCCTTGGCTCAGCAGAAAACAAATTGGAACCTCAGTGCTCTGAAATCTCCAGTCAATGTGATAAATGTTAGAAATTTATTGACTGTGAATGCATAAGTGCCAGAGGATTGAATTTGGGGGAAATACTAAAAGGACTCCAAAATGAGTGCAGACAAAGGCAGCAGGAATTGTATTTTACACAGGCATGCACTCATTGTTCACATGAACCTTCCCCCCATAATATTTCTCATAACCTGAACAAACCTGAAAGATCTTGAAAAATCACCTGTAGAAACTGAGGATTCAGTTGTGATATAATCTACCAATGCTGATTTCTTTTTCAGTACAGTACTTTTTTTCTTCTCTTCGTAGAGGACCTCAACTGGAAAACCTTAGGGAGGAACATGAGGAAAGCAAGAGCAAATAACAGGGGTGGTACCTGATTAAATTATATTCTCAAAGTGCAAATGCAATTTTATAAAATATTACTTATGCATACAAATTGCTGTTTTTTTTCTAAAATATTATTTTCTAAAATTCTGTAAATATCTTCATAGAGAATCACAGAATCACAGAATATTCTGAACTGAAAGGGATCCACAAAGATCATTCAGTCCAACTCCTGGCCCTGACAGGTCTCTTAAGATTAAACAAACCAGAAAGGAATTTCAATAGCAGCAATTTTTTTTTCCCTTCTAAATTTCTTGAAAAAAAATCAAAGCCCTCACCCTATCCAAAAGATGTCTAACTTATATCTGACTAGAATTTGCTCTTCTCCTTTAGTAAGTGTGAACTATAAACTCAAATTCTTTTTGAAAACACACCATTGTATTTAACAATAAAATTCCTTTTACATAAATCTCTGGTTTAGGTACACCCATTCCATGGGTCAGTCATCATTGGGGCACTGAACTTCTTTTGTATTTTCATTTTCTGCTGCATGATTTGTGTCAGGGTTCACAACAGAAAGGAACCCATCTTTTCTTTTCTTTTTTTTTTTTTTAAATCTTTTACAACATGGGAAAAAGGTACAGCTGATTCAATTTTAGTTGTGTTGGCTTTCTATTGACTCTAGGAGAGGAAAGACTTTTCAAAAAGCCCAATATATGGAACTAAATGTGGAGCCACAGCATTTACAAGAAGAAAGGACATTTTGCTCCTACTTCTGCAAAATGTGATTTTCCACCAGTTCTGCCTCCTGCAATTATTGTCCCTCTGTGCACAGAAACAAAGAATACCAAAAAGCTTTATGAAAGTATTGCATGGGAAGATATAATCTGTGCATTCCCTGTGGCTTGCAAATGGCAGCGCCTTGAGGCGTCCCTTTCTAAAATACATTTTAAAATGTGTTCTAAAACCCCACATTTTTATCTATATTTGAGATGAACTGATACAGCACATCAAAAATGTTATTTATTCACACTGTAAATAAATCAGTATCTGCAGAGGACACTGCTAAATAAGCAAATTGAACTGTGTGCTTTGCATCTGGAATTGGTATGGAGAGATGATCAGTAAGAAAAAACAGCAATTTTACACCTGGAGTGTTCTACACTCTAAATGATCTCCTAATCAGTGGTTTTTTTTTGATGTGAATTATACCCTTTAAACTCTGACACTGCCCAGCTCTGGGTGTGCTGGGTGATCCTGAGCTTCCTTGGCCATGCTAGAATTCTGGAACCAGTTCTGTCTCCTGTTCTCAAATGGAAAAACAGATGTCTTCAGCAGGCTGAGGGGATTTTCTGGAGTGAGCCTGGTGGAGTGTTTACTCTGTGTTTTACTCTCTGTAGAATCAAAGAGAGCAGCTCTCTGGCAATTCTACGTTGTCTTTTATTCCCTGTGAAAACTTTAGAGCTCCTGTACATTTTCCTCCAGCTAACTGTACAATGAAATTGATATTGTTAATATTGTCTAATTAATACTTTTGGATATGTTTGAAACCAGAGTGAGGGAGTGAAAAATCTGATCTTTTTAACCACCTCCCTTTGCTTAAGGAGTGCTCCAAAATAATGCATTGCTTCCCCTGCTGGGCATGCTGTCATGTTCTCAAAGGTGGGATTATGCAGAAATTTTCATGTTCAAATCTCTGTTTTGGTGTAGGCTGGACTAAAAATCTGAGGTACTTCCTTGAAAGTCTAACAGTTTCTTAAATAGTTTTTCAAATATTGCACTTCTATATTTATTTATTTTTCTTTTTAGTATTCAGAGTGGCTGTGAGGATATCAATGAATCAACATCAAAATTTATATATTAGGAGGTCATTCAATAAAAAAAAACAAAGTAATCTGTAGAAGAACTTTAAATCTCTGAGTATCAATAGCTGTCTGATGTGACAACAATATATCTAGTTGCAGAGGTAAAATAAACTTTGATTTCATTATGTACTGAAAAAATGAGCTAGAATATACCCTATGAATCAAAATAAATGCTATTGTACAACTTAGTAGGTGCCAAATATTTTAAGAAATATAAATCCTGCAAGGGGATATTTGCAGAGAAATTCTAGGAATTCTTGAAGTACTAATGAAAACTGAACTTGGAGAGGATTCCTAATGTCAAGTGTAAAAATGCATTTTATCATGGAGATATAGGTGTTTTTTTTCTGTTGTTCATTATTATTATTATTATTATTATTATTATTATTATTATTGTTATTATTATTATTATTATTATTATTATTATTGTTATTATTATGTTTGCTGAATAGAGATGTAAACCCAAATCTGAATAAGGAAATCAAAGATCATATCAAAGATATATCCCGTACTGCTTTTAGTTACACAGACTCTTAAAAATAATCATTAAAAAGTAATGTAAAAGATCAGAATCAGACTTGTAGGATCTAATCAGAAATGAAGACTCTTCCATTCAGTACAGACATCGTTAATTAGGGGATTATGGCTAATTGTTTAAGGTGAGGGGTGTGACTGTGAATGCTGACATGTGTCCCCAGTTCAGACTCTACGATATTTCCTTTAACTCAGATTTCTCAGGGGTTCCATTCAGGAAATCCTGTATTTGACCACTCCAAGGCATTGAAGAGGCTCTGCCAAGGAACCTCAGGGGACATTTGGGGAAACTGAGGCGCACCTGAGCAGAGACACAAGAACACAGGGTTCAGAGCTGGTGGAGAGATGGTTTCTGACAGAAAAGAGTGCAGCCAGCCACAAGCACAGAGATAAACAGCGTTTTTAATCCTCTGGGTTCTGATAGTGAGAAGGGGAAATTAATTTCTTTGGTTTGGAAATGTATCAGGATCTGATTAAGTAAACAGTAAGATTCCTTTGCTCCCCACTGCTGGCTTCCTAAAATAAAAAATTGTCTCACTGGGAGACACGGGGGAATGTGAGAATTATCCACACAGGTATCAAAGGCTTTCTTAAAATAGGAGCTTTCCTGTAATTCAATAATTCAATAGGGAAATCTTCTAAGATTCTGCAATAAAATTAGACCAAAAACACCAACCAAAAAAACCAAACCAAACCAAACCAAAACAAAAACAAAAAAAAAAACCAACCCCAAAACAACAATATCAACAAAAACCCAAACCAAAACAAACAAGCAAAAAGAAAAAACCAACCCAAAAAACCAAAAAACAAACAAAACTACCAAAATGCACATGGAAATTGCTTGTTTTAAAGGACTTTTTGGTTAATATTTTTGAACCTATCCTAGTACTGAAATAGGATGTTTTGTTTTTCCTCTCACAGGTTTTCAAGGGCAGCAACCTGACAATCTGAGTGAAACTGGGGAGGTTTTCCACCTCAGGAAAGATGCATGTGACATATTAACTTCAGAAACAGCTCTAAAAATGGATGAATTTCACTTTTTACCACTCTTGAGAAATAACTTGAGCCTTAAATCTGTGGGGATATTTGAACT
This sequence comes from Agelaius tricolor, assembly GCF_023055355.1. NCBI lineage: Eukaryota > Metazoa > Chordata > Aves > Passeriformes > Icteridae > Agelaius > Agelaius tricolor. The sequence continues at coordinate 1,627,086 of NW_027269304.1, forward strand.
GCAGCACCAAGAAGCTGCATGAAAACTGAGGGGCCAACATCATCTGCGCAGGTCAAGTTCTCACCATGCCCAGCTATGCATCCAAGTGCTGTTAAAGGGATTTTTTTAAAGATATCAGCTGCTTCTTTTCCCTTTGTCAGACCCAGGGTCAGGAAAAAAGAATGTCTGTGTGCATTTGGAGGAATGGGACCTTGCACTTAGGGAAGAGAGAGATCAGGAGAAGGACAGGGATACTGGCATGGTTAGAGATGAACACCGTGGATGTTACCCCTCTCCAAGTTACCAGATGTGTCCACAATGGCCAATAAGAGCATCACTTAAAAGGAAAAGACATAATTTGCAAGCTGACCCAAAAGCTGAATTTTTCTTCTTGTCAGTCAAAATCTACCTTAATATCCATGGATTTTTTTCTACTGCTACACAAGACTTTTAATTTTTTTTTTTCATATGACCAAAGTCTGCATAAGGACTAATGGATATTTTTCTTGAGGGAATTCCGTGTGTATCAAACTGGCATAAATCCAAAGTGGTAATTTCTGTAATTGCCTTCTTTTTTTTTTTGCAGCAAAAAGAGGTCTTTTAACTTTCCATTTGTGGTTAATATCCAGAATATTTCAGTGTGTAAACTATTGTCCCCTTTAGAAATATATTTCAGAAAACTTTATGGATACCCTCAGACAAGAAACTAAGCACAAGCTAACCTGAGCTGCTTTTGGTTACAGATGTTTTTCAGTTTGAATACAGAGAGAAAACTCATCTACATTAAAAAAAAAAAAAAGAAAACCCCACACTGCACTCATAACTTCCATTAATCTTTATAAATAAAGAAATCGGGGCAGATGCAACCTGTGGATGGTGGTGCAGGAAATACTAATGATATATTCTTATGGGAAGGTGTGGGATTCCCGTTGCTTGAACTGTTTTCAAATTTAGCCTGCAGACACTCATTTGATTCTTTGATATAAATATTGTTTTCTCTACCTGCCCACCTGAGACAGTTGCTTATCCAGCTTTGATTGAATAAACCAGTCAGGGTGCACAAGCTTTTAAAAGCAAGGATTTTTAAATTTCCCCCTGAGTTTAAAAAAGTTTTCATGATACCTTATCGGAAAGCATTTGGTGAAACTAAAAAATAATTCGAAGCTTGTTTGGTCAGTTCTGCTTCTGGCCTATGTCCCCCACAGTTTTGGGTGATCTTTCTAAAAATCTCACAGCCAAAAGTCTTGCATGTTCAAAGAGTGAAGTGGTGCTGCAGTTTGACATCTCTTGCTGTAGCTGGAACACAAAATACAAAATACAATCCCTGTCTACACAGCACTTGAGAGCACACTGCAATGTGACTACATGTGAATATGAATACCAATTGCTGCCCATATTGTGAACCAAATTTTGCCATCTGGCGCAGCTACACCACTTTACTGAACTGAATAGGGGAGAGAGTGTGCATGTCAGACAAAAGAAGGAGCACTAATTAATATTCATTAACACTCACTGCTTCTTCTCCTGCATGTTGTTTGCAAATGGATTGTGAAATTCACCACTAAGACTTGCTCACAAATATTCATTAATTTCTATGTGAAATTTTCTCTTTCATGTCTAGTGCACAAAGATGTTCCTATAAATATTCATCATTCAGGATGTGTTGACTGGTTGCATAAGTCATATTATGTTACTTCTGCTTTCTTCTGGTTAATTTATGTAAATAGCAAGTACAAGAAGACTGGCAAATTTCAAATGTTAAAACTAAATGTGGAGCTCAGGGATAGCATGTGGGAAATAGCCTTTTTTCTTGCAAACATGTATTGAAAAAGACATGACAGAATTTTCAAGATCATATATGTAATTTGGAGTACACCTCTAGGAATATCAATAGGCTGTGTCTTAAGTTTCCTACGGGATTTTGAAAATCAATTTGAATATTTATGGGAGGGGATATATAATACCTGAATTTGAAAGCAAGCTTCTGATTTTTTTTTTAATTTTTTTCCCCTGAAAAATACATCTGGAAAAAAGGCTGGAGTTAAAATTCAAGAGAGCTGGAAAGTTGTAGACACAGTTACAACGTTAGGGAAATGATTGGGGTAAACGTGGGTATTGTCCAGATGGAAAATGGTGGGTTTTGTTAGCTGACAAACCACACATAAGCTGTCAACCAAGGGAGGTAAAAGGAGCCACCAACCATGGCAAAACCCTCTTTTCAGAGGTAACACTGACGTGGACACCCTTCCCAAAGTTACTTCAGATGTAATACTGGCCTGGATCTCTGCCCCAAAATCACCTCAGATGTAATCCTAATGTGGATCTCCATCCCAAAATCACTCCAGATGGAATGCTGACATGAACACCCACCCCAAAGTTACCTGAGTCCAAGGTATGACCACCCCTCACTGATCATGATGTATGACTGGAGTCACTTGAGCTCCATTTAAATGTGAAAAAAACAGTATAAAAGCAACTTCAGAATGGAGAGAAGTCCCAGCAGAGCTTCTGGGTTCAATGGACAAAGTCTCAAATCTCAAATTGACCAAAACAACTACAAAATCAGTGTATTCCTATTAAAGTTTGTCTCAAAGTGGCTTTTTTTGGGGATTACAGCTGTCTGCCTATTGCTCTGAACCCCTTTTTTCAGTCAGATTCTACCACCAGCAATCTTCAAACCTTAACCTGCCATGATTTTGTTAACAAAGAGTGGTTTCCCATAAGCTGTCAGGGCCAGTCCTTCCCAGGCACTGGAAGTTGCTGGCAGTGGGGAACACACTCCAATACAGGACCTCAGAAAGGTCTCTCTGTACCCTGCTAAAATAAATACAAAATTATCTGTTTAATAAATCCTGGAGATACCTGCAGAGCCATTCAAATTCTCCATGTGCTTCCTTTAAATGCTAGGGCTGAGAGCATTTGCCAGGAGAATAAAAATATGAATATGGGTGTAGAAGAACAGCACAGGTCTTCCCCATCCCAGGTAAGGACAACAACCTGCAGGAGGATACAGGTAAAAAGAAGGTGAGTAATTCACCTTTTTACATTCTCTTCAATGTCCTAGAAGAAACTTTTAGCTACAGGCACTTCCAATCAGATTTCATTCTCATACTTTTAAAAGTCATATTCCATAAAGCTTGGTTTTTTTGTGATGATGTTGGATTTTTGTTTAAGTTTTTTTTTTGGTTTAAGTTTTTTTTTGTTTTGTTTGTTTGCTCATTTTTTGTCCTTTTTTAAAAAATATTTTGGCTCCATTTTAAGTTAAAAATTTGTCTTTCTAACCCTTCTTAAGTCTTTGGTTTTATTCTTCCAGATATTGACTTGTCCATTTACCACATTGCGTAAGATTTGGCAAAAATTTTAGCTCATGATAATTTCTCTTACAGGATTATTACTACTTCTTAAAGCAAGCAACAGCAACAGAAAACCCCCAAAACACTTTCACATCACGTATTATGACAGGTTTGGAAGTTACGGTTCTGTTAGCTCTTCTGCATAGCTGCCAATGTTGCTTTACTTTTCTTCTTGTCTAATTAGTTTTAGACTATATTATTATTATTATTATTATTATTATTATTATTATTATTATTATTATTAAAGAATATCTTCCATTTTTGAGCTGACAGGTATCTGCAATCTGTGTATTATTTCCCCCCTAAGGAGGCTGTAGGGCCCAGCCCACAACTTCTTGAGAAATTTGTGCAGAGGTACCAAGAGTGAGGGCAGAAACCCATTTCTGATTGCTACAATGAACAGGAATACTAATATTTTTATATGCTGCGTATTCTTTATATAATTTCGCAGTGAAAATAAAATCTCTGGCTTGTAACACAGTATGTAAAAGGAAAGATGAGGCAAAAGAAGAAAAACAACAAAACCAAGGTGTTATGTGTTGATATCACCAATCATCTGAGGATATTTCTAAAGATAATATCACAAAAGAATGAGGAAATATTTGAAGAAGTGATTTTTAAATTGCATTTGCATTTCTTGTATGTTTTTCCAACAACTAATGATGCTACCTATTTTGTACGGTCGGTCCACTAACATATTACCACACAAATTTAAATATTTTAACTAAGCAAATGCACAAATACACTGTTGGAAGAGTGTAGGGATCTCTAAGTCACTCTGAACAGCCTTTTCAATACTTTTCAATACTACTAATACTTAATACTTCTGAAAGTTTGTTTCGTGCTCCATTAAAAATGACTGAAACTCTCAGAAAAGTATGTGAGACTAATTTTTTGCAAAATATTAAGGCAGGAAGAAAATTTCACAGTGTGTATGTTGTTAGTAGATCTGTGTACCATAATGATGACAGAATTTGTTAAAAAAATTGTTAAAAAACCCCAAAAACCAAAAAAAAACAAATCCCTAAAAAAACAAATAAACAAACAAAAGAACCCGACCAAAACAAAACATTTTGGAATGTGGAAAGTGGAAGTGGGAATACCTAGATTTAAGTAGGTACTATTTGAAGGAAAATTAACGCAGGACAAAACATCAGGGGTAATCAATGACTGTGAAATGCCATTGATAAACTCAGGTATCAGTGTTCCAGACCAGGCTTGTGATAGTGCAGCTGAAAAAGATAAACAGACAAATTTAGTATTTGTTTTTACCTTTGCTTACTTTGCCTTTGTGTTCATATTTTGTCACTGAGACTCTGAGAATTTCCCATCTGATCTAAGTGTTAAAGCCTTGTCATTGCACCTGCAAAGACAAGAACATTATTTCCTAGCCTCTAGTTTTAAGTCTAAATGGTTTTGTTTTTTCTTTTTCTTTAAATTTGTTTGGCTGGATTCTGTTTGGGCTTTTTAAGTTTTAAGCTGACGAGAATTTTCTGCTTATTCCTTCTTTCTATCAATATGACTATATTTTTAATTTGATGGGTTTTTCAAAAAATAAATTTCCATGCATGAATACATATTAATGATCATATCATCATTGATACTGGGCTGGTTACAATTTTACAAATTGCCCCAAATTCTACCACAATGCTTGAGCAGTACTATGATAAGATTAATTCAGAGTAAAGGCAAAAAATGCTTCTTTATATATCTGAAGATTTTTTCTTTTATTTTTGTATCCCTTTTTTCCTTGCTTCTTTTCCCAATGCAAAATACAATTCAAGCTGCATGAAATGTTTGAATGTAAGTTGAAAGAAAAAAGGTATTGGTATTTCAGTGGAAATGTCCACCTTTGCCAGCAAATATAAGAGATGAAGTAATGACTTTAAATTCTCAAACATTGTCTTGAAAAAATACTAACAGGGTAACTTATGGAAAGAACTAATTTTGATTAAAAAATCAGTACGCCAGAAAACTTACATGAACAAAGACAGGTGGAACAACAAAAATTGTAATTTTATCAGAGAAATAAAAAAATTAATGATTTTTCAGGAGGTCATTGAGTTTATTCTCTTGCTTTGAGACAGAACTGTATGCCTTTATGGCTTTCTTAGTAGATATATGACTAGGCAGGAAATTCTTTTTATTTCTTCTAAGGATGGCCACAATAAAACTCCTAGCTTTAATTATGGAAAGTCATAGAAGAAATGAGCTCTTTTTTTCTACTTATTTGTTTGAAGAAAAATAGCAAATTCAGATGAGGAAATTCTCTCCTTTTGAGGAAAAAAATTTTCCAAAAGGACATTGAAGCAAACACAAGGTGGATTTTTTGGATTTCTTGAGTGAGGTTGTGCTCTGAAACAGAAAGCGAAGGGTGAAAGGAGAATAGTTTTTTCTATAAATTGCTGAAGAGCCAATCACCTTTATTCCATCTTGATATCTTGCTCCACAGAGGGAGCACAACTTTGAGGACAGCAAAGGGAATTAAGAGCCAGATGCTGCTATGGCTCATTAAATTACCTGGTTCAAAAAAGATTTAAAGAAATGCAAATGAACACTAAAGTTATAAGGAGAGCAAAATAAAGCATTTACATCAATAGCCAAACTACAAATCTAAATATGGTTTAGGTTTTTGTGACAATCTATTCATTCAGTTGTTCTCTCAGAGCAGGAACCCTCTCTTTCTCCGTGAGTTTTATTTCTGAAATCAGAAATATGCTGGTGGCATAAATGTTTTTTACATTTTACATCACATTACAGCCAGACTGTACGTTTTGATTTTGAAGTTGCAAAACTACTGGTGACTATAACTGAGAATTTCAATTTCTGTTGCAGAAACCAATAAGGGTTTTGTGTGTGTGCTGTGTTTGTTTCTTTGTTTCACTGGATCCTTTTTGTTTGTTGAGTTGTTTCCAAACATCCCTAAATATGAAAATCTGTGGTATAATTGTGCTAATTTTCAGAGATTTCAGATTTTAATTAGTTTATCTTAACTGTTAAAATTTCCCTTGTTTCAAATATGCAATGTAAGAATAATGAATTTGTGGCATGTGTGTCTCTCTTTTGTTTGCCTTTGATACTGCATCCTTTTTTTCAGTATTTTTTTTAATACAAGAGTTGCAGTAGTTACTATATATATGTATATGGTAACTTTATGTCTGAGAGTAAGAATTCCTAAGAGTTTGAGATAATCTGATCTTGTTGCAAAATTTATAGTATCTTTTTACCCGATGATGAAGAGGCAAGAAAATGGTAAGAAACCAATCATGGTGAGAAGAATAGTGGATTTGTCTTTCCAAACAAGCTGTGGGTCTGCTGGTGGATAAAACCAGCACTGGGAGAGAAAAGAAACAATAGGGAGGATTCCACTGATTGATGAATGGAAAAAGAGATTTGCTTTTACGAATAAACTTCAGGTTTGCTGAGAAATTAAATTAGACATTGAGAGATGAAAGGAACAATGGGGAAGAAAAACCCCTAAATTCTGTAAGAATTAAAAATTAAAAAGGAGGGTTGTACATTAGAGGGAAATCTTTGGGATCAGGTGTTCTGGGAAGCCTGAACCTCTCAAGTGCCTCAGCCAATGGGGAAAGAGAGAAGGGAAATGTGGCTGGGAAATTGGGATAAAAAAGAGGCTGCGTCCTCCAGAAATGTGAGAGACCCCAGGGGAATGGCCCATGGCCTCTGCCTTATTGGAATAAAGTCAAAGGACTCCTCTGTCTCCTTTCTGGACAGAAACCTCCGGTGTTTGTGGGTGGATTTTCCTGACAATGGTAAAGAAAAGGAAAGTTACATGAGTAAAGATTTCAATCAGATTCTGATTATCAGATCACAGAATCAGAAAAATCAAGGCCAGGGAGGCTCTGTGGGATGAGGCCGGTGGTGTGAGGGTCAATAGGGCCAAGGGCCAGGTCCTGCCTTGGGCCCCACCAACGCCATGGAGCACTCCAGGCTGGGACAGAGGGGCTGCGAAGCTGGGACAGGCCCTGGGGGTCTGCAGCCGGACACAGCCCAGGGGTGCCCAGGGGGCCGAGAGGCCGATGGCCCCTGGGCTGTGCCAGCCCTGGGGTGGCAGCAGGAGCGGGGCAGGGCCCGTCCCTGTGCCAGCCCTGCCGAGGCCACACCTCGAGGGCTGGGGCACCTCTGGGCCCTCACGCAGGCAATGGAGGGGCTGCAGCGTGGCCAGGGAAGGGAACGGAGCTGGGAAGGGAATGGAGTCCCAGGAGAGGCTGAGGGAGCTGGGCAGGGGCTCAGCCTGGAGCAAAGGAGGCTCAGGGGGCCCTTGTGGCTCTGCACGGCTCCTGCCAGGAGGGCACAGCCGGGGGGGTCGGGCTGTGCTCCAGGGACCAGGGACAGGAGCAGAGGGAACGGCCTCAGGCTGGGCCAGGGCAGGCTCAGGGTGGGCACAGCAGGAATTTCCCCATGGAAAGGGGGCTCAGGAACTGCCTTGGCACTGCCCAGGGGGGTTTGGAGTGCCCAGCCCTGCAGGTGTCACCTGGAGGTGGCACTCAGAGCCCTGGGCTGGGGACAGGGTGGGGATGGGACACAGCTGGGACTCCATGGGCTGGGAAGGATTCTCCAACCTCTGGGATTCTGAGGTAAATAACATATCAGAGCACACCAAACTGCAGATATATGCTGGACATACCACATGTTTCTGTGCTGGTGTCTCCTGTAATTCTGAGGGTATGACTAGCACAGGTAGTTTCCACAGACACAGCTGAGGAAAATGAGAATGTACTACCATCAAACCAGGACTCTGCTACCACATGTGGACACAAGTCAGAATCTCTGGAACCCACCTTAACCCGTCACCCATCAATGCAAATTGCTTTAAGCAGGTTTTGAAGGCCAGTATCCTAATGACAGACTTCCACACCTTCTCTTTTCTTCTTTTTGACCTCAAAATAATTTGTAATAACCTTCTGGAGAAGCTGACACTGCAGACAAATATCTACCCAAGGTGGTAGGGCCTTTCTGCTGTTATATATTACCAATAGTTTATTCTTAAAATATATTTGGCCAAGAACCTAAATTCTATATTTACATACTGGTCAATGTTTATATAACCCCCTTTCTTAGATTATTTTTTCTCTGAACTATTTTCCACAAGATAAAAGCTCTCTAGAGTGAAAATTAGAATTTTACTACTGTCATCCATTTTCATTACTGTCACTTTCAGAAATAATTGAAGGAAACTGCTAAAAAAGATGTACAGAATATCTTAGTTGCTGCTTCTCTGAATACATTTTAATCATTTCACTGGAAAAGACGCTTTGCAGACTACATTTACAAAACCTAATTTTATTATGGTACATTAAGAACTGGTTAATTTTGTGAAACTCTTACAAATTGCTAATTCACTGCTTTATGTCAACCTGTGAAATTAGTAAACATTTCTTAGATTTTACAAGGCAAAAAAAATAATGGAATGATGTCACTGCTGTTAAAATTTGAGGTTATTATGAAACATGTTTGGGGAAAGAAAAATAATGCTTTGCTGGTAAAATAAAAGTCAGGGTAAAACTTGTCTAGCACTTTCTCTGTCCATTAGAGAATTTTCTTTTAACATTCCCTATAATTGGCTTTTTACATTACTTATATATTCTTAATAGTCAAAATCCTTTCATTCCCTACAATAACAGAAAAGCGTTGTATGAATTAAAAAGAGCCAAAATCACCTTCAAAGAAAAGTGTGCAATCCTGCTGATTTCAGAAGTAGCTGCAAAAACCAGCTTGGTCAATCATTGTGAACACAATTTAACTTTGATACAATAAAAGAAAGAAAATTCTTAGAACGTTGGCAGGAGGGTGGTGAGTTGAACTAGATTCAAAGAAAAACATCAAGACTGCCAAAAGTGTGGGTTTAAGTTAATTTTTATTGTAATCTTACAGTGAAGGCAAACAAGAATTTTGTTTCAGACCTAGAGGACATTCAGTGTTGGGAACAGTGGCACATTTAATATCAAACACATGCTGGCTTACAGCACAGGTATTTGCCCAAATCTACTTTTTATTACAGTTTGGGTGCCCTATAGGGTTGAAAAGTCTTTATGTGATTAAAATATTTGCCTTGGGATCCATAGGAAACCTTGGATTAATGAAAATAAAAATTAATGATAAAAACTTAATCAAAATATCACCATCTCCAACAAAGTCTTGACCTAAATCAAGAAATGAATGTTTTGGTTCAGCCAATCAATTTATTTCTCAGCTCTGTAGCACAGGGCTACTACTTAATCAATCATCCCCTGACAAAGAGCATTTTGAAATTTCTTATTAGGACAGAGATGCGGGGGCTGTCAAGTTAACACCCATGAATTTCCCCTGAATTTCCTAAAGCAGCAGCACAGCACAAAAAGAGCTCAGTTGACGAGTGTGCACACAATGAGGGAATGCCATCCAGAGGGACCTGGACACCCCCAGGGGATCCCATGGGGATGTCAGGAGGCTGAACCAGGCCAGGGCTGGTGCTGCCCCTGGTCAGGGCAGCCCTGGGCTGGATCAGGGCTGGATCAAGGCTGAGCAGAGGGAGCAGCCCTGGAGGAGCCCTGGGGATGCTGTGGGGCTGGGCTGGGACCCCAAAGCCTGGGCTGGGCTGGGACCCCAAACTCTGTGCTGGGCTGGGACCCCAAAGCCCCGTGCTGGGCCCAGAGCCCAGAGCCCAGAGCCCCGTGCTGGGCCCAGAGCCCAGAGCCCAGAGCCCCGTGCTGGGCCCGGAGCCCAGAGCCCCGTGCTGGGCCCAGAGCCCAGAGCCCCGTGCTGGGCCCAGAGCCCAGAGCCCCGTGCTGGGCCCGGAGCCCAGAGCCCCGTGCTGGGCCCAGCCCAGCGTGGGCAGCAGGGCAGGGGCGATTCTGCCCCTCTGCCCCTCAGTCAGAGCCCACCTGCAGAGCTGCCCCAGCCCTGGGCCAGCCCAGCAAGGAGCTGGAGCTGCTGCAGCCAGGCCAGAGGAGGCTCCAGCACGGGCAGAGGGATGGAGCAGCTCTGCCGGCAGCCAAGGCTGGCACAGCTGCCATTGCTCACCTGGGCAGGAGAAGCTTTGGCCTGAGCTCAGGGTGGCCTGGCAGGGCCTGAAGGGGCTGCAGCAAAGATGGACACGGACAATTGCCAAGGGCTGCAGGGACAGCAGCCGGGCAATGGCTGCCAGTGCCAGAGGGCAGGGCTGGCTGGGATCTTGGCAATGAGGAATTGTTCCCTGGCAGGGTGGGCAGGCCCTGGCACAGGGTGCCCAGAGCAGCTGGGGCTGCCCCTGCATCCCTGGCACTGCCCAAGGCCAGGCTGGACACTGGGACACTGCGAGGTGTCCCTGCCATGGTGGCACTGGATGGGCTTTGGGGTCCCTCCCAAACCAAATCAAACCAAACCATCCTGTGATACTGAAGTTAAAGTCTGCACTTTATAAACTGAGATCCAACAGAGCACAGTGGTCTCCTTTATCCCAGTCTTGCCCAGAAAAGCAGATTCCAGCAACTTTCAGTGTTCATCTACCCCTCAGTGCTGAGATCCCAAACTCCTGCCTCCCCCTGGGCAATGAATGACACAGCATTGACCCCCTCCCCACAGGTACCCCAAGATAATGCTATGTGATTAACTACAGACTTTCCAGCACAAATGACAGAAACAATCCTCAAACAATCTGCTAAATGCAATAATACTGATCAATTAAATATGAAATAACCCCGCTAATTTAATAGCCTACCAAAGCATTATTTTTTATGTTGTTCAGTTTGGATCTCTTAAGGAAATATGAGAAGTGGTCAGAGATTCAAGAGTAACTTTTTAAGGGGGGAGGAAAAATATTCCTATTAAAGGATGCAATGCAAAATTTTGACAGCTCCCAGCCTATCAGCACTTGAGAAGGGTGTAACCCTAAAATAACACAGCTGGTCGGTTCTTCTCACATTTCTCTACCTCCAAATACTTAAAAGGGGCTCCAAGGATTTACTGTAAAGTCAAATCTTACAGGAGCAGAAAGGAACATTTGTCATCCACGTTTCATTTTTCTCCTGTTCCTTATAATTATTATGAATGGAAATTACATATGAGAGCATCTCTGACAGCCTTGCATATTTAAGGACCTTGTTACGTAGAGGAAACTCTCCTGTGCTGTAGTGCTGCTATAAATCTCCTTAAGGGGGATTATTTCATTATCAATTACAATAACAGTGTCAAAATTTGGCAGATCATTGGGAAGTTCTTTAAGAAAGACAGAGCTAAAATTTTTCCCCCAGCTAAAAAATGTTTAGCATGAGAGATCCAGTTCCCATTTGGTACTCAGTAAAGTAATAACATTTTGAAATGTGTGAGGAGGAAAGGTTTCAAGGTCAGACAGATACTTACTTAGGGGGAAAAAAATTATTTAAAAACTTGAATTAAAAATTTATTTACAATTATATGTTTTTGTTAGTAATGTTTATAAATTATAGTATTCATTATATATATGTTAAGTAACAGGGATGTTAAGCATAAATGTAATAGTTCAGAAACTATTTTAATTTTCCATCTACTATTACAACTCATGATTTCCTGACTGCTTAAATAATTTCAAGATAATCTGATAAGCACAGATTTTATTTTTTTTCTCAGAAATGGAAAAAAAGAGTGAATTGAACTGTGTTCAACAGTTAATTAAAAGCAGCATTTTTATAGGTATAAGTTCAAACTTAGTTTATAGTAATCACTGTCTTAACAGTAAAAAAATTATCAAAGATTTTTATACAAGAGGTAATTTTTTTTTCCTTCTTATCCTAAATTTGACTTTCTTCCCTCTTCTTTCATGTTGTGTTTTGCAAGGCTCTTTAAAAAGTGCCCCAGAATCCTGAATTCAGTGGGAAGTTCATTACTCACTTCAGCAGCAAATGCTTGGTAGCTGAATCATTGTGAAAATCCCACTACACTTTAATTATATACAGTAAGCTGAAAGCTTTTTTTCTTCTTTTTGGACTCTGTATGCTTTTAACACGTGCGTGTGAATCACACACTTGGATTCCACTGGTGGTTGGTTCTCTTGCTGAAACAGAAACAGAAATAAATTCTGCTACTAGGAACATGATCAAGAGCTTTTTATGTTGTCAGGAAAAAAAAAAAAAAAAGACGTTTCAGATTTATTCTTTTCCTTTTTTTTTTTTCCTTATCAGTTTTTGCTGTTTAGAATGGCAATGGGGGCATAAACTCAAATTATCTGCAGTTGAGGAATAAACTGTTCTTTAAACACAAATAACAAAAGGAAAAGTATATCCAAACAGCATCACCATCTAGTCTGAAAACCTTTTTTGCAGAGTTCAAAATACTTAGCGAAGAAAGACATTGTTATGTGAGCACTGAATTCTGATTCCTTATTCACATTAGAAATCTTGGTGTCCTTTTGAATGCTCACTTCTACAAAAATGTAAAAATAAATTAAATTACACTTCAGATTATTTACTTTAAATGTTAGCACACTAATCTTTCCTGTAATATATGGTACAAGATTCATCCAAAGCATACAATACATTTTTTTATTAAGAATTAAGCCAAGTTATCACTGTGGTTTGTTCTGCCAAAGTAAAAGCCCCTTACCGGTCAAATAACTCGGAGATATTTATTTTCTTTAAGATTAACAGACTCTAAAGAAATTTAGTAAGATTTTGAGTCTTGGGATAAAACCTCAAAATGGATCTATAAAACTTCATGTGCATATTCATGTAATTAGTAATGTTTAAAACTTAAAATATTTTTGTCTTATCTTCTTTCCTTAACAGCACAAAGAAAATTGGTAATTTGCCTACTTTCCAGAGTTTTAAGCACTTGCAAAAAAATTTGAAGCCCAACTTTAAAAGTGCCATACCAGAAATGGCAAAGAACATATATGCTGGGTATTCAAACCATAGAAATACAGAACAAAAGATTTCTTTTGAATATACATTTCTCAGTATTATCCAGAAGAATAATAGAGCATGGAAATAAAAGTATCCTGTAATGAATGGACCTTTCATCAAAAATAGCCCATTTTCCACTAGGAAATGCATTGGGACTGTGTCACCTGAGGGGAAGGCATGGGGCAGCTGAGTAAAGGGGGTGGGAATTGACACCCTGGAGGGAAAAAGAGGCAGTTGAAATTAAGGAAAAGATGATGCAAAACTGATTGGCTTTGACTGGACAAGATATCCCAGTGATTGCAGGTAAAATGAGATGTACAAAAAGTAATTTTTGCTGACCTGAAACTCACCAGTATATGACCTACTTGTGAAATCTTTCTCTTTTTAAATTACTGCAGGAAAAGTTGTCATTCAGATATTTATATGTGAGTGGAGAACAGAGGGAGGATTTCTGAGGGTGGGATGATCGTGCCTGGAGCACATTAGGAACTTAATTTTTAATTTCATTTCAAGCCATCCTACATTCATTTAAAATAAGCTATTTTTCATGGAATACTCTTCAAAAGGAAAAATCAAAAGCTAGAAAGGTTTCTAAAGCCAAAGGGTTTTAATTCAACAGTCACCCAGAAAAAGAAGTAATACAGAACTTCGGAGTAAAAGTGATAGATGTTAAATTTAGCAAATATTATTCCGACATATCTCCAAAGTTCAGGTATGATATTCTAAAACAATTAGAGAAAACTAAAATGTGAAATCTGATGGAACCATTAATTCCATCTTAGTGACAAAGAAAAGAATGTGAGATCTACAGATGAGCCCAGAAAAGCTTATTTAAGAAGGATTTTTGGGTTTTATCTTCAAGGTTTTGATTGCCTGATTATTTAAAAGAACAGCAAGAATTTTGCAATGATGTAATGGCTTACTTAAAAAAAAAAACTTTCAGCACTCAGATTTACTTCCCATCTCCAGAATGGTTGGTTTTGTGGTGCTTTTTTTGCTTCTCATTTCCTTTTGCTTCTTCAGGTATGAATTTTTATATACATATAAATTTAAAGGGGTGGAGTTTCTGCTTTGAGTTTCTGACCAAAGATTTCAAAGGAGAATGCATCAAACATCTGTTGAGTCCTATCAGTTCAGAATAAGTGATGGGGTTTTTTCAGGGGGTCTATAAGCAAGGAAGAACATTTTGACTTGGGTTTTATTTTTGGTTAGGTTTGTTTTTTGTTTTTTTTTTTTTTTTTAATTTATTTTGTGAGATTTCTGGTGTTGTTGGTTTTTTGGGGGTTTTTGGGGGGGGTTTGTTGTCTTTGTTTTTGGTGGGTTTTTTTTGGTTTTTTTTTTGTTTTTTTTAGTTTTTTGGGGTTTTTTTTCCTGAGATACTGAACATCTCCAAGGAAGACATAAATTTCCCTGACTTTCAGTGACTGCACAGCCAGGCCCTGGTTTGCTTTACAGCTTATTGCACAGGGCTTGATCCCATCAAAGCCCCATAAAGTGAATAACAAAATCTCCCTGCCAGCGATGGGCTTTGGAAAGCCCTTTTGCCTGAGATTGAGAAAACAGATTTTTCAAAGGGCATTTGGCAGGCAGTACTGAGATAGAGATCACAGCAGCGAATATTTAGGCACTTTGTCAGTGAGGAGAATCCACTCTGCCACACAGGTGCCTTGGAAAAGGGCTCGGGGGAATTAGCAGAGATCTGCTTTGACCTTTCAAGAATAAATGAGGAAAGGGTACATAAAAGCATAGGATCAGCCTTGCTGTGTCACGCTGAAGCAATTGATGTTAAAGAAGAAAGCCAAGGGTGATAACAATAGCTGCTCACACCTAACCAGCTATCCTCTAGTTTGAAATTGTTGCCTCAAAAGGCCTGCCTGGCTTTTAGCCAAATTAAGTGTGGTTTTTGAAGAAGAGATAATGTTACATCTTTGATTTGAATTGCTTCCAAAGGACATCTCCACCGTGTATTTGTTCTTGCCATTTGTGTTGGTGGGTGTAGCTTCCTCCCCCTGTTCCATCCTAGGGTTTCCCGGGTGTGTCAAATGGAGAGGAATGACATCCAAAAGCATTTAAAACGGGTGATCCTTTACCTTAAAATTCTGCTCCCTGGGACTCAGGGATGGTGTGGTATCCTCATTTTCTGTCTGGAGTGTAAAGTCACCTTGCCCATCAGTCGGATCTCCTCAGAGAAGGGCACTGACTCGTGTTGCAGGAGCTTCAGACCCCTCCTTCTCTCTGTCTCTCTATGCACAGCTATTTCACTTCAGCTCTCATCATGTATTTAGCAGCTGATGATCTGAAATCACCTGACAGATCAGACCTATCCCATGGACTTTGCTGGAGTTCTGCTGACCAGCTGGGCACAAGGATTTTCTTTACTGTGGAGGGTGAGGAAAAGTGAACAATTCATCTCACCCTTAATCCGAAATCTCATCTGACCTAAAGCAGATCAGATCATTTAGACGAAAATCCCTCTCCCATGGCTGAGGAGGGGAATGTTGGTGTCTAACCCTGCAGCGTTAAGGATGTGAAAAGCGGTTGGAATGATCTGGTTTTTCTAAATCATTTTGTTTCTTAATACATCTTAAAAGTCATTAAAACAATGTAGCCTATTGACTTCTTCTACCGATGACCTTGTATTTTTCATATATTTTTGTGTTTCTGTGAAGTTAAGCACTTATTCACATATTGGAGTGCACACAGAGACTCAAATCTATATGAAATAATTTATGTCAAAACCCACTAGCATCTAATTTTTTCCTTTATTTTGTATTTTTTAATAACCATTATTGTATTCTCAGAATACAGGAATAAGATTTCCCCCTAGACAAGTATTGTTTTGATTTAGTGGTTTCCATGTGGTAAATTGCTAATTATTAATCTTTTTTTTTTTTTTTCTGGGCAAATAGAGTAGATTTTGTTTAGGATTATTTTAGTTTCATTTTCTTCCCTGGGGAATCTTTTTTAGGGGGAGTCATGCTTGTAGTAAAATAATTTCCTTTAATTTTTATAAAATTAACAATTTTAATACAATATAACATTTAATAATTACCAGAACTTCCATTTTTTATAAGCCATTGAAGGGTTTTTCCAAAGTGTAATGAGTTATATTCACTTTTCTGAGCCAATTCATGGATTCATAAGGACCAAGTTTTCACTAACTCAAATTTTATAAACCAAACAGTTTTACAATCTTAAACCAAAGCCCACTGAAGTGGATTAGTCTCAAAGAAGATAGAAAGGGTAATACACAGAAGAAAAAGTTTAAGGATTCTATAAATACTGTAGAGGAAAAAGTGTTGGAGATATTGATTTGCAATAATTAAATAATGAAACTTCCAAAAAAAAAAAAAGTCTTTTACTTAGGCAAGTTTAATTTAATAGGGAATAGGATGCTTGACCCTGCTAGCAAGCTCTTTAACATTATGAAGTATATCACACAGAAAGTATTCTTGATTATTGACTCAATAAAAATGTTAAGAGGAAGAATGTAGACAGAACAGTGAGAAATAAGCATGAAAGATTTTCTGTCATAAAGATTCCTGACTGTGCATAAATGGGGATGTGTTTACCACGAGCACCATAGGCAGATCTTCATTCCTGTGAGCAGAACTGCTCGTGTTACTTAATTTAACTGATTTGGCATCAGATCCTCTACCCCTACAGCTTCAGCATACACTGCAGAAAGAAAAAAACACTGATCTTAATTAGGGTTTGATTTTTTAGTGACATTTTTTAGCTGCCATAAATGCTTCTTTCTAAGTGTTCCTTTGTTATAAAAGCAGTG
Source organism: Agelaius tricolor (assembly GCF_023055355.1). Lineage (NCBI taxonomy): Eukaryota > Metazoa > Chordata > Aves > Passeriformes > Icteridae > Agelaius > Agelaius tricolor. Next base: position 1,644,062 of record NW_027269304.1, read on the forward strand.
GCTGTGGATTCCTATAGTTTTTTTAATAAATTTAACACTTTTAACTAAATTTTTTCTTGGGCATTATCTCACAAATAGTTATAAGGGTCAGAGTTATTCCAAAGAAACACCATTTTTCCTGTTTTCCTCAGCCTCAAGTTATCCTCTGAGAGTAATTATTTTTAAAATTAACAGGGCATTATAATGTAATCTGAAAATTTCATATTTGTTTTTTATTCAATTTTGATGTTAGCAAAGTGATGCTTTCAAAAAAATTGTTTATATCCTTGCAGTATTTAAATCCCTGTCACAGTCTGTCATGATCTTTGAAATCACATTCTGAGCCCTGTCATTTATACAACCATGTTTCATCTTGAGAAAAGGTATTTCCAAGATTGTGTAGATAATGCTAAAATTATGTATTTTAGAACTTCTATTCCATTTCATAACTGCAAAAACAAGGGACTAACTTCCAGTATTGGCAGAGTTTTATTTATGTGGGTTATTCTTGCAGTTCCCCTTAGAAAATGAAAACTGCACAAAAGAAGAGCAATAAAAAGTAAAAAGCCTTTTTTTTTTCCTCCTAGTGATATAATTTCATCAAATGAAAAAAACACTCCAAGTGTGGAACATAATAAGTAGGCAAAAATATTATGTGTTAGGATTTTCAGGTTGCTGAAATAACAGTTATATTCCACTGCATGTTGCGAGGGAAAAAATTCAGGAGTAGGATTTTGCTGATTGCATAAATTAATTTCAGGCCACCTTAAAAAATACAGTATTACATTTCAGTAATTGATTCTGAGTTTACTTGCAAATATTTTATAAAACAGCTGCTCTCTGAAAAGTGGAATTAAAACTAAGACAGGAGTGTATGTTTAGATTGACTTAAAGTTCAAAACACATCCATCTCTAAGTCTCTGCCTGTCCTTAAGTTCTCCAGACATGATGCTGATTTTTAGATTTTTCACCTCCTCCCTGAGAAAGGGATGGGTTGTGTGAAGAATCAGTTTCATTGAACAGGTATTCAATCTTTTTTCTTCAAATTATATCCTATTTTTGCAAAAAATTCAAGATTTTACTTTAAATATACCTCTGCATTCGATAGGTATTCCCCCAGGAATATCAGCACAATCTGTTTTACCCCTCCAAGACTGAAATTGGACTGAGAAAACATGACAGAGTACACACTACAAAAGTCACTAAATTTGTTCTACATTTACTTTATAAATAACTTTTCTTTGAACAGTCAGGATTAAGGAGAAAAACCCAGCAGCTGAGATTGACAATACCAAAATGAAGCATCTGTAGGAAAGGCTTAATATATTTATTTAAAATTCTCCTGCATCTTGGCCTTTAAACATCAATTGACAGCTGGTCCTTTTGAGCCTTTGGGTATTTTCTGTGGACATGTGTTGTCCCCCACCACAAATAAAACTAAATGTTTACGAAATTGACTTGTCACATTGATAGGCACAGAGGGAATATTCCAGTTTGGTTTACACAGCCAGCAAAGGGCAAATCTGGCTTGGTCATTTCACACAACATGATCAATTATCTAATTAGTAAATTAGTAATGAGAAAGGAAGGGAAGGGAGGGAGGGAGGGAGGAAGTGGCGGAAGGAAGGAAGGAAGTGGCGGAAGGAAGGAAGTGGCGGAAGGAAGGAAGTGGCGGAAGGAAGTGGCGGAAGGAAGTGGCGGAAGTGGCGGAAGTGGCGGAAGTGGCGGAAGTGGCGGAAGGAAGGAAGGAAGGAAGGAAGGAAGGAAGGAAGGAAGGAAGGAAGGAAGGAAGGAAGGAAGGAAGGAAGGAAGGAAGGAAGGAAGGAAGGAAGGAAGGAAATGTGTTATTTTCCTCTGCCCAATGAAAAATCTGAAAACTGCCATTAAGCACTTAGCTTTACTTGATTTTCCACAAGATTTATGTCCAATAGAGCCCCTTTATGTCTGTCCTTTCCCTGTGTTGTGGTTTATCCTCACCTCCTTGACCTCCTTATCCTCTGCTTCCAGGCCACTGGTCCTCTTATTCCAGCAAGGTGATGATGTGCTCACCTGAGGTAGAATTGCCCCAGTGATTGCATTTTTTTTTCCAGATTTTTTTTTTACCAGTTTTTCCAGACCTCACTAGGTCAGGAGGGAAATTCCAAAACTTTGGAGATGCCAAGTGTTACAGGATCTCTCTCACACTATGCCCCACTCCCTGCTTCTCACACCTATCCATCCTTGAGACAGATCTTGGGTGATATTCTTAAATGAGTTTTTTTTTTTGCCTTGAGGTTTGGCACACACCCAAGAGCATTGCAATAGGGACATGAGGGTTTGAACGTGCCACAGAAATTAAAACTCCTCTGTTTTAAATAATCTGAGGGAGAAAGGGGAGGTGAAGGGGAAAAGGATGGGTAAAGAACAGGTAAATTGCCCGTCCTTGTCCCCACAGATTGGGTCCCTGTGGAGAAAAAGATAAGGATGTAATTATCAATATTTTTTAAAGGGTTGCTTCCAAAAGCACAGAGATGATGGCAGTGCTGGGCACAAACACCAGGTTAGGCTGACAACCAACAATTTGCTCATATCACAGGCCAGTGATACAGCAAAATGATCATCCTAACCCAGCCCTCAGAGACAACAAACACCATGTCAGGAATTCTGATTTATTTCAATAAACATGCCCTGCATGGCACAAGGTGAGAAGATGTGCAACAAACAACCCCGAGAGCAAACAAATCAACATTGTGATCAGTAACTGATCATCTAATGCAAAAAATGTTTATAACATTATTGTTTTAACGTACTCTGGTCAGAGCTGTCATTATCTCAAGCCTTTCATGCACCACATTGGGATCCAAGAGGGACTGTGGTGTATCAGGAGGGTAAAAGTAAGAAAATTCATGGTTTGGGATCATAATTTTAATGAGTGAAATAAAATAAGGTAACAAAGTAATAGTAAAAGTAATATTAATAAATTGAAATGAAAAGGAAAAAAACAAACAAACAAAAAAAAGCCAAACTGAAGGAGAGAGAAATGAAACTGGAGAGAAATGAGAGATGCAAGTTACAAAACTCTGCTCGCAACCTGCCAGAGGAAAAAGAGACGGGGAAAGGGAAAAGGGGGAAGAGAAAAGGGAAGAGTAAAAAGGGAAAATGGAAGAGAGAAAAAGGAAGGGAAGGGAAGGGAAGGGAAGGGAAGGGAAGGGAAGGGAACTTTGAAATTCCATATATTTTTATGGAATCAGGTCAGCAGTTTAGCATAAGCTTGGTAGTCTAGATAATAAAGATTATTGGTTTTCTTTGTGTTTATCCATAATGATGATTTAGAGTTTGGATTCTGTTCTGAGTGTCAAAGGAACGAGAGAGCATTTTGATAAAAACCTGCTTTAAAAAAAGCTCTTACTCTTTTTAATGTGTTTTAGCATGCTATCAACTTACTCGGTTGGCTAATTACCATTTACTAGGGAAAGTAATTAACATCTATTGGTTACCTTGTATTTCTGCAGGCGTAGGAAGAGGTGGACTGGAAAGGAGGTGAAATCCTTAAACAAAATACTCACTGTTCTCCAAAGCCATTCACTGGATATGGAAGGGTTCACAATTTCAGCAGTCCTAATGATGATAAGAAAGATATCTGACCCACACCAGTTTTCCACTTCAAAAAAACCCCTTACATTACAGCTTTTATGGCTTTTGCCACTTAAATCTATCCCTTGCTATGAAGACACCCTTTGATCCCAGGATCAGTGTAAGAACATCTGTGTGTCACCGAGTTTGAACAAATTCATCTTTCTGAAGTGTTCATTAGTCCAAAATAATGGCAATATTATTATCTTGGATGTGTACAACCCGTACCCAGGCAGGGTGCAGTGCTGCTTCCAGCTTGGGAACTTCCTCCTTCTGGCTGGGACAGAGTGGGAAGTGCTGGTGTAAAACCCAAAAAATGCAATCAGACCTTCCATTAAAATTTAAATAGTACCACCATTAAATGCCATGAAATTACCATTAAGTGCCAGAAAATGAAATTGTTCCTCATCATTAAAATGCTTCCTACAAGCAGAATGCAGGACATGCCTGGAGAGGCAGCACCCCTACACTGGAAACTTCTGCAAGACCTGAGGTGACAAAATCTTAGGAATCATCTGTGACAGAAGCTGTGTGATACACAAGAGCCTAGAGTGATATTTAATTTCTAAATATTGTCTGAGAGGGAAAAAAGAGGGAGATTTTTTTCTTTTTTTTTTTTTTTCTAATTAAAAACAACTTGCTTCAATAATTTACTTCTAATTATCCCAATATTATCACCCAAATAGGAAAAAATGGCAACCTAAAGCTGGAAGAGACTGCCATATTTTCCCTCTGTTCAATAAGAAGCTGAAAACCAACTTACAGGGCTTCTGTGAAGCATTTAAAGTAAGTAATAACAGCGTTTTGTCACTAAGATTATTTTCTATAGTAGCCTGCATCACTGAAAATACAGACATACATCTTTTATAATGTCTATCCCAGTGACTCAATTAAGTGTTCTTAAACTACTGGAATGGAGAAAACACCTTAAACAGTAAATACTTTTAAAACTGCTCCGTGGAGACTACTTCAGCCTCAAAGAACAAGGAGCATCTGTTGTTCCAAAGTCCTCCTCCACAGGGTACCAGGAGGAAGAAAACACTCTGTTTTACCACTAGAAACACTACTGCACACAGTGCTCCTCTCCCAAACATCAGGAACAATGCCAAATTGCCTTTTGGACTATCAAATTAATGAGCAGCTCTTTCACAGGCTCGGATGAGAGCGGAATTTAACGTCTTTGATGCACAATGTTAGCCATTTGCTGCTAACCTGGGACTAAATTAATAACAAGTCCTTCACGTACAGAGTGCATCCTTCAACAAGCCTCACCCTCAAATTTTATTTCCTTTAAAGTTAGCTTAGCAATATTTCTGGGACTACAGCTAGAAATTAGTCTCTTTTCCTATGTGTATAAATACCAATTGCTGTCTGTATTTTCCTGTACAGCAAAAGTAATGCCTCATTTAGAGAGTGACATCAGAGAAGAAAAGATATTTCCTTATCTAAGCTCACTGAATTTTTGAATTTTTAGAAGCCTGAGAATTGTTTTCTGGCTTGGGTGATGGAACTTTTTTTTTTTTTTTAAATATATATTTTAGAAAATATGTGTGATTCTCAATGAATTATTCAACAATTGGAAAAAGTAGATAAATTTTTCTACAGATCATTTTAAGAAGAGTTGGTTGGTTTTTGGTTTTTTTTCCCCTTATCAATGGCTCTCAGGTTGCATTAATTAATTGCTATTAAAAGCTTCCATAATCTTTTAATTTCTCCTGCAAATCCATTTTTTCTAATCTTATTGATATGACTTAGAGTTCTGTCTTTACGGAGCTGTGGGGGCTGGGGGGAGAGGTGTTTTTATGTCCTTTTTGAGACTTTTTGGGGATGCAGGGTTACAAATGCTGAATCTGTCATGTGGCACGGACAGTCTTATATTTTCCAGATATACATTTTTGATTGAACAATATCCTTAATAGAAAGTAATTACTGTTTCCCTTTCCTTGCTTTTATGGCAAGCATAGGCCCAGCAAAAGATAAATCAAGTTAAAAGCTTTAACCTTCCTTCAAGGAATCCATTTCTTTGTCATCCAGAGGAAACCTGCAAAATAGGACCAAAATGGCACAATAAAACTAATGAAATTCAATGGTGTGAAACAGATTTCTGTACTAAAAATCTGCACACCATCTATTCCAGTGGTTTATGTGGTCCATGGGAGCATGGGAGGTTAAAATGTGCAACTCAGGGTGGAAGTGGAAAGGGAAAGGAGAAGGGGCAACTCCAAACATAAATCCACAGATACTGAGGTGTCCTGTGCTTTTTGTGCTAAAACGTGGTGAATCTTTGCAGAATTATGTATCTAAAAGATGAAGGGACAAAGTTTGATGGGCTACTTCCATATCCCTGACTGCACATACTCAAAATCTCTCTTCAACTACTTAAATTTTAGTTTGGTAAATTTTGATAGATTATACAAGTCCAAGAAACTCTGCTTCAGGCCACAAGGAAAAGAAAAAAAGTCTTTTATCTGTGAAATTGTTTTCTGTTTGGTTTTGTTTAGTTTTATCTGTGTTTCTCCCCAAGGAAAAGAAAAAAATGACAGGAAAAACACAGAAGGAAAGTTGAAGGTTGGAATTCATCATTTGTGTTCATAGAGAAGATTAACAAATGATAATTACTGAATGTCTGAAAGAAAAATGTAGAGGTAGTAACTTGTCTTATCTATGCTAATAATGTGTTTCTATGAATCTCTGTGATTTGACTTTATGACTGATGATGAATTTTAATAATCACAGCCCAGGATAATTTGTCAAATTAAAGAAATATATAAGATTTTTATCTTTTATCTTCTCTACGTTCATTTATTTGACTCAGAAGTAACAAAACTCTGGCAAAACAAGTAAAACAAAACCAAACCTTCAAAATGAGAGAACCTAATGAAGAACTACCAGTCTGAATTTAATGTAGATAATGTCATGATGAATTGCCCTGTTTATCAAAGACTTTTCTTCCCTTCCATGGTGAACCCATGGATCTGAGCAAAAACGTGCGTTCTATTCCCAGATAAACAGCCCACACCTGACACAGAAACAGTTTTAGTTCCAGCAGTGCCATCCGCTGCAGACCTCGGTATAAAATTTTTGATCTTTATTATTCTTTAATCTTGGAAGAGTGTTGCCCAAAATAATTTAAAAAAACCAAAATCATTGACTCAAAAAATCCCCAAAGACCCCAAGCACACAAAACCCACCAAAACCAATGAGCAAAATTCAAAACAAACAAGAAACCAAAGAAACTTATGTTTTGAATCACTTTTCTATGTAAACCATTTAATAACTTCCTTGATTTTTTTTAAGTAATAAAAAATTTTGTAGATTTTGTACTTTACAATATATTATAAATAGAATTTAGCCAACAAAGACTTTTTGCACTCTTCTGCCTTATGTTCAATAAATAAAGCAAAAAACCCTTAATTAGTTTTTACACATTTCTGAAGAGGTGTTTGGCACGCTGTTTGTGCGCTCTTTGACAGGATATAGCAGAGAATCTTAGAAATCATTCAGTGGAAATCCATTAATCAAACAAACAAGACATTTGGGCAGAGAAAACGACTTTCAAAGTAACACACGAAGCTGTCACCATTTCCTTCTTTATATAAAGAAGCCTTTCAAAGGGCACAAACAAGTCATTACCAATAAACTTCCTTCGTATTTCCAAGCATCACTCTGAGTAGTAGCACCTAGGTGCTAGAAATAGCAAAAGATTGTGAGTTTCATCCTAAATTCAACCTAATAAATTAATGGTATTTCAAAGAAACCATTGGCTGAGGACTCGCATTACTTAATTTCTCACTGAATAGAAACACATGTCCTTTTAATGTAGCCTGCTATAGTTTCAGTTTGGTATTTTGCAATATTTCCACAGTTGTTCCTCTTTCTGCGTTGTTCCAGTCCTCCTAACATTTTTGCAATAAACATCTACGAGGAGGTCATTTCTGCATTTCATTTAATGTCACTTCTGAGAGTCTCCCTTGCATCTGTTACACTGAAAAGTTGTTTTCCTGGTCAGGAATCAATATCACCCCCATTTATTTAAAAAAAAAAAAAAAAAAAAGAAGAGTGGCCACAGAGAGGATCCATTTATTTTGCCCAGAGCGGGGTGGTTTGAGAACACACTGGTGTTTTTGACCTTAACTGTAATTCCAAAGTTAACAGAGCAGACGTGTCCTGTGGGATGTGTCACCTTGGGCTGCACTGTCAGGACATCAGAAGCTACAAGCAAAACGTGTGAATCAGGTGGGAGCTATCTCTAGGAATCTATTGCAATATATTGCAAGGCAAAGAAAAAATAAAATAATAATATAAAAAAAAAAAGAATTAAAAGAGAACTGAAAATTATGTAGAGTTTCCCTCAAAAATAGGTGTCTCATCAGGTTAATAATGGAGTAAATTGTGTGTTGGGACTCTGGAAACATAACAGGGAAAGTCTGGGACAGGGAGCTGAGTTCCCAAGACCTTCACTGCTCTGAGGTGTCTATGAAGAGGAAATTCTGCCTTAAAAAACAATCAATCAATCCCAAGGCCCCTAGATACCCAATGAAAACCTACTTAGGTAACCTAAAAAGCACCTCCATTACATTAATTTATTAGCACTATCTAAATTGTATCCATGTAAGAGATATTTAAGTTTTCTTGAATGGTAATGCTGTGAGAAAAACCTATCTTTCCTTCCTGCTGGCTTGAATTCAGAAATGTGCCTGAACACCTGCAAAGGCATGCCAAGGGGTCCTGCAGGCAGGAAAAAACCTCTATTATCCCTCCTGCAGCAGCTTCCAGCACAGGAACCTCCGTGCCTCACCACTTCAGGTGTTCCAGGTGCTGTGCAAGTGTGTTACAGTCCAGTATAACAATTCCCAACACACAGTATCAGCTACAGGGGAAAAAAAAGGTTTGGCACAGCATGTGGGGAGCTCTCATAATTTCCAGGTTTTTCTCAGCTGCTTATATTTTTCCTATTCCAGACACCTTTTCACACATCTCAAAGCTAAAATATAGCAATTATATGTATATATATTATTTTTTTTTTTAACAATTAGTATTTTTTTTAATGAGAAAAATACAGCTTAAAATTACAATTTGTTTGTGCTGGTTCCTATTTCTGAGAGGCAAGACCTGTATTCTTCACCTGCGTTTTCAGTCTCGGGTAGAGTAACCACAACAAATGGGGAACAATTAAGGTCTCCATTTGCTCCAGGAGATGGCATTGTGAATACCCTCTTTTATGTGCAGGAAACAGAGACAATCTAAAGATAATCAATGTAGGCTGCCCATAGTTAATCAACCCAGCATTGAAAAAAATAAAATTGAAAAAAAAAAAATTTACAGTGTGGGCCAATTAGTTCTACATAAACATTGCAAAGAATTTTAAGAATGGTTGCTGAACTAAGGAAGCAAAATATTGTGGCATCATTAATTAGGTATGATTGGATTTTGGGAGTATTCCTGAAGGAGCACTGTTGGATCCTTGAACGTTGCTGTGGAATGAACTCTTCTGCACAATTATTTTTGAAGACAGAGCGTATAAAAGGATAAATAATCCTTGTTTAGGGATTGGGAATTAATGATGCCTTGGAATGCAGCAGAACTGAGCGTAACAAGTTACAGTGGCAGGAAGAATATATCTGATGGTGAAAGCTTTATCTGTTCCTCAATTTTTCACACAGTGCCCCTCCCTGCTCTAAACAATGCAGAGGTTTTTAAGCAATTTTTCTTAATCTTGTTTTGCTGTAAAGTTATTTCCTGTAAATCATGTTTTCAGGGAAAAAGTGGATATATTGACCACACAAAATAAATGAGAATAGCTATGAACCTATAGGCATTGTTTTGGAAGTGTAAATCAGGTTTTAAAACAAGGAAAGGAAAAGATTCCACAATGCCATGTGGGTTTAGAGCAGGTGGGGAAAAATGTGCTTCTGTTTCATTAAATAAGTAAAAATAAATTCAAATAAAAATAATATAAATTAATTAAATAATTAATTTATATTATTTATAACAATATGAAATTATTATAGTATATAATATTGATAATAATTAATTTATATTGTGTTTATGTCATAAGCATAGTCAAATTTGGCCAGTGGAAGTAAGCAATGGTTCTCTACATTGTTTGCTTGTAATGTTGGTTTGAGTTTGGTTGAGTGCTCAGCACACACATTTTAACACTATGGGTTAGGATCACTTGTTTGTGGATGAAGAGATGACAAGACACGGGCATGTTAAGAGAGGCTATCAGTCAATTATCAATCAATCAATCGATCAATCAATCATGGTGCCTTTCCAAGAATAGAAGAGATAAAGAGATGGAAAATTGCAGGTATTAGTAAATGCACTTTAATCATTGCATTTCTTAGATTTCTGTCTTTAAAATAGTTCATATCACTTAGGTAAAATGAGATTTTTTCTTCTTCATATTTCCATCTAGTTCCCTTGTGTTGAATGAAAAAAAAAATTTCTGTGCTTAGATTTCAAGGAAGTGTTTTTACATTTTGTTTCTTGAATATATCTTGATTATTTTGAAGTTTGATTTGCTTGATTGTTTGCCATAAAAAGTATCTATTTCTTGCAATCAAATGTAACAGTATTTTAAAATTTCAATGTTGGGGAAGAAATTACTAAAGATATTTTAAATACTCTTTAAGTTTAGGAAAAAAACCCCATCACTATGATTTCCTAATTGAACAGGCTATCAAAGATATCAAAGATGGGAGGACACTGTTTTCTCAGACAGCAAACAAATGCAATAATTGCCACTATATATCATAATGACTGGTTTAAAATATGGGATTTTTCATGATCATTGTCATGAATGCACAAATTAGTCCAGCTCCAAAAAGGTGCTGCTAAAGTGGATTCTTGCCTTGGATTGTTGACTCCAGCTGCTGCCATTTAACACTGCAAAGCATTGCAAGTGCACTGCAAATCACACTTCTCTTTGCACTGACGTTTTTGTTGTTACAATGATCACTGTAGGAGGAATTCCTGAGGAATGACTTCATGTTAGTGTTTATAAAGCTCCTGATCTTGTGGATTGATCTCTCTGGGACATCAGGAACGAGCTACAGGAGGAGTTCCTTGTGGAAAGGACAGAAGTTCATACTCCAACCTTCCTATTTTTTTTAACCTTGAACAAAAAGCATCAAGGGAGGGGGAATTCTGTCCCTGCTCAGGTGAGACCCCACCTGCAGAGCTGCCTCCAGCTCAGGGTGCCCAGAGCAGCTGGGGCTGCCCCTGGATCCCTGGAATTGTCCAAAGCCAGGCTGGACACTGGGGCTGGGAGCAGCCTGGGACAGGGGGAGGTGTCCCTGCCATGGCTGGGGATGGGACAAAATGGGATTTAAGGTCCCTCCCCAGCCCAAAAGACTTGTAGACCTAAGATTCCATGAAACAGAATTATAGAAAGTGAAAATTTTGTCCTATAAGGATGAGCTCAATGGGTAACGTTTTTAAATGTATGGAAATGAGAGGTTATAAACCAAAAAAACAGGCTGCAGATTGAATATATAAAACATTTGAAGTTCAGCCAGAACACTAATTATGAGCTCTAGCAAATGCTGGTTGTCTGTACTGTTAAATAGTCTCTATTATTTTTATTAGAGATGATACCACCAAGTTTATGTGTAATTGTTTGGTTTTTAAAATTACTGGCTAAATGTGTGTTTCTTGCAACTCATCAAAGCATTAATGCAAACATTTGTTCACGGATGCATCTCTTCTATTATTGTAGATAAAGGCAGAGGGAAATGTTTGTTTTGCCTTTTCTACAGCCAGTAACACCATTTACAAAATGTGCAACATTTCCCTTTCCAAAGCATCTCTATTAAAAAGCAATTAAAAAAAAAAAATCTCTGTAAGCAACAGAACTAATTATGCCTAGTTTTTTATAAGTATTGTGGAGGCTTTTTTTTATTTTTATTCTGACAAAATTAACTGCAATGTCTCGGTAACACTCCAACCATGAAAATATCTGTCCTTCACTATAAAGCCAGACTGCAGTACCATCAGGTCACCACCTTCTCACAATTCATCCTATTTCTGCTGTGTACCACAATATTTCAGTCTCCTTTGACTGAGTTTATGTCATCCCTTTACATTCCTCAGTCTTTGATGATGTTTCTGGTTATTTTCTGTGGCCCTGCAAATAAAAGAAGCCACAGATGATTCTGCTTCCTTTGAAAGCATCTCCATTTTTGGTTTTATTTATTTTTATATTTATTATTTTAATTTTTTAATTTACTTTTATTTTTTATTTTTTTTTTTAATTTTTAAATTAATTTGTTTGGTTTTTTGTGGAGAAAGACCTCCTCACCCCTGTACTTTGATATTCTGCACTTTCTCACCAGTGCAAGTACCTGCTGTCTAAATTCTTTGGGTTTTTTTTCCTGTCCATGGAGAGACAAAACTCTTTTATTTGGTAACTGATCTTCCCAGTGTTTTAGGACATCTAAACATCTAGACTCTAGAAGTTATTTCAAATGGTTGAAAAGAACAATTCTGAAGTTACTATGGGAGTATGGCCTTCCAGAAGTCTCACATCAAATGAGAAGATGGGGTAAGAAATGTGCATCAAGGGAATAGTAAAAATGTCATCTTGCCAAAACAAAAAAAAAAAAAAAAAGAACAAAAAAACAAAAACAGAGCCAAAATAAAATTAAAAGAAAAAATACAGAAACCCATGGAAAAAACCCAAAAAAGCGACAAAAAAACTCAAAAAAAACCAGAACAAAAACAAAAACAAAAAACAAAAACAAACAAAAAAACCCCCGAAAACCAAAAAACAAAAAACAAACAAACCAAAAAAAAGCAAACAATAAAAAAAAAAAAAAACACCCAAAAACCCTAAAAGACTGAAGAATTTTGGAGGAAAAGAGCAAAACTTTGGATGAATTCTAGGTAGGACTTTAGGACTTGCTGCCATTCAACTCCAGGTTCTCTAAAACTTAACAAAGAAATTGTGTGTTTGTAATCCAAACTGAATATGTTAAATCAAGTGGGGATTTTTTTTCAAAATTTGAAGGAATTTTTTATTCAGATCATCATTAAAATGTGATTCATATCAAAGAATTTGCAATATTATGTGAACCAGGCAGATGCAGCAAATTTCTTTTTGCACTTCACCATGGGGCAGCTCAGCTCTGGGAGTCTAAGATGGATCAGGTACAGGCAGAATTTTTACTCTCTCTGATGAGTTTCATTGAATCTTGATGTATAGGGTGCATTGTTTCTACATTATAAACAGAGAACCAAACAAGATCCACAAGAGAACCAAATCACAGAACCGCAGGATATTTGGGGTAGGAAGGGATGTCTGATCTGGTCCATCCCCCAGGAAGGTGCAGCTGGGGCTGGGATGTCTCCAGCCAGGGACACTCCAGGCCCTCCCTGGGCAGCTGTTCCAGGGCTCTGCTGTCCCTCCATGGACACAAGTTCTCCCTCCTGCTGCCCTGCACCTCGCTGCCCTTTATTTGATGGCCACTGCTGCTCATCCTGGCACTGGCAGCACCGAGCAGAGCCCGGCCCATGCTCTGGCAGCCCCTGCAGATGTTGGGATGCATTGATGGCATCCCCTTGGCACCATCCCCTGGGGCGAGCGGGGTCGTGATGGCTCCTTCCCAGATCCCAAAAGTGCAAAAGACAAACAGCAGGGGACTGTCAGTTTAGTCACAACAAATGCACCTTTACTGAGGGCCAGCAGCAAATGTGATGGAGGGATCAGAAAAGGAAATAAAGCATAGAAAGAAAGAGGGTGCAGGGAATATAGCTACCAAGGAGACGGAATCCTCGTGGTCCAGCCACACAGATTCGCCGTGTCCCTGGGGGTTCACCAGAGCCATCTCAACAGTTCCAGTTCATACAGTCTCAATCCAAAGCAGTGGCATCTGGCCCAAAGGTGGGGAAGATTCCTGGGCCATTGTGCTGAGAGCCCTCGGCGTGTGGGGCAGGTGCGAGCGAGCAAGGCCGAGCTGCTGCTTGTCAGACCTTGTGGGGCAGGTGCAGGCGTGTGAGGACAAGGCCCCATCCATCAGAACCTGTTCCCAGCAGGGCTCTGTGCAGGCACAGTGAGCACACTGCAAACAATCCCTTGGGATAACACCCAGAACACGTCCAGCCAGGCCAGGGCTCCTGACGGGGCCTTCAGGGCCCTTGCCACCATCGTGAGGCCAATGAAGGAAACTTCAGAGCGTCCCTTACACCCCTCTTGGTGTTCCCTTCTGCAGCCTGGCCAGCCCAGCTCCCGCAGGCTCTGGCCAGCCCAGAGCTGCTGCAGAGCCCAAATCCTGTGTGTGCCTGCCCTGGAGCCTCTGCAGCAGCTCCTGGTGTCTCCTGTGCTGAGGAGCCCAGGGCTGGAGCCAGCCCTGCACAGGAGCCTCAGCTGGGCCCTCCCTGGCCTGCTCCCATCCTCGGGGCACCCCAGGGTCATCCTTGTGAAAAATGATTGGTATTTTATGATTGGCTTTTCACAAATATTAAAATGAATATTGTATGTGTTATGTTAGAAAGTTATGCTGTATTCATTTTCTTAAGTAGTGTGTTAAATGCAGTTTTAGGTTATAACAAAATGTTAAAATAGAAACTATGGTGTGTAGGATACTTTTTCCTAAAGAAGGGACTCTCACTGAGATAGCAGCCACAGGACACCTGAATCTTTCAAAGAATAAGAATTTATTGCCCCATTATCAGAAGAAACAAACTTCTTCCTGCCTCGCTCAGCCAGGACAGTGCCTTGAGGATTCAGAGGAAGAAGCTGACACAGACCAGACAGAATCCTGTGTTTGAATGGAATTTATGCATAATGGATGAGGTGTATGAATATGCAACAGGTTTTTAAGGGTTAATCCTCTGTTAATGGAAGTCCTTTTTTGGGCTCATGCTGCCCAGAAAGAGGTACTCGGACTGTCTGTAATTCTTTGTTTCTATTTTCTCGTATTGTCCTAATTCAATTTGTCCAAATTATTACTACTCTAATGGTATTAATATTTTTATAATTTTAAATTTTTATAATTTTTATCATTTTTATAATAACTTTACTAATAAATATTACTTTCTTTTTATAATAACTTTGTTACATTTGAAATTTTAAAACCAGGGTGATTTTTCACACCCTGGCCCTCCTGGCCCCAGGAGCCTCTGCCAGCTCATGGTCACCTTGTCCCCAGCAGCACCCCCAGGTCCCCCCCAGGCTGTGGGGGAAGAACCTCGCAGGGTTTGTCCCCAGCAAACTCTGCCCAGGTCCCTCTGAGCACCAGCTCAGCCCCCAGGTGAATCACACACTCGCCCAGCTCTGCATCACCAGACACAATCAGATAAACAGGGAACAAATAAAAACTCCCCACAGGGCTGGTGGGTCGGGGGCACTCATTTTGTCTCCAGGGCCTTCAGTTGCCAGAAGCAGGAATGATATGTGAGTCAACAAATAACATTTGGCATGGAAGTACAGCTCTTTGATAGAATGTGACTTTTTTTCAGGCTCAAAGGCCATAATTTCTTTTTCTTTTTTTTTTTTTTTCTTCTTTTTGTGTTTCAGACACTATATTCTTGTATTTAAAAGTGAATTGAAACCTTGTCAGTGCTGAAGAAGCTGTTTTGGCTTAGAGAAAAATCTATGTGTAAATGGGTCATTCTTAGTTGCATGCATATGTATGGTTGAAAAGCTGAATTTCAGTCACCAACTTTTCAAAGTTTAATGATCAGAATTTTTTTTCAAAAAGTATCTTTGGGGGCTCTTATCAGTTTCTGCCTTTTTTTCTCCTCTTTCATCCCCATCACAAAAGTAATGATTTTGAGAATTAATATTCTTCTTTTCCAGCTTCACTGCTCCAACATTGCCAATTTGATTACCAAAGCTACAAATCCTTACTTCTTAATAGGTTTTATGCAGCATTCCAATTCTGGTGAATGAATTTACCAGATTTGCCTAATCTGCAAGATACTGAGATATTTGACTGCTCATTAAAAAAAAAAAAAGAAAAAAAAAAACTTGAGAAGTAATAAGCTTCCATATTATATCCATATATAATTTAGAACTGAATTTTATAGCAGTAATTAATCTTTCCTACTTAGCTGACTGGAACCAAAAGAGTTGAAACAAAAAAAACCCTACCTTTGTGAAAATAATAATTCTTGAGTACATTTATGAATTAAACATATACTGAAACATCCTTTATCATAAAGAAAATATTTAAATGGGAAGCTTTCTCAGATTGAGAGAAACGTCTAATGAACATGGCCTTTTAACATGTTCTTGCTTAAGAGACAAAACTCCCAATTTCAAACAATAATTTTTTTTATGTGACAGAACCACCAATCAGGCAGCAATGCAGGACATGTGAAAGCAATAAATGGACAGAAAAATGTACAAAGCTAACAAAAAAGGAAAACATTTATGTGTATACTTACATATTTCAATGCTATTACTTAAAAACATGTAGTAGTCATAATGCATTGTGAATTCTGTTGAATTATGTGCCAGTGTGCCCCATGACACAAACATTGTCTGTTCTACATTCCTTTACTTAAATTCATGTAGGCTCTCTGAGTTTCTCTATTTCCATTAGATGAATAATAATAATACAATAATAATAATAATAATAACAATGGGGTTTTTTTTTGTTTTATTCTTTTTGGTGGTGATTTTTGTCGTGGTTGCTGTTGTTATTACATTTGTATTATTAAAATTGACTGCTACAGCAGTACTGCAGCACCTTCCTCCTCCTCCTCCAGGGAGAGATGTCCTGATTTTGAACCCAAAAAAAAAAAAAAAAAGAAGATATTATATTGCTGATTCTCTGGGGCCTGCACAATCCTCCTGTGAGAACACAAATGCCAGTCTGAAGGCTGAAGGAGATTTTAACTCAGACAACCCAAGTCACCCTCGACTTTTTTATCTCCCCAGACCCCTATCCTACCCAATTAACAACACAAAGACAATTGCCTGCACAGATCGTACTTTGTCATAAAAAATCATGTTCACTTTTACTTTTTCCCATTCACTTTGCTCCTCCACAGCACTTTGTGGTTCTGGCTCTGGTCTTCAGCTGTAAATTCCCTGGGGAAGGGGCTGCACCCCAGCCTGTTCAGCAGCTGCCTGGAAAATCTGCTCCGATTGTCAATCGAGACGAAATCAAATGAGACAAAAACGAAGGTTTCTCAAAATTATAACGAGAACCAGAGCACTGATTGGAAAAGTAGAGTCCCTGAGGGGAAGGAAATAGTCAGGATATTTAATTGATATAGCAGAGAGGCAGATGAAGCAGCTGTATTGCTTGAGTCAGAGTGCAGGTTGAAATCTCAGCATCTTGTGTCAAGCAAGATTCCTGGCTGCTGTACCACTAACAATCTGAAAAAGAAAAGAGGATTCTTGTGTCTTCTTTAGATGAGTGTGCCCTTTTCCATCTTGGGAAAAAATGCTCTGCCAGTCATGAAAAATATTACCTTTCCAAAATGTAACTGGAACTAGCACATTCCTTCCCTCAACCTTTTCTTTTTTTCCTCTTTTCTTTTCTTTTCTTTTCTTTTCTTTTCTTTTCTTTTCTTTTCTTTTCTTTTCTTTTTTCTTTTCTTTTCTTTTCTTTTCTTTTCTTTCTTTTCTTTTTTTTCTTTTCTTTTTTCTTTTCTTTTCTTTTCTTTTCTTTTCTTTTCTTTTCTTTTCTTTTCTTTTCTTTTCTTTTCTTTTCTTTTCTTTTCTTTCTTTTCTTTTTTTTCTTTTCTCTTTTCTTTTCTTTTCTTTTCTTTTCTTTTCTTTTCTTTTCTTTTCTTTTCTTTCCTTTCCTTTTCTTTTCTTTTCTTTTCTTTTCTTTTCTTTTCTTTTCTTTTCTTTTCTTTTCTTTTCTTTTCTTTTCTTTTCTTTTCTTTTCTTTTTTCTTTTTTCTTTTTTCCTTTCCTTTCCTTTCCTTTCCTTTCCTTTCCTTTCCTTTCCTTTCCTTTCCTTTCCTTTCCTTTCCTTTCCTTTCCTTTCCTTTCCTTTCCTTTCCTTTCCTTTCCTTTCCTTTCCTTTCCTTTCCTTTCCTTCCCCTTCCCCTTTCCCTTTCCCTTCCCTCTTTCCCTTTCCCTTTCCCTTTCCTTTTTTCTTTTCTTTTCTTTTGTGGTTATGTGATGAATATAAATTTCTAACACACATTTTTAGCTCTTAGCCTGAAGAAGGTAACAACAAGAACAATAAAACCAACCAACCAACCAACTAAAAAAACCTCAACCAACCCAAGAACACTTAAGAATAACTTTCTGTGGTAAACATTTTCTGTCATGCATTGAGGCAGGATGGCTCACTGCAGCGGCATAAAATTATTTCTAAAATCTGTCACGTTGTCAAATTCTGACGTGAATTATCTACAAACTGTCACACTGGACTGCCAGATAGAAGATTGAAGAAACCATGTTGGTTAGTTGTCTTGATTGATACAGAACTAATAATTGAAATCTTTCATGTGTATGTGATGTTGATTTGAAATGCATCCCACCATGAGAAACAAAGAGCCAAAAGTCTCTTGGATGTAATAATATTCTCTGATTTGGAAATCACAAGATTTTTGGCAAAGTCTGCAGTTAAATGCCTGAAATGCAGGTGGCACCATGCCCTTAAATACTTCGTAGTGATTTAATGGCTCCTCCCCTGTGTTCTGAAATTCTGTGTGAATGAGCTACTAAAAGTAATGGTGCAATATGAGCACTGAAAGTAAGACAAAGTCATTCTGGAAATTATGTTTCAAATCTCATTTTCTCCCCCCCACACACACACACACAAAACCCCAAAAACAAACAAACCAAAAAACCCTGCTATTATTTATTGCAAAGATCTGCAAAAGCACACAACCTCAGACACTGTAAAAACTCCTTAGAATTTAAGTGGTTAGAAGCATATTCTTGCTAACATGAAAATATGTTTTGTAGGTGTCTGAAATGAACTCTTTCACCAAGTTCATTCATGATGCTCTCCTTGAAAACCCAGTATAAATAACAGTAGGATAAAGACCTTGGCACAACACATTTAACTTTGCAAAACAGCAACTTCAGCACTAAAACCCAAACAGCACCTTGGTTGTTACAAATTTAACGTAGCCCCTGAAGAGCTGTGCTTGGAATTTTAGCAGCTTCTAGCACAGCCCTTGTGGGGTTTGCAGAAATTCAGCTTGATTCAGTTGAGTGTTGGCCAAACCAAGGGATTTCTGAGGCTGCAAAATATGTACTGCATGAGAAGGAATCCTTGCACCTTCAGGGAATCCTTCAGTGCACCTGGGTCACTGGGCTGCACTTCAGAGTTGTTCCTTCAAGAATTCAGGGTGCAAATGTTTTCTGATATTCCAAATGTTTCCAAGGCCAGCTTTGCTGGAGATCTCAAAGAGCTGTTGGACTCCTTTCCCTAAGCAGTTGTTTAGAAGGGTGAATGAACCAAGACTCCCATTAGTAATGGTGATTTGGCTTTCTTGTAAAAAGGAGCAGAAACAATACACAGAGAGGGGCAGAAAGAGTTGTGCTATCCCAGAGCAAGCACTGTGCAAGTGGAATATTAGGGATCATGGAGCAGTGGAAAGAGACAAACTTGAGAAAGAGAGAGAGGTGTGTGTCAGCTTGGTTTTGTAAGGAGAAAGGCTGTTCAGTCAGATAGTCTCTCTTCCACTGACTGATCTCCTTTAAGTACACATTTTTGCAGCTGGAAGAGGTGTACAGGCCACCAGTGGCATGGGAATGTGATATCCGAGGTGCCAGTCAGGGTCCTCCTCATTCTGGAGCGGGATTTAACTTAAAAAAGTATACAGACAGCAAAGAGAGGGGTGAAGCAGCACCCCTCCCATGGGTGCTGTGGGTGCTCAGCAGCCTCTCAGAAATGCAGGTACCCTACAGTCCTCTGGGTTTTCCTGGGCAGCATCACCAGCAGCTGGGGCAAGGTCCTGAGGAGAAATCTTCTCCCAGAGGACTTTCTCAAAGCGACAGAGAGTAGGTTTACATGGGATCTTGGCAATGAGGAATTGTTCCCTGGCAGGGTGGGCAGGCCCTGGCACAGGGTGCCCAGAGCAGCTGGGGCTGCCCCTGCATCCCTGGCACTGCCCAAGGCCAGGCTGGACACTGGGACACTGCGAGGTGTCCCTGGCATGGCAGGGGGTGGCACTGGGTGACATTAAAGGTCCTTTCCAACACATTTCATGCTTCTATGATTCTATAACCCTCTGTCTGCAGTTTGCTGCAAGTGTCACTTCATCAGGGCAGAACTTTGCCTTTTTTACCTGAACTGTGACATTAATCTCTAACTCAGGACTTTCTGCTGTCTGCAGGGAGTGGGAGAGAACCACGTGGCACCGGTGCTGAGCTGTCTGCAGAGGCACTGAACAGGCACACATGCACCAGCACTCAGCCTCTACACATCTTAGTCCTGCTGAAAGGAACGCTGTGAGTCCAAATTCCCTTCACAAGCAGGCAGGGAATCATCCCAGCTGAGATTAATCAGTTTCTCAGCCTCAGGGCTGTGCAGAAGGCTTTACAGGATGAAACACAGGAGTGCCTCATGTCAGGGGTTGTGCTCACACCTTAGCCTTTGCGCTCCTCTCCTCTCCTGTGTTCTTGTGCACTTCACATGTTCCCATTTTGGGAGGAAAAGGATCCATTTTAAAGCATACTCAGGCATTTAGACAGGATTCTTTAATACTATCCTCTGTGGGCAGTAAAAGCTTATTTCCAAAAATAAAAGTAATTAAACCCTACTATGATACTGATTTTATTGGTTCCTTCCTATAAATAGTCAAAAAAGGAAAAAAAAAACCACCTCTGTACTGCAAAAGACTGAAAGAAAAAGGTGGGGTTTTTTGTTTTTTTTTTTGTTTTTGTTTTTTTTTTTTTTTTGTTTTTTTTTTTTGTTTGTTTGTTTTTTAATGGAGTTTGACTGTTTCCCTGTGTTGCACAGCTGCTTCTCCCCCTTTCCTGTGATGGAGCATTACATGACAATGCTTTTGAACCAGAAGTGTTTGAGGGAAAGGGGATCTTCCACAAAACCCACGTTGACTTAATGGGAAGCCTCACATGTTCAAGAAGTGGGGGATCAGGCTGTGCTTAGGAAGAGATGAAAGAACCAACTGTTCCCTTTTTTTTCAGAGGCAGTGTCAACACCAGGAATAATTCTATAATTCTGGTGGTGTTGCTGTGGTGGTGACAGACAGATGTATTATCTCTTCTCCTCTTGAGTCAAACACACACAGATGACTTGCAGAATCAGAGCAGCCAGTTGTCTGACAAATCCCCAAAGAACAAAGTACATATTATTAGGAGGGGAAAAAAAAAATAAAATAAAATAAAAGGAAAGTTCTGCTGCGTGCAGCAGAGGCTTTTTATAGCCCTAATTATAACGGAGGTGGCAATAAAATCTGTGCCTGTGCAGCCTGAGACCGTCCTGATCCCTGGCTCTGAGGAGGTTCTGATCTGGCGGGTGCTGTGATGGGAGCTGGTGATGGAGCTAATCTCCTCCACAAAGCTGGTATCCAAGATACCCTAAAGGTGCTACAGGGTGATTGGCAGGTTACACTCACGTTGTCTGGATGACATCTAAAATTGGCAAGAGGTTGGCAAGCAGGAAAGATCAGCTCTTGCTCTCCTACTTCCACAGCCCAGGTGGGAGTAGCTTGTTTCACCTTTTGTGCGACAAATGTTGGACCTGATGTCACTGCTGAGCACACTGGCCATCATTCTTCCTTTACACCCAATTCATCTTCATGTTACACATTCAGACTTGCTGTCACTGTTCCTTTACTGATGGATCTTTATTTAAGGACAGTGAGGCTGCCTACATTTCTACAGGCTATAATTTAATTTTTTTTTTCCTGTTTAATGTACTGAAGGACCGCAAAGGGTTAATTGGAGCATTTGAGGCAAGACAGGAAATAATGTAGAAAACTTAAGCTACTAATAAAAGTAAGATGCAAAACAGTGAGGACATTACCAGACATGGATTAGCTCTTTCCCAGTTAGTTTTGGGGTTTTTTTCCCCTTGGAAAGGCAGCAGTTGATTTGTCTCTCCACTCTACCTCCTCTCCCCCTGAAGGTCTACAGGAATCTTCAGCCTAAGGGAGGGATGATGCAGATCTAGACAGTCTCCACGGTCCTTGTCTGGCAATCCTATTAGGCAGAAAATTCTGACAAGCAGAGCTGATCATTTAGATGGAAGAACATGAGAAAAATTGGATGCAAAAGAGTACTTGATCCTGAGTGATTGGTAAACAAATAAAATATGTATTTGAGTATTAGAGTGCAGCTAAATCAAATTAAGAAGGAATTATCCTGAAGTGTTGGAACAGTCTGGAAAGTGAAAAGTAGTCTTTGAGTTCTATGGGCGACAGAAAAAGGAAGACAGAAATATTAGGGACTAATGTCTGGCAGTTCTTGAGCCCATTTCTCTCTTAAATTCCAAACCACAAAGCATATAATGAATCCACATGACAGGAGGAAGAGTTTTTGCCTTAGGGGTAAATATCAAAATACGAACATAAAAATGTGATTTTATATATTGTGTATTTATATTAATGTTGATATAAAAGGTAGAACGTCAGCCTGAGCTGCAATGGCTTGTGACATCCCAGTCCCATCCCGCCCATATTTCAGCAAAGTGCCTCCACCACGGGGATGGCAGTAAGGATTTTCAAGTTTGTGACCCAAAAAAGGAAAAGAGAACCTCCAGGATGGCCTGAAGGTGCTAGGGTTTCCCACATAAAATTGATATTTGCATACCTATAGTACTTATAGAGTCATAAGGCAGGTTGTCCTGCTGTCAACAGCAGGAGGCAGCTGCTTCAAGAAAAACAAAAAAATGGTAAAAAGTTAATAATTTCTGAACCTTGGAGGGCATGGAAGGACACCAGGGTAGGATCTTCATCCGGAAGGTGAGGTCAGGGACAGGTCACTGTAGGAGGGGGGTGCTGCAAGATGCTGCAACCACAACAACCCCAATGACAACGGTGCGACCCCACAGCCCAGCAGCAGAGGAATTCAGGGCTAAAACCCAGGCTGGAGCAGTAAATAGCACAGCCTGCCTTCAGAAAATCCATTTTAAGGACACCAGGATGCAGGTGATTGCTACCTGTGGGTTGGAAGGAACAGTCTGCACCTCGGAGCCAATCTCACAGCGCTGAGCTGGGGCTTTTTACCCTGTGCTAAGGGGAGAAACGGGGGTAGGAGGAAGGTGCTGGATGAAGGGATTGCCTGCAGCATCCCCCTGATCCTGGGTCATCCCCAAAACACCAGGAACAAGCAGGAGGAAGCAGCACAGGAAGAGCAGCCCAGCAGAGAGGAGCAGCAAAAAAAGTCTGATTACTCTGAGGTGGGAAGATAGGCTTTATTGAATAAAACTTATTGAGAACCTGGAAACAAAAAGGCACCGCTCTTTAGGTAAGAACCAGGCAGGAAAGCCTTTTGTTGTTTTGTCCCTTTTGGCAGAATAAACAATGCCTGGCTTTGAATAAGCTATTTCTGTGTCATTTTAATCAGCTGCTAGTCACAGCCTCTCAGTGGAAAAAGGCCTCCCGGTACCGAGTGTGTTTAGTCCCTTTAGATTTGTCCTAATTGGGGAAATAAAGGGGCTGCATTACGGGATTATTCCCTCAAGAAAAATAAAATAACAACCAAAAAAAAAGAAAAAAGAAAATAAAAATCGCAGGCAAGACTGCCACTTGGGGGTGCAGGCATGCAGGGCTGCCACAGCAGCTACAGTGCAGCCTGCCTTGTAATTGTGACAGCTGGATTCTTGGTTGTAAAACAGAGATAAGCAGTAGAAATTAGCACCGTTGCAGAGAAACGATGCGTTAATATCAGAAGCTTTGTTAAGGCTCCCTAAATTTCCACTGTCTCTTTATTGACAGCGAAGCAACCCCTTGGGGAGAAAGGGAGGTGTTTTCTTTCCCGGCAGCGGTTCTTCAGGGAGATCTCTGGCATGGAGACTGATGTGTGAAATCCAAGTTGCTGTAGAGGTGGTGATGCAATCGCAGGGATCCCTGTGCAGCTGAATGCAGGTGTGGCTGCAGCACCCCTGAGTGCTGCCAGGTGAGTTCTGCTAGTCCACCTTACAGTGAGGACAGGAAAAAGTTTCGGTGGGTGCCACCAAGCTCCCACACGTCCAGGGCATTTTTACACTGGACTACAGCTCGTGGTAACACATATTTTCTGCTGCTGTGGGCTAAATTAATTTTGGGAGTTTTTTGTTTTGTTTTGTTTTGTTTTGTTTGTTTTTTTAATCTGTCCTAGCCTGCTGGATAACTCTGCACCGCCCTGAGTGCCATCAGGAAACTTGCCCTGATGCGATGGGTGAAGTGCACACCTGGTTGTGGGCACCACTGAGCTGCGTGCAAGCAGGAAATGCCATGGGATTGTGGGTGTCAAATGCTCTTTATCAAGGAGCGTCGTTTCTGTTAATTTCGTAGTTTAACCAGCGCAAAAAAAAGCCTCGTCCTCTCAAATCTTTGCTGACAATGTAAGGTGTTGAAACCAAAACACTTCCAGTGCCAAAGAAAAATGTGATTAATTGCGAGCTCAGATGTAAAACCAGAGCTTTAGGCAAGGGCTGTCACCCTGTCACTGGCATTTAATGGCAGACAAAAGGGCTTGCAAAATGAAATGCTGTAACTACTGCGAGGTGCCAGCCAAAGTAACCAAGAGATCAGACGACTTAACGGGTCGTTTCCACTCCTAATTTCACGATGTCTCTTCTCGTTGTCATGCAAGCAGCCCGGACTTTCAGGTTGTATCTTTAGAAACGCTCCTCAACAGCCTAGCGCTGTTCAGTTCATCCTTCTCACTCGGCAAGTGCATTAAAGCTTAATATAATATTTATATGTGGTCTTTCACCATGAAGGCATGTAGACGGGATGCAAATTACAGATATAAAACACCTGGAGAGCCTTTTGACGCCCTATAGGAAATTGGTACATTTTTTCACTCTCGTGGCTCCGTATACCCAGGTAGGGAAAAGAGATGAAAATTAAAAATAAAAGTGTGTAGTGGTCTGACGTGGGATCTTCCTACCCTCTACCTTGGGCTGCTATTGAAATATCACCGCATCTTTCATTCTTGTTTTGACTCCCTTCCAGTTTTGAGCAGGATGATGTCCTACCTGAGGAGGGAGGGAAGAACGGACCTTTGCATCTCCCGGTCTGGTGGAAGGTGTCCTTCATCATCCTGTTGGGATGTGGTGAGCTCTGAGGTCCCTTCCAACCCAAACCATGCCATGATCCTGTGATCCCGTGCGAGTTCCCCGTGTGGATGCGCTCAGGAGGGATTTTAAACCGAGGCAGCACTCGGCAGAGCGCAGGGCTTGGACAGCACCGACAAGACAGAAGAAGTTTTGCGGAGGGCAAAATTCCTCCGCGGAGGATAAAACACCTTCGTGAACAGCGTCCTCTCCCTGAGAGACGAGAGCAGGCACCCACCCAAAACCAAACTAGCCCAGGACATGCGATTTGCCGCGGGAGAGGAGCCCCGGCTGCGCAGACCCGCTCCAGCCGTCCGTGCCCACCGGAGCGCTGCGGGAGCATCCCCGGGATCAGCCGGATGGAGCTCCCGCACGGGGCCCGCACCCCGCGGTGCGGATCGTGCGGGATGGAGCATCAGCACCGCGGGGTCCCGTCCCCATGCGGGAGCTCCATCCCGCACCCTCCGCATCCCGGGGCCCCAGCCGGGTGAGGATGCTCCACATCCCGCACCCTGCACACCGCGGGGTCCCGTCCCCATGCGGGAGCTCCATCCCGCACCCTGCACACCGCGGGGTCCCGGCCGGGTGAGGATGCTCCATCCCGCACCCTGCACACCGCGGGGTCCCAGCCGGGTGAGGATGCTCCATCCCGCACCCTGCACACCGCGGGGTCCCGTCCCCATGCGGGAGCTCCATCCCGCACCCTGCACACCGCGGGGTCCCGTCCCCATGCGGGAGCTCCATCCCGCACCCTGCACACCGCGGGGTCCCGGCTCGGTGCGGGAGCTCCATCCCGCACCCTCCGCATCCCGGGGGCGCGGCTGTGGCGGGGCGGGGCCGGGGTGTGTCCAGCGGCGCCGCCCCCGGGATCCGCGCGGGGCGGGCAGGGCAGCGGCGGCGGGAGGAGGAGGAGGAGGAGGGAGGGAGGAGGAGGAGGAAGGCAGAGAGGAGAAAGAGGGGGAGGAGAGGAGGCGGCGGGACACGGCTCGGAGGCGGCGGCCGGGCCATGCTGGAGGCGCGGCGGCACCTGGCGGGCGCGCAGAGCGGGCGGGCGGCGGGACGGGCTCCGCGCCGCGCGTAAGGGCGGTGGCAGCGGAGCGGCGGGGGCTGCGCTCGGCCGGGAGACGCTCCGCGGGAGGGACCTGCGCATCCTCGCCGCGCCTCGCATCGCCTCACCGGGCGGAGGCACCGCCAGCGCCCGCCGCTCGCATCCCTCGGCTGAGGCGGAGGAGAGCAGGAGCGAGAACAGGAGGAGGAGGAGGAGGAGGAGGAGGATGAGCCGTGCGGTGCTGGCCTGGCTGGCGCTCTGCGGGAGCCTGGCGGCGCCGCGCCCCGCCCGAGGTGAGGGGACGGCGGGGACGCAGCGGGGACGGAGCGGGGGACGAGGGGTCGGGGTCGCGCCGGAGCTCCCGCAAAGTCGGAGTCCAAGTGCGCGGGGGACCGGGAGGTGGCTCTCGGCAGGGTGCCGCTGGTCCGGGCTCTCCTTTTCTCTTTATGCATAAGGAAAGAAGAAAAAAAAATAACAATACTTATCTCTGCGTTTGTAATAGAAGCCGGCGGACGATCCATCCTCAGACTCGTTCTGTTTTGAAACTGTGCTTGGTTAGAGGGGAAAGAAATGCCGTGAGAGATTAAACGTAATCCAGAATGAGCGGCTGGGAAGATTTAATATCCGCAGAGCTGTCCGCGCCGCTTTTCCCTTCCTCCCCCCAGCCCTCTCCAGCCACCGGTCTTCATTGTAATTTGGAGGCTGCTAGCTCCGAGCAAACCGCGGAACAGTTTGCAAACACGTTCGGGAGCTTGAGCATCTCGGCAGCGGCGAGCAGTTCTCGCCAGGCGACCCTTTCGCTGCCTCCCTCTAATTAGGTCTTCTCCATCCTATAACACCCGCGGCGCCTTCTCGGTGTCTCACCCCCTTCCAAGACAAAGCAAAAAAAAAAAAACCCAAAACCCTACCAAAAGCCAAAAACCCTCCGGAAGAAGTAAACGCCAACCGTACCCCAGAGAGACAACTTTAGCTCTCTTGGGAGTTCTCTTTATTATTTATATTAATCACTTCTTGCAGGGGTTTGCCCTGCTGGCATTGAAAAGTTGTCTGAGCCCGCGGTGCGAGGCGCTGGTGGCGGGGCTGTGGGCACGGTGCCCCCTCCGCAGAAGGCTCGGGGGCTGCCGGGGGCGGTGGGCGATCGCTCCCTGCCCGTCCCGTCCCGTCCTGTCCTGCCCATCCCGGCTGTCCCGCTCCCGGTGGTGGAGCTGGGTCCGGCTCCGGGACCCCCGTGGGTCCCCTCCTCTTGCCCGCAGCCCCCCCGAGGGCTCTCCCCGTCCTCTGCCAGCTCCGAGCCCCGTCCTGTGCCGCGGATGTTCTGTGTCTCTGTGTGATCCCACCCGGCGTGGAGACCCCTCTAGTCCTCCTGGCTTGGTGGAACAACTGTTGTTCTAATGAGTACCAGAATATTCCCGCTGACTTTTTAGACCTCTTCCCCTCATTATTGACTTTTTTTTTTTTTTTTTTGGAGGTTTCGAAATGAAACCAGTGTATCAGTAAAAACTGAATATTTTATTAGCCCTTAAATTATTCAGCACGGCGGCTTCTCAAAATCCGGTAGCATTCACACAGTTGCAGTGAGCATGTGATAGCTTATGCAATATGTCCTTGTACCTGCGGCTTATTCCCCAAAGTCTCTTTTTTTTTAAGCAGAAGATAACTGTATCTGCCACGAAGTCTGGACTTGTCACAAGTGCTTTGCACTGTGCTTCCTTGGAACTTCTGATAGCTCACATCTGTGGTGTTTTCTCATTAAAGTCCACAGTCCTGCCGTGTTTTCAGGTAACTTCAGAACAGAGGGAACTTAATAGGTTTTCTAGCAGAAGTGAGATAGGAAGGAAAAAAATCCATTTGCTCTGTGATTGCTTAAGCTGTGATTGTTCAGTTAAAGGTTTGTCCTTGGCTCTCCAAAAGAAACAGAAGAACATTATACTGAGTCTTTTTTTTTGAGCTGAAATGGAGCAAAATGCTGCTTGACAAGTCTGATTTAGTGGGTTAATTTTGGTAGCTGTCATAACATTTACTTTTAATAGATCCTCTCAAAGTTGCAATGACTCCAAGCACTGTAAGTAGCCAAAACTCTTTCAAAAACAGGTTTTGAACAGTGCAGTTTTGAACTACTCACCATGAGTCCATTCCCATAATGGTGTAGAATGAAAACCAGTGGAAGTGTCATCTGTGCAGTGGCTGGTTCCCAGCTGCCTCTCAGGGTAAATTCCAAGTGCAGATCAAAGTTAAGTCATATACTTCATTACTGACCTGCATTTCCAGCCTACTGTTAAAGAAAAACACCAACTGTTTTTTTTTTTTTTTTTCTGATGGAGCTCAGCAAAGTAATGGTGGAGGTCAAAATCCTGTTTATTCACAATGTCTTAAAAACACCTTTTGTTTTTTGTGTTTGGAACAAATGGACAGTATGTCAGCAAGTTTGGGGTGAGGTTCTTTCTGTCCTTTTGCTGCTGTTGTTGATTTTAAGGGAGAGAGAAGGGTGAGAAAGATTGAAAGATACTAATGGATGAAAAAGCCATCTCAATGGGAGACTGTCATTTTCTTCTTCCTGGCCAGTCTGATGAATTTGCAATCTCATGCACTGTAAAAGGAGCCTGATCTTCATTGCTGTGTTTATATGCAAGCACATGATGAAACCAGCCTTCAAGGGTGCAGTGACTTCCAGCCCTTAGGTTGCAAGAAAGATGCAGGTGCATTTTTAATAAGCAATGCCCTTTTATGCATATTTAAAAAACAGCTGTAAGCTTTTACATTTGCTGCTGTTGCTGTTCCTTGGTGGAATTTGAATGCCAGGCACTCTTGTGCTTTACTGTGCATGGACAGACAGTAACTACCAGAGTGACTACAGAGACTACTAGAGATAATTTCAGGAGGAAGAAACACACTGCATCCCACCTGCAGTAATGCAGGTTCATGAGTACCACTGTGTGGGGTTTTTTTAGGGTTTTTTTTCATCCCCAACAGCTTTATGAGCAGTCAGTGAAGATTGGGATCAGATGAAAGGAAAGCATGATGTAAAAGTGGTGGCTGTTTTGGTTCTGGCCATCGTGTAAGCTGATCAACAGCAGTAATGGGCCTCTAGGTGCACAGCAGATCAGTGCATCCCATGCCTGCATGATAAACATTTTTGCAACAGGACCTTCTGAAAAATTACCATTTGAGTTGTCTTTATAGTGAAGCTGCTCCCTGGGATGCAGCATGCTTCTCCTCTTAGCTGTCTGCTGAGTTTTTAAGTGTGGTTTGCCTAAAAATGGTATTGCTGAAAACAGGCAAGTCTAATTCGTTATTTTATGACCGTATCCTGTGAGCCTGAGTGAAAAAATCTGGAACTTTGAAGGAAGTGTTTCAAAGATATTGCTTTTTCTCCATTACAGTGGGAACCTTCACTCTCTCTGAGGCTTAGAAGTTTCTATAAAGCCCCTTTCTGCAGCTGGAATCAGCTGCAAGGAGCAAAAGTGCTGAGAAACAAGAGAGGTAAACTGTAGCTTTGTTCTCATGTATCTATACTGAAAGGCTGAAAAGATCACAGGGGCTTTTAAAGACCAAGGTTCTTCTGTTTTACTGAATGTCTTTGCATCTTTGGACAGCATCTGCTTCTGTACAAAGTGCTGACAGTGTGACCCTGCATAATGATTTTCACTGTTCTTTTAACAAATTACATTTGTATTCAAATTGATTTTCCATGACTGCTCGTATAGCCTCCAGAAAGCATATAGTGGATATACTGTTGTATTCTGTACGTGTCTGGTCAGCCTAGGACAAAATCTGATGTCAAGCCATGCATTATTATAACTGGAATTAATCGTTCTGGTAGTATTAGTTGGGTTTTTCGCATGTGCCCAGCCTCCTATTTCACTGCCCTTTATGTCCTTATCCTTTATGTCTCTTTTCAAAGGATATACTTCATAGAAGGTTGTGTATCAATGGTACCATAGGGGGAAAGGCTCACTGTCTTATCTTCCCTCCTCCACATTTTTTCAATTACCACCCAGCTGAAAGTCAAGGAAATGATCCACTCTGGAAGTTATTTCAAAAGACAGTAACTTTTAATTAAGATTTTTATGCCTTAAATTAGCTGTTTATGCAGCATATGCCCCTACTACAAACTCACAGCCAGAAGCCCCTTCAGCCTAAGTGAAGATACCTGGGGAAGCTGTGTTTAAGAAACTGCAAGAATCAGAGATGAATCTTTGTTATTCTCAACTTTATTGTGAGTCACATGGGAGTTGATGTGTTTCTGTTTTCATCTTAGTCTCTGAAACGTCTCAAAATTAGTCAAGCCACAGATTTCTGAAATCCTAAAGGATGGTTGGGGCTGTATTACAAATGAGATTAGATGTGATGAAAAAAATATTCCCGGGCAGGATGGGGAGACCCTGGCACGGGGTGCCCAGAGCAGCTTGGGCTGCCCCTGCATCCCTGGAATTGTCCAAGAGCAGGTTGGACATTGGGGCTGGGAGCAGCCTGGGGCAGTGGGAGGTGTCCTTGCCAAGGCAGGTGGTGGCACTGTGACACTTTCAAGGTCCCTCCCAACCCAGGCCATTTATGTGATTCTATGACATCGGGCATTGTTGTAGCATACCTGAAGCCCAGCTTGATTTTAATAAATATGGGTTGAACAACAGACAGCTATTAATTTAAGTTTCAGAAAATTTTCACAGTCAAAATACAGTGAAATCAGTCAGATGAGGCATTAGAAAATAAAAGATGAGTCAAAAGATTCAAGTCCAAAGAAGGGTTGTAAGAACATTAACATCTGCAAAATTAAAGCCTCTGGAAAATGCTGTTTTATATTGGAGGACCAAAACACATTTTGCATTTAAAGTTCAGGAGACAGCCTAGGGGAGAGGAAAATTCAGCCTAAAATCAGTGTGTTATCTCAGTCTGAGGAATAATGGGTTTAAGTTTCCCTTTTTATAGGAAACTTGGATATAATGTTTGAGGGAGAACAATTCACCACGTGTAGCGACAGCAGGGTATGGCTGATTTTCTAATGGTCTGTGTAGAGGGTAGAACAGCTTTTTTTGCCATTCATATTGTGGGAACAGAGCAAGGATGTGTCCAAACCCGGTTTGGACCCACAGCTGTGGGTCTGTTGCTCTGAAGGCAGGGATTGAATGAGCAGCTGTATCCCAGGAATCTGGAGGCAGAGAACCTGCACCACACCTTCGTGCTTTGAGGTTTTATCAAATCTCAGTCTTGCTGGTCAGGGAATATACTTAACGAACTTGTGGGGTTTTTGATTCATTTGTTTGCGTGGGTTTTTCTTCCCTCTAATCAGCAAGCTGTGTTACCTTTCATCACACTGGGGGTGTTTTTCTGTTTTAAGTTCCGAAAGCTGAGAAGTGAAGCAGACCATAATTATCTAATAAAGTCTCTAGCTAATCCAGCTAATAACTATATGTGGGGTGTGTGTGTGTGTGTGATTGTGTTTTCATATGAAACACACATAAAAACATCTTAATTTTACATAATGTATAGCAGCTATGTGCAAACATACTGCACTTTGGGTATAATTTGGGTATATCTACACTCCAGAGACCGTACAGAGGAATTGCAGCCACTTAGTGCCTCACATCTGGTCAGATACTTAGAAGTTTAAGAAATGTTAGATAAGACCTAATCATCCTATGAATTCTTGAAGCACAGCTCTGTATTTGAAGTAAGAATTTGTTATATGCCACAAAAGCACTGTCTAGGAGTTTTTTGAGGTTATCAGTAGTATTCCTCACTGCCCATACTTCTTTAACAAGGGGCAAAAGGGGTTTTGTGGCTTGTAGATAAAAGACTTATGTCCATAAGGGTTACATATTATGATTTATACATAGATATAGATATAGATAGATAGATATATAGAGATAGATAGATAGATAGATAGATAGATAAATAGATAGATATAGATGATATAGATTTAGATATAGATTAGATATAGATATGGATATAGATATAGATATAGACATATCATCTATATATATATATATAGATGATATGTCTATATCATATATCATAGATTTGGTGAAGTTTGAAAATGGGCAAGTAAATACTGACACAACCACAGAGTAAGCTGAGCTAGAAGGGACCCACAAGGTCCATCCAGCCCAGCTCCTGTCCCTGCACAGACACTCCAAAATCCCAGCCTAGGCATCCCTGGAGTGTTGTCCAAACTCTCCTGGAGCTCTGGCAGCCTTGGGGAGCCATTCCCTGGGGAGCCTGGGCAGTGCCCAGCACCCTCTGGGGATATAG
This sequence comes from Agelaius tricolor, assembly GCF_023055355.1. NCBI lineage: Eukaryota > Metazoa > Chordata > Aves > Passeriformes > Icteridae > Agelaius > Agelaius tricolor. The sequence goes on from NW_027269304.1 coordinate 1,676,104, forward strand.
AACCTTGCCCTGAGCTCCATCCCAAATCCCTGGCCCAGCTCCAGCCCCTTCCCTCAGGTCCTGCCACTGTCAGGAGCAAAGATCAGAGATGAGATCAGAGACCAGAGATCAGAGATCAGAGACCAGAGCTGCCCTTCCTCTTCCTGTCATGGGGAGCTGTAGCTGTGATGGGTCTGCCCTCAGCCTCCCTTCTCCAGCTGAGCACACCAAGTGCCCTCAGCCCTCCTCACACGGCCCCTCCACACCATTCACCATCCCCATGGCCTCCTCTGCACACTCTGACAGTTCAATGCCTTTTTTGTGTTGTGATACCAGAACTGCACCCAATATTCCAGGTGAGGCCTCCCCGGCCCAGCGCAGAGCAGGACAATCCCTGCCTGGCCCGGCCGGCCATGCTGGGCCTGGTGTCCCCAGGACAGGGATGTCCCTGCTGGCTCCAGGGCACTGCCACTGACCAGGACCCCTGTCCCTTTCCCTGGCACTGCTTCCAAGCCTCTCATTCCCCAGGCTGTCTGTGGCAAAATCCCAAACTTTCCCTTATTGAACCTCACACAGTTGGAGCTGGCCCAGGCCTCTTGTTTGTCACGGCCTCTCTGCAGGGCCTTCCTGCCCTCGAGGGAGTCGACAGCTCCCTCGAGTTTTGTATCATCTGTGAACTTCCTCAAGACCCCTTCCAGTCTTGCATCCAGGTAATTCCTGAGGGTGTTGAGGAGCACAGGGCCAAGGATGGAGCCCGGCAGAACCTCACTAGTGATGGGTTTCCAGTGTGATGTCACCCCAGTCACTGTCACCCTTTGTGCCTGATCCCTGACACAGCTGCTCACCCATCTCATGATGTGTTTATCCAGCTGTGGGATGGACAGTTTATCCAGAACAACCCTGTAAAAGACAGTATGGAAAGCTGTCCTGAAATCCAGAAAGATTCCATCAGCTGGTTTCTCTTGATCCACTGAGTGGGTCACCTTGAAAGGAAGTCAGGTTTGACAAGCAGGACTTTGCCCTCATGAAGCCATGCTGGCTGTGACCAGTGATTTGTCCTCCAGATGTTTTTCAATAGCTCCCAGAATAATCTTCTTCATACTTTTGCCAGGCTCTGAAGTGAGACTGACAGACCTGTAGTTTCATGGGTCCTCCTTCTTGCTCTCCTTGAGCAAGAAGGAGAAAACTGAGACAATGTCAAAACTGAGACAATGTTTTCCAGCTTCCAGTCATCTGGAACTTGTCTGGACTCCCAAGATCACTCAAAAATCATCAGGAGAGGTTTTGTGATGATGTCAGCAGCTGTTTGAGGATTCTTGGGTTAATCCCATCAGGCCCCTTGGATTTGTAGGGATCCATCTGGAGCAGCAGACTGGGGTTAACTGGGGGTTGTTCATCCTCACAGTCATGCTCCTCCAGCTCAGGGCACCAGGACTCCCTTGATCCATCTGTGTCAAAGAAGGAGGCAAAGGATTACTGAACACTGCAGCCTTGTCCCTGTCCCTGTCTGTGAGGTGACCATCCTCTTCCTGGAACAGGCCAATGGTATTTTTGCACTGCCTACTGCCATTATTTTATTCAGAAAATCTCTTTTTATTGTCCCCTACAGCTCTCACAGCACCAACTCCATCTTGAGCTTTGGCCATACAATTTTCTCCCTCCACTGGCAGCAGTATCTCTGTGTTCTTCCCATGCCACCTGGTCCTGCTCACACTGGCCACACGCCTTCCTTTATTGCCTTACTTCCAAGAGAATATTCCTGTTCAGCCAAGCCGTCCTTCTGCCTACGCTGCTTAAGCGGAGAATCCTGGATTATCTCAGCTCTCCCAACTGCGGCAGCAGAACGACAAGTTCTGGGTTTTAGGAGTCAGGATTTCAGGCGCAGTATTTAAAGCAGCAAGCCGAACTGTGCAGATGACAGCAGGGAGGAGCAGCAGATGGATAAGGAGGCTCAAGAAGATCAGCACTCCTTCAGCAGAGCCAGGGCAGGAGCTTGGCACATCCCAGCAGGAATCTCATGATGTGAGAGAAAATTGTGCCTCAGATCTGTGGGGTTTTTGTGGCTCTGGAGGTCACAGGGGACAGGGAGGGGAGCAAAGCCTGCCCCAGAGGAGGTGGGAGGTTGTGCTGTGGGATTTTTCTGCTGCCTCCCCTCCCAGGTGGTGTGTGGGAGAGTGGGGTCAGATACAGAGGCATAACCCACCCCCCGCCCCGCTCCAGGGTGCAGTTTCTGCATCAAGTGGTGGCTCTTGATTAAAGCTGATGGAGAAATTTCCTAATCCCAAGTGCTCTATCAGAACATTGCAATTCTGTACACACAGCAATTTAACCAGTGAACAGGCTCACTCTGGAGTGTAGCTTGCACACCTGGGACAGCACGAGCTCAGGTGACTGTTAAGTGCTTCACACTATGGATTTGAACCCTACAGTTTCAAATTTTTAATTTTAATGCAAAGCAGGGTGTTTTCTCAGCATTTTGCAAATAATCTTCTCTCATTCTTGCCCCTGACCCCTTGTGACTAATTTTTTCTTTGATTATTTTCAATTCTGAGCAACACAAGGCATTTATTTATTCATAGTCAGATTATGGTCCTGCTGTAGGATAAAGCTACCATTTAGACATCGAGACCTTTTTATTTATGTCTTTGAGTACTCTCACAATAGTAACTTCTTGACAGGCCAAAAAAATACCCCAAACCAAACGTGAAGGAGATGACTGCATTGCTAATTTTTAGCTGCAGCAATTTTATTTGCTGAGATTCTGTGCAGGGAGGCTGAAAAAAAAATCCTCTGCAAAAGCTGCTTTTTTTCCCTATCATTGTCAAGATGCTGTGTCAACCTGCATAATTATGGAGAGCTGTGACAGCAGAGCATAAATAACAGTAATTTCTGGCATCTGATTACCCATGTCTTAGGTTTCTGCAACAGTGAAGCTACAACAGATCACACAAGAAATACTTACGGATAAGACTTGCATGTGCCAAGCGGAGGCACAAAAAATAGAAAAAAAAAATTAGATTTATTTTATGTTTAGCATTTGTTTACATCTTTCAGTCTGTCTCTCCCTCATGTAGGAGAGCTTCTATCACTGCTGGGTGTCATTGCAGACAACCAGCCCTGGAAATCCAAGTTTCCTTCCTGTTTACTCCGTTTTATAGTTCTTTACACCATCCTGCTTTAATTTGTTTGCCAGAGTATTTTTTCTTCGGGTTTTTTTTACTCCTTTTCCAGCTCAGGCTTCTGAAGTAGAGATGGAGAAACTATAACATGCAATGTAACTTGTCAGATTCCTTGCTTGTGTGAGGAATTGCACGGGATTGCTTTGCAAGGTCTTTTCTAGGTTAAAAACTAAGACCCACTAGCTGATTGCTTTCAGATACCATTCCAGAACTATTTTAAAACCATGCAGTTCTATTTATTTGAACAATTTTAAGGGGAGATTAGCTTGATGCTGTGAATAATGTACACTGTGGATGGGGAAATGATGTGCTGCTGTCATGGGAAGTAGCTGAAATGACCTAGTAGCTCCCTTCCATGGGGCATGCTATATATGTTTCTTTAATGATGCTTTTGTGTAATTTCTTTAATGTCTTTTTTTTATGCTTTGCCCTCAGACCTTGTACAGAAGGATGCACTCCCTACAGATAGCCCTTCAGGATAAAGATCAACCTCTTTGATAATGACTTTCATTTTCTTGGGTGTGATCAAGCTCATCCTATTCTGACATCCTATTCTTGCCTTTCTTCACCATGCTTTTCTTCAACCTTGTGTCCTTATTCAGGGATATAAAGTCTTTCAGAAATTTCTCTTAGAAATGCTGCATTTTTGTACTGTGGCACAGTTACAGAAATGCTCTGGCTCCTTCCTAGGGGTGGTTTTACTTAACCTTAAACTCTTACTCCAAATGTGGGTCTTGTGGTTCAACCTGTCACTGAAGTCATAAAGAAATAAAAAAAAAAAAAGGTAATTGAAGCAATGTCAGGCATAGCTGGGAATGTAGTGTCAGATGTATCCTTTCTTTTGTGAAATCCATCGGGGAAGAAAAAAATCAAAGCAACATTCTGAACAAGAGCTTGGAAGTCAGCTGGAATAAAGTGTGATTGACTACATATATTGACTTAATGTTAGTTCCACATCTATATTGGTTCACACAGCAAGAGCAGTGATTGCTCTAATATGCCTCAATATCTTTCAGTATAGATGAATGATTACATAAAAATGTGAATTTAAGAACAGAGAATTATAGAATAATAGAATGTTTTGGCCTGGGGAGGGACCTTAAAGCCCAATCCAGTGTCACCCCTGCCATGGCAGGGACACTTTTTACTGTCCCAGGCTGCTCCAAGCCCCAGTGTCCAGGGAACAGTGACTGGGATCCAGGGGCAGCCACAGCTGCTCTGGGCACCTTGAGTGCCAGGTGAGTGTCAGGACTTGCTCACCTTCCCAGGGAAGAATTTCCTCCTAATAATTCATATAAACCTACTCTCTGTCAGCTTGAAGCCAAAATGCTGAGTGTGGGTAAAAGCGGAGCAGTTTGACTTGTGGGTCAGAGCAGTTTGTTCAGGGAAGGGTGAAACAATTATCTGACCTGTAGGAAACTTCCCAAACCTCCAAAGTTTGGGTGTTTTTTTTGTTTGTTTTTTTTTTTTTTTTTTTTTTACTGCAAGACAAAGCTGAGATGAGCAACTCTGAGATTCGATAGTTTGGCCGAAGCCCATCTAGTTTCTCTGCCACTGGTTTTTCCCTAATTCCAGCACTGGTGGTGTTCTTACACAGAGCAGTAAATTTCTCTGGTAGTTTGCCTTTTTGGGATGGCTTAAGGCAGGAGCAGGCCAGTCCCAGTGATGGTGCCAGGAAGGGAGATGGGGACAAGGAGGGAGAAGCAAGTGATGCGGACAGGGATGTTGAACACTGGGTGTGTCCTCAGCTGATTCCTTCAGGGGTGAGTTATGGATAGTTTTCTCAGTGCCAGTTTTACCCTTTTTTTTTTTTTTTTTTGTCAAGAAATACATTTCTGGACCAACTCCAAGACACAGGCTGCCAAATTTCCCCTTTCCTCGAGTATAGCTGTGTATTCCCCCCTGTGGAAATGTGCAGAAATCAGACCCATGAGCATCCCTTGTGCTCCTGTCTGCTTTGCCTTGGCATGGATGAAGGCAGAGGAGCAAATTCCACATTTTCCTGGCCATCTCCCAGTCCAAAGTGGCCATCTCACCATCCTGGGGCAGATCCAGTGCTGATTAACTAGACAATCCCAGTAGCTTATTCTGTTGAGGACAAATTACAGTGGGGTTTTTTTCTTCCCTAATTATTTTGTAGCAAATATTTATCTTGTGGATAACGATCGCTCCTGGGCCACGCAGAGCAGGCGAGGCTCAGGAGCTCCCCACATGCTCTCAGTGTAAACAGGAGGATCTGCCTGCCTTAGAAATCCCGCTCTGGCTTAATTCCAAGCAAGAAATCTGTTTTAAAACTACCAGGGGGTCGATGTGGTTCTGGCTGCTTCATTCAGACCAGCTGAAGGCTGAGCAGGAGGAAAGAAAAAAGGCAAAATGGGTAAAAGCATTGTGTGCTCCAGTTCCTTCAGGAGGAAAAAGAGAAGACTCTTCAAAATGTCTGAGATTCCTGACTGACTAATTTTGACCAATTAGCCCGCTGCTTGATTGTTTGGTATTTTTGATAAACAAATTCTTGAGGATTTGTGGTTTTTTTTTCAAAATTTCCCATAGAGGGTAATAAACAATTAACAATGGGTACATTGGTTTCTTTTCCAGATGAATTCTGGTTAGAGCATTATACTTGTAGAAAAATCTGACCAGAATTTAAATTCTATCTAAACATTTCCTTTTGAGGAAGAGGAGGGAAGGAGAAATATCCCAAAACCTTACCCAAACTTCACTGGAATAAAAATCACTGGTATGTAATTATAATTTTTTATCTTTTTTAAGCTAGAGGAGCACCATTTGCAGAGCTGAAGAACTGCAGCAAAACCCTTTACTTTTAATGATTTCTGAGTTTCAGGAAGCCACCCTTTCACTCCTTTAATGCTCTAATAATAATCCTGAAGACTTGTGCTAGCATCTTTCATAGCAATCTTTTGTCCCCTGTGTCACATCAAGATTTTTCCTGTCGTTCACACCCATCTCTTATCCTTGACGTGTCTGTACCTTCCATCTCTGAAGTCTGAAAACAAAGGTTGATACATCAAGTAGAAAAAGGCATCTGCTTTTAAGAGAAATGATGAGTTTTGATGACTTATGCCTGATAAAAGCCATGTTTTGAGTCTCCTGTAGTGCCAGCTCCAGTGTTGCAGCCTCAGCAGCTGCTTGAACATCCATTTCATTCTGTGTGTGTGTGAAAGAAGTGTTGGTATACTGGAAATACTTATCCAAAGATTTTCAGAGATCCCAAAAAAACCCAGGGAATCATCTGGAAATGCTGCTTCAGGAGAGCTCTCAGTTAATGTCATTCAGTGTTATTCTCACTTTATTACTATGCATGCAGGAGATTCTCATTTCTTTTTCGTTTTCAAAATGAGGTGCAAGAAGTTTTTACAGTTGAAATTGAAAATGCCTGGCCTGTTTACAACATGGTCTCGGTATCTTGCAACAGTTGGGCTAATTTTTAAAAGCCTTTCATGTAGGGTCTCAGAACAAATTTTCTGTAGGAAAAGCAGCTGTGGAAAGAGCCTGTTTTTTCTCAGCCCATTTTCCTGTTAAGATAGAGAAGTAAGATTACTGAAGATTTTAGAGATAGTACATATGTTCTTTGAAAAAGAACAACATAAAAGACACAAAATTGCTGTTCTAGCAGATTACAGGCTAGAGTGTGTATCTGTTGAAACTGGCCTTATGGAGGGTGCGTCTTCAAAGCTGATGTAGTTTAAAAAAATAAAACACCAACTTCTTTTGCCTCTTGCCCTCCCTGAGTCAGCCCTGCTCTTTGGCTTCACCCAGGGTTTGTGCTTCAGGAACAACCTGAGGGGTGGGCATCATTCCCACCAGTGACTGAGGAATTCCTGTTTCTTCAGTCTGGGAGAAAAGGGAGAGCATTTAGTCTTGATGCTCTTTAAGACATAACAGACCCCATATTCTCCTGCTGGAAATGAGGGATTTGAAGAAGCTGCCTCTCTCTGGAGTTAGTGGTGTGGTGACAGTGCTGTCCTCGAGGCAGCGCAGCTGTGTCCCCACGTGGTCCTGTCAGAGCTCATGGGGAGTCTGGTTGAAAATGGCAGTGGCAGGAATTGTACAGAAATGTATTAGCTGGGGAGGAAGAGGTGGCTACTGTACTACCACGCTTATTTTTTTTTTTTTTTTTTTTTTTTTTGGCTTTTGCCTTTGCCTTTTCCTAACACATCCGTAAGCACTAACACAGGACATATCTTCATCCGGTATTTACATTCTGCAAGTGTTCACCAAAAAGTGAAGAGTGGTGGCGATGTCTGTAGACAAAACAGGTTTCTGCATTCAGTACAGCTGTCTCAGGCTGTCAAAAAATTGTCTGGGAACATTCCCCTGCATTAAAAATAACTGTATTTATCCTTGGCGTCTGTGTAGTGACCTAGATTGTTTATCACTAACTACCTTGAATTTTTTGACTGCATGTACTGTTGTCTGGCAGAGTAAAAAAAAAAAAAGATAATTCTATATTTACTTATTTATTAATATACTTTTGTAGAAAGAGGTGCAATTGTCTTCTGTTTGGCTGGATTTTTTTTGTTTCTTCAGGCCTGAGGTTTTAATGAAATCCTGATTTCTTCCTTTGTACAAAGGGTTTACATGGAATTTTTCATTTTTCATGGAACTCTTCCATTAATTGAAAGCTTTCTAATAGTTCTGATAATTAGCCATGTTACAGATCATAATGGCCAAGAACTGGAGCCAGGTGCAGCTGCAGTACACTTAGGGCAGGAAATGTAGAGAAAAATCTTCACTGTGTCAAACATGATGGTATTTGAAAGTGTTTTCAGGTTTTGGATTTATATTGTACCTTAACCCACAGCTTTTCTCTGGCTTATTATTTTATTCCTTTTTCTTTTTCTTTGGTTTATTTCTTTTTCTCATTTCCCATTTTGAACTCTATTGAACTGCAGGATTTTTGATTTTTCAGTTGGTGGTTCAAAGACCAAGGGCCCTGATAGATGATAATCCAAACTTGACGTTGAAAGTAGGTTGCTTTTCAGATTTATCTTTTTTGAGAAATATGGATTTTTGTGGCTTCTCTTGATTTTAAAAATGCAATGACACTTCTATTGAATACAGCCAGAACAGCTTTACACTGAAGCTGCCTCTAGATTAATGTCTGCAGCTTTGCCAAAACTATTATCTATATTGCAAGCTGTCACTTTATGTCTAAACTAAATAATTAAATCTTCAGATCAGATGTACAGTTTTTTATTATTATAGACATAGTTTAGGATTTTATAGTTTCAAAGAACCTTTGGGAAAAGATAACTGTATTACAGCCTACTGGAGAGTGGGCTAAAACCTCTCTGAAATTTTTGCTGGTTAAATTACATTCCTTGGTTTGGATTCCTGTTTTTCAGTTGAAACCAGAGATAAAAACTGCCAGCACTGAATTAGGTGTGTCATGCCTTAACCACTGCGAGTCTCTTTATGATCTGGTCTGGAACCCTTAATCTGAATTGCTGACAGCAATTATGTAAAATTATGATAAATTCAATTTTTTTTTTTTTTTTTTAATGCAGAATGGCGAGGTCACCCTTTTGCAATGTGCCAGTTGGGTAACATTATTTGTCCCCAAAATGAACACCTCTGTCTTTCTGAACCAACTCTGTAGGTGTTGCAGGTGGCTGTTTACTTTTGCCAACAGCTCCAGTCCCGTGTTGTGAGACAGGAGGGAAATGTAAGGGTGCTCCCCCAAATGAGCTGCGGATGGAAATGTCCATGATGGAGGAACTTGGAAATTCATAATTTCTGATGTCACATCTCATCCCCATCTCTACTTTTGCAGCTGCAGGAGACTAAGAAAAGGGGGAAAAAAGGGAAATACAATGAATGCAATGTCCCCCAGGTCAGTGGGACAGGATGGACATGATGGATTTCATCCAGGAGTGGGACCTGGGCAGTTCCTCTGCAGGGTGGGACATCTGTCACCTCTGGGACAGCCACGGATGACCCTGGTGGCCAAATGAAGGTGCAGGTTGCACCCATATTCCAATAAATCCCAAAGGGCAGCTGAAGGGGAAGCTCCAGGCTGGGCAGCCTTGCTGGGAAAGCCAGGAGCTCGTTCCTGGTGTGGGGTGGAGAAGCCTGGGGCTGTCAGCAGGGCTTAAATCCCACCTGGTGTGCTGGGGAGAGGTGGCTGCAGGGTCTGGGAGAGCAGAGGGAGCCCTGTGCCTGGGCTGGGGCCGGGGCTGGGCACTGTTGTAAGAGCTGAAATGAGGGATGTGGGACTGCAGGGGCTCTCCAACATGCAGTTTGTTCATTTGTTCCATCCAAGAGGTTACAGCAGCCCAGGGTCATGGGGACAGAGCTGTGCCCACAGCTGTCAGCTCCAGCTGCAGGCAGGCCTGGACACCCTTTGGTTTTGGTTGCAGTGCATTCTAGACTTTTCTTTTGGTCACAATTCATTATAGACTTCTCTTTTGGTCACAATGCATTCTAGACTTTTCTTTTGGTCACAATGCATTCTAGACTTTTCTTTGCTGAGCATCTTCATACAGCAGAACCAATCTATACCTTAACTATTATCTACAGCCCATCATAACTACTATAATTACCATATTCATGTTACTGTTCTCCAATCACTAAAAGTTAGTACATTACAGTTTAAGCCAGAAGTTGTTTTTCAGTTTTCTTGCAGTGGAAAATTCTGAGACCTTTTTTCTGCTTGCCCCATTTGCTGCCTTGTTTGCCTGTGCTCTCTTTGTGCTTGGTAAAAACACCTTCTTGTTTGGGGTGGGTTTGTCCTTTGCTCTAAGCCATAAATCCCCTTCTAACTCACTCACCCTTTGCCTCCTTGGTTATCCAGTGAGACTGGCTCAGCAATTCTTCTCTTCTATATCAAAACTTGCTTCCATCTCTATTCCTGCATCAGACTCTACATTTAAAAATCTTTCTGCCAGGCACACACACATTTGTGAGACTTTCTTGTCAAACTCTCATCCTTCCCAGCACACTGTCACCGCTCCCACATCCCCGTGGACAGAGACGTCTCAGGGATGGACAGGGGGACAGACACAAATCCTGGTCGCACTGCTGGGACTCAGAGGGCAGTAGATGATCAGCCCACGTCACTCTGGACTTTTGTATCAAGTGGGTTCTGTCTGGGGTTTCCTTTGCTTCACATCTTCATGGGTGCCCTGAGTGAGGTGCCCCAGTGACCAGGGATGCCCTCAAGGGCAGCGGTGCCACCAAGAGAGGAAATAAACCAAAAGGACCTATAAGCAACAACAAATGGCAAGTCCTGCCTTTGGGAGGGAGAGTCCCTGTGAGAGCAGGGAAGTTTAAGTTTTTTTGATCCCCAGTTTAGGAAAGGACTGTTTAAATAGGTGTGAGGTCAGGGAGAGCATGGTGGTGTTGGGGACTGGATCTCCTGCCCTGCAAACAGAGGGAACTGTGGCTGTATCATTGCAGGGGCAGATTGAGGAGAAACCCTCAATCCTGAGTCCCTGTAGAAGGGTGAGACTGAGGAGACAGAGACAGCAATTCATGGCAGGAGGATCAGAGTAATTTTCTCTGTAAATATGAACCTAACTGGGGGTGAGGATGAAGTCTCGTGCCCCTCATCACCCTCATTTTGAGTATCTGTGTGAGATAAAGCATTGTTCAACTCCATACTGCAGAACTCTCCTTTCAATGGAAGGAATAGGGTTGTATTTTATGTAGATGCTGGCAAAATAAAATCTAGTACATGCAGGACACATCTGGTGTTTTTTGGTTTTGTTTGCTCATTTACTTTGTAATTGTTACTTATCATTAATAAAGTAGACTAAGCAACATAAAAAAACAGGTTGTGATTTTCAGTGTTCTGTTTTTTTTCATTTTGCAGCTTTCACTTTATAGTCTTGCGGTTGTGTTGGCTGCCAGTAAGAACTCCAAACCAAAGATTTACTTGCATTATTAACTTTCCTTTATTTTTGTTTATGAAATCCAAGTGGAAAAAGAAATGAGTAGCAATATGTAAAGACTCATCTTGCACATTTTCCTCCTAGAGATGGTAATAGAAATGTCCAATTTCCAGATTGTGACAGAAAACCATGGCTTTTTTCAAACACATTGGAATGAAGTTATGAGCCTGAATTTTAAAATGAATTCTGGATTTGGCACAAGAGATCTCAGATGAAAACCTCCTGCTGCGATGATGAGGTTTATAGATTTGAGATTCAATGATCATGCAAAGAGTTTAACAACTCTGCTGAGTGTTGAGGGAAGAAGTTAAAATGAACTGAATTGGTGATTCATTTTGGTTACACTCTGAGGGAGGAACAGACATTTTCTAATAATTAATTATCTAATTTAAAACCTCTCTATTTCTTGACTGAGGTAAAAAATGAGGTATTTTGTATAATAAAGCAGCTGATCTTTAAAACTAATGGAAAGTGGTTTTATATTTTTCACAAAAACTATAGGAGCTTCAGTTCACTGGCTCTGCCTCGGGAAATCAGTTTTGAGCAAATTAGCTAGTAAAATGAATGTACCCTGCCCTGGCTTATTAATGAAGCAGTGTGTAAACACAGCTGATCAGTATATGGCAACCTGCATAAGCGAAGAAATAAAAATATGTGTGAATAAAAAAGTCCTGATTACTGACCGTTGATCATGAGCTGTGTTTGGTAGGAAATGTTTCTTTCTGCTCGAAAAGTGAAAATGTGTCTCTCCAATTAGCCAGACAGTTTTCATGGCCTTCGATTGCCTTCGCTGGAGATTGAGAGCACTCAGTAGAACCTACAAGTAAGAAAAGGCACATCCTTGCAGTGCTGTGCTTCTGGAAGGTGCACCCTGAGATGTAAACATTGCACTCTTTATCACTCACATCCTCAGCTGAGCATTGTGTTCAGGATTAATACTCAGATTTCTGAACATGCTTACACACCAGGACACCCTCCCAGAGGGACAGAGCCCCAAATGTCTTGACCCATTTGGTAGAGGGCAAGATGTTCATTATAAATTCTCCTCAGGCTGAAAATAAACGCCAATTCTTATGCTTTATTATCTAGTTGCCTTAACTTCAGCAGTTAGCCACTATTAACTCTCAAAAACTTTGGTTAACAAGCCCTTAAATTTTACAAGCTCCAGCGACAAACTTCAGGTACTAAGATCTCAACTTTTACAATTACAATTATAAATGACAAGCTCCCAGTCCTGTTAATAAACTTTGATATGGAGTAAGGAGTAGTACAGGATAACCATGCCCAGACAAAGCAGGAGAGGGGAGACATAAAGGTGGCAGGGAGAGAAAGATAACAAGGATTGCCCGTCCTCAGAGCCCACACTGGTCCTGCCACGTGGATGGTCTCAACAAAGAGAATGAAGGAAAGAGAGAAGAACTGATATACTCTACTTCCTTTCATAAGGTTTCCTTCCTTTACATCTCAAGTGTAAAACAGATTTTTCATGCCACTGTGTTTCTGCACGTGCAGCCCCTCTGAGTCCTGCAGGAGGTGAGGAGCTGCTGCAGGTAGAAGGACAAGAATATGTTTTATTTTTTATCCATTGGCTTGAAGCCTTGTTCTGCAAACATCCCATTGCTGCTCGTACAATTTCTGATCTTGAGCATGAAATTGCCTTGCAAATATTAAGAGCAATAATTGGGGTGAGTAGTACATCTGTTTCTCTTTCTATATTGAATTCTTGTGCCAGGGGTATGGCAAAAGCTTTCATGGCAGTTCTTTGAAGACCATGGTTTAGTAAATTTGCCTAATTCTGTTCTCACAGCATCTAGAGACTTATTGGCTGACACCATGGATTGTATTAGCCAACCATCCAAAAAAAAAAAAACCAACTAGAAAGAATGCCCAAACCTTGTAGTTTCAGGATAAGAAAAAAATGCTGCCTGAGCACAGAATGGAGAATTCTGAAATTCTCATTTCTGATGAAATGGGACTGTGATGGTCAAAGTGCCTACGGCAATCCCCGGATATAACTAAAGGTCAGGGGTATGGTGTGACACAGAGAGCTTTAAGGATGAGTTCAGAGAAGATGAAAAGCAGCTTTGTTGGACCTCTTAAATCCATCTTTCCAAAGCTAAAAGGCAACGTGGGGGAGAATGAAACACGGAGTGCTTTGGTGACAAATTTTCAAATACATGGAAGGTTCTGCTGAACTTTTTGTTACTGAGTAATTGATGATTCATTAAGAGATGCTTCAAAGAGCTTTGAAAACAGAGAGGGGTGACCTGTGTGGGACGTGGTAGGAGAGAGAGAGAGAAAATGGAGTCACAAAAGGACATAAATGACCAAAATGAAGCAAGAGCCCTGTGCAGGGCTCTGCAACAGCATTTTGGAAAGCTACTCTCCCATTTCTGAAAGCCTGAGTGAGAGATGGCAAATTAGCACAAACCCAAGCAGATGAGAACTTGGGGTGATTAGCTGTGCCAGTGGCTAGGAAAAGAGGTGTCCTGGGGGAATAATAAAGGAAAAAAAAACTGGGATAGTGTCAGCCACCTCCTCACTCTCACCCCTTGTAGAATCGAGTGGCAAGCAAAGTAATACTGGTCACTATTTCAATGTTATTTTGTTCCATATAAGCTGTTATAATTCAGGATAATTCATATAATGGCAGAAATTCAAGGTCCCTGAAGACTTGGGGGGAGTAGTTCACTTTTTAATGTGCTTCTTGGAGACAGTGAAGGTTAGGGCTCAACTCTTTGTTCTCCTTTATCCATATCTGTCTATCTACTACTTCCAGTGTGTGTCAGGACTCTTCCTGTCTGCCCTTTGAAGTGTGTAGGAAAAAGGGAAAATGTTTCCCTGATGAAGTTTCTGAACCAACCAGTTGAACATGTCCAGCTGGTTCTGGTTTTCACTGTGTGGGAGAAAAATCTGCGTTGTAACCACACTGCTTGAGCTGATGGAGAGTGAAAAATGGTAATTTGAGCAAGAGGCTATTAATCTGTTATAAAGATCTTGGAGAAGAATCCAAATTATTGTAGTCCAAGTTCCAGGGCCTGCATTTCTTCAAAAGAAAAGGGTAAGCAGGAGAGACTCTGCTCTGAAATGAGGGGAAATTGGGGAAATTCCACACTCTCAGACCCAAGAGTGTGTTCAGGTATTGCACTGTGAGGTCTGAAAACCCTTAACCCTTCATGCTCCCAGGGCCTCCTCCTTTGCAGTAATTTCCAAGGACAGGAATTTCCAAGGAACTCCAGATGCCTTGGCCTGGTCTGCTCCATCATTTCTCCAATCTAATTTGGGAAATTAGGGGGCTGTAAATCTTGGAACCAGTCGTGTAGGTCAGCTGAGAGATCATTTAAGATTTAGTTCATGAAAGTCAAAGTTTAAGTCATTTGGGGGGGACAAAAAAAAGGTGAAGAAAAAAAGTATTTTTTAACATAATTTTCAAGTGAATTAATATGTTAGATGCTATAAAATTACACAGAATGCTGGATCAGTAATGCATGCAGATCTCACCAGTCTCATTAGCCTCCAAAAAACAGTCTGGTGCGTAATTTAATTGAGCTGGCTTAGAAAATTATTTACTTCAGTCAATATCTTCAAAAGTTTCAGATGGCCATGTGTAAAGATCCAGTGAGCTCATTGGGCACTAGAGCAAATTTCATGCAAGAAAGAGAGGGGGGAATGTGATTTCATGTTAGGCAACATTAGTCAGGTTCTAATTTATCCTGCAGGAGGAGAAGCACATCTCTGGAGTGGGTTGTGATGAAAAGCACATCTTGGTAGTTTGAGGCACTGGTCTGCTAACTTAGGCCACAGGGAGAGGTCGTTGCTCCCCATTAGTGAAACTTGTTTGTTTTCTCTGCTTTTCCATCCTTAGCAACTTAAAAACCAACCAACAAACAAGCAAACATGGAAGAAAAACATATACACACAAAGGAAAAAAAAAAAGAGCACATGTCCTTTGGAACATGAAAGAATCAAAGTACTTACTGGCAGTTGAGACCATATAGGAGAATTTTTGTGAAAGCAGATCTCTAATCAATTTTATATATGTCAGAGTCAGAATTGTCCAGTGGGAAACAAGAATTGTGAGTTAATTTGATGTGGGACCCTGACTTCCATTTGTGTTCTATTTGCAGAGTCTGTGCTGCCAGAGGAAGATCCTTTTTTTTCTCTAGCTTCCCTTTTCAGGATATTTTAGTGTCTTGTCCTTAAATAGTATTTGAAAAGCTGCATCTATTAAGACTTGTAAATAATAGAACTTTTAGAGAGTGTCTGCTTGCATTATATTCCCTGTCTGCATAAACTGAAAGAAGGGTAGTGTTCAAAAAAACTACACATTAATTTACTCAGTTCTTGAAACAGTTGAAATTAATTTCTCTTTCCTCTTTCAGATAAAAATGACCTGTCTTTTTTACTTTTACGCTAGATAAAAGTAAACTATATTTAAATATCTGTAATTTTTAACTTGTCTTTTTTGGGAAAAGCTGATGGAACATATCAATCTTTTTCTCCTCCTTAGCATTTTTCATCTCAAATTGTAAGAAAACCTTAAGTGGACACTACTTACTCTCAGGGTAAACATAGAATGGAAGACAGATCTTGCACAGGTTAACTTCTTTAGTTCAGTCCTGCAGGAAAAAGTAAAATGGCAGAACAGCTTTGTGGAAATAGAGATAGCAGAGTCTCAGAGGAAATGAGCCAGAGATGTAAAAGTAACTTGAGGTTATTTATGCTTTTGTTTCCATACCTTGCTGCCAGCAGTTGCTGTTTTTAAAAGCTGCCCCGCTTGCTTCTGGTTGGGAGCCAGAATTTTGGAGCATCTCTGTCCTCCACCAGCTGAGTCTTGCCCCAGGTTTTTGACAGAGAGCAGCACCTTAAAGCACCTGCTGCTCCTTTCCTCTGCTTTCTGTTACTGGCATGAGCTGTGCAAAGTTTGGGTGCATGCAGGAAGGTCACTTTTTTTGCCCGTGTTTGATTCCTCTGTACATTTGTGCAGTACCATTCATGAGCATTTGTCTACTTGGGTAACAAAGCAAGCAAGCAACCAAAAAAACTTAACAAACAAGTAAGCAAACAAACAAGCAACCCCCCCAAACCAAACAAATAGACAAAATCCCCAAACAAAAAAAAAAAAACCCAACCCAAAAATACAAAAAAAAAACAACCCCAAACCCAAAACCCAAAACCCACACACAAAAAAATCCCCTGAAACCCATCCCCAAGACAAAAACAAACAAAAAAAAAACCCAAAGAAAACAAAACAAAATAAACAAAAATAAACCCCAAAACCTTCACAAAAACCCCCAAACTCCCACTATGCTCAAATAATTCCATGTAACCTTTAGAGAAGAGTCTGAAAATAGGTCAAATAGCTGTAGAACATCAAGAAATAGTAGAATAAAGCCAAGATGATTTTGACTATGTTGATACTGCAAAGTCTTGCTGTACGAGCAATGTTTCAGGCATCTAAAGATGATATTTACTAGAACCAGCCTGCCTGGGGAGTTTCCTGCTGGGGCTGCTTTCCCTGTGCTTTTCATATGGATCTCTGTATGTTTGCTTCTTACTCTTCCCAGAAGGTTAAAAGTGAAGGTGCTGTAATTCAAGGGCCAGGATAAATTTTTCTGTGTCATTCCAGCAAGTGTGAATTTTGATTTAGCAGTAAATGAGGGCAGAGATGTGGCTTGCCGTTAAACTTCTGTATTTTTTTAAATCATAATATCCTTATTTTTAATAGTAAATTACAAAAAAAAAACCCAAAAAACAAACAAAAAACCAAAAAACCCCAAACAAAACAAAACCAAAAAATACCAACAGACTTGTTTTCATTTTTTAAATTATGTTTCAGGCAAAGTACGTGACTACTCTATGGAGAAAGATGGAGCAACTTCTCTCTGAGGTCACCTGTATTTTGGAGGTCCTTAATGCTGTCGTGATAAGAATTCCATGATGCTTTCTCCTGTTTCTTTTTGATATTCTGGTGGTGTTCCTCCCTGCCCAAGTCACCAAAGTCACTAAAACCAAGTAAAACCCATCAAATTGGTATAGACACATGGGATTGTTCCAGGATTAATACCTGAAGGGATTGTTTCTTCATCACCAAGACCTACAACTTTCAAATATTTGTCCTTCAAAATCAGAGGTTTTAAATACACTCCATTGATTTCAGCTGTGTTAGAGTTATTTTTAAGCCATTTCCCATTTCTTTTATTCACTTCACAGCTACTGAACTTTTTAGGAGTAAGAAAGTAAATCATACTGATTACAGGCTTCCATTAAACAGAAATAGTAATTTTCTGCACTAGAATTACAAGTATTTTTCATTTAAAGATAATTAGATGTATATAGTGGATCAGCTTAAAATTTGCAATTAAAATGACTGAGTAATATAATAGAAGAATTTCTTGGAGCAAATGAATTTTCAGACTTCCATAACTATCTCTAGAAGGAAACGATTATATATATATATAGTAAGTGTTTTCTTACAAAGGGTGAAACTGTTGGTCTTCATAAAAGGCAGAGAGCAAAGGCAGAGAATTTATATTGGGTGTGCCATAAGAATTGGGACATTGCTTGAATACAGTGCCTAATCAAAAATGTCATTGTCTCTCACCAAGGTCTTAATGGTTATCAAGGTTTCAAATTCAAATATTGATCAGGTAGTATGAACCCACTGAAAATTATTAATATCTGAGTGTATTTATTCCTAAAGGTACACAGACAATTTCCCTCTCAGATTAATGAACAAGCACCCAGTCATTCCAGTATTCCCTCTGCTGGTTTTCAGAGGGAAGCTCTGAAATCTTTGGCTGCACTTCAGGGGCAGCTTATTTGATGTGACAGTGCTCCGTATTCAGCAGTGATGTGGCTATCTGAAATGGGAATAATGTGTTTTTCTTTCACTAGTGCTGCCACGAGAGGATTTAAATCATCTGGCAGTATTTCAGTCGAGGGCTATTCCAGCAGGAAAACCTAAGGACAGCAGAGTCTTCAAAATAAGACTAGGACAGAGAAGGCAAAGGGATAAAAGGTACAGACAATAATGGTATCATTTGAGGTGTTTAAAGAGTAACTCAAATGCTTCCTAAGTAAGCACAGTCCTCAAAAAAGCTGGGTTTTGGTTTATTTTTCACTTTAACTAGTGAAAAAATTGCAACTGTGTATTAGAAACATCTATTTGAGGGTGAAATTTAATCTGTTAGGCGAAAAACCTGACACCAGCAAATGAGTCTATAAATAAATTTGATAGGTCTCTTCATAAGACCTCCTGCAGCACTTCCCTGTATTGCAGTGGACACCTTCTCCTTGTTAGCAGCAGGAGGTGGGGCTCAAGGTCGTGCAGCTTTTAGAGATTTTCAGGAAGACTGTGGTCATCTCAATTGTGAAGTGGGACAGCTTATAAAAAGCAGGACTCCAATGAAATGCTGGTTATCTTACTGGGACATTCCACATTCACACTGAAGCACTCAGACCTGGGTAATTGATGGAAATGTCCTTTTCCCGGATGAGAACCTTATCCAGGGACTCCAGGTGTTTTCTGCAATTGGGAATACCTCTTGTTTTGTGCTCCCAAATCATTTGTCATGATGAAGACCTACTTCAGGACTAGAAAACCATTTGGACAGCTCATTATACCCAGAGCAGTAGATGTGTACAAGCCATGCTGTGGTTCCCTGGGGTCTTTTTGGGGGCTGTGAGTGCAGGTCTTTTGTGGACTGGTAACTTGGGGCCTCATTTTCAAAGCCGTAAAACTCTTGGGTCTCCTCATGCATCCCTTGCTCCTGGTAATTCTGCTGCATCGTGCAATCCCCAGCTTCTTCTCAGCTGCCAGACTCACCTGAGAAACTCTGGGCAGCACAGACCTGCTCTGAATGGTTCTGGGTCTGCTTCAGTAAAATCACCCAGCGATAACAGGAAAATAACCTGGGAAGTATAAACAGCCCTCGCTGTCTCATAACTAAACATAATTACCAGCATTAACTAATTACACCTGGAGAAATATTTGATTATATTGAGCATGCTCTTTGATTTATGGGCGACATGCTTATAAATTAGCCAGTGGAACAGAAGGCTGCAAATAGTCTGTGTGGAGCAGGCCCTTTCTTAAAATGAAGAGCTGATGTGTCATGGCAGTCAGGTTGCTTGAGTTAGTTGTGTTTTTAAAAATAAAAAAAACAAACAAATAAACAAACAGGGGATTTGTCCAGATATACACACACAAGAACGGATAAGACTGAGCACTACAAAAGCTGAGAAGGAAAATCCCATTTTGCCCCAGTTGAGCCCTTGCTGTGAGCCCAGCACAGAGGCTGGACACGTTTATCCCCTCTGTGTTGTCTGCTCCAGCACTGGGTTGATGGTGCTCAGCACTGCAGCGCCAAAGGCAAACTGCACATCCCTGGGGTGGGATGCAGAGAGGAAAAAAACCTCAAAAACCATCCCAGGTTTACTCTTAGCTTGGGGCTGTGCTGGAAGGCACAGACCACTGCCAGGATTTTGTACTTTCTGCTTTCTTGTCCCTTTTCTTCCTTTTTTTTTTTCCCCCCGGTTCCTTCCCCCTCCCATCGCACAAACACACACATCCTTGATTTAGTAATGAAATGTGAGGGGTGTTTGCTGGGACAGAAGGAGCTGGAATAGAGTCCTGGGAGGAAATTTGAAAGCTGCCCTTTGCCAAGTGCTTATAAGCCATGAATCAGCAGACAGGAGGGACTGTCATAAAAAAGATCACCAGGCTGTTTTATCTGTGTAAAATCAGAGATGCTTGTCATGTTATCAGACAGCTGAATGTCTGCTGTTAATTCCTAGAGTGTCTTGCTAGGTATTGGGTGCTTAGAAATCACACCACAGTAAAAAACATCTAAATGGAATCATCTATGTCTGTATGAAATTGCCTTTTATCTTGTTTGTTTTAATTGCCCAATTAGTGACAAATAATTTTTTCCATGTTTGGAACAAAAAAAAAAAAATAAATTAAACTTCGCACTTCTTGCAGATTGGTCTCTTCATTTAGAAAAAAAAGAAAAATTACTTAATCTGATAAATTCTGTCTTGAATTATTTGCTTCTTCGTAGTGAAGCAATGATTTGTGTCCTTCTGAATTCATTGTCCTGTTCTTGCCCTTTCCATAATCTGATAGTCTTGGTCACCTGGGGGTTGAGATGTCAAAAAAGATGTGAGGAATTTAATAGCCTGGCTGTGCTTCTCACATTGTTCTTTGGTTTCACGTGGGAGTATTTGAAGTGAATAAAGTAAATTCTCAGTAAAATTTTCCACTTTCAACCATGTGGGGTTTTTGGGATTTTTTTTTTTAATGATGACAATCACTAAGTGAATTTTGGTTACTCCTGTTTAGCCATGTCTGAAGGGGAAACATTATTTTTGATGTACTAAGTAACCCAAAGTGCAAGTTAAAGTAGTTTTTGAAAGTGCAAACCCTCTAAGCATTACTGTATAGGTTATGTACAGTATTCCAGGTAGTGGAAAACTGCTTGGCAGGGCAGTTTTATCTCTTTTAGGGATTTTTTTGTGTGTATATGGAGGGAGGTTGTGGAAATGTCTGTATTTGACCACTGCACCCAGTAATAGCCTTGTGACAAATTTCTTTTAAAGGTCTTTTCTGTGCATTCTGTTCGGACAGAGAGGAATCATTCTGAGAGCTATAATTTCAGCAAAAGTACAAAATGCCTTGAGTTTGCTTTGCCATCAGTCCTTAAATTGACAGGTTCATGAAAGCCACGCTTACAATTTTAACACACGCACCCCTTTTCTCTGCTCCTTTGCAGCTGGAGAGGTAACAATCAGAATCCGCTGTCCTTACCCAGATGGATTGCTCATGAGCCAAAAAAAAAAAATGTAAATGTGTGCCCTTGATCAAAATCAACTGGCTCAGAGAAGACTGAGAAGGTGGAACAGGCACATGTATTTAATTAAGTTGAATGTGACATAGATAAGTTGCAGACACCTTGAACGGAGTAACTCCAGAGTTGTCTGTGGCGTGAAATAGGGACTGCACTGGATATATTTCTCATTACATGGCTAATATATATATTTTTTTCTTATTGTTATTATTATTTGGTGGTTTGCTGGTTTTGGGTGGGTTTTTCTTGTAAAGTCATCATTAAGACTGCTTAACAGCAGAAGTTTTGAAGGCTTTTGTTCATATAACTCCAGGTGTCAGGCTGCTTTATCTAAACCACTGTCGCATAATTTTGGATGCACAGCAAGTGCAAGATTAGAGGATTTTACTCCAAATCAAAGCTTCCCAGCTCTGAATCAAATAATGCCCTTATAGACCTGCCACTTTTGCCAGTGTGTTTCATATAAACATGAGAGGAATATAACCAAACACACTTTAGTTAAAGCGTGTACTGAGCAGTAATCCAGTAGTTCCTGAGCTGGATATTAGCAATCATTGAAAGAATATGCAAAAACCACTTCCAGTTTTCAGACTGTTAAGAATGAATAATTTACATGCAGGAGTGCTCACGTCAGTGCTGATGCTCTAACATGGAGGAGAAGCATCAGGAAAGAACAATGGTTGAAATTCATCAGAATGTGTCATTGGTTTATCTATTTTCTCAGGACTCCATGTTTGTGGTAAGCTGTCTAGCCCTCTGTGTGTGCCTAAATTCACTTTTAATCAGTGACCATGACTGTGTATAATCCAGGAACTCACCGAGATCTTCCAGAATCAGATTTTTGGCATTTCTCTATCAGAAATACCTCATCTGATACATCCTTAGTGTGCCACCTGCCTTTCCCATGGGGTAAAACCAGTATGGATCCTATGATCAATTAGATCTTTGAGCGCCCATAACTTGGAGAAACATATAAATACCTCCACCATGAGAGCAGCTGGCTCGTTTCTCTTCTAAATGCTGTCCCACCTGTGCTCCCTGACTCCATCCAGTCATTCCTCTTGTGTATCAGTGAATTGACAGCATCACCCAGCTTTGTATCAGCAGCAAGGCTGATAATGGAAATGCTAAATCAACCAATTTAGTGGCGTGGATCAGCAGCAAGTGGCTCTTTGCTGGAGCCACTCTTTCCAACACTCTCATTATCCACGTGGAGTCCGGATTCACTTTGAGTTTCCCGTGCTAATGATGCTGACAGGAGGCCCTGCTAACACAGAGCTGGTGAATACAAGTCCTCCAGCATCTTGCACAAAGAGCAGCAGCTGCAATTAAATCACGTGGAGAGCAAGGATGGAGCTGACCTGCTATGGTAATGATGTATTTTGGGGTCTGCTACAAAGGATGGTGGTTTCAGACCACGCATTAGACTCATTAGAATTTCACTGCAGAGTGTCTGAGACCAGAAAAGTGACACTTCTAATTAGTCTGGGAGGCACAGGCAGGGTGTCTCTTGTCATGGGTGTCGGCATGCCTGTGATATCTGGGATGTGAGGGGCAAAGCTGAGGGTTCTGATGGCTCTGGGAGGGAGAGACAGCATCTGTGACATGTGGCTGTCCCTCCAGGTGCCCACTGCAATTACGGACACAGCCTGAGAGCTGGTAGGAAAATGAAAAATAAAAATAACAATCCTAAAGAGCAGTGCAGGTGTGCTCATAAATGCTACTGTCATCTGCATTTCAGTGGGGAACGGTGTCAACACAGAATGTGTTACCACAGTGAAAGATTTCCTTGGAGGTGTTTTTGAAGGGGTGTTCATGATACAGAAAGATGTCTCTCTGGTCTTTTACTTTTAGCTCTGTCTATTAATTTGTTGTTTAGTGAAGGAGAGCCATGGGTGGGGAGGAGGAGGAGGTAGAACAATAGTGTTCCCTCTCCAAGTGAAAAAGTAAAAAAATCTGGGTGGAAGGTAGTTCTGAGTACAAAAAAAAAAGACTTCAGCTTAAAAAAGTTCACAGGGGAAGTGGCAGATACCCACTCTCAGTTAGATCATTTTGAGCCTCATGTTGGGGCAGTGATAAATTGTAAGATTAAACTGTACTTTATCACCAGCTCTGTCCTCTTAAAAGACACTTAAAAGATACTTAAAAGGCTTAGGTATCTTCTCAGCCAGAATCTGCACAGCATTCTCCATCACTCATTAGGAATATTTCTCTCATTTGATTAATCTTCCTTTTCTTCCATGCCCACTCCTCTATGGCATTACTGCCAACCATTGCAAAATTTCACATGAGGCTGGTTTTTGCCCACCCTTTTGATAGCATTTCTTCCATCCCTTGCCTTCCTGATCCAGCCATGGGCTATGTCAGCAAACAAACACTAAACAATCCAAATGCCCATGGACTGTGGGTGACAAAACAGCCACAAACAGTGTTAAAGAGCTCTGTAGAATGAGTTCCCACTTTAAACCTAATCCTGAGCATGCTGTAAAGGGTCTTGCTGGGTCCAATGACATGTTAGGAAGGCTTGCAGATGTCAGAAAACATTTACTGCTTTCAGTCTTTCCCATAATGTAAGGGGAAAAAAAATCTCTTGCACCTTTTATTTCTTCACGGCTACAAAAAGTCCACCACAAACCAGTAGTGGTGAGGGTGTTTCATATGTGTAAATAATATTTGAACTAGACTCTAACAGCTTTTAAATTAGAACACCATTTTTTTTAACAGCTGAGGGAATGTTAACAAAAAAACAAAAAATATCCATAAAATAATAGGTGTAGCACATTCTTTCTGAAAACCACGCATTTGTATTAGCATTTGTGTGTGTTCCTGAACTTCACAAAATTGGTTTTTTTTTTCCTTGATCCACAGAGGACTGGTATTTGGCAGCTTCTGGAGCACAATCATGGGGTTTGTATGTGTGGAAGTAAAATGTAATGTTCCGTGTGGTTTAGTACACTAAAAGTGCCTAAACAGTGTGGAAAATATACTGGCCAGACATTTTTTTGAATCTACCATATACTTATATTTAAAGAATGCACAGTAACAGGCATAAGGGCCTAACAGAAATCACAGCATTTCTTATTAGTGTAGGAACTTATATTTAATATAGGAAAACCAGAGGGGTTTTGGACCCAAGGAGCCTATGGGTGCAAAACATATTTTTGTATATGGTTTTATTTATGTGCATTTTGCTGTTTCCAAGGACAGAGTTTTTGAAAGGTAAAAATATTTCCAAGGTACTCTGGGCTCTTTTTTGCAGTATTACAGACTCTGCTCCCCTACATCCCCTTTATAAACTGCAGAAAGAAATAATTTACTTTAGAAAGGGTAGAACAGCAGTGAACCTGTGTCTGTGGCTTTCACTTTTGATGTAAATTTCCAGCATTTATTTTCCCTTCAGCTGCTTGAGCACATAGTCAGGACAGATTCAGAAAGTGAAGCACACGAAGGCAGACTTCTATCTTCTGCACTCACATTTGCTGGACTATGCTTGAGCATACCTTTTTTTGTCTTTTTTACTTTTTTTTTTTTTCTGGATAACAGGTTTTTTGTTTGGTTCCTGGCTTTGTGGTGTGGGTTTTGGGTGTTTGGTTTTTTTTTTTTTTTTTGTAGCAGCTGTGTCTCAGAGCCCCACTTACATAACAAACAGATTGAGCTGTGAATGTGATTGATGTGAAGTTGCTGAGCATAAAGGATCCCAGAAGAGTTTGGGCTGGAAGGGACCTTAAATCCCACCCAGTGCCACCCCTGCCATGTCAGGGACACCTTGCAGTGTCCCAGTGTCCAGCCTGGCCTTGGGCAGTGCCAGGGATGCAGGGGCAGCCCCAGCTGCTCTGGGCACCCTGTGCCAGGGCCTGCCCACCCTGCCAGGGAACAATTCCTCATTGCCAAGATCCCAGCCAGCCCTGCCCTTTTTCAGTTTGAGGCATTTCCCCTTGTCCTGTCACTCCATCCCTTGTCCAGAATCCCTCTCCAGCTCTCTTGGAGTTTGTGTCTGTGAGCTCCTGATGTTGGACAACTACAGAGTAGATGTTGGAGTGTGTTATTTCCCTGTTTCCTTCTCTAGCCTTGCACATTCAGCTGCCTCAGGAGTTGTGATGTTCCTTAATTCTCTCACCAACTCACTGGAGGCTCTCCAGCTTCACCTGGCCTTATTAAGTAGTGATTCCTCAGTGAAAACTGGGATTTAAAAGCAAGAGAACAATTAACTTGGAAACTTTAGCTCAGGAATTCTACCTGCTGGAATGGAACACATTTTATTCCGCTGTCTGTTCAGCTTAATCATCTGGCCCATATCATTCCTCACTGTGTAGGATTGTCTTCCTGCTGAACACACATTAGTTCTTAATGAGGTAACTAATTTTTAAAATTTAAATCATGTGGCAGGCACCGTTCTCCATCAGAGAGGTTCCCAAGGCTTGATGTCAGAAGGAGCCTTTTGATTTAGCTCTGAAAAGACTGGCAGGGTGAGAAAATCTGCTTCTGGTCATTTTAATAAAAATGAAGAGAGGATATTAAGAATTCTTGTACAACCCTTGACTGGCACCTCACAGACCTTTGACAGAGAGCTAGTAACTAGCCATGGTGTTTGTTTGCAGCTTGCACGGGGCTCAGTTCCTTCATTTAGGCACCAGGAGCAAATCTTCCTCCATTTAAATAGCTGTATCATTTCAGATGTCACTTTGTGAGTAACAAATGTGAATATATTTTATAGCTTTTCTTCCCCCTATTTTTAACCAGCTCATAGTGCGTGTTCTTCTGTGTCCCCACTGCAAATCACATTTAGCTTGTCAAGAAAGTGTTCTTAAAATATTTAAATACTTCAGTGAAAACTTTTCTAGTTATGTATTTTGATTGCAAGAACAGATTTTAAACTGTTACTGGTATTTAGCATATTTATGGAGTGGGATGGCTGATAACTGATGATGGATAATTGGGCTGTATATTTTGGCATGGAATGGGACACGATGTGGAATAAATTTTCCAGAGCCAGCTATTTTCACCTCCTAAGGAGGCAACTATTCTGAATTTCTTAATATTCCACTCAGTGAGCTGATGCACATTTTAAAAATAAATCCAATTAAAATGCATACATATTTTTGTTTAGGAAAGCAGTTCTTAGAAATCAGAGAGGTGTGGGAGTGCCTGGCCAACCATACCAAGGAAAGGTGCTATTTATGCCTGGGAGGGAAAACACCCAAAAAGGAGCTGTAGATCCAAGATCTAGATGTTTGTGTAGGCAGGGGACACTGCACAAAAAATTGAGCCAATTCTGTACATATTCCCCTCTCCTTCTGACTTAGAAACTTTCCTGGAAGAGGCAGCTTTAGTCTGTTATAATGATGAAAATGTGTCCAATTTCCCCCATCCTTCTTTCATCCTTCAGGAAGGAGGGCTACACCCAGAAGGAATATAAAGCTAATATACAGGTTTATTGGCAGGTCAGCCCTGGTGGAAGAGAGGGGTGGAAGGTGAAGATGAACTGTGTGGGAAGAGAGGGCACAGCTCTTTGTGGTGTACTCTGAAACAAAACAAAGCAAAAAAAAAGGTAAAAAAGAAAAGTCAAAACTCTCTTTTTACCCTTCTCATGCTCGATGCAGGGAGAACCGAGCGAGAATCCTCCTTATGAGCGGGGAGATGTGGCAGGTCTGCGTGAATGAAATTGCTGCCTTTGAAACTTGCAGGGAAATTGTACAATGAGGTAAAAAAAAAACCCTTCAAAGAGTAGGAGCTGGGAGAGCTGGGCCCGAGCTCACATTCGAGTGGAATGGAGGGGAAAGTAATGGAATATTTCAGTTGTGAGGAACCCACAGCCATCATTTACTCCCGTTGCCTTCTTCTTGGTACTTTCCTCCTCCTCCTCTTCCTCTTCCCCCTGCTCCTGCTCACTGTCACTTCTATTTAACTCAGATAATACTCCTTGCTTAGTGGTAATGGTGCTTCTTTAGTCTTTGTCACAAACAGGGTTAATAACATAAAACATTAAAAACAAAGCAATAAAATGCTCTCTCTTACAGTAAAGAGGAGCGTGGCCACACTGGGGATAGATTCCTTCCTACACAGGTCTCATGATGAACAATATCTCCAATAATATTGGAATGGAAACTAAGAAAAACAACCCACAGGTTTTGGATGTCTGTGGGTAGTTTTAACTATTCTTCTGTTAACTTTAAATTTTCTTTCTGATAAAAAATGCAATTACTTTCTATCTGTGGCTGCAGTGGGAATCAGAGTCTAAAAATTCACATTATTATTTTAAAAGGCTTTGAGGCACAGACAAAGGTTTTTTTTATTTTCTCTTCCTGAACTGCTGAATTTAATAGCAAATGCCTTCACACAATTAGCAGATTAATAATCAAGGGTTTTAGGACTACTCAAGATTAGGAATTTATCTATAGGCCTCTGAAGTTCTCAAATGTAATCAGTTTAATTAGTTAGATGATGCCACCTTGAAGGATGTTAAAAATCATTGAGCATTGGGCTGTTCCTGATCTCCACATCAATTTACTTCCCTTCAGAAATGTGTTCTCAGTTGAGTGCTTCATTCCCAATGAGCCACACAATAATAGCAAATTTTACAGGTTATTTTAATGGGTTTTAAGTATCAGTCCAAAGTAAAAGCTTATCAAAATTACCAAATTAGTAACTGAGGAAAAATTTTAACTTGCTCTGTCCCTGGAAAAAAATGTTTTCTGCTTGTCAGTGCTCTTCAACTTTTATATATTTTGGTAAAGCCTGAGTTGATGCCTCTTTCATGTTCAGCTGCAAAGTATCTACAAAAAACCTAAAGGAATATTAAATTTTCAGAGTTAGGCAAACACTGCAGAGAAAAGAAACACAAAATTGACGTTGTCTGAATGGCCTTTACTTAGCTTAACTTTGGCTTGTGATGCAATAAATTATTCCATGCTGCTTTCTGACTTAAAAGTGGACATTTTTCATTGTGCCACAAGGCAGAGGTGGATGTCTTTTCACTTAGCAGAGCATCTCCTCATTCAGTAACAGGTGACTCTTCAGCATCTCCTTGCATTTGTTGTTGTACTGATCATGCAATGATCTCAGCAGCAATGCAGAATTCTTTTGAATATTAAGAAGATAGCAGCTGTGTAAAATACTCAGAGATACAACCAGATATTTTTGTCCTCCCTTCCTCTCAAATATGTGAGCATGTGTACCTGTTGCTCAAGTGAAGTGAAACTTTTTTTTTTGTCAGTTTGGTGATTAAAAAAAAAAAAAAAAGGAAAGAAAGATCAAACTCACTCAAAATTCTTCCTGGCTGGAAATTGAATAATTCTTCCTGGATGGAAGTTGAATAAAAGTTTTGGCAGAACATAAAGGACTTGAAAAGAGAGACAGATGTGTGATAAAATATCAGAGTGAACTCAATTATTGTGTTGTAGGCACACATCTAGTTCCCCATGCCCCTGGAAAAGATGGTCTCAGTTTAAAGCAGATAGAAGTACTTAATCCAGTGTCTTGGTAAAAAACAAGTGGTCTTTTGTCATGTTTTATTGCTGCAGGTTTTGCTTAGGTTCAAAAAGCAGTACAGACATATCACACAAGAAAAGTCTGTAACTGTAAATTGGTGGAAAGTCAGAGTTCCCAAGTCCTGGATTGCTTTTCACTGATTTTGTAAACCCCTGCTCTAAACTGCTGTTGATTCTGCTGAGAGCTTCTCTCTGTCAAATACCCAGTCCCATTCCACCTGAGCAGTGGAACTTTTCAGCTCCATCAAGAAATGATTCTCAGTCTGCCCTTCAGACCACTCTGCCTGTGCAGTTCTGGTTGGCAGGCTGGGACAACACCCATCCAGAGCCCAAACCTGCGTGAAGCTGAGCTTCCTTTCCCTCTTATTTATCTCAGAGTTGTGGCCCCAAAACTCATTTGCCTTCTAATCACAGTGGAGTTAGGCATTATTTATTGCACACTATTCAAAACCTGCTCATGGAATAGAATGATTAATTTCCTTGCAGGCCTCATCAGTGTTCATCTTTGTAAAAGTCTCCTTGCAATCTTCCTGGATGCATCTGAAAATATTTCTATAACAACCCCCTGAAAAGAGAGCAGGTAATTGCATCCACTGGAATAGGAAACTGAGGCAGGTCACCCTGGCTGCCTGATATTGCCACAGCATTCCACTTTAAGGGGAGTTTTAAAAGTTCAGCTACCAGAGCTAGCATTTATTGCAGGGGATTCACATTCTCATCGGTTTTGTCTGGAGTTCACAAAATGAACATCACAGGTAGCAGCCCTTAAAAAGCAGTCTGGGTGAAAGACAAGGTAACTCTGAGGTTTCATTCAACTTTTTTAACCATGAGATTTTTTTTTCCTTTTCTTGTGATTACCTGTTCCAATAATTTTCTATCATGTAGCACTTCCAGTAAATATAAACTCAGTGATATCTCCAATATCTTTCATTATTGATTCATGATGCTGGCTTTGTGAATAACTGTTTTTCTGACCTAAATGGAGAAAAAAAGTTCTCCCTCCAAACTGAAATTGTTGGGTTTTGTTTCTTGTAATAATACATTCTGTGGTTTTGGAGTGTTTTTCACTTTGCTAAGGAAACCACAGCAATCACATTTCAAAATGAAATCTTGTTTCAGGATACAAATTGGAAATACTTATGCCATCTTGAAAACATTAAGATTTTTCCTCTGGGAGTCCAAACTCTTATTGAAGTTCAATTGGAATTGACAATTTTCAGCCCATTCTGTTTTTCCATGAGTAGCTAATCTTCTATTACAGTTTAACTCAGCTTGCTCAGCTATGATTCACAGGAGCTCCAGTC
The DNA here is from genome assembly GCF_023055355.1 of Agelaius tricolor. Classification (NCBI taxonomy): domain Eukaryota; kingdom Metazoa; phylum Chordata; class Aves; order Passeriformes; family Icteridae; genus Agelaius; species Agelaius tricolor. Next base: position 1,705,817 of record NW_027269304.1, read on the forward strand.
TGCGTTTTCACCATGAATTAACTAAAATATTTTCACTCACCTCATTGACATAGATGATTGCAATATTTTCCTTAATTTAAATACTGTCTGAAGTAGAAAACCTGTAAGACTTCAGTCCAACAGAAAGCAATGTTCTGTGGCTGTGAATGAGTGGCTGACCTGGCCAGAGACAACAGGAAGGAAAATATAAACCCATATTTATCCTGTATCTTTGCAGAGCTGTTGTTGATACAGACACTTGGGGGAGTTTCCTCTATTCATTTTGACATTCAAATTATTTTAAGATGGAGAATAATTGGCACAACTTCTTGGTAAGTGCTTCTGCATTTCAGAGTAATGAAATAAAAATTTCTGCACACAAGGACATTAAAGTCACCTTAAGGAACTTTGCCCTTGATGCAGTTTCTGCTTCCTTCCATGTGCATTTGAGACTTTTCCTATTAAAAATCTGGACTGACTTCCTTTTAAAATATTAATTATCAGTACTTTCTTGGCAGAAACCCATAGGTTTTTTCAAGTGTTTCCACAGTCAGCTAGAATCAGCCCTTAGGTTAATGTTGGTGAAGCTTGTTATCCACAACTTTTAAATCCATTACTATTATAACTTCATTTGCTGCCTACCCCTCCTTTTACAGGGTGTTTCCTTGTGTTTCCCTGAGATATCTCTGTCGAGATCTCAGCACCTGAGGTGAGAATTGTCTGTCTCTATTACTGACACTCTCTCGGGTTGTGGTGCTTTTTTTGGAGATGTTGACACACCTCAGCTGCCCACCAGCTTCCAGACTCGCTGTGCTCCAGCACACAGACACAACAGCCCCAGAAGGGCAGTGTGAAAACTCCTGACTTTTCAGGCTTTTCAAAATAGCGAACAATGTGACAAAAAAACCCCGAAAAAAATCCTGCTGCAAATGGCAAAGCTCCACCCAAGTCTCATATGTGGAAGGCAGCTTGTGTTGATTCATCCAAATGAGTGAATTAGAGAGAAATTTTTAATTTGCCTTTCCACTTTCCCAGCTGGCAGAATTTCTGGGTGTTTTGTCTTTTTGTAGGCTGTGATCCCCACAGTTACCTGATACCAGAAAACAGGTAGTAGACATTTGGATTATTCCATGGTGAGCTAGCAGGAAGTGTAAAAGGGTATTAAAATCTTACACTCTTTTATGTTACAAAGCTTTAGAGCGGGATTTTGGAAATCCCTGTCAGAATGTTTCTGCCCATATCAAGCAGTTCTAGTATCTAAATCCAGAAATAAGAGTTTATATCTTGCAGTATGCCTGCTTTCATATAGATATACACACTCATTTCTTCTACTCAAGTAGTTCCAGAAAGTAATAAACTCCTGCTTTCCAACAGAGAGAAAATAACCCATTTTTTCCATCCAGTGCTAAGAGGGGGAGATATTGGAAGAACCAAGCTGGTTAAAGGGTGCTGAGAGATTGGAATCTGGGGGCTCAGATTCTTTACAGACAAGGACTTCTCATGTCCTTTTACTGAGAGTATCAGCAAGCAAAGCTGGTAGAAACACCAGTGAAAGCACAAACACAGTAAATTCACTTTGAAATTTCTATTTCCAACCTAATCTGCTACATTCTACTGCATATTTTGCATTTATTTTATTTTATTACGTTTCATGATGTTACAACACCACCAACAAAACCAAGCAGTAACTAAAACTTCTTTTTCTGTATTCACATAACCATCTACTTCCGCTTCATCTGCTAAAAAAAAAAAAAACCCAAAAAAGTTCTCTCAGAGACTCACAACAGGCAAGTGTTTATCTTAGCACCACGATAAACATGAGAGGAAGAGCACAGAGAGCAGGGAAAGGCTGTTGCGTGCCTCATCATGCTGAGGAGTTCTCTGCACATGGACTTGTATAGCAATATCGCTTAGAGATTAATCCAGGATGCATGAAATTGCCCATGCATGGAGTTATCTGTTACAATTAAACCCATGATGGATGTGCAAGTGTGGACAAACTGCAAGCTGCAGCAGTGGGTATGATAAGTTACCTCTTGAAAGTGAATGCTGTGAAAATTTCAGGGAGGTGACGCACTGTGAAAGAGGAAAATGATATTTAGATAAAGTAATCATGGGAGAGCCTGGCTGGTTCGTGAGTAAGTGCCAATCAATCTCCTGCTCTGCTCTCAGGTGGCAATTCAGAGTGTTGCCATGGCTGTCAGCCACTCAGGTGTAGCATGTACTCCTCTGTCTTACTAATTTCCAGGGGATGCAGGGAGGTTCTGAAATGATAATTGAAATATGTATGACAACCCAAGAAGGATTTCTGCTGAGGAGGTGCCAGTTTTAGAGTGAAACCAGGATTAATTTACTCTCTTTGACTGTTGCAAGAGTCAGGGTTGAAAGGATTTCTTGTATATTCTTGTATATTTTACCCCCACTACCACCAAAAAACCCAATTTGCTGCACTAAAAAAATAAAAGCTGTGCAGAACATAGGGGAAAATTCATTTGCTTAGAGAGATAGGAAAGAGGAAAAACCAGTAAATATCTGGAAGCTTGAGGGTGTAGAGTCCGATATAGATTTTGTGATAACCTCTAAGGCAGAGGACCAGTCTTCCTTTACAAATGTACTCCTTTCTAAAAAAACCTAGCAGGCAAGAGCAGAACAAGTAGTCTGAGGGAAAAAAGCTATGAAAGCATTTTTCTTTCCTCCAAGGATTTTACGAGTGTCTGTCTCTCTGTAAAGATTCAGTCATGGGGATGGAGAGATCTTACTCTGCACTCAATATTATTTTCTTTAGCCTTCCCTGCTGGGATTTTTGGGTTTTTTTCCTCTTCACTTTGTCTCTCATGACAGGAGTTGCCCAGACAGAAACATTAGAATGACCACAGTGGCTTGTTGCAGTTTATTTGAAATCAGGTTACCTTGCAAACACCCTCTCTATTCCATATTTTATGTTCTTTCTCCCAGTGCCTTTTCTTGTCTGAGTAGCAGTTTACCCATGAGGAGGGAGAGCAGGAAGGGAGGAAGCAATCTGCTTGGGGATATCATCAGGGATGGGTTTGAACACTGATTTACTCTCCCAAATGGGAGGTCTGGGTCGTTTAGGGTTTAATCTGCTGTGTGGACACTTTGTAGAGATTTCAGTGTTTGTTAGGGAATGTGGCAGAACGAGTGGGAGTGGGGACAGGCAGTGTTGCAAGGCACAACTGACTACTGAGTCTGTTTCAATTTCACATCTTGAGACTCTAAAACAACAAGGGATGAGATCTGAGGAGTGCTCAGATCTGAGAAGTGCTGAGAGAAATTTTTATTTAAGATTCCTTTTTTTTTATTTTTTTCACCTTAATGAATTTTTTCCTCGCACAGAACTGAGGATACGGATTAAATGCAGAAAAATTTTCTAACAATATCAACATTTGATTCACACATTTTTTAAAAAGCAGATGTTTCAGAGTAAGTTTGCACTCTTAAATACCAGCAGTGATTAGACTATCACAGTAAGTTGTTAGGAGGAAATATTCATGTGACAAGTAGTGAGTTATCTATAGTGGGTGCAAGTACACAGTTTTGACCACCACAAGACAGGGCCTAAATTTCTGAAAGAGGTATCTTAATACTAAAATAAAGGCTTAAGTGTCCTGTAAGACAAAATCTGGGAGACAATCAAGTTATTGCCAGTGCTGGAAAGTGATGTGATAACCATGGGAAAGAGTCAAGAAGCTATTTGGACAAGGTTAAGTGATTAACAGTAAGACCCTTTTTATGATTTGAACATTTCCATTTTCCTAAACACAATCTAAATTTCAGCTACTAACACATGAGAAAATTATAAATAATGCTCCTATTCCCCACAATAAATATTTGTCACCAGGAGTAGCTAAAAACCACAAAGATCAGCTCCTGAGCCCAGAATTGTCTAATCCTTGGCTGTTTTTAATTTACATCCCAAAGACATAAGATTTACATCCCACAATCCTATTCAGCATGGTGTAGTTCCTTTTCTCCTTCATTCTGGTAGAAATCTCACTGGTTTGCTGTGAGCATCTGTTGGTACACAGTGATATTCTTTAAGCTGTTTGCTAGACAGCTCTTAAAATGGAAACTGGATCTCCCAGAAGGCACAATCATAGCAAAATATAATCTACTGAAATATGTAATCAAATTTTTACCTTCAGTAAACAGCTACTTGGAAAACTGGTATTGTGCTTATTCATATTTTGATGACCATGGAAATGAATCCACATTGCTAATATTTTTATAAATTTATGTCTGAATAAAAAAGTAGAAGAACTTAAATATGCTGCCCATATGGATTATATATCTTGAAGTTAAGTTGCTTGGCAGGAGTTTTAAAGTTTCAATGAAAAGTTGGTAACGCAGGTTGGTTGTGTGTGGAAATTAAAAAAAAAATAATTAAAAGTGCCTTTTGCTGATCTTCCAATTAAGGAATATTTTTAGAATGGAATAAAGAAAACAACCTGGGAGCATCAGGAAGAGAGTGGGAGCAGGCCAGGGAGGGCCCAGCTGAGGCTCCTGTGCAGGGCTGGCTCCAGCCCTGGGCTCCTCAGCACAGGAGACACCAGGAGCTGCTGCAGAGGCTCCAGGGCAGGCACACACAGGATTTGGGCTCTGCAGCAGCTCTGGGCTGGCCAGAGCCTGCGGGAGCTGGGCTGGCCAGGCTGCAGAAGGGAACACCAAGAGGGGTGTAAGGGACGCTCTGAAGTTTCCTTCATTGGCCTCACGATGGTGGCAAGGGCCCTGAAGGCCCCGTCAGGAGCCCTGGCCTGGCTGGACGTGTTCTGGGTGTTATCCCAAGGGATTGTTTGCAGTGTGCTCCCTGTGCCTGCACAGAGCCCTGCTGGGAACAGGTTCTGATGGATGGGGCCTTGTCCTCACACGCCTGCACCTGCCCCACAAGGTCTGACAAGCAGCGGCTCGGCCTTGCTCGCTCGCACCTGCCCCACACGCCGAGGGCTCTCAGCACAATGGCCCAGGAATCTTCCCCACCTTTGGGCCAGATGCCACTGCTTTGGATTGAGACTGTATGAACTGGAACTGTTGAGATGGCTCTGGTGAACCCCCAGGGACACGGCGAATCTGTGTGGCTGGACCACGAGGATTCCGTCTCGTTGGTAGCTATATTCCCTGCACCCTCTTTCTTTCTATGCTTTATTTCCTTTCCTGATCCCTCTATCACATTTGCTGCTGGCCCTCAATAAAGGTGCATTTGTTGTGACTAAACTGACAGTCCCCTGCTCTTTGTCTTTTGCACTTTTGGGATCTGGGAAGGAGCCATCACGACCCCGCTCGCCCCAGGGGATGGTGCCAAGGGGATGCCATCAACGCATCCCAACATCTGCAGGGGCTGCCAGAGCACGGGCCGGGCTCTGCTCGGTGCTGCCAGTGCCAGGATGAGCAGCAGTGGCCATCAAATAAAGGGCAGCGAGGTGCAGGGCAGCAGGAGGGAGAACTTGTGTCCATGGAGGGACAGCAGAGCCCTGGAACAGCTGCCCAGGGAGGGCCTGGAGTGTCCCTGGCTGGAGACATCCCAGCCCCAGCTGCACCTTCCTGGGGGATGGACCAGGGCACCCTGCCTGGGCAGGGCTGGGCTGGGGCAGCTCCAGAGGAACCTTCCAGCCCCAAACGTTCTGTGTTTCTGGGAATCTGTAAATTCAGGTTTTCAGCCTCGTGGAATGCTGTCTGACAATCCTGAAGATATCTGGGCGTATTTTGAAAAGGGCTTGTTCTCCTTCCATGTCTCCATACCCTTAGGAATGTTCTTTGCTGTGGTTCACAGACTTTCTGCCCTGATTTGGCCAATCATGTCTTGCACTTCTACAGTGATTTCACTGATTACTCATTTTTTCTTACCACCCATCCCATTGCCATGTTGGGTTTTGTGGGGGAAGGTTTGTGGACATTTCTTCCCTTTTCCACCTGGGAGTGATATTGCTGATATAAGTGACAGTAAAACCAAGGAAGAGTAAATGATTCTGTGATCAATTATTGGACTTTGCTCCTTGCTTACTGGGTGTGATGTGGACTAACCCTCTCCTCTCTAAAATCTTTTCTCCCAAAAGGAATGTGGAGTGCACTCTGGATGGCTGCTTTTTCTCCTGGAGACAGAAATTCTATAAAATTGGCTTACTTTCATGTCAGGAGAAACATTTCTTTCAAATATGTCCTTAACTGTAGTGAAACAAGATGATTAGGAGGAAAAGGGTGAGGGAAAGGTGAATCTGCTATCAGTGTGATTCAAAAGAAAGGGCCATGACAGAGAAACTTTTTACTTGTAAAAATGGCTTATCTGTGCAAATATCCTGATGTTCCTAGCATAGTTTTGCAACTTTATTTTCTGTCCACTGACTGTGTTCTTATTTCGTGTGCCTTTTTTTTTTTTTGCCTTTGAATGTTGCACATCTGTTGAATTCAAGGCATATTAAATTTGAATCAATGTCACCAATGCACCAATAATTTTATCTACATTCATATTTAGACTGCTTTCAGTTCATATCTTCATGTCTGTGTGCTTTCTTGCAAATGGAGAAAGAGTGAAGTTAAATAGCAAGCTGCTTGGTTTTTGTCCATCTATGCTTTGACCAGTCACCTGAAGATTATTTTGATAAGTAGAAACACTGAAAAAATATTTTATTGACAACACTGATAAAAATAACATTTCAGTGGAGAAAGTATAATTTATTTCTTGGTTTTATAGTAAATAGTTCCTCTACCAAGTCCTGCCATCTCAGTGCTGTTCCTGGTTGTATGGCTTGGGGTTTTTGTGCACTGTCAGACATTTGTATCCTGTTGTTGTTGTTGTTACTAGGTGGAAAATGTTAGACACACAATATAGTCACCAAATAAATGGATTTTTTTTAGAGATTTTTCAGATTGCAGCACCTGAAGGTTTATTTTGGCCGGTAAGAATATCCCTGAAAAGTCAAAGCAATGTTGCCGATGTGGAGTGACACAGCTCTAAATCTGCTCTCTTGAGAAGGTCAGACATCTCAGAATTCTGTCAAGTAGGAATTTTTTTTGAAAGAAATACAGGCATTTATTTTGAATCGAAGAGTTTTGCTCATATTGCTGTGACCTTTGTGAGTTTCTGTTAGTAAAAGGAGTTTGGCTTATGCAGTCACACTCTTGTGTAGAAGCTATTTTAAAGAAATACCTGAAACTGAAATCTAGGCAAACCAATGTGAGATTTAAATGGGAAATAATTAATTTCAGAAACTTTCCAATATGACAGTGATAACAATAATTAAAACTGTACTGATGAGCCAGTCCCCACCCGATCTTCTCACCTGCAATTTTTGGCCATGAAAGAGAGGTTGGTTTAACTGAGGTAGGGCTGTGATTTATTTCTCTGATGTAATTTAAGGCAGGATATCCCAAGGCTCAATCATTCCAGAATTAGAGCTGTTACCACCATCAAAACTTGGATGTACCCTTCAAAAATGAATAGGTCAAATAAGAACTTAGGAGAACTTGCATTTTAGAAAACGTGAGGTTTTATCCACCTAGGTGAAATGACATTGTGTGTGCATTTTACGAGTCCTTGTCTGTTTTTAAACGTGAAAAGTGGACACAGAATATGATTCAGCTGAGTATCTGCTAATTAAGCTGATTTATGCAAGCCTGGAAGGCTCCTAGGGAGTAACTGGTTAGAAGTTGTGGAAAACTAAAAATAGAGGAGTGAGTCCAATCTCATATGTTAAACATATTAGGGTGAGGATGGTCATTGGTTCTGTGGAACTTGTGAATTTTGATTAAAGAACTTGTGAATTTTGATTAAATAGCTGCTTCACCTCTACTTGAAATTTCCGAGCCTGTACAAATTTACCAGGTTTGTTATTTCAAATGCAACGCAGCATTTTAAAGCATGTAACATCAGTACATTTTATATGCTAACATGTGTATGTTAACTGGGAATAAGTGCTGTATGGATTTTTAAAATAATTTCTCTAAAAGCATTTCTTATAATGGCTGAATGTTATTTGAAATACAGGTTTTTACATCAAACTAACAAGAAAACTGTTCAGTATCAAGTAAAGACTAAATGCTCCTTTCATTTGCTCTCATAAACACCCACAAAGTTGTACCCAAGATTTTATGATGGATTGGGTTGAAATTTTCATTGCTTCTTTCTCACTGTTTTTCAGAGTATTCTCTGTGGAATTGAGCTCCCTACCAAAAGAGAAAAACATTGCAAATTTAGTTTATTTACAAGTTATATATTTTGTTCCACCTAATGACCACAAAATAATAAGAAATGCTTCATTTGTCATTAAAGAAGGTAGATAAGATCAGGTAGTTCAAAACATTTCTGTGAAAACAGATAGGATTTTGTTTTCTCTGTTTCAATGCTGTTAGACATCTACTTTTTTTTTTTTTGAAGTGGAGGTAATTAATATTTATATAATTCATAGGAATCTCAGATTTAATATTTTGATCTTCAGTTACTTAACCTTTTACATGTTTTTATTTCTTATGCAGCACATTCACACTCCAAAAAGAAGCAATTAATCTCTAGTACAAAACAACTTGTACAACTCACATATTCAATATTTGCTGAGCACCTGGGACCTAATTTCACATTGTGCTTGCCTGCATGTATGCAACTGCCTGAAGTGAGTTACACAAATGAATTTGGTGCAGATACTTCAATAAACGTGAGTTTTCTAATTGCAGAATAAAGAAAACAAACAGAAAAAAAATTGAATCACGGAAATGTATGTGTAATCTTTCACTGTGGATATGGCAATATAGTTATTCCAGGATTTGGTGCAATTCATAGAATCAAAGAATTATAGATTGGTTTGGGCTGAAAGGAGCTTAAATCCCCTCCAGTGCCACCCCCTGAGACAGGCAGGGACAGTTTCCACTATCCCAGGCTGCTCCAAGTCCCATCCAATCTGGCCTTGGACGCTTCATTTTTGTATATTCAGAACTAGATAATTGTTAAAGGCTCACAAAATCTCATGGCCCATACCTACTCAGAGTAAATTATGCTTTTTTTGGCACTTTTGGGTATTTTTCTAAGCCAGACTATCACAGGTGGGATGCTGGATGCAGCACTTTGCAACATGGGTTTTTCTGCCAGGGGGTTTTGTGCAAATTGTCAGATTTACTCTCAGTTCTGGAAAGAAGTTTTTACTAAATGAAGAAATTTCTAACACAAAAAAAAAAAAAGGAAATAAATCTAAGTTACAGTAGAAAAATCAGTTGAATTTTGCAGGTGTTCTTGGTCGCAAAATTTATTTTAGGGCAAGCAATTAGCTGTAAACATTACAGAGAAAAACCACCTTTTGAGGTCAGGTGAGATGGATAACACCTCAACATCATGGAGGGAACTCTGCCTGAAATCCAGGCTGCTTTAAAGGAAAATCTTGTAGCTTAAAGAGTCGTTATTGCAGATGGGATCCTTGATGTCATTTTGTATTTGTTTTCCTACGTGTCTTCCCAACTCCACTGAGTGATAATTGTTCTGAGCTCAGCCAGAAACCGTCCTCTTAAATGGATGCAATATTTCAGGCTCAGCTGAGACAATTTGAAACAATGCCAGATTCTGGAATTTAGGAGGCCCTGATTTGTGGAGAATTCCTCACAAACAATATTGCACATGTCAAGTTTTGTTGGGTGAGTACTCACTTCTGTGTAAATCCCACTTAAAATTGCCTCATGAATCACCTGAAGAGGAGGGTGAGGTCAGAAAGTCAGTCATGATCCTCGAGCATCCACGTCTGTTTTAAATACTGTTCTTTTAGGTGTTGTGGTAGCACACAAGAACTGAGGATCACAAATGCATTTTCCACGAATATGTTTAATGTCTTGAAAGAATTATGGAAGTTTTCGTATTAACTTGAGTAAACCCCGTTCTCCCTTCACTGAATTTCAGAACAATGATCCTCAACAGCTTTTTCCTGAGTTTTTTTTTGAACTGCTAAAATCCATGCTTTGGCGACAGTTTCAAAGCCGTGATGAGGTATTTTAATGAGAAAATCCAAATACTTGTATAGTTCTTTTTTTTTCCCTCTTTTTTTAATAGTGAGTGCCCCAGACAAAAATAGCAAAAAATCAGTGGATGAATCTGTGGATTCTCCTGCGCTGTAGCTTGCAAAGTCCTGATATTCTGACTTTGGCAAATTTTTTCATTCCCTTGAGGAGGAGTACAGCCACACAGATGTAGCTGTGTGGATTCTGCATTTTGGATGTCCTTTCTTCTTGTTGATGTTGATTTCTGTTTCCTTTGCTTTATTTTGTTAGGGTTTTTTTATTGTTTGCTTTGGAAGAAGACATTTTAGTACGGAATTAATATTAATTGCCAATTAGTAAGGGGAGTTCTTCAGTAGGTATTTTGTCCAGCACAACTGCATGCCCCATTTACATTCCTGTCAGCCTGTGGAGGTCTTCATCTTGCATAAATAACCCAAGAAAATGTATTTACAGCAGACATTTTAAAATAAATGCTGTATCATAGCATGAATTTACAGTACCTCTACTTGTGATTAGGATAACTTCATAATTAAAGACACAGATCCCTGAAATCCACCACAATGAAATAGTTTTGTGAGGGGGAAGATGCAAAGCCCAAAGTAAGCTGGCAAAAATTAGAATGGATTTAAACCAGTCTGATTGAAATGTCTGGTGCACAATCATAAAATCCTGTCCACAAGTTTGAAGCCTCGTCAAAACCTCATTAGCTTTAATGAGACTTATAATATGCATTCTAGGAGACAGATTGTAGGGTTGAGGCTCAAATTAATACAGAGTTGTTGCATGACAACTTACTAATAACATTAATCTTTCCACAACCTGTTCTGACAGGGTTTTTTATGAAGAAGATGGGACTTTACTTTTTATTTTCCCTTTCTTCTTTTTTATTTCTTTTCCCCCAGTTGGAGGAATATTTTTGCCTAGGGGTCAAATTAAACTGCTGGGGGCTTGTGTTTTGTCTGTGTCTGTCTGCCCAAATTATATTCTGTGTGCTCCTAAATAGATTCAAATAACATGGTATAATTGTAATATTGTAATTTTCCCCTTGGAAACTCTTGTAATATTTGCTGGATAATTATGAACCCTGCATAATCAATCCCAAGGGGTCCTCTGTAGATTTAGAGTGAAATCAAATATGGGCCCTATAAAGATCATCATTATAAGACTTAGAAGTCTGGATGGGATCAACTTAATTCTCCCTGTTTTTCCTTAGAGTTTTGTTTGGGCCAATTTTGGAACCTCTGGTTCAAAATGAGAAGTGATAACTTGAGTAACCAACCAGTGCAGCTGTAAATTATTTCATTTTAGTTAAACACCTTTTTTTTAAAAAAATTTTTTTTTAATTTTTTTCTCCTCCCCATCTTTTTTCCTGATCATTGACTACGATGTTGAGACATTCTTGGATCTGAAGAGAGAAGTTGCATTCTGTAAATATATTTTGCTTTCCTCCTCCCTTCTCACTGAAGTTTCAATATTATATTTGTATGGCATATTTCATGGGGCCTCTAAATTAAAAAAAAAAATTGTAAAAATAAAAAATTGCTTTCTTTTTGCAAAGTAATTAATGAGAAGAGGGCACCCAGGAAGGGGTCTCTGTTTTGCCTGTCACTCTTGCTGGTTACTATGACTAATGCTGTATAACATTCCTTCAATCTGTTGTTTAATGGGAATGGATGAGCTGTTAGATAAATTATATTTGTGAACTTTATTCTTTCTTTGACTCCGTGGGACTTAGTAAATATAACAAGGAAGTTTCAGAATTATTTTTTGTCTTAAAAAAAAAAAAAAAAAGTAAAACTTTTCTAACTTTGACTGCATGGGTTGGGTTTTTTGGGTTTTCTCCTGCCCCTTTGGTACATGGCTGCTGTCTCACTGCTGCTTCTCCCTGTGTTTAATTAGCCCCCGAAAAGTTCAGTCCCCACTTAACACACTGTACATCACCAGTGTTTCTGGCAAAATCTGGAATTGCAATTGAATGGCATCATCTACCTCAAAGCTTTTGAAAAATCATAAAATGTTTCACAGCATGACCCAAGCTTGAGTCAGCTGGTGACTCAGCCTATGTGCTCTTCTCATTTTGAAAAGCAAAGTGCTCTTGGTTTTCTTTAAGGTCTTAATTCTGTTTAGGACCATCTCTCTTCTCCAAATTCACACGTGAGCTATAAATTTAACGTTCTAAAGATGACTTCCAGACCTGAGAGGTACACTCAATTCCTTGCTTGTGCTGAGGTATTTAAAGAAAACACTGAAGCCTCTAAAATTTGGGACAAACATTTCAGTTGATGCTGTGTGGGAGGACAGTCAATAGCCACAGCAGACTTTCATTGTCTGCCTGACAAAGAACTGAGTCATAGCTGTATTTTACTTTTGGCAAACTTTGGGAATTGGGTTTTTTTTGTTTTTTTGTTTTTTTTTTTTCCATCCAATTGCACCAATTTCCAATTCTTTAAAAGAAGACTGTCTTAAGGGGTTTGTCTGAGAGGGCCATTTAAAACAGGATGACCTAAAAACTTATGTTAAATTGATGTTAATGCAAATGCTTTTAGTGGTAGAATGATGTGTGGAAAGAAAACCCAGGAAAACAACACGAAAAACCCAAATCAAACCAAAAACTGAAAACAAAACAAAACAACAAAACAAAACAACAGTGTAAATATATGATGATTTTTTCACCTAGAAGTATATCTTGGGTAAGTGTAGTGATAAGAAAAAATACTTTATTCCAAGCTCTCTCTCAGGCTGGGTGGCACAGGGTTATCATTGAAAGGGCTGGAATTTTTGCATTAGTAGTCCATTAGCTTTGTCTGTTATGAATTATCAGCAGGAATCATTCACATGCAGAATTATTTCTTTGTCCGTCCCAGCTTGTCTCTTCAAAAAACAAAAAATAAAAAATCCCAGACCCTGTGAAAAAAACCAAATAGTTTAAAAAGTTCTCCACCTGTATCCACTAAACACAGTTGGGTGTGCTGTGCAGAGTTTCATGGACTAAGAGCTCATAAGCAGCATTTTGAATAGCTTAAAAATGTAGTTAATGCTGTGCTTTCATCTCACAGACCAGGCTCTCATGGCAACACTGGAGTGTTATGAATTTCATCATAAATGACCACAATTCATCATATTAATCGTATTTCATCATAAATTACTCTGATTATTCATTATTTCAGCTGTAGCTTATATGTTTTTTGGACTTCACTGAAGATGCAATTACTTACAGAAAGTCACTTGTCACCTTTTATTGTATTAATGATAAATGAAGTTTTGGACTCATTGCAGTGATTTGTTTTTACACAGGCTACTCTTCGCAGAATTAAAATTTGGAGAAAACTAAGAACTTGATAGTTTCTGTAGCCTGAATCAAAGCCAGATGCTGGCATCCTGAAGGATCTTATTTGAGTAGCTGAGACATAAGGCCGACATTTCTACATTCTCTGGAGCCACATAAATATTTAGATACTATTAAAGTACTTAATTATGTCTCACATGGATGCAGTCTCTTGTGAAACACAGACATTTTATTAATTAAATGGAAAGCCAGGTAGATTTCTTGAAAATTCAACTAGCAATGTATTTATTTGTACAATTAAATATATACAGTTTTGCATTGTATAAATGCAGTCTATTTATAAGGCAATTAAATTTTGCTAGCTATGAGAATTTGTATTCTTTACATACCAATGGTGCTTTTAATTTAATTAATTTCTTAGCAAGGTCATCTAAATTTCTAACTAAAATTTTTTGTCACAGTAAGACTGAACTAATGACAACACCAACACAAGTTTTAGAGTGAGACACTGTGGTTTTTTGTTTTGTTTTTTTTCCAACCCCAAAATTAAGTAATGGTAATTTAATGTCAAAATTTAAGGAAGAAACCCTCTTTTCCAAATCATTCCCATGTGGGACTTTATGCTGACTGTGTATGAGGTATATTGAGCAACACTGGACTGAAAACTGAATTAATATTATATTTATGCTGTGTTGTAGCAACATAGTTCATACCCTTGCCAGTACAAGATCCCAAAACAAGCTACCACTCACTCATAATGAATTCTCCCACCTGCTTCTTTATAATACACTGCTAGCTTGATTTTGCTTTTTTTTTTTTTTAATAATCCTCATTGACCTTTTAAAGGAACAGAACAACAAGATCTGATTGCAAAAAGCAAACTGTTTTGGAATCTATCCCTAATTATGGCCCAGATAATCCCTTTTGATTTTTGCCATGGAGAGGGTGATAATGACAGCAAACCTGTTGGGTGCCTGAAAATCCATTGGTATTCAGGGCTTGCCTTATCTGATGTTATCTTTTACAGCTTTCTGCTTATTTTTTGTCTCTCCCCCTTTTAATTTTTGTGTTCTTGGAGAAAAATTGAAATTTGAGATATGACTAGGGATGAAAGAGACGTGTTATGGGTGGAAATGATGCTGTTGGCTCAGGACATGAGATATATGAAGAGATTATTCAAATAATACTTTTCCTACTTTAATGTTCTGCCAGGCAAGTGTTTTTGGATGGATTGAAAAAAAGACCAGGTGTGAGTATGGTGGCTTATTTGCAATAAATATGTGCTTAGTTACACTGCTGAACATCTCATTTTATTTGTAAGTCTGAAGAGAGTGAGCTCAATGATTTTCCTCACACCACATTTATTCCTGTGTAAGTATCTTCTGATGACTTTGATGGGATTTTCAACTTTCTATTTTAATACAGAACAGGTAAAAAAATCAAAATGTGGGTGAGTGTAGACAGTGCATGTGTCTTTATGCACTCTGAAACAAACAAAAGTAAGGATTTGTATTGCACACAGAAAAGGAGTTCTTAAGTTTTTCATAATAGAATAAATATCATATTTATAACTTAATTAAATCAAGCTTTTGGCTTGTAGGTGTGTAAGCAAAGAATCACTAACCTGTCAGTGGTGCATCCCCATATTTTTTGTTATATTTTTAATCCCTCTAGCCCTGAAGTAGAAAGTAATAACAGACTTTAAAATCTATCGTGTATAATTAACACTTCCTGCATGTGGTGGTAATAGTGACAATTTTCTTTTGCCATTTTAACATAAAAATATGTCCCATGGGATTACAAGACATTACTGAAAGAAAGTCTCACAGGAGCATAGCTACTAAAAAACAAGTTTCAAGAGAGCCTTGCAAACTTTGTAGTCAGTTTTTAGCTTCATAAATAAGTAATAAAAACACAAGCACTGGCATCCCAATGCATTTCATATTTAGAAACTAAAATTATTATGATTTCTTCCTTTTGTTTTTTTTTTTAATCCTGCTAATCACAAAATTCCAGGAAAGCCCTGGAGGAGGAGATGTTATTTCACACCTAGTACTTTTTGCTTTGACAATGAGAGGTGGCAGCATTTCTTGCAACGTGGGGTGTTCCTTTGGTGGCTTGTTAGTCTGGTTTTTTTTATTTTTTATTTTTTTTCTTTTCACCTGATCCAGAAATTCTGCCTGTGGAAGGCCAGACAGCAGCAGACACAGGATCAGCCACTGCTCTGCTGGTGTTTTCCACAGGACAGTTTTTTGGTGTCATTTATCATGTTATTAGGCGGAATATATTGCTGCCCATTTCCTACGCGGCGGCAGAGCACTGTAGATTAAAGGTGGCCTGGAATTCTCTCTGAAAAGGGGGAAAAGGCCAGGAACTCAGAGCAGAAAGCCTCTGTGGAAGTGCCAGCATTGTGAAAGAGGATGGCCAGGCAGCAGGGTTGATGTTTGATTCAAGCTGGAGGTTTTTGCATCAGGTTAGACACATAATGAACATTCCAAATCCACTCCACAACATTGCAGGGAGAGAGTGAGGGGTGTTGTTTCCAGGAGGCAGAACTCCTGCCTCTGCTTGTGGCTCCCAGCTGGACTGCAAGGAGCTAATAGAAGAGAAGAGCAGGATACAAGGAGAAAGATGGGAAAATGGATGCATTCCCTCTGAGCAGCTCCAGAGAGGAGCGGAGATGCTCTAAATTGAGTGATCCCACAAATTACCAGCCGCATAATATTGCTCGCCAATCCGTTGCTCACTATTTTTGGGTTTTCAAGCTGGAGCTCAGAACACAGTCCAACTTAAAAAAAGCAAAAACATTTCAGGTAGACAGCCTGCTTTCTACCTGACAGGAGGGTGGTGCAGCCAGGTGGGTGTCACAAGCATCCAGTGACAGGAAAAGAGGGAAAAGCCTCAGGCTGGCCCAGGGCAGGCTCAGGGTGGACAGCAGCAGGAATTTCTTTGGTGAAGGGCTTGTCAGGCATTGGAAGGAGCTGCCCAGGGAGGTTTGGAGTGCCCATCCCTGGAGGTGTCCCAGGAAGGGCTGCAGGTGGCACTCAGAGCTCTGGGCTGGGGACAAGGTGGGCATCGGGCACAGCTGGGACATCCAAGATCTTGGATGTTTTTTTCCAACCTAAATGATTCTGTGAAACCTGTTAGCCACATGGACATCTAAAGGAGATCTTGGCACATCCTGATAATTTTGTTTGTTTAAAAATAAGAAGTGAGGGGAAGGAGGGAAGTGAGAGGAGCAGTGTGACACAATTCCTGTGCCCAAACAGCTGGGGAACACACTGGCATTAACTAAACATCTTGAATGCCACAATGATAATAAGCACCACATTTCTGAAGGATTATGAATATCAGAACTAAAATCATCTAGTGTGTACATAGAAGTGGTTTGATTTGGGAGCACCTATGAGCCTGGTTTCTATTTAATTTGATGTTCAAGACTGGGAGCACAAAACCTGCAAGATGCTCAGAGCAGGAGACTGCTTTGTTTTTCAAGTGCCCTTTTGATGTCCAAATTGGAACAAATTGCACTTGAAGTCAGGTAAATGTCTGAAATTTTAGGATTATTGTGAGGCTTCTCGTTCAGCAGATCTAGAATTGGAATTTCACATTTGGGAATCACTTTTGTGGCCACTTTGCAGCCGACTGCCAAGGCATCTAAAGTTGTTAGTGTGGCCTTTCTCTAATGCTGAACTGCAGATCTTCTAAGAGCAACATCAAAAACAGCATTCTTTAAATAACCATCTGAAATAATGCATGTTTGGGTGTTGGTGGGGTTTTTATTGGGATTTTTAAAAATTTTCTGTGAATTCTTAGCAACTGACAAGATGTCTTTTTTCCTGCTTGGATTCTGGCAGGGCAGTAATCTAAATCAAAGTGTTCTGGCATGCAGGAGAATGGAAATGGTAGACTGGTTTTTAGATCTTAATTCTGACAGATATTGTATTTCCCCTTAGGAAAAAAAATAAAAAACAACAAAAACCCAAACCAAACAAAAAAACCCCAACAAACAAAAATACACACAAAAAAGAAAATCAAACAAAAGCAAAGCAAAACAAAAACCATGCAAACAAACAAAACCAAAAACCAAAACCAACCAACCAACCAACCAAGATCAAACTCAACAAAAGCCCCCAAACAAAAACAAACAAAAAAACCAGAAAAATACACCAAAACCAAACCAAACCATACAAAAAACAAAGGGAAAGAAACCCCAACCAGTAAATAAGCCAAAAATATTCACAAAAACCAGCAAAAGCCACCCTCGCCCACCAAAACCCACAAAGCAACCAAAGAAAACAAAGTAACACAAAACAACAAAGCAAAATGCAAACAAATCCACTGAACTTCCTGATATTTCCACAGAACTATAATAAAAATCAGTCATTATCACTTTTCCAGGAGGAAATGAGACCATGCACAAGGGTTGATCTCCTTTCTTTATGGCTGCTGAGATCTTTGGGGTTTGTTCTGCCCTGAGAAATGCTCTGCTCAGGTTCTCTGCTGCAGTCTGCCTCTGAAAGGAAGAATGTTTGATTCTTTTGCTTCTGTTTTATGCTCACCTGGAACTCTGACCTACATGGCAACAGAGACGTGCAGGCAGAAAACAAAACAAACACACACACACAAAAAATACTCTAAACACTCAAGGTAACAGAAAACATCCAGGCTCTTGTCAAATCTGTTCAGAGAGATAAAAACCACTTTCATTAGCAAAAGTGTTTCATATGCTACTAGAAGAGGAAGGTAGGCATTGCTTCATTATGAAAGCAACAAAAACTGGAGGTAGAATCACGCAATTATTGACAGTAATATCACAGAAAGGGGATTTTTGATATCTAGAGAATCTACGTCACTCAGTTTTGGTTTTTGTTTGTTAAGGTTCATTACAGAGAGCCAGGCATAGTCCAATCACAGCCTCTACTGCTAAATTTTTGACTTTTTTTTCTTGGCAGAGCTGGGTGAAATCACTTATCTATTGTGTATCAGAAATATATCAACTCTTGGGCAATATTTGAATATTTGATACAGACTGGTGGGCAATGGGGTTTAAAGACTAGGCAGTAGAATGATTAGACAAATCAGCTATGAGGACTCAGTTATGGACCTCATATAGTTTTTGTGGGATTTTTTGTAGTTTTGCAGGCTTTTTGTGGTTTTGGGTTTTTGTTGTTGTTGTTGTTGGGTTTGTTTTTTGGGTTTGTTTGTCTTGTTTTCAGGATGGCCATAAGCAGAGGGGTGTTTGCTGGTTCCATACACCATTTTTATTTTATTTATTTATTTATACACATATTATCTGCGCTTGGTTCTGTTTACTTGGATTGGAGTTGCAGCAGGAGCAGGGCTTTGTAACAAAAAAACAAAACACAAAGAAAACACCAAAAACAAACAAAGAACCCCCACCCCCAACGCCTCCCAAAAAAATCCAAAACCACCCCGAAACCCCCAAAGTAACAACAAAAACAAAACAAAAAACCCGAACAAAAATCCACCCAACAAACAAACAGACTAACAAAGAAAAAAAAAAACCACACCAAAATCAATAATCTTTGGACTTGATTTATTAGAAAGTATCTGATTTCTATAGGACCAGGTATCAGGTGGACTGATGAGGGAGTGGATGTCTGTGAAGAGGCACTGATAATTTTCCTGTTAAAAATAGAAGCGATGCAAGACCCCAGCAAACAAAAGTTCGTGGAACATACATCTCATGCTGCTGAATAGATTAGCATTTCCAGAAATGCTTACAACTGCAGTCTCCAACCAGTGATTCTGAAGATAAATACAGAGTTCTCTAGCAGTGATAAATGCAATGCCTTTCATGGTTTTGTTTACTTCTAAGCACTTTGATCCCGGTTTTTAATCTATTTTCATGGTAATATGTTTTATCTGGGAAGACCCATTGTCTTCATTTCACTCCTGACAATGAAACTTACCAAATTTACTTCATGTTAAAGTTTTATTTATTCGTCTATAGCAAGTTTCAATAGAGCTGTAGTGGAGGGCAATAGTGCCTGTCTTTGATCTGTAATGACTTAAGATGGTTTCTATTGTGATGCCTTGTAGATTGCTTTCAATAGTTGAGCTTTTCAGACAGTGTTGTTGGCCTTCCTTGGCAGCTGCTGAAAGGAAAATATTCATATCACATTGTCTTCCTTTCAGTCACCTACCAGGGTAGGTGAATAAAGAAGAAACAGGTTGAAAAATGCAGAAATTGTTGTTTGAGCTGACTTTTCTTGAACTTTATGAAATATACTGGTACTTCAAATGCAGCTTTCATAACTGAAATAATTTTATTTCTGAATAACATACGAGGAGAATTCAGCAAATACCTTTGTCCAGCGTAATAAATGTCTGCTTCCTTTTGGGCTTTATTTTTGTACAACAATAGCAGGGGATAAATGTTTTTTTATTGATTTCTCCAAATTGTCTTGCATACCTCTTGCATATTTGGTTTCAAGCAGGACTAGAAGGAGCCATTTACAGCAATTTCTGGGTTAGTAACCTGGCATTCTGAAACACCACTGAGACATAATTGATATGCCACTAGAATACACTAAAAGGCTCGAGTGTTTCTGGATGCTTCTTAAAAATAATAGCTTTAAACTGCATAGCAAGAAAGCTGTAGCAGGTAAGTAATGAGGGTAAAATCATAAAAAGGCTGCACACGAATGGAAAGACAGACACTACCAACCGAGGCTGAAATAAAAAATAAAAAAATAAAAAAATAAAACAAAAAGTCTGGCTGAAAAGTGAAGAACTAATCAGAAACATATGAGAAACAGAAAATGTGGTTTAAACGTTGCTGGATTGAAAACGAGACAGGAAATTGGAGGAAAGGGTAGAAGGAATACTATGAGGATATTAAAGCCTAAGAAATTGTCTTAAAAAATTGTGGTTCAATTAACGGATAAAAACAACTCAAACAGTGCTGCTGTTGACAATATCGAGCTGGAGCAACACCATGGAGTTAATGGATTTAATTTGGGCTGGCAGCAGTGTGGGGCAGGTACCCTTTGGATTTAAATGGATTCTGCTGATCTCGTTAGAAGCTGTTGTGTAACAGCTCATGGCCCAGCACCAGCGCTCTGATCCAGCTCCCTGGAAGAGCTTTTTTGCTTCCAACTTTGCTCTGGGAGATTTATTGGTCCTTAATCCTGCAGGGGTGCCAAGTGTTGTGCAAACAGTGCTTTTATCCTCCAGGATGTTCTGTCTTGTGCACTCCTTGAATTTGAGGCAGCTCAACCTGGCGCAGCAGTGGCTGTGCCCTGGCGCCAAACAGAACATCTTTCGGGGCAAAAAAGCTGAATTTAGGGAAAGGGTGATGTCCTAGCCCCACAGTGGTGACTAATTATGGGTGTAGCTGCCTCGTGGTCTGGGACAGCTCACTGGAAAATGAATATTCAGAGAGTTAGTTTGAGGTCAAGATATCAAAGCATGGAAATGGCAGCAATTAAAATGTTTGTAGGTCCCAGCAATACAGAGGAATGCACAGACAATAATTTGATTTTGGGAAAGGGAGGGATCAGCACCTATTTTTATATATATATATATATATATATTTATTTATTTATTTATTGGAGTACAGCAGTATATATATATATATTTTATATATATTATAAATATATTATATTATATAATATAATATATTATATTATATAAATATATTATATTATATATATTATATTATATATATATATGTTGTAGTTATGTTTTTGCCAGTGGAACTTTTTATTTATTGGAGTACAGCAGTATATATATATATTTTATATATATATATATATATACTGCTGTACTCCAATAAATAAAAAGTTCCACTGGCAAAAACATAACTACAACACACACACAAAAAAATAACAGGTGATTCCTTTAATGAGAGTCACAAATAGAGGGGGAAAACAAATTCCCTAATGAGCCCCTGGGTAGTATTTAATGCCATCATTTGAGAAGAAATACGTTGAAATTCAGACTGGAATTTTATAACCTATTTATCAGTCATTTTAATTGTGGTGTCTTTGTCAAGATCAGGCTTCAGCAACATATTTGTGCACCCACAACAACTCTTTTATATGTTCTGTTGGTGAATAATGAGGCTTCTCTAATCACCTGGTTGTGCTGTAACTACTGTGTTGTTTGTTGCTGGCATAAATTGCTGTACAGCAATGGCAAAAGATAAAAAATAACACACATAAGCATAGGGTGGGGGCTGAACTGGTGTGTATTTTGTGTTTTGGGTGAAGGGAGAAAGAAAACTGAATGAAGTTAATTTTATTAACACATTTAAAAATAAGCTGAAGAACAGGAAGAAGTAGGAGACTGGTGCTAATCACAGAAGTATATAAAGAGAACACACATATTCCACTGGTCTGGTGCTAATCCCATACAAATCCAAGTAAAGACCTTGTTCTTAATCTGAAAACAAAACCCACAGTCCTCTGCTGTGACATCCCATGTGGAAAGTGGAAAAGGATCAGTAAGCACTGATGTACATTTATAACTTTATTTGGACACATCAAACTGTAATCACCTTCCATCCCTTTTTCCTGTACACTGGATGAAGAAATGAATTAATTGTGTTATTTTTATTTTAATAGCTTAAATTTATTTGTGAATATGTATTTATGATTGCCATTATCCTTACCTCCCGCTTAGTGTTTTTCCCTCCCTT
Source organism: Agelaius tricolor (assembly GCF_023055355.1). Taxonomy (NCBI): domain Eukaryota; kingdom Metazoa; phylum Chordata; class Aves; order Passeriformes; family Icteridae; genus Agelaius; species Agelaius tricolor. The sequence goes on from NW_027269304.1 coordinate 1,727,734, forward strand.
TGGGATTTTCTTTATGCTTAGTCCTGTATTTTAAAAATACATTCTCTGTATGCAGATACAGGACTGTGTTAAGTGTCAAAGAAGAGAAATTGCATGTCAAACATGAAATTATATGGGCATCCTGTTCTACTTAACAAGGTTTACACTGCATTGCACTGCTTTACAACCACACCACATTACCTGGAAGCAGTTAATAAAGCAATGCTGCAGGAAAAAAAACCCCACAAAAACAAACAAACAAAAAATAGAGACCAGTTAGATAACCCTCCTTGTGATTTTTCACCACTGCTGAGTCAGAGTGGGAGGCCAAGTATGTTTCCAGGTCTGCTGTGGCCTCTAGGAATGTGTCTGGGATGTTGAAGGGCAGGTTAATGACTTGGTCTTGTGAGCAGAAGCAGTTATCATGCACTTCATTCCTCCACATTTTGGTCATCTGGTGATGACAGAGAACAAACTGATTGCTTTAGGAATATTTGTCTGTGTTCAGAAGCTGAAAGAGAGTAGTTGTCTGGCTCAGTAGTCAGGATCTATATGTACTATTATTAAAATAATGTTTAAGCTCTCTCTTATGATAGAGTATAGTAAAAGCATTGCATTCTTGTTCAGTCCAGTTGTGAACATCTGTAATTTACTCTTTTCTGTCTGGCTTCTTCCTTTTTCATCCTTTCTCAATGACTGTTCCCAGCTCTTCATTTTCAAATGTTGCTCCACAGAAGCAGTGAGGATTCCCAAGCAGCTTTTTTAAGCTTGTTTTAAATGTACAGCAGGTAATAAAAGTAAATTAAAAACCACTGCCAAGAATACGGTTTGTTTGTGCAGTGTGGCCATACTGAAATGAGGTTTTGGCATATATAAACTGCTTCCTTACTTAATATTCTTGTAAACCACCATGTGGCTGTAACAGTGCGAGGCAGCGCCTACAATGTGAGAGCAACAAATGAATTTATCAAAGTCCAGTTTACACCTTGGCTAAATCTGTGCTTACGTGTCCTCACGTCACATGCTGCTGCTGCATGGATTCTGTGCCCTCGGAGGCTCACAGCTCTTGCAGTGCAGTGTCCGTCTGCTCCTCAGGACAGCAGGACAGGGAGCTCCTGGAGCAGCCCCAGAGGAGGGAAGGGGACAGAGGGGATTCAGGGAAGGCTGAGGGAGCTGAGGCTGCTCAGCCTGGAGAGGAGCCCCAGCTGAGAGGGGCCTCAGCCCTGGCTGTGCCTGGCTGTCCCTGGCTGTCCTTGCGTGTCCCTGAGTGTCCCTGAATGTCCCTAGGTGTCCTTGGGTTTCCCTGGCTGTGCCTGGTGTCCCTGGGCATACCCATGTGTCCCCCTGTGTCCCTGTCTGTCCCTACGCATGCCTGTCTGTACCTGGAGGGTCCTTGTCTGTCTGTCCCTATGTGTCTCTGTGTGTGCCTGGGTCCCCATGTCTGTCCCTGTCTGTCCCTGCCTGTTCCTGGGTGTCTCTGTCTGTCCCTGTGTGTCCCAGTCTGTCCCAGTCTGTTCCCATGTCTCCCTGCCTGTCCCTGTGTCCCCCTGTGTCCCCCTGTGTGTCCCTGGTGTCCCTGTCTGTCTGTCCATGTCTGTCCCTGCGTGTCTCTGTCTGTCCCTGTGTATACCTGTCCATTCCAATCTTCCCTGTGTGTCCCTGGTGTCCCTGTCTGTCTGTCCCTGTCTGTCCCTGTGTGTCCCCATGTCCCCCTGTCTGTTCCTGTCTGTCCCCATGTCCCCCTCTCCGTCCCTGTGTGCAGAGGTCAGAGCAGGCCCAGGCTCTGGCCCAGGCCCAGCCATGGCCCCAGAGCCCCGGGCAGGGCTGATCCCAGCCCAATCTGTCCCTGTCTGTCTGTCCCTGTCCATCCCTGTCTGTCTGTCCCTGTCTGTCTGTCCCTGAGCATCCCTGTGTGCCCCAGGCCCAGCCATGGCCCCAGAGCCCCGGGCAGGGCCTGAGCTCAGCCCAGTCTGTCCCTGTCTGTCTATCCCTGTCTGTCTCAGTCTGTCTGTCCCTGTCTGTTCCTGTCTGTCTGTCCCTGTCTGTCCCTGTCTGTCCCAGTCTGTTCCTGTCTGTCTGTCCCTGTCTGTCCCTGTCTGTTCCTGTCTGTGTGTCCCTGTCCATCTGTCCCTGTCCATCCTGTGTGCCCCAGGCCCAGCCATGGCCCCAGAGCCCCGGGCAGGGCCTGAGCTCAGCCCAGTCTGTCCCTGTCTGTCTATCCCTGTCTGTCTCAGTCTGTCTGTCCCAGTCTGTCCCAGTCTGTTCCTGTCTGTCCCTGTCTGTCCCAGTCTGTCTGTCCCAGTCTGTCCCTGTCTGTTCCTGTCTGTTCCTGTCTGTCCCAGTCTGTCCCTGTCTATCCCTGTCTGTCTCAGTCTGTCTGTCCCTGTCTGTTCCTGTCTGTCTGTCCCTGTCTGTCCCTGTCTGTCCCAGTCTGTTCCTGTCTGTCTGTCCCTGTCTGTCCCTGTCTGTTCCTGTCTGTGTGTCCCTGTCCATCTGTCCCTGTCCATCCCCATGTGCCCCAGGCCCAGCCATGGCCCCAGAGCCCCGGCCAGGGCTGATCCCAGCAATTCCCCTCACAGGAGGCAGAGCCAGCCCTGAGCAGAGCCCAGAGGGGCTCTGGGGCTCCTCCCTGGGAACATTCCAGAATTCCCTGGGCACGATGCCCTGGGCTCTGGGCTGGCCCTGCTGGAGCAGGGAGGTGCCACCAGCTGAGCCACTCTGGGCCCTTCCAAGCTGGCCCATACTGGGGTTCTTGCCTGGTGGCTTTAGTTGCAATGAACCTGGTAGATTCATTATGTAATCATTATTCATTATTTAATTTAAGTTTTATATCATGTTTGGGAAAAGTCTAGGAAGAAACCTCATTTGCAAGTATTTCATAGAATATATACACGGGTCTTTCTAAGAGTAAAAGTTTCAGATTTCAGTCTGTTTGTGAACAAGTTGGAACAAACGAGGTAAAAATTGCATTTGTCCTTTCCAGAGGCTCTTGGCAAAAATGACCCAGAGGATTTTCATCACTCATCCACAGAGCTCACATGGTTCTGCCAGCTGCATTGTCCAAAACAAACAGAATCAGTTCTTTATTGCAGCTGATAGCTGTAATGCCCTTACTAATTCATATCCCTGACACAAGAGGCTCATCTCTGCAGTGCCTAATTGATATTCTGAATGTGGTCAGTAACGTCACCTTCCTGTAAAATCAGAAAGAAAATGATGAAAAATGGCACTTTTTTGGTATCTCTTTAAGTGACATGTCTTTTTTGACAGTGGCAGGACCTCCTAAAAATCCATGTGACCAAAAAATGTGTGAGATTATTGAAGTAAGACTTGTTAACTGTAATGATGAAAAGGTACAGAATATTTTGCTTTATTCTCTTTATGCATAGGATTTGGTGTAATAAAAGAGGGCATTGTGGATGCTGTCCATGTAGGAAAGCATGTTCAGTGCTGGCACGTGGGTTAAAATGATCATCTGGAGTGCTGGTGGGTTTTGCAAGGGGATCCCTGGTTGCCTGCACATCCTACACTCCTTTTACTCCTGCCTGCAGATGGAGTTTTGTGGGGATGAGCTGGGTCCATTCCCAAAAAAGCTAAATTCAGGTGGAGGTTCTGATTCTGAACCAACACCCAGTCATTGGAGCAACTTGGGATCACATGGAGGGAAGTGATTAAACCTGAAGCAAAATCCACAATTATTATATATTGTTAAGATGAAAACCAACATCACTTCAATACTGTTGGCATCTCTTGTAAGAACATGTTGCCAAATAAGGTGTTAAGGAGTGAATAGCCAAAAATAGAAGTAGCTAAAAACCAATGAATACTTTTCAAAGTGTAATGAGAATATGCTTAGAACTTATATTCTACAGTATTTCATTTTGGTGCAGATAGAAGGGTATAATGAAGCATAATCAGAGTTTAAAAACTGTTAATGATGACTTTTTTTTAATTGCTCAACTTTCAAATTTGGATTTGCTTAGGATGGGAAAAGATAAATTCACCAGTGCTGAGATTAAAGATTGCCTAGCAACCAAAGAATGAATACATCTAATGTAGGGAAAACAAAGGGAGAACAAACCACTTTCATTTCCATATATATGAAGTATGTATAAATATAAAAATGTGAAAATAAATATACGTGTGTATGCAAAAATACAGACATACACCCTAGTTCTTCCAAATTGCCAACCTGAAATGCTGTGGATCATAAAAAAAAAAAACCAAATGGAAAGGCAAAACCAAGATCTAAGATGTGGACTACATTTGGGAATTTTCATTTAAAAGTGATAAATCCACAGTAAGTGCTTGGGCTTTGTTTTAAATTGTCCTCCTTCACTGATGAAGTGAAAGTTGAAAGTGGAGTGAAAACAGTCAAGACCAGTAAAAATATGTGCATCTGAAAACTTTTAAACCTGTAAGGACATGAAGGAAAGGAGATGTCACCTGTCTACAGAAGATCATAATCACTTAGAACTGTTAATTTTGAAGGACTGTGCTAATGATTAAGCTATGTGTATTCATTGTTCCTCTGTGGAAAATGGGATGGACAAGAAATATGAATATTTTATTAACTGAGACATTTCAAGTGAACATAATGCTAAAAATCTCCTGATCATCTTTAAAAGTAAGGGACAAGAAAATGATGGAAATGATGACTGGAAATGATAAGGCATTTCTTGGAATATGTTCTGAAAATTTTAATAGAACAAAACAAACTAATGTAAGGACAGTTTAGCCTAATTGCCCTGTGCAGAAAGTCTAATGTAAAGGTCTTATTTATTCCCTTTTCATAAACTTCTTTCACCCCATAAATGTGAACAGGTGCAGAAATCCAGGTTTATTCACCTGAGTCTTAGCAAGTGGCAAAAAACCCGTGTAAAACCAAAAATCCACTGTGTGAACACAACTGAGGTGAGCAACAACCACAACCAAAGCAAAGTGTGCAGGGACTGACTGCCTGGGTGATTTTTTGCCAGCTTTGCTGGGCATGCCGAGAGAAGAGATGTGGGCAGCTGTGTTGATGGGGACCAGGGTTATCTTCATTAAAGGCATTTTTCTTCCCTCTCCCTGGTTCTACAGGAAGCATCACTGGCTGGGGTTGGGTGCTGGGGGTGGTGTCACCAGTGCTGTCAGCTGAGCAGGCAGGGGAATATCTCTCTTTTTTTTTGTCCTTTGATGAAACACTGTCTCGACTGATGGCAGCTTTCCTCAAATCTGCACAGCAGCCTGTGCATGAAAGATTTCCCACAAGTTGTAAAAATATTCAGAGCCGTGTTATATAACCACGTCCCCCCTTTAATCGTTTTTGATCCACTCTTTACTAATGAAGATGTGAAATGACAGGAATAGTTCACATTCTTTTTTTTCCCTGCAGAGCCTGTTGGCATAGAAATGAACTCTCTGTAACCTATGGAAGAAAGAAGAGTTTACTTTTTAAGCTGTTCTCTGTTTCTACTTGTGTTTCATATTGTCAAACATCAGATGCTTGAAAGGTCTATAACACAGCAGGCTGAAGTGAAGTGACCTGCTGCTCTTTCACATTCAAATTAATAAAGTAGCTCATAGTGTAGACCTTTAGAAAGGCAAGAGATTATACTTTTTTTAAGGCAGAAGGGGATTTATTATGATAGAAATTAATCTCTGCAGACATTAGTTTAGGGCTTTATTCTAACTCTTGAAGTAGGGACACTCTTTTACAGTATTGCACCATTAGATTAAATCCAAATCTTAAATCAGCTCTTCATCTTCACCCAGGATTAATGTTTCAGCCCGGTCCCAGAGTGGAATTCAAACAGTAATTCTCTGATTAGAATAATCTGATTTTCTTTTTGTAATGTCATCTCAGGTTTCGAGAAATCATCTGCTGCATCTCTTCAGGTTAAGAGACCAGAAAAAGTTAAAATTAGAATTCATTTTCACACCTGGTTTTACACAAGCTCATTGCAGCTCTCCACCACAACTACAAGCTACAGATTACATACATGGAATCTCTTGATCATGGAGGCTTTCAGAAGTAGCCACCGTGATGTTCATGAGACCTGTGATGAAATAATGAATTCTATTCTGATATTTACATTCTCCTCTAGTTTTGTTGTCCAGCAAGTGGACATTTAAAGTTGACATTATTGCTTGATGCATTTTCTAAAACCATTTAGACACTCTGCTAGGAGTGCTCTAGCCAAAAATTTACCTGAACTTTCTACCTGCATAGTAAGCAAATCAGCCTAGGAAAGAAGCAGAAGGAGGTAGATGAGCTATTGGTATCTAGAAACCTTATTTTTCAAATAATAAGTGAGACAATTTAATTATTCCAACTGTCTTTTTTACCTTAGGAGAAACAAATTAGCTGCCTTGCCATAAAATCTGAAGAAACAGCTTACAAATTTCTTAAAAAGAACTGCAGAGCTCATCTGTTTCTCTGTTCACACTTTGCATCTCTGCACAGGTGTGTCTTCAGCATGATTTATGGTTCTGCTTCAGCTGTGGAGAAATAGATGTGAAGTTGGGCACTGTGCAGATGATTCTGTAAATCAGGAAACTATTAAAGCTCTTTTTCTGAAAACTGATTTTAAAATGAGAATGCTACAGGTGCCAAGTACTTTCTCAGTCTTCTTCTGGAGCTTAGGTGCTCTTCTTAGCTTCAGAACTGGTGCTTATTTTTGCTATATCTATACCAGATTTCTGTTGACTGGCTGTTTCCTGGGCTGTTCATTTTTTGGTGCTGCCTGGAGATTTCTCTTTTGGAACAAGTTTTATTCTTGTGAAAGCGAATGGCCATTATTTTTATTTCTTTTGAAAGAGCTTGTAAAATAAGCCATATTTCTTGTAGCCACATAGGAAATTGAGTACAATTATGGCTGCTGTTTTAGGCAGAAATGATGGCCCTCCTCTTCCCATCAATGGTGGAACCAAAAGTTGAATTTTAAGGAACACACTGTATAGAATACCAGGAAAGAGCATTGTGTCTCCCTAAAAATCTGTGTGTCTAACATCATAAGCTCATATGCCATTCTCTTTGCAGCTACAGCATCAGCACATTTACCTCAGTGTCAGCTGCTGTGAATTTCACTGCCTCATTATATAATATATACTCAATGTGTTCATATTTATATTTAATGCCCATTACATGAAAGAATAAAGAGGGTTGAATTTTTCCATGCACACTTGCTGCTTCACAGAATGTGCTCTATTTTTAAATTATAGACGGAAACGTGGCCCAGACACCAGAATGGTCTTTATTCAATCACTTCTATCATTACAGTTTTGAAATGTGAATCCACGGGATTTTTTTAAGGCAGGTTTCTTTCTTTATCATCATATCATTGTCTCAGGCAGATGTCTCTCAGAGCAGCAGTTCTGCCAGAAAGCCTAATAGTTATCATTCTAGGTGTTATAGTTGAGGGAAATTGTCTCCATTTCAGGCTAATGATGTTGTGCATGGGGACCGGAATGCTTCTCTCAGGCCCAATTCTGGATACCTTAGCTTTTGGCAGGTATTTCTGCCCCAGAAACTGTAACATTAAATAGTGAATAGCTTTAAGTAGGATTAAATAATTCTTTTTCATCTTTTTAATTTTTTTTTTTTCACTGCAAATTAATTAGAGTATAATAAGGGCAGCTGGCTGGTCTCTCTGCTTTTAGAGTGAGTGCTTTATGAAGGTGCAGGTGGTTGAGGGATGGAACTTCTCCCTCTGCTCATCTCCTTCAGCCTTCACATCACAAAAGTTGTTTTCATAAACTGTGAATTTCTGTTCCTGACAGGGATTGATGGGCTAACTGTTAGCATCACAGAGTGCTGCATTATTTATACACACAAGGGCTGGGCTCCTTCTTTCAGGCTGTCCTCTGCTGTCAAGCAAGGAATTAAACTCCTCAGTCAGGAATCACGCAATATTTTGTTTCTATGGGGTTTTATGGGATCAAAAATACATTATATAAATGTATAAAGTTCAGCAAAGAGTGGGTGTACAACTTCTACCCAACTCCCCACCACTACCTGCTTGTGGAAAGGGACAATACTTGTATATTCAGGATTTTATTGAAAAGCATGTGGCTTAAAAGTAGTTGTGTGAACACATGGAAAAGAGCATGATGGACTTGCAGAACAGTTTTTCTCTGGATGCTTTTAATGAAAAAGATTTATGTTCATTGGTTGAGTTATTAATTATGTACTAAAAAACATCATATTTCTTAAAGAAAATATCCTAGGTATTATTAGAGAGCAAATATATCAGCATTTCATTTGAGTTTTGCTGCATAATTTTTCACGAGTTTGGAGAATTTGGGAAGGTTCCTAATTAAAAATCTATTTTTGAGTTTGCATGGATCTCTTTGATTTTATTCTTTTTGTCATGTTTTTTTTTTAAATTCTTAACCAACCATAGTTCCCAAGCAGAGGATGGACAATTTGCTCAAGAACTAATTTGACTTCAAAATGTTATGAAGAAACGACACATGAGCAGAAAAACAATAATAATCATTTTTAAAATCCCACTAATTTAGGATCCTTTGATACCAAATGAGTCTCAAAGGTTTATGTAATGTCTTCAGACACTTATCCACTTGAGAGGTCATGTAAAGAAAAGCACAAGGTTAGTCAGACAGAGGAGAGACAAACATAAATGACTGTTTTTATTCGACATTGAATCTTACTGGAATCCTTTCAGAATATCTTAATAAAAGTGCAATAGTAATTAGTCTTTAGATTTTTTTTTTCAAATAATTTAATTTCTCATGGAGTGTTTGTTTAATTTGCAGAAATTTGTCAAATTACACAGTTTGTTACACAAACAGCATCTTGCCAATCACCATGGAAAGCCATCAGCAACAGAGCAGACTCCTGCAATATTTATTATAAACTATATATTTCCTTTCTTGGGTTTATTTTACTCTTCCATTCACAAAATCTCCCAGGTTAAATTATAAAACCAGTGTAGTGCTAAAAGAGGATGTCACATTTTAATGGGAGCAAATGCCTTTATCAGTTGTGTTAAGACAAAATGCACCCATGTCAGCTTTTCTTACTAATAGCAGAGACTTCAAAATCAAATTCTGTTCATCAAACCCAATGGAATGTATAACAAATTAGATTTCAATATTTCACTATGAACGTCCTCTCAAGAGGCACAAAATCGAAATTGAGGAAGATTTTGTTGATTCAAAGGTGATATTTATTTTGTTCAGCACCATTTCACAGACAATAAACTATAAATAACAGACATAACATTTTACATGATTTTTGACAATTTAAGTTTCAACGTTTGCACAGCCTGGTACCTCCTCTTAAGTAGAATTGTGCAGCTTCTCATTTCTCTGACTCCATCATATTTGATTTTGTACTATGATATTATTTAACCACTGTTGTTTACAGAAAGACTTTTCCTCTTTAATCCTCATTAACATTATGTGAATGAGACAGGATAAGCTGGTTTTTGCTTGGCTTTTTTTTTGTTTGTCTGTTTTTGGTTTCATTTGGGTTTTGTTTTGTTTTTTCTTGTATTTTTGGTTGGTTGGTTTTTGTTTGTTTTATTTTGTTTGTGCTGATTTGGTTTTTTTTGTCTTGTTTTTTTTTTGGTTTTTTTGGAGGGTTTTTGGGTTTTTTTGGGAACTTTTAGTTACCTGTGCTTGCTTTCTTTTGTTGTTTTCTTTAACCCATTCTCTTTAGATGTGTTCTTTATTCACTTTATTTCTGAGATTTCTGTGGTACAATGACATTACAAAAATTACACCAGTGATTGACAGGCCAAAGTGGTGGGTCAAAAGAGCAATTAGTGCAGTTATTTCCTGAACATGGAAATAAATGGCTGTTAACAGAGGAGAACATCTGCTTTATTAATCCCAAACTGCAGGTCAGGTCACTTTATTTCAGGCTGAAAAAGCCAACACAAATTTTCAGGCAAATTAAAACCACGCAGCTGACTGTCCACACTTTGGGCATTTCAGGAGATTTCAGTTTTTGGAAATATATTGCAACATTTTGTGTGAATTCTGCTTGTCATTCAATGTAGAATTTGCAAATTCAAAATGCGTTTTTGTCTTTTTGCCTCTTATGCCAATGGCATAATTGAAATCAGAATCACACCAAATCAGGAAATATGAGGCAAAAATATCCTCCCTCATTTTAATCAGAATATCCATGCGGATTTGCATACTAAGTGTTCCTGCTGCAGATGCTGTTTAGTTTATTAATTTAATTAGAGGTATGGGAATACAGTTGTGAGAGAATTCATTTAATAGTAGCTGTTCTTTCACAACCAATTGCCTAATCCCCATAAAGTAATAAACAAGCATCCTTTGCTACCCCAATAATGCAACAAAAGCAGAAAATGAGAAGTCTTGGCTTATTTAAATTCAGTTAGAATATACCATTTACTGTTCTCAAAAATAGCTTTGCTTCTCCATCAGCTGGACAGTCTTTAAGACAAAACAATATCAAGTGCATGACAGCTCTCTGTGTCATGAAGGCACCCTAAAGCTGACAAAAAATTAAATAAAACTACAAATAACCCAGCAAACTACTGCACAACTCCAGCTTTTCTGTGCAACTGATCCACAGAATTCATAAAGGCATTTTCATGCATCACCTACATTTCTTAAACAATGTTTAGATGTAAATTATCACGCCAAGGATTAATCTGAAATCCATGTGCAAGAAAAGTGTTGAAATCCTGAGCTGAGTTTGCCAACAAAATAATCCAAAACATGCTGTAATTGCTGACATTGTATTGCTGACATAAACCAAATTAATTTCCATAAAACTCTTTAATTACATGGAAAAAAACCTGGCAATTTTCAATTAAAAAACCCCACAGAAAACAATGTACCTGTTCTCTAATAATTTTCTACCTGTAGATCATTCTTTCCAATGCATTTAGTGCACAATATACTGTCATTTTTAAATGCTATGCTGAGCAGTAGAGAGCACAAACCTGCCTTTAAAGATGAAGAGTGAGATAGAGAAAAATATATGTAGATGTAAGAGAAACTATCTGGGAAAAAATACTAAATTAAAGTTGGCCAAAGCCTTTAAATACTAAATTAAAGTTGGCCAAAGAACCTAAAGGTGTTCTTTAGGGTTGTTTCCAGTTATCCCATTGGTAACAGAATGAAATCTGTAGATATCCTGAGAGTCTTCAGGTTAGAAAAAAATAAATAAATTACCATTTGCCATTGTCTTTTGCAAATGGATTGAGTTTAAGACAACCACATTTTATGTGGGATGGACGATTAGGGATAGATGATTACCTGAATCTGTGCTGTTAAATAAATACAAAACTGAATCAGCCAAAAGTCATTCAAAGGACGTAAGAGTTCATAATTTCTTCTTCTTCATCATTCAAAGGACATAAGAGTTCGTAATTTCTTTCTGTACTTAGTTACCAAAAAATCTGATGTGTTGAGAGCCCGTGGGTAATTTTTGGCGTCTTTTCTACAAAACCTTTGTTTTCCCTTGTGCCCACAGCGGATGTGTGCAACTCCAACCCCTGCCAGAACGGCGGCATCTGCCTGTCAGGGCTCAATGACAACTTCTACTCCTGCGAGTGTCCCCAGGGTTTCACAGATCCCAACTGCTCCAGCCTTGTGGAGGTTGGTAAGTGAAAATTAAATTAAATTGATGAAGTGGCTCCCGTGGCCTGTGAGCCTGTGGCTGCTCTAGCAGTGATCCCGTCCGTGGTGTTTTTTGTGGTGGTGGTGGTGGTGATGCCTTGTTGGGGCTACATTAATACAGAGGCTAGAAAAAATGAAAATAAAAAGCATTTCTGTTTATTGAAGGGCCTTCACGAACATTTTGGGCAGGCAAAGCCCATCCAGGGGTTACATCCAAAAATGGACTCACAAGTTTTCACACTTTTATAAGTTTGATCCATTTGCACTTTGGGGGTTAATCTAACAATTACAGCCTCAGGTAATGAAGGCATTTACCCCAAGTTTGCCCACCCAACTCACTTTTGTTTAATTTCTGGGCCCTGGGGCAGTGAGGTGTCCTTGGTTGCCAGGCCTGAAGAGGAATTGTTGTGTCTGCCCAAAATGGGGCAGCAGCAGCTGACACTGAATGTGGAGTTTAGAGTTACACACTAAAGAACTGCAGGATCACAAATACATGGAAATTATAAAAGCTAAAATCCCAAGGCATCAGTGGGGTCCTTATGTTGATCATTATTGGAGTTTTTAACCTTATATCTGTGCCATAGGCATCTCTAATAATAATTAACAGTTGAAAGTTATGTAATTAAGTTGAAATGGCATCTGCAGTACATAATTACTCTGAAAAGTCCAGTGGTCAACAAAAATGTCCACAATGATGACTTCAACATCACCAACATTTTTCAAAGATCAATTCTAGATAACTGTAGGTAATTCTGTGTCAATTCTATATATCCTTCTTCACCAAGGGCCCTTCAAATCTTCATTTCTGATAGTTTTATTCCAATGTCCAGAGTAAAGACTAATTTCTCATGCAAATGAAGAGACAGGAACAGCATAGCACAAAACCAGAATAACACATAGTGGTCACTTGTTTGAATTTCAAAATAATTATCCATTTGGAGGCTCTAATTAATCATTAGATGAGTCCATAGAGCACAAGTCAAATGTACTGAAATTTTGTGATGTGCACTCGACTCAAAGTAAACCTAAATTTGAGTGGTAGATTCAAAACATCCAGCAGGTCCAGGCCTCTGTGTTCAGAAAACTTAAGGAGAAAATGAGAATCTGAAGGAAAATGTGGAGGTAGACAGCTCACTGAAAGTTAACTGAGCTCTTGTTTTATACCAAAGGAGGCACAAAAATATGTTTACAGAGAAAAGTGATAGAACTGTCACGGCTGGGCTCAACACTGCAACTGTCCTAAATCTGTGTGGTTCTCGTTTTTTAACAATAATTATTTAATTTAATAAATATGCTTTAAAAAATTACACAGAGTGAACCAGGGGTTCACTGTTCAGTGAATTGTGTCGCAGCCATGGGGTAAAGGGAGAAGAACTTGGTCCAGAAATGAAGGGCTGCTCTTTTTATGAGGTTTTTTGTTAATTTCCTTTCCTGAAAATGCTGTTTTTTAGAGTGAATTCCAAGTGTCCACCATGCAATTTTAAGGGAATTTGGATTTAAATGGATTCATTTTCAGTTAAAAGCTTTCTGCAAAGAAATGGAGCTAGTTCCTGTGGGAGAATGATCAACTTCAGACACCAACTGCAATTTTTTTCTGACTTTAAAATGTTGTTGTATCTGGTTGCCACCTAAAACTTTGAGTTGCACAAGGAGGTGCTTTTTGCCCTCACAAGAAGCCAGGAAACACTGCCTCAAATCTTATTTTCCATCCCTTTTCCATAATTTTTTATCAGTGCTTGAATTTATCCTACGGATATATGTCGTACTACCCTAAAACAACATAGGCATGGCTTCACTTCAGGAAAATTTTGGATTTACTGTGTAGTTGGCTGGCAGGAGATATTGCATTGCACATGACTGGGAGGGTGCCAAACATGACTGAATCTGGAGAAAAAAAAATCATATTGCGATAATTGTCACTGTAATTAGCAGATGAGCATTAATAGGGCTTTAAAAAATACACATATACTTAACTAAAATCTTCAAGCACTTCAACAAAAATTCGTTTTGGCAAACAGACTAAAGCTTAAGTAAATAACTTGACAATGTGTGGCAATCACAGCAGTTACAGAGGCAGGATGTTGCATTTCTAGTTTGCAATCCATGGGGACTGTCTGCTGGTCAACATTGGTTAAACAAAGAATCTCTTTAATATTCCTACAGTAACTAAAATCCAGAATGTTAATTTAGGTCATATTTATCTTGTTTTCTACATGCATGGATTCAGTTCTAGCCTTGTTAAAAACTATTGAAAATAGGTTTTAAAATAATCTTTTATTTTTTAGTAAAAGATCATTCTGCTTTTTGTAACCTTGTACACAGTCATATAAGCCACTTGAAAAAAAAAAGGCATTTCAAGAAAATAATTTGATTTTTTTTCTATGAAAATAATGGTGATTAGTGTAAGCTGTTAGTCAATCAGCTCCATTAATTCAAATACTGAAGTGCCTAAAGTAAAATAATGTAAGATGTGTCTAGAGGAGCCCAGGAGTGCATGACCCTGAGTGATCACTTTTACTAAGAGTGTTTATTAGACGTATGAATTAAGAAGGAATGCCAGCAAAGGTTGCTTCTCTTTGGCTTTTTAATGAGTTTCAGCCCAAAAGCTAATCTCTTAATCCCTCGTATCTCAAAAAAGCCTTCTTGACAATTTTCTGTGCAGTTGAAAATGCTAAGTCAAAAATTAGTGTTTAGGATGTCAGGGGGTACCATGTAGGAAGAAAAGAGGAGGGTGAGGAAAAAATAACCAAGCACACAAAAAAACCCCAACAACAATAAAAAACAAAAACAAAAACCAAAAAAACCAACCAAAAAAAAAAAAAACCCACAAAACAAAACAAAACAAATAAAATAAAAAAAAAAAAACAACAAAGAGAAGTGCCTGTGCCACTCTGTCTCCCTCAAAAGGGCTGCACAGAAAATTTAAAAAAAAAAATTCAAAAGCATCTTGGTGTTGTCTGCATCCCCCTCATTAGAGACTTTGTGCAGTGACAAGATGCACTGCTGAACTCTGGGCACCTGCTGGGAAGTCATAAATTTTTCAAGGGACATACCTTAAACAGGAGGATTTTCACAGTAAAAGACAACAGGGATTTTACTTAATCATGCATTAATGTGGGTAAATAAAAGGCAGTCACATTCAGACAGCAAGTCATGAACTATGCAGAGGGGAAAAAAAAATGGATGCATACAAGTACCCAGGAAGATCAAACAAATAGGTAGAAGTCTTCCCTAAATAGATCAATAAATACTCCAGACAGTTTGGGAGCTGCATGGATTCTCCAGAATGCAACTTCTTTTATTATCTTAATAGAAATAAAATTTAAAATAACCTGATATTCATAATAATACCAATTTCAAGCTAATAAGTTTAACTAATTATGTGTTTTTATAAATTTACCCGTGGAAAAATATAACTTTTCTGCCACACTTTTTTTTTTTTCTGACCCTGTAGCTTTGAGTGTGTGTAAACCAAAATTTATAAAATATTCCTGTGAGATTAATTTGCATATTTTAAATTGCTATTCCCATTCTGACCCTACTCTTTTGTTAGTGGCAATCTCACTTTATTTCCTATGTGTATTTATATACCAAACTTAGTTGTGCTAAAACATTTGAGATGAGGTGGTAGATCTGCAATATCACCCTATTTGTGCAGAGGTTTTTCAGTGCTGTAACAGATTTTAAATATCTGATAAACTGGCAGAGGATAAGATAGAGAAAGGTAGGAAAAATGTGTGTTTTAGTTGTTTTCAGTACAGCACATCCTCCAGCGAGGTGGAAAAGGACTTGGCTAAACAGATAAAAGGTGATTATATCAAACATTCCAAATAGCAGGATGTTTTCCAAAGATAATAAAAACACTATGGTCCAAGTTAACTCTTCAGCAGACTCCCACCTACATATATGGAAAGTCATTTTAACCTAAATTGTAACAAAATATTTTTCAATTAATTGATATTGGCATTGAAATGCATTACAGAGTAGTTGGCAGATTTTACATCTTTTAAATAACTCACAAGTCATTCTCAGGAATCATGTAAAATATCAAAATGCAATAAACAACAACTGTTACAGACAATTAATAGGAGTAATTAATGAATTCTGTTCAGGAAAACTCTTAATGTGCTGCCTGTCAACCTGGGTGACTAATTAGCCATGGACAGCACACGAGGGGATCAATAAAATGGCACTGGGGGGAGTTTACTTTGAAATAAAAATTGCTCCTGTTTGGTTTAGTGTGTGCATGAGGGAAAACAGGGGGAGAAACACAACCTTAATGGCAAGAAAAAGAGTTTATTCACTTTATTATGCCACAAGGCAAGGAGAGTGTGTTCCATGGGTTGACCATGTTCATATTTGAAATCTGAGCACCTTAAAACTCCTCGGTTTTGATCTTCCAAGTCTGAAATTCAATAACTGTCTGAGAGGATAAACTGGTGAACATGTTTAGTTTATTTAAGTGAAAAAAAAAAAAAAAAAAAAAAAACAAACCAGATGTCAAATGGGCTGCCAGCATCCTTTTGGAAAGTTGTCTGTACCTTTTATGTCAGCTCTCACTGAGAGGGTCTCATTATTGAAAAACATTATCGAAAAAAAAATTGCCTGTGCGCATTTTGGAAGGGTGGAAAGGCAAGTTAATGATCTTGTGGTTAATGATCAAGGGAAGCTGGGTTTCAGTGCAGCATGGAGGCTGAGTGAAGGGAGAAGAGTTGAAAGGTGAGCCGGAGATGCCAGTTTCCCATGGCATCTTTATTCCTCCAAGTGATTAAGAAGCGATCGTGGGGTTCCTTGCTTGGCACATTGCAGTTTTCCATAATCAGTTCAGCCTTCCCAGTATCCAAAGTAAACTGTTTCTTTGACAGCTGCTGTCTCTCGGCCAGAAACGCAGGAATCAAAGCAGTTCTTCCCTTTTCATGCTGTTGAATAAAAATTCAGTAAGATGGATTAGGCCCAGAGTGCTCTGATCTGTTTGCTTTGTGGCTTTATTTGCACAACCCAAGTCTCCACTTTTGCTTTCCTGACCCCTGCACTGACAGGACAAGGGCTTCTGGAAAAAAATTAGTGCAGATGAAAGTCCTGTCACTCACTTCCTGCCAGTCTTGCAGATGCTTTTCAATGCCATGATTAGAAATGACTGAATGATTTCAAAGATGCTTTTATACCCTTACAATGCGCGTTTTGTCCTTTTTTTAAGGAGGGTTGCTTGCACCACACGTTAAACATGTGTACTAATGGATTTTTCAAGGTAGAAATAGTGTCATTAATCCACCCTTACCAAAGAATTCCAATTACTTACTGTCATGTGCACCCAGTATGCAATTGACATGAAAGTATTCACCTCAGCTGTAAATAAGGTAGCCTGAAATAATGCAAATTATAGCACTGGCCCTCCCAAAATCAGAATAGTTGAAGATGTGAGGCACTTGTGGAGGCCTGTAGCCTAACCCCACCTCTCATGGATGACGCGGGGTGCAAGTTTCTCAGGGTCATTTCCAGTTGAGTTTTGAATATTTCCAGAGATAGAGACTTTACAGCTTCTCATGGCAGCCTGTGCCAGTGTTTGCTCACCTTCACAGGCCAAAAAAAAAAGCAAGGAAACAAATGGAAAAACCCCAAAAGCCCAAATATATTTAAGTGTAATTTCATGAAATTTAATTTTTTTCTCATTGTGCTGTCACTGGGTACCACTGACACCTGGCTCTGGTGTCTTTATTTGTATTTTCTTCTCCAGGCCTGACTGTTTGATTTTAGGCAAATAATCACACTCCTTGGCCTGCTGGCACTCCTCTCCTTAGTGCAGCACAGTCCTTTGCAGATTGCCCAGGATATTGGGAAATAGAGTGTGGACTCCAGATTTCGCCACCTGTTGTCACTGCTTTGGGCGTAGCGCCACCCAAACTTTTATTCCTATATTACCAAAATTTATGTAAAGTGACTTATTGCCAGTGTCAAACCATGACACTTATTCACCACGTTTCTTATTGTCAAGAGGAAGACTTTACCACATGACTGTGAATTCTTCTTCAGTGAGCTGTCGTGCTTTTCTCTTGTTAGTGATTCATTATTTGAAGAAAAAATTGCAAAGTCAGTTGCTCTCCTTTTGCTGATCTTCTCACTCTCAAAAACCATTTCAATGGCTCTGCTGCTAACAGAAGATTAACATCAGAGGAGAGGTGGGCCTATGTTTATTTGAATTCAGCAAGAATAATCAGGTTCCATGGTTAAAGGGTAGTTTCTTCTGGGAAAAGAGTGAGAGAGAGGGTGAGGGGAGGAATTGGAAACAAATTCTTCCTTGCAGAAGAATTCTTCAGAATGTTGAGGGCATTTCTCAGTGCTCTATTCTGAAGCCTAAACCCCATGGCTTCACATTTCTGTTGCACAGCAGTGTTTTAATTTTATGTGGAATCAACTGCAAAACACATTTTTTAAACAGAAATTATCACATCATCAAGATGCTCTCATAGGTTATGGAGCTCTGTTAGAAGCAATCAATACATATTAATAAAAATAATTTGACAAATTAGGTCCTAATGTTTAGTTTTTGGGTAGCCTGAAGAGCGCATAACGCACAAAAATCTAAATTGAATGGTCTGAATGCATGCAAGCAGAATAGCTTGATAAATGGCATTGATTGCAGGGCAGAAAATGTTGTAAGTCATAATTCACAATATTTCTGCCCAAAAAATTGCCTTTGAGGCTGATTGCAGTATATCCGTTGTGAGAATAAGGTTTTGAGTCTCACTTGGTGAAGAGGGTGCAAAACTGGGAGTTCACTGAGTCATAGAATCCCAGGTTGGGAGGGACCTCAAGGATCATCTGGGTCAAACTTCCTTGGCAAAATCATAGTCCAGGCAAGATGGGCCAGAGCATTGTCCAGCTGGATCTTAAAAATATCCAGTTCTGGGGAATCCATCCCTTGCCTGGGGAGATGATTCCAGTGGTTGATTGTTGTGGGGAAAACGTTTCCTCTTGTGCCCAGGCAGAGTCCCTTGGACCCCTCAGCCCTGGTCCCCTCCATGGGCTCCGTGCACAAAGGGAGTCTCCTCCTCCTCTGTTGCCACAGACACATTTCATGGAAAATCCTTTCCTTAGGATTTTTCCTCCTGAGAAGCTGAGAGGCCTCAGGAACAAAATGCAAACAATGGTTATCTGCTGCTGTGGGATGCAACAGGTGCATCTGGGATTGGTCTCGTGTGGTTGTTTCTAATTAATGGCCAATCACAGTCAGCTGGCTCAGACAGAGAGTCCAAGCCACAAGCCTTTGTTATCATTCTTTCCTATTCTATTCTTAGCCAGCCTTCTGATGAAATCCTTTCTTCTATTCTTTTAGTATAGTTTTAATCTAATATATATCATAACATAATAAATCAAGCCTTCTGAAACATGGAGTCAGATCCTCGTCTCTTCCCTCATCCTCGTCCCTCCTCCCTGTGAACACGGTCACGCTCTGTGGCCACCTTTAACCAGGGGAGCACAGGTTGAGGTGTCCCCTCGTCCTCCTCTCCTCAGGGCTGAGCACACCCAGGTCTCTCAGCCTTCCTTCCCCCCCAGGTCAGATTTCCCAGCCCTTGGATCCTCTTTGTGGCCCTTCCCTGCAGCCTCTCCAGCCTGCCCAGCTCTGTGTGGCACAGCAGGGACCACACCTGGGCACGGGGCTGCAGGAGGGACCCAACAGGAGCTGAGAGGAGTGGGGTGATGACTTCTTCTCCTCGAATTTGCCCTTTTTGGTGCCTCTTTGTGTGAAGGATCCTGCAGTCAATTCCTTCCCCATCTTGGTGTGCCTCTGCTCCACAATGTCCTCGTGCCTCTCGTCCTGTGGAGACCCAGAACTGGACACGCCACTGCAGATGTGTCCCCTTGCTAAGCAAAGAGAAGGATCACCCACACTGACCTGCTGCCAGTGCTCTTCCTAACACATCCCACAATGCTGCTGGCACTTGTAAAAAAAGGTGCTTAATATTCTGTTGGGTTTCATCAGAATATTTATTTCATAAAGCATTTTGAAGCACATGACAGGGCTTAAAAGCCTACATGGTACCGCTGGTCAATGTGACCATGCACGATATTTGTGGGTAGTGAAAACTTTAAAACCTGAATGAGAAATGCTCTGTTGAATGAACCCCATGCTGGAATTCATATCACATTTTTTTTTTATTATTCTGTCTGCACATTTTTTTTATCTGGAGGTACAAACTGTCAAGGTCACACACTAGAGGGTGAGCAGTTGTCTGCTTGGAAGGAGATTTTATGCATCTAATTAAAAGGGCAAATGGAAAACAACCAGCCCCTTGTTGATAGGCCTACTGCTCAGGATGAGACCTTGCAAAGAAAAACAAAGTTTGTAAACATCGGGGATGTGTATTTGGCAAAACACATCCCCAGGCCCTGCTTTCAGCTGGAGGGATGAAGGACTCAGCAGTGCATCACGTTTTGGTTAAAAGCTGCAGCACTGATGCCAAGATTTTCATGTAAAAGTACTCAGAAAAGCATGCATACAGGTCATGGAGAACTGTGACAAACTGTGAGCTCTGGGCTTTCCATCCAGGTGTTATTTAACTGGAAATTCCAAGTACACAGAGCCTGCTAAAGGCAGGGTGCTGCAGAAACAAGATTTGCACCTGCCTGGGCTGTGTGTACTGGAAGGGACTCCTCTCTGGTGAGCCAGGTCCATTTCCATAAGGTTTTGCCCTGTTTTATTGGGTCAAGAAGAGAAAGGAAAAAAAAAAAGAAGAAAGAAAAAAAAAAGAAAAAAAAAAAGTTTTCCTCAGAAGTGTGTTATGTCTATGGCCTTATATATTTTTTAAACCAGCTTCAAAAGAAGCAGGTAGAATAAACCAGTTGTGTTTTGTCAGATCTGCCAGTGAAATAGGCTGCACATAAAAATCTGTAGAGCTCATGCTGAGGGGAAAATTGCTCTTTGGATAGGTGCTCTTAGCATTGCCTGGAAAGAGAGGCGTTCAAATAATTCAATTTTGGTGGGCAGCAGCTGCATCAGGTTGAAAGAGCAGAGCACACGACACACCAAGATCTAATGAAATAAATATTTTGGTACACAATATCCTGCACGTTTTCACATCCATGAGTACCTCTGGAGTGCTCCAGGGGACTGCTGACACAGCTGCTGGGCTGCTTCTTGTGATGTTCCATGTCGTGTTGACCTTGTTCTTTGGTGTCCCTGTCCTGGTGTTTAAAATGGTTCTCTCACCAGTTTAAAAATTATTATTATTATTAGTAGTATTAGTATTAGTATATTTTTCATTATTATTTTATTTTTATTATTTTTAATATTGTTGTTTGTTATTGTTATTGTTATTGCCATTGTTATTCTATTTTAATATTGTTATAGTTATCTTTATTAAAACATGGAAACCATATATATCTTATTGTTCCTAATCAATTGTTACTACCTTTAAGTTTCTATTTTACAGTTTCTATTACCAGATTTTTTTCTAATGCATGCCATCATCATTAACAAATACTAGAGGTCTTCAGGTTCCTATCCAGTTACAGAGAAATTAATTACTGCAGGACTTTTTGTACTTTTGAAATACACCAATCATTAGGAATTACTAATTCTTACAGATTAGGGATCACTAAGTATCATCATGATTAGGATTAATTACTATTTGGCTTTGCTAGCAATGGGGTAGTAGCTTTATTTTCCTGTTCCTTTTGCTTCTTGGCTAATGCAAAGTAAACAGTTTTGGTGGTTTTTAAGAGACCAGACAACATAATTTCTGATAACATTTTGACTCAAGAAATGTTCTTGAAGCACTGCCTCTGTTTGTTTTCCCATTTTATGTAATATAGTTTTCTCCTGGATTTTTATGTAGAAGGATGTGACTCAACAGTATGGAAGCAACTTGCTAAAAAATAAAAATGCCAGAAGGAAGCTGATTCTTTAGCTGAAAAAGCAAATTGGTCTTTAATGAGATGTTAATTCTGGCATCCTAGGAGATTCAGATTAGAAGATTTTATACTTCTTAGGAAAAAATGATCAGATGGAAAACCTGGTGGTGTTGAACTTAATGCAAGCTCTAAATGGAATTTGGTTCCAGAGTAAAAGAAACACAAATTAAAAGCTGAATATTGGATCCAGAGACAGATGGACATTATTGTTGTTTTTTCCTTTCCCTCTTTAAGTTTTTACCAGAATTTTTTTTTCAAAACTATTTATATAAATGGCTCATTAGGCAGAGCAAAGTACATCATGTTTTGGCATCACTTTTTCTTACTTTTTTCTCTCCATGTATGTTTGCTTGTTTTTAAGTAATGAATTAAGGAAATACATCTTTGCTACTAAAAAAAGTAGATACAATAATTCAGCTTTTGCTTTTCTTCTGTAATAAAAAACTTCTTTTCAGAAGCAGAAGAACAAGATTACCCAAATTTAATGTTTCTAACTAGGAAATGTTGCTATTTAGTTGCTCAGAAATTTCTATTCACTGCATAATTCTCTGATCTGATTCCTTTCTGTGCTTATTCCTCTTTTATTTAATTTAAAATCTCTGTTAAGTCACTTGCTTAAGGGTCTTTGGTGTTCATCATCCAGATGCAAAATTCCCTTAAGCATTTAAAATACTGTGGAATGATATATCTGCTCTCTTACAATTTTTTTTTTCCAGTTCCAGAATAATAAATGAACTTGTTGAAGATTTTAAACTGGAATAGATAAAACTAGTATTGTCTTGAACAAATAAACCTTATTCTTTACTATATTGAGCACCGTAGCTCACTGTTGCTCTTCTAAAACCTCTACAATTTTAGATGAATGTAGAAGAATTACGCTGATATGGATAAGATCAGGCCTTTTAACTCTTTTCAGCAAGGGATTAATTTACTCCAAAAATCACATTTTCCTAAGGGGAATAACTAAATTATTTAGTTCTTGAATGGTTTGTCGTTGTTTCTTTTTTCTTTATATTTTTTCCCCCAAATATAAGTGTAATTACAGGAACTCCATAAAAGTCTATGGCTGATTTTTTTTTCCTATTTGGCTACAGAATTAATTCCCATTTTGTTGCAAGGAATCAAGAAACCAGGGTAATTATATAATAAAAAAATAGCTAGCTATGAAAATTATCAGCCAAAATCACAGGAAGAAAAATGCCAGAGGGGTGTCCACTTTTCCTACCCCGTTTCAGGGTTTTAGTTTTGGTCTGGATTTATTGCTGTTTGGCCAGATGTGCCTGTGCTGTACCTGTTCTTGTCAGGTGTTAATAGCAGGGCTGAAGTACCCCCGCTTTTCCTCCTTCATTTACCCAGTAAATTATCTGGGATGGTTCTTTTGGGGTGAAAAGGCACTACGTGCCACGTGCTCATCTTTTTGTGCACTCGTGGGTGATGAGGATAATGAGGGCTTGAGTGAAATCCTGACTGTTTGAAGCATATGAATAATTCAAATTATAGATAACTGATTTTGAGAGGGTTTTTTTCTGGGTTGTATCACAGGTGTACAGCTTTCTCCTACTTGATGATGCTATAAATTAATGATTAATAATAATTAATTTATATTTATGTTATATTAATGACCAGAATTATTAAGGCATGAGGTATCATGCTGAATTATGGTTGCAGAGATAGTATTTCATGTGCATTACTTGAGCTGAACACCTGCTTGAGAAACTGACATTGCACCATGAGTTAGGAGAGTCAATATATTATTTCCTATGTTAGAAGAAATTAATCAATGAGATTGAAATTAATGTTTCAGCTGCTCCCCCGTGGCTATATCTATAATATTAGAATGCTAATTTGAGGCACAAACTCTCAAGTTATCAATACCATCTTCACTTTGAAACATGCACTGGAATGGCAACACTCTAAATCAGGGAATTATGAAGTCTGGAAAATTCAAAAGGTTGGCTTGCAGATGACCTTAATTTTTTGTCCCTGAAAGGAGGAAAAGAGTGAGGTAGAATTCAAGACCGTCACGATTTGGTAAAAATCACACTTCAGCTTCCTTGGTATTTATGATTCTGTTCAGTTTAAGTGTCACTTCATGCATAATTGGTGCAAATATATGTAGCTCTACTCTTCTGATCTATGCTTTTTGACAGATATCTAATTCCAATCTGCATGAACGCACGCAAGGTTTTAATTTTTATTCTTTTTTCAGATGGACGGGTATGAGACGTGCATATACAATCTGCTTTGTTTGCCTGCCCGTATCCAAAGCACTCTGAACATAGCGCCACAGAATGCTTGGGGTTTGGAGGGCCCTGAAACCTCATCCAGTGCCATGCCAGGGGCACCTCGCAGTGTCCCAGTGTCCAGCCTGGCCTTGGGCAGTGCCAGGGATGCAGGGGCAGCCCCAGCTGCTCTGGGCACCCTGTGCCAGGGCCTGCCCACCCTGCCAGGGGAGAAATTCCTCCCAATACCTGGTGCAAACCTACTCTCTGTCAGTTTGAAGCCATTCCCTGGCTGCCTTCCCTCCAGCCCTCGTCAATTGTCTCTCTCCATCTTTCTCATTGGTTCCTTCAGGCCCTGCAAGGCCACACTGAGGTCACCCCAAATCCTCCTCTCCAGGCTGAACAATCCAAATTCTCCTAGCCTTAATGGTGCCCTACAATTACCTCCTAACAGACTAACAAAAGTGGTCAAAATATCCTGGAACATTTAGTTTTGCCATCTTCTGCATAGACAGCAGGATACAAAAGCTCAGACTCCAAATCCTCATGGAGATGCTTCATATAATGCATTTCCATTCACAGAAAATTCTTCCTGGCCCTCTCCCTTTGTATCCACACAAATATAGGTTGTTGCAGAAAGGTGTGTCTTCTGGGTTAAGCAATTTTTGATGCTTTTATCCAGCAAAAAAAAAAAAAAGAAAAAAAAGATCACATAAAGGAATTCCAGGCTTGCAGATATTTATCCTGCATAGGATGATGTGTCTGGAAGACAGGGCTGGGAGTGATGTGCCTGTGGATTCAGAGTTTCAGAGGGGAAGTCCAAGATATCTGTAAATTCCAGAGTCTTTTCTCTAAATCCCAGCCAGCATTTTTTTTTTTTTTTTGTAGCTCCTCATGGCTTTGAACAGCAATAATTGTTTGGCTTCTGTTGACTCTGTTTGCTCAACTGGTCCTTCCAAATGCAGGTGTAGGGAAAAATAGAGAGGAAAAAGCAACTGCTGCTGTGGCAACTGCCTTAGAGTTTCTGTTCCTTCTAAACATACTTAGGAGTTTTCATGGAGTCTGATGTGTTTCACAATGCAGACACAAACAGGGCAGAAAAAATTTTTTCTCATTTGGTTGGTGATGCCTTTGTCTCATTTCCAGCATAGACTGGAGGCGGCAGCTTCAGCTTCAAATGCACATTTAAAGCCAAATGAATTGGTTATGAATGAACATTTAATAACCATTATAAAACCTAACCAACAACAACAACAAAAAAAACAAATAACAAAACAAACAAACAAAAAAAAGCAAGAAGAATAAATAGTATGTCAGTCCCCAGACTGTCAGATGTGCTGTAGCAAAAGCCATCAATGGGGAGGTGACAAGAAATTATGTACCTGAAGAAAGGGCAGTATGTTATTAGAAATGTGCTGAAGAACTGAGATACTTGATGTCCATTTCTTCTCCAACGTGATAATAACATATTATTATGTTATCCATATTTTCATTAAAAAACCATTTCTTGTTTCCTAATTTATTCAGCAGTTGCAGTGACTAGAGCTTTAGAAAGGCTGAGAAGCTCAGTTCCAGCAACTTGCATTTAGCAAAGATGAAAATTATATTCTCAGTGACAACCTACACTGAGTATTATGGGACTCAGCAGAATAGACTTGTCTAAGTACTAATGGTGATTAAAAGACATCATGAAACACTGCCACACCATTTTCAGATTTTCCAAGCCACGTTTTTGAGTTTAGTTCTGCACACCAAAACCATGTTCTTGTGGCAGGTGTGTTTTTCCCCTACATTAACCACCTTTCTCCTGTTGGCACAGTACAAACTGAAAACATTCCTACTGTAGCAAGGAGAAGTTTTCATCATTATTAAAGATTGTTAACTACTTAGATACACCTGAGAAAAGCTTCTGAGAAGTTTTTGCAGCCCTGTGTTAGCACAAGATCTGCATTTGCACGGGCAGTGGTGACATCAATGCTGGCAACGGGACCCTGGTTGTGGATAAAGACTTAAAACCCTGAGAACCCAGTAAGAAAAATATTTCTAAGAGCTAAATCTCAGTGTATTATATTACCATTATCTAGATATATAAAGCATCCAGTTCATATCAAGTATCCAGTTCTGTCAAACTCAATTTGAACTGACATTAAATCAAACAAAAATCAGCTTTTTGAAGCTGCCTTGGTTTTCTCCATGTGTTAACTTAGATGAGGGCTGTAAGGGTGTGAAATAACATGAAGGCAGATGTATGCCAACATATTCAAGTACAAATGTAATCTTGCTGCAATTGAAAAGAGAAGTGTGTCTTGATTAAAAATTCCTATTACTTTCCTCTCCTTCTCAGGCAGGTCAACTTTTTAATCATCAGCTATATTATTCATTATGAACAGCCTAATGAGGCCAGAGTTTGGTCCTTTAAGATTAATTTTTGCAGATAGGAAAACTGCGCTGTCAGTGTCATTTGATTTATTCAAAAATATGACTGAATGGGCTGTAATTTATAAGGGGAACGATGACAGTCATAAAAAGAAAATATTTAATTTCAGCTTCTGCTTTTCCTGGCATGAAATAAGAAACATCTGCAGTAGTCATTAGCTTGTAGCTGAACAATACATTAGCCTAAGTCAGCAACAAAAGTGAGCAGTGGATTAACTTTGTCCTCACTGGTGGTGACTTTGGGATTTTACTTATATTAATTTTACTTATAATAAAACAACAGATCCTGACCAATGTAGCATGAACAAAATAAATAAATATATCAATCTGAAGGCAGGGTGGTGGATGCTTCTGAAACACCCGTGCCTTCATCACTTGCCCTCTCAGGTGGGAGGAAAGCTAAGCAGTTTAAAAGAATCAGTAACTCAAAATAAAATAGATTAATTGTGTTTCAAGCATTGAAGCTGAATAAATGAATGCCCAAAGACCATAAAACAAAAAGTTTACTAAAATAAGGAATGTAAATATTAAATTAGCAGGCTGTGAATCTTGATGCTGATTAGAACTGGGATGTGTCAAGCATTTCTGTTATGCATCTTACAGTAAAATACAGGAAAAATTAAATTGCACAGGTTTTGTCTGGTCTGGCTGAAATCAAACCGGTGGCAATACTTTAGCAGAAATACCTGACACTTGTTTAGGAAAAATACATACTAAAAATACCATAATCTGGCTAATCGGCTTTGAATTAAATGTCTTTTTTGATATAATTTCATTTGCCACCGAAGTTAATTCCATGCTCTGTAACAGGGAGTGCTGCATCTACATTTCTCATGAACTGTGTTCATTCAAAAACTGTCCATAGTAGCTGCACTGTTCTGCTTTGACTTGGCAGCCCTAAAATCTAGATTTTCTGTGCTGAAAGCACTTGGCTTGGTGTGACAGCTCTGCTTGGAGCCTGAGAACTCTACAGGTTGAGTAGGAGAGGAGACAGGACTTGGGGGTGACACTATAAATCTGGTTTATTTGCATTTTTACAGCCTTCATGACCATATTTGGATAGGAGAGAGACAATTTAGCAACATAAACACAGAAAAATATTTTTTTTTTTCACATCGTTAGCCAGTGTGTGGTACCCGAATCACAGTGGCAACACCCTGTCTGGTGAGAACTGGAGCAGCAGAGAGGATGAAATTAATAGAAAACCAGAGTGCAGCGCAGTGAAACATAGCAGTGATGGCCTGCCTGGTGAGAACAAAGTGATGAGGGGAGACTGATTAAAAGGAATCAAAACAGCCTAGCAAAGCAGCTGAGCAGCACTGTGGTATTTTTTTGGGTTTTGTTTTGTTGGTTTTTTTTGTTTGTTTGGGGGTTTTTGTTTGTTTTTTTGTTTGTTTTTTTGTTTTGTTGGGGTTTTTTTTGTTTTGTTTTGTGGCAGGAAGGAAATGATGAATTTGACTCTATGTTTTTAGAAGGCTAATTTATTATTTTATGTATTAAATTACATTAAATATATAAACATATAATATAATATATAAACATAATATAATATAATATAATATAATATAATATAATATAATATAATATAATATAATATAATATAATATAATATAATGTAACATTACATTGCATTACATTTTATATAATATAATATAATATTTATATATACTTATATATAATATATATAATATATTATTTTATTATTATTTAATTTATTATTTTAGTTAATTCATTATTATTTTATATAATATATTATTTATATATATTTATATATATAATATATTATACATTTTATATATTATATTATATTATATTGCATTATATTATATTACATTATATATTACATTTATTATATATTATGTCATATTACATTGTCTTATGTTATATTGAAATTATACTAAAGAATAGAGACAGGATGCTTACAGAAGGTTTAACAAGATACTAATGAAAAACTCGTGGCAGTTTCTAGAGTTTTGACACAGTTGGACTGTGATTGGTTATTAAGTAAAAACAATTCACACGTTGGATAAACAGTTCCTAAACTACATTCTAAAGCAGCAAACACAGGAGAAGCAAACGAAATATTATTTTTTCTTTCTTTCTGAGGCTCCTCAGCTTCCCAGGAGAAGAAATTCTGGCAATGGGATTTTTCAGAAAATGTGACAGTGACAGAGCATCACAAGACAGGGAGAGGGAAGTGACTGCACAGTTCAAGAGAAACTTCAGGGAAATTGAGGTTTTTTGTCAGTTTAATGGAATCTGCAGGACTATATCAGCTGCAGGACCACACATTTCCACCGTTTGGGAGCAGAGGAAATATCCCTTCAGATCGGGGAAAGGTTACCAAATCCTTTGGCAGAGAAGCTGAGGACACAAGTGATGTGCATTCACAGAGACTAGAGCAAATAAAAAATGTTAAAAATTAGCCTGCATGCCCTTTAACATGTGTTCAGGGCCCATTATTCACCAGTTATAACTTGAGTACGGTTAGGTTTGTGGCTGTCTGTGAGGATTCATCAACATTAGGAGCAGAGCAAGCCATGATCAGGAGATGCAGGATGACCCCTGCAAATCACAGCGTGCCATCACACCCAAATATTGCTGCCTGCAGCCCAAGCTTTGCCTTCCCCAGGAAGCTTACAAACAGGATAAATCCAGGAAGAAGAGGGCATTTAGAGAAGGGATTTTGATAAGGTGAGAGAAGCTCTGCTCTAGAAGTAGCTGGGAAATGGCATTGCTTAGATTATGAGTATTTCAGGGTTTGTTTTTCTTTTCTTCCCCTGTTCCTTTACCTGAGCGCCACTGTGGTACAATCTGCAGTTACAACTTCATGTAGAAATGTCACTTCTTGCTTTGAGGTGAGCATCAACAATTAAACAAATAACAAACAAGAACGCTTCTCAGCACTGGATTTATTTTCTGTACATAAATAGTGCTCAGTGATTTTCTATTTATGTTTTCATCAACCAAGTAACAGAACACTCTAACCCTTACTTCTGATTATTTCTGCTGTTTCTTGTTCTGGTAACATCTCAGTTAATTTTCTCTTTCTTTGATATTCTCATGCCTTTGTTGAAATGTAGACACAAGAACCAGAAAACTTAACCCAAATCCATTTTAAAACCATTATAGGAGGTACCAAACTAATTTAATGTGTTTACTTTTTTTTTTTTTTTTAAGATACTTTATATCTCAATGTTCAGGAATCTCATTGACTGCAACATTTATTCTTGTTATTGAGAAAGAGTGGGCGAGATGATGGAAAAAGGATGGTATATAAAACAGCAGCAGGATTTGTATCAAAAATAGTGTGGCCAGAAAGACCAGGGAAGTGACAAGGTGGGGCTAGGCCACAGATTGGCCTCCATGACATTGGAAGCCTTTTCCACCTTAAATGATTTTGTGATACTGCAATTATTTGATCAGTGGGCAAATAGGAAATATTTACAATATACAAGACTGTATTTACAACATAAACTGCTGGTGAGAAAGGCATGAGGCAGGAAAAGGCGTTGACCTGGCCTGCAGACACTCAGCAGAACCACTGTCACGCAGGCAACTGGATACTGCAGATATTATCCAAACCCAAATATTAGCAATGACTGTAATTCAATGCAAAACTGGATGAGAAATTGTAATTTTTCGGTACTATTGAGCATGTTCAACACAGTTTACAAGGTGTTCTTAAACATGGGCTTGCTGTGGATCCAGATGAATCCTTGGGTTATCATGACACCAGGTATAACTGGCACTGGTGATGATGTTTGTTCTTGCTGGAAAGAAAAAGAGGAAAACAACCTGTGAAAACAAAGTATAAGGTCGTGGCAACTTCTAAGTGGAATTTTATTGCAGAAGTAAGAAATTCTAACTGATTTTCAAGGTTTTGATCAGATGGGTTTTTTTTTGATCAATAATTCAGATTTTTTTAGGGGGAAAAAACAGCATCTCCTACGCCACTATGCAGTGGAGAGCAAAAAAATTGATCAGAAATATCCTTTAAAAGCTTCGAGGTGTCTGAGAAAGGCCAGAGGACTTTTGAACCTGAAGAATAAGGAATATGGACAGAAAACATTTTCTTTCCCTTAAGTTTACTGTTCAATTTTTATGGATAACATGGATACACCATTAACATCTTTCCTCTTTAATGTTCTTTGGGAACAAATAGCATCTGCTATTTCTTAGTTTTCACCAAGTTACTCAATTTGCTGTCAGTTTTAAGTTGCTTGGTAAATCAGGTATAAGACTGAAGAAGAAAAGGAAAGTTCATCAATTTGAGCAGTCCTGTGCCCCAGGGAGAACAGAAGCTTCTGGAAGTATTAAAACCAAAAAGCAAAAAGCAACAACCAAACCAAATCAACAAAAAAAACCCCCAAAAGCCAAAATCCAAAATATTAAAAGAAAAACCAAACAATACAAATGAAAAACCCCAAACAAACAAAAACAAACAAAAACCCAACAAAACCCACACAAACAAACAAAAACTAAATAAACCAAATAAACTAAAAAAAAACCAAATAAACAAAAACCCCAAAGCCCAACACCAAAAACCCAAACAAGACAACACCAACCAACCAACCAACCAATCAATACCTCAACCAACAAACAAACAAAGAAACCTCAACAACAAAAAATCAACACCACCAAAGAACACAACAACAAACCAAAATGAAAAACCAAACAAAAAACCCCAAAATAAACAAAAAAAATAATGAAACAAACAAACAAACAAAAAAACCCAAAAAACAAATGGGGGAAAATATTCTTCTCTTGAGACCTGATTGATGACCTTTATGTAGAGATTCCAGCAACTACTGGCCTCCACCAGAATTTTGGGGCTGCATGTGGAGTGGAGGGTGAAAATATTTTGGGAAACATCTGGAAACAAACTCACTAAGCCTTTCAGTCACTGAGGTTTGCATTGGTGATGGCAAAATGGCAGCAAAACTTACACACTCACTTTCTACGGGGAAAGATTGACCTAATTGCAGAGGAATTAATTATCCTGGAGCTGTAAGCTGGGATTTGGTCCTGGCTAGACTAAACTCTGATGATTTCAGGGGATGCCTGCATCATAAATTAGTGTGAGGGGGCATTAGGATAATTCTCAGGCTGCGAGGTAGTGCAGTGAAAGAAGCACAGCTAGTGAAAAGTAATATAAATGTGTATTTCATTGATTTATTCCAGGTCAGCAGGAGACAATACATTCAGTCAGTCCCTTTTATACTTACAAAATGCATCTCACCTGAAGAGCTTTGCGTGTTTCAGAGAATCAGGAAGAAGACAGAAAAGTGAAGAAAATCCCGCCAAATATTGGCTGTTTATTTTTAGCAGACACTTTTCTCTGTCAGCTTAGGTAGAGTAGGGCATGTAAATTTGTATGTGTGTTTTTTGTGGGTTTTTTTTTTTTTAAATCTATAGTGTGTCATTGTGTCCTTTTAATGCAGAGTCATGGATAAAATTCACTAGGTTAAAACATGGAATATTTATGAAGTGCAGCAATTTGCTCAGTGGATGAATATTTCATGACTGGTATTTTTTATGTCTGATTTCTTCAATGTACCTTCAACTTAGTCACAACAATCTTTGATGTAGAAAGTGCTTGCAGAGTGCTGTATACAGTAATTAACATAGACTTCATAATAGGCAGTTTGAGGTAAATTTTAATGTTCCAGTGGATTTCATTAAAAGGAATATTTTCTGTTTGGTGAAATCATCGAAAAATTCCTGGTGAAAAAAGGGTTTGGTGAGGGAAAAGTAAGTGTTGGGAATTAATTTCTGTCTTTTGCATTTTGTCTTTGTCTTTAATTTAAGCCCTTGTTAGATTTCAGCAACTCCACTGACTTAGTTAAGTCAGTATTTAATGTTAGCATTAATAATGCCGTATAAAGTTGAGCAATTGACAATGCAGTAAAACTGCATCTGTTAGCATTTGGATCACCCAGTTCTGAACCTGAACTTTTCCTTGCATGAATATTAACTGGAAAGTGCCACGGGGGCCATGCAAATTATTCATGAGCGCGTGTTAAATTCAGAAGGAATTTTTAACTTTAAAAACAAACACATATCTTTGACCTGAAAACTAACAGAAAGCAGTGCAACCTAAAAAAAATAGGAAAATGTTTATGAAAATGTGTTACTTTCATTTTAATTTTTTGAGACAGTGTTTATTGATGCCTAATTTTGAACTTTTTAAAAGTGCCCTAAAATGATTGAGTTTTTTCTTTTTTTTCTCTTGAAAACACTGAAGTTGGGTTGATTTACTACAAGTATGGAATTTTTTTTAGTTGACCCAGATAAAAAGTTTTCCACTTCTACTTAACTAAAATATATAGGTGTTGGGGAAAAAAACCTAAAAAACCAAGAAAACAAACAGAAAAGATTATTTTTCAGATTTTTTCCTGAACTGAGCAGTTGACAGAGAAGACAAGCTGGTAATTTATTTTTTGTTATTGTATTTAACAGTAATGAAAATCAATCAAATTCCAGCCCAGGCTTTCTTTACCATGTGGAGCATCTGCTGGTCCTATTCCCAGATCTCCAGGATGACACACTTAATGTATTTACCCTGAATACTTGTGATGAAGACTATGGAAGAAGAAAGGAAATCAGTCCTTTAAATTTAGCATATTTCAATAACCACAACATCTCAGAATGGTTTGGATTGGAAGGGACCTTAAAGCCCAATCAATTCCACCCTCTGCCATGGCAGGGACACCTTCCACTGTGCCAGGCTGCTCCAAATCTCATTTAACCTGGCCTTGGGCAGTGCCAGGGGTGCAGGGGCAGCCACAGCTGCTCTGGGCACCCTGTGCCAGGGCCTGCCCACCCTGCCAGCCAGGAATTCCTAATTCCCAATATCCCATCTAACCCTGCCCTCTCTCAGTTTGAAGCCATTCCCCCTTGTCCTGGCGGCCCAGCTGTCTCTATGCGTGCCCCATTTCTTTGCACCTTTTTTATTTTATTTTTTCTTTTTGACAAGCGCAAGGCATTACTTGAACCCAGGAGCAAGGGCAGAAGGTATTGATTTTCATTGTTCTGGCCTCGAACGACCCAAGTTAAAAGCACTTCCAGCATTTCCAGTGCCAAGGAGAACAGATTATAACAGCACTCCTTGTTTGCGGGATGGGCCGCGGCGGCGCGCGGTGGGACGGGAATGTGTGGAAGGCTTCTAGACTCCATCCAACATCAGTCCTTCCAGCAGGGAGAGGTTTTGCCATCTGTTTGCAGAACAGAAGAGGGGAGAATCCAGAATGAAGGGCAGAATTTTAGCACAGCACTCCAGAGCCTGGCAGCTCTTTTTTCTTTCTCCGAGTGGGAGGCGCTGGTTGGGAGCGGTTTTGAAAGAAAGGGGTGCTGAGCATCCCTTGGAAACCCGAAAACCTGCATTGAAAGCGAATAAATGTGCTCTGAGGAATGTATGGGGAAGAGGGTGAGACATAGAAAAAATCCATATGCTCAGGATGAAATAAAAACATCTTTAAAAAAAAAAAATAAGAGAGAAGAACTCAAAATCAATAGCCCACCTCCTACACTAATGAAAAGTGAAGGGCACGGAGGAGCACCAGAGTGCTCACTGATGGGCTGCTGTGAAAATGTTTCTTTCAGGGTGAATTCAGAGAGGCTGGAAAAGTGTTGGCTCCCAGTCAACTGTTCTATTCACCAAGATAAGAGAAAAATCAGTCTAAATGATCTTCCCTTATCGTGAGAAAAGGCCTCAATTTCTAGTAATTTTCTGAAAAATTAAGAATTACATGGATGAAAAATTAGGAGGAAAAGTGCATTTCTGAGAAGAACAAAGGAAACTCAGACCAGGTGTATTTTTTCTATTTCCTATCACACTCCTTGTGCCTAGTTTGCACCCTGTAAAGCCATGCTCATATGAGAAAGAGGGAAAAAATCTCCTTCTTTTACACTTGAGCATGATTCTCATTTGGCATTCTGGTTTGTTGAAGTACAGGTGTCAGAAAAGAAATTTGTGTGTTCAGTAAAACCAGTGTAGGACACAGAAATTTGTTCAAATTGGCCAAAGTTTGAAGTAAGCTTCCTTGCCTGTCATATTTCAGGGCAGAACAATATATTATTTTTGAAGAACTCTGGCTTCAGCATGGCCTCTGCAGATACCCTTTGACAAATTGATATATGGCTTATTATTACTGTTTTTAACCCCAGATCTGTGTTAATAAATTTTTGAGATCTAGATTAGGGCAGTGTTTTATTGAAACTGGGTATTACTGACACTGCTTTGCCACAGCCTACATCACACATATTTTTCAATGTACATTTTTCAATGCTGAACAATAATGGATTCAGACAGGTATTTAATCTGGCTGTACTGAAGTTGAATATAAACCAAATATTGGCAGTAAAGTTTATAGGATCTTCTTTTCTTTCTGCCCAGCCAGAAAAGTTAGAAGAGAATATTTGTGTTTCTATTATTCCTTAAGCAGTAGGTTCCAGTCTCCAAACTCCACCTGAACAATGAAAATAGTGTTTTATTCATTTAAAAATTACCTTCTTTGCCTTTCTTGCACCAGGACTTGATTCTTCCCCCACACCTGCACTCATGCTGTGCAGCTCTGTGGTGGAGCATTTTCTCTGTTCCTGAATTTACCAAAGAACCATTAAACCCCACAGACTGAACCAGAGCAACGTGTCTCCCTGCATGGGACCCCTCCAACACCACATCTCTCATTTTATCTGCCATCTGCTCCTTTGAATTCTCTTCCTGGCACCCTACGCAATTTACAGTTCAGGTTTCCTGTGATGGAGATCGTGTTGTGCTATTAAAGCAGCATGCCAGTCAGGCTGGACACAGTAACATGGACTTATTGTGAATAAATATAAGAAAAAAAGCAGCTAATTCTTTTGTAGGGCCTGTAATGAAGCCAGTTCTTCCCACCAAGAACTGCATGCCCCTGGTCCTAAGCAGTTTTATTCATTAAGATTTATTTTCTATGAAACTGTGGCTATTGAGTCCTTTTCGTCTAATTTCAAACCAAAAAGACTTTCAACACTGGTGGCTCCGTGTTTTAAGAGGTGCTGCCCAGTCTTAATGGTTTTATGATAAAGTTGCTGTTGGCCTGCTGGTTTTTACACCACCATTGCCCAGAAAGGATGGCAGCACAATCTTTGCAACTGGCACGTTAGGTAATTTGCCAAAACTCACAAAGCATTTGGGAAAGCACTGAAAATTGCAGGATTCATGTTTAACCTGAAATTTTAGGGTTGGAAAGTCTCTGAGGTTTCCTGTGTACTTATTTAACTTCCCAGCATGTGTTTCCACAAGGCAAAGTGGACAGTCTGGGTGCAATTGCCTGGCAACAGGCCAGCTCATGGAAGTTATTTTGGGGTTAAAAACGGCAAATACTGTGCCAGAAAGCTCATGCATTAAGATTAGTGAATGACATTACGGGGCTGAATAGAGTTGGTGTTTATTTATCTTAGCTGTTATTTCCTCATCTCTTTGGGGCATTTTTTATGGCCTTTTGAATCCTTTTTTATGCTGCTGGATGTTGTATGTTGAACATTTTCAAGTGTTTTGGTACAGATAAAATACCACACGAAGAGACATAACCCAGCCCCCTGTACCAGCCCAGGGCCAGCAAACATTCTGTGAACATCTGAGTGGGCTTTTATTGCGTTTTTTGTTTTCTCCCCCAGGTGGGAGGATAGCCATAAAATAAAAAGTATCATCACCATTATGACTTCGTGGTGTGGTATGTGATGTTATTTTAAAATTCCGCATTCACATAAGAACAGGTAGTAAAATTTCCCTTAAAACACACAAAACAACCAAGTGAAACAGCTTCAGGCAAGTGACTGAAATATAAAAGGATGAAATTGTTTGGCTTGAAAGGCAAAGCTTTCTGTCTGTGACTGTGGGGATTTCCCAGGTAGGGTTTTTTGCATCCACAATAAGAGATGCTAGCAGGTACCTACTTCTATAACTGCATTTTACAGCCTTTTTTTAGCATTTTATTTTAAGATTATTCGTTTGTTTCCTGGAGAGCGCTCTTTGACGCTTAAAGAAGCAAAGAGTTCTGCACCCTGATTTGCAGCCTTATCAACTTTTACCTTTTTGAGTACACTTATTTTTTGGACACTGAAGCGCCAGGGGTACCTTCTCATTACATTTTCCGCTCTTTTGGAATATTCACATATTCTCAAATCTGCAAATGTCATCATGTGTGTGTGTGTAAAACTCTGTGATAGTTCAGGCCATGGCAGACTACTCCTGGTTTCAGAATTACAATCTTCAGTACTGTTGTGCCTTTGGTGGCACTGGAGTCCCTGACAAGAATTGGAGCTGACTAAGAATTCAAGAATTCCCTTAAAAACTTAATTTCTTTACGCTGTTTTCCAAAAGAAAGATGATCCTGACAAATACCAGGGCACTCCCTCCTTGTTCTAGAGAACTGTAAAAAAAAAAGTCATTATCTAATCTTGTCTTCTACAAAATGTAGCATTTCACCTAAATAAATTTTTTATTTGATATTTGAACACATTCTCATCCAACACTGAGGGCCCTGGTGATTGGTAAAAAAGGAAGACCAGTGAGAATGGATTTGATGCCTTTGCTGTCATTTTAAGACACTAGTATTCCAGATTTTAATAATACATGGCATTTTGCTCAGACACCCGCTTTTCTGTTAGAATTTATTTTTCTTGAAACAAAACCACGAAGAAAGAGTAAGTTTTTTTTCATAGATTTTAAGTGCTTAAATCGATGTAGACCTGTGGAAAGTGATACATCTTCTCTACCAAGTGCCAAGGGCCGTTTTTGGGGTTTCTTAATTAATATATTTGTTTTCCATCGAACATCTGTCACCCCAGCAGAGTTTCATTAGTTCACGGAGAGTTATCTCTGCCATGCACTGGTGAGGGGCCTGGTGTGCTCCTTCTGGCTTGGATTTTGTTCATTTCTGTGTGTTCTGTTGTGCCTTTTCTACCTGTTTCTTTGGGGCGTTTCTTGCGGTTTTTCAGGTGTTTGTTTTGGGTTTAGTTTTTGGGGTTGTTTTTTCCCTTTTTCCCATGAATGAGTGCAAAAGCAGCTTGGCCAGCTGGAGCAGGCAAGGAAGCAAATGCTGCTCCAAGGGGCTGAGGATGCTGAATTCCGTCAGATGTGGAGAGAGGGAAGAGACAGGGATCTCAGGCACGTGTTTCCAGTGGAACATCTGTGGCATTAAAATCACATTCTTAATGACTACAGCTGAGATTTTGGGGAGCCAGTCAGCCTTCTTCCTTGCACACAGGTCCTCTGGGACCCCTGAGATCCGATGCTGAGACTATAATTGGGTTTTGATGCTGCATTCAGAAAAACATTATTTTCTCTTGGAGCTTAGTGTTCCTTTGGATAATTTTGTGGTCCTCTTGTGCAGATTCTCCATAGGGATAATGCCATATATATCCAAGTTTATTCCTTTGTACATGAGTCTAACATTTTATTTGAATGTTAAAAAAAAAAACTTCACATTAATATAAACTTAACACAAACTTTAATATAATGCAAAAATGCAAAGCTAATGTAATGTGCCATAAGATATAACCTAGCATAGCAGGCTGTTACACTGGATCTGCCTAAACCGAGATATTTATGCTTCAAAATTCAGGGTTTTTTTTTCCCTAAACCTGTCAAGGTTTCTGCCATTGTAACAGAGATAATCAGGAGTCTGGCAGAGATATTCAGATACTATCCAAGCATTGCCTTTCTGCATTATCTCTCTTAAGCTAATGTTGGATGACATGTCACCTGGTACAGGCTTTCCAAACCTGCCCGTGTCTTCTTGATTTTTTTATTTTTTTATCCCACTTATGTCATGCAGCATTATTCACCTCTAAGATAAACAAAATTAAGTTTTCCCCAAGTGAACATCAGATTTTTTCTGAAGATAAAATCCAATATCTTTCCCGCCATATATCTTATTATATTTTGCCAACGACGCATTAAAAGTGGGAAGAAACGCACGGTGAAAAATGCTTTAAAGCTGCAGAACAATTTACAGCTCAAGGCCTTGCTGTCATAAGACCATGACTTGGGGATGTCTGTGACTTTTTTGGGGGGCTTTTTTGTTTTTTTTTTTTTTGTTTTTTTTTTGTTGTTGTTAAGTTATGGCTCCTCTGTGGGAGTCAGGAGGAGGACACGGGGCTGATGGGGACCCACCACCCACAGCAGTGACTCACCAGCTTCTGCCAGCCCAGCTGAGCAAGGCAACTCCCCCTTACCCCCTCTGCCCTCCTCTGAAACCAGCAGAGAGTCAATTACA
Organism: Agelaius tricolor; assembly: GCF_023055355.1. Lineage (NCBI taxonomy): Eukaryota > Metazoa > Chordata > Aves > Passeriformes > Icteridae > Agelaius > Agelaius tricolor. Next base: position 1,766,156 of record NW_027269304.1, read on the forward strand.
CATAATCACCCCGGGGATGAGTCACTATATAAATAGATTTTTTTTTTTTTTTTTAAATAACTGAGTGTTTTAAAGCACTGCTGATGGGGAAAAAAAAATTTAAAAATAGGTGTTGTCGTGTAGGAAATTTTTGGTGTGGTAATTTGGCGCATTTCCTTAAGAAGTGGAAAGCAGAGTGCTGATATTGCATTTGAGCTGGTATGATAAAGCAAAAGTAGGTATGTTCTTTGAGTACTCAAGATCTTACTGAAGGCTGTTTTTTTAAACATGGTTTATTAATCTAACGGGAGGTAAAAATATCCTGTCACAAAAAGCAAGAGATTAGGTTAATTTAATTTTTTCCAGAAGTCTGTATGAATTGTGAACAGGTTCAGAACTGCATTTTCATCTCCATTTTTAATATTCATCTTTAATTTCTGTCTAGGATTAAGAAATGCAGTATTGACGAGTAGAATTAGGGATTTTTGCAAAAGCAGTTCTCACTAACTCTAACTGAGACAGAAAAAGAACACAGTCTATTCCTGGATGAGCTTAAACCAGCAATCAAACAGCCAAAATTAATTAAATAAACAGAAAAGTAACATTATTGGCATAGCCATTTTGGCATCTGAGTGATTTATTCAGCTGAGATTCAGCCATCCTGTTTTATTTAGATGTGTACCTAAGTGCAGAGTGGTCCCTCTGAAACAACCATCAGAGTAGCAACAGAGCCCAGCTTTGAATTGCTAATGCTGCTATTCATCCTGATAATTAAGTCTCAGAATATTATTCAAATAGCAGTCTGAAGGAAACGGTTACTGGAATAAATATTCCTTGTATAATTGGACAATTTTGTTTAACCAGTTTTAAGGCAGACTCTCCAGTACTTTGAATTATTTTTCATTCAAGCACCAGCAGAGCTGGAAGCTAATATGGATTTGGGGCATTTGTAAAATTTTGACTTCCTGCTTTCATGTTCTCTTCTGTCTGTGTAGTTGTCTCTTCCACTGGTACCCTGAGAAATTGCAACCTACTTTATTGACTTAATTTTTTTAGTTTGTTATTTACTTCAGAGTCTGCTTTTCTAAGATTTAAATATTCTAAATATTCTGGTTTGGGGACTAGTTTTGTTGTTTTTGTGGGGTTTGGGAGAGTAGGGTTTGTTGGCCTTTTTTTTGATTGGCTGGTTGCTTTCTTTGGTTTTTGGGGGTTTTTGTGTGTGCTTATAATCAGCTTTCATATTATTAAATTAATGATTCAGCTGATTAGTTCAAGTTAAAAAGAGTGGCGTGGTATTTTCCCTCTTTTTTTTCATTACCTTGAAACCCTCCACTACCACAAACACATTTTATTTAAATTTAGTTTAAGTAGCAAAAGAGCATGTTGAAGCTTGACGTGATCTTTACATATGTACGCTGCATAACGGATTAATCTAGTTTCAAAACACACTTTCAAACTTTAAATAAGGAGCTACAGAAGGCAAGGCTCTGCTAAGTACCATGTTCAGGACATTTTAAATTATGTCTGACACAATGTTATGGGTTTTTTTTTTCTGTGTAGCCTTCTTCAGGGTTTATCCTGAACGCCAAACTTCAGAAATAAAAATCACCTGTGTACTTCCAGCCACTGTGGTTAGAGACAAGATGGTTGGCTGGTGCTGGAGAGAGTAATTCATTATTTCCCCTCGATTAGATTTGACAGTCCCCAAAAGGACACCATGCTACCCTGCAATTAGCAATAACTGATGTGTTCAGCACTGGCTGTCACATACAGCTGCATACACAGAACACTGTGCTGAATTAACCAAGGGGTTTGTGGCCCTTCTCAATTGCACTTGGTGTGTCTGCTGACAATTTTTTTTGCCAAAAAAAGGGAAGGTCTCCCTGTTCCCCTCCCAGTTTCTCCCTGCACAAAACATGGGGTGATACCAAAAGTAAAAAAAAAAAAAAAAAAAGAAAAAAGAGGCGAATTGGCGAATTTACCAAGCATGGTGGTGGTCTTAGAGGAAATGTTTGAAGATTTTAGCCATGCCATGTGCAGGCTCTGCCAGGCTGGATCAATGCCTGCCATGGATGAAGGAGTGTTGTCTGAGCTGGTTCTGCAAGGAATCAAAACAGGAGGAGCTCCCATTTCAACTGGCAGCAGGTGTTTGTTAAAAGGGAAGAAGCAAAAGTATGGATACACGTGTTTAATATCTCTATATCACATTTATGGAGGGTTCTCTCACTTCTGGGTCCTTTTCACAGTATCCAAGTGAGAAACACTTGAATTCAGCTTTTACTGTCATCCAAAAGTTTTTCAAGGCTGTGAAGAGGCGGTTTTTGTGATGCATGTGTATATAAACCACACTGACTAAAAGAAGAGAAAGAATTAGGTCACTGATGTACTTCTAAAGTTCACTTTTGCTGGGAATATGTCTGTTTCCTTCTTTTGAATGTGAGAGTAATAGATAGTCCAGAGCCATCAGTGCTTTTTTGATGGCAACTTAAGGCAATTTAATGGTTATCTGTCAACAAAAGGGAGAGGTGAAGACAGGATTTTCATTGCTTTTCGCAGAAAAATAAACATCTGGAATGGGGAGCCAGTTACTGTGTGCCTGACAGACAGACAGACACACACAGCCCACCCCAAAACAGCCACTTTGTCTCCCTAACTGCCCAATTTCAGAATCAGCAATTCCCACCAGGCTGGGAAGAAGCTGGGTGGAGCAGAAGGGGTGGAGGGTTATGAGAATAAAGTTTTTCACTATACCTAATTGCTTTTATATGAATAAAATGTAAATAATACAACCATTAGCATTACATGGATTTCTTCATTTGTATTTTTTTTTCTCTTTTTCTCTCTCTCTTCCCTTCCTTCCTCTTCCCATTCCCTGTCCCTGCCTCCCTCCCCACTCCTGACACCTTTTTGCACAGCCTCCATTGAAGAGGATCCAACTTCAGCAGGTATGAATTATTTACATCACATCTGCATTGTGGCAACCATTTATTGAGACCTGCCTTTACCAAAATCATTTCAGCCTGTTTCATTTTGTGTGTAGCTTGGCAAATATCACAGCTGGGATCTGTCCTCTTCTGTTCCCCCTTCTTTTATTTTTCTCCTTCTCCTCTACTCGGAGTCAGCAGGAAACATAATCCTCCTGTAGCATTTAAAAATATCAGTGGCATTGTTCCACCCTTCTTCCATGCTTAAGCTGGCATGTCAAGCTTCAGGTAACAGAATGATTCAATCAGGAGTTGAAGAAAAAAAAAATCAGTGATTTTTTTTTTTAATTTTTATTTTTTAAATTTTCTAAGTTAGCTTTTTTTCTTGTCTTTATGCTGGCAAAACTCACGTCACCTGGACGATGCCCCAAAGCTGACATCCTTTAAAGAGCTGGGAACCAGCAGTGAAGGAAGGGAAAAGAAAGGCAGCAGATGCAGAAGCATCATGCTCAAAGAAAACATTCTCCAAACGATGGCTGGGGTATCTGCTCAGAGAACTTTTATTTCCATTGACAAGCTGCCAAGCAGTGAGAATGGTTACCATCACAGTCATAAAAATTAGTTTAGGAGCTCCCAGAGAGACACAAACGCATCGTGTTTATTTTATTGTGAAGATTAACTATTTCTAATTAATTGGCAATCCATTAGCTGGGGAGTATTTAAAGAAGAAAGAAGACAGTGTACCAGAGAAGAATGCCACTGAGCAGCCTAACATATTTGAAATGGCACTGAGTTGTACAAACTCAGCGAGCTAAAACATCAAATAAATGGGGAATCACTTTATAGTGGCTTGTTAAAAGAAGGAAAGGCCTCCAGAGGAGCAAAAGAGAAAAGGTGAGGAGAGTGAATGAAGAGAGGAAGATGGCAAGGAAGGATTGAACACTGTTTACAACGCTAACCTACAACTTGGGAGCAATATAAGTAATTAGGATACAGCAGAGAATAATAAATGAAAGGACAGAGAACAAAGCCAAGAGTAGAATGTGAGAGAGGGAGAGTAGTTAAGACTGGAACTGAATACAGAAAGAAGCAGAAGGGAGCTTTAAACATGAATGTAGCAGCAAAATGAGCAGGAAGGAGGACTGGAATGAGAAATAACGCTGCAAAAGAGAGAAAAAAGAGGAATTTGGGGAAAGAAATGTAGAGTACTCACACAGCCCCATGGACCATGCATTCTAATTACTAAATATCAACTTTCAACTCTCCATTTTTTGGGAGATCTGTCAGTCTTGGAGCTTTCATGGAAAGTGTTTTAGCAGAAACCTACTGCAGCCATTCAACAGAAGCATTAGAAAAGGATGGGTTTTTTTACTCAGGAAAGAACAAAACCCCCAGCCTTTTTCCCTTTAGGGAAATGGTTTAAATGCTCATATTTTTTTAGAGCATCTCTGAAAGGCCTCCCTCTTTGAACACCACTGCTGGTTTTGTGAGAGCCCCTAACTGTGATCTGGCCAAGCTACGCAGATACATCAGCTGAAAACATTCAAGAGGAGGGAAGTGGAATTTGCAACACAGCCATGTGGGCTGCACTACAGATATGATTTATACTAAGAGAAAAATGCATGCATAAGGTGCAATCTAACATTAATTTCCATCTTTAAAACTTTAGAAGCAACGCTAGCTCTTCAGATGCTCCATAATTTATGGTTCCTATTGATTTTGCTGTAAGATATGTCCAGATGCTGCTGTTTTGAAAGTACACAGATTAGTTCTGCACTCTTACAGGATTGTTTTAATACAACTTATTTCTCAGATTCTATTGGCGTTTGTAAAACTGCTGGTTCTGCTTAAAGCAGGTTCCCCTCCCTCAGGGTAGGAATCAGTTTGGAAGCTGCAGGGCTGCAGAAAAATAAATAGAAACTGCATTCAAAACCTCGTGCACTCACCTAGAGCCTTCCAGTGGCATGTGCCTGGTAGGGACAGTTTTATACAATACCAGGTTTTCCTCTTTTCCAACACAAAAAGTGCAGCAGTTTTCCTCCAGTTAATGAAATTTATCTAATCATTATCTAATCATAATCAATGCACACAGTATTTTTCCAACAAATGCCTTCACTTGTGAAACAACATGAGGTAGGATAAATTGCATCTAATATTTTTATGAAGACTTTAAAAATTATTTTGACGTTTTATGAAAATTACAAACTGTTAATTGACCTGTGATCAGGACCAAAACTAAAATTTCCTTTCCTGTTTAATCAAAGGGATGTAGCACTGCTATTTCCCATACTCTGCTTTTTGGGATAGGGCCTAGCTGCTCTGACAATGCCATCTGTGAGGAATCTTGTAGAAGCAAAGTTTTAAAATTTAAAATTTTTACTTTGAGCGTTGTAAGCAGTAAATTGAAGATTAATAACCCTGTAATAATAAGCGTCCTGTAGTTATCTCCCTACAGAAATTATATTTCACTGGAGCTCCTTGAGTTTCAGAGTGCTTCAGACTAATTACGAACTCTAATTATAACCCCATGTTTTTCACCCAAGTTACTTTACCAGGAAAGATAAAGGAGTTTTTTCAAGGAGTTTTTCCACACAGTTTCAACAGAGTTTTCCTTAGCAATGCCTCTGGTTAAGCATTATTCCACATCTATTTTTTTCTTTCCAGTTAAAAAACCTATGATTTTATGTCCTTGTGGACCATCTAAACTCTATTTTGAGTCACTTCACCATGTTTCTTCATTTGCTTTGACTTAAAATCAAATCCAGTAAAATAATTTAACTAAATTATTGCTCAATTAAATAATTATTTAATAGAAGTAGGAAAATCTCAGGAAAATTCTCTCTTTTCCGTGTGTTTTTATGCCATCCATACGTGACATGAGTTTTTGAAAGCTGTCTGTTGAGCCAGGAGCAGGCTCCTTTGTTGACAAGTATTTTTCAAAGCCTAATGCAGCAAGGAACCCCTGCTGGATGTCCTGCTGTTTGAAGCTTTTCATCCCAAAAATGTTTCCCCGTGGTTTTATGGATTCCTCAAGGAGCCTGGAGTAGTTTCTACAATTATTAAAGAGTAATTCTTCCAACACCTCATGAGTCAGAGCACAGCAGTTTGTTCACTTGTCTCTACACACTGATTTTGACTGTGGTAATAAATACATCTCCTTTGGGATCATCACTTAACTGGAGCCATTCCTTGCCTCTCCCACTGATATTATTATTATTATTATTATTATTATTATTATTATTATTTAAATTTAAATTTAAATTTAAATTTAAATTTAAATTTATTTTCAATTCTAATGCTTTAGGAAACATGGCATTTTCATCTTTGCCTTGCCTCTACATATAACATATGCAAACACATCTGGAGTTTCATGGTAATAAAAGCTCTTTTACAGGGTGAGATCTGCTATTGTCTTTTAAGTTTAGGTGTTGTAGAGATTAAAGATTCACTACATGACAGGGCCTCCTTCTTCAAAGACATTGCTAAAAAATAATCCCTTCAACAACCTTGTGGCAGAGTACATAAGTTGCATTGAGTATTTGTGTCTCTAAGGAAAATTATATTACCTTTCCAAAATTCCACATGAGATCTAACTTGTTCCCTCTTTATTTAGATTTCTTGACTTACATAAAAGTTATTTTAGCATGTTTTTCCTAAAGAAGTAAATAACATAGGGGGGAAAAATTCACTTTTGAGAAAGAAAAAAAGCTAAAAATGTTTTATCAAATGAAAGAGACTTCAGCTGTAAAAATCCATAGAATTAAGTTTATTTTATTAAAGGAAATTAATGGCATTTTATAAAAGAGTTACAATGGAAGAGCACAAGTTCCAGGATGAAAGTTGTACTAGACATAATACAGTTATCAAAAAGTCATGAGAAACAGAGATCTAAAACTATTAAGAGTTTACCCTGAATTGCTTACCCATTACCCTCACTCCAGGAGCATGGTGTCAAGCAATACCTGAAATATAAATCCAGAATAAAAATCAAAACAGAAGTTACCTGCTTTGTTTTGGTTCTGCTAGGAGAACTCCAGGTTTCTCTGGTGCTTGTTTTCTTCCTTGGATCTCATGTGTTTAACTTTTTAAAGAGGGATACCAAAACATATTGTGTTGGTCTTTTTCTTTTTATTCACAGAATTAAAAAAAAAAAAAAAATACGGTTTACAGAAAGAAAATAGATTTTAAAAAACGAAAAATTAAAGGTAATGTAAATTATTTCAGTCAGTAGACATTTCAAAGCTGACTTGCTTGGCACAGCCGTGATGACTCTTAGGAGAATATTTCTGTGCAATTATTGGATCCTCAGAGATAAAATTGTTAATGAGACATGTAGAGTTTAAAAAAAAAAACAAAAACCAAACAACAGAATATAACTTGTGCTATAAAAATGCTGTAAAATAATTAGTTATCTGTATCTAAATATCTTTGCATTTAAAAATTTACTGGACTGCCTTTTTTTATAGATTTAAAACACTAGACATATTATATAATAATAGTAAAAATAATATATAATGTATAATATATAATAAACATATAATATATGATATAATGTATAATGTATAATATATAATATATAATATATAATATATAATATATAATATATAATATATAATATATAATATATGATATATGATATATAATATATGATATATAATATATGATATATAATATATGATATATAATATATAATAATAATAGACGTATTATTAAAATGCCATGCAGCAGTTTAATATTGCTTTGATATTCAGAATATCAAATTTTCATGGTTTGGATTTTTTCATAACAATATAAAGTGGAAGGAATGAGGGTTCCATTTGCCACCAATCCTAACCAGGTCTATATTAGACAGTTCAAAACAATTTTAATTTAGACGGCTTAAAAATAGGCGGATTGACATGGGATCTTGGCAATGAGGAATTGTTCCCTGGCAGGGTGGGCAGGCCCTGGCACAGGGTGCCCAGAGCAGCTGGGGCTGCCCCTGCATCCCTGGCACTGCCCAAGGCCAGGCTGGACACTGGGACACTGCGAGGTGTCCCTGCCATGGCAGGGGGGTGGCACTGGGTGGGATTTAAGGTCCCTCCCAACCAAAATCAGCCTATAATTCTGTGATTCAAATATCAGATAGGTCTTTTCTTGAACAGGTGAATATTTATTACCTTGATCAGGTAATCGATTTTTCCTTTTTTTTTTTCTGGCTTCATGTCAGAAAATTCTTTTGCCATTTGGGTGTTGCCCTGCTCATCAGAGAGCAGGTGAGATCCATTTGGTCAAAGTTCTGGGCACTTTGTGTCCTTGGTTCTCAGGGAATGAGGCTAAGAATTGAAGTGAAAAACATTTGAGATCACACTGGCATTAATATTTACATGAAAATTATGCTTACATCCTTATATAATAACTACACCACGTCTTTGTCCTTAAAATACTTGACTGATGTGGGTTTGAAATTTGGTTTCACAATTTCACAGAAGGGTCTCTCTTCTCCATGAAAATAATGCCCACAGAGGCATTATTAAGAGGCTTTCAGTAATTGGGAAAAAAAGGGGAAAAAAAAGGAAAAAAAGAAAAAAAAAAGGGGGAAAAGTGCCTTCTTCAATGGTTATTATGATGAGTTTTGAACCTCAGTGATCTTTTTGGTCCCTTCCAACCCAAACCATTCGATGATTTCAGGACAATCTGAAAAGAGAAACAAAATCAGATTTTTATGTCTTTTTTTTTTTTTAAGTTATGGAAATGAAACTTTAAAAATTAAAAAAAAAAAAAAAACCAAACACATGTTTAATCTGCTTTCTGTGTCACCCTCAAAGCATCAAGGATGTGTCTGGTCATGTCTCAAGGACTTCAGTTTCCTGCCCACTGCACAGCTGGATCTGGAGTTGTGGTTTTGTGACAGCTCCCAGGCTGTCTTTGGGGCCACAGTGATTTTGCTGTGGTGCGCAAAGCTCTTCCATTTCACACATTTCAAAGAGGGAAATCATCTTTCAGAATTATTCTAAGGGAAAGGATTTGCCATTCCCCCAGGGACTGTACCACAGATTTACTGTCTTGCTGAACTTGGTTTACGCATTTGTAGCAATTCCATTTCCTTTTTTCTTCTCCAACTGCATATTTTATTTTTTTTTTTCCAGTGCCTGCAGCTAGCTTGCTAATTACTTTTCCATCTATTCCAAGCAAAATATAGACTAAATCAGAAAATTATGTAAAGGTCATATTGAACCCCATTCTGATGGAAATGAGGCTTAGGCTGTAAAAATAGTCCTAGATGCCAGGTGGCACTGAAGGCTATTGGAGCAGCCTGTCACATTTAAAAGCTGGAAATCTTGCTTAGGTCAGGAATGAAAATTAATTAGTATTTTTAGCCTATCCCTTAGTGACTGTCCATCCACATATCATAAAAATAACGGAGTTTGGCAAAATGGCTTGCTTCTTTCCAAGATTGACAAAAAAAGTGAGCTAGGAGTTTGAAATCAGCCTGCAGTGCTGGCAGCTGCCTGAGAAACTCAGACATGGGCATTTTTCTATAATCTGCGCAGTTTCAGAGAGTGTTCTTTGTGGTGGTTATACAATATTCACCCCAGTGTACAAATAAAGTGGGAGATCATACAGTATCCCCTAAACCAGCTACTGATTTCTGCATTGGACTTTTCCTTCCGGCTGCTTTTCCCTTTCTTGCCTGAATTTTGAGGCAGAAGTTTTCCAAGATGAAGCTTTTCATTCCTGACATCTGCCTCAGACTGATCAAGGCTAGGTTGGATGGAGGTCTGGGAAAGCTGGTTTAGTGGAAAATGTCCCTGCCCATGGCAGGGGGTGGCACTGGGTGATATTTAAAGTCCCAGCCCAAAATTCCATGATTCTATGAGGTCTGTATCAACAGGGTGGTTTTACACAGGTGCAGCTGCTCCCATCTGGGAAGCAGTGTTCCCCAAAAAGAGATTTTGCAGGTGTTTAGTCCTTGCCAGGACAGATGAAAAGAGAAGGGGCCAGCTCTGGCTCTGGACAGCTAAGAGAAGTGAATAATAAACATCCAAATATTATTATTTGGTATTTATTTCTTCATCCTCTGAAGATGAGGAAGGAAAGAGAAGATGAACGAGGTGCTGTTCTGGGTTCCTGAAGGGATCTCAGTGGACCCTGTTGCTCCTTGAGTCCTCTGTACTCCAGACAAGTAGGGTAGACAAGACAAGAATTGTAGGAAAAGAACACCTTTTTTGGGGGAGACACGATGTTTTGGAAGTGAACCACTTCACTGATGTGGCACTGAGTGCTCTGGTCAGTTTGACAAGCTGGAATTGGTCACAGGTGGCACTCCTGCTCCTGCAGTCGGTTTTTCCCAACCCCAGTGACTCTGGGATTCTGTGAAAAGGCTAAACATGACAGAGAGGAGTTGACAAAACCCTCTGCTGCCAGGAAGGGTTTTCATCCGAGAAGTGCTGAAAACTGAGAGGAGAAATTCCTGGGGAAGGAAGATGACAGGCAAAAAAAAAAAAAGGGATTAATGAGTTGAGAATGGGCACAGATGAAGTGTGTCTGAATGCAGGGATGCAGAGGGAAAGGCGGCGGTGGCGCTGGCTGCTGTTGCAAGGTTTGTTCCCTTGCCACATTTCTGACTGCCTCCTCCAGCACACCCTGCTCTCCTTTGTGCCTGTGCTGGCCCTGCACAGCTCCGTGTGTTTGCAGCTGCATCAGGGGGGCTGCTCCAGCTGCAAGGGCCTCATCCAAAATGCAGTTTTCCTGGTGGAGCCAGCGTTCACTTGGTTCTGCTCCTTGATCTCCCCTGCCATGCCAGTGGCACGGTGCGCTGGCGTTGGTGGGAATGTGCATTGAAAGTTAGAGTGGAGACGAAAAAATTTTCTCTGGTCAAATATTTGGATTGCCTTTCACTAAAGATTCCCGTCCTGCCATTAGATACGTGGAAAGTGAAATAAAAATAAGCGAATATTAATGAAAGCAAACCATGCAGAATTAGTGGTTGGTTGAGGATTTAGTAGCAGGTTAACGAGCCTGATGAAAAGGACTCAAATCACAAAATAGCATCACAAGGAGTCTTACTTTATGCTTATTTTGGGTTTAAACAGCCTTACGACCATCTTGAAAGCATTGGATTGATTGTGAAAACATAAAGAATACCGAGGAAGGAATTTCACTCCTTTACAGTGCAAATTTAAGTGATTTTTAGTCGTCAGGGCTGTGTATTGCACATCAATTCAGGAGGCAAAAAACATATTGAATAAGGACCCGTTTGTAGAAAAGCTGTTCCTGTTCAAATGAACAAAATTATTAATTAAATATAAATATAATTTAAAATTATTGGTTTTTACAGCCACACTTTTTCATTAATTAATATTTTATTACATCAGAGTGTAAAAAAACCCGAGCTCAAGCAGGTTAGATGGCTGCTAAAGCAAGCATGGAGGAAGTCCCAGGGAAAGCTCTCTGGCAGGTGGCAAAGTACAGAGAGCATGGCTGAACTGAGAGAATTTGGTACTTCTGTTAAATTCAGCCTCCTTTGAGGATGATTGTATAATCAGGATCTTGTATTTTGAGATCTTTAAGTCTGTCATAGCTTGAACGGAAAAAATAAAAAGGTGAAGGAAGATTTGGCCTTATTATTTTAAAAAACAGTGAAATGTTGCTTGTCACTAACATCGGGCAAGACTAAATAGTCCTCTTTAAACTGTATCACTGAAACAACCTAACAGGTAAAATTCAGATGCATTTCTTATCATAAAGAGAATATAAATTGCTTTAGATGCATGGAAATATCAACAAAGGCTTGAATGACTTCACTCAGACAGGACCATGGGAATTTCTGCACATATACAGCAAATTCTTAGATGATTTCTTGCAGTAACAAATATGTACCACTTCATTGGCATCATTTCTACTCATATATTGACTTCCCATATGGCAATCACTCTTTGCAAGAGCCAAGGCCTTCCTGTTTTCTTTCGTCTTAGAAACGGAATAGATTCATTTTTTATTGTATATTATTTTGAAGTTTTACCGATGCAATTAAAATGCGCTTTACTTTTTTCTACTGGAAATCGTTTAGATAAACTATGCTTTAACTGCGAGCACGAATGTCCTTTTTTAGGCTTGACAAAAGAATGATATGTGGCATTCACCTGCCTGTGTATTGAGTAATCATAAATATGCTTTTGTAGTAGTTAAAAAAATTTTTTTGGAAACAACTATTTTTGCATATTTTTCTCTTCTATTTTTTTTCTATTGTCTGCAGTAGTCTTCCTTACAAATAAATGCCATGTGACTTCAAAACAAAATCGTGGCAAAACCATTTACATACAAGCCACAGTATTGTAAAGCAATAAAATGCTAAATGAAAATTGTCAGAGTGACTGAAGATAAGTAAAAGGCCAAAAGATTTCCCAGTCCAGTTCTTATTCCAGATACAACTTCTGCTGGCTTCCATGGGAATTGTGGCTGTGTGGCAACTGTTGGGATAAAAATAACAATTATGAAATTGCAATATGCCCCAATTATGAACACAGTTGTAATCTTAATTGTAACATGCTCCCATGAATGTCCAGTTTTCTATTACTAAAAATAAGCTGGCATGAAATCTACCTTTATATACTTTGGAAGTTATTTGTGTCAAATACCCTGAGAGATGCCTTGGAATTCCTGAAGTTTTATTGGAATGGCTGCAATAGCTACAAGGAAGAAGGCACAGCCCAAGAACAAAAAGGTCTGGGTAGAGATTTATGTATTCAATTTTCCTGCAGCACTGTGTTTTAACAAAGCATGAATTAACACTCTACAGTAATATTACAAGTCAGTGTTACAGTTATTCATGAATTTCATTAGTTTCAACTTTTCAACAGAATTTCATCCTGTTCAAACTGCAGAACAGTTTATTTATTAATATACACTAAGGGAAAGAGTGAGAGTACTTCAGTATCTCTCCATGTCGACCAAAAATGTTTCAATTTTATTTTTTTAATCCAGCCTCCTAAATGAAAAAACAATTCTACTATTTTTCTTTTCCTGCGAAACAGGAACTCTGGGCTTTTCTTTTATTAAACAAAACACAAATCAAACATGCTGCCAGGAGTGTGTTCTGCTCAAACCTCCTCTGAGCAGGGGCAGGGAGAGAAGGTGCAAAGCAATGTGTTTCTCACCAGGTCTTGTTTCCATCTCAAGTTTTTGTAGAACAATACAGGCCATACAATAGAACATCCTAAGAAATTCAAAGTAAGTTTTTTGCCTCAAACTGTTTCAAGTCATGCAGTTTGATGTGTCTGTCAAGCTACCTATGACCCACCTGAGGGTGGACACCAGGAAAGGCTCCATGGCTCTGATGCCAAAGGATTTTTGCTTTTTATATATTTCTTTTACCTATTTGTAGCTCTGTAAAGTATCATTGTATAATTCTACAGTTTCTTCAGTGGTAGGCCAAAATAAGGGGGGGGGGGGGGAATTACCACATTAAATTAGGTTTATTCTAACTGGGGATTCTCATCAATTATGCTAATTTGATAAACTGATAAAAGTGTCAAAGCCCTCTATCACATGTGCCTTCAGCCGTAAGTGCACCTGGAGGACCTTGAATAAACAGTAACATCTTTTTATCCCTTCAATCTTGTTTGGCTCTTTTAGGGGCTATAAGGCAAAATCTCCAGCAGAAGTTTGCCATGCCATTCCCTAAAGGAATAAATTATTTCCCTGGAGAGCGCTGCAACTCAAGCCCCAGCCCCGGAAGGCAAAATTTACCTGTGCCGAGAGCTGTGCTTGAACTCCTTATCACAAACTATTTACATTACTATTAAACACAAGCAGGAATTTCAAGTTAAAGCATTAAAGCTTATCAGAAAAGACCAACCTGCAGTATTGCTGCACAGGGCTTATTGCCATTAGCCACCAAAATGAGTCAGTGCTCCCATCCAGGTGCAACTGGCTTCACGTGAACCACATCAATCACAAGCAACTAACTTGAATTTGTGCTGTGGAAGTGGCTGGTGCAAAGGAAGCAGATCTCAAGTGATCCTGCTGTGTATGTTCCAGACTGAAGGCTCATCACTTCAAACGTGGGTCGTGATTTTAAGCTGGGATTCTCAACCACTGTAGATTTCTGGGTTAACAAAAAAACCAAGGTAGAGGAGAAAAAAGATAAATGCTGTCCTAGCTGGATTGTCTACCTAGGAAAGGAGAAAAATTTGGAGAATAGTGACAGGATCTGGAATTCAATAGGATTTAGGGTTTTTTACATGGAAATAGCAGGGTTTGATGGCAGCTTGGGAAAAAAAGTGGAAGGGAAAAGGATATATTTCCTCTGTCCTACATCCTCAGGGAAATAAGTGACTGGTGTGTAACTCTTGTCTATTTCCCTTGGTTTCTGCTGTGGACAACTTTATGCCTCTTTGGACTATATATATTTCACATTTAGTGATTCTCTTTCATCACTTTTTAATAATATTTCATGTCCTGAGGATAACCACCCTCTGAGGTTCTCTTCTGCTGTTTCTATGTCATTAATGCAGCACTAGTAATTAGGATCTGACTCATACAAATATGAACAGCCTAAGTTTAGGCTGTGGCATTTTTCAGTTCCCCCTGGAATCCTCAGCAAGAGGACTAACTGGATTTATTCTATTTGCTGTTATAATTAAGGTTCACATAATCTTTGCAGGTTTTTTTTTTTTTCCATTTTCCAGATATAGAGGCGAAAAAGGATGAGAAGTCCTCATCATTGGCAGTTTAAACTGCAGTGAAACAATAAAAAATGACATCTTCATATATGATGAAAAGAATTATGATGATAAAAATAACACTGTTGCACAGAAATCCCAATTGCAAGTGAGGTTCTGCATTAGCTACCAAACAATATATAGTTTCTTTATTGCTGGGTCTGTTTTACTTAAGCCATTACCCGTGCAGTAAACAGAGACATGGATTTGTTCCAATCACATAAAAATGGATTTGGAGAGTTTGTTTTAATGCAGAATCTGTAGACATTAGCCTTTCCAGGACTGAACCTTTGAACTAAATCTTCCAGACATCCCAACTGAAATCTAATCTAATATTTCTTTGAATATTTTAGCATTAAAAATTCAAGTCTGCAGTCCTTCAGCAAAGTTTTTACAAAATTATTCTCTCTGTTTGCAGAGGGTGGTTTGGTTTTTTTGGTTGTTTTTTTTTTCCCTGTTTGATGTGAACCAGAATCAACTACAAAATAAATTTGAAAAATATGTCTAATGTATGTTGGAGAATAAATCTAGTTTTAATGAGACAAAATAAAGCACAAAAGGAGTGTAGCAAGCAAGATGGCACAGCTGGGTCGGAAAGACTGGGAGAAGTCAGTGACAGAAAAAGGATCATCTATGAGAAAAGCAGGAACGATGCTGCCTGAGGGGAAATTTAAAGGAGGAGGAGGAAGAGGCCTTGGAAATGTATTTTCTGTAAGCTGATCAGGTGTTCCCTGGGAAGATAAAATCCTCCTGTGAAAGGTGATGCAGGGATGCAGAGCAAGTCTCACTTTAACACTTGCTAAGGAGGTTTGTGGGAGAGCTGGTGGGGGAAGAATACTGTGAGCATTATCCAGAAACACATATTTAGGTGGCAAAGGGTACAAAGAGGTAAAAAAAATTGAAGCATTGAAAATTGGCAAAGAAAGTTCTTAGCCTTGAAAGCTGAGGAATATGAAGAGAAATAATGGAAGAGGATTTGGGGAAAATGCCTTGTAGTGTGTTGAACACTTTCCCTAGATTTTAGAGTATTTTCGTGCCTCACCCTTTGTAAAATCACTATAGTGCCTGCTACACTCGCCATGCTTCAAATTTGGGTATAATTTGCCATCAAAGGCTTGGGTGTGACGTTTAAGACTCTTAAGGAAAGTCATTGTATATCCATCAAGTATGAATTGCTCCTTTTCAGAAAATATTCTAGCTATTGGCTCAAAAAACGTTGGGAGATGGCTGGACAATCCAGGTTAAATTTCTTGCCTGCAGAAGAATGGTAGGGAATAGAATTACAGGGAAATGTGCAGAAATGACCCAAAAACCACTTTCCACTTAGGGGATGAACTTTATCTTTTGCTGCATCCAGATGGAGACACCTTGATCATTATAATCAACACGCTCCATTTGCTGCATTAAAAACAAGATAAATATTTAATCACAGTGCAATTAAGTCTGGATCTCTGCCATTAGTTTATAATGAATATATAGGCAGATAGAATCTAATACACTACTAATTCACTTACAAGCCAGGCTGAACAGATTTTTTTCTAATTTTTTTTCCCCCAAAGCTGGTATTTTGGGAATGTTCATGAGATGACAGTGTGTGTCATCTAATTACTTTCTCTGCTTTCATGCATTAACTGGAATAACATGCAGCAATCAGTTTTTGCTATCAATATTCCACATAAACTGTGAATGATGTTCTGCAGTGCCTGTTCTTTTCAGGTTGAAATAACCAAACAAAAAGCAAGGTGTAGGTCAATGCATATTTGTTGATGCAAAGTACACGTGTATCCCAGCAGTGAAACAGAAGCAACAGTAGCAAATTCATAAAGGAATTTTTTTAAGGATTAGAAGGAGCTGTTGTGGATTGGTTATTCCCTTTTCTCCTTACTTTACAAATATTTTGTGTGCTGGGCAAGGAAGAATTCCTTGTTACATTTCAGAAGCTTTTCAGGATGAGTTAGTTCAAAATACAGCTTTATTATGATCATCATAATTAACTGATGATGATCAGTTTGTCATGGTGCACCAGTACAAATGGAGTTGGGCCCTAAAATATTTAGATGTTTATGTATATTTTTAACATAGAATTACTTTTAAATTAAAAAAAAAAAAAGGATCTCTGAGTGAGAAGGAGCAAATACTGGACTACAAAGCATTAGTTCATTACTGCTGATGCTTAATACTTTAATACTTTTAATACTTTAGTGGCAGAAGGAGCATGTTGTCTAGAAGACATTTTCATGATTGCTGTGCCTTCAGAAGGTCGACAGCACATCTGAGCTGGGAATGTGCTCCTCAAAAGTTCCCAAACTCTGCACTGCAAGGCAGGCACCTGGGGGCGTTCAAAGTCTTCACAATAATATTGAATTAACAACCAAAGCAGTAAATGTGAGGAAGATTGGAGACCCTCAGAAGCTTTTGTTGTATTCCTGACCTTTTTCTGCAATAAAGCAGATTTCTGCCAGAACCTGTAGGGACATTCCGGATGGATTTGAATGCTCATCTGCGTGTCTCTGTGGAAGATGGTCCCCTTTTGAATAGGATTCGGTTATACTTTGGATTTGTGTCTGCTGAAGTGTGAATTCTGCAATCTCACATTTGAAGGGGCAGACCTTTCAAAAATCCATTTTGAGTTTTTAAAAGGGCGATGAGGAAAGAAACAGGTCAATGTACTTCTGAAAAAAAAAGGCAGTCTATCATTTGTGTGCATAGTGGTGGTGAAATTTTTAACCGTGTGAAGAAAACATGTGTGTCACTTAGAAAATTATGTCAACTATAAAGACACGGAAACTGAGCTAATCACAAATATTTGTAAAATATCAGTTGCAGGTTTTTGCTCATTTCTACGGCGGGATGGTTCAGCTTTGTGCTCAGGCTGCAGGAATTGCTGAGCAGAGGCAGTGCAGGGCTGGATTACCTGGGCATTGAGCCTAATTCAGTGTGATAATCCTTATTTCCCTCCCCACGGGCAGCTTGTGCCATTCTGCTCCTGCAGCAAGGAGGCTGATTCTTGCCTTCCCATACAGGTGAAATGAGTTGTGTGTGACACTGGCTGCCTTTGCACAGACTAATTCCAAAACACAGGAGCTCCTGCTAAGTGGGCTCTGTCACTGCTTATTTTGAAGGTTTTGCTTTGGCAGAGGAAGCACCTAAAGTGTCATGTTATTATCCAAACACAGAGGAAATCTTCCAACTGATGATGTTAAAACTCTGTGAGGGATCTCTGGTGAAGATTTCAATTTATCAGATGGGGAAAAACCCTATGTGACATTCAAGTAAGGCCAAGAGGAACTTAAGCTGTTGCCATAAAGGCATGCAGCTGGAGAGTACTTTTCTTTAAAATGAAAAGAAAAATTATTTGATATGTTTTATTAGTTTGATGATAGCTTGCAATATTTGTTTTGATGGGATTTGCAGCTTATTATATCATCAGAATAACATTATCTATTAATCCTACTTCAGTAATACTCCACAAAACAAATGAAGCAATTAGCTTTGTATCTTTACCTTGATGTATATTAAAGTCAATATCTAATTTAGTGTTTTTCATTAAAGTCATGTTATTTCTACATGAAGAAAAAATGGATTGATACCATCAAATGTGCTAAGATTTTTTTTATTTCATTTTAGTTAATTTTACTTGTGAAAAATGTGGTTATTTTGCCCATTTCACTCCATTGGAGTACACTTTTTTTTTCTTTATTTTCTCCTTATATTTTTCATATTTGTCACTTAAGATCGACTTACTAAGAAAAAGTGGACTTTGATTTTTGATCATCTGTTTCAGCATACTTTTGAGTTCAGGGAATCCAACTGTGTGATGAAGATGGCCTGATGTTGATTTCTTGTTTAATGACATCCCCTGTAATTTTTGCTTCCCACCAAAGCATCGGCAGATTTTATATTTGGCAAAAACAAATGCTTATGCTGTTTTTTAGAGGCAGTTGGCTATCACTAAACTGGTTTCCTTGCTTTCCTGGCTTTATCTTCTCTAGACAAACTCATGGTTTCTCTCAAATATGCAGTTTCCACTGCAGTATGGCATGATACAAGATTTTATTTTGAATTTTTCGTTGACTCTACTTGTCAAATGAGAAAACAGATAACATGGTTCTGCCTTGAACCCCTCTGCAGCTCTGCTGAGGATGCATTTATTTGATTCATATCTCTATGAAGTCTCAGAGGTTTTAGTAAGAACATCTAAAATTTAAAACCTGCTGCACTTTAAGTTAACTTTCAATATTTTTTCAAAAACAGCATGGGATTTCAATTGAATAACAGGATGATGTATTTTGGACTACACTTATTATGTTGGCTGATACCCCTGGAACTGAACAAAGAAGAACTCAAAAGAGCAGCAAAGTGAACAGATCTATTACTTTGAGTGCACAATTAATCTTGCTGACATTATTTTATATGAACATGGCTAAAAATGCCTGGAAACCACACCACTGAATTCCTCTGCTCATTAATATTGATCAAATGTTGTTGTTCTCTTTGTGTTGGAAGCCACTTAAAGATTACCTGCAAAAGTATTACAACACTATTGATTTAAAAAAACCCAATCAATCCCTGAAGTCCACTGTTTTTGAAAATGAGTTGACAGATTTGGTGTGTTATTTTGTTCATTTGTTTGGGGGTATTTGTTGGGTTTTTTTGTTAGTTTTTTAGGTTTTTTAGTTTGTGTTTTTGGTTTGGTTTTGGTTTTTTTTTGGTAAAAAATGATATTTGCGGACTTGCTGCTATAGATCTGAGTAACAGACCATATTAATCAGGCTGTCACAGAATTAATTATCCAGAATTTAACACCATGTTGTTTAAAAGCCTAGATATCCCTATGGAAATTGGCTAGGACCTCTCCTCATGTGCCATCTGGGCCCAGATCTTACACATTGCATTTTTGGTGCTTCAGTGGACTGATGGCAGGATTAGGCCCCAGTTCCTTAAGACACCTAAATCTGCAGAAATTGAATCATTGGGATCCTGTGGACTCAGTTAAAATTAATTAATTAACTAATTAATTAATTTTGAAAAATCATATTAGGGTGTTCAAGCAATTTAAATAAGCTCAAGATGTATGAACTTAAATTTTGGTCCTTTGAAGAATTAGGAGAAGCAATGGTAGGGTGGCACAGGCTTTTTAATTTTCAATCATTCATTCATTCATTTAGAACAGAGAGTTAGTCTGACCCATGTCTTTATCAATTAATAAATGTTGCCTAGGCAAAACTACGTGACTGCAATTTTTTAATTTGAGCACAAATAATGACAATGTTTTGTTGCTCTAAAAATAATTTTTGAACTACCAGTTTCTATGAATAACAACAACAAAAGCAAACAAAAATACCCACAGCAAAATACAAAACATTTATATTGAAAGTAGTTGTATTATTTGTCCATAACAACCATAATCAGAAAAAAAAAAACATATTGTTGATGTGTGTTTTGCTGTTTTGGTTTTTTTTTTCCAGAAGAAAGGCTTCATAAAAGAAAAACATTAGTTAGAAATATTATAATGCACCAGTATATTTATCACTATGCACCTCAGATGACCTTTTAAGCCTTTGCAGTTTGGACTGATCTGAGAAAATGCAAAATATAAAGAAAATCGATTAAAGTAGGCTGAACGCGTGCTTAACAAGCCATACAGAAAAAGCAGAAAGCAAAATGAGAAAGTAATTATTAAGAGATTTATTGTTCTTGGAAGATTAGAGATCTTGCTTGCATAGAAACAATTAACATAGGAGGCTGCCTGCAGGTACTCCCCAAACTGCAGCTCTGTGATAGAGACTTGGAAAAAAACACACAATTCATATTTATTAGGAGGCTATAGGTGCAAATTATTAGACAGGTTTCTTCCCAAATTATTATTATGAAGAAATAGCATGAAGTAGTAATACTTGAAAGAATAGAAGCAGTAATACTTGAAAGACACAAATCTTCCCAGAATTAAGAATGCAGTGTACCACTACTTTTAGATTGTAATACAGAGTGTGCGTGGCAAAAGGCAAATCAGGCAGCAGTCATTCTCCTTATTTTCATCTTCACGATTTTTGCCCTTTTTTTGCTAATAACACCATTTGGAATTATCTGCAGTACATTCATGTCCATTATTTTTTTGGCTCAATGAGACATATCCCATGTTTAATGATGTACACAAGCAAAACCTCTGCAGGGCTGTGTCTTGGAACAGGCTGATGACAAAAGTTGTAATAGAAATGTGCACCTGCGTGGCTTCTCAAATTGCAATAGCCACATGGGCAGTAATAACTGGGGAATATGTTCTGACATCCTCATCATTCAGTTAATTTTTATGCTTTTCAAATTAATATTTGCTCGGAGAGCGTGGTGTTCCCTGACGTGAGGTCTGGATGAATGGAGCTGCTGTGAAAATCATTCAAATCTTGGCTTGTAATTGAAAACACGAACAGGCAGACATGAAGAAACATTGAATTTACAGATCTTTAAAGTCTAAATCATTCCTTTTGTTCATTTGTTGGCTCACTAAGGTGACTTGTCAGGTCCCACCAACCCCCCGGAGCACTCCAGGCTGGGGCAGAGGGGCTGGGAAGCTGGGACAGGCCCTGGGGTGCTGTGATGATGAGGCCTCTGGTGTTGAGATGACCCCCAGGTGTCAGAAAAGTCTCTTTTTCCCAGCCCCTAGACCAAAGAAGAAACTGAGATGTATCAGCTCTGCTTTCCAAGGTTGTTTATTTTCTCTTTATCTATAACATTCTCTGACCCACCCAGGTCTGTCTGGCAGGTTGGGTTGTGGCACACTGACTGCCCTCAGGGCAGTGTTAGCTTTTTATACTAAAAACTAAATGTCTTTTATTTAACATAATTCCGCAATACCTATCACCTATGTTAGACAATGAGTTTCTACTCTAAACCAATCCAAAAGTGCCCCCATCACAGCAGAAGATGGAGGCCAAGAAGAAACAGGAGGAAGGACAGGACAGGCCCACATTCCTCCATCTTGCCTCCTGAACCCACATCCTAAAAACCCCAAAATCCTACATTTTCACCTTGTGATAAGTTCACTAACATTTTACTCAAAGCCTTGTGGCTGGTAGCAAAGTTGGTAATTGTTGTTTCCATGGGTTGCAATGGAAGGCCCAGGTGTCTCTGACTCCGTGCCCAGGTCTCTGAGGCCCCTGCCAGGCTCTGAGGGCAGCCAGAGCAATGTCCTGGCTTCCAGCACTGTGCCAGCAGCCGGACACAGCCCAGGGGTGCCCAGGGGACCGAGAGGCCGATGGCACCTGGGCTGTGCCAGCCCTGGGGTGGCGGCAGGAGCGGGGCAGGGCCCGTCCCTGTGCCGGCCCTGCTGAGGCCACACCTCGAGGGCTGGGGCACCTCTGGGCCCTCACCCAGGCAATGGAGGGGCTGCGGCGTGGCCAGGGAAGGGAACGGAGCTGGGAAGGGAATGGAGCCCCAGGAGAGGCTGAGGGAGCTGGGCAGGGGCTCAGCCTGGAGCAAAGGAGGCTCAGGGGGCCCTTGTGGCTCTGCACGGCTCCTGCCAGGAGGGCACAGCCGGGGGGGTCGGGCTGTGCTCCAGGGACCAGGGACAGGAGCAGAGGGAACGGCCTCAGGCTGGGCCAGGGCAGGCTCAGGGTGGGCACAGCAGGAATTTCCCCATGGAAAGGGGGCTCAGGAACTGCCTTGGCACTGCCCAGGGGGGTTTGGAGTGCCCAGCCTGCAGGTGTCACCTGGATGGGCTGGAGGTGCTCTGGGCTGGGGACAAATTGGGCAACAGGAAGAGCTTGGACTTGATGGCTTTGGTGGTCTTTTCCAACCTCTGGGATTCTGGGATTCTGAAATTCCCAACTCTGATTGTCAGTAAATTATGCTCTAGATTTCTTTTCTCTTTTGTTTGCTTTGGGTATCTTTTCCAAATGCAATTTAAAGTGAGTGAAAGATTATGACATTGCGTTTCAACAAACAGTGGTTATCACCTTTCAGGGTACAAGGCACAGGTTGCAAATAACTTACATTATATTGAAATTACAAATCAAGACAAACTTGCTTGTGGGGCTTTCTAAACAATGTTTACTACTTCTTTAAAATGAGATAGGAAAAAAAAAATCATCAAAATGTTTTCTTCTGGTAGGAGTCATGCTGGGGGTAGTTAGTAAGACATTAAAATATAAGTAGCTCTTTTCCAGTGCTGTTAAATGAGTAAACTTTAGACCTCAGGTCAAACAATTCCATTTTTCAAAGGTACTTAAAGTTATAGTAATTGCAATTATAGCAGATCTCCATGCTAAAACTTTATGCATCCTAGCATGTGGCGTGTTGGGGAAAAAGAAAATTTAGTCAGAAGATCTTTTTCAAACCATCTTGAAGTGGCTACTTCAGAGGCACTGAGTGGAAAAGAATAGTTGGCTTGGTAGCTGCTAACTACTGGCCCAGATACTCTCATTTCAGAAAGTCACCCGGAGCCATAGCAAAGATCTCCTCAGACTGCTAACTTGACATGTAGCGATCATTCAGGGACATTGTACCTGTCACTCTGTGCATGATAGGCATGTTTGATTAATACCTATTCCCTCAGTGGTGCAAAAACTAGAATGCCTGTTATCTTTAACAGAAGAGCAAGATTTAGCCTCACTGTCTCCTGTCTTCTCTCACATTAAAAACTAATGCCATGATTAATGAGTAGTGACACTCTTCATATTTTTTTTCTTGTTCATAAAAATCCTTGCTGGCAAGTTATCTGAAGTAAGTGAAGGGTATATTTTACTGAGTTAGTGGAATATAAAGGCCTGCATAAGGCATTCTATTTCTTTAATGAATGCTTATAAATGACTGAAATGATTATGGTTGTTATTGTGGATGTGTACATACTTCTCTCTCTTTCTTTTTTTTTTTTCTTTTTTTCCCTTCTCACAGGACCCTGCCTCCCCAATCCATGCCATAATGGTGGGATATGTGAAATTAGTGAAGCATACCGAGGCGACACGTTCATAGGCTATGTCTGTAAATGTCCACCGGGATTTAATGGGATTCACTGCCAGCACAGTAAGTTCCACGTGGTAAATTTTATTGTATTTATAGATAGGAGCCTTTTTATTGCCTGCACAGTTAAGGATTAATATCGGATCTGGTTTTCTGGAGTATATCAGACTTTGGCCTTTATGTTATGAGCAAGCTAATACCACAGAATGCTGCTGCTGCCTTCAGAAAATGACCTGACTACCAACACACTGGACACAACAGGACATGATTTGCTATACATGTTTTACACCATGGCAAGGACAAGGTAAACATATTTTGCAGGGCTTTAATGCAGAAGTGTATTTGAAACAGAAGGACTATCTTCTTATCTCAGTAGTGTTTGTGTGTTTGCTTTGATTAATGCTAAAAAAAAAAGGAAAAACCCCTGAAATTTCTGAATAAATTTCTTCTACATCTTTCTTTACATATGTCTTTATAAATAATGAAGAAATGTTTTGAATCACAGTATCTAAGTTCAAGAGCAAAACCTCCAGACTTAACATGATTTAACCCTGTTTAAAATACAGTTTCTTGATCTCTTTCTAATCCTTATCATTTATTTGGAGAGTATTTCCTATTTTCAGGTCAGATTTGGAACAGCAGGTCAGTAGCCTCATCATATAGTGGTAGGTAGAGAACTTACAATGAACCATATGGGGAAAGAAGTTTTGGGTGTGCTGGATCTGGCAGGAGCAGAGTTAAATGTCTTCACAGTAGCTGGTGTGGGCTTGTGTTTTGGATTTGTGCTGGAACCAACACTGAAAATTCAGGGATGTTTTAGTTACTGCTGGGTAGTGCTAACACAGAGTCAGGAGCTTTTCTGCTTCTCACTGCACCCCACCAGCAATCAAAGCCAATTAGTGAGGGATATTCATCTGCTAGTGACTGAGCGGGTCGTGTGCTAACCTATTAATGTAGTCTGTTTTGCCTGTTAATTTAATAGAAACTGGGTTTTTTTCACATGCAAATCTCATTTGAAACAAGTGCTTGCCTGAGGAGAAGCTCACGAGAGAAATTTTGGGGTTTCCATTTTGTGCATGAGTGGTTCTTAAACCAGGAGCAGCATGGCTCTTTAAATCTTATGCTGTTGATGCATTTGGAAGCCAGCTGTTACAGAAGGTAAAAAAACTCGAGGAAATAGTCAGGAATCCAGCTCCACTCACATGTAAAAATTAGTTCAGTTATTCAGCTCACAGTGACTAAGCACTGAATCCAGCCTACCTGAATTAATTGCTCCATTTAGATATTTGTCTATAATTTGAAGTGTCCAGAACACAATACAACAATACGATCCAGCTCAGCTAACATCTTCATGTTTGTTATGTCCCTTAAACTCTCAAAGTATCTCCAAAGACTGGAATATGGATGCTCAATTCCATTAACTTTGGCCACACTCTCAGTTAATTGTGTGGGTAATGTGGGGAATTCCACTGAGTTAATCCGGTGAAAATATACACCCACCTCCTCCACTGGGAGCATGGAAATGAGTGTTTGCTGTCCAGCCGCGTGGATGAGCTCATGTGAAAACACAATCACATGGACACATGTGCTCAGGGGTGCTCCATCATGGGACCTGCCACGTTGATGGCAAGAGCTGGAGGTTCCTCTGGCTCTGGTCCAGGGGCTTTTCCAGATGACTTTGTCCCATCTGGATCACCAGAAACTGATGCCTTGTGAAGGCTGACCTAGAACAGAGGCTGGACAGAGCTAAAGAATAAATCAGGGATTTATTAAAAAGCCTTAATGGATGCACCTTGGGCAGCACCAGAGCCCAGCCAGGGCTGCACCCAAGATGAACCAAAATGGCCCCAAAATGCACGAGCAGGCACAGGGTCTCTCCCTGGGATCAGTTCTGCTCCATTTGCATCTTGCAGTTCATTGTCCCATTCCAGCTTTAGCCCCTGCAGTCCCACCCTGCTTGTTTTTCTCTCTCCAGCCCACAGTGTTTGTGCTCTTGGGCTGAGATTTGGATCATTTGGATCAGGAATTGTTTTGTCTCCCTGCTCTGTGCAGAGAGGTCACCATCCCCTCATGTGAAGCTCAGACCCATCCAATAAAGCAGCACAGAATCTGAAAAATAGAAAAGCTAAAACCTGAGGCATCAGCGTGGCACACAACACTCCTTCCATCAAATATAATGGAGCTGACCTTTGTTAAAGAAGTAAATAATCCCACAAGTTTCATCAAGCAAAACACGTTGCTGAGCACGAGTTTTGGATGGAATGCCATCTTTTGTCACCTAATTAATGAGTAAGAAACATACAGCTGGTGCATCACAGAGTGATTCATCAGAGTTGTTTGCTGGGTCCACAGCATCCTTTTAAAAATATTGAGGTATATCATGTTAGCTAATGATCCTGATAATCAGCAAAGTGTGTTTGTGTCAACTTCAGGACAAGATAAAGCCTTCCCACAGCTGACCCAGACTCACCACAGCCCCAGAAGGCAGCTGAAGTGATTTGAGAAAAGACTAGTTTATATGAAGATTTATTCTCTGGGGGAGAATGAGATTCAGTCCTTTTCAGATAGTCTGATTTAAGATGGGATGATAAATCAGATACCCTATCCAGGTGTTCCCAGAGGGTCTCTGGGGATGGGAGCTGTGAGAGGCAGCCACAGAGCTCCTGTGTGTCAGGGAGAATTGTGGGATTTTCAGTGGTGGACTTAAAATTTAGCATTTATATACAATATCACCTTAGCTCAATTCACGCTGTTCCTTTGATACAAACTCCTCTGCTTCATGAAGTTTAACAATTCAATTCTGAACACTGTAAATCAAGTAAGAAGTCTGTCAAATTTATCATAAAGAGACAAATTAAAATGACCTCGTTGCAAGGCACGTCTCTTCTGCACTGTCAAGAATTCAAAAAGCCACTTTGTGGTTCTCTTGTACAAAGCTTTTTATCTTGGATTTCTTTCATGTCTAATATTCTGTTGCCAAATCAATTAAGCCAGGTGATTGATTTTGCAGTCGAGATACCTTCTCAAAGCTGGTATTTTATCATTCACATCAACAAACACCCTGTCAGTATTTCTTGCCCATGTAAATAATTAATATGTAAACTATAAAAGAGATCGTTGGAAATTTTACTGATACAGTCAGTAAATATTCTTGATTTATTGTAAAACTGATATTAATTGGCTGTGGTTGCCTGAAAAGATTCTAGTTACCCAATGGCAAAAAAAAAATTAAAAAAATAAAAAAAAGAAAGTGTTCCAATTTCAAAGCTCATAAAGTAACCAAAACCAGGAAAGTCTGCCTCAGGTGGAGGCCTGGACTGGATTTTGTGCTGATACCACAGCAAATCTATTTTTTAAATATTCTTCCATTATTTAAGGGGCATTTACTTACCTGATTGGAATGAAGATTGAAGTCAAGGGCTCTTCTGAAGCAAGACTGGGAGAGCTGGGGATGAAGAGAAGGCTCCAGGGAGAGCTCAGAGCCCCTTCCAGGGCCTAAAGGGGCCCCAGGAGAGCTGGAGAATTCCCCATGGCTGGGGGTTTGGAACCTGGTGATCTTTACAGTCCCTTAAAGCCCAAGCCATTTTGTGATTCTATATTAAAAAAGCCTAGAACAAGTCAGAATCCATGGAAATACCCCAAATGGACAGCTTTTCCACCCAAAAAAAGGAAACCAAAACCTAAAAAAACCAAACCAAAAAAAAAAACCGAAACAAAAAACCAAACAAACCAATCAAACAAAAAACAAAACAAAACAAAAAAAAAAAAACCAAAAAAACCAAAACAAAATCCCCCCCTAAAAAAAATCCAAACCAAATGGAAATAAAAAACTAAAAATACCAAAAAAAGAAACAGAAAAAAAAAACCAAAAAGCCCCAAACCAAACCACAACCCAAAATTAAAAAAAAAATACAAAAGAAAAAAAGGGACAGAAAATCCCTCACAAAACAAAAAAATGCTGTTGAAAGATATATACAGTATGCATTATTGTGATTATCATACTGGAAGAAGTAGGAATTTGAGACATTAGACCCAATATGTGTTACTGGCTGCCACTCAAGTAGCTGAAAGGACACAGATCCAACCAGGAAAATTCATGTTTGAAGCAACAAAGGGTTCAGATTTAAGGGTTTGATTTGCACGTGGGTTTGTATTCTGAGGATCATTAACTCCACCAGATATAACTGAAATGCTTGCAGCCCAATAATAAAGGTTATTAATCAAACACACTTAATAATGTAAGCAAGCTGATAGGGGTTTTACCTAAAACCAGGGTTTTACCGAGGTTTCTGCTTTCTTCTTCCACATCATGGGTGGCCTGTGATATCCACATGTGCTGCACAAATGTGTTGGAAAATTGCACTGGCCCTGTGGCAGATTTCCATTCTACCTTGAGCCATCATCCCAGCTATCCATTGGGGCAGAGCCTTTTTCCTGTGGTGCCACAGCTGGAAAGGCTCGTGGCCACACATTTCTGGCCAGTTGACCTGATGCATAATCTCTCCCAGCAAAATTCAGTATACAGTCAAGGAATCTCCTGAGGTGGAAGGGACCGATGATAATTATCTATTCAAATGCTTGTCCCTGCACAGACACTCCAAAATCCCAGCCTGGGCATCCCTGGAGTGTGTTCCAAACTCTCCTGGAGCTCTGGCAGCCTTGGGGAGCCATTCCCTGGGGAGCCTGGGCAGTGCCCAGCACCCTCTGGGGAAGAACCTTGCCCTGAGCTCCATCCCAAATCCCTGGCCCAGCTCCAGCCCCTTCCCTCAGGTCCTGCCACTCTCAGGAGCAGAGATCAGAGATGAGATCAGAGATCAGAGATCAGAGATCAGAGATCAGAGATCAGAGACCAGAGCTGCCCTTCCTCTTCCTCTCATGGGGAGCTGTAGCTGTGATGGGTCTGCCCTCAGCTTCCCCTTCTCCAGCTGAGCACACCAAGTGCCCTCAGCCCTCCTCACACGGCCCCTCCACACCATTCACCATCCCCATGGCCTCCTCTGCACACTCTCTGACAGTTCAATGCCTTTTTTGTGTTGTGATGCCAGAACTGCACCCAATATTCCAGGTGAGGCCTCCCCGGCCCAGCGCAGAGCAGGACAATCCCTGCCTGGCCATGCTGGGCCCAGTGTCCCCAGGACAGGGATGTCCCTGCTGGCTCCAGGGCACTGCCACTGGCCTTTGTGTTTGGAGGTTGTTTTCACAAACAGGACAGCACTGCTGGGGTACATTTTTTGAGTTTTCATTGCAGCATCAGCCTCATTACATGGTTGAGAAAATAGGAAGATGGAAAAGCTCATGTACAGCCAGCAACTGCCAAGGATTTCTTTGCCACAAAGCATTTTAAAAACTTTCTAGCCAATAGCACATTGCTAAAGCTTACAGAAAATTGTTCTAGCCAATCACTAAAGGCACATGTACACCTGCTTCACATAATGCTTGCTTGTCTGCTTTCTATCAACAATACACAATACTCCATTATTAAGCTTAAAACTTTCTACTATCTTGTTAGACATAGAATATCTTGTTTTTGCAGTCCTAAGGCCTATCTCAGCCAAGTCTCAAACTCAAGCTATTGTTTAATGTCCTTGCTTGCTGTACCGTTGTAACTTTTTCTACTTTCAGATGTTGCAGCTGCAGCTAGTTCTGAGTTTTCTGTTCTGTTTTTAAAAAAAGCCTGCTTTTACAGCTTTCTTGAAATCATCTTACTTTCACTATTTCCCACAACCAGGATGCCCAGACCCTTTCCCTGGCACTGCTTCCCAGCATCTCATTCCCCAGTCTGTCCATGCATCCAAAGTTATCCCAACCCATCCCAGGGGCAGAATCACAGTGACTTTTCCAGCTACCAGGAAGAAGTTACTGTGATGAGGATGCAGAATGTGGCACAGATTTTATGTTAAGAGGAATGAGTGCTCTTGTTAAGCCACTCCTGGCTGCAGTTGGGTGGAAAGGCACTCCAGAAACCATTCCCCACAGATGGTTTCCATGCAGCTGCCCTGTTTTGAAGACTAAAACCCCATTGTTTTCTTGCACAGATGCAGGTTGTTCCAAGCCAGCCATGCCACGAGCCAAGTGAGCAAATTTAATGTACCAGTGTGCATGCAGTTGCACCACACCAGATTTTCATCCCATACTCCTCCTGACACACATAAAATATGGTCCCTCCTTTGGAGAAAAATATCTGTTTGGGCTGTTCTAAACTTTACCACATTGTTCCTTTTTATTCTGGGGTGGAGGGAGGGGTTAATATTCATCAAAATTAATTCTATGAATAGCTTTAAAAAATTATACTGCCAACAAAATACTTACTGGTACAGTAATAAACTCCACAGTACAGTAGCCAGTTTCATGTATATGAATGTCCTTGTGCCTCTAAGCATTGTAGAGCTGAAATTTGGAAACTATTCCTGTGTTTGACCAGTAGCTTGGACAAGAAAGGAAGCAGGAAGCAGGTATCATTATTAGTTTGTGAAACGTCCAGAATTTAACTCAAAATGTGAAAGAAGGTGGGTAATTTTAAAGACATCTGAGAGGTATCACCAGTAAAGAATATAAAAACAAACAGCCACTGAAGGCTATTGGAAGAAAAGTCAGTAAAATGTTCCCAGAATTGAAGCTGTGTCAGGGGGCTGAAGGAAATGGCAGAACCAACAGGTGTGGGAGCCCCTGGTGCTTTTGTCCCATTCACAGAAGTCCAGGGAAGCTTGTGTGGGGACTGGAAAAAGGAAATTCTCTAATGAGGTGAAAAATGACAGGTTTGTCAGCTGAAAATGGAGGAAGTTTTGCTGATGGATCCTCTTACAACAAACGTCTGGTGAGATTGGACAACAGTGACACCAATTTTGGGGCGATTGGAAGAAGGTGTTTGTTTTCCTTGAAGCCTAAATAAATGTTGTGGTTGAAGCAGTAGGTAACTGAGCTGATGCTTGCCCCCTCCTTGAAGATTTTATTTGATTCAGTAAGAGCCAGAGATTGCTTTAAAGTCCCAGGTAGGAAGTATAATAACCCCACCAATTTTGTTTCGCTCTTCTTGGAATTTGCTTGTATAGCATTGTTTGTTCTTTTTATCCATACACAATTCAAATAGCTTTTTTTATTCTTGTTGAGTTACTGATCTTAACAATTTCCTCATACATAGCATTGAGTTTCAAAGTCTAATTTTGCTGTATACTCAATAAAAAGTCCCTTTTCAATTTCCAACCTGCTGTCTTCCAGCATCTTTAAAATGTTTCATCCTTTGTCTATTACAATACTGGGAGAAAAGCAGATTTTGAATGCCTTGTGTACACCACTTGTTATTTTGCAGACATTTGTTATGTGCCCTCTTCCTTCTCCTGTGAAGCCAGTTAAATTTGTTGCCTTTTCTGTGCAGTGTGTTGGTTTTTCTTGCACTTTCAAATTGTCTCTCAGTGGCCTTCTCAAAACCTCCTTTGTTCAGTGGTGTATTTTACAGCAGCAGTGACTTATAGTAAAGAGAAAGCTGTAAGGTTTATTTGTCAGAAGTTCCTTACATTCTGTATTCTTTATGCAGCATTTTGTTGTTAAATTTCCTTCTGATTTTTTTTTTTTTCTTTTTTAACCAGAACTGGGTATGGGGCTGAGGCTTTTCTTAAGCAGGCCATGGTAATTGCTGAGTTTCTCTCATGAGGTGCCATAGGGGGAGGAAATAGATCTTCCTGATTGCTTTGGGGTTTTATGGCAACGTTAAAGAGAGGGGTTGGGCCCCTTCCAACCAAGGCACTGACTGAATTACATAATGAATGGTGCTTTTCAGAAGATGTGTGTTTCTATGGTGTAAAAGTCACTTAGGCTGTCAATAGCTATTGTAAACTTTTTTTGTAGGCAGGTAAATCTGCCTTTCTCTAATTAGTGTCTTTCTTAAGGAGTAGTTTGGTTTTTTTTGTTTTGGTTTTTTTTATGGTGAAAAGAAATTAATGTTCCAAAAATGCAGGAATTGCTGTTTGATTGCAAAAGAGATTAAGTTTGTTCATATTCTGCTCTAAAAATGTAGCATATAGAGATGTTTTATAATACAAGTTTCTCCTTATATTTGAATTAAAAATAAAAAGCACTGAATGAAAGGAGTCCACTCTAAATTTGAGAATAGTTATCCCATTGTAATGTCTACATCATACATTCCTATTTTTATAGCAGAAATATTGTAATAAACTATCTGAGGTTGCACTGAGTCCCAGGGAAGACCTGATAAACCACAGTACAGAGGTGTATGGTTAGAGGAGGAACACATGATAACTTTGGCTGGACAAAACATCTATTTTCCTTTTATTTTTCCCACTTTTTGTGCCCATTTGGTAAGACACAGCAACCCATAAGTCGATTTCAGCCACTGTGATGGTTTAGGGTCAACACAGCCACCTGGAGTTTTAAAAGCAGAACTGTGTTCAGTCTTTGTTGCACCAGCAGCTTTCTCACAGATACACCAGCACATTCTTGTGAGGAAGATAAAGTAATAAATGAAATCTTGACATGAAATCTGATTGTTTAACAAGACAGAACTTACCACTTAGAATTTTGTCACACAGAGATGTGGTCTGGGAGCAGTTGTTGGAGGAAAAAAAAAAAAAAAAATTGTAATTCAGATATTTTTCTTGGTTTTATTGTTTTGCTCCTGTAAGAGCTACTGTGCTCAGCCATCTGTATGTGTAGGTGTGTCAGGGATGCAGAATTAAAATATTGTACTGTGTTTG
Organism: Agelaius tricolor; assembly: GCF_023055355.1. Lineage (NCBI taxonomy): Eukaryota > Metazoa > Chordata > Aves > Passeriformes > Icteridae > Agelaius > Agelaius tricolor. The sequence goes on from NW_027269304.1 coordinate 1,798,427, forward strand.
GAACTCGTGCTGGCACATGGCTGTGCAGCTCCCTATTACTGTATAAAATATTGGTACTGCTCATTGAACTACCTGAAAATTTTGTGAGCGGCTTTATCGTTTGGAAATTGAACAATTTGCATGGAAATTTTTTCTGAAAAATGAAAGAAGGAAAACACATTCAGTTATCAGGGGCTTGTTTTATACTACAAACCCAGTGAGAAGTTGGAAGAAGGAAAAGAACTTAGAAGGAAGATCCAGGAGTACATTCAGTAGTCTAACTACTCTTTTGAAATTATAAGCAGTATTTTTTCATGTGGATACACTTCTGAGAACGAGCATTGTGCAGAGGGAGAGAAGGATATTGCATCAGACTCATTGCCTGTGCAAGAAAAATTTCAAAAATCAGTATTTGTGCTTGAAGCTCAGTGTAATGATAAACTGGTGTAATGGCAGAAACCAGTCTGCATCACAAACTAATCCCTTTGTATTCGTAAAATATCTCAAGCAAAACCCACGGTGCTGTCACATTTTCATATGAATACCCAGGATATTCATGTAGTTTGCATTTATTCTGCACTTACTCTTAAGTGACGTACAATTATTTCTGTAGAACACCTGGCTAAGAGTTTTAGTTTGAGTCAGGAGTGTATTTCTTAAGAAAATCTCTTGATCATCTCTACTTATCATGTTTTGCTTTGTGTGACAGCAGGCTGAGAGCACAAGAACTGGATCCCTGTGAGATTAAAATAATCCGAAAGAAAGTAGCCCAGCAGTCTGAAATTCCTGGGATTTGACATAACTGGGAATTTACTTAAAACATTCCAGTAGGCAAATGGAAATTCAGTCCACCCAGACATTCTAGAATCTGTACAGAGAAAACGTGCCCGAGACCTGCACAGGGAAGTGCGGGTGTGTTCTCAGATCTGAAACTGCACATAAGATTCTGTAAGGCCATGCTTCTTACAAATGCAGGCCATACTTTGCTTTTCTCAAAGTACACTGAAAAAATATTAATAAATCCTGTTTATCTTCCTTTCCTTATCATGTGCTAAGTGTCTGATGTCATGAGACACATGCGGCTTTCTGTCAGCCGTGCTTTGGCTGGAGATTCGTTTGGTCCTCTGGTGGGATTGTCTGATTCTGACAAAAAATAATGATGCCCACCTCCACTGAAGATTGATCCCCATCACACTTGTGTTTGAATCGGCTCACCAGGACTGTCTGGAAGTGCACAAGCTAACTGTGCTAAGGGATTTTCAGTGGGATCAGGTCACAGAATGTGGCCAGTGCTAGGTCCTAGGGAGGTGAGGAGATGGGAACATGCAGAGGGACATGAATGGCATTAATTGTGGCTGTCCCTGGATCCCTGGAAGTGTCCAAGGCCAGGCTGGACAGGGTTTGGAGCAACCTGGGATAGTGGAAGGTGGTTGGAATTATGTATCTTTAAGGCCCCTTCCAAACCAAACCATTCTGGGATACTGGGATTTTCTAAAAAGTTTTGTTTTTTTTTTTTTTTAAAGAAACCACCAGCTCTACATTTGCAATAAATTCAATTCAGGAATTACATTCAGGAATTGCCCTTCTTACAACAAAACATTTACAGTGAATTGATGTTCCCTGATCCAGATGTGTAGGCACTGCACCATAAAAGAGTATTTAAAATGTTATTTACCTCCAAATAATAGGTATCCTTTGTAATCTTGTCAGATCTCATTTTGCCCTCCCCACAAGTCAGTCAGGTGGCATCTGGCTCTGAAAATGTATTTATTGTGTGTGATCCTTTCATGTACCTAGTAGAGCTGTTTATGCTTTACCCTCCTGCAGTTTTTGCAGTTTACTTAAAAGCAACATTCTTTTCCATACCAGCAGTTGTCACTGTTAAAGAGAAATTAATCTGCTCCCTTCTCACCCTCTCCACTTTCTTTGTCACTAAATATTTAAGGGAGCTTCAGGATAATTCTGCAGGAGACATACACCAAAATTAGGAAAAGAGTGCGAGGCGAGGAGAGCCTTTACCCTAATGTAAAATTAGGAGTTTAAAAAGCTTATTTCTGACTTCTTTATGTCAATGCTCATAAAAGAGTGAGAACCTCCTCCCATTTCTCAGCAAAAGTAGAGATTTTTACAGGAATTGTAGCACCCACACCATTGGGGTATGGTACAGATTTTATGTACAGACTGGAAGACAATATTTTTCTTTCTGAACCAGGCAATCATTGCTGATGTGGTGCAGCTGCTGCATCTTTTGTGGGGAGGGAGATGAGGTTTTCCTTGTCACCTTTGCAGAGGAGGCAAGGAAATCACCACAGCCCAAAAGGCAGAATTGGTGATGAGTGTTTCTTTCCTCGGTGACGTTCACCAACCTGCAGTTCCAGATTAAATACAAACATAAGTAAAACATACATATATTTCTGATCAGCTAAGGGTCTGAATTTGAAAACTATCAGCAAAGAGTTGAAGATACCTCTATGTAGCACATGTATGTGCACTTATGCAAGTGCCTCAAACAAATATTTCTGATTGTTCAAATGAGATTTATACACATTGGCCACAAATGAGTACACTTCACCCTGTGTATATCAAATAAAGACACATCAAAAAAAAAAAACATAATCATCTGACTTTGTCATTTTAGAGCATCCATCTTTGTATCTTCCAGGACTTGTCTAGTGATATTTTTAAAAACCTGTGCCATAGCCATGTTCACGTAAAAACAATGCAACCCTATCCTCACTCTATTCTGAAATGCATAAACGACTGCATTTTGAAGGGATAAAATTTTTCTGGGATGTATGAAGGGAAATAATGCTAATTTACTGATTTGGGGTCAAACTCATTGTGGTAATAATTGGATTTATTGCCACGTGACCACCCACACTCCTCTAGCAAATCATCCAGTTGCTCCAATGCTCCATAATTTAACTTATTCCTGAAGCTGAGATTTTTGGAGCATTGCTTGTAATGAAAAATGATTCACCAGTTGAATCACTTTTTAATAAGATTTTTTTTTCTCTCTTTTCCTCAACTACAGCTTAAATGATTTGTCAAATGCTTGTTATATAAATAGCCAATTATTTTAATAAGGTTCATTGGAAACGCCAGGAATAGTTGCCCTGAAGATGTACTTCCACAGTGTAAAATTAAATGATAAGTTACTTAATGGGACGAAGGTTTTCATGCCAGTATTCATTAAAAGTAATTAAAAATGAAAAATCTGCTTCAATACATATTAAAACTTTTAAAGTACCAACTCCTTTAAAACTAATAAGGAACATCCAGGCTAGGCTATTGCAAAATTCCATTAGATTAAAATTGCCTCAGATGAAATGCCATTAAATAGGCATTTAAACAGGTAAATAGAAGATCAGGAAATACTGACTAGCCCAGTGCTGGAAGTACGACTCCACAGAGAACACTGTAATAACTTTTCAGTGGCTATAAGGAAAAGATAAGTATTTTGCATAATAGAGAGTAGGTACCTATGCAGAGTATAATTTCACTGCATGGTCTATTTTATGAGAGTTCTCAAAATTGAAACAGGGATGAAAAAGTATCTAAAAATACCAAAAAAAAAAAAAAAGAACCTTGCTAACAGCACAAGATATATCACTACTGTGGCAACGATTCTTGTAGAGCCCTGTCTTATTTTAAACCCTTTGAAGTAGATAATTTAAAGTAGAAATGTATTCTGGAATACACTTAATTGTGTCTTTCCCTTTATTATTTTTTAAATTATTATTTTTCCAATAGTTTTACATTTAATCCTAGCATTCTGAAACCTGTGATTATAGTTACTATTTTATGGAAATGAAGTAACTTCAAAACTTTAAATTTAATTTTGAATTTTTTTAAGTGAAGGTAGCATAGGGTAAGTGCCACAGTGGAATGCAAAGAACAGTAGGAAAATGCTATGGACAATAAATTGATTTTAAACTGGATTTCTAAATACATGCTTCTATTAATTTCACTGCTACTATAACAGAATAACTGTAACTATAATATTGAACCGGAGTGTAAGTTGCAGGTGGAAAAGATGAAAAATTAAGTGGTGGAGAAAGAAATTAGTCATCATAAAAAATGCTGGTTTGTCTAAATTAAGGATTTTACTTCGCATATGAAATTTAAGAAGGTATTAATTAAAATAAAATAGTCTTTCCTTTTAATTTTCTCAGAGCCTGGATTTTTACAAATCAAAATGAAGAGGATCTAACTATATATTCCAATTTTCCTGAAACAAGTTGGTCTAGATATATTTTAGAACCAACAGGGAAGGGAACAACACTGGATTGTTACCAGGCGGCATGAAATATCTTCTCTTCTTTTATTTTTTAAGAAGTCTAGTTAAAGAAGTATATGTAAAAATGTGTAAACTAGAATTTTTAAAGAAGCCTCAAAAGAGATAAATTTGCTCTGAAAAAAGAATGTGAGAATGGTTGGAGAAGCAGCTTCTGAAGGAATTCTAGGCAAGAGCTCTGGGATAATATAATGTAAAATATTTGTAGTGAATGTTTCAGGAAAAATCCTGACAGACATCCCTGTGGTGGATTATCCCAGGTTTCAATATTTTTAAAGAAAACCCAAAATACTTCCCCACGCAGCTGTGCTTCAAAATAAAACTGTTATTATATAGCTGGCAATGTGTTCAATTATCTTTACTTTTGGAAGCTGGTGTGGCATAGTGTGGACAAAAAGATAATATGGAATAATTACAGGAGTAATTAAAGAATAATTACAGGAATAATTACAGAATAATTACAGGAATAATTACAGAATAATTACATTTTCCTCCTCCTGTAAAAATACAGGAGGAGGAAAACTTTATATGGAATTATGAGACCAGGGGTAACACAGTGTTTAACTTCTAAGGGTGGAGGAGCAAGAGGTCTGCACTTTTTTTGTCTCCAGTGTAAAGCAGTTTTCCTCTCTTTTTGAAGATCACATAAGAAGGATATCTGAATAGTGAATCCCTTCAGGGTGGCACAGAGCACTTGAAGGTTTCCTGCAGCTTCTCTTGGCACTGTGTTTTCAGAGCCTTCTGTGGTCAGGAAACTGGCTTTGAAAAAGCAAAGGGAACCTCTGAATTCTAACAGATGCCTGTCCTGCGTGGAATGTTAATGCATCCAATTCAGATTTGATATTTTATTCTAAATTCCTGCATTTCACAGGAAATATGCCACATTATTTGTAAAAGTTTCACGCCAGTGTTGAGCCAAACAAGTGCTAGTGCTTGTTTTTGCATAATCCTAATTAAGTCAAGGATCCGTTATAGCTAAAGCTACAGTTTATCTGTTTATATAAATTACAAACAAACATTCATTTGGAACATGTTAGAGATCTTCTTAAACCTCTCATTAAGATTATTAAGATAAATCATTATTGTGAAAATTATCTATTCCATATCTTTAGCCAAAAATTGAAGGTCATCCACCTGTGCTTTTTCTGATGCATTTTCATTCTGTTTAAACACATTTATTTACTTATTTATTTATTAGCTTTCTAGGAAAAAAAAAAAACAACAAAACAGCAAGTTAATCTAATTTTGGAGACCTTTACAGTTTAGGCTTGTTTTTATAAACGGTGTGAATATGAGGAAGAATGCTTTGATTTGGGGGTTTTTTTGGGAAACATTTTCATAAAAATGTTCTACTCCTAAAGAAGATGTGTCTATCAATATGTGAATTGCTGTAATCCTTCAAATTTTATCATATCACTGAGTAGCTCACTGTTAAGATAATTTTATTAAATTTCAGTTTCTCATGAACCAGATTATTTGCCAAATAAAACCAGTATAATTTAATTCTTTTCAATGGAGTTTTGCCATTTTGTATTTCTTAAAAATATTTGGTGCTTGTGCACCTTGGTGCAAATAAAAAAGAAGAGTGTGTAAGCTGAGTTTCATGATTCTAGGAAATTCATAACAAAAAGTTTGACCATCTGAAGCTCAAGCTTAAACAATTACAAGCTACTACAAAATTCTGCAAGCAAGATCATACATTTTGTGTGAACTTACTGATATGGTATTGACCTGTGTAATTTAATCATTCAGGATCAATACATAATAAAGAAAAGATACCTTGTGCATTTTAAAAATCTATAAAGAACCATCAAGCAACTACAAGAATAGCTTAGCTTAAACTCCAAAGACAATTAAAGATGTTAAAACTTTAGGATAATTATTCCACATTATCTTTTTGTCCACATCATGCCATACCAGCTTCCAAAAGTAAAGATATTTGAGCACATTGTCAGCTATCTAACAGTTTTATTTTGAAGCACAAATGTGCAGGGAAATATTATGGGTTTTCTTTAAAAATATTGAAACCTGGGGCACAGGAAGGAGTGAGAAGTTACTCAAACTGGGAGTTGCTCTTTATCCAGTGTGTGGCTGTGGGTATTCACAGAAGCCAATTATGAAACAGATATTGCTAGATGATTTTTTTAATTCCTAAATTGTACTAAATGGCACCCTAAACTGACTTTGTTATGGGACAGAAAAATGTTTGCAATATTTATAAAGGATAACTGGATTTTGTTGGATCAATTCTCCTAATGAAAGCCATGTTGGCTTCCAGAGAAGACTCTTGAACATAAATGCTTTTTCTTTGATTGGCCAACCACTTTATCATGATAGAAGGCAGATTTTAAAACATGACTTAAGGTTGAGATGAGCAGCCTGAGTGTGATCCAGAAGCCAAAATGAGAACAAAACCAAAATCTAAGGGAAGGAATGTTCTGGTCAGCAGGAGAGAGCTTCAGGAAGCCTGCGTGGCAAAAGGCAATCCTGGACCAGAAACAAGGGCTCAGGTGGCAGGAACCAGGAATCTGGGCTGTGAAAAGAACAAACAGGCAGGGGACAGGAACAAGACACTGGTGTGAACTCACAGGCAAAGCACAATGTGTGTTGGCCAGAAAAAAACAAAATATGCAGTTAAATTGAGCTTATTGGTCCCTCCTTCAGAAAAAAAAGTCAGTTTGTAACAAGTAGCTTGCTGAAGGACTCAAAGGGCTTTATGTAAGAGTTAATTTTTTAATTATGACAGCTGCACAATTTAAATACCCATTTCATGAGGGGTGATTTTTCAAGAAAATATGTGTGACTCTATTTAACTGGTACAACCCAAAATGAGTCTAGGCGTTTTTAATTATGTTACATTTGCAAGTAGTAGTTTTTATTAATGTTTTATTAAATACTTAGAGGATTAAATAAGCATATGTATATATATAAAATCTATCAAAAGAAGAAAAAAGCACAGAAATCTGCCCCTTGATGGTTTTCCAAGTCACTGTGTGACATAGCCAAGTTCTCTATTACTTTCCTAGTTTTGTTCTGGGGTGCAACACAACTGTGCTTCAAACAGAAGTCTGCTTAATAATTTTGTGATTATGGATTGATAGTAGGAGATAGGAAAATTAAATTTAATAATCAGCAGCATGAAAAGAAACCTTAGCATAGGCTTTACTTCCTAATCAAGTCTCTCAGCCCTTCAAGCTATTTCTTTCAAGGAACAATCTGTTTTCAGAAAATTTCAGTTACTCTGTTCCTGCGTCATCCTGAATTTCAGAATCCCTCTTCAGCAGAGATATCATGAGAGATTGGGCATTTGGACTTTTTGAGGGTGGGGGTTTTGGGATGTTTTTGTTTGGGTTTTTTGTTTGGTTTTGTTTGGGTGGGGTTTGGGGTATTTTTGTTCTTCTTTGCTCTCTTTTGTTTGTTGGGTATTGCAGTTCCTCTCGGTTTTCTTTCATGTCCTTTATTGTTGCTTGTTTATTTGTTGTTTTTTATCTAACTGGACAATATCTAGAGATCCAGACCTTCCCTCTGTCTTTTGATGAGTCCTCTTCACTCAGTGTTTACCACTTCAACCACCTCCCTCAGTGAGGAACTCAAATTTCTCTGGCAGCACCCAGGTCTCTGTATTTTATTTAGTGTAAAAGCAAAAGGATCTGCCTTGAAGCTAAGACTTAACCTTACCTGAAAAGTCATGAGCATCCTGCAGTGCTTTTACTGTGCATTATTAATTTAGATCAAAAGAAAACCTTCATCCTTCTTATGTAGGTAGGTTATGTGGTTGGTGAAGAATTAGAATCTGATAACAGAAAGAGAGTTTTCTGCATGAGTCTCTATTGCCTGTAGGAGCAACTTCTCAAGAAACCCTGGTATTTTAAAATTTCTAGGGAAATTTACTCCTTGTCATGGTAACAGAACAAAGTTTATGTTTTCCAGAAGGAAGGAACACACCAGCTAGTGTAAAGTGCAGTATCAGAATTGGCACATCTGGGAATTTGGACATAAACTCACCACAATTTGTAGGAGCCACCCTTACTTAAATATTCTTCATCTGCATGTTCAGTCAAATGAAATAATAACGGGAAAATATGCAATTCTGTAGAAGTTATTATCTAACCCATGTTCAAGAATGCTGTTTTATTCTCTAACACGGTTTTGTTGATTTTCTTCTCAACTAAACACGTCAGACATGATGCAACGACCAACCTTTCCTCATAAATTCATCAAATATGACATATTTGTTTGAACTGATGGGACTCAAGTTTCTGGAATTACTGGGAAAAATCACCGTAGAAGCCAAGTAACAAAGATAATAATTAACAAATTCCATCTTTCTGCTCTGGATATTGCTGATTGCTCCATGGGGATGGAATATGAGGATTGTTTTAAAAGGATGTGGTCCTCCAAGCTCAGTTTATATTTCTCCATCACCACGCAGTCAATATGGAATATTCTGGAAAGCTATGCTTTTTCTCCTCCTATTTCAAGAAGAATGGTAAAATAGGGAAAAAAAATCTTGAGGAGATATTGTCTTTACACAGAAAAGCTTTTAAGAGGATAAATCACCACCAGCATAGTGGGAGATAGTTCATATGTTCACTTAATGTTTTTTAGTTCACAGTGACCTTGATTTTTTTTCCCCCACAAATGTGTTAGCCTGTATTAAAATGATGAATAACCTGATAAAAATGTAAGGTTAATGGGCTTTGCTTAAAAAGGCAAATGGGGAGCTGAAGAACCTTGTTAAATTTTATAAATACATATAAAGAATTTAATTTAGAACTGAGCAGGTCTGCTCTTTGGTCATTTCCCTTGGCAGGTTCTATTTCTCGAACTCTAAGCTGTTACTCCTCTTGTTCATCTTTAATAGAAAAAATTCAGCTAACTCTAAAGTTTTATTATGCCAGTATGTAATATCTTTAAAAGTGAGAAATAGAAAAACATGAGGGGTTAAAAAGAGGCCCAGGGATCCATTGCCACCATTAATTTTAGCATAAAAATCTGAAAACTTTCTGTTTCAAACAAGTGAAACTAGCCTTCCTATTTCACTGAAGACCTGTCTCTGCATTTCTGTTCACAGCAATGGGAAGATTATCCTATTCACTGTAGAAAACACTGATTTTTTTGAATACAGATTCCTGGAAAATAAAATAAAATAAAAAAAACCAAGTTGAAAGTACAGAAGTCACATACTCAAACTATTGAATATCAGGAAACTTTGTTGACAGATCTGAGTTCTGCTTTTCCTGAGCATAGCCACGTTGCATAAGATTTAGACATTTTTGTAACATTTTCTTTGGTTTGTGTGTGCCATTAAAAAAAAAAAAAAAAACAACAAAAAAAAACAACAAAAAAAGCATTTTAAACATTTTGGGGACAGGAGCAGGTTAAACACAACAGCAAGGAGTATGACTTCAATTCCCAGTGATTTCCCCTATTATCTACCATGTTATCTACCATATTTACCACATCCTCTACCCTTTTTAAAATATTTAACTTCAGAGGTCCAGTCCTTTTAAAACAACACATAAAACCTATCCATTTCTAGCCCATGCAGAATAAATATAAATGTGGAAACTAAGAACTTCAATTATGATGCATCAGTATAATGCCCCTGCCTGTTTAATGTTGACTGAAATATTCCGTGTCGCACTTGAGAAAAGGAATCTGATATTACACTTAAGGTTGCTACACTGAAAAACACTGGTGAGTTTTATTCTTGCAGAGTTTGACAAAGTGTACTGAAAAAGAGGAACTCAAGTGAGATTACCCACCTTTTCTGTCTTTTATGAAATTTAATGAAATTTGCTGGCTTCTAGATTGAGTTATTAGTTTCAATTTGCCCACTAACTCATTCATAGAAAGGGAATTTTTTTAGATAGTTAAACAGCCTTGTCAAATTAGATGTTTAATGAATTTGAGATGAACTGAGACACATCCTTAACTGGCATCTGTTGATAAAGAAGTAGCAACATTCCTTGAAGTTGCAAGAGTCTCTACTGATTGCTCCATTAGAACTACTACAATTTGGTTTTTTGGGGTTTTTTTCAGGCCAAACTTTTGGCCCTGATATCATCTGGAAATAACAGTGGAAATCATTGAGCAAGACTTTGAATTATACTGTACTACAGGACATAATAAAATTTCTCTCTCATTTTTTCTTCTTTTTTTTTTTTTTAATTCTTTTAACCATGTGCATATTGCTTTTACCATTTCTCTGCTAATCATGGCATCCTTTTTTTGTGATTCCTGCAGATGTGAATGAATGTGAAGCTGAACCCTGCAGAAATGGTGGAATCTGTACAGATCTTGTTGCCAACTATTCCTGTGAATGTCCAGGTGAATTTATGGGAAGGAACTGCCAACAGAGTAAGTACAGCATGGTTTAAAACCATTATTTTTAATAATATAGTATAATATAATATAATATAATATAATATAATATAATATAATATATAATTTTATTTTAATAATATAAAATATAAGATTCTATTTTTACAGGGAAAGGACAAACAAAACCAGGAAACTTTAATGTACTGTGGAAATACTTCTTTACACATAAAGAAACCTCAAAATAGCCATCTTATTCCCTTCAAAACTGAGGTAGTTTCAGAGACCAAATCTGTCACACATTCAAGTAAAGCATCTGATATGATGGAAATATTTGCAAAATGTATCTATATTTAAGCAAGAAGTAAAATAGTGTAATGTAGAAAAAACCAAAAAAATTAATTCAGGCTGAGGTTTCATCTCATCAAAAATCCTGTCCTCAGCAATGTTATTGGCAGAAATCAACAAGTGTAGGAAAAGGGCAAAAATATCTGCTTTTTGCTCTGGTATGTCTCTAGCCTCTGAAATTTGGACCACTGCTTTGTGGGGAAGTCATTAATAGAATTAACAGTCATTAATGGATTTGTCCTGGGAAAAACTTCACCTGATTTTTTTTCAATAACATCGACTATGGATGCACCATAAAGGTCTGATTCCTAAAGTTCTTCATGTATGATAAACTAGGTAATCCTGAAGGCCAAAAATAACAACAATAGAATAGACTTCTTTGGCATAAAATGCAATATACCTAAACATTTAGATATTAGAGTTTGTTGGGTTTTTAATACTGTAAAGATGAGAGCCTGTGTGTTTCAGTCAAACAAAAGAAGTTAAAATTATGGTATTGTGGATAAAGCTAATATAGTTCCAATGTATATTACCATAGAAAGAAACAGGAAAGTATTTAACAGTTGGCTTTAGTAGTGTTGGGTTTTACATTCAGAATACCTGAAATACTGGGCTAATCCACGTTGAAGAAAGGGAGTTTCTGGTGTAAGGAAAATCCTACTTCATGTAGCAAAAAAAAAAAAAAAAGAAAAAAGGCATTACAAGTTGAATCATAAATAAATGAAAACATAACAAAAGCTGAAAAATATCAAATATCATAACAAAAGCTGAAAACAGAACAGAGCTGAAAAATATTATTCTTTTTCCTGCATTCATATTGTGGATGTATGGGGGAGAATAGAGAGGAAAACAGGATGGACCAATAACAACAAATGTTTATTTGAAGTGGTTTCAGTGAACTCCCAGATTTATACACAGCAGAAAAAATATTTGAGGCACCCAACATAATATGTATGTAGTTCTAGAGAGGAATAAAAGATGAAGCTTTGCTTTGAAAAAGTCACAGGTCTCTGTGGCTGCCTGAAAGAATTTATTAAAAAAAAAACAACCCAAAACTATTAAAGTGTTTTTCAGAATTTGCTGGTGAAGCAATTCATGCATTTCCTTATTAGGTGCAATTGAATTGCCATTTGGAATTCTACCAGGAATCTCATCCATCTCCTCAGAGTTTATCCCTTCTCTATTTTGGCTGCATCATGAGCACTGCTCAGATAATAGATCACATAAACCCAATCTCCTGTTTTGCTGGAAATGGGGTAGTCAGAGCTATTACTTAAGTGTTCATTGCATTTCCTGAACCATCATCTGGTATTTTATATACCTTTTTTTTTTTTAAGTAGATGTGTACGTAGTGATATACAAAAATAACTTTGTGTGTGAAGCTGCATATCTCATATATTAAACTGAATTAAGTTTTATGTATGTGTATCTATCTATAAGCACGAACACACATTTCTGGCTTTGAGAGCATATAAGAGAAAGTATATGTATGTAAAAAAAAATTGAAACTTTCCAGTTTATTGAAATAGTGAAAGAACTCTGCTGCTCTATTGCAAAATATGTTATCCCCACTCTGTCTTTCTGTGTCTTATTTTGAAGAATTCATACTGATGTAAATATAAATATATATAGTGAAGTAAATATAAATATATATAGTTTACCATCTCTATAACTTGCACTATACCATTTTCTATAGCTGGGCTTGAAAATACATCTTTTTTTTTCCATTAGAAGTTTGGTTATGTCATCACACTTAATTACGTAATTACAAGTAGTTATTACACATTCTAATTACACCATAAAAGTTTTGCACATATTTACAGTAATCATGTAATTAAATACTGTTATGCTAATTACGTAAATTACTGACTGCTGTCTCAGAATTACCTCACAACGCTCAAAGATTCCTGAGTCACATCACAGAATATGTAAAATATCCTAGATGTAGAATCAAAAAAACCCTGCAAAATTGCATCATGCAAGCTGCTTTACAGGGTGCATTTAGAATAATTTATCTAGTTTGTTATAGCCCAAATATCACTGCTCTGCAACAAGGATTTGTCATGTTACTCGTGTACATGCCTCCTGTACTTTGTGTCAGACACTTTTTCCTACACCTCCACCTAGGTTTTCCCTCTTTTTCAATTCCACCATTTGATTTCACCACAATTAATTCCTCTTAGCTAATCTCCTAAGCAATTCCCTTCCATTTCATCTCTTGTGTGGCACTTTTCAGGGGTGAGACAACTGTTGTGCTGCACCCAAATCCTGGGATCCTTGTGTGACACCCATCCCAAATCCTTCTGCGTAGTCCCAAAAGCCTCTGGAATAACTAGTGCAGCGAGTCTCAGCTGGCCTGAGAAGGAAAGGGTTGAAACTGAGTACAAAAATTATAATAAAATGATCTTTTAACCATATTTAGACCACCCTGACCATCCTCTGAGTCTGTTTCTGGCATGGATGAGATTCAGACTGGTTTATATTAAGTTCTTTCTTTTCTTTTCTTTTCTTTTCTTTTTTCTTTTCTTTTCTTTTCTTTTCTTTTCTTTTCTTTTCTTTTCTTTTCTTTTCTTTCTTTCTTTCTTTCTCTTTTTCTTTCTTTCTTTCTTTCTTTCTTTCTTTCTTTCTTTCTTTCTTTCTTTCTTTCTTTCTTTCTTTCTTTCTTTCTTTCTTTCTTTTTCTTCCTTTCTTCCTTTCTTCCTTTCTTCTTTCTTTCTTTCTTTCTCCTCTCTCTCCCTCTCTCTCTCTCTCTCTTTCTCTCTCTTTCTCTTTCTCTCCTATTAGCTATGGCTGGTTTTAGCAATTCAGGCATAACTGGTATTTAAACCATCTGCTTCTCATTTATGGAAAGCACAGGACAAGGCAAAATCAGGGTAAAGTGGAGTGTGAGAGCACTGACAGCCTCAAAACATATTCAGCCATTCTGGAATGAGCTTATCAGCCTGCTAAGAGACACTTCAACAAACATCTGGTATTTACAGAACCCGCCTGCAGATGTTTACCAAACACTGAATGGGAAGAAAGCACCTTTCCCCATCTTCTGAATCTAAAATTTAAGCTATTTTAATTCCATATTACTTCCCAGATTTCTAAGGCCTCGGAATTTCCTTGATGCAGCTGTGTGTCCTTCTGCTCTCCCACTCTCTGAACCAATTCCTTGCTTCTGTGTTGAATTCAATCAATTATGATCATGTTCATTACAACTTTCCTTAGTCTTGGAGTATCCATAAATAAAATACTGTTTCCAAGACAGTTTCTCCTGTGGTTGGAGGGTTTCTGGTTTCTTGGTTTTTTTGGTTTTGTTTTTTTTTTTTTGGATCACAACATTCTCTTGCAGGCACTTTCATCAAGGTCAGGCTGTTTACATTACTCAGTGCAAATCTGTATTGTTAAAATCTCCCATGATCAGCGTGGGTGGAGAATTGCAGAAATATGTGAGCAGTTGCACAGGTGACTTTTTTGATCACTTTCCCTTCCATTTTAATGTTTTTAATCAAGCAGATGGTACCAGGCAGTGGACAACTTACAATTCTACGACTTTGCATCCTGGAGCTGTGTTTTGCTAAATGCCAAGAGTTTCTGCCATTAAAGCATATGGAAATTCTTCCTATGTTATTTTTTATTTGAATATCTAGATCAAAATAATCACTATAAATATTTCTTTACATATACTGTGACCCCTTCCCCTCCTTTTCTGGGGATTCAACCTGCCCATATGTAGGAGAACTGCATTCAAAGCAAGTGCAGCAATTCATTTGTCTAGCATGTCAGAAATCCTGCCAAGCAGTGTGCCACCACCTTGTTTTCATTGATTTCCTCTGCTTTTATGGTTTAGTACACTGTTGTGCTTCTCTTGCTCTTGGTTGCCTCCTGCCTTCCTCTCTGTGGAAATCAAAGTGGCATTTTCTTTCCATTCACATGAAAATGCCCGTCTTTTTAGCTTAAAAAATTATCTGAAGATCTGACAGATCTAGGCATAAAGAGATGTTCAAGACTCCTGCTTACATGCAGCCTTACAGTCCCAGACTAGATGGCTTCACCCAAAGCACACTAATGCATTATGATTTTAGAATTTTCCTTCTCTCAAGGTTATTCCCAGGGCACGACCCTGCAGCTCACATGATTTGTAGTATGGGATAAATAACTTATTTTACAGTATCTTTTCTAACAGACCCTTATTCCTTTTCATGCCATCTGTATTTCACTTCTGTGTCCTCAAGGCAGAGTGTTGGGTCTTTTTTGGCTTCAGGTGCTTGTCCTTTGAACTCCTCTGCTTGATGGTCACAGTCTTGGGTGAATTTTGGATATCTCTGTCTTACAGATCAGACCAGCCCTGGCCCAGCAGGGTCCAGGGTTGATAAATCCTCCATGCTTAGGTTCAGAAAAACCCTACTCAGAACAGACATAAGGGCATAAGAAGTGCACAGACGAAAAATGAAACAATTTATGAAATATTAAAAAACTGTGATTTCTGGGAGAAGGCTTTTTGCTGGGAAAAATTTTGCCTTCCAGGAAATCTCTGTTTTCAAAATATGGATAGGAATCAGAACTTTACCACTCTCTGAAATCAAAGAATGTGGTTAGAGGCTTTCTGGTGAACTCAGCTCATGGAATTGACCTGTTGAAATTAAGCTGCTAGGAACTGAATGGTAAAGGAGATCCCATTGCATATATGCCTTATTTCCAGATTACCTGCTGGGGAACTTTGGTTTCAAGGCCTGAGATTCTTTGTTCAGCTTCAGTAATGTCTTGGTTTGAAAAGCCAGGTGCCTGCTGAGGAAGGCAGGAGCCTCCCCTGAAATGGAAAATGCAAACCCCCTCCCTCTGAATTATTGTAATTTTGAAATTAAGGGGCTCTCAGGCAAAGATATGGGAATAACAGTTTTTTATTAGGGGAGAAAATGAAATAAACAAATAAAAAATAATGTAATAGTACAAAACCCAGTGCCAGAGTGAGAGCAGGCCCTGTCCCCCTGTGTGTCAGGGGGTGGCACAGCCCCACCCCATGGGGGCTCAGCCCTCCTGCAGTGCCAGCTGTGGCTCTGCTGGAGCAGGGATCCTGCACAAGGGGGGAGTTTTCCTCTGCAGCTCCAGGGCTGCTGCAGATGGGCCTGGGCTCCCTCTGGCCATGCAGGGCAGCAGAAGCTGCTCCTCTGGCAATGCACTGGGCAAAGGCTGCTGGGCTGTCCCAAACCTCAGATTGTACCCAGGTAGGAATGCTTGGCTCCTGCCCTGGGCAATGCAGCATCTCCCCATGGGATGATGGGATTGGATCAGCCCTGCAGGGACACTCAGTGGCCATGGACAGAAGGTAATTAATAATGAATGGCCCATGAACAGCAGAGATCTCCTGGAGGGAGGACTGGTGGTGGAAGAGATAAAGAAAACTTCCCCATGAACAGCAGAGAACTGCCCCAGCTCTGACAGATGGGAATGGAATCCACATCTCCATTTCCAACCTAAGACAAGTAAATACTTTGAGCTTGTAGTGAGCCACATTGCCCTGCCAGGAATCAACACAAGTTCCCGAAATTACTGATTATCATGAAACTCTCTGTCAATGACATTTAGGAGGGCATACTCTTCCCTACAGCTCAAAATATCAGTTTGACTAATTCTGAGATTAATGAATTATGAAGTTTGAGTTTAAGCTCATTCTTGATTGTTTTGAATGTGTGCCTGTTTCATGATCTCAAATACTGGTGTTAAAGTCAGAGGTCATTGAAATACAAAGCTGGACAAATATACCAAAGAAGGAGTGGCAAGGGGGAATAAAAGAAGGTAATTAATAAAGCAGATCAGTTCTTTGATCCAGTGAACTTCACAGCCACACAGGTATTGGGCTCGTACAAAGGAATGGCAGGGGAAAGAGCCTGGGCATGAAGTCAAAGCTTAACACCAGCTAAAAAATGTTAATCAAACCATGGTCTAACCAAGAAAGTAGAAACTTTAATTAATTTTTAAGGCAAGAGAAGAGTTTATTTAAATTTTAATATTTTTCATGCTTTGTTTCACTTCAGAGATCATAAAATTTAAAAGCCAGTGTTGTCAGGTTATTGTCAGCAGAGGATAGACTGCAGAAAAATTTGGTAAATATGTGCATTCTTGCTAGTCATTATTTGAATGACAAATTCAGGACTTCCATGAAAAGATTAAGGACGTTTTGTAGAAATGCATATATGTGTGTGCAGGTGTAGATATATGTATATAAAATTATTAATCACAGAAAATTAATTTTTCAGTGTCCTCAGGGTAGTTAATTTATCATTCACATGATATCCTTGTGGATTTATGGGATTATGGGGGGGTTAATCTCATACAAAAGAAATAATGAAAAAAAATTGTGCCTAAAAGAACTTTATCCATTTAATATCAAGTTAATAGTACTAGTATGAGCTCCCTGGATTACAGAAATATCTCAGAGCAGAAACATATCAGAAGTACACTTTGAAAGTGCAGGAGGGAGAATTTTTACATGTCAAATGTGACTGTAGGCCATGTAATTCAACTCAACCTCAGTAATTTGTCCTTTTTTGAACATGTCATAAGAACATGAAGCAAAAAGTATTTCCAAAGTTGAATTTCTCCTTGAAAGAGAGGCTAACATCAGTAATAAGAATTTTGCTTTATGCACATCTTTAACTATTTCAGCTAATCTTGAATGGAATACAATTTCTATATTTGCATTGGACAAAACCCCTCTTGAGCCCTTTTGCTGAAAATGATGATTTTTGCTGAGTCTGCACCACTCTGTGAATGTTGTCTGGCAGGCATTTCTGCTTTCATTTGGTACGAAAGTGCAAAGAGGCAGAAAATGTTATAGAAACGACAGAACACGTTGTTAACATTGAAATGTTCTCCCAGGCATTTCAATGACCCAGTGAGAAATATTAATCAAACTCCAACATTTCTAAAACCTTCAAGCAAAGCTCCACCCTGGCCCTTCCACTGGGGACTTCCTCTGTCCAGGCATCTTGTGCAGGACACGGAGGTTTTGGCAGAACTGGGCTCAGCAGATCAGAACTGCAGTTCTGTTCAGCACAAAAGAGAAATGAGAATGATCTCTCTGTGTTTGATGTTGAAACAAAGTCCTCAGCCCCGTGCCTTCGGGTGCATTTCCATCTTGCTGCACTGGCACCGTGCAGGAACATCTCCCTTTGAAAACTAATTTCTCAATATCTTGTTTTGATTAGGCGGGGGAGGGTTCAGTCTTTACCTGCCAGAAACTCAATGTAAAACACTCAGGCAAGCCCTGAAGGCCCAGCAGGAATATTTTAAAGGTGTAATTGTTTCCTTACTCCATGAGTCATCAAGTGCAATAATGGTTTTTGTGTGGAGTCAAAACCCACAATATTAACTCAACCCTGCATTCAACCCTATATTGTTGACTTCAGATTGAACCACCTTGTTGTGGCAACTTTCCTGCCACGTTTTCTTACTTTAACCTGTGGATCTGCTTTTCCAAAGGGTTTGTGTCATTCTTGACTCAATTACCCTCTGCAAAAAGAGGATGGAATCAGGGATTCCTCCTCCCTCTTTTCCTACTGAGGGAGCACTGTGAATTTACCTTTTCACAGAATCCCAGACGCACAAAAAGAGTAGAGGAGGAAAAAAAAAAATTTCATCTTATAAACATGATCCACTGTTCCTTTGTTGGAAGAACTTTTATGTACATTTTTATGTGTGGCAAAGCCTATGACAATGAATATTTCAGTATTTCTAAGCCTTAAAAGAAAAATTACAGCACTCCATTATTCTCAAAGTAGCCCCTATAGCTCTTAAGTTCCTGGTCTGGTCAATAATGCACGTTCTTTTTTTATGTCCTCACTGAAATGAAAAATAATTTGCAGGTAAGAAATTGGTACTATAAAAGAAATAAAAGCTGGACTGTAGACTGTAGAAGGAAGCTCAAAACAAATCACGGGTTATTATGACCAAAAAAAGCCTCCTAAAAGTATGGAATGAAAAACCACTAATGATTATAAACATGTGAAAAGGGGTATATATTAAAAATAAACATATAAGGGCATATTAAATATAAAAAATTTACAGCTGCAGTCGGTTTAAAAGAGTTCCCAGCAGCCAAGTCACGGGAACATTTTGAAATACCTTATTTCAAGGCTTATTATATGAGATATTGGGTAATTATTTCCAAAGAGATTGACTGGGGAAGGTGGCTTGCCATAAGAATTAGCCTGGTCTTGTTTTCTGCTACCCTTTGGTGGACACAGGAATCATCAGTTTGAGTAAAATTATTTCCAGGGCTGTACAAACTCCTCAAAATTAAACTGTCTCGAGCTCTGGAGTAGTTAACAAGCCAGGCACTGAGTGGAATTACAAGTGAGCACGGCATAAACCTTGCAAAACTTGGAGGTTTGAAAGCTGGCTCACATTTTGGAATTTCATTTAGTCTTGGAGCTCGAACGAAGCTATGAAACATGAAAACCCATATGAACTACAGGGGGAAAAAAAAAAAATAAAAAAAAATAAAAACCAGAACGCAGTTACAGGAGCCCTAAATGAACTCAAACCTCCACTCTCAGCACAGCTCTCCCACCTGCAGCTTTCAGGAGGGTGAGGAAATGAGAAATGTGGAGTGCTGAGCTTCCCGCTGAGGGAAGGTTTGCTCCGGACAGACGGACAGCCCGGCACGGCCGCGGCGCCGGGCGCTGGTGCAGCCACGTGCCAGGGACCTGGCAGGGGATGCTGAGGGCTGGCAGCTGCTCCAGGCCCCAGCTGCCACCGCTTCCATGTGTTCGTTCCATCACATGGTCCCAGGGCTTGCAAGGGGATGAGCTGACAGGAAAGGTTTGGTGGCAGCGCAACAGGGAGAGAGAGAAATTTTGTTTTCTTTTGGTGGTGGTAAAAAGGGGCTCAGAAGGGTGCAAGCGAGTTTTTGAAATGAAGCAGGGTGAAAACTTCTTTAAATATTCACAAGTGCGGTAGAATGCCTTCCAAGAAGAGCTGACAGAGTTAACTCTTAATTCAATTTTCCTTCATTTCTGTGACTGTTTTCCTGTATTAATGCTGAATGTAATTTGGCCATCTCTTAGCGTGGTGCAGATAGAAATTTTCTTTACAGACAATATAATGTGAAATTTTACCTTTTAAAACACATTAATATCCATTGCTGATCCAGCAAAATCTGGTATACCTCACCCATAAACATGATTTCCCTCCATTGGCAAATCTGTATATTTGACAGCAGCATTGCACGCCTTCACTGAAGATCAGTTTCAGTGTGTAGTTTGCAATATTATATTTATTGTTATTCTAATAATATCAATTCCCATTTATTCTCCTGCTGCTGAAACCTAATTTTGTAATTACACTCTTCCTGGTTTTTTACGAAATTCAATTTTACCCGTCTGTGATGTGAGCTTTCATTGTAGATGTAGCACAAAAAGCAACAGTGCTGTAATTCTTTACATCAAAGTTAGCAAAAAACAAATAAGGCTGGGAAATGTACAACATTGAAAGCAAATAATTTGAATCCTCATGCCCGCTCTCTGCAAAATATGGATTTTTTTCTTCAGTAGTTCTGAAGAATTCCCTTTTTCTTCTGGATGGGAGCTTCCATAGATGAAGCCGAACAATAATTTTATTGTTATTAATGAAACCTCTTCATCTTCTTTTTCTTACCTCCTGGTCCCTCCACAATATCTTTCACAATGCCTTTTCCTCTTCCATCAGGTGTGAATTTGAGTGTTTTGTTTCGCTCATTTTTAGACATTGGAGGACTTTTCTTTCATGATAAAAAGGTCAGGTGGAAAATCCTCAAGAATTAAATGTCTCTCCCAAAGTGCACAATGGAATCAGTTCAGCCTCATCTCTGCTGAAGGTGGGGTGGGTTTTCCACTGAGTTTTCTGCAGGTGAAATGGGGCACAGGTCCTTTGAAAGCTGTGCTTAATCTTAGACACAAATATAAATCAGCTGGAAGTAAAATGGGATTTAATAATGAAGTGCAACATGATTGCCCCCTTTATTTATGTTACATTTCTCTAGAATTGATTTTACATTGTTTTAAATGTTGAAACACTATTTTTTTGGGGTTGTTTGTTATTGGTATTTAGTGATGGAGAGTGCTAATTTCAGACACTTTACACACTTTAAAAAAGTAGGGTGGATGGAAAGCCACCAAGTAGGCCAGTGACCACAGCTGCAAAGTACAAGGAAAAGCAGGCCCAGTGATTCACCAAATTATTGGGTAGGGAATTTGGTAAATTAATGGGAAAGAAAGGTGGCAGAAGAATAATTTTTGTCAACAGCAAAAAAAAACTGTATTTGCCCAGTGCACCCATGCGTAAGAAATGCAATGTTTCCTTTTGGGAAAGCTGAGAGGCCACCATCCTCCTCTGTAGCTGGAGGAGGGAAAAGCAGATTCCAGTCTCTGATGCAAATGGGATTTTTGGATGCACGTTGGAGCACCTTCAGAAGCCAAGAATTCCCAGTACCCTGGGAGCTGGGGCATGGATAAATTATTCCAGACAGACAGGGAAGGAATTTCCTTCCCTTGTAAGCAGACCCCAGTCTTGTTCCCTCAAACTTTACAACTCCTGAAAGGGACATAAACCTGCAGCCCCAGCTGCCCCATTTCCCTGCAGCTCCTTGACATTCACAATTTTGGATGCAAACAGGGATGCTGAAGAGGCGTGGCTGCCAAGTGCTCACATCCCTCCCCTGCTGCTGAGTTTTGCTGAGATTAGGTCCTCTCACAGAAGGCATCCTGGGAAACAAATTTCCCTGCTCTGTCAATTCCTGTTGCAGCTGAATTAGGAAAACAGCCCCCAGAGTTGTAATGCTTGGGTCCCTGCAAACCCCAAAGGGATTGGAAGTCCCAAGGAATTTTACAAAGTGAAACTTAGACAAGAAAAGTGTTAGGAAGTTTCTGTGGTCATATGAGAATTTTGCACTGGCAGTGAAGACATGGGGTGAAGAGGATATTGGGAATTTAAAACTAATTTTTTTCTTTTTTTTTATCTTAAAGTTTTTTGATAAATCATTATGCATAACTAATAGCTCACTTTAGTATACTATTCTTATTTTTTTGAATCAAAAGAACCAAACAAGTTGGCCCTGGTAGTAGCACTGCAATTTTTCCTTGTGCAACTTTATATGAAATTTCCTAATACACATATTATTGCCACAATAAGGATTCCTGGCTAACATTCAGATGTCAGAGTTTAATGAATCAAGGAAAATTGGTGTATTTACACCTATTTATGTATTGCTGACAGGTAACTTCACATTTGCCTTTTTTTGTAACATTCATGAGTAGTTGTTTTTACATATATAGTAGTGAAAGCTAAAAGATCAATCTATGCCTCTTCAAACGCCTTCAAAAAGCTATTTGTAAGATTAGGTGAGAAGATTTTCTCCACAATATATTCAAATGTTTATACATATTTTACTCTTAAAACAAAAATGCCAAATTATTTGGATTTTGGTGACTTCACGATGTTGCCTAAATACTTGAAATGTAAGCACCAGAGTTATCTACTGGCTTTGTTGACCATGTTTATTTTTATTTCAGGAAAGAGGATATTATTCCTTAGTTTTTCAGCTGAAAAATACAACCCTCTTCTTGGTAATTCCCTGACAAACTTTTTTTTTTTTTTTTCTGTATAAAATTAAATCATTGGATAATTAGATTTCCTACAGAACACCAAGAGCCCATAAAAAACATTAAAAGAATATGCTTCTGAAAAAGTATCTTTTTAATGTTTAGTTTCTGTTCTAATGGATGTATTCATTCTGTATGCAGAATGTTTTCTTGGAGAGTTTATTTTTAAATACACTACTTATATGAATAAAAAAGGGGATTCTTAGCTAAGTTTCCCTACCATGTTAGTGGTAAATTCTTAAGAACACAAAAATCCTTCATATTAGGTCAGGTATTTCATCAACGGATGTGTCTCTGGCTGTGGTAATGACAATCATTTAAAAAGAATATTAAAAGTACACCCCTGGTCAGTCTCTAGTATCATTCTTGGATCTGCAGTGCCTGAATTTGTCCAGTTCCTTTTTGAACCCTCGAGTGCTGCATCTTCTGGAAGGCTCCAGAAGATCACAACCACCATGCCAAGAATTACCTTTTTTTTTTTTTTAAACAGGCTAAGCTGATTTCTTGTGAATTTCAGCGAGTGCTCCCTGATTTCAGTAATGTCAAGGTGACAAGCAGCACCGTACCCATCCTGCCAATGTTTATGCAAAGCTGTATCCCTCCTCATTCTCCAATCCTGTGCTCTTTGCAGCTGTAATGGCCATTTCCATGTTCAGTACAGCGCAGGCACATTTTAGGGATCTTGTCTCTTCCCTTTGAGTACATTGAGGTTCATCTGTCACCCTTTTGACCACTCACCCAGTTTTTCACATCCTTCTGGAGCTGCTCATCATCAGAGTAGCATCTGAGCCAGAGAGCTTCAAATTGGACAATTACCCCATTCACAATTTCCTGCAGGTCGCTGATGAGTAAAGCCGACTCCAGCAATGACCCTCAGGGAATGCCACTGGTAACACTTTGTCCTGAAAAAGACATTTTCTCTTCTGTAATTAGACTTCTGGCTATTGCAGGGCCATTTCAGCACTCCCTGGAAAGATCCTTTCATGTGGAACCTCATCAAGTGCCTTCTCAAAATCCAAGTGTGCTGTTTCCACTGTATTTCCTTTAACCCTGTGCATATCATCTTTATTAAAGAAGTGCAACAAGTGAAGCAGAACTGCCATTTATGGGAGGAATATTGGCTCTTTCCACACCTTTTCTTAAGTTCCTTGTGATCTTAATGATAGAACTATCTATAAGTACACCTCTGTAGTTCCTGAATCTGTTTTTTGGCCCAATTCCCAAAAAAACTATCTCATTAAATCACTTCACCATTAGAAAAATTGGTGTAAAAAAAATCCTGAAAGAAGCCTAAAATCCTTCCTGCTTACATTTTTTTTTTTAATCTCAGACCCAACCCAAGAGTTGCCTAAATTTATTCTCAGTCTGAATCCTCAGTATGGGTCCTGTAGAGCACATAAGGGCCCGAAGTTAATTTTATGGCCTTATTATAAAAATTTGAAAGGGGGTTTGGTAATGGACGCTCACGACAGTCATGCAGCAATAATGGCACTCCTGAGAAGTGGAAAGTAACATTCAATTCATTTTTATTTGATTAATCCTGATGGCCACTGCTTACACACATGGACTCTGCTGGCCACTGTGGTAGCAGAATAATGCACTGCTTTTGGGGGAGGTGCTGCATCAGCATAAAAAGGGCTTTAATCTCTTTGGACATACCAGCAAATAGGTGGCAATTCTTCCCATTACTGCCTGAGAAGCTGTCTTCTGCTGCGTGGAACATAACGAATCACCTCATTTTCATGTCACTTCCTGCAGACCAGGAGCTCAACACAGCATCCTTTGAAAAGTTTTGCTTGTCTGAAAGTGTCTGTGTGCTCGTTAGCTGCTGCTGATGCAAATGGGTGAAGATGTTGCCTTTGACGTGAATTATTTTATGCGAAGGCATAAAACAAGATTAATCATACCCTGCACCTCAGTGCTGCAGTACCACACTGTCTGCTAACATCCTTGGGAGTCACACTTCAGGAATCAGAGCAATAATAATTACAGTGTTAATAGGTCAAGGGAATCCATTTTGTTTTGTTTTAAACCTGTGGAGCAAACTTATGGAGATAAATGTCTTCTGTTAATCAGATTTCAGAGGTGAATAGCTTTATAGAATTACCACATCCAGGAATGTGAAAATATGCTGTTTCATGGTGGAGTTAGGAGTCACCTTGAAGTTACAAAGCCTGTGACTTCTTTTTTATCTAGACAAAAAAAAATCTGATGTAATCACTGGCACTGCATGTTCTCCAAGTCCACTGAAGTGCAAAAAAAAAAAAAGAGGGCGTCTGTAAATTATATTATGCTATTTCATTTTCACTGTGATTGACTAGAAAGAGGAGCACATGATCTGCTTGCTGCCTTGTCCCAGTGGAAATGCTGATTAAATTCCTTCAGTGGGAATGAAAACATCGATTTGGTCGTGCCCGTAGGATGAGTCCTCAGAACAATTAACACGAGTCATTACAACAGAGCTGCTCAATCTCTCTCAGATCAGAACATTGAATTGTGGAAAAAAAAAGCCCCACTTGAGCAACCAGGACTGAGCAAACAGTTTGATCAGCTGCAGAATGATTGAAATACCCAGTGGCTAAAATGTGCAGAGCTGAGCTGTGTTGGGGTCACGAGGATTCTCCAAACACCAGCCCGTAAAATGAGACACTGAATACTCAACCCCAAAGCAGCACCAAAATGCTGAAACTGGAGATTTTCAGGTTTTTTAGTGATGGTCTGATTAGCTACATCAGATTTATAGCTCACATTACTGTGGTATTATACCATCTCCTTTGGTCCATGGTGATTTTAAATTCATTTTAGAGATCTGCGGAGTTTTAAAATTTTAAAAGTTAGTGTTCCATGCACATGTCTTGCACAGCCTGGAATTAATTCCAAATGAAAACCTTCCTCTGTGTGGGAGGGCTTAGGCTTTGCTTGTATTTAAAAGTGATGTTTTGAGAGGAAGCATAAGAATCAATAGCTGCTTGTGCGGGAAGAAAAAAAAAAATGTGTCATGAACTTGAGAGCAAATGAGATCGCCCTGAGAATGTGGAATGGGTCTGGCAAAAAAAAAAAAAAAAGAAAAAAAAAAAAGAAATTTTGAGAAGGAGGGAAATGCAATTCAAAAAAGGAGTATTTAGAAATATACCTGCTGTGTCTGTGTGACCTCCAGCTGCACTGGTACATTGCAATGAGTGCTGCTGGACCACTGCAGCCCAGCCATGAAACAATTAATGGGATAATGAGCTGGGATGGATGACTGTCCTTCACACAATGTTTGTGCTCTGTGCAAGCAGCACTGAAGTCAAACTGAACTTACAAAGCCAAACCAATGCTTCAGGTTTTAGCTCCTCTTGAGTCTGTAGTGGTGTGAGCTCACACATATGGTGTGCACACACTTGCAAATGCAGCAGCTCCTGGTAAAATGAAAAGTCTCCTTGGTCCTTTACCTTCCCCTGGAAATGAAGATATAATTCCTATAATTAGAACTTCTACTTTTTACAAATATGTTGATTACCCATACAGCTACCAGGAAAAAATTGATTTGGTGTAGGAAAGGAAACACAATTTTTGTTTGTCAGCTGTCGGTCTAAAAGGCTGGGACTGATTGGAACCAAAATATTTTCATATCTAAATTTACTTTTAAAAATTGGAACTGCAAGCACATACAATATATATATATACACACACATATATATATATATATATATATGTATGTATGTGTGTGTATGTGTGTATATATGTATGTATGTATGTATGTATGTAAATATATAGTGTTCTGCCCATGACTGGCTCCCAGGGGAGATAAAGTGCTAATGAACAAATTATGTGTTATTATTTCATGCAAAACTGCATAGCCCTAGATAAAGTCAACTGCTTCAGGGCATAAATCTTCACCTGTTTTAAATAAGAGAAATAAAGATGCTGTTCCAAAATCAAGAGAACAGTGTCAGATTATTCCTTCTTGGGAAGGAATGCTCTGGGCTGGTTTGTTGCCAGGAATTTCCTCTCTGTCAGCACTGATTTGAAAAGAACTGGAGCTGCAGCAATTTGGAACCAGAACATCTCAGGCAGGATGAGATTGGCAGGGGCAGCTACTCCAGCCACCCTCCTTGAGCAGGGACATCTCGAGGCAGCTGTCCAGGCTTGTGTCCACTCAGGATTTTATTGTCCCCAAAGACAGATTTCCACAGCCTCTTGTACAGCCTGGTGCAGTGTTTGACCATTCCCATGTTAAAAAAACCCCAAACACTACCAAGAAAAACCCACCAAAACCAAAAAAAAAAAAACCCCAAAAATCAAAAAAACCCCACAAAACAAACAAACAAACAAAAAAAACCAAACCAAAAAACCAATACAAAAAACAACAACAAAAAAAAATCACACACCCAACAACACCAACAAAACCACAAGACTAAAAATACCACAACAAAGCCCAAACAAACAAACAAACAAACAAAACTACACCAAACAAACCGAAATCACCCACTGAAATGTAGAACCAACCCCATTTTCTTGTGCTCAAATGGCATTTCCCATTTTAAAACCTGGTGTTAAAATTTCACATTTTAAACCTCGGTGTTCACTCCCTCCCTCACGATATTTTTTCACATGGATATGATCCCCCCTGAGCCTTCCCTTCTTCAGGCTGAGCAATTCCAGCTCTGTCTCCTTGCAGGTCAGATGCCCCATCCCTGCCAGTTCCCAAGTCCACATCCACCTTTTTTTTGATCATCTTTATCAACAAGAAAACCAAAGTCCAGAATGTTGGTTTTGGTGTTTTTTTATTTTATTTTATTCATCCATCACCTCCTCAGCATTCCTTCTTCAAAGAGCTCCTTCTGTAATGTCCAGGTATATTTACTGCCCAGATATCTCTAGCTCTGCAGGAAAAATAGATCAACATATATTTTTAAATCAATGTCCTTTTAGTGTTTTTTAAATTAATTGCGTTAATTTCACCTAATTTTATCCTCCTAAACCTAGGCACTAAGTTGAAGTAATGCTCAGGTTTGGTCTTGGTCAGTAGACGCAGAAAAAACTAATTACATCTATCTTGAATGCTTTCTTAATAGACGATGAAATGATAAAAATTGTGTTTTAGGCTTGCCTGTTTCCTCCCACAAATGACAAACAGAGCCTGAGCAGCTACTCTGGAGTAGATATGGAATTTTCAGATGTCTGAAGCTGAGTCACATGAATTGCGTTCCTTAGGCTTGCTTTGTTTGGTTAGATATTTCTCTAAATAATTCAGAATAATGCCCTTTTTATGGCTAAATAGATGTTGATAAGGAAAAATAAGGGGATATAAAGAAAAATAAGGGCATATTCAGAAAATCTGGATGTAGATATTTATGCTTAAAATACACCATGGAGTCACAAATAAAACATCTCATTTTACTGCGCTGCTATACTAATAAAAAAATTCTTCTACTGCATATATATATATAAACCCAGAACTTTCTGAATCTACATTCTGAATTTTTTTCCCCACCCTAATAAAAGTGCACGACCCTTAAATAAATTCTATCTTTTTAACAGGGCTTCAAGTCTTGATCTGTAAAGCTGCTTTTCACAAATATAAGGTTATATCTGCACCAAATGGCTTCTGGGAGCAAGATCTAAATGAAGATATCTGAATTTCCAGTTATTAAGATGTTGGATGGGTTATAGAAGGAGATGGAAACAGCTTAGAGACCATAAGGGTTCTTTCTATGTAGCCAGATTTAAATTACTGTCGTTTGCATGCAGTTTGTGTCCAGTACAGTGAATATAGCTCATGTTTAGCATATCACTTCAGCAGTACACTCTAGAATATTCCCATCCTTTTACTTCTTTCTGAAGAACATGTACACCATTGTAATGCGGAATTCATGAGTGCCAAAATGTGGTTTTTTAAGCTATTCCAATGAATCCCTCTTATAACAATTTCAATGAACACATCTTGTAACAAGCAACGCTGTCACTTCTCGGAGCAGTTGCTGTTCTCCTGGAGGGGGGAATAAAAACAATGCCAGAGCCACAAAAGGCAGAAGGAACATCTCCAGGCAGCAAAATAAGAATTGCTTCTTGAAAAGCACACAGTCCTCTCCTGGCAAATGAACATGCTCGTTGTCAAGCCAGCTGGCAGGAATGCTAATTACCCTGGTGCTGGGATCCCACTGATTCCCATTGTAGGCCTGCTAGAAAAATGCAGATTGTCTTTCAGTGTGACTCTATCTTGTCATTGCAGTCTTGCTTGCAAGAAAACCTTTGGGTTTGGGGTTTGGTTTTTCTCTTTTTTTTTTTTTCAAAATTTCTTTTTGGAACAGGCAGATTTAAGGTGCGATTGTCAGCCATATACATGCATATGTCATGAGCTGCCTTCAAATTGGCAATATTTGTAGATGGTTATCAAAATTATTAACTTTTAGAGTAGAAATATTTCTCTGTGACCCCCCCCTAAAAAAAAATAAAGATCATTTGGGGTGAATTTCAGGAAAATAGAAGATACACTGTGATATAATTCAATTGGCCCACAGGTAGGGTTTTGTTTGGCTGCACACTCCATAAACAAAAATAAAAAAGAAACCTACATGCATCTAAAGATAAATGAATGCAAATATAAAGCCTAGAAACTGTGAAAGAAGTTGTCTGTAGTTGTCAGAAGAGTGTCCAATTAGTAAATTTCCTTAAAAAAGCAGGAAAGCTGTTGAGTTTTCTTGTATTGTTCAAAAAAAATACTTCTATCACTACCTGAGAAGAGGAGAAGTGCATGGATTGTACAGGGGCCAGCAGCAACAAATAAAGATTATTTTTAAGTGCAGCTTGGTCTGCAATTTTTTTTTGTGAATGCCTAAGTTATGTTTAAATTATTAATTGGCTTTAAGCCTTTGCCATAACCATTTGCAACAAGTAGAAATGAAGTGGGTAATTAATAGATCCACCACAGCAGAAATCTCCTCCACCCACATCTGCCGGAATTCAGGTGCAACATAAAATGTTGGGATTGGTAAAAAGTACTCAGAACCATGTATTTTTCCATGTCCCTGCACCCTAAGCTAAAAATAATAACAATCAATTGCTGTTATGTGGCATTTAGGGGCCATGGCTTTTTTCTCTGTGATCTCTTAGATGTGTAAGCGTGGCAGTTATTTTACTTGAAAGTTACTATGAATTTACCTCCTCTAATATAAATGCAATTTAATTCTTGTGAGGTAGGTTGTTTGGGATTTTTTTTTGTGTGTGTTGCACCATAATTTATTTTATTTGGATTAATTTTAGTGGCATTTAAGTGGCTGTGAGTTATGTCGATGGTTAATGTCAATGTTCAGACATGGTAGAAATGTTATTTTTCACAGTGTCAGTTTGAAAGGTAAAAATCATTTTTCACATAAAGATTAATTTATTTCTACATGAGAGCTCAACAGAGTTTGAGAGACTAAAGGCCTTACTGCAATATATTTTTTTTGCCTCAAAATCCAGATTTGCTGCTTGAGAACAAAATAAAAGTAATGTTTACCAGTGAATTGTTAAATGCCATAGCTTAAATAAGTGGTATAAACTTAGAGTTACACAGAATCACAGAATGACCAGGTTGGAAGAGACCTTCAAGATCATAGAGTCCAACCCAGCCCCAGCTCAACTCAACCCTGGCACCCAGTGCCACATCCAGGCTTTGTTAAACACACCCAGGGATGGGGACTCCACCACCTCCCCAGGCAGAACATTCCAGAACTTTATCAGCCTTTCTGTAAAACACTTTTCCTGCTATCCAGCCTGGATTTCCCTTGGTGTAGCTTGATGCTGTGTGCTTTGGTTGTGTCAGTGCTGCTGGAGGAAGAGCCCAGCCCCAGCTGAGCACAGGCCCCTTTCAGGCATTTGTGGAGAGTGATAAGGTCACCTCTGAGTCTCCTTTTTCCCAGGCTGAGCACCCCCAGGTCCCTCAGGGCTTCCTCACAGGGTTTGTGTTCCCAGCCCCTCACCGGCCTCGTTGCCTCCTCTCGATGTGCTTCACTGTCTCAATGTCCTTCCTAAATTTGGGGGCCCAGAGCTGGGCACAGCACTCAGGGTGTGCCCTCAGCAGTGCCAGTGCAGGGGCAGAATGCCCTCCCTGCTCCTGCTGGCCACACCATTCCTGACCCAGGCCAGGAGCCATTGGCCTTCTTGGGTTCAGGAAACCCATTGGGAATGGTGCTGCTGCAATGTAGTTGGTGTTTCTTTGGATAGAAACTTTTCCAGATAGTTTGATGCTATGGTTTTCTCAGCTAGGGACACACAAATCTTCATTCTGAAATTCTTCCCGGCCCAGTCCCACTAAAATCAGGGATGATGTCAGTATTTTTAGTTTGATGGAGTTCAACACAAGCATAATCACCTCATGGAGAGATACTAAAAAAAATATTTATATATTTAAAAAAAATCTGATTACACCTTTTTAGATATGAGGTTTTAGATGTACCCTTGTTTCTGAGCATAGGAATAACCATGCTTGGTCTGGTGTTTCAGACGGTGATCAGAAGTGAATTACTGATGATTGAGTGTAAGAAAAGGGAAAAGCACCAAGAAATGGTTGTCCCAGTGTATTTTCCCAGTCTTCAGTTTAAGGATCTTCCTGAATCAGAAGTTGTGTATTCCTTTAATTTTACTGCTCTTGAATAGGCCCCTTCTTCAACTTTGTTCTCTGTTGCAGTTCCCCAGCATCAAGCCATGAATAAATGGGTTTTGATGTGAAATTTGCAATCCTTTCCATCCTACTCAAGGAGCAGAATGGAGGAAATACCAGACTAGAACTAAGCAAACCAGTCCTGCATAACCAACCTACATTTCAATCGCAATATTATATACAAAAAGACATAATCTGCTTTCATTGCTGTCTCCATATGCTCCTGTGGTATGCTGGAAGTAAAATTATTTTACTTGCTCAAGGTAGGAAATCCCTCTGAATATCCATCAGAGGGATGTGAATCCCAGCCTGGGGACTGCAGTGTGGAAAATTGCTCATAGGCAGGGAGTGGAAATCTCTGTGTGGAAGAACAAGAAGAAAAAAGCAGAAGCCTGGATTGCATGTGTGTAATCTTTGCAAACATCAGCATTAATGCAATATCTGTGCTCCATTGCCCAGTGATAAAGTTGGCATTTGGGGACTGTCACATCACTGAAACAATTACGGGGTTCACAGACACCTCAAGAAGGAATGGAAGCCATGGCTCCAAAGACCTCTCTGAAAATATATTTTGGGTAGCACTTATAAGGAATATTTTGGGGTTATCATGAGACGGCTGTGACAAAGCAGTCCCTGAAAAAACACCACTTTGCATATGGGTGGGCACTTTGATACCAGATTCTCAAACACCCCTCTGTCAAGCTCCTAAAAATCAGACTTGCTGTTATCTAAGAGCTGTCCCTGGCAGAGCAAAGTGGGCAAGGATATTTGTGTGTCAGGAGGAATGAGAAGAAGAAATTGGAGCCTGGGAGCAGCGCGAGCAGGACCAGAGGTCGTCTGTAATCCCACAGTCAGGGTTTGTGTTCAGCACCACTGCCAGGCCCTGCTAAGCACAGCCAGGGTAATCTCATTCCAGAAAACGAGCTGCTTGGAGGAAGAAAGGATTGCAGATGTCTGAAGCGGATTTGTTTTCTCCCTGCCTCAAATTTTGCATCTGTTTGTTTTGATGACGTTAGCTAGAGGCGGACCAACAGAGGAAATAGGGGTTATATGTTCATGCTGCAAAATCAGGCGTGTTTCATCATCAATAACAAGAAACCTTTTCATTCTAGTTGCAGAGGCATAATCATCACATTTTCAAGCCATTTTTAAACCATTTGGACATTTTGCTTAATTTGTGGACTGACATAAATGCAAAAAATTCAAATTAAATATGCTCCAGTAACATATTTACCCAGTTATTTCTTCTTATTGTCTCTTGCTGTAGTAACTCTTTATCTTAAAATAGACAAATTAAATTTAAAAATAAAAGACAAATGTCTTTGTCTTTTTTCTGTAAAGAACAGGAATCAGCTACTTATTTCCCTATTTTTGTGTTCTTCTGAGGAGATGTCAATGTAATTTAATTTGTTTTGCTCAAATATTATTGTTCAGCTGGAGGGATTTGCTGTTGCCAGAGATCAGGATGGAAGCACAGAACTCATCTCCTTTCTGGGGAGCTGTTTGATCCCCATACCCTTGATCCACAAGGGAAATCTGGACTAAAAACCAATTGGTTTGTGGTGCAAAATGGTGCATAATGTTTCTGGATCTAATTAAGGTTGTAAAAGAAGACTCCAAGGCAGATTTATAACTCTGCTGTCTTCACCTGGTGGGGACTCTCAGGAGAACTGAAAAATTCACTTTTCCTCTTAATTTTTCCCATCCTTCTCTGGATCCATTCATGTAGCTCTTGGTACACCTTGGCATTGTTATCTCCATGGACAGTGAGATTTTATGGGCACAGGTCTGTGTTTGCTCAGAGAAAGAGAAGCATTAAATGGATTTTGTTTAGTGCACACCCATAATTGTCACTGTAGGATTAAAACCAATATAACTTGCCTTTCTATCTTGCTTTTTAATGACACTGAAATAACAGCTCCAGATGACAAAATCTGCCTGGAGAATCTGTATCATGTCAGGCAGCTTAATTGCTGTTTAACTTTTCTTTATTTCTTTGCATCAAGAGTGTTGTCATACCCCAATGCCTCTGCCTTAACTAATAAAAATATCCCTTTTATTTTATTTAATGACTAACATTGACCAGTCTGAATTGTACACAATTTATCACTGTAGTGATATTTATTATTAAGCTGTCATGATTTCTGTTAAAAGAACCATGGATTTAATAGAAACAGAAGCATAGCTATAAAATATAATACGTCTTGCACTTCTGCAAAATATGCCTCTCAGTTAAAAAAAATATATATAAAAGAACTGAAAATGCTTTTGTTGCCTGTTTTCATTGTTAGTGGTTAGTGGTCTATCACAGCTCTTAAACACCTAAAGAAATAATTGATAACTTGAAGAAAAGTGAGGTTTATGTCTGAAATTTTTTATCGTGTACAGGAACTGGTCTGTAACCAATCTTTTAGTGATAAACCACATTTAATGGAACCAGATATGGGCCATTCAGCTGAGAGGTTTCAGGAAAAACTAATTTCTTGTGAATTTAGAGAGTAACAGCCCCATTAGAGTTTTTAGAGGAAGGAAGAGTGACTTGATAATCTAGTGGAGTTTTTGGAAGAAATTAATGAGCATATGGCTAAGGGAAGTCCATTTGCTGTGGTATTTGACTATCCACAAATATGTTCAATATTTGATTTTAATTGATAAAAGAAATTGAATTGAAAGGTTTTGTTATAGAAAATGATTCTCATTAAAATAAATACCTAAAGGGTGAGTAAAAGGACAAAATTAACAGTGGAAGGACCTCATTGACAGTATCCTAATGAAACTTCTGCTGAAATCCTGGCTGTTCAATAAATTTAAAAAAAATACAGGAGAATGTTCTGATAATTTAAGAAATATAATTATAATATTGTTTAGAAACCATTATCTAGTATCATGCTTTCCACACATCTCATTTTGTAAGGTCTGAACTGAACACCAAAGCAGAAAGTATCTCTAATGTGGTAATTTTAAATTTTAGGAGTGGTATTTTTCTTTAGCTCAGATTGAAAAATGGACAAACATAACAAAACCATGACTGGAACTGCAAAGAAAATAAGGAGCTTGCACAATAAAGTACATGTTCCCTGAAGGTAGAGATTGTCTTTGGATTTCAGGAATAATCCTCCTAAAGCTAAAGAAGATAAACACTGCTGAGCATGTATGGTCATAGCTGAAAAAATAGAGTTAAGTGCTGTGCTTGGTAATTAAACTTAAAAAGGAAATTGCCTTCAAGTTAGAAAGGAAAATTCAACTTTGTCTTGTAAGGATTTCACACATATTTCAAATAAAATTTAATGGATCTCAGGCACGAGATGTGTTAACAGACATGGCAAATGTTAGCATGGCTCCAGCATGCCTCCTCTTTAAGGTCCTCTCAGAAAACCTCTCTTCTCTTTTCTCACACTCTGTTTTTAAATAATTATCAGTCTGTGATTGCAGCTGTTAAAGATGGTTAATTTATTTCATTCGTATGTCCTGTGGGCATAGGTGTGCTGGTGAGTTACATGTGCACATAGATACGCCCGTGTGAACTTTTCCATTTTGAAAGAGCACAGATGTTCTTTAATAATAATTAGCTCTAAGGAACTTTTGAAAACCTGCACTTTTCTGAGGCGAGAAGAGTCATTTACCTCTGTCTTCCAAGCAGATGCAGCAGTTCTCACACCAAAAGATTCCATTCTGCTTCGATGAGAATACTTCAGAAAACAGCTAAGATTTGAATAGGCCTTTCAATCCCCAAGTAATGCTTGGTGAAAACACAACGAGGAATGACACCTTCCCAATTTACGTGGGTTTTCTGAGTGTGTTCTGCATTGTGCCTGCCCATGCTGGTGACAAAGCTTTTGTTTTCTTCTGCTGCTGCATCACGCCTGGCACAGCAACAGGAGAGATCTGCATTTCGTCCTGTTTTGTGCAGTTATTACTCGAGTGCTGGAGGCAAAGGTTTTATTTTTGGCTGATAAAGAGAAGTACATGAGGAGCTCAGGTTCTAGCTGAGCTTTGTGGGCTGGGGTGGAAACCCAGGGCACAGGGAATATTTCTCTGTCTGCTCTGAGGGGTCCTGACCCCGAGAGAAGCACTGACTTTGACCCTTGTCCATGGAGAAAACTTCCAAGACTTAGAGATAGACTAGAGTCTACAAGATTGTGAAACAGATAATAGAGAAGAGTCTAGTCTATCCCAGGGTGAAAGATTTTTTGAGAGATTTTAGTATGGAGGCAAGATGAAGGACACCAGGCATTGTCCCAAGCTGCTGCTTCTTCATCTACTCCATTTTCTGCAGTGTTGGTGGCACAGGGTGATTGGTGAAGGAAAGCTGCAGTTTTAGGTTACATGGACAGACAAGGGATGAGTTACTGGTAGATAAGTGGAAATAAAGTGCGTTTTGAGAGTTAATTGGATGAAACAACTTTAAAAGACCTTGAAACTGTACATCTGTGGCCATTTTTGTGGTGCTTTTCCTGTGCGCAAAGTCTGGTGCAGGCAGCGTGCTGAAGTTTTGCTAAGATAACAATAAACAACAAACCAAAGACCAAAAAATCCCAGTGCATCTCTCTTTCCTGGTACAGAACTGCTCCAGGAGGCCCAGGGGGGCCCAGTGAGGAGCCAGAAACCCATGGGCTGTTAAAAACCTGTGTGGAGCCATGAGGGGGTGCAAATCGGTCACACTCACTAATTTGGTTGTGGCCAAGGATTTCATGTGAGCATCTCCTGGAAGCTTGTAAGGTTCTTAAGGAGGAGCACTCCCTGAAGCTTTGCTTTACCTTTCCAGAGCACAAGCATGTGCTTGTCCATCACCATCATCAACTTAAAACTTCAGTTCTGTTTATCTTTGTCTCCACCATCACCCCACACCTGGGGGCTGCACTGCCCTGCACCATCTCCTGGCTGAGAGGAGCAAATTGCACTGGTCACTTTTTCTCCTCTGCACCTTAAAATTAATGAGGGATTAAATTATTTGTGACTTCCTGCCTGTGTGGTGTGAGGATTTCGTATAACAGTGCAATTTTGGAGTTCATTTTTTGGGTACTGCTCGAGGTGAAATTCTGCCAGGTTTCTGAGAAAACCTGAAATGTAAGTAAACATCTGCCCTGTGGTGCTCAAAATTGCCAAAGTGCAGCTGACCTGCAAAGCAGAAAGTCTTTTGGGCCACTGAGTAACACTGGCTGCCAGAATAATTCCTGTGATTACCTTCTCTCCAGATTCTGCATCAGAACTGAGGAAAGGAAAATCTCAGATACTCAGTTGGGTGTTGAATAGTAGATAAACTGCCAATTGTTTGTATGTAATGAATTTTCATAATTTTCTCAATTTACATTTATGGATTGCTCACAATAGCTGAATGCTTTGGTTCCTGTGCCCAAATGGAGTGGCTTCAAAAAGCAATGTATGCAGATATATCTTGATTTTAAAAAAAGATTAGGTCTACAAGTATTCTTGTGAATAAAATAATGATGAATACCATACATAAAATTATGAACACTGGAGCACTTCAGTTAAATACATGCTTTGAGGCTTGCTGATTAAATGGATAAACCTTTAAATATTTTTAATGTGACTGAATGATAACTTATGTCTATTTTCATATTTCTAGAGATAACTGCAATAACAATTTGCAGCACTTTGGTTAAATGCTGAACTTTGAGGGAAGAGCAGCAATATGGAACTTTGCAGTAATTACAGGATTTTAAATTTACTTTTTAACAATCATTTCAATATTTGAATCTCAGGATTTTTTCCCTTCATTGTGTCCATAAAACCCAAACTCACGAGTCTTCAGCTAGAATAAGCTAAAAGAAATTGAAAGTTTAATCCATTTCATTACTTGTATAATGAGAATAGTTATTTGCAAGCGACAATTTTGTATTTGTTTTTTTTCTTTTAATTTCTACAAACAGGTGATACAGTCAAGAACTTTGAATTTCTTCTAAGCTGGATTTGGCATGATATTCTGGATCTATTTGTATGCTATTGCAATTACAGCAACTTGGGACTCAGAACAGTTGATCATTTCAGTTGAAATGGTTTTTTCCTTTTTCCCATTTGCAGGGTGCTCTGGGCCGCTAGGGATAGAAGGAGGGATTGTGTCAAACCAACAAATCACTGCATCCTCCACGCACCGGGCTCTTTTTGGACTCCAGAAGTGGTACCCCTACTATGCACGGCTTAACAAGAAGGGTCTTGTGAATGCCTGGACTGCTGCAGAAAATGACAGATGGCCGTGGATTCAGGTAACAGATGGAGCTGAGGAGGGAAAAAAACCATCCTTGATTCAATTGCCAGTGTCACTTAAGAAACTGATGAAGACAAGTGGTTAATGAACAGCTAGATTCTTATTCACTGTCATAGACATAAGCCCAGGCTAAAAGGGACTATTTAGTTGCAAAACAGTGATAATCTTGACTTTACAAATGCACAAGCTCCCCTTTTTTTATTTTTTTTAATTAAAAAAACCCCCTGTGCATATGTTCCATTGTGGCTTCTAAACCGTGGAAGCAGATTTATGCAGGATCCTTTCAAAAAAGCTGCTTTCCACATATGTTGTATTTGGGGGTCAGCTCCTTAGAAGCATACCACAGCTTTATCTCTTGCTGGAGATATCCTAACAATATGCTAAAGGGGCTTGACGTGTGGTTTTGGCGCTGCCAGAGCATGCTGGAAGAGCTGGTGCTCTTTGCTGAGCTGCTCTGGGCACACAGGTTAAGGACTACTGGAAGTAGTAAGAACTGTTTTAATTAAGGTTGAAACAGCTGTTAGTTCAGACACATCCATGGGGCTGAAAATACACATTTTCTCATCCCACTCAAGCATCGTATTGCTTGAGTTATTCAAATGGCAGCGCCCTCACTGTGTACTGGATTTCTCTGTGCCCAAAAATGACTTCAGTGAAAGCAGCGAGTATGAAGTCCTGTAGCAGTGTTGTAATGAAGAAAATTATCTAGGGGTTGTCGTAGCTCTTTTCTTGGGTTGTGTTTTCATGACATGTGAATTGGGCAGAGCTTTGGCAATTTCAGCTGTCGGTTAATAAGGGTTAGTGAGCTTGATACTTATGTGAAAACTTTCTGCACTGATCCTCATGGTCAATGTGTGAGGAGGATGCTTCCCTTCCAGTGAACCCACTGCAGGATTTAGCAAAACTGTGATATTTGAGCATTTTATCTGCCAGCATTAAGTTGAACTGTCCATAATGCCCTCAGCTGTGTCAGACACACTCTTCTTGAGGCTACCTTGGTGTTCATGGAATTAATATTTGTTCACAATCAATGTTTTTGCCCTGACTACCATCTTTAATTTCATTGAGAGGCTCCTACATATCTGGGGGGGAAGCATTCCTAGTTACCTGCTCATTTTTCTTGTATGGGCAGCAGACACAAAACACTGTTTGATGAAGTTTTCTGAAACTGGTACAGTGGGAGTGCTGGATTTTGTCACCTCTGACAAACAAAAACTGGTGTTACTGCTTGTTTTTTATAGGAGAATGAAAACACAAAAGGCCCTTGAATGTGTTGTAAGTCAGTTTCCCTCCATAAAGATCAGAGGTGTTAGGAAGTCTGTAAAACTTATACATTGAAAAGAACTGGAAAGGATCATGCAGAGGGACCTGAGCAGAATTATTTCCGTGGGAGTAGAAAGCTAATGTAATTTTAATGCATAATGCAAAAGTCAGCTTTTGGGCTGTATTAAGAGTGTAGGCTTTATTAAATGAGCTGGAGAAAGATTTCAAAATCATTCAGCACTGGCCCCCTAGACATGTCTTTTTGAGGAGAAGAACTGGATGGGGATATTTAATGGTCTGATGCTTTCACATTTGTGCTTGGCACCGTGGGGGCAGCTGCCAGACTCCCTTGGACTTTGCTCCCTGGGAAATCTTCCCTCTGCTCCTACATGCAAGGAACATCCTTGGGCCAGTGGACAAAATATGTCAAAAATCTCAGCCCATTGCAACAGGTCTGAAGAATTTGTTCTTTTTTTTTTTTTTTTTTTGGAGTTTTGGAGGTTATTCCAATCCCTTACAGGTTATTCTGTAACTTTGGCAACCATAGGGTATAAGGACTTTTGATAAGCTTACACCATACAATTAATGTGTTTTAAACATTCTCTTATATTCTTCTCATTTTTCTTGCAAAATGAACGTTAGTCTGTTGTTTTCACAAAACTTGCCAAGTGCTATTTTTAATCCTATTCTTTTCAGTTCAGGGCAAAATTAAAATATTATTTGTAATTTCAGAGCAGGGGCCTTGAGAGGCCTTTCTTTCCTTTTCTCTCTCTTCAAAACACCTGGAACCAAATCTGAAACATGTTTAGGGAGATGAGAGGTGGGAGGAAGGCATTCTGCAGAAACTCTTTTTAGATCTGGCAAGGTGGAGACATCCACAAACTTTATGCACAGTAGATCTTTACATCAGAGCACTTTCTTGTTCTCCAACCATGAAATAAGCTTTAAGAAACAAACACTGTCTGACCCTCGTAGTGGGGAACAGTTAGAGGGGAGGAGAAGCAGAAATCCCACATTTTATTCCTGCACAGGTTCTGTAATGCCCAGGGAGATGCTCCATAAATGTTTCTGGAGTGGTACAAAAAGTCAGATTTGGGCTAAATTTCTGGCTCATGGGAGAAAAGATGCCAAACCCTCTACCTGGGTTTTTACTCTGTTGTGTCAGCCTCTCCCCACACCCTAATGGGAGCAACCTGCACATGGAACGTTTTCCATGCTGCTCTGAGTGACAAAGCACCTGGTCCAGAAGAAGGCATTGAAAAAGGGTGTGAGTGTTTGGCAGAGATTAACTGGAAAGTTACAAAGCCAGAAAATCCATTTTTAGGGCACACAAATTAACTTTTAGCGCAGTTGAACCTGAAGCAATCTCCTGTTCCCCTCTTGGAGCTTCTAATGCTAGATAAATTCTAAAGGAAGCCATGTATAATGGGCAAAGTCCCTCAAAGTATGATTATGTACAAGCCTGTAGCTATTTTTTTGCCTTGTTCCATCATTATCAATTTTCTTTGTCATTTAATTTCTTTATTTATATGCAGCCTGGCAAATAAAACGTTTGAGTGTTCTGCTTATAACTCACTTGTAATGAGTGCAGAAATTTTTTTTTTGTCTAATCTTTCAGGTGTCTGATACACATGAACTAATTAGTATGCAATTTCATTTTCCTGTATTCTCCCAATGAACTGAAAATTGAAATTGCCATTTTAAATTTACACTCTCAGCATGTAATTAGTAATGGCACTACAATGCTTGTAATTGGCTTGTGATTTAAAGGGTCACTGACCATGTTTTTGGAAGCAAATTAAAGCCTGAGTAAGTCATATCTGCCTTTTAAAGTTCTCCTGACCTCTGTTTCTCCTCACAGGTTGGCTGTGATAAAATAGCACCTGTGTACTGCTTAACACTTTATTAGTGATATTAACTTTTATGGTTTGGAAATACAATGACAAAAAAAAAAATCACATACATCTATTTTTCATTAATTGGTCCTGAAGTATAAGCAAAATGCTCACACTGACTGTTCCAGTAATGAGTCTTTTTTGTAAAGTCTTTTTTTTTTTTTTTTTTTAACAGTGGCTTCTCTTTTCCCTTCTGTCCCTTTGCATTTACAGTTTTAAAAAATATTGGTTTGTTTCATTCTGATTTCACTTCATTTCTGCTCATCTCTTGCACCTGTATTTTTCTACTCCTGTATTAGTTATTCTTTTTAGGGCAGTATGAATCAGAATAGGTATGCCCATGGGCAGGGTTATTGTTTCTGTTATCCCTCCACCAAATCCAAAATCATGGATATGATCCTTCCTATGGATTACTATCTAACAAAAAACATAAACTGCCAGCAGGAGTTTCTGAATGTTACTCCTCTCCAGTGAATTCCAGCCTAGGAATCCATGCCTGTGCCCTTACACTCCTTCTCCTCTCCCAGTTTAAACCATCATCGTATTTCTTAATTAATTTTTCCCCTATTCACAACTTTTAAGTCTTTCGTGGTCTTTTGAACATGGAAATTGTTTTTACAGAGTGTAAAACCCACAGGCACCAAGAGCAGATTCCAGCATAGCTTATACCTGGAGAATTTTGAGAGAATGCACGAATTTCTGAGCATCATGCCACTACATGGGAGATGTGTTTGAACACCTGACCTGTTGCTGGGGGCTGTTGTGTATAAGTGTAAAGTACTCAATAGAATGATAAAACCCATATTTTTGTTATCTCTCACTAAAATGGCATAAACTGTTTCTCCAGAGACACTGGTATGCTTACAAATTTTTAAAATAAAATATTCAAATATTTACTTTAATATTTTGAGTAGTTGGAGGTTTGAAGGATTAATTTACAAAACAGGTAGACTGCTCACTTTGGTTGCAGAATAAAGAGTGGGAAGTAAAGTTGGTTCAGGCTGATTATTCAGCTTTTTTCTTCTAGTTTTTATTGCATACAAGATGATCACAAATATTTAATCTGGGGTTTCTTCTTCAAAGAATTCATCCCTTTCCATGTATATTTCATGTGTTTCTCTGTTTGGAATAAATTTTTGAAAGTCAAGTTATAATTTCAAAATGGAAAAGCTACAAGTCTTACTTAGAATATATGGAAAGAGAACTATAACTCTATAATTTTTTCTAATTTATTCCCCAAATGGCTTTTCTGAAATTATGTGCTACAATAATGAGAAATTCAACAGTTTGATGGAAAATGTGCCCAACCTCTGATTGGCAATTTAAATATATTAGTACTCCAGTCCAAAGTAAAATACATTTGGTGTATTTACCATTTCAGCATGTCTGTTGTAAATAATACTTTTTTGTCTTTTTAATTTAGCTTCCTTAATAACTATGCTCAGCTTTAAGAAAATTTCTTCACTATATTTCTTGAAGCTATGAGTAAACATTTTTAGTGCAGATATTTTTAATAAAAAAGATCACCTGTGATGGAAAGGGACCTAGCCCAACAGAGTCAGGGCAAAAAATTTCCCTGATCCCTGTCTTATTTAGAATTAATTTGCTTAGTCCTTTTTTTCCTTGAAAAGCACAGAAAATGCTTTTAAAAATAAAAGTCTAAACATATTGCAATATTATTGCTGATAAGTAGAATTTATATTTTAATTGAGTCTTAATTTGTTTTTTACACAAGTGTCTCCACACCACTTTTGGTTTCAATCCCACCTCTGGTGCTCAGCCTCACCTTTCTGGGACTTTCAGTTCCTTGGCATAATTAAATCTGTGACTATGAATCTCACAAAGCTAATCATAACAACTATGACATACAAAAAAAAAATATTTGTATAAAAAAACCTTTCCATCATTCTTATATGCAAGCAGAAAACCAAAAAGTATTGTGTGGGATTTTTTTCCTCCAAAAAAAAAGGCAAGGGGAAAAAAAAAAAGTTAACATCTTCCTCATCAAGAGCTTCCAAAGAGCAAGTACACACCAGGTGATAGCTATTTGCTAATGAAATGATAAAACCCAAAATACACAGAGGCCTTGCAGAACATTCACTCAAACATCTGTTGGCGAGAGCTCCAAGCAAACTGCCATCTGTGAAACCATTCATTTTGTCAAAGTTCATTTCCTCATTCATGAGCACTGGTGTACAGGCTTCCAAAAATACCTGTCACTAAATGTTTTATGTCACTTAATGTAGCTCTCATCTCAGTGTCAGGTGAACTTTATGAAGTGCAGTCTCAGAGTCATCCTGCAAGGTGATGTGCACCACATAGGAAGATTTAACCCACAAAGTTAAATGTTAAAAAGTTGTTAAAGTTCTTCTTTTTATTGTCAATATTTCAAAATTTGGCTCAATATCATAGAAGGATTTCCTTGGAGGATATTGGTGAGAGACAGTAAGTACCTGAAAGCCCTTGGCTGTGGAGAACAGAAGCTAATGAGGAAAGTGCAGTTGAATTAAAACAATGTCACACAGGACCTTTGGTCTGCAGGAATTAGAAGAGGTTGTCTGCTAGCCAAAGCCTGCCATAAATTCACTGACT
Organism: Agelaius tricolor; assembly: GCF_023055355.1. Classification (NCBI taxonomy): domain Eukaryota; kingdom Metazoa; phylum Chordata; class Aves; order Passeriformes; family Icteridae; genus Agelaius; species Agelaius tricolor. The sequence continues at coordinate 1,841,604 of NW_027269304.1, forward strand.
TCAGTGAACTCAATACCAGTGTCTGCTCTCTGCAGACCTCCCTCAGCATCTAAACATTTAGCTTACAGGCCAAAAATGTAATTTATGTACTCAGAGCAGAAAACAAGGAGGATGGGAGCCTATTTCTTAGTGTAATCATCCACAGACTCCCTGCTGCCCCATGTCTTGGTATCCATTTTGTGTCACACCTCCTGCTTTCACCCCAGGCACAGACACATTCCAACAACTTTGGGCTGAGGTTCTGGGTGCACAAACAGCAATTCAGAGTCAGCATCCCCATGGCAACTGAGGCTTGATGCTGTTATGAACACCATCCATAACATGCTCTGTCAGCCCCCATGCCAGAATTCCTTAATTACTCTACCTAATGTGGCTGAAGGACTGAAGGAACAGGACCTTTAAACACATTTATCCCCTACATCTGCCACACTGTGCATTCCAACCAGATTTTTTTTCCCATTTGCCACTCTGATAGTAAAAGCAGTCAAGTCTTAGAAAGTGGTGACACCAAAAGGAACAAAGGTGTGTCCACATGGTTTATTGCATCAGGAAGAAGCAAATAAAAGGTGTCCCAACACCTGTGTGGTGGCCCATAATGGAATGGTGTGTGGGTCTCCTAGTCACCTTGTGGGGATGACAGCATCCAAATCTGTGAGATGATGTCATGTAATTTGTGATAGTCAAATGAATAATTTTTACCTTCTAAACATTAGCTTGAAAACTGGAAAACCAAATGATCCTCTCTCATCGTTACTGTCCTGCTAGACTTGACTTCTGGGAAAGTGTTGTTTCAAGTTATTTCAATGAAGTTAAGGTTCAGGGAACAAAGTTTAAGATAAAGTAAGACTACATGCCAGGATATTAAGATGTTTTTTTTTGGTGTGGTATGCAGGCATATGTGCACAATCCCAGGATGGGCCAGCTTGGAAGGGCCCAGAGTGGCTCAGCTGGTGGCACCTCCCTGCTCCAGCAGGGCCAGCCCAGAGCCCAGGGCATCGTGCCCAGGGAATTCTGGAATGTTCCCCGGGAGGAGCCCCAGAGCCCCTCTGGGCTCTGCTCAGGGCTGGCTCTGCCTCCTGTGAGGGGAATTGCTGGGATCAGCCCTGCCCGGGGCTCTGGGGCCATGGCTGGGCCTGGGGCACACAGGATGGACAGGGACAGATGGACAGGGACACACAGACAGGAACAGACAGGGACAGACTGGGACAGACAGGGACAGACAGACAGGGATGGACAGGGACAGACAGACAGGGACAGACAGGGACAGACAGGGACAGACTGGGCTGGAATCAGCCCTGCCCGGGGCTCTGGGGCCATGGCTGGGCCTGGGGCACACAGGGATGGACAGGGACAGACAGACAGGGACAGACTGGGACAGACAGGAACAGACAGGAACAGACAGGGATAGACTGGGACAGACAGACTGGGACAGACAGGGATAGACTGGGACAGACAGACTGGGACAGACAGGGACAGACAGGAACAGACTGGGACAGACTGGGACAGACAGACTGAGACAGACAGGGATAGACAGACAGGGACAGACTGGGCTGGGATCAGCCCTGCCCGGGGCTCTGGGGCCATGGCTGGGCCTGGGGCACACAGGGATGGACAGGGACAGACAGACAGGGACAGACTGGGACAGACAGGAACAGACAGGAACAGACAGGGACAGACTGGGACAGACAGACTGGGACAGACAGGGACAGACAGGAACAGACTGGGACAGACTGGGACAGACAGACTGAGACAGACAGGGATAGACAGACAGGGACAGACTGGGCTGGGATCAGCCCTGCCCGGGGCTCTGGGGCCATGGCTGGGCCTGGGGCACACAGGGATGCTCAGGGACAGACAGACAGGGACAGACAGGGACAGACAGGGACAGACTGGGCTGGAATCAGCCCTGCCCGGGGCTCTGGGGCCATGGCTGGGCCTGGGGCACACAGGGATGGACAGGGACAGACAGACAGGGACAGACTGGGACAGACAGGAACAGACAGGAACAGACAGGGACAGACTGGGACAGACAGACTGGGACAGACAGGGACAGACAGGAACAGACTGGGACAGACTGGGACAGACAGACTGAGACAGACAGGGATAGACAGACAGGGACAGACTGGGCTGGAATCAGCCCTGCCCGGGGCTCTGGGGCCATGGCTGGGCCTGGGGCACACAGGGATGGACAGGGACAGACAGACAGGGACAGACTGGGACAGACAGGAACAGACAGGAACAGACAGGGACAGACTGGGACAGACAGGGACAGACAGGAACAGACTGGGACAGACTGGGACAGACTGAGACAGACAGGGATAGACAGACAGGGACAGACTGGGCTGGGATCAGCCCTGCCCAGGGCTCTGGGGCCATGGCTGGGCCTGGGGCAGGGCCTGGGCCTGCTCTGACCTCTGCACACAGGGGCGGACAGGGGGACACAGGGACAGACAGACAGGGACACCAGGGACACACAGGGACAGACAGATACATGGACACACGGAGGTGGACAGGGATGGACAGGACAGACAGGGACAGACAGGGGGACACAGGGACACACAGGAACAGCCAGGGATGAGGCCCCTCTCAGCTGGGGCTCCTCTCCAGGCTGAGCAGCCCCAGCTCCCTCAGCCTTCCCTGAATCCCCTCTGTTCCCTTCCCTCCTCTGGGGCTGCTCCAGGAGCTCCCTGTCCTGCTGTCCTGAGGAGCAGACGGACACTGCACTGCAGATGTGCCCTCACAGGGCTGGGCTGAGGGGCAGGATTCCCTCCCTGACCTGCTGGCAATGCTCTTCCCAATGTCCCCCCAAATCCCATGGACCTTCCTTGCCCCCAGGACGCTCTGCTGGTCAGGGACAGCTCATTGCCCACCAGAACCTCCAGGTCCTTCCTCACAGAGCCACCCCAGCAGGTCCCCTCCAGCCTGTGCTTCTGCCTGGAGCTGTTCCTGCCCAGGTGCAGGACCTGCATTTCCCTTATTCAGCTACAGACATTTCTTCCCTGCCTAATTCTGCAAGCTGTCAGGGTCCCTTTGGAGGGCTTCACAATTTCAAAGCATCTGAAGCCTCTCAGGGGTTTTTGCCTCTCATCCCAGTCGTATGTGGTTAGTGACCTGCTGAGGACACCTCATCCAGCCACTGAGGAACAAGTTAAACAATTATTTGCCCCAGTATTGAACCTTCGGGGACACCAGCAGTGGCACATCTCCAGCCACATCCCATGACACTGATTACAGCCCTATGGACCTGCTGCTCACCCATTTCTCAATCCAAGCTTATCTCACCTCAGCTTCCATGGCTGTTGGAAGCACAGAAAGTCACCAGCACCATGAGAACTGCCAAAGACAACCAGGGCTGAAGTCAACTCACCCTCCTTGATCTCCTCTGGAAAAGGTGGCATGTGTTTGTCATCTCAAAGACCTTCCAATTTATGCCACACACTAAATCTGTGAACTGAAAAATGGGAGCACATTTTACTCTTGCACTCTTAGAACCTTCTTCTTCAATGACTGGCTAAGATAAAAAGACATGGTTCAAGCCTTGATTGTCTCAATGAGACTTTTCAAAGATTGTCTATCACAAAACCAAACAATGTTTATTTTTTTAACCTAATCTTTTGCCTGCATATTTCTGTAGAAGGAAAAATATTTTGAGGAAAAATGTGCATAAGAATAGGGAAAATCTCACCAAAGGGTAGCTTTTAACATTTCTATATGAACTTTTTCTTTACTTTTGAGTCCTAATTTCAATTAATAATAAAAAATATTCACTTATAATAAAAATATTTCAATTAATAATAAAAATATTTTATGGGTGGTGTTGGGATTCAACAAATAGCCAATTTCTTAGGGTTCAGGAGATATTAAAAATAATAGTTTGAGCCAACTTTCTGTGTTCTGTAACAGCATCTGTGGGCCAAAAATCATTTGAGTGGTGCATTTTTTTCATCAGTCACACAGCCATCTGCCCCCTCTGTGCTTCACTAGCCCTTCACTCCCCTTATGTCCATCCCCTCTCTCTTCCCACACAACCAGTGTCTCAGCAACTAACAGGTTATCCCCAAAGATTGATTAGGATTAGAAGCAAGGGGATAATAGTTTAATATGCCTTGTGCACCATTTGATAGCACTGTTATCACTAGATAGGTTTATTCTGGGAATGTGCAATGGGATCTCACAGTAGGGATCTCATAGGTTCAGAAAAGTGTGATCTCCTGAGAGCTCTCAGATTTCAGATGGTTAACACTCCTTTAATCAGTACATTGGACGTCTTTTCAAACCTTGAAACTCTATAATTCCATGACTTCTTGGTCTGGGAACATGCATAGGACCTCAACAAAGCCCACTGAAGCCAGAGTGGGAATTTTTCCCAGTTCTCCTTTTGGGGGCTTGAGATAAGATCATCATTTTCTTCAAAGTTTTTACCAGACTGTATCTGCCGAAGTGCCATAAAAAGAGATGGAAAGTGTGTGAGAGAAAATACCTCTCAATATCTGAAGTTATTTCACAACCAGAAATTTCCCTAGGTGTTTGTTTGGTTTTTTTTTTTTTTTACGGTGCTTTTAATATTGCACCTTTTTGAATTCACTTCTTTTCCCTAAGGAAGACAGTTTTCACGTGGGATGAAAAGTGTGTGGTTTTGACCTGAGTCTGACATCACAACTTCCAGATCTACAAGCTGTTGAACAAAGCTCTTTTGCAAGGGGAAATACATGCAGATATTTTCACTGACATTTTTATTTACATAGTCTTAGGCTGATTCTTCAGGATGTCTTCCAGACATTGTGGGGAAGTTGTTTCTGAGAGCCATTAACATTCCAAAGGCAGGAAGAGTTTTCACAAGTTCAAAGCATATGAAGAAATTAATAATAGCAATAAATGACCTTGGTGTTTCTTAGGTAACATTGAGTTTCAGGTAGTTAATACTCATTTGATCAATACTTTGCAAATAAAATTATATTTTTCAGGGCTGAAAACCTCTGAACAATGTGAGATTGATTATTGGCCCCTTGAAATGGCAGTCTAAACATGCCAGTGTTTGAATAATTCATATAACCCTGTTAATGGCATTCATAACACCTACCTTTGGGACTAAAATAATGACTTAATAATAAAAAGGAACAGACTAAGCAAGTTTTTTAGTCTGTCTAATTATGTAAACTCTCTGAGGCATAAACTGAAAGTTCTCAACAAAAGCCAAATGAAGTAGATGCTTTTTGATAATTCTCATAACATATGTTCCTCCACATTAGCATTACATGGGCCAAACAATCCTTGTATTTATGTTTTCCACACAAGTAGGGTCTAACCTATATTCTGATCTCTTCACAGAGAGGCAAATTAAATTATTGGTCCAATTTGCATCTCTGATTCTGCGTGTCTAATTTAAAGCAGGCACATGAATAAGTCTCACTGAGGATGGGGTTTGTTTTTAGAGGGTTGGCTGAGGCTGAGATGCAGGTGGGTAGAGGGAAGTCCTGAGAGGTGTTTGTTCTTACCCTGAGGTGTGATAGACTGGAAGCAGCAGGAGGGTGAGTTTTCAGAGGATGTAATAGCAAAGTTATGAGGGTGCTTTGCTGGACCTGTAGCCACATAAGTGAAACAAAATAGGCTGGGATCAGAAACAACCTGAGTGTTAAATTGGTCTGTCCTCAAGGTGCAATCCCACAACCACGCTGGGAATTACAATTTTCAAAGCAACCTGTAACAGACATTTGTTCTCCTAGCCTATTGCAGGACAACGATTTACACTATCACATGAATATTTTACAATAAAACATGTTTTTTCCCCGTGGGGCAGACCCCCTTCCAGCGTGTCAGCAAGGGTGCTGCTGCGGATAAATCACTGCCTATCCTCGCTGTGTGCTGCTTAAAACACACATCACTGCCACTGTGCTGACTGCAGTAATGCCCTGAACTAAATCCAGGGGAGCTCTGCTGACAGTGCTGATTAGGAGAGTATCAAAAAGCCACAGACAGGCAAGACAGATGAGCACCTCGTGTGCAGGTGCCAGCGAGGCTTTGCAAGGGGAAGTTAATAGTGACTGACCTGCTGTGCCCTTCCTGCTCCTCATCACCAGCCCAGCTCTGCAGCTGCGCTGGCACCAGGGTGAAACAGCAGTTTGTCCTCTTCAGACTGGAGGGAACAACCTTGGGGGCTGAAAAGGAAGCACTGGAAGGAGCTTTCAGACTCGCTGACTTTCCCAGTATTGAGGGGATTGTGTCAGGTTGTTCGTTTCGTGGGTTTATTAAAAAACATTTCTGTTGGCGAGTATCCCTATTTTTCATCAGAAAATGTTTGTCTGGGTGCTTTCTATCTAACTTTGTCAGAATTACGACTTTGGGAAAAAAAAAGAAGAGAGAAGAGACAAAAAAAATTAAATTTCAATCCTTCAAAACCTGATGAGATCAGCAGGGAAGGGTTGCTGTAATAAATCTTTTAATGCCAGTATAACCTTGATCTCTTATTCAACCCTGTTTTTATGTGAGTAATGGTGAGTAGCTGTAAAGATATATTTACTTTGTGCTAGAAAAGATGAAGAATTATTTATGACAACACTATTCCATCTCATAACTGAAACAGGTAAACACCTTTGTTCTCCATAAAACGCACTTCTGTTTATGAATCTAAAACTACATTTAAGGTCTCAAAGACCCAAGGTTTCATGTAGGCTTTAATCTGAGCATTTCTGGAAAGCTTGCTCTGGAGGACCACTTCAGACAAGGCTGTTCTGCAGGAAATGTTAGCAGTGTTCTTGCTAGCAGTGAGATAACAAATGAGGGGAATATGGCTATGGATTCTGTCCAGGAGCATCACGCAGGGGTCTTCCTAAAGTCACTCTGTCTTCTCATCCCTCTTCTCCTCTCCTGCCTGCAATAATGTAGATAAGATGGATGCAGTTGGGTGGGTTTTTTTTTATCTTTTTGCCCATTTTATAGCTTCTGCAAAGTGAATATGCTAGCATTTGATCATAAATTGTAAGAGGAGCACCTTCCACTGGAGCTGTCCCAGTCCCTGCTGTTCTGTTACATTCACACATTACGATTCTGAATGTAATTTTCTTTTTTTTCCTATGGTTCTAAGGTTTGTAAACCATGCTGAGAAGTTACTGATGGCCTTTGTTTTGTGGAGCCCTTTGGACTTGTTCATGAAAAACAAGCTCCTGCATTAACTCACAGCTACCAGTGGAACAGCACACACACCATGCAGATTTGCAGGACTGGTTCTGAATTGCCTCTGAAAATGGGGCACTGTACAATCAACAGGAGCTCCTAAACTTACCTTGTTCATATTACCACTTTCTCTTATAGAAAAAGTCCTCCTTGTTTATTTCCTTTGCAATATGGATTTTTTCCAGGTGCCAGTTAAATCTAGATGGGGTATGTCTTCCTCGGTGTAGACAACAATTTAGCATCCCCAAACAGATTGGAGTGAATCACTGGAGTCCAGAGCATTAGTGAAAATTGTTTACTGGATAATCACTCCTGCAAGACCAGTGCTGAGAGCAGTGAGCACGGCAGCCTGGTCCCTTTTTCCCCTCCTGTGGAGAAAGGCCATGACTCTGTAACCTGCTGTGACCATCAGCGTGCTCTGTGTAATCATGCAGTTGGCAGGACTTCGGTGGTTGAAACAAATAAGATTAAAAGGAATTTCAGGGACTTCTTACACTAAAAGAGTTGATTTTATCCCCCAGCTCTCGGTCATACACTGCTCTAGAGGGTATCTGCCTCAAGTGATTTTATTTGATTTGTTTTGGCTACATGGATGAATTCAACAATTGTGTACCCAGCAGAGGACCTGAGGTGGTGTTTCTTGCCACAGTCCCTGAACTCACATAAATTGAGCTGACTCCATGCCTGTGCTCTCCTTGTGCTTTCCTCCATGCCAGCACAGTGACTTTGCACCCCGTGTGGTGGCATAATCCAGTTCTTGTAGAGTCAGGTTTAAGTACATTGGAATCTGACTACTGGCTTCGTTTTACACACAGTTTTACCTGAGCAACTCCGTGTTCATCACTCATTCCAGTCCCAGAAATCCCCCTCATTGACATGCAAAGGCCATCAGAGCAGATTCCACAGCTTGCAGGTGTCAAGCAGAACCTTATCTGAGTTTCATAAAGTTCTTTGTGCCATAAGGTTTTAGGGCACAGGGTGTGCTCGGACTGCAGCCAAATCCCTCGCATATCCTGGGTGAGTCAAATCCCATGGAAGTCACTGGATGCAGGAGACCACTCTGAGGGGCTGCTGAACGCAGGCCCTTGAGCAGAGGTCAAGTGTCAAGTCTGAATCCATTGCTCCTAAAATAAATTTAAATGGTAAATGTTAAAATGGTAAAACTGATTCTTTCTTTCTTTCTTTCTTTCTTTCTTTCTTTCTTTCTTTCTTTCTTTCTTTCTTTCTTTCTTTCTTTCTTTCTTTCTCTTCCTTCCTTCCTTCCGCCACTTCCGCCACTTCCGCCACTTCCGCCACTTCCGCCACTTCCTTCCTTTCTCTTTCTTTCTTTCTTTCTTTCTTTCTTTCTTTCTTTCTTTCTTTCTTTCTTTCTTTCTTTCTTTCTTTCTTTCTTTCTTTCTCTCTTTCTTTCTCTCTTTCTTTCTCTCTTTCTCTCTTTCTCTCTTTCTCTCTTTCTCTCTTTCTCTCTTTCTTTCTTTCTTTCTTTCTCTTTCTTCCTTCCTTCCTTCCTTCCTTCCTTCCTTCCTTCCTTCCTTCCTTCCTTCCTTCCTTCCTTCCTTCCGCCACTTCCTTCCTTCCTTCCGCCACTTCCTTCCTTCCTTCCTTCCTTCCTTCCTTCCTTCCTTCCTTCCTTCCTTCCTTCCTTCCTTCCTTCCTTCCTTCCGCCACTTCCTTCCTTCCTTCCGCCACTTCCTTCCTTCCTTCCGCCACTTCCTTCCTTCCTTCCGCCACTTCCTTCCTTCCTTCCTTCCTTCCTTCCTTCCTTCCTTCCTTCCTTCCTTCCTTCCTTCCTTCCTTCCGCCACTTCCGCCACTTCCTTCCTTCCTTCCGCCACTTCCTTCCGCCACTTCCTTCCGCCACTTCCGCCACTTCCTTCCGCCACTTCCGCCACTTCCGCCACTTCCGCCACTTCTGCCACTTCCGCCACTTCCGCCACTTCCTTCCGCCACTTCCGCCACTTCCTTCCTTCCGCCACTTCCTTCCTTCCTTTCTCTCTTTCTCTCTTTCTCTCTTTCTTTCTTTCTTTCTTTCTTTCTTTCTTTCTTTCTTTCTTTCTTTCTTTCTTTCTTTCTTTCTTCTTTCTTTCTTTCTTTCTTTCTTTCTTTCTTTCTTTCTTTCTTTCTTTCTTTCTTTCTTTCTTTCTTTCTTTCCTTTCTTTCTTTCTTTCTTTCTTTCTTTCTTTCTTTCTTTCTTTCTTTCTTTTTCTTTCTCTCTTTCTCTCTTTCTTTCTCTCTTTCTTTCTCTCTTTCTCTCTCTCTTTCTCTCTTTCTCTCTTTCTTTCTCTCTGTAAGTAGATTCCTCAAATGTCTATGCCTGCATCTTCTTCTTGCAAGGCCTTTACCGTGCCCTATTACTTAAATTACTGAGATAAATCTCTCAAAACACTATTGATCTTCTTTCATCCTTGCTTTTTTCCAGTTCATCTAGGTAATGATAAGGGATCCTTAAGAAGTAAATCCATTACCTTTATAAAAAAGATATGTAATTCTTTTGTTCCTATCCTGGTGACTTTCACCTCTTTGTTTTAGAACATCATCACACATGTAATTAAAATGTATAACTTTCTGTCCTTTGTGGATTTTAATCCAAAAAGCAGAGTTTCCTGAGCTGTTTTTCCCTCACAGTTGCCACAGAAAAACACATTTGAAAAAGCTTTTAGTGATAGAGGATGTAGTTCCCATTTCTTCAGAGCTTCCTACTGAAGTATATTAAATAGGAAAAAGTTTGGACCCTGCTTTGTTACAGCCATTGCTAAAGTTGCAGTATTTTCAATTTTTGCTGAGTTTGAACTTGAAAAAATTTAGAACACATTAAAGAACCCAAAGATACAAAGGAAAAATTAATTCCTGATGTATCCATATTCACTGAAAAGCATGGCATTAGCCCAGGAGGGATTTCCATATAAGCAAGCCATGGGCATTTGAAAGAATTTTTTTCCCCACTTCATTGGGATTTTTCTGCAAACATTGACAGGATGTGTGACAGGAAAATAAGGCAGCCTGGTTTTATTTCTTATGTTGCATCAAGTTCAATACTGCTTAAAAATAAAGCTCAGTTTGTGACTCAAATGATGGACAGTGATCAAGAAATCCTCTAAAAGGAAAGATTCTGCAAATGGGAATAGGACATCCAGTGTTTAATGCCATGGTTTCATTAGAAATTATTCTTTGAGAGTAAACAGGGAAATAAAATCCCTATAAATTCTCATCCAAAACCCCAAAGATTATTACCTGGAAATTGAAAAATTGGTGATGAAGCTTAAAAAATACTAGTTATCTGCATCACTGGATCAAACAAAATTTGTTTAGTGTTGCATTATACCTTCCTCTTCCCATGAAGTGAAATGTGAAGATGCTACCAGTCAGCAAATAATCAATGTCTGGTTTCTGTTTCCCTGTGCTTTCTAATTTAGTTTTGCAGATGGTATTCACTTCATTATTAGCAATTTTGTAAATACATGGAAAATTGGTTTACTTGCCTGTTAATTAATATTCTGAAATTCCACATAGAGAATGAACTACTCATAAGAGACTTACATAAATCTTTAACTGGATACTATTCCATGTTAGCTACATTTTTAATGTTGTTATGGGACTAATGGTAGTCTCTAGAGCTGTCCTTTTACAAATATAACAAGGCAGCCTGGTTTTATTTCTTATGTTGCATTTATTTATTTTATTTTGTTTTCCCCTCTGGGGGACCAGGAATTGGGGAAAAGAAGTTTTCCAAGGTTGAAAAAAGTAATGAATCTTTTCTAATTTATACCTGTCTGAATTCCTGTTGTCAGTCCATTCTCCCCACTGGAATTTCACATCTTCCTGAGTTTTCCTGGTATTTGTGGGGAAGATCCTGTAGAAAATCTGGTGATTTTGTAGAGGCTTCTCCTCTCTCAATGGGTCTAAACCTCAAAAACACACATTGTTAATCCAAAGTTCGTGGGTGTTTAATAATTTCTTTCTCCATAGGGAGAACTATGGTAAAACTACACCAAAAGCCAACTATTCCAAAAGAGTAGCAGAAAAATAGCTAGACTCATAGAAAAAAAAAAATCCCAGAAGAAACCACAAAATTCTACAGTTTTGAGCAAGAAACCAGAGGTTTCCTATTGTGCACACAGAGAGATCTTAAAACACCAAAGCCTGATCATCCTACATCCTTCACAGAGGTTAGATTTTATTACCAAGGGGGAGAAAGTCTGGAGGCCAAAATGCAAACAATAAAGCAATTAAGGTATTTGGACAGCAGATCTGCCTCTGAGTCCTCCCACACCTGTGCTGGGACTGCTGCTCCAAACAGTGGGGACTGCCCTGGGTCAGCTCCAGCCGCTGGGGAGCAAAGACAAAACTCATTTTTGAGGGGACAAGCTCTAATGTGGTGCAATGTATTACTCACCCTGTCCCAGTTGCTCGCTCTCCAGTACCTCCACTCCTCTCTTTGCACTGCCTGCACCTTCACACAGCCCTCACGGTGTGGCAGCTCTTTGCTGAGCTTCATTTGGTGCAAAAGTCACAGATTTCAGCTGAGAGGGAGGCGGCGCGGCTGCCGCAGACTGAGTCTGACACCCTTGGGTTTGAGTATCTCACCCCGAGTTGGTTGCTCCCATGCCACAGGTGAGTAAAGCAGGCAGAATTAAGGCTGCTGGAGTGATGCTGAATTTGTCCACTCTGAACAAATCTTCATTTTGTACTTCAAGGAGTTGTGTTCAGCTCAGACAGGCACACAAGGAGTGTTTACATCCACTGATTGATATTTTTGTATTGACTGCTTTACCATTAGCATTTCAGCCTTGATCACTAGGAATATGAATTTTCGGCCTTGATCACGAGGAATTTTCAGCCTTGATTGCTAGGAATATGAATTTTCAATGAGAGTCAAGAAAAAGCCTAATTTCTTTGCTGTCAGAATCCATGTAGTTTTAGTTTCACGTGGAAGTTTTACTTGGTGCTGAGGGCCTGTTGTATGGTATTGCAAATTGGCTTCTAACAGAACAGAAGATATAGCTTTTGGTAAATTATCACCCTGTTTCATTTCCCTTTTAGGCAGGAAATATGTAGGAGTAACCCTATATGCCAAAATTAAGCAATATCCCAGTAATATTCAGTATATCCATAATAAATGTGAACACATACAGGAAATAAGCATAGTTCCAGCTTTTGGTTCAATTTTTTCATTCATTTGCTTTATACATTTGCACATGAAATCCATGAAAGATCAAAAGAATTAATGCAAATATAAAAACAGTCATTTAAATGCTACAGCTGTGTTTCTTTTCCTTTCACTTAGGAAAAAAAAAAAAAAGGGGGAATTAAAGGAATCAAGGATTGTGTCCGTCAGATTAACAGTGTGCTGTTATTTCAGATAAACCTGCAGAAGAAGATGCGAGTCACTGGAGTTATAACCCAAGGTGCCAAGAGGATTGGAAGTCCAGAATACGTAAAATCTTACAAAATTGCCTACAGTAATGATGGGAAGTCATGGACAATGTACAAAGTAAAAGGCACAAAGGAAGACATGGTAAGATAAAGTCATCTGTTACTGAAAGCATCTCATGGTTTAGCAGCCTTCAGAAGTATGAGATGTCTTGGGTATTTAAGCCTAATTGCCTGGCAGTATGATATAGGTTTCACTGTTATCATTTTTCTGTGGGAGAAAAAAAAATCAACAAATTTGCATCTCTCTCTGCTAAGAATTTCTTATACTTTAATTGATGGTTGCATAAATACTATTTCCCCAAGCTAGAATAATCCTGTTTATTACACTTAACTGATTTTCATATTAATTAGTTTACCAGTAATTACTCATTGCTCTGTTTTCAATTTCGTTTTATTGCATTGGCAGATTAGCTTTAACCCTTGGAAACACAGAGCCCATTCATCAATGCTAATCTCTGTGCTGCACAAACAGTATCATCCAGCGGGGTGTGTGTGTTTACAGTTTATAGTTACCACTTATTTTTGATGGAGCTGTGCACACAGAGCGGGGAAAAAAACCTTTTGCTGTGTAAGTTTGCATAGAAGGCAAAATCTGCTGCATTAGATGCAGTTTCTCTGTTAGGAAATAAGGATTTTGTGTGAAGAGGGGCATAATGAAGGGGAGAAACGCAGCACAGGAATGTCTGGTTAGAGGCAGGGGTGAATAGAAAAATGCTGATGGGTTTAATTTGTCCCCTCTGTGATCAACAGGAGGGTTACAGCGCACTTCAGTGGGAATTCTTGAACCAGGGGGGAAAAAAATAAACGTCAATCAGAGCAAATAATTGCAGGCTTAATTGAACTGCAACTATTTCATACATTAATCAAGAAAAGAAGACATAATTTAGTTGCATTAGGAGCTTCAATTTCTGAGAGGGACAAGACAGAGACCCTGGTTTGGCCCACGTGGCAAACCCATCACAATACGGCACAGCAGGGAAATTCTGCCGGGAAAACTTGTGTCAGGCACTGGCAGCGCTGAACCAGCTGCAGTTTGGGGAAAGCCTCTCACAGACAGAACAATTCGGGTGCTTTTGAGACAAGGGAACTCACTGGCACTCCAGGGACCCTCCTCCTGACACATTTTTTTTTTTTTTTTGCTGCTGCAAACGTTGCCTCCTCGCAGGTGTTCCGTGGGAATGTGGACAACAACACCCCGTACGCCAACTCCTTCACGCCGCCCATCAAGGCCCAGTACGTCCGGCTGTACCCCCAGGTGTGCAGGAGGCACTGCACCCTCAGGATGGAGCTGCTTGGCTGCGAGCTCACAGGTGGGATCTCCACAGCCCTCCATCCCCTCCATCCTCTCCATCCCCTCCATCCCCTCCAGCCGCTCCCCACCGCGCGCGCTTTGTCCCCGCCGCCAGATGCGCTTGGCCAGCCTGAGTTTGTCCAGTTGCTTTTATCCTCTTTAGCTAACTTGTAAAATCACAGAATGACCAGGTTGGAAGAGACCTTCAAGATCATAGAGTCCAACCCAGTCCCAACACCTCAACTCAACCCTGGCACCCAGTGCCACATCCAGGCTTTGTTAAACACACCCAGGGATGGTGACTCCACCACCTCCCCGGGCAGAACATTCCAGAACTTTATCAGCCTTTCTGTAAAACACTTTTCCTTGATATCCAACCTGTATTTCCCTTGGTGTAGCTTGATGCTGTGTGCTCTGGTTGTGTCAGTGCTGCTGGAGAAAGAGCCCAGCCCCAGCTGAGCACAGGCACCTTTCAGGCATTTGTAGAGAGTGATAAGGTCACCTCTGAGTCTCCTTTTCCCCAGCCTGAGCACCCCCAGGTCCCTCAGTGGTTCCTAACAGGGTTTGTGTTCCCAGCCCCTCTCCAGCCTCGTTGCCTTCTCTGGACATGCTCCAGTGTCTCAATGTCCTTCCTAAATTTGGGGGCCCAGAACTGGAGACAGCACTCAGGGTGTGCCCTCAGCAGCGCTGCACTTGGCTCAGCTGAGTGATGATGGCCACATGCAGTGGGACAGGAATGTGTCCCAACAAGGCTGTGTGGTATTAAACCATTAACACTTCATAATTTTTTCCTGTGTGGGTTAATCTCCAGTTGGTCACAGGAATCACAGAACCAATGAGGCTGTAGAAGAGCTCTGAGATCATCAGGTCCAGCCTGTGAGAGATCCCCACCTTGTCACCCAGCCCAAGAGCACTGAGTGCTACATCCAGTCCTTGGACACCTCCAGGGATGGTCATTTAGCAGTTTTAACATGCATTGATGGCTATGCGGACTCGTAATGTACCACCCTGAGCAGACTACAGGGCAGGGAGCCTCCCCCAAGGCCTGAAAATTGTTCCTGAGCCCCAGAGCTGCTGGGGACCCTTGGCAGCAACAATTGTCACACCTGATGTGGGAAATTTCTCCTGAGGCTGTGAGGTGACACCACCCCTGTGCTGTGTGACATCCTCAGAGGGATAAGCCTGCTTCCCCTGCTGTTGAGGACCAGTCCAATAAGACACAGCTTGGTTGGGCTGCTTTAATCAAGATTTCAGTTTGGATTTGTTTTCTGGGCTTAGCAGAAGCAGAGATAGCATCTTGTAGCAAAAAGTAAATGAAAAAGTGGACCCAATATAAACCTTCCCTCAGATTCTTATTAAAGCTCTGAAATGTAAAGCCTGACCTCTAGCCACCTTCTGCAAGAACTGTGTTCCCTTACAAATTCAAAAAAGCAGGTAATGTTTTATCCTTTTCCTAGAGATAAACCTTTTTACTGGTGGGAGCACCCCACTGATTCATTTAGGAGTGATTTTTATGTGGCTGCCTCTTTACTCTACTAACAATAGTCATTCAGTTCATGAGTGATACATCAAAACAGCTGGAGTTAAACAATTCTCAGTCAAAACCAGATTCAGAAATGAAAAGTTAATGCATTAATCTTGGTGTAGCCCTTTTCCAATATAGATAGGTTTAAGAGTAAATAGAAAATCCTGTCTAGCTGCTTTGTTCTATTAGTTTTTTTTTTTTATGTCTTCCACTTCTGGAACCACAATTTAGAGTAAGTCCTTGCCAGAACGACTAGGAATTGTTTTGCTCAAAGAACTACAAAAGCTAGTGAAGTGAATTAATTTCAGTGGTCTCCTAACAGTGTCAAGGTCATCATCTCTTAAAACTGTGGACAGCTGAGGCTCAGCAGAGCAATTTCAACCTTACTGAAGGAAAAGTGTAATTACACAGACTAATTCACTCTTAATTCCAGGTGGTCTGCCTTGGGTGGAAAGGCAATTTGAGGGGTCTGCCTTCTCTAACATTGCCTGGTGAGAAAGAAGAGAGTGAGTGATAAACAGAGGGAGACTTGCAGCACTGGATCATCATAAAAGCTGACCTCTTAGGACAAACTTCAGCAAAATGTTCAATGCAATCTGCTTTAGTCTCATAAATAGCTTTACTTACCAGGACCCACAGTCAGCATCAATGCTAGTGGAGCCAACCCTCAATAAATTAGGCATTAATTTTCATGGCCCTGTGTTCCTGCCTTGCTTGTGTTTTGCACAACTCTGTGTCCTGCCCTGCCTTCCCTCCACAGAGTATTGATGTGAGGGGAGAAACAGATCACAGCTACTGCTTATTAGAATGCCTCTATTCATTAGGCTGTCATTAATAGCAGCATCAAGCTGTTGTTTCTAACAGCAGATCAGTGCTCACACAACAGTGTTCCTCACTCATGGAACTCACTCTAGCACTCCAGCATCTGCCTTCCTGCAGGCAGCCCCTGCTCACAGTCACGTTTGCTGGTTCCTGTGTGCACCAGTTCAGCCAGCTCTTGGTGTTTGGGGTTTCTCAGTTCTTGCAGAGGGATGTTGGCCCCCAGAACCTAAACATCCCCATGGGATGCCCTCAGAGAAAGCTCCTGAGTGGGTAATTTTCATCTCCTTCAGGCATGCTGTTCCCTGGTAGCTATTTCTTTATCCTAATGATGCCTTGTGAAGGCTGCCCTAGAACAGAGGCTGGACAGAGCTAAAGAATAAATCAGGGATTTATTCAAAGCATCTCCTCCATGGATCCACCTTGGGCAGCGCAAGAGCCCAGCCAGGGCTGCACCCAAGATGAACCAAAATGGCCCCAAAATGCACGGCCGGGCACGGGGTCTCTCCCTGGGATCAGTTCTGCTCCATTTGCATCTTGCAGTTCATTGTCCCATTCCAGCTTTAGCCCCTGCAGTCCCACCCTGCTTGTTTTTCTCTCTCCAGCCCACGGGGTTTGTGCTCTGGGGCTGAGATTTGGATCATTTGTCCTTGGTGCCCAGCTGGAGCAGGAATTGTTTTGTCTCCCTGCTCTGTGCACAGAGCTCAGCATCCCCTAAAATGAAGCTCAAACCCACACACTAAAGCAGCACAGAATCTGAAAAATATCAAAGCTAAAACCTGAGGCATCACTAGCAGTCCCTGTAGGCACTATTCACACAAAAGTGACACACAGGGGGACTTTATCAAAGCTACAGTTAAAGATAGGTTACCCTTTCCTCATTTGTCCTCAGAACTCTATAATCTGGAAAGGAATTCTATATTTGTTATTTATAGGACAGGTTGGATGGGGCTTTAAAGCATTAATGAAATGTGTCCCTGCCCATGGCAAAGGAGTTGGAATTAGATTTGCAGCTAGATGATCTTAAGGTCCCTATCAACCCGAACCATTCTATGATTCAAAAACATGATGAAAAATTTTTAAATATCTCAATTATTAGAAACAAAAAATATCACAGTATAAATCAAAACAAAATTACCTTTGCCCTCAAATAATTGACATGCATTGCTTTTGCCAACACTGCACAAATCTTTGTCCAAGAACAAGATTCATGCAGACTGTTACATGCAGATCCATTTGTGGGTTTGCCTTTGCTACATTGGATATTCAATATTTCCTTTGAGGGTTTGAGCTTTTTCGAATGAAGAGGTAGATGAGGGGCATAGCATGGATGCAGACTGAAAAGTAAAAGATTCTGCCCTCTGAAGAGTCAACAGAGAAAAGCCTTTGTGTTTATTCCTCCAATTTTCAGGTGCTAATTCCCACTCTTTCTCATTATTTCCTTTCTCCCATTCCATCCTAGACCAAATAGGACCTGCAAACTTATACCTGGTTAGATTTAAACATACAGAGGTATCAGGTATAATTTATCACAGATGGAGGCATCCAAAGCATCTTGAACACTCCAGCCCAAGATGCCCCACTGGGTGTAGCCATGTTTCTGCATCAGCTATCTCCAACTTCAACAGATTTCAAAAAAGAAAAATGGGAATTGAATCCTCTCATAGGGACATTGAAAAGCAAGTTTAAAGGTACAGTGCAGTGAAGAGGAGATGTTTCAGGGAGACAGAAGCATTGTTATAAACGCACACCTGTGAGGGATGACACAAAGCCCTGTGCCGGTTTGATGACCCCGTCCTTTGTGCTGTGGGTTATGTCTCTGTCATCCAAACAGCCACAGTCTCCTGTGGCAGGGGCTGGGAAGCTGCTGCTCTCTGTGACACAGCACCAAGACATCCTGACACCTGTGTGCACCACGTTTGCCTCTTCAGATCCTCACTGCTCTTCTCACTTTCTCCCGTTGCCTTTAACAACTGCCTTCCCACCCCCTTTGGGGCCACAGAGAAGGCAGGCGAGTGTAAAATCCCATTAATTCATGCACGCATGCACAGGCACACAGGCAGGCACAGCTGTTGCTTCATAAATCAATAATAATACCCAGAAAAGATAGAACTGGTTTTGATGGATTGGGCCAGCACTGAGTCACAGCTTTGACAACCCATGGTTTTGTGACAGGAGCCTCCTTAGCATTCCTCGGATGAAACATTCTTGCTGACAGTCCTTGTGATCCTGGAGTGATACTTCAGAATTTAATAATAAGCAAAGTCCCTCTCCAAAGCAGCAGATTAGTCTCTCTTACTTCTATTACCAATTGCTTCCTCCCACTCCCAGGAAAATTGTTTTGTTGTGTTTTTGAATGAGTCCGTTCCACAGACAAGGGTGTGCCATTTCCATTTGTGCACTGAGAATCAGTTATGTAAGATTGGGGTTTGTTTTTTTTTTTCAAAAGTTAGCTCTATTTTCTTTTGGCTTTCCATTCGTTTGTTTGGGTTTTGTTTTTTATTTTTTGGTTTTTTCTTAATTTAACATGAAGTATGTCAATATTCAAATTTTAAATACAGGAGATGCTGCATTAAAGTTCATGTTGTTAATAATATAACTGCACATATGCGGGTTTTTGACTGCTGAGACAGGAAGGAAATGAGAAAACACCTTATTTTTTTATGTTCCCATCTCCATCTTTTCCATCTTTCACTTTGCCCCAATTATCAACTGTCACTCCACCCCTGCAGCCATGCATCCACCTTTCCTGTCCTCTTAGCAGCCTTCTCTCTCTCAGCCATTTGCCTTTCTTTTTCTGATTTCTTTGTTTAAATCTTAGAACCATGCAGCTCATCTGCCTTCTCTGGTTTCCAGTCCTGCTGTTTCAGTGCTGCCTCATCTTGTTTCCTCCCTCTTCTGCATCCAAATGCACCTTCCACATTCTTAGCACACAGCAGCAAGACAGAGGAACACAAAGCCACTTATCAATTTTTATTTTTATCTTTTTTTTTCACACAGAACAGAAAAGGGAGAAGCCCAAGGTCTATCTTTTCTACAGCAAAATAACTCAATGGTGTGGGATGTCCACAAACAAATAAGGCATTAACTATCGATTTCTCCTAAGTGATATCCTCCTACTATCCTCCCTCCACAATTGTTTTTCTGTAGGCTCTCCCTCCTTCAGTGGGATTTTGGGCTTTCTGGATTTTTACCTAGATGTCAAATAATTCAGAAGTGTAAAAGAGCTCAGTGCTTTTTAACATTTTACTGCAGCACTGGTTTTTAAGAAAAAAATGTTTGTTCAGTAAGCAAACACATGGTGGTTGTGAGGTGGCATAAAAGCATAAGGAAAATCAAACAGAACAGGGAAAACAGTATTTTCCTGTGGGAGAGGAAAATAAAAATAAGATAAGCACAGGCAAAAGTCATCTTTTCATTTTGTTTCGCTTCATAAATTTATGCCAGGATAAAATATGTTGAATTCTCTATCTTGATTTTGACTCACCCAAGAAATTGTTGAAACAAAGTGCCTGAAATTCACTATTTTTCATTTATTTGTTTTCGAGTGTCTTCAACAATAGCCTTGATTACATCTTTTTCTTCAAGTATTGCAGGTTTCCTCTGCCATAACAAAAAAACCTAAACCCCTGACAGAGATAAGCAGGTAGCGCCACTGATCTTGCCCTGCTGTTCCAGGTTGCTCTGAGCCCCTGGGGATGAAATCGGGACACATCCAGGATTTCCAGATCACTGCCTCCAGCGTTTTCCGTACCCTCAACATGGACATGTTCGCCTGGGAGCCCAGGAAAGCCCGGCTGGACAAGCAAGGCAAAGTCAATGCCTGGACCTCCGGCCACAATGACCAGTCACAGTGGCTGCAGGTAAATTTTCACGTGGATTTTCCCAGTTTTTTGTCTTCTTTGTGTTTCAGGCATGGGGATGCTCCTCTGGTTCAGTTTTATATCCAAATTCTTCTGTTTCTGGCTGTAGCCCTCCCTACTCTGCCACGAGCTCTGAAAGCCCAACATATCTTCATGATTTTGTTGTCACAGATGCAGGAGAATACACTAGGGGATGCCTCTACTAGCCCCAGTTTTCCTTTGTTAATGAACAAAAATGGTGGTTGCAGATGTGATTCACTGAATTCCCCTCATTTCTTGGGAGAGATGAGTTTATTTTCCTCCCCTCTACCCTTCCAAGGCTCCCTGGAAAAGCATATTTACTGCCAGCTCTGTGCACCTTAGCGAATCCCGCGCGTAGAAATTATCTTTGTCTAATTGAGGCTGCCCAAAATTACCTTCTGGAGGCAGCAAGATTGATTCAGCCTCTGAATCCATTATAAACCTGTGCACAGGGGTTGTTTTCAGCCCAGGAGTGATTCGTACAACTCACTAATGTGAGGGATTTCAATAAATCACCAGTGTGGGAGCTTGTTTGACCAGCCACTGACACATTTACATTTTTTGAACTGTTGAAAATAGCAGTGTTTTCAGTCAGCTGCCACTTTGCAGTGCAGCTCTCAGTGGGCAGCCTCAATAGCACCAGACATGGCTACTAACCCCCTGCAATCTCTCCACATACAAATTATGACATATTAGCCTTTTTTGCCTACAGCTGCTAAGCAAGTTAGGAATATGATTACTGGGGTTTTTTTTTCCCAAGTTTATACACTTTCCATAAAAAGAAGGAGAAATTGCCCTATCTATTTAGCTTTGGAATAGCTGGAGATCCTAGAATCTGCTGAAATTCTTTTAGAGCAGCATGTTGGAAGAGCGGTTAGTAACTTGTGGAGAGGATGAACACTTTATTGCTGTCTTTTATGGTGAAGAAGCAGATGAAAATGTTTTTTCCACAGGAAAGAGAGGTGGTTGCATCAAATTTTAGCCCCATCAGTCAAACCAAGGGTGTGCAGAGGCTCCACAGAAATCTCCTGTTGTGTGTTCTTGCTCCTGTGGATGACAGCGTATTTTTAATTAACTACAGATGGCAAGGGGCTGCATAGTTAATCCTTATATTTTCAAAGTTTTCAGGCCGTTGCAGTCTTTCTATATTTGAATTTACCTGAACCTGCAAATTTAATCTTATCACTTGCACTGTCTCTTCAAGTCTTTGAACTATAAGGAACAATTTTTATTGTCCAGTCAAAAAGAAAGTTGTGAAGAAATACTCATCTTTTAGTTAGCTTTTCATATGGCTATGTATTGAGTTCAACAATTCCACAGGAATATTACACAATCTACCTTTTCCTGAAAATCATTATACATAATGATATTTCCTCAAAAAAAGGATCCTAGCATTTCATGTTTGGGGAAAAAAAGAAAAAGAAAAAAAAAAAACCACCAAAACTAAACCCAAAAAGGCATTAAATCCACTTGTTTCTTCAGTGCTTAAGGTGGTCATTACCTTCTGCTACAGTCTGGTTGTTCTGAATTCAGGCCATGACTTGAGACAGTCTCATATGCTTCCAGTGTAGGTAATGATTCTGTAACAGAGACATGTCTATCATTTGAATTCATCTGTTCATTCTTGTTCTCCCTGCTGGTAGCTCTCTGTGGGTGTTTTTGGTGGTTTTTCTTTTCTCTAAAACGCGGAGTATTATATTGAAGCCTTACAACACATTGACTGAAAGGTTTATCATCCTGCTGCTGCTTCCATGGAATTTAGTCAAAACACATTTGTAAGGAAAAGAGTGTGGAAGAAAATGTGCCTGCCCGCCCTACTCCCTCAGCCATTCCACAAAGAATTAGGCCCAAAAAAGATGATTCCATGGTACCCTGAAATGGGCTTAAAGACAGACATTTAGCCCAGACTTCTGGATTTTGCTGAAGTAGCTGGCTTACCAATATCATATTTACCATGTCAACTTTCCATGCCCTTTGAATGTTCTCCACAGGCCTTTCTTGCTTTATATTTTGCACTTCTTTTTTTCATATTTTGCACTTTTATACTTTATATTTTGCACTTTTTGCTTTATATTTTGCACTGATTTTCACAAGAAAGCCTGAAAAACTGGGGGCAAAGCCTGCCATTTGCCTTTTAGGATTATTGTTGGGGTTTGTGGACGGCTCGAACAGATCTCATCTGAGTAAATGTCATTGTTGGGGTATCCTTGCCTAAACACCATGGCTACCAACACTTTAAAATCTGGTGTGCTGACATCCATCTCGGAGTGCCTGCTGTGATAATGTCTGCTGAGAGGTGATGTTTGAATCATGCATCAAATGCTACTTGCACTTTTGGATGAACTCTAGCGATAAATTCTCCTCTCTCAGGAGCTGGGACTGTTTTACTCAGTTTTCTCTCAGAAAAGATAACTCTGAATCTCCTATGTATTCCAAAATGCAGCCATCAACAATTAAGCTCTTTGGTTTAAAGTGTTTTGGATTGCTGCATTCATAATTTAGGAATATGAAGTATTTTGTGTCTCCAGGCACAGAATGTGCATTTTTGGGGACAAAATACTCACCTTAATCATGCTGCAGTTGTTGAAAATCTGCTGTGACTTAGACTCTACAAGCTATAGATTGCACAAATAACATTTATTTACACAAAACACACCATTACCAATGAAAAAAATGCATTCTCTTGACATGAAGGGAAAGATAAATAGATGACACGACTAAAATTGTGTACTTTTCTAGCTGTGTCATAAACTTGGGGCTGAATTCCCCACAGGCTTCCTCAAAGATACCCTTGTCATTCCCTTGAAGAGGATGTTGCAAGTTTTTGGAGTGCTCAGGCTCCTTCTGGACACAATCCAGGATTACTCTTCCATTCGGTCACCCCACTTACCATTTATTCACTTCTTTGGCATTAAAAGATATGACGGAGAACTCCCTGCCTGATACCCAAAATGAAGCACTGAGGCTGTAAAGATTATTTTTAAAAGTGCAACTGATTTTTCAGATGCTTGGAGAATGCTCTTGTAAATAGATTTTCGCCATTCCATATCTCATTTTCCCAGCTGAGGGCATAGCTCAAAATAATTAACATTTTTCTCAAAACCCATGCCCCTTCTACTACTAATTTCCTGCTGTTATAAATTGTGAAATCAGGGCAGCAGCTTAAACTCCCTTTTCTTTATTTACTGTTAGTTAAACTCTGGCGTGTCACTTCATTTGGTGTCTCCAAACACCTGGAGCTTTCTCCTCCCACTCAACCATCCCTTCTGAATAAATTGTTTTGTGTCTTGTCCTAGTCCTGACTTTGCAGCCAGACCAGGGTATTGTCAGTATTTTATCTTAAAACTGATGACATGTTGGGTTTTTTTTGGAGGCACCAGCAATGTCAAATTACAATATTTCTCCTGCTGATTGTGGAACCAGCTAAGCACTATTAGAGAAAAAGCAGTTGGTGATAAACAGATTGTTGGAAGATTGGCAGAGCAACTGTTATACCTACATGCTTTAAAAATGTGGTGATTGCCAGTGGTATAATAGATTTGGGTTGGGTATTTTCCTGCCAAGCTAATCTCCAGTATTAGACAATATTACTGGGATTCTTTATCAACGCCGTTAGATTGTCTCAGAGCTGCAATCAAATTATTCTTTCAGTCTAATGCATAGCCATCTTTTTCGCATCAAAATGCCTCTTGTTTGAAAACAAAGGCAAAATTGCATTCCAAATAATTATCCTCTTTTCATTATACATATAC
This sequence comes from Agelaius tricolor, assembly GCF_023055355.1. NCBI lineage: Eukaryota > Metazoa > Chordata > Aves > Passeriformes > Icteridae > Agelaius > Agelaius tricolor. The sequence continues at coordinate 1,865,477 of NW_027269304.1, forward strand.
AAAATGCATCTCCATCATGCCATCATGATATTCATCACTTATATTCATTTATATTTATATTCATTTTCTTGTATTTATTTCCCGTGTTTAAGCTTCCAAGTGATCAAATCAAAGAGTTGTTTTTTAAAAAAGCTAAGCCAAACCCAGTTTCTACTCTTTTTTTATAGACTAGTTTCCAGAAGTGGAAATGTATCTACTCTGCCAGCCACAGAGAAAGATGAACAATTAACTTAAATTATAAGAAAACTATTTGAACCAGGAAAGTTACATGAGCTGACTCTTTCTTTTTTTTTTTTAATATACGAAGAGAACATTATTTTCCATCTAGAATTGGTTAGCTGAATTGGTTTCAACGCTGGCATTCATCTGTCACTGAAAAATAAGGAACTTTTTTTTATTCTCTCACGTGGTATTTTCTTCTTGTCTTGTCTGTTATTCCACCTGACTCTTTTCCCCCTTTTTTGATGTAACAATCTGTTCATTTGCAATGAATTCTGAGAAATCTTTCTAGATAAAAAAATCACTATACCCTAGCAATTCAACAATTCATCTGGAGATCTGTTCAACAACTCACAAGGAGAAAACTGTGTGGATTGTTTAATTTTCTTTTGACGATTTGTGTCGTTAGCACAACATTTATTAATTCCAGTTCTGGTTAAAGTAACAAAATAAGAGCTGTATATGTGGCCTATAGTTTAATTGTTTTAACACCCACACTGAGTGAAAAACAAAACAAAACAACACAAAACCAAAAAAAAAAAAAATAAAAACAAACAACCCCAGAAAATGGTTAACAACATCTTAATTAAATAAGGGCTTGGAACACTCAAAATTGGAATAGGATGAAATGTTCATGTAAGATCAATCTGGTGCTTAACATAATGAGGAAATTGCATGACTTCTGGAAGAGCTGGATTGCTAAGCCATGTATGGTGAGTGGGCTTGGAGACACAGGGTGTTCTGTGGGAGCTGTGAATTGAAATATATCACATTATAAACAGGAGACACCTGTATTTCTCTGAAGCTTTATTAAACCACTAGGCCACCATGAAAGAAATCAATGCTCTTTACAGAAACAGCAATAAAATTGGTCTCTGCTTCTCCAGATGCAAAGCTGGTGCTGGTTTTTTATTAGAATTTCTCAATCCTGAAGTTGGATTTCAGATAACAAAATGAAAATTGTGAGGAGACCAGCCTTTTTTTTTTTGTGCTTTCTATTGGGATAAAAAAATTATATTTACAGTCAGTATTGACCATTTTATCTTTCCAATGCAAAACCACCTTTTTTTCTGGCAGCTGTCACTTCTATTTGAAGAACTTCATTTGGACACTGGGTTTTGTCACCTCCTTACTCTTGTGCCTACCTTGATGAGTGGCTTCACAGTGTCACACTCTGTTCACACAGCCTGGCAGCTCACAGGACGCATCTCAAGGCAGGTTGGGAATAAATTATTAACACAGATCTTTCCCACTCTTTGCCAGAGACTTCTACAGATAAATTTTCCTGCAAAAAAAGCGGCCAGTGGTAGGATAAGGTAATAATGGACAAAGAGCTCTGAACATTTTAGTTAAAGGCAAAAGAAGATGAAGACTGATGCCCACTTCTAATTTTCACAGTGCTGAATGTACTGACTTTGCATTGCCTAGGCTAGAATGTTAAACAGGTCACTTTATTCACTTCTTCAATTGCCCACAAACCATAGGCTTGGTTTTGCTACTAATGGTCACTATTTGCTTTTAGGACAGTGTGCAACTCAAGATGACAAGATGAACAAAAATTTTTTTTTCCTTTTGTTTTTTTCTTTTGTTTTTTTTTTTTAATCTTTGTATGTTGCCAATCTGTTTTTAACTGTGCTAACAAACACATACCTCACAGAAATTGTATTAGGAGCTATGCCTTGATTTCCTACTCAGAGTTGTCTTCCAGCAGTATTTGATGGCGTTTCCAGGGGTCGCACTCTAACTCAGTTTTTTTCCCTAAATCATTTCAAATTAAATGCATTATTCACATTAATAATGCTACTAAATTGTGCATTTCAGCATTGCCCTTCCTAAATTGCTTTTGACTTTGCAAAGCTTTCCTGTGCAATTCATTTTATGGAAATGTTTATAGTAGTAATTGAATTTAAGCCTAGAAATTAAATAAGGCAGCATAAAATCTTGGTTTATTTTGCCTTTCAAATGCTTTATTCAGGCTGTATTCTATCATTTATGTAGCAAAGTCTGAAGCATCTGTAGAATCATTGATTTTACTCTGGCAAAATACAGAGGGTTTATTAGAAGGACAGACAGAGCATAGGAGCTCTCTGTTGCAAGTTGTCCAGAAAATAAGCATCAGACAGACACACCATGATTATATTCTGTGACAAAAAATTTGTGTGATGTCACCTTCATAGAATCATAGAATCACCAAGGTTGGAAGAGACTTTTAAGATCAACCAGACCAACCATCAATCCAGCACCACCACTGTAAACCCTAAACCATTAAACCATGAACAGGAGCAAAGACCCTGTCTGAGCTGTAAATTAGCTGTGGATGAGAGTTTAAAGTAGAAAAATGTTGTGTTTCACAGAGTCCTGCTCTGTTCCCTGAATTATATTCCCAGCTATCTCTGTTAAGCCTTCAGTAAAAATTAAGGGGTTAAATCAGTGCTCCAGAGCCTGCCTTTGACAGAGAACAAATTCATCATCACTAACAGAAATTATTTGGGAAGTTTCCCTAAGCAGTGGAATCCTGCAAGAGAGAACTGTCAGCTCCCTCACTGACTCGCTGCTTTTCTGTGAGTATCACTCCCCTGCAGATGAAAGTTAAATTGAGTAATGACCCATTTCCTATTACAATAACAGGTTTTGATCTTGCCTCAGAAAATCTGGGAGTGTAAGCAATAACTGCCTGGTTGTTGTGAATTTTGATGTGCACAGGATCTGAGGCTGAGGCAGTTTTTTGTTGCTGTGTGTTTGCAGTGGGGATGTTGGTGTTAGTTGAATAGCAGCACCTTCTGAAAACACAGTGCATGAAATTTTAATGGAAAGATGTTAGTTTTTCATTGTTTTAAATTCCTGCCTGTTTTACCAAGCTACCATTTCCACTGTCTTGAAATAACGTTCTGTCTCAATTTGTGAAGCAGAGGCATATTTCCCTTGCACTCCCTTAAAAAAAATACAATAGATAAGCAATTGTTTAGGTAAAAATACAGGAAAAAAGGGTCCAAATGTTTCTTATTCATGCCCTCTTCTTCCATGGTGGTGCTTCAAAACAGCATCCACTTTTTCCTAATAAAATCGTTTGTTGTTTTTGTAGCTACCCTTGAATTGGTTTTTGACTCAAAAATTGGTTTTTGACTCAAGCTGAGTTGGTCACAGTTGTTTCATCTGAAAATGATAGAGAGAAGCAAAATGACCTTGTCAAGGTCAACTATCTTTAAGAAGCAAAAAATACCTCATATAAACACAGATGAGGCAAAAAGCCAGAGCCAGATGAGGGTGAAAGAATGGAATGGAACTCCATCTAGCTCTGTTTTCCAAGAACTTGATGCTTTATTAACTGGGATATGATATCTTTATTAGCCTTGCATATCTTTTCCCAAATATTACTTTTTGAATAAGCAAGATACTTAATATTTCCTTCATGTATCTGTCAGCTTCTCATGAGTAAAATATACAAGGGTCAAGGAAATCTATTCTTTTCTGAATAGGACTCAATTTTACATTCTTTTTATGCCACTTTGAAAACACAGTGCATGAAGCTTTATTGTGAGATTCTGGTTGACTTCAGAACATTTTTGTTCAAAATCTGCTATTCATTTTTGTATTCCATTTCCTGCATAAAGAGCACAGAAACAGATTGATTCCTATCTTGTCAAATGAGGAACAGAGATGGTATCTTTTTAGCTAAGTAAATAATGAAATTGAGACACAAACATAAAGAAGGAGTGGTGGAAAAGGAACTTGAAATTAATCTAAATTCAAAGGCAGCAGAACATTTTGTATCTTTCTTCAGAAGAGGGGGAAATGTGCTTAAAACCAGGCTGAAATTTACCAAGCAGTAAGCAGAAAATGAAATTGTCATATCTCAGCATATTAAAGCATCACATAAAGTAGATATGAGCATTTCCCAGTTGGTCTCTGAATCTTAACCTATTCATTGGTTTCATCATGTATTTTTTTCCCCTAATAACACCCTACCCAGAGTTAAGTGTTGATCCAAGCAGAATATTTGGCTTTTTTTTTTCTTTTGTTTTGTTTTGGATTTCCATGTTAAGTCAGGTGTGTCTCTACAGCAATGTGCTGTGCAAGACCCTCTTTGCACTCTACTTAATAACATTCATCCTGCTCGCTCCTCAAGTAAAGCAAGAGCAGTTTCCCTGTCAGAAAACATGACAGAAAAGAGAAAATCTCAGCAGAGAAGACTTTAAAAGGGAAATCACTGTAGACACCGAAGTACTGCAACTAAACATTTCCCCAATTATCTGGGTCTTGTTCAAGAGCACCTTGAGACTTGTAATATAAAGTATCACAACAGACTTTCATCAGAATTTCCTCACTGGTTTTTTTTTTTTTTTTGCTTGTGTTTCTATACATCTACTCACTCAACAGGCTAGAGATAGAAATAGAGACTTTTTGTTTTTCAGAACAGAGCTGTGTTTTTTATTGTTATAATTCACTTATAACATTAGGACAGAGCTGAGAAGATACCTGAGTTGACAGTGCTCATACTTACATTTCATAGTTTTCTCTAAAATAAGCCAGAAAAAAAGGTCATTTTAAAGCAATACGAGCTTTGAAAGTTAGTCCTTGGGATTACAAGAACTTCCTGCTTAATTATGTACTATACATAACCAAGCCTTAATTGCTTTTGTTGCTGGAGTGATCTCCTTAGAAGCTTCATGTTTAATTAACTACAAGATATATTAATCCTATTTCAAGTCATCCTTTCTTTGTTGTATAATTAAGCAGAAAAGTATTTTCACAATTAGAAATTAATTCTATATATAGCTAGTGAAAATAAAGCACCTCTATAAAGAAGTCACTGGTCTGTTTTTTCCAATGACAGAAGTAAAAATATCTAGACCCACCTTAATGGGTTGTCTTTGTTAAGAGGTAATGAGTTACAACACACCAATAAAATTTTCAGCTAAGAATTATTAAGAAGGAAACTATCAGAATCACCTAAAGACCTCACTGCAGATGGCTAATGACCTCCCTTTGGCAGCATCACCAATTCAAAAGGCTTGATATGTTATTTATAAATATTGGAACAGACCCTCCTTGCATATTTCTTTATCTGAATTTATTTTTCTTGACTTTGAGGTGTTCTTCAGTTTGTCTTATACTTTGGCTGTGCTACCTCAAACGCTGCTGCTATAACACAAGATAAAAAAATCATTAGGAGTACAGTTTTACTAGTACTTTGCTACAGAATCCTGAGCATCCTCATCTTTTAGAAGCCTTCAATAGCACATTAGAGGAGAAGTTAAGATTTGTCCTTTTTTTTGAGAGAGAGGTAGCAGGCAGCTTTGGCTGATGCAGTTTAACAGAACAAAAGAAAAAAAGGGAGATTTTTAGGGGGGTGTTTACTTGACTCACTAGCTGCCTTTCACAATGATACTGAGACTCCAAACCTCACTGATCAGCTGAGTTTGTGTAGGTGCCTCCATGAGGGCCCAAGGAGAAGCCTGGATCCACCATGGGCTGGGCTGGGCTGAGCAGGGGGAGCAGCCCTGGAGGAGCCCTGGGGGTGCTGTGGGGCAGGGCTGGGACCCCAAAGCCTGGGCTGGGCTGGGACCCCAAAGCCTCATGCTGGGCTGGGACCCCAAAGCCCCGTGCTGGGCCCGGAGCCCAGAGCCCCGTGCTGGGCCCAGAGCCCAGAGCCCAGAGCCCTGTGCTGGGCCCAGAGCCCCGTGCTGGGCCCAGAGCCCAGAGCCCCGTGCTGGGCCCAGCCCAGCGTGGGCAGCAGGGCAGGGGCGATTCTGCCCCTCTGCCCCTCAGTCAGAGCTCACCTGCAGAGCTGCCCCAGCCCTGGGCCAGCCCAGCAAGGAGCTGGAGCTGCTGCAGCCAGGCCAGAGGAGGCTCCAGCACGGGCAGAGGGATGGAGCAGCTCTGCCGGCAGCCAAGGCTGGCACAGCTGCCATTGCTCACCTGGGCAGGAGAAGCTTTGGCCTGAGCTCAGGGTGGCCTGGCAGGGCCTGAAGGGGCTGCAGCAAAGATGGACACGGACAATTGCCAAGGGCTGCAGGGACAGCAGCCGGGCAATGGCTGCCAGTGCCAGAGGGCAGGGCTGGCTGGGATCTTGGCAATGAGGAATTGTTCCCTGGCAGGGTGGGCAGGCCCTGGCACAGGGTGCCCAGAGCAGCTGGGGCTGCCCCTGCATCCCTGGCACTGCCCAAGGCCAGGCTGGACACTGGGACACTGCGAGGTGTCCCTGACATGGCAGGAGGGTTTGACAGAGCTGAGCTTTAAGGCCCCTTCCAACCCAAACCACTCCATGCTTCAATGAAGACAGCCTCACTGTTTTCAGCGCCTCTCACTGAGATTCCTCATGGGCCCCAAGAGGCCCTGTGGAAACTGCACCATTTTCTCCTGTCTGAGGTGCATCTTGACATTTGCACAGCGAGGGGGGTGAGCCTCAGCCCCAGGTGAGGAGTGTGGTATTTGCTGGGTCCCCAGGATGAAGGAGGAATTGAGAATCTGACTCCATGTTCTCAGAAAGCTAATTTATTATTATATTATATTATATTATATTATATTATATTATATTATATTATATTATATTATATTTTATATTAAAGAATACTATACTAAAACTATACTAAAGAATAGAGAAAGGATATAGACAGAAGGTTATGAAATGATAATGAAAACTTGTGACTGCTTCCAGAGTCCTGACACAGCTGGACAGCTGGCTGTGATTGGTCATTAAGTCAAAACAATTCATATGAAACCAATCAAACATGCACCTGTTGGTAAACAATCTCCAACCACATTCCAAAGCAGCAAAACACAGGAGAAGCAAATCAGATAATTATTGTTTTCATTTTTCTCCGAGGCTTCTCAGCTTCCCAGGAGAAGAGCCCTGGGCGAAGGGATTTTTCAGAAAATATGAGAGCAACACAGGAACTCTGCACCTCAGCAGGAGTTCAGAGCTGGGTGACACATCAGAGGAACCTGAGCCAGATCCAGAGGAGCTGGTGGGAGCCAGAGTGGTGTGGTGACAGAAAAAAATAACACATTCATCCTACTGCTTAGACAAGCCTGGCTGTGCCTTCCATGCAGGCCTGCCTCCACTGGGATGACCACTTGACTCAAAAAAACCTCAGAGCTGCCTTAAAACACCTTCTTCCTTACTTACTAGTGCTGAAGGATTTTATTTTTCACAGCATCTGCCACCAAAGCTTTTATTCTTTTCACTTCCCCCCCAAATACACACACACACACACACATATATAAACTGCAGGACCACTGTAGGATTTGCTCTGCTTTCCACAACACATCAGGAGGGTTTTTTTTTTTTTATTTGAGAGGAGCTTAGAAGTCTTGTTTTCCAAGGTTCACAGCAATAATTCATAGTCCTAAAAAGTCCTTTGATATTAAAAATTAAATCTTTGTTTTATGAGAATTTAGAAGCTATTTGGGGGTTATTATTAGAGAGTCTTAACATTATTCCCATTATTTTCTTTATTCCCCATCCTACTGTATGTAATTTTGTGTTGCTAAGCGAATATGACCCTGTAAATAGGAGCAACATGATTTTTATTTTTTTTTTAATAATTATCATGTAATTTTCCATTTAAAATATACATCACAGACAAAATACAAATGAATGAAGCAAGGGTCTTTTGAGAATTTTGTATGTCTGAGTTACTTTCTATCTCTGCAGATGCACCTTTTTTTTCCATTACAGTTTTTTTTCAATTTTCTGATTGCATTGCAGTCCACTGGAAAAATGTCATAAAAAGTTATCTGGTTTTAAGTCTAATGAAACAATAATGACACCTTCTATTAGAGCAAGAGAGGATGGGTCATGAAAGACCATGGCACTGTAATTTCCTGACCCTCTGAAAAGTTAAATTTCAAGTGGAATAATGGCATTCTGGGGTAAATGGAGCAATCGTAAATAAGTGCTGTCATGTTCAGTAGCATCTATTTCTGTGATTTAAAAAAAAAAAAAAAAAAAGAATCTGTCATCTATTATGGTATCTCACTCAGAAGGTGGAAATTGTGGCTAATCAATTTGCATTGCAGTCCTCCCACACTGCACGAGCCTTCCTGTTTCATTTTGGCTGAAATGAGAACTGAACCCTGGGAATTAGGTTTTATTTCTTGCATATAAAAGATATAAGCAACTTAAACTTTAATGCAGAAGAAAATAAATGAAAACATTAAAATTAATTATTCAAATTTAATCTGCTGCTCAGTTTTCCAGAGACCTGTAAATTTCATTTTAGGGTGGCACTTTATGCCATTTAGGCAATGTGGTCTTTAAAACTGAAATAGGGACTCTGTGAGGAGCTTTCTGGACAATTTGATCATCTGTCACTTTGTGTTGTGTCGTTGCATTATTTCACAGACTAAAGGGAAGAACATAAAAAGAAACTCAATGCCATGGCTCTAAAAAGGCATTGCTGTTAAAACACAAATCTCCTCAGTGAATGGCACTTGATTTTAATTGTTTTGTATCAGGGATTAAAATGAAAAGACATCAATTAGTTCATCACACCAACTTTAGGACCACATTGCTGTAGGAGCTATTTAGGAGGATTTTTACTTCTCAAGAACTGCCATTAACTGACACATTATACAAAATGTTGGGGGTTTTTTATTATTTTTTGAGGTTTTTTTACAGAAAAGTCAATATCCAGGAGAAACAATGCCGACTTCAACCAGAGGAAAAAGCTAGCTAGTTAGTGAATGTTCACAAATGGCTTTTTCCCTCCAATTTGAGTCAAATCTAAGTTCTCTTGTAGGCACCATAAAAAAAAAAAAAAATTAAAGAAGAGCACAGAAATAGTGGGTTTGGTACGCAGTTTGAAGCATTTGTCACAATATAAGAATTAAATGGTGGCACAGGAGAGTCACAGTGGCAGGTTTATACAAATGAAAGAAATATATTCACACTAAGAGTTCGCTCTGGTAGTGATAGTCCATACCAGCAGCCACCTATAGACTCTGTGAATTTACAAATTTTATGCTTTCTGCACCTCCTTTTCTTCTCTATATTCCCCATTAGGGAATAATAAGAAACTGCCTGTTGTGGATAAACGGTGTGCAACTGGAACCAGAGGGTTTCAAAAGTCAGATTTTAGGGGTTGGTTTTACACAGAGCAGGAGAGACCAGAGAAACTCTGACAAGCAATTTTGTGGCTGTGAGAAGAAGGTTTGTGTCCTAGGGGAGACAGGACATGATGTGATCGAGTAATTACAGGAAGAAACCCATTGGAAATTAATAAAGGGGGAGAACACACAATGCTCAAGAAATTTCCTTACCTGAAAATGAATGAAAAATGCCTAAAATGCTTCTGTATGTGCATGTGTGTATATATATATATATATATATATATATATATATATATATATATATATATATATGTGTGTGTGTGTGTGTGTGTGTGTGTGTGTGTGTGAAAAATGAATGAAAAATGCCTAAAATGCCTCTGTGTGCACATGTATATACTTTGCCTTTCGGATGTGGGGGACTTTTTTTGTTTGTTTTTGGGGATTTGTCTGGGTTTTGGGTGTTTTTTGGTTTTGTTCCTGTTTTTGATTTCTGTGCACGTGTGTAGCCTGGCAACCAAAATAGTTTTCCCCACTGAGCTTGCATAACTCCATTTACTCAGGGATAAAGTCAAAAAGACTGATTTATGGATGTTACTCTAGGTTTATAGAGCTTTCAGGTTAATTTCGGCAGGATCATGTCCTGAAACTGTTGCTCTGGTTTACCATGGGATGTTTCCTGGAAAAAGATAACTTTGATGTGATTCTTTACTGTGCACGGGTGTGTCTGCATTTTTCCTAAACCCCCTTAGGCAAATATAAGCAAGTCACTGGCACTCCACCTCTCAAGTCTCACTTAAAGGAGGCCAAAAAAAAAAAATCACCACTCTCTGGGAGACAAAAAATAAGCACACTGTTGTCTCCATTGAATCTGCTGAGCTGACATGGCTACTTTTTGTTAGGCACCTACCTTTAACCAAAATAAAGGGTCTACCCAAATTTGTCATGCAGTATTTTTAGTTGAAGTAATTTTAATATAAATATCCAACAGGTTTGGGGGTTTTTTTCCCAATATTATTGGGCTAATAATCTGAAATACGTCCCTCCACATGTATTTCAATTCTACAAATGTCATTGTGCCAGCATGCCCTGAAGTTAACATAACTCCTTTTCCAGTCAGCCCTCAGGAAAATGAGAAAATCCTGGGGGCTGGCAGTGAGGGCAGCCTGATTGTGTGGACAGATAACATGGAGCACTTGGGATTTTGCTTTTAGCAGCTCAGCTGGTTTCATCCATATCACTGAGCTGAAAAGTTCCCTCAGGCACTGGCAGGTGGACAAGGAGGGTGATAAGTACCTGGTGTCTGCCAAGGAGCTTCCTTATATCTCATAAATCCTCCATGTGCATGCATTCCTCTTTTGATTCCTGCATTTTTCATCTCAAGCACTCTGCAGTATTTCCCGTTTTATGGCTGACATACCTTCACCATGGAATGAATCACCTACATGGCAATTAAGCACGTAGCCAGGAGAACGACAAATTTTATGTTATTACCTAATAATAATTGCTTCATTATCAGTATTTCTAACCCCTTAAATTACCATTATGTGTGTTTGGTGTCAAGTGATCCTCACAATATTCTTTCTGCTATGCAGTAAAATTGCACAGAGGAGCTTACACTCCATGAAAGAATTGAAAATTTCTGTGTAGATGGACAGAAAATAGTTTTTCACAGAAGAATTTTGGAGAGTTACAATCGAATAGATTTTGGGGAGTTAAAATCTAATAATCAATTAGATTTTAAAAGTACTGACAGCTGCTTTGATTTATACAAATGGCAATAGTTTTCAGCCTGGTTTAAATACATAATTGGAGAACAGACAAAATGCTGGTAGCAAAATATGTACAAAAAACTTAATTTACTGTAACATCCAAACATAGTTTTGGCACATTGATGGGTAAGTAACCAAGGCATAGATCATAATTGGCTCTGTCCACTACAGATGTTAGCAGGGTGAAAAAACAAAAATTTAAAATGTGAGTGCAACAAGAGCCTCAATTTTTGCTGCAAGAACTCTCAGGAGTCTCTTGCTGGTAACAGAGGGTGAAAGATTTTGCACCCTGGTCGAGGTGAAAGCACTTTGTGTTGGCTTTCAGCAAGTAACAAAAATGAGTGATTTAGGCTAAAAAGTGGTGAGGGAACCCTGGATGCTTGGCACTGCACCATAGCAATAAAAACTGCTGCAGCTGCTGTGACGGAACATTACAGGGAGCCCAAGAGGCACCAGGAAACTGGCATGGAAATGAGAACCTGTCCCCCCAAAAAAGAACAAGCAGGTGTTTCTCTGTTGTCTGTTCTTGTTACCACCTGAAGGAGGAGGAATTTTGCCTGTGAGATATACTTTCCTAGGTCTGGTTTTTATTTTTCCCCCTGTGGTGGTTTAATTTGTACAGCAGATCAATGGATATTGCGTGGGTGATGCAAGTTAGTGCTTGAAGGAATGATTAGATACCCTATTTTAGAACTCAATGTTTTTGTCAGATTTATTTTTTTGCCAATTGTTGTACAGGTTTCCAAATTAGCACATATGTTCCAAAAGGTACATTTTTACTGATTTCACAGAATCCCAGACTGATTTGGGCTGGGAAGGACCTTAAAGCCCACTCCATTTCCACCCCGTGCCATGGCAGGGACACCTCCCACTATCCCAGGGTGCTCCAAGCCCCAAATTCCAACACTGCCAGGGATCCAAGGGCAGCCACAGCTTCTCTGGGCAAAAAAAAATGATGTCAATTATAGATTACATATATACATTGACAAATAACTTCAAATATTTTTTTTAAAAAGCCAAAATACTTGTCAAAATATTTAACCTTTCACAGTGAGACCGTCAGTGCATTTGCATTTTATTTTTGCTGAGTTTTTATGCACACTTAAGATGAAGTATGCTGCAAGACCTAATGAGCTGTTCTTGATTAGCTGCATCACAAGGGGTGAAGTGGTGACTTGTTTTTGCAGGATCCATCTGAAGCCTCACATGGTGTTCAAACCCATTGATCTGAAGCAGCACGTTAGATTGGATGTTCTATAGCAGTCATGCACTGGTCACCCTGCCAGAATAAAAATTAAACCAGAATTACCCAGGGGTGGTAATGTTGTCACTAATGGTGTCTGTATTTCTTTTCGAATTCATGGGGAGATTTTGCTCAATAGCTGTAATCCACACCTTTGCACTGCTGTCTACTGTGCCAAAATTGTGGGATTTAGTGAGCTGATAAGGGTATCCTGAGGTGCATATTGATTTTATAATAGAAGTGTCTCACTTCCAAGACAAAAAAGGGCAGAATCTTTTAAACACTTTTGCAATTAAAAGTATCACTGGTACCAGACTCATGTTAACTTAAAAATTCAGTCAGTCACACTACAGAAATGTCCAATATAGCCTACCTGCCTGGAAAAATAATTCAAATAAAGATAACTGTGCTGTCTTAAAACAGCAGCAGCCTGAGTTGTGTTGTCAACATCCTGATTTAATTTTCTTGTGGATGTTTCATCCCCTGAAAACAAGCAGAGGTTTGCATTTACACATCTTTGCCACCTCTCCTCCTGCCTCCCATGGTTTCACCAGATTTGGAGGTGCAGGACTTGTCAAAACTCTAATATTCTGCATCCATATGCATTTAGAATTTATATGTCAAGAAAGAACCAAATTATGAGGCTAGAGAAGCTTGAGCATTAACTCAAATTTAATGTCAGGGAAACCAATTACAGAGTGTTGCATGATAACTGCTCTCTCTTTTGTATTTGTTACTGTAATGACCAAATGCAGTTTTATGTATTTAATCCCTGGCTGTGTCAACACATTCCTAACCTGTATTTAAATTCAGGTGGGTGCTTGAAGTAATCAGCTGTCTGTGGGATGGTTTATGGTGGTGAACATGCTATGAGTTACATTTTAAGCAGTAAGCCAAAAATAATGAACAGCACTTTTTAAATACTTTCATTTAGGAAGTAGTGAGCTGGTTTTATGCTTCAGTGGAGTAAAAAAAAAAAATCACAGAGTTTAATTTTTAAGATAAGTAAGCAGATTACAAGATGGATGAAGAAGTCTAGGTGACTGCACGGCTACCTTCCAGTAGTAAATCAGTTTTGGAAACAAATTATGAAACAAATAGTCTGATGAGAATACTCCTAACTGAGCAGCTGTGAGAAGCTTAGCCTTCATATTTTTTGCCTGCCACTGGTGGTGTAGCTGCTGCAACAGCTCCCAGCATCGTTCCAGGCAGTGGAACGAGAGACAGGCAAGGCTAATCTGTGTGCTCGTGGGAACTGAGAGAGCAAGACACAACACTTTCCCCTCTGGAGCCCACCAAAGCCACACTAATTTAAGATCAAAGGCAGAAGAACTTCTGTGTCTCACGGTTCCTTGCATCAGTTTGTGGGAAAGAGTCAACCTGAAACATGGGTGACCTACCTATAGTTTTTGGGTTTTTTTAGTGTTGCTATTTCTATTTAGCCATGGATTAAATTGCAATTTCTCGGGATGGTCCGGCAACACATCAGCTGTGTACATACATAGCTATGAATTATTTGCATGCAGAGATACCCTTGAAACAAGAGTGGTACAATTTAGTGCAGATAAAATTATCAGCATTTAGGAAGGGAAAAAAACCATATGTGGCATTGCTTCATATCGATTTGATACTCTGTTTAGAAAAGGCTTGGCTCCTGAAGGAGTTTGTGCAGATAAAAATATACATTGCAGAGCTCTACATTAAGTGGTACATAAAAAATACTGGCAAGTCCCATCTCATTTATTTTAATTCAGTGCTTTCTCCTCAGAAAGGTTAGTCCCATATTTCTCCGGGATCATTACATTTCATCTGCTGTGCAGAAATAAGCCTGACTTCCTCTGATATGCAGCCTGAGACACCATAAACAAATAAAACACACTGTTCCATATGCAGAGCCCTCCTTTCTGTCGCAGTGGCAAATTTAAGACACACGTGACTTAAGTGTAGCAAAGAACTTGTAGCAAAGAACAGCTTAAAGGCTTTTTCAGTGCCCAGTAAAACTTCATTTGTCTTGTTTTGACCCAAAATATTTTTGTTGATTTTTCAGAAAAGCCGGCATACTGGTTAGTAAGGGTAAGTGCATGTAAAAATGGTGCAGGAAGCAATGGTAAAGTTTTTTAGATTATTGTGGGCTATTCCTACAATATTCTAAAAAAATATTTGAGGGAGCATTGATGTGTATAACAAATAACATATCACTTGCATGCATCAGTGAGGAGAGACAAGGTTTGCAGAGAAAATGGATATTCCATATGGGGCCAGCTGACAGGTTTGCTGCCATCAACAGGAAGATCACATCCTTAATTTCCCCTACTCTCAGGAAACACTGAAATATTTCTGGTTGCCAGTGGGGTAGTGAAGGCCTACAGAAGGAAACATCAACCTCAGATTAAATAAAAATTATGTCAATAAAAGTTTTAATGTTTCACACGGGGTTTTTTTGAAAATCATTAGGGAATTGATATCACTGAATATGTCCTTGGCGCTAAAATAAAAGTTCTCAAGCTGTGGGTGTGAGCTCTTTCTTATAGATGCCTCAGATACAACAGCCACAGCATCCCCCATACTTTTATTTTCATTTTTTACTTATATCACCTGCATTGCATCTCCTGGTCTTTGATTTCCTCTTCTCCAAGAAATTCACTTTTCCTGCTTGTGTGCAGCAATGTTTTTCTTTTTGAAATTTGCTTCTAATTCCCCCTAATTGCAGCTGAATTTATTGAAAATAAATTTACACCTCTCTAGAGAGCATACAAATCCCTATATATTTCTTCCTGGCATGGGGGAACAGAGTGCTGTGGTAAGGGCTGGTATCAGTATGCAAAGAACTCAGAATTTTAAAGGAAAATAAAATTAGGAAATATTTGGGGAAGAATGCACATGTAAACTCAACAGTGACTTGACAGATCAGGACAACCATTAGGAAAAAATTACCTGTGTTTTAAGTATGTTTGTTTGAATATGTGTAAGTACATATTCCTCTGTGTGTGTGCAAATCTTCAGATGATATAGAAATAGATAATATAGATATAAATTATGGGGATTTTTGAAGAAATTTAGAATGGGTTAGAGATGGGATCTCTGAGTCTTTTAGATTATGTGGTTTATTTTTCTTATCTTCTGTATAGTCAGGAAGGGTGAGTTCAGTTCACCTCTTCACTGCATAGCTCAGAAAGTCACAAGACCTTTAGTTACAAGATTTTTTAAGTATTTATTGACCAATAAAACACTTTCAATAAGGATATTTATGTTTTTGACCTAATCCTCAAATATTTTGTTTTATGGACCCATGCTACAGTGTAAGCTTTTTTAGCCAGTCATGTTATGACATAAACTTACAGGTCTGTATCCTAAAGTTCTTGTTTACCTTTGTAACTACTTTTATTTTTTCTAGATCTTAAACTCTAAAACTCTAAACTTTCTTCTTCTTAATGTGTCTCTGCTATAAGCTGTAAATCCACGTTCTCACTTCTAGCACCTCAGTTTGGGAGCCTTTTCCAATGTCCTAGATCAAATCCTGGGTTTAAATCTAAGCTTTAGCTTACAGGCCCAAAGTTTTGAGAATTCCTGGTATTTCAGATTCCAACAATAAATGATAGAGAGAGAGAGAGAGAAAAAGATAACAATAGAGATGATGATAGAAATAGAGACAGACATAGCTGTAAAAGTAGAGATAGAAACAGAGACAGAGATAGATGATACAGATTAGAAATAAACATGACTATTCCTATAACAAAATAACATTTTTTTTGACCACAAAGGACTTCCAGAACACAATTGAGGCCCCTCCAAATCTCCAAATGTACTGAAAGAGTTCCCTCATTCAAATCTGCATTTCTCTTCCAAAACTTTGTGCAACAAATTCTGCCTGGGTTTTCCATCCACCCTGCATGAGTAATTGGTGTGGCACCAGGGGTGCATTCTGCTCCTTGGTACCATGCAAACCTCTGATGTTTCTTCACCCTGAAGCCACTTATGGAATCTCCACAGGGTTCCCCTCCCACCCAGAGCTGTCCAGAGCTGGAGCCAGCTCACAGCTCTCTGAAATAAAAGCTCTTTCAGGACCCTGCAGGTGTTGAGACTCCAGTTGGCTCCCAGGCAATCAAAATATATCCAGGCTTCTGCTTTCAGATAATTCCACTGCCACCCCAGCCAGTGGGGGCTTTCTGTGAGGTGTCCCAGGAAAACGGAAGGGATTACGTGGTTTGTTGGGGTTTTTTTTTGTTGTTTTGTTTTGTTTTGTTTTGTTTTGTTCTGTTGTGGTCGTTGTTGTTTCATTCCTAAAAAAACATTGCCCATTTCAAACTCGTGTTGCTCAGGCAAGCAAAATGCATCTCCTTTTTCTTGAAGGTCCTTTTTGGCAGTTGAATGTGAAATTAAAAAATGGAACTAAGGAATGCAGGAGAGATAAATTTAAAAGCCTGAATGCTGGTCTCTGTTTTAGCCTCTGATATTTATGCTCTTGTGCACCAGCAGGACGTGGAATCATGGAATCATATAATGGTTTAGATTGGATGGGACCCTAAATCCCACCCAGTGCCACCATGTCAGGGACACCTCGCAGTGTCCCAGTGTCCAGCCAGGGATGCAGGGGCAGCCCCAGCTGCTCTGGGCACCCTGTGCCAGGGCCTGCCCACCCTGCCAGGGAACAATTCCTAATTCCCTAAATCCCGTCCAGCCCTCTGACAGTGGAAAATCATTCCCCCCTGGCACTGCTGATCCTTCCAAAAAGCCCCTTTCCTGCCCTTCAAGTATCTCTTTCAAATCAAAGTTCAAAATTTGCAGCCATCATGTGATCATCATCTCAACCTCTACAATAAACTACTCAATGTAAAACGTAATATCAGCATCCATACAGCCTGATTGCATTTGTAGTTCTGGAAATACAGGTAAAATATTGCCATGCTTGTGTTTGTTGTGAATTTAGGATATTTTTACTTAAGCCAAAGTGCCACAAGTACACCCACTGCTGTGAGCAAGCTACCTGCTTTCTACTAAGAAAATCAATGCTTTTGATAGTAGAATTTTTTTTCCCAGTCTGCCCTGTTGCTCTTCATAATACAGACCATATTCCATGGAGAGGCACAAGGTATTTCTAAATCAAGTGTTTAAAGAATCAGGGAATCACTTAGGTTGGAAAAGAGCTCTCGGATCACTGAGTCCAACTGTTCCCCCAGCACTGCCAAGGCCACCACTGGCCCATGTCCCCAGGAGTCACATCCAAATGGCTTTTAAATCTCTCCAGGGTTGGGGGACCCACCAGGGCAGCCCTTTCAGTGAAGAAATTTGTCAGCATACCCAATATAAACCTCCCCTGCCATAAAAATCAAAAATATCTGCAGGAAAAGCTTCCTCTGCCTCATGAGTGTCTTTGCAGCTTTGAGAAATGGAATAAAAAAACTGGAATATCTCACCCAGAAGTCCTGGGGGATGATCTGTGCCTTGGGGTGAGACCTGTGATATAAAAAGGTCAAGTTCACTGAGTTTGTAACTCCTTGTGAACTCAGGATCTCTGATACCCATATGCCTAAAGCCAAGTTTGGTTTCTGGTTTTATTGGGTTTTTTTGTTTTTTTTTTTTTTTTTTCTGGAGGTTGTGGGAATAACTACCCTGGTACTTGTTCAGGAGGTTAATGAGCCCTTTTTGTGTGCGTTTTTGGCTAAAATGAAGGCACTTTCATCCCAGATGAAATGCAGTGCAGGGCTGGCTCTGAGCAGAATATTCTCCCTCACTTCCACAAAGCCTTGAAGTCTGGTTAGTTTAAGGTGACATCTGGGGAAAACACAGCAGTTTTGTTCCCCCTAGGTGTACCCTGGGCAGGTGGTTAAAGGCAAGGCTGGTGGCAAGGCATTTCTGCAAAGACTTGTTGGGAATCAGTCAGTGAGGAAAAATATTAAAGATGATGCTGCTCAAAATATATAAATTTTCTATTAGCCCCCATGCTTTTTTTTTTTTTAATGCAGTTTTTTGTGAGAAAAGCAAACATTTTCGCCATCAGATACCGCAGCAAATTTTAAAAATATGACTTTCTCTGAGTCACCTGACATAAGCACAATAATCTGCTGCAAGACACAAATTACTGCTGATTTGTGTTATAGTAATAGGGGTCTATTTTCAGCTGCCTACAGAGCAAATCCTCAGGGAACAGTTCACTCCATGGAACTGCAATGCATGAGTGAGAAACACCTACTTACAGGCAGTGGAGAAAATATAACTTTTTATTTGAATTCTTGATGGAAAATGCATCTGCAAAAAGAAGCCAAAGATATTTTATTTCTGTCTTCCTGACAATGTAGTTTCTTGCTTTCTGGTGGAAGTTAATTTTCATTGACACATGGTTTTATATAGAATTTCTGCTGCAGCATGCAATTGGTAGATAGTCAAGTTTATTTCTCTGATTTGTACACCTAAAGCAATTTTTTTAACCCTTGTAGTAAGGCAGTGGATGTGTCACTTCCCACGTGTTCAAAGTTGACTGAAAAATTCTGGGTTTCAAAATTGTGTTTCACTGTGAAATTTGCTTTCCAAAGCAGTGCAGACACTCTGATGGTAAACACTGGGTTTTGGTAAACCAGACTTATACCCACCTGACAGAGCAAGGGCTGCAGGAGCTCTTTAAGAGATTAATCTTTGTGAAAGGAGCACAAGGGAAAAACAAAGCAAAACAAAAAAATAGGCAAGAAATATCTGATGGATCTACAAGGAAAACACATTGCCCAGAGCTGAAAATATGTTCTTTTCAGGTTTCTTATGCTGTGATTTCACAGACTTCTCCATGTGCTGGCGTTCAAAACTTTTAAGATTTAGACTTTGTTAATAATTTATCACCTCCTGTCTCTGTGCTGTTTCATGGCAAAGCAGAGTTCCCTCTCTGTGCTCTTCTTTGTTAGCTGGACCAGATGTCAGCAGGGGTTGTGTGGGTCTATGCAAATATAGAATTTGCAAATATTTTTCTTTCAGATATTACTTTCTTTGGGATCCAGCCCTGCTGACTGTAAGAAACAGTTTTACACTTTTTACACTTTTCCAGCCACAGCTGTGCATTTCTCTTTTACTTTATCTTTGATTCAAGAAAATCTTCATATTTTCATCTTTTTCAAAAATATTGGTTGCAGTTAATTTTGGCCTAAGTACTGCTAGTGAAGTTTGGAATATATCTTTAAATAAGAAACATTTTCACTAACCTGCTCAGCAAGAAAATGGCCTATAATTTGTTTCTATCTAAATCTTTATTAAGTCAATTGAAGAAAGCAGCGAGCAAGATGTTGGGAACCTATGTATAGTTATTTATACTAGAAATAGTGGTATTATTTAATACTTTTAACCTATTCACAACAGGATTTTAAATCTCCACTCAAAGATTAGGCCTTTAAGACTCATTGAGTGCATTCTGTGTGTTCCAGGAAGGCTTATGGAGGTTTTATGTGCAGGAACCTACTCATGGTTGTGTTTGAGTTGAGAAAAACACAACCTCCTTTTTTCTTTTTTCTCCTTTCCTTTCCTTTCCTTTCCTTTCCTTTCCTTTCCTTTCCTTTCCTTTCCTTTCCTTTCCTTTCCTTTCCTTTCCTTTCCTTTCCTTTCCTTTCCTTTC
The DNA here is from genome assembly GCF_023055355.1 of Agelaius tricolor. Lineage (NCBI taxonomy): Eukaryota > Metazoa > Chordata > Aves > Passeriformes > Icteridae > Agelaius > Agelaius tricolor. Next base: position 1,885,353 of record NW_027269304.1, read on the forward strand.
CTTGAAATTTCCTTGAAATTTCCTTTCCTTTCCTTGAAATTTCCTTTCCTTGAAATTTCCTTTCCTTTCCTTGAAATTTCCTTTCCTTTCCTTTCCTTGAAATTTCCTTTCCTTTCCTTTCTTTTCCTTTCCTTTCCTTGAAATTTCCTTTCCTTGAAATTTCCTTTCCTTTCCTTGAAATTTCCTTTCCTTTCCTTTCCTTGAAATTTCCTTGAAATTTCCTTTCCTTTCCTTGAAATTTCCTTTCCTTGAAATTTCCTTGAAATCTCCTTTCCTTTCTTTTTCTTTTTCTTTTCATCTTTTTTTTCCCTATAACCCAGGAAGTCATTAATCCAGTACTCTTTTTGGGGGAACCATCACTTTAGGTATTTTTCTTCAGCCTCGGTCAGCCAGATCCTAACTTTCAACTTTATAAGAAAAATTTAAAGACTCTGCTCTATGTTGAATGGAAGGCTGAGATGGGTGTATTTATCTTATTTATGTCTCTGCATTCCTTTCATGCTTCCACCTGGGTTAGCGTGCAAACAGTGAATAAATTGTAAAAAAATGAAAAAAATATTTTTTAAAAAGTTAGTGTTGAGCGCTGATAGGAGTTTTAGGGGTCATTCACAGAAATTTTGTCATTTCCATAAGGAAGATGTCTCTACTGAGGCATAGGCAGAGGCATTAATTCCAAAATAGACAAAACTTCAACCACCACACTCCATGGCCACCTCCAGTTTTCTGTGTAAATTTCTCTTTCAAACTTAGAAGAGTATAAATAAGTCTAGTAAATAGTTTGTCTGCATTGATTTGCCCTGTTGCTTATGCAGTAAAAAATCAGAGCTCTTTTGATAAATTATTTAACAGTACAAAGGATGGAATAGCTGTCATTTTTATTTTTAAAAAATCTTGTTACAATTGAGGTGCTTTCTTATTTATATGAAAAGTCATGGACAACATTCTAGGTGAAAATCCAGCATTTTCAAATTTGCTGCTAAATTTAAAATATTTTGACAGTCATATTTTTACTTTTGGCATTCATATTTCAACTTTCAGGCCTGTTCTTCTGAAAATGAAAGAACTTAATATATAATTTTGAAATCTCTTCTATAGAAATTTCACTCCACCATTAAAAGGATCAACCTTTTAATTATATGAAAAGTGACATTCACATTGCAGAGAAAAAATCAAATTTTAAAAGTGTTAAAAAAATCAATTTTTTTAACACTTCTGTATACAAAAGGTCTGGTTGCAGACAGGCTTTAGTTAATATTTAATTTAATGTAAGGCATTTTGAATTGGCTGCTGCTGTGTCTGTGGGTTCTGGTTTAAAATTTGGTTTTAAACTGTTTGAGAGTTGATTTAATCCAAGTTTCTTGTTGAAAATTTTTACGATTCATCCCAGGCAATCATTTTTTATGGAACCTCCATTATGTAGGCTTAAGGATAGAATACATATATGTTAAAAATGGTACAAGTTACTCAGCTGTTACTTTTCTCTGGAATTTGGAAGTCCATTCTCATGGCCCAACTTTTTAACCCCTGGGAACTAAAAGTGAACCTGAACCCAGCAGACCTAATGGACAAGATATAGATCAGCTCCTTCAAAAGCAAAATACTTCACTTTTTATCTCAGAATATTTATGGGGTTTTTTTTATGTCTGGGGGCATTTGTTTGTTTGCTAGTTTTGGGAGGACCTAGCGGGTTTGGTTGGTTTGTTGCATTTTTGAGGGTTTTTTTCACTTCTGACAGGAGATAGAGATTTGTTTATTTCTTTTTTTAACATTGGGGAACATGAAAATATTTTCCCACCTAGCTGAAGGCCTAAACAAACAAAAACAACAACCAGGTAAATAATGAACTTCCATATTACCACCATTAATTTTAATTTTATAAACAAAATGAGCTGCTTGTGTGTTAGATGAGCCCGTTTATGATCCCAACACTTTTTGCAAAATTATTTATCAGTCTTGCCATAAAAGCTGTTGTCTCATCCTCTCTGCTGAAAGCCAAGCAGTTGTGATATTTCACTTGTAGGGAAGTGTCAGAACCCAGGAAATTCCTCTGCCTGCCCTGGAGGGCTCCAGCCCTTGCCCAGGGGGCTCAGAGACCTTGGCACAGAGCCCAAGACCCCTGTGCCTTTGATCTTGACCCATGGGAAAACAATTACCAAGCTTTATATGAAGAATTACAAGTCAAAAGAGTTTAAGTAAAATGATAGTGAATTTATCACGGGGTGAAAAATAGATTTTTGGGGGTTTTTAGAATGGGGGTTTGGGAGGCAAGATGGGGGAATCTGGGTGTGTCCAGCCTTTCTCCTCCTTCTTCTTGGCCTCCATCTTCTGCTGCGATGTTGGCATTTTTAGATTGGTTTAGAGTAGAAGCTCACTGTCTAACAGAGGTGATGGGTATTGGGAAGTTATGGTAAATAATAAACACGTGGTTTTTAGTATAAAAAGATAACACCATCCAAGGACGGGCAGTGTGCCTCAGCCCGACCTGCTGAAGAGACCTCAGCGGGTCGGAGAAAGAATGTTATAGATAAGAAACAATAAACAACCCTGAGAACAAGAATAGAAGAGTTCTGACTCCTTCTTCGACTGCCAGGCTGGGAAAGCAGAAGAGTTTTTCTCTTCCCAGGTGTTGCATCACCAGCCTTTGATTTCCACCTAAAACCCACAATGCGCCAAAACCCCAAGAAAAACACAAGCAAAGACCCACATGTTTCTCATGGCTGCCTCTGCAAGTGTTGCTGTGACACATTAACTCCCCCAGACCCCACATTTCTACCAAGTGCCATTCTGAAACTCGTGGTTAAACACTCCCTTCTTCCTGGCCAAGGCTTTCAGCAGAGCATTAATCCCCAAAATCAGCCGTGGCGTCGCGGGGGCTTTGCAAAGCCGAGGAAATAAACCCGTGCCAGATCAAAGCTCAGTCCCAGGGTTGGGTCTGTCCTGCCAGGAGAGAGCCCAGGCTTGTTTTGACCAGAGGTCTATTTACCAAGCTCTGCAACAGGGGCTCCAGGGTGTCCTTTTGACTAATAGCAGATAATCTTTCCTGTGTCCTGCAGAATGAAGATTAATAGACCTTCTAATTGCATTCAGGAAAGTATATTATGAGATTATTGCCTTGAAGTGACAAGGCATTCAGCCTAAAAGGGAAGAGAAATCTGATTTCTTCTGTAAACCTGGAAAAATACTTCTCTGGCTAAAACACCCAAAGCTGTCTTCTACAATATAGTGCACCCATTTTATATTTTTGTGCTGGGCGTAACAGTGTATCATAGGGGGGAATAAAAGCTTGCCTTAACATTTCAGAGGACAGCACACACACATACACAAAAAATTTTAAAAAATGACAAATAAAACCCAAAAAAACCCAACCAACCAAAAAAAACCAACAAAACCAAACCAAAACAAAAACAACCCAGCTTGCTGCTGTTGTTTTCAAAATCTAATACCACAATTTTGTCATTTTTTGTCATTTTTAGTGTATAGCTACAGCAGCACTGCTGTATGGAAAAGGTTATGCATAATAATCCCTGCTGACAGATGGGCAAAGTCATTCTTAGAAACAATGGCTGAGTGATGCTGTCTTGGCTACGTTTCCTACAAAAATAAGAATTATGCAGCCAGAGCTTTTAAACACAAGGAGAAACTTCCAGCCTTAACCCCACTTATCTTCTAGGCAGACTTAGCTTTGCTTACAGGCAGGTTTTCGTTAGTGTTTCAACAGTTCAGTAGTTATATTAATTATTAGTCACTTTGCAGTATCTGGTGTGCAAGCTTATCTTCACTCTGCTCATCGATCTGTAGCCCCGATACTCATACATTATTGAGACATTTTTATGTGCTCCAGAAAATATTTGCAACATTATTAATTACCCGAGGGGGGGGCGGGGGGAAGCAACCAGGTAAATAATGGACTTCCATATTACCGCCATTAATTTTCATTTTAAAAACAAAATGAGCTGCTTGTGTGTAGATTATGATCCCAACACTTTGTAAAAAGGTATTTATCAGCCCTGCCGCAAGAGCTGTTGTCTCATCCTCTCTGCTGAAAGCCAAGCAGAAGTTGTGATATTTCATTTGCAGGGAAGAGTTTTTGTCTTCCCAGGCATTGCAACGCCAGCCTTTGGTTTCCATTTAAAACCCATAATGTTCCAAAAACCCAAGAAAAACATAATTCTCCTGGCTGCCTTTGCAAATGTTGCTATGAGATGTAAGCTTCCCTAGAGCTCACATTTCTATCAAGTGCCATTCTGAAATTCATGGTTAAATACACGAATTTCCTTCTTCCTCTGCTTATATTTCAAATTTTCTTCTCTGTATTTTGCTGCTGTTTAACTCACTCCAGCACCTGAGATTCCCAGCAATGCTCTTTAACAGAAAACTGAGGAATCTCCACTGGGACGGAACACTGGCATGCAGGGATTCTTACTGATGCATTTCCTGATCAACTTGAGATATATTTTAATGAAATAAAAAGAGGCAACAATCATACTTACTCTTCTCTGTATCAACACTCTGTCTTACTCTTCTCTATATCTGGAACAACCCTATCATCTCAACATAATTTTAAAGTTAAAAGTAACACAAGCAGAAATGCAAATAGTCAGTATTTTAATTTTTTTCAAGTGTGTAATTGTTCTTCTCTGTGCTATATTTTCACCCCCAACAAATTTGATCAAAAGTTCTCACAATCATTATTGTAAGTTCAGCAAGAACTCCAGATTACCTCTTCCAGAAATAAAGCTACTTCACATTATCATACAGGATTATGCAATTTTTTTTGCAATTTTTGCCTTCCTGGCTATTGTAAAAAGAACTGAACGTAAATTAAATTTCTTTTCTCATTCCCTTGTCTATTTCTGTCCATAAATAGGTGCTGAGACTGCTAGCAGCAGTGCTCAGCTGAGGAGCTTCACAGAAAAGCAGCACAACACAGAGTCAGTGTGCTGTGTCGTGACCATATTCATATTTTTATTCTCCCTGCTTCATTTTAATGGCTAATTTTTGTTCTGCCCTTGGCTTTCCCACAAGAATTCCAAGTGATTGACCTCACAAAGGACAGTGCCCCAGATTTTATCAGCTCTTGGAGTGCACTAAAGCAGCTCAAAGGCTTCTCCAAGCTCCGCCAGATGTCTAAGCCCGCTTAATCACTGGTAATTTAATGGGCTATTTTTAAATATCCTGGCATCCTCAAGGGCTGATGGGCTCTGAGTGTCCCACAGCAGAGAGACAGACGTTTTATTAGTGCTTTCTTGGCTGTTGGTAACTAATTCAGCCAACTGTGTCATCTCTTCAGAAATCCTCTAATCATGATTACAGCGAGAATATCCCGTGCACAGATGTGAAATACCCAGTGGTAGGAGAAAAAGTTATGGATTTAATCATCACTGATGTTATCGTCTCAAAACTCTGCATTTTCTTTTACTTCAGACCTTAAAATACCTGGTGCTGACATTTCCCTTGCGAGTGATCCCTGATAAGTTCTGAGATTAATCCAGATCTGTGAGATTCATTCTGGTTTGCAGGATCAGGAGGAAAACAGAATTACCTCATGTGTGCTGTGGGCACAGGATTTACCAAGGTGCTGACACAACCACAGCACATCATCTGCCTTAAAGGACCCAACATTTCCTTCTTCTTTTTTTTCTTCCTTTTTTCTTCCTTTTTTTTTTTTTTAATATCTAATTTTTGAAATACCAGTGAAATGAGATTATTCACAGCCTATTAAATTGTAGTTATGAAAAGCTGGCCTGCAGTAAATAGATACTGCTCTGAAAATGTCCAAATAGTTGATCAAATACACCTGTTTTATCTCATTTTTTACTGAAATGCTGAAAAAATATTACAGTAATTTAGCTGGGTTTTTTCCTCCTTTTCCAGTAATAGCTCTATAACAGGGAATATTAAGTATGTAAATTGGGAAGGATTCACACAATCTGTATTTTTTAAGAAGTAATGGCTACTTAAGAAGTTGCTGGTGGAAATAAAGCAAGTTTTCAGCCTGGTTGTGGGTTTCACTCCAAAATTTTCAACAGAATGGCCTGGGAGGTATTTTTGATGGCCCATGGACATTACAAAGAACAGGCCTCACCCTCCAATTTATCACTTTTAAATTGTACTGGAGACAGCTGATGGCACATGGAATTCTTCCTGACCTGTTTCTTCACTGCAGTTACTGCAGCCATAAAGTCATTCAGAGGGAAAAGCAATTAAGAGCAATAAGAAAATAAGACCAGTATTTATTATCTTAGCCCAGAGGACTACAGGCATTAAAAATATAGCGACACAGTGTTAAAATCATGTTGGAGGTGTAAGCTCAAGCGAAAAAGAAGACAGCAAAGAAAAAAAATCCACATTTTTAAAGGAGAAAAAGAGTGACTCTCCTGTCTTATTTTATTTGAAAGCAACCCATCTCCAGCTAGGTTTGAGAAGAAGTTTAATTTTAAACATATGGCAGCTGGAATAGCTAATACATACCCAATTAAATGAAAAACTTTTTATTTTATTTCTTTTTTTTTTTTTTTTTGCCTAGGAAGCATGAAAATCCTGTATAGTGGAATATTGATCAAAATGCTAAAAACTGCTGCTTTCTCTTAAGTTATTATGGTTTCTTCTAGAGCAATTCATTTTCTGTCATAATTTTATTTTTTTTCACGTTACAGTATTAGCTATTTACCCTAATAATACATATTTAAGAGACTACGCAATAAAACTTCTCTGGTATGGAAGATGCTGTGATGAAAATTAGATTTCTCTACAAAGAGCATCTAGTTGCTCAGTTGGTTTTTTTCCCCATAACAGTTTTTAGATCCAATTGGTCATGATGGATTATAATTTGGGCTTGGTTTGAGGTTTGGGTTTTTTGTGGGTTTAATATTTAGGCTTTAGGAAAAAAAAATCCTGAAATGCTGAGTTTCAGTTTTCAAAACAGAGAGCTGCTGGTGAGATGTTTTTAGAAACATTCAGATGTTGCACATCTGCAGCAAGCATAGCGTACCGGCACTAATTTTCCTTTACATCCAGATTTTGGGCATGGAGGAGAGTGCAGAGCACCTTCCTCTGATGCAATAAAATGAGGAGAGCTGCGTTTCTGCCTTTGTGCTGGGGACAGGACTGCAATCCTGCCCCTCCTTTTCTTAAGGTACAGGTAACAGCTCTGTCTGTGCCAGCTCACCCTGGAGAAATCAAGGGAGTCATGAGGTCTTAAATAAAGAGTAAATAACTTGTCCTGAGACTGTTATTTACTCTTCATTTATTTACTTGGAAAGCACATTGGTCGGGTTTGGTGTCCAACCATGAGTTGCAGCCATTATCTTAAGCATCCCAAAATAACCTGAGGCCTCACTGTGATACCAGGATATTTAACAGCCTGGTCTGAACTTTGGTGAATTAGCAGCTGGAGACAATTGTGGCCTTTTTTTTTCAGTCTCTCTTAAGGGTAAGAACTGCCCCCACCTTGGCAGTGCCTCCCTCCAGTTGTCATATTCGTTGGATCCAGGTTTCTTTATTTCTGATCCCAGTGATTTTCTATTTGCCAAGTGGATTGAGGTCGCCCAGCATTCATGAGTGTTATCTGATGAGTGATTAAAACACAAAAAAAACCCAAAAAAACCCAAAAAAAAAACCCAAACAAACAAACAAACAGAAACAAAAACACACAGAAAAACCAAAACAAAAACCCACCACCAACAACAAAAAAATGAACAAAAAAACCCCAAAACAAAACAAAACAAAAAACCCACAAAAAACCCAACAACAACAACAAAAACAAAAACCCACAACAAAAATACCCAAAAAAAACCCCAGAAAAACTGAAACAACAAAAATAATAAAGCACAGTGTACAGGATCACAAAGGCAAATAAAATAAAACCTGCGAGAAAAAATGGCATGTCTAAATTTACAAGAAAACTGAACATAGGATTGGCTCTGCTGGGAACAGAACCACAATGTCTGCGTAAAGACAGGACTTAACTGAACATTTTAAACACTCCTGAAATGATGAACAGCTGAAAGTCACAGTGAGGCATTTCACCATCATCTTCACCGTGAAACAGAGCCTGGCACTCCCTGCATCCTGGGGGTTCTTTCCCCTCCTTTGAACACTGCCAGGTTGATGAGGAGTGTGTTATTTCTGAAGACACCTTCACTTTTCATGCACTGCTTCACATGATGGGCTATCCTCACAAACCACGGGTTCCCTTCAGGTTAAATTAAGCCAAAAGATGTGCTGGAAAAGGTGGCCCAGGGTATCTGGAAGTGGGGGCCCTGCAGCCACAGCTGTGCAGACGCCCTGCTCTGTGGTGTCAGTGGTGCAGGTCTGCTCTTGCTCTGCTGTGGTGGCTGTCAGTGTAAATGCTGAATAAATGTGCCTATTTCCCAGTTTCTGGGATTTTGGGCAGCCTGGTTGGGTTTTGCCATGTGTTGGAGAACCAGAGAATGGCCGAGGTTGCAAGGAATCTCTGGTGATCATCCCATGAAGAGCACACCAACACCGCGAGCTGGTGCTGCGCATCCGTGCAAGTGCTCCCTTAGAAACGCTCCACGCTCAGGTGCGCTCATCTTTGTGCTCTCCTTAAATTAATTCTCCTCCAAACCACCCTGAATTTGTCTGTAACATCTGAAACGAGGTGGGAAAAGGGAATAGCTACAGCCCAAGAGGCTTCTTTCAGACACAAGATGCTAAACTGTCTTTTGATCAGCTGCTTGTAGAAATGTACATTAACTGTAGACCATGGTTCTCCTTGTAACCAGCTAATGATCCTCTCAGCTGCAGACTAATTGCCTCTACCTCCTTCTAAACTCTGCTGCACTGAAAAAGCCAGAGTCACATTCTAATCCTGTTAATCACATTCAGCTTTGAAGGGTACACACTGGTTGTGTCTTAATTCAACTTCTCTCCCTGGTAATTTGTTTGATTGCCTGTTACTTGCAAGCTGCACTAACTGAATGAAAGTGTTCTGTGTCCTGATGGGAAGTTATGACTTTCATTTAGGCTGTTTTAGTGCAGATGTTTTACCTAGAAGGTGGTGTAAATTCTCCTCAACTTTCTGCTCTAAAGTAGTTTCAATACAAAGAATGAAAAGCAAGGTAGAAGGTAATGAGGCTACAGAATAAAAGCTGTATTTCTTTAATTTAAATAATGATCTTTTTTGCCTGAAGACTTTTCATCTGCTTATGAATAAATAAGTAAATTAGATGCTAAAATATGAGACAGAAATGCTGGTGCTATATCCTGTATTCTCCTTCATCTCCAGCAATATGTGTTGTCTGTATTGTCAAGACCTAAGGAGAGTCTATTTATTCATTATTTCTTTTTTCACATTTTTTTTTTCAAAAAAAAAGCCCACACACACATATTCTACACAGTTCTATATAAGTCTTATTGAAAAAAAAAAAAACTGAGCAAAGCCAAATTACCTTCCAGCTTCCCACATAATTTTCTGAACAAGAGTGCAAGGCCACTGGATATGTCCTATAAGCACAAAACAATCATTACCAGGACATTTTTATTAACACTGGATGTATGTGATAATAAAGATTTATTGTGATTCTACCTTTGGAATCCCCTGAATCTTAATGAGAATTTTTTTTTTCTCCCTGTTCTGAATTTCAATGAGGAGTACTCTGGGTGTCATGGCCATGTTAAATATTTGTGAAATCCTCTCAGCTCACTTTCAACATTTTAAAAATAAACAACTGGTTTTGTGGATGCATTTTTTCAAGCTAACAGGAGAGACATTGATTTTTAGTATAAGAAGCATTCTCTGCTAAAAAGAGGTTGCACTTGTAAAATGCTAATGTCAAAATTATTTATAAAGAGAATCTAAAGTTGACTCTGAAATGTTTAGTTCAAAAGCTGCCTGAAAGTGGGGACCAATTAGTGATTCCTTACCAGTTCAGTCTCTTTAAGACTATTCATTTGGACTCCAAAATATTTGGAAGCAAGGTCTGGAGACCTGGTGTTTATTAATTCATTAAAGACTTGTGCTAATTAGCAGTGCTCATTTTCCCAGGGGCCCACTTAGGCTGTGGAACCCAGCTCCCCTGCACTCCTTACAGAACAGAAAAGTCCCTTCAAGCCATCCATGAAAGCTTCCAAAGCAGGATCCTGCTCTGATTGAGTCCCTCTCTCTCTCCCCATTGAACAAAAAGAACACAGTTTTGCCTCCCAGGAACATCCTGGGGTGCCACTGGCAATAAATGATGGCAATAAATTAGTTCACCCCGGCAGAACCAAAATTCTTGAGCCATCTGCAGACCCTGACATTTCCCCTCACTGTTTTGGTGTCTCAGTATTGAACTTTTTAAGTCGTTCCTTTCCTTAAAAGGATTTACTATTGTTGTTTGCTACTCTTTGCTCCAATGTTGGGATCTCCAGGCTTCCTTTGTTTGATTGCTCTAAACAGTATTCCATTCTTAAAAATAAACAGTGAATTTTGCCTCTTCTATTCTTACACTTTTCAGTTGTTTTCTTCCTTCTGTTCTCACAGAATCCCAGGATGGTCTGAAGGGTTGGGAGGGACCTTAAATCCCATCCAGTGCCACCCCTGCCGTGGCAGGGACACCTCTCACCATCCCAGGCTGCTCCAATCCCTGTCCAGCCTGGCCTGGGACACAAATCCAAACCCCAATTTCCATCTTTCAAAGGCACTGACCAGGACCAGCTGACTTCTCAAGCTCGTTTGTTTCTGTTTCTCTCCTCATTATTAATTTCTTATGCTCCACAGCACATCTGTTCTTCTCCCCAGCCCCACATTCCATCCAACATGAGTTTGCTCAGGGGGTCCTCAGCTTCCTAAAGATCCAGCACTGGATCTTCAGCATTTCATCAGCCAGAGATTCTTTATTTCTTCACTTTCTAATTTCTTCTTTTTTTTCTGTAAAAACATGTCCATCAACCCGCTCCTGGAGTTCAGCACTCCTCTCACTTCACTGTAATATTTTTACTCTGAGTCTCTCTTGCCTGATTTAAGGGACAATTTTAAAAATGCCGGCTGCTTCACAGCCATTTATTGTTTGAAATAAATCCACCTTTTCTTTTATTTCTTCTTTACTGGCTCGCCACATTGCTGGAGGACACAGAACGAAACCTCAGTTACACTCTCAAATTTCAAGAAAATATCAGTTTTGATAGGGAGTTCAACTCCTTCATTCTGCCTCTGAAATTACATTATTAGGTCAATTTACTTTTGCTACTGCATTCTCTTTCTTGATCATTTTAATCCAAGGCATCTGGCCCAAATCTGTTACATTCAGTGTTGGGTTCTGGTTCACAAAGAACTGAGCACAGGCATGCTGACTCATGTGGAAACCACTTGAAAGCTCAGATTTTATTAGGCTTTAAGACTCCTGCCTTGCATTTTTAAAAAGCATTGTGCTGAGATTATAAAATAAAAAAAAAAATCAAAAAAAATCAAGAAATGAGAAACTTTGAGCTTTTCAGGTAGAAAAAGAAAGAAAGGAGTAAAGTGAGAAGGAATTTCAGGAGGAAAAGGAGCATGATAGCTTAAAATGTCTTAAGAGCCTTACTAAAGCATGGGCTCAAGAACTGAGAAGGAAATGGAAAGGCACTTGGGGAATCAGCCATGTACTCTGAGTATTAGGAGCACATGGGAATATTTTTTAGCTGTAGATCATTCCCACTGTAAATTAACCAGGTTTTTTTGGGTGCCATGTATGACAGCACAATGGAGAAAGGTGTGAGATCATTCCACGTTGTGCCGTTAGGTGGTACCAAAAAATAAATTTTAAAATAAATAAATAAAAAGGGGGGGAAAAAGGGAAATTAGAGCTTGGAGAAGTAAATTATTATCCATGGTGTCAGCACACAGTGGGAGGACCAAAGCTGCACCATTTTGCTTTGGTGTGTTGCAAAACCACGCTGGAAACAGAAAGTGTTCTAATTATATTCTCCTCTGTTTTTTTTTGATTTTTTTTTTAATTTATTTTTGGTGGGGGGCTTGATGGGCTTTTAAAATTTGTTTTGCTTTTTGGGGGTTTTTTGGGTGCTTGTTGGGTTTTTGTTTTGTTTTGGGTTTTTTGGGGGGGTTTTGGGTTTTTTTTGGGGGGGGGCGCTTGGGGTTTTTTTGGTTTTGGGGTTTTTTTGGTTGGTTGGTTGTTCGTTTCTGATTTTTTTTTTTTTTTTTAAATTTTTAACTGTTCTTTTCAGATTGACCTGCTCATCCCTACAAAGATCACTGGGATAATCACCCAAGGAGCAAAAGATTTTGGGCACGTGCAGTTCGTGGGGTCCTACAAGCTTGCTTACAGCAATGATGGGGAGCACTGGAAAATATACCAGGATGAAAAGCAGAAGAAGGACAAGGTAAAGCAAAGAGAAAAATCAGTGTTTTGGTTGTGATGACGCCACCGATGAGGGCCTGTGGATTATTTTCTTGGGTTCCAATATCCAGGGGATGGCACATGGGGGAGTCAGGGTGAATAAAAGTCACAAATCACAATGACATTCACACCTACCAGTGCCGTGCACCTGATTTAATGCGGTTAAATACATAAAACTTTACAGTTCTCCATTAATCACAGCTATTCCTTCATTTAACCCTAGAGCAGAAGGTGTATAAATAGCAGGTAATTTGTATATTTCAAAAAAAAAAAAAGTGTTTCAGTGCATTTTTTGGTGAGTAGGGACTACTTTCAGTGATTTCCTGTGAAGCACATCCTTGTTACCCAGCCATTTTGGACAGGGTTTTTTGGGGGTTTTTTGGGTTTTTTGGGTTTTTTTTCTGGAAATTAATGGCTAGGGTTTCAAATACTCACTGAAAATATTATTTTTATTATGCTATAAAATAAATAAGAAACATTAAAAAAAGTTTCACGACTTCCTCTGCAAATGTTTGAGAGGCATAGGGAAAGTATAGGTTTGCTGATTGATTTACCTGGAAGCATTTAACTTTTCTCTTGTTATTCATTATACCTTTCCTTTAAACTGTGTAACACTTTTATGCTGCAAATACCTGAATTTCATAATCACCTGTTAAGAAAAATATTACAGCATATGCATCGCCTAGGGAAATGTTAACCAAGATGACAAAATGTGAATTATTTATTAAATGTCATAGTAGGGTTCTGTCTGATTGAAACAAAAGATGGATTTATTGAAATACCAGATGGCTGATGTGTCTGATAACATCTCAAATCTGTGTATTCAGGGTGATAAATGATCAGGCTCCCACTTATATTTCTCAGTATAAATAAAAATTCTTTGGGAAATAAACTGATATATTCCTCACGTAAGTCAATTAAATTACTTTTCTTTCAAACAGTGAGAAAACTTTTGATATGCATTGAAATGAGCTGTGTGAGCGCAGGGAGACCTAATGATGAGGGGTTAGACACCTGCAGCTGCCACATTTCACAGATTTTAACTGATTGATTGAAGGTCATTGATTAGGGGAATGTGTTATTAGTGGATTGAGTATTTATGTGTAATATATATCCTAAATTTCAGCATTGAGTATTTGCATGGCTGTGTGTCTGTGTCTGCATTGTCAGGCCCTGCCATCCAGACTTTGAAGTCCTGAAACCCAAATGTCCCTCACTGGCTCTAGCCCAAACTGGGACTTTTTTTCCCTAAAGGATTTTAGGTAGTGAAAACCAAATCTGTTAGTTTAGCCACCTGGCTCAGAAGATTCTTACACCAATGATTTTTTTTTTTAATTTTTTTTTTTTTTTTGATTATGGATGTGTTTGGTATAACTGGCTGTCAGATAAAAATTGGAAGCAAACAGCTCACCTTAGGCAGGCATATCACAAATATATTCAACTTAAGTGACAGGTGGTGGCTTCAGTACTTTGTACACATCCTATTTCAAATCCCTGGCATTTAAAAAGAGAGGGGAAAGTGAAATAAATGTTCTCTCCAAGCCAAACTTGTGCCTGCATTCATTTTATTACAAAGGAGAACACGGGTTGGAGCCCCTGGTGATAACACAGTCACAGCAAAACTAAAAGAAAATGCACTCTGACTTAAAGGACTGTTCCAGTCTGCATTTGTTTGTACCATTGGCCAAAGCAATTAAATTGCTTTTGCCTTCTTCAGCAGATGGACTGTTAATTGCTACACACATATTCCATTAGGAGCAATGGGAAACTCTTAATCGTTGTCTCGTTTAAACATATCACACCCTGTATTAATTAACATCCCTGAAAATAAAATAGAAGCATGTTATTATGATTCTTTAACGAGTCAAGACCATTTAAAAGATCAACGTGACAAGATCAAATGCACTTCACTGGAAATTAGAAGTTAGGATTTCTGAATCTAAATGTGTACAAAATAAATAAGCTCACTTGATTCGAGTCTGGACCTCAGCCTTTAATACACACAAACATCAAACTGAAATATCTGGGTTTGGGATGTTATTTATCTATTTCAAAAGCATCTGGAAAAGTTAAAAGTTTGATAACAGAGTCTGACTTTCCAGAAGTCACTGAACTTGGAAAAACTTTATAGGATGTAGGGCTGGAAAGGGTCTCAAGACAGCTTTTAGGAATGCACCTTTTCACCTCCAAAGGCACTGTGGCCCTCTCCTCCTCAGCAGAAAATGGGATTCAAGAACCCCCAAGCCCCTTCCTGTCCCCTTGGAGTAGGTGCTGGCAGGTAAATTTCAGAGCTAAGGCTTAATTCATTCACCTGTTCTTCACCTCAGACAGGGCTGTACCATCCTCACTCAGATTTTTATTCAATGTGTTCCAAGAGACAGATTGTGATGAAAATTCTATAAACAGTCAGCTCCAGTGTTTAAATATCCTCTAAAGTGGAAAGGTGCCTTATCCCCCTTGCTGCCATACACCCACCCTGTCCTCAGAGGACACAAAAATCTGATTTTATCTCCATTTTTTCCTTTTTCTTTTGGTTGGAGTACATCAAACTGTTTCTTCTCATTTTCCATCATCCATTTCCTGACTGAAAAAGCATAAATTTCTTCAGCCAGAGGAATGTAGAGTCGCCCAGTAAACCCTTTCTGACACTCACCACTCCAGCTGGGTGGATGCAGTGCTCCCATGGGATTTGGAGAGAAACCCTGCTCTGTGTGCACTGGGACAGAAATATAATATAAATATATATATAAATAAAAATAATAAATAATAAAATAATAAAAATAATAAAAATAATAAATAATAAAAATATAAATAAAAATAAAGCCACAAGGAGAAAAAGCAGTGCTGTACCTCATCCATGAGGAGCAGGAGAGGAGCAGCACTGCTGGTCCTGTCTGACATTACCACCTTTGAACAGGATCCACTAAAATTTCTTTATCTTAAGGTGAGGTTTTCTCCCAAATGCAAGGAAACTGGAAAAAAAAAACCCAAACAAATAAAAAACAAACAAACAACAAAAAAATCCCAGAAAACCAAAAAAACAAACGAGTTTTCATAGCAAAGTGAAAATTCTGTGAAATGTTACATCTGTTTTCAGGAGATACAGAAGGAAGATAAAAGGTAGATATCAACAACTATCAACAGCAGCAAGCATAAATACTCATTTTTTACCCTCATTAGTCCTGTTTATTAACTGAACATCCTGATTTATTCTATGAAGGACAGAGCACATAGATTTTTTATTTCTCCTGCAGGTGATTTAGTCACCCTGCCTTCATCCTGCTTTGTTTAACCATCAAAAAGATTTAGGGGAAAGGTGGCTCCAAAACATTTTAGGGAAAGGAAGACAGGATGAAAGGAATAAAATATCTTTTAAAGTCACAGACAAAAGAATTACAGAGATATTGGTAGGCTGGTAATAATGATTTGTGGGTGAATGTGGTGACTTTATAACGAAATTGTGACTTTATAATGAAATTGTAACTTCATAATTTAGACAAGAGCTGAGAACTTGAACCCATCTGGTGCTCAGCATCCCAGTGCTGATCTGTTTACAGGGTGAGTCCTAACAGATCAGCAGATCTCACTGAATTTCTGGGGCTGTTCACTTGTCCCTCCTCATCACTTTTTAAAGTTCATTTACAAAGGAGAAAATTGCTGGTCTCTTGCATTTATGTTGTATGCAACATATTGTATTTTATTTATATATTTTTCTAAGTAGATAAGACATTATTTCCTGCACATTGTGTGCAGCCTGTAAATTTGGTGAATCCTTAACAAAACAGTGGTTTAGAGGAGAAGGAAATGGGGTCTTCAGTTTTTTGCACTATTTCACAAGGAAAAGCTGTTCCAAGAGCAGTGTCTCCTGCAGCTCCTGCCTGGCTTCTGCTATTTTAATGGTCAGTCATTTCATTTCACATCTGTGCTCAATTCCTGTGAGTGCAGACAAAAAGTTGCTGGGAGAAAAAAGAAAAAAAGAAAAAATAAATAAAAAAGCAAATGGAGCCCTTCTCATTCTTTTTAAATAGTTTGAATGAGTGGCCTGGAAAAAACATGAAAACTTTGCCTGTTGCCATCAAGAAGCAAAATAAATTACATTGCAGGCTGTCACGTAGGAAGAAAATACATTTTAGAAACAAGGCCAGAGCTAATAGCTATCTTGTTTTTCTCAACTAGAGGTCAGTAGCTCACTGTACCTCCAGAGCTGAGGACATCCAAACCAAACCTGACCTTTTTCCTTTTTTTTTTTTTTTCCCTTTTTTTTTTTTTTTTTAATCACATTCCACATGTGATTTATAAATTGCACGGCCCGCTGTAGGTAACCCAAGGCCAGCTGCAGTGTCAAATGGCATTTCAGAGGCTGTTTTCTCACAGGAAGATGAGAACGTTTGAAAGTGGCCTAAAGGAGCCCGGCAGTCTGCAGCACTGCCAGCCACCACCAGCCATCAGCAGTGCAATTAGCTGCAGGTAGACAGTATTTGCATAAATGGCCACTGGGTTTGTACACAAAACGACGAACTGGTCGTAATTTTATACATTTCTGAGTGCGCAGACCGTTGCCAGGGTGAGAGGAGACAGGAACCTAGTTATTAAAGAAAAGTTAGATCATGTCAGGTTAAAAAACTTTCTGCTAGGTTTGTTAATGGTTTTGTTTTGGTTTTGTTTTTTTTTTTTTGATGATGTTTAATTATTATAATATCTGGTTTACACTCAATTCCTACACATAATCTACTTACTTGGCACCGGTAATGAATTTTCTTTTAGTAATATTACTTAAATTATCACTATTTGATAGCATTATCTGCAATAATAGTTGTAATTCCTAATCTAAGTGACTATTTTATCTGCACTGGTTTAAATTATGAGTGACTTCCACTACTTTGAGCTGAATTATCCTGATTTGTGTCAGGTGAAGATCTAGCTATGCTCATTTCAGCTGGGGGAAGACAAAATGAGCAAAAGACAAAATGCTTATTTAACAATCTGCCTTGGATTTCTGTAAGCATCTTTGCAGGCAGGTTGGTCTTCAAAATGTTTCTCTTTTTGGCTTTGAGCCTCCCATAGGCCATGTACAGTGGAATAAATGCCCATTTCTGTAGCATCAACATGTGGATCACATGGGATAGACAGTATGAGAATGTTAGAGTATGTTTCATAAGTTTTAAAGTTATGAAACCTTCTAATCAGTATTAGAAGGTTTCATAAGTTTTAAAGTTTTATCTCCCTCTACCTGTTCTGAACGTGGAGAAACAATAAAGGCTGTGTAAAGATATTAATGGATATGATATGTGTGCACTTGATGTAACTGAGAGAAAAAATTACTTTTTCTCCTCTTATTCACTCCAAAAATGCATGTGCCCACGAACACATCCACGTGTCACCTTTATTTTTCTGAATATTGAGATGTTCTGCACTGAAGAAAACTCCAAACAGGGGCCATGACTAGAAATTCTTTATAAAATATTCTTCTTCTAATATGAGCAGGATTAACTGCTCCGTGAAATAACATTTTTAAAATATTCTGCTAGGTATGAAAAATGTTTTTAAGCTACAGCAGACAACACTCCTTTCCCCAAGCTGCTAGTCTTCAGGTATTTCTCCTAAATTATTCAGTCTTACAACAGTTTTCTTTTTAAAATTCTAATCCACTTACACTGTCATTATCTGGATTTTCTGCTAATGCCATAAAACACTTTGTTTACGTTGAAAATTCTCACATAATGTTTGAAATCAAGACATTCAGATTGCTTGCTGGACACAAGTATAGGCAAGAATTGTTTGTATTTCAGAACTTTTCAGCTGGGAATATCAGTATCTATTTTCCTGTCTTTCACTCTTTTTCCATAAAGTAACAACGATTAAATTTACCATATTTAAAAGTACAGCAGCGCGCATTTTCTGGTTTTTGGGTTTTTGTTTTTTTTTCCAACAGCAGCTGCAAGAGCCTGAACACTGCAGAGGAGTGTGTGGAGGGCCTGTATGTGTAAAACTGCTAGAGCTGCTGAGTAAATATTCCTGCAAGTTACGCCTTTTTGAGTGCGCAGACTGACATAAACAGACACTGTAAAATCTGAAACCTTCTACAGCAGGGTTGGCAAAAAGCAGGAGCTCTTAGATCCACTTGTACAAAAAGAAAATTCACCTTGTGGCGTGGCAGCCACCGATTTTGGGGAGGGTGAAGCTCTTTCCAGGAGCATCCTGTGGACTGGAATGATGCTTCAGGATTTTGGCTTTTATATATTCCATAGATTTGAGATCCTGCAGTTCTTTAGTGTGTAACTCCAAACTCCACATTCAGTGTGAGCTGCTGCTGCCCCATTTTGGGCAGACACAACAATTCCTCTCCAGGCCTGGCAGCCAAGGACACCTCACTGCCCCAGGGCCTGAGATATTAAACAGAACTGAGTTGGGGGCAGCAAACTTGGGCTAAATGACTTCATTGCCTGAAGCTGGAATTGGAAAATTCATCCCAAATAAACAAACGGATCAAACTTATAAAAGTGTGAAAGCCCATGACCTGTGGGCCATTTTTGGGTGCAGCTCCTGGATGGGCTTGGTCTGCCCAAAATGTACCTGAAGGCCCTTCAATAAACACAACCACTTTTAATTCCCTTCATTTTGTCTGGCCTCTGTTTTTAGGTAGTCCCAAAAAGGCATCAGGAAAAGTAAGGCTGTTATTCCTCCCTAGTGCCCTTTCCCAGCTCTGAATTTATTTTATTTTTTTTTTTTCTGTCCGTGTCCTTAATAGCCCCAGCTGTTTTCCCCCCTCTCAATTAATCTGATCTTTAGCAGTGGTTAAAGGCTGAGGAAGCTGTGCCATGGTTTAATTACGTGTTGAAAGGGGAACTGTGACCTTTAGATGGCTCTGGATGACCCTGCTGAGGGGACGCTGCAATATTGCCTGCTATCGATTTTCCCCACGCCACTTATGGCTTTATAGACACCTACAGTATCTCCTCTCTGCCTGGAGAGACTTATCTGCTTAATAACTCCCAAAAAAAAACCCCCCTTTTTCCTGCTGCCTCTTTCTCTGTGTTTGCTGTTTTGGGATGAAGCAGGAGCAGACCTGCACTCACCCAGAGCTCAAAGTGAAGGTGTGCACTGACACATTGATAATTTACATTCTGGTCTTTATTTCTTGAGCACAAATCACCCTGGGGTTATTTCATCATTGAGGATTTTTTTTTTAATATTGTAATATTTCTTTTTTTTTTTTACAATTTTTATTTTAATTTTCACATTTTTTTTATATTGTAATTCCAGCATCAGCCTTTGAAATCTTAAAAAGTCATGGCAGTCTTCAGAGCTATCCTGAAAAAAACCGCTCAGAAACAAATGTGAGGAGTGGCCATTAAGAGGCATCAGCTTTTCAAGGGTTTTAATTACTTTGGTGGCTCATTTAGTATTGACTGCTTGGACATAAAACAACAGGTAGATTAAAAAAATACTTTTAGCTAAAGAAATAGCGCTTTTTTTTTTCTACTGATAACTCATGTTTTGTTCTTTGTGCTCCTTGCTCCTTCCAAATTCCTTGCCTCTATTAGTGAATTGAGGCTAAAAGTAAATGAAGAGTGGGGAAGGATATAGTTTTTCCCATAAGAAATTTGCCATGGGGCCACAGGAAAAGAAAAGTAAATTTCTGTTAAAATGTTATATTTTATGCAGGTCACACTTGTGGATGCTGACAATGCTTCCCTTACTTTCTGATAAATCTACTTCCCCAAAATCCTTCTTCTCATCTAGCACATTTAGTTAATTTCTTGAAACTAGATCTTGAATTTTGAGGAAAGGTGTATTTCGTATTTGCATAAAATAACCTCTGAGACAGTTCAAGTGATAATGAAATCATGCATGAGTTAAAAATAAAATTTAAATCTTGTTCTCATGCTGTAAGTAAATGACATAATCCTCCCTCCTTCAGCTGTATTTGTTGCTGGTTTTGCCTCACATAATTTTATTTATCTTTCATATCTGTGTTCAGATATGAACACTGGGGCTGTAGAAAGGTTCCTTTGTCTGGCTTGGCAAAAAATATCAACAGATATTTCACATGCATGTGCAAGAAATCAAATGGAAAGCCAAAAAACCCCCAAAAAAAACTTTTAAGTTTTCCTAGCTGCATTTTGGGTTTTGAGAGGTGCCACTGTAATTTCAATTATGATCTTAGTAATGTAATTTTTTGCTACAAATGAAACTGGAATTGAGGAGCAAACCTTGTTAGCCCAAGCTCCTGCTGATTTATGTATCAACCCTGCACTTGGGCAGCAAACAATTTTCCCTGTGCTAAATTATTTTGGTTGTTTGGTTGTTTTTTCTTTTCCTTAGACTCACAAAACTGATGTTTCTGTGGTCATTTTCTCTGCTACTTTATCCATCTATCAGAACTCCCACATCCGCTCACGCTCCCACCTCTGTGATGGCAGAGGAGAAAGGGAATTCATCACCTGGGGAGGGGATGGATTTTGTTTGATGTCCTAAAAGGACAGCACTGGGGAGAAGCTTCCAAAATCCAAAAGAGATTCCGCATGGAGACCAAAATCTTTGTGACCATGCCACAAAGGAACCAGAGTCAGGGCTAAAATGCTAGATCGGCCAGCTTGCACTTCAAACCCTGATATTTTCCCAAGAACTTCTAGGAAACCTGTAATTCTGCATTAATTCAGTCACATAAGCACTTCTCCAGGAGGTCTATATTCTTCTCTGCATGATGCAAACAACAGTCATTCATTTTCAGTCGAAAAGCCATCAGGTTCAGTTTTTATAAATGAGAAGTGAATTGGCTGACATTTTAAGAGAATGAGCATTTCCCATAAAAACTGAAAACAACCCAAGGGGATAATCTGATCATTTTGCCAAAAATTGGTGCTGTGGCCTTTGAATTTAAATAGTGGCTGGCAGGGGAAAAATCTGGCATTGATTTGTCATAGATAGGAGTTTTATAACTCACTTTTGTGTGGATTAACCAATAAGGGTGGAAATAAGATCATAACATGCACTGTACTGTAGGATGTTTTACTTTTATCACAGCCTGATGCTCTTAATTCATTCTGCTGACTTTTGTCTGACATGAGAAGATAATATCCTTGATAATCACCAATTTTACAAGGGTTTATATAGTTGCATCCCAGCCACTTTCATGAGTGATACAATAAAAATTCTTACCTTTAATTATTAATGTTATTTCCTCGGAAGCAGTAAGAGGACCCTCCTGGGATTCATTTGAGATGGTACAAATGCCAAGTAAAAAGACATTTAATTTTTTAAATGTTAATGATTTTTGTGTAACTTTCAGAGCGTGGCCCTGGCGGAACGGTGGGTGAGGCTTTGAGTAGAAGGCTCTGCCTGCACCAGGGCTGAGCGTGAATGAATCACAAGATTTAGCAGAGGCAGGAGATCATGGAATCACAGATTTGGGTTGGAAGGGACCTTAAATTTCATCCAGTGCCACCCCTGCCACGGCAGGGACACCTTCCACTGTCCCAGGTTGCTCCAAGCCCCAATGTCCAGCCTGGCCTTGCCAGGGATCCAGGGGCAGCCCCAGCTGCTCTGGACACCCTCTGCCAAGGCCTCCCCACCCTCAGAGCAAAGGATTCCTTCCTAAAACCCAACTTCTCTTTGCCACTTTAAACCTTAAGTTTAAACAGCACTAAAAGTCGTGCATACCGACAATAAAAACTCATCGCGGATCCAGGGCAGTCGGAGTTTCACCGTGGGCTGGGCCTCCTCAAGCCAGGTCTAATAAGCTCTTGGAGGTCTATAACACACCCAAGATAGCTCAGCTACCCTTGGAGGCATAAAAATCAGCAGTATGGCTTCTGTTGCAGTGCTGGAAACAAAAAGGTTTAATAAAAGGCAAAATAATAAAACTCTTTACAGAGAAAAACCAAGCCAGGTGCAAGAGGTTCTTGCTCCTGGTACAACACCTCACAAAAGCCATTGGTTTCTTTGTTCTCTTCTTTTTCTAGTAAATTGCCCAGGCGGGACTTTTTGGCTTCCTTCCAATTTGCTATCCTTAAGTTTGAGGTGAAGTCCCTTAGGCCTATGAGGTGGCTTTTTCACCTAATCGAGGAGATAAACTTCTGGGCTTCTTTCCTTTCTGAGGGGACAAAGGATGGTTTTGTCACTCTGTCAACAGGGGGCACATCCCTATAGGCCAGCCTTAAAACCTCCCTGCATATTGTAAATGCAGGCAACCCGGACTGTCAGGACCCAGGACATCCCTCTGTCTGTCCTGAGCAGCCCAGACACTGCCAGGGGGCTCAGAGACCCTGGCACAGAGCCCAGAAATGCCCCTGTGGGTTTGATTGTGACCCATGGGGCAAGTTACCAACCTTAGAGGAAGATCTGCAAGCTACGACAAATTAAGCAGAATGACAGTGAATTTATCACGAGGTGAAAAAGTAGATTTTTGGGTTTTTTCGAATGGAGGTTCTGGGGGGCAAGATGGAGGGATCTGGGCATGTCCAGCCTTTCTCCTTCTTCTTCTTGGCCTTCATCTTCTGCTGTGATGGTGGCACTTTTGGATTGGTTTAGAGTAGAAGCTCACTGTCTAACACAGGTGACAGGTATTGGAAAGTAACTGTAAATATTGTACAGGCAGTTTTTAGTATAAAGACATAACCCTGCCCTGAGGCAGGCAGAGTGCCTCTGACCGTCCTGCTGAGCAGACCTGGGCAGGGCAGGAGAAAGAATTTTATAGATAAGATACAATAAACATCCTTGAGACTGAGAAATGAAGAGCCCCGACTCCTTCTTCAAATGCCAGGCTGGAAAAAATAGAAGTTTTAACATTTCTTGGGGTCACTCTGACAAGCTAGAGACCCCGACGCCCAATGAGGGGAGGGAATAATGCATCTGACTCCATGCTCTCAGAAGGCTAATTTATTACTTTACAATACTATATTATATTAAAGAGTACTATACTAAAGTATAGTATAGTATTCTTTAGTATAATATAGTATACTAAAGAATACAGAAAAGACACTTAATGCTAAAAAGATAATAATTAAAACTCGTGGCTCTTTCCAGACTCCCGACACAGCTTGGCCATAATTGGCCAAAGAGTCAAAACAATTCACACCAGAGTCCAATCAAGCAATCACCTGTGGGTAAAACAATCTCCAAACACATTCCACACGTGACCACAACACATGAGAAGCAAATGAGATAAGGATTGTTTTCCTTTTCTCCCAGGCCTCTCGCTGCCTTTCATCTTCGCGGCAGAAAAACCCTGGGCGAGAAAGAAATCACGTTCAGGGAACGTGACCGCCGCACCCTCAGGCATTCCCAGGGGAACTTCCACTAAAAGCCTCCCCCGTTGCTTCCCCCACAGGTGTTCCAGGGGAACTTTGACAACGACACGCACCGCAAGAACGTCATCGAGCCGCCGATCCTGGCCCGGCACGTGCGCATCCTGCCCTGGTCGTGGTACGGCCGCATCACCCTGCGCTCCGAGCTGCTGGGCTGTGCAGCTGAGGACTGAGCTGCCCCGCTCCTGCTGCCGTAGAAGAAGCTTGTAGGATGCTGCGTGGGGTTTCTCCATGAACCAGTGCTCGCTCATTTTTTTTATGGTAGGCCGCTAGCTGTCTTTCGCCAGGAGGTCTAAGCCTGCCCTTTTAAAAAACGATCTGATCCGGTTTCTTTTTTTTGGTTTTTTTTTGCCCTTGAAATCTGTTGGTGTTATCCCTTCTGCTGTGGAATTATCCTCCTAGTTCTCCTTTGAGATGTTCACCACCAGTTGAAAAGCGTTGAGGGAAAAAGAGAGAAAGGAAAAAAAAAATAAATAAACAAAACAGCAGCATCCTTTTTACAAGAGAAGAGAAAAACGAAGCTCATTTGCAGCTTCAGGAACATTGGCCTGACGAGTTCTCCATAAATCATACCATCATCTTACTTGCAAAAAGTGATACTGCAGCTTTTAGCAATAAGTTTACTTGGGGATGACTGCATTATAGTAATTGTGCCTATCAAACACTGTCAGTTCTTACGACATAATATTTTGGGAAATTCTCCCTGGTACTGTTCAAACACGGTACCTGCAATGTTCCAAGCTACCTTTCACCACTTCCATCCAGACAGCAGATTCCACGCACCTGGAGGGTTTTCCTGACTGCCCCATTTTCCTTCTCTATTTTGCATGCTGTAGACATGGCCTCCATCCTTTCTGTTTAGTATCACACTCTGCTGGTGTTGTTTTCCTTGGGAGATGTCACCTGTTTTGCATATGTAACCAAATCAGTGTATTATGACGTTAACGAAGTTGCCAAAGCTTATGAATTTTCAAAGTTTCTGTGCTTTTTCACGGAGACTAAGGTGAGGCACCAGGGTATTTGTGGTGTCTCATCTTGGGTTGAGTCCACATTCCATCAGAAATTCCATTCCAGGATGATTTTTCCAGGGGGTGAGCACACAGCCCCAGACTGTGACCTGCCCACCCCCATCACCGCTTCCACACACGATCTGAGCTCCATCGAGGAGGAAAATGTGGGGAGAAGGAACCAGGTGCTAAAAGACACACAGGAGGAGGAATGACTCCCTTACTGCCAGGAAACCCTCCCTCTTTAGGCTCTTCCTAAAGTCACAGCTTTCCTCCCCAAAAGGTAAGAGGTGACTTAGGAGCACACCAAAGCCTGGCCCTTGTCACCCTCTGCTCCTATTTTTAGACAACACCAGTGAGCCATGAGGAGGCTGTTTCCCGTCATGCCCCATCTACAGGAATGCTTCACACACAGCATGATAGCAACCCCAGTTTAAAAAGTAGATTTTAGGAGGAAAAGTAGTGGAGAAGTAGGGGGGACATTCTCCCCCGTGCCTCAGTTTCCCCTGCTGATTGAGATGACAACACCAGTCTTTGAGGAGCAATCCAAGTTCCCTTGGAGTAAAGAGCTCTTTAGAGTTAGAGCAGCACCTCAGACTAAAAAAGATCCCAGGACAGGGAGCGAGGGGACCTGAAACAACAGCACTTGGGATTACTGCCAACCGTTTAATTTCATACCATGCTGATGTGGAGAGAAAGAGAGAATGTGAGAGAGAGAGAGAGAGAGAGATGCAGCTGCATGTTTTAGCAAATGTCACTGAAACTTATTATATTTTCTGTCACTGTTCCATTCTCACCAAAACTCTGAACTTGGGCACTGCTTCCCAGGCCAGCAGCTCGCTGGCCCACAATTTGCAAAGGGCAAAGTTTACCTTGGAAACAAAAATGGTTTGGATTTCGAAAAAACCTGCATTTAATCACACATTCTCCACCACAGACTAAATATATATTATCCATTGAACTGTGAAAGCCTCTAGAATAGCAGCCAGGAATTTTACATACAAGAATTGGGGATATAATGGTGGCGGTTTTCTGATAGTGTCACTTAAACTGTCACATTTTAGCAAACAGAACACCCTGCCTCTACAAAATGACTTAATCCTTAAACTGTATTTATACAAGTATTTATTTTATAAGGCTTAGACATTTAAAGACTTCTAAAGAAGAGTCCTGTAAAGGTAAAAGTATGTGTAAGAAATGTTGAGGTCCTGTGCAACACTGCTAAGTTTGTTCTTTATTTTTTACTTTGTGCTGCATAACAAAAGCCACTAGACTGTTACTGTCTTGTCTGTAACTGTGTTAACAGCATTCCTTAATGATGTATATATGGAGTGGTCTTCAAGCAAAAGGAGCAATTTTAAAGAGAAAGTCAATCAATTTGGTGGCACTTCTAATGAGGAAAAAAAATCTGAATAATGGAGGACAAGTCTATCCCTACATTATCTTCTGCCTATATTCTGCAATTTAGGCTTTAGGTTAAAAAGAAGATAAAAAATAAAAAGAAAAAACTAGTAATATTTATCTCTTTAGGGCGTGCACACACAACACTTTAAGAGGCTTAAATACATTTTCCTATTATGGGAGAGCAGTTGATCCTGAATTTAATTAATTAATTTAATTAATTTAATTACAGATATGTAGAATAGCACATAGATATTTCACTAACTGACTGTATTTAAAAAAAAAAAAAAACAGAAGGCTATTTCAGAAAATTAAACTTCCTATTTTAAAAACTTGTGTTAATGCTCTTCTGAAATATTTGGTTTCTGTTCTTAATGTTGGGGTTTTTTTTCATGTTATTCATCTTTTGCAACTTCAATTTTGCTTTTGAATTAATATTTCTTGGTTTAGTAAATGAATTGTAATCCCTTCACCTGCATAGAGAGTTTTCATGTAATGTAAGACAAAAATTTTAATTTGGTATTAATTTTTGTGTTGAGTATTTTCAACCTCATGTCCTGTGTCAGCTGTCAGTCTTCACCAGGAGAGCTCCATACCTTGTGATAATACTCCATGACAATTCATTTTAAAAAATCACCTATCTGACGCCCTTACAGTTTCAACCTGCATGCTGGGAGTTTTTCCAATGACATTATTCCTTGGCTACCAAAAAGCTTTCTTGGAATGGCTCTTCCAGCACCGAATTCTGCTCCCATTGTCAGCAGTATCAGTCTGAAATAGCTCTTGGTTTAAGTGGAGTCCTTCAGATTTAACAAAACAGGTGGGGATCAGATTAGGGGATAGAATTAAACTCTATCCCTTTGATTTTATTTTGTTGTCTAGGTGCATACCATTGCCATAAGGGGCAAGTTATAAATTTACACAACTGTTCTCTCCCAGTGAAAGCAACCAGCCCCAAAAAAACCAGAAGTGCAGGACAGGAGATATCCCTTTAAGAGGGGATGGAGAAAAGCTCAGAAATAATCCTTGACTTCTGAATTGATTGTTAACAATGACATTGAACAAGGCCAAAAGTGTTCCCCTAATTAAATTTCACCTTGAACGAGCTAGGTATTTGTAGGCAGGCCTCACCTTTGTGTTGCTAGGTAAGTTTCTACATTTATAGCCTGGGAAATGAAGCACTGGCACGAGGCTCCTTTTTATCAGCGTTCAGGGCCCGTTGCCTCTACTGGCTCTGGATCCGGGGTTGACTTTCTCTTTTGAAATGGCTTCATACAAATTAAGTGTCAGTTTTGAAGACTAAGGATACTAAATGAGTGTATCTTTGCTATACAACCAATGTGAACTATAATATTCAGTGCTGGCTTCTGATGTGTCAGTAAGTACAGAAGTATCTTGGACACAAACGACCTTTGCAACCCTTCAAGCTGTGTGATATTCAAATGGTTTTTGTATATACCTAAATCATGTAGAGCGATGTAAAACCAGTACGACCTTGTCTAGTCTTCAAACTTAACAATAAAAACTTTTGAAAAATGAGGTGGTTTTCTTGAAGCTGTTATGTTGCAACACCTTGGAGGAGACACAGCTTATCTCGGTGGCGGCGAGTGTGGAGCAGAGATAGCAGCTGGCATTTTCCTGGATTCATCCACGGGGTGTTTGTGGTAGGTAAGTTTGATTCTGGAAAAATCAGCAGTTGGTGCTGTGCTCTCCTCAATGTGTTCTCTTTGTTCTTCCAGATTAAAAAAAAAAAAAAAAAAAAACACCTCTAGGTTTTGAACGCCTCTAAAAATACTTTTTTTTTTTTCTCCCTATCCCGCTGCTCTCTGAACGAGCACCAGAAATGTAAAATGACAATTTCATTTCCTGTAAGTCAAATTTCCTGGGATATTTATCAGCCCTTATCCTCTCTCCTCCACTCCTGCATCGGCAAATTAATTTCTGAGAAGGTGAGGAGTGGCTGCAGGCCAGACCTGCTATGAGATGCCACGGCAGAGCTGGAATTTGCTCACACCCTCGCCCCTTTTCTCTTTTATTTCCTGTACATCCTGCTCCCCAAAACAGTTAACTCTACAACTTCAATATCTGAAGAAGCTTAAAGTAGCACATGGAAAAGCCATTTGCTCCCAAACCATTTAAACAATTAAATTACATTAAAATATTATGTTTACTGAAAAGAGATGAAGCTTCAGTGGTTTACACCTTGAATGAGTCTTTTTGTAAAGATACACATATTTTTGTTTTATAATGGTTTCAGCTTGTGCCCTTTCTCCAAAAATCGTCTTTTTAGAGACACAAACCATCCACATACACTCACAGGAGACAATGTCTGCCCAACATGTAGTCTCAACACTCACTACAGCATGTTGTCTTTCAGAAGAAAAGTCACAAAATTGCAATTTTCCCTTACCATGAATCTCTAGCAGTCACAAAAAATGAGATTACAGTGCTGCACATGAGGAGAAGAGTATTTTTGCACAATGATGGCTGAATATTAGCACTTCCGTCATAAATTTCTGCATCTTGAAGCTTTCTGACTTTTGGTTATAAATTGCAACTGTTTCATGAAACATGGGGACTTTTCCTGAAGAACTGAAAAATGGTTTTTTCTCACATACTTCATAACATATACACCCAGGAATTCTAGTGAAGACAACAAGAGAAAATAATGAGTAAATCGCCTCAGAATAGCAATTATTTATCAATGTCCATCCTCCCACATCTGTTGCTAGTGAGGGATTAACATGAGCATCAACATTCTACATCCTCATGAAAAAAGTAGTCTCTGATACTTCTGTGGTAAACACAATGACACTTATTTTATACCTTAGATTTAATAAAACAAGGCCAATTTGTTCACATAGTGATTACTAAGTGACCAGTGATCGCTTAGTCTTAGAAATCAAGTAGAATTAAAAAATAATTTTTAAATAGGACTAAATAAAGATAATTTTACTGATCCCAAAGTATTTTCATTTTTTTTAATTTCACTTGCAGAATTTTCTTAATAGAGAGATACACTTTAGAATTAAGAACTTAGATTTTAGAAACTTTAGAACTTAGATTTTAGAAACTTTAGATTCAGAATCTAAAATATAAAAGGCAGAATTGCACAAATTGTGCAGCTTTATGGTGCCATTCGTTGCAAAATAACTTTCAGTGATACATGTATCATTGTAAATACATATTTTTAAATTCTTCTGAATGGAGCAACATGGAAACCTGTCTTGTTCTCACAATTTAGCTTGCTAGGAGTGCAGCAAAATGTACTTTACCTGTGTGTGTGAGTAAGAATAATTGGGTTTTTATGTCGTTTTTATTTGGAATTAGGCCCCACGTGTGTGGGAACGTACAGGAAGCACCTGGTGGAACACAGGTGGGGCACAGGAGGTGGGGAGGATGGCCAGCACAGACTCTTTGTCACAATAATAATATTTATTTATTTATTTGGTTTGCCAGCTGATGGGCTGTGTTATCTGAGGTCAGCAGGCACAGATCTCACTAGATGGAGGAAACCAACCCTCAAAATACACCAGGAAAGGTCACTAAGCTCACTTGCACCAGGCTGGAAAATCAAAAGCAGGCTAAATGAATGTATTGGCTTTCTGGGATGCTGTGGGAGGCCAGCAGGAGCTGTGGGGAAGTGCATTGTGCTGCCTTGGCCACAATAAATGCAATCGAGTGCACAGACTGCATGAAATATGCATGTGATGCACTGAGGCAAGATCAAAGGGCCCCTAAAAAGTGATACCTGCTATTTTCTGATGAAAGTGTCAGAAAACGTGAGGTAGGTGCTATGGATTAAACCCACACCATGGGTTTGCAGGCGTCTGGCTGGGGTGGATTTACCCTTCTGGAGTTTCTGGGGCAGGGGAGCCTCAGCCACAGGGGCTTCTTTAGGAAGGACAGGCAGGGAAAGCAAGGAGAGGATGGCGCCTCTAAGCAATGACCAGGTGGAGTTCATGGAAGTCTGCTGGGATGGGTGAGTGTGGGAATCCACAAAATCAGAGGGTTTGGGAAAGCTGCAAAAGGCAGGCCCCAGAGACAGCAGAACTGTGATTGGAGCTAAGCAGCAGCCATGAGATTGGGCAGCAGAAAAATTATTTAAAAAGTAGAAAAGCAAGGACAAATAGAGCAATGGTCTGTGTATTAATGCTTGTCTAGAATAACTCCCTAAGCTACAGAAAGTTTATCTAGCAAGATATTAGGAAGTTTGAAGCTTAATAATGGAGCTCTGTGCATTGTGTTTGAAGGCTCACAAGCAGGTATTGTATTTGAAATAAGCAAGCACTGTTTAACCACAGGTACCTGTGCTTATAGTGATTGGACAGAACTACTGTCAATATAGAATATTTACTGTACAGATATAAACACTGTCAATGTGCTTTTGCTTTGTGGGATTGGCCAAAAAACTCCTAGAGTGAGTTGTGACATTGAGTTCTGTGTCTGCTGCCTGGGATGTGAGCTGGTGGCATCTTCCCATTGCCATGGCCATGGAATGAGGCTGATGCTGGGAAATCAAACAGCTCCAGGCGCTTTCCACAGCAGTGCTGTCCTGTTTGTGTCTGTAAACAGCCCCCAGACAGCATCATGTGAGGAGATGACAAAGAGCTCACAGGGAGGGCAGGGACAGGTGACAAAGTGGCAGGGATGTGCCACAGAGTGCCAATAAAACTCATTAACATTCAATGGTCACCTCCTCCAAACCCAGCAGCAAAAGATCCCAGCAAAAAGAAAATCACACAAAGATGCCAGGGGTCCTGTGTGGGTGGAGAAATAGAAAACACAAAAAGGAAATCTCCAGAGCATGGAAGCAATCACAGCTAGCCTGAGAGGCACACAGAGAAGTTTTCCAGGATCAGGTTAGAAAAGGTAAAACCCTGACAGAGTTAAATCTATTCAGGGACATCAAGAGCAGCAAGAAAGGTTCCTGTAGGTGCATTGGTAACAAAAGGAGAAGTAAGGAAAATATGGATGTCTTGATTTGGAAAGACAGGAGTCTGCTAAGGAAGGCAGGAGCCTCCCCTGAAATGGAGAATGTGAACCCTCCCCACCCCTCCCAATTGCTATAAATTTTAAATTAAGGGGCTCTCAGGCAAAAATATGGGAGCAGGAAATAACAGTTCTTTAATAGGGAAAGGAAAAAAATTGAAAGGACAAAATAAACAATGCAGTGCACTGGAACAACACTGACAGAGTCAGAACCCAACCTGACACCCTGTGGGTCACGGTGTTGGTGGCAGTCCCATTGGAATTGTGGCTCAGTGTGGGAACTCAGCACATCGCTCCCGATGTCCAGAGTTGCCGAGAGAACCCTTGGGGGTCTCGGAAATCCTGGAATGTTGCCAAGAGTGCTTGGTGGCTTGATTTTGATCCATCCACAGAAGTGACAGCAGTTTGAGGACTTGAGAGTCACTTTAGAGTGAAGGGTGTAAAAGGGACACATTTATGGGGTGAAATATAAACTTTAAGTTTTTTTGGTACAGGGGGGTTATGGAGACAAGATGGAGGGATCAGGGCGTGTCTCATCCTTCTTCTTTCTTCTTCTTGTCTTCCATCTCCTGTGGTGATGTTGGCACTTGGGGATTGGTTTATGGTGAAGGTGCACTTGCCAACATGGGTGAAAAGTATTGGAAAATAAAGGTAAATATCATGTATGTAGATTTTAGTATAAAAAGACATGACCGCCCCGTGGGTGGTCAGAGTGCCCTTGGCTGCCTTGCAGGTCAGACCTCTGTTGGGCAGGCAGAAAATTTTGTAGATAAGAAACAATAAAAAATCTGAAGATGGAAAAGCTGAAGAGTCCAGACTCGTCCTTTGAAACGCGTGCCACCCAAGAACCGCCCTACCCGTGTTGGGGCAGAGACAGACAGCCGGACCGGACAGCTCAGCCCTCCTGCAGTGTCAGGGCTGGTTCTGTTGGAGCCAGGGGGATCTGTAGAGAAGGATGGATTCTGCCTCTGAAGATCCAGGGGAAGGAGAGGCAGCTGCTGTTCCTCTGGGGAATCCAGTGCAGAAGCCGTGCTGGTGTCTCCAAACCTCTGGATTATATCCGGGTAGCAATGCTTGGCTCCTCCCTCTGGGCTCACATCTCCCAGTGGGATGCTGTAGTTCTTATCAGCCATGCAGGGACATTCCATGGCTGTTATCAGCAATGTCCCCTCCCCAGGGAGGTGTGAATGTGGTCACTCAAAGAGAGAGATAAGGCAAACTGCCCACTTGACAAAGGTAATCTGCCCTACAGATGGCAATGGAAAACATCTTGAATGGCAATCTTCAACACTGGAAGAGAAGGTTCTCCATTCTCCAGGACATGGAGAATGCTGAGGTACTCAACAGCCTGGCTCAGTTTCACCAAGAAATGCTCTGGTTACACTGCCCAAGGTGCAGAAGGGGAAGGAAGGAGCTGAAGAACTGCCCAGAGCAGGAGGAGGTGAGGCTGGAGAGCATCCAAGGAACCTGAGGCTTCCCAAGGCCACGGCAGGATGCACCCCTGGGTCATGAGGGAAGTGTCAGGGGAAGGGGCTAAACCACTCTTTGTCACATTTGAGAAGTCTTGGCAGTCTGGTGGAGGTCTCCCTGACTGTAAAAGAGGAAATGTGACCCCAATTTTTAACAGGGGAATTAAGGGGAATTTTTAAGGGGGAATTAAGGAACACCCACAGAACCATAGGGTGGGCGGTGCCTGTGAGAAGGTGGAGCAGATCCTTCTAAATTATGGAAAAATTTAGATCCTCCTAAAAAAATAATTAAAAAATTAAAAAATTAGAAGTATCTAAAAAATTTAGATCCTTCTAAATTATAGAAATTATGCCAAGGCACATGGAAAATAAGGAGATGATTTCTGACATCTTCACGTGGCTCCACTGAGGGCAGGTTGTGCCTGAGAGGTCTGGTGGGTTCTATGATGCAGCTACAGCACTGGGGGATGAGGGAAGAGCAATTGGGGTTGTTCCCTCCTTTTTTTTCTCTTGAAGGATGTGCCTCTACTATTTTTGGCATGGAGTAATTCCTTTATTGCATGTGACTCATGCCACCATAGCAGGTTCACAGCCCCTCTGAAGTGTGTGCTCACAGCTTCTTTCTAAGAGTGAAAAGGAACTAACAGGTAATTGTTGATTAAGCAATTAAAGCATGGGTTGTTTGAGTAAATATGCAGTGTACATTTACATACATATTTATATATGTGTATATATATCTGCATTTTCTGCAGGTCATGTCATGTATGTCACACTTTACCTGGGAATGGAGAGAGAAAAGTGGAAGCAGTATTACGAAGACCTTAATTAAGCTCATCAACCTAATCTAGCTGTTCTCCTGATGTGTGCTGTACAGTTTTCTCCCATTAAAAAAAACAAATTGATGAGGGTGGGGAACACAGTGCATCTTTGGAGGTGTTTCATTTATGCCCCCAGTTTGCTACCGCAGAATGGTTTGGGTTTGAAGCCCAAACAGCCCAACCCTGTGCCATGGGCAGGGACACCCTGAGCCAGACCCTGTCACCCAGAGCCCCATCCAACCTGGCCCTGAGGGTTTCCAGGCATGGAGCAGCCACCTCCTCTCTGGGAAGCCTCTTTCAGTGTTTCACTGCCCTCCCTGTAAAATACTTGTTCCTTATATCTAATGTAAATTGTCCTTCTTTTTGTTTAAAACCTTTTTTTCCCTTTGTCCAGTCACAAACTCTCCTCCTAAAAGGTTTGTCCCCAGTTACCTTTCCTTGGAAGCTGGCATGGAAACGGGCAGCATCACTTGAAGGCCAGAAGTGCTTCTTTATTTTAAAGCCATTTTTCCCTTTACCGAGGGATTTGCAAGCACTTCATTTCCATATTTTTTTCAGGAGCCACGGCTCCCTGAACAAGCGAGGAGGTTTTCTGGCTCACAAAGGCTGGAGTCAGAGTGGCTTCCAGAAGAATCTGACCCTGATATTTATGTAATATACATATATATATAGCACATGCCACTCACCACCTGCATTGGCTGCTGCACCTCCCAGCCCCTGAGCCCTGACAGAAAAGTTGTTGTTCGGCTGTGGCAGTGAGACCAGCTATTCACAAGTGGCTTTTTTTTTTTTTTTTTTTTTTTCCACTCAGCAAACGGTCACATTCCCCAAATATTTCTGGGAATCCAAAGCCAGGCTTCCAAACCAGGGGCTGGGTGTGATGTGGTGGAGGAAAAACTCGCCCCAGGTCCCAGAGCAGCAGCTGAGCTGCCTGAATGGCACGCACAGCTCACATCTGCAAACACACGGTGGGCAGCAGGAATGGCTCAGCAAACGTGTCCCAGCCAATCCCTTCGTGGCATAAAAGGCTGCGCTTCAGCCTGAAACGTTTGGGTATTTTTGAAAACGTTCAGCAATCTTTTTCCCTCGCCTCTGCCGCAAGCATTCCTCCGGCCTGCAAAAAAAAAAAAAAAAAAAAAAAGAAAAGAAAATAATAAAAATAAAAATGCGTTTGTGGTTAATTTCTTCTCCAATGGGTGGCTTTCTATTCAGATTCATGCCTGTCAGGCATTTAGACTGCCTGAATGGATGAATATTCTCCTGAAGTCAGCTAATGGAGAGCTAAAACTCCACAATGGGATGGAAGGTCTGGCATCCCCATCCTACCAAAGGGAAGGGGCTGCTGAGACCCCCTTGATGCCACCAGAAAACAGATGACCCAACACCTTGATGCCAAACCATCACTTCACAGAGCTCAGGACCTTGCTGAGGTTGAAGGAGAGTGGGATGTGTGTCACTGATGCCCCAGTGTGAGGGGTGGTGTGATTTCTGATGGGTGCTGTGCTCCTGCCAGGCACCCACCCAACAGCTCTGCATCCCAAGGGCTCCAAGGAGCACTCCCTGGTTCTTCTGGGAATCCACAAAATCAGAGGGTTTGGGGAAAGCTGCAAAAGGCAGGCCCCAGAGACAGCAGAACTGTGATTGGAGCTAAGCAGCAGCCATGAGATTGGGCAGCAGAAAAATTATTTAAAAAGCAGAAAGTAAGGACAAATAGAGCAATGGTCTGTGTATTAACACTTGTCTAGAATAACTCCCTAAGCTACAGAAAGTTTATCTAGCAAGATATTAGGAAGTTAAAGCTTAATAATGGAGCTCTGTGCATTGTGTTTCAAGGCTCACAAGCAGGTATTGCATTTGAAATAAGCAAGCACTGTTTAACCACAGGTACCTGTGCTTATAGTGATTGGACAGAACTACTGTCAATATAGAATATTTACTGTACAGATATAAACACTGTCAATGTGCTTTTGCTTTGTGGGATTGGGCAAAAAACTCCTAGAGTGAGTTGTAACATTGAGTTCTGTGTCTGCTGCCTGGGGTGTGAGCTGGTGGCATCTTCCCAATGCCATGGAATGAGGCTGATGCTGGGAAATCAAACAGCTCAAGGCGCTTTCCACAGCAGCCCTGTCCTGTTTGGGGTTTGTACATAGCTCCCAGCCAGTGACAGTTCTCACCTCTTGCCTTTCACAAGTGATGCTGAAATCGTCTTGCACTGCCTTGTGAAAATCTCCATGGGTACAATTTGTTGGTAAATCCCTCTCAGAGCTGCCTTTCCCCCCTTATTCTGAGCCCTCTGTGCTCAGGGATGATCCCTCGGGCTGTGCTCTGATGCCACAGTGAATCAGCTGCATGTACTGGCAGCTCTGCAGCCCAGGCCATCCCCTGAACTGCAGCACAGGAGTGTTTGGATTGAGCAGGCAAAGCCTTATCAGCATTCCTTCACTGTCTCAAGGCAGCCTGGCCTGGTTCTCCCTGGCCAGAGCAATACACTTCAAACCAGGGAACGTGTACACCAGGCAGTGCTGGGGAGAGGCACTTTGATAACCTCCCCTTTTCCTATCCATCACCTTCCCCAGGGGCTTTTCCTCTAGCTCTGCTGTAAAAATATTGATTGTACCAGCCCAGATCCCAGAGGATCCGACACAGATCCTGCTGCTTGCACTTTAGCAGTGGGGTTCCAGCAATCCTCCCCTTCCTGAGCTCCCAGTTTCTGCAACCACTCCTGGCAGGGATTTTAGTAGCAGATAAGAAATGCTGAAGGTGACTCCAGCTCCCATTCTGCCTCAAAATGTCTGAGCCTCCCTGTGATGCTGTCCTGGCATTCTCTCCATGGTCCAGAGCAGACAGAAACTGAAGGGAGAGTGGAAGGAGGCAGGACTGGGCTGGCCCCTGAATGCAGCAGCTCCAACCACGAGGCTCTGTGAGCATCACTGCCAAAAACAGCATGGGCAGAGCCAGAACCTCCCATCCAAAAGGGCTGTCCCGAGCCTGTGCAGCACAGAGTTTGGGTTTATTGCCTTTCATCCAATGTATTTGGACTGAGTAGTCATTATGGAAGAACAGGAGGGGGAAAAGGGTAAATCTCCATCTGAACTTAATCCCCCAGCAGTCCTGTGGCTCTCCAGGTCTCCCAGTCCCCAAGAAGTGTGGTCTGCTCTGAGCAGCTGAGTTTCCCCATGCCTAAATTAATTTTATAGCCAACCTGCTCGAAAGCCTCGTTCATTTAACACAATTCTGGCTAAAGTTATTTTCAAATGTCAATGTTGCCTTAATGCACATCTCAACCATTTCACAGGGGCCTCTCCTGTATCTGTTTTCATCTTGAAACAGCCCGATTGCATGCAGGAGAATTAGTTACTTTGGGAACAGGGAAGATCATCCCCATGAATACTAATCCACAGCCTTTATTAAACTGGAGTTAAGGGGTGGTGCTGTGGTAGGTGAGAGAAGGAGGAAGAGAAAGGAGGAAGGGAAAGGAGTGTCTGAGTGTGCAAGCTGGAATTTGAGATGCATTTGCAGAAGCGGGAGGGGCAAAGCTGTGAGAGGCACCTTTTCCCTGCCCTCCTCAGGTGTGGGCAGGTGTGATGGGTTTTGCCATTTTTTGTCATTCCCAGCTTTGCCTGGGACTGCCACACAGGCTGCAAAACGCAGGAGCGGGCACAGCTGCATGGCTGGCACCTCTGCCTGCCTCATCACCACCAATGACCTTTTTTTTTTTTTCCTGTTCCTTTTACATTGAAGTCTCTTAACTAATTATGCAGGATCCCAGCCTGCTATGTGATCCTGTTAGCTCCAGGCATAATTGCAAATGAGACAAGAGATCTCAGCCGTGCTGCTCCTCGCAGCGGCACCCGTTCTTTGTCCGATGTTAATTATTCCTTGCAGCTGACAATGAAGCAAAGACCAAAGAGTTAATTCTCAGTACAATGAGGAAAAAAAAAAAAAAAAAAATCAGCGCTTGCTAATATGTTCTGTGTTATTCTGCTTATTTACCCGGAAAACAGCGTTTGGTTTTGCCTGTGTGAATGCCTGAAAAACAGGCAGCAGATAAAAGGTGAGAAACGTGAGGCACGAAGGTAAAACATCAGATTTATTTGCACGAAGGTAAAACATCAGATTTATCTGCAAACCAGAGAGGATTGTGCCACCAGCTGCTTCTCGGGGAAGGCTGCAACCGAGGCACAAACTTTGCAGGGGCTTTTCTCCCTTGCGCCTGCAGCTCTTGATGGTGCAATTTTCCACACCTGGGCACAAGATGTGGCACAGGACGTGCAGGTGTGGGACCGACCTGATGGGAGGATGGGAGCACCCTCACCACCCCCATCCCAACCCTCCCAGGCAGGGGGCAGAGGGAAATTTGCCTCTTCTCTCTGCAAGAGGAGCAGGAATCTGCCCCTTTTTTCCTTGGGAAAGCCACAGTGGCACTGCAGGATGGGTCTGCTGAGGCTGTGAGCATCCCCCAGCCCACCAGATCAGGATTATTCCCCCCACTGCAATGTCCCACCTGCCTGGTTCTGACACAATTACACGGGTGGGGAGTGGAATTCATCCTCTGAAGCCCATCTGATTCTGAAACGTAGCCAAATGTGTGTGTTTTGCACATCTGTAGGTGTCTCCCTTACGCTTGGACTTCGCCAGCAAAATCCAAGAAAACAATATTCAGCCTTTCTGTAGTTGTACATTATTTATGTCAGGATTTTTTACCAGATCTAGGAGTCTCCCAGAAACATAAAGGCTTTTTTTCCTTTAGCCTCTCCAGTGCCCTCAGCTGGGTACAGCTGTTTGTTTCATGCCCTTGCTTTCTCTTCTGATTCCATCAGCTTGCCTCTCAAAGCCAGTGCGCACTGCAGGATTTTAATATCTTGTGGTC
Source organism: Agelaius tricolor (assembly GCF_023055355.1). Lineage (NCBI taxonomy): Eukaryota > Metazoa > Chordata > Aves > Passeriformes > Icteridae > Agelaius > Agelaius tricolor. The sequence continues at coordinate 1,923,557 of NW_027269304.1, forward strand.
CCTGAAAGGTGTTTGTTGATCCTAATCCAAATTAAGTTGGAAGTAAGGGAGTGGAAATATTAGATATCACCTTAGAGCAGCTTTCCTGTACCTAAAGGGGTTCTGGAGAGAGATGTTTTACAAGGACGTGAAGTGACTGGACAAGGGTGAATTTGCCTTAAACGGAAGGCCTAGATTTGGGTTAAGAATTAGGAGAAATGGTTCCCTGGCAGGGTGGGAAGGCCCTGGGAGCTGTGGCTGCCCCTGGATCCCTGGCAGTGCCCAAGGCCAGGCTGGACATTTGGACAGTGGGAGGTGTCCCTGCCATGGCATGGAATGGGATAATCTTGAAGGTCCCTTTTAACCCAAACCATTCTGTGAGTCTGTAGCCATGTTTTTCCTGAGAATGTTGCCTAGAACAGATGCATCATGCAAATGTGCTAATAAAAAATTTAAATGTGCATCTAATTCAGGTCTTCCTTTTACTTTCAGTGGTGGAGTTTTAAATTCATAAAGTGTAGCACTTTCTGGTCAAACATTATGCAGACAGCAAATGCTATTAATGCAGAGGATGGCTCTTGCAGTTTTGTGGAATGCTATGTAATGCTTGAGGATAAGGCTTGCTCAGTCCCTCTTGCTGAAGCCATTCCTATTCCTCCATCCTTCCTCAGCCATACTTTGAGAGGGAGGGAAAATGAGTGTGATAAATGCAGCAAACAATTACCATCAGGAGGGAGGTTATGCCTTATCCTCACAGCCTGAAGGAAGACAATGAATGCTGAACACTTAAGACTTTTTGCAGCTCAAGCCTCTCTCTAATTGAGGCAGTATTTTGCTCTTTATAAGGCACGTGAAACGCGTGTCATAAAATTATGCTCATTATTTGGGAAAGAAAAGAAAGAAAGAAATAGCCTGTATGTGATGAAAAGCAACTTAAAAGCTAGAGATTCCTCAAGGTTTGTTTCTGCAGGTGAAGTTCTACATCATTAATTACAGAAGCTGTGGGGCTGGGGAGTAAATTAAATTCAGATTATTATTTTCTGCTTCTAATCATAATTCTTAATCACATACATTTTCAGAAGTGATCTGATTCTGGATATTTCATCTAAAAACGTTGAAGAATCTTTTGAAGAAAGTTTATGTTCAACATGAACACATTTCCCCTTGTTTCAGATATTGGTTTTTAATATAACCAAGTGCAACTCTGTTTCAGTAAATTCAAGCTCTACCTAAATAATAATGGAATGTATATTTTATTTATTTATATTTTATTTTATAAGTGACTACTTACCATCTTTACACAATTTGTTGTTCTGAATCACAAGGAAAAAAACCACGCAGAGGAGAAGCTTAACCCAGAAACTGTCAGCGTGTGTTAATCTTCGTTATTTCAAATACTATACATTTTTTTTTTTTATTAAATATTGAAGAATTCCCACATGCCTGGATGGAAACATTTCCCTTCAAAGTGTAGAAAATGTCTAGCACCATTTGCTTAACATTTTCATGCACAGTTGCACTTTCACAAATACAGAAATGAATTCAAGGGGAGGCAGGCACAGAAACTCAAATGTTATAAAATGGACAATTTGTGAAGCCCGTGGGACACTCACAAAAACAGGAATCTATGAAGGAAACAAAACTGTGGGCTGATCATTAGGAAAATATTCTCAGCACCCAGACTGGGTGGCACCACAGGTTCCAGGTGCAGAGCTGAGTGCCCAAAACTGAAGAATTTATCAGCAGTTTGGTTGGGTTTGGGCAGAACAAGGATGGCACTGGAAGAGGAAGGCAGGAACTCGACCCACACAGGGCACAGAGCTCCTTTTCTCTGCCAAGGGCCCCTTTTGGCAAGGAAAATGTCATGGCTGTGTGTGGTGGTGTTCCTGGGTCCCCAGGATGAGGTGAGAGGTGAGAATTTGACTCCATGTTTCAGAAGGCTGATTTATTATTTTGTGATATTTATTATATTAAAAGAAAATTATATAATAAAACTACACTAAAGAAAGAGAAAGGAGACATCAGAAAGCTAGAAAGGAATGATAATAAAATCTCGTGACAGAGTCCCACCACAGCTGGCTTTTATTGGCCTTTAATTAAAAACAATTCACATGCAACCAATCAAAGATGAACCTGTTGGTAAACCATCTCCAGACCACATTCCACAGCCATCAGATAATTATTCTTTACAGTTTCTTTTCTGAGGCTTCTCAGCCCCTCAGGAGAAAAATCCCGGGGAAAGGATTTCCATAAAATATGTCAGTGGCAGCTGTGTTGTATTGCTATTGCTGCACTAAATATTTCAACCCAGCTGAGCCATGCATGGCCAGGCCTCCTCGGTGACTGATCCATGTATCAGCTGCAATTATTGACAGCACAGGCAGTGAACCTGCTCCACTTCAGAGGATCCCATCCAAAGGCAAATCCAGCTGCGTCCCAGGTGACTGCCACTGTGAAGATTGCCATGCAAGATGTTTTCCATTCCCATCTGTAGGGCAGATTATCTTTTGTCAAGTGGGCGGTTTGCCTTATCTCTCTGTTTGAGTGACCACATTCACACCTCCCTGGGGAGGGGACATTGCTGATAACAGCCATGGAATGTCCCTGCATGGCTGATAAGAACTGTAACATCCCACTGGCAGATGTGAGCCCAGAGGGAGGAGCCAAGCATTCCTGCCTGGATATAATCCAGAGGTTTGGAGACACCAGCACGGCTTCTGCACTGGATTCCCCAGAGGAGCAGCAGCTGCCTCTCCTTCCCCTGGATCTGCAGAGGAAGAATCCATCCTTCTCTACAGATCCCCCTGGCTCCAACAGAGCCACCCCTGGCACTGCAGGAGGGCTGAGCCACAATTCCAATGGGACTGCTGCCAACACCCTGACCCACAGGGTGTCAGGCTGGGTTCTGACTCTGGCAGTGTTGTTCCAGTGCACTGCATTGTTTATTTTATCCTTTCAATTTTTTTCCTTTCCGTATTAAAGAACTGTTATTTCCTGCTCCCATATTTTTGCCTGAGAGCCCCTTGATTTAAAATTTATAGCAACTCAGAGGGATGGGGAGGGTTTACATTCTCCATTTGAGGGGAGGCTCCTGCCTTCCTTAGCAGACTCCTGTCTTTCCAAACCAAGACAGGCACTCCACCCCTGAGAGTGCTGGACACAAAAAGCGTGTTCCATTGTCCCCAGGGTGCTGTGATGCTGAGCCCTGGGCTGGCAGAGTGACCCCAGCTTTTCCCAGCTTGGGAAGCTCAGCTTTACCTCCCCTGACCTTCTCCACAGCTGCCAGACTGAGCAAGCACCACGGGATTAACAGCACAAATTAACTCAGTGACTCCTCTTCAGAGCAGCACTGATTCAGGAAACATGACAATGGGCAGCTGCTTCCTCGAAATCCCAATCAAACAAATGTGTAGGAGGCCTTCAGTTCAGTGGGTTTTATGATATGGTTTGGCTAATGTAATAGAGACTTGATCCAGGCCGTTTCAAACACACTCAATCCAGTACGAAAGTGGGGGTGTAAAAAAAAAATTTAACACAAAAATCAAGTTTCATCAAGGAAAGGGAGTGAATAAGTTGTGAAGTCAAAAGGCCAGTCAAAACAGACGGCAGTTCACAGTTGTTTGTGAGATCTGTGCATTCTAAACTTTGGAAGCAGTTTGGACTGATAGATATTTGTCACCTCTGATGCACAACCATAAAATCCTTTTATAAAAGAATTATTAGGCAGGCAAAGGTTTAATTGATGTAAAACACACCTGCTTTAGACAATGTACTCCCACCTTCAGACTTTTCCAAAGCAATGGAAGTTTTTGAAATACATAGCTTTAAATGCACTCTACACACATAATATTGCTCAAATATAGCCACCCATGAACAGTGAGACCATAAATCTTGCTCAAACAAGCTGTTAAAAAAAAAAAAACCAAACAAGCAGCTCAAGGTTAGCCCAGCAAAACAACAAACTGTGCTTGTTCTTCACAAGACCTTCCTTCAAAAATATCCATACCAACATCTAAATTCTCCACCCTCTGCCCTCCTGCACACCTTGGGTCAGCACAGAGCCCTCAAAAGGATAAATTTGGGAAAAAATTGTCAGGCTGCTGACAAAATTGTCACACTTGAGCTGGGGGCAAACCCCCACCAAAGCACAGCACAATTCCTCCAGCACTGGGTGAAAACCAGTGACCTTCATGCAAAATGCAGGGTCCTGACATATTTCTCTGTGGCATTCCCATTCTCTGGAAAAATCCCTTTGCCCAGGATTTTTTCTCCTGGGAAGCTGAGAGGCCTCAGAGAAAAAGGAAAACAATTCTGATCTCATTTGCTTCTCCTGTGTTGTGCTCATGTGGAATGTGTTTGGAGATTGTTTACCCACAGGTGATTGTTTCATTGGATTCTGCTGTGAGTTGTATTCACTCTTTGGCCAATCAGGGCCAAGCTGTGTCAGGACTCTGGAGAGAGTCAGGAGTTTTCATTATTATCTTTGCAGCATTCTGTTTGTATCCTTTCTGTATTCTTTAGTATAGTTTAGTATAGTCTTCTTTAATATAATATAGTATTATAAAATACCAAATTAGCCTTCTGAGAGCATGGAGTCCAATTCATATTCCCACCTTCCTCTGCAGGCAACACAAATACAATATTTCTCTTGTCCACAAGGCTGGATGTGTGCAGGTCCAGAAACATCAGCTGGAATACCAGTAGAATATCTGGAAATATCAGCTGGAATACCAGTAGAATATCTGGAAACATCAGCAGGAGCCTCTGCAGGCTCAGGACAGGCGTGGGGCTGTGGCTGAGCTGCTGAGGGGGGTTTTGGGAGGCTGAGGTTGCTGTGGACCTGTCACCAAGTGCCATCAGGGTAGGGGGAGCAGAGCTCCTCCCAAAAGTGCTGATTTTGATGGCTTAACTGGGTTTTCAAAGTATTGATTTTGATGGTTTAACAAGTTTTCACCTGGGCTGGCTTCCATTGCGCTGCTCTGATGTTGGGCTGACATGAGAAACTTTCTGATATTTCCTTTTTCTTGACAAGAACACCCAGATGGAAAATGGCCATGTGGATGGTGTTGGGAAGAATAAAAACAGGCCTCTGTTTGTTTGGGTTTTCTTTTGGTTTTAGTGAGATGGAATCTCTGATTTGGAAAAATTGATTGGTTTTGCTTGATCTTTCCCCATCTCGCTGAGGACAATTGCTAAATATGTTTACCTTGGGATCTTTGTGGTATCAGAGCTCACTCTGCTTTTCACTCCCCTGAAGACAAGGAGCTCAGAGGGCACACGATGCATTTCCCACCCCTTGACAATGGAATAATGTAGCACAGCTTGAACAAGGCTCCTAGAAGAGATGCAATTCAAGAGATCCTTTCCATTGTCACCATGATCTCTTTCTACATGAATATATTATGCTTTTAAAACCTTTTTTTGGGAGATGAGCATGCAATTTGGAACTATAGGCAAGTAAAGGCACAGAAAAACAAAGGGGATGAGGGGAATGCTGGAATTCCAATAAAGGGGGATTTTGAAGAGTAGTAATTATATGGATATGACAGCAATTACATGGGTTTATTAGATAGAGGGTTTTGCTATTAAATTGTTATAGAGATGATCAGGAAGTCTAAGAGAAGTGAAAAAAGCCAGCTCTCCAGTTCATTTATTTCCTTAGTTTACATATCATTTACATATTTTTATTCTCTTTCACATGCTTTTTGTTTTCCAGTATCAAAAGGAGGATCTTTCAACTTTTTGGTTTTTTTCCTTGCATTCTGGATAAGACACAAAAATTCCAGTGTGCATTTAACCAGAGCAATAAGAGAAAGGGTCCTGCATGCACAAAGCATTGTAATGACAGGGAACCATCCCCTTTGCCCCTTGCAGAGCTGCCTAAAATTGAAAATATTTTCCATTGCAGACTTTGCCAGTGGTTTCAGTACCAGGTCAGCAAGACTTTGCCAGTGGTTTCAGTACCAGGTCAGCACAGAATCTGGTGTACAACTCCTCTGTCACCTGTTTCATTGCAGCACAGAAATAAAAATCCCATTATAATTTTCTTCAACTTAAATATCGGGGTGCAACAAATCCAAGGAAAGGTGCTGGCAGCTCCTCAGAGGATGAGAAATAACCCTACTTCACTAAAATTACTCTTGGAGGTGCAGATACCTCTCTAATTCCTGGCAATGAGGGCAGAATGAAAAAACTGAGATTAACAAAGCTGGTGACGTAAGAAATCTGAGATGGAAAGAGAAGTCAACATTGAATCATAAGGTAATGATCTCACAAGTGTCAGCATGAGTGCAGAGGGGAGAGAGTTTCCATTTCAGTCACACAACATGAGAAATTATTCATTTTGTTGCTTTTTTTTTTTTTGTAATTTCTTCTGTAATGAGAAGGCCTGCACCTATATACCCCACACTCATGTAAATCACCTGCCTGTCCATCTGTCTGAACTTCCATCCAGCTCCAACATTCCCCTCCCTTTGTTATTACTCACAGCTGTCCCTAAGGGTACCATTGGAGCAGATAATTTCTGAGTAAATCAATATATTTTAGGGGTGAGCTTTCATGCAAGTGACACTAATTATCACGAAATAAAAAAACTGCATCATTAAACCACCTGACCATGTACACTGAGCTGTTTTATGTTCCATCATCCTCTGAGTGCTTTCTGCTGGTTCCAGTAGGTGGGTTGTTTTTCTTTTCACCACTTTTCCCAACAGATAAAATTAAACTGCCTCAGCCTGAGAAAAAAAAAAAAATTATGAAATCTGCAGCAGTGAATAATCAGCCCTTTCTGACAGAAGCAGCCGTGGGGACGTTTTAAAAATTAAAAAAAATAAAAATAAAAAAATTGTCACTTGCCAACTGTGGTGGCTCCTTGTTTTGCTCACCAAGGAACCAGCAGAGTGTACCTGCTCTGTTTTCACATTTAATCCCACGAGATGGGTTTTGTTGGAAGCAGATGATTATTTTTAGCTTTATTGTCAGAGCCAAAAGACAAGATTTCAATATTCGAAGGAGGGGGTAGTGTTCAGTGATAGCACTGTGCTAATTGCTGTCAAAATCTGATTCTTGACAGACAGAAGTGGCTTGAGAAAGAAAATAAGCGTGGAGCCAGGTTTATTGATAAATTGCTGATAAACCCGAAGGTTTAGCTTGTTTGGGCAGCACCCTCCAGACACTGGGAGGGCTTTCAATGCTCTTTATCACAGAAATACTTCTCCTACAAAGAAAGAAGGGAAAAAAAAAATTGCCTAGAAGCTTGCAAAGGAGCACAGCTCATGCTGTTGAGTGTTTGACAGTGGGTGTTAATCCTTTTGATTTCCCAACAGCAACCTTCCAACATCCTAGCACATTACTGTTTATCATGGCCCTTTTTAATGATCTTCTGGTAATTTTCTCTTCATGCTTTTCCCAATTGACCTGAGTTATACATTCCAGGCCAAATTTTATGAGCCATTACACGAAATGCTTCACTAAAATCTTTACATACAATCATATTATACACTTCTTTGCATTATTGCATTCTGTACTTGCTAAAGCACATTTTTTTTTTTGGGTTTTTTTTTTTTTCCATGCCAATTGTTCATCTGTGACTAATCATCCTCTTCCAGCTAGAGATTAAAAAAACCCACTGGCCCGATAAATTTCAAAAATAGCTAAAAAGAACAAAATAAGTCAAGTGAAAGTAGATAATTTCTTTTCCTTAAAGACTGAATACATGCAGTAATTCTCATTTAACATCACACAGCTATCTTGCAGTGCAGTCACTTAGCAGTACCCTCCACCTCAGGCTCACCCAAAGTTACATCATAAGCTGAAAGGTCATAGATTTAGATGGGATTTTGGGAATCAGGAATTGTTCCCTGGCAGGGTGGGCAGGGCCTGGCACAGGGTGCCCAGAGCAGCTGGGGCTGCCCCGGCATCCCTGGCACTGCCCAAGGCCAGGCTGGACACTGGGACACTGCGAGGTGTCCCTGCCGTGGCAGGGGGGTGGAATGAGATGATTTTTAAGATCCCTTCCAACCCAAACCATTCTTTGGTAGAAGCACCCCTGGCAAAGCACTGCTCTCTGATTCAGGTTTTCAGGTCTGGCATTAATACTGAGCATCAGATTTGTCTTAGGAATTTGTCTTAGGAAATGCAAGATGTACCTGGGGTTGCACATTCCATTCCCATCTGTCAGAGCTGGGGCAGTTCTCTGCTGTTCATGGGGCAGTTTTTTCTTTATCTCTCCTGCAGCCAATCCTCCCTCCAGGGGCCATTAATTATTAATTATCTCCTGTCCATGGCCACTGAGTGTCCCTGCATGGCTGATCCAATCCCATCATCCCATGGGGAGATGCTCCGCCCAGGGGAGGAGCCAAGCATTCCTACCTGGATCCAATCTGAGCTTTGGGACAGCCCAGCAGCCTTTGCCCAGTGCATTGCCAGAGGAGCAGCTTCTGCTGCCCTGCATGGCCAGAGGGAGCCCAGGCCCATCTGCAGCAGCCCTGGAGCTGCAGAGGAAAACTCCCCCCTTGTGCAGGATCCCTGCTCCAGCAGAGCCACAGCTGGCACTGCAGGAGGGCTGAGCCCCCATGGGATGGGGCTGTGCCACCCCCTGACACACAGGGGACAGGGCATGGTCTGACTCTGGCAGTTTTCTCTTCTTGTACTATTGCATTTGTATTTTTAATTTTCCTAGTACAGACCTGTTATTCTTACTCCCATATCTTTTCCTGAGAGCCCCTTAATTTCAAAATTACAATAACTCAGAGGGAGGGGGTTTGCATTTTCCATTTCAAGGGAGGTTTCTGCCTTCCTCAGCAGACACCTGTGTTTTCACACCGAGACAAGATTTCAAAACAAACCAGAGATATACATAAAATTATTACTGACTTCCTGCATGCAGAGTCAGGTGATATAGAACCTTTCAAAGAAAATAAAATCTGGCATCTTCAGGGCTGGATGTCTCAAACCTGGGCTGGCCAGTGCTCAGTAGGGAACAGATGTGCAGAAAGAGAGGAATGAACTGAAGGTCACAAGAGATAAACCTTGGGTTTTTTTTTAAATATTTGGGTTTTTCTTCTCATTATCCAAGTGATTGTTTTTTATCTGTATCTCTGAACAGAAACAAAGCCGAAATTCTGCAGGTTTTTTTTTCTTTTTCCTGAGCATTTCCAGGGAGTGTTTTACTGAACACCCACACATCAGAGAGTGACCAACGTTTCCTAGATTGCCACGTGCAGCCGCTGATCTGCTGGGCTCCCTGGAGGTAGCTCATCACCAACAGTGTCTCACTGCAATGTGCCCGAAATCCAAGCAAATTTGTCACCAAGGTGATCCTGCTGCTCTGAAAACATCCCCAAAGATACTGCATAAATGCATTTTTAAAATTCTGACGGGAATAAATGTATGTGACACGCAGCTCAGGTGACTGGGAGTTTAAAAGCTATTACTTTCCATCATTAGTAATCCCCAGGGCTAGAGCACTCGCCTGTGAAGACAGTTTTGTACTGGCACTGACACAAGGTCATCATAAAGAGATTATTTTCTGCGGTGCTTAGCTGGAGTTTCTTTCCCCAAATTACTTCCATGGCTACAGGTAACTGTGTTTCTATCACCAGGAAAACAAATACGAATCTAACAAAACGATCCAGGCCCGAATTCCTGTGTCTTCTCTGAGCGCTGAATGTCAAGAATTTAAATTTCTCCAGAAGAACAGACTTCTGCATTTGCATTCTTCAAAAGCCACTTACAAATATCCACTATAATGTATTTATTAGTGTGGGTGAAATACTCCAGCAGACACAAAGAAATTGCCTATTATGTACCAATTTATTAGTTCATTTCACATTAGTCTGTGATTTATACTACATAGCTTCAAAGGGATGACAGAATAGGAAGAATGGAATGATGAGCTTCAAAATGTATTATGAAATGGACCAAAATAATAGCAGTTAAAAGATGACTTTAAAAATATCTCCCAAGGCCTGTGCAAAGAAAATTGAAAGAGAAAAAGAAGGATAATTGTAGTATCTCATTTTAAACATGATTTCCCTTGTTTGCATTCTCCACCAAAACCAACACAATCACTATTTATTCTCATGACACCCAACAGTGAAAGGACTGGAAAGGTGATATTATTATTATTGGTCATTGCTCAGATAACTGCAGTGTCTTGACAATTCAGAGCATTGCAGAATTTCAGATTTTTTTTTTTTTTTCCTTTAGCAACACAGAAGTTGTGAAAAGCAATGCTTTTGTTATACTGGTGAATTCTGAGGGTGCACAGCTGAAAACCATAATGGAAATACAGTTTATAGCAGCAGCCTGGAGCCTCCTATGTGCAGACATCATTAGCGTGTTCACCCAGCCTGTGGCACACCAGCAGAAATAATAAATGTTAATAAAATAGAGTTTTACACAACTTCACGGGGGCATGGAGCACCTGCACAGTTTTTGAGTTGAAAACTCACGAACTCGGGTCACTCGAGCTGCTGTGCTGGCACAGAATCCTTATTTCCTGGAGAATAATTCCTGGCTGGAATTATTTTCTGAGGCTCCTGTGGGACAGGACCTGCATGGGGGACAGGGGATGGGGCACTGACGTGATGCTCGTGGGGAGAACATCCCAAGAGGAGCACAAAGAAACCTCCAGAGGAGGAAATGCAGGCATTTCTTCTTCCACTGGTCCTCTGTGAGGTCCTTCTTGGCCTTGACCCTGAGACTTCCCCTTCCTGACCCGCCAGGATCTTGCACAAGTACAGCGCAATGATCCACTCGCGCGCATAAATGTGATTTTACAAATTTTTTAAGCAATTTTTCCACATTTTTTTTCCCCGCAGGTATTTTGTCCTTTGCAAATTTTTCTGCCTCAGAAAGTTGCCTGGGACACAATCCATGACACCTTGTTGTGCTGTGTGAGGTCCCCAGGACGAGGTGAGAGATGAGAATTTGACTACATGTAATCAGAAGGCTGATATATTATATTATATTATATTATATTATATTATATTATATTATATTATATTATATTATATTATATTATATCATATATCATATCACATAATATATTATATTATATTAATCATATCATATTATATTATATCATCATATTATATAATGTCATATTATATCATATTAATTATATTTTTATTATATTTATTATATTATATTATAAGAAATGACATACTAAAACTATACCAAAGAAAGAGAAAGGAGACATCAGAAAGCTAGAAAAGAATGAATAATAAAAACCCGTGACAGACTCAGTCCTACACAGTTGGCTGTGATTGGCCATTAATTAAAAACAATTCACATGCTGGGTAAGCAATCCTCCAAATCACATTCCAGAGCAGCAAAACAGGGAGAAGCTGAAGCTCCTCAGCTTCTTAGGGGGACAAACCCTGGCAAGGGGATTTTTCATAAAATATCATGGTGACAACACCCCAAAGCTTATTCTGGGTTTTACCACCTTTGTGTGCAACGTTTTGCATCCTACACAGTCAGGACTTGTGCTACACCATGTTCAATCCTGCCAAACTGCTAACACCAACTGTGGCAAAAAAAACCCAAAAAAAATACCCCAAAAAGTCTTAACAGAGGCCACTAGTGAAATCTTAAACTGTAAAATATGCGTGTGTGCACACATATGAAAAAGTAAATGTGCTGTGGATGTTTCAGTTGGAATATTTCACTTCAGAACAAGCATTTGTCCTGCTGTATTTGGGTTCTGATAAAACACAAGGGGGTGGGGGAAATAAAGCCTATCCCTGGTAACAAGGAATTTTAAATATTAATAGATATTTTCTGTTGCTACTTTCTCCTGCCCCGACCATCTGCATTACCTGTTTCTCTTTGGCTGGAAATATAAAGTTTTTGAGGCTGAAGTGACCAAGGATATAATTTTAAATGCCTAAGCCCAGACCAGCGGATTTGGATGTAAGTCTATTTTCTACAGAAACACAATAAGAAACACAAGGTGAAATTGTTCATAAGCACCTGGAATAGCTGATGCTGTATTCACAACATCCATCCTCTGGAAACAAATGTCAGGGCTGACAAATGCCTCCGTTTTTGGGTGGTCAATGGCAAGGGAATGAATTCCACTTTTCAGATGCTCATTGGAGCACTCAAAATCCTTAGGAAGAAAAGCTGCCCCTTTTAAAATATATTTAATCTTTTTCCTCAAGGAAGAATATGGAGGAAAAATCCCTCTAGTGGGGTGATTGAATAAAAACATATGTGGCTTATTTTGTACAAATTACAATAATCAAAATTCACAGTGGCAATTTTGAGTTGTTAACAAAGATTATTATAAGGACCTGATAATAAAGCAGGGAAGCATGACACTAAAAAGTTCCTTGAAGGCATAAGTATCTTCCATTTTGCAGCTAATCATGGCAAAAATTAATTTTAATTACTTCTTCTTTTTTTTTTTTTTTTTTTTAAATAAAGGAAAACAGAAAGAACAGCAAGAGGATTGGAAAAAAATGTTCTTTAAGGCCCTTTCCGACCCAAACCACTCTGTGACTCCGTGATTCCACAAGACACAAAGCTGCTGGGCTTTTTTTTGTATTTTTTTTTTTTTCCCCAGCTAATTCCATTCTTCTACAGAAATAAAGGAGACAAATTTGCATGACGGGGCATTTTTTTTTTTTTTCCCTAATTTAGGAATGCCAAGTGTGGGCTTCTGCAGCTGCCTGAGCAGATCTGTGTGCTCAGAACCTCTCCAGAATGTGTGACCTACACAGAGCTGCATCTCTCAGAAGCTGTGCAGGAAACTCTGCAAGTCCAGCCTAGGGAGGTGAAGTTTGAGTTGAATATAATTGTGCCCCCTCTAGGCACAGAGGTATCAGCTACGACTTCCTGAGGCAATAATTAAATTAATGCATAATGAAAATTCATTTGTATTAATGAATAGTACATTAAACAGGCATTAATGTTACATTAATTTTAGATTTTAAAAAAAATCAGATATTATGAATCTTAAGAATTATGTGGCCTGTACTTTATTTCTTTATGAAGGTCTGTGTGACTTTAGACAAAAAAAAAAAAAAACAAAAAAAAAACCACACTTTTGATGGAAAGGTATGATTATGCTCTGAGGAGATCATGGAACTAACAATTCCAAGAGGAAAAAAAAAGCATGGAAGACTGACACCTCATAGAATCATGGGTAGAAACTTAAAAAATAGCAGTGAAGATAATGAGAACCAACTTTTTTTTTTCTTTCCTAGTGAGTAGATTTTGCAAAATCTAGCTCCCTGTATGAAAAAATCAAAATATCCTTCAACACCAGTTTGGAATTTGCTGTATAGCAATGGGCAATAATATGACTGAAAAAATAAAGCAGTTCAGCATAAAGACAGTTTAAAGGACTAATGGCGGACAAACTTTTAAAACAGAATTGTTTATGTATTCTCCCTTGGAAGAATAAAATGGGGCTTAACAGAGTTGTGTATTGGCCATCTGTTGGAGCAGGAAATCCAGCTGCCTCATCAATAAAGGCCATGAAAAAAGACACACCAAGGAAACCTGAAAGTGTAAAATGCACCCAGCATCTTCAGCAGTGGGTATGAAAGGAACAAAATAAATAATTATTTTTTTTTAAAGGGGAAAAAAAAAGGGGAGTTTAAAAAAAAAAAGAAAATAAAAAACCTCCAGCATCAAAACAAGCAGGAGCCACTGTGAAGCAGCAGATAATATCCCAATGAATTCAGATCACCTAGTGTTTTGCACAATGGGCATTATGTCTCATCCAAAGGCAGGAAACTGTCTCCAGCAGCAAAATGACCCCTCAGCAGACCTGTGGATTGTGTCACCTGCAGAGCACAGCCTTCATCCTCCGAGCCCACAAGCAGTGCCCAGCCTCAGGAAAAAACAAGAACAAAAAGAAGAAAATAATAATAATTTTTTAGCCCTGTGTGTTGAGACCGGCCTCGTTGAAAGAAAAAAAAAAAAAAAGTGATCGGGGGAAAAAATTATTGAATAGTTTGGGAAAGGTTCTGATAATTACAATGTGAAACGCAAAGTTGGGAAGCTCAGTTTGAATGAGTTTGCTGTGAAATGAAGTTTAAATGGAAGCTTAAAAGAAGTTTGGTGATAGTTTGTATATAAAAACAAGTGGCAAGAATTGTTTTGAAAGGGAAGCACCTAGAAACCTCCTGTAGAAGAATGTTATATTACAGAAATATATATTCACTCGTACGTATTGGTGAAAGGGAACAATGCACAGATATGAGAAGGAGAAAAGGACAGCGATGAATTTACAGCATTTAACTGTTAGAAAATACAGAAATGTTACCACTCTCTTGCAAACATGTGCATTCAGGATATTTCTGAAGTGCTGACTGGAGTGCAAATAACAAATGTGTGTAATTAGGAATGCCCAACCTGCTCTTAGCTCTGCAAAGAAACACATGAGCCATTAAGGATAGCCATTGGACAAGGCAATAACTCAATATAACCTGGAATAAGGGCTCCAAATGTGGGGCTTTTAGTTTGTTGCACCATTTTTGAAAAACAAACCAGCATTTCAAACCCTTGGAGAGAGCTGCAGCTGAAAGTTCTCTGTAGCCATGAATGAAAGATTTTGTAGCCATGAACGGGTTAGAAGCTCCTCTGACTTTCATGAGATTTAACCTTTGAAATAACCTTTTTTTTTTAAACATCATTTTAAAACCCAGGAGTTTGGGTTTTAAATGGGAGTTTCTGCTTGCTCTTAAATTATTCCAAAGTCCTCTACTTGAGCTTTGTTTTACAGTTGAAAAACACCAAAAATATGTGACTGGGATGAAATTTGCCCTGCGTGACTTTTGTGATAAAGCTGAGGAGGTCCTTGCAGAAAGGTTTTAGTGCAGTCAACCAAAGGAAATACACTTGTCTTGTAAATAACTCCTTCTTATGAGCTACAGCATGACAAGGCCAGGTTGTGTCCCCACCATGTGCAGCAGAATTTGGAGCCCACAGGACCTGAGGTGCCCCTCAGGTTCTGGCTGCAGCATTCTCAGAGTTCACCTCACCCCCCTGATTTGCAAAGGCATTTTTGATGTTTCTTTATCATAGCAGGTAAGTATAATTCTTAAAATATATGTATATAAATACACATACAGGCTTGAAAAATAAAAATATGTGACCTGTAGGAGTGCTGTCATCACTCAGCATCCACTGAAGTCAATAATTGCACTTTCAGTGGGAGCAATCTGAGGCCAGTACTCTCTGCTTTCAAAAGCTTCCTTCTTGACCATAAGTCTTCCTCCTCTTATTTTTTTGTTTGTTTGTTTTTAAATTACCAGATATTTAGCCATGTCCTGTGCAGGTTGGTGTTTTTCTTTTTCCCTCTACAAAAGTCAATACAGTAAAGGGACAGAGAAAATTGTGTTCTAAAATATATTTGGTAGTGGTTACCTTAGCAGGACAGCTGGGATTTTTAAGCTTAGCCAAAAAAAGAAAAGGCAAGAAAGCAGAAGACCTTTTCCTTGCAACTATCAATTTTATGGAATAAATAAACTCTAGAAAAAAATAGTTTTAGCTGCTAGAAAACAACCTTAATATATAACTCATCCTATAATAAACCATTCATTTAACCAAGGTGTTTTGATATATTTTATGTAAATAAAATATATTTTTGTATTTCTCTATATTTGTAATTAAACCTCATGTTCACAACAGCTACATGAATAATAATTTTAAAAAATGCAGGGAATAAATTGAACGGCATGAAGGCAATAATGTGTTATTTTATTACAGGGGAATTTACTTCTTACCATCCCCACCTTCTCCCCCCGCCAAAAAAAAAACCAAAACACACACACAAAAAAAAAAAAACAAAAAAAAAACCAACATATAAACGAAACAACTAAAATAATTGTAATTACTTGAGCTAACAATTTTATAAATTACTACAGAGGGTGACAGGTTGTGTGGATTCCACTCCCCAAACCAGCATGCCCAGTACATTTAAAAGCAGGGCTTCACACAAGCATTTAAGAAGCTAAAAAGTAAAAAATGAATAAATCAACACTTTTATTAAGTACCAAGACGTAATATAAAGAAGCAATTTCCACTACTGGGATATCTCACTAGAAATTCTTCTCCTGGGAACTAAGGCAATATCTCCAGCAAACAAATATTGAAATAATATTGAGGGATTTCTCTTAGTGTTTGAGAAAAAAATACACAGGAAAAAAATAAAAAGGCATGAAACCTCACCAAGGCTTTCTTGATTTTTCCTTGGAGTTTTTTGGGAGATAAGCCACAAAACACAAAATCAGTGAAGATTTATTGCATCACAGAATACATGTGAGACCTCATCTTGAGAACAGTTATATTTCAAGGTTTTTATTTTCCTAGGCGTGTTTGCTTACAGGAAAAGACAACAGCCCTCAGGACACCTGAGGCTGGCCTCCGTCTAAATACCCTGACTGGAGAGAGTCAAAAGTGCTGCTGAAAAGCACAAAACCACCTGAAAATTTTGTAAGAACCCAATTCTGGGTGCCACTGGTGGGGTGACTTTGGAATCACAGTGGTGGAAGCGTTCTCAGAAATTGCTTTAAAAATTAGTGGTGTGGTTGTCTTTGTGGAAAGAAAAAAGGAAATGAAAGGAAATTTCAAGGAAAGGAAATTTCAAGGAAAGGAAATTTCAAGGAAAGGAAAGGAAATTTCAAGGAAAGGAAATTTCAAGGAAAGGAAAGGAAAGGAAATTTCAAGGAAAGGAAATTTCAAGGAAAGGAAAGGAAAGGAAAGGAAAGGAAAGGAAAGGAAAGGAAAGGAAAGGAAAGGAAAGGAAAGGAAAAAGGAAAGGGAAAAGGAAAGGGAAAATAGAAGAAAAGAGAAGAAAAGAAAAGAGAAGAAAAGAAAAGAGAAGAAAAGAGAAGAAAAGAAAAGAGAAAAGAAAAGAAAAGAAAAGAAAAGAAAAGAAAAGAAAAGAAAAGAAAAGAAAAGAAAAGAAAAGAAAGAAGAAAACAAAAATTACCTCTTTGTTACCAAAATGCTACCTGTGTTTAGTGTTCCTCCCTGCTTGTCGTAGGCACCATGAATAATATATTTCAAGGCATTTTAAGCTATTTATGAACTTTAAATATCTGAAATACACTGAGTTTAGATGAGAAACAAACTAATTTGCCAATTGTTGCAGCCCATACATTACTGAAAATACAATTAGTTCTGCCATTTATTTGCAAAACTTTTCTTCATTGTGGAGACTTTTCTGTGCTGTTTTCTGAGGCATTCCCTCCCTCTCTCCAGGAAGTCACACTGTGGGGATTCAAGGACACTCAGATGCCAATTTATCACCCCTTCTGTCTCACAGAGCACGTTCCAGTTCTGGGCTGCTCGATGTCAAGTAATTTATTTCACACCAGCCCAGTATTTCCCTGCCCCTCCATCTCCCTCCTGCTGGTTTCCAGCAGCATTTCCCCAACCCTTCACCTGACACAGGTAACTTCTTGTCAGGTAAATATGCCCTTGCAGCTTTGCCCTTCATAGGCAAAAAAAATGAGATTTTATGACTAAAAAGAAAAAGTGCCCCTTTGGTGGGTGTGGGTGTAGTCCCTGGAGGCTGAAACACTCATGGAAATATGAATTCAAGGTCCATGCGCAGCATCATTCACCTGGAGGATTCCAGCAGACAGGAAACATTTTATTCTCCAACATTATTGAGGCATTTCATGGCAGGAACACCTTGCCAAGGATGGACCTTCTCCAGAGTTCTCCTCCCTGCCAAAGTCCTCAGCTGTCTGAAAATCTCCAACCCCTCATCTGAAACGTGCCACAGTTTTATTATTTATGTGTTATTTACACACAGTTCTGCACCACCTCACTGTCGCAGCTGGAAGCTCCATGTGAAGTGGTCTGGATTTAGTCTAAAAATAAATTAGTGAAATTAGTTGATGACAAAAAGTAGCTACAAAATGACATCATGTTGTGTGAGAGACGCAGTAATCTCGTAGTAGTGAGGAAAAAATTGTTCTATTTCACAACTGAAACTGATATTATATCCAAGTACTTTTCATGTCTAAGTCTCAGTGCATTCCCTGTGATCTAAATCATGAGCTCTGGAGCATTTTTGAGGTTCAGGCAACCACAATTCCACCTCAAACCATGTCATGGTGCCATGTAGTGGCGTCAATTGCAAACCCACACCAATTTCAGGTGGTTAACACACATTTTCTCCTGTTGTTTCACCTATTCCTCTTCTCTCTTTGTACTCTTTTTTTCCCCCCTGCTACTGCTTGTACTTTTTTTTTTTTCCCAAAAATAGAAAGCATGGAGGGCAGAGGGGGTAAAAGGTGGGACTGTGTCTTTTAATCACCAGCAAGTCAGGGGAAAAGAAGCAATGTCTTTTTATCCCCAAAAAAAAAAAAAAATACAGTTATTTGATTACAGACCAAAAAAAATCTCATAACTTTTGTGCTGTGAGGCATGAAACTCATCCTGTCAGAAGAACAGCACCTTTAGTGCAGAGTTACTAAATATTTATTTCAGTGGCAATGTTCTGTAAAGCTTCGACAGCTCAGATTGAGTCCCACTCCCAGGCCCTTTCCCTTTTTTATTGATCACATTAACACTTTTAACACTCTGCCTTCATAAATGGTCACCAGAGAGCATTCACTCACCACTCCTGCATGGAGCAGCATTATGTTTGCAGGTGTATAAATCAGATTTATTGCCTTTATCCACCTGGGGTCACGGAGTGTTCAGCTTGGTACCAGCCAGACCCTGGGATGAGCTCTCAGGGTTTCTCCTTCCTCTTCTGTTTTAAAAGTTTCCCAAGACCCTTCAAAAAATTAAAAGCAAGGATGTAGATTCCACCTCAGGGGGGGAAAGAAGGTTGCAGCTCCTTGCCAGGAAATGAGTTCTTTCTGAAAGTCAAAATAATTTTGTCAGGGGCAGACGAAATTTTTTTCAGCACAAGTTTTCATCTCAACAAAGTTATTTCACAAGCACAACGAGTAAGGAAGAAAAAGTTCCGGGGAGATGGGAAACATCCTGAATCTGCCTTAGGATGTGACTTTTCTTGGTTTAGCATGAATTGTGAGGAAAAAAATTCTTCATGCATCACAGCCAAGCCTTGAGCCTTGGCTGTCCCACACGTGTGACCTCGGTCCTGACCACAGGCATGCAACCATGCACAGCAATTTTGAACAAAATACCACCAAAAGTGCAGCTGTCCCTCAAAAAGGGGCTTTTGAGACAAGTCAGACCTGTCTGACTTTTTGATTTTTAAATTTTTTTTTAAACAAAAGGTTTGGCACTGTCACATCCCTGTGGCCGCCCTGGATCACCTGGGGGCCCACAGGATGGCACTGTGCCACAGGGGATGCACTCACCCTGAAGGTGCTAAAATAAATATTGGATGGCACAATACAGACTCTCCACAGCATTTCAGCTTATTTTTGTAAAGAGGAAAAAATTCCCAGAGAAAATAACTTTTTTGAGTGATAATGCTTTTCCTCTTACTTTTGGTGTTAATACATGTTGAATGTAGTAACTTTTTGGTGCCTTATGTGATGAAAAATGTTGTTGAATGTGATAGTCCACTTTTATATCCATTTTTCTGGGCAGGGAATATTTAAACCAATGCAAGAAGAACTTAAGGGGGGGAGAGAAATGCACATATATATATATAAATGCACAAGAATAACAAATTAAAAAAAAAACAAAACCAAAAAAACCCGAAAACTGTCTGTTTTGTTTAAAATCAAAACTGTCTGGAAACTGCTCAAATAAATCAGGCCTGATAGGAGTGAGTTTTGAAATCTCCTTGAGAAAGTCTCCTCATGAATCAAAATTGTCCACCTAATAATCTCTCACAAAGGTGCTACTGCTTCCATGAAGGCAAAACACTCCAGGAAATGCTGGGGATGCTGCTGTTCAATGTGTATTTTCATGCCTGGCCCACACTGAGGTTGTTCTCTTTGAAAATTATGGAGCAGGTTTCATTTCGTTTCATTTTTTAATTTTAAATAAAATTCAAGTTTAGTTGGGCCTGTAGAGAGCACTACCAGGAGGACAACAGGTGTGTGCAACTATCACTGTGAGGATAACAAAAATGCATTTGAAGCCTGGAAAATAACAGTTAAAGAGAATATGATCAATCACCGAATACTTGCAGAAAGTAGATATGAACTGAGAACAAACATCCTAACCAAAACCTTGTTGATTTGGGCTTTCTCCATCGACCTGTCTTTATTTCAACCCTATACTTTCCTCACTTTTGCCTTTCTGGAAAGTGGCTTTGTGGAGCTGAGTCGCCTTCCAGGATTAAGCCACAGCAAACAGAAAATAAATGTAAAAAGTTAGATACAGATTTTAAAAAGGGGGATTTGAGATCAGGAAACCTACATTCTAGCAGAATGGTTTAATGTATTCATTTGCTGAAGTGACAGCAGCAAAGACATCCTGCACATTTAAACATAATCATAATATTAGTCATAAGGTATTCACCATGAAATATTCAGCTTTTCAAGCTTCTGACAACTGACTTTAGGATTGTGGAACAATTTTCCCTTTCCACTCACAAATTCCAGGTATTTTTCACTGCCAAGACCTCACCTAGATTTTTTGCCAACTTTTCTTGCCCCTCACAGCTGTGCAGTCAGCATTATCTGTTCAGCAATATGGCATCAGAATTTCCTGATATTAGAATAAACCATTTTGATGTTTTGTTTTGTTGGTTTTTGGGTTTTTTTTTCTTGTCTTGTTCTGCACTTTGCTTCCTCTGCGTCTCCCTCCTTGTGTTGCCTTGGAATTCTTGAGTCCATCAGACTTCCTAAATCGCTGAGTTTATACAGCATGGTGGTTTGAGGATGTTTGTGGCAGAAAGGATGTCCCTTAGAAACACTGAAATTTTATTTTTTACTTTATTACCAATGAGTTATATCATGGAATAATGAAGGGCAGTGACTTGGTGCCTTTACATTAAATTCCTATTGGGAAAAGGCCATAATTGAATACAACTTTTCCATGGCACCAACATCCTCTCCCAGTTGCCACCCTCACTTCTTAGGACACCACTTCCCACCAGACACAATTGACCTGGTGCTAACAAATCCCCAAATTAAAAAAAAAAAAAAAAAAAAAAAAAAAAAAAAAAAAAAGCAGGCAGTAAAATGTTTTATCATTTACTTTTTTTCATCCATGAATACCAGCAAAAACTTGAAGAAAATAGTCACAGTCCATTTGATACCATTCAGCCATAAATCTCCACCATGTGTAGGAGAACATTCCCCTTCCCCTCAACAAATTCACCTTCAAAACACAACTGCATTCTTCTTTGGCATGCAGAGCTTTCAAAAAACAAACAAACAGACAAAAAAAAAAAAACACAAAATGAAATTTCCACAGAGAGAAATGCAAAACTCCAGATCATGTCTGTGTGGAGAGTTGTCAGGTCATTTTCAGACACCTCACATCTTTGGTAAAGAGAATTCTTTATGCAGAAGGAAGAATAATCCCTCTCCCATTAACCTGAATCCAAACTTGATGTTGCTTACTGAGGTCCTAATTAATTAATTTAGTGAATATTTATGGACAAAGAGGTTAAATAAATTACAAGTGAAAAGCAAACTACTAAAAAAACAAACAAACAAAAAACAACAAACAAACCCCAACAAACAGCTGAATTATATATTTTTTTTAACTTCTGGGGAGCTTTTCAATTTCTTCCACCTCTGTATCTTTTCCTTTCTTCACCACCTCCAAGACATCTCCTTTTTTTCCCCTCTTCCTTTATTCTATTAAGCAAAAATTGCAAGTCTTTATAGTTAATAAGAATCCATGCCATAGAATTCAGCCTCATTTCCTTTTTGGTTGGTTGGGATATTTTCTGATGTGCTTTCAGGGTGGGTCCCTCAAAATTTTCCACGTTTTCCCCAGTCTTCAATCCCCACCTTGTTTGCTCTCAGCTTTCCTTTCCATTGAGCTTGCTGTGCCAAATTTTAAAGCTATGAGCACCAGGTTATATTTTAATACCTTTGTCACGGGGAAACCCAAGAAAAATGGATTTCTGTTGACTCTTTGACTTCTTTCCCTAAAACAAATTGCATCTGCAGGGCCTTGCCTTTGAACCACACCCCTGTTTCACTCCCTATCATCCCTTCTACCAGGCTTGAAGTGAAATTATCCCTCTTTGTGCTGCTGATTAAATGGGAGGGGTAAGAAAGCAAAGAATGCCGTACATTATCTCTTTAATTGAGTAAAATGGGGGTGATAAATACAGAAGGGTAACGCTGAGGTCGTTCCCAGAATTCCTGTTATTTTCTCAGAGCAATCCCAATTGCTCCTCCTTCCCTCTCTCAGGGATAACAGCCTTGATTGTGTTTCCTGTATAAAACAAGGAAAAGGTGAGCAGCAGGACTAGAACCTCCATGAAACATCAATTGACCATTTTAATTCTATTACTATTCATCTTTCAATTATTGTAAAATAAGTGGTAACTATAAATGTATACGAATCTAAATTCCACCCACTCACTGTGAAAACAGCCCAATTGTTTTGTGAGAATCTAATCAAGATTACATCCCTGACTACAGATTTAGCTGAGTCACACTCAAAATTTTGTCATGACCTGGAACGGGAATTCAGTTATATGCAGAATCAAGAATATAGTATCAGGATAAGCAAAGCCATAAAAGCTTAATCAAAGAGCTATTATTTAAAGGAAAAGAATAAAAAGTGTTTCTAAAAAAAAGGAAAAAAAGGAAAAAGCCAAAAACAAAAACAAAAAACTGAAATAACAACAAAAAAACACCCACAAATACCCAAAAAACCAAAACTCAAACCCTTCAATAATCACAATATAGTTAACACTGTAAACACACTTCTAACAGTTTTCCCAGCTGTTTGTTCATGTTTTCACCACAGCAGGTTGTCAGCACCCCAAGTTCTTCATTTGGAACAGCTTGAGATGGTGGGAGTTTCTCCTTCCTTACTCCAGGACCTGCTTGTGGGTTATTTTATGTTTATTAATGTCCTTTACACTTTGGTCTTTCTTCATCACCCCGTGAGTCAGTTTCTGTCCAAATTCATAATTTGCACAGGGACTTTCTCACATTATATACTTGGGTTTTGTTCTCATTTTTACCCCAAAAAGCTGACTTTGCCCAGTTTTCACTTATTTAACTGAATAATGATGAGTTGTCTATAGGTATAAGGTCTCCTGTGCTGCCTCTGTCTTCACACCCCACGGCTGCTCCTCTTCTTCCCATCCCACACCTCCATTTCTCAAGAGCCCTGCTCCCACTCCAGGACTCCATTCCTCTACACCAACATCTCACTCAAAAACATTTCATTTTACAGAAGAATAATGGCTTGTTACACTTATCTGCACAAAAAAAAAAACCTGGTTGTATCACACAAAGATGAGCGAATGCAAAATAAATTAGGTATAGCCATCTGGTCTTTAGAAAAATTACTGATGTGGTTACACCATGAAAAAAACAGAGCTCCAGGCAGTCCAGGAGAGGTTCAGGCAAAATTAGCCTGAGAAGCCTCAGTCTGGAGGCCTTGCAGTGGCTGAAACCCTTCATTTTTCAGGGCTGCCAGCCTTGCACTGCCTCGAGCACTGCATCAATTCCTCTGCAAAATGAGCACACCACTGCAAGGTTTGTGAATGTGTAAATAAGGACAGCTTGTCTTGTGAATTTTTTGCTGTTTGCAGGGAAAACAGGTACTGAAAGAAGCAACATTTACTAGGTGAAAATAGTTTATTGCCCCGCAAAGAAACACCCTCTACATTTTGGCTGGGGGCGTAGAGCAAGGGGTAAGACACAGTCACAATCAGGAATTAATGAATTTCCCTTGCCAAAAAAAAAAACATTTGGACAACACACACATGGTGGTATTGTGGAGAAATGTTGTATTGTGTTGGTTTGTTCCATTCCCCCTCTAGGTTAAAATGACTCTGCCCTGGTTCTCTCTCCCCTCCCAGTTTCTGCCTGTCACCCCAGTTGTTATAGCAACCATTGTATCTTTTTACACTCCACCCCAGTTTCCCTAGTAAACGAATGAATCCTTTCCTCAACCCCACCCCAGTGCCCTGCCAGTCACTCCCTGCCACCACCTTTTTCTCCAGAAACTCCTGTCTAGCGCTCGGAGTGATTGGATCAGGGGCCGGGGACCCTCCCTCAAGTTATTTTTATTGGACTCTTCTGTATGTCAATTCCATGTTCCCCACTCCCCCCTGGATTCCTATTGGCTCCTGACCTGGCTCCACCCCTGCCTCCCACACCCTTTATAACCTCATGTAATCCCTTCCCTGCTCTCTTCGGTTGCTGGCCTCCCTCGGATCTCCAATACACCTGGACTTTGCCCCGACCGGAGAGCGCTCTCTTCTTTCCCTGCTGACCGCAGCCACTCATCAGCCTCGTCCTGTGTCTGGCAGCGTCTTCAGCTGTAACGCTGGGCGTTTGCCTGAGGCGCTGACCCGAAGCCCGGCTATCGGGTGAAGTGCCCCCCTGTGCTGCTAGCTGTGCTGGCGAGCCAGCTGGGACATCTTTCATTGGCCGGACAGCTGCAGTTCCTGGCGCCCAACGTGGGGCCCTGAAGGCTTTCGAATCCAGGTCGTCTGTGGACCTGAGCACTTTGCCAGGCCCCACAGACGAGGCTGCATTGTGTCTCTGGCCGCGGAACTACCCCCAGGTCGAGCAGACCCTGTTCTAGTGGGTGGCGCTCCCAGGGGATTTGGAACAGTAGCTCCTGGCACCCCAGGAGTTGCTCCTCCAGCAGGGATCACCACTCTGGATTTTCTTTTTGCCCCCACTGGATTCTCATAAGTATTTCACCTTTTTCTCCCTCTGTCTTTTTAATCAATTTACCTCTCGGTGCCATAGCTGGGCCGAGGTGATTTTCTCTCTCTCTTTCTGCTGCACAGCCCTTTTTCTGACAGGGGCCGGTGCGGGGCTCTTGTTGTTTTATTTCAAGTTTTCTGGAGTGGTGGGTGGTCTGAGTTGCCCCGTTTTTTAGATCTTCATAATGGGTGCTCGTTTCTCGGCAGCTCAAAACAGAGCATCTAACCAAGTTGTGGGTATCCTTGCCGGGGGGGGGGGGGGGGGGGGGGGGGTTGACATTCCCAAAAAAGAGTTACAAAAGTTAATGTGATGGCTGTTCTCCCAATTCCCTAAGCTTTCCCCTGCTCAAATTGATGATTCCAGTTTTTGGGAGTCTGTTAATACAAAACTACAAGATTCGGTTAGGTCGGGGGAAACCTCTTTAGCAGAAATCATATTTTGGACTTCCCAGATTCAATCGGTATTAAAATCCCGCTTAAAATTGGAGAGACGTCCATCATCAGTGAGTTTATTCCCCAGTTCTTCCTCTACCCCTGCTCCTAGCCCTTTTCCCTCCCTGCTTGCCCCAAAGCTGGAATTCTGAGAGGAGCAGCCTGCTCCAGCACAGCACAGGGTGTCCACCCTTTCCCTGGCTCCCCTCAGAGTTCCAAATCCCCCCACTCTAGGAGTCTCGGCCAGACTCCTAGGGGACCGTCTCCTTCCCCCTCTCTCCCGGTTTGCAAATCCCCAGTTAAGAGACCCTCTGTTCAGTTTTGTCTGCCTCCACAAGATGGCTCCCATGGAGCCCAAGATGGAGGGAGTCACATGTTTTTTCCCACCCTTTACCCATTTTCTCCACACAATCCTTTTCAGTCCAGGAAAAACCCCTTCCTATCCTTAGACTCCTCCCCACTTCCCTCTGCTCCTCCTCGTTTGACAACTCCTCCCATTTCTCCTCCCTCCTACATAACCACGCCTCCAAACTCCTCCTTCAAGGAGGAGACGCTGTCACCCCATGTCCTTGCCCAGTCTCCTGCCCAGTTCTCTGGCCACGCCCCTTCCCGTCTCCCTTCTGGTTCCCACGCTCCGCCTTCTGGTTCCCACGCTTTGGTGTCTGGGGGGGGGGGGGGGGGGGGGGGGGAGGGTAGGGGTGGAGACCCAAGAACTGGAGCCAGTTTCCATCCCCTCCATGGCTCCTGTCATCCTCAGGGGGAGGGGGGAGCCCGGGCCCAGTGGAATCCCCTTCCCTACCACCAAATAAAGGAGCTCTGCAAGGCCCAAAAGGATTTCTCCCAGGAGAGTGAATACTTCTGGGGGATCCTGAGGGCCACACTTGCAGGCTCGAATGTCACCCCCTGTGACCTCCGGACCCTCTTCTCATGCCTTCTCAACCCCACAGAATTTGTAGTGTGGGAGGCGGCATGGAGGAGGGAGGTGGTTGAGATTCTCCCATCTTTGTGGGGGAACCCCGCACAAGGCTCGATTTAAATGACGAGGTCATCTCCACCGACCACCTGTGCGGGACAGGGGACTGGGCTGACGGGCTCACCCAAGCCAGGGTCATCCCACACTAAGTCCTCAAGGAGAGTGCTAGGGCAGCAGAGAGAGTTTTCCTGAGGTTGCCTTCAGCGGGGCCTCCAGTTTCTTATTCCAGGGTGGTGCAGCGGGCTGATGAGCCTTTTATGCTCTTTGTTGGGTGTCTCTGGAAAGCAATTGAGGCATAAGTGCAGGGTGAGAAGACAAGGAAGGAGCTTCTCAAAGAAGTGGCTGCCACCAACGCCAACCCAGCATGCAGGGACACCATCCTCAGCCTGCCGCTGGACCGTCCTCCCACCCTGCAGCGCACGCTAGAAATCTGAGCTCGCAAGGTTACTACCACATCCAGAGACCTCAACACCAGGGCCAGACCATCACCTCGGCGCGTCACCGCTGCTGACTCCCTGGAAGCTGCACCAGTAGACCCTGTTCCTGTCTCTCCTCCAACGTACCATCTCCCACCTTCCAGCATTCCCGGACCGCACCGGAGGACAGCCTCTACTTCCCCGTGCCACCTATGTGGGAAGCTGGGGCACTGGATGCCCGACTGTCCCTTAAGGAGACAATTTTATGAGTTTAAAAAGGGCAGGGACTTCGGGGGAAACCCCAGCAAAAAAAACCTAAGATCTAAGCGCAGTCCCCCCCTGAGCGAAGACACCATCCAGCTGTCACCATCCAGCGGGGAGGGGAAAGAGGGAGAACTGCCTGTTGCCACAACTAAATGTGACTTTCATACACCTGACTTGTCATGCTTACAATGTTTCTGACCTGTGCCAATTTTAACCACCTTTTCCAAAAACAAACCTTACAGGTTGCAGCTGATGGAGCCAATACACCTCAAGGACTCTGATCTCCATCTGGTAACCATGTGCCCAGAGTGCCCAGGTAACTGGGGACGGATCGGATGTGAGTATGTGATTGTCGGAGACACAAAGTTCACACCACTCGAAGTCAACATTGTTCCGGGTCTCTTGACATCGGACCCGGGACAGTTTTCTGTGGGGCTGTACTGTGTCTGCCCTCCCCTCTTCCTGCCCAAGGATCAAGTCATCGCTCAGGCCATTCCAGTGCCTGAGCTAACCTGGGTCCCAGGACTGCCCATCACACCACCACAAGACAGTCATCCTACAGTAGCCTGGGCTCAGGTCCTTGGGCGGGACAAACCTAGAATTACATGCCAGCTTTCAAGGGGGGGAGACCAGAAATTTCTTAAAGGTCTTTTAGACACGGGCAAATGTGACGATCGTTCCTTCTCGGGAATGGCCATTGCATTGGGAATTGCAGGATGTGGCTGGTCACATCCACGCTGTCGGGGGTTTGCCATTGGCCAAACAATCCAGGAGCATCATGCAAATTAAGGGGCTGGATGGGCAAGTGGTGTCTGTATGCCCATTCGTTTTAGACTATATGGAACCCCTGTAGGGGATGGACCTCCTTACCCAGTGGGGAGCCCGAATTGACCTCCCAGCAGCTCCTCAGGTTTTTCGGGCAGCGGTCACTGAAGAGCGCCTTACCTGGAAACTGAATTGGAAATCAGATAAACCAGTAGGGGTAGTGCAGTGGCCACTCAACAAACAAAAATTGACAATGCTCAACGAGCTCGTCAAGGAGCAGCTGCTCAAAGGCAACTTGGTAGAGACCATGTCAGAATGGAACTCCCCAGTGTTTGTCATCAAGAAATTAAACAAAGATAAGTGGCGGCTCCTTCACGACCTCCGCCAAATTAATAACATCATTCAAGATATGGGTCCCCTTCAACCCGGGATTCCGTCCCCGACGATGCTCCCTCAAGTTTGGAATCTGGCGGTTATCGATATAAAAGACCGTTTTTTCCAAATTCCCCTTCACCCGGATGATGCCCCACATTTTGCCTTCGCGGTTCCTGCCATCAACTGTGGAGCCCCAAGCAAGTGCAACCACTGGCAAGTTCTTCCACAGGGAATGAAGAACAGCCCAGTGATCTGCCAATGGTATGTCGCTTCCTTGCTGTCCCCAGTACGTACAGCTGCCAAAGATGCAATCATTTACCACTACATGGATGACATCCTCATTTGTGCTCCGACTGAAGACATACTTACCCACGCGCTTGACCTGACAATCAATGCATTGGTTGCTGCAGGGTTCAAGCTTCAGCAGGATAAGATTCAACGGATGCCACCCTGGAAGTACCTGGGTCTGGAGATAACTAGGCGGACCATTGTTCCGCAAAAATTGGTGATCAAAACTAAAATTAAGACCTTGGCAGATGTCCATCAGCTGTGTGGGTCTTTGAACTGGGTAAGGCCTTGGCTGGGAATTCTGACCGATGACCTAACCCCCCTTTTCAATTTATTGAAAGGGGGAGAGGAGCTTAGTTCTCCTAGGTCACTTACCCCAGAGTCTCAGGCAGCACTGGAGAAAATCCAGGAGTCCACTTCGGCCAGGCAGGTCCACAGATACCAACTGGGCCTGCCGTTCAGATTTGTCATTTTGGGAAAGTTGCCACACCTCCATGGGGTGATTTTTCAATAGGACAAGACCATCAAGGGTAAGGACCAAGGCTTGGGGGACCCTCTCTTGATTTTAGAGTGGGTTTTCTTCAGCCATCATAGGTCCAAAAGAATGACACAGCCATCCGAGCTGGTGGCAGAGTTGATCTGGAAAGCAAGATCGTGGATCAGGGAGCTTGCAGGTTGTGACTTTGACTGCATACACATCGCCGTCAGATTAGAATCGGGCCAGTTCAAAAAGAAAACCTTTGACGAACTGCTGGAGATCAATGAAATGCTACAATTTGCTCTGGACAGTTACGCCAGCCAAATTGCTGTTGATCGGCCGGCCCACAAATTATTTAATCAAGATGTGCAGTTCTCTCTATCACTAGAAAAGGTTCAGAGCCAAACTCCCTTGAATGCACTGACTGTTTTTACTGATGCATCTGGAGCATCCCACAAGTCAGTAATGACTTGGAAGGATCCTCAAATTCAGCGGTGGGAGGCTGATGTCGCTAAGGTGGAGGGCTCTCCACAAGTAGCTGAGTTGGATGCAGTCGTCAGGGCTTTCGAGAGGTTCTCTGAACCATTTGATTTTGTCACAGATTCAGCATATGTTGCAGGTATAGTGTCCAGGGCAGAAAATGCAGTTCTTCAAGAGGCATCTAACATCCCATTGTTTAACTTGCTCTCCAAATTGGTTACATTAATCTCCCGCCGAGAGCAACTTTTCTCTGTGATGCATGTCAGGTCACACACCGACCTGCCGGGGTTCATTGTGGAGGGTAATCAGGGAGCCGATGCCCTCGCTGCTCCTGTTCAGATGGCCCCGCTCCCTGATCTGTTTGGTCAAGCTAAGATCAGCCACCAGCAGTTCCATCAGAACGCCCCTGCCCTGGTTTGTCAGTTCCAGCTCACACATGAACAGGCCAAGGCGATCATGGCTACATGTCCTCAATGCCAATCCCATCAGCTCCCCTCACTCAGTTCTGGAGCTAACCCCAGAGGCATTTCCAGCTGCAAGGTGTGGCAAACAGACGTAACGCGCGCCCCTTCTTTTGGTCGGTTGAGTTATGTACACGTATCTGTGGACACTTTCTCCAGTGCTGTCTATGCTTCTGCCCACAGAGGTGAAAGGGCAGTTGACACCGAAAGACATCTCATACAGGCTTTCGCTGTCCTGGGCATCCCCAAGGTCATCAAAACCGATAATGGCCCAGCGTATAAGTCTAGGGAACCGAGAAGCTTCCTGCAGCAATGGGGAATAGAGCCCAAGACTGGCATCCCCTATTCCCCGACAGGCCAAGCCATGGTGGAGAGGACCCACCAGAGCCTAAAGAGGGTTCTTGAACAACAACGAATGGCTGTGAAGGTGGAGTCCCCCCATATCCATCTCGCCAAAGCACTTTTTCCCATCAATTTCTTAAATTGTTCATTTGATAATCTGAACCCTCCAATCGTGCTACACTTTGGGCAACATGAGCAGCTGCAGCCTAAAGCCAGGCTTCTGGTCCTTATTAGGGTTCTGGAGACCTGGAAGACAGAAGGGCCATTCGACCTGGTCACCTGGGGGAGGGGATACACCTGCGTGTCCACCCCCTCGGGTCTCAGGTGGGTTCCATCCAAGTGGGTCCGGCCCTTCCTCCCAAAGAAGGCACCTAAGGTCAGAGTGGTGGCACAGGTTGAGGAGGCATGTTGGCGAAGGAGGCGGAAACCCTTCGCCCTTGATCTCAACCTCCTTTAGGTTTTCCTCAGGGCAGAACCAAATTTTTCCAAACCATTCCTTAATAATATTTCTTTTTCGTTTTAGTGACCCACACCCGGATGGCCCCTTTCCCATCAACATCATCCTGCTGATGGTAGCGCTTGGGTCCTTCATTCCACCTTCAGACCCCTGGGTCATCCCTCAGCCGAAGACAAACGTCTGGCGGACTCTCACCAAAGCCCTCAGCCAGGATCACATATGCCTTGACACCGGCTCGGCAGAGGACCCGATGTCATCATGCCTTGTGGGGATCCCTTTCCATCCAAATGATTTTCCCTCCTCTCTTGCCACCTCTTTCGCTCCTTTGACTTCAAAGAGGGTCGCCAGTCCATTCGGCTTTGACCCCGGGATGGCTTGGAGGAATGGGATCAAAGGGCTGGTCCCTTTAGATACCGATCCCTTTGAATTCGAACTACTCAGCTCCGCCAATGCCTCCTTTTGTTTTCAGTTCCTTCCACCCTTCACCCCAGCCCCCACGGGTAACAGCTTCCAGGTGGTCCAGCAGTTAAAAAAGGAATATTCCACCTATCAGTGGTGCAGGTCTGTCACCAAAATAAATGCACCATCCACCCATGGAGGCAAACCCTTGGCTTTACCCCAGGGTGTGTTTTTAATTTGCGGAGACCGAGCGTAGGCAGGCATCCCCTCTCGCCTTATCGGAGGTCCCTGTACCGTTGGGCAGCTGTCGCTATTTACACCCAACATGACCCAAATTAGAGATTGGAATGCGAAAAACGTCACACTCAATTCGGCCCAATCCAAAAGAGACATTACAGATCTCGACCCCGAGTGTGATTCAGAAATTACTCATTGGTCAAAACTAAAAACAGTTGCAGTTACCTTGTTTTTGTTTTTGCCCTGGGTATCTGCAATTAAGTCTCTAGGTGAATTGGCCCGCCTAGAGTGTTGGGTTGCTAAACAAGCCAATTTTACATCAGTCGCTCTCTCAGACCTCTTATCAGACGAGGAAATAACAAGGAAGGCGACTCTCCAAACAGAACAGCGATAGACTTTCTGCTCCTCCTCCACCATCATCGGTGTGAGGAGTTCGAGGGCCTCTGCTGTATGAACTTTCATCCAAGGCCGAGGACGCGAGAGCTTCTATCAAAAAGATGCAAGACCTAGTGCACGACATCAAGCAAGAGACATCAGACTGGCTGGGGGACATCTTTTCAGGATGGGGCCTTTCCGGTTGGGTGGGGTCGATTTTAAGGACTATACTTTTGGTTATTCTCATTTTAGTTGTAGTTTCAATTGCCTGTTCTATCATTTGGAAATTAATCAAGTGGTTGTTGGGTAGGATGGTTCCTACCACGGACATTAACCAGGTGGTGGCTTCTGAGGATGGACAGTCAGAGGAAGCAGAAGCCTCAGAGGAAGATCAATGGGGCCCTGCCACACCTAGCCACCCCTGGTTTGGAGAGGAATACTCAAACTTTGAGTATGACAACCAAGTTCAGTTTACTTCTGTTTAGACCATCTGTTATTTTTCTTTTTAAACAAAAAAGGGGGAGATGTTGTATTGTGTTGGTTTGTTCCATTCCCCCTCTAGGTTAAAATGGTTCTGCCCTGGTTCTCTCTCCCCTCCCAGTTTCTGCCTGTCACCCCAGTTGTTATAGCGACCATTGTATCTTTTTTACACTCCACCCCAGTTTCCCTAGTAACCAAATGTATCCTTTCCTCAACCCCACCCCAGTGCCCTGCCAGTCACTCCCTGCCACCACCTTTTTCTCCAGAAACTTCTGTCTAGCGCTCGGAGTGATGGGATCAGGGGCCGAGGACCCTCCCCCAAGTTATTTTTATTGGACTCTTCTGTATGTCAATTCCGTGTTCCCCACTCCCTCCTGGATACCTATTGGCTCCCGAGCTGGTTCCACCCCTGCCTCCCACACCCTTTATAACCTCATGTAATCCCTTCTTTGCTCTCTTCAGTTCCTGGCCTCCCTAGGATCTCCAATACACCTGGACTTTGCCCCAACCGGAGCCACTCATCAGCCTCGTCCTGCGTCTGGCAGCGTCTTCAGCTGTAACGCTGGGCGTTTGCCTGAGGTGATGACCCGAAGCCCGGCTATCGGGTGAAGTGCCCCCCTGTGCTGCTAGCTGTGCTGGCGAGCCAGCTGGGACATCTTTCATTGGCCGGACAGCTGCAGGGATTGTCCTGTGCAGGGCCAGGAGTTGGACTCAATGTTATTTTTAGGTCCCTTCCAGCTCAGGATATTCTCTGTTTCCATGAGACATAAATATGCTGCAAGCAGGAGTCCTGGCAAATTTGGGATTCCTTACCAAAAAAAAAAAAAAATCTTTCAGTAAACC
This sequence comes from Agelaius tricolor, assembly GCF_023055355.1. Lineage (NCBI taxonomy): Eukaryota > Metazoa > Chordata > Aves > Passeriformes > Icteridae > Agelaius > Agelaius tricolor. The sequence continues at coordinate 1,956,370 of NW_027269304.1, forward strand.
TGGTCTTAGCTCTTTGTTGTACAAAAAACTTCACATATCAGCAGGTACTGCTACAAAAGTAAAGGCAAAAGAAAAATCCTACTTATTGCAAGTGTGAAAGATTAAGAACAGTAATGAGAGATTCCGTTGCCTGGGCAAATGGACACAAATGATAGCAAAACAAAATTTGTTCAGAATTTGAGCTCTAAAGCCCAAATCCTGAAAACACAGCTCATATGTAACCATCCTGAAAAAAATTAATGTTGGTCACCCTGGACATCATCAAGAAGCAACAGACAATTAGCCTTAATTAGGTTGCAGATGCTGAGCACCTTTTTCAGTCTCACCTGTCACTCAGAGCAATGTGTCCTCCAAGGTCTGATGCAGGATAAAACCTTCCCAATGAAGAGGACTTTCCCAACATAAGATTAATTTTAATATCAAAGTTACCTGGAAGAGGTCAACATAACAATGAAATAAAAAAAGTATTTTGAAATTCCCCCAATTTTGCAGTCAGCATTTTAATAAATTTCACCATTCATGGCTTTTTATTTTGAAACCACTATTTTCACTGAAAAATTGACAAAAATTTAAATTTAAAGGTGAATTCAAAGGTTATGTAACCCAAAACCAAAACTACACATATTTCCCTGTTCAAGAAAGTGTTTCAGCTCACTTTTTTTGCTTTTTTTATTTCTACTTATTTCACAAGAAGCTGAAAAATTCCTACTTTTCCGATATGAAAGTTGTATAAAGTTTTTAGTCCATTCACAAAACCTAAACAACTTATTATTTGCTTACTGAGATTTTCCCAAGTAAAAAGCCATGTTATACTTGCTGTTTCCCTTTGTTCACCAGTGTTTTGCCTATAATTTTAGCTGTCCCTGGAGTGATATGGTTATGGATAAATCTGTTATGCTAGCAGAATTAATTACTTAAAGGCTTACAAACTCAGTTGATTTCATGTACATTCACCAGCCATGCATTGAGAGCAGCATTTATATGGCATTTATATGGAATTAATGAATCATCTCCTGATGAAGAGAGTGACCAAACTACCTGGGTGTCTTAGGTTAGAAATAAGGGACTTTATTCTATTTCCACCTGTTAGAGGTGGGCAGTTATTTTCTGTTCATTGGGCAGTTTTCTTTATCTCTCCTACAGCCAATCCTCCCTCCAGGAAATCTCTGCTGTCCATGGGCCATTAAGTACCAATTATTTTCTGTTCATGGGCCATTCATTATTAATTATCTCCTGTCCATGGCCACTGAGTGTTCCTGCATGGCTGATCCAATTCCAGCATCCCATGGGGAGATGCTCCGCCCAGGGGAGGAGCCAAGCATTCCTACCTGGATCCAATCTGAGCTTTGGGACAGCCCAGCAGCCTTTGCCCAGTGCATTGCCAGAGGAGCAGCTTCTGCTGCCCTGCATGGCCAGAGGGAGCCCAGGCCCATCTGCAGCAGCCCTGGAGCTGCAGAGGAAAACTCCCCCCTTGTGCAGGATCCCTGCTCCAGCAGAGCCACAGCTGGCACTGCAGGAGGGCTGAGCCCCCATGGGATGGGGCTGTGCCACCCCCTGACACACAGGGGGACAGGGCATGGTCTGACTCTGACACTGGTTTGTTTTTTGTTTAGTACTATTACATTTGTATTTTTAATTTTCCTTGTTAAGAACTGTTATTCCTATTCTCATATCTTTTCCTGAGAGCCCCTTAACTTCAAAATTATAATAACTCAGAGGGAGTGGGTTTGCATTTTCCATTTTAGGGAATGCTCCTGCCTTCCTTAGCAGACACCTGGCTTTTCCAAGACACTGGGCAACCCAGTATGGAGTTTTATTTTGGAAAGATGTCTGTGTATCAGCAGCTGACACTGCATCAGACAGATTTACTTTAGCAGCCATCTCATAAATTCGAGCAGTAACCAAATTAACCAACAAGATCAGAGGTTATTGACAATTCCCTTTGTGGTGTGTTTACACTTAGCAGAAGCCTTGGTGAGCAAAGTAGTTCATTAAAGACAGACTCTGTCCTAAGTAGGAGGCTCCAGCGAGGGACAGATGATGCCAGATGGATGTGGCTCATTACAGAAGCTTGGTCCTAGCCCTAACAAGCTCAAATCCATCCTGCCAGCCCTCAAACACGCAAGCAGAGTGGAGGCAGGAACCCCAGCCAAGTGCAGCTGGCTAATAAGGGGCTGTAATTGCCTTGTTTCTTTGCCTTCTCTATCCAAATCTAGCAACCACGTTGTTAACTTTGCCCTTCAGAAGCTTAAAATTCATTTTGTTTCACATCAAAAATCTTGTGTTTAGTTCAGGGTGACAGAGCTGAAGGCACAACACAGCCCCAGGGCTTTCAGCAGGCTCTGGTACCCAGGGTCAGAGCATCTCTACCAGCTCCAAAGGGCTGACACAAGGTGCTGCTCACGACTCTCCCACAGCACAGAGGAAACCCTCTCTGTGTGAAATGTGTTCTCTGCAGCACTGCAGCAGCAATGGAGGATGAGTTTTTATGCCCAAAATCAGACTACAGCACTCGCCCAGTCTCCTCTGTTCTGAGATTCACCCGTTCCACAGAATCACAAAATGCTTTGGGTTGGAAGCAACCTTCAAGATCATCCAGGTAGTGCTGGGATAGAGTTAATTTTTGTCAAGAAAGCTGGTTTGGGGCTGATTTGGTTTTGTGGTGGAAATGGCGTTGATGGCACAGAGATGTTTTGGTCCTGCTGGGCAGTGCCCACACAGAGCCAGGGGCTGCTCTGCTGCTCACCCAGGCCAGCACAAGGAGGGGACAGAGCCAGGACAGCTGAGCCCAGCTGACCACAGGGACATTCCATCTAGCGCCCTGCTCAGCCTGCAGAGCTGGGCAAGTTGTCGGAATGGCAGGGGGATGTTTCGAGTGATGGTGCTTGTCTTCCCAAGTCACTGCTGCACCTGGCAGAGTCTGCGTTTCCAGGGGGGTCTGAACACCTTCCTGGCCATTGGAAGTGGACAATGGATTCCTTCTTTTGCTTGCTTGTTAACACAGCTTTTGATTTTCCTGTTAAACTCAACTAACATCTATCTCAGCCCACGAGTTGTATCAGTTTTACCCTTCCAAATCTCTCCACCACCCCACAAAGGTGAGCAAGCAGCTCTGAGGTGCTTGGTTGCCTTCTGGGTTAAACCATGACATAGTCCCAGCCTCCCTGCCACGGGCATGGTTTCTTGTCAAGCACATCTGGTTAAGGAGAGGATGTGGTGGTTGCATTCACCTCCCCCTCCCCAGGCTCTTGAGCTGCACTATGAACTCAGAACTGCTCGTTAGACCTCGGCTTTGATGAGCAGCACCTGGGCTGAGCCCCTCTCCAGCTCATTAGAAACACCTTCTGCTCCCAAGAATTTCGTCTAACGAGCCCCTGCTTTTTTCACCAACAGCCTTGGAGCTTTTTATTGCCTGAATCCAAGTGAAATAATGTTTTTGTTATCGAACATTCAAGGAAAGTTACTGACCTGAATTATGGCCGGGGTGAAAAATCACGATTAAACCACCTTATTGCAACCCCATAAACAGCAGTCAGGAGACTTTTGAGCTCTCTTGGACAGCAGCAGGCTGGACATGAGCAGCATTTTCCTGGGAATGGGGCACTCTCAGAGCCAGTGAGCTCTCCAGTTTGATGTGCCTGGAGCACTGGCAATGACAGTAGATCCTGAGCTGATTCCCTCACTCCTCAACCTTCATCCCCTAAGAAGGTGCAAAGGCATCCTGCATGAGTCACTGAATTCAAGGACACTTTTTCACATATATAAACCTTTGGGGTCTGTGTGTGGGTGTGTATGAAGACGCCACAGCAAATACACCAGGAATCTTCTAGATCCTTAAGTAACTTGGATTTGTAAGTAATTTAGGCCTGAAAATGAGTTACTGTTGTGCTGAAACCTATAAATCTTTTAACTTAACATAGTTTAAGTTATCAACTTAAACTATGTTAAGTTAAAGGATTTATAGGCTATAAAATTATCAATTTTATAACCTGTAAATAAGTGATAAAATTATCACTTATCAATTAAGTACTGTTAAGTTTAAATTATGTTAAACCATTAGGCCTAATGTGTTGTTCAAGCCCCGAGCTCAGTTTAACCTGGGATCTGCTCTGAACTTTGTGATTAAAAAAAGGGAATTTCTTTATTCCTTCTCATCTTTGCCCTTTCTTACCCTCACCCTTTTCTCCCCCTTGCCTACTACCCAGCCTCCACAAAGATATTTTTTTGGTTGATTTTGGGCTCAGATAGATTGATTTTAGGGTTTTGTTTGTTTTTTCTCTGTGTTCCTTAACTATCTAGTCAGCAGCAGAGTTATTCTTCTTCTCCATAGGTTTGGGTGGTTTTGTGTAATTGGATAAAAAAGTCCACATTGCAGCCACAGGTGGTTGGTTATTGGGTTAAAAGTAAAAATAATTTAGGTGTCATTTCGTAATTGAACAGTTTATCCTTAAAAGGCCTCATAGAGAGAGAGATGGAGCTCCATTTTTAATTTGGTAGAGTGAATTGCTGTAGAACTCACAGTTTGCGAGGCTGTAACATAGATAAGAAATAATAAACATCTGAGTCCCAACAAAAAATTCCGTCTCACACATTTAATCTCGACCCTGGCAAAATGAAGCAAAGACTCCACACCCATGAAGTGCCTCAATCACTGGGATTTCCCTCTGGGCAGAATCATAGAATCCTAGAATAGTTTGTGTTGGAAGGGGCTCCAAAGATCACCTAATTCCAGCCCCTCTGCTGTGGGAAGAAGCCACCTAAAAATTACCTGACAACACCCAACAATTAATTAGTTTTTTTGGAATATTTTTTATTAAATTTAATGTGTAATATTTACCCTTCTCAGAAACAGAGAGGTGAAGGGTAGGCACTGCTAGGAATTAAATTTTCATTGGAAGCAAAGGGACACCAAAAATTATTGCCTGAGCAGAACTGGAAGAGTAGCAGAGCCCTTATGCACATCCAACCTGGCTTGATCTTTTCCTCAAAGAATAATGAAATTTTTTAGTTCCAGTTGCAGATCAGACTAAATAGGGAAAGCTAAGATAAATCCTTCTTCCCCCAAGCTTTACTCTCAACCTACAGCAACTGTTCCTCTTTGCACTTCTCACAGTCCCACCTAGAATTTGCTAAGCACACTGAAGAAAAAGCTTTCCTTCACTCTTCATCCACTCACTCCACCAAAATTAGGCCTTGTTAACTGAGGATAGCAGGTTTAAGCTGGTGTTGAAATAGTTAATGTGACCAGAAAAATGCATACTTTACACAGAAAAAAAAAAAATCTGATTTGGCGGGCAACTGTGGAGCAAAGCAAGAATTATTACCATTTAAATTTCATATCCCACCAAAAAACTATTTAGTGCAGAAAGTGTTTCAGACACAGAATAGTGTAGTTAAAAATAATTAAGGGAAGAGCTGAGAGCAAAACTAATACCTAGAGACAGAGTATATATTATTGTAGCCACTGCACTGATAAACATGAATCTGATAATCTTATGATTAAAATGTGCTGAAGCAGACCCTGGTAGAATAGGCTGCAATAGATTTAAAGGAAATGTAGATGTAGAAAAATGTAAAAGAGGCTTTTCTCAAATAAGTGCCCCATTAGAACACAAAATGAATGCACTGGCACCAGGAGCTTGCAGGAAATCACTTTGGCCGCTGTGTCCTGATTTATACAACTGCTGTGATTCTCTATTTTTTTTCTTCTACTTTCTTTACACCCTTTTTTTTTTATTATTCCTCTGAAAGGAGAAAGAGAAACTCTCACACAACTTCACCTAAGCTATTTCAGAGTAACATTAAAGCTCTGACTTAGGCTGACAAATGACCTCCCCGTAGGGATCTCTTTCTCTGCACAAAACTGGCCATTGAAAAATATTGTAATCAGACATGGTGGTGATTTTATTGGAATAAGCTTATTCATTCCTGTTGGCTGTCAAGCAAGTTTCTGCATGAACCATTTATCAAAAAATCAATGGGAGGCTTTTGAACATCATTTTTCTTGAAAACGCACAGAAATACCTAAGCTTCATAAATGTATTGATGTGTGTCCCCGTGTGTGTGGGTGAGTGAAATGAAACTGTGTCTGGACAATGAAAAACGATAAGGAGCTCTAAAGTTCTCTTAGATGAAGTCCCAGTGCAGCAAGGAAATCCCAGGAAAAACTTTCTGTCAAGGAGGGTCACTGTGTAGATTTCCCAGAGCAATGAAACAAATAAATGAGCAAAACGACTTCCTGAAATGTGAAATGTAAGATAAATGCAGTGATAAAAAAAAATGAATAAAAAATGGTCCAGGAGAGTTCCTAAAACTCAGATTACATTCAGCACAAAAGGAGGAATATTCATAATCTCCTATTTCTTCTGCTATTGGATTCTCTGACTTGAAAAGCTGCTACAGATTAGTGTCAAGAAAAGGGATATGTGATAGACAAACCACTGTTCCAATGGCTATTAATATGTTTTATACATGAGAGTTGAGGAGAAATTTGATAATTTAAATATACGTTAACAAAGTCTAATTGTGCAGACAGAAATAAGCAAAAAAAAAAAAAAAAAAACCACAAAAAAACCCACAAAAACCCCAAAATATCATTCCTAGTACACACATGTAGATAAATTTTGAAACACTTATTTTTAAATCATTGTCCAGGCGTACCGAAACATTGATTTGGTAAAAATATGTAGAAGTACACCAAAGAAAGGCACTTAGATTGGAAGCTGGGACACTTCCAAAAAAGTGCAAAAAACCAGGTGATTTTAATTAAACATGGAAAGGGGAAGGGAAGGGAAGGGAAGGGAAGGGAAGGGAAGGGAAGGGAAGGGAAGGGAAGGGAAGGGAAGGGAAGGGAAGGGAAGGGAAGGGAAGGGAAGGGAAGGGAAGGGAAGGGAAGGGAAGGGAAGGGAAGGGAAGGGAAGGGAAGGGAAGGGAAGGGAAGGGGTGCTAGTTTTGCATTAGGGCCACCCACAAAAGTAAGTTTCTAAGAGAAGCTGCTAGCAGTTTCCTTCCTGTCTGACAAAAAAACCAACCAGTAATGAGCTCTGAGAATTGACAATCTGTTTAACTAATGAGAAAGCTGGACAGACCTCTGTGAACACACACTAAAAATGAAGAATCCTGGGAATTTTCTTTTCCTTTTCCAGTCAGAGAGCAGGTAACAAGGCCAGCCCAGCCCCCCTGTCTCAGCCAGATTGGACAGAGAGCAAACATGCAGAGGAATAACACCAAGGTCAGTGAAGAAAGCGTCAAGGCCCAGGTAAGAGGAGTGAGGAGATGCCTTGATTTTGGGGCTGAAGTCCTCTTGTAAAGCTATGGAGAAGAATGTAATTGATACATCAGGCTCCTTTTCCCTGTAACCCATTGAAATGTACGGAAGGATGGATTTTTCAAACTGTAGATATGAGCAGATGTTGAAGTAGCTGTGATCCCATGAGAAATTTGAAGAGAGAGGGCAAGAAGAGTGAAGAAGACCCTCTGCCCCAGGGAAAGAAGCAGACCTCTGTTCCCAGAGGTGAAGATGGTCTCAGAGATGGATAAACAGAACCTTTGCTCTTGAACAGCTCATCTTTAAAACAGTACCCCATAAGCTGGCATGGCTCATAAACACAGCTGTGGGAAAAGGTGTGAAAATGGGAGGGACTTCACAATTACAGATTTTCTGGGCGGCTCCTATTTCTGGAAATGAAAGGCCATGAGAGAACTGTTTTCTTGTGGAGAAGTCTCCATAAAATGACAAGAGAGACTCCTTTCCCTAAGTGAACTGAAGAAAGACTAGTCTAGAAGTGATAAACTGAGTGAATTGTTTCCCACGCTGTGAGTGGGAAAGAAAAGGTTGTAGGGGGATGAGAAGTGTTTTAAAGGTTTTATTCTGATTCTTATTATTCTTTTTTTTAGCTACTGTTAATAAATCTTCTTTACACACATTTAAAGTTTTGAGCCTGCTTTGCCTTCCTCCTAATCCTATCTCACAGCAAGAAATGACTAAATATATTATAGTGGGTTTGGCCAGCACAAAACCCACTACAGAAGGGATCCATTGTGGGGAACTGTGAGGAGCTTTTTTGAAAGTAGATGAAATTTTCTAGGATGAAATTAAGTCAAACGAGACAACATTGAATCTGTGAGACAATATGGTATCTGTGAATAATTTATTGGTAATGGAAATTTAAAAAAAGAAGTTGCCTAATAGAGAGGACTAGAAAAGACAGAAAAGGTGGAAAGAAAATGGAAAAGGATGGAGAGAGAGAGAGAAAGAAAAAGAGAGAGAGAGAGAGAGAGAGAAAGAGAAAGAGAAGAAAGAGAAAGAGAAAGAGAGAAAGAAAGAGCAAGGAAAAAGAAAGCAGGGAAGAAACAAAAAAAAAACAGAGAGAAAGAGAAAGAAAGAGAAAGAGAAAGAGAAAGGAAAGGAAAGGAAAGGAAAGGAAAGGAAAGGAAAGGAAAGGAAAGGAAAGGAAAGGAAAGGAAAGGAAAGGAAAGGAAAGGAAAGGAAAGGAAAGGAAAGGAAAGGAAAGGAGTGGCGGGCGGAAGGAAGTGGCGGAAGGAAGTGGCGGAAGGAAGTGGCGGAAGGAAGTGGCGGAAGGAAGTGGCGGAAGGAAGTGGCGGAAGTGGCGGAAGGAAGGAAGGGAGAAGGGAAGGGAAGGGAAGGGAAGGGAAGGGAAGGGAAGGGAAGGGAAGGGAAGGGAAGGGAAGGGAAGGGAAGGGAAGGGAAGGGAAGGGAAGGGAAGGGAAGGGAAGGGAAGGGAAGAGGAGGGGAGGGGGAGGGGAGGGACAGATTACAACAAATATTTTTCCACTCCGTGCATGCCAACACATCCCATTGATGCTCTCCATCAGCTCTCCTTGGTGCTGAGGGTCCCCCAGAACATGGAGCTCAGCACAGGCACAGACATTCCCTTGGGGCACAAGCAGGCCATGGGCCAGCCGTGGTGGTGCTGCTGGAGGCAGGTGCTAACGCTTGGGCTGTGCCTGCAGGCAGCAGCAGCAGCAGCAGCACAGCTGCATGAAGAGCGAGGGGCGCTCATCATCGCAGGGAACCGGCTGCCCTTGCTGGGCTTGGCCTCCCTGCAGGCTGGGCAAAGGGCTGGGGGGACTGCTGGGGCTGCGTGGGGCAGAGATCGAGCTCTCTTCCCTGCATCCTGCAGCTGCTGCTTTGCATCGTTCAGCCGGGCTGGGCTCCAGCTGCCTCTGCTGCTCTGGCCGCTGGACAGCGCAGCAGCCAGCACATTTTTCCTCTCGCGACAGCGTTCCCTTACTCACGTCTGTTTCCCATTGGAGCAGCTCTTCAGTACTGCTGTCTGCTCCTTGGCATAGCTGCAGGATGCTCTCGGAGTCACTCTCGTCCTCTTCCCGTTGGTAGATATTCACAAGGCCTCGCACATCTTCATCCGAAAGAGACAGATCCTGGTATCCCTGCCCTTCCCACAGGGACAGCTCTAGGTCTGTCGCCTCTTCTTCCAGGCCTGTCAGCTCTTCTTCCAACAGGCACAACTCTTGGTATTGGTCACCCTCATCGTTGTCCCGTTGGTACAACTCCTGCTGTACCTGCACTGTCACACTTTCTTCCAGTGGGGACAACTCTTGACATCTCTCATCCTCATCATCATCCCGTTGGTACAGCTCTTGCTTCATCTGCAGTGTCACACTTTCTTCCAAGGGGGACAGCTCTTGGCCTGTCACCTCTTGTCCACACAGAGACAATTCTTGGCATCTGCCACCCTCATTGTTGTCCCATTGGTATGGCTCCTGCTGTACCTGCAGTGTCACACTCTCTGCCCATGGACACAGCTCTTGGCCTGTCACCACTGCTTCCCACAGGGACAACGCTTGGCATCTGCCACCCTCATCGTCATCCCGTTGGTGCGGCTCCTGCTGCACCTGCAGTGTCACACTCTCTGCCCATGGACACAGCTCTTGGCCTGTCACCTCTTGTCCCCACAGGCACAATGCTTGGCATCTGCCACCCTCATTGTCATCCCGTTGGTGTGGCTCCTGCTGTACCTGCAGTGTCACACTCTCTGCCCATGGACACAGCTCTTGGCCTGTCACCACTGCTTCCCACAGGGACAACGCTTGGCATCTGCCACCCTCATCGTCATCCCGTTGGTGCGGCTCCTGCTGCACCTGCAGTGTCACACTCTCTGCCCATGGACACAGCTCTTGGCCTGTCACCTCTCCTTCCCACAGGCACAACGCTTGGCATCTGCCATCCTCATCGTCATCCTGTCGGTACGGCTCCGGCTGTACCTGCAGTGTCACAATGTCTGCCCATGGGGACAGCTCTAGGCCTGTCACCTCTCCTTCCCACAGGCACAATGCTTGGCATCTGCCATCCTCATCGTCATCCCGTTGGTACGGCTCTGGCTGTACCTGCAGTGTCACAATGTCTGCCCATGGACACAGCTCTAGGCCTGTCACCTCTTGTCCCCACAGGCACAACGCTTGGCATCTGCCATCCTCATCGTCATCCTGTCGGTACGGCTCCTGCTGTACCTGCAGTGTCACAATGTCTGCCCATGGGGACAGCTCTAGGCCTGTCACCTCTCCTTCCCACAGGCACAACGCTTGGCATCTGCCATCCTCATTGTCATCCCGCTGGTGCAGCTCCTGCTGCACCTGCAGTGTCACACTCTCTGCCCAGGGGGACAGCTCTTGACCTGTCACCTCTTGTCCCCACAGACACAACTCTTGGCATCTGTCGTCGTCATCGTCATCCCGTTGGTATGGCTCCTCCTGTTCCTGCAGTGTCACACTCTCTGTCCATGGGGACAGCTCTTGGCCTGTCACCTCTTCTTCCCACAGGAACAATTCTTGGCATCTGTCCTCATCACTGTCCCATTGGTACGGCTCTGGCTGTACCTGCACAGTCAGGCATTCTCCCCACGGGCACCACTCTTGCTGTGTCCCATGTGGCCACTGCCCTGTCACACCTACCTGCCAGGAGGACAGCTCCTGATGTGTCATAGCTCCCCAGCGTTCCTGGAATGCCACTTCTTCTTCCCATTGGTGATACTCTTGCAGTGTCATTTCTTCCCACAGGCAATGCTCTTGGCGACAGTCATCTGCCCAGTGGCAAAGCTCTTCATCCATGGCATATTCCCACTCCTGGTCCATGGTGACAAAGCCCCCTTCTCTGACAGGGAGAAGGACTGAGCAGCCCACTGCCCCCAGCCACTGCCCACTGAGGGCCTGCTCTTGCAGCCAGATGGGAAAGGGGCTGGAGGATAGGAGTTGGGCTTTGTCTTGTCCTCCTGTCTGTTTGTCTGATGTCCCCTGGCACAGATGGGTCCTGGACACACAGCCACTCTGCTGGCACCGGCAGCCCAGGGCCCGCAGTGTCCCTTATATACCCCCAGCCGGGGGGCTCTGCCATGCCACAAAGGGCTTTGGGCACCGCAGTGTCCCGCAGTGTCACCAGGGCTGTGACACAAGGTGGCCGTGTCACAAAGAGCTTTGGGCACCGCAGTGTCACCCAGGGCTGTGACACAAAGTGCCAGTGTCACAAAGGGATTTGGGCACCGCAGTGTCCTGCAGTGTCACCCAGGGCTGTGACACAAGGTGCCCGTGTCACAAAGGCCACCCCGGCACCCCTGGAGCAGCCCAAGGCTCTGGGAGTGGCTGGAGCAGCCCCGGCCTTGGGGCTGGCAGCTGTTCTGGATGGATGATGGGGGACTGGCTCACAGTTCAGAGATCAATGCTGTGGGACCGTGCAGAGAAGCTCTGCTGATGGGCCATTTGAAGCTCTGCTGAACTGCCATTGCAGTTCAGGTGCCCTCTGCTCTCCCCATTGCAGTTTCCTGGTCCCCCCTGCTCTCCCCATTGCAGTTCAGGTGCCCTCTGTTCTCCCCATTGCAGTTCCCTGTTCCCCTCTGCTCTCCCCATTGCAGTTCCCTGTTCCCCCCTGCTCTCCCCATTGCAGTTCCCTGTTCCTCTCTGCTCTCCCCTCGGTTCCCTGTTCCCCTCTGCTCTCCCCATTGCAGTTCCCTGTTCCTCTCTGCTCTCCCCTCAGTTCCCTGCTCCCCTCTGCTCTCCCCATTGCAGTTCCCTGTTCCCCTCTGCTCTCCCCATTGCAGTTCCCTGTTCCCCTCTGCTCTCCCCATTGCAGTTCCCTTTTCCTCTCTGCTCTCCCCATTGCAGTTCCCTGTTCCCCTCTGCTCTCCCCATTGCAGTTCCCTGTTCCCCTCTGCTCTCCCCATTGCAGTTCCCTGTTCCCCCCTGCTCTCCCCTCAGTTCCCTGTTCCCCTCTGCTCTCCCCATTGCAGTTCCCTGTTCCCCTCTGCTCTCCCCTCAGTTCCCTGTTCCCCCCTGCTCAGGGGCCATCCTGGGCTATCCAGGGCAGGGGGGAAGAGGAGGGGCACAGCAGCTCGGTGCTAAAGGGGTGGAGTATAACAACACCTGACCTGCCAATCAAGTTGCCAGGAAGCCTTTTCCACCAATCGCAGCAGAGAACAGTTGAGTGACAGACTGTGGGAGGGGCCAGGGTTGACTGATAGAAAAGGTGAAGCATTTCTCATGGGGAGAGCCGCATGGTGGGCAGCCATGAGGGAGGCTCCTGGGCCTGTTCCTCCTTATTCAGTCCTTTTGTTGTGTTTTTTTTAAGATTTTATAAACTTGTTAAAATGTTTAAAGTGAGCAGTGGTTTCTCCCACAGCCCCCTGGTTGTGAGCTGCTCAGTGAAATGGTCAGGAAGGGCTGTGCCCGAGGAAAGGGGCAAAGGAGACCTTGGGTCAAAGGCAATGGTGGGGGTTTGATTGAAATGGGCATGGCAGAGACACAGGGGGAGAGAGACGGAGAAAGGGAGAAGGAGAGGGAGAGAGGAAGGAAGAGAAGGGAGGGAGGGAGGGAGAGAGGGAGAAAGGGAAATGAGAGAGAAAAAGAAAAGGAAAAAAGAAAGAGAAATAAGAAAGAAAGAGCAAAAGAGAGAGAAAAAGAGAAAAGAGCAAATGGGAAAAGAGAACAAGAGACAGTGAAAGAGCAAGCAAAAGCAAGAGAGAAGAAAGAATTAATGAGAAAGAAAGAAAAAGTGAAAAAGAGAAAGAAAAAAGGAAAGATAGAAGGGAGTGAAAAAGAGCAAAAGCAGGAGAGAAGAAAGAGAAAGAGATAAAGAGAAAAAGCAAGAGAGAAGAGAAACAGAAAGAAAGGAAGAAAGCAAGAAGAGAGAGATGAAAAAAGAGAGAGGAAAAGAAAAAAGAAATAAATTAATAATGTGAGAATGAGAATTAATAATGTGAGAAAGAAAGCAAGAAAGAGAGAGAAGAAAGAATGTGAAAAAGAGAGAGCAAAGCAAGAGAGAAGAAAGATAAAGAATGAGAAAGAAAGAGAGCAAAAAAGAGAGAAAAAGCAAGAGAGAAGAGAGAAACACAAAGAAAGAAGAAGAAAGAGAAAAAGAAACCAAAAAAGGAAAGAAAGAAAGAAAGAGGAACAGAAAAGAAAAAAGAATAAAGAAATAATGAGAAAGGAAATGGAAAGGGGGGCAAATTAAAACAAAACCTTCTCCCCTCTGTACATGCCAGCATGTCTGGTTGAGGCTCTCCATCAGCTCTCCTTGGTGCTGAGTCCCCCAGAACACAGAGCTCAGCACAGGCACAGACCCTGGGGCCAGGGGAACACCCGGGTCCCTGCCCTGCCCTGCCTGGGGGAAGTTTGAGGCCGTCTCTTGCAGCAGACTCTGCACCTGTTGCATGGCTCTGCATCCCCTGCAGCGCTGTGCTGCAAGGCCTCAGCAATGGGCCTGGGGAGAGCTCTGGGGCTCTCCGAGGGGTGGTGACTCGTCCTCACTGTTTCTGCATCTTGTTCTTCTTGTTCTTCTTCTTATTATTCTTTGCCTTGTTCTTCTTCTTGCTCCTCTTCTTCTTCTTTTTATACTTCATGGTCTTGTGGGGTTTTTTTGCCTTGCTCTTCTTTTTCATATTGTTTCGTTCTTCTTGTCCTTTTTCTCCTTTTTGTTCTTGTTCTCATTCTTGTTTTCATCTGGTATTTCTTCTTCTTGATCTTGTAATATTTGTCTTTTTATACTTTCTGTTCGTGTTCTTTTTCTTCTTGTTCTACTTCTTTCAGTTCTTAATCTTATTTCTTTTTCTTACACTTATTCTTTTCCTTATTTCTACTCTTAGTCTGATTATTTTCTTATTCTTTTTCTTACTCTTATTCCCATTTCTGTTCTTATTCTTATTCCTGCTCATACAGCTATTCTTATTTTTTGTAGTACTACTACTTTTTCATCTGCATCAGCTTCCTCTTATTAGGTTTTTTCGCTACTCTTTTTGTGGTTTTGGGGGGAGGGGGGGGGGGTTCTGCCTTTTTTTGGTGTGGAATTTTTGGGTTTTGGGTTTTTTTTTCTTTACTACTACTATTTCTTAAACCCAACTTTATTTAGTTTGGTAGGAATTGGATGTGTCACAGTCTGTCAGTCTGAGTTGTGTCCTGGGAGCAGCACCTCCTGTGTGTGCCCGATCCTCATGGAGAAAAAGCCAAAGGCCCAGCATGGAATCCTTTCTGGAGGACAGGAAACGGCCTGGGATCCCAGCAGGGGAGGTGCAGATCCCTGGCAGGGTGGCCAGGCCTGGGAAGAGGTTCCCGCAGGGAGGAGCTGCAGTCAGCGTCCCTGGAACACCGGAGCCGCGGGGATGCGGCCCCTGGGCACAGGGTTCAGGGCCGGCGATGGCGGTGCCGGGCCGGCGGTGGGAGCGACGCCTTTGAAGGCGCCTCGGCAGCCGGAGGAGGGGCTGGGACGCGGCGCCGAGCCCCCGGCACAAGCGTTCCCCCGGGCCGGGGCTCGGGGCCGGCCCCACGGGTGCCCTTTGGCCTCGGGGAGCCGCCCCGGGGGTGCCGGGCAGCAGCCGGGGCCGGGCGGGCCCCAGGGCCAGGCGCAGGCCGAGGCTGCGGCTCCCGCAGGGCGCCGGGCGGGCCGCGGGCCGGCCGCCATCTGCAGGCGCGGCGCTGCTGGCAGCGGGCGCTGATGCCGGGGCCGTGCCAGGGCCAGCGGCGTTTGCTGCGGGGCACCCCCTGCCCGGGGCACGGCTCCGCTGCTGCCTGGCGCTGCACCCGAGCCTCCTGTGGGACAGGGAGCCCGTCTCGGGCTAGCGCTGCCAGTCTTTGCTGCTTGGCCTCCTCATCTCCCTCATTCTGCTCCAGGACGCCGATTTCATCCTGGTCATCGTCCTCCCGCAGCCAGGCCTTGAGCGAGGGCCTCAGGGCGCCGCTGGATTCCCAGCTGCGCAGGGACAGCTCTCGGTCGCTGTCATCTTCCCTGCTGGACTGCTCCGAGGGTCTTCTCTTCCTTTGCCTTTGGGCACCTCCTGGCAAATGCACTCTTCCCACCCCGACTGCTCTTCGCAGCTGCCGCCCTCTCTGGGGGACAGCTCCTGTGGGCTCTGTTCTTCACAGTCCAACACTCTGGGGGAGCTCGGCGATTCTCGTCCGAACAGCCCTTGCTCTGTGCCTTCTTCCCTGTCAGAAACCTCTGCTTGGCTCCTGGCTTCTTCCTGGGACAGCTCTTGCTTAACACAACAAGCACTCCACTCAGAGAGTCCCTGGTGGTTTGTGCCCGTGTCACAAAGGCCGCCCCGGCACCCCTGGAGCAGCCCAGGGCTCTGGGAGTGTTTGGAGCAGCCCCGGCCTCGGGGCTGGCAGCCTCTGGTTGTGAGGCGCTGATGGAAATGGTCAGGAAGGGCTGTGCGCGAGGGAAGGGGCAAAGGAGATCTTGGGTCAATTGAAATGGCGTGGGTTTGATTGAAATGGGCAGGGCAGAGACAAGGGGCAAGAGAGAGAGAGGAAGAAAAAGAGAGTGGGAGAAACAACTGCTCAGTTTGAAAATTTAAAGAGGTTTTTTAAACCTTAACAAAAATACAGCAAAGGACTGCATAAGGAAAAAGCTGCAGTGCTGGGAGCTGCCCCTCATGCGTTCCACATGGCCAGTTCATCTTTGAGATGGATGCTCAGGGTTTTATACCCCTGGGGGGTTGCATCAGCCAGCCCTGGCCCCTCCCAAAGTCTGTCAGTCAGCTCTTCTTTCCATTTATCACTGGAAACTGCTTTCTTGTAACTGGATTGGAGGTCAGGTGTGTTGCCATGCCGCACCCCCTGAGCACCAAGCTTTTCCATTCCCAAGTGCCCCATGCAAGGGATGTCACAGACACATTTTATGAAAAATCCTTTCCTTAGGATTTTTCCTCCTGAGAAGCTGGGAGGCCTCAGGAACAAAATGCAAACAATGGTTATCTGCTGCTGTGGAATGCAACAGGTGCATCTGGGATTGGTCTCATGTGGTTGTTCCTAATTAATGGCCAATCACAGTCAGCTGGCTCAGACTCTCTGTCCAAGACACAAGCCTTTGTTATCATTCCTTCTTTTTCTATTCTTAGCTGGCCTTCTGATGAAATCCTTTCTTCTATTCTTTTAGTATAGTTTTAATCTAATATATATCATAAAATAATAAATCAAGCCTTCTGAAACATGGAGTCAGATCCTCGTCTCTAAGACCCCTGTGAACACGGTCACAAAGGGACACATGTGCAGCCTTCTTTTACCTGTCCTAGACGACCCAGGCTGTCTGATGGCAACAGTACAGGGGGGGAAAGGGAACTATGGGGAGAACAGAGGACATCTGAACTACAATAACATAACCACACACCACTAAAGCTTTTCTTAATATTGACGCAATCATTAACTTTTAATTGTGAGTGCCAATCATCTCATTATCCATCTATAACAGAGAGAAAAGGGGAGAGAGAAAGAGGAAAGGGAAGAGAAGGAAAGGAAAGGAAAGGAAAGGAAAGGAAAGGAAAGGAAAGGAAAGGGAAAGGAAAGGAAAGGAAAGGAAAAAAGAAAAGAAAAAAAAAAAAAAAAGAAAAGAAAAAGCTCATCACATTCCTTTCTAATGATTCTAGGGGGGTAAGGAAAAGTCTACCCGTTCCCATGCACCTGGAAGTATGTGCAGCCCACCAAAGCCTCACAGGAGACATCACCATAGGAATGTGCATTTTGCCTCAGTTTGAAGCTCTGACGGCCTCTCCAAGAGTGCAGGGGAGAGGGATGCATCCCAGCGTTCTCACCTTGCATGCTGACTTCTCTCTCATCTGTGGATGATAAATGATCACTAACATTTCATTTGGTTTTCTGGTCGAGGACCATGAATCGTGGAGTGTCAATAAGAGAGGAGATATTTCTGAAATGAAGCCAATTTAGATCTGCTGAAATCATTGGAGAACTTTAAAAAAGTACTCTGACATCAGTAACTTTTTTATTTTTCAAGTTCTGACTACAATATATGTATGTGGATGAGATGGACAGATAAGGAAAAGGATCGCTGTGGTCCCTAAATAAAATTATGAGAGACAAAAGGAGGTTAAAACAGCATAAAGTGAGGTTTGGAAGAAAAAGGAAGTTGAAACCAAAAAGGAGTAGTACTATGATGTAACTGTGGTAGAGAATGTCAGAATAAAGGCATTTTCATTTCAGTTTGACTGATAAAAAGACAAGGAAACACACATGAAAATCAAAGTAAATGGAGGCTTCCTTTCCATTAAAGGAATCCTAATGGTCCAGGTCTGCATGCAGCAGCAAATTTTAGGACAAAAGCTGTGTGATAATTCAAGAAGGAGATATGTAAAATCTCATGCTGTTATGCTGATTACTGGTTAGATTTACAATATAAACTTCACAAATTACAGCATACAGACTCCAGAGGCAGAATAAAGATTCTTTCTACATCTTAATCACTTTCTACATGGAAAATCTACAAGGTGATTATTCAGAGACCAAAAGAGTAACCTGCAAAAGCATAAATTTATTTTTTTTTTACCTTTTTGAGGGGGGAGGGCTGAAGGGGAGAGCAGAAGCTTAATAAGAGGAAATTGCAGTATTCAAATCCACCCGAGACCACGAAGCATGGTATTAGCAGAGTAAATTACTCTCATGCTCAAGGTGCCAAAAGCAATTTAGGCTGTATACAGAAACAAAATCACAAGATTAAATCAATCTGTTTTCCCCATGTTTGTGGGGAAGGGATAATTGATTAGAATAGCAGGTCGCACCTATACTAATGCACCACTCAGTAGCTGACATCATCTCTGCATCTTTGAAATGAACACCAGCTCATAACATTCACTTAGATACCTTTTAATTACTTTGCTCTGCAGCCAGCAAATGGAAGGCTAACTCATTAACCTTCTCTGCCTTTCTGGAAGGTGGTTCTTTCTCTTCATGTTTATGCTTGTTTGGACCTGCAGTTATTCCCACAGGCTGCAGAAGTATCCATTAGCAAACCTGGTCCAGCTGCAAGTTCTCTTTCAGTGCTTAATAGATTCAGCAATCTGTTTTTCGTCATTCAAACCCATATTCCAGCCTTATCAGTAAATAGAAACTCCATAGATTATTTTTCCTATTTCTGGCCATGAAGCGGTTTTTGCAAATGCTAAACCTGTTCCTTAGGTTGCTTTGTTGATGGCAGGGGATTAAGAAGGGAACTTACAAACAATAATACAAAACACTGATTTAGAACTGAGACAATCCAATTGTAACAACCATTTCTCTTACTTATGAGTAATGACTTCTTTTTCATGCATTGTTAATACCTTCCTAAAGCACAGGGATCAACGTGTCAGGAAGAAAAGAGAAATAGATTTCCTGGATCATAGTACAATTTTTCAAAGTCTGGACTACAGAACTAGATAAAGGCAAAGAAACCCAAATTAGAGAGGAATCAACAGAAAGCAATAATTCTGGTATGCTCAGTAAGTTGAGTTTACTTTCCTATAAAAAGACATAGAAAAAGAAGAGAACCTTATAAATTTCTCCATTAAAATAAGGTAACTTTGCACTTATTCACAGAACAAAGATGCAATAAGAGTTAGTTGCACCGCGGGTGTGAAAAAAACAGAGATAATCAGAATTTGTGTCCCACTCACAGAAAGAAAAGTGCATAGTCATTTAAAGGCAGCCACAGAGGAATGTGACTGCATCCAGTTTTGGCAAGAAGCTGGGATAAGCACAAGGGAACAATTCTGCACTTCAAAGAAAGCTTTAAGTGATAATAGGTTAAACCCTCCTTTGTCTAATCAGTTATTTAAATACTACTAATTACCTGGGCTATTGCCTAGCTCAACACCTATAATTTGAGGGTCTTAAATCTTATAAAGTACAAAGGGTCATTTCGTATTCAGATCAGCAATTTTTATGTGCTTGCAAGTTACATAAATGGACTCCCAAGGAAAGGCCACAAGTTTACAACTTCTACACTTTAAGAAGGGGCTGCACACTGAATATCTAAACTGCACATGTATAAAATTACAATTTCGTACTTTAAGGAAGCTGCAAACTGGGGAAAGCAGCCTGAAGCCAGGAATACATCAATTAAGGTGTGTAGTAGTAATGTTAATTGAAAGCTCTTATGCAGGAGGGCAGAAGGAAAGGACCTAATTGAGTGGCCATAAGGCCATGGCAATAATTCTGCATTAGTCTTTTTGTGTGCCTCTTTGCCTCCCATCTGCACCTTCTGAGTCCCCTCTGCTGTACCTGTACATTTGCTCCTGCACCTGAGCAAATCTGGCTTATAGAATCTTCCTGACCTAAAAAAACCAGCCCTTCTTCCTTTGCATCCCACAATAAAATTTGGTGACTGGTAATTCTGTGTTCTACCTCACCATATGAGGGTACACGAGGCTGGAGAGGTTCAGAAACTAGAAACCTGAAAAACAAAAAAAATAAATAGGTAAGGTTTATTCACATACTACTGATGCAAATCAGAGCCTAAGGAATGAGGAAGCAGAACGCTTATTAAGAAAGAATAAATACTTTTGTCATTTAATTCCAGTGTGGAGGAAACAGCTGGAGACTGAGTGCACCAGCACCAGTAACCACCTTTAATAAAAGCAACAGGAAGATTTGGGTTGGGAACTGAGATTATTCCGGAGCCCTGGGGCTGTTTGCAGGAGGAGCCACTCTCACAAGACAGGTGAGGAGGGAGACAGAAAGGTAAGACTAATAATTGTCTCTGTTCTTTTAAAATCAGCAACACATTCTTCTGTTTTTGTCAGAGCCTCTTTACAGAAAAATTCAGAAAGGTAAAAAATGGCATTTCCTTCAACTGAGCCTTCCGTGGAAGCCACAGAATTTTAAAGGATAATCCACCAGTGATGAGAAAGGCCTGAGAATAAAGAGGCAACAAAAGCTGCCAGGATAAGATTCAAAGACAAATTCCCAAACATCTGGAGATATGACTGCTCCCACATGATTCTATTATCATCACAAAGGCTTACAGTCATGTAACCCCAAAGACCTTTGCAAGGATGCAGGAGCGGATCACTCTTATATCCTGAGCTGCTAAAAATGGATGTGTCCAATTCCCTACAGTTTAGAGTTGGTATTTTGTTCTTGCTATGAGGAAGTTTCCCAATCTGCCTATTCTGGCACCATATGCAACCAAATATTCATGACTGAAATGCGCTGCTGTTTGCAGCAGGTGGCAATACCTGTCACAATGCCAGTGGCAGTGAAAATGGACCATGATGCAAGGAAAACTAAATAACTTGTAACATGTTCAGGGCAAAAATACAATTCAGATCATAAAAAAATACCAGAAAGCCCAGGGAAATCCACTCCAGCTGTATCCATGCAGTATGTGAAGATCAGAGAGCTTTATGATGTAACCTTTGGCTGATGAACTTTGATTTAATTGGTTCTCTGTAACTTGTACCAAAGGACCTTCCTGCAGTAGCCTGTAGTGAATTTCCACTCACTGCAATCACTGCCATAACCTTACCCTACTCACAGCAGAAATTCCTGGCCTGTGATGCCTCTTTGAACCAAAGAGTTAGGCTTTTAAAGTTTTGTCTCCTACAGGGAGGGTTAAAATTGTAGCGCTGAGTAATGAATCCCATTAGCACTTATTTATAGAGGATGTACTGTGTGTCATCCCCTTGATTATTTCTAGATTTAAATTTGCTCAAAACCTTTGACAAGAGTTTTTTCATGGGGATGTTATGTTGGCTTCTCTGCTTGTGTTCTAAAACTTTTTTTCCCTTCTATATCTGTGTGGGAGTCTCATCTCTCCTCTCACAGGTGCATGTGCTTCCACCTGTGTTCTGGCTCTGCTTCCTACTTTGACAATCACCAAAGAAGAACAAAATCAATCACCCAGCTGACCTGCTCTAAACTTTCCTCTTGAGTGTGAATGTGAGCCTCATTGTCATAGGGAATTTTCCCCTCTGCCCTGTGATTTACTAATTTATTTACTTATTTATTTTTAAGATATGCCTAAAGGTGGAGCATGTTACAGTTAATAGGTGAAAGTGCTTTGAAAGACCAAGTCAGAATTCAAAATTATATCAAATAAGAAGTCTTTTAAAAATCCAGGAAGGAATTCAGCTTGGCAGAGGACCCCAAATTCACAAATACCAAATGAGGGCAAAGCAACTACCATGAGTCAAGTGGCAGAAAATGTCCCTGGGGTTATAGGCAGACCACAAATTTAAAACTATGCTTTAAAATTATGTTTTATACTAACATTGCATTCTTTTGCAGAGGATGCAAAACCCAATTACCCTGCTTTAGAGTGATTAGTAAACTCTCAGATGGGATGCTGGCTGTCGTATCCTGCATTAAAGAAGAGTTAGACACATGTCAGAGAGGGAACCACTGCACTGTGGCAGGGAAATACCTGTCTTGGGAGGTTTAAATAACTTCAGCTAATCTCAGTGCATGGAAACAGACTGGATCTCTCCTTGAGCTCCTTTTTCAGCCTTTTGTAGATTTAAAATTACACATTCTAAATCTAGAAGGAGTAAAAGTAGAGCAAAATGTCCCGTATTTTAGCCATGGCTCCACTGTTTCAGGATAAGTCCTGGCAGATGCATCCTGTGGTGTTGAATTTTAACCTCTAAAACATGGTTTCAGATGTGGCAAGCTAAGGGACTGCCTCTTGTCTCACCCTCCACAGCTATAATTCATAGCAGTGGAGATGGTTCAAAGTAAATTTAAAATACCTACAGGCTGTCTCCTACTACAGTCAGAGAGCTCTGATGCCTTAAGCCTTTAGGTAAGAAGCCAGCTTCCTCTATTTTTCCTCTCACTGGGGTGGGGTAGGTGCAAGCCTGGAGTGAATTGACTTTTCTTGCCTTCAGTGGGGACTGTGTGAGTTTTCTGACTGCTATGAAGAGGCCTTTTATAACTGTGATGACTGAAGCCTGCATTTATTTGGTGTTGGGGGAATTTTGTTCACTAGGAATGTATAGCTGAGTTCCTGAGGAGCACAGTTTATTATATAAAATCTGAATAAACACACATTAAAAGCAGGGTGGTGTTCTGCATTAATTTAATTTTGCTGCATATTCTTAAGGCCCCTGAACTTGAAGGACATTTGGTCAGCCTTGGAGTACAATATGAGAATTAATTCATCATTCTTCAAGCACTTTGATAATGAAGGTCATATTTTTCAAAAAAAAAAAAAAAAAGAGAGCTCAAGCCATGGAGGAAAAAGTGACCTCACTTTGGGAAAAAAAAAGCCAAACTCAGACTCAAAAAGTTAATCCAGAAATGTGATTGTTACCAATTAATTTCCTTATGACATTAACTGAAATAAGAGACTGGCTATTCAAGTATCAACAAGAATGAGTGTTATTCTAGGCCATTATTCTCATCTTCTTACAGAAGCTTTAATCACAATGACAAATGTCCATTAACTGCTGCAAAAATCACATCACACTCTATCTGGAAAAGCAGATGACCTCTATGTGCAGTTTAAACGAATTTATTCTCATCAGCTTTAATCAACTATCAAATTAGTTCGTAATGTTTGGGATAGTATTACTGAACTCAGGGAAGCCAAGTTCACTGAACAGTGTCACATAATCATTACCTTCTGGAGCATAATGAAACCTGAGGTGCTGGGAAACAGCCCACAAAGGTGATAGAAGTCAATACTTTCTGCACTAAAGAAACTATCACAAACACACAAACCTCTCCTTTTTCATCTGGAGCAAGATTTTGACTTGAAAAGGAATGCCAGAGGCTGGCTGTTTTCTGCCTTAGGTGGACCAGGGGAGCAACTTTGCATTTACCTTCCCAGAGCAGGCAACACACCTGAGCTGTCAAGAGAGAACACTCAAATTTGACAGCTCTGTTTAGTGAAGGAACATGCTTTTTCCTCACACAGTTCACCACAAGCAGGGCACAACCCATGCCAGCAAAGGCACAAAGAGCCCCCTCAGACAAGAGGCTGAGATGAAACTTTTATGTAACTTGGTCTGAATTATAAGGTTTAAATTCAGATTCAAATCTGCTGGCTTAATTGTTCCGTGTAAGAAGAGAAACAAGTGGTGACACACTAGGGAACCTTCCAGAAGTAACGTGTCAAAAGATGTCCCTGGGGCTGTGCTACCTTCTTATGTTTTCTAAATTTTATTATTCAGAAAATCTGCTTTGAAAGCTTGCTGATTTGTTCCAGCAAGCCAAAAATTAGTAGTATTTCATTGTGTCTAAGAGGCCAGAGTCAGACTCATTTTTAGGGTACAGCCAGAAATATTAATAATTATAATAGTAATAATACTAATAGTAATACTAGTAACATTTTACTCTGTGTGCAGCACAGTATTTTATTTTAGCCCTGGCCAAGCCCATTGGAGCTGATTTTCCTGGGGCTGCCTTTCAGTGGCTGAGTGGCTCCTTAAAGCAAGCAGGGCTCAATCAGAGGGTAGGAAGTTTCACTCCACAGCACACCTTTCGCCATGGCCCTTTCCCCATGGACTGGAAACTCAGGAACACTGTCAAGGCATGATAATTTTTGCCACATTTCCTCTTGAAACGCCAGCTCGTGCTCAGATTTGAACCGAGGCGGAATGACGGGAGTCTGCGAGCTTTTCCCTCTTTCTTCCTCTCCTTGACACATCCACACACCCAGCCACACGCCGTTTGGAGGTGAAATATTTTTCATCCACACAGGAAAGCAGGAAATGTTGGAAGAGTTTTCCCAAGCTGTCAATGGGGTGCACAGTACACCTGACACAAGCCCTGGCCTTGTGCGTTCGTCACGACACAAACGGCACCGGGTACCTCAGGGGACCCGCCTGGTATGTTCTAGTCCCCTCTGCCCAGAGATGAATTAGGGCATTTAAAGGAGAGCACAGAGGCTGCTTTCTGAGGCTCGGGCCTTAACTTTGTTCTTGGTCACAGCTCAACTCACAGAAAGCATCATTCACACACGCACAGACACTCGCAGGCCCAGGTTTATGATTAATCCCACCGCAGTGTGCTCATGCTCCCGTAACAAAAATGGTCCCTTTGTGGAAACCTGATGGATGGAACAAGGCGACAGTATATTCAGGCAGTTTTTTTTGACTACTAGGTAAAAAGTTCAAATTCAGCCCAAAAACTGAAGGATGACTCAAGTTTCGTGTTTGGACTTTCTGAAAATTTTCTCTGAAAACAGCATGTGTGAGAGAGTACACATGTACAGGAAAAAGTGATTACTGGAGATGAGGAGTTAAAGAAGGAGCACATCCAGGAATTCCTAATGCACTTGCACTTCTGTTCATAACAGCACTGAAATGTCACTTGAATTCAGCGTGTAATTATTATTTGCCTCCCTGATATCTCAGGGCAACATTCCCTTCAGCACCTCAATTTTGTTTTCTCTGAGCTTGAAGGTATATTGGCACCAGCATTTGCCTAATTTGGTGCAGATAGGATATGGTACAGTGCAGATTTACTATGCTGCAACAACAAATGAGGACTAAAAGCTGCAGGGCAGCACTGAATCAAGGCTCCAGTATTTCTCCTCCAAGTGCCAGGCAGAGAACTCTGGTGCAGCAGCCAGAGCTCAACTTCTGGGCTACGGGAGGCTGCTTTTCCCACCCTGGCTTGGGGCTGGGCACAGTGCACTTAAGCTTCTAGTAAATTTCTGGGCCCCACCCCACTCCTCTCTCCTCTCCCTGCCCTTGGGTCGGAGTTGTCCTGTCCTGGACAGCACAGGGTTTGCGCCACAGGTCCCTTCTCACCCTGAGAGCCTGGACATTCAGCTGCTCAAAATGTCAGAGATTCAGGGGCAGCACAGTGAAACTCCTGTTGCTGATGGAGGGACCAAGAGCAAGACAACTGTGGTAGTTTCACTGTCTGAATCTCATTCTGGATGAGTCCAGCGTTGAAACCCTGTGGAGTTTGGAAATTTGAGTGTTTGTTCTTGACAGGTGAAAATAATTACTGCAGTGTGAGTGCCATTCCTTGCACTCCTCCTACAAAAAAATATGGATTTATATGCCACTATAGGCCTTTAGGAAATGGATAATACAGGTGTTTCGGTGGACATACACATCTTTACCAATCATTCCTCGTGTTGTGAGCACTGCTAAGATAATTATTGTTGTGATTAGTTAGCTGCTAAACTAAGATCAGAGGCATCAGTTCTTGAGAGAGAAGAACAAAACAATGACAGCGACAATTCACACTTTTCATACTTTTATGAACATCTAAAGTGTCACTGAGAAAGAGTAAGTCAGAAAAGAAGGGGAGAAGCAGAAAGAAGGCAAAACAACTGCATTGAAGGGTGCATGGAAAGCACTCATGAAACATTATTCTTCAGCAAAGGAGCAATTAAATGCGCAAATAGTTTTTTTTAGTGTCAGTAGAAAGTCTGTTACTTCAGCAAAGCTGCAGCAGACACTGAAAATATATTTAACTAGTAAATAAGGTGCTGCATTCAGAGAAGAGGTGATTGCTAAACAGGAACAATATAGACTTGTCTCGAGACTCAATTTGTATGTTCTCTAAAAATAACAGGTTGAATTTCTTTAAGTTGCCCACAGAGCCCCTATAAATCCAGAGAAATGTCACGGAATGACATCAGTTTTATTATCTGAGCACAAAGCTATTCTGTCAGTTGTGCTTGTGCTTTCTGAAGCAATCAGACACTGACTTGTAATGGCCTGGCAGCAGACTCAGGTTCACCTCTCAGTGATCCTATTTAGTACCTGATTATGACAGCTCCAGTTTAGG
Source organism: Agelaius tricolor (assembly GCF_023055355.1). Lineage (NCBI taxonomy): Eukaryota > Metazoa > Chordata > Aves > Passeriformes > Icteridae > Agelaius > Agelaius tricolor. Next base: position 1,982,353 of record NW_027269304.1, read on the forward strand.
CAGGAGACTGTGTGGATCACAGCCACATCTTGCTGTTCTTATGCACAAGACAGGTCCTGCTGAAGTCAGAGGAAGGCTTCTACCTGGAAAGACTGTAGAGCTCAATTCTCTTTGATTAGTGTCTCATAAACACACGCAGCCAAACTAATCTCTCTTATAACAAGCGTATCCTTGCTCCTGTGTGGATATCTCACTGATTTTTTATTTTTTTTTTCAAGATGCCTGTGTGTGAAAAGCTGCTATGACTTAGCCTAGAATAATCATAACCACCTTTATTTATTACACTTTTTATTCTGGGCCTGTCTTAAAGGAGTGCCGCGTGTGGTTGTCTCGGGTGGTAATTCTGCAGTGCTGGTGATGCATTGGGTCCCACTGGTGTCACTCCCTTCCAGGCTGAGCTGAGCTGAAACGACAACAAAAATCTGGGATTCTGCTGTGTCTGTGGGACCCTACCATGCTGAGCTGATGCTACCCACAGCTGGCAGGGTGAAACAGTGGCCTTGTGGCCATCAAGGGCATTGTGTCACCTGCAATCAGAGCTGACACTTGGCTGTTCAAAAATCAGACCAAAAGAGGAAAGGGTGAAAAAAACCACCACATAAGGATATTTTTCGCAATAATTGTTAAATACAGATTAACTCTCTGTCTGGCATAAAATCTGTAGAGTTCTATCAATGCAGTAAAGCTTGGATTAAAAGCCTTCAGGGTCTTCCTCTGACTTTGGCAATTTCTGGAGGGCCTTTATTCGAAATTATTGGGATCTCTAAAAACATCAATGAGCAGGACACATGAGTGTCTACAAGAGCCGCATGCTGTTCAGCTGCCTTTAAAGGGCTTCCAGTGGGCACTGAGATAAAACTTCAGAAGCCTGGAGACCTTTTACAGGAAAGGTCACAGCCCTAAAGCGATGCTGAGGCTGCAGCTCCCCAGGAGAGGCAGGTGAGGACCACAGGAGATCAAAGGTTGTAGCTTAGTGCCCAACCAACTTATCTACCTGAATTGTGTGTGGTTACTCCTTGACTCTTTAACTCTGCAAAGAGACTTCAATTTTTCACCTATCAAAGTCCTGGGTACTTAGGCTTTGTCTCAATTAAATATCTGTTCTCGTAAGTTTCACTCATTTATGATTTTCAGGGATTTTTTTTTTTTCTTTCAACTAGCAGAGATTGAAAATATCGTTTTGCTATTATATACACTGATGTGGATGACAATTTTTTACTCCTACCCATCAAAATGCATTAAGGAAACATAAAAGAAAAATTCACCATCTCTTTATCTCTGTGCATCTGCAGGAAGTTGAAAGAAAGTGATGAATGGCAAAACATAAGAGCAAGGGCTCCCAAAATGAAGAAAGTGGCATGATTAGGTTCTGTATTTTAAATTAGAAATAACTGCTCTGAATACATAAGTAATCAGACATCCATTTATATCCTGGTTAGAATCTGAAGCTTTATTAATTGCAGTGGAATCACGTACAAAATGAAGACTTCCTCCAAGAAAACCAGGCTCATTAAAAGAAAAACTTAATGTTTTATGATAGTATTTTCCACATTATAGTTCTGGCCATGGCTAAATCATCGTGGATAAACATACATATATTTAAACAGAGAAAGGATACACTCTTTTAGTCTAAAAACTGAGCCACAGAAAAACCACTAGACTGAATGCTGATTATTCATATGAATCATTAGTCAAACAGAGGTGAGAACCCAAAATATATGAGTTACTATTTCTATTTATAATGTTCAAGTTTACGTGGCATTTCTAAAGGCCTTTTTTGTCACACCCAGTTTCTCCATGTTGTTAGAAATAGAGATGAAAATTAGATCAAAGGACAGTCTGTGCTGCGAGTACTCACCTAGTAAACATCCAGTCCCCTTTTCCCTTCAGTCATATCCTTTTTTTACACTAAATAAATCTGGGGTGACTCCTGTGTTTTTTACCGTTTAGTTCATCGCATGAATTCCACTGGAGGATGCAGCAAAATGAAGACAAATTCAAGATAAATATTCAGACAATCTGGATAAAGTACTGAATATCTAATATTTCACCAAAAAAGAAAAGTCTACATTTTATCACATTGTGAGAATACCCATAATTTACGTGTTCTGTCATCTACATTTTACGACACTATTCTGTATTCAAGAGAAACATGTACTTCTTGTGACAAGTTATACAGTGTGATCATTGCAGTAGTTAATCTGTAGAAAAAATGAGCTAAAAATAACAGGCATGCTTGCTGAGCCATGTTAGCAATGAATGTGGGTTTTAACTTGGATCATAAAGAAGTACAATATTTCTTCCTCATAATCCTGCCTGAAGTTTTGCAGAGCATGATTTGTTCTCCACTTACCACTTTCGCCATAGTCAGGATTTTTCCCCATTAAAAGTCCCTTCTAGTTTATCCAGGAACTTGAGAGAACCTTGACAACAAAACTGCTCCACGAGGGAGGGCAGAAATAATAGAAAAGTAGAGCTCACAGTAACAACAAATCACTCATTAAGTGACAAACCAGATCTCCACTTCATTCACCCCTCTGCTGGTGTGGGTGTCTTTCTAAATAAAAAATGTGCATCACTGGCATTCTCAGCAGCAGCAAACCTTTTCCCATATGAAAAAACTCCTCTCAGTTCATGCTCAGGATATGCCCCTAACAAAAGCAATCTCAAAATGAGCCTTCTGTGCCTGATCCTTTTATTGTTTGCTACCCTCTGCTGGCTTTTTTTCCTTTGTCACATTGAATTGAAGCTGCTGATTTTCACTGTGGGAGCCTTTCTCAAGGGTGGCTTACAAGGTTCACTAAATTCTTCCATCTCCACTGGCATGGACAAGGACTTTGATGCAGATCACCAGTTTGGGTAAAAATTCTAAAACCCAAAAACTGCCGGGAATTCAGAAACTAGACCTCCTCATCTCTCCTATATGCAGCGAAAATTCATTGAGTCTGATGCTTAGATGTAGCAACTATGCCCATTTTTCTGACTTCTTCAGTAAAAATACAAAAAACCCTCCATATATATTTTCCATGCGCCCTTGATCTCCACGTTCCTCTGAAACATTTTTTTTCATTCATGATGTGTATGGATCTGAAGGAGGAGAAAAAAGAGTGGACATCTTGTAGAAAATTAGGTAATTTTGACAGCAAACAGACCTTTCAATGCAAAACTGCAGGGGGAAAATATAGTTTGCAGCTGCAAATACATCACACTTGAAATCACAGGTAGAATCATTTCCCTGCACTGTATGGCTGTTCTCAGAAAATTGTGTTTAGCCCTGAGACTCTCATTATTGAGAAGAGTTGTAAATTTGAGAGAGGTCACTGCAAAGCCACTGATATGATTAAAGTGGGCTGGAGGCATTGACTTATGAAGGAAGATGAAAAGATCTAAATAAACATGGTCTGGCTGTGGAATGCTTTAAAGGCATCAAGATAACCATTAACAAATAGCTGAAGGATATGAAAAACTAAGCAGAGAAAGAAAGATATATCTAGGTACGACAAAGGAGAATAACCAAAACTAATGAGATGAAAATTAAGCAAGGAATAATCTAAGCCAAGTGTCTGGATAAGCTCCTAGAAGTGGAATGCATCATGCCATGGAGCACTCCCTCGGGTATGATGAAAAACCTATGGGCTGAGACAAATAGAGCTGGAGAGACAAAACTGGAGTGGTTGAACAAAGGGTTTAACCCTGCCTTTATAGAGGAGGAGGAAAAAAAAATATGTACAAATTGGTCTTTTTCAACTCTAATGTCTCTGAATTGCTGTGGAGATACCCCAGCCATTAGTGCAATTCTGTTGTGAATTATTTTGCTCATGCCTGGCAGAGGAAGCACCATGGAGCCTGTGATTCAGGGTCACAGGAGTTCTGTGCCCATTGCAGCTGGGCAAAATGAGTCATGCCAAATTTTTCGTTCGCCAGTGTCCACAGAGGTTCTTCTTTGTAGGACTGCTCTCAATTCATTCTTTCCCCTGTCTGAACCAGTACTGGGGATTGCCCTGACCCAGGTGCAGCATCTTCCACTCAGGGCTTACAGGTGGAGGAAGATGAAGACCTCTGTTTTAATTAAGGGTCTGAGAGCAAACCCTTCTCCCACACCCTTCCCTGGGGTCTCAGCTGTGCTCAAGCAGCTCTGGTGTGGCACAGCTGCATAACCTGGGACCAGCCTGCTGTGAAAACAGCTGTGCTGCCAGAAATCCCTCTGGGCACCCCAGCTGGGGCTGCCACCCTCGGCAGGAGCTGCCTTTCAGCTCAGACCTGTGTCCCTGGCCCTTGCAAGGAGCTGGGGGTGCTGGCAGCCTGGTGCCAGATTTCCTTCCTGCCACCCTGGGTGTGGGGGTCTCTACCTGCTCACAGTGACCCCGAGAAATGTTAAAAATTCTCTTCTTCCCAGCCCGGTGCTTGAGGAAGGAGTCAGGGCTCTTCATTTCTCGGTCTCAAGGATGTTTATTGTATCTTATCTATAAAATTCTTTCTCCTGCCCTGCTGAGGTTCGCTCAGCAGGACACTCAGAGACACTCTGCCTGCCCCAGGGCAGGGTTATCTTTTTATACTAAAAACTGCCTGTGCAATATTTACAGTTACTTTCCAATACCTGTCACCTGTGTTAGACACTGAGCTTCTACTCTAAACCACTCCAAAAGTGCCACCATCACCCAGAAGATGGAGGCCAAGAAGAAGAAGGAGAAAGGCTGGACACACCCAGATCCCTCCATCTTGCCCCCTGAACCCCCACACCAAAAACCCTAAAATCTACTTTTCCACCCCGTGATAATTTCACTAATATTTTTTGTAAACTGTTGTGGCCTGCTGATCTTCATCTAAGGTTGGTAATTTGCCCCATGGGTCATAATCAAACCCACAGGGGCATTTTGGGCTCTGTGCCAGGGTCTCTGAGACCCTTGGCAGGGTCTGGGCTGCTCAGGACAGCCGGAGGGATGTCCTGGGTCCCTGGGATGGGTCAGCCAGAGGGATGTCCTGGGTCCTGACACCTGGGGACATCCCAAGGTGGTCACAGACACTGTGGCTGTGGATAAGGTGTGCCTTGGCAGGTGGCACAAGGCCTGGCCTTAATGGCTCCTGCCTTGCTGAGCATGCTGAAGCTCCCAGGGAAGGATGGAGATGTTTCTCAAGCAGAGAATTTCTCAAAAGACAACCTAATCCAAGCATAATTCTCAAGATATAATTCAGCCCTCATTCAATCCCTGTTCTCTCGGTCACTTCAATGAAAGCAATTGGCAGAGGGCTTGAGGTTTTGGGGCCTTTGCATCCAAATCCCCAGAGTTATGCTGAAGCTCAGCTCACAGTGTTTCCTGTCTGTCGTGCCCTCAGAAAATCCTGACCTAAGTGCACTGCCTAAGCTCAGGTGTGCACCCTGTTATAGAGAGAGGGCTTGAAATTAACCTCACAGATCCCAACCCCCCGGTGGAACCAGTGGAACTTCCCTGTCTTTAAAACGAAAGACTGCCTTGATGTGAGCCTCAAAATGCTCCTCTCAGTTTCCTCATTATGTGCTGCGACTGTCAAATTAAATTTTTTGCAGACAGTGATGCGAGATGAATCTCGGTCTCCTCGTTACAGTGACCCTTCGTGCTGTGATCAGCGAGATGCCCACTCACTTTTTTTCCACAGGGTATCTGTTCTGAAAGCAGCATGCTTCCAGTGCAGAATCACAGAGCCAAAGGGGAAAGGTTAAGATGGCAATCTGCCAACTGGATTTAAAAAAAACCAAAACCTAAAAAACCAGAAAAAAAAAAAATCAACCCTTATCTGTTATATACTGAAGTCATTACCTGTTTTACAGCTATAAGAAAGTGCATTAAAATGTCCCAGGCTGCTTGTAGCCAGGTGTTGATTTGTTGGTGCCTGAGAGGCCAGCTCAGTGCAGCCTGACAGGTGTTTAGGTCAGGGTGAAATACGACATCCGTGCTCCCACTCAGGAGCTGGTACCAGCTCTGGATGATTTGCCAAATGAGGATCTATTTGCAGGGTTTTGGTTTTGACAGATGAATAGCCCATCCAAGATTTTTCAGTGCTATGCCATCCAAGAGAGTCCCCCATTTATGGTTGCTTTCTGCAACCTACAGGCATTTTAATCAGATTTTCCTGGCATTTTAATAAACTGGGTTTGCCTTTGGTATTTCAGATACTGAGATCGGCACACATCTTCAAAGCAGAAAGAAGAGGAAAGAAAAGAGAAAACGCAGAGCCCCACAAATTTCTCAGTGATGAAGTTACGCACAATGAAACCATTCCAGAGTAAAAGGCAGAATGAAAAAGTAATGAGATCCTGCAAACACCAACAAATTTATTAAAATTTTACATCTTCAGTATGGATTAAGATTTAAACTTCTGGTCCTGGTGCACCTAAGTCCACAAAGTCTGTTCCTCTCAGGCTGATCAGACTCCAGATTATGCCTCTGTCACCTGTCTCTTAATTGTGACACCCTGAATGCAAGGTAGAAATCTTTGCAAAACAGAAAGCACCATTTTAATCAAAAAATACAATTCAACACTCTGTGGAAGCCCACAACAAAGTACTTGAAAGTGCAGGTGGATAGCGCAACACATGCATGAAATTAGGATTTCTATTCTTATAGGAACTGGCCTGGTAATTAATAAAATATTATACTTGTAGTGGCACAGGGTCATTTGCCATCAAGTTGGAGCACTGCTGAAAGAACAAATTATCAAATACAAAAGACAGCTTTGCTGTGGTTTGTTTTTTTTTTTTTTAATTAAGTATTTCAAAGTACAAATAAGGATTAAGCTTCCTCCTACACTTTCTCTGGAGAGCAGCCCAGAGAGGGCTTTTTTCCATCTCTGCTTTCATTTGGAATTATTGGTAGATGACCTGGTAAATAAACTGAAGTATCTTCTCCCAGGAAAAATCACATCAAGTCCAGTGTATTAAATACCCCAGTTATACCAGCAGAGTTAGGAAAAAAAGGGGAGAAAAGACTTCTCAGATGCAAATTTGGTTTTTATTTCAGGGAATCTGTATCACTTCATCACACATGGTCAGTTTTAGCACTTTGACTCTCCTGACTCTCTCCCCATCCCACTTTGGGAGTGCCTGAGCAGGTGGGCTGGGCTGAGCTCCTGGCCAGGGTTAAACCAGGGCAGATGCTCAACCAGAGAGGTCTCAGACTCTGCCCAGTGATGCCCCTCTTGCTACCAGGCCAATATGAATGACCAAAGCCCTGTCCATCTGTCCAATGTCCCCCTGTCCATCCCTGAGACATCTCTGTCCACGGGGATGTGGGAGCGGTGACAGTGTGCTGGGAAGGATGAAAGTTTGACAAGAAAGTCTCACAGGTATGTGTGTATGCTTGGCAGAAAGATTTTTAAATGTAGAGTCTGATGAAGGAATAGAGATGGAAGCAAGTTTTGATATAGAAGAAAAGAATTGCTGAGCCAGTCTCACTGCATAACCAAGGAGGCAAAGGGTGTGTGAGTTAGAAGGGGTTTGTATGGCTTAGAGCAAAGGATAAACCCACCCCAAACAAGAAGATGTTTTTACCAAGCACAAAGACAGCACAGGCAAACAAGGCAGCAAAGTTGCAAGCAGAAAAAAGGTCTCAGAATTTTCCACTGCAAGAAAACTGAAAAACAACTTCTGGCTTAAACTGTGATGTACTGACTGTTAGTGACTGGAGATCAGTAACATGAATATGGTAATTACAGTAGTTATGATGGGCTGTAGATAATAGTTAAGGGATAGATTGGTTCTGCTGTATGAAGATGCTCAGCAAAGAAAAGTCTATAATGCATTGTGACCAAAAGAAAAGTATAGAATGCATTGTGACCAAAAGAGAAGTCTATAATGAATTGTGACCAAAAGAAAAGTCTAGAATGCACTGCAACCAAACCCAAAGGGTCTCCAGGCCTGCCTGCAGCTGGAGCTGACAGCTGTGGGCACAGCTCTGTCCCCATGGCCCTGGGCTGCTGTGACCTCTTGGATGGAACAAACTGCATTTGGAGAGCCCCTGCAGTCCCACATCCCTCATTTCAGCTCTCAACAGTGCCCAGCCCCGGCCCCAGCCCAGGCACAGGGCTCCCTCTGCTCTCCCAGACCCTGCAGCCACCTCTCCCCAGCACACCAGGTGGGATTCAACCCCTGCTGACAGCCCCAGGCTTCTCTACCCCACACCAGGAACGAGCTCCTGGCTTTCCTAGCAAGGCTGCCCAGCCTGGAGCTTCCCCTTCAGCTGCCCTTTGGGATTTATTGGAATATGGGTGCAACCTTCACCTTTATTTGGCCACCAGGGTCATCCGTGGGTGTCCCAGAGGTGACAGATGTCCCACCCTGCACAGGAACTGCAGGATGAAATCCACCCTGTCCATCCATCCCATCCCAATGACCTGGGGGAGGTTGTCTCCAGCCAGATGTTGTCTGCAGCCAGATGTTGTCTGCAGCCTGATGTTGTTTCCAGCCGCCCCAGCTCGATGCTCACCCAAATCCGGAGCAGCCTGGTCCAGTGGGAAGCATCCCTGCTGATGGCAGAGGGAATTGAGACTGGGTGTTCCTTGAGGTCCCTTCCAACCCCTCCACATTCCATGGCTCTGTGGCTCTGTGATTGAGCACCCCTGCTTTCTGTGCCTGCTGTCACACAAAATCAATTAACGTCTTAATCACAGCATCAATAACTCGGCCACAGAACAAATGAGACCGCAGCCTGTTTATTTCTCCCTCAGAAACAGAGACTAATAATAATTAAAATATGTCTTAATTGAAGGAACAGTGATTTGGGGATGGAAGGGTGTTAGTCTTCTCAGAAACAGATGTACAGAACTGTACAAACGTATCCACTAAAACCATTAAATGGAGGAGACAGATCTGAATAAATACTGAACAATTTTTATCTTTAATTTGCTGTATTTTGCATTATTTTGGGAATTGTTCCTCAACTTTTACTAAGCAAACCTGCCTGAGTACTGCTCCAGATACCCCTGGAATAATTGTATTAATGTCTGCCTTCAGAACAGCTGGACCAGGGCTACTACCCAACAGCATTCATCAATTGTTACTTAAGTTTCCTCACTTTTTTTTTTTTCCTGTGAAAGTCCACTCTTTACAATCTTTCACCTTTTTTTGTAATTCATGGATCAAGAGCAAGCTTTAACTTTCACCCCCAAGAGAGATTATATTATTGTCATATATTTACTAGTGCATGGTAGTTGGGCACAGCTCAGCTACATGTGTGGCTGTTTTCTGTTTCTTTCCCTTTTTTGTCTCTAATCTCAATAGGTTTCCTTCACTCTGACACTTAAATTCTACTAATTTGCAATGTCCCTGTTATAAACTAGAAAAAAAAAAACCACTTTTTACTTTTTTTTTTTAATCACAGAAAATCACCCTTCATATGTAGATGAAGTAGTTACTTCATTTTAGGTCACTTGACTTTTTTGAACATGAATTTTTCAATGCTGTAAATCTGTTCTGACTCGGGGGCCTGGCAGTACTTTTAACATCATCCTGACACGACAAATTCAAGATAACTGAATTTGTGGCATCAAATAGCAGCAGCTAGCATGATACCACATGTGTCAGCACTACCTTATCTTCCCAGGAGAGCTTCTGATCTTCAGATTACAACAGTCCCTTCTCACTATTGGTACAATTGCTTAACATGTACAATCATTTATAAATACTAACCCCACCCTTCCTTTGTCGAGGGTGCAAAACTGCTTGCTTAAAACCCAAAAGAAGAAAGTCAATAACGAACTTGTCTCAGGGTTGGTGGCTGATTTCTTTGGTCACTTTGAAACATCAAAGGGACGTTTGTGCCTCCTGCCTTTGCCATTTGTTTCTGTAAAAGTGGCAGTGAGTGTTCTTGTCCCTTGCTGACCTCCTCTCTGCCCCCAGGTCCTTTTTATCTGTTATCTCCCCCGGGATCTCTTTGGTTTGTGACAGCACTGGCAGCAGGAGATGCAGGGGCCACTGCTCTGTGGAGCATCAAGTGCATTGCCATGGCACACAGCAAAAGCTGGGGAGCCCCCAGCCAGATTCCCGTTCATTTTCACCGGGGAAAATGACACCCTGGAGGGATTCCAGCTGAGCATTAGGCAGAACTCTTCCAGGAAAAAGGTACACACTGACTTCTCAACGAGCCACCAAAACCAGCAGATCAGAAAGAAACCTGCTCTGCCCCTCCAGCCCACCAAAATGGGTGCAAATAGAGGAATTGTGTGAGATGTCCCAGAAATGTGAACAGAATTGGGTGTCTGGCCTTTTGATTTCACTGATGCCCTGTTGGGACTGCCCAAAATCAGAGGCTAGACAAAATTAAGAGAATAAAAAGCTGTTCTATGTATTGATGGGCCTTCAGGTACATTTTGGGCAGAACAAGCCCATCCAGGAGCTTCACCCAGAAATGGACCACGGGTCACAGGTTTTCACACTTTCACAAATTTGATCCATTTGCATATTGGGGGTTAATCTAACAATTCCAGCTTCAGCTAATGAAGTAATTTACCCCCAGTTTGCTGCCCCCAACTCCCTTTTGTTTGCATTTCTGGGCCCTGGGGCAATGAGGTGTCCTTGGTTGCCAGTCCTGGAGAGGAATTGTTGTGTCTGCCCAAAATGGGGCAGCAGCAGCTGACACTGAATGTGGAGTTTGGAGCTACACACTAAAGAACTGCAGGATCACAAATGCATGAAACTTGTAAAAGCCAAAGTCCTAAAGCATCACCTCCTGCAATGAGACAGCTCCAAAGCCACAGCCAGCTGAGGAGGAGCACTCAGTTCCCATGGGATGTGCAGCTGCCATCTCTCATCCTTGCCAATATCTCCTGGGAGAGCAAAGATGCACAGATTCCTGGGGAAGAACAAAGTTCTCCCGTGCCAGGTGAAAAATTCATGTGGCTTTAGGCAGCCATCCCCACCGTAACGGGATGCTCCTGAATTATACAGAAGGGAACAGTTCAAACTCTGTCTCTCCACTGAATAACAATGATTTACAAATTTATCTTTTGTCCTCAGTATACAGGGAAACAATTCTGCCGCACCTGTTCTCTACAAAACCATTCTCCCCACCTTGCTGGCACAGGCACCAAACTGAAATATTTACTGCCTTTCAGTGACCAATTCTTAATAACATAGGACTGGATGAGCTTAAAGGTCTTTCCCAGCCTAAAAGGTTGTATGATTTTATCCTATGAGTTTTCCAAAGAATTAATTGTGTCTAAAAATACATCTTGAAGTGGGATGTGGAAGGTTTGAGCAGCTGAAGGTTCTTTGCTCAAATTAGTCCCTCCAGTACCTTGCCAAAAATCCAGGTAACATGCTGAAAATAAAACATTATTAAGTTAGAAACTTAAGCATGTACTAAGAAATAGCCCCAAATCCAGGGCTTATTAATGGAAAATATCATGTACCACACACCAAAATACTGCAAGACAGATTTGTGATGGCTGGGGATGGACAACCCTCACAAATATTCTGAAAGGCAGAATAAATGTTCCTCATTGTCTCTAGATATGACATCACTTTTTAATAATGGCAAAAGCCTTGTTAAGCTGCATGTCCCCTGTTTTTTCTGGGACACCACTGTAAAAAAGAAAACAGTAGGAGGGGAGCTGTATTTCATGAAAATCTAAACAGGGTGTGGAGAGCTAACAGGAAATGGGAGACAGCAGAGAGCTTTAGCCCACAGTGTCATCAGTCAAGTTTCAGATCATCCTGATTTCTCTGCTCCAGAGGAAATGGAGACATTTACCAAGACATTTGCCATTTACCAGAAGTTTGATTTTAGGCAAATACCAGCTGTTTTGGTTTGCATTGATGTGTTTTTCTTTGTGTCTTTATTTTTTTCCTCTTATAAATTAAAAAAAAAAAAATTAATAAAAGGAGAGTGACTTATGAGCAGATGCCATTTTGGACAGTGAGATCTCCTGAGAACACCAGAAATTCAGGGAGCAATTGCAAAGTCCTGACCAGGGTAGTGGTTCATTAACACCTTCAGCCTTCCTGAAAGGTCTTTGCCATCTTTCCATTTCACTGAGCATCCTTCAATTCTCTTGTGAGAAAAAGAAAGGGTCTCAGCTCCCTCTGTTGCTCCATCTTCTGGGGTTTTTTTTTCCTACTATGGCCACAATTCCTCTGCACACTCAATAATTCAAACTTTTTCCATTGTTTCAAGCTCTCTCCATGTGAAAAATCCTCTGACATCTCAAATGATGTGCTTTGTACTTGAATCTTTATTTAAGACAGGATGACCTTAATATAAAGATTTTCTCTCACTTTTATTTATGATAGGGCTACGAGAGTTAATACTTGTTCAAGCTTTAAGCACTATTTTCACGTAATGAAAACAAGGCTATAAATAAAAATAAAACGAGCTGTCATTTCTCACCTTAAAAACCAAACAAAGGGTAGCCAGACACCAAGCCTGCACACTTGTAGCATTTTCCCTGACATTCTGGAATTCCTGGAGCATTAAGCGCAGGAGGAATGAAGGTAGCGCGCAGCAGCAGCAGCGCTGAAATTTCAGCTTTGTTCTACACATCTTCCCTGCCATAACCCAGTGAGCTCCGTGCTTCCTTGACCGCCACGGCACAGCTGAGCAGATGTTCTCACTGAGTTTTTCCTCCTGTGAGGCACAGGTCTCCCTCCAGAGTGATCACAGCTAATTCATAACGCATCAAGGCGTATGAAAAATTCAGACGGTTCTTAACCAGTGTTAAGCAAGCTTCCAAGAAGGAAATGCCTTTGGAATTCACCTGAGAACAGAACTGGCATTATCTGATATTTCAGTGCCACGTTGCCAGCAGCTGTTTAATATTTTCATATATGCCATTTGCCCTCACTAGAGCATTTGGCTTCCACTTTTCTGGTCTAATTGCACAAGGCTTCATATTTTGATTTTTTTTTAATATTTCAAGGTCAGTCATTGTCCCGTAGGATCTGTTCAGTCTATTACCAAACTGATGCCACTTCAGTGCCTACCTACAGAGGAAAACTAAAACTGAGCCATTTCTAGTGCTGTAGCTGGCTTTCAAGGTTTTTCAAACAAACAAAAAAAAATATATATCAAAGTATTTAATTTCTGTTAAATCACAGCTGTATTGAAGTCCAGCTACTATGTGGAATATTGGAAATTGCAGAGCTCTTCCAAGTCACCTTCCTCCTGTGACTGTGGGGACAAACCACAGTGCCCAAAGTGGAGCTCTGCCCTTCATTTCATAACCATCCCATGCTGCACAAAAAACCAAACACCCTCCAGGACGAACTCCAGCACCCAGAGGTTTCACCCAGACACCCAAGAGCCAGGAAAATTTTGTCCTTTTTCAATAAAACTGGAAAATGGAGGCAGATCCACATCTGTGCATGGGTGCAGCCGTTTTCATCGATGTTCTGACACTGCAACGCTTCTCTTTCCCCCCAAAAAAAACACTGAAACACTTGGTGAGAGCACACATGGGATTGTGTTAGCTGTGCTGGGAACACTCGCCTGAGAGGTGTGAAAGATTAATTATTTATTCAAAGCAGTGGGACTTCAATGGGAGATCTGAGCAGGCTCTTCTCCCTCCTCTTCCCTTGCTCTCTGGGGCAGGTTACAGACATTGGTCAGGGAAATGCAGGAAATTTCACATCCTCCAGGAAATAAGAGAACTCCACCTGAGCATTTGCTCTACCCCAGCAGCACTTGGCATCTCCACCTGTTGACTTAAACCCACATTTCTTTCTTATTTTTGTAATTTCTTCCTTAGTTTTGTAATTTCTTCCTTAGTTTTGTAATTTTTTTCTTATTTTGTAATTTCTTTCTTTCTTTTTTTTTTTTTGCACTTGTGGCAAGCATTACTTACTAATTTAGGCATTGCTTACATTTTAGGCATTACTGCCTAAAAATTTTAGGTTTTGTTTCTTTACATTGTCAGTAGGAAAGAAAAAGTTGTGGGGGGAGGAGAAGTGTTATGGAGGGTTTGTTTTGATTCTTGCTACTTTTTTTCCTTTTAGTTACTGTTAATAAAATTTTCTTTATACCTTTTTAAAGTTTTAAACCTACTTTGCCTTTCTCCTAATCCTATCTTCCTATCTCACAACAAAAAGTAAGTACATAAATAAGTAACCAACAATAAAACCCACTACACTCGTCAACACATTAGTTGAGAATTAAAGAAAATCTTAAATTAACAAACCAAAACCACCACACAAAATTACTATTTCCCCCCAGTTTTCAAACTAAAACCACCACATCTTCATAAAGTCGTTTTGGGGGAGTGGAGCCTTTTCCTCCAGGGAAAACGTAACAAATTATGGCTTCATTCACCATGGCTTATTTTTTGCTCAAATAACCCACCTCAGAAGTCAAATTTAACCCTGCCACTGCTCATTCTTTTTCCACCCTCTCCCATTAAACTAACAAAAGCAGCTGCAGATTTATTAATCAAAAATTAAGATCTGCTGAAGTATCTGCTATGGAATTCGCAATCAAAAATAATATTTAACTGATACAGGGTAGCCAAAAAGGATCCTTTGTAAAATCCATGTTGTTATCTCCATGAAGCAGATGAACAACAACAACACAGGGCAATCAGTGCATGTTGTAAGTTCAGCTGTGAAAGTATGGGGGGGGAAATGGACCTGGTGTGAAAAATATCCTGAATAATTACAAAGCACAATCCCAGGAACAGCAGAAAAGGTCGTGAATGATGCCTGTGAAAAGCCTCAGTGCATGCAAGCACTAAAGGCCATTTTTTTTTTAACTGCGGTATGCAAGAAGTTTTCTGTTCAATTGGGACACAAAGCATTGGTGAAGTGCCTGGGGGAAGAGAAAGGTAGGGAGGAAAAAGGGTAAATTCAGCACTGGAACAGAGCAGGGCTTGATGTTTTCAAGGGAAATCAGCACAGAAGAGAAATGAGCCAGGAAAGTGACTGGGAAAGATTAAGACTGGTGATCCAGAAAAGCCCACATATATTTTAAATGAACATCTGACCTGAGAGGGAGTAACTGCTCAGAGGAACAAAGCAGGGGGAAGGCAGGGGTGGGAAAATCCCTCTGACTGATACTGAGATGCATCATGCTGCTCATTATTAATTTCCAGCACGCCCTGCTGGGTGAACCTAAGTCGGCACCCAGATCTGGCAAGGCTTCAAACCTCACTGTCTAGGAGTTTGCTGTTTGACATAAAGCAGGATCTTTAAGTGCATCTTGGAATTTCCAGGCACTTGTAGCAGGGCAAGGATGTCCACCCAGCTAGGCACAGACATGAGGTGCTCCAGGTGCTGGGAGAAGTTTAATTACAGAGTTCTCTCCAAAGTAGAATTCCCTCCACAATGGCATACACAGCTTTTTTCTTTTTTTTTTTTTCTTTTTTTTTTTTTTTTGGCTGGTTAAAATGCCCAGCTCAGCAAAATATGAGTGTGGGAAATAGTAAAGGTAAAGTAATAGTAAAGGTAAGAAGTTTTTCAGAAAGCTGGGATTAGAACTAGCTGCAGCTGCAAAGTCTGAAGGTAGAAAAAGTTACTACAGTATAGTAAGTGAGGATATTAAACAATAGCTTGTTTTATGACTGCAGAAAAATATGTTTAGTAAGATAGTAGAAGGTTTTAAGTTTAATAATGAAGTATTGTGTATTGTTAATAGAAAGAAGACAAGCATTGTGTGAAGTAAGTGTATGTTTGTCTTTAGTGATTGGCCAGAACAATTTTCTGTAAGCTTCAGCAATGTGCTATTGGCTAGAAAGTTTTTTAAATGCTCTCTAGCAAAGAAATCTTTGGCTGTTGCTGGCAGTACATGAGCTTTTGCCATCTTTTTACTGTCCCAACCATGTAATCAAGCTGATGCTGCAACAAAAGCTCAAGGAACATCTCCAAGCAGCCCTGTCCCATGCATGAGGAAAAAGAAAAAAAAATTCCCCAACACATCCTTGGAAGGAGCTGGCTCAGTGGCCTCCCCACCACACTGGGCTCACAAACTCTGGCTCACTGCAAGCACAGACCTCCAGCTCCCAGCCAGAGGTGCACATTTCCCTCCTGCATCCCCTGGAATTTTTTGGCAGTGTGCTGCTCCATGAGAGCTCACCCTGCTGGTGTCCCTCCCTCAGGAGAGAGCCACGGAGCTGAAACGGAAAAACGGAAGAGGCAATCCTGCTCAGCAGCAATTCTGTCAGCCAGCCTAAGGAGAAATCACCTTCTGGCTGTTTGTCCATTGCTGGTTCTTGGCTTCTCCCTTCTGCCTCTGTCAGGGTTGGGGTTGAGGTGCTAGAGATGGTATTTGGTGTTCAGACTCAAATGTTTATCATTTCTTATCCATATTACAGTCCTACAAGTTGTGAGTTTTGCAGCATTTCACTAAAAAGCTACAAAATGGCTAACTATCTTCCTATACAAGGTCTTTTAAGGATAAACTGTCCAATTAAGACATGACACCTAAATTATTTTTACTTTTAACCCAATAACCAACCACCTGTGGCCCACAATGAGGACTTTTTTATCCAATTACACAAAACCACCCAAACCCATGGAGAAGAAGGTGAGGAAGAAAGTGAAGAAGAAGGACCAGACTCCGCCCTAAAACCTCCATCTTGCCTTATATATATTACTATTTTCCAAACCTTTAAACTCTTAAGTTTCGAACCATGTGATATCACACACTTCTATCCAAGCTCCACACCCACAATCCCAGTTCCATCATTCCATTTTGGAAGCTTCTCCACTGCTTCAGGTCAATGCAGTGTTCTCTTGGGGGTCAGCACAGAAAGCCCAAAATTCTCAATATCCAGGGTTCCAACAAGAAAATAGCATTCCTCTGTTGGCTTTCAGCTGCTCTTTCACCTTTCCTTTTTCAAACCAAGCTGTTCTTAATTTCTCACCTTAATTTCTCACCCATAGACCATAAATTTCTCACCTGCAGACCACAATTTTTTCAACTCTAGACCATAAATTTACTCACAGCACATACTCAAGACCGGCTGATTCTGGAAGGATGAATATTTTCTCATACACAAAGATTTTAGGTACCATGTTTAATCAAGTTAGTTTTTTTTAACTAAGGTGTGAATTTGTTAGATTTTTTTTTTTTCAAGTGTATTTGAGGCCATACTTTGGAAATTTTATTCAGACTGAATTTGTCCTGTTCTGTGAAAGCACTATGTTATCCTGTGAAATAAGTTCAATTTGCATCAATACCCTTTACAGGAAGTAAATCTATGCAGGTCTCACAAAAAACATGGGAGCACCAACCTAATCTTAGCCAGCCCACACCAATTGCTCTTTTTGCCTTGAAATTGTGGCACCAAAATTACAGCATTTTGGTTTTTTTCCATACTTAAAGATGACAACAGCAATCTGCTCATCACCTTGAAAAAAAAAAAGCATTGTATGAGCAGGGGATATTTGATATAAGATTATGTGATAAAGCAAGTCCCAAGTCAGCGCTGTAGGTCCAAAAATAAAATACGGGTTAAATGCAGGTAGCTAAATTCAAATTCAGATGCCTATTAGATAGCAAATTCTACCTTCTCTACCTGCCCAAGCCCTCATTCTGACCTTATGCTGCCTGATTCAAGCATTTGAATTATCCCTGTCATGATCACATCACAGAACTTACCACTAAATCTGTTCAGGGTGCATTTCACTGGTTGTGCACTCTCACTTCACTGTGAATCAAATTGTGCACAGATAGGTGTACTTTCCTCTCTGTTTGTTGTTGTAACTCTTTCAGGGTACTGTACAAGGAGCTGAGTGGCTTCAGAAGTAAAAACCTGGTTTTTAATGAGGAAATAGTTAGGCAAATCTACGGAAAACATGGAAATTTTAGATTACGTGCGCAAAAAACACTGAATTCTTTCACCGCGCCGGGTTGGATCTGCCTATAAAATTTAATAATCCTGCTGCACCCAGTGCCTCATAAACACTTCTTTTTTGAACAACATAATGTTCTGCTTCCCCAAAATGGAAATTAATAAAGAACTTCCTAAGTAACCTAAGGATTTTTATTTTTCTTTTTAATTAATCTTTCCCTTTGTAGTCCCTAACACTGGAAAGCTGCAACCAAGATCAGCAAAGTATTCTGACCAAAAGAGGCAGAAGAATTTTGGTTTATTGTATGTGAAAGGAATGTGGGAAATAAAAAATTCAGAATCCAGAAACCTACTTATTTCAGACTGGGTTTCTGCCCAGTGCATTGCACGGCTGCCTTAATCTGCAGGGCTGAAAAATCTCCTGGCAAGAAGAAAATAATGTAATAGTTAAATTATTCACTAAATACTTTAAAATACAACAATGCTGCCCTCATTGTTCATCCTTATTTTAAGAGTTTGCTGTGACCATAAAATTTTTTCACTGCTGGAAAGAGGGATAATTCTTTTCACCCATTGTTTTGGTGGTGCTCTCTTGCCACAAAGGCCCCCTCAGAAAATGAAGACTGTTAAATAAATTGTTTAACCTCTCTTGGTATTACCCAACCATGCACAAAGAATTGGTAATATGCACAAAAATGGTAAAATGCAAAAAAAGGTAATATTAGATCTACCCAAAAATTAGTATATGACGCAGGAAAAAACTGAAGAAAGGGTTTTTTATTGATTGTGGCATTTTTCCACTGAATATTTCATTGGTGGGGACAGAAATACTGTCAAGTTCAAAAAAAGACATTCACACACATATACACAGCAACTCCTTTTGAAAGCACAAATGAAACAAAAATCTTAAAGTTGGCTTTTTAGGTATTTTAGGAAGGCGTTTAGGTATTTATTTGTGATGCTATGAAAGCATCACTGTGATTATTCACTGACACAAAGTAGCATAAGAGCAACTTTTTTGTTTGTTTGTTTGGCTTGGGTGGGTTGTTTTTTGTTTTTTTTTTTTTTTTAAATCTAAGCAGGTTTTTTTTTGCAGTTCATCCCCAGTTATTTGCTGCTTGTGGTGAATGGTTCGCGGTGCAGCTCGAAAGGAGCAGAGACTCCGAAGATAGGAAACCCTTTTTTTAAATACTCCAATCCTCTTTTTGGATCAGGGTGAGGGTCCCTGTGGCTGGAGCTCCACGGGGTTATATCCTGAAACTGCTATTTTAGTTTTTTATCCTCCACAAGCGACACAACCCCTCTATTCATCCTGTGATTTGGCCAGCAAGGCTTCACCACCATTATTTTAAATTTTATTTTGTCAGTTTTGATGCGTTTAACTCCGTTTCCCTTTCTTCTAGGTTCTCTGCAGAGTAATAATGTGCCTTTTAAAGCAGATAAATTCTCACGTTGCTAAGGATATACCTTTTGCATTTATGGCAAAAGTGTGAGGAAGGCTGGGCTCGGCAGAAAGACTTTTACTGTGTAGGACTTGATTTTTGTGGCATAGCTCACAACTGTAAAACTTCAGCATTCCAGCAGCATTTGGTTCTCCTCATATGAATGGTTTCATAGATTACAACTCAGAATTTATGTAGGTGAAGTTAATTTCAGCACTGGTGAATAAGATTTTTTTTCTCCCATTTAAATTGTTTTTCTTAAATAACCATCCTCATTTAAAAAGGAGAAATTCTCTGAATCTGCTCTCTTTAAGGCTCTTTTCCTAACTGTGCTCAGAAGACATATTTCCATATGAAAAGGTAAATCATCATTTTCTTATTATATTGATTTTCCACTTACTGTGACGGCAAAGATTTTTCAGTCTTCCTAAAAAGAAAACAAAGAAGGATCAAAGTCAACACATTTTTACAACCTGATGAATATTTTCCACACTGAATCATTCAATAAATTAAAACCAACAGCATTTAAAATCATGGTGAGAACACACCCCAGTGTACAACTGCTGCACTCCTGAACATTTAAATTCATTAAGCTCTTGGCAGCCCTATCCTGTGTGTGCATATGTTTAATATATTTGTACTGACAGGGACTCCACTTCAAAATACTCCACCAGATAGGGATCACAAGATGGTATCACAAGTGAATCACTGGGTCTTGTCACCAAGTTAGACGAGGTTTTCATCCCTTTTGACAATTTTTATTTTTCTTCTTCCAAGAACAAGTAAACAGGAAATGAGAATAACTACATCCAGCTTTCCCTCAGCTACAGGGGTGGAAACCCTGCACAGAGGACAAGCAAAGTTATTTGTGTTGACCTATATATATATATATATATATATATATATATTTGTATATATTTATATAATCTACTCAAATAACAAGCTTTAATTCTAGCAAATCCCAAAAAAGCACCACGAAAGCCACACCTGCAGGTAGAAATACTGCTGTCAAAAAAAAAACAAAAAAAGGAGCATTCTATTACCACAGAAACCTCCCCACAGAAAATGTGTTAATGGGCTCAAAAGACAAAGTGACTGCTTCCTTTGCAGGGAGCCATGCTATCCATCACTTCCAAGCATGAGCACAATAAATTCCAACAGCAGGTATGGAATTGCCAGGACAGCTCATGACAACCCATCAAACTCCTTGGAGAAAACATTCCTGGTTATCCAGGGCACAAGAACCTTAAGCAGAATACAAGACAACAATCAGAAGTGCCTTTCAAGCTATGCAAACGGCAAAAACCTCTAAGAAACCTTTCACAAGGTATCGCTCATAAAATATTTTTCAGGTGTTAAGACCTCTCATTTGAGGCACATCCCATAAGAAACCACAAAGCAGTACTCAAACAAGGAACTGATATCAGAGCTTCTCATGGTTATTAAAAGATATCCTAGCTATAATTGAAGCCAGGGAGCTGCAATCAAGATGATCCTTATTAAAATAAACTAATGAGATTTGACAGAATGTGAATTTAAGCCTAAATACCAACAATGTCACGCTGTCAGCAAAGGAAATATATTAACTGAAAACTGTTGCATTTGATTTAAGGCCCTATCACGCAAGACGAGAAAAGAGGTCACCCTAGGCCTCCAGGGAATGTGTTCTTACAGAAATTTAAATTTTGCTCACAACCCCTGGGAAGCAGAAATAATGAAGAGCCTTGCTCAGAGATGTAAGAGGTGCACCAGTCACACACTGACAGCGCTGCAGTTCACGTTTCCTCATCTCCCTGCGCGGAATATCCAGCTGAAAGAGCAGATAATTGGGACTAGGCAGCTCCTCTACTCACGCTGGGAATCCTGCTGCAGTGGGCCTGAGAAAGTGCTGATAATTTCCCCAAAATGAGTGGGACACCAAGCCTGTCCCTCGTTTGAGTCAGATGCAGAAGGAATGGGGTTTTGTGTGTCGCCACGTTTAATACAAGAGCTCCCTACAGGGCATGGAAGCTGTAAAATAAGTCAGGGAGAGGCAGTGACCCTTTAAAGAAGTCTCTGGATCATCTCCTCCTTGCAAATGCAGATGTCTGAGCCTTTTGGATGCAGTGGGAATGCCAAAAATATTCGCTCATCCAAACCTCGGGCTGCATCCGCAAACCCAGTGACCCCCATTGTGAGGGTGTTCACAGGGATTCTCGGATTGGGGAAGAGATGAGGATCTGACTCCATCTTTCAGAAGGCTTGATTTGTTATTTTATGATATATATTACATTAAAACTGTACTAAAAGAATAGAAGAAAGGATTTCATCAGAAGGCTTAGCTAAGAATAGAAAAGCAAAGAATCTTGTGTTTCAGACAGAGTCTGAGTCAGCTTGGCTGTGATTGGCCATTAATTAGAAACAACCACATGAGACCAATCCCAGATGCACCTGTTGCATTCCACAGCAGCAGATAACCATTGTTCACATTTTGTTCCTGAGGCCTCCCAGCTTCTCAGGAGGAAAAGTCCTCAGGACAGGATTTTTCATAAAAGTTGTCTGCGACACCCCCTCACTAAGAAAAAGTGACCCTAAAGCGTGTGACAGTGTCGGTGCCACCCATCCCTGGGCCAGCTGGCCTCAGAGTGTGAGCCTCGAGGGCTCTGCCTCTGGATACCAGCTGGTTTTTGGTGCCCTGGTGTCCTTCCTGGCAGCCAAGTGGCTGCTGGCTCCTGCGTGGCCTCCCTGATCCAAACTCCTCCAAAGCTGGAACCCTTGGAGGCACCACAGTGTGAGTGCAACCACGACTCCCCACGTTTCCACATGGCTCAGAAAACACCACCCAGCACAGGAGAAGAGCACTGCAAGCCCTGCAGGACCCTCCCAGGAGGCACAGAGAAAATATTCCTGGAGATCCAGGACAGAAAAACCTCAGTAGAATTCAAGACAACAATCAGAAATGCCTTTTAAGCTATGCAAATGGCAAAAAACTCTAAGAAACCTTTCACAAGGTATCTCTCATAAAATATTTTTCAGGTGTTAAGGCCTCTCATTTGAGGCACATCCCATAAGAGACCAGTAAAAGCAGTACTCAAATAAGGAACTGATATCAGAGCTCCTCATGGTTATTAAAAGATCTCCTAGCCAGGAGCACACACCAGTTTTCCAAGGCCACTGGCACCGTCTCTTCCCTGCACTTGGGAATGTGCCACTGGGAAGCTGAGCTGCCTTGTTCTGTGCTGGGGCAAGCAGCTGGTGAGAAGCTGCACTCAGATGGCTCAGTGGATGTTTTGAAGGCTGGCCAAAATCTTCAGAGTTTTCGGAGCTGTCTGGGTGGACAGGCAGCAGCAACGTCCTGTTCTCATTTCCAGTGGCTTGGGCTGCCTTAGTTCAGTCATAAAAAGTGGTTTTTGTTTTTTTTTTTTCTGTCTGAATGGCTTGAAGGATGGCAGCACAGTCAGTTTTAGCAGCATTTTGTTGGTGGTGGCCCAACGCTGAGTAGAAACTAGCTCTGTTTTCCACGTCAAAATGTCACTCCTTGGACCCACTTCTAGTTTTGAGGGAGCCACAATTGCCTGAAATCGTGCAGATTGTGGTGTTAAGCACCAAAAATCAGTCATGTTCCTACAGACTGGAAAACGCCACCTAATCTGTGTGGGAGGGTACCTGTGATCTTTGTGGGACGGTGCAGGCCCCACACATGGAGAATTCACTGATTTTCCAGCAGGCACAGTGGACATTCACTGTTCCTGAGACTCAGCTGTCGTTGAAGTCGTAGGTGTAGCTAAAAATGAGAGCAGTAAGGGCAAATCAAGTAATTTACAGGAACTGATTATTTTCTTTTAACTGAACTGAAAAACCAGCGCTTAAGACAACAGAAGTTGGTAGTTTGCCTTTAAAAGTATCTTATCCACTACTGAACCTGTTCAGTTCAAAGATTGCCTTCAATATTTCCCTTTTATCACTTCCTAAACCAGATTTCTGCTGTCACATGGAATAAAACTCTCTCATTTCTGGGGTGTGCAGAGCACAAACACTCGTGACACCTGTAAGAGCTGCAGAAAGTATGGTGAAAATGCCAAGTATTTTGCTGACTTGAGCGCTGGTGGCAGAAACTTTCCCGCTCCTGCTCCTACACTATTGATTCTAAATCCTTGCTCCCTCACCTTCCTTCTTTTCTTCCTCCTTGGCTTCTTGAGGATCACTCTCCATTTCTGCCCCACCAATTCACCCCCAGGGTCCATCAGGAGAACAGAAACCCAATTGACATTTTGGGCTTGCGGGAGCTGAGGGAGCACTCCTAGCCTGGCACGAGGAGGAGGCCCAGCCACCTGTGAGATGCAGAATCAACACCAAAAGAGTTCTCAGGAAAGCCCTGGACGCGGGCCCAACAGCGTGCTAATAAATCCAATCAGATTCCGGGGCAAGGCAGAGATAACGCAGATCAGGAGACAAAAATCAGTGAATATTCTGGGGAGGGCCGCGTAAAGATCGCGCGATGAAGCGCCCGCCCGAGTCAGAAGTGTGTTTATATGAAAATCATTCTCCTGATTCAATCAGGAAGGATGGAGACCATGCAAATTCCTTCTGCAGAGCCCATCCATCCATCTCCAGAGAAAGTGATGTTAGGAGAGAGATAATCCGAATTTTTTTCCGTGTTTTTTTTTGGTTTTTTTGTTGTTGGCGTTCCATTTCTTAAGCTGTAGGAATGGGAATACTGTGAAAAAGGAAAAGATTATGTTGAAAGGAGTATTAAAGAGCTACAAATATCTCACTGAAACCTGACAACCAGTCTGAAGAAAACAACCTCATAGTGTAAAAAGCCCAACTTGTAAAAAAGAAGGAGAAAACTCTGTAGACTGAGAATCTATAAATAATCTCAAATGGAAAGCTGACTGTTCAGCTGGCATAAAATAATTTCCTTTATTTTCAGTCAGTTTGGAAAACCAGTCCTTTCATACATTTTCTTCTGACTAAATAATTTTTAATGGGTGTTACTTTATTTGTCACCATATTTGTATCCCTCTTCTGCGGTTTTCTCTTCTTTTCAGTAAAAAAAATTTGCATGAATGTGTAGGCTTGTTTCCAGAAAAAAAAAAAAAAAGATAAATAAAAAGAGTATGTTCTGCTGCCTTTTTTTTTTCTCCTGCACATTTCAGTAGCTTTATACCAGTGACTCATAGCGTCCATCCTGCTGAATTTTCCAAGCAGAGGAAGTGCATAACTCACATTTTTCATCATATTCTTAGCTTTTACCTCACATCTTCCTCAGTGGGATCAAGTTGTGCTTCATTTCTGCTGCCCGAATCCTTCCCTTTTCCTGGATTCAGAGTGAGCGCCTCCCTGAAAATGAAATTCAGGGTGAGTGGCCGCAAGGAAGGGTGAGGGAGGAGATGTCTGCGGTGCCTTGGGGACCAGCAGCAGATCCACCACTGGTCTGCAAGATGTGTGCAGGAAGAATAATTGTGGAATTTGAAGGCATCTTGCAATAAAAGAGGTGCTAAGAGCGGTTTCACAGAGAAAATGGACTATGCATTTCATGTAGGACAATAATCTTCCTGCAGGAAGACGTGCCTGCCAACACCTGATTTTTCTGACAAATCCTAAATGCACCTCACCGTGGCACTAAAGAACCCTAATTTTTATATCTGTTGTGTATGTGTATGGCTTTATCTCCTTTTTGTCTTGCCACCCCCACAAAAAAAAAAAAACCCTGATGAGCACCAGTTACTGCGATTTGAAAATTTCTAAGGGTTTCTGGATGGCAGGACTTTGACAAGTTTAAAAGCAAGTCCCTCAAGAAGTGAGCAATGCAAACTCAGAGTGATAAACCTGTTAAAAGCAAACCCCTGAAACCCTTCCTCCCCTGACTTTTTAGGTTTATTTGGAATATTATGCTTTAGGTGCTGTTTTCCCAATGTCCTTCTCCTCCAAGCCTGAAAAATAGCCAGTTTCAAGTGGCAAAAGTGGGAGTTTCCAAAATGTTTTTCCATTGTAGTCCAGTGCAACACGGATGACAACACTTGCTTTGGCAGAGAATACCATCTTTGCAACCATATTGAAAAGGAAAACTCAAAAATCTTTCGCAAAATGGTTCTGAATGTTCTTTTTTTTTTTTTTTTGAGTTGTTGCTGTGGTCTGAGGTGCCAGGAATAATAATCAGCAGGCCTGTGAATCTGCCCGTGGTGACAGTGCTCCTAGGTAAAAGCAAACCTAATATCTGTTCATCTTATCTGAGCTGGGTTTAAGCAAACAGCTTTCACTCTGCACCCTTCCATGGTGCAGATACTGGGAGGGGGAAGGAAAAAACCACACCTAAACCATGCTTGGAATAAGGGCAATGATCATCCCTGATCACTATTATAGATAGGGTTGTTTAATGTTTCGGGATGCGCGCGGAGCAGCGCTCTGCATGTGGAGCAGCTCTTCAGCTGGAGTGAACTCTGCTGATACTGAAACATCCCCATCAAGATATGCAGATTAGGCCCCCAGGAGTGTCAGAACTATGAGAAATCAGGGTTTTGGGGTTTTTTTGTTGGTTTTTTTGTTTTTTTTTTTAACCTCTGTCGAGTGCTAATCAGGCAGGTTCCTTTGAGACAGCGCAGCAGCTCGTGTCATGCTGAGCAGAGCTTCTGGGTTTGACCCAAAACTCATGCACAATTGCATTTCTCTCCTCAAGCAAAGCTCCTGATTAACATTCTGCTTGTTTTGAACCTGTGCCTTTGGTCAACAAAATGATAACATCTCTCTGGCACCTAATGCACGGAAACACACATATTGCCCCAAAAATGACATTCCTGTGCCCAGAATTTGGCTCAGCAATGTTCAGTTGTGGGGGCCTGAAGGATGACTATGGAAAAGCCAGGAAAAAATGAACTTTTCCACAGATCTATCCTCTTGATATCCAGCAGCTACATTAGCTGGTCTTCAAACCTCCATAGGGTGCTAGAATTCATTTTAAGATTTACAAGAAGGCTTTATTTTAAGACTCTGTGATGTTTCATCCTCTTAGTTACCTGAACCTGACTTGTAACAGAAACCACACAGGTTCACTTTGCAGTTCCTTTTGGTTTACTCTGTCTAATAAACCAAAAAGGGAGCCTCTAAACCAAAAATAGGGCTCCTAAAAGCCTTGCTGACCCAAACCCCACAGCACAGGGTGTGGATGACCTGGAGTCTCTCAGCCCAAACCCGCTGCAAATAAAACAAGTAAACAACTCGAGGAAGAGTGCTGGGGAAACAAACATCATGAAATGTGAGGGCAGCGAAAAAACTCGGCGAAAAGCCCATTTCTGGTCACTTTCATGGCTCTCGCCTCGGAGGGGAGGGACAGGGTGGGGACAGCGAGGCGAGAAGAGCCCGAGGGCAGGAACGGGAGGAGGGGGACGCTGTCCCAGCCCCGCTCTCCCGGGTGCCCCCGGGGTCCCCGGAGCTCTGCGCCGAGGCACCGCTGCCTGCATCCCACCCTGCATCCCATCCCGCATCCCTCACTCTGCATCCCACCCTGCATCCCATCCCGCATCCCACCCCGCATCCCACCCGCATCCCACCCGCATCCCTCACTCTGCATCCCACATCCCGCATCCCACCCGCATCCCTCACTCTGCATCCCACCCTGCATCCCATCCCGCATCCCTCACTCTGCATCCCACCCCGCATCCCACCCGCATCCCTCACTCTGCATCCCACCCCGTATCCCACCCTGTATCCCACCCTGCATCCCACCCGCATCCCACCCACATCCCACCCGCATCCCTCACTCTGCATCCCACCCCGTATCCCACTCTGCATCCCACATCCCGCATCCCACCTGCATCCCACCCCGCATCCTACATCCCGTATCCCACCCGTCTCCCACCCACATCCCACATCCCGCATCCTGCACTCCGCATCCCACCCCGCATCCACATCCCGCATCCCACCCGCATCCCGCACCCTACATCCCACCCCGCATCCCACATCCCGCATCCCAGCCCCACACCTGGCCCTCATCCCACATCCCGCCCCGCATCCCTCCCTGAACCCTGCCCCGCATCCCACATCCCGCCCCTCATCCCGCATCCCACTCTGCATCCTGCTCCACATCCTGCCCCGCACACCGCCATGCATCCCGCCCCGTATCCTGCCTCCTGCATCCTGCCTGCATCCCGCCCCACATCCTGCTTCGCATCCCACATCCCGCATCCCTCTCCCCATCCCGCATCCCACATCCTGCATCCTGCATCCTGCCTCACATCCCACTCCCCATCCCTCATCCTGCCCTCATCCCGTACCCACATCCCTCATCCTGCTCCCCATCCCTCATCCTGCCCCATATCCTGCCTCCTGCATCCTGCCTGCATCCCGCCCCACATCCCGCTTTGCACCCCACATCCCACATTCCACACCCCGCTCCCCATTTCGCATCCCACTCCCATCCCTCATCCCGGCCTCATCCCACACCCTTATCCCACATCCCGCTCCCCATCCCACATCCTGCCGCGTATCCTGCCTCCTGCATCCTCCCTGCATCCCACATCTCCATCCCGCATCCTGCATCCCACATCCCTCATCCCACATCCCGCATCCCGCATTCCTCATCCCGCATCCCTCATCCCGCTCCCCATCCCGCACTCCGCTCCCCATCCCGCATCCCGCATCCCACATCCCTCACTCCCCGCTCCCCATCCCGCATCCCGCATCCCACATCCCTCACTCCCCGCTCCCCATCCCGCATCCCGCCCTCTTCCCGCCCGCCCACGGGGCCCCCGCGGCTCCTCCCGCCCGCCCGGCCCTGGCCCCGCCGCCGGAGCTGTGTTTTCTCGCCGTGCCCCATCAAAGCCCCCTCTGTTATTGAAATCCGAGCCCGCTTCCTCCGCGGCGGAGGCGGGGACGGACGGACGGACGGACAGGCGGACGGGCGGGCCGCGCTCCCGCCGCCCCGAAGAAACGTCCCTTTGTTGGGCCGGGAGGGGCCGGTGCCGCCCCAGCCGGGGCTCCCCGCACGCCCTCGGCCGCCAGGAGCGTGGGCAGCCCTGCCCGAACCCCGCTTGGTGCCCCAGCTCGGTGTCCCCGGGATCGGGACCCAACCCCCGGCCGGGTCCGAGCATCCTTGGCTCGGTGTCCCCGCGACGGGGACCCAACCCCCGGTTCTACCTCACGTCTTCCCCAGTGGGATCAAGTTGTGCTTCATTTCAGGCCTGAATCCTTCCCTTTTCCTGGATTCATTGTGAGAACCTCCCTGAAAATGAAATTCAGGGTGAGTGGCCACAAGGAAGGGTGAAAGAGGAGATGTTTGGGGTGCCTTGGGGGACCAGCAGCAGGTCCACCACTGGTCTGCAAGATGTGTGCAGGAAGAGGAATTGTGGAATTTGGAGACAGCTGGCAGTAAAAGAGGTGCTAAAAGCAGTTGCACAGAGAAAATGGACTATGCATTTCATGTAGGACAATAATCCCGGCCGTGTCCGAGCATCCTTGGTCCCTAAACACCTTCCCTGAGGCCACCTGCGCCTCGATATTTCACCGCACAGAGGTTGCACTGCGCGCCTTTCACACCCCCTTGCCCCACCAAAATCTAATAATTAACCTTCAATTAATAAACCTGGGGTTTATTAATAACCTCACACCGATACCCTGGTACTTTGTGGGATTGTCAGGGGTGTCCTGTCAAGCTGGGCTCTGATGATCCTTATGGTTCCTTTCCGTCTCAGGACGCTCCATGATTCCAGACAGAGCCGTGTTTATTTGCCCGGGGTTTGTTTTATTTTTGTTTTCTTTTCCCTTCCAGCGGGCTGTGCTGGAAGGAGCCCGTGTCCCCTCAGATGTGCCTGGGCCCCGGGATGTGTCCGGCTCTGGCATTTCCTGCTCGGGCGGGATTGATGGGCTGCAGCCTCTTTTGATGAGAGGGCTTTGACACCCACCACGATGAAAGCTGAGCAGGGTCCCGGCTGGAAAACGATGCTGGGGGCTTGCAGTGGGTGTGACACGGCCACATTCTTCTGCTCAGCATCGGAGAAGGAGCAGGGGAAGGGGAAAGGATAGAATCCATCCACAGGACCAAGCTGGCTGGACCACGTGCGCTTCCTAACCTAGCAAATTTAAGGGGTTAAAAGCTCCACGTTTATTTCCTGCTGGTGTTGGGAGACTTAGACATCAAGAACCTCGTTTTTCTCAAGCGGAGTAAAAACCAACACCTGCTTTACACAAGTGACATGATTTGAGCCCAAACTTGCCAACATGTAGTCCACCAGCAAGGCTTGGCCTTTTCCCCCGCTGTTCCTTTCATCTCATCTGCTGCTGTTTGATTCGGGGTTTTGCTTTTTGGTTGGTTGCTTTTTTAGATTTAGATTTTTTAGATTTAGACACACTCAGAGATACAGCACCATCCACACCTTCTGCCTCCAGCTGTCAGGTGTGAGATTTGGCGTCTGTGCTTTCCATGCCGTGGCATTTAAGGGGTTAAAACCCCACACTTGGTGGATTTTGGCAGATCCCTCTGGGGCTGTGTGTCCTACGAGCTGTAGGGGAGCAACAACACTGAAAGTTTTGGTGCTGGAGGAACACTCTGGCCTGGGGTGGCATTCGGGAATTGCATAAAGTCTTGGGATTTAGGGATGCCAGGGCCCTGAGCAAGGTGTGCTTTGGTTTTGGGGTGTGATAAGAGAAGGTGGGTTTGTTCCCTGGATTCATAACTCTCCTGGAAGTTGGGGGTGAAGGAAGAACAGAAGGGGATCCTGTTGGGTCCAGCTGTTTGCACTCCTGCTTTCCTGCATCACTCCCTGGGAATTAATGGGAGTGCGGGGGGGGGTAAAAAAGGGAAAAAAGGAGCGGGGGCTGGGAGGCAAGTGGTCAGAAAAGTGTCATGTTTCCCCGGGTGTCACACACCCTGAATCCCTAAACTCAATGCTCTCTTCATGAGGAACACACTACCAACTAACTTCTTTCTTTTCTCTCCCTTTTTTTTTTTTTTCTTTTTTTTTTTTTTTTTTTATTTTTAAAGTCGCGAGTAGTTTTTAGCTCAGGACTTGCAGTGGAGTTTGAGAGAGGCTTTTTTAGGTGCGGACCCGGACCCGAGAGGGGCGAGGACAGGGACGTGGAGGGGGAGAGGGGCATCCTGCTGCTCCGGGGCTTTGGGTGTGTGTGTGAACCGCAGGGGCGGAAAAAAAAAAAAACCGCGATCCTGCGGGTTCATTTTCCCCCCCTCTCATTCCTGGGAGCACGTTGGGCTGTAATTAAGACATCTTGGAGGCGTACTTAACTCATGACGTGTTGCTTTTCTTTTCCTCTCGGTGAGAAAGTGGCTCTCCCTTGCCTGGACCGGGTCCACAAAGAGACACCCGGGACGCAGACACGCACACACAGACACACACACACACAGGCGCAGAACTCTGACTCAAGGTGAGCACCAAAAACTTCCTCCTGCGCTTCTCTGCCCTCCGTCCCCAGCCGCTGGAGAGTCCTGAGAGCATCTCGACTCGCAGGGAGCTCCAAGCAAGGTAAAGAGGGGGGGATAAAAAAAAAAAGGAAAAAAAAAATCAAACTTTTGGGAAAGTTTTTTCTTTTCTTTTTTTTTTTTTTCTTTTATTTTGGGGGGTTTTTTTTGCTGTTTTTCTGCTCCGAGTGGGATGGGGACCCGGCGAGCAGCGCCTGTGGCATCAGCTGCGGGGCTGCCTGCTCTGGAGGGGTTTTTGGGAGCTCTGATTTGGCAGCTGAGGAGGGTGAAAGGCGGATTGAAAGCAGCTAACTTCAGTGTCTTTGACTTCTAAGCGCTCTGTGTTACCAAAGGAGGGATCATGTTGCAGGCTGCAGAAAGACAAAAATTTCTGCTCTGTGGCTTCCTCCTGTGGGATTGTTCTCCTCACAGACATTTGTCCTTTCTTTTTTTATTATTTTTTTTGTTTGTTTTCTGTTTTGCTCTTTACGTATTTCTCCATCCATTCAGATGCTTTTACAAGTTTTCAGGACGTTTTCAGGGAAAAAGAGCGTGGTAGACTGAGAAAAAAAAAAAGTCTCAAGGGCTGGAAGCAGAATGTGCACAAAGTTCTGCCCATCCAGTCAGAAGCAAAGGGATTTTGATAAGATGTGATATGTTGCATACTGATGTCATATTTGGCTATTTATTGTCAAGGGAAGCCTGAGCAAGGTTTGGCACAGGTTCCTGCACCATCTCCACTCCCTGGTAAAGCTGGGATGCCTCAGCTTTATCATTTTACAGATGTGCATTTTACAGATGTAGCTGCACACGAGCTGGTCCAGGGCTCTGAGAGCTGCATCATTTCACTGCCTGTTCATTTGGGGTCGAACCCACAGAGAGGTGCCATTCAGAACGTTGGGTTTTTTTTTCATGGCAAAACTCCCTGTGTGGTAGGTTTAGATAGCAAGGGCTGGAGAGCCTTTGTGTGCTTGAATTAAGGAGGTTTATTGCTGTTTGTGTATAATTAGAGAGGGTTTAATTGCTGCTGGGGTCTTTCAGGGCAGAAAGCGCTGCCATATATGTTGGTGCTTGGTGTCATGTAGGTGGTGAGCAGCAATGGATTTGTATCTATGTTTGTTTCAGTGCCTAAACGTGGGAAGAAGGAGCTCTGGAAAGAGCCCTGCTGTTGTCAGGAGTGTGTGTGATGTGGAAATTGACAGCACAGATGAATTTAGGCTGTGTGGATGTGGGGACAGACCCCCTCAGTAACACAGCTTCTGGGGGCAGGTGGGGAAATACGGACCACAGTCAGCAAAAATCATCACAGGCAGCTGTGAGGAAGGGATCTGCAGTGCCAAGGTGTGGCAAAGCCCTCCTGCCACACGCACAGGCATGAGGTTTTCCAGCTTTCTTGGGGCTTTGGGTCTGCTGAGGCCCCAAAAGCTCAGTCTTGTAAAGAGCAGCTCAGCAAAGTTGTGCTGAGTGCATCATCCTGAGAACCCCAACCCTTACACACCTGCCAAGGGGAAAGGGAAGGAGGAAGAATGCAGGAGGGAACAGAAAAAAAAATTTTAAAAAGACCAGTTTGTGATGGTTTTCAGCACTTTAAAGTGAAGTAGGGTGGGAAAGATGTGGAGGGAGAGCAGCTTTTACAAGTTAAACCCCCCTGAAAAATAAATGTAATAATGAAGACACTGCCAGCCCTCACTGAAATTTTGCCAAAAGGCCAATCTTTGTGATAAGATTCCCGGAGGTATCAGCAGATCCCAATAGGAAAGAGGGAGAAAAGCCCATCAGGGAGAAAAGTGTTGTCCCTGCCAGAGCACAGTCCACAGCAGAGCATCCTCTCATCCCAAACCCAGGGCGGTTCTGCTCCTTCCCATGCCACTGAGCCTGGTTAAAACTACCCAAGAAATTAAAAACAAAACCCTAAAAAGCCAACCAAACAAAACCCCAGAGAACTTCAGAAGCTTGGGGCAGAGGGAGAAAAGGTTTCAGGAAAGGATGGAGGGCTTGTGTTGCATTAGAGTTTGTAAAATTGGTAAGAAGAGTGTTTTCTACCGTAGGTCCCCAACATTTATGACTTTTTATGCTGATGTGTGATTAAAAGGAATATTTTTGTCACAGCCTGGAGCCAAAAGGACAGTTATCAATATTTAATGAAGTCACTTAACATCCTTTTGCCCCTCAGTAAGAAATCTGGAATCCGTGTGGGCCACCCCTTAAAAGGTGTTCTGAGATCCTCAGGTGGAGGGAGACTTTGCAATTGCTTGCACTTAAATTTATTAAAAGTTTTCCAATTTGCTGCAAGGATTAAGGTGCGAAAACTGGAATTAATGTTGTCTGCTTTTCATTTGCTTTTTTTTCACTGAAGCAGCGCTTAAACCATTCCTGGAAATTGAAATATTTAGCATTTCTGTTTCGTTGCGAGCCTGACGGTGTGTTTCGTTGCTCAAACTCTATGGAAATGAAAAATTTTTTGTGGGGAGTAAAAAAAAAAAAAAAAAAAAAAAAAAAAAAAATTTATTTTCACATGACAAGCTGCTTCTGTTGCTGGTGAGGAAGTATTAGACATTCTGTCTCCTCTGGTAGGAACTGTAGCACACAGTGCTGCGCCTGAAAAGGCAGCTTGTAACTTGTAGGTAACAAAATGTT
Source organism: Agelaius tricolor (assembly GCF_023055355.1). Lineage (NCBI taxonomy): Eukaryota > Metazoa > Chordata > Aves > Passeriformes > Icteridae > Agelaius > Agelaius tricolor. Next base: position 2,015,572 of record NW_027269304.1, read on the forward strand.
CTTTGGGGTAAGGAGAAAAAAAAAAAAATTAAAAAAAAAAAAGAAAAAAAATTTTAAAAACTCTGAATATACTTAGGATTTCAATCAACGGTGTTTAAGGAGGATTAGAGGAAGCAGCTGGCTAAACAAATATTAGGTGTAGAGTGGATGCAGTGGTATAAATTAATAATGCAGCTCTTTATCTGCCGTATGAATGGGAGGTTTTGTGGAGATAAGGCGGCCCAAACGCGGTCGCTGGATGCCACCTAGTGGATATCGCCGAGTCTTTTGGCAGAATTTTCTTAAATTCTCAACATCTGTAACCAATTCAGGCGCAGTTTAGCTGCAAGTGGTTAGATTTATTCACGTTTACCATTAAAAAATCAAAATCAGTTGGTTTTTTTGTATTTTTAAGGGGAGATTATGTCTGTGTTTTGAGTGCCCATTAGATACGACAAAAATCAGTTTGGCTTCTATTTATAATCTGCCACTAACGTGTATTTGCTGAGACTTTTTAAACCACTCTGTCAAAAAAACAAAAAAAAAAAGCCACAATTTAACAATCAGTTGGGCTGTTAGTGTACAAGTGAGGAAATTTCTGCCCAAATATTGTGTCAGGAGAAGCTGTGTCCAGCAGCAAGGATTTCAAAGCTCCTTCCAAAAGTCCTTGATCACATAGGATGTGTTTTCCTTAACCCCCTTTATTTTTTTCTGAATATTTTTTTCTGAAATTTTCTGTCAATGATAAGCATAGACGAAGAAAATGTATTATTTCTAATATTCGATAAAAGCTCATAAACTTTTTTTTTCCCTTTTCTTCTTTTCTGCTGTTTATCCCCACCTTCCTCAGATGTCAGACGCACCCATAGCTTAAATTGTCTTTATTAACTTACTATTAAATTGTCCTTTTTATTTAAATTTTCTTTTTATTGGAAAGGAAAATTGTTTATTTAACCGTTGTAAGAATTGTCTATTCGGCGGTAGGTATTCCGATGCTGTCAGTTCTCACAGCTCTAAAAATGATCCCATCCACGACAGAGTTTTAGGCAGGCAAACATGCATCTGGATGCACTTTGTGATGGGATTTATGGAATCTGGCCAGCTCACAGGCTTCCACTTCCTCAGCTTTTTTTTGTTTATAAAATGCCACCATCAACACTGCACATCACCCAAGCAAGGGGAATGCATGGTTCTGATCCTACAAATTTAAAACAAGTGCCACAGTGGCCACTGGAGCAAAAGGGTTGTTAAAATACGTGGCAAATTCAAGCTCCCTGTGCTTAACTTTCTCCTGGTTTTCATCACTGAGCTGGAAATCAAATGGCAACGTCACGCTCAGCAGAACAGACAACTCCTGTGCCCTTCTCCTTCTGTCAGCTTTGAAAACACTTTTTTTTGTTTGTTTGTTTGTTTTATTTAGATTAGGACAACAGGCTGGGTGTCTCAAACATGATCAATAGCTACAAAAAAAAAAAAAAAAAAATTAAAAAAAACCCCAAACATTTAAACCTCTTCCCAAGGCTCACATGAAATATTGCCACAGGAGGTTGTTAACAAAATTGTGAGTTAATGGCTAAAGCCTGCTTTCCCATTAATCAGGAAAAGTTTATGAATTACAAAGTAGGAAGGCAAAATATCACAGCAGCAAGTGAGTTAATTGGCTCAGTCCTGTGCTTCATAGGTGGCTTTGCCTTCCCCTTCAGCTCTGCCCAGCCTGGTGCTGTGAATCACAGGGGAAAGAAACACAAACTTTATTAATGAGGGGCTCTGCAAGGCTCCCGGGACCAAGTTTTCCACTGGCACACAGAGTCACTGCCACTGCAGGGCACATCAGGGCAAAATCTGCATTGTTAATGGCTTGGCATAGCAGAAAAAAATAAAAAAATAATAAAAAATAAAATGAGGCGTGAGACAGAAGAATGTCCCTGGATATATGTGTCTTGCTGCAAAAAATGTCATCTTGGCATTTGCCTCGCTGCAGGAGACCATTATCTTGTGACATCTTTCCATTAATAACAGCTTCTAATTACCTCAAGCAAGGAAATACAAGGAAATATATCTAATGCAAGGAAAATGTGGGGCGTGGAGGCAGGTTAGAATGGAAATGGGCTTGGCAGAAATGTTAGGTGGTAAGAAACAAAAAGTTTCAAACTGCTCCAGCGCAAAAAGAAGGAAAAATTGGAAACATGGAATTATTTGGGTTGGAAGGGGAAGCTGAAGGTGGCCTGGTTTCAGCTCCTCTGCCATGGGGTTACTCAGAGATAGCTCAAATTTGTGTTTGATCAGTTTTGCTCTGGGTGCATTGAGGGGTTTTTGCATGCCCTTGTGTTAATTTGCACTGCCTGTGCCATGGTGCCTGATAATTCAGCTGGTGCCTGATAATTCAGCTGGTGCCTGATAATTCAGCTGGTGCCTAAATCGTGCCAGCGAGTGAGCCCTGCCACGAGGAATCCCCAAATCTGCTGTGGTTAACCCTTTCAGACGCTCAGAATCCCTTTCCTGCAGCGCTGCCTGCACGCAGGGAGAAGCGGCAGCCCGTGCGCATCCTCTGCTCTGGGAGATTCTGGTCCAGAGAAAACACAAATAATTAACATTGCTCACGCCAGAGACCGGGTGGAATCAACGGAAACTCAAACAGCCCTCAGTGAATAAAACTTTTCATCTATTTGCACACACACGTGGCTGATCAGGAAGCAGCTCATAAAACCCCAAATCTGCTCAGATTTTATAGATGTGAGTACCTGTGAGGTGATGTCAGTGAAGCGTTCAGCAAAACTCTGCACATCTGCAAAGAGCAGAGGAACCAAGGCCTGCACCTATGGAAGGAGGGCGTGATTAACGTAGGAAAAGAGAACTTTCATTGCCAAAATAACCTCCCAAACTCTCCAACTGAAAACTAACTACCCACCCATTCATTAACATGCTGCATCACAATATATTTATGTGATTGCTGGTTGGGTTTTGGTTGGGTTTTTTTTTTTTCCCATAAACTTATTTTCAGGCGAAAAAGAAAACCACCCCTGAGCCATATAAAAATAATACTGCCTAGAAATAGGAAAAGCACAGTGAAAAATGTGAAAACACTGGAGTGTTGGGCCCTGTCAAAATATTTATAGGACCCATATCAGAGAAAAATAATGTTACAGGATGTGTGGTATCTTCCCTGCTGAAATTTCAGTGATTCACATGAGGTGCAACTGCAGCAGACCATGGTGGTGTCACCACTTTCTGATCATGCTGCTCATGGCCTGAGGTGATTTGCTCAGCTTTTTTAACCCCCAAGGTGCTGCACGCACAGCAGGGAAGGTCTGGGATTTTAATTTCACCCTTAACCTGGAGGATTTATGCACACACTGTTATTTTCAGAAAAGCTACATTTCTGGATTTTCACATATCTGCAGCAAAATGTGAGGTCCTGCTGAGTCTTTGTGACTTGTTTTTCTGGTAGCTTTGATTTTATAGACCTAAAATACGTGCACAAAACATGACTCAGCTTTTATCAGCACGTCAGGCCGAGAGATCTTTTGGGTTGGGTTGGGTTTTTCCAGCTGTTGCTGTATTTATTCCTTGTTTGGTTCCATTAGAACCCATTCACAAGTAAATAAACTTGATGTGGTCCTGAAGTTCTTCTGCAAGCTAAACCATTCTGAGAGCTGTGTAAATGCAGTGGCTGTGCCTGGTCACATTTATCATCCTGTGCCACTTTGTTGTGCTGTGGGGACTTGGTGGCCCTCTCTGTGAGCCAAGATCCAGGGAAAAACAGCAAAGATGTTGATCTCCCGAGCATTTTCTAGATTTTGCCCAGCTGAAAAAGCAGATAGAGAGACCACTAATTCAGCTGTTGTCGCTGATGCAGAAAATATAGACAATTCTTGGGCTGTTGCTCCCAATTTCCAGCCATTTCATCTGTTTTCCCACCACGAGCAGACCAAGAGAAACATGCAGATATTACTTTTATTTTTTTTTTTTTTTCCCCCAAAGCAACCCCCATAGCTGGCTCCATCTGCATTTTAATGTGAGCTCAGCTCTGATCAAACCAGACAAAAAGAAAAACTTTCCAGCCCAGCAGGGCATTTCCCCAGCAGGATGGAAGAACAGCAGTGGCAAGTTTAACATCTTCATAAGGGAGCTGGGGAGATGTTTTCTTGGCAAAACTAGTGTGACATGTTTTCAAAAGTGGTTAGGAAATAAATGGCTCACTGTGACAATGGAGGCACGTTTCAAATGGGGTTTTGCCAGGGCTGCTCAGCATTGGTGCCCTTCAAGGTTTTTCCATTTTCTATTCCTTGGAAAAGGGAATAGAAAATATGCAAAGGTTTTTAGAAATTGCAAAGTGGGAAGGGACTAAATTATTTTTGCTTTGAAGTTTTTTTTTATTTTTCCTTCAAATGGTTTTGCCTGACTGGAGAAATAAAATAAATTTAAAAAAAAAAGGAAAATCAGGTTTTCAACAAAACAAAAAGGGGTAAACTGAGACACCAATAGAACAACCTACAAAGACAATTTGGCACCTAAAAAATTAGGAAAATATTTAACAAAATCCAAAGAGGCAAATGACAATTCACACTTTGCAGCCCAAATCATAACTCTGTTCCTGAACAAAGTAATTCAAATACAGGAACACTTCACCCCAATCTGACTTCAAAACTCATTTGGGCACTCAAAACTTCAAAATTATTTCTTTTCAATCACATTCTGCAAATCTAAGACAGAAGAGGCATCCTCACTTGTGAATGTTGCTGTGCAGCATGATCCATTTTGCATACCAAGCTGATAGAAGTTTCAGATTTACTCTTTTTCAGGACCTATCAGGCAGCAAATTATGCAGAGAATTATGAGATAATGTCCCATGAATAGGACTTTTCCAAGGAATAATGGTTGCCTATAAAAAGTCAAACTGCCACACTCAGGGAAAACTCTGTAAGTGTCAAGAGAAAGCACAGACATTTATTTCCAGACCAGGAGACACAGATTCTGTCAAGCCACATTTCAAAAAGTGACTTATTTTTGTTGCATCTGGTGATTGACATACATTCTTTTATTTTCTCTGAGGAACATTGGTTGATCTCTGCACCATTACTGAATTATTGCAATTTTTTGGTTTTTTGGACTTCAGCCTTTCCCTGACATGGTGCTGGGGAAATGTGGCTTTACGTCCAGCTGATTACAGCTTTCTGTAAATCTGTGTTTATCCCTGTGACTTGCAGTGTGCAAAATAATCAAGGCCAGACCATGACCCTCCTTCCACACACAATGATATTCGTCAACTCCTCATTATTATAACTGCAGAGTTATGGAATGGAATGACGACTGGCAAGTTTTATGGTGTTTTTTATATATACATATATATATATATATAAAAATATCTCTGTGTGTGTGTATATATGTGTATATATATATGTATGTATGTATATATATATGTGTATATATATGTGTATATATATATATATATATATATATATATATATATATATATATATATGTATATATATATGTAGCAACTTTACATCTATATCAAGTTTACCACACAAAGTAATACAAAATCTTATGATTTTAAGTATAAAAATGGGGACCACATGGTGGAGGGCAAGAGCTCACCCTGAAAAATAACTTAAGAGAGGGAGGTGGAGGTCTCTAATGTGGAACCACACCATATCTGAGTTCCTTTGACACCAAACAGCCAATTTCAGTTTTCTTTTTTTTTCTTCTTTTTTTTTCCTTCTTCTTTTTTTTTCCTTTTTTTCTTTATTCTCTTTTTATTCTCATAAATATTGCCACGAAAAAGGCAATTCTGATTCTCTGCAGGTACATAAGCTCTTCCCAGACTTTGTTAAGGACAGCAGAACACACAGGAAATACAAGTGGGTTTACCTCAAGGAAAATTTGGTTCATGTTCCTCTGTCATGGAAGCTTAAATATGGCAGGTGGCCTAGAAAACATTAAAAAAATTAAAAAAAAAAATTCTCATAACATTTTGTGGGTTTGTTTTATTAAGTCATCAGTCTTGAAGCCATAATATCAGATAAGAGCCTTGACTCCCAGTAGGAAAAGTCTTCTGGCCTTTGTGCTGACAATGGAAAGCTCAAATATATGAACTGCAGGAGTAAACTGGAGAGAATGAAGAATTAAAAAAGGAGGAGATATTACAAAATGAGCCCGAAGCTCCAGTTTAGCTGTGTTTTTGAGAGACTTTTAAGGAAAAAGGAAGGTAAAAATAGTGGGGGAAAATGAAATACATCAAAATTGTGGTATTGCTTTTTCCTCCAACAAGAACTGAGGGGTGTGAGGGGGAAGCTCAGCTCTTCAGTACGTGGTAGGCACTGCTGCAAAGTGTTTTAAAGTCTTATCAGAACTGTGTTTAACTGGATGTAGAGAAGCAAAGAAGGCAGGACAGGATACAGAAAACACAGGGCTCATTTGCAGAGTCCTCCATTTCCTGCCACCCAGCCCTTAATTGCTCCTGGCTTTGACCTTTGGTGCAATTCTCCAGCCCTGAGCCGATCATCTCCTCCAGACTGGCTCGGGGAGATGTGGGAGCTTGATTCAGTGCTGGGAGAGCCTCTTGGGGTGCTGCATCTCATCCCAAAATCACCTGGGATCAATTCCAGGGAGTGCTCTGCTGGGACAGTGAGGGATGAGCCAGCAGCAGGCTGTGGTGCTGACCTTCGCTTCCCTTTTCCGGAAATAAAACCACAGGGAGAACAGCCAGAGGTGCACAGAATTGTGAATAAATCCCTGCTGCATCCCTCCAAGGCAGTTTTATCATTCCTAAAGGAATTCTGGGGTGATTGCAAGTCAGGCAGTTTCATTGAGGAGCTGAATCCCAGCACTTTGCTGCTTCAGTCTTGTGGGAAATGGAAAGAAATGGAAACTTCCACTGACACAGGGGAGTTTGATGTGCAGCCTTGGGAGAGGCTTGGATTGATGTAAAAATAAAAGGACACAGAAATTAAGCAGAAAAATGATAAACTTATGTTTCTATAGTTGTAAGAAAGATTATGCCTTCAGTAAGAAACTCTATTAGGTAAGATGGTGAACATTTTTAAAATGTAGTAATGTAATTATATGGAGTAAGCTAAGAGTTTAGAGATCATAATAGAAGCATATGTGATTGTAGCCTATTGAATAAAAGTATACACTTAATTGCAGTGTAATTAAGTAAAAGTGATAGGTTAGAAAACCAAAATAAGCTTTTTAGCCACTGTCCATTAGATTAAAAAGTCAAATATTGTAACAAAGGACTTATGACCACTTTAAGCTACAGCCAGCTCCTCGTGCTCTTAAATCCCCCAGCCTTTAAAACTGATATTTGTCTGAGCAATAAATCATTTTTAACCCAACTGTAGTCCCATCCCTTCATTAAAAACAGTAATAATAATAATAATAATAATAATAATAATAATAATAATAATAACAACAACAACAACAACAACAACAACAACAACAACAACAACATCTCACTGCCAATCAGAACAACATCTCAATGCATAGTGGAGAGCCAGGATTTCCAGGGATGATTTCTGCCATCCTAACTCCTCCCTGTTCCAAGGAGAGAACTTGCTGTGCCAGCAAAGAACATGGCACAGCATCATTTTGAGATTCAGGCACCTGAAAAACCAATATTAACTGTTGCCTTTTAATTATGTATTGCTTTTAATAGGAGAGAGAGAGGACAGCTGAGTAGTAAGGACACTTTCCTGTGAGGATATTTTACTGTTGCTGGTGGAGCATTGCTTCAGTCCCCTGCTCAGACCTAAATCCTTCTGTGACTTTGAATAAGTTGGAGGCTCTCAGTTCTCCATCCCTCCACCCACCAAAATGAGATGATAAAACTTCCCCTGCTCACAGGGATGGCGTGGGGACAGTACAGATAATTCCTGCAGGCAGCCTCAGCAGTTTACCTGGCGCGGTGTCACCTGTGAAATGTGTCTGTGCAGCCAGCTGGGTCAAGCAAGGGCAGTCGGGCCTTTCACCTCAGGGAAATGTTTATTTCTCATGGCATTGTCCCTCGTCCCATCCTCTTCATGCAAGCCAGTCTGGTCCTGTCCACCTCCAATGGCTTTGGGAAGGATTATCAGGGAGGAATCCAGAGGAGCTGCGTGGGAAGTGCATCTCTGTCGTCAATCTCTGCTCACCTGGTACCATAACACTCTTTTTTTTTTATACAAACTTGCTTTTTTTTTTAAAATTCAAACTCGTGGTTCCACCAGGGTTTGTGAGCTTTGGTGAGACGTTGAGCCCCTGAGCCCAAAGCAGCAATTCCTTTAGAAAATGGAGTTTTGGGCTACCATCTTCAAGTAGGCATAATTTCAAATTCAGGAGAGATGTCTGAGTGTTGCAGACTGCAGTGAAAGTGGATGGGAGTGAAATAAAAGGACCTAGACTGCCTGAAAGTACTGGGAATCATCTAGGAGAAAAAAAAAAATTCAACTAATTCAACTTTCCAACTTGCTTCCAGGAAAAAAATACAAATTATACGGGGAAGGTGTAGAAACAAAGAGAAAACTGACCTAAAAATCATACAGATTGTCACTTATAAATGACACATGTTAGCGAGCAAAATTAGAACTTTAAAAATGCATCTAATAATAGAAATTATATATGGAAATCAGTGCATCTTTTTGAATTCAAGGAAAACCCTCCCTTATTCACTTTGCTGAAGATTTATTGTATGTGAACGCTGCGCACTTACTTTACCAAGATAAATAAATGTCTACATGAGTCAAAGGAAAATAAAAATCTGGTCAGAACGCCTTGAGCAATGAGGTTATTGTTCTTCTTGCAGAAGACAAAAAAGGCAGTTCTGGCTTCAGCTCTGTTGAAGACTGTCGTGCAGCTTTCCACTATTTACTTTTCTAAAGGTTAATACAGCAGCCTGAAAAATCTTGAGTAATTACAGTGCGGGCTGTGTGTGCTAATGTCTTCTGACTCATTGACTCAGAGGCCAATAATATTTCATTTGATTTTCTGACTTCATTTTCCTGCTAAACTATGGATAGCCTCTGAAATTACTGATTTATAGATCCGTAGGCATCATATGAAGGATTTTAGGCCCTTTTTATTCAAAGCAGGTAAAATTATTTCATGTGCTGGCCCCTTGCTCTGCTGATTTTTCTATGGGTATGTGCTTGATAAGAGATATCACAAAGTAAAAATCACTTTTATTTATAGCATGAGGAGAGGCCACAGATTTTAGATAATTTGGGGTTTTCCAGGTTTTGGCACGTGGGATTTAGGCACATTTCTGACCTTGGGGTTTCAGGAAAGCCAACATGAACTTTGGCATGCAGCTTGGAAAAGATATTCCCCATGAAGGCATCAATTATGTTGCATTTTAACAGCAAATTGCTACACTTCTGACATTATATTTTCAGGTTTTAAAACAAATAGGAGCTGTGGGACTCTCTGAGAAATGGCAGAGTACTGCAATGTCCTCCAGCAACCTTGCCATAGCTCACCCTCAGGAGGATTCCTTTGGAACCATGAACATAATATGTGGTTCTTGCAAATAGGTTTTCATCCCTGCATCTTAAATGCCAAAAGAGAGAGATGGCAGCCAGCATCAAGTAATCTAAGTGGACTCAAAGCTAAGATTTTACATATATATATATATTTATATAGATTTAGATTTATATACATATAGAAATAAATATGTATATAAAATGTATATAAATATAAATATAAATATAAATATAAATATAAATATAAATATAAATTTAAATTTAAATTAAATATAAATAATATAAATATAAATATAAATTAAATATAAATTAAATATAAATTAAATATAAATTAAATATAAATATAAATATAAATTAAATATAGATATAAATTTATTTATTTATTTATTTATTTAAAATTAAAACTGATGTTCTGGGACACCTTTAGCAGTCCAAATCAAACAGAAATCTTGTGATTTTTTTTTTTTTTTCCTGTACATACCCACAATGCAGAGAACCCTAAATACACATTTATAGACTCAAGGAAAAGCCCAGCAAGGAACACTTTGGGCCAGAAAACATTTCCAGGTGAGGATATTCCCCCCCAGCTACCTTGCAACTGCTGAAAGTGTTTCTTGAATTTGCAGCTGTGGATCTCTCTTGTGAAATTAATATCTTCTCTCCAGTGACCAAGAACCATAGACAGTGTTGCTTAACCTCTCATTTTGCCTGCTGAAAACCAAACAATATTTATCTTTGGCAGCACCCACTGCACTGTTTTGCCAGTGCTACAAAATTAAGTCATTTTTTCCTTTCTTTTTTTTCTGATGGCCAGCAAAAGGAAAACTGGGTCTTCACAGCTTTATCCTTAAAATATTAAAAATTTAAAAATATTAAAACACAGAAGTCTCAAATAACTTTGCATACTTCAGAAATATTTTCATTCATTTGGGGTTTTTTTGTTGGTTTGTTTTTTGGTGTTTGTGATTTTTTGGCAGATTTGTTTTTCATACAGTTGGAGGGTTTTTTGAATATTTTTTTTCAGGTTTTCATGGGTTTTTTTCAGGTTTCAGCATTATCCCAGGTGTTTTAGGATATCTAGAGGAACCATTTCTAGATGTCCTGGTGGATGCCAGGTTGTTAGATCCCATTCTCTTGTATCCTTAACGTCCAAGCACAAGAAATGAGATTTTTGAGAATCTCTTCCAGCTGAAATGCCCTTTTGGAAGGAGGGGAGCACACGGGTGGGAGGACAGTGCGAAATATTTACAACTTCTCTTGAAGGGAAGGAAACCTGAGGAGAGGTAAAAAAAATATCATTTTGGTTAAAATTGAAATTAACTGAGAAATTAAAGGTGCTTAACAGCTGCAGAAGTTTGAAGTGAGCACAGAGGGGTTGGATCCTGGGCCATGATCCTGGATTTTTATTTTTTTTTTCCCCTGGGATTTGCTGCTTGCTCTACCCTGGGACAGGAGGGAACTGCTCTGTGTCCCTCCCTGAGCTGCAAGCAAATCTCTTATGCCCAGAACAAGACAGAAAATTCTTTCTTACAAAGTTTTATTTGTTAAAAAAATAAATAAACAATAAATAAAATAAGTGCTGTAATCTATTTATAAAGAATTATAAAGAAAGAAATCAGCTGAAGTCCAAATATTTTTTCTGAATTCAGAGCGCGTAGGGAAAATCTGAGTTGTGGTGGAGGTGCTATTTATAGCTTTTATGTTCAGAGTTTATAGTAGAAATGAGTTTATAATGGAAAGTATGTCAGGTTATGAGTGTGCCAGTGCCTTTTTTTTCCCAACAAAATCTAATTTGAGACATTTAAACAGAGGTGCTTGGAGTGGAAGACTAAGGACTAGCATCAAAAGCTTTTTTTTTTCCTCCCTTTTCTGATGACCAACGCGAAATCCTTCATAAAATATGTGTGCCAGTCCTTTTATAGTAATAATGAAGGGAATCTCTGGGATTTTAAATAGCATCAGACTTTAGAGCCTTTGAAATAAAGGTCACCCAGTACCTCAGACAAGAACTGTGAGGGAAGGAGCCACAGCACATCCCCAGTTCCTCTGGTTTGGGCTTTCCTCTTTTGCTCTCAACCCACAATGAGAACTGAGGTCCCAGTCAGATGCCCAAAATTTGTTCTTCTCCTCTCCCCCCACCCCAAGCTCCTAACCCACATTCTTGGAGTGAAAAAAAACAAACCCCAGAAACCTTTTTTGTTGTTGCCACAATTGCTGTCCCCTTCCCATGGCAGGGAAGGTGTCGCATTTCTTTAATGGATTTTCCCTGCAGCACATCGGGGACTCTGTGACTCCCTGAGCCTGGAATGCCTCTGGTACCTCAAGGCAGGGATTGCCCCAGCCTGGCACCAGCAAAGATCAAAGCCAAATGCCTCAAGTTATCCTGGAAGCGCCAGGGAAATGGTGTTTTGGAAATGGCCCCTTACTCTGGGTTTGCACAAAACACACCCCCGTGGCTGCATCTCAAAAGAAGTGTGGTATAAATCTGAGATTAAAACAGCAGGGCTCAAAGGCATTGATTCTATCTGGTGAAATCTTCAAGTGGCGCGTTGGAGGTGAGAAATTTATCTTCACTGATTGCAGGGTTTGTAGGCATTTTCTCATGTCTGTGTCAGATCTAATTAGAGCAACGACCTGATGTTTTTGGGGAAGAGATTTGTACTGTCTACAGCCCTTCCAGTGAGACTAGACCATTATAAAGCTCATCAACTATATTTATGCCTCTCAGATTAGTTCATTTTGATGCTAGGAAACTGCCTTTTAAAGTATCCATTTCCTCAAAATGACCGAAACTCAGGAATATTTTCCATTATTCCCTTGATGTATCAGCTAATGGAATCCTATTTTCTAATCTTCTGTTGTCAGTGACATTTTCTTTACTACTTTTTTTGCTGCATTAACAGCTGTGGCCCCTGAAACGAGCAGATATTCTCCCCTTGCATATGCAGCTCCTGTGAGAATGTTGAAGTGGCTGTTCCACATGAATAACCCACTTCAGGAGCAGATTAACCATCAGCCAGGTTTGAAGGAGGCTCTGCTCAAGGCCAGGTTCCAGTCCCAGAGAACAGGAGGTTAATAGATATAAAGTTTATAAATAAGTTTATAAATAAGTGCTCACTTTCTGCCTGGGACCCACAGTATCTGCATGAGCAGTTCATTCTTTCTGCAGAGCAGATAATAACATGTATTGATGCCTCAAGAGTGAAAAACAGAGGGAAATTTATTTTATTGCAGTTTTCATGTTGGGTAATTTCCCTCTAGAGAGAGGAAGAACAAATTCCTGAGCACTGGTTATTCTAACCAGCTTTCACTGGTGCAGTCATGTCAATCAAAAACATATCTTGATTTATCAGGGTGTTATCAACAACCAAAGCTGGGATGGCCATCCACACATGTGTAATATACAGGTAAACATGTTTTCTACAATGAGCATTCATTTTACTAATTAGTAGTCTACAATAGACAGATATTATTAATGATATTATATTATTATTATCATCATCATCATCATCATCATCATCATCATCATCATCATATCATCATCATTATATTTAAATATAATAATAAATTCTTATATTATTATATTATAATATATTCATGTATTATATTATTATATATTTTACATATAATAATATATAACATATAATATATAACATATAACATAATACATAATATGTAATATATAATTAATTTATATAATATATAATATTATATTGATACAATATTATATTGATGATAAAAACTAATAATAAATATAATATTATAAAATAAATATAAATGTATTTTATTATTATATTTAAATATAGTAATAAATTCTTATATATTATTATATTATGATGTATTAATATATTATTATATATTTTTGATATAATATAATATAATATAATATAATATAATATAATATAATATAATTAATATAATTAATATAATATAATTATAATATAATAAATGTAATAGTATAACCTAATAATACATATAATAATATAATGCATTAAATATAAACATATAAATTAATATAATAATAAAATAATTTCCCTCTCTTTTCCACTCTTGAAGCATCAATATATGTTATTATCTACTCTGATGAAAAAATGGCTACTAATTCAACTGCTACCAATTAAGCTCTTGGAAGGTTTTTTCCCCCCTCTACACCAGGACTAACCTGTCAGCATCTCCCTACCCATCTATCTAAATCAACAAACCCTCTCTAGTGTAGATTAAACTTAATTAGGGATTAGCACAGCTCCCAATTCCGTCAGGCAGCCCTCAGGCTTGGGAGGTGGGGCTGTGCTGGGCTTGGTTTATTTAGGCCTGCCCAGCATAGATTTGGGCATTTGGGGCCCTTTTTTTTAACCCCTGCTCTTTGACTCTTTAAAAACCCTGGAGAGTCAGCATTTAGAGTGCAAAACCTGACTTTTGGATGTAAGGGAATCTGTGCCTTTGCCCTGACATGGAGCTGAGCTGACCCCACAAGATTTAAGCTCCTGGTAAGTGAGAGATCCTGGAACAGGGGTCCCATGCCCCACGTGCACTTTTTGTGGCTTGGGGAATTTATGTGTGTCACTGAGATGAAAGCTGGCCTAAGCAGGAGCCAGAACCTCAAGGTGATTTATTTGGTAATTTATGGTCCTGGTAGAAAATCACAACCCTAACTTCTAAAAGCACTAAGGGAATTTTAAGCTTTGATGGTGCACAGATCCCTCATGGTCTGACAAATACCTGAGGTAGGGGATGCTGCATGGGGTATGGAGAAAAATGACAATTTTCCATGACTGTGGAGCATCTGGGAAGAAATGAGCAGAAATATCAGCTTTTCAGGGAAATCCTCAGCAGACCCTCTTGCTCTCCCCTCTTTCCTTTGGGGCTACAACTCCTGCCATTAGCGCACCAAAAAAAAAAACAACAAAAAAAACCAACCAAACAAACAAAAAAAAACCAACAAAACAAAACAAAACAAAACAAAAAAACCCACAAAAAATCCCAAAACCAAACCAATTCTTTTCCCAAAAGCAGCACTTTGGGGCAGGGATTCTCCTGTCAGGCAGTTTTGGAGATGCATTGTTTCTACTGCTTTTGGGTTCTTTACCCCAGGCCACAGTTTTAACAGCCCTGCTTGCAGTCAGTGGAGCTTATAAAGGAAATTTTCTCCTTGTGTCTGGTGCAGGTATTTGGTGCAAAAGCTCAGTGAAGCTTTAGTAACTGAAAAAAATAAATAAATAAAAATAGAGAATGTCCATAATGCATCAAGGCAAAAGTCATCCTTGCCCTGTGACCAGTGATACCCTGTAATTGTTTTAAGGATAGAATTCAAAGAAAAATAGGCAGGATCAGTGCACACTTTCTGTCCTGTGTATCTCTGTGAGAGATCCCTGTCTGTTGTAGGGATGTCACCCTCCAGAGCGTGACAATCCCTGCCTCAGGAGGGTGAGGATGTGGATTTGAGGTGTTCAAAAGCCCTGGAAGGTGCTTTTGGAGCACCTGGAATAATGTCTGTAAGGCTGAAAAACAGCCTGCATAGTCCTGAGCACATGAAAGCCCAGACAAAAGCCTGGGGTTTATTCTGGATTATTGTAGAACTGCTGATCCCTGTAATTAACTAAGTTTGGAGGAACGTGCAAAAAAAGAAAAAAGTAAGTGAATCCTATCCTAATTTGCCATTAATTTATCTTTGAAACACAACTCATTTTCAGCCTGCTAACGCGGGTATTCTTGTTGACTAAGCAAGCATATAACCTCATCTGGCTTAAACAAAATCAATACAATTTCCTTGTTAATTGAGTTTCCCAGTTCAGAGATTGTCAAGAGAACCTGCTGTTGGGTTAATGTTTTGGTTTGGCTTGCTTTTGGTTTTTATTTTTTACTGAAATCTGCACAGGTTTACTTTATCTTCAGGACTGACCACAAGCCAGCAGATATTGTTGGCAGACAAAAATAAGTCTCAAGCCAGTCCATTTACCAATTACATCAATGTTTTTTTTAAAATGTCTTCTGTTTCATGTCACAGCTCTACAAATTAAACCCTGTCCTTGGACTTTGGTTCTCTCAAACTCTGTGTATGCTAAACACAATTCTCTCCTGTTTCTGGATTTCTACTCATTATTTCTCCAAATACAAGTCACTTTTCTCTTCAGAATGGGTCTCCAAGGCACAGACTCTTCAGTCATGCCTTCCTACATCTGAATGAACCTAAAATATGATGCACTTTTGTAATTGTACAAGGTGCACTGAACTGCCTGCTCTGCAAGGCTTTATGCTTACACAGCTTCAGAGGTTTTTATTTGCCATGGTGTGTTCTGCATCATGATTTTATCAAGCAGTTGCAAATTTCCCAGTCAATCCTCTGCTTTGCATTTTCTCAGATTTCACCAGACCATTGTGGTTTTCCATTATTTCCAATATTCCATTTTCATCAGGGTGGTTTGTTCAGGGGAGTTTCTCCATTTTTTTTTTTCATGTTACACATTTGATTTACAAGCATGTGCTGAAATTATCATTATTTTCACAGCTTAACACCCTGAACCACTCTTAGACATCCAGAGTGGAAACAGAGCTGCCATTTTCCCTTTCTTTCTGCCACATCCCTGGGACGCAAGGGTGCAAAATTCACATTTTGCACATAACCACTGCAGCAGGCAGGCAGGCAGGCAGGCAGAAACCTCCTGCATGACCAAGCATTTCAGCAGCCAAGCCATTTAAGCCAGCCACAAGTGCCTCCATTTCATTTGCAGATATTTAACGATCCTTATCAGGGGGGAACAGAGCTGCTGCTGCTGCTGCTTAAAGCAGAGAGTCCACTTAGGAAATTATTGGAGTCAGGCGCCGTGAGAGAAGCCCAGAGATGAGAAAGGTGCTTTGCTGGCAGTGCTGAGAGTTACTGGGAGCAGGTTTGTAGGATCGATAGGAAGCTATTCCATCCGAATGGGTTGGATTCTGTCATTAGGAGCATCAGCCAGGAGAGCTTGGACCTGCCGTGAGGGGCAAGGAAAAAAATTCTGCCTGATTTAGGAATCGGTTGTCCTACTTATGTTGAAGTTTTTGCCAAAAATCAGGCATACAGGAACAAAAAAAAAGTGATCCCCTCTGTCATAACCTAGTCCTCTCCTATCCACATTCCCCTTCATCCAAGACAGTTTCTCTCAGAGCAGGCAAATTGTGATTTAAAACTAGCTGTGTTTCTTTCCTCCACCCTAAAAATGCCTTTATGGAGGCTGTGAAGTTTTCCTACAGCTTAAAATTATATCATTTCCAACTTAAACTTATTTATGGCCCCACCAGTTCTGTTCCCAGGTTTAGCTGAAATATCCTTTAGCTTCTGAGGCTTTTCCCCTGTGATATATTTATAGAGAGCAATTATAACCTTACTGAGGTGTGTTTTGCCAGAGTAACCAAGTCAAGCTCTTTTGGCCTCTTTTTATAAACGGGTTTTCCTTTGCTCTGGCTGCAGCCATAAACCCTTTGCCCTGTCCAGTTTTAAGGCACTCCATCCCCATTCCAGGGACCAGGAGCTTGGGAATTCTGCCTGAGGGTGCTGCCAGTGGCTGGGAGAGGGAGGAGAGGTTGCCAAGGTGGTGGTGAAACCCAGTGGCCACTCCAGCTCTTTGATGTTCCTCCCTGTTGCCAAAAATCTTCTTTTTCAGCACCTCTGGAGGCCAGGCAGCCACCCACCCACTTATTCCGGTGCCACATTGCTGATTCCCTCCCCTGGACTCCTCTGAGGAAAATTTCTGAGATTTGGCACAGCTAAAATCACCCATTATTTTTAAAATTCTTTGCCTCCTTAAACCCAGTCCCTTCCTCCTCTATCCCAAGTGATAATTCCTGATGCTGAGTCACCACCAATGTTCCGATGCTTCCCTTTTCAAGTCCTTATCTAGACACCTTTTTCACCTTATCAGAACTTTTCTGGTGCCATCTGCCTCTGGTGAAGCTTTTCTCCACTGCTGGCACGTTGACTGTTCACGTGTCACGAGCAATATATTTGTTTATTTATTATTAAATTCCCTCACAGAGGTATTTCTGCAGCACTGTCAGTTTGCAGCATCAGTTTTCAAATTATTGTCCTTTCCTCTGGAGCCCAGTAAATCCTTTTTGTATTTCTCCCTAGTGTTGCTGTTGACTTATTTACTTCAAAGTGCAGAACTGCAGTCTTTCATGTCAGCATCTGCAACTGCAGATACAGAGTCTGGACCTTTGAAAAAACACTAATTTCTGTCATCTTTCTCACATCTGACTGACCAAGGATGGCTGTGTAAATCTCTTGTTATCATTGCTGTAAACCAGTAAAGAACTTTTTTTTTTTATTTTTTTTTAATTTTTCCTTTTAAATAAATGAGTCATGCATACATTTCTGGACCAGAAACAAAAAGTGGTTTTCAGACCATAGTTTGAATTTGGTGTTTTCTTGGTATTGTTGATTCTTTTGTAAATCAAACCCAAAAAAAAAAAAAAAAAAAAAAAAGAGGTGTATGCATAATACTGAGGTGACACTGTTTACTTTAAAAGTTTGAAAGGCTTGTCTTTATCTGGAAATATTTTCTTACAGACATCCACAGTCTTACTATTGTTTATTATTTGTTTTCAACTGAATTTAGCTAACAAGGCTTTAACTAAACAATCATATGACTCATGTGTTTTTCCAGTGTTCTCAGGCCTAAGACACTGCAATGAAAAGATACTTAAGAAAAGCAGGGAAGGAGGGGAAATGGCACAAGTGGACATCCAAATGTTCTCCTGTGTGTAAACACATGGTCAGCTATCACACAGGGCCTCAGCATGTGGAAATATTTGGGGTTTTTTTAGTGGTAGGCTTGTGAAGAACCCCAAATCTGTTATAGGTGTTGATAAAGTCTCATTGCAGCCATGTTGCAGCTCCTTCTAACCCTAAAAACATTCGAAAAATCACTTTCATGATTTTTAAGCAACAAAAAAGATCATCATGGTGCCACCAAAAGGGAGTTTAGGAAAGAAAATTAATCCTCCTTCCTCCTTCCCCCCGTGAAGGGTTGAACTCAATTCCCCCCAAAACCTGAACCCATGGCCTGACCCCGAGACCTCCCCCGTCTGCAAAGCCACTGATCTCAGTAGAAAGTATGTTTTGCCATCAATTGCAGATTAATTCAATTATGGAAATTGCTGGAAGAGCTGTGCTTTCACAAGTGATACCCACATGGCTTTGATCTGGCTGCACCCACAGCCAATTCCCCACCACCAAACACCCGAAGAAAACTCGAGTACATTTGCAGATGTTTGATGAAAACAGTCCTGTTGTGAAGTTAAAGCATTTGCCTTCTCAGAAGCACTGATTCAGCTGGGGCTTGCATTGGCAACATGGAAATGTTTTCAAATTTTCAATGTGAAAGGATGCAGGGTACTGTACCATTGCTGTTATTTCTTCATGAGAGTGAGTGGCTTCTTAAAGTCGTTCTCAATGACATTGAGAGTGCAGACAGTGCAGTTTTGAGGCCACAAGACAAAAAAAAAAAAAAATATAAAGAGGGAGGACAGGGCTGAGTTCTCATGGCTGGCTGGACAAGGAGCCCTGTTTTATGCTCTGCACCAGGACCCATGACAAAAATATTTTACTGCCCGTAATTCCTTGCAGCAGGCTGGCACCAGCCCCTGCTCAGGAAGTCTGGCAGTGCATCTGTTCTCTCACAGAGTGGCATCCTTGAAGGGTGTGAAGGCACTGCTGATGTTTTGAATTTCAATTTTTATATTTTTATATTATATTTCTGGTACAGCCGGCTTGGCTGGGGGGGAAGGAATGGGGACTCCACCACATGAAATGTGGGTCAGAAAGGAGGGAGCAGAGAGTACCTGGCCCATTTCCACATCTCAGATGAATATCATTGAATGGACAGTTCCCCAACATTCCTATGACTTTTACAATATTTCCCAAGCCAAAAATCCAGGATTAAATTTGAAGTGATGATCAGAGATGGGTTTGGAAACCAGCGGCCTGCAGTGAATTTAAACACAGAATTTAAACACTGAGTGACCTTGAACACAGACACAGAATTTATACACAGAGTATCAGTTGGTGGTCTACCTGCCTGCTTTTGAATTAATTAATTTGTGCCACATTTCCAGAAAATAACCTTTCCTCTGTCCTTTTAGGGGGAGTGGGGCTCGTTGGTGTTTGAGGCTCATTGTCTTTTCCACGTGAAATATTAGTTTTTCCAACAAAGATTTACATATTTTTGGTGGGAACTGGAGAAGGTTTGGATTGTGTAGATTCATCTTTTAGGTCTGGCTCAAAGCCCCATCATAATTTCAGTGGCTGGGAGGGCATGGGGAGACTCTGAGGGGAGACACAGCATGGGTTGCGGGGGAGATGAGCAATTACAATTTAGAAAAACCCCATTTTTTGTCATCCTGGGTGCTGTGCCTGGCAGATTCTAGAGAGTGGTGCTGCTTTGGTGCCCAGTTACCTGAAAATTGATAGTGGGAACTAACCCTGGAGCCCCCCTACTCAAATATCCCAGTCTCATCCTAATTAATTAAATTTCCAAATGTCCACCAGCCTGAATGGGTTTCGAGTAAATTATTTACCTTTTCACTGCACACAAAAAACCTCAAAAATTCTGTCTGACCAATTAGAAAAGGCGGGTGGACTGGACTAATTGTTCAATTTAAAGCATGAAATTTAAATTTAAAGGCACAACTGGTTCAGGTACAGAAAGGCAGTTCAAGGTCCCAAAGACAGCAATTTTAATGATAACATAAGAATAATATTATTGTTAATAATATAATCATATCATAAAGAAGTTAAAAGAACATTTTGTGGGAAACTGCCTAATGTTATTTGATAGGTGAGATTTTTTTTTAATTGTCTCAAGAAGACAGGCACCCAGCTTGTGTTCACCTTTGGCAGGGGATAGAGCAGTAGAAAATTACAACATTTATGACCCTGTAGAAATCCAAGCATGCAGGAAAGAACAGGCGGAACCAGAACCACCCAAAACCCCCCTGGCAGAAATTCCTGAGGCCTTGCAGAAGTTTTGCAGCAGGAAAATATTCCTGCCACCAAGAAATCACCCTGAGGAAAAAGTGTGGGTAATTGTACAGGGCCTGGGGAGCAGAAAAGCCCTGGGGAAAAGCCAGTTTTGTAAATATGGCCAAAAGGCAAAGAAATTGAGGGGGAGAGATCAAGTTTTCTGCTGGTTCTCACTGACCTCCATGCTTGTTTGCTCAAGAAGAGCTTTTTGCTGAAGAAGGTGTCAGAATACAAACACAATCTGTCTGGAAAGACAGCTCTCAATTGTTTTGAAGATCACTGATAAGTGGAGATTGAAGTAAAAGCTTTCTCTATAGGAAGGGACAGGAAAAAAAAATATATCCAGTTTATAACACGAAAAGCAAATTTGCCTTTCTGTGTTATCAAAGAATGTCCCACTGCAATACTGAAAGCAAAAACATCCAAATTCCTGAACTGAAAACATGTTTATTCAGAGAGTTATTAAGATAAAATTTTTAAAATCAAACCAAACAAAAAAAAAAAAACCACAAAAAACCAAAAAAACCCAAAACAAAACAAAAAATAAAAGATAAAAACTCCAAGAAAACTCAAGAAATAAAACTAATGGAGTCACTGAGTGAACACTATTCCTTCCAGGATAGATCCTAAAGCACATTTGTTTTATCCCTGATTGCATTTAAAACCTAGAGTACCAAATTTTCTACACCACATGACCTTGACTCTACCCTACCAGTAATGACAGAATTGCTTTTACCCTTGGTTTCTGGAATAAATTCCATATCTGGTGCAGGGCATGCACTTCAAAGGCACATAAAGGCCATTTTCTTTCTCCCTGCACGCCATTTATCAGCATTCCTCCTGGGAAATTGTTGGGCTGCAGGGGATTCCAGACGTGCTCGGGGTGTCAGTGCTGCTTCTTTGCGCCGAGCTGCTCTGCCCAGGGCTGCAGAGCCACGAGCACAACCTGTTCTCCAGACAGCCACCGTCTGCCACCTCAGATGGCCCCAGATCCCACACAAATTGCCTCAAAAACTGAAGTGCCAAGGGAGGAAGATGCCTTGGAATGTGACCTTTAAGTCATCCTAATAGAGGACGTAAATATTGTCATTCCCACGCCACCAAATTGCTCTTTCTGCTCCACCACGGCACCCAGCAGATTTTCATTTTGCAAGGAAAAAATTTAGCGATTTGGGGATCATTCTGCTGAGTCTGCCCTGCCTTGATTCCATCACTCTGGGGGATTTCACAAGGAGAAAACAGCTGTCTTAGCAAAATGAGTGACAGGCAGAATCCAGAGTGGCATTGTAAAGGTAGCCATGGCAAGAAGTGGATTTTCATCAGATTTGGGGGACTGAGGTCTCGAGTCCATAGCTGGAAATAAATGTTTTACTTTTGCCTTTGGAGAATGGAAGGTTTCTGGAGGAGATGGAGGTTATTAAAAAAAAAACAAAAATGAATGGACAAAAGTCATCCTAGGGCAGTCAAACACACACACCTCCCTTCCACTGACCACGCTGACCAGGTACAAACTGACTGTGACAATGGTCTGAGTGGGGCGTAAACGTTTTGTGCCCAGACAAAATGGCCCAGGTGCCCACAATCTGGAGCTGAATTCCATTTGCATGGCTTGACTCAGCTGCCAAAGCCCAGGGGCTTACACACACAGATAAGATTTGATCTCTAGCAGCCTTGGGACTGAGCAGAAAATCTGTTTAATCAGCTGGATTGAAGTGCTCTGCTCCAAGTCACCAGTTTTAAGAAAAGCTGCTGAAGGGAGCGTGTGAGTACTGCCTGGACTGGTCCCCTTCTTATTCCATTACCCACCAGAAGTGCCTAAAGATGAGACACCCTTCATTACTGCTCCCTCAAAATACACATATTTTGTTCTGTTAATAGATAATTTCTCTCTGTTTAACACCAGCTCCCAGGTGGATCTGAGCTCCACAGAGAGGAGCCTGTAAAGGCTTATATTATACAGTCGGTTTGTGTGAATGATAACAGATTTTGGGGTTTTTTTCAACCCCAAATTATCAGGACTGATTGTATGTATTCTGTCCCCTGTTTTAGGTGCCACTGATTCTTTTACTTGCTGAGCCTCATTTTACTAAATTTAGAATAGCCCACAGAAAGGCAGAAAGTTTTATTAGGAAGCTTCCTGTTTCTGCCCAAGAAGTTTGGGTTTCTCCTGTGCCATTTTCAGTTCAGGCTTCCACAGGTCTTGGAACTCAGGGAACCAAACATTTGATGTAAGAAATCATCACCTCCTCACATCAGATGAAAATTAACTCCTGTGAACAAAAAAATCTTTCCACTTTAAAGGCTTTTAACTACTGCCAGAGAGAGAGAATATTGAGGCAGGTGGCCCTTGTCCTCACACAGTGGATGTTTGCATGTTCTGCAGCTAGGCAGCAGTTGCAAAAGGAAATAAGAAATATGTTATTCTATTCAAAGCAGACATTGGTGGGTAATGCTGTTTTTCAGTGCTCTGCCCTTCAGAGAGATGCTTGTCACTAAAGCAGCCAAACTGCTTGAAAGCATTCTGTAAACTCTCAGATTATTGTGTTAAAATCCAAAAAAATTGGTGCTTTACAGACTTTTAGATATGCCAGTAGTAGATTAATTAATGCTACGTAAGTATTGAAAAATGGTGATTTAATGTCAGAACTTAAAAATGTATCTGAGAATGAGCAGTTCTGGAGAATTTAAACACTGAGTGACCTTGAGCACTTCCCTGAGCCTTGAGGTTCTCTCTTTAAATCTCCCTTCCCAGCTTCTTTGTGTGCCTGTCCGGGGAGATAGCAGATTCATAACCTGCAGTAATTGAAACCAGTGTGAATTTCTTGAGTATGACTAATCTTTACCATTCCTTACCCAAAAAAAAAAAAAAAAAATCACCTAATCCCAGCCAAGACTTTATTAATTTTAATATGAAAACATCCACACCTATCATGTCTCCCCTGAGGTCCTCCCAGGCTGCTGCAGAAATGGAGTCTGACTTCTATTGCTTTGGCTAGAGGCTGAGGATGTGAATTCCTCTGGCTAATTGCCTTTTTGGATAACCTACAAAGCACCAGGGGTCAGATTCTTGGCCTGGTAACGTTGCCTTGGCTCAGTGCCCCCACTCCCATCATTGGGAATCCCAGGAGGAGAGAGAGATACCAGGTCATTCCTGACAAATTCTGCCTTTTAACAAATCTAAAAATGCCACCAAATTGGTTAAATCCCCCCCCTAGAAAAAAACGGCGTGGTGATCTCTAGCCATGTCTGTGACATATGTGGGATTGGTCAGCTAGACACTGAGGAAAAGGAAAACTAGAATTCCAGGTCAGCACTGGCCTCTCACCCTGCCTGTGTGATGCTGCCACATAAATGCTCCAAAATCAGATCATACCTGCCTGGAGGTACCACGTAAATATCCCCAAAAAGTGTGACCTTCATCCTGAAATTATTTGCTTTGGAAATCATCCCCAGATGGTGCTGCATGGAGGAGTTTCTCCCATCAGTGTAGGCAAGGAGAGGGAGGCACATGTGGAGCTCTCCAACCATGTTCCCAGAAGGAGAAATATTCCTCACTCCTCAGCAGGGCCTGTGCACACAGTGCTTGGAATAGATGGGGTTGCTGTCCCCAAAAAAATCCCTGTGATTGTTTTTTTTTGTCACAGAAAAGGGCAGATTTGTGTTTAGAAGTCAAAATGAGCTGATCTGCAGAGCCCCTGTGGGCTTCTCCTCACTCACAGAGCCCAGAGCTGGAATACTCCCACAGGCCTCGCCTTCCCAACCAAAGCTCTTTTGTTAAACAGGCCATGTCTAAATCAATAGAAATCATTAATAAAAAAGAATTGTCAGAATTTAGCCAACAGCCAAAAAGAAAAGAAAAAAAACAACCAATCCCAGACCCCAAACTTACAGGATTTTGCAGTCTGAGAGGGAACACACGGTGTGGGGTTTGTGAGGGACAGGGCAGGGTGAGGCCTTGGAGTGGCTGCCCAGAACAGAGGCTGGACAAAATTAAGAAAATGAAGTGGTTATTTATTAAATACACCTTCAAAAGGTGCATCTTGCACGGTCAGAAACCTCCCAGAGGCTACACCCAAGATGGACAATGGTCATGAGTTTTTTACACAATTATAAGTTTGGTCTATTTGCATTTCAGGGGTTAATCCTCCAATTACAGCTTCAGGTAATGAAGTCATTTACTCCCAGTTTCCTCCCCCCCAGACCCACTTTTGTTTATACTTTTGGAGCCTGAGGCTGTAGGCTGTCCTTGAATTTCAGGCCTAGAGGGACTTTTTCTGACCAAAACGTGAAGAGAGCAACTAACACTATTCAGAGTAACTAGTAGAGTTATCTACTAATTCAATACAATTAAATCTGAAAATACTATATAATACTAATACAAAATCTGAAAATACTATATAATACTAATACAAAATATGAAAATACTATATAATACTAATACAAAACCTGAAAAACATAAATGCTTAAATCCTAAGGCATCAGAAGGAGCGCCCAGGTGCCCTGGGGTGACCCTCCCTGAGCCCAGGCTGGGGCTGATGTGCTCTAGAGGGAGCCACATCTGTCCTTGCTGTCCCAGATGGAGGTCACCATCCTCCCAGGCTTTCCAGGAAAAGAGGGAGTGGCCGAGGCTGGAGTTACTGAGCCTGGACCACCTGGGAAAGAGAGTGCAGCCAGCACTTGTCCTCCACCTCTAGGCACTGCACAGGAAGGATTCAGGGATGCTGAGCTGGTTTTGAGCTCCCCACCACAAAGCTGGCTGTGAAGAAATGGAAGGGCAGGCAAGTAAACGTGCATGTTCTGATATGGAAAAAATGGCTTTTTTTTTTTTTTTTTCAGTCTGCAGCAGAGGTTGGTTCAGGTTACAGCGTTTAGATCTGGACTTGAAGCACTTCAGGGTTTGTGTCTGTTTAGGGATAGGGGAATGCTTTCAGGACTCACACCTAGACCCTGGTTTTGACTGAGTATTGTGCAAATTTTATGTGTTTCTTGCTCTGATGGAGAAAAAAAAAACAGGAGGAAAGAATTATCTCTGTGCAATTGAGAAAAAATATCACATATTTGATATGGGAGGGGGAAATCCTACTCTCTTTAAAGGCAAAGTTGGGAAATAGCAACCTTTTATTTCAAGGAGTCAGATTCATAGAAACTAAAGCCATAAAACACAACAGCAGCCCCCCAAAAACACCACACAAAACCCTCTTGTATTTTATGCCTCCTTTTCTATTTCAGGTCCTCATTTGCCTAATCACTTCTCAGAGGCTGGCAGAGATTTTCCCTGCAGCGCTGGGCTCTGCTGACTGCAGAGACCCTACCTGGCACACTCAGCCAGTGCGTCAGCATTCTGGGTGGAAATGAATGAAAAATCAATCAGGGCAGCTGCAGTGGTAGCATTTTCAACTCTAACCTACTTTGTGCATGGTTTCAACCATTTCATTGTGTGTTCAGTTGTTTTTGTTTTTTTTTTTTTAATGCTAAGTGGATCTGAAGTAAAATTGATCTTCCTTAGTCAGCCTAATAAATGTTTTGTCATCTTTGCTGCTTAGCTCGAGCAGATTTGCCACCCTGACTGCTAAGTTAAGCTGCAGACTTGACTGAAATGCCAAAACCTACAAGAAGATTGTTTTAATCTTGAGAACCTGTCACCAGCAGATTGCATCATGCAGTGGATATAGATAAAGTGATAGAGCTTTGATTGTTTTAATTGTATTTGCAGACCAGAAATAGAGTAGGTCTTGAAAATCAAAAGTACACCAGAACCTCTTTTGAAGCGCAGGTACTGCTTATGTGAGGTCTTGCAAGGAGTTTGGCTTAGGAATATTGGTCTGTGCACTTTCTTTTTATTTTTTTTTCCTTGTTGCATTTCTGCATAGGCAGAGTTAAATATGGATTTGTAGTTTCACTTAGTTAAAGTCCACAATAAAGTGGTCCAATATTCACGCCAAAAAGATTAGCAGCTGTTGTAACTTCTGCCAGCTGAGTGGGTTCCATACATTAACAACAAAAAAAAAACAAAAAAAAAAAAAAAACCAACAAAAAAACCCACAAAAACCTCGTAAGATCACTGCTTTAACAAGTTGAGCAGTGCAACACTGTAAAAGGTTTCCTAAAATTCACAATCCTCTTCTTGTGTGTGATGCCCTTACAGTGAAGAAGATTCTTTTGGCTGTAAAGATGAAGACTCTCCTCTTTCTGGTGCTGATCTCTGCCTGTGGGGCTGAACCTCACCCTGGCAACTCAAGTCTGGAGCATGAAAGAATTGTTCATATTCAAGGTAAGGAAATAAGTGAGAAAATACCAATATCTTCATATTGCTGAGGGAAACAGAATAATGTGCTTAATGATCCTTATTTAACTTTTTTTTATTTTATTTTTACGCTGTCACACTGTTTTTAAAATACTTGTATTGCTGCTGACCAAATGTTTTCTTTTCTGGTTCTGTTGCATTGTTATTTCTCCTAAGAAAAGTAAAAAAAAAGAAAGTTGCACTGTTTAATAGCACTTAGTCACAACCTTGCAAAGGTAGTGAGTAAAGTACAGCATGATTTAAGACAAAGAGAAAAGGCATGCATCCTAAAGTAATAAACAACTGCAGTGGGTTGAAATACTTCAGTTTATTGTAGAATAGATTTGATTTTAAGAGGTCTGCCATACAGAGCTCTCCACAGCACAGATATTTATTGCTGTGGTTCATTTAAAAAGGCTCAGCACATCAGAGACCATAACTGGGCAACATAAACCGGTAAAAAAAAATAAAAAATGTAACTTACCCTGAAAGAAATGTGCCTTTCCTCATACCTTTAATTCACACTAAATATTATCCTGGCCTTCTGCAGAATCCTGTTTGAGTCCCAGAGATTATAGCTGTGGCAGGATTTGAGCCTGCAGCACAATGCAGCTGTTTTTCCAGTCCCAGCTTCAGTCCTTCAGGGTTATCCTGCACAAGAAAAATCAGGGGGTTTATGCAGTAAGGACAGGCAGAATGAACAGGGATTCTCCTGCCCTCACCCCTGCCTCCCCCGAGCCTGGCTAAAATTAATTTTGCAAAATTAAGGAACGCAGAATTACTGCCCCTCCTCTCTCCCTCACTCCCCCTCTCTCTTTTTAAAGTTTGATTTATTTCTCTCAACAGCCAGAAAATCGTGCTGTTTGTGTAAATATAAATTACCAAGCTAGGGCAGGGTACCAGGAAGGGCTGAATGCTCAGGAGTTCACAGGAGAGGCAGAGAAGTTAAAGGCACCCTGTACCTATTAAAGCAGGGATTGTCAAGGTCAGGCAGGGAGTAGCAGACAGCTGCTCTCCCTCTGAGGATGAAGGTCAGAGGAATGTGTTATCAAATGTAAAATGAGCATCTATCACTGCTCTGAGTGATAGATCTTCATGTTACTTGTTTCCCAGGGCAAATTTCGAATCAGATGTCCATGTGTAATAAACACATATTTTGCCTTCCCTTGTGCAATGCAGCTTTTTGTCTCTGAGCTTGAGTTTTTTGGAAAATGAAGTTAGTGCGATATCCAGCACTTTAGTGTAATTCAGGAGTCATGCATGTCAAACAGTTCAAAGCTGACAGAAGCTCCCAGGTGAACCCTTCTCCCTCCCTGTGAAAACTCACCTGTACCTCAAGAGTTTATTCCTTGAAGGAGAGCTGGATAAAGATGTAAATTTGAGTTGTATCACAAACCCTCTCCTCACAAGCTGGTTCAGGCTCTGAAATGCACAGAGCCACAAATCAAAGGGAGTGAGACTGCTGGGGATGTGGCATTTCTGTTTCTGATTTTTGCCATTCCTCTCTGCATTGTGGAGCCCCACCAGGGCTGGGATCACTCTCTGCCCAGTGCTGAAAAAAAAAAAAAATTAAAATTATTAAAAAATCTACACCTGGAGATGGCTGGAGATCAGGGAATGCTGTAGAAGATGTTCAGGTGTTTTTAATCACATTAACAAAACCCAGCATCCCTCTCCACAGCTGAAATCCAGGAGATGTGTGGCTAAGCTCTGCCTGGGAATGCCTTGGAATTACAGAAGGTGTGAAAGGGATTTCCTGAGGCAGAGAAGCAAACTGTGTTATATTCCCCATTCTTTACATCATGTAATCTCCTGTAGGCTGAGTTTTATTTGTTGAAAAACTGGGTTTCAGGTCTTCTCACTGAAAAAGGGTTCTGCACCCTACTTTTCTGACATGGAAAACACCCTCCTAATCCTCCAAGTACGTTTTATGGTCTTATTCTTCTAATGCTGCTATTCTTTGGCTTCCAATAATATTTTTTTTTCTTCTTTGAGGTTCACTTTAAAGCATCAATAACACCATATCCCCACAGCTACCATTTGAGTGTGATTCTTCAAATCCTTCTCCACATGTATCACCTCCTGATTACTGTCCTAATTGGATATTGCCACCTGTTAATATCAGGGTTTCCTCTTTACACTGATTCTCATCTGAATTTTCACTCCCTGAGTGCATCCAGCCAGGACTTTATTCCAGATAAATATTTATTTTATTCCAGATAAAAATCCTCATTTGGCCTCAGCGTTTCTGTTTTCCAGTGTCCATGCTTTGTTCTCCAGACCTTGGATCAAATTTGCTGCTCCCAGCTGTGCTGCAGTGCTGATCAATAGTCTGTGGTGATAGACAGTATTTAGCAGTCTGTCTCCCTCCCTGCCACTTGAAATTAACAACTACAAGCTCTGTATCAAGAATTTTTCATACTAGACCTCAAAAAGCTGAGTGTTGCATTCAGCTTTAAGTGTCATCCTAATTTTTCCACCCTTCTTTCTTCAAATGTTTTAAATGCCCACTCTTCTCCCTTCAGTGCTGCTTGATAAGCCATGTGAAAATTTTATTTATCCAAAAGTCACAATTCCTTATAAGATAAAATTAGTGAAAATATAAGAGCAGTTGTACTGAAGGCAATTCACTGGCCTTTTTTATACATTTTTTTCCACATCATTCAACTCCCTAAGCTCCAAGCAAATGATACCTCACATTCCTCAGCCTTATACATTTCTTTTTGTTACATACCTGATATCAGATTACTCTGACTTTCTTTGGCAAATATCTGCTTAACCTCATCCCTCTTTCTAGTACTGACCCTATTCCTGTTGTTTGAAAGCTTTCCTTACAAATTTGTTCTAAAGTCCTGTTTGCTGCTGAGGTCGGACTGATTAACTGGTTAATGGTTTAATTACTCTCTTTACGTGAATTTGTTGTTTTCCTGCTGTCCAGAAACACTTTAGGTACTGTTCTAAAGTGACAGGTGAGGCCACAGCAGTGCCAGCAGGTCTGGGTGCTCCAATTTTCTGCCCCTCCATCAGTGTGAAATCTCCTGACACCCCCCCTCAAACTGAATACTTGTCAACCAGAACAAACAGCGTTTCATAAATTTGCTATTGTTCTGAAATTATACTTTGCTTTCAAGGACACAGAGCTCTGCTTTTCAAGTGTCCACTCTCTGGAAAAGAGAGTTTTCTTTATTTCTACTAAACGCTTTCCCACTGCAACACTGCAACATACATAACTCTGTGTCTGTGTTCACTTTTAAATATTTCATGCTTTTTCTAGAAATTATTTACTGGTTTCATCAGTAAATGCTGACAGTGTCTGTTCTAGCTCTTGGTTTCTCTCCTTGTTGGTTAATACAGTTAATTTGGACTTAAGTCACAACTTAAACAACTGCAAGACAGTTTTACCTCCCTACTTTTCACAGTGTTTTCAGCTGATTTCCTCTGTCCCAGTTGCTTTTTTAATGCATTTTTTTTCTCCTTGGGTTTTATTCCACTACACACAAAATTCATCAATTTATAAAATTTATATTTTATATGAAAAGCTGCATTTTATGTATTCTGTGGCTTTAATTTCTTTGCTGAAGCCTGTGGTGGATTTCATGGTTTTGCTCTTTTATCCAGGCTGCTTCACCCTCTCCCCTTCCTGCCGTAGTTTGTCATTCCAGTCTCACTTTTGGGGATAAAAAAAATAAAAACCCCAGAAACCCCACATCCCAGAAAAACCCCGAGTGCCTCAGGGAGACACCAGTTTCACTCTTCAGAAAAACCCACAGCCACAAATGAAATAATCTGGCAAGTGTAAAAATGGGGCTGAAGTGTCCCCACACCACATGGACACCCACGAGAAAACAACATTTCCCCCAGCACAGCAATGCAATTAGAAACTCAGATTTTTCTCCTGAACACCTGCAAAGTCTCCCTGAGTTTTGAGAGAGGATGGCTCCTTTCAGTGCTCATTTTGTCCATCTCCCTGAGCTGCTCGTGGTGCTGCCCACTGACCGATTATCCAAAAAAATTACAGGGCTCCCCTCAGAGATAAATTATCCAAAAAAATACAGGCTCTCCCCTGGGTGTAGCTGCTCTGAAAAATAATCAGAGTGGACTAAGCCACCACAGTAATTCCTGAGTTAATTACCTAAAGAGAGCCAAACCTTTAACGCTATTCCAGCTTGCTGAGGCTGTAGAAGCACAAGAAAAGGCAGAGATGGGAACAGAAAATTTGGTTTGTGGAGCATCAAATTTAACATTTTAGCTTTCCTCTGAACATAAGAAATTCATATTCATATTCATTCATTTTGGTGTGTTTGAGGTGAAAGTATGCACCCCTTTGCCTGTCAAGATCCCTGCACAGATTTATTTATGCATTCCCAAAAAATATTTCAGCAAGGAACAAACAGAAAACTTTTTAATGCTGCAAAATTGGAGCGAGCAAACAAACAACAAAAAACCCCTAAGCACACACAAATGAGCCAAATCAGTTAACCAATAACAAAAGCAGGGGAAATCTTTGTCCAGCTCTTTCTGCAGTATAATGGGTTTTATTTGCAGCCCACTTCTTTTCCTTCTAACCAAGTCAGCACCAACAGAGAGTAAGAATCTGAACAGTTTCTGGGCCAGTCAAAAACCTCATAAAAGATTAAATGCACTGCTCATCTGACCTCTTAATTTATTTCTTATCTGCTCAAGATAATCTTGATTATCTTCATGCTTTTCATGCTTTTCCACTTTACTTTTGACTTCTTTCCACCTTTCTGCATTTTTCCATTTTCCATGACACTGACGTTTCTTTCCATTTCCTTGCCTTTGTGTTTTCTGCTTTATGTTTGGCTTTTTATTGTTGTTATGGGTTTTTTTTTCTTGCCCTTTTGTTTTTGCCATTCAGGACAATTTTGATGGTGCCACGACATATTTTGCTGTCTCTTGTTGCAATTTTCTTTGATTTCCACAAAGTCAAAGCTTTTCCTTTGATTTCCACACAACCTGCTTCCCTCCTCAGATCATGGCCTGTTGGAACTGCAGGGGATAGAAAAGTCAGGAGAGAGCAGAAATTCCACCTCCAGAAATTCCACAGAAATCAACAAAAAAAAAAATCCCAAAAAACAAACAAACAAACAAAAAAAAACCCCACAAAAAACAAAAAACCAAACCCAACCCCCCAAAAATACAAAAACCAAAAAAAACCCATGAAAACAAAAATATTCTTTATTTGAAGGCACCCTGGACCTGCATCTTCTGGAGCAGACCTTAACTGATGAGCGCCAGGTTATCTGGGTTATTAAAAAAATATATAATTACAGAAGGGTTGGCGTGGAACATGAATTTAAATCATTAATTTGCCTTTGCTGGTTACGTCAGTGGAATTCCACATTTATAAATAGCATTTGGGGGTGATTAAGGGACTGGAAGGGCTCCATGCAGTTTCTGTGCGATATTTTGGTTTTGTCAAACGGTCCTCATGCCACCCATGAAGATTTACTTCTGTGAGGAAGGAGAGCAGAGACTTTGCCTTGATTTCTGTTCTGCTCTGCTCTGCGACACCTGATCTCCATGAAATTTATCTACACCCAAGCAAAACACACTTAGAAGTTATTTGAGGCAATAATTTAGGAGAGATGAAGTTTGTTATTTCCCTGATGGTTTTATGTGCTCTCAGGTCTCCTAGAAACCTAAACCTGAGTTAATATGTCCTCTTTAACAATTCCTTCCCCAAGCTGAGGAGATGGAATCAGCTGAAAAATGTTTTATCTCCGCCTGGTAATGTCTTTTTTACAAAGACTGATTTCTTCTCTGTTATATATAAACCAGCTTTACTATTTTTTAGCTGTACTATTATTTGGAATCTGAAGCTTCTAAATAAGATTTATCTAGCATTTCTCTTACCAGTTTTATATCAAAACTTGAAAGTGTGTTGGGGGTGTTCTGTCCTGTCTCTTCAGAGGGAGGTGGATCCTTGTCTTTTCTTTCTCATGACACAGCAAATCTTCATTAGATCTTGAGCCAAAAAAAAAAAAAAAACAAACATATATTACCACTCCTGCAGATGATATATAAAAGACTATAGATTTTTTCCCCCCCAAAAGCAGAAGGAAAAAGGCAATTAGTTAAAATACAAATAGAAAAAATGTGCGCTATGTGCAAAACATGTGTGTGATTCTCCCTCATGTTTTCCCTCAGTATTCTTTGAGTGATACACCCATACAAGAGTTCATCAATACTGCACTCCTCTACATATTACAGAAAACTGGAACCATTTTTGTCACAGAAAATACTTATTAACTTTAAGTAGCATTTTAGATTTTAAAAAAAATTGAGCGTAACAACTTGCCACTGCTGTGGGAACAGTGAGGATATTTTAGCATAAGGTCAAATCCCTGGAAACACTACAGGTAAGCCAGAAACAACTCTGTTCATTTAAAACATAATGGCACAGGATAATATTAAGCTAGGGGCTTGCTAAAAGTGTGGAACATTTAGGGAATACATTAATTTATCTGACAAAAACACTTCTATAAAGCCATCATAATGGCTTATGATTTTGTTTTTCCTGTCTGTAAAAATGCACATCTTTTCCTCCACTGTAAATTTGCGAGGCACTCCATGAAAATGCTGGAATAATCGATTTTTGTGGCCAGCTCAGCATAGGACTGTGGATACTCCTGGTGGATAAAGCAGACAAAGGTGTTTGCCAAGGGTTGTGGAGTGACTCATCCTCTCTGCCCCACATTGTGTTCTTAGCCCCCTCCAAGCCTGGCTTGCCACCATCCTGGCGTGCAAAACCCAGTTAAGGGAGGAAAATAAGAAAAGGAAGCCAGGAGAAAACCCCACAGCAAAAGTTTAGTTAAAACACACCAAAAGAGAGGCAAAAAGCCACAAAAACCAAAACCAAACCAAACCAAAAAAAAAAAAAAAAACCAAACCAAAACCAAAAAACCCCAAAAAACAAAAAAAAACCAACAAAAAAACATTAAAAGCCCCAAAAAAGCTCAAAAAAACCCCAAAACAAACAAACAAAAAAGAAAACAAAAACAACAAAAAAACCTCACAAAAAACCCAAAACACAAAAAAAACCAACCAAACAAAAGCCAAAACCTAAACAAAACAAACTCCAAGAAACAACCCAAAACACAAAAAACTCAACCAAACAACCAAAAAATAAACATAAAAAAAAAACCAAACAAAAAACAAAACAAAAAAGCACCAAAAAACCCCCAAAATATCACAACCCAACCCAACAATCAGACCACAACTGAAATGACAAACAAAACCTTAAAGCATGCCCAGCAGTAAAATTTGGAGCTAAACCAATAAGGCAGCAGGTGAGGCTGAAGTGAGAGCTCCAGCAGAGCAAATCCCCCTTGCTGTCCTTGAAATGGGCACCTTGAAATGGGACCAACACCAGGGCTAGGAATGGACAAAGCAATGACCACCAGAGCAGGAGTGCTCATTGTGCAGCCCTCAGGCTGGGGGAGCAGAGAGGAGGATGAGGAGGAGGAGGATGAGGAGGATGAGGAGGATGAGGAGGATGAGGAGGAGGACAGAACAGGTGCTCAGCCTGTGCCTTTTCATTTAAAGTAGCAAAATATCCTTTCCCTTTCAGCTCATACCAGATTTGGCACCGCTGAGATACAGCAAAGCCAGCCCAAAAATCAACTTTTTGAGTGAGTTTTGGTTCCTGCTCAGCAGCCTTT
Organism: Agelaius tricolor; assembly: GCF_023055355.1. NCBI lineage: Eukaryota > Metazoa > Chordata > Aves > Passeriformes > Icteridae > Agelaius > Agelaius tricolor. The sequence continues at coordinate 2,049,976 of NW_027269304.1, forward strand.
CCCTGCAGCCTGGGGAAAGCAGCTCCCAGAGTTGTGCTCTGTCCCAGGCAAGCTCTGTTCCCTGTGCTGCCTTTGCCATCCTTCCAACTGCTCCAAGAGGATTAGCAAAAGGCCACAATCTGTCAGAATCAACAGCAAGGAAGCAGGAGTGGGAAAAAAATTCTGCAAATTAGTCACCAGTGGGGCCTGGTTCTGTGCTAACAGCTTGGCTGCTGCCTGCCTGACCATGCAAAATGTGCCTGGAAGGGTGGAAAGCCCCACCTGGGAAATCTTTGTCCTCCCAGTTCTGCCCTTGGAGCTGAGTCCAGATATCACCAGCCGGGGTCTCTGCACAAACCCCAAACAGGACAGGGCTGCTGGGAACGTGCCTGGAGCTGTTTGATTTCCCACCATCAGCCTCATTCCATGGCCATGGCAATGGGAAGATGCCACCAGCTCACATCCCAGGCAGCAGACACAGAACTCAATGTCACAACTCACTCTAGGAGTTTTTTGCCCAATCCCACAAAGCAAAAGCACATTGACAGTGTTTATATCTGTACAGTAAATATTCTATATTGACAGTAGTTCTGTCCAATCACTATAAGCACAGGTACCTGTGGTTAAACAGTGCTTGCTTATTTCAAATGCAATACCTGCTTGTGAGCCTTGAAACACAATGCACAGAGCTCCATTATTAAGCTTCAAACTTCCTAATATCTTGCTAGATAAACTTTCTGTAGCTTAGGGAGTTATTCTAGACAAGCATGAATACACAGACCATTGCTCTATTTGTCCTTGCTTTTCTACTTTTTAAATAATTTTTCTGCTGCCCAATCTCATGGCTGCTGCTCAGCTCCAATCACAGTTCTGCTGTCTCTGGGGCCTGCCTTCTGCTGCTCTCCCAAAACCCTCTGATTTTGTGGATTCCCACCCCCAGAGGCAGCCACCAGGGTGTTGCCACCTCTGTCCCCAGCAGAAGGAGCAGCTGGGAGCTGCCCAGCTCTGCTCTTGCACCACCTGAGGTTCAGGAGTGGCACACCTGAGCTGCCTTGTCCCCAGCCACGATGCAAACTGTGCTGTTTGCAAGGACAACTCCTCAACGAGGGTCAAACCCTCTCTAATCCAGGGGTTTCAGAGTTCACAGCTGTTTGTCTGCTCACCTCACAAGTTCTCTGCTGGCATTTCTGAAGGGAGCAGTTCTGGGGAAGTGTTATCCCCCTCAAATGACCACACCTGGGTGTCCCGTCCTTTCTCCTTCTTGCAATCACCTTCCAGATATTCCTGCCACGTAGAGACAGAAATAATTTTATTTACAAGGACCAGCCTTGTCAGAATGCCCATGAGGGGAGCAGCCAGGGAGCTAAAACCCTTCAAACCAGTGTTTCCTCCATCTCCCATCGCTGTTTCACAAGAGATCAGTCCTTGTTTCACTAAGACAACCCAGGAAGAAGAATGCATTGCTCATTTGAGCTCAGCAGTAAAACCACAGACAATCACATATTTTAAATGAAGGGATTCTGTTTTGCCCCCTGTTTGGTTTCTTGGGGGCTTGGGGTTTTTTTAAATTTGTCAGCTCCTGGAAGAGCGGGACCATTCATTGTGCCATACTCCCAAAAATGTTCAGTTTAGGTAGATTTGGCCCTGGCTCTCACTGGCTGCTGGATAATGAAGACCTCTAGGCCTCTTGCCAAACCCCTGTCATTTCATTTTCAGTCCCAAGTCTCCCTGCTGCCTAAGCTGTGCCTCATTCCCCAGCCTGACATCTGCTTTTCCTCAAAAGGCAGAGATCCTTCTTCCTCCTCTCCCAGATCTGGGAGAAGCAGCAGCAGCAATGTCATTTCTGCCTCACTGTCGTTCCAGTGAGAAGGGCACATCACCCCATTTTCTGAAAAAAAAAAAAAAAGAACTGGATTTTGGAAAACTTGGGAGTGGAGGCACATTTCAAGAGTCACATCTCTCTTGGAACCTCCAGGGTCAAAGGCGATATTCCAGGATGAGAAAAGCCATCCTTTTCCTTTCCTTTCCTTTCCTTTCCTTTCCTTTCCTTTCCTTTCCTTTCCTTTCCTTTCCTTTCCTTTCCTTTCCTTTCCTTTCCTTTCCTTTCCTTTCCTTTCCTTTCCTTTCCTTTCCTTTCCTTTCCTTTCCTTTCCTTTCCTTTCCTTTCCTTTCCTTTCCTTTCCTTTCCTTTCCTTTCCTCTCTCCTCTCCTTCCTTTTCCTTTTCCTTTTCCTTTTCCTTTTCCTTTTCCTTTTCCTTTTCCTTTTCCTTTTCCTTTTCCTTTTCCTTTTCCTTTTCCTTTTCCTTTTCCTTTTCCTTTTCCTGACCTTCCTGAAATTCTTCCCTGAACTTTTCTTTCCCTCCCTCCCCTTTTTCTTCCCTTTCCTTCACCTTCCCCTTTCCTTTCCCTTTTCCTTTCTCCTCTTTTTCCTTTTCTCTTTCCTTTCCTTTTTTTCCCTTTTCTTTTCCCTTTCCTTTTTCCTTTCCTTTTTTTCCCTTTCCCTTTCCCTTCTCCTTTCCCTTTCCCCTTTCCTGTTTCCTTTCCCCTTTCCCTTCCTTTTTTTTCTTTCTTTTTCCCTTTCCTTTCCATTTCCTTTTCCCTTACATTTTTTTCCTTTTCCCTTTCCTTTTTTCTCCTTTCCTTTTCCCTTTCCTTTTTCCTTTCCCAGGCTACCATCCCCTCTATCTCTTTACACCTGCTCAGACTCAGCTCGTGGCTGCTGCAGAGGGCCAGAGGAGGTGGGAGGCAGCCAGCAGGGAGGAACATCCCCAAATTAGGGTGCTGCTGCTGGAGTCAGAGGTGACAGTGCTCTGGGCAAGCCTCCAGGCCCTGCTGGCACAGCCACAGTTGTTAGAAAGAGTGAGCATTAACAGCCTGAGTCACAGCCTCCCAGCCCTTTCTGCTAAATATTTATTAACCTATTTCAGTACTAAAAGCCCAACATAGCTGAGCTCTGAGTCAGATTTCTTGGTAATAACCACCCCAAAGCATAACATTTCTCCTCCCAAGGTGGACAGAGCACTGTGGAACGTCTTTGTCCCCAAAGGAAACAGGAACATTTGCAGACTAACTGTGCTGGCTGTCTTCACTTTCCTCCTCCTCCTCCTCCTCCTCCTCCTCCTGTGGAAACTGCTGGTAAAGCTTTCCATGGTGCCTTGCCTCAGATCACCTCTCTCCTCGGATGCTCTCCTCGGGAATGGATTATTGGAGCATCCCTGAGCCTCTGGAAAGGAGGGCAGTGAAAAAGAACATCATTTAAAAGGGGCTGTAGGCGACCTCCTCTGCAGCTTTGTTTTTTCACCAGGCAGGAAGGTCTCTCACCCTGGCAAAACACCTCGCAGCACTCAAATTTGCTCATTCTCGAGGAAGCTGGAGCCCTGACCAGTGCAGAGAGCAGCAATGCTTTGGGCACAGCACCTCCCAGCAAAGAGCTGCACCTTTGGGATACCTGTTTTCCCCAAGCAGAAGCCTGGGACTGTCTGGAAGGATCCAAAAGAATCTCCCTGAAGGCCCCTCATGCTGTGGGCACACCACAGATTCCTGCAGTGCTGTGGACAGACGGCTGGAGGGGTGGGGATAGACACACCGCATCCATCCCAGTCCTTCCCTCCTCCAGCCACCCACATCTCCCTGGCTGATGACATTTTTTCATCAGTTCTGTCTGAACCAACCCAGAAAATTGCTGCTAGCCTTCACAGGGCCACCCTCTCAGCAGCCTCTGTGGTTTTTTGGGAGCTCACCCACAGGTTTTTCTGGATTCTGAGAGAGCCAGGTCGAGGTTCGGAGCAGGGAATCGCAATTTTGGGTGGCCACATCGACCTGATGAACATGCACAGGGGGCTGCAAAGTCTCTTTTCACAGCCTGTGAGTGCAGAGGGAGGTTGGTGATTTATTGGGGGTTTTGGTCTCAGGGGTCAAGGACAGCAAACCCAATGGGAGCGCTGAGCTTGCTCAGCCAGTTTTGCAAACTTCGCATGAGGAACGAGGCAGGAGGTACTGAAAGGAGGCAAAACTCTCACTTTTGGGTACGTCTGCTGACTAGCACACGAAATCTGCATTTCCCAGGGTTTTCCCAAGGCAGCACAGCCTGCAAAATCCCCAGAGACTCAGGGCTGGAAGAGAGCACCTGCCCCAGCCGACTGTCCTAAGCAAAATTATTTCACAGGGCAACATCTGCTGCTAGAGGGAAGGAAAGTGGGAAACCTGGGGTGAGGAGGGGAGGAGACAGGCAGTCACATACAGGTTTGCATGAAAAGTGTGATCAAAATATAAAAGATAAAGCAGTGACAAGTTTTAAGGAGGAAAAAACCACATTGGGATGATGAAGAGGGTGGGCAGCGGAGGAACAGATTTTACTGGACTTCCTTACTCTGGTCAGAAGAGGAACTTACACTCAAAAGTTAGAATAAAATACAGATAAAAATGCCTAAAATATCTACTTTAGAATTTTGCTGACACTTTTCATGTCAGTATAAATTATACCGTTTGGTGCATTGATGGTTTTTCTGCTTTGTGAGTGGGATTCTCTGCATCCCAGACTGTGAGGAGCTCTGTGTGTTGCTGCCTGAATAAGCAGAATTCCTCCAGAAAAACTGAATTATGAAAATAAAAAATAAAGCATTGATATACAACTCTTGAACAAGGAAAATATGGAAATGTGTGTTGGAGCCTTTTATGGGTGATGGCATTCATTCATCAGCAATAAAACTCTGTAAATCTATTTACACAACTCACTCTTCATGAGTGTAGGACAGTCTCTGCCTGTGTGAGGGGCACTGAGATGCTTTGTGCACAAATAATTAAATAATAAATTAGAATATTTAATATATATATATTATAATTTTTAATATTTTGTTATCATAATTAAATAATAATGACAAATAATTATTTATAACTGGTTTATAAACCTTATACTGAACAGGTCCAAAATGATTGCAGGGTAGTGATCCTGCAGCTGCAGCTGGTGAAGGCTGATCTAGAGTAGAGGCTGGACAGAGCTAAAGAATAGAGATTTATTGAAAAGATCTCCTCAATGGATGCACCTTGGGCAGCACAAGAGCCCAGCCAGGGCTGCAGCCATGATGAACCAAAATGGTCCCAAAATGCACGTCCGGGCACGGGGTCTCTCCCCCTTTGATCAGTTCTGCTCCATTTGCATCTTGCAGTTCATTGTGCCATTCCAGCTTTAGCCCATGTTTTTCTCCTTTTTAGCCCTTGTTTTTCTCTCTTTGATTTACTGTTGTTGATAATTTTTGGGCCAGGAGCTTGTAACTGTTGTCTTTGGTCAAGCTGGAAAAGGAATTCCTTTTTTTCCTTTTCCGAGGAAAAGGAAAAAACAAGTTCAAGGAATCGTTTTCCTTTTCCTCCCTACCCTGGGAGGAGAACTTGCTAACACTAAACATGAAGCTCAGAGCTACACACTAAAGCAGCACAGAATCTGAAAAATACAAGAACTAAAACTTAAGACACCAACAGATTGACCCATTCTGTAAAAGGAAGACTGCAAACCAATTCCTGGAGAGTGGGTTGTCACAGACATATTTTATGAAAAAATCCTTTTGTTAGGATCTTTTCTCCTGAGAAGCTGGGAAGCTTCAGCTTCTCCATGTTTTGCTGCTCTGGAATGTGATTTGGAGAATTGTTTACCCAGCATGTGAATTGTTTTTAATTAATGGCCAATCACAACCACCTGTGTCGAGGCTGTGAGCAGTCACAAGATTTTGTTATCATTCTATTCTTTTCTTTCACTAGCTTTCTGATGTCTCTTTTCCTTTAGTATAATCTCAGTATATAATTTTCTTTTAATGCAATATATATCATAAAATAATAAATCAGCCTTCTGAAACACGGAGACAAGACCTTCATCCCTTTCCTCATCCTGGGACCCCTGCGAACACCTCGATTTTATTATCATTCTATTCTTTTCTTTTCCTAGCCTTCTGATGTCTCTTTTCTCTTTTCTTTTAGTATAGTCTTAGTATATCATTTTCTTTTAATACAATATATATCATAAAATAATAAATCAGCCTTCTGAAACACGGAGGCAAGATCCTCATCTCTTCCCTTGTCCTGGCATCCCTGTGAACACCACCACAGCAGGTGTTGGGTTTTGTTTGTTTGTTTGTTTTTTTTTTTTACCTTTTCCTCCTTAAATCCCACAGAAAACGGGCCCCGTCTCCTGGTGGTAGCAGAGCAAGCCAAGATCTTCTCCCACCGCGGCGGCAACGTGACGCTGCCGTGCAAGTTCTACCACGAGCACTCCTCCACTGCTGCCGGCTCAGGAACACACAAAATCCGCGTCAAGTGGACCAAACTCACCTACGATTACCTCAAGGAGGTGGACGTGTTCGTGGCCATGGGGCACCACAGGAAGAGCTACGGGGGCTACCAGGGCAGGGTGTCCCTGCGGGAGAGCAGCGAGAACGACGCCTCGCTCGTCATCACCAACATCAGGCTGGAGGACTACGGCAGGTACAAGTGCGAGGTGATCGAGGGGCTGGAGGATGACACGGCGGTGGTGACCCTCAATTTGGAAGGTAGGTGACGGCCTGGGACGTGCCTTGAGTGGGATTGATGTGGTGTTAGGGAATTCCTGGGGGTTTTTTTCCCTCCTGCTGATGTTACATTATCAGATGATGAATTATCGCTGACGTTGCGTTATTGGTGATGTTATCACTGATTTTGTCTTATCACTCTGATTTTGTGTTACCACTGAGTGTGCCACCTCTGGTTTTGTGTGTTATCAGTGATAACAGCAAGCTGAGGAAGCAGGATTCATTGTGCTCTGGGGAATCTTGGCCTGACCACAATCATAAATTGGAACATCGTCCAGGCTACTATAACTTACACTGGCCTACAGCATATCCAAATTCCAGCCAGACCTGGTGTGAGAGGAGCCAAGAAAGGATGAGCAAACACAGTGTTGGGAGTTCCATGTGTTTTTGATTTTCTCCTGTCATTTTGCATAAGCAGCTGCATCTTTTTACCTAGGTGAAATTATATCAAATTCCCCCCCAACGTTAATTTTACGAAACTTCGGGATATTTTAGATGATCAAGCGAATGCAAATCTTCTTTTAAGGATAAAAATGTTACAGTAGTTACCGAGAGACAGTGGGTTTGCATTTTTCCAGCCTTATAATCAGATAAATTAGTTCTTTACTTTGTCTGCCATTCCTACATGTAGTGCTAGTCATTTTCTTCAGCACTATTCTTGAAAACAGTAGAGTTAAAAAGTAATGAAACAGGTTTAAAGAGGACAAAATTTCAGCTTCCCTTACCTCTTATGCAATTCAGATACATTTTATGTGTTCCAATACACGTAAAATAGTGTTCGACCCTTTCTTTTTTTTCCCAAAGTACTGCACTGAACACAGAAGTAAACAAAAAGTTTCATGAGGACATATCACATACTCTAACACTCACCAGCAAGTGTATGCCAGAGGGACCCTGAGAGAGGGAGAGGGAAAAGAAAAAAAAAAAAGAGAGAAAAAGAGGAAAAGAGAAAGTGGGGAAAGGGGTGGAAACAAAAAAAGGAGGAAAAAAGGAAAGGGAAAATGGAGAAAGGGAGAAAGGAGGAAAGCAGAAGGAGAAAAGGAAATGAAAAAGCAGAAAATAAAAGGGAAAAGGAGGAAAAGAAGGAAGGAAGGAAGTGGCGGAAGGAAGGAAGTGGCGGAAGGAAGGAAGGAAGGAAGTGGCGGAAGGAAGGAAGGAAGGAAGGAAGTGGCGGAAGGAAGGAAGTGGCGGAAGGAAGGAAGTGGCGGAAGGAAGTGGCGGAAGGAAGGAAGGAAGGAAGGAAGGAAGGAAGGAAGGAAGGAAGGAAGGAAGGAAGGAAGGAAGGAAGGAAGGAAGGAAGGAAGGAAGGAAAAGGAAAAGGAAAAGGAAAAGGAAAAGGAAAAGGAAAAGGAAAAGGAAAAGGAAAAGGAAAAGGAAAAGGAAAAGGAAAAGGGGAAAAGGGGAAAAAGGATACAGCTGCCCTGCACAATAAGAATGTCTGAGTGGTTCTTGGAACCAAGGAAACATAATGGGCTTATTTTACTTCTTTACATCTATTCTTCCATTGCTGGCTGGAGGCCACAGAAACTTCCCCTTTTGGATTGCAGGAAAACCCTGCCCAGTTTCCACGCCAGTGGGGTAGTGCGTGTAGGTTGTTCCACCCCACATAATTCATCTTTAACAAGAATGGACCCTGTTCTTTTCAAACTTATGAGATAAAGAGAACTGGACACTTACACGTTTAGCTTCAGTTCTCTAAAGCAGTTATGAGTGAAGACAGAAATCAGCTGGAGGATAAAAATCTTTGGTTTTCTCTGCTGACCCCAAACTCTCATGTGTTCAGCCTCCCCTCCACTGGGGCAGGCTCTGCTCAGCCCTTGAAGGGAGAAAATTCCTCTTGGCAGGCTCAGCTCTACCTGAGTGAAACAGCTCTCCCCACCTGCCCAGGCTCTTGCTTCCTCTGCAGCAAAAGTTCATTATTTTTCTGCTGTGAAAAGCTGTGAGTGCTTCCTGCTGTGCCTGGGAAGGGGAGATGCTGATGGACGTGGGAGCAGAGCAAGTTTGCCTGAAGCTTGGTACAAATGCTTGTGCACGTGCAGAAATCCGTGCCTGAAATTCATTTTTGGATTAAAGCTGCAGTGAGAAAGCAGTGAGGAGCCATTTCTTTGCTGCATGCAGTAAACACAAGGGGGATTTGTTTTAAAAAAGGAGATTTTCTACCTTTCTTACTGTTTCGTAATACAGCACCAGCCTTGGATACAAGGTCAGGGTCCCTCCTCCAAAATAAGGCAATTCATAAGTAGAGGAGGAATCATATTTCCTCAGCCAAGTGTGTTCCAACCTGCTCTCAAATGAAAGTTTATATATTTTAATCAGTGTCTGGCTAACCTAAGGAACAATGGTTTTTCAGTGATTTTTGCTGCACGTGGGACAGGTGTAATGTTCATTTCTGACATTGTGGAGTGGTGTTTCTTAAACTGGAAGGAACAATTTCTTTGCAAAACCTCATGGTAAAATGTAACATTTCAAGTAAGATAAGAGTGGTGAGAGTTTCAGTGCCAGCCCTGCCTGTGTTCCCTAAATCCAGTAATTCTGTGTCCATGGCACACTGAAATTTCCTAATAAAAAGATATGTACTAAAATATAATAATATTACAGTGGAGATTTATAACTGATAGAATACATTCCTCTGTTTGCATGGCCCTGTGCTTACTTTTTCAACACCCTTGCAGCTTTATGTAGTTCTGGCATTAATTTTCATTTCATGTATTTGTGCAAAGCAGAAGAGACCAGGGAAGGAAAAAACCCCACAATATTTGGACAAAAATTAAAGTATATCGGCCCATTCCAACATTCTACAGTCTGGTGCAAATAATCAGGTTAATCTCACAGTGGGAGTGATTTGCATCAGCAGCCTGATGTCCTCTGAGCTGGTGGCCTCAAGGATGTTAATTGGCAGCAGGAAAAAGCCATTTACACCCAGGAATGCCCAAGAGCAGTGCAAAGCAGCTGATGGCTCCCTGTGCAAAACCCATGGGCCTGTATCAATACCAAAATTCTTGACCTCCACGGACCTTTTTTCTTCTCCCACTGTGATAGCATTTTATTTTTTCCAGCCTTAAAGGCCTCCTGGGGGTGTTATTAAATAAAACATTCATAATAACTGGGCACTTTTAGCTTTGAAAAAAACTGAGTCAGTCTGAATTGGTTACATACCTTACATTTTTGTGATTTGTTTTCTTCATTTTTATTAATTTGGAACCACAGCATTTTTTCTCTAGACCAGAGAGATTGTGCTGAGCGCCAGCTAAAGCTCAGAACTGGAACCCACTGCAGTTTTTCCACAACCACCAGCTTTAGGATCTGTTCATGTCCTAAATCACGTCCTGATTTTCAGCCTGAAGCACCAGGACTGGCCTGAGGGCTGGTCAGGGTTGGTCTGGGCTCAGCAAGAAGTGTCAAGTACTGAGAAAAGCAGAATATTCTTTATGGAGAACCAACCTCATCACCAAAGCCATCTCTCTCTGAAATGGCCTTACTCTCCTCCTGCCATAAAATATGGATCATGAGTTTTACACTCTTTGTTCAGTGCCCTCAAGTCAAAGCCTGATATATTAAAAGGTCTCTGACAGCAGCCAGATATTGTTGTCCGAGTCGTGAGCAAAAAAAAAAAAAAAAAAAAAAGAATTCTCAGCTCACATTAAATTTTATTTACGGCAGCTTTTCACGGTCCCACACTAAATTTTCTTTATGTTTGCGCTTTGCTAGTTTATTTTCTCATGAATACCTGGCAGTGTGACGAATCTCACTGCTCCAGGTCTGTGGGTTTGGCCTCCCAGGCTCCAGCCCTCAGGTGCTGCTCAGGCACAGGTTTTGTGTGCCCTCCCTGCAGGAGAGCCAGGGCAGGGGTGGCAGAGACAGTGGGACAATGCTAAACAGACAAAGGTAGGGTTTTATCAAATTAAGGTATTTTTAAATAATTAAATAAATTAATAAATAATTAAATATTTTTAAATAAATAAATAATATTTAATAAGTAAATAATTTTTTTAATAGTTTCTCTCTTCAAAGGGAGGTGAGAGTTGAGCACAGTAAGTTTGCAACACTATAAAGGCTATAAAATAATTAACTTTTACATCCAACGCTACTGGGAATTTGAAGATCTGGGTAAAATCATTAAAAGCCTCTGTAGAAAGCAGCTTCTAGATAGAAGCTAACTCTTCATGTGGCTCCCCAAGAACCAGAAACCACCAGTATTCATGTTCTTGCTCTGATATGTGTTGGCCTTTAGGTCCAAGAAAGAAAAGCAAAAAAAACAAAAAAACAAAAAACAGGCATTCCTTTCAAAACCAGACTCTTTAGTTCAAAATGACTCAAGCAGATCCATAAGCTTCACATAAACAAATTTTTTCAAACTGTCAAAACAATAATTTTTTAATCTGTTCGTTTGGTCTTCAGCCGGATTGGATGTAAGCAATGGGGAATGCAGAGTTGAAACCAACAGGAAATCAGCTCTGTGCTCTCCAGAGCAGGAGAAATCAGATTTAGACTAATAATGTCATATTTGTTTTCTCTGTGTGTTCCTGTTCCATCCATACATAAACCAAAAAACCCCACATATTTCTAATATTCTCTGTGTGATGATCTGTTCTACTCTCTGAAAAGCTGATTTTGTAGGACACACTTTTTGTGGGTGCCTGGAACAAAAACCAAAGAGGAGCTGTCAAGAGTAACTCATGGCAGACCAATGTAATTCCTTCTGTGGCAGGGCTTTGCAGACAGAGCTGTGGTTGCACATGCTCCAAGAAATGGTCCTTGAATGATGCAGGTGAAACAAAAAGTTAAAAGAAATTGGCAGAAATTGTAAAAGTAAAGTGTCAAAAGTAAAGGGTCAAAAAAAATTTGGAGTAATTATGCTAAGAAGCGCAGAGAAAGGCAACAGTCCCCAAATTTTTTGTAAAGGCTGTAGAAATACAAGGGAATAATCTACCCTGGGCCAGATCAGTGTATTTTATTATGTTTTTATTGGTTAGAAGTAAGCAACCCCACTGACAGTTATGGGATGCTGGAGGGACAATATTTCAGGGCTGAGTTTTATTTTTAGGGAGATTGATACCTGACATTGACAGACAGTGGCTGGATGATCAGACATCTGAAAGTTCTGACAGGCAGGAAAATGGAGGTGGAGAGTCTCTGAAAATGGGGGGGGGGGGTCACCAGTTTTTATGGAATTTTAGGAATCCAGCAAGGAAAATTTTGCCATTGAGTGTATGAACCTGCCAGTATAAAACTGTGCCCTACAGAACAGAAAAGAGCAAACCCACTGTTACCCCATGTTTGCACTGGCTGTGAGAAAAATTACTGTTCAGTTTAGGCTAAAACTTAAGAAATCCTATTTCTTTACTGGCTGTGAAAAAACCTTTTTTTTTTTTTTTTTCCCATGTGGATCAACAGAAATTTGTGTTATTCTGTTTCCACGTGTCAATACTCTTGAAACAGCTAATTGTGTGTGGTGCTGGCTTAATTAACACTCATCAATCATGACAGGGGTTGAACTTTCTGAGGTTGTTTCCTCACCTTGTTGCCCTGGGTAAGTGCTCCAGCTCCTTGCCCTGACAGTGCGTGTGAAGTGAATTCACTTGCCCTGAATTTTAGGGGCTCGTGTAAGGGGTACATAAAAGACTCTGAAATCAGACAAATAAGACAAATACAGTCCCAGAAAAAACACAGCAAGTGGAGAAGAGTTGTACATTTGCTCACTTGAATGAGAAATCCATAGAAATACTGGTGTTGCTGTGAGGAGGATATATAACACATCTATTTTTGGTAGGAATCCCAATTTCCATTACAGGATTCATTTTCCAAACTGCAGTTGCTTGGTCACAGGTGCATGCATCCCCTGGTTTCTCACTGACAGACTCATTCTCTGCTGAGCTGATGTGTCTCAGGCTCTTCCTATCTCTTTTGGGAGCAAGGAGGTCTTTCCCTGGGGCAGAACCTTTTCCAGAGAATCGTGGATTTTGGGAGAGCAGCCACGCCATGATTCCTTATAATGGAAATTAATATCCCCACCCAGCCTCCACATGGCTAGGGATTGGAATCACCAAGGTCAAGCTAAGGCTCCTCAGCTCTGCCTTCCCACAAAGTAGCCAGATTTTAACCTTCTGAGGCTGGAGGTTTTTTGCCTCCCTCCATTTTTTAAGCTGAATTTGTTAAGGTTTGGGAGCGGGTGTTTTGTCTGGTGGCAGAGCACGGGGCTGGAGTCAGAAACAGAGGCTCAGCCTGTGCTTTGGGAACAGCGAGGAGCCTCAGGACAGCTTTTTGTCCATTCAGGAACAGATGGGATGGATTATACTTTGATGGGTTTGTAAGATCCAGGACTGAGGAAGACGCCCTGCCATTAACTGAAGATCAGCACTGCTAAAGTGTAAAAGGAAGGGGAGATGAACATCGAGCTCTCACTATGAATTTCAGCAAGGTTTGATAGGGAAGTGAAGGAAAAAAAAAAAAACTTTAACAAAATTGCAAGGTAATTCAAAGCTGCACAAAGCACAAACCCAGTACATTTTCCTCAGCAAAATCAGCCCTGGCCACCCCCAGCTGCAGGGTGAAATTAATGCTAATCAGTTCCAGGCTTGTACTGCAGATGAACTCCAACAAAAAATCAGCTTCTATGCAGTCTGCTCCAATATAGCCCAAAGCTAATATTACAGTTTAGTGCATATTTATGTTATAAAAACATTATGTCCCAAACTGTCAAACTCAGATTTGCAACACATTTACATACACAGTTTAGCCCCTTTTGAAAAGTGATTTTGGAAACCTCAAGGAATCGAATCTGTTTAAATAGTTATCAACTAGTTGCTGCTCAGTTTTTAGAAGTATGTAAGTTTATATCTTGATCTTTCTTACTTGTAGGGTGTTTTTTTAATGTATATGCAAATCAAACACATGTACTGGAAAAAGAGTCTGTTGTCTGGGGAAATGCAGTTCTGAAAAACATAATAAGTATTAGATTTCTAATAAAGTAAAAGGGCTTGGATTCCTATTGAATTTGCTAAATTTTTATTATACCCAGTAATATTTCAATCCATTAGCATTGACGAGGAATGGGTTTGTTTTTTTTTAACAAAGATATGATGAAGGAAAAACAGAAATCCAGAAAAATAGGAAATATCTTCTTGTGTCTTGTTTATGAAGCTGAATTTAACACACTTTGTGTTACATTACATTCATACACTGCAGTTCAGAACGTCACATAACAGAAAAGCCCTTTAACAACGGATTTACAAAAGGAAAGAACTGAAGCAGACTCTCCAGCTAATTGATGAAGCAGAGCAAAACACTGTTTATTATTACCCTGCCAAGTTTACATTTGTATGCTTTATTTTCTTGGACCAAGTCACTGAGGTTTAGTAATAGCAAAGATTTTGTTAAACAAAAATAACACTTGGACGACAGAAGGGTGAGGGAGAGAAGAGGAAGCAAGGGGACTTTAGGAAACTGGTGGAATAGATACAGAAATGGTTTAGAATGTTCTGAAAGAAGAGTGGCTTCATCACATGGTGACTGCCTTGCTTGACCACAGGGTAATTTCTCTATCCTATTCTGCACTGCCCTGAGGACAAAGAAATTGTTGTAGGCAAGAGGATCCAACAGCAGGAAAAAAAGTAAAAAGGAAGGTGGATATTTATACCAGTGCAAAGTTATTGGCTCATGTGTTATCTTGTCTTCAGTCCCCCTGAGTCCTACAGCACTTAGTTCTACAGAGATGTCTGAGTTTAAACATTCTGAGCTGGATCTTCTCTAATACCACTTTATTTCAGCTTATTATGAGATTGGGCTAAAGCCAACTGTAAAATTTAGGTCTGGGTTAAGTTTCCAAGCCCTGCCAAAGATTAGGGTGGTCTGATCCAAACTTGTGTTTCAAGTCTCTCTGTTCTTGTTTTATCAAACCCACATGGGGAGGTGGTTCTTCAGTGCTTTCTGAAATGTCTTTCATGCTCCAAGGAACAATGTTTAATTTCTGATATTTTCCACAAAACAAGCAGAAGAAAAATTTAAAGAAAAAAGTGTCAGGTAAGGGCAGTGACTGTGATTAGACGTCACTTTTGAAACCATCCTGGAGGTGTCCCCAGGTTTCCCAGCCCCTCTTGGATGTCCTCTGTCATGAGGTCTCTCTGCTGACCCTGTCTGGGCAGGGATGAGCACCAGACAGGGCTTGGGGACAAGGCTGTGTCCTTGTCCCCTGGTGGGGACAGAGCATTTGGCAGGGCCATGCTCCCTGCACAGTGACCCTGTCCCAGGGTGAGCCATCACTGCTGCAGGGGCAGAGAGGGGAGGTGTGACACACATGGCTTCCCACCAGGGCAGTGCCACCATCTGTGCCAGGGGAAACCTGTCCTCTGTGAGGAGCCCGAAACCAGCAGAAAAGTCTCCCACACAACTTCACTGATTTCATTTCCCCATAGCTGCTCCTGCTTTAAAACCCCAGGATGCTAAAATTGAGCCTCCTACCAGATTAGCCTTGAAACGCTGTTGTTAAGGCAGACATTATTCCTGGAATAATGTGAAATTTAAAAAATTTTAAAAAAGAAAAGCCACCCGAAAAAAAACCCACAAAAAGTGCAAACAAAAAGCAATTGTCTTGAACATCTCAGGAAGTCTTGGCAAGGGCTCATGCAAAGAACACAACACTCTTTTATGTAGCTCAAAACATTTCATCGTAATGTCTGTGAGTCAAAAGAAATAATTCATAAAAATTCAACTATTCAATTCAACAATTTCTTCTTTCTGAATTGCTGCCAGGAACTCCCCTATTCCCATTCCACACTAAAAAAAACCCCACCAAACCAACGAAGAAACAAACAAAAACATACACAAAAAAAACCCAAAAAACCCCCAAAAAAAACAACTAACCAAACTAAAAAAAAAACCAAAACAAAGCAAAACAAAGAAACAATCACCCAAACAAACAAAATTAAAATAAGCAAAGAAAACCAGCCCCAAACAAACAAACAAATTCAAAAAGTAAAGCTATGCTAGGGTTTAATTGACTCTTTTTATAATGAGAAATTGACCTTACAATGGATAAATGGAAATTTTCCATGAAAAACGTGTAGTTGCATAATTCCAGCTAGCTCTGCTCCTCCTTAAGCACGGTGAGAGTAGGGCACTGAGACCACCTTGGTGACAGCAAGGTGCAGGTGGGAGCAGCAAGCAGACCTGGCAGGATTCCCATTGGGAAGGGGATGAGGCCATGGGGAGATGGTCCTGATAGGTAAGGCAGCACAGAATCACAGAATTAATCACAGAATCACAAGATGAACCAGGCTGGAAAAGACCTTTAAGACCCTCTAGTCCAACCCATGACCCAACACCTCCTCATCAACTAAACCCTGGCAACCCAGTGCCACATCCAGTCTTTTTCAAGCCAATCCAGGGATGGTGACTCCACCACCTCCCTGCGCAGCCCATTCCAGCACCCTTCTTCCTCTTTTAGTGAAGAATTTCTTTCTAACATCTGACCCAAACTTTCCTTGGCACAGCTGAAGAGGTAAGGCAGCAGCCCTTACCTCTTTGTGGCATTTGCTGGGTCCCCAGGACAAAGGAGGAATTGATGAATCTGACTCCACATTCTTAGAAGGCTAATTTATTATTATATTATATTATATTAATTATATTTATTATATTTATTATATTACATTCTATTATAAGAGTACTATACTAAAATTATATTAAAGAATAGAGAAACGTTACAAGAAGGTTACAAAGAATGATCATGAAAACTTGTGACTGCTTCCGGAGACCCGACACAGCTGTTGGTGATTGGTCATTAAGTCAAAACAATTCACATGAAACCAATCAAACATGCACCTGTTGGATGAACAATCTCCAACCACATTCCAAAGCAGCAAAACACAGGAGAAGCTAATCAGATAATTATTGTTTTCATTTTTTTTCTGAGGCTCCTCAGCTTCCCAGGAGACGAAATCCTGGGCAAAGGGATTTTTCAGAAAATATGACAGTGACACCTCTTCCCAAAACCAGAGCTGCTGTGCTGCCAATGGGGCGTTTTTCCACCAAAAAAAAATCGACACTGCCACACACCGCGGACCCAACCTTTAGCTCCCCTTTACTCCTCCTCCTGCTGGCTGCCAAAGCTGTTCCCCTTCTCCCTGCCACCTTGATTTATTAAAAATATGGATATTGATCTAGCACCAATATCCAACTGTGACGGACAAAGACTCTCTAACAGTTTAAAGTTAGAAAAGTGACTGTTTACTGCAATGCCCAGGCAGCGGTGCGGGATAGCTCCCAAATACACACTGTGATTTACAGGTGATTACAGAGTCCTTTTATCTGTACAACTATTGAAAACCCAAAATACAAATGCATATTCATCACTTTGCTACATCTCATTCCTCGCTTCATATGGTAATTAGTTCAAAAGCTATTAAGTATGCGTAGTTTGTTCCTTGAAATGGGTCGGTGGTCCCTTTCATGGGGAGGGGTCCCAAAATGAGGAAGTAAATTAAGTCTTCCTCATTCTGACCTTTCTACCTTTTCAATGCAAATATGACAAATGAACCCTTGGTAGAACCTCCCATTGCCATCTTCAATTGGTTTCAGAACAGAGGAGGCCTACAATTGTCTTATGTTCCTAAAAGCTATTTATCAGTTTCTATATTCTTCATTATTAACCTAGCTAGCTAAACATTGTGTTGACAAGCAATCAATTATTAGTTTACTACTAACTCTTAACTTCATGAAGTTAAGGGTTAGTAGTTAACTAATAACCACCCATGAAGGCCTACCCATTTATTTTTGATTAACTCCAATAAAGCTTCTCTCCAACGAAAACCTCAGCTCCTATAAAATCCCTAAATTCTTTGAACTTTATGCCTCAGTCTCAGTGCCTGGTAACTCTCCTCTCCCCCTGCCCCAGGTGTGGTGTTCCCCTACTCCCCGCGGCTGGGGCGGTACAACCTGAACTTCCACGAGGCGCAGCGGGCATGCGCGGAGCAGGACTCGGTGATGGCCTCCTTCGACCAGCTCTACGACGCCTGGAGGTCGGGGCTGGACTGGTGCAACGCCGGCTGGCTCAGCGATGGCTCCGTGCAGTACCCCATCACCAAGCCCAGGGAGCCCTGTGGGGGCAGGAACACCGTGCCCGGGGTCAGGAATTACGGCTTCTGGGACAAGGACAAGAGCCACTACGACGTCTTCTGCTTCACGTCCAACTTCAACGGTGAGAGCGTTTCCTTGGCCTTTCCCTTGTAAAATGGCTGTGCTTAGGCAGGGTGCTCCGGGGGTAGGAAAGGGTGCTTGGTTTGTCAAAGCTCGTGTTAAACCTGGAAGATGCTAGGAATGAAATAATCAAGGTAATGAAATAATTGTGGGATTTCCAAGGTTATGCGTGCAGAGTAAAGTCGTGTTTGCCACATAGCCACATAGATAGTTTTTACAACTCAGGACTTGGACTGGCAGGATTTTCTAATGTCTCCCCTTTCACCCCTTGAAAATTTATACATACCCTTTATACATACCCCATCAAAATTTCTACACACCCTTTTAATGCTGGCGTGTAACCAGTTTAATTCAGTTCGGCCTTTGAACCTGCAGTTCATTAATTAAGGTTTCCTGTTGAAGTCAATAATTCTGCTCCTATTGCTAAAATCTGTCAGCAAAACAAAATTTTGATCATCACTGCACCTATTCTGCCATGTTCAGTAGCTCCTGCTCATGTACCAGGTCTAACATGACTAATAGTTCCTTATCAGCAGACCTATTTCTAGATTTATTCATAATTTAGATTTCTAATCTTAGTACACTGCCAAGTCACTGATCACTTTTGCTCTGAGGCTGGACTTCTGTAAACCTTACTTTAGCAACTGCAAGCTTTTTTTTTTTTTTTGCTATTAGTTGATATTTTTTTTTTTAGGTATGAAATGAAATTAAAGGACCCAGTCTCAGCTTGCGATCGTTTTTCAGGGTTTACCTAGTGTCAGGAAAACATTTAGAAAGCATTGCTGTGAATGCATCCAATCCTCTACAGCATCCTGCTTGTGGATAATTCCTACATAACTCTGCACAAGTTTGGCTTGCAGCCCACTCAGACCATGGAGTGTGTCCTTTTTATACTTATGCACAGATTGCTCAGCCACAGTGAAGCAGTTTTGGCCTACAGCAGAGCAAAAAATAAACATAAGCCTTGGTTTCAGAAGATGTGCTCCAGTGCTAAGTCTGCACCGCCCTCCACAGAAAAAGACTCATCCAAAAAAAAAAAAAAAAGAACAAAAGCAAGCAAAAAAAAGTACCCTCCCAAAATAAAAATAAAAAAAAAAACCAAAACAAAACAAAAAACCAGAAAAAAAAAAACCCAAACAAAAAAAGCCACCAGAAAATAAAAAAATACACACAAGAATAAAACCCCCACCAAAAAAAAAATACAACAGGAAAACCTAAACAAATCCTCAAGCTGACAGTATTACATTTGGTTCAAAGTGATCTGAAACAAAAGTTTGGCTGATTTCTTTATCATACTGCTTCATCCCATTAAAAGCTGGCTCAATTTTTCTTACTTCGTTTATCGGAGCTGAAATCCTGTATGAACTCATCTTTTCTATACAGATGTAACCCTGTGCTGTAGAAACATCACCAGGGTATTAAATAATCAAACAGCAATAATTAAAATGTGATAGCTGCACTTTTTTCCAGCCCTTGCAGAGTAAAACCTTGTGACTGCTGCTCAGTGTTCACCACCCTTTTACACACCTGGTGCTGAGCAGCAGCATCTTTTAAGGAAGAAAATGCATAATTTCTGGGGAAAAGAAAGAATAATAAGTACTGACTAAGATAAATATTAGAAAAAGAGAGAGAGAGAAAGTGTAGATTGATAGATATAGATATATAGATGATATATGGATACATAGATATATAAATATATAGATATATAGATATATGGATACAGATGATATAGAGAAGATATAGATTATAGATATATAGAGAGATATAGATGGTGTAGATATAGGTATAGATATAGATTATAGATATATAGATATATAGATATAGATATCCCCACAATTCAGTGTCAAATGTCACTCATGACATCAGCTGAAAATCCAGATTTCTGCTTCTCTCAGCTTCCACTCCCTTAACTCACCAGATTACATTTTCCTCACATGTCCCTGCCGTGTTCTCCACTGCTCCTCGTCCCAGGCTCACCCCCATAACCACAATTAACCCAGACACTCTGCCAGCTCTCCTGTTCTCAGCACAGCATTTTGGATAAAGTGTATTTAATGGCATATGTTGGCTCTCTCACTGCAGAGGGAAAAGGTGAAAATTGCACAATTTGCCACCAGGCTGGGGTGAGCATTTGGCAAAGATAGTGGCTTAAGGCACAAAAAAACCCCACAACAAACAAAAAAAAAAAAAAAAAAAAACCCAACAAAAACCAAACCAAACAGAAAGAAAAGAAAAAAAATCCACTGGAAAAAAAAAAAAAGAAAAAGAAAAAAAAAACCTACCAAAAACAAAACACCAAAACTCAGAAGAAATAAAAAAAGAAAAAAAAGGAAAAAACATGAAAAGGGAAAAAACAACTAACAAAACCAGCAAACCCCTATTACTGCAAGACCCAATATTGATTCTCTCAGCTCAGGAGCAGCCAAGGAAAATGAGAGGTGGTTGGGACACGGCACATTCCCAGTGGCTGCTGGAGTCTCCTGATAGTAGGAAACAGAGGAGCCTTCAACTTTATGTAATGGAGATGGGAAAATTCCAAGGGCCACAGGAGCAGGGAAGGATAGGGAGAATTTAAAGCAAAAAAAAAAAAAAAAAAGTTGTGAGAGGTTCTATAAAAAAAGAGTCAGGTTTAGATACCTTCTAAATGGTTTCTCTGTAGGGGAAAAAAAATCCCCAAATATATTATGATCTCAGAGATTATTAAAAAAAAGGTTCAATTTCAAATAATTCAGCTGTAAAAGAAAAATATCTTGATTTTTACCTGAAGAAGAAGGGTAAAAGCCATGGTATTTAGCCATTTGGGTAAAAAAATTAAAATGCAATCATCAGTGCAGTGAATCCAAATCCAGGTTCAGTGTTTTCCCTGTGGAATTATTGGCTCCCAACTGTGATGACCTGGATACACAAAAAATAATGGCTAAAAATGAAGGCATTATACCATTAGAAAAAACATTTACATGCTTTTCTGTTACCTGCACAAGGAAATAGCTTGAGCAAAGCTCAAGTAATATCAAATAATCTTGTTACTTTATGAAATTACCCTCCATGATGACTTTTCATAGAATAAGGCAAATACAACACACATTTTGTTCTGCCTGTTTTTTACTGATTTATACTCAAATCTTTCTGTTGGTTCACACGAGATTTGTTCATGTTTTGCACCCAAGAACATGAAATCATTTCATACCTTTTATATCTAATTGTACCAGCAATCTACCAGTTTATAAAGATATATATAGCGATGTGTTTCATAAAACAAAGCAAAGACGTGATGCTGTCTGAGAAATCCATAAAAACATTTTGAGATAACAAAACATTTTCTGCCTGCACTGGATGGCAATATGTTTCCCAATCTGTTTTTACATTCCTTGTGCTGATAAAGTCTATTGAAAATAAGTGTACACGAGTGGGGAGGGTTCTAACCTAAATTTGAAAATTCCACATTGAAATTTCCTGGTGTCTGAGGGCTCAGCTTTGCTCTCTCAGAGCAAATTTCTCCTTCATTTGTCCTGCCCAATGGAAACCACTTTAGTCCATGACATCTTTATAAAAGCTGAGCTGATCCAAAGTTTTTCCAGGGCTGCAGATCACTCAAATTTCTCTCCTTCCCTTGTCCCAAGGAACGAAAATGCTCCTCCCCTATGCAATCTCTCCAGATGATCAATTTGGGGAAATAAATGCAGATAAATCCTTTTGTTACAATCTTCCCCACTGAGCCTAACAGCCATAAACCAAGGAATGTATAATGGAAGAGCTGAGGGGTTATTCTTTATTTCTTTTCAAAGGTCTTCTGAAGGACAACAGTTCTTTTTTTTTTTTAAGGAAAATCCCTGAGAATCTTTTGCACTGAAAAGTGCTAAAAGAGCTAAATGTACATGTACTTATCAGGTCCTCTATAATTAAGCATTTTAAAAGAAAATAAAGTACAAGTACAGCTTGCATTACACTTTCCCCTCAATAACATGCATTTTGTTATATACCTTTTCCACAGAACCATAGTGCACAATTGATCTTTCATCAGCTCCAGGAGAATCAAGTAAAAATCTTGTTTTAACAGAGTTAAGAACACGAGGAATACATTTTTGAGAGCATGTTAAAAGCACAGCTGTGAGCCACCTGTTTATCACAGCAGTGCATGAGACAAGCAAGCCACCTCTGCCATTTAAATGGGAGAAAGCTGTGGAAAAGTCCTGCCTGAATAATGCTGACTGTTCATTTGACTATTTCAGAGTATTTTATCACTGGGAACATGTAGCAACTGTTCCAAAGAGAGAAATTGAACCCAAAATAAAATCACACGCCCTTTATTAGCAGTGGTTGCTTCTGACTCACCAGAGTCATTACTGGTATTGGTGTGTTTAAATTTATTTTTTCCTCACATACTTAATTCAAAATCAGTTATTTGAGAGGATCACTGGATTACCAGGTCTTAAATATTTCTCTCCTTTTTTTTTTTATTTTTAAATAAGAGAAACTTACTAATAAGCCTCTCAATTGAACACTAAGCTTGAAGAAATCTCCAAGTGTGATTCATCCCTCAAAATTCCACAGTCACAAGGGTGTGGGGTGTGTAGGTCAGTGGCTGGAGTTTTCCTCTTTCAGCTGTTCTGTTACACACAAAATCTTAAAATAGTTGTTATAGATGGGGTTTGGGCAGGTTTGCACAAACCCTCTGCCCCATGGTTTGGGTGTGAGGAGTCAAATCAGGCAGGATCCTCTGTGGAGGTGACCCAACCACCCGGCACTAATGAGAGAGAGACAGAAAATTCCTCCCTGCCCTTCCACATCAATTAAACAAATTCTGAGACTGAACAGTCAGGAACCCTTCCCAACTAATATCGGGGGGAAAATGCAAATCTGCACAGAGTTTATTAATGGAATTTTATGTAATCGGACATTCTGGATGCACATTGCACCCCTGGGGGGTTTGCTATAAAATTTCTCTTGTTCGAGGGAGGAGCAGAGTATAGGAGTTTTTTATTATTGATGTCATATGTCAAATGCCTGACCTTACTGCAAATCCCTAGGAAATTATATTCCATTGACATATGGCTTGAAGAGGAACTCACAAACTAGGTGAAGTTTACCCAGTATCAGTCCAAACCCCTGTTCCCCTAAATCAGAAATCCTGTTTGCTTTGGGGAAACCTCTTAAGAGTTGTATCAGTAACAGGATTCCATTTAGTAAACATTCCCTTTAGCAGCACGTTGTAAATGCTCTCAGCCTGCCAAAACAGAGTTTTAAAAAGTGTTCTACAAAGGGATGATTACCTGTTCTCAAGAGTTTTGGAAATTATGGAAATTTTAGAATTTCGGAGTTATGGAAATTATGTAGGTATTGTCTCTGACATCAATGAATTTTTTTAAAAGTCTCTTTTCCACCGCAGCTGCAATGTAAATTCCTTTTTTTAAAATGTTGTTGTCTTGATATCCAATTTCCAACCTTTAGACAGGGTTAATTCAATTACCTTTGTATCATGATCTGACCTGACTTTCCTTCATTTAGAAAAAAAAAAATCCTGTTTGATTTGTGCAGGAATATGAAGTTGATATAACTCTTAACTTGCTCAGCACTTTTTCTTCACCAAGAAAGCAATCTCATCCTAGGCATAGTTCTGTGTATCTACCTGATTTTTGTGAGGCAGAAAGAGGATATTGTGTTGGAGTACATTCTTAATTAATCAGTAAAGAATGTGCTCTGGAATTAGAAGGTGCCCAGAAGAATAAAGAAAAAAATTCCTTTTTTTCACCTAGCTCTCCTCTTCAGGAGCAGGCAGATTGGAAATGTTGTGAATTTATTTGGAAATTACTGAATGCCTTCAAAGAAACACGATTCTTCTGCAGCCCACTTGGCTGTCAAAGCAGTGATGATAAATAACCCCAAGTACAATGAATGAAACGCTCACAACGAATGTTTATTGCCTTGATGAATGGAATCAATACCAATATTATCGCTGCGTATGGATTAGTCGGGTAGACTTTGCTTTTTGGGCCTTATTTTCTGGCGTATATTTTCATTACCTTGAGACAGGGAACATTTTTCTCAGCAGCACTATCAGCTCGGTCTCGTGTTGTGGTGAGGATATTCCCTTTGATTCCCTAAAGGGAAACAGAGCTGCAGAACTGCTGGTGAAGACTCACAACAGACATAATTTTGCTCCACCACAGGCTCAAGCTATCCTTCTGAGAAGCTGTTGGATACCTTGGCTTTCTCACAAAAAAAAAAAAAATTAAAAAAAAATCTTTTTTTTTGCTTGTATTTAATCAGAGACAAGGTCACCACCTTGTCAGAGAGCAAAAGAGCATGTGTTACCTGCAGCTGCCCTCCCCTAAAATGCTATCACTTAATGCTGAATGTGACTTCAGGTGGAGAGGCCATCCTTTGATATTAGAAGAAATAAATTAATAAATGTAGCATTGCCTTTTTTTTTTTTTTGGTGGGGTTTTTTGGGTCTTTGGTTTTGGGTTTTTTTTTTCTTGTTCAAATAGTCTGTTTTCTGTACCTGGGCTGTTTTTTGAGTAAGGATTTTTTTTTTTTTGTCCTGATACTTATCAATTCATACCAAAAAAATCACAATATTTTCAACAACACAACATCCAACTGGCACAGACCCAGATTAACCACATGTTCACATGATCCTTCAACAGAATATCTCCATTTTTCCTCAAAAGTCAGCGTTATTGTATTGTTGCCTGAAATCAAAGCAGAAAAAAAGCCTTGCCACAGATTAAAATGGAAAAAAAATTAAAAAGATAAAAGAAGATAAAAAAGAAGTTCCTTATTGGAAGCTTCCAGGTGTATCCATAGTCACATTGTGCTATGGGCACAATAGTATTGAATTTCTACAGTTTTTATAAGGTTAATTAATTATCTAAGAGATACATCCAATAGGAGATTCAGTTGCCCCTTGGGTTTTGGTGCAAGGGCTTCTATGCCCCAGTTCCTGTTACATCTTCTTGTAGGTTCTCTACTTGACAATAAGACCAAGAAGTATTTCAGGAATGTGCTAAAAGGTCAGCTTATTACTGTAAAATCTTAGAGGAAGGGTAGGAAAAATACCAGGAGCTGTATAACTAGTACACAGAGCTGTGGATGTATGAGAAGTGTATGAAATTGCATAAAAAGCAAAACTCTTTAGGCAACACCATTGAGGTCACAGAATCACCTGAAAGGAAGTTGTGGTCAGGTGGGGTTGGTCTCTTTCTCCAGGCAGCACTGACAGAACCAGAGAAGACAGTCTCAAGATTCTCCAATGGAAATATAGGTTGGATAATAGGAAACATTTTTACAGAAAGGGGGAAAAAATTCTGGAATGGCTGCCCAGGGAGGTGGCGGAGTCACCATCCCTGGGTGTGTTTAAAAAAAGCCTGGATGTGGCACTGGGTGCCAGGGGTTAGGTGAGGTGTTGGGACTTGATGATCTTGAAGGTCTCTTCCAATTTGGAATTCTGTGGTTGGACTTGGTGATCTGAAGGTCTCTTCCAATTTGGAATTCTGTGGTTGGACTTGGTGATCTGAAGGTCTCTTCCAGCCTGGAATTCTGTGGTTGGACTTGATGATCTTCAAGGTCTCTTCCGACCTGGTCATTCTGTGGTTGACCTCAATGAACTTGAAGGTCTCTTCCAACCTGGAATTCTGTGGTTGGACTCGATGATCTTGAAGGTCTCTTCTGACCTGGTCATTCTTTGGTTGGACTCAATGAACTTGAAGGTCTCTTCCAACCTGGAATTCTGTGATTCCCCGTGATCCTTTGATTTAAGACTTTCAAGATTTAAGCCCTCAAAACACCTCCAGCACCGCCGACGCCCAACCTCCACACCACTAACAACTCCGTGTTCCCCCTTTCTCCCCAGGCCGCTTCTACTACCTGATCCACCCCACCAAGCTGACCTACGACGAGGCCGTGCAGGCCTGCCTGAAGGACGGCTCCCAGATCGCCAAGGTGGGGCAGATCTTCGCGGCCTGGAAGCTGCTGGGCTACGACCGCTGCGACGCGGGCTGGCTGGCGGACGGCAGCGTGCGCTACCCCATCTCGCGGCCGCGCAAGCGCTGCAGCCCCAGCGAGGCCGCCGTGCGCTTCGTCGGCTTCCCCGACAAGAAGCACAAGCTCTACGGGGTCTACTGCTTCAGGGCGTACAACTGAGAGGGCACACCTAGAGCCTGAAAGCTTTCCCGGGTTTGGTTTGGTTTTTTTTTTTCAAGTGTGAAAGATGTCTTTTTTTGGGGTTTTTTTTGGTTCTTTTTTGGGTTTTTGGGTTTTTTTTTTTTGGTATGAACTCATGCAAGCTGCCAAAACTGTGATAAACCTCTTTTACTTACTGTAAAGAGTCATTTTCGTAGACACTCCCTCCCCCAAACCCGTCGGTTTGGTTTTGGGTTTTGTTTTGTTTTAGTGTTTTGCTTTTTTAGGGTTTTTTTTTGTTTTGTTTTGTTTTGTTTTGTTTTGTTTTTTTGTGAAAATATCTTTCCATAGATATTTTAAATTAATATAATTTAATGGGAGCTCTAGGTAAGGAACTTTTTAGATTCAAATTCTTTAAGCTATGTCATCCCAAAAAAATTATAATTTTCATGAATGGGGCATGCAATAGAGCTTGACAATTGCTAGGGCACAATTATGGAGTGTAAGGCTACTCAAAGCAGAAGCTTTTAAAAGCACAGATTTTACATATTTGTACCAGTTTGAGAAACACTGCAAATTGATTATGACAGGAATTTTAAAATAAAACAATCTTTTTGTTAAAGGGGATCAGTGAGGTTTCGGAAAGAAATCTCACAACAATATATGTTAGCAAATAACTGTTTTCACTGGTTCACATGGGAACAACAGAGACTTTAACAAAAGCAGCTAAAACAGTCCACAAAAATAGGACTAGTTTTACAATTTCAAACCTTGCCTTTCTGAAAAATAAGCTCATGGTCCCATGCATAGGAAGAAGCACAATTAGTTCTCCTGAACATTTCAATTGTGTTTTTGTTGTGTATAAATCATTGAGTGAACAATTAACTGACGAGAAAACTCTTCTTTTCTTCTTCTCTCCAATTAAAGATGCCTGAGAAGTGTTGTATTACCTTTGAGTAGCTTTACTGAGCTATTTTTAAACTCTTAAAGGCCATTTGCTAAGCAGCATAATAGCATCTACTCAGGGCAGTTGTATAAATGAACTGCTGGACAGAGAAATTGTAAACTTTAGCAGCTTGATTTTACATTAGCCTTTGAAATGTTATTGTCTTAATTAAAGAACATTACAGTATTTAATATTTCTTAGCTATTTACACATCACAAGAAACAAAAATTAGAAAAAAAAATATTTAAAATGGTGAAGTCTTAGACTATTAGAAAAAATCTGAAACCAGCCATTAAGTTTTAGAAGAGAAAAAGGAAAAAAACACTTCATTTCCTTACATCTTATTTGTATCTAAAAAAATACATCTGTTTTTTAAACTATCAGTGAGATAATATAGTATCGCTAGCCCTGAATTATTTAGTTAGTCCTCCTTAGAGTTAAGAGAAAATAAAGCTATTGAAATACTTCTTTTCACTAAATCTGCAGTGGTCTAGGTGGAAGATGTTTACCTAAATCTGCCAGTGTCAGAGAAAAACACTCACTGTGCATGGTGCCTAGGATTTTCAGAGCTGCCTAAAGCACTAGGTCCTCCCTAAGTACCAGTTTGAGGGAATTTGGGATTTCCAATGCAAACTCACTTTGGATGCAGCAATTCTTGGTGCTCATCTTCAGCTACCTTAATGCAACCAGTTTTTCAGAGAGCAGGTGCTCGAGGCTCTCTGAAAATTTACTCCACTTATGGTGTCTCAAGCTGGATATCCAAAAAAATAATAATAAAAAGAAAAAGGCAGAGAGGCCACTGATTAAAAGTATCTTGGTCTTGGGTAATCTCTTCAGTGTTTTTTGATGATCTCTATCCAGTATTGGTTCTACCACTTAAAAATGGAGAACTCTTTTTCCTACTCTACGCTTGCTGACTATGAAGAACTCAGAGGACCAACATTTGTATTTACACCAAGTTTTATAGCTGCCCACTGTTTTCCATCATTTAAACGAGGTATAGTGGTGTTTATCCAACTAGGACACAACCTGTATGCTTTCATGGATGGTTAGGTGTAGCTATTTTCCCATGGAAGTGAGTAAATAAATCTCTTTCCCAGAGTGGTTGTGGTCCATTTTTAACTCTGTGAGCAAGCCAGGGACAAGATATGGAAAGGGGCTGTAGTGTAAGGTGTATTTTACTGGAGCTCATTCCCACTGAACTCAGAAGCAAATTTCCATCCTTCTGGGGATATTTGCATCCTCTGTGGATATCTGTTCATACTTTTCTGATGGAGAAATCTCAGTGCCAAACCCCCTCCTTTTTTTTTTTAATCCACCAGGAATTGGATTTTCTCAAAATGGTATCCTTTAGCTATAAATAGAGACTTACTCGAGGTCAAGTCCCTACAGCCACGCAACCTTTCTTGAACAGCTATTTCTTAAATCCACGCCCATTTCACACATTTTCTCAGGCCATTCAGAGCCTTCTCTGAAACCTTTGGAGAAAAAAAAAATGGAAATGGAAATAGAAATGTTAAGTACTCAAAAAGGAAAAGGAGTGGGGTACGCAAGAGCGGACCATGATCAAGAGGAATACATGTCATTCCTCCATCCAACCTTCAGAAAATTTGAAAAAATGCAAACTGTTCCACAGTTTTTCTTCTGAAGTTTGGACAGGAAGGTTGTGGGGTGTGAAAAGCTGTAGAGAATATCCAAGTAATTGCCACAGCTAGATCCAGAGTTGCTGTAAAGAGGGGAGCCTTACGTAGCTGGCTCTACCTTCCCCAAAGATCTGCCACATCTGGAGGAGGCTGCATGGTTTTCTTATTGCACAGAGGTGAAGAGACCCTCATGAAATTTTTTTTTTTTGTACCTCTCCAAAGAAACCCCCTACAGGGTTTCATCCAGACACATCGCCTTTTTTTAATTTTTTTTTTTTTTTTGCAGGAATGGGGATTATATTTTGCCTGCATTAAAAAAAATAAATAAACAATGTTCACATCCAACCCACTCGTGGGGCTGGCTGAAGTGCCCTCACTGCTAGACCAAAGGCACTGCTGGAAAGGCCAAGCTCAGCCTTTCACCAACTTTGCAACGCTCTGGAGATGGCTGGTCAGGTCCTAAATCACAGCAATCTCAGGCTTGCTCTTGTTTTTGCCTTCTGTGTCCACACCTTCCCCAGGCCGGCCACGGTCCGGGCGTAGCATCCCCTGACCCTGCCCCGCTTCCAGCATCCCCCAAACCCCAGCACAACCCCAGGAGGGTGGCTGAGCAGGCTCTGCACCACCCACCCAGGGGACTCCCCCCGTCTTGGCAGCACGAGGAGGGCAATGAGGGGTCAGGGTGTCCTCTGGGGACACCGCAATGGCAAAATTTTACCAAAACCGCTGGTTTTTGCCGCCTGTAAGCGCAGGCGGGAAACGCCGCTTGCTCGGGGTGGTAAATTCCACGTGTGGAGTCACAGGGTGTGGGCTCACACCCGCCGTGTTGCCCACCAGGAGCTCAGTAGTCTGTATTTGGGATCAGGCTAGATTTAGGTCTGTGTGCCAACATACAATGCTATTTTAACAGCTAATCGGACAGTCTGGTGAAAATGCGTTTGTGCGGAAAAAAAGATAAAGTGTGTAAAAAAAAAAAAAATTAGTTCTAATGTAAGCAGGTGTAAAAACCATATGAAATGTGTATGATTACCTGAGAAGTGGGCACAAATAGACAAAAAGACACGAATTGTATTTATTTTTACAGCTAATGACTCCATTTCCTTTTGTAATGTCAAATGTCAGGATGTTTTCTTATTTTCAACTGAGCTAGCTAGGTGCTTGAATAAAAACTTTGAAAAGCAGCTTAATAACTGGATTAAAGCCTGTGCTATTTTCTGTTCATGAGAGAATATTGTTAGCGTCGTGTTCTCTGTCATTATCTTCTATTTCACAATGTACCAAAATTTTAATGCCCATGAATTAACAACAATAAAATCACATTGTTCTTTCCAATATCATGATTTCTCCTTATTGACTGGCCATTCTTCTACTTCTGCCTCAGAAAATACAAATAGGGAAAATCAAAATATGAAAATACTTACTTTGCCATATTAAACAACATGATTATGAAACTAAGGAGTGGGAGGGGAAAGACTACTCTGTGAATATGATTCACAAAGAAAATCAAGAGAACTGTATTCCAAATCCTTTTGTTTATGCTTCTTTGAAGCATTTTTTAAAGTAGAAGTGCAAGCACCAGTTTCTTCTTTGTGTTTTCTGCCATCTTCTAAAATAAAATAAACTATAAGTGAAAAAGGTGCTTTTTAAATTATTTTCATAGTTATGTTTGATATGACACTGCACATCTATCTCTAGAAATTGGATGCAGAGCAGTGTTTCATGTAGGAGAAAATTCATTAAATTATTTATATAATCCTCCAGCCTTAGAAATTAAAACCCAACAAAAATCTCTCTTTGTAAAGTGAAACAAGAAAAATTTCCAGCGTCAAGCAAGAATTAATTATTCAAAGCAGTTGGCCAGCTTTTCAGCTTCTGTAATCACACCATTTCTGCATTCCCTTATTGATCTGTGCCAGAAAGTTAACCCTGAAACTTGCCTGCACTGCACCATTTTGCTGGGAAACACTAATATTCCATAAAGTTTTGGTACTTTGGTCATGTTTAGAAACAGGACAAAAAGAGCTTTGGAAAATTCCTCACTCAGAACAAGGGAAATCTGTGTTATTATTTATATATGGTTGAGATTAATATCCTTTACTTTCTAACAATTTAGCTTAAAAACAATTTAAAACTTGCCACATTTCCACTTCACAACATTATTAAAACTGTCTTTTGAATAAACAGTCACTCAGTAATTAGGATTTTAATTAATAGCAGCAGACTCCCTGCAATGATATTTTGCTGTTCAAAATAGAGTCACTGTCTTTCTGCTTGGAAGTGGCTGGATTTAAGACTTGCTGGAACTACCTCAAAACCAGAAATGTGAAGATTTTCACCCAGACTCTCAGGAAATGAAGGAGAAGACTGCCATGGTGCTTAGCCCTTCTCTCATTTAATAAGGAGTTACAGCAGCAGCCAGTCGTCCTTCTTGAAGGTTTCAAGAAGATGAATTTTACACATTTTCAGCCATTTTTTCCCTTTTTCAGAAGCAGTTACAACACATTAACAAATAGATCATGAAGCAGAAAAATCTCAATGCCAGGTAGTTTTTTATATAAAGAGACAAGATTTCTCTGGCCCTCAAATTAAAAAAGAGAAAAAAAAAAATACCTTTTTAAAACCAAAAGGAATTAAAAAAAAACAAACCAAACCAAACCAAAAAACAAACCAGAAAAAAAAAAAAAAACACACCCACCACTGCTAACTTAAAATTATTTAATGATAATAACTGAAAAATAATCTCTCTTCTTCCAGTGCCATGAACAGTGATTTTCCCTTTAAAACATGCAGGCTTCTGGAAGGCTCTTGAAGAAGAAGGAAAGACAACAGAAAGTAATAATTTATTTCCCCATCTTTCACACAGAGTATGTTATATTTTGTCAGATAATAATTATTGGGTTACATATTTAATGATATAATTTTTAAAAAAACCCAACCAGATCAATAGTAAATCAAGAGTTTGGAAGGGATTTCTTCTTTTTCTTTGCCAAGCCTTGATCTGGAGGAATTTTTTTGGTGGGAGGGATCCAAGAATGTCTCAATCCATAAAGCTACAGCAGTGTAAACTGTAAAGCCCATCTATTTCTTCAATATTTTGCCAGAGGCAAGCACTTGTTTAACAAAAGACAACTGCCTTAACAGAGGCCTCAGCTAATGAATTATTCACTGGTATATATTCCAGTGCGTACCCAGTGGGTATTTAATGGATTAATTTTTTTGAAATGCCAGCAAAACAAACCCAAAATGGTATTTCTTGGTCCTGAATAAGGACAGTTTGGGGTTTGTTCTTTGCTTAAAAGATACATTGTAAGGCATTTCAGCTCCTTGCTTCCTGCACAGATATTCACTGTACTTATATACATGATGCTGTTTGCCTGCCACTTAATTTCATCCTGGTTTTTTTTTTTTTTAAATAGCTGGAAGAAATTTAAGTTCCTTGTTTCCTTTTAAGCCAAAAAAGGTCACATTTAAAAATTTTGGCGTTCCAGCTGAAACACAAGAGAGACAGACTGAGAAACCTTCTTTGCAGCAGAACTGGGCCTGCCTCTTACAATTAATTAGGAAAAAAGCACAGCATGAAATGAATTTGCATTCCGTGTTAGCAAACACGAGCCATCAGTGATGCTGCACTTCCCTCACTTTCAAGGATGTTTTCCATGAGGTTTTAGCTCTTTGTTAGCACCCTTGGTTTGGAATCTTTGATTTTCACCAGGAACAAGAAAACCACACCTCAAAAAGCCACACCTCAAAAAGCAGAGGGAACAATGACAGGAAGAAGCCAACAGCATTTCTGTCAAGTTGAAATTCACATTTATGTCATTAATGTGCTCTAGTGGCAGAAGTACTTAGAGTGATCACTTGACCCTGCTTAGCCCTTCCTTGGACTGAAACATCTGCTAGCTAAGTGTTCCTAAATGTTTGATTATAACAAAAATAACAGTGATCTCCCTAGTTGGCTGACAATTTAAATGCTGTGCACACAGGTTAAGGTCAGCTACATATGTGCATTTAAAAA
This sequence comes from Agelaius tricolor, assembly GCF_023055355.1. Taxonomy (NCBI): domain Eukaryota; kingdom Metazoa; phylum Chordata; class Aves; order Passeriformes; family Icteridae; genus Agelaius; species Agelaius tricolor. The sequence continues at coordinate 2,082,424 of NW_027269304.1, forward strand.
AAAATCAGTGCAATTAATTGAGGGCAGCTCTGTGGTTTTGAAGTGCAGCTCCCAATGAACTCCACCTTTTTGCCCTTGGCCTTATTTAAGACAGGTTTTGTGCATGGGATTTGGGTTTTCTGTGGAAGAAACTATATTTGAAGCTCAGGATGAGGTGGGACATAAATGCATCCCATCTGTAAGGGGAATAGAGCAGCCTGATCCAATCCTTGAGCCCTGGGACATTTTCATCCATAGCGTGGATTTTTGTTTCAGGGACTGAACTAAAATGTAACCTAATGAAAAAAAAAGCCCTAAAAGTCAGCACTGTGCAGATGCAGATGTGTCTGGCTGTGGTCAGTGATGAAGATCCAGTTGCTCCAGTTTGGAGGGCAATCCAAAGAGGCTGCTCTCCTTCCCAAGCCCTCCCATGGAGACGTGTTGGGTTTGGGATTTGATGGCAGTGCTTGGACACTGAGCGCACCTAAAAACACTTAGCCAATAACCAGGGCACCCAAAAAACTTTACATTTTAAATTGTGGGGTCTTTTGCAGCCTACCAAAACAATGATACAAAGAAGAAAAACAAACGAACAAACAACAACAACAAAAAAACCAACAAGGTTTTAGAGTGGCTTTTGGCTCAATGACTGTGTCGCAAGCTGGCAGCACTAAACTGCAATCATCCCACTTTCATCAAGCCTCCACACCCTAATCAGCTCCAGAAGATCCAGGTAATCTGGTTTCTGTATGGGAAACCAACAAAACATTTCTTTGTTTAGAGATCGGCGCAGCACAGTGTGATTAGCATGCACCCAGAGTCGCTTTTGTGCACAGCCAGTTAAAATAAGATTTTATGCTGTTACTGACTGCAATCAAGTGTAGCTCAGCCTTACTGCATCAGCTTGTCTCAGGGGAGTTTCTTGGGATATTTAGTTCTGGAAAATAGAGTGCTCAGCACAAAACTAACATTTGGGGCATTTTTAACCCTTTTTTTTTTTCCCCCCATTTCTCTGCATCTCAGCTCCGCAGTAACACCTTCACCATTTTCACCCCAAGAGGTGGCACACAAAAGCACAAGAATATCCCCAAAATACAGAGCTGCAACAAAGGTTTTCAATTCTCACGGCTTCTACAAACACTTCTCAAGTTATCTCAGGGACAGTTATCAAAAAAGGGCTGTGCCAAGGATGGCGCCAGGAAAAACTGACTTTCCCATCTTTAAAACATGACCTTCAAGGCTAAATACTTACAGAAAAGTTGATACCTACCCTTACAGATTTCTAAAGATAGCATGTAAGTCTCAATCTTCTCTGCAAAAAGGGAAATAAATTGTAAATAAGTAACTAAAAGAAAAAAAAACCCACCTAAAAAACCCAACCCCAAACAAACAACAAAAAAAACAAAGCAGAAAGAAAACCCCCTGCAAAATAAGCACACTCCTAGAACTTCTTTGTAATAATTCTTAATCACAATTAACATTATTTATAGAGATATTCATCTTTCCAATGCATTTTTCAAGGCTAAAGTTTCAGCCCTGATCCACAATAGAGGTGAATTTGATAATTTTCAGCCAATCCATCCTGTGACAAATTCTTTAAAAAGGCTTTTCTTGGGTATGTTTAAGCTACAGCAGCAATGCAATAATTGTTCAAGCAAGGTTAACTGTACGTGAATTCAGCAGGATTTCACGGGGCAATTTTTTATTTCTCACCGACTAGAAGATTTTTCATTTTATCTATATTGCATTTCATTTTGAAATTTCAGCAACAAGGGGACCAATATAATTACTAATGTGAATTTTCATTTCGATTGGCCTCACTTTTAAAACACAATTAGAGATCAAAAAAATTAAGAGCTGAGGAACTTGTCAGGGAGAGTCACACAGGAACCGGAGCATTTCTGCTGCCCCAGGTGGGGCAGAAACAACAAAAAAAAAGCTAAAATATATAAAAATATACAACCCTAATTAGATTTGGATGCAGATAGAGGAAGATTTTGCTTAAAATAAAACTTAGGCAGGAGGAGTTGCAATGAGCAGTGTGGATGAAGTATTTCCCCATTTCATAGTTTTTTCAATCTCTGATGGCCACTGGAGATTAAATTGTAAAAACCTTGTGTGTGAGGAAGATCCATCAAGGCAGTCAGCCCAGCCCACAGTTCCATCACCTGATTTGCTGCTAAGAAATAACCTAATTTTCTGTCTTTTTTCCTAAAGATCCCATGGAAAATGGGAGCAAAGAGTCAGGGGCAGTCACTCCTTGCTGAGAGGGTGAGGATGGAGGTGTCTGAACACAATCCTGCATGAACATATTGGTAGTGCCAGGGCTCTCTGCCCAGACACTGGACCTGCCCAAAATGCCTTCTTTAAGACTTGATGGAGCTGCCTGAAAACCAGAAATGTGAAGATTTTCACCCAAACCCTCAGGAAATCAAGAACACTGCGACATGGGTTCAGGATGAACATGTTTTATATTCTATCGTTATATAACTTTCATGTTAATTATTAAACTTGTATTGTTCTGTTGTATACATAGATTTCATTCAAGCATAGGCTCCCCGTGGTCCTCCTCAAACTCCTAACATAGTTTCTCATGATTCTTCTTATGATGAAACAATAATTATAATTAATTACTAAACAATCATCACATCTAACAATCATATCATTTTTTTTATTATATACTGCTTACGCAGGTGCCATGATCTGGCAAAGACAGAGCCTAACATTTTCAGAGTCCATCTTTAACATTTTTCCAGGGCCCCACTAAGTCTAGCCCAAATTTTATGATTTTAAAACCTTCTACTATCAAATACAGAAAGGATACTTACAGAAGGCTAAAATAATAATGAAATAATAATGAAAACTCATGACTCTCTCCCAGAGTCCTGACATAGCCTGGCACTGATTGGCCAATAAGTCAAAATAATTCACAGCAGAATCCAATGGAACAATCACCTGTGGGTAAACAATCTCCCAAACACATTCCACATCAGCACAACACAGGAGAAGCAAATGAGATCAGAATTGTTTTCCTTTTCTCTGAGGCTTCTCAGCTTCCCAGGAAAAAAAATCCTGGGTGAAGGGATTTTTCCAGAGGATGTGAATGCCACACACCTGAGTCACCCTTGTGACAAAATTCATGCATGTCAGTGGGAAGAGGAGACCCTGACCAATCAGCAATTCACATCTGCTCTTGCACAGCTTTCTAAACTTCCTTTCCATTACAAATTAAGAAATCATTCCAGTCCAGCTTTCACACAGAAGTCCATCTAGAGCCGTATCCTGAAACATAAACACTTTTATCAAAGCCTTTGCCTGAACCTTATTTAGCAGGCTAAAAATTATATCCAGGAAATGTGACTTAGATTTACGAAGGAGAACTCTGAGATCAAATATCTGAACAGCACTGTGCAATATTTCCAGCGTGGCAGGGATTAAAAGTCCACATTAATAAATCCACCACATTTCCCAGATGCAAAGCAAAGCTTTATTAATCAGAACTCTTCAGTAAAAAAACCTGCTGCAAGTATTTGCCTTAAAGTTGTAACATTTGCTCTGCTGCTCAAGGATTCCCCATCCATTTGGTAAATGCCTATTTATAAGCATTAAAAATGCAAAGCAGCTTGTACATTTAATTTTTAATTTATTTTTTTTCTCCGAAGCTGTGACCTAACTCATTGAGTGAAAGAAAACCAAGGACTCCGAGGTATTTCTGCTCCACCAGAAATTATTCACGCCTTTAGCACGGATGCAGCCGAGGCAGTGCCCACCCAGCTGGAGAAAGCCATCAGATAAAACCTAAGAGACACTGCAAGGGCCACATCCCACAGCCCACTTGTTCAGCAACACCCCCAGAGCCACACTTTTATCCCAAATCACTCCCACTGGAGGCTTCTCCAGGTCCTGGATGGACCATTGAGATTTTCAGCCAGAAAATGAAGTATTCGAGGTTTAAGTGCTCAAAAAGTAATTTTAATGAGCTATGGTGAACTGAAGTAGCCTCTTCACACCTCTTCCAGGCTAACATTGCATTTCATCCTATTTCCAGGAGTCCTGATGAGGGATTTTTCTTCGTTTCCCTCGGTAATGGCAGTGCAGATTCACAATCTGAACACAAACGTCCAAATGAAACAAAAGGCATTTCCTCCTTTTGGGATATGAACACCCAAGAACTGTTGCAGCTTACAGAGACCCCAGACAGGGAGAGATGATTTAGGGCTCGCTGACATCTGCTAATTGGCTAATTACACCGGGCAATTTAGGGCTGATTAAAGCAGATAGGCTGGACTCTGGGTTTCTGAGATAACTGCAGAGTGGGGCTTCAGCACAGGCAGGGAATTCAGAGAGGGATTGGTGCTGCCCCATCCTCCCCACTCACCCCAAACCAGCCCCCGTGGAAGAAATGTCCCAGAATGCTGGACACACCTCTCATCGCGTTATTACTGCCCACTAAGCTGTGTGTGTTAAGGCATTTTCCTACAGTGCTGCTGTAATTGTATTTGGCATTAAAATCCCTGGCATTGTGCTAAATATACAGAATTATTTTGAAATTCAGTTTAAATAGAATATAATAAAATAATAATACATTAAATTTACTATAATTATATATATAATATATACTATATTTATATATATAATATATATACTATATTTTGTATATAACATAATATATATAAAACAATGTATTTAAATATATATTTTATATTGTATATTATTTATATATAATTCTATATAAATAATGTATTTAAATATATAAATATATTTTATATTTATATTTATTCTATTATATACATAATATATATAATTTATATATTATGTATATTATATAATATATAATTAGAAATAAATATAGTTAAATATAAATTTATATATATTAAGATATTTATATTTATATAAATATAATATAATATATATTTATTTATTATACTTTATATAATAATATTATATTTAAATAAAATTATATATTATAAAATATATATTATATTTATATTTCATATAAATATAATATATAATAGATTTATATTTTATATATTATGTTTATATAATATATATATATTAAATAAAGATATATAAATATATATTAATATATACATATATATAAAATTTTGCCTAGAATTACAGATTTTTTTTGCCAAACTCTTCTGTGACTTGTGTCCACCTTACAGGGCCACTATCAAAATAGTGACCTCAGCTGGGATGTCAGGATGAGCAGTGAGACCTTCATTACTTCACTCCTCACTTTCTCAGCTGCTAAACCAGGAGTGGTTAAGTCAGTGAACATGCATGATGGGAATACAGTGAAAAACAAGAGTTCCCTTGCAGAACAAAGCCAAAATGTACTGGTTTTAAAGGATTTTTCTGTCCACTTCTAGGTAAATGATGCATTAGGTTTGTGTCCTTAGTTTTAAACCAGGACACCCACAGGGCTGGTCCCAGGGCAAGAAGGGTAAAAAGAAGGGCAAGAATGTGCGAGAAGGGTAAAGCCAGGGCAGGGATTGTCCTCCAGCCTCAGCTCTGTCCTCCCACAGCAGTGAAGCCTCCAGGCTGAGGCACTGGCAAAGTGGCCACAGGACAATTGTGAGGCTTAACCCAAACCAGGGACAGGTCTGACTCCAGTGCTCAGCTCAGCTGAGGAAATTTTTATTTATAACACACTATAAATGCATTTATTCATTTATTTGCATCTCCCCAAACTGAAAGTTGCTAAAGATACAAAACATGAAGAGTGAGATGTGCACCGTTGGTGGTCATCCAGACATCATGCTTCATCCCAATGATGGGGACACTTCCCACCTTAGGTGAACAATTATGGAGTGCATGGAGATCCCTCAATGCAAGAACCATCGTGTAAAAAGCACAGAAAATTATGCCTGCTGATAATGTGGTCTTCCTGAATACTTCCTCCACATCAGCAGTATTATATTGGAAAGAAGGCGTTCTAAAATTTGGCTTAATGCAAGAATTAATTAGTGTAAGGTGAACACTTGGGGAGCACACTCCTGGTTTGTTTTTTTCCCACTTTGCTGCGTTAGGAGGGGATGGCACAGCAAGAGCTGGGCAATCTGCAGCAAACCCAAACCTTCACCTCTGTTACAAAAGGCCCTTTTATTTTTGAAGCAAGTGCCTGTCCTGTGATTCCCTTATACATCCCCTTTGTGTCCGTGGCGCTGTGCAATTTTTCCCCCCTTGGATAGGGTGTCCTTTCACTATTCTTCTGCTTTTCGGCGAGGAGGTGGACAAGGACAGCAGGCTTATTTAAAGTGCTCTCCCGGGGCAGTGCAGCGTTTCCTCCTCTCCTTTTCCAGTGGCTGGTGAGTAACAGAGACAGTTTGTGAGGATGTAGTCAAAAGGAACCTCAGGGGTTTTCTGTGGGGCCGTTTGTTTGACTCCAAACCCACGGCGTGTGCCAAGCCCACGGCACCGTGTCCAGGAGCCAGAAAATTTAATGGAAATTGTTTCAGGGTTTTATTTCCTGCCACAGGCCTTCTGAAGCACTCTCAGAATTTTCCTTTCAGGTTAGGCTAGAGCTGTTCTGTATAAATATTTATGTTAGGGTGTGAAGGGGGAATCACCTTCCGCGCTCCACCCAACAAAAATGTTGGAAAAAATGATGCATTTTTGGTAGTGGACATTTCAAACATGTGGACAAGGGCAGCCTTTGACTGTATTTTACTTACTTTCTGGCTGGCATACACTGCAGTCTTTGCCAAAATCAAAAAATACAGAAAATACTATATTTTTCAGAAGCTAAGGGAGAAAATATTTTCAAAATATTTTCTCTGACCACCTCTCCCACCCCCCCCCCCCTTTTTTTTTTTTTTTTTTTTTTTCCCTAAGTTTAAATGAACAGCATTCTGTAAAAGTATGTCTTCTGCTCAGGAAGTCACATCTAGACATGAGGAAAACACTACCCCAATCAATTGAAAGAAAAATGCCTTTCAATGATGTTTCCACACTGGAAAAATAAAGCAGGCTGATTCTGTAATGTGCTTTAGCAGTCAGAGATTCCTTTTTTGCCTGTTTCTCTCTGATTTCTCAGAACACAAGGGAAGAAGGACTTACCCTTAGGGTCCAAAGGGCCAAGCAGATATATTTTCTGGTAGGGAAGGAGAAACCAGAGGCCAGCTTTGCACATTTTTGAGGTCTGGAAAGTCCAAGATCCTTTCATTTCTGTCTCCATGCTTGACTCTTAACCTGTTTTACCTCCTATTTTCTTTAGGTTGGAAGCATCAACACAATAATTTTGTTGACTTCACCTTCTTCACCCAACCAGCCAAAAGATTTGGGTCGCAGGAGCTCTGACTGGACAAACACAAACCATGGAACCACGGAATGGTTTGGGTTTCAAGGGACAATAAATCTCATTTTGTCCCACCCCTGCCGTGGCAGGGACACCTCCCATTGTCCCAGGCTGCTCCCAGCCCCAGTGTCCAGCCTGGCCTTGGACATTTCCATGGATCCAGGGGCAGCCCCAGCTGCTCTGGGCACCCTTCAAAGCAAGGTCACCACTGCCCCCAGCACTCTGGCACCCTCCAAAGTGGCCTTGAAATGGCTTTTTTTTAATTTATAGGAGGGGAATTTGGGAATAAAAGTGACAATTGTGGTTGTCAGATGACACCACGCAGGTGGCTTTGAAGCCCTGTGTTTTCTGTCACCACATTTTACCCTGCACAGTTTGAGTTTGAGTTACTGATGTTCAGAATCTGTGGCTGAAATAATAAATTTGGTGAGACACAGACTGAGCAGAGCCATGATTTAGTCCTGTGACCTTCCTGAAGGACAGCAGAGTCACAACTGCTGCTCTGATTTCTCCCACCAGGCCTGTTCAACATTTTTTCCCCTCACAGAGAGAGGGAAAAACACATGCACTGAGGCTAGTGAGCAAAAGAATGAATGAAAGCTGAGTCAGGGTGTGCCATTTAATTCCTACACTTCATTTGTTGGCTTAATTTATTTTTGAACTCACGTGGCTAAAATTCTACGCGAGCTCATGCTCATTATGAGTTTAGATCAGTATTTAAGAACTCGCTTTGGACGCATTTGAAACTCCTGTTATGCTGAGTTTATATTGAAGTAGTGACCAACTCGCAGCATAAAAAGTGATTATAATGAAAACCTGGCTGTGCAGCACTACAGTCTGAAGGCAGGACTTCACAAAAGAGGCCATTCATTCTTCCCCAGCTTATCCGTAAAAACAAACATCGGGCCAAAAAAATTCCGAAGTATTGTTTCAATCAGGTTGAAACCGACGAGTTTGATGGGGTTTGTCATTTGTGGAAGTCCTCCATCAGTTTCAATTAATTTCCTAGCCTTTAAATAAAGACCAGATGACTTCTTAACAAACAGCACTTAGCAAATAATTGGGATAGAGCTGAAAGCCACTGGGTGAAATTTACAGTTCTGTGGAGCCCAAATTCTGCATGAAAGGTAATGGAAATTGTCCATTCTGAATTGCAGAGAGCCCTGTAGCCCTAATGGAATTTATGAAGGCCCCAGACATTTCTCAGCTGGCATTTTTCTGACCAGCTCTGGGGTTCTCCAGCCCTATCATGTATTCACAGGGACTAAGTGAAAAATACACTGGAAATCTGGGAGGGCTGGGACAAAGGAAAGGGCCTCAATGACAAGTAGAGTCTGCAGGGAGCATTGGCCTCATTAGAACAGACAATGTAGCTGCTTTCCTGCCCTAAAAGTTCCAAAATAAAAGCTTAATTCACTCAATCTGGATCCATGTTGCCATATCTGGTACAGGCAATTGGAGAATAGCTACTTCTCTGAAATTACTTTTCTTTTTTCCAACATGTTTCATGCATCTTGCAGCACAGAGAAAACCTGAGCTGGCACAGTCCAAAATGGAAATAAAAAGGGACCAGGTAGGGATGGGGATGAACGTTCATGAATCAGCTTGTTTTATTTTTTTTTAAAGGAAAAAAAACCACAAAGCTATTCTTGTTTCCAGGAACAATTGAACTTTTCAAACTCCAACTTTCTCACTCCCTTCCTTCCCATTTAGGGAATTCATCCTGAGGGAGGGGGGAAAGGCTGCCCATAACTTTTTTTCCAGTCCATTTGGAAGGGCACATGTTTACTACAAAGCCATCTGTGTGACGTTGTCTCCAGATTTGTTGTGCTGACTCTCACACAGTCCCAGGGCTTGTGCACGTCCTTATCTCTCCTGGGCTGCAGATGATTTCCTTCACTGCGTGCTCCTGCAGAGGTTTGTGCTCCAGACAGCTCCAAGGGGTTGAGCAATCCCCAGCCCCGTGCCAAAGGAGAGGAGGGAGCAGGGAAGGGGCAGCATTTCACATCCCATTTTACAGCATTTACATCACATTTCAGGGGCCATCTCTCACAGACTGGTCCTTAGGTGCAAGAGCTGAAATGAGGGATGTGGGACTGCAGGGGCTCTCCAAATGCAGTTTGTTCATTTGTTCCATCCAAGAGGTCACAGCAGCCCAGGGCCATGGGGACAGAGCTGTGCCACAGCTGTCAGCTCCAGCTGCAGGCAGGCCTGGACACCCTTTGGGTTTGGTTACACTGCATTATAGACTTTTCTTTTGGTCACAATGCATTCTAGACTTTTCTTTTGGTCACAATGCATTATAGACTTCTCTTTTGGTCACAATGCATTCTATACTTTTCTTTTGGTCACAATGCATTCTAGACTTTTCTTTGCTGAGCATCCTCATACAGCAGAACCAATCTATCCCTTAACTATCATCTATAGCCCATCATAACTACTGTAATTCCCATATTCATGTCACTGTTCTCCAGTCACTCACAGTCAGTACATCACAGTTTAAGCCAGAAGTTGTTTTTCAGTTTTCTTGCAGTGGAAAATTCTGAGACCTTTTTTCTGCTTGCCCCATTTGCTGCCTTGTTTGCCTGTGCTCTCTTTGTGCTTGGTAAAAACACCTTCTTGTTTGGGGTGGGTTTGTCCTTTGCTCTAAGCCATACAAACCCCTTCTAACTAACACACCCTTTGGCTCCTTGGTTATCCAGTGAGACTGGCTCAGCAATTCTTTTCTTCTAGATCAAAACTTGCTTCCATCTCTATTCCTTCATCAGACTCTACATTCAAAAATCTTTCTGCTAAGCACCCATATCTGTGAGACTTTCTTGTCAAACTTTCATCCTTCCCAGCCCTTAGGTCTGAATTTGTCAGGAGTCAGAAGCAAATGCAGACAAATATTTCCACGTGGCTCTTGGGGGGTGAATTTTGCTGCACATTTTGGTGAAGAAATAGCCTTGTGAAGCAGCAAACCCTCCTGCTAAGCAGGCTGGACCTGGAGAGAAAGGGAGGGCTTTAATGAAGCCCTAATGAAGCATGCTGCTCATTAAGCAGATCCCAAAATGAGCTGTGCCCCTGGCTCTAAGGGCCCACCACTCTACTCTCACTCACTTTTTTTGGTGCTTTGCACGAAGAAAAGTGCAAAGGTACAGCCAGGCTATGGCACCTCTGCTGATGTGCATCAGCCTGTCTGGGCCTCTCCTTTTTTTCCAGGCACAGTGAAAAAAAAACAAACAAAAAACCTTAAACCAAATACTTTTCAGCAGTTTGCAGAATGACAACATCCTTAAAGGCAAATTCAGCAGAGCCAAGCAGAGTTTCCCAATGCATCCACCCCACAAACTTCACTTTCCTTTTGAAGCAATGGAAGTTCTTCCCAGTTTCTGGCCTTGGTTGGTTGGGATCTTGGGATGCTGTGGTTTGGATGGGGATCCTGCATCCCACATCCATTCCTGAGTGCCTGGACCCTCCAGCCCAGCTGCCTTGAACACTCCAGGTCCAGTGGCTGTCTGCACCAGTGTTACAGGAGCCTCCTTGAGCCAGGTCTCATGAGTTCTTGGAGGTCTATAACACACCTAAGATAGCTCAGCTACCCTTGGAGGCACAAAAATCAGCAGGATGGCTTCTGTTGCAGTGCTGGAAACAAAAAGGTTTTAATAAAAGGCAAAATAACAACCAGAGAAAAACTAGCTTCTGTCCAATTAGCTGTCCTTAAATTTGAAGTCTCCAACGTCCTATGAAGTGTCTTTTTCACCTAATCAAAAAAAAAGAAACTTCTAAGCTTCCTTCCTTTTCAAGAAAACAAAAAGTAGTTCTGTCACTCTATCAACAAAAACCACATTCCTGCACAGCACCCCTTGTTCTGCTCCCCCAAAGTCCTCACTTGTATTTTAACCTGTCTGTATTCCCAGGGCAGACTTGTGAATGCTCCAGCTGCACACAGCAGACTCAAAACCAGCACCAAAACCAGTCTTAGTCTGGGTTTACCTCCTGCAGAGCAGCGAGACTCCTCCAAATATTTTTATTTAGATGTGGAGTGGGACATGTGTCCGCATATACACGCCCCACTCGACATCTAAATAAAAACATTTAGGGGAGTCTCACTGTCAGGTGTCTGACACAGAGTGTGAGGACCCCTGAGCACAGTCAGCAGCAAAAACATGTCCCTGTGTGGGACAGCCACACGTGTGCCAAGGTCTCAGCTGAGCCCCAAATGATTCATTGCTCTGTGTGTGTGACTCAGTTTTCGTTGGCACCTCTGCCTGGCTCCATAATGTTCTGGCTCCGTGGATTATTCCATGAAAAAGAACAGTGGCAAGTCCCCTCACAGACTGATTGGGATGAAGAAAGTGAGGAAGGAAAGCCAAGGAGTGCAGCACTTTTCCCATCTTTTTGTTGAAAGGCACGGAGATCTTCATTCTGAAGGAGCAGCTGGTGAGGTGCCACCCACAGAAGTGTGGCAGCGTTCAGGAATGGGGCACCCATCCAAGGGAGATAGCAAGGGCCACCCATTGGTGGAAGAAAATTTGGAAAGACAGCAGATTCCTATTACTCACACCATCAACTCTGGAGGCTGCAGATATCTTATCTTGTATCAAGTGACTGCAGAACAAAATAATCAGTGTTCTCCTCCTGATCAACACAGCACCAAGGGTTTGGGAGATAAAGCAACCACACCATGGCAAGGGTGGAATCTGTTTTATTAAACATTACTGCTTTATACTGTCGTTTTGATTTTTTAACATTTTTTTTAAGCCTTCTGATGTTTTCAATCTTGTAACGAACTTTCTCACACACTTTATGTAGATGACTCATTGTTTTGCATTCTTTCATGGAGGAAGAGAAGTTTGATGGGCTGTTGGTTTGTCCAGTTTCATTGGAGAGGTGGCACTGTCACCCTCCAATCCACTGTCACCTTTGGAAATCTATAAATGTTGGAGTCAGAAAATAAACTCTCTTTTTTTCACCTGGAGAACAGCAGTGTGTGCACTCGAGTTGTTTCATGTCCTACAGTGACATTATATTAGCACTGGATAAATTCACTTCAGCAAACTAAAGGCATCTGGGGTAGAATGGGGCATTTGTTTTGAACAAATCTCCAGCCAGTCACACCTCCAGGTGTCACCTGCTCTTTTTCCACAGTAACAGCCCCAAAATGGGCACATCCAGCTGGTCCAGGCACTGATGTGCAGCACGGGAGACAGGGGACACCAAGTTCCTGACACATCCCCTAAGTTTGTTTCCTGATGGACAAAAACAAGATGTTTTTTGCCTAAGTCCTTTAAACTCTTTAGGAGTCACAACTCAGAGTTTCCAGCAAGGTTGCTGTGTTAATTACAAATATCCCCAAGATTCAATGGCGTTTGGCCACGCACTTTCTGAAAGTCACTCAGTCCTGGGTTGTTTTTTTGGGATTTTTTTTTTCATTTTATGGCCATGAATTTTAGAGGACTCTAGGTCCTGCCTTAGTCAGACACCTCACCTGACCCATGGGGAAGACACATGCATTTAAAACACAGAACAAGACCTGAAAACTGCATTTAAAACCCAGGGGAAAGACCTCTTTAAGAAGCTGAGGGATGTCTCCAACATGGCACTTACTCTAGCACTGCTATGGCATCCATTTCTCCCCTGCCAAAAACATCAGGCTCCATTGCTCAGCTGCCAAATATTTACATGTTAGCTCACAGCATCCTGCTCCAATCTGCACAAAGATAGTGGAAGAAATAATAAGGAGCCAATGTGTAATGAAAACACAGCAAATACCCCCAAAACAGATCACACTTCCCGCTGCCAAACTTCAAACACCACCAGTGTCCCTCAAGGTCTGGGCATTCTGAAGGAACCTGTCAGGAAGATGACAAGCAATAAATTTCACTGGAAGCCACTGAATGAGAACTTCACTTTTTGGATTGATTTCTTTTGTGATTGCCTCTCACTTGACCAGCAAATCTTCCTCCTCCTCGCAGTGAGGAGGCAGGGAAGGGATTGGTGCAGGCTGGATTCTGTGCAGGCTGGATTCAGGCTGGATTTTGCTGTGCACAGCTCACTTCTGTGACTTTGCTGTGTGTCACTCTAAACGGAGATAACTTTGCCTTGCTCCATGTGGGCTGCTGTCAGACATTCATAATCCACATCCACTCTCCTCTGCTGACATGGGTGGGGAGAGGATGGAAGGGTGGTGGGCACAAAATATCCCCCCTAGGAATCTTGGAGACTGATTTTTTTTTTTTTTTTTTTCTTATTTTTCACTTGAGTGTGAGGGAGAAATTCTGGAGGGCCCTTTGGATCTCAGATTTCAGAGGGAGGATCAGGGGCCATTTGGAAACCAGCAGGAACTCATAAATCAGACAGGAGAGGGCTTTGGGCCCGCAGAGGGGAGAAAAGAGGGATCACTAATCCCTTCATCTTACATGTTGACTTAGCCTCACTGACTGGACACCTCAAGATAAACTGCCAGGCCTCTTTTGAAGAGACAGTCCTGCTGCTTACTGCTTCTTGCCAAGAAATCAGCAAGTTTTGTCTTCATCTCAGCTGGAGCTCACAGCTGTGGTCACCGGAGTCACAGAAACGTTCTTACCCGAATTTTTGTCTCATAGTTTAGCACGTTGTGCAGGGCTTGATGGTCCCCTTTGCCACCAAGCCTCTGCAGCTTCAGCTCCTCTGCCTCACACCATTGCCATGCAGTGTCCAGGGATGTCTTCCAGAAAATTCTGTGCTTGTTCAACGTTTCAAATTGTGCTTTGCTGCCTGATGGGACTGGAAGCAGCTGTGGGCACAGCAGGATGCTGAGATCTGCTCCTCAGCGTCTGGGGAAACACCACTGACCTTCAGGGGCAGCTGGATTTTTCCTTAAGAGGTCTTGGAAATGGTCTGAGAGCCTGAGTGTTGTGACCAGAGCTCTCCTAATTGATGGTGAGAGCTGCTGTTTCCAACAGAGAAAAAAAAATGTCTGTGAGGCTCAGGACTCTGCTCAGGGAGAGAATCCCACCCCTCAGCGCTGCCCTCCCCCAGCTTTTCATCAGAAATATCCAATATTCCTCATCACTTTGGTTTTCTTTTGCATGTACCTGCACAGTAATATCCATTTTCAACAATCATAAATGCACCTCTTTGCTATTTGAGCCCTGCTGAAGTTTGCCTGTTCCACCCACCAGTTCCGTGACTAAGAAATTGAGATCATATTAATCAAATTGCAAAAGAAAACAAAAAACAACCAGCAATGGACACACACACACACATTAAAAAAAAAAAAGGCACAAATCTAATTAAAATAGCTTCCAGGCATTTCACAGTAAACAAAGTTTAGATAAACAAGTTTCACTCTGGAGGAGATTTTAGCTAGCAGAAGTAACCTTGGTCTCTGGGAGAGACTGATGTGTTTGGCACACCCAGATGTTGGGTTTGATCCTCAGCTCAATTCCAACCCTTCACTCAATGAAAAGTAAATGCAAAGCTGACTTGGTTTGCACTGAAGACATTCCTCTTGCAGGCAATGTGCAAATAATTGTACATTTCCCACTCTTTGTCTCTTTGACAAGTTTTGAGTGGAGATTGCGAGGGTGCTGCACTGTGGAAATGCAGCACAATTTTATTTCTCTTTCAAGTTAAAATTCCTTCTTAAAAGCCAGTTATACCAGCAGCCCCATTCCTAAGGGAAGAACACTGAATCACCTTCCACAGAAACCCTTTGCTCTACACAAAGTGGTGCCTTTGGAGGTTTTTTTGGAGACCTGTTTTTAGAAGAAATAAGAACCCATGTGAAAGTTGCAGAGGTCTGCGTCACTGACAGAAGAAACTGTGCAGATGCCATTGCTGATAATCTCTGCTCCAAGCTGCCTGCATGCCACTTTACTTGGGTAAAACACTGCAATATTTCTAAAATTAGGGTTTGTGTCCAGCTTGGCTGGTTCGGTGCCATGCTAACAAAAAAAGTCAATATCAAGGTTTTAACAAAGTCTGGGGCAAAGGTGGGGGATAAGTGTGCAAAGAAGATGACATGAGGAGAACAGGAAAGGAAAAATACATCTTTAAAACAAAAGTATAAATGAAAGTAAAGAAAAATAATTAAAACATAATGCAGAAGGAGAAGGAGAAGGAGAAGGAGAAGGAGAAGGAGAAGGAGAAGGAGAAGGAGAAGGAGAAGGAGAAGGAGAAGAGGAGGAGGAAGAGGAAGAGGAAGAAGACAAAGAAGAAGAAGAAGACAAAGAAGAAGAAAAGAAGAAGAAGACAAAGAAGAAGAAAAGAAGAAGAAGAAGAAGAAGAAAAAGAAGAAGAAGAAGAAGAAGAAGGAGAAGAAGAAGAAGAAAAAAGAAGAAGAGGAAGAAGAGGAAGAAGAGGAAGAAGATGAAGAAGAAGAAGAAAGAAGAAAGAAGAAGAAAAGAAGAAGAAGCAGAAGAAGAAGAAGAGAAAATAATTGCTATTTTTCCTAATGTTAGGCAATTTTTTGTTACTCATTAATAGTAGGTTGCATTCAAGCTGCAATGGGGTTTCACTCATGTGACCAGGCAATTCACCAAACCAATGAGAGCATTCAGCAGTACTTTTTTTTTGTAAATTCCAGATACAGGGAGAGATTTTACAAAAATAAATTAATAAAAAGATTCATTTTATCTCTTCAGCTTAAGAACAAATAAAACAACTACTATTTCATTGAAAAAACCCACAAAAGCTAATTTTTTATATAAAAAAGTCTCCATAACATTAACAAAAAAAAACTTCTCTCCCAAAATAAACTAAAAAGGACTATTCTAAAAATAGTAAACTAACTAAAATTTAAAGTTTTATTTCTTTACATTATCAGTAAGGAAAAAAAGGTTGTGAGGAGAGGAGAAATGTTCTAAAATTTTCATTCTAATTCTTGTTACTCTTTCTTTTAATTGCTATTAATAAATTTTTCTTTATACCCTTCTAAAATTTTAAACCTACTTTACCTTTCTCCTAATCCTACCTCACAACCAAAAATAAATACACTAATAATTAACCAACATTAAGCACACCACGTTCATCACCACACTAACCAAAAAAATCTCAACATTAACAAAACCTCAAATTAACAAACCAAAACCACTACAAATAGGAAAAAAACAAAGCACAGCCAAGCCGTGATTATCACTGAGAATTAGATTTGCTGAGCAGTGGATTTCCCAACTGATCCTCAGGTGGTGCCCCATGAACTCGGCCACTTGAGCACAAACACAAGTGTGGGAAGATGATATCGCGATGCTACGCTCAAGATATCGCGGTGCTACGCTCAAGATATCGCAATATTACACTCAAGATATCGCGATGTTACGCACAAATATCGCGGCGCTACGCTCAAGATATCGCGATGTTACGCTCAGGCAGAACCCCTCCCCTTTTACCGTTACCTGACTGTTAACCCCTGTTATAAATGACCCCATGAAACCGTTAATAAACTCCATTTCACTGTCCACCACATTGGTGTGTGCGTGTGCTTGGTCCCTGTGGCAAAGGCGCTGCCACTGAGCTGTCCTTGACCCAGGACGCCACGCCGAAAGTGGTGGCAACAAGTGGTGCCAAAACCCGGGAACGATCCGGGAAGTGGGAATTGCCTGGGCAAGTGAACAGCAGCCGGAGCAGTGGGAATGTCTCCGGCGGGGAGGACACTCCCAGAGGACCGGTGAGAGGGGAAAGTCTCACACTGAGAATTGGCAAAAGAGAAAGTCTCGCATCGCGAATCGGCGAAAGAGGAGGTTTTGCACCAGAGGCTGGCGGAAGAGGAGGTCTCGCGTCAATAACCAGTGAAGGAGAGGATGGAGCCCCTTGCCAAGATCATTTTTAAAATTCACAGAACAGTGGGGCATAGATTGTGAGCCGGGAGACTTTATCCTCGCGGTGTCGAGGCTCCTGTGCATTGGGGTAATCGGGCAGCTGGAGGGTAGTGTGGGATGATTGTACCGGGGCCCTAGTGGAGGAGGCTATGTCCTCAGGCTCAGGGCAGAATCTAAAATCATGGGGCAGGGTCATGCAGGCTCTGAAAAAGGTTCAGCAGGTTCAGCAGGAGCGGGGAAAGTGGGAGGCCACTCAGGACTGCTGGCGGGAGGGGCCCCGGCAGGGTGCAGACGATCGTGGGTAGCTGAGTGTGGGGATTCGCAGCCACAGGAGCGCTATTCATGGCTCCCGAGCCCAGGCACCCCGACTACGGGGAAAAAGTGGCCATTTTGGGACGGGCTGCTAGAGGAGGCGCAGGGCGCAGCCATTAGCTCGGAGGTGCGGGGCGCAGTCATTAGCCCGGAGGCTCGGGGCCCTGCCGTTAGCTCGGAGGTGTGGAGCCCTGCTGTTAACTTGGAGGTGCGGGGCCCTGCCGTTAGCTCGGAGGTGTGGAGCCCCACCGTTAGCTCGGAGGCGTGGAGCTCCACCGTTAGCTCGGAGGCGCGGGGTGCAGTCGTTCGCTCAGAGGTGCGGAGCCCTGCCATTAACTCGGAGCCACGGGGCCCCGCCGTTAGCGCGGAGGTGGGGGCGCTGACATTGATTCGGTCTCCAAGGGAGTTTGGACAAGGCCTCCGCCTTAGGCGCCGCGGGGTGGCGTGCCCCCAAAGTGGGGGGATGCAGACGCGAGCGTGATCGGCAGAGACAGAGAAGGGTTGCAGGACAGCGCAGACACGTGTGGGCATAACGGAAGGAAAGGGCACGGAGGGGGAACTGATGCCGCTCGGGATACGTGTTGGAAATCTCATCACAGGGCACTGGCCTCCCCCAGCAGGAGGCGGGGCGAGCCTAGAGGGAGGGAGCGGCACAGGGCTAAGACAAAGGGGCAGGGTCAGAGCCTGACATAAAGGTCTTGGAGCCCAGAAGTCTCCAGCCAGTTGAGTCCCGGAACCGAGTCGGACTCGAGCTGAGATGAGTGGTTCCGCAAGTGGTCCATTCCTGATCCCAACTCTTATTCTGATGATTCTGATTCAGACAAAAAGAGAGTGGGAGCATGTAAGGGTAGCCATCACAATCCTCCTGCTTGGGTCAAGGGAAAACTAGGAAAAGAACAAGCTCCTCTTACGAACTGGAGGACAATAAAAATAGCGTGTGCCGAGTGGGCCCCTTCAGCCAAGTTAGCGTTTCCTGTCCGGGTGGGGGGGCCAGGCGGAAACCAAAGAACCTATACACCTGTGAACCCCAAGGACATACAGGCAATTGTCAAAGCAATTGCAGACAGAGGGATTAATTCAGCCATGGTCTCTACTCTCATCGACAGTGTTTTTGGAAGGGATGACATGCTCCCATTTGATATCAAGCAGACGTGCAGATTAATTTTTGATGGGGCAGGAATGATTGTATTTAAACAGGAGTGGGAGGACAACTGTGCAAGGCAGCTGGCCTTGGTGGCCAGGGCAGACCATCCACTGCATGGTTCCAGCTTGCAACGCTTGATGGGCACGGACCCAACTATGATCACCCCCCAGGCGCAGGCTGAGGGCCTTCGAGCCCATGAGGTAATGACAACAACCCGTGCTGCCAGAGAGGCTATTCGCTCTGCATCTAAGGTTATCGCCACACCATCGCCATGATCTACCATAAAGCAGAGCGAGAGCGAAGGCTTCACGCAGTTTGTGGACCACCTCCAGGCAGCAACTGATTCCTCTGCTCTACCATCGGAGGCAAAGGGCCCTGTGCTAGCAGAGTGCCTGCGCCAGCAGTGTAATACTGCCACAAAGGACATCTTGCGGCCGCTACCTCCTGGGGCTACCCTAGCAGACATGATCAGGCATGTTGTTAAAGAGGAGCATCTAGCCCCAATTCAGGCAGCTGTCCACACTGCTATAACTAACATAATGGCATGTTTTAAGTGTGGCCAGGCAGGGCATATTGCAGTGAACTGCCCTCAATCAGGATACCCACCGACAGCCGTTCCCCCACGCCAGATGGGGCCTAGGGGGCCCTGCTGGACATGTGGAAGGAGGGGGCATTTCGCTAGGGAGTGCAAACCCAAGGATCAGGGAAACGGGAGGGGGAGGGGGCACCCGGGCCGCACTCAGCCCCCTCCCACTCGGAACACAAAGCAGCCCGGATGTGCCAATTGCCAATGGGGCATGGAGCTCCCGCACCCACTGCCCCCTCCCACTGTCAACTTCACAGCCCAGCCAATGGCCCAGACAAACCCATCCACACCCCAGGAATACCAAGAATGGCTCCCTGGGGACAAGGCCCCTGGGTGCCCTGGCCATGAAGGTGTGGGAGCGAGACCCATGGGTGGCCTTCACTGTGAAGGTGGGCAGACACCCGCTAATACTGTGGGCTGTCTGCCGTCTCTATAACAACCCTGATGGCCCTGCTATCTGTATCCCTTTTTGGGTTGATAGAGGATCAGATATCACTGTCATTCCAGACATACACTGGCCCTCACAGTGGAAGTTGGAAGAAGCCCCCATGGTGGGCGGGGTTGGAGGACTGTCTCATGCCCGAAAAAGCACCCAGCTTATCACACTAATGCTTTGCACGGAGAGGGGACCGGGGAGAACCATCACCCTCTCCCCATATGTGATGTCCAAATGTCCACCCTTGTTAGGGAGGGATGCCCTGACCTTTTTGGAGGTTAGAATGACAAATTTATTCTAAGGGCCACTGCTACACACCCACAACTGCCCATCAAATTAAGATGGAAATCACTAGACCCAGTGTGGGTCGAGCAGTGGCCCTTGTCAAAGCCTTGAATGACTGCCCTGCTCGAATTAATTACCCGGGAGCTACAGCAAAACCACATTGAACCCTCCACAAGCCTCCACAACTCTCCCATCTTCGTCATACCCAAACAATCTGGTGAAGGCTTCCGTCTCCTACACGACCTACAAGAGGTGAACAAAAAAATCCAGCCAATGGGCCCTGTGCAAACTTCATTGCCAATGAATTCCATGGTGCCAAGAGGACAACCCTGTGCAGTGCTCGACATCAAAGACTGCTTCCTTTCCATCCCCCTGCATGACAAGGACAAAGAGCGGTTTGCCTTTTCAGTCACCTTCCCCAACAGCCAGCAGCCCAACCTGCGCTTCCAGTGGCAGGTGCTGCCTCAGGGAATGGTCAACTCCCCTGCCATTTGCCAAATTACGGTGGACTGAGCGCTAGCGCCAGTCCGGCAGAACGATCCCACCGCGACCATTATCCAGTACATGGATGACATCCTGATCGCCGCACCATCGACAGGCCAGGTAGACCAGCTAGTGTCTGTGATCTCAGAGACCTTAAAAGCAAATGGGCTCAAAATTGCCAGTGCGAAGATAAAAAGGGGACCATGCGTGACCTTTTTAGGGGTGGGAATCTCAGACTCCTATATAACCCCTCCCCAAATAAAAATCCACCGAAACATCAGGACGCTCCACGACATGCAGCAGCTGGTGGGATCCCTACAATGGCTCTGTAACATCATCCTGAACCCTCCCGAGGTCATGGATCCCCTAAATGACCTCCTAAAAGGGAAGAACCCATGGGAGCAAAAGGTGCTGACACCAGAGGCAGTGAGCTCACTTGACTTTATCAAACATCAGATGTCAAAGAGCACGCTCGCCAGATGGGACTTGAACGCACCAGTCAATTTGTATGTCCACCTTACGAAGAGAGGGGGAGTAGGAGCGCTAGCCCAAGGACCCCCTGATAAAGCCCAACCAATACAATGGGTGGTCTTGGGAAAACCATCGCACGCCTTTTCCCCAGGAGTTGAGTGCCTTGGTAGCTTCATTATGAAAGGCAAGAAACTCGCCCTGAGACAACTGGGCACTGAACCCGCCAGGATATATCTGCCCTTCTGTAAACAGCTTTCTGCATAGTCATCAATAACGTCAGAGTACCTGGCCATAGCCCTCGCTGGATTTGGGGGAGAAATTCATTACACAGGGAAACCCCCTTGGACGCAGTTGTTTGCGGTCATCAACATCTACCTACCACCTAAAGTGATTGACGGGCCATGAGAAGGACCCACAGTCTTCACTGACGCGTCTTCATTAACCTCCACTGCAGCGGTGGTATGGCAGTCAGGAGAGCGGTGGTGTTGTATTAAAACAACAGATCCTGTGCTTTCGGTCCAGCAACTCAAAGCAGCTGCCGTGGCACTAGCATGTGGACTGTTCCCGGACAAACACCTTAGCATCGTGACTGACTCTATATTCATGGCCAAGCTCTGTCTAGCCATGGCTGGACCTGGCATGGCAGTGTCCGCAGTGGCGACGATGCTGGAAGAGGCACTTTATTCACAAAAGGGCACCGTGTCTATCATCCATATCAACAGCCACAGTCCAGTTAAGGGATTCTTTCAGATCAGCAACAACAAGGCAGACGCTGTCACAAAAGGGCTGTGGACCCTAAGAGAAGCTCATCAACTACACGAATCCCTACATATCAGGGCCAAAGCACTCGCAAAGAAATGCGGGATCTCAGCTGCTGACGCTAAGCACATTGTCACCTCATGCCCCTACTGCCAAAAATCACCACTGTGGTCCAGCAGCATCAATCCCAGGGGCCTCAGGGCCGCCGAAATATGGCAAACAGATTTTACATTATGCCAGCTGCTGAAACATTATGCCGAGCATGGCTTGCAGTAACAGTTGACACCTACAGTGGAGTAATCGTGGCCACGCAACACCAAAGGACTGACTCCAAAGCAACTATCCAGCATTGGTTAACGGCCATGGCATGGCTTGGTATCCCGAGGCAAATCAAGACAGATAATGGTCCGAGTTTCATTTCAAAATCAGTCCAAACGTTTGCATCAAGATGTGGTATAACTTTAGCCCACGGCATCCCATATAATAGCACCGCACAGGCTATTGTCGAATGGGCTAACCAGACCCTAAAAACTAAACTGGAGGTGCTGGTGAAAACAGAGGGTTTTACCAATTCCATCCTGCCAAAAGACCAAGCGCGCATCCTAGCAACCGCCCTGCTGGCTTTAAATCAGTTCCCCAGGGGAGATGAAACAAAAAGTCCTGCCCAGAG
Source organism: Agelaius tricolor (assembly GCF_023055355.1). NCBI lineage: Eukaryota > Metazoa > Chordata > Aves > Passeriformes > Icteridae > Agelaius > Agelaius tricolor. The sequence goes on from NW_027269304.1 coordinate 2,104,634, forward strand.
GCACTGGGCCACCCAGGCACTAGAGGAAGGCCCACAAGTCATGATTAAAAATGAATTAGGAGAATGGGAAACAGGTTGGAGTCTAGTACTCACAGGGTGAGGGTACGCAGCCATTAGGAAAAATAGTAAAATTAAATGGTGCCCGATTAAGTCGATAAAACCGACCTTCAGGGCCGAAATCAAAGAAATTTGTAAAGTTTGTTTCACAGGACTGAATCCTCGGAGGCCCCCGCGGCCTGTATCTTCCTAAAGGCTGCGACGAATCATCAAGCAGCCCAATGGCAGACCATACCGGGGTCGTGAAAGAAATCAGTGACCGAACTAAAGGAGAGGCCGGCGCAGAGAAGGACTGGGGGAAAAAGCTCAACAAAAATGTTATCAGTCATGGTTCACATAAATGTTGTTTTTGAAAGTCTTGTTTTAAGTGGTATCCATCAAGTAGGGTTCGAACTCTGGCCAGGTTCTGGCTCTACTTGAATAGAATGCCAATCAACCTGGAGTTTTTCCTGCATCAAAGGTTCAAAGGGCGTTTTGGAGAGAACATGAGTCCAGACATGAGCTCTCCAAATCTCTCTAGTTTTAAGGTCAAACAGGTCGCAGACTCTGGGAAGATAATTTGGTGCTGTGGTGTCAACCAAAAAATTGAGGAGGTCCTGCGAAGATATCTAAAGTCATGGTTCAGTCAGCCCCCACGACTGATCGCCTTATATTTTAAACAAGTTCATGTTGGTTTTTAGAAAAACCAGTTAGAGATAGTTAGCTTTTCACTTGTTAAACATTTACAGTTACAAGTTTGTTGCAGTTGTGTTACATTGTTCAAGTTCGGTGCATTTTGCCAGTTACACATATTTCCCACTTGTCAGTTTTAACCGTAGCATTTTCTATGTTTTTAGCTGGTCATAAAAGGGGAGGGAAATGTGGGAAGATATCGCGATGTTACGCTCAAGATATCGCAATGTTACGCTCAAGATATTGCGATGTTACGCTCAGGCGAACCCCTCCCCTTTTACCGTTACCTGACCGTTAACCCCTGTTATAAATGACCCCATTAATAAACGCCATTTCACCATCCACCACATTGGTGTGTGTGTGTGCTTGGCCCATGTGGCAAAGGTGCTGCCACTGAGCCATCCTTGACCCAGGACGCCACGCCCCAAGCGGCAGCAACACACAGACTTAATCCAAAATTAATCAGAGCTCTGGCCAGATGTCAGCAGCTCATGACAAGGTTGTTTCTCTCCTCACTCAGCAATATCTCCTCATTCTCTGAGTCTGCTTGGACTTTTGTTGGGACCACAAGAAGAAATTCCCTGGCTGGTGTTTGCCCTGGGCCATCACGTCATGGTGCCACTGGCCGTGGTTTGTCACTGTCATATTTTCTGAAAAATCTCTTTGCCCAGGATTTCTTTGCCCCTGGGAAGATGAGAAGCCTCAGAGAAAAAGGAAAACAATATTATCTCATTTGCTTCTCCCGTGTTTTGCTGCTGTGGAATGTGTTTGGAGATTGTTTACCAACAGGTGATTGTTTCATTGGTTTCATTTTGACTTAATGGCCAGTCAGTGCCAAGCTGTGTCAGGGCTCTGGAAAGAGTCACAAGTTTTCATTATTATCTTTTTAGCCTTTTGTAAGCATCCTTTCTGTATTCTTTAGTATAATTTAGTATAGTATTCTTTAATATAATATAGTATCATAAAATAATCTATCAGCCTTCTGAGAACATGGAGTCAGATTCATCATTCCTCCCTTTGTCTGGGAATCCTGCAAATACAACAGTGGCTCTGCGGGATGTCCTGCTCCAGGAGGGAAGCTGCTCATCCCCAGCTGTCTCAGGAGGAGCAACTCAAGTCTCAACCAGGTCTAAACCCAGTATTTGGGTGAGGAGTAACTGGCAAATCCTGCAGAAAGTCATGAGTGGCCAAATGGGCCGTTTGCCCCAAGGGTGTTTTCTGACAATTGTGGAGCATTGGTTAAATATGAGTTGTTTCATTGCTTTTATGTCTACCCAAATCAAATCCATTGAAAATGTCACTGAATTTACTAAAAAACTGAATTTGTCATTTAACTAAAATTACGATAAGGTTTAAAATACAATAAAAATGTTCAGGTTACTCAAAACGCCTCGGATCTTAGCTGATGATGGAAGAAGGCAATCACCAGAGTACAGCTCTGTAAAATGAGACCTTCCAAAAAAGATCACTTAGTTATAAACCAAATAGAAATGTTCTTCTGCTTCCATTGATCCATCTCGGGCTCCAACACTGCCCTTTCCCACTGACAGCTTTATTTCACTCCATCCAGTGCACAATTCCCAGGCGCTGGTATCATCACACGCCGGCCATGAATTATTTATTTGATTAAAAGGCTGACATTACTTGGCAGATAAATACATCAGCAGGGCACTCAGGCAAAAGGCATTACTGCCTGGCCCTTCCACAAGACATCATAACTTAGGAATGACCTTTGTAAAGCCTGGCCACTGAGTTCTGGAGCAAAGAAAGCAGAGCCCAGCTCCTCTCAGTGATGCTCAGAAACAGGAGAGGAAGCAAAGGGCACAAGCTCAGCACAAGAGAAAAAATTATTTAATTGTGAGGGTGGTCAAACACTGGGAAACGATGTTCAGAGAGGTTATAAAGTCTCCATAATGGAAATAATCAAAACTCCCAGTCAGCTTGGTCTGGCTGACCCATCCTCAAGCAAGATGGTTTGCACAGGGTGACTCCAGAGATGCCTTCCATCCCCAGATGTTGTAATTCCAACTAAATGAAGGTGTAACAGTGCCACATTTTAAATGAGACATTGCAATCATGTCACATGAAGTTTGAATACAAACTCCTCTGGTTTGCTTTTTATCCTCACCTGTTTTTCTTGGAGCCACACTGCCTCTAAGTCAACACCTCCTTCTTCCCCCAGCAACAAACTAATTGTAAAAAGTCTCAAAAATTTAAGGTTTCAGCTATTCCTTTATGTTTTCTACATAATTCATGACCCTGAGACTTTATTATCTGGGAGATGAATGTGGACACTGACATTCTGCTACCCTGAGACATCCAAGCTTCACCAGGCGACCCACACTCCTGCCCAGTATTTCCCCTCCAGAAGGGTGTCCAGTTTTATCTTGGTAATAACAAGCCACAGAAAGACCAAAAGCTCCCAGTGGCACTTGTAGAGACAATGGAAATCATGCTTTCTTTATCCTTCGTCTTACTCCAGTACTGATTGTTGCCCATTCCTGCTCACAGTGACCAACCAGAATAACTGGAGCCTTTTTCCCCGTTCCTGGCTTTTTCACCATTTCCAAAACTACTGTAAACTTGCATTTTTCACGTGGGGTTCCTGGGCTGGGGAGAGTGGCAGGGAAAGAAACACATTGGCTGCTGCAGAGGTCAGAGAAACAAAATAAAGAAGCTTTAACTCCCTGGAGGAAACCACAGAGGTTTTAGAAACCTGAAAATGGAGAGGACTTGCTGATTTTATACCATAGGATATTTCCCCTTGCATTTTCAAGTTAGCACACTTTTACCAGCAAATTTCCGTTTTTAAATCAGATTCTTCCACATCACAAGTTGATGATTCAGGTAACAAAGTACACAAAATTCAAGTTAAGAGGTTCTGTGTTCCAGGCATCAATTAATCACTTAAAATGATCACTCAGCAATGAAAGCAACCAGACTGCAAAAGGAACTGTAGTGGGCACTGGGCAAAGGTGGTGATTTTAATAGAAATAAGAGACATATCTGTGTATATTGTATATATCTAGAGATATTATCTGTATGTATTATTTTATATCTGTTGATATATATAATAAAGCATAACTGTCCCCCTGCCCCAGAGTTTCCAGGATGAAGTAATTAAAGGATTGCAAATATGATTTGTGGAATTCTGCATTATTTGAGGCTCATACTTTAAAGCTCAGACTTTAACTAATAAAACTACTGAACTTTACAACCGGGGAAAAAAAAAAAACCTTATCAAAAGTTCTTTATAAAGCCATGAAATATTGGCTTTTATGACTCTTCTACTCATTGCATAAGACTAAAAACTGAGGATATTAATGAAAAGATGAACTATCCAAAGTTAGTCAGGGAAACACTCCGTGTGCAAAGGATATTTAAGGTTTATCTGAAGCATCTATTGCAGATTTGGCTTCATTTGAATTTCCCACCTTGTCATCATAATTGCAGCAAGGGCTGCAACTTCCACCAGCAATCTCCAATATCTGAAAACACAGTTTTAAGTAATAAAACCCCACAATTTTAAGTAATATTCACCTTCAAATGGCACCTACCATCTTCAAGAGAAATTAAGCAAGCCTAAATTAGAACACAGTCATGCTGAAGTCTGGAGGCCTTGAGACAAAGTGCCCGGACCTCAGCTGTCGGTCCTGTGACAGGAGTAAAGGATTATTTTCCCCCTTGGATAACTCATGGAATGCATAATTTTTATTTTTTGCAGCAACCAACCTTCATGGATCTGCTGGAGTATCACAAGTTAACCGATGGGTGAGGCTGAGAGAAGCGAAAATAAAGTAAAAGAGGAAAAAAATATATATATATATAAAATTTCTCCTGGCAGGCTGTTTCCCCTTGCAATAACCCTCCTGTGTGTGACATCTAGCGTTGGCTTGCTCAAAGGACAAGGCTCCAAGAGCCCTGAGCGTGCTGCTCTGCAGGAAAGAGGAGGCAGGAGGGGACATTTGGGGTGAGCAGGTGATGGCACTGCTGTCCCCCACCAGTGTCACCCCCTGGACGCTGAGGGCATTGGCCCTGCCATGCTCCCTAAAGGAAAAAAAGGGGAAAAAACCTGGATTTCGGGGCTCATCCAGGTCATCCCAGCCATGCCAGTAAGTGCATTATTGTGATGCAATTATTTGATAACAGGCATGAAATTGCCTTGATCCAGTCCAGCAAGGCTGTTACTCGTAATGAACCCGATTAATTAATTAACCGAGTTTATTTCATTTAAAGAGTGAATAAAAGGGGGGTTCACAGGTGTTCTCTGGGCAGTACAGACCAGGTCAGTTCATAACCAGAAATCAGTTAAGGAAAGGGACTTCTCCGAGAGAGCTTTAGTGCTCTAATTTCCATACAAATTGCCAGGAATGCCTGAGTTGTGTTTCAGGTCCTTAATTGGATGGGAATGTAATGACCACTGCCACCAAGAGTCGTTGACATTTGCAACTGCAGCCCTTGTCAGTGGACAGGCCCAATAAATAAAGTGCAGAGGAGAGATTTTTCAGTATTGTAAGTCAAAAAATAAAAAAAAAAAAAAAAGCTGAACAGAAAGCAAACAATTCTTGTGCCACTCCATCCTCCGGATACTGCTGTGAGCCCACCCTCAGCTCTGCACCTTCTTTGGAATCTCACCTCTATCAGTTATTGCCAGGGGGAAATTCAAAGAATTCACAGAATGGAAAAAAAAAAAAACCAAAAATACAAAATCCTTTCTTGTTGACTAGCTGATAGGAAGAAGAAGCATGGTTTTAAACACGTGGTTTTTAGTTTCCATTTGAAATGGTGTTTCTGGCTTAAGATTAAATTTGCTATTTTAGTCAAGGCTGTCTAGGGATATATTAAAAAAAAAAAGGGAAAGGTTATAGGAAGGTAGAGGATTTTTCATTCCTTTAACTGATCTGATTTAGAAAAAGACATTTTTACAGGGCAGGGGGAAATGAAACCCTTTCAATTCTCTGTTTCAACACAAAACTAAGAGCTTCTGGGAGTGCAGTGCTTTCTTTTCCCGCTCAACACAGAAGATATTTAGGTCAAACTGCAGAGCTGTGACCTGAATCTGCATAAAACCAAATTTTTGTGCCCCATCCATACACAAAGAGTAACTGGCAGTCCACTGTGGCTGCAGATCATTGTGGTAAGATCCAAGGATATTCCTCCTCCATGCAGGACAACACACGTGGCACATTTTCCTTGTTAAAAAAGGCAGAAAATATGAATTCACAGGCCACATGAGGTCACTTTTTCTCATGAGCTGGAAACATCAACAGATGGAGAATTTGAGACTTTTGGTTTGGCCTGTCTCTGCCAGAAGGCAAATCAGAATCTGAGAGAGACACCTCATATTGCAGGGGGGCTGTAACTAATCACAGAGCTAATAAAAATAACTCTGCCCATACCCAGCTACTTACAGGAAATAAAACTCCAGAGGAGCAGCAGGGAATCAGATGCCTGGGAAACCAATTTAGAAAGTCTTGGCTTATAAAACACTGATATTTATCTCAAAACCCCTATCACAGCCCTTAGTTGATTGCATAGGATTAAAAAAAAAAAAAGCTACATAATTACCTCAAAGTCTGTGGGCACTAATCTTTAGGTCGAATCTGTTAAATTACAAATCCCTGTAATTTAATTTGGTTTTCCTTCTTCTCCCTAAATTCACCTGCACAAATCCTTGACCACACCCACATTCTTATGCTGAAGGGGAGCAGTTTTGTGTGTTCTCTCTGTGTGCTTGGGCTTGACTAATTTATCCTTAAATGGGCCTCGTGTCACTTCAGCAAAATACACAGAGAGGAAGGGAAAATAACCTGATATTCCAGGATTGCTGTTGTGTGAGGACAGGCCGGGAGCTGAGAGTTTTTCATGTGGCTGATGAACAGGAGAAAAACATTCTACCCTCCTGCTTTGAGGTTAAATATCAAAACTGGTGCTGATCTGGTCAGAAAGTCCAAATTTCTCTTGAGGGAACATATGTACGAAGACAGTAAAAACTCAAGCAGCATCTTCTCTGAAAATACACTTTTTAAGGCTCTCATCAGTGTCCTCTGCTTTAATAAAGGATACACAGTGCCACCATGAAGACTCAAATAGCGCAGGCAAATAATATATTTTTATTTTCCTTTCAGTTCAAGAAACTTTAACAGGGCCCACAATGAAAAAAATGTATTTAATGGCACTGGAGTTTCCCAAGTCAGTTGATTATAAAATTATTATTAAAAAATGAAATTATTATTATTATTATTATTATTATTATTATTATTATTATTATTATTATTATTATTATTATTATTGTTGTTGTTGTTGTTGTTTTGTTGTTGTTGTTGTTGTTTTGGTGTTGTTGTTGTTTTGTTGTTGTTGTTGTTTTGTTGTTGTTGTTTTGGTGTTGTTGTTGTTGTTTTGGTGTTTTTGTTGGTTTTGTTATTATTGTTATTATTGTTATTGTTGTTTTGTTAATGTAATAATAATAATAATAATAATAATAATAATAATAATAGACTACTATTCTTATTATTATAAATTATTGAAAAAATGCACACCATAATTGTTGGTGCAAACCTTTATACCTCAGATTTGGCTTTTGAATGTGCCTGTGTCTACCTATCACCAGAGAATCTGTTTTTTTCCAGTGTACTATGAAGACATCAGAATCAACTCTTAGACCACAAGCCCTGTAATATTTGGGGGGGTTATTGATTTTCCAAGACACTCAGCTATGCAGACTTTGTTAAAAAGCAGAAATGTCCAGCCTAGTAGTTTCATAGGAGGAAAAACAGACTTGAAAAAAACTTTAAGAAACCTTTTTTTTTTGTTTTTTTTTTAGGTTTCCTAGCAAAACCTTAAAAAAAATTAAAAATCAGTAAAGTTCCAGCATTTCCTTGTGTTAACAGATTAAAGGGATTGTTGCTACCATGGGAGGAGAACTGGGAAAAGCCTGACCTGCAGCCAGTGAGGGGAGGGAGAATTTCAAGATGCTCCTGGTGGGGGCTGAAAGACAAGGATGGGCACAGGAGCCCCCAAGGCCACTTCCACAGACTTATAGGGAAGATTTAAAAACTAAAAACTGGGCTGTGCTGATGGCAAAGTTTCCTCACGACACATTTTCTGTCTGAGTGTTTGATCTTGCTGATATTGGTGTTGAGAGGGTCAACCCTGCCACTCTGAACTTGCTGCTGAGCACACAGTGAGGAAAACCATGGAAGTCCCATAATTTGGTTTTGACTTCATATTGGTAAATATTGCCTCTGGGCCTCATGCTAATCACGCTGCAAAATCACATACTGTGTGGCAACAGGGAATTCTGGAGCACAGCCAGAAATCTCAGGTGTGCTGTAGCATTTTGTGTTGGAAAGTTGTTTGCACAAGCCCAGATCTAAATGAAGAACAAGGGGTGTGGAGGTTTAAAACCTTGTAAGACCAAGTTCTTTATATTAATGCATCTCCTCAGGACGCTTGGGTGTAGGTATTTACCTACAGGATGATGCTTTAGAAAATACGGCTTTTTGCCTTTACTTGTACACTAATTAGCAATTAGTACAATCATTCTTTAATCTATTGTATTTTTTCCTTCCTGGCCCTGATCCATGTCAGATCAGATTGCATAAAATTGGTAATGATATAAAACTGGCATTGTAGGCAGCCAAAGCATTCCTTTCAACAGTATTAATATTGAACAGCAATATTAATTATCACTGAACAACAATATATGCTACATGTTTGCCACACATCTCAAAATTCAACCTCATCTTGATAACCTCCCAGGAATTAAAATTCTCTTAGTCACTTGGGAATCTATCATCAACAAAAATAATATTTAAGGTAGTGAATTTTCTGTAAAGATATAAAATATTTCTTCTGTTCAGCTATTTTCTTCATCTTGAGATTTTGGGGAAAAACAATCCTGATTAATTTTCCTTTTTTTTTCTGAGTTTTTTGTCTCACTTTTGAATTTTCAGTAAGTAGTTTTGTTTTTTAAATAAAGAATACAGGGAAGCAAAGAAAGATTTTTCACATTCAGCTCCTTGAGTGAGAGAATCTCGGATGTTAGACAGTTGCAGGAAGGGTACAAAACAAAGAGATAGAGCCCCTTAAAATGCAAAAATTTCCATTCTGCTACTGTCACCCCACTGGCTGTTTCACCCAGAGATGTTTTGCCCTTGGGCACAGGTATATGAGTTTAATTTTAACTCATATGTGAAGTCAAAGATGTTGTAATTGTGAATAAAATCCTTGTTGTTCAATCCTTCCTGCAGTTTATCCCATTCTTAAGTGAGGAGAGGCTGATCTGGGAATGACACTTACTAACATTCACCACAATTTAACCCCAGAAAATGAGCTTTTCATAATATTTGTCTAGTCTCCAGCTCCTCCTCACCTACTCATGAATCAGATATGCAATACATTAATAGATGTGTATAATCTGCTTCTGAAGTTTGTGCTAAATTGGATGCTTTTCCCCATTTTTAAGGAAAGGCTGCATAAAACACCTCCTTGTGCTTGAATTATGTGATTTCACAGATTCAGAGAGGATGGAGAATCCCTCCCAGCCCATGGAGTCCCAGCTGTTTCCCATCCCCACCCTGTCCCCAGCCCAGGGCTCTGAGTGCCACCTCCAGGGGACACCTGCAGGGCTGGGCACTCCAAACGCCCCTGGGCAGTGCCAAGGCAGTTCCTGAGCCCCCTTTCCATGGGGAAATTCCTGCTGTGCCCACCCTGAGCCTGCCCTGGCCCAGCCTGAGGCCGTTCCCTCTGCTCCTGTCCCTGTTCCCTGGAGCACAGCCCGACCCCCCCGGCTGTGCCCTCCTGGCAGGAGCCGTGCAGAGCCACAAGGGCCCCCCTGAGCCTCCTTTGCTCCAGGCTGAGCCCCTGCCCAGCTCCCTCAGCCTCTCCTGGGGCTCCATTCCCTTCCCAGCTCCGTTCCCTTCCCTGGCCACGCTGCAGCCCCTCCATTGCCTGCGTGAGGGCCCAGAGGTGCCCCAGCCCTCGAGGTGTGGCCTCAGCAGGGCCGGCACAGGGACGGGCCCTGCCCCGCTCCTGCTGCCACCCCAGGGCTGGCACAGCCCAGGGGCCATCGGCCTCTCGGCCCCCTGGGCACCCCTGGGCTGTGCCTGGCTGCTGGCACAGTGCTGGAAGCCAGGACATTGCTCTGGCTGCCCTCAGAGCCTGGCAGGGGCCTCAGAGACCTGGGCACGGAGTCAGAGACACCTGGGCCTTCCATTGTAACCCATGGAAACAACAATTACCAACTTTGCTACCAGCCACAAGGCTTTGAGTAGAATGATAGTGAATTTATCACAAGGTGAAAATGGAGAATTTTGGGGTTTTTAGAATGTGGTTCAGGAGGCAAGATGGAGGAATGTGGGCCTGTCCTGTCCTTCCTCCTGTTTCTTCTTGGCCTCCATCTTCTGCTGTGATGGGGGCACTTATGGATTGGTTTAGAGTGGAAGCTCACTGTCTAACATGGGTGATAGGTATTGGGAAGTTATAGTAAATAAAGTACACATAGTTTTTAGTATAAAAAGCTAACACTGCCCTGAGGGTGGTCACTGTGCCACAACCCAACCTGCCAGACAGACCTGGGTGGGTCAGAGAAAAAATGTTATAGATAAAAAGAAAATAAACAATCTTGAAAGGCAGAGCCAACGCATCTCGGCTTTTTCTTCGGTCTCGGGGCTGGGAAAAAGAGACTTTTCTGACACCCGGGGGTCATCTCAACACCAGAGGCCTCATCATCACAGCACCCCAGGGCCTGTCCCAGCTTCCCAGCCCCTCTGCCCCAGCCTGGAGTGCTCCGGGGGTTGGAAAATCCTTTCAGTGCAGAAATTGTTCCTAATACCCCATGTAAACATTCTTTGAGTGTTGTAGGGTGTTGGAACCCTGGCTGCTGAGAATTTCAGACTTTCTGTGCTGACAGGCACTGACCCCCCTAGAGAACACTGCATTGACCTGAGGCCATGGAGAAGCTTCCAAAATGGAATGGTAGAACTGGGATTCTGGGTGTGGAGTTTTAATAGAAATGTTTTAATATAAGTGTGTTTCCACAGGGTGGAAAACTCAGAGTTTAAGGTTTCAGAATATAGTCATATATAAAAAGCAAGATGGAGGTTTTAGGGCAGACAGTGGTCCTTCCCCTTCATTTCTTCTTCATCTTCTTTTTCTCCTTTTTCTCCATGGGTTTGGGTGGTTTTGTGTAATTGGATAAAAAAGTCCTCATTGCAGCCACGAGTGGTTGGTTATTGGGTTAACAGTAAAGTAATTTAGGTGTCATTTCTTAATTAGATAGTTTTTCCTTAAAAGGACTTGTAGAGAGAGAGAGAGAGACAGAGGAGACTCCAATTTAGTTTGTTAAAGTGCTGTAGAACTCAACAGCTTGTGAGACTGTGATATGGATAAGAATTAATAAACATCTGAGTCTGAACACAAAACACTGCCTCACTACTTAATCCTAACCTTGGCAGAAAAAAAACAAAGAATGCAGAAAAAATTGGTCTCCCTCAGCACAAAGTGTCAGGCTGTGGGTTTGAGGGAAAGGGAGAGAAGAGGTTTGCATTAGACCTCGGTGCTGCTGTGCCCCAAGGTTAAGGAACACAGGAATAGCTCCCAAGGTGACCCCCAAACACCCCATAGGCTGTGTAGGTATGTCAGACTCTGAGCTGTGCTTGCTATAAAACAGCTCAGAGGGGTGAAACTCGGCATTTCACATCCAAAATCAAGCAGGTATCTGTCCCCTGGTTTGGGGCCAATCCAGCTAGCCAGTATCCAGTATATTTCTAATCTCAAAAGTAGTCTAAACCCCAAATTTCTCCTTAACTTTCACATCTGGGGTCTCTTCTTCAGGAAGAATCTCCCAAGAGCAGAATTAAGTGATGCTGGATGTCCAAAGCCTTTATCTTCAGAAGACATTTCACTCCAGCAATATCACTTATTAATGATAGTTAATGTCACTTCAACTTGACAAATCCCTGTGTTCACACAGCCTGTCATTTTAAACTCAAAAGTTTGAATTTATAAGTGCAAACAGCTGTTGCTAACAATTTTCAAGGACTAGAGAGTGACAGGAAATGTTGCCCACTTGAGCAAGCTTGGGCTAAAAGGTCTTGTCCTTAAAAGAAGGTCCTGAAGGATTGAAGTAGCTTTTTCTTAAAGAAACACCTGTCCTTATAGAATGCAAACAAAGCACATTTAGGCCAGTTTATCAAAAACTAAAATAGCACATGCTTTTTATCATATATAGGTGCTGTAGTATATGGTAGAGATAACTCATGGTATATATGTATAAAATATTATAAAATCCAAGCTATGTCTTTGACCACCCTGGCTGGGAGCAGAGTCTTATTTTTACTCAATTAGTTCACGGACAATGTTGAGATAGTATCAAGTCTGTTAATTTAGGAATGAAACCTTCCCAGCCATGACTGCTGACTTCCCTGGAATGTCAGGGCACTCACAGGCACCTGCACCCGGGATATTGCATGTACCACCCTCCAGCAGCGGTGCCACCCTGCTCCCTGTGAACGCGGACCCTTCGGAAGGGCTCGCACATCCATCCGGACACCGGGACTCGCTTTTGCCCATCCCCGCACACGCATGGCCCCGGTTCTGCGTGTGAAGGGACGCAGAGGAAGGGTCGCTCACCCCTGCCCCGGGCAGGATAAACTCTCTGTCAGCCGGCAGCGTGAAGCACTGGGGTGAAACACCGGGGAGACGCTGGCGCTTTGTCAGCCTGACCCAGGCGCGCCCAGCACCAGCACCCGCGGCTCACGCTGCCTTGGCTGTGCTGGTTTTTCAAAATTCTATTTTTGTTAACGATCCAATAAATCATTGCTAAATTTTCTTATAAATTTGGCTGCTGATTTGATCATTTATAACACGTGCTCTACTGATGTGCATTTCCTGGGGATGTCACTGTCATTGCTTGGTCTAAAATCATTGGCATAAATTCAAGTTCCTGCCTAATACAAAACTTTCCCAGATTGATTTTCCATTTTCAAATCAATACCCACAAACTTTTCCTCCCATCCCCCTTCCTGCCTTTTCATCTCTGCCATCAGAATTCCCCTTTCACAACAACATTATTTCCTGATGATCTTCACCTTTCTTACTCTGCCTCTGTCAGCCTGGAAAGGTTTTCCACCGGGAGTGAGCCAGGCTGAGGGCATGGGAAGGATGTGGGGGAGAAAATCAGTATTCCAAATCTTTTCCCTTAAATCCTCATCCACTGATCTGGGTGGGTGATGGCAGAGTGCAAGGGGACAGAACTTTGCTCCAGATCATCTGGCAGGGATAAGGGAAATGAGTTCTCTTTATAAAGGGAGAGGATGAGGAAACCAGCACAACCTGTTCAGGTTGATGAGAGGAAGAAACATCTTTATTTCCCTCAAAAGCAAAGGGGATGGTCCGGCATTTCAGCCTTTTGCCATCACCTGTTTTCAAGCTGCAAATATCAGCCTAGCTGCAGCATGGTTTGAAATTCACCAAAATCCACATGTTTTGTTTACAGAGCACATATTTCTGTGGAAATGCACTCTTGGGAGGCACAGAGGATGTTACCCTGCCATGTACTAAAAAATCCATCTATATGGGAATTTTTGGTCCTTGGTAAGAATTTTTGATCTTTGATAATCCAAGATCCTTTCAATTCCTGGAATTTGGATCTTTGCTAAGGATTTTAGCACATCTGGAAGCTGCCCTGGTTTAAGCAGAGGTGGAAGAAGTTCCCTTCAGGAAGAACCAAAGGGATCCTTCCTCCAGCAAGCAAACAGCACCATCAGCAACATCTGGTGCTTCTTCCTCTGTTCCCAAGCTTATTGAGAATATTTATTTTGATAAAATCATGATACTTGGGTGAGTTCAACATTTGTTCTGACTCTGAAAAGACTAAACTGGGATCCCACTGCCTTTTGCAATTAAATCTTCCATCACCTGTTTAGAAAAGTCAATTTTTTCTTTTTCCTCTTTTCCTCTTTTTATTTTTTTCAAGCCTGTGGAAGAACAGGGCCTTTAGTGAACACTCAGGTCTGCCCCAGATCTTTTTGTGTGACCTGTGCCAAACCTCTGCTTTACTCTTTTTCCCTACCAAGTAGGAACATTACGTGCAATTATCACCTCGAAGGCTGGAAGAAACACAGGACCCAAATTCCTGCCATTCTCCTGCTACCAGAGACAACCACACCATTTATTCCCTTCCCTAAACTGATTGCCCTTCTGCCTCCAGAAGGGTTTTTACTGCTCACCACTGCATGATGTAACTTCCAGAGCTTAATCCCAGCAGCCTTGCTCCTTACGCTGCTGCATCCATGCAGGACCACCAACAGTGTTTGTCTTCCTTTTACTTTCTCCTCCAACCACCACAGAAACTGGGTGAAAAAATGGCTGCTGGGCCACTTTCAGCTTCATTTCATTTGTCCCACCTTTTGGAAATCTGGAGGCATTTTGGTACTGTCACCAACCCATCCCTGCCCCAGCAATAAATTCCTCACTCGTAGAACTCAAGGTTCTGCTTCTCTGTTCTGTCAGCATTTACACAGTGACTGAGCCTCTGCTGCACTGACAGCTGATGGCTTCCCCACCTGGAAATATTTATTTGCTATGGAAAACAAAAGTTGCCATCAAACTGCACTGTACAAGCCCTTAAGCTTCCTTCCAGGTCTGCTGCTGGAGGGCTGAAATGATACACCTTTTTCTAGGTGATGTTTCTGTCCTTACTTCTTTTCTCTGCCACGCTAACAGCTTTGTGTGGCCTTCAAGCTTTTGAACATGTTTCCTCCAAGCATTGTTTGTATCTTTTTCATCATTCACCAGGAAGAACAACGTGCTCATGGAGTCCTGCACACATCATTGCTTAAAATCAACAACACAAGTTGTGTGTTTTCTCTGGAAAATAATGGATTTTTCTTTTTGCACCAGCTGTTTCAACTCCCATGGCCCAGGGATGGTCTCTGCCTGTGCTCAGGGCAGAGATGTCACCTACAGAAATGAAGAATTTTCTCTTAGAAAAGGGTATCACATTGACTTTAACCATACCCACATGGTGATCCTCAGTGTTCCTCCAGCCACTGCCCTGGCAAAGCAATTTCTGATGCCAAAGCCCTCTTGGCAGCAAATCCTTTCCACTGGCAGCCCCCTGCCAGCCTGCCTGCATCCTCCTGGCCCCACTGCTACAATTCCAGCTCCTACAGGGCTCCTCCATCCCCAGCCTCTGACAAGTTGGGATGTCTGAGGCAGGAGATGCCATAAACCAAAGTTCTGCCATCGCCAAGATGTCTCTATCTAATTTTAATGAAATTGTGCATCTGTTAGAGTGCAACTGGAAAACTGGAATGTGTGCCCCAACCAGCTCCTTCTCTTGCTGTTTGAGGTCTCCCACAGGAGTTGTCCTGGCTGATTTCTGCCCTGTGGGATGCACCCCAGGGATTCAAATGCTGTTGGTGTCTGAAGGGACAGGAGGATGTTCGAAGCAGCACTGGGTACTCTGCAGAGACTGTCATGGGCACAAAAAATGCAAAATCTGCATTCAGATCATAGAACCATAGAACAGCTGGGGTTGAAAAGGGCTTTAAAGTATCACCCCTGCCATGTCAGGGACACCTCGCAGTGTCCCAGTGTCCAGCCTGGCCTTGGGCAGTGCCAGGGATGCAGGGGCAGCCCCAGCTGCTCTGGGCACCCTGTGCCAGGGCCTGCCCACCCTGCCAGGGAACAATTCCTCATTGCCAAGATCCCAGCCAGCCCTGCTCTCTCTCAGTTTGAAGCCATCTCCCTTTGTCCTGGCACTCCAGACCCTTGTGACATCTCTGGTTTTATCTTCTATGCCTCCAACCCCAGCATTGTTGCCCAGACTGGAGTTCAGGGATGCTCCAGGTGAAGGAATGATGGCATTTGTCATGGTAGCACCTTGGCTTCACAGCAGAGCCACCCCTGTGACACGGGGGTGTGCATTTTGCAGGGTGTTGGTACAGAAACATTTTGGGGTTTACACTGGTATTATAAAAATTCTCCAGAGCTGAATAACTTGTCATTCCCTGTCTAAATAAACAAGCATGGGTGACAGGTTTTTTTAGTGGTTTTTTTGTTGTTTTTTTTTTTTTTAATAAGGAATGTTGTCAGACCTATTTTATTATGCGTAATAGAAGGAGGTGAAAAAAAAATCAATATAAGCACTGCATCTAACCTAATTAAAACTACAATCACAATGTTATCTGAATGTCTTACAACATTGTTAAATCCAACAAGTAGACAAGAAAACAACAAATCTATGCAGGGTTTTTTATACATATGGTGAGAAAGTTTGCAAAGTGTTAAAATATATTTTCTGTTCTGTGTGTTTCTGGTACAAGGAAGTGATGTGTAGATTAGTGTATATTTAATGAACAGAGCCTTGACTTTTACAAGCAATAATCGACTTCAAAACATACAATGTATATCTTAAAATATCCCCTAAAACTGCTCATATAAAGTCACATCCAGCACCTACTAAAGTTCAGCCAGCTGACTCTTTGACTCCAGTGGGCACTTGACCAAGCCCAAGGTAATTGTGAAGTACCTGACAGTCTAGTTGTATTCATATGAAAAAAATCACATTGCATAGATTTAAACAGGAAGACATGCAATAACAAGACAAGTCACAGTATAGCAAAACCTTGTTTCTTTGGTGAAACAGAAGCAGATATAAAAGTTACAAAGATTTTAGACTTTCATTCACAAAAAAAAAAAAAAAACCAAACCCCAGACATTCACATTATACACTATACAAGATAATAATATAAATAGAGAAAAGCATTATGTGCATTGTTTGGGGGTGAGGGGTGGGGAACGGACCGGCCAACGCAAGGAGGTCCTGCCACAAGGGTGGGGGGCAGCCCCTGCCATTCCTCAGGCTCAGGAGATGTTGTCTGAACTCTGCTTTCAGCTGTGGCAAGGTCACTCCATGGGCAGCTCTGCCCTGTTGACTGCGTTTCAATTCTTCTCCTTTCCCTCTCAGTTTTTTTGTCCCCATCACAACCCCACGCAAACACAGAGACGTAAACCTCGCGCCTCTGTGTGTGTTTTTCATGTTACTTTAAAAGGTACATCCTAAGGAACTTACTTTATTTTCACGGGGTTTTTTTTTTTAACTGTTTTTTTTTTTTCCTTTTTTTAAACTTTTTTTATTTTTTACATTTTTTTTTTTTTTTTGTCCTGTGCCCAAAGGTGTGCAAGGCACTTTGCAGGAACAACAGTCCTTTCCATGGAGAGGCCGTTTCAAACGTCACCTCCTACCCTCACTGTACACATCCAGGTCAGTGGTGGCACTGACCAGGGCAAGAAATCATAGCAGAAAACTCCTACGTACACACTGCACCAAACTACAACCTAGAACCAATCTGTGCACACACTTCTTTAGAGAAAGCCAAGATCCTGATTTTTCTGTGGGTCACACACAGCTGCCACCCATCTAGCCGCCAACAAATTATCCTGTTTAGCAGGAATTTTTGTTCTCCTGGGAAAAAGAGCAAGCTGAACTGAAAGATGGTTCCAAAAGTGGAGCTCAGGGGCTAATACTGCACTGGTGAGCTCTTTGAATCTTCTTTGTATGGGTAAAATAACATCCAATAAATTAAATCAGTATGGCTTACTTCATTTATTTATGTACGCTTCACAGCTGCAGCATTCATACACAAACATTCATTACTTTATAAAAAGATTAAAAAATGGTTATATATACAAAATTATTTACTTTTTTGATTTTTGTTTGTTTTCTACAAAAAAAAAATCCCCCAAACACCAGGTCTACCTCCATTTTAGAATGCAGAGACCTGTAATATAGACCTTGTGGTTAATATCATGAAAGTAAATTTTTTTCTTGTTTCCTTTTTTTTCTCTTCTCAAAACAAACAAACAAACAAACAAAAAACCTAAATAAAAGAAAAAAAAAAGTGGCCCTGGTTGATAAAGTTAATGTATTAGCACTTGGAATTTTACAGGCTCTCCTTGTGATACACAACACCTCCACACAGTCCTTTCTCACATGTGCTGAAGCTGGAATGGAGAGCAGAAAAAAACGTTCCATATTGCAGTCCCTAGTTCATGCTTCGTGCCACTTTTATGTGCTCTGCCTAAACTTTTCATCTCATGGGACACAAAACTGTACCTTGGGTGGGAATTGGCACAGCTCCCATTAAAAAAAAAAAAAAAAAAAAAAAAAAAAAGTCATGTCACTTGTGTGTTTATCTTCACCTGATAATTGCAAATTTCAGTCAGTGAAGTCTTTATTTCAACCATTTCCAGCCTAGGTAAACAACACAGAAACAACGTCATAAATGACTAAAGACCTCTGAGGCCATTCTAACCATAAATATGCCTGAAATTAGTGTGACTTTTCATTTTATATACAGGATTTTAAAAACAACACACAGTCGAACAACATTAAAATCATCTTATTTACATTTTCATTGGTGCTAAAATTGAGCTGTTTAAATATTGCAGAAGGCTGGTACATATCATAAAATGGTCCACACCGATGGCATATAGAAAACTAATAATCTTTTATAGGCTGGAAATGGTTTCCTTTTATCCCCATAAGCACTTCTCCTCTTTTTTATTTATTTCTTAAATTTTCTGATAAACACCGCAATTTTTAAAATTTTTTTCCTTTTTTTTTTTTTTTTTTTTTTGCAAAAACGCGCCGTGAATACTGCAGTCCGTAGTTTCAAAATGATTCGATAATACTCCTATAAGTGATAGAAAAAGGCACAGAAAGTTATGACTTTGGCTGAAATGGTGGAAATCCCCAATTCACCATTTAGCTCTCAGCGCCTCGAGTCCTGCCATGTCCTGATCCAGCGGTGGTAGTGCTTGGACGAGTTTAACGACGTCCCCTTGCCTGATGAGGAGTGTTTGTAGTAGTATTTCTTAGAGTAAGTCCTTTGGTATGTGGAGGCTGCAGAGAGAAGGGAGAAGGGAAAAAAAAAAAAAAAAAAAGGGGGAAATTCATTTAAAATTAAGCTGTGAATGGGCCGGCTACACTTCACAACACAGTTGTTGTTTATTCCTTGTTAATTAGAGGGTAAACAAATGATTAGCTGGAGCTGTGGCAGTGTTACAGGCATACACACAGCTGCAGAAAGAGTCATTAGCATTATTGGGAACCTGTTGATTCCAGGATTTTCTGACTTTAAAATAATCTTAATGCCTTCTGGAATGATGCCTTAAGATTTTAGCCTTTTGTGTTTTTCAAATCTTATGCTGCTCTAGGGTATGACTCTAAACTCCATATAAAGTGTTAGTTACTGTCTTCACATTTTGGTCAGATAACACAACTCCTCTAGGCCTGAGGACAGCCTCAGGCCCCAGAAGTATAAACAAAAGTGGGCTGGGAGGGGAGCAAACTGGGGGTAAATGGCTTCATTACCTGAAGCTGTAATTGGAGGATTAACCTCTGAAATGCAAATGGACCACACTTATAATTGTGTGAAAAACTCGTTGACCATTGTCCATTTTGGGTGCAGCCCATGGGAGGCTTCTGACAGCCCAAGGTGTACCTATTGAAGGCCTTTAATAAATACCCACTTTATTCTCTTAATCTTGTCTACCCTCTGTTCTAGGCAGCCACTCCAAGGCATCAGTAGACACAGAAGAGGAAAATTTCCATTCCTTTCGGATGCTTGGTGTTTTTTCACCATGATCTGTCCTACCAGACTTGCTCCTCTCTTAAAATACACATTCAATACTTAATTATCTCAAACCAGCCCGCTGTTTCTGATGTGCCAGTGTTTTTCTTTCAGAGAACTCACGATTCATGCAAGTAATTTTGGGCATATCCCATCGTCCGTTCCCCTGGCAGCGGATGGTCGGGATGTGGCGCTGGATGAAGCCATCCTTGCAGTGGTATCTGATGAGGGAGTTGATCTCATAACGAGGCTTCATCTTCCCAAAGGTCTTTGCATTTTCCACCACGGGAGGCTGGCCACAAGCCACTGGAAGGAAGAGAGAGCAATCACCCAAAACTTCAGTTTGTGAGCCCAGTTTGAGCTGGGACCAGCCTCTGAGCTCTGGCTAAGGGAAGGTGACAAGGGACCTCATCTGGAATCCCAAAGGAACATCCAGAAAAGGACAGGGGGATCAGTCTGTCCTGTAGATCTCCAGTCCTGTAAACCAAAACTAATAGTGCTGGAAATTGGAAAATGGCAGATATTGCGGTCAGTATTGCCTTTTTGGTTTAAGTTCTAAAAGTAAATTTAAGCCAAAAAGTTGGCATATTCACACAAAGAAACCTGAAAGCCAGTGAAGTTACTGCAAGCATTTAAGGGAAAAGTCCTTTTTTTAGGGCTCTTCATGTCATCCTCAGTGACATGTTCAAAAGGACTGAAAACTGATGGATCCACCAAGGTCCAGAGAACCTGGTCAGAAGTATTGAATGGCAATTTAGCAAATTATGCTTTTGTCACTGTAAAGTTTGTACCTGTTCCTTTCTTGCAGGTATAAGTGAGGTGGTAATTGCATGGGACATCATTCCACTGCCCGTTCTCATGCCAGATTATAACAACACAGTCTTCCCCAGCAGAAAAGAAGCTGTCTGGCTGGTTTGGTCTCCAGTTCTCATATTGCTGCAAAAAAGAGAAGCAAAACCATCATTCCCAGTGCTGGAGA
Source organism: Agelaius tricolor (assembly GCF_023055355.1). Taxonomy (NCBI): domain Eukaryota; kingdom Metazoa; phylum Chordata; class Aves; order Passeriformes; family Icteridae; genus Agelaius; species Agelaius tricolor. The sequence goes on from NW_027269304.1 coordinate 2,124,986, forward strand.
ATATTTACATTAACAAAAGAGCACATGATATCACCTGTAGTGAGAATCAATCTCAGCTGTTTGATTCAGGCTGCTAAGAGTGGGCTAAACAAAGGTATATTTATAATATCCTCCCACTATGTTAAAGATTATCTCAAGGGGAAAAATATTCTGGTCTAACTTCTCATTTGCTGTAAACTGATGTCAGGTGAACAAAACAAAGAGACACAAGCAAAACTGGATCCTACGTGTGTCAAAAACACTCTTTCCTACATAAATATCATGAAATATAATGCAAGAAAATAAATATCCCATGATCCTCATTAGAGCACATCTACTAAGTGAGAAGTTACAGATTAACTTCCCAGACTTGGATTATTTATGGCATTGCATGATTTCATCCAGTTAATGAAGTCATTCCACAGGGATGACATGCAGAATTAGGTGCAACATGAGTGAAAGAGTCAGAATGTGGCCCCCAAAACCACAGAGATTGGTATTTCAACTAAAAATGCTAGGTGGCAGTCTGAGCCCAGAGAGCAGTCTCTCAGCTTTAGAAATGTTGATTCAAATTCTACCCTCTGTTGAAAAAGCAGCCTAAAACATCTATGAAAATATATGAATAGCAGCAGAAAGTGCTTCTTCAAAATGCACTACATTTAGAAGTAGAAATATGAGTTTTGGTACGTGCAAAACAAACAAACAAAAACTGACAAAAGAACTTTCGAATGGCTGTGAAATACCAGCACAATGTCATTTTTGGGTGAAAATTTGGGAGGATTCAGTCTGTTTTTACAATCAACCAGCAGGAAAAGTAGCGACACTTTTGTCAGACTGATTGAAACCTGTGCAGCAGTTCTTGTCAGGGCCCATACAGCCTCCTGTCCTGGCAGCCAGCAGAGGTGGGACAATCCCTCATTTTGCTCCCAAACAAAGCACAGGAATCTGAGATTTGCATAATGTTGTGTCAAGAAAAGTGAGAGAATATTTGGAAAACTACTCCTAAAATTTTCGATTTGGAAACTACTCCTAAAATGTGCGATTTTTGCTGGGATTTCTGTTGTGTCACTCCAGGAAGAATTTAGGGAAGGTTAAAAATAGCTATCTGTAAGAACTGGAATTCACATAAATGCCAGACACTACCCAGGCAGCTAGCCCCTTGTATGGGCAAAATGACACAGTTTCTACACTGCTTATATTTTCCCCAGTGCTTACATCTTTCTGACTAAAGCTGGCCCGTACAAATGTCATAAAAGTTTAGTTTTCTATTTTCTTAACTTCGTGAAATAACCCCTATTCACTGCCTGGGTGAACACATTTTAGAAATAAAGTTAACATACCCCACACAAGTAGTATTTACCTTACAATGAATCAAACTATGAAAGGAAAATGAGTTAAATACTTAACCTTTTCCTACCACGTGTCATCTTACCCATCATAGGTTTTAATTATCCAGGCAATTTAACCAGCAGAGTCTGAATAAATTTGTTCTGCACTGAATTTATTACCTCTAATAAAACATACCCCTTTTCAGCTGGAACTAAATTAACTCCATCTCAACTTTTCAGTGTTTAACAGCCCTAAATTACAGTGCACACCAACTAATTTACTCAAATTTAGGATCCATTTGCTTTCAAGAGCATGTGCATAGGTACAAAAATTAAAGAAAACTATTAGGTTAGTGGCAGAATGTTCCATCAATAACGTCCTGAGAGCCAAGGAAAGATTTCAGCAAGCCTTGCAGCTGTTTCTGGTGGAAATAACACTGCAGAGCTGCTTGCTTCCATAGGGATGAGAGTGTGGGAATGAAGGATATTTAGTGGCTATTGGGGGCGTGTGAGCTGGAGGTGCTCAGCAGCCTGCCAGCTCCCACCCTCAGCACACAGACTCCATATGCTCTTACTTGCCTTGCCAAAATGACTCCAAAATTCGTGTTTGCTTAGCTGGCAGGGCTGCAGCGTAGTGGCAGAGTATTACATCTAGGCCCTGTGGTTTGCTCAAGAATGTCTGATATCCTCCAGCATGACTTGCTGTTACCTCACATCTGATATCGTCATTGCACAGATTTATTTTGGCTGAGGAGCTCTGATTTTGCCTGGGTCTGGTGCCAGAATTGCTTAGCAGAGGAAGTTCCAGACTGCTGAATTGCTTTCTTAGGTCCCCACCCAGCCCCTCTGTAGTTTTCCAGTTCCTTATTTAGACACTGACAATGTGGGACAATGATACAAGGAGATTCTCACAATTTGAGCGGAATAGGCTACTGGACAAATGAACTAATATTTTGCATTTCCCTTATGGAATAGATCTTTGCATGAGCACAGGCATGAATCTGGTTTCCACTGGTGTAGATCTGGGTGACTGCACCATCTCCAGTAAAACCATACCAGCAAAAAATTAATGGGAAAAAACCTTTGGCAATGCTGCATCATTCATAAGACAAAACCTAAATAGGATCAAATACTTGGTGAATACATGGAAGAAAAGTTGCTGTAAGGTTTCTAGGCCTTGTCAGAAATATTGACACTGGGTGATTGCACAGAGTGACTTGAAAACCATCACTACTCTGTTCTTTAAGCAACATTACCAAAAAAGACATTATTTTTTTCTCTGTATTAAAATGCAAAGTGCTTCCAGAATGTACGTTTCTGGACATATAATCTTAATGATGTACAAGACACAAAATATACCTCAGAGGAGGTTTGTCTGGCCACACTTCTCCTCCAGCTGTGGAAAAGGAGGTCCAGAGCAATCACAGAATCTCAGCACGGTTTGGGTTGAAAGGAGCCTTTAAAATCATCCAGTGCCACCCCCTGCCACGGCAGGGACACCTTCCACTAGAACAAGTTGTTCCAAGCCCCGTCCAACTGATACCAAAAATCAGCTAAAATTTTTCTTATTCTCTGGTTTTTTGCCACAACCCACCCTGGATCAAGCACAGACCACAGGCTCAGGCAGACACCACTGCACCACCCACTCTGAGAAACTCTCAAAATCCTCAATGGCAGGGTGGTTGGGACTTTTCCTCAAAAACCTGAGGCTTCTGTGCAGCCAGGTGACTGCAGGACCCAGCCCCAGGGACAGGGGTTTGGTCCCTGTACCTTCCCTTTGGTCCTTGGGGAGTCTGCCTGACCATCATTTCGGGATGAGAAGTGGAGTTTATACCCTTTGTGCTTTTAATTATACCACAATAATTAGTTGTACAATCTTACTTGTACTTTTTTGGTTTTATTCTTGAAATCAAAGCCTTCTCCGTCACACTGGATTTATTTGTTCTGGCTTTCTCTGCTCAAAGGCCCTGAAAATTTTCCTGCAGAGTGTGGATGGTCCCTGACTTAGAGCTGGAGCCCAGTTGGGATTCAGCTCTTCAGGCTTCCTACGTGGCACTAGATAATGTACTTGGCTGGCCATCCACAGCCCATAAAACAGGGAAAAAAATCTATTCTCTTGCCTCACAGGAGGAGTTTGGATATGATGGCTTCAAAAACCCATGAGGACGTTTTATTAAGTTCCACATTTTTGGGGAGGATTTCCTTTTATGGAAATTCGCAGTCGTGTTGGGTGGCTTGTCACATAAAACGGGCTTAAAAACGCCAGGACTGCAGCAAGAGCTAAAACTTTATTAGCCAGTCACTAGCTATTCTCATTCAGATGGCTGCTAATTAAACAGAAGGGGCATAATCTTCCCATCATGGACAAGGTCGCACCTCGTGAGATTTGTTATTTAAAATCTCAGATAAGCAGCCTTTCTTGACGGGCCCATTTCCTCACTAATGGGTAATCCTCTCAGCTCTTTCAGGTGCTTGCACTGCACAGGTGGATCCAGCAGTATCTCAGCTTTGAGGCACTCCTTTGGAAATTTCAGCCCTCCTTTTATCTCCAAAAGGCTCATCAAGTGCGTGAGATCAATCACTCCAAAACAGCCAACAAGCATTGTGTTTAACGAAGCAAAGTAAAAAAACCACAGATGCCAACAAAACTTTACTGCTTGACCTCGGTATTGTGTAAAGGCCAATAATCTTCTGTATAGGGCTGAATCTAGGAAATCATTTACTTGAAATACATCCATTTAGATTTACAGGTTAAGGCTTTTCCTTCTGGGGAAAGGAAACATGTTTTCAGCATGTTAAACTAAGCTGTCTTTACAAATCTGTCTTGGCACTTTTTGGAGCTTGCAGTTGTGATTTTTATTTTCTTTCCTTCCGACTACTTCCTTATCTGATTCCTCCTTAATGCAAGACTAATGAGGCAAATTAGAGAAAAATCAACAATGGAAGAGGTAGGGACTGGCTGATTGGATACTTTCTGTGCCATTTCATCTCAAAGTGAAGCAACATTTCCTGCCTGGTATTTATCACTAAGCTGAAAACACCACTGCAAACCTTACTATCACTATTTTCTTCTCCTGCCATAGCTCTGATAAGAACAGGAATACAATTTTTTTTTTTTTTCTTTTTTCAACATAAAAGCAGAAAAAGTCTTGGAAATCTTTATCAGGAAAGGCCCTGAATGAGTCTCTCTCTGTGGGGGTTGTTATAATTGGACAGCCTAAATAAAAATTACATCTCACTTTCAGTGAGTCTCGGGAATTACTCGGTGGCTGAACTTCAACAAGATCAGCACGAGGTTACAATGAGCACATGCATCAGTCCAGGAAACCCTCGTTTGGGACTGTGTAACAGCACTGATGCTGTTACAGGAGACACTTGGGAAGTTTAAACAGGATTGCGTTTCTTTTCCGTAGGAAAAAAAAAAAAATCAACCACATTTCTGTGAAGATTTGGCAATGTATGAGATACTTCCATTAAGGTCACCTAGTATTTAAATGCATTCTTGCATGGGAAAGACAACAAGCTATCTTACAGTGCAGGCTCTGTTCCTGGAAAATTCCCTCCAGTCCTGCAAAGGATTTTTCTGTTTAATTCTGTGAGAGGAAGCAGACTGACAGAACTCACCAAAAGCGTTCTTGAGATTAAAAACTCCATTCAGTGAGAGTTTAGGCACACACCTTGATTTAAAGGCGTGGGTCATGCCTTAAGGGGGATGATCACAGGGAAGATCACATGCAGATTCAGACAGATGCTAAAATAATTGCCTGAAGGAGGCACCAAATGTGTGCATAAATCATTGCTGGGAGAAGCTCAAATCAATTTGAAGACAGCTCCTATATTTAAACCTATCTGCAAGTACACACAAAAATCACATGTTGTGATCCTGATATTTTTTTTTTTTAAGGTTCTGGTTGAATGGCTTCCCTTTAGCTCCTAATCTGAGTTCTATTTGCATAGGATTTGGGAAACTGGCAGGGTTTGGACCAGGCAGGAACCCAACACTCCCCATGACTGAGTCACACTGTGAGCAAGACAAACTCCCAGGAGGAGCTTTGCTAAATACTTCTGCAAAAGATTTCACTTGCAGGGGTTGGGTTTTTTGGTTACAGAGAGATGGAATGCATTGGGAAACTTTTTTGGTCCCGTGCAGCAGCTTGCAAAAAAAAGAAAGGGACTCTGGAAAACACAGATTCATGTGGATCTATCCACAAGAAGCGACTGCAGATTGAATAAGCAGGAAGAGCTCTGCAAAATGAAATAATTTGGGAAAGAAACCTAATTAGTTTAAATTCAACCAGTGGGAAAAGAAGGCTACCTGAAGAAATTGAAACATAAAAGCCCCATCAGTCCTATAGTTTTGGGAAGAAATGATGGTATAGTGGAGCAGATGGCTAGGTCTGGGATGTTTTTAAAGCAATACCATGGAATGACGATTCTTCCATGAGGAGCAGAAAACAGGCAGTGAAACCCCACTAGGTGACGCTGTCTGCTTGCTCCAAAGCCCAGAGTTGCTCCAAAATTATAATTATTCAGAATTATAACTTTCATTAACTCTTTCAAAGCTAAATGAAGCCGTGGACTTTTACCTGGTCTTTACCATGTGTTGTTTTCAGAATAATAGTTTTCATCACACACTGTACAGTTCAATTTTGAGGGTATGCTGTGTGTGATGGGCTCTCAGACGTCACTTTAACAGCTGAGAAATCACATTAAAATGAGTGGCAAAGAAAGAAAGAAAGTAGGGTGGTAAGTGCTGGTTTGGTGTAACTCATGTTTGTTTTGGAGTCACATTGACACGAATATATATTAGCAGCACAATGCAAATTGTGTGGGGTGTGATTTAATCTTTTTGTGCACAGCTACCAAGAGAAAAAAAAAAAAAAAAAAAAGAAGGAAAATCCTGCACTTTGTCAACAATTACTGAATTACTGCAGGTTTGAAGCTGTCCAAGAATTTTAGCCCAGAGTAACGAGTAATTTCAGCCCAGCAGTAACAAGTCTCTGAAGTAACTGCTGACCCCCCTGCTAAAAACAAGACAAAACCCCACTTTGTCCGGGAGGCCCTCGTTACGACATCCTGAACCAAAAATATACCTGTCATTAATAACATTATATAGTTCTCCTCCATTTAAACGTGGGTCAAATGAGCATCTTAAAAAGAGGCCGTAATGACTGACTGCAGCACAGAACCAAAACATTTGGTAGGTTTAAAAATCTCCTTCTCCAAGAATCCTGTGGGACATGGGCACAATGAGCTTTTTGTTTGCAGCTGACTACAGCACTTTTTTAGTTTGTTTGCTTTACTTAACCCTCAGAGGCAGGCTCCTTCACTACAATACTCCATGCCTTTTGAAAGTTTTGGGTTTTTTGTGTGTGTGTGTTCAATGAAGTTTCTCTTTCTGAGAAGGGTGCAGTTACAGATTTGCTCAAGTTAAAGCCTTCTGATTCACCGACCAATAAAGGAAGGAAAAGAGAGGGCTTTGTTTTTTGCCAGAATTAAGTTTCTGGGTTGTTTTCCTTCTTTTTCTTAAATTTTTTTTAAATTTTTTTATTTTAACGTACCTACCTAACACTGACAACCCAAGGAACCAGCTTTGCAGAACACAAAGCATAAACACCCCTGTGCTGAAGGGGAGGGAAAAAAACCCAAGCCAGGGTCCCTGTACAGCTTTAAAAGTGGCAATATTCCCCATCCCTTTCCTGGCTGGCAGCATTCTCCCAGTGACAGACAATCTGGCCACAGACGCTGGCCAGCTCCTTATTACAGCACTAATCTTATGTAATGGCAGTGAGCTCACCGCCCTACAAAGCACTAATTATCAGCAGCGTTTTCCAGGGGATGTGAAAAACCCCCCTCGTGGGGCAGGGGGCCCTGGGCACTGCCCCAAGTTGCTGTATGTGCTTAATCCATAACATGAATAGCTCCAAAGGGCTCCTTGTCTGCTCTGCCTGCTCACAAGGGTCCTTAGCAAACACAAAGGGGGAGCTGCCAAAAGCAACACCAGATTTTTTCTCTCTCTCTCTTTTTTTTTTTTTTTTTTTTTTTTTTTTTCCCCCTGTTTGGATGGGTGTGCTTTACAGCTGTAAGAGTTACCATTCACAGAGCTAAGTGAATTATTCAAATTCGATTTTGCTGGTGTATTTTCAAGCTTCCCGTAGTGTCCCCTCTCCCTTTGATCAATTATTAAATGCCCCAGCTGATGATGCAAGTTCTGTTGTTCTGTAGTTTGTGTTGCATCACATTTAAAGTATAAAAAGATCCAAGCAGGCAAATTACCCTGCTCACACGGTTGTGTGAGTGTTTGCTTCCTTCTCCTGCAACACTGTGGGTTTTTTGCCAAATGTGTTTGTTTTCACTGCTTAGAGCCTTATAGATAATTGTGGGATGAAGATTGTGCTTGAGAGATACTTGAAAGTGTTGTTCACTGTTGCAGAAATGCTGGGAGAAAAATCTAGAGTAAAGTGCAAGAGCAATTTAGATTCTGTAATTTTCTAAATGTAAATAAAGACTACATATAGCCATTTTCATTGCACTGTAGACTGCAAGTCAGAGGGAAAATAATGTTCTCCCACACCAAAGCCAACAAACAGCCCTATAACTACCCTGAACAGAAGAAAAGCAGAGCTAGCAAAACATGCTCTAAAAACCACTATATTATTTTCCCCCGCCTCTTGAATCCATCAATGTAATCATACCTGAAACATCTTGAGCAGAAATTGGCTTGATTTTCAGGAATTCATGATTAACAAAGCTCCAAAAGAGCTGGGGTGCTGCAAGTTCTCTGAACACACCTCAGGGGCTGCTCTCACCACCTTCACTTTTGGGACAAATTGTCTGAAATCAGGGACCAGGCAGATTTGCCAAAGCTTGCAGCTTCCTGCTGCTCCACACAATCTCAGGTGATGCTCCCAGCCCCAGACCAGTGTCAGTGGTCCCAGCTCTCGCTGAATTTGCTCCACGTGTGAGGATCTGCACTAACACAGCTGCCAACAACTCCTTCCCCTTCATACACTTCATACAAAAAAAAGGTGTTGTTGTTTTTGCCCAAAAAATTGTTCTGCTGTGTGTCCCATCAGCTCGAGAGCATGAATTCCTGCTCTCCCACCCAACAGAACCACTGAGAAGTTATTTCTTTCAAAAACAGAAAATTAAATAAAAAGGAGGAATAAAATAAAAAAAGATGGCAGGGACATGATGTAGATGAGGAAAGATTGCTCCCTACCACCCAGGTACAGCACAGCAAATCAGGAAAAAAAAAAAAAAAGCAGATACATGTGAGCAGTCATTGGATCCCTCAGCTTACTGTAATTAAAGCCTATTTTATTCTGCTCATTGGAAAATGTGCCCTAAACTTAGCCAAGGAGCACTTTGAAGATATGTTCTGGTCTTAGCCAAGAAGATCCCAATTTGTTTGTAAAGAAAATTTTAAAAAAAGAAAGACAAATATAAGCAAATTCATTTGCCAAAAAATATATCCTGTAATGATAGACCAGTTACCTGAAAATCATTTTCTTTATGCAAAGTGCCACCTGAGCTGACAATTAAACTTTAGGGCGTGAGAGGTGGGACACAACCACTTTATTCAATTAATTTTGTTCTCTCGAGCCCAGTCTGTGTTTGGGTTGCAGTGGGTACAACAAGCTGAAAATGTGTTTCACCAGCAGATGGTGAGGCTTTATCTGCACAAGATTGTGCCATTTTGCCTGAAAGGCAGGAAACTGCTAACTGGTGTTGAATTAAAACCACTCTACAGTTAAGAAATAAACTTGCCAAATCCCTCTGAAATCTCACAGATAATGATGCATCAGACATTGCAGTGAGGCAGATCAAAAAGCTTCCTCAAGGTCTCGTTTCAGGACCAGAACCTCCAATACTGTGATTTAGGAGTGGGCCTGTTTCTATTTATTAGGATAATTTTTCTTGTCCTCAAAGCTGGGGTTTTTAATGGAAAACAGGCAGACTCAATGCAAATATGGACAAAAGTCATACGGGCTGAGAAGATTTAAACACTATTTCTTGCTTTCTCACTGAATTTGATTGTATTCACTTCATTTTTCGAGACACCAACATTTTCCTCCAGGAACCCTGAGAGCCAGAGCGTGAATTTCCAAGATCACTCTTCATCTTTTCCAAAACTTGCTTACTGGCACTATCTTTCCAAGTTTAACATAAATTCCAGTTGAAGCACAAAAAATGTGCACAGCAATACAGGGGGTTTGGGTTTTGGGGTTTTTTTTTGATTTTTTTTCTGACTGGTGCTGTTGGTTTTGATGAATTCTTAACAGCGAGTATTTTCTATAGGAGTGAAAAAGGAATAATTCCAAGGTATCAAAAGTGGCTGACTATACTTAGTCCACTATTAGGTAACTAAACAGTCTTTTTCAGAAGGGCTGAGACCCTGTCAAGGCTACTTTAAGTTCAGTGTAGGTTTCCCAGCAAGAACCTTCATTCTATATTCTCATTTACATGCTTTGCCCAAATATCATGTTTAATGGTGGCTGGCTCTTGGCTTCAGTTTAAAAAAAATCTGGAAAAACACAACTTGTCAGGGGCTGAAAATGTCAAAAAATTAATGATTTCCTTCCATTGAACCCATTGGTTGGAAAACGTTTTAGGTGCAAAGAAAAAAAAAAAAAAGGTATTTTATCCCTTTTCCCAAAATTGCCAATAAAATCTCTGGCAAAAGAGTTGCTGCTGTCAGTGTGCTGCATATTTCTGTTGGTTTCCTTGTGTTGATGGGAAATGAGTACCCAAGTAATATAAAGCTTTTTCTGTGTCTCCAGTAGTGAAGCCTGTGTTTCAAGCATTCCCAATTCCCAGTTCCAGGGGCTTGCTTTGGTTCAGAAGGAAAACTTGTGTGAAAGAGAAACTTGTCACCCACAACATGTCTTGTTGTCGTTGTTGTTGTTGTTGTTGTTAATTTGCTTTTTCTTTTAAGTGCACAAAGCATCAGAACTGTCAGGGGTTTATTTTTAATCCATAAAACCTCATAAAGTAATGCAAACATGATTTTTTGGATTGGACCAAGCTGTTACTGGAGAAAATTCAAGGAAGTATCAAGATAAAGATGAATGTGCACCACTTGTAACTGCACAATCACTCTTCTGATAGTATCTCCAAGAAAACTGATATCAGGGGGATCCCCAGCACACTTGACAAATTTTTCCCCATGCCAGAAGTCTTGAATGGAATTGTGAATAGACAATATTTTTTGGAGAGTGCATAGAGCTGGGAAACAAATTTAGAAACAGCTGAATACACATGCACCCTGATATATAAAACAAGTCAAGGCTATTTAAATTTTGGCTATAGGCAAGAGTCACCTCTAAACTCAGAAATTCAATTTAGAGCCTGAGTGTTGGTGTAATGATGCTGATTTTTATGATCACAAATTATGCTAATGAATTTAGAGCCATCATAAATCTTGCTCACCTGCACACCCATAAAAGAGGCAAATTTTCCACCTGCATAGTATTTAAATTCGGTGCAATTTTAGGAGAACATCAGGGAAATAGATTGGATGCATGTATTTAATTATGTTATCATTCTTATTAATTACTAGAGAAGTAATAAATCATTGTAACAACAAGAGTGGTTAGAAAGTATGAGAAATAAGTTAAAAGCCAAAGAAAAAGGAACAAATGAGGCAGCTGCTCAGAACCATGGGATCCAAAAACCATATGGAATAAGTTATGAGGAAAATCTATTGAAGGAATGAACATAAATGATTTCAGGAGACACCTAAATTGTTTCCGAAGGAAGAGACAGAGGGAAGTGGTCAAAAATGAAAGAAAAATAAGGTGGAAAAAAAGATCAATCAAAGCAGAAATCTGTTGGACAGATGGTACTACTCTGTTCCTTGAACATCTTAATTTCTTAACATTGAAAATTACAGTAAAAATATAATGCCCATTCACTCAGTAGCCTGAATTAAAAAATATGATCTCAGCTCCAATTTTAATTTCCTCAAATTCATAGAATCACAGAATGGTTTGGATTGAGAAGGACCATGGGAAGGGACACCTTCCACTAGACCAGGGTGATTAATTAGTGTCACAACAACTCTGCTTTTGGAATATATAAGCACTACATATTATCTTATATATATTTACCTTATTTTACAGCTGATGTCTGGAATCACCAAGGGGGCCTTGGTACCACCCTGAGCCACCAGTGAGGCAACAGAAAGCTTCAGCACCATTTCCCACCCCTCTTTGCTGTCACCTGCCACACACAGCCATGTCCCCAGGAAATGTCTCGTTTATAAGCCCTTTAAGAGCACTTTTAGGTTGTGGTTATTTACATGAAATGGCAATAAGTGAAGCCTGCCTTGCCCCAGGTGTCTTTCCACACCAGCTGCAGCCACATGGTCTGCAGCAACAACAGGTGTGTCCAGATGCTCTCTGATTTAAAAGTTCACTACTGGAAGGGAAAATAATAACCAGTTTGGGCTTTTTCTTAATGTAATGTTCTCCACTGGGTGCTCAACAGCAAATAAATCACCTGTTCCTCCTACAGAAGAGATTATTTTGGATGGGGAAAAGTTTGATCATTTCCTACGTCCATCAGCTCTTTGATTTAGGTTTTTCGATGGTGGGTGAAGATGTTTTCCCTCTCCTTCTGCTGATTTTCCTTTTTGTTTTAAGTCAGGAGGTATCAACAGCATCTTAAAGTTTTATGGCAGAATTATGGGTTACAGGCCCCCTGAACCAGCTGGATGGCTGCTGCGGAGCTGCCCCACAGAGCAGGCTCCAGAAGTACTTGTGAGGCTCCTCTGTGCACCCCAGAGACCCAGCAAAGGCCAAGAGTGGAGTGCCAGATCATCACCCAAAAATGCATCCTGGTGCGTGAGGAGATTTGCCACACATGGCCTTGCGCAAGGCAAGATCACAAACCAGCTCCAGCAGAGACCCTTAAATTACCACAGTCTCAGATTTTTGAGTATTTCTATGTGAAACCTTAGAGAGCTCCCACACATACAATAACAGGAACTGAGAACAAGACCTTAGAAGCTAAACCACAAAATATTAGGTATCCCAAAATGAATTTGCTGGCTGTTTGCTTGGGTCCGCATTTAGCGACAGTGGGGGTTTTTTTGGCTGCTTTTTTGGGGGTTTTTTGTTGTTTTGTTGGTTTTTTTCCCCTTAATGCAGCTTCCCTCATTGCTAGTGGGAATTTGATAAGCCACCACAAAAAGAAATGAGTGAGTGATTTCAGCTCAAAGGCATCTTACCAGTGGGCTACCATCAGTCCAGCGGAAGTCACGCTCAAACATCTTGTCATTGAGGCCAATCCACTGGTAGTCATGGCCAATACCTAGGGAACCAGAAGGGTGTTTTCATTAATTTTCCCATAAATGGAAGAGGCTTCACCAAAGAAAATAATTTTATGCGGAGTGAATCAGACATCCTGTTCTTAAGATCGTTCTGTTCTTTGTGCTAAAGACTGGTTTAGAGGCTCTTTTTCAGCTTTTTTGGTTTTAATTTGGGATGTGTATAAAAATGCAGATTCTCATCTAACAGTTTTAAAGGACCCTGTATCTTCACTCCCAGGGATGTCTACTACAGCAAAGAGAGTTAATTTCCTACCTGAGAGGGTATGACAGGAAGAAAAGAAAAAAAAAATTAAAATCACATATTCTAATCCACATTTTTCAAGCTTTGGTTAGGCTGTGGCCACTGTTGTCTAAATTTTACAATACAACACAGTAACTATTTCTTTATGCCTAATTATGGTGGCATTGTGTTGGTGTCACCATGTGCACAAAAATGTGTCATATGCACAAAATACCTTAAAGTCTCCAGAAAACAAAATGTTTCAAAAAGACTCAATGCCAAAACAAAAGTTCTTGTTCTCATCCCGCCCCCAAAAAAGTATTTTCTATTTAACAAATAATAACTTAATAGTGATGGAAAACTTGTATTAAGTGCAGAAGTAAGCATTTATAACACAAAGTGTGCCTTTTATTTAACATTTTAAAGTATGTTTTAAGTTGGAGATGCAAAAGCTGAGTGGTGAGGAGGAGATCTCACCATCTCTACACCCTCAGTGATCTCTCTTGTTTAGAGTCACAGAATATCCTGGGCTGGATGGGACCCACAGGGACCATCAGTTCAGCCCCTGTGCCTGCACAGACACCCCAACAATCCCACCCTGGGCATCCCTGGGAGAGTATTTCAAATGCTCCTGGAGTTCTGGCAGCAAAGGCTTTGTCTTTGCTTCCTGGAGCAAAGGCTTTGCCTCAAATGCACTTGAATAAAGCGCTGCATGTTTTAAATTTTTTAAACAGCTCTTTTGTAGAACCTATTCCACCAGTCATCAGAAATTTTTAATTTTTCCAACACCACACAGGCAAAGTTAAAGGAAAATCCTTTAGTTTTGATCAGAAATTTAGAGCCTTGAGGCCATGCCTATTCCCTGAGGAGCCTGGGCAGTGCCCAGCACACTCTGGGATAAGAACTTTTCCCTAAAGTCCTACTTCAACCTGCCCTGACACAACTTTAGGCCATTCCCTGAGGTTCTGACCCTGCCACAGGGAGCAGAGATCAGAAATGCCCCTCAGAGGACGTTGGGGACCACACTGAGGCCTGAGCTCAATCTCTCTTCTCCATCCGAACCACCCAAGTGACCTCAGCTCCCGTCCAGACCCTTCTCCATCTCCGCGCCCCTCCTTTGGACACTCCCTGAGCTGTCCCTGGTGTGGTGTCACCCGCGGTGTGAGGCAGAGGAGGCCCATGGGTACGCACGGTTGACGAAGATCTGCTCCTCGTGGGACAGGATGCTGGTCAGGTGCGCTCCCTGCAGGCGGCACTCCCGCTCCGCCGTGTCCCACGTGCGCCGGTGCGCGAAGTACTTGTAGCACTGACCCTGGAACTTGTGCCAGCCGTAGTCACAGGTCTCCGTGTCTGCAGCAGTCGGACAAAGCACATTCCTGTCAGTGCTCCAAAATCAGGCATGTTTGGTGGGTGCTTCAATACCAGGCGTGTTTGATCAATGGAGCAAAATCAGGCACATTTGGTGAATGGACCGAAATGAGGCACATTTGGCCAATGCACAAAGACGAGGCATGTTTGGTCAATCAACCAAAATCAGGCACATTTGATCAATCAACCAAAACCAGGCACGTTTGGTCAATGGACCAAAATCAGTCACATTTGATCAATCAACCGAAATTAGGCATGTTTGGTCAAGGCACCAAAACCAGGCACGTTTGGTCAATGCACCAAAATGAGACATATTTGATCAATGGACCAAAATCAGACATGTTTGATCAATGGACCAAAATGAGACACGTTTGGTCAATGCTCCAAAACCAGGCTCATTTGGTCAATTCACCAAAATCAGGCATGTTTGGTCAATGGACCAAAACGAGACATATTTGATCAATAGACAACAATCAGGCATGTTTGGTCAGTGCACCAAAATCAGGCATATTTGATCAATGGACCAAACCAAGCATGTTTGATCAATCAACCAAAACCAGGAACTTTTGGTCAATGGATCAAAACAAGACATATTTGATAATCAACCAAAATCAGGCACATTTGATCAATGGACCAAAACCAGGCACGTTTGGTCAGTGCATCAAAACCAGGCATGTCTCATCTACACCAAGGGATTTTCTGTGGGACAAAGCTTCAAGAAAAACCCATTTTTGTCAAGGCATGCAAAATCAAACCCTCATCATTTGAACCTCATTTTCAGGTAGTTCTGCTTGCCCAGTCTCGGTACACCCCTCCTTGAGACCTCACTTTCAGGCAGTTCTGTTTATCCACTTCCAGCACAAACTGCAAGACTATTACTTATCTAAGGCATATAATTGCAATTGGAAACTTTGTGGGTTTCCACTGATTGAAGGGAGCTGAATCTGGGCAATTTCAGAGGACATCCACATCTGTCACCCTGGATGGATGAAATCCCTGCAGTGAACCTTCATTTCACCAGTTTTCTGAGCCTGTATGTGGGGATGGGAATTTTTACTTGCAAGGACAAATGGTTCTTCAAGTCACTGTACTAACTTAAGTTTGGAAGAAACTGATAACTCAAAATTATATGAAGGGAAATTATTGTAATTGTTTAGTCTGCAGAAGCAAAGCTGCAATGTTATCTTTCTGAGCTCAGGCCTCCAAATCCTCCCCCAAAACCCATCTTCCTTGATGAAGTCAACTTTAGGCATCAGTTTGTTAGGAGGTTTGCAAAGCTGAAATAAAAAGTAATGAAATTGCACATTGCCTGTGCTTGCATGAGGCATGGTGCTGATAAGAATGCATCACAGAGAGGATTCACACCAGCCACGATGCACAAGAGAAATAAACACAAGCCTTGGAACAGGAACAGAATGGATTTGACGTTAATTATTCTGTCAAGGTTAGGCATCTGTAAACAGAATAGATGGCAAAAAAAACCCCAAGAGTTTCAGTTCCAAGTTTGCTTCCGCAGGGATGAATCAGAGGAAAAAATCAGCATTAATAAGATGGGCAAAACAAGTGTCTGATTGTGTGACCTCTCAACTGTGCTTGAGGATGGGAAGGACCTGACAGTGATAAGAGGGAGTTTTAGGCAGGAGTGGGAGAAGCAACAGGGGAAAGGCAGGGAGTTTGAAGCCATGACAGATGCAATGGCATCATAAAGGAGGACATTTCAGCAAGAGGTTACAGCGTGTTTCAGCCACAGCTATCTCAGCACGGGATGGCTCACCCTGAGGGGCTTCAGGATGCTGAGGAACAGAAACACAAAGCCCGGCCTCCCCCACCCCACCCACCCACCAGGAATCAGCCACTTCCCAACAAATCTTATCAGCCCCCTGAGCAAAACGGTGTCTGAAGCCTCTCCAGAGGTGTTCCAGCCTCTGCAGAGTTATGGAGATGTTCTGGGCTGGAAAGTGGATTTCTCATTCTCAGTCAGTCAATGCAGTCAGGGGTCAATAACATTCTCTGGCCAAAGGGGCTCTTTTTGCCTGAATACAGAAACAGCCAATACTGCAACTGTATTGCAGTACATGCCAAAGGATGATGGCTTCAAGTACCTTAACTACGGGATTACTTAGGTTTGAGCTGCTACTACCGCCTAAAAAGCAGTTTTTCCCAGCACAGGTTTTTAATTCATAGCAGGAAGAGGCCATTTCCATCCTGATTCACCAAATTGTCTATTTTTAAAAAAAAAAAAAAAGGGTTTAAATCTCCCATGACACAAACCAGATTTTACATGTACATAAATGGATTACAAAGTGCAAACAAAATGTGGCAAAAGCCACGTCTGAGGCTTATCAGAATTTCTCTGACACTAATAATGTAGTCATCGTCTGAGGAGTCTGATATCAAAATCATTTCCCAAAAGTCATCAGTATTGACATAAATGTACCAAATGCAAAGACATAATCAAGCTTACACTGATTATGTCCCTTCTATTTCCAGGAAGCTGAACTGTAGAAAACTGCTTGTGCCTTGAGTCATCCCAGCTATAAGAAAAGGAATGTAATCTACATAACCAAATTGTTAGCTTTTTTATCTTTTCTCTCTTTGTAATCTGTGTGAGGTGCAGGCTGCAGACACAGCTTTAATCTCTGGCATCTAGGTAATTTTTAAAGTTTAGTCTGCCTTGGGCTTTCTAGAACATTTGTTTAACCACACAGAGCTGACTAACAGACCTATTGTGAAGGCACTTAAGATTTTATTATTTATCTTGTTCAGGGACTCCTTTGTCCCACAGGAAACAAGTCAGATAATAACAAGGAGCTGAGAAAAACGTGGCCAGAGAGGATTTCCAGGCTACTCTAATCAAACCTTCCCTGGCCTCTGCTAGGGAAGAAGTGAAGGATTTGAGAGAAGGCACACTGGGGAGGCAAAGGGGCTTGAAAATACAAAACTGAGAGGACTGTGTTTACTTAGTTAGATATAATGGCCTGAACATGAATTATAACACAATTTCTCTTCTTACAAAAAATCACACAATTTCTCTTCTTAAGAAAAAAGGTGCCAAACACTGACAAAAAGTAATTTTCTGCACCTGTGTTTATCCCAAATCTTAAAAAAAAAACCAAAACAACAAAATGGAACGAACCAGAACTGATGGCTATAAAATACATGATGTTTTTCGGTGCTGGAAAAGAGGATTTTTTTTTGTTTGGGGTTGGAGAGTGGCTGGGGATTCTGGGGCTTTTCAAGGCATTTTGCTTTTGTGGTTGGCATTTTTGGGGGTTGGTTTGGTTTTTTTTAGAGGAGAGGTTGACAAGAAGAGGGGAAAAAACATATAAGGGAAAGAAAGATCCAAGATGATAGAGGACGAAGAATGCAAACCAGACAAGTAAAACTGTGAGGACAATTTCATCTCTGCAGAGTTTTGTCCTCAGTGTGTAACCCTTACTCAAGGAAAGCTGAAAGGGTGACAGAAAGGTAAAAGGGTTCCATATGGGTATAAATTTTCTGTGCCTTTACTGAACCACTGAATTAGTGTCTACTGAATTAGTAGACACTAATTGCAGGTAAATTTTCTGACCTGTGAGCAGAGTAGGTGCAAGCACTTATTGAATGCAATACTTCACATTCATTGTGTACCCAGCCACAGACTCGTGTAACCTTACTCCAGCATCTGACAGAAGGACTGAAACACTGCTCACCATATTTGTGGTGTTTTAAAACTCATCCAGGGTTTATGACAATTTACAGGGGTTTTCAGTGGTGTGTGCAAGGAGTTAGTCTCACAGCTTCTGTTCTCTGTAACTGCAGCTGAACATGTGTAACCACATCCCTTAATACTGCACTTAAAAAAGAGTTCTCAGTGGGTTTGATACATAAATAGGGACTGGTTTTTTTCAATGCTGCTGTCAATAGGTCCATTGTCTTTAAAGAAATTCCAGAAGGGGCCTAAAGGAAATAAAGACTGACACAGGTACCAGAACATAATGAGAGTCTTACTCAGCTGTGAATTTTATCAGTGACTCTCTGCCTTCAGCTAATGAGGAAATGCTGGAGGCCACTTAGCCCACACATCTCAAGGAGAAACCCATTTCTCTAGTAAATATCCAAAATAATCTCTTTTCAGCTGATAGACATCAGTAGGAGACCATCTGTTTTCTGAAATTACCTTTTCCCTGAGCCCTTCTCAACTACTTCAACCCCAACCAACCAAGCCCTGGGAACAAAGTGAATTAAATGAGACTGGAGTAATCACAGACATTGAAACAATGAACCTGGGTTATAAGAACACATGATTCCTGGTAGGGTGGTTAAAAACCCACAGTTGTTTTGTTTTCAGAAGCTGGAAGAGAGCAGCTGGTTGAATTATCCCAAGGAGGCGCATTCTGTTACAAACACACATGTGCCATTTTTGCACACATGTCCAGCTGCAAGCAAGCCAAACCTTAGGCTTAAAACATTCATTGAGAGCAGGTAGACACCAGCTACAGCAGAAAAAGGAGAAAAAGAAAAGGAAACTCTAGCCAGCCGAGGAAGGAGGAGGAAAATCCACAGATGTGTTTGTCCAGTTCTCATAAAGAGAACTTGCCCTTAAAATTGAGGTTCAAGTTGCAAGTCTCCACCATTTCCTGAGAGTTGTGATAGGGGCTTTTCACAGAGGGATGACAATGAAAAGATTGATGGCTCTCCCAGAATAACACTCACACCAAGATTTACTGTAATCTCCTGTCACTCTTTGGGAAAGTGTTCTGGGGATATCTATGAATTTTAAGGGGCGATGTTCAAATGTCAAAAAGTGACAAGCAGAATATCCATCTTTCCTTTGAAAAGGTGGTGGGCAAAAGAGGATATTGTCCCTTTTAATCTCACCAGCACCAGAAGTGATGATTAGCTTAACTGAGCTAACAATCTAGCTCAAAGGCAAACTTTTGAGGGAACTTTCAGCTGCACTATTTCTAACATCTGACAAATCCAGCTCGCTTCAGGAAGATGTTCCCCGGCTCAGATTGCTGAACTCTTTCCACCTGGCAAGAGGAAGGGCTGTCAGGGAGCCAGTTCCAGCTCCCTGAGCCTCAGGACTGATTTGCCTCAGCCTGGATTAGATCACCCAGAAGGTTCCTTCAACTGCACCACCTGCCAGAGCTCCCTGCCGTGCAGCTGTGCTGTCCCCTGGTCACATCCCCTCCAAATGCTGACACAAGCATGATACCCCTCTCCAAGATCCATCAGTCCAGAGCAGTCCCTCAGGGGCACTTGGGTGAGATTCTGAGCTCTGCATTTCCTTCTGCACCAGTGCAGTGGGTGCAGATGTGGTGACCTCCTGCTCTGAGCTCCATTTTCAAGGGCAGTGCATGCTCCCTGCTCCCATTCCCTCCCACGGCATTTTGAATGCTCAGCACTGTGCCTAAGAAATCCCTTCAGCCTGATTCTTTTTTTTTTTTTTTTTTGAAGCTTTCTAAAATGAATAGTATATTTGAAATTAAATTTTTTAAAAAAAAAAAGAAGTAATGAAATATAATCTTGGTGTGCTGAGCTCCACCTTTCCTGTGGCACCGAGGTGCACATTCTGTCGTCCTGGCTGGTCTTTAAATCTAGTGAGGTCAGGACTGATGCCTTGAAATAAAGCCTGCTTGCCAGACAACCATGTCTGAATCGCCAACACAGTTTTATTTTGTCTGGTGGAGTGGAAATTTGGCACTAAAACCTTTTCCCAAGTCCCAAACCACTGCAGGACTTTAAGTGGAGGAAATTTAAATTCCAAAGCTGAGAGAGCACAGCTCTGGTTCTGATTGACAAACTAGGAAATGTTCCCATTAACCACCTAAAATGCACTCTCAGGTTGGTCATAAAAAGCAGCTTAAAGCTAGCATGGCACTCAGAACCACTCACTGCTATGGATTTGCTGGAATGAAGGGGAGGAGGAAGGGAGTGAGAACATTTATTTGTTTTGGTGTGAAAACACTGTCAATTTTTAATTTGGGAGGCAAGACTCAGAAAGCCTTCTCAAGTTACAAGGTTAGCCAGACTGATGAAAAGGTTAAACAGTAAAAATGCTGGAGCTGATCAGCTCTGAGATTTTTCATCTTTAACAAAGATCTCTACAGGTTGAGCTGGAAGAGTTTGCAAACCACTCTTCACTGAAGCTGAGAAACAAACATGAAAATACACAATATTAATTAAACAAATCCAAAGGTTTAGTTCATTCACCTGTGGCAAAAATCATTCAGCTGAAGGAAAAAGAAAAACATCTTTTCATAAGTTTAGCAAGCACTATTTCTTTTTCCCACGGAAATGCCTTCATTAATTTTAATGACAGAACAAATGTTGCTACCCTATTCCTCCTCCCACATATTGAGTAAGCATCTTGCACTGCAAATGTTTCCTATAAATTCTGTGAGGTTTCTTGCAGGCAATTTTCTAACAACTACAGGCACTTGGATATTCAATCTTATTTCAGCTGTTCAGCATAGAAAGCCTTTTACAATCTCCTTGTGATGATAATCCTGCACCTACTTTTCCTAAAAGAATCCCAGAACAAATATTTTTGAAAATTGTAGGATGAAGTTGTCAAAGCTGTGGTCCCCAGTGGAGGAATATATAATCTGTCTTATTCACTAAACTATTCCTACTGATGCTTTTTGGAGGTGATGGGTTCTGACATGTCTCTCACACCACATGTAATTTTTTAAGAGAGAAACTCAGCCACAAAGTAACTCTGCTCTCACTCATTAAGCATCACTGCAGTAATGAGAGAGCCTCATTATGTGTCTTCCCTGCAGTTTGCAAGGCAGCATAAACAACGAGGCTTGGAGCCACCTGAAAACTGTTGCTGAAAAGCAACACCTGAGAGCTGTTGTTTTGACACAGAAATTGCCCCACATATCAGTTTATGGTTTGTACATGGCTTCCACTCAGCTTAGCATGTGGACAGGGCTTGTGCAAAGTGAGAGATGGGAAAACACCCTGAACCACAAGTCAGGGAAATGTAACAAAAATCAGGAGCTCTCCTCACCACTGGTGACTTCCCGCAGATTTTTGTCGGATTCTTCCACCTTCTCATTATTAGGAGGCTTTGCCCTGTTACTCCAGAAGGATTTTGGGCTGGAAATGAGTGTGCAGCAGCACAGGTGAGGGAACAGCCCTTACCTTGCTCACAGAGAGCCCCAACGTAGCTGGGCAGGCACAGGCAGGTGAAGGTGTTGAGGCTGTCGATGCACGTGGCTCCGTTCCGGCACGGGTTGGACTGGCACTCATCGATATCTGCAGCAGAAAACAAAACTGGTTTCATCACCCTCCCCGCTGCCAGCAGGGAAATGCTCTGCAGCCTCAGTCAGGCTGGTGACTGGGACCAGTTCAGAGCAGAAGAATGAAGTATTGCAAAAGATCCCAGTGGTGGCTGTGGGGATGAGAGGGAGGAATGCCACGCAGCCTTCTCCTGGTGGAAAATCTGACTCGTGTGCGTGACCCTGGCACAACAGAAATTCCCATTAACCACCAGGGGCCTCGAATATCTTCACGAAACTCAAATATTGGGAACTAACTTATCATTTAGCATTAAACAGACTGCTAATTTCAGTCTGCAGAGCAGCAGGCTCTGGAATCTCATTGGTTTGCATTTCTCATTTCTTTCTTGTCTAATCTTATCGAGATAAGGACAAAACATCATAGCACTCATGGTCTCGCACAGTAAACAACATGTCTGTCCCTGCCTCCTCTAGCTGCTAAAATACCTTGTCTTCACCTTTTAAACTGGAGCACAAGTTCATTTTATACAGTTATTTTCAGCACGGGTTGCTTTTGCACAGGTTGTAAGCTAGTGTGGCTCCTCATGAAGAAGATCATATGAAGTTTCCTAATGAGCGCTGTTCCTCTCAAACAATCACAGCGTAGACTTCCACACAGATTTTGCAAACATCTCCATCCAGAAATGAACTGCTGGTTGTGGTTCACTCATTAAAATATAAGAGAGAACCTGGACATAATCTACAAACAAACAGCTAGGAATAATTGCTGCATCACGTAGCAGGCTTAAATATATATATATATTTCTATTTTAAAATATGCTCTGGTCAAATTTTATGCTGGTCTTACTTGTTCCAGTCATCTTATCATACTTTGCCTGGCTTTCTGGAGGGAAAATTGGTTATTCTGAACCACACAGGTGAGTCTCTTGAAATCTACAGTCACAGGAGGTGCAAAGATGTCACAGGCAACTGGAAGAAGTTCCTCAGCTGAAATTGTTACCAAAATACTAATTTGTACCAAAGATGCATATGATTGTGATAATATCTAAAATTTCCCACAAAAATTTTCAAGTTTGTCTTTAGTTCTCAGCTTCCCACTCACATTTAGGAATATTTTATCTTACCAGCCTTTCAAATAACTATGGTAAGCTCTTAGAGAAGTATCCCAAATATTAATGTCTATTTTTTTTATTTGGTGTGGTTTTGAATTCAATGCTGTGAATTCCAGCTCCTGCAGTTCATTTACAGTTCCCTTAACCCCTGTGTGTGTGCACAAATCTGTGCACTTTACAGAGAGAGGGAAAAGGGGAGAAACAATGGGGAACTCTCCATTCAATTGTCCCAAAGTAAGGCCTCGGTGTAAAATTTCTCAAATGTCCATGCAGCCTTCAACTCTAAAGCACACCAGATCTCGTGTTCAAGAGCTTTAAACTCGAGCTGATCAGCAGCCAGATGGCACCAGCTTACCCAATTCACACTGCTCCCCGTTGAAACCTGGCAGGCAGGTACAGATGTAGAAGGAACCACGAGGGTAGCAGGTACCACCATTGAGGCAGGGGTTGCTCTTGCAGGGATCTTGACCTGTTAAACAAAGAGAAAAAGGAATTTGACTCCCTAGTTTCAAGGAAATGGTGAATTTTTGATTTTCAGGAGGGAAAAAAGAAATAAATCTTTCTTCATTGCTGCATTGGTGGTGCAGGCTTTACTGTAGTTACAGAAACTATTAACGTACCCCTCAAAATAAGATTTATTAAACAGTAAAGCTGGTCTTCAGGCATCACTACTTTCAATTTAAACAACAATATGGCATTTACTACGAACAATGTAAATTACTCTTGTAATTACTTTTTTTTTTTCACAGCAATTTGTACTGTATTTGACAGTCATGATACTCTGCTGAGGATTTAGTTTGCATGACATGACAATTAATTATAGCTGAAAACAGTTAAACATATGCAAAATGAATGGAAAATGCTTTTTTCTTGAACAGGGTTAGTTTATGCAGAATGACAGGGTACACAGAACATACTGACTGGCTGCTTATACTGAATAAATCAACCCCCACCAAGTCTTATTTCTTTTCTCACACGTGTGCTTCCCACCTGCCTTTCTCAAAAATACACTTAAAGAATACAAACAAAGGCTCTGAATGCACTTGACTCTGGACTGAACATGAAGATAAAAACTTACCTGCTGTGAAATCCTCAGTTGTTACTGGAGTTAGCGTTTAAATACCATTTCCTTGAAGAGCTTTATGCCTTCCAGTGATGTTTATTTCCACTGAGTTTAGATACCTGGGTATTTGCATTTGATTTCATGCCTAGGAGCACTCACTCACACAGACAAGTCCACACCAAACCATTTCTGAGAGTTAGTTTCTCACAGTGAGAGGGAAATCCTGAAGAGAGCCCTTTCTGATATGCAAAAAATAAAGCCCTGGATTTGACAACTTACATAATAGATAAGAGAGTTCTGTAAATCAGAGGCATGAGAAAAATTAAGATTTTTTTTTTTTGGTCATGTTTTCCCAAAACAATCTGACTAGGATTTATGACCAAAAAAAAAAGTTATAATATCAATTTTACTCTTGCAAATTAGAGATGCAAAGTCTTCTTACAGTACCAAGCTCCCTGTCTAGGCATGGGAATGCAGAAGGTTCAGCTGAAAGCCTCCAGAAGAAAATCCTATGTGCAAAAGTTTAGGGTTGTAATTAAGTAAGATTTTCACCTTGGAGGTTTTGGAAAGATTCTGATCCCACCCATTAAATAGGGTGCTTGTTTTAGGACTGCTTCAGTGGAAGTCACAAACATAGGGCTCTATTAAGCACCTTAATGATGTTTTTTTGAGTGTTTGCTGTCTGTTTATCCTTCTACAGACTGGATATTTCCACAGTAAACATTTTCAAATTGCCAGCTACCTGGATTATTTGAGGAAAAAATAATAGTAAACCTATAAAATCAATCCAGTCCAGTTCTTTCCTCAGATGTATCTGGAGAAAATATGAATTGAAGTAATACTACTGGCATCCCCCACATATTTGATGAAATGGTTCCCAATACCATCACAGAAAACAAAATACTGTGGCAAATTATGTCTAAGAAAAAGTTCTGTAATTTTTTGAGAGACTGACACTGCATCAATGACTTAAACTTACAGACAGGCTGAGAAGAAGGTCTTGGTTTTCTCTTGTGTGGAAAGCTATGTTGTAGGTCAAGAGAAGTTCAATTTTATAGAAAATTCTGATCCTAAAACATGCACTGCTGCTTTCTAGGTCAACTGCAAGATGTTAAAAACAACCCTTCACAGAAACCAATTGTGCAGGAACTATCACAAGAAAAGTCACCAGGTAAAATCATCTGTTGTAAACCGGCAAATTAAATCACTCCAGCTGATTTCCCTACCACAACCAACGTTACCTTCCTGCCTTTTAGAACTGGCTGGTTACCTCCAGTGTGATCCAGAGCTCCATGGTGGAAAGTCACTGGGCTTGGGGTTTCTTTTGGCAGCCCCCCATCCTCTTCCACTTTGTGGGGGCCACAGCCAGGCTGATTTCTCAGCTGGAGGGTGACGAGGTCCGTTGCCATTTCACGCAGAGCTCTGACTGCCACACCCCTCACCAGAGCCCAGGCAACACCTTCACAAGTACCACAAACACACATAACACCACAAGGGATCACATTTTGGGGAAGTTACCTGGAATTTGCACTGCTGTGCCTTCAACTGAACCCACACTGGTGCCAATCACGAAATCTGATCCGTTCGTGACTTCCGGGAGGGAAAATGATGAAGTCACAGTTTCCACAGTGTTTGGCTCCTCAGAGCCCAGTGTTGGTGGCTCCTTTTGGTAGGGGCTGTTCCCAGGGGCAATGCTGTTGGTTGCAATGTTAGAAGAGGTGGTTGTGATCTCCCCCTGGCCAAACAAAGCCGCCTGTGTTTCTGTGCCTCCATCCAAAAGCTGGGAAGGCGAGGTTAGCATAGTAACTGCTTCCTGGCCAGGTTTAAATCCTTCACTTTCAATGCTGTTGGGTGAGTCTGAAACAGTTGTGGACACGAGCCAGGGGTTCTGCCTCTCAGCAGTCCTGTCTTCCTCTTGGTGGGCATTATTGACTCTCCCTGAGGAAGCTTCCACTTCTGTTGTGGTGACTTTTGGAATATCTGTGCTCGCTCTTTCTCCAAAACTCAGAAAAGCAGTAGGCAAGACATGTATTGATGGAGAATCTCCAGAAACAGCAGCTTCTTCCTCACCAGCTAAATCAGTTGCAGGGGTTTCTGTCTCCTCTGTCCCACCTGTTAGAAGCCTGCCAAACTGAGGAGTGCTGTCTGTGCTTGTGCTGTCTGAAACAGGCTCAGGAGAAAGCTCCAGCAGAGAGGATTCTGTTGTGTCAAGGAGGTCACTAGTGGGTGGTCTATATGTTGCTGTAGTATCAGAACTAACCTCTTTGAAGATTCCTCCTGATGAGTGATTGGACTGATGTGGATCCCTTGATGATGATGATGATGATGATGATGATGATGATGTGCTGGTAATGATTACCTCGGGGTACTCAGATACTGTGTTTGCTAAATGAACAGTTACTGAGGATTGAGGAGTTTGAGGAACAGAATAAAAAGTCACTGGATCTGTCTCCTCGAACTCTGCTGATGCTGATTTTGTGTTTGTGTACACCGTGGGACGATTCCCTGCACCCTTGGTAGGTGACACAGTTGTCAGCTGGGATGTTGGCTGTGTGGTGACAACACTCAACTCAAGCTCACCAGTTGTCAAAGCCTCTTCTGGCTCACCAGTTACAACTGGTGTAAGAGAAGGAGCCACAGGCTGATTATCAGCCAGCTCTTCTTGGCCCATCCCAGAAAAGCCAGAGATTGTTTCACTTTGATCTGCTGTTACTTGGCTGTTTGCTGAAGTACTCGGCTCATAGATGTCTTCTGTGGGGCTGGTCACAACAGGTTTGGACTCATGAGGCACCTGAGGGCTTGCCAGAGATGGCACTGTAGGAAGGAAAATGCCCAGTTCAGGGAGTTCTGTGGTGGTGAGAGTTTCTGTTGCAAAATTCATGTCATTCCCTGAACCCAAATCCATGTCACCTGAGGTTGGTCTGTGCCCAGAAGTCACCTGCTCTGTACTTGGTGGACTGGAAGTAGTCAGAGGAAGATTATCACCAGATCCAAGTGTCTCTTCTTTGGCTATGGAAAACCTGGGAGTGGAATAATATTTCTCCCCTTCAGCTGTCGTACTATCATCATAGCCATATGTTGACTGTGTGACAGGATTTGGCATTGTCTGCACACTTATTATATCCTCAGGCATTGATTTGGAGTGATCCATGTCTATAATAGTTGTTTCTTCTGGTGGGGTTTGCAGTCGTTCTTCAATCAGGGTAATATCACCGTAAACAGAAACGTTCAATATTACACTCCTTTTGTCATCAATTATAGGAATAATTTTTTCATATAATCCAGTGTCACTTGGTAGCTCCTCTGATGAAGCTGTCTTTGGATGAGCAGCAGATGGATTTACCAAAACCTCTGTTTCTTCTGTAAAAAGGGAGACTAGTCCCATGATTGCAGTCTGTGATCCATCTCTCGGAGCCTCTGTGGTCATAACTTTGGAATAAACAGGTCCAGGAACACTGGATGAAACATTTAGTTCCACTTTGGATTCGGTGGGTATTGAGAAATGGGAAAACATATCAGGGGAAGATGACTCTGAAACACCAACCCAGCCAGATCCTTCCCCAGAGCCCTCAGGTAACACTCTGCCCATCACTTTTGTTGCTGATGTTACAAGAGATTCCTCTGTTTCAGGACTGGGAGTTCCACTCAGTATAACAGATACAGGAGTCGTGCCACCTTTAATCAGAAAATGTGAATTTTCCTCCTGAGAAATAGCTTTAGACGTGGGTGTTGTCTTATCTGTTTCATTTTCTCCTCTCCCGTCGTCAGTTTCCTTTTCCTGTGGTTCTTCATTCGCAACAGAATAATGTGTGGTGTCTTCAGTCTCTTTAGAGATGAAGCTCTTGGAGCTGTCTTCTGCTGAAGCTGAGGAACTGGGGAACGTGGAGGTGGGGAATGGGTCTCCAGTTTCTGGCAGCAGCTCAGCTACAGCACTTGTGACTTCTTCATTGACTTCAACATTTTCTGGAGTGCTTCCTCGTTCAAAGTCCTGGGTCATGTCAGTGGAAAGTCCAGGCTCCATAGTCACAGGGTGAGAAGTTTCAGGGCTTGAGGTACTCTTGATTTTTTGGACAACAAATGGCACTACAGAAGGAAGAACAGCAAGGTCGTCTCCTGAGCCCTGTCCTGAAAACAGGGGATCCCCAATGAGCTCGTTATTTGACAGTTTTTCTTCCTCAGGTGTCAGGAATGTTCTGGGAATATCTTTAGTAGGGAAAATGTTTTCCAACAGCTCTTCCTCTTGCTCTACAACTGTGACTGGAGAGCTTATGTATTTCCTTTCAGTTGTTACAGCCTCAGTTACTCTGTCATCATTAAATGGCAAAAGTATTTTTTTAACAGGTTCAGTTTCTAATTCCATTTCTTCCAGATAAGGACTGGGAGTTGGAACATTTAAAAATCCCAGATGTTCATGGCTAGTCTGTGTACTTTTAAAGAACAGGTCTGTTGTTGTTTCCTCAGAAGATTCCGTAGCTTTTGGTGAAATTTCACTTGGTGCCTCTTCCCCAGAATGTATCTCTTCCATCAAAGGAATCTTTGTAGAAAAAGTTCTCGCTGTGAGCTCATCAACAGTTTCCTCCTCAGTTCTCATGTCCCCTGCAGTCCCCATGGAGGTTACCTCATGTTCAGAACTTGTGACCTGCTCATCAGGGTCTGTAGTGAAGGCAGGATATGGAGGTGATGTGCTGACAGCTTGTCTGTCATCCTTTTCCCACGTTTCTGGTCCCCCAGTAGGAGCAACTGATGTTTCTGCAAATGATCCAGTGGATGAGTCTGGTTCTCCAGATCCCTGGTCAGTAATTGAGAAATGGCCTCCAAGTATTTCTTCCGTAGGTCCATTAGACATAAGTTTTGTGGTGCTGCTGTCATCTTTGAATTCTTCCCCAGAGCCATGCTCAATCAGGAAAATCTTGCCCAAGGAGACAGTTGAAGAACCAACTCTTGCATCTTTGCTCTCTGTAGATTCAGCTACTGCTTTTTTACTGCCAGTGCCATGTGTCACCAAGCCCTCATGAGGGTTCTTACTGACCACAGATGCTGGAGATGATGTGGCCTCACCCGTTTCTGAATCTCCACTTTCAATTCCTGGTGCAATGTGAGATGTTATCTCTTTTACGGAACCAGATTTTATGTCAGAAGGAGCTGTGTAGGTTGGTTTTGTTTCCACGCTTAGTTCTCCTGGGTTTTTGGTACTAAACATATCCAGGGACGTCTGACTTTCTACTCCAGACCCCTCTGTGAAGCTCTCTGACCAAGTACTCAAAACTGTTACTGCAGGTTCATCTGTGGGATGTTTTTCGTATTCTGTTGTTGCATCCTTTGGTGAAGCACCATCTGTGCTGTAAATTTTCCCTTCATACATTTCTGTTTGTGTTTCAGCGACAGTCCTTAACGGGACTGAAGTCAAAGTAGCAGACTCGATGACAAAATCTACGTCTCCAGAACCTGGATCACTAAATGGGGAGCCAATACTTACCACTCTGCTTGTGGAACCCCCTGAAAATATGTCTGCAGGCTCTTCTGCTGATCCTTCATTTACAAAGAGCTCCTTCTCCCTCAAGAGAGGAACAGTGGTGACCTTTTTAATTTCAGAACTTATGGTACCTGGTACTGTTTTTCTGAGGGGCTCCTGACTTACAGTTCTGACTTCACTTGTAGTGCTCCCAAGTTCATTCAAATCCAAATTTTCCTCTGCAGCAGTAGCTGAATTTTGGTGACCTGCATGAACAGTGGTGTGTATTTCCTTTTCATCATCAATACTCTTTTCAGTTACAAGAGAACTGGCAAACGCTTTTTCCGTAATTAGCTCAGACACGGAGTTGGTGGCAACAGTTACTTGAGGACTTTGATCAAAAGCAGGATAAGGAGTACTTATAGCTCTGGGCAAAGCAGAGGTGATTCCTGAATCAGTTACAGAAAATTCTGTCAGCAGTGCTGTGCCCGAGCCTGAAGAAATATCTTGCATTGAAAGTGTTTCTGTTACTGCTATTTCCTCTGTCACGGCTGAAGTTACAGTGATACTATCTTTCATATCTCCAGAGCCTTCCAGCACCATAAAAGAAGCAGCACTCAGCTCAGGCTTTGCTGTATGACTTGTGTCCAGAATGTTTGCAGCAGGGGAATTTGCATTAAGTTTAAGAGTTGTTTTATAATGGTCTCCTGGAGCAGGGGTCGCCTTTTCTGAAACAAGGTCAGTTACAGCATTGTCTACTGTAGCAGGAACAAAAATTGCCTCCAGAGAAACAGTTACAGCAGAACTTTCCACAGTAAATGCATCAGGAGAAGAGGTTATTCCTGAATTTTTTTCCTCATCTTCCTTTCTTGACCCTGTCACAACTCCTAAGACCGAAGTGGGCAGATCAGATTCAGTGGAGCCATCTCCAGAGAATTCACTAGGAACCAAAAGCAGGTTTTTGCTATCTTTAGTGGAGCTCTCCTCAGTTCCTTGCCAGGTCATGGTCTCTCTGCTGTTTTGCAGAGACTGCTCGTGTGAAGAAGTGGTGGCTATTGATTTATCTGTTGTCACAACTTCAGACTCCCCGCTATAGACAGCTTCTAACATTGCAGCCCCTGAGGTTGGCTGTGTGGCCTCAAACGCCCCTAGGACTTCTCCAGCTTTGCTTGGTTGGACAGTACCAGAAGCTTCAGACTCATTAATGATGAATGTGTTTGTCTCGTTTATTTGGGAAAAGGTTACATTTTTGGAATGTGCAACGCTTTCGATTTGGTCACTCCTGGCTTCCTCAGCTTTTGTGCTCTTGGGTGCACTGGTGACTTGTTGCTTCCCATTGATGAACTGCAGAGCTGGAGGGGTTGTTACATCAGTAGTATTTTCACAGTCTTCGTCTTCTTCAAACTCTGCATAGCTTGGAAAGAAAGGATCCAATATTATATATTCAGAGGAATCCTGCACAGAGTCTGAAGTACAGGGTTCAGTCTGAGCTGACTCTGCATCAATGTGGGTTTCATCTACTGCATGAGGAAGCACGTGGCGATTGAACAGATCCAAAAATTCATTCACCGGGTGATCTGCAAGAAAAAGAGAGTTTTTCATAATCCCTAAGTAACAGCAGGCACATGAAGTACAAGCAATCCATTGGAGAAGGAAAAAAAAAAACCCAAACCAAAAAAAAACCAAAACCTGAAATTCAACAATTTGTGTGTGTTCTCCAGTTGACACAAAGTTAAACTCTGCCATGGGGTGTGACTGTCTAGTTGGAGCCCCTCTGCATATTGAACACATTGGTTTTTCAGTGCTGTTGATTGCCACATGCCCTTGGTCCCAAACCCATGCCTGAGTTACCTGCTCCTACATTTTCAGCAAAGATGAGGAATGGACAAGATAAAAACCATTTCTCAGACCAACCTGCTGCAACTGCTTCCAGGGCTTTAGACACTAACTAACCTCTACCAATAACTGAACCCAGGCAAAGCTAAGCAAGGCAAAGTCTAAAATAAAATAAGACACAAAAAAAACACCTCCCTCTGCATCTCCCTTTTCCCTTTAGTACAGAATAATTCAAATTACTAGGAACACCATAACACCTACATCAATCACTCTTCCCTAGGCTTGGACCCTAGGACAGTGAATAAAGTCTTGCTTTACAAAGTTGCTGCTACTTGGAATTTTAAAGCATTATGCAGCAAATAAGAAGAAATATCACAGATTCAAACATCAACTCCTACTCAGAGGGTAACATGACTGAAGTCCAGTAATTTTCTTCTGTTTACCACTAACTTTGAATTATTTACATACTCCTACGGGTTGCAAACCTCTCACAGTTTTTTTTCCTAGGTGGCCAGGCAGATAAAGAGGAAGAAAGAAGATTAAGAAGGCAAGATTTTAGCTGCAGAAAGCCTCATTAATTCCTCCAAGATTTATGATCCCAAATTCCATAGACACTTTTTAAACTTGGCCTTCCAGCACAAACATTGCTTCAAACCTTCGGTTCCAGACAATGGAAGCTATTGTAATTAAAATTAAAAAAAAAAAATTAGAAAGAAGGACACAACAGACTCAGAAACAAGCCCCAATATTTCAAGCTTGGCCAACTGACTTGAAATGGTAAACCTTGTGCTGAAATCCTATTCCATGAGCGTTTCTTTCTTCTGGATCTCTGTTTATAGCCATTTTGGCCAGAGGGGATTACTTTCTTGCTGGTACAAACTGGAATGGCCAGTGGAGCTTTGCCCACATCTGCCAGGAGAGGATCTGAAGCAATTGACAGCACTCCTGCCTGAGAGCACTGTCAGCAACCGCTGCTTCCCGAAAAAATATCTGCAGTACGTGACACAGCTCAGCTCTTAAATCAAATCTCCCTCACTAAAACTATCTACAAGTCATAAAACAATGAGAACTTGAGGTAAAGTACTTCATCAATTTGAAGTAATTCCCCTACCTATGAAGATCACTTAACCTCTGTGACTACTGAGTCCTCAGAGACAGAGTCATCAGGTGATCACTCTGGAAAAGAATGTATTCAATCAAATTAAACTGACACAGAGCACTATGAAAGGTTTGTGATTCTTTGGCCTGGGCTGGCTTGTGTGTGCAAATTGACATCAATTTGGTTTTGAAAAGGTCACTGCAGCTCCGTTGAGAATTAATGTTCTAATACCTCACGCTGTGTTTACAGCTAAACTCATGAAGCATTACTGGATCTCAGCTTTGCTAAAGCTCCAGCTGAAGAATACAGAGAATAAATCACCTTCAGCATTGTTTATTTCAACTACAGTGTCAAGTCTGTACAACACTAAGCTCAGGGCTCCCAGTGCAACCAAAAAAAAGGCTGTTTTTAACCTTGTGCCTGCTTGGCTGCTGTATATTGCTCAGAGAAGCCTGGTGTTTACCATGTGCTATGACAGCTCAGTTAGATGGCTACAGAACTGAGATTTCCTCTCTCTCCCTCACATGTGCTTGTTGGGAGTTATTTTATGCAATGCTTGTAAAGAAGGAATGCTTTTCTCCAGTAAATTAGAAATATTGAGGAGGGCTGCCCAATGCCACAGAAGAATAAATTTTCTGCAGCCATTTACTTGAGCTCTACCAGATCTCCCTTTCAAATTTTGTGAAAAGCAGGGATTTGGTAATCTCTCCAAGACTGGCAGCATGACTTTGAGGAGCATGTCTAATAACAACCTTTTCAGAATCCATGAATTTCAGCAAAAGGCCACCCTGGACACACTGAGAAACCATGTCTTCATGAAAGCAGGAGTTTCAATTCAGACAGAATTTCACACCTTCCTTTCAAATCTGTGCATGCAAAAACACATGGGAATTCAGTCAGTGAGAGAGGAATGGCAAGGCAGAGCTGATGGGGAGCTCTGGGAGTCTCTGGTTTTTGGAAGATTCACTATAAAATAACTGCACCCACGCACAGAAATTTGAATGGCCAGGAAAGATGCCTTGTGCTGTGTGAGCAGCCAAGGAGGGGTGTGCATAAACAACCTGGTATGCCATAAAGATTAATTATGATTTCACACACAGAGATTAAAACCGTGAAGCAAAATGTGCAGCTTTGCACAGAAATTGTGCATTAAAGTAAATAAATAAATTGTAAAGCCTGTATGGGACTGGATGGGGTGTAATTTGTAGGAGGGCACCGTGACTAACAAGTTCTGACCAACAGTGCAGAATTTTTGCAGCACTGCACACCTGGGAGTCCCTCAAATTAGTAGCTCACACTAAGTCATTTATGGTAGGCAATAAATTTAGTGAACAACATCTGTTCCAAATTCACCTAGAAGACGAATACAAATTCTTACACATGCAGAGATCTCTATCAGATCCTGCTTTTACTTTGTTAGCTTTTTCAAGATCTCACATGCCAGAACAATCCACATAAAAGAACCTTAGCAAAAGGTCTGATATTCTGATAATAAACTTTCAGGAGTTTCAGGAGGCTCTTTCATTAAATAACAAGTATCTTTGGAGGTTTTTTTTTTTAATATTTTGTTTTTTCCAAAGAAAAAATAACGAGATTTTCAGGAGATAGCAAACAATGTAATTGATTTTTTTTTTGTTGTTTGTTTTTAATTAGAAATTCTTTTCCTTCCTACAGGTTTGATTATTCAGTGTTAGGATTCAGGTTGCTCAGGGTTAAGAGCAATGAAAAATGCTCTATAACTCCTGAGATGGCAAATAATCTACATAATGATGTGGCTCATACATCCTTGTCAACTGGGTATAAAACACTGGGATGAAAACCTACCATAAAATATTAATATAGAAGAAATATTAAAATAGAAGAAATATTTATCTGTTGAACTGGTTTGTTAGACCCTGAGGGCAGGCTCTTGTTTATTTCACACCCATTCCTGCTGCAGGTAAACACACTCAGACCAAAGACTACTAAAAAAGAGACGAAACCAGGACTTTTAATGGGAAGGATTTTGGCTATCAAATATGCCTATCAATAGCTCATGGAAAACAAGCCAAAAGGAGCCCTTTTTCAAAGAGGTGCTTTGTTATTCTGGCTCCAAGTGAAGGAAAGTGAAAACAAGTAGCTGAAAAGGAGAAAAAGCCAAGGGTTGTCAGTTCAGAGTGCCAACCCAAACAAGTCCTGGGAGAGATTTATCAGCAAAGCCTCTCTTGGAGGGAAGTGATGAGGTATGCGCTGGAATGGAGATGGAAAGGATAGTTGTATCCAGCCTGGAGTGTTTTTCTTAATCCATTTAATACATCTAGATGTTCTAAATGACCTGCAAGGAGCAGGCATCCATCTCAGTAACAGTTCCTATCTGTAAGAAATGGAAATCCCTCTGGCTACAGGGTGATCTTAGCCTGCTACTGCACATAACCACAGAGCCACGGACCAAGGAGTCATTAATTCTCCTTACAACCCTTCCCAATCCATCATGGCTGGTTCCAAACCCACACCAGTTTTTCAGAGGATCGCACAGAAAAGTTCCCTCCCTGTTAGTGCTGCACCAGATAATGCCTGCACACATCCAAAAAAAGTGTAACGTGCAGCAATATTTCTTTCTCTTGAGAAGACTTTTAATATTCTACAAAGAGCTTTTCCAAGACCATCTTTGAGGGGGCAGGCAGTAAAAAAGCATTTTCTCTCTCAAAATCCATCAGATAAGCATCTGAGGAAGAATTAATGGGGAATTAAATAGAAAACATGTCATGATGTTTCCCAAACTTTCGAAACACAAAATATTTCGTTCAGAAGACTTATGGTTTTGTGAAGTTCCTTTCAAAATGGGGCTCTTAACATCTAATCTGGCACCCTGCAGATAATGGAATTTCACACTTCTGCAATTTGTCCACTTATTTCTTCAGAGCCACATGCTCAGTTTTCTGTAATAGTACAGTTCAGTCTTTTGTAGAAGGACTAGAGGTCTGATAAAGCCATGAGACCTACATAAAATGTTCTGTGGATTTTAAATCAGGCCCTATATTTTGACAAGAATATAGCTACATAAGAAACAAAAAAGAGATTTTAGTTAGAAGTCTAAAACTATTTTGGACTCATTCTTTTGAAAGTACTTCATTGCATGATGTGACACTAACAGAAAATCCTTAATATTCACCATCAAGAATTCATAACCAGGAGACAGGTTTGCATGAAAAATCAAGAGTGTGCATAAGCCAAATTATTTCCTGCACTTGATAAGCATAACTTTCTTCAGGTTGGCTTCAATAGAGTTATATCAAGATTAAAATGTTATTAGTTATTGTTGGAGAGAGCACAGAGGAGGCTCCAGCACGGGCAGAGGGATGGAGCAGCTCTGCCGGCAGCCAAGGCTGGCACAGCTGCCATTGCTCACCTGGGCAGGAGAAGCTTTGGCCTGAGCTCAGGGTGGCCTGGCAGGGCCTGAAGGGGCTGCAGCAAAGATGGACACGGACAATTGCCAAGGGCTGCAGGGACAGCAGCCGGGCAATGGCTGCCAGTGCCAGAGGGCAGGGCTGGCTGGGATCTTGGCAATGAGGAATTGTTCCCTGGCAGGGTGGGCAGGCCCTGGCACAGGGTGCCCAGAGCAGCTGGGGCTGCCCCTGCATCCCTGGCACTGCCCAAGGCCAGGCTGGACACTGGGACACTGCGAGGTGTCCCTGCCATGGTGGCACTGGATGGGATTTAACTCCATCCCAACCCAAACCATTCATTTTCCTGTGGTTCTGTGAAGACATTGATGAAACACATGTATAGTTGTAAATGGCTTTAGTGAGCTGTTTCAAAACCCCTGCTCATTTTTGGGATATTCATGGTGGGATCACAAAGGTTTCCCACCAGAGAGAGCCTATGGACAGCTAAAATCCACACTCTGCTCCACCTGGAAAACACCAAGGAGTCCTCAAAGGAGGAGAGAGTGGAGATGGTTCAAACCCTCTGAAAAACCAGCGAGGCCTCACACCTGAGTCAGGCAGAGGCTCTAGGATGAGGAAAGAGTTCAGCCACCTTTATGTCATGCCCTGATTCCCCTGAACCTCAGCTCTGCCAGCAACCTGATCCACAGCCTGCATGGATTTGAGCAGCTTTATGACCATGGCTTGCTGAAATTCTTACAGCAAGGAAAAAATAATCCAAAACCTCAACCAACTCCACAGGAATGTGTCAGTTTCATTGAATATGTTCTGTTTTAAAAGCATGGTGAGGAAATAAAAAAGGGATTTGAAAAGCTGTGCCCAGTACAAAAAAAAACCTAAAAATCAAAACCTTTCTATTAAGTAGGGAGTTCTTTCCCCTTAAGATATTGCATTCAAATTGGAACAAAACCATTAAATTTTACAGAAATCAATCAATCTGATAACATCTTTTACACTGCTTTGCTTCTCAGAAGAGGTTTGATTTTGTTGGTGGTTTACAATGTATATTGTTCTTTTAATTTAATTTTCTTTTAAAAAATAAATAAAATATTTTGAAATACAGATATTTCCTGGTGAACCAAAATTCCAAGTGTCAGCCTTTGGAATATGCAATTCCTCTAACTTGTGCCATCTTGTAGTATCATTATCCCACCTAAGCATGGTCAAAGTGCAACAGTGCTCCAGGCATACCCCTTCTCCTCTTCAGGAAAAAGTAGAAATACTGCCAAGGAGCTGGTCTAAGGCATTAAAGAAACATGGCTACTATTATACACACCTAAGCCAAAAAAATTTTTAAAAATCCAGAAATAATTAAATTTTTTATGCTTTTAATCCTGCTACCTCACATTAACATGACTAGTTACATGATGAGGTCTAGTAAAATCCAGGTCTTGATTACTGTTCTCTCTAAGTAAACAAAAGGTTTTATTTAGTTCACTTTAAAATGTTTCCCAGCTGGACATATATATTTCTAAAATTTTGTTAACTTTGGCTCCCTTTAAAAATCCTCAAGGACGCAAGGCAGGTTTCAATAATTTGAGGTTTGGATTGTTTTGGGGATTTTTTAACCTTCTAAATTTTGTCAAAATTTACGTTTTGCTATCGCTCTGAGAGTCAAAAGAGATTATTACATTACGCACATATGTATAAATTTGCCTTGCATAAAAGTCTCAATGATTCAGGTAAACTGCTGGGAGAAAGTAATTGCAAGGAGTGACTTTTGCACAGCTGGCTGGGTAGGAGTTGAAAGCAATTCAAGGTGGGTGGTCAGTCTTGCCTACTGAAATTCACTTATCCAGTCTGTCTGCTTTACCATATTTGGGGCTTTTCATGCAAAATCCATGAGTATCACTTTCTGGCATTTCTTTTTTCAGACATGACCCCAGGCTGGAGCTGGAGGCCACAGCCAGAGGGCACCTGTGGGGAGTGGGTGTCACTCAGGGGGACATCTGCTCTGCACGGGGCTCTGGATTTGCCCCGCCAGACTCCAAAGCAGCAGACAGGATGATGCAGAAACCATGTCAGAAAGAAAGGAACTGTTTTATTATAAAAGCATATCACGGAGCCCTCTGGCAATTCCTGGTGTTTCCTTTGTTCTTCTCCCCCACACCCGACAATAAATTTGCTAAAAAGAAGCAGACTGAGTGAAATGTCAAGTTGTTAAAAATGGCAGCTTTGCCGTGAGCCCCAGCACGGGCAGGGTACAGCTCCCTGGATAAAGCCTGGATATTTGTCATGCAACATTCTGAGGGCAGCCATTCCCACTTCCTCTCTGCTCCAATATGTCACCAGCAAAACACGACTCCAGCCCACGGAGCCCTCTCCTGGGTGTGAGCATCCTTCCAATGACAACATTTCTTCTCACTGCCTACAGAGAAGACAATTCTAAAGCTCTGCGGGGCTAAACAACCCAAACCCAAGCAACTGCCGTGCAATAAATCATTTTTCTCCAGATGGAACCCAAAACAAAGCAAGGAGTCAGACTGTATCTGACTGAGCTGGTGTGTCTGGGTGTGTGCAGAGGGAAGTAGGGAAGTCCAACTCTGCAGGAAAAGCTGGTTGGGAAAGAGCATCTGCTCACCAGAATGACTTCATCCATTATTTCGTGCGTGATGTTCCATGACTGAGGTGGAAACACGGAGGTACCAATGGATTTTGGGCTTTCCTGTCCCACTCCACCACCATCCCTTCGTTACATTTACACCTTTAATTGGGAGAACCTCAAATGTTTCTGCCATGACACAGCTGGCACAAGAAAGAACCAGCTCTGGTCCTACCACTATGGGGAGAGAGTGTCCCCTCCAGCAAGAATCAAAAAATTGATTTACCACAACACAAATTTGGGAAAAAGTCAGAATACTACACTGAGAATCTCAAGGCACATGCCCACCCTTTGATTGCACCTGTGGCTGCTCAGGGCTGAAAGGAATATTCTTTCTCCTCTTCCTTTTTCCAGTAATACTGGAAAAAGGAACCATTTGGCATCAGGGAAAAAAAAAAAAAAAAAAACAAACTTACAGTACACTACTTAATGTGGCAGTTTGGGGAAAAAAATAGGTTGACATCATATTATTTTAGGAGTAATAAATGTTGGTTTATGTACAAGGCATGTACTAGATTTTTCTTTCTTGTCTCATGAGAGGAATTTTATGTGGCAAAAATAAAGCCAGAGAATATTTTACAGTTCGAGCTCTAAAACAGACAGTGGGGTTTGCATATGTGAGTGTGTGTGTGTATGAGAGGAGAAAGAGAGGAAAAAAGGAAAAGGAAAAGGAAAAGGAAAAGGAAAAGGAAAAGGAAAAGGAAAAGGAAAAGGAAAAGGAAGGATACAGAATGTCTTTTTTTCTAAGAACTGAATCTGTGATGACAATTACCCCACCTGCTGTACCCCAAAATGCTCTTTTTACAGCTATCTGGAGAAGTTTATTCTGCTTATCATGATGATTTTCTGGTATTTTGTCCCCTACTATTTCTCAAGCATTTTTTCATGTACCTCCTAAGCACACTTTTAATTTAATGCCTGCAAAAGCCTGCTGGTCACGTAGCAAGGAACCAAAATCACATTCTTTAGCTGCAGCCCCTGCTCTTTTGGGGCATAATTTTGAGCTATTAGTCATGTGGCAACACACAATCTTTGTCCCACGGCAAATATATTTTTTAAGTTTCATTTTTCTTCATTGAAATGTGACTAATGTTTTGTTTGGGGCAAATCAGTCTTGTCCTGGGCCTTTCTGCATGTGCAAAATTGAGTTGCTACAGAAGTGGCAGTGATAGCTCAAGGTACTGCAGTATTTACATAACTTCTTAAATGCAAGTGAGTGTTAGAATTCATATTTAGAGTGAATACATACATAGATATTGATATATATGGCAAAAGGATTTTTGCATATAGATCTGAGTCCTGTACTTTGCAACTATTACTCAGGATATACAGAGTGGATTCTGGAAAACTTTAATTGATTATTCTTGGTACCATCCCTTACTTCTGAAAAAAAAAAAATTAAAAAAGGTGAAAATTTTGTAAATTTATCTACAGGTGTTAATAAAATTGTTTTGGTTATAAAACACCTGAAGCAGCCTAGGGATAAAGCAGAGTTTCTCAGTTGAATCTGCATAAGTCTGTAAACTCCCCTCTGCTGCAGCTGGAGTGACACAAATGTGTCTCTACCAGACACAATTTCAAACACTGCCTACAGAACATGAGTGTTTGTTTAACCATAGAATCACATAATTTTTTCTTTCAGTAACTTTTTTCATCTCAGTTTTCTTTTCTGCTTTGTTTTGTTTTTTTTTTGTTTTTTTTTCCCTGGCAAAACTGGAACACTTTTTTCTGGAAAAATATTACTTTGTTTTTAGAAACACTTGGGGGTTTTTTGGAAAAGACACTTCTGTTGGACAGCACTTGAGAACAAAGGTTTTAAACCAACTACAGCTAAAAATAGATGCCTTGCTGTGGTAGTGTTACTGCACCACCAAAAATCAGCAGAGGGAGACATATTTTTGACTATAAGGTACTTTCACAAACCCCATCCTGTGCTAACATGACAATATTGCTGCAGAGTTAGTTCACACCTGGCAGGCTCTGTATGTGGTCAGAATAAACTGAAAGAAAAAAAGAAAAAAAAATTGTATATAGGCCAGGAAGTCAAACAATTCAATTAAAGTGTGGACAAATACTTGCCTGAAGAACATTTTGGGTTAATCCTTGGTGCTGTCAGTTGGACCAAGTGCCCACAGCATTTCCCAAGGACTCATGAATTTTGCTTCTAATGTTCACTATTTAACTAGACATGTGACTGGAAACTCACTACAAGCCAGAGTGGTAAATACATAAGTATGCCCGGAATCATTTTACTCACCACTTTCAAGGAAAAAAACCCAATGGTTTAGGGAAAAAATCCCACAATGAAATACAATCAAAAATCTCAGTGCTACTCTGTGTACATATAGGCACATTCTTTGCTGCTATTCTGGCAAAAAGCAACAAAAAAAATTACATCAAATATGTGGAAATTCCTTTTCTAATGCCAAAAAACCTCCCACTGAAACTATGGGATTCCTGCTTGATGAGGTGCTACATGTAAAATCCAAGAGTATGGTTTAAAGTCAAAAACTAATATTTCTTGTGCACTCCTTGAGCTAATGGTGGGGATCAAAAAGGTAATGAAGTATAGCAGAGGTAATACCTAGGCAGGCAGGGACTACTGGAAGACATTCCTGACCAGGAATGAAATTCCAACTGCTTTTCTCCTCCTCAGGAAGCTGAAAGTTTTCATACTGAATTCTCCTCATTTAAGAAAAGCAGTAATACAAGGCTTGTCAGAAAAGTCCTAATGAACTGAGCAGCTTGGGAAAAAAAAAATAAAATTACTCCATAAAGAAAGATTGATAACTTCAGCAACATGTTCCCAAAGACAAGACAAAATACTGAGCAGCCAGTCTGCACACATCCTCACTCACTTACAGCAGGAAAATATTCTGAAAGACACCAGTGGGTATTTTGTATATTATTGATCAAATTTAACACTTAATCACTTCAAAAAACAAGGAAGGTTTTAAAAGACTGGATTAGCAAGGAATAATCCACTAATTAAACTGAAAATGTGCAAAAAACCACCACTGAAAATTCCGTATTAAGGAAGTCAAAATCTGGACACATTCAGAAAAGTTTGGTACAGAAAAACACTTTCCTCAAAAAAAAAAAAAAAAAAAAATTAAGTCATATTGCATCACCATGTAAAAGACAGCTCATCTTTTCTGCAGTAGGACTTTTAGGACTTTAAGGCTTTCTCCACATGTAAACAAAACTCCTAAAAGGAATTCCTGTTCTTCACAACAGAAGTATGAAAAACTACATTGTACCTATGAATAAAATTCCTTCATTTCTCTCATGAATAAACAAAGAGCTATAAGAAAGCTGGAAATGTGTAATCCCTATGTCTAGATCTGAGACGTCTCCTTGGATACAATGCAAAAACAGCAGGGAATGTGTAGGCATCCTCTGAACAGTATTTAATGTGAGGGCACTGTTCCTTGTATCTATGGAAGTCTAGAAAGGAATGTGGAAAGAGAAATTATTGTTCTATAATAAGTCTTTCTTCAGGAAGAGCCAGCAATAGTGGCCCAAAGACCACTTGTTAATTCAGTTTTAGCTTCTTGTGAAAATTTCTAAGTATCAAGTTTCAGCTCCGTTGGATATGGGGCTGGTGGAGTTGGTTTGTTTTTGTTTTTCCTTTGTTTTGAGAAAAGGAGACGTGCACAAAAAAAGCTTGAATTTATTAAAATTACTTGGATATTATTTTTGCTTTCATACAAGGCATCACTGCTATTCTGCTTTAAATACAGAAGGGATGTTTTATAAGGGATGGTGTACAACCTATTTTAAAAAGCCCTCCATAGGGCTTTTTAAAGAAAAGACTATTCTAATATAGAAAGACTATTCTAATATAGAAAAAAAGAATATAGAAAAAAAAAAGACTAATATAGAAATATATTTCTAATATATATTTCTAATATATAGAAATATATTTCTAATATAGAAAAAAAGACTATTCTAATATAGAAAAAACCCCAACTGGTTTAGTTAAACAACAGATCTACCAGCTTGGACTGAACTCAAATGTGTTCTGAAGAAAAAATAATCACCTAATTACACAAATGACCCAGAATCTGCAAAGTGTTATGAAGACATTGTGATACCTACTATCCCCACATCCTCACCACAGTTCTGCTCTCAATCACCTCATTGGAATTACTGTGGTGTAATTACACTGGGGAAGATGAAATCAGGATCTGGCCACAGTTGCTCAGCGTTTAACACTTCAGTTACTCCAGGCACAGGAAGAACCTGGCCAGCTCCACAGCAGGTTTTATGAATAATACAGAGAGTCTGGTCATTCAGGATGTGAAAGTTACTCCAGTCAGACCTGCTTCCCTGGGAAATGAAGTTTAGAACGTTACAATTGATAAGGAGACAAGCTCAGCCCTCCATTAAGGGGAAAAAAAAAAAAAAAAAAAAAAAGAAAATAAGACAATATTTTGCGTTTAATAAGGTGGGAAATGGGTCCTGCCCATGTGAGGCCACTTTTGCTGTTGCTTCAAGATCCCACCAGAAATTAATTCAGGTCAGCCTAGCTGCAAGACAGCAGCTTTCCTTACAGTAAACCTCGGTGAAATAGGTCCTCTAGAGAAACCATGGCTTTCAGTAGCACATACCTTTCATTTGGGGCAAAAAAACAAATGGTGATTTCAGCACACAAAAGACAAAGAGAGACTTCTGCTGAAAGGGAGGAGACTAACACAATAATCAGCAAAAAAAGGCACACCAAAATTGCACCCAGCTCACGTGTGTGTACACCACAAATAGTGGTGTCCAGAGAGATTATTTGCCAGCGAGCACAAATAAAACACCTTAAAGGAGAACAGTGTGGGCACAGATGAAGAGAGATGCAGCCCTGGGTGCTGCAGACTTTCAGGCTGTCCCTTGCAATGCCTGGAAGAGGCAGTGGTCACCCCAAGAGCCCCAGGGGCTGGGGCAGAGCCAGCATCTTCCCTCCCTGCAGAGCACCAGCGCATTCCCCGTCTCCCACCAAAAACGGGGGCTGAGCAAGGGGACGGGGTCATTCTCTGAGACTGAGCAGAGAAATAAAAGTATCAAGGGATAAGTGTCAGGAAGAAAAAAGGCCTATTCAGGCTAAAGACAATGCTGGCAAGAATAAACACGGGTGTAAACTGGCCAAGGAGCAATTTAGGCTAGATATTAGAATCAGGCTTAAACAGAGCCATGATGATCTTTGACGGCCCTCCAGAAGGAGCTGTGAAGACAAGAAGATTAAATGAATTTTAAGGCAAGGCCTAAGATGGACCTGAAAAGACTCTATTCTGCCTCCTTTGTTAAGGTTTATGACTATGGCTCATTACCATCCTGCATTTCATTCAAATTTCGCTTGCCCTCTCACACTGCTAAGACAGAAATATGCATGTCAGAGAATTACATGTTGAAACACAAAGGTTTGTAACCTCTTTCCATAAAAATCCACATCCACAAAGCACAAGCTCCTGCAATTTCACTCTCTTCAAAGCTGGAGGGGACAAGAAACCAGA
Organism: Agelaius tricolor; assembly: GCF_023055355.1. Taxonomy (NCBI): domain Eukaryota; kingdom Metazoa; phylum Chordata; class Aves; order Passeriformes; family Icteridae; genus Agelaius; species Agelaius tricolor. The sequence continues at coordinate 2,168,541 of NW_027269304.1, forward strand.
CAGAGCTGGTGGGAGTCCCAGGGTCCAACAAACACTTTGAAACATATTCACTAAAATAAAGACTTTCAAATGTCTCCAAAAAACGCAGGTGTGCAAATTACTCCTGATTCAGACAGGAGTTATGTTTCCAGCATCCCCTCAACCACTGTTAAACAACACCCCCACAAGCATTTTTCAGCTCATAAAAGCTTTATGAGCTGAAAAGTTCCTTCAGGTTTGGTTGGTTGTTTTTTTTTTTTTTTTTCTTCTTTTCCCAGCTGCTAATCCATGACCATCCAGCACCAGCAGCACCACTAGGGAACATCAGAGCATGAGGACACAACAGGGCACGAGGTGGCAAATTCTGCATCCTCGCAGAGAAGGACAAAATCCCGTGTCCCATCTGATGGAAGCTGCGCATGTGCCAACACCTCACGCTGCAGGGGTGTTTGGCTTCCTCACTCTCGTGATTCCAAGGGAAAAACTCCTGGTTCCAGCTCCAGTGGATGAAGGTCCCAGGCCCCTTCCATTCTGAAACACGTGTGTGGCCCTTCCTGTAGCATAAAAAGGGATGTTTCCTCGTGTGCAAGGATGTTTTCCTCATTAACTGAAATATCTCCCTGAGATCTGCCCATGGGCTGTCAGAAAAAACAAGTCTTACTACCCAGATTAATTTGTGCACCTGCCCCATGTTTGCCCACATGGGAGTGTGTGGATTTGTTTGTACATTTTCTCAATGAAAACTGCTGTATTCCTACACAAATGAACAGCTTTATCTGTTCAGCTCTGGGGTCTTTCTTATCATCCCTAGAACATGTCCTCCAGAATTCAGACTGAGTTTGACCTTCCACCAGGCCTTCAAATTACTTCTGTTTCCATGCCTTGTTTTGTTTTTTTTTTTTTTAATCTAAAAGTAAAGTTCCTTTTTAAGAGTTTTCATTGACTGCAAGCATGCATTTTAAAAGCTAGGAGTAAAGCTATTTATCTTTAGAATAAGAAAAGAAGTCCTCTAGAAGAACCTTCTTCTGGTCTAATTAATAAATGTAAAGTCTTAGAAATGATAACATTTAGTATCACCTTCCAGTTACTGTACTACTTTATATTAAGGGACATGTGTGTATGAGACAGGAAAATATCCTTGCCCCTTTATTTACCTGAATTTAACTCCACACCTTTCGAGTGCAGCTTCAGCCTGCAGTAATGATGAAGAATAATATCCCCTGAAATTCCATACATCCATAACACATTCCATGTATCAACAGCACATTCCAGCCCAAAGACTTCAAGGCTCTTCAGAGAAGTTGGTGCCAGTCTGGCGAGGGTTTGAGGAGGAGGAGGAGGAGGAGGAGGAAGGCACAAGGAATCCTTCCTGCCTCTCCTTCCACCTGTGCCTGGCTACAGGTGAGCTCGCCTGAGCCAGGGCTGGCCCCACCACCACAGGCTCTCTGCCCTGCTTGATGGAAACTGCTTAAAATACCTGAAAATCTCAAGAATTCACACAGTTTAGCACAGTCTTTCTCTTCCAGGTGGAATGTGAAGCACTGCTCCTGCCTGACAAAGCCTAATGGCACCTCCATGGAGCAGTTAAATATTATTGTGCCCACGCTGTGGATGGCAAATGGAGCTGCAGGGAGCAATATTCAGCTGTGTAATAGCAAGGTTTTTATTGTAATTGAGTGATAGGAAACAAAACATGGTGCTGAATTTCTGCTGAGCCCTGCCTCACTGTTAAACTGTTGCTTCTGGCAAAAGCTGAATAACAAGGAGGTGAAGAATGAGGGGGAAAGAATAATCTCATAAATAGTTCCAGCACTTCTGCAAACACAGAAAGGAAAATATATTCGTTTATAGACAATGCCATCTATATATAACGTCTCATTATAATTCCTATTTGAAACAGTTATTTCTTGAAGGGCTTTGGTAAGCAAGCTGTCCTTTCTTAGGAGGCACTTTTGGACTCTTGACTTGACAATCAGTGAAGGCCTTTGTTTATAACCCTCCCAGATTAACTTTATCTAAAAATGCTAAACTGCATTACCTTGAAAACATGCCAAAGGAGGAAAAAACTTTATCAGAGATGTAATGATGTAAACTGTATTTACAGTTTCCAAAGAGTTAAGAATAAAAAGCCAGAAGTACAGTTTATGTAGCTCTTTATGATAGTGGATCAATTCTCAAATAAAGAGTGATAGAATAAGAAGTTAAACTACATCCTAGTGAAAGGCATATGTTGGTAAAATTTGCCAAATTCATTCCTCTTCATTACTCCCTATACGCATTTTCTTAGCACAAAGAAAAGTTTATGGACTAAGAACAATGAAGGGAAACTGGGCCTGACAGGATTTTTCAGATGATGTCTTTCATTTCTGTAGCAATAAAATAAATCAATCCAAACCCTCAGAGAGAATAAATCTTTGGCAGTTCTAATTGAATTTGGGGTCAGTAGGTAGAGGGTGCCTTTAGTCTGTGGATAGCTAAGTGGGGGAATTCCCACTGCCAGGGCCTGAAAACAGAAAAATGAAGAAAATTCCTTTTTAAAATTGACCTAGACACATGATGAGGCTCTCTGTGTCTAAAGAGAGCACAGAGGGTGCCACATGACAAATTTAATAATATTTAAAGACAATAAACTTTATTCCTCTCCTCACAGACTGAATAATTCTTAAAGGCAGATTTTTAAGGATTTATAACTTTATGTCTGCTTACACACACCCTGACACATATGCACATCTATACCTGGGAAATGCATGCACAGCTTTGAAAGTTTGTGAAGATGAAGAAGACAAACCCTGAAGAAAGTTTGTCCTAAGGATCTGATCACCCAAGGCAGAGCAAGAAAGAGCAGCTATGAAGAGCATCTGCACGCCCTGTCCTTTAGATAATCCACTTTGAACCAAATCCTAATTTAATAAAACGCACTACCCATACTATTCTGAAAAAAAAAAGAGTGTAAAATGAGGCTCCTCTCGAGGTAGATGCAGAGAAATCCTACATCCACACCCTTCCAAACCATCCTACTTCTTCCCACCACCTGGAACACACAACTGCCCAGCACAATCCACTCTCCTGTAGGAAATAAACTGCAGCACAAATCAAAAATCTAACTGGAAAAAAAAAAAATGTCACTATTACCTAGTCCAGCTACTCATCATTAAGTTAAATTAGGTGAATTTCCACAGATACAAAAGGACTTAAAATGTGGGTTAAGTTTTGTCTTCAGAAATTACCCTTCTGCTCTGACTTACTGGGACTTGTATCATTGAACAGAGACTCCCAAGGCACTGGTAACATATAAAGACAAAATAATGATAATATACAGCAGAAACAAAAGTTTCAGAACTATCATTTTCTGAAATAGAAGGCTAAGCTACTATTGCTATATATAACTTGTGCAGATTTGCACCCTGTAAACATAAAGTAGGATAATAAGCACAATGTGTAAAAAGATACCAAGCCAAGGTATTACATGTCCAAACAGGATATGGCACATCTCAAGGGAATAAAACCACTACTGGTTTTTGATTTTTGAATGGAACCCTACCAAGAACAAACCTGAAAAAACCATCCAAAAGACTCCCATAAATTATGAATTCTGCTGGATGAGTTCTTCAGAGGCACGGAGGTTTTGGCCAAGAACCAAAGATAAAACAGTTTCTGACACAACCATTCAAAAGACATGCATGTAGTTAAGGTATATAAGACCAAAAAAAAAATCCATTTTTTTACTTTGTCCCTTCAAAAAAAAAATAAAATAATTATTATACAACCATAAGACAATTAAGCACCATAAAACATTGAGCCTAACAGAAATTCTGAGCTTTGTACTGCTTGTCAGTTCCTTTGCTTTTTGTTTTAAAATAAAATTTTTTACCATGACATCTTAAATAATAGTCAGTTGACAGGATTCTTTGATGTAAAACTGCACACCCTTCAACATTTGCATTATGGAGACATATTCATCATCAACCCCAACAGTTCATTGCTACTTTAGAAGTTTCTGTTCTGGATACCCATGGAATTGAAGCTACATACACATGTACAGAACCATCAGCTAAAAAATGTGGCAGAATTAAATATTGCATCAATGTGCACCACATATTCCCTAAGATGCATTTTTAAAAAATTCTATGATATGCTATTAAAAAAAAAAAAATTAAAAAAACCCCATTCCTCCAAATCACAGGAGGCAGTAGAGTGCTTTAACCATTTTTTAGCTGACTACACTGTACATGGCATTGTTAATTGCTACAGACCAATGGAATGTTAAAATAATCTAGTGCTTCGTTTAGGACTAGTAATGCATGGAATGGAAGCTGTGAAATTAAAATGCTTGTTTCACAGACAGCTGGAGTTAAATTGGTGACTTGACAACATTAAAAAAAGAAAACTGGACTGTAGCCATCATGACTTTTAAAAAGAAATAAAACATTTTCATATTCATTCTTACGTAGAAATAATTCTTACCACACAGCAAGTATAAAATTCATTTCTGAGGGGCTTTTAACGGACAGAAAAATAGACCTACCAATATTCAGCAAGTTGCTGTCTAGACAAAAGTGGTACTTTGCATCCTTCAGTGATCCAAGAAACACCTCCAGCACATCCTAAAGCACACCTGTTTGACATGACAAACTGTCCACTCTGATGGACTGCGGGTCTAAAGGGCAAAATCTTACCTGTGTCATTGCCTGTGATTTGAATAACATACAATCTTATGTCATTATCAGGGTGTGAAGTGGAAGGAGACACCTCCTGAGGTTGCAAGGCCTCTGTGGCCTCCTTCACTCGGGGTGGAGCAGTAGGTCGTGCCACCGCCGTGGCAGTGGATGCTGTGAAATATTCCTTATCGATCTCCGGCTCCAGCATCTTTCCTGGCAGATCATCCTCAGCAGTGGCTTTGCTGGGAGACACAGATTCATCAATTATGATGATGTCATGGCTTGTTACCTCCTCTTCTTCCTCAGGAATGATGCGTGGAGTCTTTGGAGTGACAAAAGGCTTGGTTGCAGATGTGGGCTGAGCTTTGTCTGCAGCACCGAGGGAAGGTGTTGTCATGCTGCTGGGAGTTGTTGCCTTTTCTGTTGCAAATACAGCTGGCCTGGTTTCCTCAGGTTCTGTAGTCATTCCTGAGCCTTCTGTATGAGCATGGCTTGGAGAAGCTCCCAGAGCCAGGTCAGTAATGCTTTCCACAGTGGAACGTCCTGCTGGCGTCGTATGGGAGGGCGGCACGGAATCCCAGCTCACTGCATCATCCTCCTCCCTGGTGGGGGTTCCTGGGCTCTCCTGTGTCTTTGCTTCAGTTCCAGCAGTTATGGGCATCACCTCAGTGACCTCCTCATCCTGGTCAGGAGCAGTTCCAGCTGTTGGAGTTGCCGTGAGGTGCAACCAGGTGCTGGTTTCCTTAGGTGCCAGAACCACTCCGTGGTCTGTGGATGTCACTGCAGGCGCAGGTGCCTCTGTGGCTGGGTACATCTCCTCATAAGCTGAGCCTGTCTCATCCAGTGTCTCCTGAACTGCTGTTTGAGCCCATTCAGATCCTGGTGACATCTCTGGTTCGTGTGTGTGGGCAGATGTCACAGACAGTGTGGCAGTTCTTGGTTCCAAACCTTGGTCCAGTGTGGAGAGTTCTGGGAACACCTCGCTATGTTTTGCAGTGGTTTCTGTTGCTTCTGTATGAAAGACATCATCAAAAGCAGTCTGATCAGTAATTGGCATATCTCTAGTGACCTCACTCTCTACAGTAACTGGAACTAGGGAGGCATCATACTCCTTCTGTGGAGCTGCAGTATCTACCTCAGTTACACCTGCAAATTTAATAGTTCCCTCTGTCCCTGATGTCTCATCTCCTTCACGCTCAGTTACCCCCACAGCTGTGGGCACAGCACTTGGCAATACAGTTACACTTGGGGAGCTAAAAAACCCTATGGTTGCACTACTTTCTTCCACTGGTATTTTGGATGCTGTGGTCGTTTCCAAATCCAAGGAGCTGCTGGTGTGGGATACACTTGTAGTGTCTCTGCTCTGACCAAAATCAGATGATACCACTTCTTCATCCCTTGTGGTCTCTGCTGGCTCCCTGCTTGTCTCAGTTGCCTCTGTAGCTGCTGAAATTGGAGCTCCTGGATGCACTGTGGATTCCACAATGTGCCCTGGAGATGATGTGGGCTCCATTCCAGAAAAGCCATCCTCCGTAGCAAACTCAATCACTCTTCCAGTGTGAGATGACTCTTCTGTCATATATCCCTCCTCTTTATCTGTTGGCAGCCACGTGCCAGAACCTGGAGGGGCCTGTGTGATCTTCTCCCTTGCAGAACATCCCTCAGATTCTCCTGCAATACATGGAGGAATGGCAGCTGTGGAATGAGGGACCTCCTCATCTGTTGTCCTCATTTCTGGCTGCTCTGTTTCCTCCTGCTCCTCCAAGACAGCTGATGCTTCTGTCTGCTGAGATGAGGGGATAAGAGACATGGTGCCTTCTCCAAAAACTGGCAGGGCATCGGTGCTTCCTGAGATGGCCTCAGATTCTGTTTGATCAGCAGCTGACACAGAAAAGGATACAGGTGTTCCAGATGCCACAGTGGGCTGCACGTCCCTCAGGTCCTCTCTGCTCCCTTCAGCTGAGGCCTCGCTGTCAAATGCTGTTGCAGAGCTAAATTTAACCCAGGGCGTTGACTCTTTCGCTGCAGAAAACTGTCCAGTGGTTACTGCTTGCTCATCTAGGAGTGCCTCTGATGCAGCAGGCACTTCTGCTCTTGGGTAATGACCAGCAGCCACTCCAGAATCTGTGCCAGACACAGCGGTGTGCACGCTCTCACTGCCCTCCCTCTCTGCAGACTCAGCGGTGTGCAGAGCTTTAGGGATCACAACAGTTGTAAGTTTCTCATCAGATTTCGCCTCCAGTGATGTTTTCGTGGGGGCATTCGTGAGGTGGGCACTGTGGGACACTTTCTCCTCTGTCAGTGAATCTGCAGCCCCTGTCCTGGCAGCCTCTCTCCGAGCAGTCTGTAAGAAGCTATCTGTAGCTGTCCTCAGGGGGCCCACTTCTATTTGCTCAGTCTGATTATCAACATCGTGCCTCTGCGCATCTCCCGTCTCAGCATCTTCCCAAAAACCAGTGGAACTCTTAGCTACAGCTGTGCTATCCTGAAAAATTACAGAGGTCAAGAAAGCGTCCTCAATGCTTTCAGACCTACCTTGTTCCTCTGCTTCAGAGTAAGTGTGATCCAGCTCCAAATCTGGGGCCATGGTGTCTGTTGGCCTGGGTGAGACATCGTACTCAGTCCTGCCCAGTGTGTCACCAGTGAATATTTCGCCGTCGGTGACAGTCTGAGGTAGAAGGGTGGTGAGAGGAATGTTCTCCATGAGCACCTCCATCTCCCTTTTCTCCTCAGCCACGTCAGTAGTCATTTCTGTGTCCTCCTCAGACTCTGGGGTTGTTTCCTCCAAAGAAACTGTTTGGGTGGCAGGCACTTCAGTGAGCGGGGTCTCGGAGATGGGAGGCTCGAGAGGAGCTCCAGCAGGAGATGATATCACGCTGTCAGTTCTCAGGGATGTCACGGGCTCAATGGTTGTGGGCTCTGTTGTGACTTTTTTAGCTTTAAAAAAAAAAAAAAAAGGCAAAAAACAAAAAAAAAAGGTACAGTCAGTACACAAGATACTTTAGTTCGTTAGTTTGCATGTCCCCAACAAAAAAATAAATGCCACGCTGAAAAATAAGTGTTTCAAAGGGGTTAGGTAGTTTTTTAGAGCATTGAATGACATGCAATAAAACACTGTAGAGCTGCAGAATGCCTAACTTAAAAGTCAGATGAAGTGAAAAAAATAGCAATATTCTTCATATTTGTGGTTTATATAATTACCCCTAGAAGTCCTTGTGTTACATGAGTGACCATCAGCCTGCCAGGTACTGATCTGGGGACATAAAGGTTTATTTCAAGATGTCACAAATTAGGAGAGCTGTGGGTTTTCTTCAAAGCTTGGCGCAGCATCCAGCTCAGATGTATAAAGGGAGTGAAGTAATGCTTTAGCTTATTTTCAGCACATAATTACAAACTGCAAGAAGGATTCCTCACTGCAGTGAGAGTGTGCTCAAGCAGCAGGATCAAGCATGCCACCAGAAAATGCTGCTGCTGCCCTGCCTTTAAATTATGCTGGGAGAAATTCATTGTGGGGAAAGGTGAGAATGTTGAACCGTAAGATCACAAACTTAATACTACTAAAACGATGTTGATCTTTTGAAGACACTTCAAAGATGCACATCTGAAACTCCTCCACACACAGAAATGCTTCCATGGGAGGGCTGAACATGCAAAGGCAAAGTGCTGAACCCTCTGGATGATGGAAAAGGTGAGGGAGTTGCTATCCTAGATGAACAGGAGGTACAAAGAAAGGTCCTTCCAGTGAACCAAACTGTGATGTTTTAAACAACCTGGTGGCCTTGCTGCTTGTCCACTCCTTTTAGCCCACATTTCCATGCCATCGAAGGAGGAAATGTGAGCCAGCACTGCAAGGTGTGTCAGCAGATTTTAAATTCCTTGAAAAAGTGAGTGCTCAGAAAAGAGGTTTTCCTCAGGAAAAGCCCAGGTTGGAACCATCTTCCCTTCTGCCAGTTTTCCCAGATCAGTAATCTTCACAAGGGCAATAGGAGCAGATGGGTGGAAGATGGGAATGTCTTAAACCAATTCTGTTAACTGGTAAGTAACTGAGAGTCAAAAGCCTTACAAGGATGCAGATAAAGACCAAAATACAGCTTTTAAATCACGCTAAGCATATGAAGAATGCATTAAACAGTCTGTGCTTATGAGGACTCACTGTTTACCAGAGAGACATGACTACACCTAGAACTTCTTGCAAAATAAAATCTTGCTTAGCATGTAATAGATCAAATAAGTCTCTTCCCTTTGCACACAGAAATCAAAACAGTTACATTATTTTACAGTTTATACTCAAGCATCAGCAACATGCACGCACAAATCAGGGTTTTTTTCACACACCCATGGCTAATTAGGTGCCCCTTTGATAGCTGGAGATATGAATTCTGCGTGTGCAAGTCAGGGTGACACAAATATCTGTTCAGTTTCACACACTCAGCTTTGAAAATGCCACCTTTGCAAAAGACCTCTTTGATTCATCCTGAAGCAGGAGGGACTGGCCAGGGGATGACTGCTCCAGATTTCTAGAAGAACGTGTAGAATTACAGAGTAGGAAAATGAGGTAAAAGGGTTGATATTTCAGCTTTCCTGAACGAGAAGTGAAAGTGAAAAGGAAATTGTAAGGGCAAGAAAATATGACGTCGCCATATTTAGAAGTGGTGGTGTTCTTTGCCAGCAGAGGAAAAAAAAAGGAGCAGATACCTTTCCCTACCACAAATTTAATTTTTTTGTGGTTTTACAAAGAAGACTTAGCTACATATTATATATATGAAAATGCTTTTTACTTATTTAAGTTAAAATATTTTTCCTCCCCTCTCTGCTTGCATGGGGTTGGTTTAAACCCCACAGTTTTTGCCACACAGCTTGGGAAATGAAGGATGCACACAACTGGTGTGTGCTGCTGGGTGGTAGCCGTTAAACCTCTACCAAAGTATTCATCATTTTCCTCAACAGCAATTTTTACTTTTTTTTTTTTTTTTTTTTTTTTAATGGCAAAATGGAAAGGAGGCAGCAAAGTCTCAATCTCTCCCTTCTAATCACAGGATCAGTTTCCTAAATGTGGATGAAATTGGTTTTGCAGCCAACACAAACAATCACTCAGGCTTCAGCTGCCACACTTTGAGTGACCATCAGGATCACCCTCTGCACAAATATTAAAATGTTAATACCCTCTAGCAGAACCAGACAAAAATGAGGGCAGTGTAGATAATTTTTTTTTTTTTAAATCTGTGGAAAAAAAAGGTAAGTTTATTTCATCGCTGCTGAGAAATTGTGTACACTTACTCACAACCACTTACGCAGCTCCCAGATTTCCAAGAAATGCTTGCAAGTCCCAAGAGTTCAGATATTTATGCTTGGGATGCAGATATTTATTATTCATGACTTATTATCTGCTAATGACTTGACAGAATAGGTACACATTTATTATGCCAACCTGAAAAAACACCAAGCATATTTGGTTTGCTTATATTAATAACTGAATCAATAAATATTACCTTTATAGAGTGTTATAAGTAGAGCCCATATTTTTTAAGAGTTTATCAATAAACAGCCAGATTTTCTCCCATGGAAATTGTGTGCAATTCAGCTCTGGTTAAAATCAACCAGAGTGACCCTGAAGTCACTTTGTCTAAACAATTACATGCAAGTTTTTTCATTCACATCATCCAGGAGTGCAAACTTATTTGAGTGGATGAAAAATAAAAAAACCCTGACAGTGCTTCTTCAATGAGAAACATATCCACGTTATTTTATTTTTTTTCTGTGTGAAAAGAAAAAAAGAATAAACAAAGGGAAGGTTGCTTTTTTAGCAGACAACACCAGTTTGAGCTGTCCTCCGCTCCACCCAGATGTTTTGCATTACTGTGCTCCTTGCATCATGCGTGCAATATGCTATCTCCTTTGTCCTCCTCCTTCTGGTTCAAGACATGAGACAGATTTTCCTAATAAAATGCATGAACATATTAGCAGCAAGAAAGCAAATTATCTCACCAACAGCTGCTCGTATCAAAGACTATCTGGTTTTTGGTTTTTTTGTTTTAATCAATTCCTTCTACATTGAACAACATGCATGAAGTTGATTTTGGAAGGGCTATATGACTTTGCAGAGATGTTTTACGTTGTCACTCCCTATTTATTAATTTTATGCTCTTACTGTACAGCATTTTCCTCTTCTTCTTTTCCACCATGACTTAAACAAGGATTCAAAATTATGGAGCAATATTGAAACTTACTATTTTTTTCACGGAAATCAAACTGCACAACTTCAGACACGGTTCAACTTTGCAATTACCAGAAAAGGATTTTGGCATGTTTCTGTGCTGTTTAATTTGGGATTAGTATTAGTGTACTTTATGGAGGAGAAATGCTTATTTTATAAATTATATATATTATAATTTGTACCACTTGAGCAATTTTTCTGCTCTCAGAAATACTGTTTATCTGTTTACATTTGGGTAAGTACCTAAGAACCTGGAAGGACATAGACCCTATAGGCAGAGATTGTTTTGGGGCATTGCTAACAGCCAAAACAACAAAAATTTGCTTTAAGTTGGAACAAAAGCTGGAAATAGTGAATTATTTCTGTGAATTACAGCCAAAATAAATTATTACAAAATATAAATAATGTTGAGACACTCAAAATTAATGTTTGAAATCTTTGAGCCCAATTTAAGCACAATGCCAATGCAGAGAGCTGCCTTGCTTCATTTTTGCATATTTTTTTATGTTAATTTGTTGTGTTTCTTCTTGGTGTCTCTTCCTTCCCTGCTACCAACCCTGGCAGAGAGGACAGCCTTGAATGTTCCCCTGAGCCCAAAAGTTTTGCCAGCTGGAGTTTAAATTACTGGCAGAGCCTTCCAAGCTGAACAAGTCTAAGATTAAGAACAGATCCAAAAAAAAAAAAAAAAAAAAAAAAAGAAAAAGAAAAAAAAGAAAAGAAAAGAAAAAAAGAAAGGACAAAAATTGGTGCTCTGAGTTACAGGCTGAGCAAGAAGCCTCTGATCATGGCACTGATCCAGCACCTGCTCATTCACACTTTTCCAGAAGCAGTGGTGCATAGGTCATGTGGGATTTTGCTCATAAATAATGAGACTTTTGGTAGCAGAATTCAAAATCTGACAGTGCAGCTGTAAGAATTTCTCTGTAACTCCAGGTGCATACTCCCACTCACCTACAGTCTGTTTTGACGTCAAAATCAAAAGCCAAATGTAATGAGAGAAATATGAAAATTTAAGCGCAGGATCTGTTCCTGCTTACAAAGCATGTGCCATAGCAGAGAAAACTAACAGGATTCTTTAAAAAGTACCCAAAATTTGGAAACTATCCGGCTGTCTTATTTGCAAGAAAAACTTTTTTGCATCCTCTTCACACCACTGCCCAAGGTCTTTTCTTCCAGCTAAAAAAACAGCAGAGGCAGCAGCTCTTTTAGCTCTGTGAACACAAACACTCTTAAGTAAAACCACTTGCTATTTCATAACTTCTGAAGTCAGATGGTTGAAGAGGAAAAGATATGTTATCTCCTGGTTTGCCCACATGCAAGTGCAGTTCTGTGGACGAATTATAACCTGCCAATCTATCCACAAAAGAACAATAGCAAAAAGCATTTCTCTTTCCACATTATTTATTATGAAACTGCCAAAGAGGACAACAACAAAAAAAAAAAAAAAATCAGCAAGCCTCTTTAGTCAGCTCTTCCTAATTAAATCTGTAACCCAGCACCAAATAAAAGCAATAATCTTTTGCTTTGTGACCGCAAAAAAACAATTGAAGAACAAAAAGGGCCAAGATTGTCACTTGGGTAAGAACTGAGAGCAGAATTCTTGGTGCTCTGCTCCCCCCACCTGGTGTGAAAGGGGGGAAATCACCCCTGTGTGCCATGGGTGATGCCCAGACCCCACAGCTGCAATGGAGCAAAAGTGACAAAGAGCAAAATCAATTCATGTTTTCTGCACTTGAGCATTTATAGGGGTGGACCTTCCACTTCTTCACATTGCTGCTCCTCATCCTATCCTTGTTACCTGACCTAGCCAGTAACCTGAGGCAGTGGAAGGAAAATGCCTCCAACTGTGTCTTCTTCTCTTTTCTCTCTCTGTCTGGCCACAGTGTTTGCACTCAGAGGTTGTTCTTTGAGCACCCAGTTTTGAATCACTCAGGCAAATGCAAGTTCACTTGCTCAGGCAAAAGAAGCATCTCCTCCCCAGCTCTTCATGGTGCTCCAAACAGCTGCTCCTCATACATCAGTCAGGTTGATAAATCTCTGCTCCTACTTTATGCAGCATTTAAAAGGTTGAGCTGCACCCAGGCCCCACTTCCTTCCCCTCCTTCTCAGGGTGAGACACTGCTGAGATGAACAGCACAGGCTGGTTTGGAGTGGACTGAGGTCTTCTTGCAGTTTTCAGCATGGTCTAACTGAGCTCTCAAAGCCCTGAGGAAGAGTGGGGTGAGGAAGCTGCAAGGGGCTGTCGGTGTGCTGCTCACCATGAGCCCAGCAGAGAGAAGCAGGGATTTACTGCAGCCACACCTGGGCCGAGAAATTACCAGGGTTTCTGCAGCTGTGGGGGACTTGACAAATGGCATATCTGAGAGAAGAACATAAATCTGCTTTCTTAGGAAGATCATAAAAGGCTGGAGAATGGCTGTCTGGGGGTAATCTCTTTGCACAGCTTCACCTTCATGGAGAGGCGGCCTGAGCAGAGCCAGCAGCCCTGCACAGGCTGTGCTCAATGCCCTGACCTTGGGATCCTCACCTGCCCAAAGGCATTTCCCCATTCTGACACTGGACTCTGAAATGCTGGAGCACACCGTGTTTATTATTTATTATGCCCGGCACTGTGCTTCTTCAGATATAAATTTCTTTTTGGTTTTTTTTTTTTTTCCCCCTTCAGATTGGCAATTCTGCTCCTCGTGCTTCGCCACGCCCGATGTCTTCATTATTCCGCGTCCGTTCCCAAACTGATCAGAAATCCACAGATCTCCCGTAACACAGCCCCTGACATCAGGCTGGAAATAATTCCCTCATCCAGGAAATAGCTGGGACACGCAGCTACCGACGGTTGCTGTGGAGAAGGACAGAGCTGCACGGCTATTCAAGGTTTTCCAAGCTAAGTCACATGCAGCAGAAGGGGAAGACAGCATTCCTCCTGCCAGCTCCTGAGCTGTGCCCAGCAGCCTTTATCCTTTATCCTGCTGCAGGACAAGAGGAGCACTGTGGATGCTGCCTGAGCCTGCCATGGTGGTGCTGTAGGACGCCCCAAAGCCCTGTGGAGGTCATAATTTCCTATATTTCTCCTACAGAGCAGATTTGGAGCTTTAGATGGATGAAGCATCAAAGCAAGAGGGCCTCAGCCCCGAGCAGTGGCAGACTTGGACCCGCTCTCGACGGGGCTGGATTGGAGCAATCAAAGCAGCGTGGACTCTCCATTCCTGAGGAACAGGCATGGCAACACCAGCCCAGAACTGGAATTTTCCAATCTCCTGCTAAAATTGAGCCACGATGCCAAACCAAAGTGGTGTAACAAAAGAGAAGCAATAAAGGTGCATGAAACAAAAGTCAAAATGAGAGAGAGGAAAATGGGAAAGAGAATGGGCAAATCCAGAGCGAAACGGTCAACACGTGTTTTGAGTCAAAGTGAAAAATGTTTTGCTGAAAGATTCGCCAAAACCAATACAGGTCTATGAAAGAATTCAGCTTTAATAAATCAGTGTTTCTCAGCAAAAAGGGGGTTTGTGTTTCAAAAAATCCAACCACCTCTGTGTACAGAGCTCATCAACTTCAGCTTTGTCGCAGGTATGTAAGTTAAGAACCTGAATGCATTTTGATTAATGCATTTCTGGAGTGCAGTTTGTTCAATGGCTGCTGTGGGATGAAAAGGTCCATCCAAAGTCAGCTGAAGTCTGTGACAAGATTTCTACAAAGTCCAGTGAAATAGCCCTGGAGGGACTGGGAGGCTGAAGTACAGGATTAAGTAAATCCCCTATAGCTCTCTGAAAGAACTAATTATTATATACGTATCTATTAAAAAGATACATTTTAAGCAATTTAAATTATATTCATCATCTTCTTAATGATGAAATATTTTCATCTCTTACAAATTAGCATAAGTGCTCAGCAGCAGCTGTTCTTTTTTTTTTTTTTAATTTAAACATATTAACCTAAGTCCTATATGTTAACACTTGAAAAATTTTCCCTCTGATGATGGCCTCCAAGGAGCTGAAAGTACTTAATCATGTGTCTAACCTGAAACCTTTTCAGGCCCCATCAGATACATGATTAGGTATCTCTCAGAGAGAAAAAAAAAAAAAGAAAAAAAAAAGAAAGAAAAGGTCTGGCAAAAGCCTTGGAGGTATGAAATAAAACAGACAGATAATGTTTCAGAAACTTAGACCCATGTGGTTTTTGAAGAGTGAAAAGCACTTGTGATCAAAGGGGAGAAAGTTTCAGGGGTTTTTAACAAGGCTTTTATATTTTAAATCATGTATTATTAGTCTGGGCCACTCTTATTTTCATAAAGTCAAGACATTTCATACAATGTAATTTTGTACCCATAACACTGCTGAAGTTAAAATTCTGAACTTAACTGTACTTTAAAAGTTGTCCAGGTTGGCTGCTCTACTGAAACTAGTGAATATAATTTTTAAATTGAATTTACTCCCTGTGTTTTTCATGTATTTCAATAAATATGATTCCTCTTTGAAAGCAAACAAAATGCTCAAAATACAGATTGAGGTTTCTTAAAACCACAAATTAAAATTAACATTTTGAGACTTTCCAGCAGAGAGACCCATAATCACGAAACAGGAGTGAGGAGCCTGAGCAGGATGAAAGAGATATCCCCTTTCTCAAATGCACAATTTGTCTTTGTGAAGACAGGAACAGCTTGAGTAAGCACAGGGGTGCTGTGGTGTGACTGCGTGTCCAGGTGAGGAGGGAGAGGTGTGAGACACACACAGTGAGAGCTGTGAGCAGGGGTTTCACTGAGAGCCCAGGTGCTGGGCAGGACAGTTTTGTTGTCAGGCACTGTGGGAATCTCTCACTGTGTGAGAGCTTAATGCCAACCCCAAAGCAGGCAGAGCTGGGGGACAACAGATTTTGTGGTGGACCGAAACTTTGAAACTGAGATAATGGGAAATTTCGGAAGAAACTTGCAGACAAAGGATGATTTGAAACAAAGGGCTTAAATTCAAGCCTTCTGCTCTCATGCAGAGCCTGTTTTTTTTTTTTTTTTTTTTGTCCTCTCCCTTTTTCTGCCCCAAAGAAGGGACTGGCTCCAAGGCCCCAGTGGGAGAGAGTGACTCACTCTGAAGCCACTGCACCAGGCAGCTGCTTGAGATGTGGAGGACCAAGATGCTGGGCAGGGAGTCTCATTACTCACCACTTGCATAAATCTTTTAGCAAAAGCAGTGAGGAGTCACAGCTGGCTCCTGTGAGATCCCAAGCACCTTCTGAGAGGGAGAGAGAGCTTTCAGTAACTTCTGAAATTTGTGGCACCCTGAAGGAGGGTACAGCATGACACCCCTGCATTTCCCTGCACAAAGGCAGATGAGTCTGGCAAAACCTGAGTCCTCTAGCCAGCAGTGTTCAATTAATTCTGATATTCCATTGTTTGTAATTAAAAGTGCTGAAGAGCTGTTCAGCCTCTACCAAATTGTTTTGGTTCTGTTTAGTCTTATTTTCTCTTGTAAAAAGTTTGATAGTCCTGAATTGTCTATTCCTGGGCTGCAAAGTGATGAAATATTTATTCTTTATATACCAAGAGCAAGACTTCTCAGGAAAAGCCTTTACATAAAAGGCAACAACCCAATACCTATCAAGGTCACTTTTGGAACAAATGGTATGTTACCACAAACTGTGCTAACTAAAACTTCTGGAAAGAACATTGTAAATGCATATCTTGCTTGAAAGAGGCAAAATTCACAAAAACAAACAGAAGGTTGGAATTTGTCCTAACTAAAGACTAGATTACAGGCAAAATGTTCAGTTCTTACCCCAGTCTTTTAGAGGGACTTATGAAATACACCCTCATTAAAGTCTTTTTTATCCACAACACTTTAAACAGGTCATAAACAATTTGGAGTAGGAACAGAAGGAGTGATATGACAAAATGCTGCTCTGCAGATTAGAGCACAGACTCCTGAACTTAAGTCCTTTTTCCTGTAACCAGTTCCATTAGGACTATTTCCACATGCAAAGTTTTGGAACATCATACCCACAAACTATAAAGGAAAATTAAAACAACAAACCAACAGTGTCTGAGAACAGCCAGACCATAATGTTGCAGCAGATGTGGGGATTTGTTCTCAAAGAGTAAGATTTGCTCATAAATGGGTCTTCAGTGCCTGAGCTAGAAAGATCTGCAGCTGCAGTAAGTTCATTATCCACAAAAATGGGGACAGTACAAACTGCACATTTCAAGTAGTTCTGAGTTACAGTCACTGGACTGAGTCCAAAAAAACCTAAATATTCATCATTAATGACCAAGTTCTGAACTTTTAACTCAACACAATGTTAATGTCAGTCATGCTATTTGCAACAAGGAACTTCCTTGGACAGAGAGGCCTGCAGGGAAATAGTTGAGCTGTCCAACCCCCCTGTGCTGAGGCTGCAAGTCTCAGGGAAGCAGGATATTCAGCTGGGAAGCTGGTGAACCTTTTGGGACAACAGGAACCCATTCAAGGAGTGGTTGCACCATAACAGAGCCAGGTGGCAGGCACTGAAGACAGATGAGCTTACAGGGCAATATCTGACCCCAAAAAAATGCTGACAGGTGTGGAGGACATCTGGTTTAGATTGGTGAAGTCTACCATGTGAATGTGGCAAGAGCTTGAAGTGCCTGTGAAAATACCTGGAGGGAAACAAGCCGCAGTAAGAAAGGCAATTCAGACCACCCACTGGCCCATGGAACACTGAGTAGGAAAGAGAAAGAAAGTGATGGGACAACATGCCTGGGATCCAGAGATAGGCCCCAAATTACTGGCATTGAGAGACCTGAAAGTGGCCAGCCTTGTTTCATAGCCCAAGAACAGCTTCTCTTGCTCTCATCACTGGGGACAGAATATCCATTGTTCACCTTTAGGACATTTATCATGGAACCACAGAACAGATGTGCTTGGAAAGGACCTCCAGAGATCATCTAGTCCAGCCTCCTGCCAAGGCAGAGTCACCTGGAGGAGGTGACATGCCCAGGTGATCTTTGAATGTCTGTCTGGTGTCCATTGACAAGATGCAAAGATACCAAGGTGTGCTCGGGCATCAAAATACGGAGCACGCACAGACTCACAGTCAAAACACTGCTAAGGCTGAAAACTTACCTTAAAACTCTGCCTGTCTTCACCTGCCAATGTTACTTTAAGACATTGACAATGTTACTTTAAGACAACAATGCTTTAGTTGTTCCAGTTCCTAAAAACCCGCGCGCACCGCAAGAACCGACGCAAAACGCGCGGCAAAGGAACCGCTCCTCGCGGCAAGCACGCTGCAAACCACCACCCAGAAAACAAAAAATAATAAATGCTTACGTTCATAGCAGTAGGCATCAAACTTGCTATCGGGGTAAGGGAAGCCTGTTTGGTTCTCATAGCGATACAGGGTTCTCACCCCAAGCAAGCCCCCGCCGCACTGGGGCCGCGCCACCGAGGCCGGGTAGCGGACGCTGCCGTCCGCCAGCCAGCCGTAGTCACACTGGTCAAAGCCATTCCTCCAGGCCACGTAGAGGTTCCCCACGGAAGCCAGGACACCTCCTCGCTCCTCGCACAGCTCCCTAGCTTCCTCGAAGGTGAACTTCTGTGGGGCTGAGACGTGGACCACTTCATCTGCAGGAGGAAACGGGAAAAAAAGAAAGGTGACAAAGGCTGACTAGCATGTTCCGCCATCAATCAATTGCAGAGAGCTGCAAGGTTGGGGATTTTTTCCCAAAATGTGAGTATTTTTTTTTCCTTAAAGAGAAAAATAATCAGATGGCTGTAAACCAAATGTTCCAGGCCTGGATTTGAAAGTTAAACTGCCACAAAGCACGAACATTTATAAGCAAACTTTATGCCGTGAAGTACCCTGTGGCTGGACACTGAGTCCCCTTCTTGGTCTCTAGAAGAGGTAACAGCAGCCCTGAGGCTCCACTGTGACCCCTGTTAGAGTAGAATTTGCAGCTCAACTGAGTTAATTAAATCCAGTCCATCAGAATTTAAAGCAAATCTACTTCTGCAAGTCTCCTATCTGGCCCTTTTAGGCATTGCTAGAATCTCACTTCAAACACTCAAAGAACAGGAAATATTCTTCACTGGCTGCTCTAGAGCAGTTTCTAATGTTGGATTTCCATCAGACTTCCTCTTGTCCCATTTGGAAACAAAGGTGAGGAAACACACAAGACATGTTGCATGCACAAAGCCCTCTTTGTGTGGAGAAGCTGAATTAGTCTACAATGCTGATAGCATAGTTCAGCTTCCAAGGAATAACAGTTTGTAAGCAATAGCCATCCAGTTGGACACTAAAACAAAGCAAATAGCACATCTAATATTTTTGCTTCCAAGGTAAACCACCATTGTGCAGTTGTCTTGGTTGCCTCATTCATACAAACACTCTAAAGAAAAGTCAAGCCTCTCATGTTCATGTCCTCGGAATGAAGCAGTAAACCGACCCCTTCCCCAGTTTTTGCTTAGACTTCAGATGAAACCAGACAGACCTAAAATGAGATGCTGGTGCGCAAAAATCAAAATATTTGTTGCAAGACAGTGATGCCCCACCTCAGCCCCAGCAGGCCAGGACACAACAGCCGCTGCTGTGGAAAACACTGCTTTTCCACACCAGCCAGTCTGTCCTACCCTTGCACGGGTCTGAAGGGAGCACAGAAAAATGCAGACAGAAACTACATCACCCCGAGCAGTTCCATTCACATCAATATTACACTTGTTAGGGGCCTGAAAGGAATGCAAGTGTGAAAGGAGGCAGGGTGCCAGCTTTCTTTTTCCTCCTAGGTAGAGGCTCTGATTTGTTATTACAGCTGTAGCACCAATCCCATAGTGTAACTTGCTTTATGCACATTGTGTGCAGCTCCCAGCTTGGAGGTAGAGGGACAGATAAGGGAAGCAAAGAGCCATTTGTCCTCAGAATGGCTCATTCAGCTCTTCAGACCACACAGAAAATGAGCATTTTTTGTTTTACATCCTTCTGCATCTGCCTGCCAGCTCTGCTGCCATGTCCAGCACAGAGTGATGGGTGCAGTTATCCCACAGTCCTGTCCCAAAAGCAGCACCGTGAAACGGGGGAGCAAAAAAAGGTCTCTCCAGAGCAGCCCTCTCTGCTCTGAGAACTGTTCACTGATCCTCTCACAGCAGCCATGATGTGTATGAAAATTAGTAGTTAAAATGCAATTTAATTGTAATTATTCAGCACATATCAGTCTGGTTAGATGCGTGAGAGAAGTGAAGAAGAACAATGAATTTCCATTATTTCTGTAAACAAAAAAAAAAAATTGCAGGCAACCCCACAACACTCCTTCTGAAAGAAACTTATAGAATACACAGGAAAATGGGTAAACAGTGCAAGATCACTATAAAAGCAATTTCTCCATCAGGTGATGTGGATCACTGGCTTCAAATGGAGCTTGTACACCACATCATAAAAGTTAGTGCTCTTTATTCATCTGGTCTGTCATCTCCACTCAGTTAAGGCAGAGAAACTTAGGGAGGGGTTAAATCTTGGTGTAAGATTTAAAAATGCAGGGTTCTTCTTTAAGAGAGGCCACTCTGCAGAGAACTGACTTGCCCAAGCTGCACTTTCTAGGCAGAAGTCTGCCCCAAGTTTGCCTTGGAGTGTGCCTGTGTCTGCAATAGTGATAACCCTGCCCACTTAAAAGATGAGTGTCATACCTTTCTCTGCGCTGAATATATTCTACTGACCCCACATGGGCTTATTTTGTCCATCTGTTAAAATCAGCTGCTGTCAAACAAACACCATCTTTGTCAAGGATAGTTTTATAAAAAAACCAAACCAAACCAATTTAAAACAAAGGGAAAAAAAAAAGAAGAAGAAAACACATACATATTTAAGGAAAAACACATCTTAACCAAAACAATCCAATAAGTGAAATCCAATGTATTTGACACCTAATTGGTATATTCAAGAATTTGTGACAATAGCCTCACAAAGAAGGCAAAAAGGCAGCAGGGCAATGAGCAAAATTCCATCATATGCCAAGTAAATGTGCATTTATTTCAGGAATGCTAGTGATAAGATAAAGGGCAAAGATGTTAAAGCATGTAATCTTGTAATTGCTCTAGTTAGAGAGCATTTTTCTATGATTCCACAATTCTTATTTCCAAAAAATCAAGTAATGGGCAAAAGTCATACTGCAAATAGCTGTAAATTACTCTAGGAGCTATGACTTCTCAATTTGTCCTCCAGTTTGAGAACTGATTAAAATTCTCTGTGATTAAATGTGCACTTAATGTGCTTAATAATTGTTGGGATGAAATGTGAAAAACAAAAAAAGAGTTTAATAAGGGCCTTGCTTGATATGTGAATCCAGAAACACTTGAAAGTTTTTTCGGCTTCTGCAAGCTTCTCAAACCACCTTACAAAAAAATTAAAACATAAATTAAAACATGTGAGTTTTCCCGGGGTTTCTTGACCTCTTTCCCTTCTAGCATGTGGCTGAAACATCCTGACTCCTCCAAAATATCAAAGAGAAAAGGACTCAAGCCTTGCACAGAATCTTCCTCTAAAAAGCAAGAAAAGTAATTCTGAAGTTAATGAAATGTATTTAATCCCTGCAGTCTCTACAGTTTACTCCTGTTTTTGAAAGCACAACAGCTTCCATATTTAACAGGAGGACAGATCCCACTACACTCTTACAGTGTTTTTATTAAGATGACTGGAAGCCCCTCAGTTTCCCAGACAAAACCCTGAAAATGAGGAAATTAAAAGGAAAAACTCATCTGCCCGATAAACAAATGACATAGCCACCAACACCAGGCAGGGAAAACTCAATTCTGTGTGTGTTAAACAGCCACGTGCATTGTTTTTATAGCTGGAGCACACCCTGAGTAACTCAGCAATACTCTGCAGGCAAAGCCCAGGGCTTAGGCCAGGAGATGAAGAAAAACTGGTTCAGCAGTACCAGGGGGTGGGGTGGAGAACGTGACAGTGTTTAGGCTGCAGACAATAATGTAATGTGTGTTATTGCTGGCTCCCGTTCCAAACCAAGCCTCAGGCTGATGGAGCGGCCTCAGCGGTCACTGCGCTCCAAGAATCCCCAGGATTTTCCTCTTACATGTGTTTGTTTTGCTTGGTCAAAAGAGATACCTGATGAAAGTCAGGCTTTTTCCATCTCTTTACAAAACATTGGGGCAGATGAAGAAGTCAGATTTTTCTCTTGAAGACAAAGGACGACTCACATGCAATCCCCGAGGAAAACATTGAAGTTCTACAAGAATCAGTCCTAAAAATCTTATCAGCTGATTTTACAGCAAGTTTAATTGCTTTGATTCACTTTCTCTCCTCAGGAGATGTCTGGGTGAGCTGGGCACACTGGTAGATGTGAATGTCATGAATCGCACAACTTAAAAGCAAGGTGGGAAGAAGGGCAGGCTAGAACCAAAGCCAGGGGACAACACACAACTGTGTTGACTGGGGTAGTGGTGCTGGGCTGATGGTTGGACTTAATGATCTCAAAATTCTTCTTACCCAGCCTTAATGATTCTGTGATTCTGTGATTATTACTGTCTCATCCAGAATTTGGTGCTCATGAGCTTTACCTTGTGGTCAGGCACTCAGATTCTACACCCCTCACAGCCATCCAAAGTCAGGCATTAGAAAATGCAGAGGGATATTGATTATATGAAAAGTTAATCATTCCCACGGAAGAAAATGCTTAACTCTCACAATTTAAAAAAAAAAAAAACCAAAAAAAAAAAAAAAACCAAACCAAAAAAACCAAACAAACCCCCCCAAAAAAAGCCAAAAAAAACCCCACAAAACAAAGAACCAAATCAACAAAACAAAACAAAAAAAATCAAAACCCAAAAAACCTAAAAAAACCCCAAAAAACCAAAAAAAAAGCCAAGACAAAAACTTTGCCTTTTCATTTTAGTTCCTCTGTGATAGTTTTGTTTGAGGAGAAGAAACACTATCTCCCACTAAGAATTTGGGAGCTACCTTTTTTTCCCCTTTTTTTTTTTTAGCATAATGTGCCTGTGGTGAACTCCAGACCTATTTATTTATTCATTTGTTTCTGAGAGTTGGAACCCACCAAGTTCACCAAGCAGAGATGTCCTTTTGGAGTGTTAGAGCTCCTGGATTCTGTGACTACAGCTGGGTAGAGATAAAACCCTGGGTCAGAGACAAAAGCTGGCTAAGAGTGACAAAATGCCATCTTCTTTGATGTTTTATAGAGCATTCTAAGGGCATTTTCTCACCTGCACCTGTAACCTGTGGTTACTGCTCCTCACCTGGACACAGGCAGCAGGTCAAAGTCCAGGCAGTCATGAGGCACTGCCATCACAACTTTCTTTTCCTCAAAAACATGGAATCTGTTCAAAACTTCATTCCTAGGACATGGGCAAGTGTGCAAAGAGGCAGGAATACCATGACCACTTTGAGGACTAAAATATTTACCCTTGTGACTTCAGGACCAAGAACTTCCTCATCCCCCTCCTCTCTTTCTCTGCTGCTCAGGGCTGGTTCTCTGACACACCAGGGTAATAAAGAGGTGTCCTTAACAAAGTCACTAATTACCAAAACCACTCTGCAGGGCTGGAAAACCACAAACATCTAAGCAGCTTGGTTCAACTTTAAAGCAGGAGGCTGGACAAGATGAAGAAATCTTTTTCTCTTGCACGTCAGAACAAGTCATTTGATTCCTTTTGATGCACAAGCAGCAATGGTTTAACTAAACTTTCCTGAATGTCTTGAGTCTATTCTGTGCAGACCCATTGGCTGAACAGGAATCCTCTTGAGAACTCAACCCTGCATGAGGGGTGAAGGCTGGATAAGTGTCCAATAGAATGGAAAAGATGATAATTCTACCCTATGCCCTGAACTTGAGAAAAAACCTGATTTTCTCTGTGTCCCACTTTTGAAACCTAATCTAGTTGCTCCAGAATCAGAACAGATCCCAGAGAAGATCTTTAGCTCCCTAAAACACAGAAGAAACTTCTCACCTGAGGCCACATTTTAGACTATGATTCCTTTAATCATGACCATCACTCTCACAGAAATTTCCATGACAACAGCAAAACCGCATGAGAGTAGGTGGAAAGTATTCAAAGGACATCTGGTTTTGGTTTTTATCCTTCTTCCCTGCTCTCCCTGTGGCGGGGGGGAGGTGGTGCATGGAAGGAGGGCTGCACAATCCTCCCCACAGACACCCCAAAAATAACTCTGTTGGCGTGAGGGCCCCATCTGCACATGAGAGCCAGGCATCCATGGGCTCTGATGGCCAGCAGACAATCCTGATGGGGTGGCTTGTGCTTTGGCTCAGCACAAACCCACCCCACCAAGCGGGCTTTGGTGGTGGTTCCATCTCCATCTCAGACACCAAATAACCACACACTGCTTTGCCTGAAGAGTTCAAACTCTTCCTCACCCATCACCCATCTCCATCCAAGGGATCACATCACAGGAGACACCCCTTCGGCTGGTGGTGTTAAGGGATCCTCATCCAAACCTCTGCAGCTCAATCACTTTAAAATCTTTACTCATAAATCACTTCCTGCAGTTAAAAGTACCCTGAATGTTTCTGCTAGTGCTTGGTACACTGAAACAAGTGATGAAATATGAGGAATGTAAAACAGCTTGTAATAAAACGCCATGACTGGTACCTTTTTAATGATACTTTGACTCCAGGTTCTCATTTTTATCTCCAGGAGCTCAAAAATTTTCAATCCTTCCCACAGTTATTCTTCTGACTGTCACAGCAAAACTCATACTATTTAAATTAGAATTGTGCAGTCTTTAATCTCTCTGACTTTCCTCAGAACAAGGAAATGGCAAGAGTTAGCCTAGATAACTGGTTTCAATTTAAGCTAATAGTTTGTGATTTAAGGAGAAATCCATGTCTCTGGCTAACTTCCTGATTCCACATGGCCAAAAAGGAATAAAATCGAGATGGAGTTGCTCCTACAAATCCTCAGTGCAGATACCCAAATTAGTACTGCAAATTCAATGCACATTTATTTTAAAATGTATTGCGAGAATTCCCACCACCATTTATGGCCTTCTGGGGTAACAGACCAACAGCAGCCAACAGACCAATAAGTGTTCAATGACTTCCATGGTGAGACCCTCGTTATTGCCCAAATTTTGATATCATTAGTCATGCTTGTGCCATGAATAGTCATTCCACTGACACAGACCCTCCAAATAAGGACCTCTTTAGTGCAAGCAAGTCTAATAGACTTGGCATTGAATCATGGCTGGGTACACAGATATGAGCTTTAAAACTCACATGGAAAAAGTTGTATTTAAGCACACCCTAAGTGCCATGGATTCATTTTGCTATGATTTAAGCTAAAGGTCACACCTTGTAGGATTAACCTTTGGAGAACAGGGCCATCAGAAATCTGGCACAATTTTAGCTCTTGATCTGTAAGTTTCCTACCAACACAGCAATCTAGTTTAATTCAACTTTCCAATAACTCCACTGACATTCTAAATTTCCATCTTCTGTGGGTGAGTGGTTCTGAAGTATAAACTCGCAGATGCTGCGTATCTTCTAACAAGCTCCTCCCCACCCCAAATTAACCTCTGTCCTGTCAGAAACTGCTCCTGTTGGACAGACAAAGGCCACCTTGGCTCCTCAGCCCCACCTGGAATGGGGAGTCTGGCTCAGAGGCTCAAGTTTCTGTGGAGGCACTGAGGAGTGGTTTATCCTGCACTACACCACAGTGTGACACCGTGTCTTTTCCTCAGCATGCGCCTGCTTCTCCTCATCCAAACAGAATAATTTAACTCCTCTGTATGTCAGCAGAACCCACCCTCGCTGTTTCTGTGCCCTGTACCCATAAACTCCTCCTGGAGGTTCGTAGAAGTTGTTGTCACGCTCCTGATCATTTTAAAAGTTCTGAGAGAATGAGAAAATAATAAAATCTCTCTCACATACACACAAAAGCCAACAAACAAGACAACCAACCAACCAAAAATACCCAAATTGAAATAAAACAAAAAAACAAACCAAACAAAAGGAACCCAAACGAAGCAAAAAAACCCACCAAAAATAACAAAAGGGAAATGTTGGGGAGTGTCTTTGGCTAACTATTATAACAATCTGACATTAAACTTGTTCAATATAATGAATGCAATATAATGAAGCAAATCTCTACAATATTGTGCTCTAGCTTATGTATTTGTTAAAATCTGGATGTTTTCACATATAAAGCAGATCATGTCACCACAGTCCAGCTGACAGGCCACAACAGTGGGACAGAAGTGTAGATGCATCCAGAGAGGGAAACCGGGTCATAAATCGTGGCAAATTAAATTTTATAACAAAGAACCAATTAATGCCCATGAGAAACTGAGGACCTGTGCATTTTAATCCAGGAGGATGGCACAGTCACTGCAGCCTCTTTGAACCACACACCAGTCTGGTTCCAGGTTGTTCCAAGCAGAGATCATCAGCCTCAGTGAAAAATGCTTCAGTTTTGACTTCAGTTTTATTTTTTTGAAAGTTTAGTGATAAATTTTGACCCTGAGAAACCGCTGGCTCACATGCACCCAGGACAATCTGCTCTGTATTAGTTACACTTCTCTGCTCTTGAAGAGGGAAAAGAGCAAGAGATTGTTCTTCACCCAGGAATTATACAGGTTAGGTTTTTGAGTAAACCTTCCTTTTTTAAGCTAGGAAAGACATAAATTGAATTTAACAGCATTGATTTAGAGGAGATTCAGAATCCAATCCCATCAAGGACTGATGGAGGATCAAATGTCATGAACTGTTGATGTTCACAGGTGGTGCTCACTGACAGATGTAAACGGGACATAACTAAAATTAAGACAATGAAAAGCACTAACAAAATTCTGTCACTTAATTTTCAAGTTCAAGTTACAAATTCTCAAGCATATATCTTTTCTGGAGGCTTTGCAATACCTGTGATGCTTGTATTGCATAAATCTCCAAGTGGTCTAGGACAGATCTTCAGCTGCTAAAACTAAAACACTTACTGATTTCAGTAACTCAAACCTCTCTAAGTCGCCAGCAGGAGAAAAATTTGCATGACCTAATCTATATCTTATGTAAAACAGATTACAAACAAACATTGAACACTTGCATTTTGCAATTGCTTTTTAAAAATATATGTACACCTACAAAGGCAGGCTTGCTCAGAGCCAAGGCTAATTTATTTTTCTGTTGACTTTAAGGGCACTAAATTAAAAGTGTAACAGCCAAGGACCATCCCTGAGGATGTTTAGTTAGGAATTGTCAGGGTTTTTTTTAGACAGGAACTGTGGAACTGGCATGGAATAAAAACCTGTCAAACAGATAACATTGGGACACACTCAGGCCATTGTAGTAAGTGGAAAATATACTTTGGTACTGGTTGCAAAGTATCTCTGTAATAATTTTACTAAACTAGGCCCAGAAACTACAAAATTTTTTCTCATTTCTTTCTGAACCTGAGATGACCCTTTATTAAAAAGATACTATTAAACATAGATGGCAATTCAATATCTGTCTAATTTTATGCCATGGACGTCTAAAAAGACCTAATTACACACTTTATGAACTGGAATACAGTTAGCTCATATACTACATCTATCTTTGTATATACTTATATATAGCACACACAGTTTCTCAAACATTAAATGCATTTTTTTGAAAATACTTTTATGTAACATTTAAAAAATAAGACACTTCAACAGCAACTTTTGTGAGATCTACTGCACTAACTATAGCCAGCTTGAACCCTGACTGCCTCTCTGTGGACTCCACACTGGCCTTTAATTAAGACCTGCAGGACCACAAACTGTAGGTTCCCTCCATTTGGCAGCTCCCTTCAGATCCAGAGCAGCCAAAAACTATTTTAAATGGAATTTTCTCCCTCTCTGCTCTTCCACATTAGGCTCCCCAGTCACTTCTTAAGCCTTGCAGTGCACTTCCAGGCTTTGCAGACCCATCTCACCTTCCATGTGCTCCACATAGCAATAAACATCGTAAGTCTCGTTAGGGAAGCGGCGCCCGTAGGTCCTGACTCCTTTCTTTCCCATCTTATCTCCAAAGCAGCCAACTCTTGGATGTCTAATTGGATACCTGGAAATGAAGAAAATTTATCGTTACGACCCCTTAGGATTTCAGCTTTTATATTTTTCAAATCCTGTGCTGCTTTAGGGTGTAACTCTGAACTCCATATAGAGTGTGAATTAGTGTCTTCACGTTTTGGTCAGGCAACACAATCCCTCTGGGCCTGAAACTCAAGGGCACCCTACAGCCTCAGGCCCTGAAAGTATAAACAGTATAAAAAGCATGAACAAAAGTATAAAGTGGGTTGGGGGGCAAGGAAATCGGGAGTAAATGACTTCATTACCTGAAGCCGTAATTGGAAGATTAACCCCTGAAATGGAAATGGACCAAACTTATAATTGTGTAAAAAACTTTGTGACCATTTTCCATCTTGGGTGTAGCCTCTGGGAGGCTTCTAACTGTCCAAGATGCACCTTTTGAAGGCCTTTAATAAATACCCACTTTATTCTCTTAATCTTATCCAGGCTCTCTTCCAGGCAGCCACTCCAAGGCATCAGTTACGGCAAAACAACAGTTCAGGTCTGCACAGGCCAGGCACACAAATTTTGGGTAAAAATGTGAAGGGGCCTCACCTGACAGTCTGGTCAGACACCCATCCAGCATCACACTGCTCAAACCCATCCTCATAGGCTGCTTTCAGCTGCTCTGGGCTGGCCATGACAGCACCATTGTCCCGGCAGGTCTGGTGGGCCTGTGTGAAATTCAGGGTGTACCTGCTCGTGGCAGCCCGGTAGTGAAACACAACACCTGGAAGGCAAAAAAACACCCCTGTTAGTGGCACATTTTGGGTTGTTTCCACAGCTATTACTCTGTAACCCAAAACCACCTGTTAGTGGTGCATTTTGGGTTGTTTCCACAACCATCACCACTCTGTAACCCAAAAACCTCATCGGTGGCACATTTTGTGTCGTTTCTGCTGCCATCACCACCCTGTAACCCAAAAACCCAAAATCAGTGGCACATTTTGGATTGTTTCTGCAGCCATCACTGCTCTGTAACCCAAAAACGTCATCAGTGGCACATTTTGGGGTGTTTCCACAACCATCACCACCCTGTAACCCAAAAACCCCATCAGTGGCACATTTGGGGTTGTTTCCGCAACCATCACCACTCTGTTACCCAAAAACCCCATCAGTGGCACATTTGAGGTTGTTTCCACAACCATCACCACTCTGTAACCCAAAAACCCCATCAGTGGCACATTTGGGGTTGTTTCCACAACCATCACCACTCTGTAACCTCACCTAGGTGTTGTCAGAATGCTGAAAACAGGTGAGCAAAATGAAAAATAATACAAAAATGTGAGATATCACGGTATAAATTATGTTCTCCCTCTAGTGGCTGCTACTAGTAATGACAAAATACCCCCAAAAATGCACTTTTTTGAAGCAGATTTGCTAATCAGTGATGGGCCTGGTGGCTGTTTCTACTCATCAAAGATCACTAGAAATACATCATTTATCACTATATGGATTTTGGTCAATTTTCCATAGCCATATTTTCCTGCACACAGCACAGATGGTACAGACAAAACAAAGCATGATCTTATCTGGGGTTTTTCTGGTTCTGAAAAGGACCTTGACAATTTCAGCAGCTTCTGGAGCACGTCAGACCTTTGGAGAGGGAGGCCTGGCGTGAAGATGGTTTTGTTTAAGGCAGGATCTGTCTAGAAGCCACATTCTGTTTTCTACACACACAATTCCCACTGAATGTGACAACAGCTAGAACAAACCATAAAGGGCACTGAAGTGGCAGAAAGCAGCCATTCCACCTTACAAAATCATTTCCCCCTATTACCACTGTCTTTTACAGTTTAGCATCAAAGGCATGTCCCTTGCAATACCTAATTGCACTCTAAAATCCTCAAAAGTGTTTCAACACCATAAAACAACCAGAAAACAAAGAAAAGCAAGAAAAGCAAGAAAACAAAACAAAGCAAGCCCCTAAACCACTGAATGTTCCTTTTCTCTGATGGTTTTACTGGAGTACTTCATGATGAGGAAACAGCATAATGTAATATAGATTGGGAAAATAGTAATATTGTAGCAATAACTAATTTTACAACAAGTCTTTGCTGTTAGAGCATTGTTGAAAGATAAAGAAAGTCTGCTAGTTCACAAGAAAATAAAAATACAGGTCACTTAGCAAATTGTTGATGCAAGAGTTTCCAACTTATTTAGAAATCTTTTTCTCAGGCAGACAAATACAGTAAAGTCTTGCCAGCCATCAAAAATCTGCACATGGCCAAGAAGCAGAGAGTACACATTTTTCTTCTTGTCATGATTCACTAAGAAATTAATACAGAAGATATTATCTGAAAACTACTCAGCCATCAGACATAATTTTTTTTTTTTTTATCAAAGCCACTCGCAGAGAAACAGGAAATAAAAGAAGAAAGGCTGGGAATCCCCATATTTCATCATTTAATAGAGAGTCACACACCAGCTGCAGCCACTAACTGGAAGCTTGCAGACCACCAGCATCCCTATAAAATGCCTTTCAGAACTGACAAAACCCATCACCAACAGCTTCTTCCAAGCAACAGTGAAATTTCAGCTTCAAGATGGATCCAAGTGTTGTTTGGCAACAGTGACAAGTGAAGAATACACCCCGGAAAATTATGGCTGTGTTTGCATCATTACATTAAACTTTCCAGGTGCCTGAAATTCAGTCATTAGGGGTGTTAAATTGTTAGGTTATTTTACTGCATTATTTGGCTCAGGCCCCACAACACCGTTCCAAACAATTTCTGGGCAGATTTCAAGAACAAGAGCAGAGAACAGGGACAGCTTCCAAAGGGCATCTTCATCCTGCGCTGGGAGCCAAAGGAATGCTTCAGCTGGGGATGGGGGACACCCTGCTCCCCACAGCCCCACACCCCAGAACACACAGTTAGCCAACATCAGCATTTAAAACTTAAAATCACAAAAATATATTATCTGGTGATTTATATTTTTATAACATGTGGTATGCATAAAAAATATTTATTTTAATGTATTCAGAATTTAGTAGCAGTGGTTGAAACTGTGAGCAGAACACCCGCTGGTATAAATGAGGATTGCTATATTAGTAGCACAGTAGTAAATAAAAGTAGGATTTCAGGTGGCCTGCTGGGTGTTCTGGATCTAGATTTTAAAAATGGACAACTTTTACAGAGCTCCCAACAGAAGCAGATAAAAAATTTATCCTGTTTCACTGTGAACCCATAATAATAGTCACAAGCTGAGCATCTGCCTACTCTATTTGTTATTTTTGAACATATACAAGCATTTTAAAACTTCCTTTTTTATAACATTGGCATTTCTGTAATAAAACATATTTGATGCTGAGTCAGAAATGTCCAATTACATGAAGCAATTTGTTAACTCAGTTTGTCGTTTTAATCCTAATTAAAATGTATTTTGTGTGAATTTGGATTCATTGTCTCTTTTTTATAAATTTTTTCCGAAATTGTTAAAGGGATTTCTATGACTTCAAACTGGGCACAAGAGTTTCTGCTTCTCAGCACAGCCACCAAAAGATTTGTTACCTTAGAGGGGATGGCAACATATTTCTCTAAAGCTGTATTTTTTTTTTTTAAAGCTTCCTGCTGCTTAAACATATGAGTGCATTTTCCACAACCAGCTATTACACCTCTCATTCCTACCTTTTTTTTTTTTCCATGTTGGAAGCACCACTGCCCTTCTGTGGTGCCCTGGCTGTGCCCGGGTAGGACACCTGAACGAGGCAGGACTAAAGAGTTAAAATCCCAGCCAATTTAAAGTGGATTTCGCCCAGGCAAAGAAGAGCCTTTGGTCATTTGTAAATCCTGGAAAGGAACTCGGGGAATGCTTTGTTCTCCTCGCCCTGATCCACAAGGTAAACTTCACCTATTCTCAGCGCTGGAGGCTCCTCCATTTCCAGCGAGGAGCTAATGGACATGAAAGAGCCTCCGAGATGAATGGGAAGGAGGACTCACTATGCATAAGCCTGTGCAACAGCTGCAATAATTAGAAGACCCCTGGGGCTAAGAAGATTAAAGTGCAGGACTTTCATTGTTTCAGTTAGACAGAGAGAGGGGGGAAAAACCCATTGTCCCGGTCTTTGCACTTTAAAACATTTGTAAAGGATTTTTTTTCTCTCCCCCCTTTGTCTATTTCCTCCCCGAAAGAAAAGGCAAGAAAGGAGTTGTCCTTGGAACAAATAAAGCGACTGGAAAACAGACTACAGCGGTATAATGTTGTCACTGAACATCTGGCAAACAAAGTCGGTGTAATTACAGGAAGGAGTAGCAGCAAGAAAGAGCACTCATAGGAAAGCAATTTGTAGCATCCAAAATTCACTTCTGTCAGAGCAAGGGTGAACGTCTTTTCGTCGCTGATCTCATGTCTTAGAGCAGAAAATAAAAATGTGAAGCATTTCGTTTTTAAGGAACAAGGGTTTCCAGGGGTAAGAGCCTGGTTCCGTGGTTACACCCCTTTGGGTTGCTGCTTTATTGTGTATCATGCATCAAAACCCTGTGGAACTGCACGGGAAGCTGGTTTATTAGCTCCTGGTATGGCTAATAAATTATAGTTCACTTTCACTGGTGAGCTCACGCTGCTGCCTCATGCAGTGTTGGATGTGGCAGCTTCTGAGGCTCACACAGCAAATACCTAAAGGGAAAAGCTTGTGATGGCAGCACTTGTTATCCTGTTAATTTTTGTCTTCAGACCTTGGGCACCGTGGTGCAGACCCCTGAAATAACCCCAGGCCCAGTGCCAGAGCTACCACACAGTTCAGATCACAGTTCAAATCCTCCCCGGGCTTGATGCAGAAGGCCATTTACATTACAAATACACCCCAAAAATACGGGTTACAGGGCTGAGCACTGTATGAAAGGAAGGAATAGGGCAGCATTTTCAGTTCTCTGCATGAGTAATTCGTTTGTGTCTCTCTCTCTCTCTCTGTCTAGGCTCTGCACCCATCTTCAGACACACATCTTGGGCTTTGGCAACCTGAGAAGAAGAGGTTGGCCTTGCCAAACGCCTGAGGGAACTCACGGTGGGGAGGGAAAGTGCCTTCCCTTGGCCTGCCAGGGCTCTCCAGGGGCAGGCACCAGCTCACAGGTGCTCCCCTGCGCAGGATGTTTGTGCCCATCCTCACAGCACACAGGTGGGGAGGAGCAGGGACTCTGAACAGCTCCAGATAATGAGAGGAAGGATCAATGATGAGCTTCACCTGTGGTTTATCCTTTATTTTCTCCCACCACAGCTCCTGCATCCAGAACCACCCCAGCCTGCTCACCCAGAGGCTGCCATGCTCCCAAACTCGACGAGGGAAACAGCAGCTTGGCCAGGACCTTTCCTTCCCTCTTCCTGGCATGCCTCGCATGTAAACCCTGGGTCTTTACCACCCAGAAATAAATTTCCTTCTGCCTTCCCTCTGCCACCCTTTGATGGTCCATACCAACTGTGCTCTTCCCTTGCCAGGAAAATTCCTCGGGATCCATCAGGCAGGGGAGTAAAAAACGAGGTGAAAAATGCAGCAGCCCATGATAATTTGCACGGAAGTTCAACATCAAGATGTGGTAAGGTTTCAAGACAGGTGAGTCCAAAAGATTAGGTAAAAGCACCTCTTCAAATGCCTACTTAAGAGATAAAGAAGGGGATTTCTGCTGCAGAGAGAACAGATCAATTAGGTTGTCAGCACACAATCTCTGAGTGGCAGCGTTCCCACTTCGGAAACAACTTTCATTTATTATCATTATAATGCTTCCAGGAAAGACAAGTTTGCATAAAAATGAAAATGGGAATTACCATCTACTGCTGCCTCCCTAATTCTTGTTTCTTTCCATTAAAAAGATCAGTATCTTAAGCCTGGGATTGTCTTTACAGGCATTAAAAAGAAAATACACCAAAAAAAAAAAGGGGGGGGGGGGAAAGAAGTCTTTCAGATTTGCAGCAGAATCAAACAGAAACTGAGAAAATGAGGCCCATGAAAAGAGTGAATTCCCAAAATATCAGTTAGAAAATAATAAAGTGCTCTCACTTTTGGCAGAAAAATATTCACGGAGGAGATACAACAAAAGAGTAAGTAAACTAGAAGGATCCCGTTTGCCACTTTGATCCCTTTAAATCCAATTATCTCCAAGGAGGAGAACAAAAAATCAGCTCAAATGAGTGGTTTGTTCTGACTTCTTAATATTGAATACATTGGGTGATACACGTTCTTCTTAATTGCCCAATATCCTAGCACAAAACAAGTGTTTCACTGAATATTCAGAAATGTTCCAGAATGAAAAGTACTGTGCCATTTCATTTCTAGGTCAGATTTTTACAAGGTAGCTCAAAGGTATTTTATAAAAGTAAAATTCATTACAAGTAGAGAGAAGGAATAAATGTGACACAGAAAGGTACAGCAATGCTTTTCATAAAATCCTTCCTGGAATTCAACCCACCCAAGGTAGCTCTGCCTAAAGGTTACAAGTTGAGTTTAAAAGAATCATTTATAAATCTCCCTAGCTGGTGACCAGGGATATTTGATGCAGAGAGCTTACCTCACCCAGGAATATCCAAAAGCTGAGAGGCCAAGGACTCCCAGTGTGAGGCAGTTTGAATTCTGGGCTTAGAAACAGCAAGAAAGGTTAGAAGAAAAGCACAAAACACCATAGAGGATGAAATTACAGATTCTTACAAAGAGTTGCTCCTGAGACAAAGGGAAAATTTTGGAGGAACATGCACAGAAGGCAGAGAAGAAAACACGTGGAAGTGAAAATGAGTATGAATGACTTGTTCTATATATCCAGGACTGGACTTGGATGATCCTAGTGGGTCCCTTCCAACTCAAAATATTCTAAGATTCTTCATTCCTCTCCTTGTGAGAAGCTGAAGCATCTAACACTGCCATGCTGTCAGACCCACTTTGAACACAAAATACCCCTGTCTGGGAGGTCAGTGTAATTATAGCAGCAACCAGGGTGTCAGGAAAGCATTCTCCATGATTAATGACAGGAAAGGGGGTATCCAGTGTGAGGAAAGTGCCCCTCCAGTGATCCTGCAGAGCTGCCTGCCCCAAGCACAGCCCTGCAGGCCTGAATAATGAGTAAGGCAGGCACCTGGCTGCCCCAAACTTCCTGCCTGGGCTAAAATTAAGTGTTTCTCTCCTCCCTCTTACGCCCTCATCAAGTGCAAAATGCCAAACAGTAACCCTGATCTCAGGGATGAAGTGTGGAGAGCACCTGGCCCCTGTGGATGGGTGTTCTCTGCTGGGTTTGGGCACAAGGCTCAGCACGTAATAACAGGGAGATTTGCAATGCCAAAGGAAAAGTGGATCAAGTAACCCAACGTGTCATCCTTCTCCTACACTTTGCTGTGACTTTCCCAGATCCCCAGGGCTGTGCACAACACAGCCACCCCAGCTAGACCACAACTGCTCACACCCCTAGAATTAAATGGGCCAATTCGGGTCTTTTGCTATGAGACATTTAAATAGATACTCAGATCAAAGTATTTGATCTCTGTTTGTTGCACACACAGCCAAGTGCTGCTCAGCAGACGAAAGATCCCATGTGAACTCACAGTGTCTTGATGATGTCTCTGAGAGAGAATCATGAAATGGTTTGGGCTGGAAGGGACCTTAAAGATTCTCTGTTTCCAAATATAAGCAGCTATTGATACCCAAGTAGCTGGCACTGTTAATTCCTACAACCAAGGCAAAGGAAAGCCACAGAATAACATCAATTTCCAAGATCCTGTCATTGCTTAGAAAACTTTCACCTGTCAAAAAATGATCTAGCAGAAATATGCACCGCAGAGACAAATGGGACATGTGTGATGAAATGTGTCTTCCTTGTGAAGGATAACTAAAATAACCAGCTGTGTTTAAATGGTGGCTTAACCAGGAGTCCACCCATGGATAATGAAAATCTACAGACATTCAAAAAACAAATGGGAAAAACCAAAGCCAGTTCAGGATAGAATAGCACAAGTCTCTGTGTGGGTAATTCCATGGGTGAGAGGTCTCTGACAGCAACAGGGTAAGAGTTTAAGTAACTCTTTGATATCAGCTGCTTTCATTGGAATAGGGCTCTGGGACAGCCAGATCTTTTGCCTGAACAGTTTGTTGCTAATAACATATGAGTCTGACTTCGGAAGTTCATTTGGCATCTAAACCAGCAAATTAACTGGATATTTGCACACAAGTTATCAAATTTGTCTGTTGTGATAGCTAAACAGAAAAAAAAAAATAGGTTTACAGTTACAGCTTTTGTACAGTCATGGGCTTGAGACCCAGCCAAAAGAAATAATTAGGCATTAGAAGTTCTACTTTCAATGACTAATATTCACTATTCAGCTTAACCTGGGAAAATCTGTATGCTACTAAGAAAATTATCCTTCCTCAGAAATCCCAGTTTTCATTCACAATACATTCCATCACTGGTAAAATACATTAATTTGATGCACAGTGTGTTCAATAGCAGTTTTGTATTCCCAGCACACCTAAAGGAGAGAAACGGCAATTACAGTAATTTTATTCAAGTTATCTTTCCCAGCCATCAATTACACTGTAAAGGTTAATTTGAAAAACAAGCTGGCCAGCTGTCTAATCTTATCTTCCTGGCTTCATTGATGCTGCATTATGCTTTTTGTTTGAAAGTTTAAAATTAGGGAGTGTCTATAAAACAAATAGAGACCCTGAAAATACCAAGAAAAAAAGTCCTGAATTGGTTTAAAAATACCCAAAGAATCATTAAAAAACACCCAAACAATAAATCCATCACAATGGCAAAAGTGAAATTACACCTGCTTCAGTAGAACTCTTCCAAAAAGTTTTGGCCTACTTAATTTGAGCATAAAATGAGCAGAATAAAAAATCCGGTGATAATTTTACCAGAGCTTCAGCAGCCCCAGCTCCACCCAGGAGAGCTGACCAAAGCACAGTGCTGAACCAGGCTATCCCTCAGCTCTGGAATTAGCTCAGTTAACGAGGAAATACCTGCCTGCACCCCAGTCAGGACAGGATGAACAAAGGGGGAGAGTAGTCTCCTCAAATGTGTCACCTTGGGGTGCAGATTCAAAAAGAAACAGCAGAAATAATTTGTGTTTGGGACTAGAGGGGTTTTTTTGTTTGTTTGTTTATTAATAAAAGCTGAAATCATAAGAAATCATAAAGAATAGAGCAGAAGATTTGAGCAGCAACATTCACACGAAGTTCTTATGAGTCTAATAAATGCCATTTGTTTACATAATGGAGAAAACTGAGAATGGATGGCACAAATCATGGTCTAGCAAACCAATTTTCCACTTGGATCAAGACTTAGCTTTTTTCCTCTCCTGAAATTCTGACATTAAAGCACTCATGGAAAAGAACAGTTGCAGAAAGAAAATGGAGTCTGTGAAGTTTTCATTGAGGTAAAATCATAAATCTAATCAGTTCAACACTTTGCAGTGTTTTTGCAGGAGCAGCAACTACAAAAGCTACAGTATCACCATAAATCATCTGATATTTTATTGTCATAAACATCTGCAGCTCCTGGATATAGACATGTAGTCAAGGGAACACTTGAAAAGGGGTAAGGAATGCCAGGGACACTCATTATGAAAAGTAATGTTCAAACCAGGATTTCTTTTGCTTTTGTCATTAGGACCTAAGAGTTTATGAAGTTATGCAGACATTAATGGCTGCACTGATTTACTGTATTTCCAAATTAAGGCCACACCTTCAAATCCTTTTGTTGAATCAACACCAACAGACTGTTCATGTTAGGTTAGGCAGATTGGAAGAATACAGTGTTAAGCTCACCAAAAAACCCTTAGCCAAAGCCATGATTTCCAGCAGCAGATATTAATGTTTGTTTTGGGATTCATTCACCTGAGTAAATACTGAACTTCCAAAAGACACCGAGCTGCAAAGGGGCATGCAAGGCAGGGCCCAAAGCAAGGCTCCTACGAGGAGATCCATCCACACAGCTCAGTGCTGTTCTAAGCACAGGCAGAAACCTGGGTCCAGAACGTGCCTGTGCATGGCCCAGAGCCCGGGTTAATGCCCTGCCTGTCAGCACAGCCTGTTAGGCCAGGCTCAGTGCCAGCCCGACGGGCTCTGGAGCAGCCTCTGTGCCCTGCTCCACCAGCAGGTTCCGAGGGGAGAAACACCCACATATCATACGCTGCTTTGGCCGCTCACTCCTTGGTTTTGCTTAAACCCCTGGAGCACTCCAGGCTGGGGCAGAGGGGCTGGGAAGCTGGGACAGGCCCTGGGGTGCTGTGATGATGAGGCCTCTGGTGTTGAGATGACCCCCAGGTGTCAGAAAAGTCTCTTTTTCCCAGCCCCGAGACCGAAGAAGAAGCCGAGATGCGTTGGCTCTGCCTTTCAAGATTGTTTATTTTCTTTTTATCTATAACATTCTGTCTCTGACCCACCCAGGTCTGTCTGGCAGGTTGGGTTGTGGCACAGTGACCACCCTCAGGGCAGTGTTAGCTTTTTATACTAAAAACTACGTGTACTTTATTTACTATAACTTCCCAATACCTATCACCCATGTTAGACAGTGAGCTTCCACTCTAAACCAATCCAAAAGTGCCAACATCACAGCAGAAGATGGAGGCCAAGAAGAAACAGGAGGAAGGACAGGACAGGCCCAGATTCCTCCATCTTGCCTCCTGAACCCACATCCTAAAAACCCCAAAATTCTCCATTTTCACCTTGTGATAAGTTCACTATCATTCTATACTCAAAGCCTTGTGGCTGGTAGCAAAGTTGGTAATTGTTGTTTCCATGGGTTACAATCGAAAGCCCAGGTGTCTCTCACTCTGTGCCCAGGTCTCTGAGGCCCCTGCCAGGCTCTGAGGGCAGCCAGAGCAATGTCCTGGCTTCCAGCACTGTGCCAGCAGCCGGGCACAGCCCAGGGGTGCCCAGGGGACCGAGAGGCCGATGGCCCCTGGGCTGTGCCAGCCCTGGGGTGGCAGCAGGAGCGGGGCAAGGCCCGTCCCTGTGCCGGCCCTGCTGAGGCCACACCTCGAGGCTGGGTCCCCTCTGGGCCCTCACGCAGGCAATGGAGGGGCTGCGGCGTGGCCAGGGAAGGGAACGGAGCTGGGAAGGGAATGGAGCCCCAGGAGAGGCTGAGGGAGCTGGGCAGGGGCTCAGCCTGGAGCAAAGGAGGCTCAGGGGGCCCTTGTGGCTCTGCACGGCTCCTGCCAGGAGGGCACAGCCGGGGGGGTCGGGCTGTGCTCCAGGGACCAGGGACAGGAGCAGAGGGAACGGCCTCAGGCTGGGCCAGGGCAGGCTCAGGGTGGGCATCAGGAAATGATGAACTTCACTGAAAGGGTGGTCAGACATTGAAATACACTTCCCAGGGACGTGGGGGTTTCATCATCCCTGGGAGTGTGCATCCCTGCTTGAATGTGGCATTTGGGGACCTGGCTGAGTAGTGAACAGCACTGGGTTAATGCTTGGACTTGATAATCTTAGATGTCTTCTCCAACATCAACCATTCTGAAACTCCTGTCTCTTCTGTCTCTCAACACATAAACTTCTCCCTCTCAAAATTTTGGAGACTATTTCCTAATAGAGATGGCAAGCAAACTGTTATCACTGCCTGCCCCACATTAAGCAAACACCTCCCTACTTCTTTTCTTGCAGCTTCTCACAGATGAGTTTTCCTTCTGCCCATCCAAAATTTATTACTGGGCAAAAGGAGCACTTCCTTCATGCTTGATTTTCCTTTCCCAGAAAGAGTGGGTCCCACTTTTGGTGGCATAGATGGAGACATCAAGACAGGCCAACCACAGCTTCAGTGGTTTCTTTACATCCTAAACTTTCATCCTTTCCATCATAAATTGCTTCTTTTCACCCTAATCCAAGGGCTGTGGTATTTTCGGGGTCCCCAGGATGAAGGAGGAATTGAGAATCTGACTCCATGTTATTAGAAAGCTATTATATTATATTATATTATATTATATTATGCTGTACTAAAACTATGCTAAAGAATAGAGAAAAGATACAGACAGAAGGTTACAAATAATGATCATGAAAACTCACGACTGCTTCCAGAGTCCTGACACAGCTGGCTGCGATTGGTCATTAAGTCAAAACAATTCACATGAAACCAATCAAACATGCACCTGTTGGATAAACACTCTCCAACCACATTCCAAAGCAGCAAAACGGGGAGAAGCAAATCAGATAATTATTGTTTTTCTTTTCTCTCTGAGGCTTCTCAGCTTCCCAGGAGAAGAAATCCTGGGCAAAGGGATTTTTCAGAAAATGTGACAGCGACAAAGGGCCAGTCGCTAAAGACACTGCTGTAAATCCCCTCTAGCTCTGTGTTCACCACCAAGTTTCGCTGCTTTAGCTGGAATCACTGCTGGCTAGAAATGAAACAGACAAAACCCTTACCCTCAACAGCCAGAGAGACGATGCCCTGTGTGTCCTCCACTCCGTACATGACGTCGCAGCGATAGACCCCGGCGTCGCTGGCGCGCAGCTTGGAGAAGGTCAGCGAGGCATCCCCGCTCTCCTCAGAATGGCTGGGGACAGACACCCTGTCCTTGTAGCTCTGGCCTATCTTGATGTTGCCGTTTTGGGCCACCAGGACCGTGGTTTCCTTGGCGTCCTTCCCGCTTTTGTCCAGTTCCACCTTGGACCATTTGATCCGGAGGTACTCGGCGGCGTAGCTGGAGGAGATGGTGGGTGTGGTTGAAAAGAAGCACGGCAGGACTGAAGTTCCAGAGAGAGATCCCTTGACCAGGGTTTTTTTTTCTGCTTTAACTAGAAAAAGGGAAGAGAGCGAGGAGAGAGAAAGGAGAAATCACATTAGTGTAACAGCAAAATCAGAAACAGATATATGTCATTGTTAATTAATGATTCACTAATGCAAAGCCTGAAATCCGTAAACTTTAGCTGATTTGTAACAGGACTGGGGAGTATAAGCTGAGAAAGAATTTGTATCAATCTTGGTACACTTTAGGCTGATGATGGAGCAAATTTTTCTTTGGGAAAATTTCATTCTGACTTATTTTCTCTATTTGTTATGGTCACCAAGTAATTAACCTTTGGGAACTGGTCTGAAATTTTACATGAGAGATGAACTGTAAGAGCTGTTTCTTCAATTCACAGGAGGAAGACCACTCTGAGTGAAAAACCATGAGTTACCTCACTGGCCAAAACGCTGAATGCAGGGGAGCTGCTGGAGTTCACACCTTGCTTCTCTCCTCAGAAGGAAACACAGCCCATGGCTTTGCACCCCTGTCACCCCTGACCCCACTGTTCTCTCAGGGGTTAATTCTTTTTTACTGCACACGTGCTGAAACAAAAGCCTTTCCAGAGAGAGTCTCCCAAACAGTCACTCTTTCAAAGTTGTTTCCTTGCAGCCTCCGGGCCCTTAACACATCGCAGAAATGAAATATTTCAGGATGTAAAAGCAAAGGAAGAAGTAAAGCCCGCAGAAAGTCCCTGCTTGGCTCAGACTTGACATGATCAGGACTTCTATCATTTTTTATGTCATCTCCAGCTGCAAACATTTCACAGTGAAATGTTTCCATCTGACAATATCCTGAGGGGGAAGTTGACTACTGTTCATCCAAGCTGCACCCCGTGACTGAAGAGAGGGTTTTCTGATGGATTTTCCTTTTTTTATGTGATGTTATTTCATCACACATAATGGCTTAATGAA
Organism: Agelaius tricolor; assembly: GCF_023055355.1. Classification (NCBI taxonomy): domain Eukaryota; kingdom Metazoa; phylum Chordata; class Aves; order Passeriformes; family Icteridae; genus Agelaius; species Agelaius tricolor. Next base: position 2,210,033 of record NW_027269304.1, read on the forward strand.
GATTAAAAGCTAATGCTCAATTGGAACTGTTTTACCTCTTTCACAATCCTTCTAACATTTTGAAAGGTAGAGCAGGGTCATAATTATTTTGAAGGGAGCTGGGATTTATAAAGTTTAGAAATATGGTAACTTAATAATAGCCATCAACAGAGTGATACATGAAACAGGAGTACATGAAAATTATCTGTTTACCTATGATAAAAAGTATAATCTCTCCATAAAGAGTAGAAGATTGGAGGGTGGGATGGAAGGGTGGGCAGAGGGAGAGAATTAAAGAAGAGGAGCAAAAAAGGAAGAGAATAAAGAAGAGGGAGAAAAAGAAAAAAAAAGATGAAAGAACAGAAAAAAGAAATGGGGGGAAAAAAAGGAAAATGGAAGAAAAACGAAAAGTTGCTCATTAACCTGGTTATATTTAACAGAGACAGATGATTTTCCACAGGACAAAGTCTTAATGGTATTATCTAAACAGGTTCAATATGAGAGTCATCAGCTTAATGCCCAAGCATTTTAATAATAAAGTATTATTAGAAAAAGAGAAAAATGGGCTGACAGGGAAGACTCAGAATTCTGAATTAACTTCTCGAGTCCTTTTCATTCATGCCTACCAAACTAGAATTCCTTGGGCACAGAATTCAGAAAGAGTCAACATGATGGTATCAAAGCTGATGAAACCAGAGATCTTTTATATCACCTTTATTTTGTTGAAACTTCACAGAGCTACAGTGGTTAGAGATAAAGAAATAGAATGAATTCTCAGTTCTATCAGTTGTGATGGAATTACTGCCAAATTGCACAGGTGGGAGATTAAAATCAGTCTCAAAATATTTAGAATTTATTATGATCTCTTGTCATCTATACACCTTACAGGAACTTTCTTCTTAATTGAAGAATGACTAAATTATAATTATACTGACTGACAGAACTTTAATAAACTTTGTAAGAACACTGTTTATGACTTTGAGTGATCTGGAATATCAGCGCTGAACCCTGAGGAAGTTTCCTCCCTTTAAAATTCGTGCCTTCACATCAGCCAGCTGGAAGACCTGGCAATCAACACTTTCAATCCTGATATGAAAACTAGATCCAGCTTCCTAAACTGTGCTACTTCCCAGAACAGAAGATTCTGTGGAGCTGCAGTTCTGCCCAACTTTAGAAGGCATTATACAACACGTAATAAAAAACTGTTTGTTGTGGCGAGGTGAGGGAAGAAGGAGGAGGAGACAAGAAGAAGGAGGAGGAGGAAGAGGAGAAAGAGGAAGAGGAGAAAGAGAAAGGAGGAGGAAGTTTTTCCCTACAGAAAAAGAAAATATTTGGTTGACATAATATCTGCAATACAAGATTAAGTGATGATCCTGCACAGTTCCAAAAATCTTGATTTCTTGCAGCACTCCAGATTAGTCTAGCAGAATTTACTGACCAATGCAGAAGCTATCAGTATCTCATATTAATCCATTAACCCTTTTTTTGCCCCATTTAGCATTTTTGCTAAGCTTGTATTCTGTGTCAGCCCCTACCCAATGGGATGTGATAGACCAATGACACATAGCTAGATGTCTTCTTTGTGAAGTGGGAAGAAAGGAATTCTTGCTTGAGAACAAAGTCTCTTTCTTCAAAATGTGTATACTTGTTCTGTGGTAAATGTTATAAAATTCTAAAAGTAGGAGTCTAGATCATTTTTTCAAAGGACAGAATTATGCCCTTCTGTATCACATTAACCACAATGACCAGGCCAATAGGTCTGCAGTGGACAAGGAGTCTGAAGAAAAGAGTAAAACCTTCCCTGCATGGTGTGACACTGCTTAGAGGAGTGAATTTGCCTCATAATTGAGTTTAACTGAACAGAATGTTGCTACTGACTATGCAGACAAATCCCACATGCTTAAAGAATAAAATATTCTATTTATTTTTAGCTAAATTTATGAGAGGAAAAAAAAAAAAAGAAAAATTTTGCATCTCATTTTTCAGTTCATCAACAACCTGCTGGGACATATGGTATATTGCCCTGTCTAGCAGCAGAAATAGAAAGGATCACTAAAATCATGTGTTTTGTCAATCCAGCTAGCACTGAACCTAGGAGAAGCTATTTCATTAACCACCAGTCTTTTAGTGAAGATAATAATGAATTAAAATGAGAGAAACTTTTAGGAAACACTGAAAGGTAATGGAGTGAGATCCAGCAATAACCTGAGTCCTTTACTAGGTGGCTTGTGGTCTGAGCAAGCAGAATAAGAGAAGGACACAAAGAACGATGAAGAATTAATTTTATGGTCTACAAGATACACACAAGGAGCCAGGCAAATGTAAATCTCAGCTGCAGAACTCAACACCACAAATGGCCACCCAAAACAGGTAGGAAAAACTCCAGTGTTGGTTATAACCCCAAGGTCCAGCTTGTAAACCACAACAGTGATAAGCTGGGAAATTGTGTTTCACTAAAGATTTGAAGGCTTCAATTTTAGATCCAAACCAAGGATTCAAAAAGAAAAGGTTGAAATGTAGGGTGTCTATCTTTCAGAATGCTGAGATATACTTTATTTTTAGAGTACTTTTAAACAAAAGCCATACTTATAAAGATTCTGTGCAGTCTTCTAACATTCATTCTCAAAATATTACTGCACCAGCTGACTTTTCTACAAAAGATAAGGGCATGAGCTGATCCCACAGATTCCTTGGGATCATGGATTAGATCCATTCATGAGAAAGGAAAATTTTTTCATCCTTGTCCTCCTCACCATGTCCATAGTTTGAAAATGTTCAAGACTCTGTAGGCCAAAAGAATGGCCCCTGACTTAAAAAGCAAACCTCACAAAGTTCACAGTGTGTTCTAGGAACATCAGGGTCTTTCTGAATTTCTTCAAAAAACTTTGGAAAAATAAGGATGGGTCACAACCTGATCTACATTCCAAAGAATGGGACATTCGTAAAAACCTCCCAAGTACCAAAAATTCGACTCTGGAGATAAATGAGCCATTTGTGATGTAATAAAAGGTGGAGTAAGTGAGAGGACATGTAAAGATGGCATCCCACATTCTACAACTCCAAGGATCCATGCACTCCTCCCCACTTAAGAGTGCTGCCCTCTCAATCCCTGTATCCCTGAATTTTGCATTTGTGCAAGGCAGTGAGTCGGGTCTGTGATCTGATCCAGACTTTATAGCCAATCTCAATCTATTATCCCTTTTTTTAATTGGTTCCACTAATGAACCAGTCCTTTTCTTTATCATTCAGGATTACCTAAACATGTTACTAGCAACAGTGTTCCAGCTAGGTGGAAAAACTAAAGTAGTAAATTTGATTTTCCCAAAGGCTAAAATCAGTTTGAGGAGTACCTGGAAAGAAAGGGGAAAGAAAATAAAGAAAGATCTTGCTTTGAGACTTAGGAAAGCTGCTTTGTGAGTCTGTAGCAGCTGCTGAGATATTTTCCATACTGAAGGCCTGACCCAAACTTTCAAATAACCAGGGCAACCACACATGGATACACACTTCAGTCTTGGCATGTAATTACCAAGAGAGGCAGTAAGGGCTCCTTCCTTTCCACCCAAACCTGCAGCTGCTCTAACACCTCCTTGCTAAAGATCCAGCAGCCAAGGGAGCTGCCCCAGCTTAGCTCATGGCAGCCTAAGCACAAGAGAAATAAATCATTAACGCCTTGAGGAGGACACAGAAACAAAATTAGTGACATGGTGCAGCATGGCAGGGGCAGAGAAAGACAATTTCCTGAGTTTGGGCTGTTTCCTCAGTCCTGTGAAATGCCCTACCAATTAGAGCACTACATTAATTTTAATTAAATGTTCTGTGTACAGAAGACTTACCTTTAGGTAGCATATATGTTATAACTAACGTAGAGTACATCCATAAGATACTTTTTATACTTAACAACATCTTGACCTAGAAATGAAGAACAAAGGAGTAAGTGGTTAGTATTGCACGGTGTCCTTAGCAAATGTTGTAACTCAGCACATCAATATTTGTCACTGGTATCAAGAAACAGTCATTTCTGCTTTCAGGGCATTTCATTTAGCAATTTATGGTGGAGATTTGTTATAATGACCACATGCCTCCTTTGAATAGAGATTTGTTATGGGTGTTCAGGTTGTGGAGTCCTGAGTGATGCTCTGATATGTCAGTTCCCTTGGGGTTTACCTCTCACTTTCCTTTACAGGCTCCACCTTCCAACAGCTGGAAAGCTCTTCACATGAACCCAATAATAAATTGCATGTTCACAATATTATTTCACAGTTTTCATTTCCATTCATAGTTGCACATGTTGAACCTGTAAATATCTCCAAAATTACAAAAGCTCAACATTACAAAAATTACAAGACACACAAACACCAACAAATACAAAGGGTTTATAAATATTCCCTCATCCATACAGTTACATGTACATGCTGTGAACATCCCAACATAATAAATTACTTTCAGCAGCAGTTTGTCAAAACGCCGACAAATTTTTATCACTACCTTGATTTCCCTGATATTGCTGCAAAATCTGCCACCTGAACTCTTCCCTAGGACAAGTAACCAAGCTCACAGTTTTTTTTCCTGTTCAAGAGAGCTTGCAGTTGAACTGCCTTAAGGATCAGTGAAGGAGAGATTTAATAGACAGATACCTGTGTTGTAACTATGGAACCTGCACTGCACACATGTACCATTTAAAACTTCTACTTTTAAAAATTCCACAGGCTGCACTGAACATGACAGCAAAAAAACCCGGAGAGGCAGCTTCAGAGAACTCCTGGTGACGTGTTCAACCTCAGGACAGTTCTCTCCACAGCTCACAGCTGCAGCCCAAACTCCACAGGAGTCTGTGTGAACTGGCACACGTCCTGCAACGTCTGAGCAGCACGGCAAAGACGCAAAACATCTCCAACCAAGCCCTTCCAGTGAGGCAAGTTAAAAATTCCCACCCAACAGGGCTGAAAACCCCAGAGCCTTTCATTCTCTGTACAAGGATGGCCAGAGCCAGCTGATTGCACAGGGAAACATGTGCTACAACCTATTCCCTGGGCGTGGAGGGAGAAATGCAGCTGCTTTCCACAGAGCAGGCTGCACGCTGCCAAGGACGCCCCATGTCTGCTGCAGCCATTCAGGACAGCTGAGTGCAGAGTGTGATATCACTTATTTTGCAACGTGAACTTCATGGAATTTGCACTTTTCACAACTGAGTCCCAAACTAGAACCGGGACTTCATTCAGTTTAAGCCCTACAGGCCATAAAACTTCTTGTGAAGACCCTAACATCTACCCCCAAAACCATTCAGCCAGACTTTTATCTCTTCCTACATTTACACAAGCCAAGCTGCACGTGAAGAAAACAAAAGTGATTATTTATTAGCTAACTTTAAAATTCTATACTGTCCCTGTAGAAGGCTGTTATGAGTGAGGAGGTTGCACAAGATCAGAGCTGCAGACATCCAAGTCCTCTGAATGCAATGGATCAGCTCTGAAATACAGAGTCACATGCTTGCTTAGATAAACACTTAAATGATCCTCATTATTACACAACAATTAAAAGAAAAAGTGATGTCAGTTTGAGCCTACAGATGTGCAGAAGAACCTTCAAGCAATCCTTGTATCCCAAGAATGCTGGAAGCCTCAAACACCAAAAAGCACTGCAGTGAAGCTCCTTTGGTAACACAAGCGCTCTGATGAGAGCATGAAAAGAAAACTGACTGGAAGAATTCTCCACCTTCCAAGGTGCTGGGTGAAGGACCTGCCAGACAAAGTTCTGGCACCTGTGGGAGCTGAGTGGCTCCAGACCCTCTGAGATGTTCTGCCCACATGTGCTCCCATGCGTCACACACTGGCTGCATCCACAGCGAAGCCGAGGTCCAGAACAGAATGTTTACAAGTTCAGCTCTCCATGTTTACCCATGAGTTTTATCTCCCTCCTTCCCCTGAAGGCAACCTTGCCTTTTGGGACCAGAACCAAGGGAATCAAAGAAACCTGACAAGAAAAAGAACAAAGTATTTTCTTTTTCCCAGCAATGGGGGCAATGTTGCACCTAAGCAGGGCTGGTTGCATTTTGCACCTGGCCCACTTCCCTGGCTCTGACCTGGCATACCTGGGTGCCTGGCACGTGTCAGTGGAAGCCTGTTGCCCTTGGAAATTCATTGCAATTGCTGTCATAACACAGCTGCTTCCATGTTTGGTAAGAACGCAAACCCTGCTGCGACGCTTCCAGTCACCAAACACAACACACACACCCACAGGGAAAGGTGAAAACAGAAAGGCAACTCTGGAAGGGCAATTTTCAACGTATCCATGGGAACAGAAGAGGACATTCCTGGATGTGATGGCTCCTAGCCTTTTACTGAGTAGGGCAGGAATTACACCTGCTGCACCAAGGGCTTGGATAGCGCCAAAAAACTGCACTGTTTGGGCACAAAGCTTAGTATGAGACTCTTGCCAAAACTCCCTACCTGGCTCTTGGAAAACCACCTCCTGACTTTTTATAAATCTTCTTTATCCTGAAATGCTCACTCAAGCAATGGAAACCCCTGGAAGAATGGTCTGATTTTCAGCCCTAAGGGTCAGGAGTGTGACTCCCACACAACCCTCCACACCTGAGGGTTGGGTTTCATGCCCCAGGCCTTGGTGGGTGCCCATAAACACTCCTGGGTTGCCCAGTGCTGCTCCACTCCAGCTGCCAGAATTAAACATGGAATCACCCCTGCCACCCTCTCCAAGCATGCAGACCACAACAGCAGCAGCACCTTGCTCAGCCCCACAGGGCAGCCTGGCTCAGGAGGAGACAGAGCTCTGCAGACCTGGTGCCAAAAACCCTGCTCAGGACCCACAGGTGAGGCAGAGGTTGCTGCTTTACACCTCACCCCGATTCCCACCCACATTTCCAGGCTCTTGGATGTGATTGCTCCTGCCTCCTGCCCTTCTGCTGGCAGAGGCTGCAGAGGACTGAGCTCTCTTGTAGCCCCCAGACCTAAATCCCTGCTCTAAAACACGTTTGTGTTTCCCTTTCCTGCACCCTACAGCTCACAGAATTCTGCTGTCTGGCTGCTGCACTGCCCCTAAGTCCACTGCAATTAGCCAAAATCCATCCAACTATACCTTTTTCCACAAGATTTTTTTTTTTTCCCCTTGGTGTCACTACACCCATAGTAAAAGAAATCCATAACACAGTGAGCAAATCTTGCCAACTCAAGCTGCAAGATTTGAGTAAGTGTTTAATTTCCACCTTCTGCTAAAAAAGTACCTCACTTGACGTGACCAAACTTGGGTTGCCTGCTGGCTGGTTTCCAACTGGGCTGATCCATTTCATCAGGAGCTACTAAAGGCAGATGGATCTACAGTAGGAACTGGTGTTACATTTCTAAATGGGACTCAGCCCTGAGTGCAGCATCTTTAAAGCAATAGATGCAAAACCCCTGGACAAACTTCACATCTTTAAAAATTAGCAGTAGGGGCTCTCTCTGTGGGAAAAGAGAGAACTCTCCTATTTTTGCAGGCGCTGCTACCTTCCTTTACTACAGCAAAAACTCATAGGAGCAGTAAGTTCTGACCAAATTCCAGCTTGTGTTTAGTTTGCAGTGTAAGCTTGACCTCACACCAATGCTATTTTAATTTAACCAGATGAGGGAACATCATGTCTCTCTTTCTGTTTAAAACTCCAGGTTCAGAAAGCAAATTGTCTTGGTGTGGAAGAGATTAAAGCTTACAATCCAAAAATACTCCTGGTTTCTCTGCAGCTGAGACAATGAGGAATTTGCCATATTAACCATTTTCATAGAGGTAACAATGTCTCTGAAACCTGCAACTTCTCAGGTCACACTGAAATTAGTTCTGCACATGCTCAACCGCTGCAATGTGAAATCTGGATATGTTCCTTAAACACATAAAAAGCAGCCTCTGCCCATCTGACCCTCATAGTGAAAGTCAGAATGACATAAAAGATTAAAAGAAAAGAGAAAAAAAAAAAAAAAAAAAGAGGGTGGGACCCAACAGAACCTGGCACTAGAGAAGAGAATGAAGGCTGCTCATTCTAATGGGTAAAACAGTAAATTAGAGTTTCCAGTCGAACCCCAAAAAGGTAGAAGTGACCAACCCTAGTCATAGCACATCCCTTGCTACCTCCCAAGCTCTGAAAGCTTCACAGGTACCATCCTTCCTCAAAGGCACACATTCTGCACTTCCCTTTATGCTGCAGTCCTTTGATCCCTGTTAATTGCTGCCATGTATCCACCTCACCATCAGCGCTGCCTAATTAACTTTGCCAGCCCCACCACCTCTCTGCCACGTGATTAATTAGCCCACTGTGCCAACACATGGCACATCAGCTTGCATCCAATCCACCAGTGGCCCCCGCTTGGCCTGTTACCCCTTAGAAATGCCCTCCCAAAGCCTTGGAGAAGGTCTTTGGGGTGTCTGCATCACCCCAAATCATCTTCCTCATCACCTCCAGCAGCTGTGGGGGGAAACCCCTCCAGGCTGAGTCCTTTTGGTGCTGCCTGCAGGTGCTGTCTGGAGCGCAGACAGGAGCAGTGACCAGAGCACAGCGTGTTCTGGCTGCAGCAGCAGGACATCCCTCACAGCCCCGTGCTTGTGTGCCAGGAGCAGCTCCAGGCTCTGGGACAGCCACGCAGAGACACAGTGGAAAACTGCCAGAGGCAGCGCGTGGAGGAGCAGCGAGCACACCCTGCTCCTTCTGCATCACCCTGCTCCACCTTGTCGCTCCTGCCTTCCAGAAACATTGAATATCCCAAGCTGGACACACAGGGATCAGCAAGTCCAGCTCTTAGCCCTGCACAGGACACTGACAATCCCACCCCGTGCCTGACAGCATTGCCCAGACACACTGATCTCTGTCAGGCTTGGTTGCAGGAGAGCTGAGGGCCACCTCTCTCCAGCAACTGCACTGGTGGAAACAATGTGAAGGTGTCACTGACAGCATCCTGCACTGCCATGGCGGGGTTAGGCACCAGGATCCTGCTGTGGGCTCCAACAGGGGTTCCTCAGCCCTCTCGGGGCTCACCCAGTGCCGCTCCTGGGCACAAGGGTGGCTGTGGGTGCCCTCAGCTCGCTCTGCCATCCCCACAGCCCCAGTGCCACCTCAGGCCTCAAGCCCAGGCACTGAGGGGCTGCTCAGAGTCAGAAAGGTGCCAGTCTCACCTGCTGTCCAGCACTGCCTGCTCCAGCGCCACAGAATCATGGAATGGTTTGGGCTGGAAAGGGCTTTAAATGTCACCCAGTGCCATCCCTGCCACAGCAGGGACACCTCCCACCATCCCAGGCTGCTCCCAGCCCCAGTGTCCAGCCTGGCCTTGGGCAGTGCCAGGGCTGCAGGGGCAGCCCCAGCTGCTCTGGGCACCCTGTGCCAGGGCCTGCCCACCCTGCCAGGGAACAATTCCTCATTGCCAAGATCCCAGCCAGCCCTGCCCTCTGGCACTGGCAGCCATTGCCCGGCTGCTGTCCCTGCAGCCCTTGGCAATTGTCCGTGTCCATCTTTGCTGCAGCCCCTTCAGGCCCTGCCAGGCCACCCTGAGCTCAGGCCAAAGCTTCTCCTGCCCAGGTGAGCAATGGCAGCTGTGCCAGCCTTTGCTGCCGGCAGAGCTGCTCCATCCCTCTGCCCATCCTGGAGCCTCCTCTGTACTCACTTCTTGTGCATAAGACTCGATGGGGAATGCGAGGAACAGCGGAGACAGCGGCTTTTACCGAGGAGGTGTTGCGTATTTTAAATTATTTTATTACGGCGGTGATTTGTGGGGGTTTGGCCTTTTTTTCCCCTCACGGTGCCGGGCCCGGAGCCCTCTGGCGGGAAACCGGCGGCCGCTGAGCTGCCGTGCCGCCGCTCGCCGCCCGGGGGCGCCGCGGGGCCGCCGCGCCCGCCCCATTCCTCGACAGCGGCCGCGCCCCCGGGCCGGCCCCGGGCCCACGACCCCAAACCGGGCCCGAACCCGTGGGTCCTACACGGAACCGAGCCCGCCGCCCCAAAACCGGCACTCACCGGTGACCCCCGGCGGACACGGGACACGGAGAGCCCCCCAAAGCCCAGCCCTGCCACAGCCTCCCCCCGCCCCAGCGCGGGGCCGCGCCCGCCCCGTCCCGGGCTCGCCCCGCCGAGCCTTGCTCGCTCCTTGTGGGGGAGGAAACTTCCCCTTTCGCTCAGAGCGAGAGGCCAGGAAAAGAAAAAGAGAAAAGGATTAAATAAAAAAGGCACGGAAATCAAGGCAATCGCTGAACCCACCCAGCGTTTACGCTCTCCCATCCCGGGATGGGTTTTTGGTTTGGGTTTTTTTGAGGTTTTTTTATTGCAGCGCGTTTCGACGCTCACGCCTCAATTAACGAAAAAAAAAAAAAAAACGGGAAAGAGAAGGGGAGGGGAAGGTGGAGGGAGGAGGAGGAGAAAAAGGGGGAAAGGGGAAGGAAAGGGAAAAAAGGGAGGGAAAGGGAAAAAGAGGGGAAGGGAGGAAGAAGGGAGGGACAGGGCAAGAAGAGGGAAAGGGATGCAAAAACGGGTAGGGAAAAGGAAGAAAGAGGAGGGGAGAGGGAACAAAAAGAAGGGGAAGAGGAAAAGGGGGTAAAGAAAGAAGAAAAGAGGGAAAAGGAAAGGAAGGAGGGGAAAAGTGGAGGAAGGGAAAGAAGGAGAAAAGGAGGAAGAAAAAGGACGAAGGAAGAGAATGGGGAAAAGGGAGAAAACCCGAGGGAAGCGGGTGATAAGAAGGGGAAAAGAAAAAAAAAAGAAAAAAGAAAAGCCATGGGGGCTTAATCCCGAGAGCCGGTGCAGGGAGGGAGGGAGGAAGGGAGAGGGGGTGGCCGGGAGGACGTGACCAGGGGGACAATGAGGGACAATGAGGGGCGGCCCCCGCCCGCTGCCCGCCGCCCCTTTGTGTGGGGACGGGGCCGGGGCCCGGCGGAGGCTGCCCGCGGTCCCCCACACACACAGACACACACACAGAGCCGCTCCTTCCCGCCGTCGGAACTCCCCGCTTGCCCTCCACCGTGCTCTCACTTCTTTCCCTTTGTAACACAAAGGCGAAATCCCTGGCAGCGGAGGGGGGAAGGCAAAGCCCGTGCCCCAGAAAGTGGACGTGGGTGTAAGAGGGGGCGTTTTGCTCCACTGACCTTGCGATCCTCCTCCTCCTCCTCCTCTTCCTCTTCACCCACTGCCCCCCTTTCCGCAGAGAAAATGTGGTTCGGGGCACGCTGCTCGCCGGCTCCTCTGGAGAGATGCTGAGCACCTCAGAGCCGCTCTGCTCTGCGAGCAGCTTTCCAGGAACAGCAGGGGAAGGGATTGGAGGGGGGAAAAAAAAGGGGAAAAAAGGGGATGTGGGGAGCACACAGGAGCGGAGGACACAGAGCGCACGCTTTTCCCAGCGCTACAAAACTGGTGGCCGGGGGGAAAGGTCCGTTCTGGTCGCTCCTGCCACACGGGCGCTTTGTGTACTTAACACCCGTAAGGAAGAGCTGCCTCCCGGTCTCCCTCCGGAGCCCCGTCGCACGCCAAGGTGCGGCTCTACCTTCCCAGCCGTCCAAAGCCACCAGCACCGAACACTCTTGTCAGGCATCCCACCCCAAAGTCTTCTATTCCCTAGTTTTCTTTGTTCTCCTCTTTTCTTTGCACCGTTTTTTTTTTTCTTCTCTTTTCTTATATTTTTTCCTTTTTTTTTTTTTTTTAGTGGGTTCCCGAGCATCCCTCCTTCTCCTCTTCCCCCGCGTGTCGTTGAACTTACCCCAGGTTGTTTAAATTCACCAATCATCGCTATTCCCTCCCCGCTTAAGATTTGCAGTTCAAACTCTTTGTTGGTGCAAGCAGTACAACAATTGTTTTAAATCTTAGACTAGGTGTTTGCTGGCAGTCATATTATAGAAAAAAAAAAAAAAAGGAGGGGGAATAAAAAAAAAATCACTACAAACCAACCCGCAATAAAAGAGTTATAGTTACCTTAAAAGGTAGCGTGTTGCAGAGATAGCAAAAAATCACAACGTGGTGGCTGGGCTAGTCCAGAGATCCCAGTGGCCGCATGAAAGAGTAAATCCCCTCGTTAGTGCTGGAAGGAGCCGGTGGTTCCGGGCTCTCCCCTTGTGCCGGAGCTCGGTGTCCCCTCCTTCGCTCGCTTCCCGCCAGCGAGCACCTGACTCCGAGCGGCGGAGCCGGGACCGAGCAGTGGGCACAGGGAGCGAGCCTGCAAGTTCAAATGCGAGCCTCAGCCACCCATCATTATTATATCGTTGTACCGTCAGCGCTGCAGAGGAGGGGCGCTGGCTCGGGGAGAGGAGGGTTCACAAGCTCTGCGAGAGCCTCCTTGCAATTTCCAAAGCTCCCGCAGCTGCTGGGCGCAGGAGAGCCCCCAGCACCTCCCTCCAACGAGCGGGGCCCCCCCGCCCCCTGCCCGGCCCGGCCGCCCCTCGGGGCTCCCTCCGGCCCCCAGACCCGGAGCGGGGACCCGCAGCCCGGTGCGGCGGGACGGGTCCGTCCGAGCTCGCCCGGAGCCCTCCGGAGAGGGGCAGGCGGGTGCGAGAGGCGCATTGTTCCCCAATTAGACAATTAACCGGGAAGAGAATGGAGAGACCTCCTCCACCCTGGCTCCCGAAGCCGGTTGAAATGGGGAAAGTGACTGGGACCGAAATGCCTTTTTCCCCTTTGCCTCCCCAGTCTCAGCGGAGGTTGCAATGAAAGAATAAATCGGTGCTGGTTCCAAACTTCCCCTGCCGATGCCAATTCACAGGCAGCCTCACATCGGCAGCCGCCCGAGCCAAGCTTCTCCACCCATGCATCTCCAGCCACTTTCTTTTTCTTTTTTTTCCTTTTTTTTTCTTTTTTTTTTTTTTTTTAAGATTAGACTCTGCATTTGCTGTCCAAACCTCTCAGAGAGATGAAGTCATAAGTGGAACTCTAAACCACCCTTTTACAAGGGATGTTCACCAGTTCATAAAGGATCTGGTGTGCTCTCCAGGCAGCCCCCATCCCAAAATGTACCTATCTCAGAATGTGGGAGACATTTAAGGCACCCTCACCAAGCACAAAATGCTGGCAAGAGCAGCTCCTCTGGCGTGCTCCCTCTCCGAGAAGCAGATGCCAGAAGTCCCCCTCCTCCAGGAAGGTGTAAAGCTGGAGCCAGAAAAGAAAAGCCTGGAGAAATAGGTGTGTCTGATTGCACTGCTCTGGGCACGTTTTTGGCAGCCCCAGGTAGGAGCACTAGGAAGAGGCAGAGGGAGTTTTCCTTCATCTCCTCTTGCTGTTACTGTTCCAGCTGCTCTGTCTGTCCCCAGTTACACTGACAGAGGATTTCAGACAAGCCCAAAGCCCTTGTTTCCAAAGACAGACCTCGGTGCCAAGTTGGAGGGGTGGGAGGTGGAAGGGATGACAGCCGAGCAGGCAGAAATGGAGACCTGGAGGCTTAAGCCAGATCAGCTTTGTGTGAGCTGTGGCCTGGGTGAGCGGAGCTGGAGCGCTGGCTGAAAACCTTATCTCAGCTTGCAGAGCTTGTTTGTTTTCCCTCCTTACACGGAGTAAATACACAATTGCTTGCTTGGGATGTTGAATGGAGGCTTCTCTCCCACCAGTGCCACCTAGCAGTACCAGATCCTCCCAGTTCCTCTTGCCTGGGTCAGCCCTGCATGGGCACTGCCACACCTCAACACACCGGACCTGCCCCATGCTGGGACGAGGTTTCTCAGTCCTTGAAACTTTCTGAATCCTTGAAGTGCTTGAAATCGTGCGTCAGAAGAGCTGACAACGCTCTGTTTTCAAGCAGGCACTACAAACAGTTGTGGTCACGTTTCTTTTTTTGAGGGTGTTTGATGCAAATTCACACAGTTCCTGTTTTTGGTAGCCTTGCCTGCCTCGCCAGTGTCACTGCTGAGGCAGTGCACACTTCCTCAGCACAGTGCTGTGATGAAAGGAGGACACTGACGTTGAATCTCTCCCACACGGGTTCAAACAAGCCTCTTCTGCCCCCCCAGACCTAAGGGGGTTGGCTGAGACACACAGTGAGGGCACTGTTCCCTCTCCCCGCACAATCTCAGCCTTCCCAGGCTGCACAAACCCTCTGAAGACATAGGTGGAAGGCAGGAATCCCTCTGGCCCACTCCTTTTTCTAGGTGAAGAGGTGGGAGACCATCCTGCTGCATCCCGGGACATCCCCCATGGCACTGGGTATCTCCCTTTATCCAGGCCACCCTCCAGGACAAACAAGGAACTTCTAAATGACCAGGCACCAAAGTCAAGCTGCCCCTCTGGTCTTCAGTGGCCCCAGCTTCCCAGCTTCACCTGTTCTTACTCTGCTCCCTGCCTTGGTTTCAGGTGGGAGAGGTGACATTTAGCGGAGACAGGAGCCACTTCTGCATCCCTGAGCTTGCTTCTTCCTCATCCCGCGACCCTTGAGTCCAGGGAGACTGAACAACTGCTCCTGGCAAAGGGTGGGAAGAGGAGAGGATGACTCTGCTGGCCCTGCTCTGCTGTGGAGCATCCTCTGGCAGCTGCGGCTGCAGCAGCACAGCTCCACGAGGGGAAGCTGCAGGTTTCTGCTCCCACTGTGCTGTGCTGGTGTCCAGCTGAAGCACTGGCCACCCCTCCAGGGGATGGGGAGATCCTGAGTCTGACCAGAATCCCGAGCAGGGAGTAGGGCCGGGGGGTAGCGCAGCTCCCTGCCCTACAAGCACGAGCAAGAAGCAACCTGTAGTAATAGCCCGGGGCTAACCAGCCTCGGGTCGGCTCGCTGGTGGCACCTCTTTTTTTTCTTTTTCACGATGGGAAAGAAAATAGATTATTTCTTTAAAGAGAAAAGACCTCTTCCCCCCTCCCCTTTCCTTTCCCACCGCCCGGCTGCCGGAGCTCTGATGGGAACCGGCCGGGCAAAGCCGCTCCGTCTCGGAGCTGGGAGGAAAGCGGAGGATGCAGAACCCCCAGCCCCTTCCCCCTCCTCCCCAGCCCCCTCCCCGCCTTCCTCCTGCTCCTCCTCCTCCTCCTCTTCCTCCTCTCCGCCCAGCGCGGAGCTCCCGGAGCCCCCGCGGAGCCTCGGGGCCCCGGGGCTGCAGGAGCGGAGCCTCCCCTTCCTCACCCTCCGCAAGGAGAGGAGGCGGGCGGGGGGCTCCGCGCTCCCCGCCTGCCCTTCCCGCGGTTGGGACGGAGGTTTCTGGGCACGGGGGAGGCTTTGGGGCTGGCCAGACAAAGGCACGGGCGGGGGTGGGCGCAGGGATCCTGCGGGGCTGGGAAGGGAGGGATGAGGAACTCGTCCCGGGCATCCCCAGCCCGCCAGGGAGAGAAAACCCCCGAAGGAAGGAGGGTGTGTTACACCGGAGACCCTCGGGGCTTTTCGGGAGGACTGGGGAAAGTGAGGAGCGGATCAAGCTGGAAAAACAGAGCGCTGCAGCCCCTCGGTGTTTTTTTCATCTCATTTTATTTAACCCTCCCCACCTTCTCCGGGAGCCAAGCTTTCTGCACTGAACCAAAAAAACTGTCCAGAAAGGGGATCTCCTTTCCTCCTCTTGGAGACCACGCAAACTGCCTCCATGGGTTATGTCAGGGGCCCGAAACGTTGTGTGATTTACTGTGAATGTCAGATACTTTTCTTTCTAAATATTTTAGGCAAAGTAGAAACAGTAAACCTTTGGTCAGGCTGCCAAAGTCTCCCATGACAAATCATTGTTTTCAGATGTTCAGATTTGTGTGAGAAAACCCAACAAAAGGGAAAATGTTTAGGCTTTGTCTCCATCCTAAAGCAATATCACTCGAGAAAAAAAAATAATCCTCCCAGCTACGTCGTAGTCCAGAGATGAAGAAAAATACTATTTTCATTACACACTTCTTAAGCACAGGTTTTATGTTACTGACTCAACAATGATTATCATCTTAAATGTGAAACACAGGCCCTAAATGGTTCTTTATGAGAAACCATTGTTTTCAAATATCTGAAATTAATTAGACCATGGCTACAGTCAATGTGCAAATATCAAACTGAACATCTGTGGAAAAAAAGCGCTTCCCATCACTTGAAAGAATATTGTGGGTCTGAAACACAGTCTCTCAAGGAAAATCTAATTTGTCTGGCATAGGTTCTCTTAAGCTATCTTTTGTGGCTTCACAATCACCTTTTCTTTGTCTCTTCTGTGCTTTTTTTTTTCTTTCCTACTGAGCTGCTATGTGTGAAAAAAACTTTACGTAAAAGTAAAGGAAATAATTCATGTAATTTAGATGTCAGCAGCGATATGGCCAGTTCGAGGCAAAATCAAAGATCCTTTCAAAGTTATTCCACCTGGTCAGTGGCTCTGAGGGTCCAGCTTCCCACACCCATCTACTTGCAAAGGGCTGTGCCATGGCAGCTGCACTGAAAATGAGTCCACTGCCCCAGTTTGCCTCTCAGAGGTACAGATATGTAGGCTGCTTCCTTATTCTGCAGTGATTCAGTTATCTAAACCCCAATGTGTTCTCAGAAACCACAAAATCTCCCGAAACAATAGACTTTTTGCAAGTTCTCAGATTCCACATTTAAGAAAAGCTTTTTTATTTCCCCCCCCTCCAGTACTTCTCTTTCCTACGCTTCGAGTGAAATATGTTTTCAGAGGCAAATTAAAACTCTCCAAAGGAGTCAGGCTGAGCAGCAGTGGTAACCATAGTGTACACAACCGCTTTCTCAAACAAAACACTTGATGGCTTATGTCAATGTTTCTTTTGTGGCAAAACCCTTCTCCACCTATTTTTACTCCATATTTCTTCAGCAGAGGGGAGAGCACTCAGCTATGAAAAACCATGAATAGAGTGTTTCATTTGGTAGCAGAACAAGCCACAATTGATGGTTAGGTATTATTTCTGCATTAAATGTAATGATGCAGACACGGCGCTATCTGCACTCAGATAGTCAGTTTCCAGGACAGGATTTATCAGGAGAAGGTCCAGGCTTTCAGCAGCACTGGATGATGATGGCAAAGGCAATGATGTTTTCCTCCTGTGTTCTGATGCTGCTTTCTGTTCTGACTCAGTGTTTCTGCCTTGACTCCAAGGACAAGGGGCCAGACTGGGATGTTTTATGTTTCCACAGCTAATCCCCCCAAAAGCTGTGTCAGGAAGCTGGTGGTTTTTGGTTCTGGCTGGTGTAAGTGTCAGGCTGTGTCTCCAGGTCAGCCTGCTTCCCACAGCTGGGTCTGGCTTCTCAGAGAATGGCTGCTTTGTGAATTTTGGGGGGGAGTGGTCACTGTGGGCAGGTCACCACCAAGGTCCTTCTCAGGGCTTATCCCTGTGAGGACCAAACACAGCACAAGGCAAGAAAGGGGGAAAGAAACTGAGGAACTTATCAGTACAGGGTGGCCTGAGCCATAGTCAAGTGTTGTGCTAATCCGTGCTGTCCTGGGCTTCCTCTGATAAACTCCATCCTGGGCATGCATTATTTTTGTTTTGATAACTCCGTGGCTTCATCATAAACTTGAGTGCAGAAGTAATCCTGAATAATCAAATGTGGGTTTGTTCTCTTGCTGTTACCAAAAGAAATGAGTCTTTCATACTCTTTTTTTTGTTGTTGTTTTTTCGCTTTTTTTTTCTTTATGATACGAAGGTACCACCATTGTGCAAAGAATAAACTCGCTGGGTCTGGTTCCACACTGATAGGGCAAACTCTTGAAATGGATTAAGAGAGATTTTCTTAACTAATCTCCTCTTCCTGGGCCTTCTCATCCTTGGCTAAAGCAATAACAAACATTCGCAATGTGATTAATCCAAAACCTACTGAAGTCACTGGAAAGATCCTGCTAACTCCACAAGTGTCAGTCAACAGTTTCTTCTCCTTGGCTGTGTGTGAAGGTGAAGCAAAGAAATTAAATAGATCAGGAACATCCTAAAAAGTGGAGGAAAGAGGGAGTTTAGGCTTTTTCCTTGCCCTGTCCCTCCACCATTCAGGAAAATCTCTGCTTTTCTTTGGGGACTCCTTTTTGTTGATTGAAATAGAAAGGTGGAAATCTTTGTAGCTGTTAGAAGGCAAGGAAGGATGAAAACATCCACGTCTACAGGAAGAGTCATCGCCCACCTTGAGTAAAAGAGAGTAAATTTGGTGTGAAAGATCTGATCCTGCCCTGGCATCTCACAATTTTTGATTGGCTCTCAGACATGATAATGCCTGTCATAATAACATTTAAAACAAACAAACAAAATAGAAAAAAAAAAGGGCTGAGGATGTCTGCAAATATGTCTTGGCACAATTTATAAGACTCTTGGGGTAGCTGTAAACATTTGCCCCCCAAAAAAACTTAGCACTTCCGATGAAGGAAATTGTAGCTTTTTTTGTTCAGTGGGGAAAAAATGGGTATGAAAGCAGAGAGAAAAATTCAGTCCCTCTCTCTTGAAAACTACCCTACTTTGTTGAATATTCTCTGATTTGTAATGATTTTTTTTTTTTTTTTTTAGTTTTTAGAAGGCCTCAGCTAAGGAAATGTAACATTCTTGAACCTCGTTTGAGTTTTACCAGAATGTGAATCATGGTGGGAGCAGAGAAAAGTTTGGAAAGAGGAAGTAACTTCGCCCTGAAGACCTAAACACCAAATAAAAATAATCAGAGACAGAAAAGAAAAAAAAAGTGATTTGCCAAATAATCATACTGTTTGTGAGGAAGAGGTGCCCAGTGCTTTGGGAAGCCCAATACTGTCAGTGAGTGAGAACTGATTTGTGGTGTACACCAAGAGCTTCAAGCTCCATGTTTTCCCCGCACCATTCCCAGGTCTCTGCTATAACTTGGTCTTGGCTGCCATCAAGGGTTTCTCACCAAGTTTTGGTGAGACACATGCCATTTTTATCCTCTATCTGCTAAAGGAAGGATAAAAAGAAGTGTTTCTGGTATCCAGACATTCAGTGAAAGGTTTTCTCTGTTGCAGCAAGTGGGGTCTCCCAGGATGAGGGAGAATGCGAACAATACTAGCATTCATTGCATTGGCTGTAGGAGCTAAAAGATGCCCTTTTTTAGCATAAAAGCAGACAGAAATACCACAAACTCTGTGAGATTTTTTTCCATACTAATGTAAGTGGACCTACTCTTGCTGTGAGCGCAACGGAGGGGTTCTCCCATCCCCTGGCTGAGCACAACCCTTCAGCACTGTAGTTCAGAAGCTTTGGACATTTCCACGCCCACAAGTGCTCAGAGAGCAGCCTCTGACATCTCTTTGGGGTGGTGAGTCTGCAAATGGGGCTGCTGAGGAGCAGATGAGGGGCTGGGGGCATGAGGACTCCCTGAGACCCTGCAAAAGCTTCTGCCATGTGGATGTTTTGTCATGGCTGCTGGTCCTTCCCAATGGTCCTATGAACCAAGGAACCATAAATATGGACAACACCACCTGCCTGGTGTTTGATTTTGAAGGGTGAGAAGGGGTCCAGGTCTGCTCAGATGAGGAGGTGATGTATTTCTTTTGCTTGTTGCTGGCCTTGGCTACCTCCTTTCCCCCACTACAGGAAGGAGCTGTTTGATCACCTGCCTATCTTTTTCTTCCCCTGGTTCAAATGCAGCAGGGATGGGGGAAACTGTGAGATTGAAATGTTTCTACTGGAACCAGTAGTAATGGCGCCCAGCAGCATCCCCTCTTTCACAGCTTCAGCACCACCAGCACTGCAGGATATCTCATTTTTTTTGTGCCCAGTGAACAAACAGCTTTGCCATTTCAAGATGGTTATGATCAAGCTGCTACAACAAAGCTGTCTGAAGCACAGCAACCTCCATCTTTCCATACAGCAAGTTTTAGCACTGCAGACCTGGGACAGTCCAAGAAGAGAGAGGATCTCCCTGCCACAGTCCAGGGAAGCACCTTGGGATGGGAAGGTTTCCTTCTTCCATGCATGAAAGCAAAACAGGGAATTTCAGGAGCCTTTGGAAGAGCAGAGACAGGGAATGAACCTGGCAGAAGGAGCTGCCCAGGCAGAGGAAAAGGGGGTTGAGGAACAGCAAAATGCCATGAGAACAAGGGAAACCAGGAGAGACTACAGCTGAGGGAGGACGAGTGTCAAAACAAACTCCACAGAGCAACAAAAGGCAGGGGGAAAAGAAGTGTTTATTTTTCTCCCTGTTTGCTTTTTAATGAAAGTAGGCAGGCGAGTGTTTGAGGGTTGTTAGCATTTCTTGCTGACCTGCAGCTGGCACATTTTTCACCCACTTCTGTCAGAATTTATTTGAGTTTGGTACTGAACGCTGATCAGACTTTGCCCCTTGCTTTACTTAGGCTCGGAATTGCTTATACAGCAAACACTCTCTGCTAGGGTTCTCATTAATCCACTTCTTTGTTGAGGTTTCCTAGAGGAATTCCTATTTGGTAAACCAAACAGAATTAAAAGGAATGCATCTGCACCGGGGATATCCATCTTGGGTCTCTGGGACCCATTGTCCCGGCTAAATTAGACCAGGAGGCCTCTTGTGTTTGCCCGGAGCCGGGATTCCCACTGGCACTTGATAAACCATTAACAGGCTGCCTTAGTCGGGAGGCCTTGGCAGATTTGGGGCACCCCTGGCAGCACGGGATGCGGGACCTTGGGTGCGGGATGCGGAATATGGGATGCAGAATGCGGGATATGGGATGCAGAATGCGGGATGTGGGATGCGGGATGTGGGATGCAGGGTTTGGGAATGCAGGGTGCAGGATGTGGGATGCAGGGTGCGGGATGCGGGGTGGGAGGTGCGGGTTTTGTGTGTGGGGTGCAGGATGCACGAGGCAGGGTGGGGGATGAGGGATGCAGGCTGCAGGATGTGAGATGTGGGATGCAGGGTGCGGGATGCAGAGTGTGGAATGCAGGGTGCAGGGTGTGGGATGCGGAGTGTGGGATGAAGGATGCAGGGTACGAGATTCGGGATGCGGAATGCAAAGGATGCGGGATGCAGGGCGCGGGATGCGCTCCCGCGGCGGCGCGCTCCTTGCCACTAGGTGGCACTTCCCATCCTACAAATTACAGTAATTAACGCACCTCTGTCGCGGCTAATGAGCATCGCCCGCTCTGTTTGATCGGCCGCAGGGCACGGAACCTGATGCGCGATATTTTTTTTTTAAAGGCGCGACTGACTGGTGAATATTCTCTGTCTCACCTTTTTATCTTCTCCCCCCTGCTTTATTTTTTTTTATTTTTTTTAAGATGCTCTGAGCCTCACAGTGATTTCTTTGCCTCCGTTAGAATTCCTTAGCCTCCTACACGTGTGTAAAGTTGGGTCCTTCCCTCTAGAGACAGTGCTTGTTACTGAAAACAGGCGATATTTGGTCCCATTTCATTCCCTCTTTGTTGCCTTGGTATCAGACTCCACCAATGTGACACAAAAAAAAAAGACAAGACAGGAAAGCCAATTTGGGTCTTCCAGCTACTCATCTCACAGCAGCCACAGAGAAAGTATAAAAATGAGTGAAAACTTCACAGTTCAGTCAAAGAAAATGTACGCTTTCTTTATTAAAAAAAAAAAAAAATAAATAGACCCAGGTTTTACTGTGGATTATGTGACACTTCACCTTGCACTTTAGGTTTCTATAAAGCCCAGTTTAGGTCAAAACTGATTTTTTGGCAGAAAACCAGGCATAACTAAGAGCTTCATATAGTTTCCATCTGAAAACATAAATCAAGCAGCAGGCTCAAAGGACAGCCCAGCCAAGGTTTGCTGAACCCCACAGACCCAGACAGTGAGGCTTTCAGTGGATGTAGTCTGATACGCAGTTTTGGCTATGATATGTAGATATGTAGTTTGTTTGTTTTGCAAAGCATCTGGGCGCGAGGAGGGGAGGAAAGATAAGTGAAATGTGGCTTTTTCCAGGCCCAGGAGCCACCCCTGGCTCCCCAGTTGCTGGTGAACAGTGGGCTCTTTTACACAGCCCCGAGCTGCTCAGCGGAAGCATGTGGGATGCAAATGGGAAAAGGGCATGAGAGGGGATTTTTACTTCTTTTTCCCTTTTTTTTTTATTTTTAAATTGTGCACGACCGTGTTTATACTTTATCATCTGTGATGCAACCAGATATCCGCTCCTACCTGCACGCTCCCATTGCCCCTTTCACTTTTTATCCATCCATCTTTGCTAGCTCCAATTTTTTTATTTTTTTGGTGAAATTGTAGCTTTCGACTTTGCAACACTTGAATTTGCCAAGTCTTGCATGCTTTTTTGTGCCCAGCCCTTTTCCTCCGTGTTTAGCTCTGTTAGATATTCTCGTGCTGTCTCATGAGGATTTGAGACCTTTGTTTTCAGAGCAGGGTCTGCATGATTTTCTGTTGAGTGCCTTGAGATGCTCAGTTTCACAGAAATGTTTGTGTGGTTTTTAATAAAAAAAAACGGAACGAGATAATTTCCCACTTGTGGAACCATTTAATAAATTCTCACAGGCTTAAAGCAACACAAAGAGAGGCTTGAAAAATTTTCTCTCAGGTCCCGCTCATTTTGCTGCAATTTTGTTTTCCATGCTCTGAAAGTCTGAGTGGTTTCTAGCTAAACCCTCCACGCAGTGTAACCTCTGCTCCCTTGCAATCATTTCACTCTGATTCACAGAAGCTTGGATTGTTCCTGCCCCCGAGTATCCCCCAGGATTAATGCCTGTTAAAACTTCCTAACATATTCCAGCCCATTCTGCTGCTTTCAGCATCTCACTGAGGACTTTCACTGCGCCACTTTGTACTGCAGGGCCTGTGCCTTATTAGCAAACTCTAATTATGTCACGGCAGCCACACTCTGCAATAATGGCCTTATATGCAACCCAGGTGTGCGAGAAATAAAAAAGGAATAAAAGCTTGGTGCAAAATGCTGGGTGGATAAAAGGTGAGGGCGTTTTTATACCCTACAATACTTGAAAGTTGGGGAGAAAAAGTGAGTTCCAGATTGTGAACATGGGGCTGAAACCAAGGGCTCTAACACTGGTGAGGTCCCTGGGAAGGGCTCTGGGTCTGAAGACTTGGATTTGGTTGTGGTTATGATTGTTCCCTGGGCAGGCAGTGGGATGCTGGATGCCTGAGAGGGTTGTAGGGATGCAGAACTGCATCAGCAGACCTTCTGGAGAGGTGCTTTGGGGCCAGTGAAGGTCCTGGAGCCCTGTCAGTCCCTGGAAAACCTGCTGCCCTTGTCAGCCGCAGCTGTAGAAATCCTTCAATGGAGCTTTGCTTCTCCTTGCAGGGTTTGCCCAGTCCCTTCTGCTCATACACATCTTTCTTGAATGTGCAACACCCCTGCTCCCTGCCAGGGCCTCTCCCTCTCTTGGGCAAACACTCCTCCTGTTTTGACTCCAAAGCTGAGGAAACCCTGGCTTTTGGGCAGAGTTTGAGGTCCCACACACACCAACCCCTGCAGTTACCTCCAGGTGCTGATGGAGAGCAGGACCTGAGGTCTTGTCAACATCTGCTCCCACAGGTGGGGGGTTCCCTGAATTCCCCAGGGGCTGATTGTGTCCGAGGGGCACTCAGCAGCACTGACCCTGCCCCTGGGACCATAACTGCTTCCATCAGCACGAGGGGCACTGACTCATGGGTGCCAAAACCCCTGCTGGTGCCTGCTCCACAGCCCTCGCTCCCCCCTCACTGAGTTTAGCAACTCAGGGCAAACAGAGGAAGGAGAGATTTGCACTTTCGTTGCCTCGCGCTAAAACTGTTTGTTTTGACATAAGAACGGGGTTAATTCCGCCTCAGCAAAGAAAGCTGAGCACAATAAAGCTCTTTTCTTAGGTAGGGAGGTTGAGGAAGTCTTTAAACTGTGTGCACAGATAGTAAAGATAAATTTAGGAGATAGCTTAAAAATTCCCCCTAAGATATAAAGTAATAATAAGCTGTTCACTGTAGTTTGGGTCACAATTAAAATGCCTGTGGGATATATAAGTGTCATCCATGGGAGCTGCTGTCCTGCTGCTGGAATGCATTCATTACCCAATGAATCCTTGGGTGCTGAAAAGCTACAAAGATACTCATTGACTTTTAGGACTGATAAGACAACCTTCATAACAGGGATAGAAATACCTTTCTTGAACACTTTGACATAATTTTTGCAGAAGAGTTAGTGGTTCATGCAGAAAAGCAGCAGCAAAGATTTAAATCAAGATAATCAAAGGATTATTTCTTATATTCTTCAGTACTCATTCGTTCATAGGAGGGTGCTCCCTCTACTACTGCCAAGGAGCCATCAAAGTCTTAACTTCAATTTTTCTCATTTCCCAAGAAGCCAAAGGGATCCCTAAGATTTAATTTGCATTTTTTTGCTTGTGGGATGTGTATATTTAACCACACAGTTAGAACTTACACTTTTACCACATTTTCATTGTTTTCATTGCTGTTGTATTGGTTATTACTAGATTTTATTATTAGACTTTAGTATTAGACTTTAGTATTAGAATAGCCTAATTCTTTAAAAGAAGAAAACATAGGAGGTATTTTTATCTCTTGTTTCTTTTTGGAACATATATCTAGGTCTTAATCTGAAGCATTTTGAATTTTCTCAGGAATCTTCCACTGACTTTGAAGAGCTTTATGCTCTGCAGAAAGGTCAGACAAAAGGAATATGTTGACTCTGCCCGGCCTTCTATAAAAGGAAACCTGAAAGCATGTAAAATAGAAAAAATGCTATCTTTCTGCAACGCCTGTTTCCAAGGCCAGACGCTTAAGCCTCCCCAGAAGCCGGCAATAAGCTCCTCGTTTAATGTCACAATTAATTTAACAGGGCTCAGCTCGGACAGGGGGTTTGTGTGAGTTCATGCAGCCGTGCCCACGCAGGCATTCACCACACACCGTGACATTACCCTCGGGAAAAAAAAAACCAACCAAAAACCAAAAAAGCTGCATAGACATCCAGTCCGGGGGCTCAGCTCACAGCTCCGGGTTGGCCACTGAAAGCTGAGCCCGGCTCTGACTCGGGCTGGCTTTGAAGGAGGCCGAGATAAGGCAGCATTAATCTAAGTGAGTGGTTCTTTTTGCCTGAAGGGAGGGAGCTGGAGCTCCTTTGGGAGGCCAGAGACCACCTGGGCATTCATCCTATCGGGCCACAAATCAGTGTGTTAATAGCTTGTGTACAATAGCCTGTCAGAACGAGCAGGAGGTGCCTTTACTGCTTCTACAAAATCTGATTTTTTTTTTTTTTTTGTCCCTGTGACAGGAAAAATAGGTACTACTTTAAACACACAAGAATACACAGCCCTATTTAATAAATCCTTGATAATCCCAACAAGTTTTTGTGGTTAGGGTAGGCATGGGTAACCCTACAAACACACTCTTGTGTGTACAGGTGAGGTGTTTTTTCAGTGGAGGATTGATGGAGGGAAGCTAACAGGAGTGCAGCTTTGTGGGCATTTTGCTGATGACTGACTCAGGAAAATGGTCAGTTTTGGACTGAAATCTTCACACTGGGAGATGGGGCTGTGCATTGTCATCTGGAGAGATACCACAAGTTTCCACGGACTCCGGCTAAGGCCTGACACGGGTGGGATCAAAATTGAGGAGCTGTGGCCACATCTCCTGCTGGTGCTCAGCATAAAGGAGCTTTAGTTCCACCACAGATCACGTGGATCCAGGAGGATTTGATATTAGAGACCTTCTGCTCACATATTGCCCATATATATTAACATTTACACCGCTGTGCAGCAAGGCAGACAAGAATGTTTTTCATACTCCAGAAGTGCTCCCACACACAGAGCACTTCCATTATTGAGTCCCAGATAGCAAATGAAAGCTCTTACAGAGGGGGACTCACACAATGACCTATTCAGATTAAAACTTGTACATCCAGCCCTTTTTTCAGAGCAACAGACACTCTATCAGCAGCCAGACAAATGAAAAAAGAGCAGATATTTTAATATTGCAGCCATTTCCTGGCTTGAGGCATTGTCCAATCAATCTTATCATTCATTCCTAAAAGCCTTTCCAGTGGGAAACTGGAAAGCACCCCTAACCTACACCCACACTGCCACTGGAAGGGTTACCCATCTCCAGCGACAAAACATAAGTGGTAAATATTCAGTATCTTGTAGAAACACAGAGGTGGATGTGGTAGAAAACACAGCTCACCACTCCAACACAAAGAAATAAAGACCACAATTGTAATTTCATTTCTCTAAACTTCTCAGACAGAGGAGTGAGAATGAAATGCAGAGCCAGTGGGAGCAGAGAGATGGGGAAGAAAACAGGGGCATGGCTCAGGTGTGTAGGGATGGGGTCAGGAGAGCCCAGGCACAGGTGGAATAGGACTTGGCAAGGGATGTGAAGAGCAGCAAGGTGTGATTCTGTCAGTGCAGAGGTCAGAAAGAAAGGCCAAGGAGAGAGCAAAGCCCCTGCCACTGCTAGCAGAGAGAATTTGGGCATCACTTGATGAAACTGAACAGTGACAACGTCTCTGTGGCCTGGTGAAACGCACCCCAGCACCCTGAGGGAGCTGGCTGGTGTTGCCAAGCCACCTTCCATGGTTGCCTAAGGTTTTAGCTTTTCTATTTTTCAGATTCTGTGCTGCTTTATTGTGTGGGTCTGAGCTTCATATCAGGGCATGGTGAGCACTGATATGAAGGTCATGGTGAGCTCTGTGCACAGAGCAGGGAAACAAAACAATTCCTGCTCCAGCTGGACACCAAGGACAAATGATCCAAATCTCAGCCCAAGAGCACAAACCCCGTGGGCTGGAGAGAGAAAAACAAGCAGGGTGGGACTGCAGGGGCTAAAGCTGGAATGGGACAATGAACTGCAAGATGCAAATGGAGCAGAACTGATCCCAGGGAGAGACCCCGTGCCCGGCCGTGCATTTTGGGGCCATTTTGGTTCACTTTGGGTGCAGCCCTGGCTGGGCTCTTGTTCTGCCCAAGGTGCATCCATGGAGGAGATGCTTTGAATAAATCCCTGCTTTATTCTGGAACTCTGTCCAGCCTCTGCTCTAGCTCAGCCTTCACAAGGCGTCGCCATCACATCTGAAAAGTCACAGCACACAGGCAAAGCACCCCATGACTGGAAAATGGGAAACATCTCTCCTTCTTTTGAAAAAGGAGGAAAGGAAGACCTGGGGAGCTCCAGAGCAGTGAGCCTCACCTCTGTGCCTGGAGAGGATGTGGAAATATCCCCATGGAAGCAATGTTAGGGTACGTGCAAGAGAAGGAGGTGATTTGAGACAGCCAGGGTGGCTTCACCAAAGGTTCTGTGTCCAGGGGAGTCCTCAGGGCTCTCTCTTGGCCCTCAACACCTGCACCAAAGGAGATGAAAGGAGCACACCCCCAGCAGTTTGCAGGTGACACCGAGCTGAGGGTGCTGTGACACTCCTGAGGGACAGGGTGGCTTCCAGAGGGATCTGGGCACACTCCAGAAGTGACCCATGGGGATCTCAGGAGGTTTAACCAGGCCAGGGCTGGTGCTGCCCCTGGATTGGGCAATCCTACACGCAAGCACAGCCTGGGGGAAGAATTCTGTGAGGACAGAGAAGGACTTGAGGGTTCCTGTGAGTGAAAAGGTGGATTTGAGCGAACAGTGTGTGCTCACGGCCCAGAAGGCCCAAAATATCCTGGCCTCCACCAAACCGGTGTGGGCAGAGGGTGAGGAGGGTTCCTCTTCCTCCTCTCCTCTGCCTTCATGGGATCCTCTGCAAAGGAGCCGTGCGGGGTACTGTGGGGCTGAGCTGAGAGCCCAGAGCCCCGTGCTGGGCCCGGAGCCCAGAGCCCAGAGCCCCGTGCTGGGCCCAGAGCCCAGAGCCCCGTGCTGGGCCCAGCCCAGCGTGGGCAGCAGGGCAGGGGCGATTCTGCCCCTCTGCCCCTCAGTCAGAGCCCACCTGCAGAGCTGCCCCAGCCCTGGGCCAGCCCAGCAAGGAGCTGGAGCTGCTGCAGCCAGGCCAGAGGAGGCTCCAGCATGGGCAGAGGGATGGAGCAGCTCTGCCGGCAGCCAAGGCTGGCACAGCTGCCATTGCTCACCTGGGCAGGAGAAGCTTTGGCCTGAGCTCAGGGTGGCCTGGCAGGGCCTGAAGGGGCTGCAGCAAAGATGGACACGGACAATTGCCAAGGGCTGCAGGGACAGCAGCCGGGCAATGGCTGCCAGTGCCAGAGGGCAGGGCTGGCTGGGATCTTGGCAATGAGGAATTGTTCCCTGGCAGGGTGGGCAGGCCCTGGCACAGGGTGCCCAGAGCAGCTGGGGCTGCCCCTGCATCCCTGGCACTGCCCAAGGCCAGGCTGGACACTGGGACACTGCGAGGTGTCCCTGACATGACAGGGTGACACTGGATGGGCTCTAAGATCCTGTCCAGCCCAAACCATTCCATGATTCCACAATTATCACTTTTCAAACAGCAGCATTTGGAGCTTGATGGAACTCCGTGTTGGGTGAAAACTACATAAAATAATAAACCTTGTGGAGATGCCAGTCCCATGGCATGTCCTGGCAAAGAAGTGAAAAAAGCTGCCGTGAGAAACATGAGGGAAATAGTTGAAATCCTTATGACCAAAACCATCCTTAATGACCCCATTTCTGCAGGCTTTGGGTGCTGAAACACCAGCACACAGCACCTGCATTCTCTGTTCTCTTCCCTTTTATCTCTGCTATTGTAATTAGCCTCACACACACCACTTTATGGTCAAGAATTACATTCATGACCCTCATGTAGAATGTCAATGCAACAAAAAAAAGAGTTTAATGCACACTGCTCACAGAAATTGTACTGCTGCCTCTTTAATGTGTATAATTTTCCACTGAGTTACTTGAAAATGCAAAGCAAATGGTTTTACTACATAAAGTGCTGTAGCACTTTCAGTTGGTGGAGAGTAATTTTAAATTTGAAAATGTCAGAGCGGGGCGGGGGGACATTAGAAATGAACATTTCAATGTTCTCTTTTCAAACCTGCAGAAGAAAATAGGCTCAGGAATCATAAATTTCCCTTTTCTTTTTATCGTCATTAGAAATTTCTCTGCCTACAGCCCAGTCAACAGCAATTCAGTTGTGATTCATGGGTTTAAAGCCTGAATTATGACAAAAGGAGCCATAAATTGCAGGAATTATTTTACTTTAAAGATGATGGAGTATCTACTCTGACCAGAAGTCTTTTAATCCATTATATTTCTTAAATAAATACGCCTGGGCAACTAATCACTTGCTATTAGCACTCTCCTATGATCACTTCAACTAACATAACAGTGTATCACTTAAATAAACTGGCAATGTGAACAGGGTAGATTTATGGGCTTTAATTTCTCAGCTCACACTTGTCTCTTGCATTTAAAACAAATACCAGAGTGTAGCTGTTGGCCGATGTTTGTAGAATCCATTTGTTCCATGTTTTGAAAGCAACTGTAGTATTCATCAGCCAGTTTGGGACTGAATTATTATGAAAAAAAAAAAAAAAAACAACAAAAAAAAACCCCAAAGAACTCCAAGCAAACCCAGCTAACTAACAAGTAACAAAAATGCCTCTGGATTATATGGTAGCATTCGAATTCTTTATTTTTTTTTTTTTACATTTTCATGATGACATATTTTTTTCTCCAGTGGAAAAGGTATGGGTAGTGGCAGCAGAATTCTGTGGCTCTGCTCAGTTAAAGAAAGGTATGAAAAAGGGTGTTCCAAAGGGGTCCTTGCTGAGTCAAACCAGACAGAGGTCAAGTTCCAAAAATCTGGTGTTTTGCCACTAAGTGTCCAAGCAGGTCATATTTTACCTGATGCAACAAGCATGGCATATCCATCAGTGGGTATTAGTCAATGCAAGGTATACTTCAGGACATTCAAAACAAAACAAAACAAAACAAAAACAAAAAAAAACCCACAAAACCAAACTTGTTTCATGTATAAAAATAACAAAATAAAATTTTACCGTGAAAAAACTTATCAAAGCTGGAGGTGTAAGATGTAGCTTTTAAGGCAACCCTTCCTTATGGATGACCTCACCTCTGCAGCAGTTTTGGTGCTTCACCTTTCCTAAATACATTCAGAGGTGCCCAAAGGCAGGAGAGTCATGGTGGCTGGGGAGGATGGGGAAAGATCAGCCTCTCCTCACTGCTCCATTTGGGTGAATCCCAGCACCTCCAGTGGCACTTCCCACCTCCCACCAGAGCTGAGGAGAGAGCAGATCCTTGGGTTCTAACTGGTGGTTCGAAACAAATAAAATAAAGGATGACTTAAAAGCGAAACCAAACAAAACAAAGCAACGACAAAAAATAACGACAATAAAATCTTCATTTCAGGCTGATCCAAAATCTGGCATTTGTAGTCAACTCAAAAATTACTTTGGGATTAAGCAATATGTTCTCATTCCTAAAAGATGACTTTGCTTTGGATTCAGACCCTTAACTTAAAGGAAATGTGGAACAAAAATCCTGCCTAAATGGAAATCCCCAAAATAATCTGAAGTAATGCTTGGATTTCCATTTTTTCCTGCTTCCAGCTTTTCCTGGACTTTCTGGGATTTTTTTTTTTTTTTGGTAAGACAAATGACTTGGCAAAAATTAAATTTGAGTTTCTACAATGCTACAATGTCACCACAACTCTGTGTTTCATAGAAAAAGTTTGTAGCCAGTTCTGACCAACTAAATCATGCCCTGTGGGCAGCTGTAATAAGCACAGCTCAGAAAGGGGTTATTTCCCATTAATAATGAACCCAGCAGCTGGAAAGAGAAATAAACACAATTTCCCTGTGTGATTGTAGGGCATCATCTTCTCCAATGCCCAAGATATCTGCCATTTATCAGCCTAATAACCCACAAAAGAACTTGGTTTGAACCCAGGTACCTGTTGCTGAGAAGGTGTTTGGGGAGGATCAGAATTGTTAGAAGCCACTATTTTTATTAGCTGGAAAGATATGGATGAGCTTTATTTGATCAGTGATTTGAATTTCCACATATTAACTGCAGGCATCACTAAATAAATTTCTGGTCTCTACAAGTGAAAACCAGAATTGACTAAAAGGCCAACCACTTACACACCCTCCCACACAATTCTCTTAAGGATATATCAAAACTGATCTCAATCAAGCTAAAAAACCCCCCACCCCCAAAAAAAAAATCAATAAAATCAGAATTAGTTCCGTGTTTGGTTTTCTTGCATGCATTTTTCAGTATTTCCAGACTACTGCTGTGCCACTAAGACTTTAAATTATTGAAGGCATTGAAATGGGAGCTTCCTACTCTGTGTGGTCTGGCCTTGTTTTGTGAAGCCAGAGTTAAAATTTGTCTTTAGGAAGTCCTTGAACAGTCAGCAGCAGGCAGGGCATCTGCTCTGGACTCATTTGACAAAATAAAGTTGTCCACACAATAACATTGGAGAGTGTGGTGACTCACCCTGGAAATCCAAGGACCCTGGAAATCCAAGGACCCTGGATCCATCCCACACACCCCCCTCGCACCGACCCCCCAGAATTAATTTATATTAATCTAAATGTCCTATTTATCCTGCCAGCATTTTTAGGGAAAGCTACAAGTTCCCAGGTCAATGGTACTCTCCCAACAGCTGCCTCCCTCTGCTCATCTCTGTCAGCAAAGTAAACTCTCTTCTGGTGGTTTGGGAGTGGGAGAATTCTGCAGCTCTGTGCCCTGGGAGGCAGGGATAGGCTGTCCTGAGCCGGGCAGGAAGGTGTCCCTGGCCACTCCAAGGGGCTGGACCAGGTGACCTTTAATGTCCCTTCCCACCTGGATCATTCTGTGGATCTGTGGAAATTTGAATTTAATTTCACTCGTTCACCGGGATCGACACACACAGATTGCGCCCCGGTAAATTTAACACGGCCCTTCATTCAGGCTCTCTGTGTCTGGCTTTCCTGACACTCTCCTGAGCTCTGTTCCACCAGCACACACAGAAGAATCCCCCTGGAACCATTGCCATCACCTCCTGCCCCCCAGAGAAGACACACTCATTGGATTTCACCCCAGCCTAAATTGCTCCTCACCCCTTTAGCAAAATCCCAACCAGAGATTTTGTGTTTCAGTGCTTCCACATCTCCCAGGTCTCCCTAAATACTGAAATATGACTGAATCTGAAATCTGACTGAAATACTGCACCCCACCAAAAACCACAACTGAAGCAGAACCCTAATATTCTGTGAGGAAAAGAAGCAGCTTGCAGCATTTCCATGCCTTTCCCCCTCCATGAGAACAGCATCTCCAAAAGGCTGGATTCCTTCTTTTATTTGGCCATATGCTCTCTCACTGTAACTATGTTCTTTTCATAACAACCCTGCACTAACCATACATTATTAACCCCAGGAGACCCAAACTTCATTTTAACATTTTCCTGTAAGCACTGTGCAAACCTAGGGTATAATAATAATAATGTCTTTTTTTTCACCCCCTCTACTTACACTTTAAGTATAAGGAGATGGTAAGTCAGTTAAAAAAAAAAAAAGGAAAAATAAGAAATGAAAACTCATCCAGTGTGGAGCATCCAAATCTGAATTATTTTCTGGTAGGAAAGAGTGGTCAGGTGGTAAAACATCTGTTCTCTCTCTGGGCTTTAGGTATCCAGCATTGGCTTGTGCTTTGCAACTCCTCTCCCATATGTGTCTCTTACAGAAGGTTTAACACTTGTTGGAATCTCTACAGCATTTTTATAATCAGAACAGCAAAAAAAGCAGGAAATTATAATATTATTTCCCAGAACTTCTGCAATGAAAACTCCCCTCAGAGCTAGGACTAGCACGAGGTTCTGTGACTTGTCTGGCACAGAAACCAGTGGTCAGGTGTAACTCACCCAGCGGCTGACAAACCCAACAACAATTTTGTTTGTGCTAAAGAACAAACAAAAATCCTCTTGCCCCTCGCTCCTGCACTTTGGGGAAAAAGGTTTCTATCAGGAGATCTCGGGAAACCCTGTGATGTCTCAGGAGTCTCAAGCTGAGGCCTGTCAGGGTGTAATTAACAGATGCAGACAGACCCTATCTCGGCATGACTAAGCTAGTTTCACACCGGATAAGCCGGAATTATATTTATTTTCATTTCACAACACGTTCATAATTGTAATGAACTCGTGTGAGATACGGAGGGGAGAGCAAGGCACCGTGACCAATCCTCCTCCTCCCTGAGCTGCTGGCTCTGGAATGTCAGTGGAGTCAGGAAGCAGCTGCACTGCAAACACCTTCCCCACTGAAGGGACAACGGGGAGGGCACGGGGAGTGTCAGGAATGGGGTGGCAGCAGGAGCAGGGCAGGGACTGAGCCCTGTGCTGAGGGAGCACCTGGAATCCTGGGGGCACCTCTGGGCCCTCACACAGGGAAGGGAACGGAGCTGGGAAGGGAATGGAGCCCCAGGAGAGGCTGAGGGAGCTGGGCAGGGGCTCAGCCTGGAGCAAAGGAGGCTCAGGGGGCCCTTGTGGCTCTGCACGGCTCCTGCCAGGAGGGCACAGCCGGGGGGGTCGGGCTGTGCTCCAGGGACCAGGGACAGGAGCAGAGGGAACGGCCTCAGGCTGGGCCAGGGCAGGCTCAGGGTGGGCACAGCAGGAATTTCCCCATGGAAAGGGGGCTCAGGAACTGCCTTGGCACTGCCCAGGGGCGTTTGGAGTGCCCAGCCCTGCAGGTGTCACCTGGAGGTGGCACTCAGAGCCCTGGGCTGGGGACAGGGTGGGGACTGGGCCCAGCTGGGACTCCATGGGCTGGGAGGGATTCTCCAACCTCTGGGATTCTGGGATTCGGAGAGGGAGCAGGCAGATACTGGGGTGATTCCCTGGGACCAGCCTTGTTATTACCCAGCTATGATTAAATCAACAGGCATAATAACAAAATGTCCAGAACACTGCACTGCAGTTCAAAAGTATTGTATTTGTGGGGTGCCCCAATGAAGGCAGGAATGATGAATCTGACTCCATGTTCTCAGAAGGCTCATTTATTACTTTATTATACAATATTATATTAAAGAGTAATATTCTATACTAAAGGATACTTACAGAATGCTGCAAAGATAATAATTAAAACTCGTGACTCTTTCCAGAGCCCTGACACAGCTTGGCCCTGATTGGCCAAAGAGTGAAAACAACTCCCAGCAGAATCCAATGGAACAATCACCTGTGGGTAAAACAATCTCCAAACACATTCCACATGAGCACAACACAGGAGAAGCAAATGACATCAGAATTGTTTTCCTTTTCTCTGAGGCCTCTCAGCTTCTCAGGAGAGAAATCCTGGGTGCAGGGATTTTTCAGAGAATGTGAATGCCACACAAAAGCACTTGGCCACACAGACCAAACACAAACAGTGAAATGTTTTCTCAGGCTGAAACACAAGAAATGTTTTTCTGCACGAGACAATGTGATACAAATGTGTAAGCAGGTAAGTGGAGACCAAGCTGTTTTACAAGACACACTGATAGGCAAGAGGTTGTAGCACAAGTTAGACCTTGTCCAGCTGTAAGGTTGCAGCTCTTGGAATGAAAACCAAATTTTCCTTCTGCTGACCAACAACAAGAAGCCTAAGGGTGCTCTCAGAACCTACACCTGTGCCTATAATTACCCTTTTTGGGCTGAAACCTGCCCATGCAGCAGCTGCCCAGGTGTTCACTTGTACAGCAAAGGCTTTTCTGCTGCAGTGGTGGGAAATACACACACACATTATTTTAAAAAGGATGATATGGTCTCCTGAAAATATCACATTTTAATATCAGAATATGAAGCTTTCTGGCTCTGGCTGGGACACAACTCACTCTGCTGGGTCAAATCCCTTGTCAGAGCAGTGCTTTACCCTCTGGGGGCTGCAGAGGAGATGATTTGGTGCAGGTCCAGCCCCGGCTCTGACCTCGATGGAAGGACACAGGGACCACATTCAGCGCTGCTGTAGGGCCCAGAGAAGGCTGCACGGGTTAGGGAAGGTCAGGGAGGAGATAACCACCCACAAATCCACCCAGCAGCATTCCCCAGGACCACCACAACACCAGCATGGCTGGGAACTCCCCACTTTTCCTGCAGCTGCTGTCCTCCCCAGGCAGAGGATCTGTCAGCGATCCCACAGCGGGGACAGCCACTGCCAGGTCACACCTGCCCACACCAGGAAAAGGCCAATAAATAGGAATATTAATACAAATACTTCTCCCCCAGTGCTCTCCCAGCCCCCCAGCCATGGGGGCCTGCCAGGCCATCACTTGGTGGCCCTTTTCCAGAGCCCATTCCCTGTGGGAGCTGTGCTGGCTCCCAGCGCCCACCCTGTCTGCTGGCAGCCAGCCCCAGGGCTTGCCCCAGGAGCTGCTTCCCGCTGTTTGTTTTGGTTTGCTCTGTTTGTTTGTTTGTTCCTTCCCCTCCAGCTCTGCCTGAAGCATTCCCACTGCCTTTTGCTGCCTTCCAAACCCCTTCTGTCCACGCCACAGCTCCCTCACACACCCACTGTGGGTGGCAGACCCCTGGGGGTACCAAAATGGGGCCCAGAATTTCTGCTGCTTGTGGTTTGGGCAGGTCACAAAATGATCCATCAAATGTCTTAGAGCAGAGGAAGTTTTTGGGGGGATGATGTGCAGACCTTCAGCCAACCTCATATTAAATGAAATTCATTGAGAGGTGAGCTCAGCCCACACCTGGGCAAGGCAGAGCATCCCTCAGCAGTGAGGTCAGGAGGGGAGGTGTTGGAATGCCAGGCTCTTTCCTACTCCAAGGTCAGGGTGAATAATACTCAGGAAGGGTTGTTTTTGAAGTCTCACTCTCAAGTTTATTATCCTTATCTATTACAAACTCACGAGATGTGAGCTCTCCCTAAGAAATCCAAAGAGTGCCCCAAAACGGTGTCTGTTCAAGGCTACTTCAGTCCCAATTACCCAATAATAATAATAAATTATTGAAAATTACCCAATAAACAGTTGACATCTATATTATTCATGCTTCTAACCCAATTATGATTCCCCCAAATCCCACAATGCAGACATCTTTCACCCTATTAGAGAAAACCACCCAGATTCATGAAGAGGAAGAAGAAGGTGCAAAGAAGACACCTAACTCACACCCAAAATTCTCCACCTTGGCTCCCATATACTAAAACCCCAAATCTAAGTTTCTTCACCCTGTGAGATCACACAACACTACCCAAACCACACACACACTCTTTCTGTGCTATCATCACTTAATTTTTGAAGCCTTTTCCAAGGTCTCAGCTCAAACGAGGTGTTTACTGCAGGCTTGGCACCCTGAAATTCAGAAAGCTCCAAGTTTTCAGCCATCAGAAACAGGAGGGAGGATCTCCTGAGCTGTGTCCATCTCAAGGGCTGGGACCACCTGTGGTGCCACAGGTAAATAAAAACATCAACCCATAACTAAAAACATCAGCCTCCTGTTTTGCAAGGATTACCCCAATCCTCCAGAGCAGGGCCAAGGGAGATCCCTTTTCACACATCACCCTAAACATCAGAGCCCTTCTGTCCCCAGAGTCCCTCCTTCCTAATACAGCAAGAAAGCAAAACCTTGAGAGCAGTATTTCACATTTTTATATATTTTTAGCGACTATTTAACATAAGAACTCCTGTGCTTCTCTGTCTCCTCATTTCTTTGCTGCACAGAAGCTCTCCCAGTGTCTTCATAAAGGTGAACCACTTCACTGCTACCTGGTCATCACCCGACCACCCTAACCTGCCACTTTGAGCAGTATTATGCACTTTAAAAGTGCCATTTTTTTTCTTAGGAGAGCATGCAGCTCACATCCTTGCTCCCCTGAAGTCTGCACAGGGTTTGGGGCTGGCTGCAGTGTGCTGAGGACTTGACTCACTCATCCCCCTCCCCAGCAAAACTCTCTCCAGTGATTTTGAGCCACAATGGAAAGCAATTTATTACAAGAGGGCTACAGCAAAAATCTAGCCAGGCAAATAAAGGAAAAAAACACCCCTGTCAGTAGAATTTATAGAGACATTTTTCGAGGGCCTCAAAGGGATTTCGTTTTGTCGTGACAGTTTTCTATTCAAATTGTAATTTCAGGGCTGGGTGTGGAGGAAATTATTTGGCAGCTCAGTCCTGGTGAGGGGCAGGGTGAGGGTGCCACAGTCACAGGCAATGGGGGAACAAAGGGACTGGGCCAGGCCTGTGAGGTGTGAACATCAATTTGAGAATTTTCCCCTGAGCTGGGAAACAGAAATCACTGAAAAACAGTAAAAAGCTGGCCAGAATGTGCCCAGCCTGATTTTTTAAAATTTCCCTCCAGATCACTTTTGTACAGAGGAGAAAGGGAAAGGATATGAAGAACCTGTTGTGGTGTGGAACCTACATATAGTTTTTGTGAAACCAGAGTCTGCATCTTTCTTTCTGTTGCTGTTGTTTGGGTATTTTATTTTTTTTTTTTGGCTTGCAGATCCTCTCGTGCTGTTTAAGTTAAATTTCTCATTTTAGGGTCTAGAACTGGAGTGATAAAATCAGACAGGGTCGGCCTCATACATCTCATTGCTTTCCGACCTTGCCAGTGGTTTTTGTGCGCCAAAATTTGCTTTGGGCTCTCAAATTTGGGGAGTTTGACTTGAGAAGTTTCCCTCCTCAGCAGTCCTGAGCAAGCCTGAAGGCTCCATGGAGAGGCCCTGTGCTGCTCAGGAGGAGCACAGGTCCCTGTACACCTCTGGTTAGGCTTAATTCAGCAAACACACCTCCTGAAAGATGAAAAAATCCAGCCCTGAGGGCAGCTGAGCCATCCATTGAGGCTGGTGACAGCAACAGGAAAGGCCCTTGCAGCAGCTCCACTTGGAGAAAATCACCAGCTTGTTCCTGCACACAGAACTGAAAGCAAAATCAAGGTTTAGGAAGGAGAAAAAAAAACCAAAAAAAAGCCCAGCATTGCAAAACAGCAGCTTATTCTGGGCTCACAGCAGCTCACTATGGAGCAGTTGCAATAAATAAATCATCATCCAGTTTGGCCCTGGAGCTCAGCTGAAGCCAGAGTGGGAGACACAACATTCCTGGGAGCTGTCACGAGGAGCCCTGTCCCATCTTTCCAAGGCTTGCAGGAGGAGGACAAGCTGCAAGAGGCCAAGGGCTAGGCAGAGATTATTTCACTTCCTCCATGCCTCTGCAGCAAAAAAAAAAAAAAAAAAAAAAAAAATGTCTTGCTCTGAATCAGCTCTGATTAATTTATTGCGGAGTTTTGGGTTAAAACGTCTCAATTGCTCTTTTGTACTGGGGAGGACGCTCTTGTTTTTTATGGATATTTATTAGTGCAGCTCGTAGACAGCTGATTTCACTTCCCATCTCTCTGGGTTTTGGCTCTGAGGGGGGAAGGATGGAGTCATGGGGCTGAAACAAGGCAGACACAGGGAGCAGCACTCAGGGTTTTGTCTCCTCCAGCATGAGGAGCTGCTCAGGACCAGACCCTGGGCTGCTCTTCCCCCACAGCCTGTGAAATAAAATAAATTGAAATCAGTGTGGTTAGCCAGGCAAGCCTGGAACATCACCAGCTGAATCAAAGCTGAGCTGAGACAGGCTGAAAAAAGCCAGAGTGCAGGGATGCCTTCGGCTCAGGGGCAGAAAGGATCCACACCAAGGTGGATTTTAGCTTTTATTACCAGAATTGTACCCAGAATTTTTCTCCTGGGCTCAGAATCATCCCATTGCAATTTCCTTGGCAGAGGAGCTGGGCCAAGCCAGGCTGGTGCTGCTGAGCTTTCTCAGCTCTCATGTGAATAATTAATGGATAATTAATGTAAATAATTAATTCATTCATCCTCAGGGATATCAGGTGATGGTTTCTGCCTCAGCAGGGCCCGCCAGGTATCAGGAAGGGAAGGGTGAAGATAATTTTCTCCCCTCCCCAGAAAGGGAAATTAACCATGTGCCCACTGTGAGAAAATGCTGTCAGAGAGTATTGTCAATACCTGCCTTCCCAACACAGCAAGAATGGAAAACATTGAGCACAGTATTGCACATTTTGATAAATTCTCAATCACTATTTAATGTAAGAACTGCTGTGCTCCCCCATCTACTCATTTCTTTGCTGCATAAAAAGCTCTCCCAGTGTCTTTATAAACTTGAGCTGAGCAGCCTTGTGAATAGTCCTGTAAATATATTTTATTGCCTTTCTCTGTCTTTACGTGGCTGTGAGTCTGGAGGACAGACTTTTCCCCAGCCTTTTCTGCCTAGAGCTCTGGCTTTCGGTTAAAATTGAGTTTTAACATCATCTTTCAACTGCCTTGGGAGCCAAAGAGGACCTGGCAACAACTCAGAAAGAAAGGGCTACAAGAGGATATTGAGGTAGGTGATTAAACTGATTAAACCCAGAGCTCAGCCCTGGTCTCTCAACCAACAGGAATCAGAACCATGCACGAGGAATGAGATGCAGGGCTTCAAAGTCATGGTTAATTAAGCAGGAAAAGAAGGACAATATGGTATTACATCATTTACTCAGACCAACATGGGTGCTACATGCTGAACTGATGATTACTAAATTAATTCTACAGCAATGGCTGCATTAAAACAGATATTTAAACACTTCATGGCTCCATGCCCTTCACGGGGTGGATGCTTACCCCTGGACATTAATTTTACCATCAGATATTCCTCTCAGACTCTCTCCCATGAACAGCAGCTCTGTGTGTGAGAGGAAGATAACGAGGACAGCGTTTTTAATCATTTTTCATTTAATACTGAAAGTCTTAAAGTGGTTTCATGTGTTTGTTTCCTGCCCAGGAAGGGTATTCCAGCAAGGAGCCACTGGTTAGATTCCCAAAAAGCTGAAGCTCACAAGAAAACATTTACAGACATTATTCTCACAATCCCTTTCCAAAATCACCTGTCTACTGACTCTGTGAGACTGCAAAATTTTCCTTGGTTAAATATTTCTGCACTAGGAAAATAGAGACATTAAAAAAAAAACCCCAAAACTGAGCTTTGTTTCCTTCCCAAGAAGGAACCTTCAAGTGGAATGGTCATCCTTTTAATCCAGGGCTAGCACAAACATCAGCTTGGATGCTATTAGAATTCAGAAAAAACAAAAAAGGAAAAAAAGAAAAGAAAAAAAGAAAAAAAGAAAAAGATGATTTCTGGTTGCTGTTCTCAGTGGGACAGCATGAAGTTCAGTACCGCACAATGCCAGGCTTCCCAGCCCCACATCTTCAAGAGGTTTCACTGCAATTATTACTTTTTATTTCAATGCCACTGGTGAAAACCTCAATGAGATTGACCCCAGGAGTGATCCTTAAGGATCCCCAGGAACAATCTTCCTCCAGCTCAGTGTTTTCCTTATTAAAAATGTTGGTCTTTAA
Source organism: Agelaius tricolor (assembly GCF_023055355.1). NCBI lineage: Eukaryota > Metazoa > Chordata > Aves > Passeriformes > Icteridae > Agelaius > Agelaius tricolor. Next base: position 2,250,034 of record NW_027269304.1, read on the forward strand.
AAATATACTTTCATTTTCCTAACAGTAGCAGATTAATCCTGAGGACATGCACGAATTAAATTGATTCTGGAGCATAATTTCAACAGCAGTGAAATCATTTAATGGTCAGCAAAGGATGAAAATTCAGATTTGACCAACGTTACCAGGAAAAAAAAAAGATGAGATGGGGGATGACAGATCACCAAAAGGAATTTTAGGAGGAAGATTTTATGAGCAGGCAGACTTTGAGAAGGGAATTAGAACAAAATTAGAGCAGGAGAATATTTAATAATATTTAATATTATTTAATATTAATATAATATTTAATAATCCACCTTCTGTCTCTAAGCACCCTGGACATGCTTTTATTGCCTTGTTTTCCTTCCATTTTGACTTCACCACTCCCAGATTTTATTTTTCCCAGAAAAATAAGAAAAAAAACCAAACAAAAAAAGCTTTGCCTTAAACATTTTTCAGCATCTGGATCCCCATGTGTAAAGACTTTTCCTTTCCTCAAGCACCTCTAGGCTGATGGATCAAACTGCAGGAGCTGTCAGAGCCAGCTCTAAATACTAATACTACACTAAATATTTCCAGATAATCACATTTATCCACACATAAATATAATTTATACATCACAGGCACAAAGAGGGGGAGATTTTGATGCACACACAGACACACACACGAGTGTCTGCTTTAGGGAATAATAGTGAGAAGGGAGTTAAAATACTGATACAGATTGTCAAAACATTATCTCAAAATCAAACTAGCATTATCATGCCAAAGGCAACACTTTATGCAGCACTTCCTCAAGAACTGATGGGGTTTTTTGAGTTTTGGTTTTTTTTTTTGGTCCAGAACTTTCTTTTTCCTCTCTTGAAAATAAATATTTTGGAGGTGTGCTTTTCAAAATTTGCTGGATGAACTCAGACCTCAAATAACAATTTGTTTTCTATGAAAATACACATTCTGTTCAAGCAGTTACATTACAGGTATAAAACTCTAGATGAGTCCAAACCTTTAAAGAATACATGGTTTTTCCTTCTGCAAAACAACTGCATGTTTTGTCTTCCCCCAAAAATACAGTTTAAGCTGGTGAAAAACAAAATTACTTTGGAAATTGATTTGTATTGATTTGTAGATCAATATCAAGGATAAATGTTAATAAAGAAGAATCTTAGGAATTTGATCCGTCATTCCTAACTTTGGTTAAGTTCCTGCCTTTAAAAACCCATTTCTGGGCATTTTTCTCTATTTTGTCTCCTCTAATTTTGGGAGCAATTGAGTGATGTGACATATCACTGGCACACCTGGAAAAATTGGTCTTATAAACACTGAGTTAGAGAGCCCTGAACACAAAACAAAACAAGTGTAAATTTGGTAAATCTGCTAAAGAGGAGGGTGAATGGAGTGAGGATTAAATCCAGAACTGCTCATGCAGGGGTGGCAAAAACCTTGGCTTTTCTCAGAGACAACCAAGCAACACCAAGTATTAATTTAGTAAGCTTTAAGAAATCATTTTATGAGGCATTACCACAGGGTTCCCTTCCCAAAGAACAGGAGTTAATTTGAGATAGATTTCACCTGTCTGGGTGAGTTGGACCATGAATGAATTTAAAGACAAAGCAGAGATCCCCACTTCTCTCACAGACAAATGCACTTCCTGAAGAATTTTCACTGATTTCCTGCAGTTTTTGCAGGAAAAAAATACCTCTGCTCTCACACAATGACAGGCCCACACAGACCTGAACTGATTCGGAGTTTGGTGGATTTTTCTCTGTCAAAGTTGACTGGAAAATGGAAATTAAAAAAAAAAAAAAAAAAAGTAGTTTCTCAAATAAATCTTCAGAAAGGATTTCCCCAGGTTGGGGACACTGCCAGGAGGTGTCTGAGTGTGCAAACAGCCAAGGGCTGCATCTGCATCCCCCACCATGGAATCTTCTGTTCAGCTCCTGGCCTGACTCTGCAAACCCCAAAAAACCCCCCAAAAAAACCCAAAAAACCACAAAAAAACCAAAACCAAAAACTAAAACAAAAAAAAAAAACAAAAAAACCCCACAAAAATCCCCCCAAAACCCAAAAAAACAACAACAAAACTAAACAAAAACCAAACAAAAAAAACCCCAAAAAACACAAAAAACCCCCAAAAGACAAAAAAAATTTCAAAACCAACAAAAAATGCATCAAAGAAAACCCTACATGAAAAAAACAAAAACAAACCAACAAAATAAGCCAAAAAATGAAAAACAAAAAACCACAAAAAACCCAAACAAAAAAAACCAAAAAAAACCCAACCCAAAGCAACCCAAACCAACCAAAACCAAAACCAAAACCAAAACCAAACAAGAAAAGCACCAAAACCAAAATGCAGAAAAATTAAAGAAACAAAACAAAAAAAAACCCTCAACAAAATAAGAAAGGAGAGAGCAGAATGAACACCCTCATGGACTTTACTACACGTGCCAACGGCGTGTAGCATTTCCCATTTGCAACAACAACATTTCACTATTAGAAACCCAACAGTTTCCTGGAAGGGGGAGTTCTGTGGGATGTCCAGCTCCATTTTCTGCTGCAGGCACCATCAAGCCAAGCACTCTGGGTAAGTCATGGAACATTTTCACTTTAAAACTGAAACCATATACCAGCTTCTGCTGAAAGCATTGTCAGATCAGCACTGGAAGATTTTAAATCAGGCTGTGCCTATGAATGGGTGCATGAATGGCTCTTTTGTGGCCCTGCCACTTCCCAGGCACAAAGCCTTTTTAGCAAGCAAAATATTTTGGCCATTCTTATTTTTGCTGTGTGATTTATAACACTGTCCCAAAGCCCTCTGTGAATTTAAAACGCTGTGACTGTGGGGTTTTTTTTTCAGAGAGGAATGGTTAAGTATAATATTCCCAGATCCCCATGGATCTGGGATCCCTGCAAGTACTGACAGGGATGCTTTTAATTGAGTATAGGATGGAATTCTGGCAGAATCAAAACCACTTCAAAAATATAAAGTATTTTACCAAAGAGCTTTGCAACCCACAGAGCACAGAGGATTTCAAGGGCTGACTTCAGTGGGATTCCTCTTGCAGAAAGAACTGGAGCCTTCAGTCTTAAGCAAGGATGGATTCAGGTCCTGAAAATGCAAAGCAGAATCCTGAGGTCCACCTTTAGCTCTTCTCTTTGGCCACTGAAAGGTAAATGCATGTTAACTTTATCTTTTTGGTGAAGATTTAAATCTAAATTAATGCATCAGTTTGGGGCAAGACAAGCTCAGGCATTAAAACACTTTGGTAACTACTACCTTTATTCATAATGTCTAACAAATAAAGACAAATTTGATTTATTTTTTCAAATGCATTTTATTTTTCTTCTTTTTTTTTTTTTTTTTTAAGAAATTGCCATAAGGAAATAGATGAAGTATCAAAAATCACAATTTTAAATGCTGTGGGTTTCTACAGAAAGTTAAAATAAGAGTCAATATCAACCTTACTAGCACTGTACTCCCAAAAACTGGCATACCTTACAATGCACAGTGCCACAAGTAAAAGGACATTTTGCTTTGACCCAGAACCAATCTAAAGTCACACCTGCACCTCCAATAAAGCTGATTTATCCATTCCAAGCCTGGGGAAAGGCTGAGCTCAGTGCAGGTCTGGCATCACCTCATGTCTGGGGCCTGGGAAATGGTTGATCCTGAGCACAGCCAGAGGCTGTGAGGATGCAAAAACTCATCCAAAATGCCCTCAATTCCCCCATACAAGTGAGAAAAGCTCCACACAGACCCTAAACTCAATTTCGGACACCCATAAATGAGGTGCAGCAGGCCAAGGCCTGCAAGAAGCGTGGCGCAGGAGGGTTCAGGGCCTCAGAGCAAAGATTTTGGCTCTGTTCTGTAAAAAAAACCCCTTTTAGTTTATAATTCACCCGTGCTGGGAGCAGCAGCGTCCCTGTGGCCGGCCCACCGTGGCTACATGTCCTCCAAGAGCTGCCCTGGCTCGCAGGAGTTCTCCAGGGTCTCCAGATCCCAGTCCGGGCAGCGCTGCCCCGAGGAGGCCGGGCCAGCCCTGGAACAAACAGAGGAGGTCAGACAGGGCTGGAAACAAATGCAAGCAATTCCAGGGTAGTTTGGGGTGTTTTTCCTAAGGGGAAAGTGGTTTCTGTGAGGCCTAATCACTCACTGAGGTGGCAGTGGCAAAGCAGGCAGAGGAGATTCAGTTTGTAAATTGTATATATTATTATACTATATTATTATATTATTATTATTATATATTTCTATAAAATTTTATCTAAAAATAGTTTAGACATTTATACTTATGAAAAATATATATTTATATTTATATGTATAATTATAGGCATATTTATATCTCATACAAATGCATACATAATATATTTTTTCATAAACATATAAATAAATAGAATATAATTATAGTTTTATATTCATATTAAAATTTATATTACAAGTTTATAAATTTATATTTTATAAAGTATATACTTATATTTACATTCATCAAAATATTTATATTTATATAGCTGTATAAATAATTTATATTTTTACATAAAACATAAATATTTTATATAAAATATAAATGAATTAAGTATATTTATTTTATAATATATATTAATATATATTTATATATTTTATATGTAAATATATAAATATAATATATTTATATTTATAGTTTCATATTTATATAAAAATTATATTGAAAACAGTTTATGAATTTATATTATATACACTATATATTTATATATATTTTATATATATATATATATATATATACTTATATATATGAGTATATATACTATATATTTATATAGTATTTATATATTTATACTTATATATATGAGTATATATACTATATATTTATATTCATTATTACACTTTATATTTAAAATTTATATAAATAATTTATATTTTTATATAAAGATACAATATATATAATATATTTCTATTTATGGTTTCATATTTATAGAAAAATTTATATTAAGAGTTTATAAACTTATATTTATAAAATAGAAATATTTATTATATATTTACATTTATAAAATATAATTATTTATTGATAGTTTATTTATATATTTCATATGAATATATAAATAATATATATTTTATATATAACTATATAAAATAAGTATCTATATAAATAGAATATATTTATATTTATAGCTTTATATTTATATAAAAATTTATATTTAACAATATTTTATAAATGCACAGTTAGAAGTTTTTCAAACACCTTGAGAATGACCATTTCACCCACAGTTTCCCCATGGAGAGCTGGGAAGAGCAGCCCAGATGCAGAAATCGTGCTAAGAGACCACGTTCCCTATTTCTGCTCTCTCTCCAGGACATGATTCCAGTACAGACAGCTCTGCCCTTCTGCCTTGGGAAGGTGATGTATCCTGTGTTTCCAGAAAACACCAAAAAAAGTGGCATTTCCAACAGCTTCTGCTGCCTATAGGAATTACGCTTCTATAGGCTGAATCCACAAAAAAAACTTTCAAAAAAACCCAAAAAAACAAAGAAAAAAAACCCACCACAACCCCCCCCCCCCCCCCAAAAAAAAAAAACCCAACTGAATCCTGCAGAGAAATCTTTTTTCCTGTGCGTTTAGAGGGGATTTATCAATCACAGGGGTGTGAGTTTCCAGTGACAAGGAATTCCAGGGACCAGCATCAGTCACTGCCTTGAAAATAGGATGTGATCTCCTAAGCTTGGCTCAGGACCTGGCTGCAGCTTCTCAGGGTTCCTGCCCAGGTTGGTTACACTGCTGCCATGCTGACAAAAAAGGTGAAAATTTCATGTATTGCCCAGGATGGGAAGAGCTGGAGAGAAGGGGTGGAGAGTTCTACCCTCCAGTGGTGCCCTGTGAGGACTCAGGGAAATGAAGCACACAGTGAAATTTTAATTTTCAGACTGATTCAAGCATCTTGCCTTCAGCTGCTCTGTGTGATAAAGTCAGCACTGTTGGTCAAATTAATGAATTCTTTTCAATTTTCAGAACCCAATTTTTCCATAACTCCCACCTAGGAATCTCTAGGGAGCAGAAGTCTCTACAAAAAATGCCAATTCCAAAGGGGAATGAGCTCTCTGAGGCAGCAGGCACTGTGTGGCTCCCACTTCCAGCTGCTCAGAGCTCTGATCATTCTCTGTTTCCTGGGGGTGGGAAATGAGCTCCATTCCATCCCTGGGGGCTCCAGGGCAACCAGCAGAAGTCCTGTAAATGCTGAGTTTTGGATGCTGCCACTTCCAGAATCCAGAAGGGTTTCCTCACCCCTCCAGCTCTGCAAACCCCTCTAAATTCAATATATTCCTATATTTAGATTATGGTAATTAGTTTCTCTGAAAGTCTAATGAGCTTTCTCTGAGAACTCTTCCAAAACACTCTTCTTCAGGCCTGAATACATCATGCCAAGCATCTTTTATATTCCTTTTGGCACACAGTGACACCCCAACAGATATTTGCCTCACCAAAAAGTCACTGGGATTAGCTGTGAAACAGACCTGGATCTTCCACCAATGACCTCAGAGCATCCTACACTGCTCTGGTGGATAGAAATCAACTTATTTAAAAATGAAATACAGGCACCAAGCCCCAGCAGAGGGATTTCAGGTTCAATCACTGGAGGTGTGTTGTCCTTTTACCTCTGTGGGTCTATCTCCAGTGAACCACAGAGTGTGGAGCCACCCACTGATAATTTAAATTAATTCTGAAAGGTCTCATTAGCAAATAAATTAGGCTGTGGAGGCCTTTGTGCCACCACGGGATATTTCAGGTTTGGTTTGCTGTTTTTATTTTTTTCTTTTTTTTTTTGGAGCATTTGCTCATATATTATTCAGGCATAAAAGAATTAAAAGGCCTCTGAGACCCTACATTTGTTGGCTGTGAGGTTTCAGCAGTTCCAGAGTTTTCTGATTTGGACAAGGAAGCCTGACAGGGCTTAAGCAACGTCAACAACCATTCCCTTCTCATTGGCTAAAATAACACTTTTCAACACCATCCATGAGAGCACATCTTTAAGCCAAGCCACTGTTGAGTTTTCACATTGCACAGTGAGAACTATTAAGCTTCTGTGTCCTTGTAACAACACGGGCCTCATTTAATCTCCAGAAAGCTGCCTCTGAATAAACCCAGCCCTGAATAAATCCAGTGCTTGCAGAGGGGAGGCACTGGGCTCTTCACACAAAGCTCATCAGCAACTTAGTTCTGGTTTCAGGGCTTGGTGATTCCCACTTGCATGGCAGCTGCTCACTGAATGCCAGCAGCCTGCTTTGTGCTGTGAAATTATTTTGGATTTCTCAGGGAGGCTGTATTACCATATCCTGACACGTAACTGAGTTAATTTCTGTAAATTGCAGCGAGCTGCACAGCCCCCTCTTGCCAAGAAGCCTGTAAGCAAGGCATTCTTCCTCAAAGTTTATTCTTCTGCTGGATCTCTTTTTGAAGTCTTGCCTTTCGGTAAACTTAAACTCCATTAACACATCTGGAGAACTGCTGACTATAAGAGATCATTCCATATTTCCTGGCATTTAGTTCATAAATTAAGGCAGAAGACTGGACCCACAGCTGGTGTGAATCACTGCAGCACTAATAATGTCACTGCAGCTCTGCTGACTTACACCAGCTGAGATGCTGGCCCCAGAACTGGAAGAAAGTGGTTTACATGACTTGATATTTCCTTCCAGAGCTGAGCAGGGGTCCTGAGGAGCAGGAGACACGCAAGGCTCTCCTTACAGGAGCTCAGAGCCATGGCTCTGCAGAAGCTGCACCAAAAATCACTTTATTTTCTGGGCAGAGAAGTGTCCTTGCACTCGGCTTTGCCTCCAGAGCCAGCCCAGCACGCTGTGGTTATGATTCCACCCAAGCTTTTGTCCTTGAGCAACTCTCATGGGGTTTGGAAAGAGAAGAACCTTTGCACAACAACGTGGATGGAAAGGTTTCCTAAGAAACTTGAGTAATCCAGGATTGTGCCTCTGAACCACTGCAGTATTTCCTTAATTTTTTTAGTAATTAAAATAATTGCTTCCAACCCTGAGCTGACATTTTACCAAGAGAGGGGATCTCAGCTCTCACCATCTGAGTTTCTCAGTGCACTCATCCTTCCCCAGCCCGGTTTAATGCTTCATTTGGACATGAATCTTAATAAAATCTTAATACCATGAGCAGAGAAAAGCAGAGGATAAAACCTGATACACGCTTTCTTCACTATCATAAAAATAGGTGCCAGCAGCAGCTCCTAGGCAGAGAATTACTGCAGCATTAACACAGATATCTCCAATTCTTGAGGCTCCCACTGAGGCTCATGGCTGCAGCTGAAACCTTGGCCTGGAAGAACCAATGCCCCGTGGTGCTCAGAGAGATCCTGTCTGCCTGTGGCTACTGGGCAAGAAGAGGAAAGTTAACCACAGAAAGGAAAACCAAAGGGGTCACGGAGGAGCAGGGGGGGAAAGCCTCTCACATGAAGCGATGCACTGAGAGCACTCCATGTGGACAGAGATCTTTAGAATGGAACATTAAAAATGTGGGTAGGCTAAACGGGAGCTAGATGTGAGTAAAAACATGATAGAATTCCCCCTCAGAGATATGCTAGAGTCACTATAAGGTAAATTATGGAGGCATTTTTCTTAAAATTCAATGTAGAATGGAAAAAGAAAATAAAATGCTTTACATTTTGGCAGTAGTAAGAGTTTTCAGCTTCCAGATATAGTTTTTGCTGGCATTTATTCCAAGAAATGATATGAAAGCAGGCCCATATACTTCAAAATAATCCTGCAAAATGTAAATCCCACCAAGTCTTGAAGAACTTGCTGAGTATATTCAGCTTCATGACTTGAAATTAGAGTTGAGGGATTTTCCCCTAATTTGGTGAAGAAGCTGAGATTTTTTTGTGTCCATCTGAAGAGAGCAGTGGTGTCAGAGATCATCAGAGCCCAATCCATGCCTGGCCCCAAGACAAATTCATAGAAAGTAGAGAAAAATACTCAGGAAACAGCTGAATAGAACAATTCCATGCCTGGCCTTGCCCCAAACTCTGTGTGTCGAGCAAGTCCAGTCTCCACTGAGGTCACCAGACAGACAATGACAACACCACCAATAACAGTAAAAATAAAAACTAAAAATTAAAATAAAAATAGTGAAAATAAAAATAATTATTAATAATAATTATTATAAAACAACATATTATTTCATTATAATAATAATAAAATAGATAATAATAATAATAACAACAACAACAATAATAATAGTAGTGTATTGTTCAATTTCACAGTCAATGAAGAATATTTTCAATGCTGCAACCACAAAATTAATGTTCAACCAGGGAATCAAATGTTCCTTCATAAGCTTCCACCTCTGGCTGGAGGCCAACCTGCACCTGCACCCATCACCACCTCTGCACTGCAGGGCAAGCCTGGAATTCCCTCAGTGGAACACAACTTAAAGCCAAACTTTAAAACCCAGGATGATTTTAAATTTTGTCTTCAGCTCCTGTGAACGATGCTCTTCCTCCTCTGGGACCAGAAACCATCAAATGTGGGATGATTTTGTTTGATGATTGTACAAGTTGTGTGGGTTTCGTTTTTCTTTTTTAGTTCACACATCCTTGGAATCCTCCAGAGGGAGAAAAGTGAACTTGGAATCCCTAAAATATCCTACATATCCACATTGATTACAGCAAGAGCCAACAAATATATATCTATATATTGAGAAGATGCTCATATTTACCTCTTAATGATATAATCTTTAATATCTGATATAATTTCCAGTAATTGGTCTAGATCAGGTCTCAACATTCATATTCATGCACTGCATTTATTTAGTCCTACAGAGCAGAAACTTTTTTAGGGAAACTTCTATCCTTTGAGTTGCAAATTCCCGATTAACTTCAGCTGGCATTGGTGCAGGCCCTTATGTCAAGAGAACATTCTGGTTTAGCAATATAAATACAGCCTTGGATCTCTCCGTACGATCAAACACGCTTACAGATGCTCGCTAACAAAGATCTACTTAAAAATGTAATAATAGATGTCACTTACAAGGAAAGAGCCTGAACCGTGTTTGTTTTAGACAAGTGGCACACATTTCTGTGGCTCATTTCCACTTAAACTCCTTCCTGCTTAAATAAACTACACCACATGCACTTTGAGGAACACCCCAGCACCACTGCACTCACTGGGGGAAAAACACAAACCTCTTAATCACAGCTACAAAAGCACAGAGTAAAGGGGGAAAACTTGGTTTGTTTGGGAATTTTGTCAAGGCCTTTCATAAATCCAGTGCATTGCAAATCCACTGGCAAATGCTGGGAGACATTTCTCATAATCATCAAGCACTATTTATATCACATATACATTTATATAACACCAAATGTGGCTAAACTGTGCCATAATCCTGCTCCAGGCTGCCGGATCCTGGGAATGCAGGGTGTCCATAACCTTTTCCTACCCCTCAGGGCGACCACAGAGACCTCAGAGGGCAAATTAAAAAAAAAAAAAAAACAACCCTGGTTTGATTTCTTGTGTCCTGGTGCTCCTCTGCCTGCATCCCTGAAGGGGTGGAGTGTGGAGGGATGGGGTTTTCCACCCCAAAACCTGGTGACTGCACACGGCAGCTACAACTGAAAGCCATGCTGAAACAAAGAACAAAAGAGTATTTAAGTGGAGAAAAACAGGAGTTGGTGTAAAGTTAAGTCTGAGCTTGCAGAGCCTCCTGAACCACAGACTCAGCCTGCAGCTCTCTGGGGCCCACCCTCTGCACTGCCTGATGAAGGGAAATATAATTTTTTGGTTGTTTTTTTTTTTTTTTTTTTTTCTGGGGTGTTTGTTGGTTCTTTTATTGATTATTGGGTAAAAGAGGGAGTGTTGTGGGGTTGGTCTCCCTTTGGGAAATTTTAAAATTAAAGAAAATTTTAAATTCCCAAACCAAAACCACTACAAGGAGAATCCATGGACTCTTTTAAAACCTCCCACGACTGAATTAAGCACATTCCTCCTCCCTGCTGAACAATGTGTGCGCACACACCTGGGCACCATCAGGAGCCCATTTCTGCCCAGATTACCTATTATGCACAGATCTGCCCAGCAGGTTTGGGATCGTTCACTTTAATCAGCTTACTGCAGAAAACCACTTTGGATCAGTGGAGCGTGTGGATGGAAAAGGGAAATACAGTGGATGTACTACTCCTGCAGGTGTTTTCTAATGACAAAATGCACTCAGAAACGCAAAGCAGCAGTGAGCTCTTAATCAATCTGGGAGCAGAATTCAATTTACAACCTAAGGTAGAGCAGATGAAGTGCAGCGAGGCTTTTCCCCCCCCTCCAACAGGTCACTATCGAATATAAATTTGTTTTTAGAACTCAGAACTGTGCTTTCCTCTCTGCTGCCTCTGAACTCCCATCCAACCTCTCCCTGTGTTCCTGCTGACCCCTCCCCAGCCACAGACCTGCATTCATTCATACTTTTCTGAAATGAGATCAAAGCTTTGATAATTAAGATCAAACAATCGCCTGCAGTGACACCTGTGAGAGCTGAAACCTGTTCAAACACACAGGAAGGGAAAAAATTTAAAAAAAACCAAAAAAACCAAAAGAAGGGGACAGAGTGTACTCAGACCAAACACACAAGTTCATTACTTGCTGGGTAAATGCTGCTAAAGAGTCTGGAAAATGAGATTTTTAAGAAAGGTTGCACCATCCCCAAATAAACAACAAAACCCCAGCCAAACAAAAGGGTGGGTTTTTCCTTTGTGTGTTTCCTTGGTGAAAATTGCCATAAAATGAGGGGTTTTCTTCTTCATGAGCCACTCTTGCTTTTTATTCCTGTAAATGGTCAAAAATCACAGAAAGCAGTGACAGCCCAGCTGGGATGGCAACCAGCCCCAAAGGTGGAGAGGAGAGGAGCCCAGGAGGGCCACCAGGCTCTGCATCCACGAGCCACCTTTAGGGAAAGGAACCGAGAAATCCCACGGACCTATGAGACACAAACTGAAAAAGTGACATCTGAAACAGAAATTTCTCATTCCCACCCCTCCACAGATCAAGGCACAGCTTCAAGGAGCCCATGCATCTCATGTCCCCTCTACCAGACGCTCCTCCTCAGGCCCCAGGTTTTCAGAGTCACTGAATGAGGACATTAAGAACAGGTTTGGGATAAATTTTAGGGATTTGAGGGTGAGCTATGGGGTTCCTCAGGAGCATTAACCCACACAGGAAGGTGTGACATTGGTGTCCCAAAGCCACTGTGCCCTTCCAGCCTGCTCAGCACCTGCATGGACACCTGCAGGTTCCATTTCACACACTGAAAAAAACACTCAGCAATTTTGGGTCACATTGGGGTGGAATCACACCTTCCAGTGAGCAGAAAGAGGCTGTGTCAGGCTAAAAAAAAAAAAAAAAAATAAAAGGAAATTAAGGGATGACCCATCAGCTGTCCACTATGTGGGAACAGCTGTCCTTGGGTCAGCTCTGCTCTGCCCAGGTTGCTTTTGGTGTGCTCAGCAACTTCCAGTGAATTTCTCTGTCATGGCCCTGCGTCCTCTCAAGGCCAGGGAAACGTCCCAGAGTCCTGAAGACACCCCCCACAAAATGCACAGGAACAGGAAAACCACAGCAAAAAGCACAGAATGCAACAAAAACGTGACAAAATTCATTAAATACCAGTGTACAGTAATTTTCTATACACAGCTGCCCCAACTCCAGCCCAAGCCAGATTTTTACCTTCAGCTCTGACATATTAGTACAAACCTAAAGTATGTCCAGAAAATTTTCTTGTGCTGCTCTGGTTCAAAGCAGCATCCAAACCACAAACATTACACAGTTTTAATCCACAGAGAGCCTTGAAAAAGGTCCCAGTGCTGCGCCACCACTGAAAAATTTAAATAGTTTGCCTTTCTGTTGAGTTTCAGCACAGTGCTGTAAAGGAATTTTTCATCTTACATTAAAAGCATTAGGAGAAAAGGGAACACCCTGCAACTGGGACTTGATTAGGAGAAGGCACGTGTCAATCAGAGGAAAATAACCATGGTTCACATGTTAAATAGGTGCTGCTGCCTGGGTAAAACAACCCAGAAATAGCACTGAAAATGGAGCTGAAGCTGGATCTTGAGGCACTGGGAACAAGTCCCCTCAGTGGGAACTTGTGGTTTTTATCCACCCTGTGGCACTGGGAAAAAGGGGGAGAATAATGCACATTTTTCAAGTGCACCTCCTCACCTGATGTCTCAATTGTTTTCCTTCCAGAGGAAAGGAAATTAGAATCAACAGTCAGTCCACAAGCACAGGGAAGACACTGTCTGCTGTTAATTGAGATTGTGGCAGATTGAGCATCCTGATTCCTGATTCTGTCTGAAATGGGTACCTTTGCACAGGAGAGGGACGGGAGGAAGGTGAAAGAGCAAGACATGGCAATTCCCATCTAAAAGAGCAGAGCCAAATAAAATAAATTAAAAACCTGGGATAAAATCTCATGGTCAGAATAAGCAGTTCAGATAGTACAGAGTGATGCAAAAAAATTTAAAAGAGCTAGATGTTCAAAGAGCCATTTTAGAATTTATTTTAAAGCATAATTATAAATAAAAATGGTTGCTTGAAACATTTCCCAATAAATCTGGCAGACCAAAGAAATTCCTGGTATCATTAGGGGGGGAAAAATTCAGCATTTAGTCTGAAAACACAGGTTTTCAGTTTGAGCTTAGCTTAACTTCTTGTGAAATAACCAACATCACTTTTATAACAATTTACCAGCCAGGTTTCCAACCCCTTCTACATTTCCATTGCTAATTGTAATAAAATACTGAGGCAAGAGTAACAGAAGCTCATTCTAAACCTGGTGGGACCCAGCAGGAGCCATTACAGCCAGAGTTTGGTGCTGCCAAAATGTCAAGTTTCAAGCCTAACATCATTTTTGGAGCCTACACTTTCCCTGTCCTAGAAGGAGGAGAATAAGCTGTTTTCTGGTGGGAATGCAAGGAAACAGATTTCAACTGCAGAACACCACAACTCTCCACAAACCACCAATGAAATTATAAATGTGAAGAGTAAGTTTGATATTACTGGTGAAAAAAACACTGCAAGGACCTCGAGGCCCTTGGTGGGGAGAGGGAAATTTCAGTGGTGATGTTTCTGATTTCTGCATTCACAGAAAGGAGGCTGCTCAAACCTAAACTACTCCTGCCCTTCCCTCTCAACATTTTAATGATCAGGTGCATTTAACTGACTCTTGATAACAGCAAGAGCTCAACAGGCAGGAGAAAGAGCTGGAAGACAAGATATAAAGGGAAAAAAAACCCCTTCTAATTTGTTTGCTAAAGCTGTACAAAACCAGAGCAGCAAGCAGTGCTCACGCTCCCAGGTAGAATTTATGTAGTGAGGTGCTTCTCTTCCTCTCAGCATCCCAAACCTGATCCCAGCATTACAAAAATCAGCAGATTCAGAAGGTTTGGAAGTGGACTGGGGGCTTACCAAAACCACACAGTTCCTCCTCCCCAAGGCTTTAAGCAGCAGAAAATCATGAAAGGGAAACACCCCCTGTAAGATTTCTCTATTGCTGCTTTCAAAAACGAGAGGGGATAAAAACAGCACAGGGGGGATGAAAAATGGGACAGCATAAACATCCAGGGCAATCCTTTTGAAGTTTGGATCAAAAAAAAACCAAACAAACAAAAAAAAAAAAAAAAAAAAAGGAATGAAGCCTCAGGGGCAGGGGAAGGGAAGTTGCTGCTTTATCACATTGAGTCATTCATCTTGAGCACTTCTGTGTGTCCATTACGTGTCAGAAATCACAAATTAGGCAACAGGAGGGTGATAAAAACAGACATTCCTAGAAAACCTTCACAGCAGATGATGCTTAATTCAAAGGAGTGGGCTTTTTCCTTCCAACAGTTGCCTGAAAAGACAAAAACTCCAGTGAAAGTGCCTCTGGTGGCCAGTCCAGATCGATACGAGGCGAGCAGCTGGAATTAAATCAATAAAGGGAATAATGAACCTGAAGACACTTCTCCTCAAAGCAGAAAGCCCAGATGATTCAGATTCCCTCACAGACACTGTCCTGCCTCACCAGGGCTGACTGTTCTCCACACAGGTCCAAGCTGAGGGGCCACTGTGCTGCTGAAAATGCCCTAATGGTGATTAAATACCTGCAGAACGATCAAAAATGGAAGTTTTACAAAGCTGGGTGTAGGAGAGGAAGGTGTGGGACTCCTGGGGACCACGCAGAGCAGCCCAAATTTGGACAAAAATGCCATTTCTGGAGAGGCTGTTACCGGCAGGGTGAAGGTGCAGCTGGGGAAGGGTGAGCAGGGGTCACACCACACCTCACAAAGTTGGTTCCTTGCCTTGGTCACACTGCCCAGGTGTGACTGAGCTGCCTGTCCCAAAACAGAGCCAGAAACACCCAATCTCCCACTGAGCCCCTCGGTGCATTTCATTCATTGTCCCACCCTCACTGTCTGACACACCTTGGTGGCAAAGCCCAATTTCTGCAGGGACAGGAGCAGCAGCACAGCACCTCCCTGCCAGGACCCAGTGTGGGCCCAAACTGGGAGAAGCTGGAGAAGCCCTGCCAGGGGCAGCACAGGCAGCTTTTGGGGCAGGAATGGGGTTTTTTGAGAGGTTAAGCACACCCCACTGCAGCAGAACCCCTCCAGTGGGTGATGCATTGCTACCCTTGCCAAAGGTGAGCTCCCTAAATGGAGAGAAGCGGGCTCCAGAGTCACTGAGGGCTCTGCTGCGCTGGTGTGTCCACAAGTGCTTCTTTGTGCAGCAGGAAATGAAGAGAATCTTCTGTGGAGGGGGAAAAAAAGGAAAGGAAACGGAAAAAAAATTTTCAATGTGGAAGTAAGAATGCTGTGGGGTGATCCTGGCCAGATACCAAAAAGCTGCCCTGTCCTCAATCCTCAGCTGAGGAGGGCAAGGACATCACAGGTGGGCTCTGCTCCTTCTTCTTCAGGGCTTGGACTCCTCACATTCCTTCCCTGCTCCAGTGTGGGTCCCTTCCACGGGCTCAGACCTTCAGGAATTGCCCCAGTGTGGGTCCCCCTGGAGCTCACAGCATTTTCCCAAAAGCCTGCTCCGGCCTGGGCTCCTCTCCCTCCTGCCAGGCCCCTGCTCCAGGCTGGGGTCACAGCCTCCTCCAGGGAGCCCCTGCCCCACAGTGGGGTCCTGCAGTGGGATCTGAGCCCCCCAGCACCTCCTCCCCTGCCCAGCTGCAGCTGCACAGGTTCCTGAGCCCCCGATCTGCCATGCCAGGGGTGCCAGCACCAAGAGAAATCACACACAGAGTCCTGGAAAGGCCGCTGTTAGTGCAAAAAGCGCAGAGAAATAAAGCATGACGTGTTCATGGGTGTTTGGCGAGGCCAGATCGCAACCCTGCCATGCAAGGGAAAATAAAGCAGCCTCAAACAAGGGATTTGGAAAGAGATCTTGTCCCCAGCACATCTTGAATTCAGTTTGCTGCCACCCTTGCAGCCTCTGGGCTCAGGCACTCATCACATCCTGGGGTATCCCACCTCCACAAGAAATCCAAGGAAATAACTGTGGCCCACAGACCCCCTGAGCTTGTCCCTTACGTGACAAATATTCAGGGAGTTGTGTAGCACCAAAGGTGCTCCAGAGCCTGGCAATCTGACTTTATCTGAAACTGGAGGCTAGTGAGGAGATGTTCTTGCCAATCCTCCTTGGAATAATCTCTGTCTGTGAAGCTCTGTGCATAAATAGATACGTACAATTATGTACAGGCATCAGGGGACTGCCTGGCTGCGCTCTTCAGCCAAATCAAAGGCACACATTTAAATATACATCCTCGTTAATTCTAAGAAACATTGGGAAACTGGGGCTTTGGGCACATAAAGCAATGACCTCATTGCACTCATCCGCACACAGCATTTTTCCTACTCCCAGCAGATAAAATGCTTAGCAACCCCCGCTGCCCTTCCTGAAATTGGTTGTGCAATGTTCCTGTCACCAGTGCTGCTCTGCTCTGCCTTAGATGCAACTGGTCCACAGAGAAAACCACACACAGTGCCAGGGAGTCACTGGGTCTCCCTCCAGCTTCAGTCACACAGTTTTGGGAAGAGATGTCGAAAAATAAAAAGCTTGCAAAATGGGGTGGTATGTCCAGCACAAGCCTTCCATCCAATATTAATGAATATTCATATATTCATGAATATTCATATATTAATATATTGCAACCCACTCCACCTTAAATTCATCTATATTAATATACATATTATTTTATATATAATATATATAATATATTAATATATATACTATATAATATTAATATGTTTATATTAATTTATGTTTATGTTTAAATTATGTTTATTAATATTATATTATATATAATATATTAATGTATTAATATGTTGCAACCCACTCCAGCTTAAATTAGTATATGAATATATATGAATATATATTATATATAATATATATAATTATATATATTATTATTCATATATTAATATATTGCAACCCACTCCAGCTTAAATTCATATATATTAATACATATATAATATATAATATATAATATATAATATATAATATATATTTCTATATTAATATATTGCAACACACTCCATCTTAAATTCAGATTACATTCCCCTTTGCACCTGAGTTTTCAAAGGTGTCCTCCCCACCACAGGAAAACATATTTATATTTCCCTATTTAAGACACACCAGATATACCCAGCTGGGTTTTGGGGTTTGTCTAACACTTGATGGAAAGACAGGCATTTAGTTTGTCTGCTTGCCAGGCAAAATAGAAAGCACCAATTTAAATTAAGCATTAAGTATGAAGGTTGAGTATTAAGCACCAATTTAAATTTGTTTTTGAAGAGCTTTTGTCAGTGAGGGGAACAGAGGAGTCCTGGGACAGGACAGTGTGAATTTCCAGCTTTTCCAGTTTCTGTCCCACAGCTGAACTCCTGTTTCTGGGTGAATACGCTAAAAACAGTCTAGGGGTAAATATTAAACCAGTAACAGCAAGGTGAAAAAAGAGCATTTTCTCAGACAATCCTTTCCTTAAAGATAATTGTTTCTGTTCATTGATCACTTAGGCCTCAATTTCTGAATTTCTGATAGAAACCCACTAAAAAAATCCCTTAAAACCAAATGATCAAACACGCCTTTCTGTCTATACTTGGGTGTCAAAGGAGTATTTAATGAATATTAATTCAGGCAAGTCCTCTGATCTGGACAGCCGTGGTCTCAAGTTTAATGGAAATTTCCAACAGGTCTACAGTTCCCTCCACAAAAGACATGGAAAAATAACTTCACATACGTTTATGACAGCAATTCATGCTGTTTTTCAACTCAAACAGTTAATTTTAGAACAGAGAGGAGTGTATCTTGCCTTCTGTCAAGATAAACACTTGTGACACACAGCGCACAGAAAATAATCCAAAATGACAGAATTGATTTTGGAAAACGAGCACTCACTAACACAGCTAATGATGAGTAATTCCAGGTTGGGATTTACCAGATTTGATCTGAAACATAAGCTATTTCTTTGTCTACAGCTCTGTGGAATAACACTTTAATGAGACTGTGGCAGATTTTCCCCACCAAAAAAAAAACCCAAAAAAACCCCAACATTCCCTCCCCCCCCCCAAAAAAACCCCAAAAAATCCCCAAAACAAACAAACAAACAAAAACCCAAAGAAAAAACAAAAAAGAAACAAAAAAAGCCAAAAAAACCCACCAGAAAACAACCAAAAAAAAATCCAAACCCAAAAACAACAAGAAAAGAAAACCAAAAAAAACCCAAAAACAAAACCAAAAAATACCAAAACAAAACCAAAAACCCTCCAAACCCAAAAAAGATAAAACTACCAAAAAACCCCAAAAAACAACCCATATTCTAAGGACATAACTATTTCCTCAGAGCAGCCAACAGAGTCTCATTGCATTGATGGCATGGTAATCAATGCCTGTTTTTAATTGAGGGAATTATCACTGAAATAAAGACAGATTGCCCTTGTAGCTTGGTTGGATTAGTTAATTTTCCATAAAGGCATCATGATGGTTTTATTTCTTCCTTGAAAATAAGAAATAAAAGCCTGATTTGGTTTGGTTGTTTTTTTTTTTTTTTTTTTTTGCCCAATTCCTGCCTTCCCCCAGTGTCCTCCCCTTTGATGCTGCTTTCCACATCACAGCCCTGCTCTGTCTGTGCACAAACAGCTGAGCCAGGATTACAAACCCCAGACCCTGCCAAGAGTGTGAGAGCCCAGCATGAAGAAGCAGTTCAGGGATCCAAGTTCCTGTTGCCTAATCAGTCCTTCCACCCTGGCCAGGAGGCTGTCGTGCCTCTGCTGTGGTTTTGCAAAAAAAAAAAAAAACCAAAAAACCCAAAAAAAAAAAAAAAAAAAAAAAATCCAACCAAAACCCCATGAATTATATGGCAGCACAATGAACTATCAATTACTGACCCAATCTGCAATGCTGGGAATCAAATCCCAAAGAATCCAAGTGATCAAAGGGGAGTCGTAGGTTGCAAATTTTATTGCTGTGTTTTTACTGGAACAGAGTTTATTCCTCCTAAAATCTTCTGCATTAACACAATGCACAATCTGAAGCTGTTTAAACAAGACCTCATTCCACAATTCCACATTTCAGGGAAATTAGCCAAGTAATAAGACAAAGCATTTTCTTTAGGGTATTAGAAAAAAAAAATAATTAGGAAAAGTTTTGAAAATTTAACTCCTGTCCCCAAAAGCCTTAAACTCTGGCAATCAACCACAGAGCATATATTTTCCTAGATAATGAAAAGTATTTGTAATGGGATTTTACAATTAAATGAATGAAAGCTGCTGCAGGATCTGTGAGGGATTGTCAAACCACTGCAAGGAATTCACTGCTGCGTCAAACCCACCATTAAATTTCTTGTGCATTTAGCCACGAGGCATTAGAGAAGAAACAACATCTCACACTGAAAGGAACCCCCCCCCCCCCTCACTAGGAAGATAATAACTCAATTTAACTTCAAGAGGGAAACGTGAGGGCAATAAATCAGCCAGGGGGCTGCATGTGGCACGAAGCACACGAGGGCTCTGCTAACAGCCCTCGGTTTTCATTGCTGCTTTCCACCCTGCATCCCGTTGATGCATTGTTAAAGGCCCTGGAAGCAGAAAAGGCACAAACTCGTGCCTGTCTTGGCAGGAGTGGTGCTGGAATGGATGAATTTATGGAATTTTGCTGCTGCCATCAGACACAGCTTTTTTTCTTTTTTCCCCTTTCATAGAAGGCACTTCAGAAAGGAAAGAATCTTTGGGTGCTTTCCAGCAAAGCTGAGTCTCAGGAGGAGCTTAGGCAAGACCAAGCCATGGCTGTAGAGCAGCTTCCCCTGGTAATTCTGACAGGGCTGTGCCCTCCAGCATCTCTGCAAGCAATGCTCCTGCCCTGGTCCTGGGGGGAGGGATGGAAAAAAACCAAAACAGGAATATGAATCAGCAACAACCCAGCTGGGTTTTTTTCCCTTTGGCTTCTATGTTTCTTTGTCTTGTTGTTTTGGGTTTTTTCCCCTGTACTTTTCTGTCATGGAAAGAGAAAACTTTTTCCTCTTTTTCTTCTCTTTTATTTACTTAATTACTCTTGTGTGTTGTCAGTGGGGTCCCTCACACTAATAGGTCTGCAACTTCTGAGCCTTTTATTACAGCACTCACTTCAAGTCAAGACTTTTTCCCAGTAATTCTGCAAAACAGGATCTTGTGCATTGAAGAAAAAACTTAAAAAAAAAAAAGAAATTACTTTGGATGGAATCTCATTCTGCCAGTCCTGACTTGACTATCATAATCCTGCTGAAAGAAACACTCCTGGTAGCAGGAACCTGTAGAGGTTCAAAGAGGTAAGAGCAGTGGGTGTAATACTATAAAGAGCTGCAAATCATGGATATTTGGGGCTGGGAGGGATGTCTGGAGATGATCTGGTCCATCGCCCAGGAAGGTGCAGCTGGGGCTGGGATGTCTCCAGCCAGGGACACTCCA
Organism: Agelaius tricolor; assembly: GCF_023055355.1. Lineage (NCBI taxonomy): Eukaryota > Metazoa > Chordata > Aves > Passeriformes > Icteridae > Agelaius > Agelaius tricolor. The sequence continues at coordinate 2,270,977 of NW_027269304.1, forward strand.
GGCCCTCCCTGGGCAGCTGTTCCAGGGCTCTGCTGTCCCTCCATGGACACAAGTTCTCCCTCCTGCTGCCCTGCACCTCGCTGCCCTTTATTTGATGGCCACTGCTGCTCATCCTGGCACTGGCAGCACCGAGCAGAGCCCGGCCCGTGCTCTGGCAGCCCCTGCAGATGTTGGGGTGCATTGATGGCATTCCTGGCAGCGTTCCCTTCTCCAGCCTGCCCAGCCCAGAGATGCTGCACAGCCCAGAGATGCTGCCCAGCCCAAATCCTCTTATACAACACACAGGAGCTGGAAATCTGACCCCCACAGCAGGTCACAGCCTCAGATATGGCTAAAAATCTGAATAATTAGTTAAACAGAATGCTCAGATTCAAAGAAAGAAGCAGCCTTCCTTGCAAAATACACTCAGCTGCGCTCTCCTACAGAGATGCTGTGGTTGAAACTGGAGAAGTCCTGTAGCACAAACCCTCCCTGCACAGCAGCTCTGCACTGGGAACACTGCAGGGCTCCTCTCCACAGCCCCAAGATGAGCTCTCCCATCAGAGCAGGTCACTCCAGCTGAAACAGCTCCTTAGTGCGGCTGGGGACATCTCTCAGCAAAACAGGTGTCCCTTGAACTGGTTGCCTTGGTACCCTTAATGAAATCCCAACTTCCAAGCATGTTCAGCTCATCTCAGAACATTAAAGCCTGATTGAAAGAGGCACGGGGAAAATGAGGTGATGCCAGTGGAAAACATGCCTTTTATCCATATAAATAACTCCTGAGGAAACAAGGTGCTCAACAAGGAGTCAGGATGCCCTGACAACAAAGAGCAATTTCCCAGAATTCAGTGCACATCTATCTGTACACAGATCTAGGGCTGCACTGGCACTCCTGCATGCACAAAATAATTAATTTCTCTATTTTACACTGGTTTTCCAGAGTACAGAATTAGATGAGGGGTCTTTATTTACCTTATAAAGGACTGTGAAGAGAAACAAGCTCTGTGGAGTTTTTCAAACTGATCTATTTCCCCCAGAACTCCTCCTCATTATTAGTATTTCTGCAGCACACTGTTAAATTCAGCCAGAGATGCTGCTTCATTTTTTCCTCTGGAAACACTATTTTGCAAGCCAATAAATATAACTGACAATTCCTTAATATATTGCCCAAAAGCTCTTTCTCATTTCAAGTCATCTTCCCTAATCCCGTTTCTCATATTACATCCTCTGCTCCGCGCTGATACTCTTCAAGCCTTATCAAATGTTTCCTTTGTTGTCCTGTAGCCAGCCTGTATGTGTTTAACCTAAACCCATCCCTCATAAATCCGGGCTCCAAATTCCTTTCCTGTGCACGGAGTTCTTCCCTCCATCCCTCCAGCTGTCAGTACCTCCCTGCTAACGAGACTTCAGCATCCCCAGCGACAGGAGACCTCTGCTGATTGGGCTGAAATTGAATTGGTCTTTATTGCTGTCAAATCAGCATTCCAAATTCATGCCTAATTTGCTGTCAGTTGCCACTTTTTTTAAGTCCCTTTTGGCGTTGCTGCTTTCCAAGGTTCCCCTCGTCCTCAGGAATCCTCAGATTATTTTTCCCTCGATAGGCCGGTGCTAATTAATGTTTCCAAAACGCTTTTAAAGTGGAAAGAGCTGTATAAATATTAAGTGTCCTTATCTGTGATGGGGAAACGTGCCCCATTACTGTTGTCACATAAACTTCACATCAACACACTCTGAGCACAGCCCTTGGTCATGGGCACTTGATTTCCGACAAAGCCCTGCTGACTGGATGCAATAATGGGAAATATTTATGTGTGGGCTGTGTACACACAAGAGCTGGGCCCTGCAACATGAGTGTTGCACACACGAAACACGGCCCGACCCACTCTGCTGTTTATGAATTGAATGTAAACTGAAACTCAGAACATTTTGCAGCTTTGCCGGCGTATTTTACACCGATTTTTTTCTGTATAAACACTGTCTCACTGAGTTATTGGCTGCCCAGCAAGCCCCGGTGCAGGGGGATTGTTCAATGCTGAATGAAACAAAGTTTGGTGAGCTCAGGCAGCTTGGCTATTAATCATTCAGAAAAACAAAACGAACAAAAAAGGCCTTGTGTTCCCCCTGCCCAGCATTTCCTACATTTGACTTTAACGGGTGTCACTCCCAACGCTCCGTTCCACAAAGGAGTGGAACATGTTTGTGCACACTTTAACACCTTGGAAGCAGGGCAGATGATGGTGTGCATCCTCCACGGCCAGCACGGGGCCCTGGGGGACCCACAGCTCACGGCTGGTGGGTTCCTGTCACAGAGCACCAGCCCGAGGGGATGATGAGCACGGGGCACACAAAGGAAGGAAACCAACCCAGATAATTTGTTAAAGCAGGCATTAAATAGGTTGGCAACGTTTATTCTTCCAAAAGGCTGCATTCTTGGATCTGGTCCAATAAGTCACTCACCACAGAACTCTGCGGAGTTATGCAGAGATATGGAAGTTAAATCTCTGTGTTTACATATTTGTTTTTCATTGTGATTAGCACAATCAGCATCTACCAGGGTTCACCTACCACTTAACCCAGGATTTTTTTTCAAATGTACCAATTTTTGACTCAGGAAATTCTGTGATAAATTGTCTGCAAGCACTGCCCCAGAGCAATGGGGATGGCAGATCTTCACTCCCACCTGTACTGTTTCCCAACAAGCCTGTTTACTACGAGGCATTTTACCATATTCCCTCTTTGTCTGAATTAGACTCCCTCTACAAATACGAGACCAAAGGAGGAGATTAATCTCCTAAAGACCTTAAAAAAGCCATTCCACCCAACCACCTGATGCTTCTGCATGGCATTTGCTGAGCTCTCAGAGGTGATGCTGAGCTCCTGGTGCAAGGCGAGTTTCCACTCTCCCCTTCCACAGGTGGAGGAGGGCACACACACTCTGCAGGTTTCCCAAGCCAAAAAGCCAGCAGGTTGTTGATTTTGGAGATTGTCTGGGCAGCACAGCACGCAGCCAAAGCACCCGTCATGCTACCACAGGACCAGAGGGAAAAAAAAAAAGAAAATTTAAAAAAATTGGTGTTTGCCTCCCTTATAAAACAGAGAACAGAGCCCTTAACCTCGTATAAAATGTCTAGACTCTGGATAAACAGTCACCAGTGCTGGTGCTGCTGCTGGTTACTGAGTTACCACGGGGACAGGGCTGTAGACTGATGCCAGCCATGCTCAGAGATGAGGAACAGGTCTGAGAGAACCCCTGGGATAATCTTTGCCCTGGGATCATCCGCATGGATGCAACCACGGGGTGCCCACTGCACCCTCACACCCAGCCTGCAGGTGATCCTCAGCACAGATCCCCTTGGGCATTTCCCACCTCTGAGGTGCAGCTGGAGCACCAGGAGGGTTTGCAATACCTCTGTCACTATTGCTGTTTTACCTGTGGCTTTTAACACCAATATCTCCTCGGCAGCAGGACAGTAATTCACAGAACACTGACAGGACTTCAGGACAGAATTCCTGATTTCCTTCACAGAAACAAGGAAAACTTAGGTGAACCCTAAATGTAAAGTGCACATTTTACTAGATGCAGGCAGCCCATTTCAGGAGTGCAGTGTACTCTGTTGTAGTTCCACTCTATTGCCTTGATTGCACAAATGCAATTTGCTTCATTTTCTACACACTGATACAATGCCTGTCGTTGACTATTACCCTCCATGTGCTTGCTTCAGGTTTTGTTTCCTGGCACTGTGTAGATAAACTAATAGAGTGCTGCTTTGGAAAGAAATGTTTCCTGTATTCACATGATTACCCAAACAAAAAAGCAGTTTTTATTCCCATTACTATTCCTAGTAAAACACAACCAGAAAGACGAGGTTGGTGTGCAAGGGATTTTGGTCAAAGACATGTTGGAGGTGACTCCAGCAAACAGCCATTTTAGAGAGGTGAAAATGCCACATAAAACAAACGTTCCTATCAGCAGTGATTACCTTCCCAGGTGTTTCAGCACCGGGGGAAATATTTATTAAAAAAAAAATAAATTAAAACATCTAGCCTTAACATGAAAGAACATCACCTGTTGCTGTTTCCACAAGTAGCAGGTTTGAAAGACCTAGAAACTGGGACAGCCTTAAAGGAATTTTCCAGGATTTCATCCAGGAATGCCTCTTCTCTGGCTGAAAACCATCTGGGCTCCTTGCTGAGCAATCTTTAATCAAATTGTCTGCGACAGAGAGAAATATTAAGAAGAAAACTGAGGAAAAAAAAAAAATCAGGTCTATTTCCACCAGGGACCTAAGCAGTAGCCTGAATTGAGATTTAAAGACAGAAAAACTGGACAAATGCACTATTTCAACCTCATATTCCAAGTTACAGAGGCACAAACAGATAAATGTGTCAGTAAAATCAGCTTGCTTTTACTGCACAGTAAGCTCTTGTGAATAACCAACTTCTCCCCAACACATTTTTTAAAAGAATAATTTGTTCCTAGTCAAAAAGCCTGTGTGCCAAGTTTCAGCACAGAATAAAATCTTTACAGTGGAGTTATAAATTTTTTTGAAAAGTGGGTTCTGTGTACTCACATACACTTAACCATTACAAGGGCAGCAGGTGTCACTATAACAAATGATGTAAAGTTTAATTTAAACATCAGAGAACACACTGAAATACTTTGGAAATTGCCACAGGTCACTTAACATTTTATATGAAAAAAAAAAAAAAAAAAGAAAAACCCTAACTCCTCTCCCTAACATTTAATTTTTTTTTTTTCTCCCCTACACGGCCAAGCAAAGAAAACACAGACATGGATTCTTTGTAATTAGCAGGGCTGTGGTTTTACAGCCAAACCCGGGCCAAGAAGTGAAAAGTTAACAAATCATTAGACAACATACATGGCTCTGTATGAGAACTGTTGCAATGTGCAGAATAGCTCAGGATACACGAGCATGAGGTCAACTGTTTTCAGTAGATAACTGCTAGGCACAAGCATCCTTGCCTCACAGACAAGGCATGCAGCAACACACAGGCGCTCCTGGCACTTCCAAAACAATTATATTTGCCCACCACGTTGCCTAAACAAATACAGGAAGCATGGTCGGTAATCACAGATATGATTTAAATATTGAGGAAAGGGGGGGAAAAAAAAATAATATTAATTCTATTTTCCTCCTTGCCCTCTCTCCGTTTTCCCACAAATCACCAGTTTCCGTAGCAACCACGCTGTTTACAACACAACAGCCGCTTCCTCTTCTTGCCCAGGCTCCCTGGATGTTACAAACCACTTTAACACCTACTTCACTTTAAAGCTGGGGGACCCCTACAGCAGTGCTGGGGACCAGTGTGGGTGTTCTGCTCAATTCAGGGACAAAGAGGGAAGAGAACACAGAAAAAAAAAAAAAATGCAACATCTGTTTGCTTGGGGTGGCCCTCCTTTCCAGGACTGTGCTTTTATTATAATAAAAGGTTTGATTTTCAGTGTTTCCTGCAGGAATCCCGCTCCTCCTGAGGCAGATTCTGCTCAGGGCTGCACTCAGCTCCTACAAATATTGGTGATCAATGTTTTATTCTACATCTGTCACCACCAGGACCAGGCTGGACATGTGCACTGGGGAGCACAGCTCTCATCTCAGCAGTTTTTTTGCTATTTAGACACTATTTAGAATTCTTCTGTGTCTAAAATTAATTTGAAAAAATACTTTATTTTCTTCTGTTTCTAAAGAATTAATTTATTTTAATGATACCAAAAGAAAGGCTTAAAGATTGAATTCAAGCAGGCCAGAATTCAATCTCACAAAGAGCAGCAGATTGGCTCATGGGTGAGGGTTGATCATCACAGGCTTGGGGATTTTTGTTGTGTTTGTTCCTTTCCTCTAAGCTAAAACTCTGGGAATTGCTGAAGAAAAGATGGAATGCACTTGACTCTCACAGTACCATGCATCACCACTGGACTTTAAACACACACCCACTACTGCTGCCCAAAAATAATTCCCATTAATGAATGCCTTTATAGCACTTGACTAAAAAGCAACCTGGGGCAGTGGAAAGGTGGCAGGTGGAATGGGATGAGCTTTAAGGTCCTTTCCGACCCAAACCAGCGAGGAATTCCATGTTTAATTTACCACCATGGTGCTCTTGCTGCTGCTGTGTCACTACCTGTCCACAACGACAACAAAAAAGCCCTAAAATCAGCAATTTTAACCCATGTGGACGAACTTAATATGCCAAAAAAATAAATGAAATTGTCTGTGAGAAGGTTTAAGTGAATATTATCTTTTAGGCGTATATTTTTTGTGTGTGTGTGTGTGGTTTGTTCCTTTATTTTGTATTCTTTTTTCTCTCTTTTGCTTCAGCATAACAACTCTGGCCCCAGTTCAACAATGCACTTAAGCATGTGCTTAGTTTTAAGTAGATGAATAGGTCTGTTGGAGAAAAAATGCTCCAGTTAAGCATAAAATTAATAATGTGACTCAGTGTTTTGGATTAGGCTTTAATTGCAGGAAAAGTTTAAAGCCATATTGTATAACACTTAAACATCCACCCATAACCAAGTTATGTGTTTTCTTAAAAAAAAAAAAAAAAAAGAAAAAAAAAAGAAAAAAAAAAGAAAAAAACAACAAACCAAACTGTAACAATGTTCCCTGCAGGAACCAAAGTACAGGGCTAAATATCCCTAAGATGAAACCAATACCATCCTGCAATGAGCTAATAAAAACAGATCTGTGATTTTCATGATAATCTCTGCTGTCACACACCAAGGAGATTTTTTTTCATCAGTCTCCATAACTCAGATTATATAGCTTAAAAATACCAGCGCAGTTTGGTGTCCTACTGGCTAATTTGGTTCTGTTTTCAAACCCCTAACACATTAATTCAGGTAATCACAATTCCAGAGCACACATGCCAGCATCTCCTCACATGCATTACAGGAGATCTTTCTGGGTTTTTTTGGGTTTGGGGTGGGTTTTTTTGTTGTTGTTGTTGTTTTTGTTTGTTTGTTTGTTGGTTTGGTTTGGTTTTTTGGGTTTTGTTTGTTTGTTTGTTTGTTAATGGGAAATTGTAATTCCTTGTATCACTACGTCCCCCATCTACCTACAACAAGAGAAACCTATTTCAATTTCATTGTGAAATATCCCAAATAAACATTTCAAATGGCAAAGGAACCAACGTGAACATGGAACACATGGATTTCTTCCCTACTTAGGAAGGAAGTGTCCAGCAGGAGGAATTTAGCAAGAAGTGAGATATTTTTTATTGCGGCCATCCCATCCAACCTTAACACCCATCACAGGGAACCTCATCTGTCCTTGTGAAAGGAGAAATCTTAAGCTAAAACTGGAAATCTGAGGAGTTTTATTCAGCATATTACTGATACCTGGTGCGTGATACGAGACAGAGAGAGGTGCAGGATGGTCTGGCAGGAGGGGAGCAGACAGGAAGGGAACCCGTGGTGCGGAGCAGGGATAAATACAAACTGCTGACAACAGAGGATGAACTCTGGCCCTGCCTGTGAACTGGCCATGAATCAGCGAGCACAGGGCTGAAACCCGAGCACAGGAGGGACTGCGGAGTCCCTGAATTCAGCAGCAGGATTTGGTATTCGTTCCCAGCCCCCAGCTGCCTCAAAGGCACCACCGGGGTCTGTGTCTCACCCTGAGCATCCCCCGTGCCAGTTACAGCAGAATATTTACGGGGCAGTTGATAGGAAAAGCACAGAGCCAGAGGAAGGGATGAAAAAGGCCGCAAGACATTTCTCTCTGCAGCTGTCAGAAGGAGGCTGCACACCAGAAATAAAAAATAAATAAAAAAAACCCCAAAAAAGAAAGCTCCAAGAAGTTTTTGCAGTGTTTCTTTCCCCCCCCCACCTCAAGAGACACGGATACAATGATACCTATTCAGCAGCCTGAGCCTCAGAAAAAACACAGAATTAAAGTTCTCTGCTTCTATGTGCAGTTTTCTGTTCACATACATTGTCCAACACCAAAGGAGACAGAGGGAGAGTATAGTTTCTGTAACAAAAAAAAGAACTGTGTCTGTTGGGACCCTCAACGTGTTGGAAATACCAAACTTTCATTCACAGCATCCGTGCAGCAAGGCTTCTCAAAAGATAAAGAAAAATATTTTATCAAACTGAATCAATACGGGACTTTCTCACCAAACACTGCAGTGCTTTATTCCTACAGGGCAGCCTGAGAGCTGTGGTTTGAAACCACCAGCACCACAAAAAATCAATTTTTTTTTATTATTAATTACAAGAATTTTCCTTGCAGTCGTCGTGGGAACGGTGCTCACATATTGATCCCTCCTAAGGCAGCTCCAGAAGCAATCCAACCACTTTATTCTGCCATCTTGGCTGAGAAAGTCCCCACAAGTTATTAAAAAAACTCATTTCTACTGGGCTGTGCCTCTGACCCGTCTGATTTCTGCCTCCTGTGTCACAAAGGGTTTCTCAGAGACACTCCAGCAAGGGAGACAGGAACTGGGACAGCTTTCCTCTATTTGTACCAGTCCTTTATTTGATCCTGCCCAGGGTAGGAGAGAAGCAACCTCTGAGGACCTGACAGCCAGTGCTAAAGAATCCTTTAAAAGCGTAAAATGTAAATTTTAAATGTGAAATTTTTAACAAATTTAAAAATGTATGTTTTGAAATCAAATAAAAGATACTGATGGTGAGACTGTGGAGCAGCCTCATCCATTGACTATTTTAAAACTCGTATTTGGCCCTCCAAAATCAGATTACACAGGAGCAAAGATAATAAAATATAATCATAATTTGGGAAAAAAAATAATCTAAGTAAGACATTTCAATAAATTTTTGCTTGATGGTTTTTGTCCCTTTTGAACCCCACATGGTTGATATCAGATGTGATTGTGTCAGTGTCTTCCTCAGATGATGAGAAAACAAAAAGTTAGTGCAGAAAAGCAGTGAGGAAGAAATCCCTTTATTTCCTGCACTCATGAGGCAGTTCAGAAATAGCAAAGGTTTTGATAAGTGACAAACGTTAGTTCATAAAATAAATAATAAATGAGAAATGAGAAGAGCAAATAAAATAAATGATAAATGATAGTTCATTTGTGGGCTGAGATTTGAACCATGAACAGGTGGGAGAAGATTGACCCTGCTCCAGGCACTGCAGAACAAGAATGAGGATAAAATCAGAGAGTTTGGACAAAGGGAAGCACAATAAATTCCAGTGGCACCATTAGTCACAGTCTCGTATCTCATTAATGTTGTGGCCTTCATGGCTGAGTAATTTTCATGCAAATAGGAAGCACTAACATCTTAATTTCGTCCTGATTGAAGTAATTGATTTATTATTTCTTTAAAGTCACTGGTGTCCTTCCACCATGCCCTAAAATGAACTGGGTGCACTGTGCTGGGGCAAAAAAAACCCCTTTAATACTGGTGGAATAACATGATATAGAACATTATTTTACCTGATTTAGGCCTGTCAGAGTGCACACAGCAAGGTTTATCCATGCTAACCCTGAAAGCAACAGGAGAGCAGCAGGAATATTCAGCACAAACTGCAAAAAGCTGAGACATTTATATGTAGTTCCCTGCACTGCAAACAAAAGACTTACCCCACTCTGATATAATATTATTAAAAACTTGCTTCAATTTTCTCTTTTCCCCTCTACAGACAAATTGAAATAATAGATGCAGGAGCATCATCATGTTTGGCAATTGGTGAGAGTCTTGAAAATTGCTATTTTTTACGCTGTGGCTTGAAGAGCACATATATTTTCATGTTTGTGTATCAGCTGGATTGTATAATGCAGTAAAACCTGTGCAAAATTGTTTGCTTGTCTTTGGGCCTGACAGTGATTTCAGAATTTCACAGCAAAATGGCTTTTGGTGCACAGAGCAACCTGCAAACTCCTCTTCAACAGCTCCTTTTCGTTAGCTAAGTGATAGAAACACAAAACAGACAAGAAAAAAAACAAGCCAAACCAAACAGGCGAAAAAAATAAAACCCCAAAATTTTTGCCCCATAACCATTCTCAGCACGCATTCAGGCAGGTCTAAATCATTTTTTTTTTCCCCCCTTTGGCAATACCTGAAATCACATGGAACACGTTTGAAAGAGGAATGCCTTGAATTGGAAGTGTTTTTATGGAGCTGGAGTTTACTGGGGTGCCACAATGAGTTGAATTTTCCCCACAGGGCTGCAGTGATATTGGGATGTGAAAATGGGAAGCTGCATGGAATACAGAAAGATCGATGGGGTGTCTGTTTGGGGGTGAATTTATCTTTTGTAATAAATACTTTGCCATGGACATGAAAATGCAGCTTTAATTCTTCTCCCACCTCTGGCTCTTCCACTTGTTTAATTTTCATAGCAAATAAACCAGATTTAGTTGCAACTTTTCTGTGGCCAGGAAGGCAAGACCACCAAAATGGAAGATGAATATGTGGCAGCCACAGAAGTTGATATTCTCACCTCAATTCTGCTTTTTCCCATCACAAATTTATTATAGCGCTTTTACTGAACAGCAACTACACAAAACTGTGAGTTTGCAGCATAAAGGAACAACTAATTTTCTTGTATTTTGTTTTCTGATAAGCACAAAACCTGTAGGAACATATTTTATAATTTGCTTACACCTAGTGGGAAAGTAGCATTAATATTAAGGTAACAGATGGTGGATTTTTTAAAGTCCAGAACATGAATAATTGAGATATCTACACTGAGTTAGGATGGTATCATTCTGTAAAGTAATTTGGCAGGATGGATCATAAACCATTTCAAATTCCAAGAGGCATAATTTTCTGTATTACATGAAGCAAAAAACCCATCAAAATCCAAAACAGCCTTTCCTGCACACAATGAAATTCCTCCCTTATACTACCACCTCACTTTTCGAGATGTCAAGTGACCTGAAATGAAAAAACACAGTTTATAAAGGAGCAGTGTGACTTCCTTCATCCTCCTCCTTCCTGTGCTGTGGGTCTGCATGCACCTCAATTCAAATCCCAATTTTGCAAATGCTCTCTCCCAGGTGTAGCACTGCCCAGGACAGCTCCAGGGAAGCCTGAGGAGATCAGGAAAGGAGCATCCCAGGAGACCAGGGCTGGCTCAGGAACACAGACAGGGTGTTCAGAGGGTGCTGCACCGTGAATACAAAAAGGGTTTGATGCCCACGTTGGGGTTGCACTGTCCTGACCAGCAGTGGCAGTGGATTTTATCAACCAAGAGAGGAAAATTCAGTGCTGGTTCAGAATGCAACAGCCTTCTTCACAAATATCAGCTCTGAAGAGTCAAACATAAATAAATGTTGTTGTTTTCCCACTAATTCCACTGCTCTGTAGTACAGATCTGTTACTTATTCAGCTGCTGTTATATTAGTATTTAGAATAAACACTACATTTCTGAAGACACCCATGGATAAAGGGGGATATTCTCACAGAATTTTAAGGCAGAGGCTTCATGAGCAGGCAGCCTTGCAGTGTCCTGCAGCTCAGGTTTCAGACGGCTAGGTGAGAAAATACACGGCATTTACTTTCAAACATTTAGCATCTGCAATAAACCCAGACTAACCAAAACAGCACCATGACAGTAAAAAAAAAAACTCAAAACCACATTTTCAGGTCTCTGTCATTATGGTCTCTAATGAGAATTGCTGCTGTTGACATTTCAGTGGATGACAAACTCCATAAAACAGGGGCTTGTTTACGAGGGCTGATGTTTTCAAGCAGCTGGCCGTGACTCTCCAGCACGGAAATTATTTTAGCAGCACATCTTCCATGATACTCAGTGCTCACTGTGATAGTCAGGAAACCAACAGCAGGGTGGGAACACATTTTGGGGGAAAAAAAAGGGGAAGGATCACCCCAAAGTGGTGGAGGAGGAAGGTTTGGGCACGGTCGGTGCTCAAGGCTCCCCACACAGACACTGATGCCTTTTTGGGAATACCTAAAAACAGAGGCCAGACACAATGAAGGGAATTAAAAGTGATTGATTGTATTTACTGAAGGGCCTTCAGGTGCATTTTGGGCAGGCAAAGCCCATCCAGAGGCTACGCCCAAAATGAACAATCAGTGACAAGTTTTTTAGACTTTTGTAAGTTTGGTCCATTTGCACATTGGGGGTTAATCTAACAATTACAGCTTCAGGTAATGAAATAATTTATCCCAGATTTGCTGACCCCAACTCCCTTTTGTTTGCATTTCTGGCCCTGGGGCAGTGAGGTGTCCTTGGCTGCCAGGCCTGGAGAGGAATTGTTGTGTCTGCCCAAAATGGGGCAGCAGCAGCTGACACTGAATGTGGAGTTTGGAGTTACACACTAAAGAACTGCAGGATCAAAAAATCATAAAATGACAAAATTATAAAAGCTAAAATCCCAAGGCACCAGCACCTCTTTCTCCCCAAGGCTGTGCCATGCTGGGGGCACAGAGGCCCTTTAGGTGTCACACCCTCCTGTTTTCCCTGTCCCAGGAAAAACAACCCAGCAAAGCACAGAAGTTGCAGCGTTCTGGTAATGAAACAATTATTCACTTCAGAATAATGAGAGAAAAAAAAAAAAAAAAAAAAAAAAAAAAGCACCTTCCACCAGGGAGTTTCTTTCCCTTATTTTTTTCCCCCTCCCCTTGCCCTGGAAATATGTGCAGTCAACACCCCTTTTATCCTTCCCATTAGTTATTTTAAGGGCTACAGATGATTCTGATGTAAAGCAAAATGAAGAGTATTTTCACACAGTGTATCAGAGAACCCAGTTTAAAGATGCATAGCCTCATGCCTTGGGCCTCTAAAAACACTCTTAAAAATCAACCAGTTCAATGCTTTTCATGTCAATCATACACAGAGGTCTCCAGTGACTCTGAATTTTATGAGCTGTCACTCATCCCAATCCCAGAGGTGCTCCTACTAAACACAAGCTTAATGACCCTAGAAAGCATGGTAGAATATTTCCATGCTACAAAAAAATGTAAATTAAAAGCACAATGGTAATTGAAATTAAAGATTAAAAAAACTGTTGCCAAAAACAACACCACTGGCAATTTCTCCTTTAGCAGCATTTTTATTTTGGAGATGGGCTTTGTTCACACTGAAATAGACATTTTGGTCTCAGAGGGATGGAAATGATGCTCAAAAACATCTGCAGACAGTAAATGGCATTACCCTGAGACAATGAAGGTTACAAGGTAATAACTCCTTATGATGCATAATGTCAGCTGATTAATTGTATTTCCAGTCTTACAAGAAACCAGAGAAATTTCTGTTGTCAGTCACAGTCACTGACCATACTGCTCACTTGAAAATTAAATTTCATTTTGCCTTTATATTAATCCCCAAAGATGGGGATAATCTACAAAATTTGGTGCGCTGCCCCAAAATTCAGTGTGCACCTGAGCTGCCTCACTGATGGAAAGTTACCTCTAAGAAGCCAAGTTTTATCACAGATATTGAATACACAAATTGAAGAAATATAATTTTAATACTGCTTTGCAGGGTGATGATCAAAGAAACAAAACAGTCCAGCAGAAAAAGAGAGGGAATTAATGCCTGTATGTGTTCTACTCATGAAAGTAACTGAACTGGCTGCCAGGTGTGTAATATTGTGAATAAGTTATCACAGAATTATGGAATGGTTTGTGTTGGAATAGAGTTTTATTCAGGTTATTCAGTTCAAGGCCCTGCCATGATGGTCTCCATTTGCCATAGTTGTACTGGAGATGTTAAAAAATAAATTAAAATGGCCTGGCAGTCGTGTTACCTGCTTGCCTCATTAGTCTATTTTTTTTTTTTTTTTTTAATTCATTTGAAGATCCAGGTCAGGGCATTCAGTTGATACCAATTAATATACTTGTCAGCTCCACTCATTAACATAAGCTGAAGTATCAGACCCAGTGAGGGCATAGAAATAAAACAGACTTTTAAAATATATTTCAGTCAAAATGTCCTGTGTTTCCAACATGTCAACTCTGAAAATCAAATTACCTGTGTGGACTGACATGAATATTGTTAACACCTTCATTTCACCCTTTGAGGCACTCCATACTTCTCATCTTTCAGCATAAAAATACAAAACATTGGCATGAACCACCACTGTTCCACTAATCCTTAACACTTTACATGTAAAGGCATTGTTAGAAAAGTGCAAAGCTACTTTAAATTCTTATACACACTCATGAAAAAGTTTTTATTGTGAAGCTAAGGAGTGACCTACTTTTTCAGACTTTTCCACTAATAAAAGCTGTGAGAAAAAACAGATATCAATGATGACAAAAGCAGAACTACAAGCTGCTGATAAGGCTCCTAATATTGATGGGAATACATCCCCTGGTGCTGATATTACATTTGATAAGTGGAAGGGCTGGAGCTGGGGAGTCCCTTCCCAGGAAGAACAGAAGAGGGAAGTTTCCTGCCTGCTGGAAAGTGAAATGAAAAGTTCCAAGCAAGAACCAAACTTCCACAAAACCAAGCTGCATTTAGAGGTCTGCTATGCTGATTATACATAAATTGCATGCTGTAATTTAAATATTACAGACAGCCTTATTAATTGTTAATTATACAGTGAATGTGCAGAAAGCCCACCCTCTAACAGATCCACCAGAGCAGTACAAGTGTTATTGGGTTTTTTTTAAATAGTCTTAGGTTAGACTAAGTCCTACTGAATTTCTGATAAATAAACAAAAAACCAAATCAAACCAAAATTTTGGGTACACTTTGCCCTTTTTATGGACTAGGAAAGCATGTTCTTCTTAACTTTTGAATGTGGAACTGGGGAACAACCTAGAGAATTGAGAGAAAAGTACTAATATTAGAATAATATATTATTAATAGGGAGATTTTATGGTGATTTTATTGATACCATCATAAAGAACAAGAATACCTCAAGTAAAATACACCCTTTCAGTTGCTAAGATAGGTTTGTCTCAGGGTGCTGTATTTATTGCACAGAATTTTGGATCACAAGAATAGTCCTTATCTTTACAGGTTGTGTCCTTTCCTGGAAAGTACCAAAACACAACTGTAACAGCAAAACCTAAGTTTGCCTAAATTCAGAAATATTAATTAAGCAGCACCCCCAGGTCCTTATTAACACACACAATCAACTCCTTGCCAGCGTTTCGAGTTTTAAAACTTTGTAATTAATTTATCCTCCAACGTTGATGTTTGTGAGTTACTTCATAAATACCCAGTGTTTAAAGGAAACAGTAATTTTCCTCCCCAAAACTGCTGCTGGGGTAACACCTTGGGACACTGAAACAAATGCTATTTATAACATCCAGCAGTAACTCAATATCATCAGGGCATTCAAATATATGCCTTCAGCATTTCCCTGAAGCATTCAATCCTTTTAAAGACCCAGTTTTTGTGGCAGCGGTTAAAAAAAAAAAATGTTCCTTCCACTTGATTAAGGGAACCATTTCATTCCCTAAAGGTATCAGATGTTACCTGTCAGGAACAGAGACAAGAATTGAGCCTTGTTTCGCAGAAGAAATATTAAAAACACGGGACAAAAATTAGTGTCACTGCAATGAGCTGGTGAATTATGGTGTTTGGGAAGCAGGGCTTTTGGTTAAAAGCTGCTGGCTGGGGTTTAATCCAGGAAACAGCAAAACCAACACACATATACACACACAAAATTAAAAAAAAAAAAAAAGAAGGAAAAAAAAAGAAGAAAAAAAAAAGAAGGAAAAAAAAAGAAGAAGAAGAAATGGGGGGGGGGGGGGGAAGAAGAAAAAAAGGGGAAAAAAAGGCAAGCTGCTTGGAAAGGCCTCTAATAAAGTTGATAAAGGCTATCAGCAAGAGCTTGTGTTCTGTTATAGTGAAGAAGGAGACAGGGTGGGAGTCACCCCCCCAAACAGAAGGATTCAGTGTTGATTTTTGTTTTAAATCCCTGCCACAAGGTGAGGGCGGCAGCAGCAGGGTTTGCCGCACTCACTGCGGGGAGGAACAAATCTGTTTATAATTATTACTTTTATGGGACCAGTAACTCTAGGCCTGATAAGCAGTGAAGAAATAGGACAAGTAAGAAAATTAAACAAGAAACAAACGAGGAATTCTGCCTCTCCTGTGCTGTAGGTCTGGGCTTTCTGAGGGGGTGCAGGATGAGTCAGGGTGACTCAAAGCCCCGTCACGCCGGCGCAGGGGGAATTGAGAGGCACCTTCTGTTTTACCCTCAAAGTGGGTGATCTGGTCCCTGCACTGCTCCAGCATTAGTCATCCCGTGGCAATAAACCCGTGGAACATTAAAAAACTCTTTGCCATAAAGACAGAAAGCCAAAGAAACAGGGAAAAAAAATATATATATAAAAATGAGCAAAGGAGGAGGAACAATGTGGATGCTCTTGCGTGACATGAACCTTTTCAAAAGGATGCTTGCCCCTGCATACAAAAACAGTGGGCAGGGGACACCCCCAAACCTGAGCACAGGCCTTGAGCCACACCTGGATCACCTGTCAGCCTGGTCTGGCTACACCAGACCTAAAACCCCACACTTTGTCCTAAATTCAGCATCATCAGCTGGGTCCTGGTACCGATCCCATTGGGTGAAAAGCCTTGTCACTGCAGCATGGATATTTACTGATTAGAAATATCAGACTGCTTCTGTGACTTCATGTCTTCAGGCAAGGTAAGAAGTGCAGGAGGGTGGTGGGGGAACCATATTCCACCCCTGGAGCACGGCTCACTGAAAGAAAGGCCAGGAATTCACACACTCACAGGAAAACGACAGCAAAACGGAGAAAAATGGTTACAAAATGCCCATTTGAAGCCCAAGGGCTGCTCTGCTGTGCATAATTTCAGGATTTTGGCAGGAGCACAGTTTAATTTGCCTCTGAAGAGCCTTGTTTACTTGCATTTCCCTCTCACCAATAACAAGCTGCCACTTCTGATGTTGTTCCAACATAGACACAAACCTGAGAGGGATTTAGTGTATGGGTGCTCCATGGTTCCCTCTTAATAATAATGCATAACAAAAAGACTTTACAGATTATACATATATCCTGCACGGAGCTATCTGCCTTTAAACAAAAAAATAAAAAAGGTTAGGAAACAATGAAACAATTAAATAAATTTAAAGCTTATAACTCTACACCATTGCCATGAGAGGAAAACAGCCCTTATGCCACGGCTAAATCACACAAGTCAATTTAAGCTGTATGCAAATGGATTAGAACCTTGTCAGTTCTGGAGTTATTTGAAACATTGGAAAAAAAAATTCCCATGTTTCCAAGGGGAAAAAAAAAGAGTCCTGGAATGGATATCTAAATGGGACAGGAAGACTGGAAACAAATGCACAGCTGCAGAGTGAAACTTACAAATTTAATTATGCATGATTGCTAACTATCAGTTTTGTTGCTAAAGTAGTATCATCACCAGTAATAAGGAGAACAACAATTTATCTAATTCTATGGTGCTTGCAATTATGAAATTCTTTGATGCATGATATTAAGCACAATTTGAACCAAAAAAAAAAAAAAATCATTCCATTGGAAAGAAAAAACATGTAGTTTCCAGAATGATTCTTGATTCCAGAAATTTATCCAGTTGGAATTTTCTCTTCCTTCAACCCTTCCCTCCTTTTTTCTTAACCAACTGAGATACACAGGAACTTTCTAACAGTCAAAAAAAAAAAAATAAATGCTGAATGGAACAAAATGAAATTACTGAATATTCCATCCGGGATATACAAGACATTTCAGCCTAATTGTGTTAGTCAGGGAGGAAAGTAAAAAATACTATGAGAAAACCTTTCATATTTTCTGTTTTAGAAAGGTAACCTTTGTGTCCCACATGCACAAAAAAAAAAAAAAAAAGAAAAAAGAAAAAAAAACCAAAACCAAAAGAAAAAAAAACCCCAACCAAACAAAATTAATCACCTGGAAAAGATAAAAAACATCAGGACTTCAACTGCCCACAATTTTAGGCTAAACTCTATTGAGAGTGCTTAACTAGCAGAAGGAAAGGAAGGGCAATGCAAAAGCCGGAAAAAAGGAAATAGTCTGTTATCAAAGGACTATTAATTGCTCCCAAAGTAAGAGCAAGTGATGATCTTCTTCCTTTATTTACTCGGACGTTCAGCTGTCTAATCAAAGAAACGTTGTGCTGGTTGGGCTGAAAGAAAACTGCACCTTTTGTTTTGGTGATTGCCCACTAGACCTTAAGGGCTTTCATTGGATCGGTTTTACAGCTCACTGCTGCTCTTTAGGGAGGCAAAGGAGCAGCAGGCAGGGCCAGGAAACGGGAACAGGGCTCTGGAGCATCACCCACCTCGATTTTGTGGTTGTTGCGTCCTCCCTCCAGAGCTGCAGGTTTTGGTTATGCTCAATTTTCTGCGTTTGCAAATATGGATTTCTAATTATAAGTAGTTGGTAACATTCTAGACAATAGATTAAAAAAAAAAAAAAGAGCTAAAACAAAGCACCTTTCCACATAGAACACAAAGGTTACAGGTTTTGAGTGCTTGCACTCCCTGCTCTCCTAGCAGAGCATTTTGGCACAAGAATTTTTTGTGAATTTTGAATTTGCCACAATTTGCCACATCACTTGCAGCTTGTAAGAAACGAATAATATAAAGAAAATTTAAATTTTCTTTCTGCCTTGCAGACCCTCAGAATGTTAGATTTTTGCCTTCAACTCTTCAACTCTATAAGAAAATATGGAAAGGCACCTCTTCCTTTCATCCTCCCTGCATCCCCCACACACAATCCATTACCAAAGCCATGAAAGTGTAAAAGTGTCAGGTCCTCTTTCTCTTCAGAGCAGCGAGTTTTGTAATTTGCCTGCAGGCAGAATAGGAACAAGCAGCTTTTGAAGGTTTTTATGGCCTGAAAGAATTCTTACAACAGCAAAATTATTTTGGAAGAAAATTTCTCAACTCCTGCCCGAGAGAGCAAAGATGTTCCAGATGATCTGTAAATTATATGTAATGTATGCTGCCTTTTTTCCCCCTATCTAAATTTGCTCTGTTCTGCATTTTTTAAGGAGTTTTCTATATTGAGAGCAGAGTATTTGTAATAATGGATACCATTACAGAATGTCTGTGCAGAGGCTGAAAACGACCACAGGCACATTTCTGGGGGCACATAAGGCTTTATAGTCATTTCTGTGTGAGATGAGGCCTACAGGAGCGAAGGAAACCTTCACTCCTGATACTTAGCAACACAATTTTTTTTTTTTTTTTTTTAATTCAAGATGTTTACGGCTCTGCAGATGTTGCAGGTTTATTTCTTTCCTTGCAGGCTGAGTGAGCACAGCAAATCGTCCCCCCGGGAACTCGTGAGCCAAGGCACACTCAACTATCCCAGAAAACATCTCCCTGCATCCACAGGAATAAAACACCATTAAAAACCCAGCCTTAAGAGGCTGGTGAACCTCCTGCTTTACTTATACACATCCTGACCAGAATTCTGGCACATCTGTGAGACAGGCACAGAAAATGGGCAATTTATGGAAAAGCTTTCAGCGCAGCAGCCTCGGCTGCGGACGGGACTCTGTTATTTCATGCCCCACCTGAGGAGAGGGGCAGTGAGATGAAAGAGGGGTAATCAGGCACACTAAAAGCTCTTGGCTGGCAGGGATGGGGCAGGATCACTCAGGAAGCAACAACAACATGAGCCATTGTATCCCAAACCTGTCCCGACAAAGGCAGCTCTGTCGCTGTGTTTACTTTTCCCAGTTTGTCTTGCTTTATGCCTTTGATAAACTGTCAGGACTAGTTCCTCCAAGGACTACATTCCCCCCAAAAACCTCTCTCTGCCAGCCTCACATGTGGTACAGTTTCTCGTGCTTCAGCAGCCTGCAGTCCTCATAAGAGCTCTTCATGTTTTCCCTAATAATTTCAATACTTTTCGCATTATTTTCCAGCTGTGCCGCGCACGGGCTGAGCAGCACCAAAAAATCCTGCCCTGTTACATTGCTGCTCACTTTCAGCTGCTGCTGCAATCCCATGGGCTAAGCTGCAGAAATGTTAAAAAGTACAGAATCAGATAGCTGAATGCCAAACATGCTAACAGTTTACTCAAAAAACAGATTATTTTACTAATGCTACCCAGCCCCTGAAATAAAGCGAAGTTGATATCGGATTACTTTGGCTCCCAACAAGAAAATTGATCAAGTTTCTCTGCTCCAGAGGCAATTCTTCTCAAAGCTGATCAGGCTGAAGTACCCCCCAGAAATTAACAGTATTGGAAAGCTAATAAAGCAGACATGTACTGGATATGAGGCAGTCATGACTTTTCCATTTTTCTGACACACAGGAAGAACAATTGCTCAGATGGAGACTCCTGTGCTAAGGGAGCATCCACAGGGTCTGGGTTTGCCTCCTCTGGAGCTGGGGAGAGCTGGAGCATAAAAAGGGATAATTGTGGAGTCAGAGTGTAATTCAGGAACTTGTGCAATACCATTGCCCTTTAAATTCATTAATTAAACAAACAGCTTATTTTGCAAAAATTTGCCTATGTAATCAAGCTTATAGCAAGGCCTAGAATACAAGAACTGTTAATACCAGGGTGACTAAGCCATCCACTTGCAAAAGCCAGACAAAAAGGGGATAAAATGCATGTCTGAGGACGGGAAATGTTTCACACTGAGAGCACAGAGTGGCCTTTTTCTGAAGAATGATTAGTGCTCTGCAGCTGCCCTGACCTCATTATATTCACTCTGCTGAAATTCAAACTTCCTATTCCGACAGTTTCTTCGGAAGGTGAAGGAAGAGGGTTTTTGGGTGGTTTTTTTGTTTTTTTTTTTTTTTTTTCTAATTTGCCAGTCATGGGTGATTACACATCTTCCTTCCACTGATAGCCAAGGGGAGATAAAAGCCTGAACAGCACTTTTGCCCTCCAGAACCTCCCCGCTAGGAAGGCAGCTCCTGGCAAGCAGTTCTTGTGCTGAACAGTTCCACCTGCCCATTTCTGCTTGCCATCCCCCTGAGCTCCAGCAGCCACAGCTCAGATTGAGAAATCACCTCTGGCAAGCCTGAAACAGATTAGTGAAAAATTGCTTCTCCTCCTATTAAGCAATTTTCAGCACTTTATTCTGGTCAATTCGGCAGGTGACCATTCCCCCCAGGAGAGCACTGGGACCTGAGGGAGAGAAGATGAAAGCTTTTCCTCCACAGATAAATGTGGTACATTTTTAATTCATTAAGACCCTCATTTAACTCCTCTAAAGACAATAGGCTGCTCACAATGCTTGTTTAATGGGAATTACAGTGGATTACCAGCGAGCACAAATTCAAGAATAATCCATATTTGAGAACTCAGTGCTTCCTCACAGCTGCACCACAAGCATTGTCTGCCTGTCAGCATGTTTTGTGCATTTCTTGTTGTGCCATTCTGCTTCCACTAACCCAAGGCAGCAATGCAAACATTTTAGCCCAGTTTAGTTCCAGCTGGTGGGTCACCACAACTGCTCCCATCCACACTAAAAACCCAGCCTGTGCCTCAATATTCTGCCATGAAAACCTTTCCCTTGGAAGGGAGACACATCCCTTGCCCAGATCAGCCTTCTGAGAAGGGGGGACAATTGTTCACAGACATAACCTGCAGCATCCCTGGGTCCTTACAGTCCTACAGGGACTTCCCATCTTCCCACCCACCTGAAGGGATGTCATGGGCCAAATTCCAGATTAGGATGAATTTATGTTGTTGTCACCACCTTTTGGGCTGGCTTTAAGCTTTTGCAGACTGCCCCTTTACAAAGTTACCTTCTGATGCAAGCAAGCCCTGGTCATTTGCTGTGAACACAGGAAGGGAGATCAGTAATTCCATTTTCCATCATTACTCTCTCATGCTGGAGAACAAAATGCCTTTTTTTATTTCCCACACAAAAAATTTCATGTTACGTAAAAGAAATACAGATGCAATTTTGCTTAGAATTTGAACAGGGCAAAGGCTGCCAGAGCTCCAGGAGGGTTTGGACAATGCTCTCAGGCACAAGGTGGGATTTTTGGGAGGTCTGTGCAGGGGCATGGGTTGAGCTGAATGATCCTGATGGGTCTCTCCCAGCTCAGGATATTCTGTGATTCCTAACCAAGGAAGATCTTTACAAAAACCCTGCAGCTTATCCAAGAACTGCAAATTTACAGTTTTGTTTGGATGTTTTCTTACACAGCACAGTCACCTGCCAAAAACAAGCCCTGTGGAATGTGCAATAGGAAATTTAAATTTCAGCCCACAAAAGTGAAAATACAGCAGCTCCACGTTCCTAAGGTGCTGCCCAACATCAGAGCTGCCTTCTGAAATATCAGGAAATTTAGTCTTTCACAATTAGTGTTGTTAGGCTCACCTGCTTTCTTTCTGAAATCCTCAGGAAGGCACACACACAATGACACAGGGTGATTAAGAAAGCAGGAAATTGGAGGCCCTGAGGAAGGACTCTGGCAGGTGAGCCCTCTGCAGTAGCTCCTGACTGATGAGTGTATAAACAAACCATTCAAAGGCTTAAAAAGTACCCCACTTCCAAATGATTTTTGCACTTGATGAGACTAAGTGTGGGGGCTGGGCCCATACATCTGAAAATATTTATTTCAGACTCAGTAGATATCTATAGTCATCCATTTAATCACACTGTATTGATCATGTGTCCATTAAAAAGAACTTTTTCCCTAATCCAAGTGATCCCCTTTTTACAGACTCATTCTCTTGTGCTTAGAACTCTGTTAAGTATATATTTTATTCAGATAATGAGCTAAATGTGTTTGGTTTATTTTTTTTTTAATTACTAAAATATCAAATGGATGTATAAGAAATCTATCTTTATAGAGACACCTTTATATCTTTATAAAGACACCTTTAAAACAGCTTTCCATCATTTAATATCACAATTATCTGCACAGAGTACTTGAATAGATGGTGCAATAAAATCTAAGATGTCTTCAGTGCCTGTCAGGGAAAATATCTGTGTTTTTCTGAATGCAAGCAGTTAACCTTCCATGTTGATTAATAAGTCCAGGGACCACTGTTATCATGCAATATTTATTAATCTGTTCTTTGTATTTCAGAGGTAAGTGTATAAAATACCTGCAACAACCACAGCAATTGTCAGACTAGGCTTGGGAGATTAAGTAGGAGGCAACTCCACTGATAGGAAAGTGACTATAAATAAAAACACACTAAAGATTTCATTGATCAAACGCCCTCTGAATGCATAATTCATCAAGGTGTTTGAGAACATTGAGATGCCTTGTTTGAACAGCAATCCACTTCTGTCAGTAATTTGAAATTTAAATTCTCACATTAGCTTCAGGGGGAAGCAGTGGGCGTACTCAGCAGGCTGGAGGTATGAGGAAGAAGAGATAAGGATTAAAATAGAAAATCAAGAAAAAAGTGTCTATTTCAAAGTGCACACTCTTAATTAATAGATTATGAGCCAAAAAGGAAAATGCATAAATATTCCAGTGACAGCTTCACAGTTTAAAAATAAAGTTTAATTCAGGATGAAGAGGTACTCTAGCAGGATGGATGGAGGGTTTGACCGGCCAAAGGTAAAGACACCAAAGATGGAGTGGATTGTTTCCCTACATTTCACAGAATCACAGACTCCCAGAATGGTCCGTGTAGGAGAGGACCCTCAATTCCTCATTGCCAGTGCCCAATATCCCATCCAGCCCTGCCCTCTGGCAGTTTGAACCCATTCTCCCTGGTCCTGTCGCTCCAGCTCCGGATGAAGAGTCCCCTCTCCACCTTCCCTGCAGCCCCTCCAGGTCCTGGAAGGGGCACTGAGGTTTCCACACAAACTTGTCTTCTCCAGGCTGAACAGCCCCAGCCTTCTCAGCCCAAAGTTGCCCCAAAATCATCCAAGCTCAAGAAGATCAAGCCACAGCTCAGCTCAGCTCAGTCCTCATTCCTTGGCTTCCTTCAACCAGACAAAGCTCACCATGCTGCCCTCCAAAGACCTCCAGAGGACAGCCTACAGCTGATACAGAATATTTATTTATTTATTTATTTATTCATTTATGAAATAATTAATACTGCCCGAAACAGCCAGGGAGAAGAAGGAATTCTGCTGGGAAAAAGGGGGCTGGGCTGATATTCCTACCCTCTTCACAGCACCAGAAAGCATGAGGTTGTACAAGGTGGACACCTCTCAAATTTTGTCACAGATTGTGACTTTGGAAGCCTCCAGTGAGGTGGAACATTGTCAGCCTTGTTTTGGAAGGTGTGCCAGGAACTGGTGGGAAGAGAGGGATGGAGAGCTCCATCCTGAGCTCCAGGAACGGAGCAGAAAACCATCATGCTCCAAACCTTTTTCCTCCTGCCACTTTGCTTAATGCCATCTCTCGACAGAGCAGGAATTTTTCTGTCCCCTGTCTATATCCATCCACTGCCTGTGTATAATTAAGTTTTCTTCTGAAGTGCTTTTTAATAAAACTGAAGCTGCTGCCTAAGCCCTTCTCATACATCAGCTCTATCCTCATGGTGTCAGTTCATCTATAATTAAACACCAGAAAGCTTTATCACCTATCAGTCATCATTCATCCACGAGCTTGTCTTATTTATCTAATTAAAAAGGTATTTATTGTCAACATATTAATTTTTTTCTCCAGTACGTGCCCAGTGGAGAAGCCTTGTACTTTTTCATTTAATTTCTGTGCAATAATATCCACAGCAAAATTCTTGTGAAATCAAGGAGTGTTAAAATAAAAAACAGTAGCTTCAGAGTTGGTATTATCAAGGAATTTTCATGTAAGCTTCATATACAGATGGAATATGGAATTGCTACTGTCTACTTTAATATGGATTACTCCTTTGGTTTCTTTTTCAGGTTAATAAATAAATTTTATTATCATTTATCTGACAGCTTGGTTAGTGGCAGGAAAATTCATTTTGCTGAAAGATGGAAAATGAGGAAATATATATATAGCGCCACATTGAAAATAAGGTAAAATAAGGAAAGGGAAAAAACAGTATACATTAAAATTGTCCTGCTGCTGAGAAGAAAAAGACAGAAGTCTACAGAGGTGTCTTGCTTGCACATTTATAATAAAAGTTTAATTTTTCAATTATATCCCTGTAATATCCTGTTCTGCAGCACTGATTACTTCCTTGGCTCACTGAAAATTAATTTTGCATAGTACAAGACTGTCTTTGGAAAACAAATCCCATCAAAACAAAACAAAACAAAACCCCACAATCCACCTTCTCATCTAAGATTTGCCAATCCTTCTCCATTAACAGATCCACAAAAACACAAATGAGGAATGACATGTTAATAATGTCTGTAAGAAATTATTAAAGACTGAGGACCCTGATTATGTCCTGTCACTCTCTTGTCCTTAATTAACTTCTGTTCTACAGAGTCTTTAAGCAGGAAGATCACCAGGCTTTCAAGACTACAAATCTTCCCATAGTTTACAAATAATCCTGCACTATTCATTTGGAATTTTGTAGTTCAGTGCTGTTTTGCCACGACCAGCACTGGAGCCAATAACCTACAAATTAATGTCTGACATTGTTGTGTCCTGCAGCACCCAAACCTGGGGTGGGGGAATTACCTGAATTAGACACCACACAAGGATTCCAAAACCCACTCCAGGATGCTACTGCCAAGGTTAAGAACTGCCTCAAGGAAAAGAAAACCAACCCTACAGCTGTGGACCCTGTGTTTCTGTTTCCATCAGCTGAATGCTTGGGTGAAATTGCTCAGAAGAAACAATCTGATTTCTCTTTTCTTCCTCTTTTCTTCACCTACATTAAGGCAGTCACGTTTCTGCTCCAGGGGACAATGGAGACGTTGTTACATGAGAAAACCTGCTTTTGTGAGAACACACAATGGAAGAATAATATTTGGAGATGTCAGGTGATGGCAGGTGAACCTCCACACAGGTGCACCTTTATGCAGGCAGCGCCGGGCTCTACCTGGATTCATTTTCTGAATTCCATCTCAAATTGGCTAAGCCCTAGCAACTGGAAAGTTTTCAAGATGAAAAGCACTTGTCAACATGACCCAGCCAAGAAATATATGTAAAAGCAGAGAACTCAATTACATTTGGAATGTTGGTGCCCTGCTAGGGAACAGCAATTTCAGGTGTGACAGAAGTTCTGAGGTTAATGATTTGGAAGGCCTAACTGAGACTCAACTTTTTGATGCCAAGGTAATGGCCTTTAAATAAATATCAAGCAAATGCTTAAAAATAAACACTAAATAACTACTGAAGACAGGAATGCCTGGTTAAAAAAAAAAAAAAAAAATTGAAGATGAGAAATAAAAATATGAATAGCCAGCTTAGATTCAAGGTGATTCAAGCAATTTGGAAGGCTTGGATAGGACGTGCATACTCACCTGTCCAACAACTACCAAGCCTGTTTACTATCTTTCATCTCAGTAATGAACTTCACTAGTACAAATTTTCCCTCAAATTATTATTTTTTTTCTTTCACTTGCATATTTCTCTTTGGAATAGAAATACGTATTTTGGCTGACGCATCACGAAACTCCAGTGGCGTCTGAAAAATTCATGTGTCAGCACATTCAATGTGATCTGCCCAGCTGTGGGCTGGTTCTGCAAAGGGACCCGAGAAACAGAAAAGTCAGAAATAACGAATCTGTATTTTTAGCTTGGCAAAATGAGAACATGTCAAGAAACAGGAGCTGGTGCAGAGCTGGGAGAGAACAAAACCATGAAGAAGGGGAGTGTCTGGCTAACACTGCCTCAGGGTAACACGAAAAAATGGCTTTTTTTTCTGTAAATCTAGCTCAATGAAAGGTTATAACAGCATCAGGAACATCTCAACCTTGCACATCATTGCCTGAGAGAAGCTGTGAAGGCAGGACTGTGGTCTCTGGCAGCATCCTGCACCCTGTCATGCTGAGCAAACAGCCTGACAAGCCTTCCTCCTCCTGCCCTCAGATGTGATGGCTGATTTGGTGTCAGCTGGAGCAGAAAAGGTGTAAATGCACACCAGGCATGCAGGGGGCCATCACTTCTGTGCCTCTCAAGTGTTGAGAAAGTGGCAAGGCAAACAGGAGGCTGAGAGGCCACACCAAAGAGTGGACAAAGACTCACTTGGGCAGCGCCACATCCCTCTAAAACTGAATTTCACGTCACCCCAAACCCTCCAGCCCTTACAATCCCACCCCTGCTCATTCCAGGGGTGCCTTGACATGATTTCCCCAAACCTCCTGCTGTGTTATTCCCTATGTTTAGCTTTCCCATGGGCAGAGCTCGTTGTCCCAAGTGACCCCCAGGTGTTCCCAGATTTGGGAAGGACAACACTCACCCCAAAGGGAAGCTGCACAAACCTCATGTATCTGTAAAAAAAAAAATGCTTTTCTCTCCTGCCCTCCAGTTCTACCCTTTGCTTCTCTCCCTCACCACCATCACTGCCTGGGGGATACTGGTTTGGACATTTTGCTTGGACATTTTGCTGCAGGATGGCTCTCAGTACCATTGATAAAAATTTGATGGTTTTGCCTCTTTTCATAACTTTGGAGCTCACAAAATATTTTGTAGCACTTAAAGAGTCAACAGGCAACTCAACGCATCCTGACAATGCTTTCTTTTTATTTGGACATCTTCTGGTTTGTGTCCTCAAATCTGTTTTTACTTCAATTGTTTCAATTGCTGAGGTTCTGAGCAGTTTTATCAACACAACTGGGTATAATCTGTTTTTCTG
This sequence comes from Agelaius tricolor, assembly GCF_023055355.1. Taxonomy (NCBI): domain Eukaryota; kingdom Metazoa; phylum Chordata; class Aves; order Passeriformes; family Icteridae; genus Agelaius; species Agelaius tricolor. The sequence goes on from NW_027269304.1 coordinate 2,298,515, forward strand.
GGTTTTTTTTTCATTTAACATTTTTAGTCAATGCTGTAGCTACACAGATATACAGCTAGAGAGGAGTTTTAATAACAAGATTCCTAACCTGGTGTTCCAGAACAGTTTGACACTGACACAGCACTTGAACAGAAAAATAATTTTGTATTTGTGACACAGCAAATCCAGGAGGTTCACTCCTTGGAGAAATGCTTTCCTATTCAGGGGTGAGTTTTAGCCTAAAGTATTTAAGGTTTTCTTTATAAAAGCATACATTCTTTCAGGATAGCTTAATAATAAGTAAATTTTTGTTCAGGTAGTTCAGTAGTTACCCAAGGATCAGCTCCAGAGGGAATAAAGCAGAAACTCTTTGGATGGTTCACATCCCCAGCAGACACCAAACATTTATCACCACTTCACTGCAGTTTTACACTTGTGCAACCTCAAGGTTTAGCCAGTTGTGGCAAAACACTGAAGTCATGAGTAATGAGCCATTTTCCTCTGTGAACAAAAAATAACCCCTGTGAAAATGTTTCATAGAGTGGCTCAGGAATCTGGGGAGTGGGGGAGATCACAATATGAACTAGGTGTCGATGAAAGTTTATTCCTGTGGCCAAGTCATAGCTCAGAACCTGGTGATTTTAATTACTACGTGGAGGACTTCTCAATATGTAAAGAAAAAACCAAACCAACAACAAAAAACCCTTCATTTTTCAGACTCCCGCTAAATTCAGTGAACATTCTCTGTGTTGTGTGATGTCTTTAGAAAATCACATCTCTGTGAGCTTCTACAACATAAAACAAATTTCTTTCAACCTTTTTCTACAATTAGCACCTTTTTCAACAAAGGTTTCAACCCTCTCATAAATTATTTTCTCAAGTTAAATACCTTCTTTATCTTTTCAAGATAAACACAAGGCCAGAGGTACCATTTTTTAACTTAACAGACAGGTCTCTTACTTTGATGTCAAATACTCCTTGGGGGATCTATATAAGTGGAACATAAAATATTTATTTCTATGCTCTTGAATAATTAACACCTTTTAAAGAAGCACATGAGAAATCTCATCTCTTTCTGGCATGAGACCTAGAATGAAACTCACCCTCACCAAACAGTGGAGTTTTCTTGCATATTTGCCCCATTTCCTCAGTTTTAGTCATTATTATTCTGCTCATTCTAAATGTACACGATGAAACACTGATGCCAGTGGCTGCACCACTGTTAGATTTTAATTCACCTCAGTACTTTAAATCATCAAAACGTTTTTTAAAAGAGCCTTTCATTTTATCTCACTTCTGCTATTTAGAATTCAGTACAACGTTGACTCTGTTGCTGATCATTTTTGAATATTGACAATTTTTCCCTCAGTTTTACACCCAGTCCACCTCTAACAGCTGATATGCAGAAAACCATCTGAGGAAAACACAAGCATGTAATTAGCTCCCAAATTGCTGGTTGTATGTTCAAGCTTGAGTGATAAAACAGCTCCATGACAATTGTTATGAATGGTTTGACAGATGCATAAAGTAAGGAATTATTTTAAGTGTTATTAAGCAAAGTGTTATTAAGCAATCAAGGGAGTGTGTCAGCAATATTCTGTGTTAACAAGGCTCATATTAATCTAATTCTGCACCTCCTGCAGCTTCTAATAAGGGCATTTTTATTTATGCTCAGGGAGAGTGAAAGGTACTCAAATAATTTTAAGAGAGACCTGATTTGTGCAACTGTGCCTCTAATTCTCCAAGTTCTTGGACTGATACATGAGTATGTGCTCTGTGCCCTGCCACAGATGGCAGAACTCATCAGGAAGGGGTCCTGATTAATGCCACAGGAATTCTGACACAGGCTGACAGAAACAGATGAGTCCCCTCACCCAACCATGAAAGTGCATTTGCTCATGCCGTATGTATTAGTCACAGTGCATAAATTTATGAATATTTATCCCTTCTGACCAGACCTGGGGATGCTCTAAATATCATCAGAAATTCATTGCCATGGACGTCAAGGGCTTGATTTACTGATTTTGGGGAGACATAGGTACATGGTAAATGGGAAAACAAATGCACCACCAGTGCCTCTCACCACATTCCCTCTCCTGTCTCTGCTCACAGATGTGTCCAGTGCCACCTCTCACCCTCTTCTCTGCTCCAGACCTTCTCCTGCTCCTTCTCCAAGCCATTCTGAGGCAGCAACAGGATTAAAATTAATTCAGTGCAAGCCCCTTTTCTCCCTTTCCCTCTGTTTTTGCCACCAGAATTCAGGCATTCTGGAACAGAAAATCCGTATCCTTTTCAGTTTCAGCAGCATCCTTATGCATCACACACAAGAAGTCCAGAAGGACACCCAAATCTGACACAAGAAGTCCAGAAGGACACCCAAATCTCATTGGCTGGACCTAGGTCTTCACAATCAACAGTAATCAGTGAAATTCAGGCAGGTGAAGAAAAATACACAATCTAGACACAGCCATCACTGCTTGAGGAGTGAAGTCACTACTGGAAAAATAATTCCCGTACTTTTAGTTCAATGGATTTTAAGCAGAGGATCAAGCACTTTTTTTAGCACTAAGAAATTCAAGAAAGTCTTGCTAAATCTAAATGGTAGCTTTTTAGCCCTGCTTTGCTGAGGTGGCACATTTCTGGGAGAAAGAAAAAATGGTAAAAAGTTAAGTAAAGAAAAAAGGATGAAGAGAAATAAAAATAGAAAGATTAATAGCTTCATACAGCAAACCTGAATTTTGAAAAGTGCACTGAACAGAGCAATCACCTCAGCAGAGCAAGCAGCATTTGCAAGAGTTTGTGAAATCCTTTCCCAGACCATAAGTTTTGGTGTATTTGTGTGCACAGGCTTTTTCTCCAGCAGCTTTCCTGGGGTCCATTGTGATTTAAGGGATTATTGCCCTTCCCAGACAGTTCTGCTACACAGAATACTCCAATTCAGTGCAGTAAAGACTTAACTTCATGTTCAGTCCAAGGAACAACAGAAGCAGGAATTTGAGGCAGCTCTATGTCATTAACAGAGCCAAGCTTTCCTCTTTTTTTCTGCCATGCTATTTCTGACACCAGGGCTGAGGTGCCAAGCAGGTTACTTGGGCTTTCCATCACCCTAATCTCAATCTCCTGCCAAAACCTGATCAAAATCTCAGGCCCCTGCATTACCTGCTCCTTCCTATTACAAATAATGTGAAAATAACTCTGCCTGAAAAGCCGCTTTGGGAAATTGAGGTTTAATGGCACCATCAAGAGCCCCTTGCAGAAGTGCTCACACAGGAGCACGTTTGCTTCTGCACCCTGGATCCACAAGGATGCACGTGGAATTTCAAATATCGCCTTCTTTGTTGCTTTTAACACAGTCTGCTTCTCTCAGCTTCCCACCCTTTACCCTCAAAGGCTGAAAATGTTGGAGCATGGTCTACTTCAAAAGCCAACAAGAGTTCCAGCACTGCTGGTTACCTCAACCACACGCAATCTTCCCTCCTTCTTAGTGTAATTTACCTCTGAGGAGAAATTCTTTGGCCTCCCACATTAAAACACCCCATGGAGGTTCTCAGTATTTAACAAAACTAATGCATAGTTTGATAAATTAAACTATTCCAGCCCACAGCCTACCTAAGAGGGGCTTAAAAAGCTCAGGTAAAACACAACTCCAGTTAAAACCTCTGTTGAAAAGGCAAGGGAAAAGCATCAAAAAAAGTTTACCAGAAAGGCAATGGAGGAAGAAGGCATTTCCATTTTTTAAACTCTTCTCTTGTAATCTCAGAGCCTGAAATATGAAATAAATTCTCTGGAAGTGTTTCAGCGAAATGCATTATAGATGAATCATTGGAGACACATATCTCACCAGATTTGTCACAGCAATAAAACCCTGACCTAAGGAACAAGCCCTGAGAAAGCAGAGGGTAGAGTCCTGTCAGTCTTACTGAGTAATAACTCCTCCATCAGCAGTCAATTACTGGGCTATTACCAGTGACAAAAACCTGTGAGATGCGCTCCAAACTGGAGAGCTGAGAGGCTTTTCCCGGGAGAAATGGCAGCCTCTGAGGTCAGCAGACAATGCTCATTTTTTTCCTGCCCTGGCCCTTCAGCCTTCACATTATCCCAACCCTTCCCTGGGGAGCTGGGCGAAATGGTGGATCCCAATTCCTTCCACTCCCCATGGAAATAAATCACCCCTTCCCACGTGGATGCAGAAGCCTAATTATCTACTGCTCAGTTAAAAAAAAAGACACTGCAAAGGTACCACCACCAGGAGAAAAACAGCTGTGCTTTGTTGCATTTATTTCTGCCTTATTCATTCAAGCTGAATGGGGAATTACTCTAGATTTTCTGACACCACTTTTTTCCCCCCCAGTGATTCATACCTTATAGAGTTTTTGCAATTTTATCATCAAAGGCTTTATATATATATATATAAATTTTTTTTTCCTTTGTTCTGGCAGCCCCCCATTGTTGCCCAGGTCACACAGCACAGCTCTCCTTCCCAGCCCAGCCTGGAACAGTGGCAGGTGAGTGTTCAGGTGATGAGGGTCACTTATCAAAGCTCCCCCTGGGCACAGGAAGGGGCTGGGACATTTCTGATGTTGGCTCAGGTGGGGGAAAACTGTCTGGTGTGAGTGATGGCACACTGCTGCTGCCAGTGTCACAGCAATGGAGGGGAGAGAGGAGCAAAAAATAAAGGGAAAAAGGAGGAAGGGAAGGGAAATTCAGGGAAGTTAGGGAAGGAAGGGAAAAGAAAGAAAAAGTGAGAGAAAAAGAAAGAGAGAGAGAGAGAAAAGAAAGAAGGAAGGAAGTGGCGGAAGTGGCGGAAGGAAGGAAGTGGCAGAAGGAAGGAAGTGGCGGAAGGAAGTGGCGGAAGGAAGGAAGTGGCGGAAGGAAGGAAGTGGCGGAAGGAAGGAAGTGGCGGAAGGAAGGAAGTGGCGGAAGGAAGGAAGGAAGGAAGGAAGGAAGGAAGGAAGGAAGGAAGGAAGGAAGAAAAGAAAGAAAGAAAAGAAAGAAAGAAAGAAGAAAGAAAGAAAGAAAGAAAGAAAGAAAGAAAGAAAGAAAGAAAGAGAAAGAAAGAAAGAAAGAGAAAGAAAGAAAGAAAGAGAAAGAAAGAGAAAGAAAGAAAGAAAGAGAACGAAAGAAAGAGAAAGAAAGAAAGAAAGAGAAAGAAAGAAAGAGAAAGAAAGAAAGAGAAAGAAAGAAAGAGAAGAAAGAAAGAAAGAAAGAAAGAAAGAAGAGAAAGAAAGAAAGAAAGAGAGAAAGAAAGAAAGAAAGAAAGAAAGAGAGAAAGAAAGAAAGAAAGAGAGAAAGAAAGAAAGAGAAGAAAGAAAGAAAGAAAGAAAGAAAGAAAGAAAGAAAGAAAGAAAGAAAGAAAGAGAGAAAGAGAGAAAGAGAGAAAGAAAGAAAGAAAGAAAGAAAGAAAGAAAGAAAGAAAGAAAGAAAGAAAGAAAGAAAGAGAATGCTAAGCATGCATGAATCACAAAGATGTCTTAACTCAGTATTTAAATTTTTTGGTGTAATACTCACATTAAAGGCTCATCCAACCCAACCATCCACTTCTAAGAGGTTTCTTAACCTGTTTACATTTCAGCCTGAACGAGTAAACATCAAAAACTCTCTAAACATTGCCTTCCATAAATTTATGATGGCAGGAATGAGCTTCTCACTGCACTGACTGACTGAAAGATCACAGTGATCACAGTGTTTGCCAATTCAGGAAAGTTCTCTCCTATTGTATTCAATAAATGCATTTAGGAGAATACAAAAGTGGCAGGTCATCATGAGCTCTTAAGTACATCTTTCCCTAAAAAGGGATAACTGTGGTGTGAACTTCATACTCCCTCTGGAAGGTTCTGGTGTCATTTTCAGCAGAAAAATGGCAATTTTTGCCTGGTTGAACTTTTACGAGAAGAAAGAGTTGTTGTGTGAGACAGAAAACCCAAAGTCTGGCTTGTCACCCTCTGAGAATGCCAGATTCCAGGACAGATCTGTGGTTTCTCCTACCTGAGTCACTGGTGGTGGCAGACCACACTTTAAATAAACTTTGCATTAGAGCTCCAAAAATGTGAACCGCAAGCAATGAATTAAACAAATGCAGAGAGAGGATCCCCAGGGAGCCCTGGGCTCACCACAGGCTCCAAGTGCTTTTAAGGGGGTGGAAGTTTATCAAAAGAAAAGACAAGTCCAGCTTATTACAGTATTGGGATACAATGCCAAAGGATTTCTTTCCAAATAAATTACATATACCTGCAAAGACTCGGAAAAAAAAACCTTTTGAAGGGAGGAGAGCATGAAGAATGGGCAAAAAAAAAAAAAAATCCACATTTATCATTAACAAGTAAAAACCATGCAGCAGCTCATTCTACCCGCAATTACACACATGACTAAGTTTAATCAGGCCCTGAAGTCAGGAACAAACAGGGAGTGTGAGCACCGTAACAATCGTGTTTAAAGTAAAAATTACATTCCCTGCTTGGCCTCTGGTGGAGCAAGGGATGGCAAGGCAGGTGGCACAAGCCTCCCCCTGGCAACTCCTGGGACCTTCAAACACACTCTCAGAAACCTGATTCTCTGGTTTGCTTGGGTGTTTCTGAGAGCTCTCTGAAGAAGCAGTGTTTATGTGTAAAAAAAAAAAAAAGAAATAATTTAATTAGTGGTGGTAAAGGTCCCATCAAATTGACCTGCACCTTGAAATTTCAGCAAAGTCAAACATAGGGAGGTAACATATCTCTCTCCTTCAATTTAAATTTAGGCCTGATTCTGACAGTCACTCCATTTTATCAATCAAGCAAGAGGTACCAAGCCAGCAAAACTCAAATTTCAATTAAAAAAACAAAAATAAAAATAATAAAGGCAATAATAGTGACATCAAATGCCCTGAGCTAGACTTATGAAACTGAAGTTTTTGGCATGCAGAACATCTAACAAGTCAGAGTCACAGTGTAAATAGGGAATTCCTCATTGAAAAAAAAAAAACAAACATGTTACTTCTCAGTCAGCTGGAATAAGAGTATGTCTTAACACTTGCTTCTCAGAATTATGGAACACTTCCTCTGTAAGAACTTTTCCTAAAATTATTTTTCTAGTCTTATTCTCAGGAGAATCCAGCATATTTGCATCCATAATAATGTTTTTCCTGTATTTAAGATGCCTTTCCCCAAACCACTTCTGTAATTGTACATCCACTCAACAGCAGGCATGCATTAAATAGCACAGAAATTATGAATACCCTCGAGCAGCAGGAATGGATTATATTTTGAAATATACAGAATAACTTCTAGATGTTTTGAGGCTTATCCAGCAAAGCCTTTCTCCTAGGAAACACATGTGTGAATGAGGACCATAAAAGATCCTTTATTAGCAAAAAATGAAAGACAGAAGTGAAAAGGTTTTGTTAGTCTTAACTCATTAAAAAAACACCCTCTCAATTTTGATAAGTCAAAGTGGAAAGATGTAACTTGCACTAGAAATGGAAGCTTTTTCCTGATTTATTTTTATTTTAGCTATAGAGACTCCATCTCTGTTACACAGTAGTCTCTGACTGCAGGTTTTCTTCAATGACTGCACTCCATTTTTAAAATTATATTAAAAATTCTGCCTTCTTCAGTAGGTACTATCTGCTATCAAGTAGGTTTCAGCACTTTTAAAGTGAAAATATTATAGAAACATCCAGTTATTTACAGGACTCAGGCTGACAGGCCATACAGCTAAGCCTCTATACTGAATTCATATTCCACACAGCTCATAGTGCCATTCATATGCAGCCCCCAAAGAGATTTGGGTAATGCCTCAATAAGCATAACTTCTAACTGTGGACTGGGAATTCATTCTTATTAATTTTTTTTTTTCTCCTCCAATTACGAAATGCAAATTGCGAAAAGCAGAATTTGCATCTTAACTTGACTTATATATTATCTCTGCCTTGCACCTTAGGAAATTGCCAGATATTAAGTTACAGTTAAAGCTGCACCAAGACCATCATGGGGTACTGGAATCAGAATAATTTCATTTGACTTCCTGGCTCAATTGTGTTTTGAAAAGTAAGATCTACTTTTTGTCTTTACGTATTTTTAAAATGTGTAAATTAAGAGACATGGGTCAGCTGTTATTAACTGAAAGTAACATCTGTCTGCCCAAAGAAGCATTTCCTTCCACTGGATATCTCTGATTTAAGAACAACCTGCTAGAGAGCTGGATAAACCTCATTCTTGGCAGTTGGCTAACCCACTAATTATTCTAATTTTCTACTTTATCCTAAAGTACATCTTTATTTCAGCAAATAATTAAACAGATCATTTAGAGACCTTGTTCCACAAATCCTAGTTCAGTTCCTTGCTGCTCTCATGGCTACTTTCACTAAGCTTAATATTATCCAAAGCACATTGCCAAGTTTCATTAAAAATGTTGATTTAGCCCTTGAATAAATTGCCACAGTAATATTAGATGTCTGTATGGATAAATACAATTCAACTCCTTTTCCTGCCAGTGCACCCACACACAAAGCATGAGAAAGGCAGAACTCCTTTTGCTCTACTTTCTGTGTCAAACAGATTTTTGTTTGCATTCTTCTGAGTATTTTTGGTCATATCCAAGAATATATTTTCATTCCAAGGAGCAGAGAATTGCCACACAACTAGCCTCGACGTCCAAAAATCTGAAATATTTGCAGAAATAGAATCCTTTAGGTTTTGATGACTTAGTATTTACTGTAGATTCTCTTGAGTTTGGGATAAATGCTACTTTCTTAGCATACTGTAAAGTTTTATGAAAAATATATGAAAGTTAAGACATAACTTTTCTTAAAGGTTAAGACACAACTTTTCTTATGCGATAACACTGAAAAACACTTTATTATCAAAAAACAATCTGAAAGGCAAAGGGAGAATCAAACTTTGGGTGCTTTCCCTTGCTAAAAAGGTATTTTTAAGCCTTCTTTTAGGATCTTGCACCCAGGAACTGAGGATGCAGCAGCTTTAGGGCAGCACCAGGCTGGAGGTGTTGGGTTTGTGGCAGCCCTTCCCTCACCAGGAGAGCGCTGGCGATGCCACCAGAAATTCCACATGGGAAACAACCCTAAACAAGCTCTATTGGATAAAGCAAGAACTGTGGGAGAAGAGTTTTGTGTGACTTGGCCTCGAAGCATTTGCATTTTTACTTGCTTTAAGGAGCCAGCCCTGGCTGCAGGTCTGAGCAGGAGAGCCCAGGAAGGAGGGAGGACTCGTTGGTGAAAATCAGATCAAACCTGGCACTTGATCCCAGAACATGCTCCCATCTCCCTGTTTGTGATGGAGCACTTCCAGGGGTGAAGGAACTTCCAAGTTAACTTCCCCCACTGCCACCCCTTTTCTTGGATTAAATAAGTTTTAATTTTTTTTTTTTTTTTTTTCTTTTTGCTCAGTGACACAATACTGGAAAACATTTTGGGCAGGACCCTAAGGTGCTGTCAGCTTAAGATAAAGCCCTCTGCAGCACCAAGGATTTGGCATTCCATCAGCACAAATTGCTGGAGTAATTACAAATTACTCCACAAAAAGAACACCTATATTTGTGAACTGGATCACGGTGCTAATTCTCCATCCCACCACTTTTGACAGGCTGAAGAGAACTGAAAATTATTAGCCAAGCAAATTGACTGAAAACTTGATTAGCAGCTGGCAAAAAGACTTCAGGTGAAGCTCAAAAACTTCAGCAACGTTGAGAAAAATAACCAGCAAAGTGGAAATTATTTCAGTTCAGCTTTTGTAATGTTTCAGGTAAACAGGGATATTTCCTATCTTCCTATCTAATCCAAGAACTGCCACTGCCACATGAAGTGCAAGAAAGAAAAATGGAGGTAGAGACTGATAGAAGGGATGCCCAGTCTCAAAATATAACTAATTATTTTGTAGCCAATAAGAAGAGCCACTCTTTAGATTCATCCCTGACTCAATCTGTAAGTAGAGTAGAAATTCTTTGCACATATGAAAATCATAACGCTGCTCTGTTTCTACTAAAGTTTGCCCTTATTACAAAGAATTAAAACAAAAATATCACTATATTCTTAGCTGTCCCCCTACACACAGGACTCAGATATTCATAAAAAGATAATTACTCAGTCCAAGGCCTCTGTATATTTGCAATACTTTGCTTCCATAGGTTTTCCTTCAACAATCAGTATTAAATAAAATGAACCTGAATTTCAGGCAAGCACAGGCAGGCTGTCAAAATCAAACTGACCAAATACAATGGGGAAAGGGCATCTTCCATTGCAATGGACTGGGATGTAAAAGAACAAAAAAATAAGGTCTGATATATTTCTACACCATCCTAAAAAAAAAATACAATTTTTAAACTAATAAAACAGGACTGTAAATTCAAACATTCCTAGCTGGCGTCAAACCATAGCTTTTGCGTCAAAATAAGATAATTTTCCTGCTGATTTAAACAGAAATCTTTGCTAATCATGGGAAATGTCTTTCTAATCTACTTCTGTCCATAGCTGTTTAAAGACTCTACAATCCATGGAATACTACGGACAAAAATGGAAAATATGTATTTTCAAATGTAATTTGCCATATATTTAGGAAAAATACCCAGTTTTTTGAAGGAAATAGTACCAATACCATCAGAGCTCTGAGGCAACTCTATGCATAGCTATAAGCACCTCCCAGAACACCTGGAAAGATTTCCAGAAGTTTAAATGGGCATAAGAAAAATACTTTTAAGTGTTACGAATCCTGACCCCTTTTGTGTGTTAAGAGTGAACTTTTTTTTTTTCTGCCTGGAAACTCCATGTTCTGAAAAAAATCTGTTAAAGGTGGAATCGAGAGGTAATTTCTTTGCACTGGAATTCCCAAAGGCAGAATCTCAGGGTGATGAGTTTGGAACCTCCTCAACCGGAGGTTGTCCACAAGCTGAGTTTGGAGTCCCACGACCCCAGTGAGATCTGTCAGCATAAAAACATTGCAATACATTTAAAACCTGCTTACTTTTCCTGGGCTGGCTGCTCTGCCTCATAAGCAGCCACCTTAGCTCCTGTCCCTGCAGGTTTTGCTGTCCTTTGCCTTCGTTTTCTCCTGGGAGCTGGGTCCACGATGTCTGGGCTGCCCAGCAGGGAGGAATCTCTTTGTTCCGGAGCTGCCAAGAGGAAAAACAACCAAGGTCAAAAGAAATCTGACATTTGAAGCGTTTCAAGACAACCCATACAATATTTCTTTTCTGTGTCTTTCTTATGAAAATTTCTATAGTCACAAAATCACCTCAGACCTGGGAGAAGTTTGTGACATAAAGGCAAGGCCTGAATTTAGACTAGAAAGATAATCTTCCCTCTGCACCTCTTTGTAACCAGTGGAGAGAAATACCACCAACCTTAAACTGGACAATCTGTCTGGACTTTCACTGCCTCCTTTGCTGAAGCTTAGTGAAGCAGGCTCTGTCCAGGTTCATCTACCTGTTGAAATTACTGTGTAAATTCATAAAATATGCTTTATCTACACTTAAACAACAAACCTCTCTCCACTTTGACAATTAGCTACTCAAAACTCAAATGTCAAGACAAACAGATCCTTCCTTAAGCTAAAATCCTCCATAAGGAAAAAAAAAAACCAAAAACAAAAAACCACCAAAAAAACCCAACCTATTAATGCATTCAGAAGTTATGCAGACATTTTAATTCCAGCTACCAACATCCTGCAGTGTATTTTCATTTGGTATGCCTGCTTTCAAAATGAAATCGTAAATTACCTATAATTTTCAAGACAACGATATCCAGAACAGCACAAATTTCAGCTGGAATATATTCAATAACAATGTGGTGACTGAGGCTGAAGCTGTTAGGGTAACTTCCCTATTTATTATGTTTCTGTGCATTTTAGGGTGGTTTAATCCTCACACGGATGAAAGATGCCGTAATTTGAGATTCAACACAAATGTTTTTCACAGAAAGTAAATAACTAATCCTTTTCCCCCATTCCTTTCGGAATTGTCATCCACGTGTACTGAAAATGAAGCAGGTTGGTAACACACAGCCCACAGGTGGCATTTTCACCATTTCTCAAAGAAACATGTGTTTCTGGCCAAGAACACTGATAAATTAATCAGAGGCTCCCTAGATCCTCTACCCTCAGAGAAGCACAAGCTTAACATTTAATAATATTAAATATTCACCAGCATGCACCACACTACATCGCAGATACTTGCAGATACTTGCAGGGTGACAACAGGTATTAGCTGACATATTTCCAAGGCACAAGGCAATTAACAAGTTCCAAAGTCCAGCACAGACAGGATACATTCCTACAATAAATGCTGAGAAGGGTTAAATGACATCCTAAGTCTCCACACTAAACTTTAACCAGATATGCATGCTTTTCCAGTGTTAAATGCTGAAAATGTATTTACGATAGTTACTCTTTAGCTGTCTGGGGCAGCGTGTCCAACATTTCCATAAACACTATTTTATATATTTCAACATTACTATTCAAAGTTGGCCTCTTCATAATTAAGACACACAGAACAGTTTGCTGTCAAGAACCCAGCAAACTGGAATAAATTTACTATCACAATTCCTATCCTTCCTTTTTGTTGTTCTCCTCCCACACCCTCTACTTTGGCCAAAAAGTAGATCCAGAGGTGAATCTCATATACAAAACCTAAATTTTCCTAGCAGAGTAAAGAAATGTCTCTGTGTTTTCACCTGTGCAATGTGCACTGGTGAGCACAGCTCTCATCTCAGCAGTTTTTTTGCTATTTAGACACAGAAATCTTCTGTGCCTAAAATTAATTTGAAAAAATACTTTTTTTTCTTCTGTTTCTAAAGAATTAATTTATTTTAATTATACCAAAAGAAAGGCTTAAAGATTGAATTCAGGCAGGCCAGAATTCAATCTCACAAAGAGCAGCAGATTGACTCATGGGTGAGCGTTGATCATCACAGGCTTGGGGATTTTTGTTGTGTTTGTTCCTTTCCTCTAAGCTAAAACTCTGGGAATTGCTGAAGAAAAGATGGAATGCACTTGACTCTCACAGTACCATGCATCACCACTGGACTTTAAACACACACCCACTACTGCTGCCCAAAAATAATTCCCATTAATGAATTCATTTATAGAACTTGACTAAAAGCCAAAGAAAGCTTCAGCAAAATATTATTCATTGCTCAATGTAAAAATCTTTTGGAAAAATGAGAGACAGTCTTAGGCACAAGCCTAGCTTTTCATCCTGAAAATATTTTCTGTCCAAATTTAAGCAATGTTTTAAGGAAGGAAAGTTCCTTGACTCCTCGTGAAATTAAATTTCTTACTTTTATATTATGTAATTCAATATGAATGATTGTTGTACCTTTGAGAGGAATGGTAGCAATTTAGACACAGACAAGAGTACTGCTAGATGAAAAATAGTAATTAAACCTCCTACACCAAACATTGATTAACAAAAGAAAATATTCCCAATAGATAACATACTACCTGCAGGTGAGTAACTGCAAGAAATGAGATTGATAAGAGAGCAAGAAGGGGACCATGGCTCAAGTACTAGAAGAATATTTGTGCCTAGAAGATAAAAGGCTTTAAATAAAAACTCCTGCTGGTTGGAGGGTTTTATGTTGTTTTGGGGGTGCTTTTTTTTTTGTAATTTTGAAAAGTGGTATTATTTGGTGGGTTGAAGGAGTTTTCCAATAGGGTATTCCAGAAAATAACTGAAAACTAAAAATAGCTGTCATTGGTTTGGAAGAGCCAGGGTGAAATTAAATCAATGCAGCCCCACAATGCTGGGGACCTGGAAAGAGAAGATGCCTTCAATACAGAAAAATGTCAGGACTCATCCTCAAGACATTTAGAAATACAGCATAAGGATCTCTGAAACCACAGAAATTAACTTCTGCAGCCTAGTTATAGGCAGGCAGTCCTGTTAGATTCTACAATACACTTCTGCATTTCTTTATTTCTATAGACAGAAGTCAATTGTTTTTAAAAAAAATACCTTCCAATCTGTCATATCCACCTTTCAGTGTGAAAAAAGCAATAACTCTGTGCATCTTCGTTTGTGTACCCCATCACCTCTAATGAAAAATCCTACAGCTTTGCCTTGCCTAATTATTCATGAGAGTGTCACTGAGAAAACAGGATCCAGATCCTCTCAGTACAGCAATAAAGGGCTAAAATCAGCACCAAAACCTTAGCTTTGCCATAAAAAATATAAACAGGGACCAAAGCAAGCAAAAAGCAGGCAGAAGTTTTCCAAAACTGAGGAATTTGTTTGCCTACAATGACCTAGCTTCACACAGACAGAATACACATTCCTGATGTCCAAATTATGAGTGATGGACCACAAGCAAGAAAAAAAAGCTGCAATTCATCTGATTTTACCTACAGGAATCTCAATGACAGACATTACTTCTCCTCATCTTGCTGTTATATTAGTCAGGATATAACAAATGATTAAATGGTTTCAAAGAACATTCACATTTTCAGCCTGCACCACTAAATGAAATTAGTTTGATCACAATAAAGAACTCGTAGTTATTAAAAATAAAAAAAAGAAAGAAGAAGGAAAAAAAAAAGAATAAAAGGGCTTTTTCAGATTGGTATAGAACAGGAAATATTTTTAAAGGACAGACATTTATCCTGAAGAAAAGCCTTCATTTGAAATTATCTGCTATCCTGGAGATTTCATCAACAGCAGCACAGAATTCTGACCATTTTTATTTATCTTCAGAATAAATAATAAAATAATAAAAAAATTCAGCTTTTTCATCAGACTTAGGAGAATTTGTCCAGATTTTCATATATGAACACTATTGTAACTCCCCTAAATTCCTCCCAGAGCCCTCCTGTTAGCAGAGCAGAACTCCCTGGCTGAATTCTGCCTAACTCCAGGCAGCATGTGCTGCTCCATGGAATTAATCAACTGGACTCCCAAGTTCTGCTCCTTTAATAAAGCTGCTGATTTAACCTGAAATCAGCAGCAATATTGGACAAAATGGGCTGAGAGGCACCTGGAGAGCAGCAGGACTGCCCACGAGAGCTGTCCCCCAGGCTGCCAGAGAAAGGAAAAAGCAGAGAGGGAGCAGAACTCATCACTTTAATCCCTGACTGTAACTCCAGCCATCCCCTGGCTCCTCAATCCCAGCATAATTCCCCAGGGATCACCGTGGCTGATGATAATTAGCATCTCTTTGACAGTCTCAGCAGAGCCTTCTAAATGAATGGGTATGGAAATTAACACATCCCAGGGATGCAGAGGCAATATCTGCAAAGCAGGATTAAGTCGTTCCTGACAGGCAGTTGAGGAAACACCATTCCCACCTACTCTGAAGTTACCCCGTGTGCACAGATCCTGGCATTTTTCACAGGAAATTGACTTATTTAGATCATTCAGAGATATTAAACATTAGTATTTACAGTCCATGCATCTGCTGCAGTGAAAGCAACAGGAATATGTCACTATATTAATTTTATGAAAATAGTGAACGGCGTTCCCTGTTCCTTTTGTCCTGCCCAACGGTATATTTAATTCTTTGTATAAATTTGGGTTTACTGTACCATAATCCCCCGGGGCCAAGAGGCAGCTGAGACCAAGGTTCCATAAATTCTCTGTCAGCTGGTTATTAACATTTATTTTTACAAAGAATATCTCCATGGGAAGTGTTTATGAAGACACATTTTAAAACAACTCCAGCAAGAAGTTTACTTCCAGCTATACAAAATTTATAAATTGTATTCCGCTCAGTGAGGAAGTTTACATTTCACCCTTCTAGGCTGTATTACCACTGAGTTTTCTATCTGAAAAGTCTATTCTTTTCCTGACATCATCCTTTTCTAAAATCTTTTTAAATACAACAGTTTTATTAAAAAAAAAAAAAAAACAACACAAAAAACCCAAAAATAAATAAAGAACAAGCCAAACAAAAATCCCACATAAAACACCCTCATTTCAAACCTGCAGGGAAACCAACCAAGTTATGGTAAAATCTGTTTGCCATAAGGTTTCCTTCTCAATGCTTATTTATTGTGGATAACTCAGGTGCTCATCTGTTGCCATCTCACATTGTCTTGAAACTACATTGGGAAAAAAATTCGGGAAATTTGACACACAAATAATAAGTTTGGTCATGAAGCATGAAAAAGTCTCTTTCCATCTATCAAAATATATGAGGATAAAAAAAGAATGCATTTTACACACATCCAAGAGACTCTGAGGGAGCTCATTAATTTTAATCATCAAAACCATGATCTGTAATAGAAATCCCTCTTTTTTTACAAAATACCTTGAGAAGGGAAATTTCAATGAACCACATAATCAGATGAGAGATATCAATTTTCAATAGTCCACATCAATGTGTTTTTCCAAAAATAATGCAGTAGTATAATAATTCTAAAAAAAGTCCCTGCTTACAATCATTGCTAAAGGTTATGATTTTGCTTGAAAATACTACAAATTTATAGTGCCTCTAGCCCCTGTTAGTTAGTACCTCCCTCAAAGCACAAAGAGAAAGCTTTGGGGTGTGCTCAGATCTTCCCCGGTGTGTATGGTTTTGCATTTTGCAATTTCAATTTTGACACCTAAAAAATCTCCCACCAGTCTAAAATCTCCTGACAATGTTTTCCCTGCTTTATTTTCCATGGGTGCTTGACAGAGGCAGCACCAAAGCTGGCGGCTCAGATGCTGAGGTGCTTTTAGGCTTGGCCAGGGGCTGTTTGGGGACAAGCTTTAGGCTGCTCAGCAACAGCTTTTCAACAATCCACTGTGATTCCTGATTTACTGCACGGACCTTTCCTCCCTCTCTGGCCCTCCGATCTCCTCAAACCTCTGAATTAAGGCTGATTTTCTGTGCACCATGGCTGGATGCAGTCATCCAGTACACAAGCACATCCAAGGCCAGGCATCAGCACCAGAAAGGTCGTGGTTTGAAGAGGTTTGGATGAGCTCAGTGTCCCGGGTGTGCCTGTTTGCTGGAGTCATCCTCTGGGCTCCCGGGATGTCCCGTTTGGATCATCTGTACCACCCAGGGTGGAGGTAGGAGGCTTCTGGACATAACTCCCAGGGGGCGTGAAGCACCAGGCAGGTCGAGCAAACAAAACAACAAAGCAGGCAGACACAAGGGCTGAAATCATGAGGCCACTTTGGGAAAGATTTCTGGTCTGTGATGTCTCAATTCAATGTGAGGTAGTGGAGCCCAGAGTAATTTCTCACCAGGCTCATAAAGCATAAACCTCGTGCCTGGAATCCCATCATTTTTTGCTCGACTTGGATTTTCTGGTGTCTGAGCTGATGTGGCTCAGCCCGCCCAGCTGATCCAGGCCCTGGCACCAGCAGTGGAGGGGCTTCCAATGATCACCTCTAAAGTTACCCCAACATGTCATAAATCAGTATTATCCCTAACCCCAGGCTGCGTGGATGTAGAGCCCGAGGTCTGAAAGTCAGTCCTAAAGAAGTACATGAATAATCAACATTATTTACCGATTTCAAGCTAGTCAGTGGTTATTTTGTTAACCTTTATGTAGTCATGAAACCACAGAATTGTGGAATGGTTTGGGTTGGAAGGGATCTTAAAGCTCATCCAGTCCCACCCCTGCCATGGGCAGGGACACCTTCCATTGTCCCAGGCTGCTCCAAGCCCTGTCCAACCTGGCCTGGGACACATTTGGGGACTCCACAATCTCTGCAGGTAACAGTCGCCTGTGCTGCTATTTGGGATGTGAAGATAAGTAACATATTTGTTCATAACCACTATTTAAAAAATAAATAGTGTAATGCTTCTGCATTAATACCAACAGTAAGTCTCACAACCCCTCACGCATGTAGTGAGAGCTGCTGCTACTCCTGTGATTCTCCACTGCAAGATCTGTAGGCAATAAAGCCTTTTGACTTTATTTAGCTTTATTTTGACTTTCTGAGCCAGCAGCGTGCCCAGAAGGCCGATGGCCCCTGGGCTGTGCCAGCCCTGGGGTGGCAGCAGGAGCGGGGCAGGGCCCGTCCCTGTGCCGGCCCTGCTGAGGCCACACCTCGAGGGCTGGGGCACCTCTGGGCCCTCACGCAGGCAATGGAGGGGCTGCAGCGTGGCCAGGGAAGGGAACGGAGCTGGGAAGGGAATGGAGCCCCAGGAGAGGCTGAGGGAGCTGGGCAGGGGCTCAGCCTGGAGCAAAGGAGGCTCAGGGGGCCCTTGTGGCTCTGCACGGCTCCTGCCAGGAGGGCACAGCCGGGGGGGTCGGGCTGTGCTCCAGGGACCAGGGACAGGAGCAGAGGGAACGGCCTCAGGCTGGGCCAGGGCAGGCTCAGGGTGGGCACAGCAGGAATTTCCCCATGGAAAGGGGGCTCAGGAACTGCCTTGGCACTGCCCAGGGGGGTTTGGAGTGCCCAGCCCTGCAGGTGTCCCCTGGAGGTGGCACTCAGAGCCCTGGGCTGGGGACAGGGTGGGGATGGGACACAGCTGGGACTCCATGGGCTGGGAGGGATTTTCCAACCTGAATAAATGATTCTGTGATTCCACCAGTTGTTAAATTTATTTTCTTACTCCTTTGGATAAAGCACTGGGTCGCCCTGGTGCTTGAGCAGTCTTTGCACACTACCTGGTCTCCCTGATTAGAGCTGGTTGGGAGGATCAACATCCTGACACACAGTTAATTCCCTAGGAACTCTATGGGATTCCCAGGGAACGGACTGAGAGATTTCCCCCTGTACCAAAGGCAGCCTTAAAACGCAAGTGTGAGCTGCACTTGGGACATCCCCCCCAGTGCCCTGGAGCTCAGACTCCTCTGCCACAAGAATGATTTCTTTCCCCATTAAACAACCTGTGAGGAAATCAATACAACTCAAGGGAGGCCATAACTCTGGAAAATGTATGTTTTCATAATGATGGCATTTTTTGGTGGATAAATTTGTAACCTCTACCAATAATTTGATCATGTACTTATAAGCCTAAGATTTTTTCATTTGTATTGCACATTCTAGTTTTTTGCATAGGTATTTCTACTTTAGGTAGAGAAAACATTTCAGATGGAAAAATCTAAAATAAAAAAAAAGAAACTAAAATAGAAACCTATTTAAACAGGAACTTTGGTTGCCTGTATTTCACTCTATATTTGTAAGGAAGCACAAAAATATTTAAACAAATACTACGTTCAGAACAGAAGGGATTGTGCTACTTATTTATACTCAGCAACATAAATACGTGGTGCTATTTTAGAGATAAAATAGCAACATAAATATGTGGCACTACATCTTTTAGAGAAAAAGACAGATTTAAAGCTTTACAATAACCCACTCTAAAATCAGTGACACAAGACCTGTGCCCCCTCCATATCCACATAGAGCTTTAACCCTGGAATACAAACCAGCCACTTTAAAACTGTCCTTACATGTGAACACACAGAATTAATGACAGCACAGAGCCCAATCGCTCAAAAATGTCATTGTCAGAGGACAAAAGTGGAGATGAGTAAAAGGGAAGTGGTGATTCCTGGGGTGGGCAGGCACGAGGAGAAGGCCAGTGTTGTGGAGCAAGGCTCAGACACAAGAAAATCTGAGATGTAATGGCCCACGAGCCACTCTGATGGCCAACGTGATTTTTCTGCATGCAAAAGATTATAAAATGTGCCCATCACCCTTCAGTCAATGCTGAGAGTGAAAACCCCAATTAATGCCCCAGTCAGAGCTTCTGACAGGACCGAAGGTGACGTTGACATTGTGACCTAATTAAGGAAGCAAATTTAGATATTAAATGTGATTTGGCCTTTTCAAAATTTTTATTTGAAGCATTTTAAAGATTAAAGCACTGCCCAAAGTATTCAATGTCTTGAAAAATGAAGTGAAAAATCAGGAAGTTCAATATGACAACCTCAGGAAAGCCAAATTTTGCATCCTCTACTCTTCAGTGATGATCGTCAAAAATCTGGGGTGAAGCCTGTGAGATTTTGTACTGCCTTCTTTTATATCCATTCTCCTTTTCTTTCTCTGCCTTTAGCAAACTTTGAGACAAACTGAGGAGACTGTGGTGACTGGCAAAAGCAGATCATTGCCCAGAAAGTGACAGAATTATTCAAAGCCTTTCCTTCTCAAAGACTGTTCCATGAGAAGCTCGTGCCCTTTCCAAATAACCTTTGCTGCAGAAGTGATTTTTGGTATATTTATATTGTGCTTTTCGTATGTATAGACATTCTTTTTCCCCCCGAATTTAACAAGCTCTAGATCTTTTATTTATGCTGTGTATTCTTTACTTTTGTATAACCAGCTGATACAGTTCCAAACTCTGCTATGCATATTCCTGTATTTCCTGCGAAATGAGGAAGCTGAACTGAAGTCTCACATGTCATTCACTAGGAACAAAGTTCTATTTACACTATTACCTTTCTGGGCCCATTTATTTCTCTTGTAATCAATATAAAACCTCCACTTAATAAAAGACATACCATGAGTATTATCTACAAATTGCTGTCAGCTCTCTGCTTTTTTTTTTTTTTTTTTTTTTTTTTTTTTTTTTTTTTTGTCATACCGTATTCCTAAAAGGCTTTTCATGCTGTGAATTTAAAGACAGCATTTAAGATGTCATTATGGCATGTCTTTATATACAGCTGCCATTAAGGTCTTTGTAAATGGATTCAGAAATGATGAACATGGAAGGTGCCTCAGTCAGACATGACATTAATGTTTTTATGGCAGATGCACTGGCACAATCTCAATCAACATCACGGGATAATTCTGCTTTGGAAAATGCTACAGGTAATTCTGGTTGCCCTAAGAGGCTCTGAGGGCATATTTAAAGAATTTTAAAGATCTCAGTAAGTACTTTGAGAGCAGCAACACATTAATATTTATTACAACACTTACTGAACAATGAACATGAAGCCCGGTCGTTGATACACGACGAACAGAAAATTATCAATCACCAGGTCTCAATCAGAATGGAGAAGTTGGTTTAAACTGTAACAACTTCTATTTACATGCTCTTAAACACTCACACAGACACATCCACAGCCACCATTAATTACTCATTGTGAATGGACTGTGACACCTGTGGCAGGAGCCCAGAGCTGTGTTGTTTACACCCTGACCTAGGCTGCTTTGCTTCACGTCGACATCTGCAGGGCTCGCCTGGTCTGGCTGCGCTGTGACCATGAGCAAAGCCCAGCACTGAGAGGGCGCAGTCAGGAAGGAGCTCAACATCAGGAGTTGTAACCCACACCACAAAAACACCTGTGGTGCACAGGGAGTGGATGAGCTGGGACATCCTCAGGGATTTTTTAGAGGGCAGTGGTGGAGATGGATGGCAGAAGACCATGGCAAACAAGTCAGCCAGACAGCAGAGCTGCAGAGCCAGGATGCAGGGTGAGGTCAGTGTGTGTGATGGCCAGACTCCTTACAGGACTGGCCCTGCTCCCCTGGGAACCACTAACTCCGGGATAGTCTTTCCATATGGCAAAAGCTGCAGGAGAAAAAACAGGATCACGCCCTGGGCTGTGCTCATGTTCCACAGAGCCTCCCCCAGCCGACGTCCCTGCGAGCCACCAGGGCCAGGAGGCACCAGGAGAATTGTTTATTAAAATGGGAATCACAGGGGCTTGATCACCCAAACCTCCAAACCTGCTTGGGAACACAAGCCCCAAACACCCAAGCTCAGGAAACATGGTATTTTCCTCTGATAAAGAGTCTCCCTACTAAGTTTTGCTGAAATTTGCAGAGTATCAGCTGCCTGAGGGATTACTGAAGGGTGAAACACAGCCTGGACTGGCAAAGCTTGATGCAATTCCTCTACCCCTCCATCAATGTGCAGTGATTCTAAAAAAAATATATCTATATATAGGGATAATTTATGGTTGCTTAATATTTCATGCAAGCTCAAAATATCTATACGCAAGAAGAAAATGCTTTTCTATATTTAATGTATTTTTGTAATTTCATTACACTGGGCAATTCTCATGCCCCTTTACCATCAAAAATTCATTTAAATTATTAAGGCCCTGTGGAAATTTTAAACACTTCCTGACATTTCTCCAAAACAACAGTTACTGTAATGGTAAAGTTTGATTACAAAAAGTAATACAGTCTCCCTCTAACTAAATAAAGCTTAGAGAAAATGGGATTTAAATACAAAGGGTGTGTAAACACACACTCCTTTTCCCACCACAACAAAACAGACTGGTTTAGACTGAAAAGAGTTTTTCCTCTGGCACCTTGCTTCAGGAAAAATATCAAGGGATCATCATTGTGATATAAACCACATGCTAAACCCTAGTGATGAAATACTGTAAAAACACAATGTCGTCAAAGGAAGAATGTCAGTGGGTTATTTCCAGAGAAATTTGCTGAAGATGTTGGAAAGGATGAATTACTTTGTGAATTTTTCTAGAGAACCAAGAGAAAAAAAAGGTGTTGCAGGCTACAAAGACATGAAGAATTAAGCTCACTAACAGTAAAAGCAGAATAAAGTCACTAGGTTAGGCAGGTGATGTGTGGGATGACATAAAGCCATAACAAGGTTCTATTAGCAGAAAATATTATATGATTTGATTTTTTTTCACTCTTTCCAGGAAAAAAAAAAAAGTAAAACAGAGATTCTTGGTATCACATTTTCTCAAATGAAAGGTTCCCTCTTAGAAGTACTCCAGCTGTCCTGAGTAGTGCTGTGTTTGACAGCCTGATCCTTAGGAAAAAACAATGCAGATATTATTTAAAGCTAGAATTTTTGCCTTTACCCAACATCGTTTCTAATCACCATAATACTTGTCTAAAAAGACGTTTGAGAACCTGCAATTTTTTTTAATCGGAATGGATTAATCATTATTATAGTGATATACCTAAATTAAAAAAAAAAAAAAAAAACAAGGGGGGGGGGGGAGGAGGAAAAAAAAAAAGAAATCACACAGAGTTCCAAATCAGACATTCAAAAAAATATTTTCCTTGTGTGCTCCAGCTGGAGCTGAGAAGGCTCCACAGTGCTGCCCTCAGTCCCATGGTTGCTGGTACTGGGTGTTATTTTGGCACCCTGCCTGCCAGGAAGGCCAGTCTGGTCTGACTCCTCGTGGAGGGGAACACTGTGCAGAAGAGTGAAAAACGTCAGAGCAGAGCTCAAAGGCAGAGAAAGATACATCTAATCTTTGCCCGTGCACACAACACCCTCTTTGTTGACCAACAAAAAACACATTAAAACCTCCAGGACTGGGCACAGAGTGCTGATGTGAATAGCGGCTGCTCAGATGAGTAACACTTTTATTGCACGTTCAGAACTGAACACTTTGGGCCAGAATAAGCCAGAGCAGCCTCTCTGGAAGTTAATGGAACCATAATGAATTAAACCAATTGAGAATTCAGAGTATTATTCTGGGATAGAGCTTGCTGGTGAAATGCACAAAACAAAGAAAAAGGCTAATTGCATGCTGGGCATGAACGCAGTCACTTCAAATTGTGTTTCCTGAGAAGGCAGCTGAGTAATACCATTACCTGAGAAACACCTAGAATCCTTCTTGACCATTCCCTCTCCCACAAAACCTGCACACAGCAGCTTTGTTCTTTTTTATTATATGAATTTTATTATATGAATCTTTTAAATTACATGAAAGAGCCTAAGGTCCATTGCTGCTTTTCCCCCCTGAAGGAGGAGGAAAAAAGCAGTACCACGACTAAAACATCAATTTTTAAACTGCTAACACACCAAACCTATGCTGGGATATGAAATTCTATTTGATAAAATAAATCTTTCCCAGCCTTGGAAAGGCTGAAGGGAGCTGTGTGACCAGTTTTGGGAGGATATCCCTAAAATCTGTGATGAGCTCCCAGGCCATGCAGCTTGCCGGCCCCTGGACTGCTGCTAGCCTGCATGCTCACACATCAGAGCCTCTTGTTTTGGTGGTTTAAAAAAGGAAAATGCTCTGTGCCTTCACCATTCACCCTCAGGAACCCTCGCTACAAAAATACCTGTTATTTCCTCTAACACTGTTTTCACTAATAACAACTATTCCAGCTGATAACAAGAACTGTGTTGATCTAGTTATCCAAGGATATCTAAGGAAAATAAAGCCACCTCCTGTCTGCCAGACAGGGATTTTAAAGTTTCTCAGGCCCATGAGCAACAAGGGGATGACTTGTTCTGAGAAGCATGAATTAAAAATGTCAGTGTTGTCCTGAATGGGGACAGCAGCTTGGGCCAGTGGGAGAAGCTCAGCTCTTGAAACACCAGGCTGCTGCAAGGAAGGATTTGGGGGGCCTGTTGTCCCTTCCAGTTTCCCACCCCAGACAAAGGACATGGATACACAGCAGGGTTAATTCACTGCTGCCAGGATAAGGGTCAGCACTGACTGAGCCACTGGCTGCTATTAATAAATGTCACATCTCTCCTGCAGTAATTCCAGCAAGCCACAGTGAGGAGAATGAAGTGGGAAATAGCTTAATCTCACCAAAATGCAGTGCCACTTCTTCCTGTCTGATGTCCCATTTTTCAAAAAATAAAGGAAAAAAAAATTAAATCAAAATGCATCTTGTTCTGTCCTTTACTGCTACTACTCATTGCTGCAGAAGGATGGAGCAGCACAAAGTGAAACAGACATTGTTCCCACCTTAGAGCTGCAAAATCTCTAATCTGTACCATGAATTTAACAGCTTTTCTCCCACCAGAAGACAGGAACTGAGGATTATATCCTCTTGCCCCACTAAGGCTCATCTCCAGTGCCCATTCCTGTCCCTCCAGCTAAACACAAGGAACTCACCAGTGATTTATTTTAAGGCAATTTTCCATCATTCATGCAGTAAAAATTCTCCTCAGTAGGCTGCAGACACATCTTTAATGGGGCTGGGGCTTTAGGAAGCTATTTAATGTCTTTTAGCCATAAAATATAAGTATCTCCTGAAAGTGCTGGCTTATCTGGATGCTCCGTGCAGCTCTCCAGTGTCTTTGACACTTCAGTGGCACAGTTGGCCTCTCCCTGTACATAAAATACCTCCAGTGCACATAAAACTGCCTACAATGGGATGGCTGCTTGTCTTCCATCCTTAGTTTATCCAAAATAAACCATCTCCTCTCCTTGGCTCTCCAAAACTCAAAGGTGCAGCATGGGGGTTGATCTCTTCTGCCCGCTGACAAGAGACAGGACAAGAGGAAATGGCCTCAGGTTGCACCAGGGGAGGATTAGTTTGGGTACTAGGAATAATTTATTCACACAAAGGGTCTTCAAGTGCTGGATGGGCTGCCTGGGACCGTGGTGGAATCATCCTTGAAAGTGTTCAATAAATGTGAGGATGTGGTGTTTAGGGATGCGGCAGTGCTGGCTTCACCATCTGACTCCATGATCTTTGATGTTTCACCCAATCTTAGTGAACCAATGAATCTGCAATTCCATGTTTCTGAGAGGTGGACAAGACCCTCCTTCTCTCAGGGTGCAGTGAGAATGATGCCTATTTCCAGTGATTTTCTGCCTATTTATCAAAATTCAGCTGTGCTGTGACGCTAACTGGGAGGTTCTCAGCTATTGAAACGGCTTTTTGATGGTCATATGCCTAGAAAGAGAGTAGATTTTTTCATTTGGCAGCTCCTGAACCAAGTGTTGCAACCAAGTAAAGAATAAAGCATCAGGAAGCAGCTCAGTAGCCTAGAAAGTGACATAATTCACTCACAAACCAAAGGCTAATCACAGTTTTGAGCTTGCTGATGATGCTTTCTGGAAATTACTGGCATCAATCCTATGATTCAAATATTGTAAGGATTGCTTGAAAGCACTCATAGCCCTCAAAAATCCTCTGCTGGGAATCTTGTAATTCCTGCCCTGCTTCATGGGGAAGGCTCCCAAGGTGTAAGGACTCATGGCAGAAATCTGATTTTACCCTTGGTGTGACGTGGTCAGTGTCATCAGCCTGCAATAACTGAGGACAGCTGCTCAGTCTGATGGCTACCTGTGCAACATCTTTCAGTCTCTCTCTCAAAAGAAAAAAAAAAAAAATAGTTTAGGCAGAGGGAAGTGGGGAATTGAAGATCACATTTCCATCATTCACAGCCTGCCTCCGTTTCTGATCACAAGGAAAAGACAGATGCATTCATGTCACAAGTGCCAAAAATCTTTATGAAGTCCTTGGTGGGCAGAAGCACTTTTTACATTTCCCTAAAAGCTATAAGACTCAATCATTTCTGGGAAGTTTAAACTACAATTTCCAGAAAGAAAATAGTTCTCTGTTCTCCACTTTGATGAAAAGCTAAGTGCACAATAGGAGCTTATCCCTCCTGGGCATGCAGAGAGGAGGTGTATTTAAATTTCTTCTGCATCTTGATGGCATTTTGTGGTTGGTTAGCGATTTGTTAATGTCCTCAGAAGTCACAGAAACTTGGCAGAACACGTTCCTAAATTTCACTGGTTAACGAAATAGTTTTAGACATGGGAGAGACAGAAAAAACAGCAAGGTGAAGTAAAAATAGAGCAGCTCACATCAAAAATGAATGACACTATAGTGAAATGATTGAAAATCCATTTAACCTAAAAGTCCATCTGCATTTCACATCAATCCCCAAATTTTCTTTTCCTTTACCAGTCAAGCTAGGTGATGATATTGGAATTGACCTGTTTGCTCAACAGAACTGAAATCAAACCAGGTGCAATTTACAAGCACCTTCCACTGGAGCATCAACATGTTTTGAACCTGCTGCACAAAGGCTCGTTCTGCAGGCAGCAGCCACACAAACAGGCAGCAGTGTTCTGTGGGGAGGTTTGCTCAGCACACCTGGAGACATGGCTGGGAATTCTGACTCAGATTTGTTGTTGTCAAGTGAGGGAATCAGGAAACTCTGTCTTCAGGCAGGCTGAAAACAGTGCTGGGTAGAGCCAGGGCTGAGCAAGGGACAGATTTGGTGAAGGACAGGCAATGAGCCCAGTGCTCTTAGGGCTAATTGAGCCCAGGAGCAGTGCTGGAGTAAGGAAGAGAGGTGATGATTCACCTCTGGACATAGATGGAAGCTGATGGCAGTCAGTGTCTCACAGCAAATGGAGAGGAGCTGATTCTGATCTAAGGAAAGGCTCTGTTCAGCACGAGGACTAAACACAAAATGAATTGCTTCTTACGTGCTATGAGGAAATTAAATAAAAGCAGCCAGGTGAGAACCATGGGTGCTGTGAGGGTGGGCAGGCCCTGGCACAGGGTGCCCAGAGCAGCTGGGGCTGCCCCTGCATCCCTGGCACTGCCCAAGGCCAGGCTGGACACTGGGACACTGCGAGGTGTCCCTGCCATGGCACTGAGTGATCCTCAAGGTGCCTCACAACACAAACCAGTCTGTGTGATCTACACACAAACCCTGTCTCATGGATTCTGTGGGACTTTTACAGACTAGCCACGAGAATTACTTATATACCAAATATCCTTGTCATTTTGCACATCCTATATATCTTTTCCTTCTCGCAGCAAGGGGGTGTTCCTGCAAATCCCAACCAAAAAACACAGTGAGTCTTCCACACGTGGAAAACAGGAGTAACTGGTAACCAAGCACAAAGGGTCTTACCTAACAAGGGATATTCAGGGGTTCACAACATGCAACTGCTTTGGAAAAATCAGCATTTCCAGGAGATTTCCCCAAGGTTGCTTACTGCACCCCGTGCACATGGTAGGGGCTCTGTCAGGTGACACCCTGCGTGCTGTTTCCAACACAAACACACACATTTTGGCACCTGCTTCATCCTCATTCCCCTCACTCACACACTGATCAATGATGCAAGAAGCCACTGCCTCACTTCCCTGAGATGTGTCCCAAATCCTATCACATATTCCTTCCCTCTCCCCTGGGCCACAGGGCAGCTCCATGGAGTTTTTGCTTTCTTTTCCTCACCTCTAGAACAAAACAAAAGAAAAAACAAACCCACCGAAAACAACAAAAGAAAATTTCACCTCCATCAAAATTCTCTAAGTCTTGCTAGAATTGAAAGATTGCACCCAAAGTGTTTTGATGCTTCCTGAAGGAGCAACAAGCTGTACTAGTGAGCCATTTAGTTAATGATACTGTTCCCAAAGTAGACCAAATTTCATGCCTAACTAGAGAAGTTAATATTTGTTGAGGTGTAATGAAGTAAACAATCAAGTAGGGAGTATACAAGAGCTTTATTTTATATTTAGACTTTCTCTTTTTTTTTTTTTTTAATTACTTTGAAGCTTAGAGCAGACGAAGTGCATTCACACCACATGAAGACGGTGGGACAAAATTCAAATAACCCATGGAGAGTGCCAGAATGCCAACATCAGCCCCTGAAAGAACCCCTGGGGATTACAGACAGGTTAACCAGGAAAGGTCTTAAGGAAATTGCTGGCAATCAGATACTCCTGACCTGACCCTCCTCTCCCAGGAACTCAGGTAATGAATATCCTTGTGAGAATCCAACACCTGGCTGTAGATTAAAGAGATGTTTTTCTCCTGGCTGAGACAACAGCTCACAGTATGGCTAATCCCAAATAAACCCTGCTTTTCCTGTATGGAATTGGAGACAGTTGCGGGATCAGCAGAGGGAAATCTGGGGGCTGTGTAAGCTGGGACAACATTGCAGCCAGGTGAGCACACCTGCAAGACCCAGTCTCAGCTGAGACAAAACCCTGCTCCAAGGTCTTCTCCTACAAGCTGAATTTATTTCTCCGCCTGAAAACAACCAGGTTCATTACAGAGAAAAAAATTAAGACTTTTGGTCTTGCCTGAACTGGTTACATCCAATTTCTTTCCGAGCTACTGATGGATTAACCCATTAAATAATTAAAATTACTTTGGTACTCTTGAAAGCTGAGATTTTTAACTATCGGCACAGTTACCAAAGAGCTGCCTATTCACTTTTTTTGTTGAGGAAGTTTCATATCCTTATTAAATAAAAAAACCTCTAAAAACTCTGCTCTCAAACTGAACAAAGGAATGCCCTGGAAGTCATTTGACATGGGCATAGTAAACTGGTTTTCTGCCATGCACATCAACACTGAACATTAATTTATTTTGATTGTGGCTTTCAAATGATTGAGGGAGTTACTACTTAAGAGAGGCTAAGAAAAACTATCATGGAATCAATGCCAAGTTTTAGTCTTTATTATATTCTCAGTATATTTAAAAATACTGGTACATTCAAATGTATGGTAATGGACCTTTTTTGTTTCATTTTAATTATGGTGAATTTGGACATAATTGATATCTACACAAAAAGGTTTAAATTTTACCCTACAGTATATGAAAACAAGATAAATTAAGATGGTCACTCATTTTAATTTACATTTAGATATCCAGATTTCCAGAACACTATGTTCTGAACTGCTCACAGAGCACCCAAATTTCTGTTTGCATCAAGAGCGATATTGTGCCTTTTTACACATGACAGAATTGGTAATGAGTTATAAATGAGTTATTACTGACATTTTTATAAGCTGGAAGGGAAGAAGAGGTTTGCAGCTTGACTGCAGGGATACCCTCTCTGGAAAAGTGAATTACTGGGTTTAAATTTGGGAAGAATTTAAAAGAGGGCCCAATGATTTCAGTGTGATTGGTCCCAGGTGATCACAATCACACCTATTAACTCACAGGAACAGGAGCAAAGCTAGGTAAAGACTAATGAAATGGAGATGAAAACTGCGGGAAGATGAATCCATCTGTGAGCTTCTTTTTATTTAAATCTACATTTTTAAAACAAAAATTAAATATTTAGTTTCTAAGATAGGGGCATCATAGTCAGGATACACATAGTGGGTTTTGCACCTTTTTTCCTAAATATAAATGTAAAGCTGTGAACCTCATGGATTTTACTCTCTCTGTAAGGTTATCAAGTGTCATGTTTTGTGTGTCCTAACAGAGTAAAACTCATCAGATATTAAAAAGAAAAAAACAATAAATAAACAAGTTATTTGTATGTCTGAGGAAATGCACACTCTCTGTGTTTCATGTATACTGGGTTCTCTCTGCACCTAATTAAAAAAAAAAACAAAACTCAAGAGTTTAAAATACTTTTGCTTTGGCTTTATTTTGTTTATTACTTTTAATTTATATAGTGAGGTAAAAAAAAAAACCAAAACAAAAAAACCGACCTAATAAGATGCTGCTGACAGCTCCAGATGTGAAAACATCTCCCCTCTATCAGTTCCCACATGGGAAAGTTCTCTTCTAGAGTGTGTAATTTGGTGTTTCACCTGCCTGGACAGAGGGTGTGTAACTGAGAGCTCCTTTATGAGGTCACCTGGCCTGCTGTACATAAACCAGTGAGTTCAGGTGAAGCTTCAAAACCGAGCAGAATGCAGGAAAATGCACAACAAAATCTGGAATAATAACTACTCATGGCATTTGCCTATTGTTCCTGGATTATTTTGAAGCCATTTTTCCCCTCTGAAGCCATTTTTTCCCTTCCAAGTTTCACAGATTTCTAATATTCTGCATTGAATCTGTGCACGTGATGTATGCAGCATCATGGGTATTGAGGAAAAAGGTCCTTGAGAAGAGCCTTTCATCCTAAAGATGAAAAGGAACTTCTCAGCCTTTCAATACAATGACTGACCAAAAAAAAACCCCAAAAAAACCAAAAACCTACTTTCCAGAAAGTGTGGCAACATGCTAAGTGATTTATGTGGAATTTGTATCTCAGTTTAGTGCCGTCATTTATGGTTTCCACTGAGTAAAGCAAATTTTTCTAGTGCAATTTTATCACCTCACTCTCAGTGTCTTTTAGATTGATGTATGTGCCACCTTAAAAATAAAAGCTTAAGGTAAGAGGGTGACTTTAGGAGAGTACCTTTTACGTGAGATGGACATAAATAACAAAAATATCCAGTAAAATAAGCGGGACAGTAGAGAAGAGGAGGAGGCAATAAGTTTAAAAAAAGGTTTACAGGAGTATTACATTCATGATTTTTAGATGAAGCAATGAGATTTCCTTCTTCTTACTCAAAGGTTTTAAAGCACTAAAATAAAACTTCTTTTCTATTCCTGTTTTAGATAGTGTGATGATTTTGACATTTCCTTAGGTGTAAAATCTGTTTCCCATCAAGTTTCCTCTGGGCTTAAAGACACAATAAAGAGCCAAACAGGGAAACCAACTCTCAAATCCAGCCAAGACCCACCAGACTTACAAGGTGCAGCCTGGCTGAGAAAACTTCCACTTAAAAACAGGGATGCATGCTTTAACCTGGAAAAGCAATAATTCAAGGGAACAACCACAGGGCTTGGAGCAATCTTGAGCAACCCAGGCTGTTAATCAGCACAGGCTGTTTGCTGGGATGAGACACTGTAATGCAGCTGGGAAGTCATTAAGGTAATTATGGCAGTGAGTGTTGCACAGGTGGCCAGAGCAAATGCCCCCACAGTCCAAATGAAAAATAAACTGGTGTGTGCACCCAGCACTGGGGAGCTGCCCACTGCCTGACTCCCCACCCAGAGCACACAGGAAATGTGGAGTTTCAGAAGGCAGCCTGCAAAATACCCAACTCTGCATCAGAGGAGCTGTTGGAGAACTTGGAACAGCCACAGGTGACAGCAAACTCTGCTGGAATGTGCTGCTCCCTGGTGTGCCAGCACCTGCAGCATCCAGGCTTTGCTGGCCGGCACTGATAGGCAGCCCTAGCTGAAAATAAGGGTTTTTATCCCAGTGTTCAGGATCACCACCCTTTCAGGAACCTTTCTTCCTCAAGAATCAATACTTCTCCTTGTTAAAAGAATCCTTCTCCAAGAGCCAACAGTGCTAAACCAAATGTCAGCTCTTCTGAAGTACAGACATGTTCTCAAAAACGGAATGCAAATGTACTGAGTCTTCTGCATGTCAATTATCTGGTTTTCAGTATATCATGAAATATACCTGAATATTTTTGATGCTGTTTCTTCCTGTCTGAATTACAACTGGCAAGAGGGCAGGGTCAGATGGGAAACTGGGAAGGAATTGTTCCCTTTGAGGGTGGGCAGGGGCTGGGATGGAATTCCCAGAGCAGCTGTGGCTGCCCCTGGACCCCTGGAAACGTCCAAGGCCAGGCTGGACAAGGCTTGGAGCAGCCTGGGACAGTGGGAGGACAAAGTTCAAAATGAAATTGTGTGACAGAGGTTTCCTGGGCAGGCTTGCATTTCACTGTGCACCGAATTCAGTCAGTGCACAGTGCTGTGGTCCATAACAGAAGTATTGAAGAATAATTTGGAGCAATAAAAATAATCCCTGCCAGGTCCTTTAATTACACCAGATCCCAAAAGGACCATTACCCTGGGTGCTAAACAAATGCAGGGACTGTGGATTAAAGCAGAAACAGAAGCTGGAATGGGGATTGCCCCTGGCAGGAGTTTCCTGCTCACCTGATAAGCAATGGGATGGGAGGAGGATGAGGCAGAGCAGGGCACAGCTCCAGCTCCACTGATGTTGCAGTTTCACAACTGGGGAGGTAAATTCTCTACCAACAGGTGTCAAAAGAGGCTTGGGAAATGATTCCATTATTCATGGAAGGAGATAAGGCACTGCTTCATTAACGGATTTAATTTTGACTTATTTACCTAAGAACTTTATGTCACTTTTTCTCCTTTGCGTGACCATATTAATCCCTTCCCCCCCAAAAAATGAAATTATTCCACCTCTGTTCAAAGTACACATTGCTGAACTGTTGAAATTAACCTGTTTTTTTAGTTGAGGACAGAAAAAAAACCAACACTGGATTCACGGGTGTGCATCAAGCTTGTAATCAACAGCTTGGTCTGAAAACGATTCTAAAATAAGGCTCTTACAATTTAACTTAAACATATTAAAGGCAGTTAATTTGACGATTTATGCAGAAATTAAATAGCACTTGAAAACATTTTACAACTCACCAAGGAAATAAAAGTTCTTTCATGTGTAACATTTAGTAGTACGTGGATAATACAACAACAAACATTTTTAAATTTTACATTAATCAATGTTGTTGCACCTAACTGTGCGGTGTGTGATCATTAGCTGCTCTAATTTTTTTGATCAATCACCAAACTTTCAACAGCCTTAATGAAGCACAAATCTGCCTCTGTCAATTACAGAATTTCATTGAAAAATGACTCATTTTGGGGAAACCACATTCATTTGCATCACTTTTAATGCTGAAGCAGGAACAGAAAGAAGGTGTGTAGAGAATATGCAGAGATATAAGCAATTTTGATAATTTTCATAGAAAAATGTCATGGTAATATGTTGTAAATCCCTCTTAGTGCAACACTCATACCAGGATTTTTAAAGGGGCATGGAACATTTTGATACTTGTCCTGCAAATGCATTTTGACCATGACACCTGGTGTAACACAGAGGGAAACCAGTTTGGCCACCACAAGCATTTCAGAGGCACAAAACCATCAGGCTGTGGGGGGAAAAATCAGTATCAGGTTTCAGGGAGAAGAAAAGAAAAGGTATCTACAGCTTTAAGGGAAAGGGAAATGAGATTATTCCTCAGGATGAACCATTTTCAATTACAGCCTGACAAAAGGAGAAATAATTCAAACCCGAGGTAAATTAAGATGGCTAAGTACTAAAACTCCTTAAAAACAGACTTTTAAAGAGAAGCCTTCACAGATGGAACTTTAACTGCACAGCATAGCCGGGTGCTGTTACAACAGGCTTTTTTTATTATTATTAACTTTGATCAAAGCTTATTAACCAGCAGCACCAAGCCATCAGTGGATTGGACTACACAGGAGAGCTAATTAAATTTAAAGTGCCACAAAGTCCTGAGGGCATAACACACAATCCCCAAGGCAGGAGCTTGAATGGAGGGGGTGAGAACATTTGCATGGTGAGGCACTGGGAGATGGCAAGGTGCTTGCTCTTATTTACTGTGGGCTCTGCAGAGATTTTAGCACAACCAATTCTGAACCTGTCCTCATCATCAAACATGCGGAAAAGTGTGGGCCCTGAATGTCTGGGGAAATGTGGAATATTTCCACACAACTTGGCAAGAAACACAGATCATAAAATTTTATTTGATCCAACAGGGCAGTTCATGACATCCCTCCTTACCCTAAGGGGAGGTAACTTCTACCAATTATAATGTGAAATATAACTAAGGAATTCAGGGACAAGAGAAAATAAAACAGGATGCAATCCGACTGTAAATTGGTGCACAGCAGCCTTGTTCTGTCCAGAGGCAGACACATATAATAGCATTTATAAATGAAAATAACAACAATAAATCATTAAACAATGTCTTCCTACATCCCACCTGCTATGTTATCCTTCCTATCTACAGTAGATTGCAATAATTAAATCTTTCCCTGCAGTTTTGTCGTATACCTGGGAGGAGGAATAATATTCTCTTTTCTGGTCACTTTCCAGGCACTGTGAAGAGTAAACTGTTACCCTCCATCTCCCTTTCAAGCTCCCCAGAAGGCAGCAGGGAGAGGGAACATTTATCCCATGCTGGCTCATGTTTTAAAAGCCTCCTGACAAGTGGACCACTAAACATTTTTCAGTTAGTAAAAGGAGCTGATTTGCAGGACAAAGCCATCATTTCCAACCATGATACCAAATTATGATTTATCAGACTGATATTGCCATTTCAGGATCCCAAGGAGGAAGGGCTCAGTAAACAAAACCAGTACAATTCAGTGCAGAGGGGAAGAAAGAGGAACCTGTTGTCCTTAACCAGAGTAAGTGTTTCTGTATCCTAAAATGACAGAAACATCTTGCATCAGAGTGTGGTGGCATCATGCTGAGTCACCCCCCCCATTCCTGTGGGCTAAGAGAAACACAGGCTGGTGATTTCTGGGGTTTGTGGTTTGGTTTTTCCCCCTTAAGGAACGATTGTGTCCAGTTGGCACCAGCACAGGAAGGGAACCACAGCCTTACCCCACTCCACACCTTCTGAGGTATTTCCAGCTCTGCTCCAGATGGGGGGAGCTTTGCTGAAGCACCACTACAGAAAACACCTGGGTTTGGTAACTCCGAGAATCTCACCAGCCCTGGAGCAAAACCTCAACAAGCCAAAGCAAAACCAACCCTGTCCTGCTCCCAAGAAACATTCCTGACACTCCATCCATGAGGAACGGCAGCAGGATTTCCTTCATCTCCTCCTTCCTCTCTCAAGCAGGAGCTCACAGGCATTTCAAGGACCTGACATATCATCTGTAGCTGCTGTTTCAGAAATTATTAAACTGCAGTGAGAGCTGGAGCTCTGTGCCTTTCTCAACCTCGCATTCACAGCCCTAAACAAGATTTCAAATAAATTCCCCCCGTGCTTATGGCATGGCAGGCAAAGCTCCTTTGTAGAATCACACACAGTATTATTTATAAATATATTATTATTTGTATACATTGTACTATTTCTAAGGGGTGTGATTCTCATCAGTTGTTTTTCTGAGTGCTTTAAAATACTTACTAATTCAATTGTAATTTCTCCCTCTACAATATAAAGCATTAACTACATTAGTGTGCAAGCAAGACAAAAACTCCCACGTTTCAGCTGATCTTTGCTTTAAGCTATGAAGCAGAAATTGTGAAAAAGCAAACCATAAATCAAACAAACAAATGGCACTGGAAATGCCAAAAAAAAAAGAAAAAATTTTAGGTAAACTTTTAGGCTGCAGATTCTGCCCCTTTACAAAGATTGCAATGAATCATTCTTACTCATTTTCTTAACATTTCTCTTCATTGGATCTTGTTACAATATTTCCAATCAGATCAACACCAGACTGATAAATAAGTCATTCAGTTTTCTTTTAATAATCAGCAGGTTTTTCCTCCATATCCACTGAAATACCCTGGCATTTGAGTGCCCCAAAAATTCAGCGAGAAGAACAATTATTGGTGAGTAAGAAAAACCTTAAGACAGAGTTTTAAACTCTGCAGTTCAACAAATCCTGATTTTGATTTTTCTGATTTTGCAAATGATGATGATTTTGAAAATTATTTTCTCTGGATTTCATAGCTTCTGTGTAACATTCCTGTGAGCTGCTAGAACAGAATTATCTCGTGATGGAACCACCACAAGTTTTCCCCTCCCAACACAAACCAAATCACTTGCTGAGCACTTCTGCTTTTTCAATTAATAGTGAATTATTTAGACATGCACCTATACAAATGCACTTTTACTGTGCATCTATGTGTGCATACACACACCTGCCTTCACCTTCCTTTAAAGAAGTTTTTTAATTATGATCTTCTCTCTTGATTGTGGGTTTCACCAATATCTACTGAAACTACCTCAATGATCTTCTAATTCTCATTGACTCCTGCAATGACATTTCAAGTCCAAAAGGGAAAGAAATACAGTGATGAACTAGAATATAGGAAAACTAAGATAAACAGAAAAAAAACCCCAAATATTATCTGTCTTATCTTTTATGTCTTACAGTCCTTGATGCTTCATGTGGCTTTGAGCTTCATTATCCACTCATCCCACTCATCCCTGAATTACTATTTTCTCCACAAGGATATGGTCTGCCTCTTTTTGAGTGTGAAAATTCTAGGACAGACTTCAGATACTCAGCACCCAGCTGTGCTTTCCCATTGTTGACTGGGAGAGAAAGCTGTGGACACAGGAGGAGCAGCAACTGACCTCAGGGATATTCACTGTGAGGGCTCAGCAGTGCCTTGAAAAACTCAACTGTGCTACCCAGAGCATTAACTTTATGGTCTTTTCATGTTATCTGCAAATTTTGCATCTGAACTCTTCCAGTCAGGACCAAAACCCTGAGGACTGCATCCCTCAAAGACAAAAGAAAGTACATTTTTTGTTTGCACCTAAAATAAAAACACAGCTGGTGTATTTTCCAGTCCAGTCCCTCCCGGTTGCCTGAGCAGGGCAGTGGGTGTTGTTTTCATTATTAAATGCATATCTCTGTCTCAAAACTCTCACTGAGCTAGTTAGGCCCCACTGACCTTAGAAGAAGACTCCACACCTTCCACTTTTCCTTGCCTTTTCACAAAACAAATTTCTCATCGTGTTACCTGAACTGAACAATTACCACCTGACAGCAAAGACTTCTGGAGAGCACAGTGCAGCATTAAATTATTTCTTTCTGTGATCACAATTTCCTCCACTTGTCTGAAGCTCTGCCTACTTTATATAAAACCAGAAATTCCTCTGCAAACAGGCCCACATGAGTGACCAAGCTGTTCTGCCACTGGCACCAGGGTCCCAAACACTTCCAGTTCTCAATATGCACAGAAAATTGCTGTTTTACAGGAAAACATTGCTGTCTGGATTACCTTCACCTGTGGTGGAAATAAAAAGCTCCAGTGAGAGAACCCATAGCAACCTTTGCAGACCTGAAGGGAACTGTATGTATCTATTTTTATACACATATGTATATATATCTATACATACATATAAACCAGATTACAACTATCAGTGCAGTTTGAAACTTTGATAGCATTTGTCCCGGGTATTCCCACTAGTTTATCACAAACATGCCAAAATTCTTATTCACAGTTAAATATTTTGTACTGTATAATGGGCCATCACTGCATCCCACACACTTTACAAGGCTCTAGGCCTGGAAAAATTCATCAGATTAAGTTTCATGAGCATCTTCACAAGGCCAAAAATTCTCTGACAAATTAAAGTGGATTCTGCTATAAATACACTTTCATTCCATTTATGCACACAGCTCTTTTTATAGCTGTTAAAACTCCCCTCTTTCCCCATTTTAAACACTATTGAAACTGTCAGGAGCTACCTTTTTACACTTTATCAATCATGGCACACACATCATGATTCCTAGAATTTAAAATGGAATTGTTGATGGTTCAGACACTGTTAGACTGTCATTAGTTCTGCAAAGTGTGTAATTTGTCACTTTGCAAGAAATGACAGTGCCTTCACTCGTGCAACCTGCTTTTAAACCTCCCCTCTCTAATTTGAAAATGCCAGTATTGTACTCTGCTCCAGGAGAGGTATTTTTAAGGTTTGCTGGCTGGCTTGTCACAGAGCAATCTGTCAGGTAGTATTTTCCCTTCCTTAAGGTTTATTCACACAAAGCCTGTCTGTGATATAACACAAAGACAATGCTTTCTGTCTTACCTGATGGCAACGAGGCCCGTGCTGGATTTTCACTTTCCTCATCAGTGCTGGCATCATAGTTGTTTTCTCTCTTTACAACCACCTGAGTAGTAGCTATACTATCCCTAAAAACATCAAAAGAAAGGCAAAGAAATTAAGGCATTCTTGTTTCTCAAAGGAATTAAATAATTCAGGGAGAATATGCATGAAATCACCACCTATGGAAAGGGAAGGGACATGATCTTATTGGAAAATCAATTGCAGCCCAGCAGAAAGCAGGACAGATCCATCAAACACTCACTTCTTGGCTACAGCACCCACAGCAATCTGCTGCTGCTTGCAGGGATGCCAGAAAGAATCCTCCTCTTCCCTGACTCCCAGGATTGGTTTGGATAACCCAGCACTCAGCCAGGAAGAACTGTCACTCACTGTCAGGGCCAGGGAAATGGAAACTGAGCGAAGCTGAACTCAAATGTGCACCACACCAAGAAACCCAGGGAAATTAAATACCTTGCACACTTGGCATCCACTGCGGGTTCTTTAGCTTCACTCAACAACTTCTGCAAGTTCCTTATCTTTGCCTTCTTTTCATTCAGCACCAAAACAAACCTGCTGTAAAGGTCTGCCTCCAGCTCCTCCTTAGCTTCCACGCATTTTTCCAGCCTGCAGCACAAAATTAAATGTTAGACCAAGTCCTCTGTTTCCTAGAAGACAATTCTGTCCTGAGGCCGGCCAGGAATCCCCACTCCAAACCACGCAGGACTGGTCCAGCCCCTTGTGTCTGAAACAGGCCAGAATAAGCTTTTTTTGTTGTTGTTTTTCCACAGAGAGAAGTGCAATGAACTCTGCTTCTAAAAGAGAGAAGCTCCCAGATGTGAATGTTTCTTTTCATGCCCTTTTTTTTTTTTTGGTAGGTTCTTGCACACCTCCACCTGAGACAACTAAAATTTAAACAGGCAAATGTTCTTTATTTTCGAAGCTGAGTCTCATAATGAGATTATAAACAGATATGATTCACCTATACAGGCTTCAAATCTGTACCACACATTGGTGTGAAATATATTTGAAAAGGAAAGGAAAATTTCAAAATATAAAAATGCCTAGAAGCTCTTAATATCTTCAGAGGAAAATATACTTCAGGTTTTTAAAAAAAATTTAGTATTGATCTATGTGGGTAGATGAATGTCAATAAAAGGAAGCGAAATGGGAGTATTAAATTAAGAATATGGGTGTATAAAGTCTCATAAGCAAAACTGGAATACAAGCAGTTGATCAACAAGAAATCAAGTGATTTGTTGTTGGCAAATGTAATTCTGTATTTAATTCTTATATTTCATAACCTTTCAGTCCTTAGCTTGAACCACAAACATTTTATTAGCTGTGTACACAAGAGGCAAATAAGCACCTTGATAATTTTACTGATCATGGTAAGTATAGTAAATAGTCATAAGTTAAAACCATATTTTTCACCAGCCTGTGCAAGGCTGTAAAAAAGTTTAGAATGCTTATTATGCTATTTAACCCAGACATGTAACAGACTTTAAAAATATTAATTTATAAGGCAAGAGATTTCAACAGACTTCCCACATAAATACTAATTACTTTGTTCACAGATCAAACCCATATATGATGTAGGAAGCAAGACAATAGCAAAAAAGAAATCTCACAATTTTTATGTTGTGGTGAAATGTGTGAAATCTCATGAAGTATTAAGCCTACTGTTCAGTGCTTTAGGGATATGCTTGATAGTTGATAAATAATTCATCTAATTTAAATGCAAATAGCAGAACATCATTACCATACAGATCAGTTCAATAATTCCTAAATGAAAGATCATAGGTACTAATCAAGTACCAGGAGACTTCCCACCTACAAAAGGGAAGTTAACTGTTTAGTGGGGAATAAATAGACAATTCACAAAGAACCATAAGCCCTAATGCAGGGCCCAGAAGAGCCTGGACATGCTTGATACAAATTATTTCTGTATACGTAAAAATGGGGGGAAAAAGGATTTTGTCTAAAATATGCTAATCTTGTCTGTATCAAATCCCTTAGAATAATCCCCTCTCCCACACATAAACCAGGGAAAGTGGTTGCTCTCTGCCTTTACTTTGACAAGGCACTGGTTTGTGTTGGAGCAGTTGAGGCTGGTCCAAATATGGAGAAACGTGGCTGACTTGGCCAAAAAAGTGCCATTTAAGATAACTTCAGTGGGCTCCCTAAGTGCTGCAAAGGTATCCCCTGATGAAAACCCACATAAATGGAAACTTCCAGTGAAGTGAAGCTGATGCTGCCTGGACTGTGAGTAGTACAGTGGAGAAACCAACTGCAAGACTAGCCAATTTCTTTAGTCTCTGGAGAAAAAAATTAGCATCTTGAATATTAGAATTAGAATATTAACTTTTCCCTCTGGGCAGAACCAATTAGTAGTATGCCATCAGTTAATCTTATATGATTGTTTTCATTTACATGAACACCTTTTTTTGATTTTTTTTCCCCATTATTCAAAGCTATCCACATCCAGATACATTCTCCAGACACAGAATGGCATTAATTTGGCAGAACACTGAATATCACAAAAGCTTCACATTAATGCTGTACCTGCAACTTATGAGCCTTTAAAATACACTTTTATGTGGCATATCTGATGATTTAGCAGAGACTGGTGAAAGGCAATGGTCTTGGGGACAGAGATGCATTAATTGTGCAGGTGGGGTGGCTCTGTGGAACCTTCTGGATTCACTGAGGCATTCACCACCTGAGCCCAGAGCAGAGCTGGCTGGGTTTCACTCCAATACCTCAGTGGCTGCAAATACAAACTTTAATTGCCACTCCTCACGTGGTGCTGCCTGAGTGTGCCCTGTGCCCCTCAAACACCATCTCCCCAGGCCAAATGGAGGAGCTGCTCATCTCACAGACAGCTCCCAGCACGATGAACCCAAGCAGGGGTTAATTATTGGAGTGGTGCCTCCCAGTTTGTGCATCCTCAGGTCTCTCTGCAATGCTTTTCCACGTGCCAAAATGCACCCAAGGTGACAGGCATCAAAAATCCTGCACAGCCCACTGAAACCAGACACTGTTAGAGACTGACAAACAATAAACTAAGAAATTAAATATAAAAACCAAGATTTCAGGCGCAGACCCAACACAGAGCAATCACACGTGCTCTCCAGAGGTGAACGTGAGCTTTGACGCCTAATGTCTTTTCTTTAATTATTAGTGGCAACCTTCACAATCCAACACTATGAAGGAAATAATTCAGCATCTCTGGTATTCATCCCTGTTCCCAGTGCACTGAAATAATTCCTGGATCCCACGGCACCTCTCCCTTGCATTTCAGATTCACCCTTCCCCCAGCACTGGCAATGGTGTGGAATGTTGATGAGCTAATGCTGTAGACTCAGTTTCAAGCCCAAAGTACCTAGCTTGCATTTTTATAATCTGCTTGTGGTTTAAATATACTGTCACTGCAGATGACCACAACATAAATTGGCAGCTATTTTGAATTTGGCTTGTCTCTCAAATTTTGGACGTCCAAAAACAAAATACATACCCCGCACCCGAACCAGAAATTGGATTTGTATTGTTCAAGGAATTATTTATTTTGCTACAGGTTATTATTACTCAAAATTTGCCACCTCCATTATCATGGAATCGCAGAATGGTTTGGGTTGGAGAGGCCTTAAAGCCCAGCCAGTCCCACCCCCTGCCATGGCAGGGACGCCTTCCACTGTCCCAGGTTACTCCAAGCCCCAGTGTCCAACCTGGCCTGGAAATAATTTGCCTTAAATTTTCTATAAGAAACGAAGAAAACAGCTATTGGCCTTGAATTTTCTATAAGAAATACAGAAAACAGCTTTTGTGCTCTGATATTTTAACACATCCATCCCTGGGGTGTGCACACACAGACACACAAACACACACCCAAACCCAGGCAGACACTTCCTCACCAAAACCTCCGTGATGCTCCACAGAATTGAAACAGGGAGACGGAAATGGGATTATTGAATAATTCCACCCAGTGCCCCACGACTGAGGGGCACAAAAGCAGCTCTCAGAAGCCTGCCTGCTCTGTTTTAATTCTAATCAAGTCCCGAGGAGAGAGGCTGTGAGCAGAGGGAGCTGCAGGGGCTGTGGGGCTGGTGTGCCCTGGCTGCAATTCTGCACACCACGTGCTCTGTATTTGATGTTCCAGCACTCAGCACCGTGAGTGGTGCAGGATGTAAATCCTGAATTCCTGCCTCCTGAACAAAGACAGGCACAGCTTTGTTCAGCTCGGGGGCAACTCGCAGCATTTGGAGCCGAAACAGCAAAGGGAGGCAGCAGGGTAGAACTGGGCTGTGGCAAAAGGAATTTTAATAAAAACCACCGCACCAAAAATTTAAAAACAAAACAAAACAACAAAAAACCAAAGAAACAGAAAACCAAAACAAAACAAAACAAAAAATAAAAAAAAAAGAAAACCAAAAAAACCTAAAAAATCTCCCAAGCAAAACAAAAAAAAAATCCCCAAAATCCCCCTCAAAAAACCAAACCAAAAAAGCCCAGTACTTCTTGAATGAAAATTAATTGTGAATTATTTTCATTTTGCATTTAACAGACATGGCCAAAGACTGGTGAATGTAAAACCTTCAGTGTATATTCCGAAAAATCACTTTTCATCTGCTTAAAACCATAAACATGCTAAAGAAATCCACCAGCTTGCACTGAGAACAAAGTCACTGCAACTCTGATTTTTTTTTTTTTCCTTATTCCTCCTTTTCCTTGGGGTTACTCTGTAAAAGTGCCACCCCACCATGGAAATTGATACAAGCACTAATGCCTCTTACACATCAGCGTGTAATGCAGTACAGAACACGGGCTGTACAATACACTATTGTTCAATTACACTGTTAAGCAGTAAAACACTACTTAGGGAGGCCCTTTGCTTGTCAGGCAGACTGTCAGGAGAAACTGTTACTCATTTTAATGAGAGGGAAACAAAACTAACTCCTCTCAAAAAGTTGGCTCTCTTTTTCAAGGTAAATTAACGCAAATTCGCTGCATTCTTTCATCAATCTTCCTAGATTGTGTGCTTTTTCAGGTAAAGCTACAGAAAAGCAAGATAAATCTCCCTCAAAGAGTCCTATGCTTACTGAAACAAGCACAGATTATTTCACTACAGAATGATAGACAACTCATATTGTAAATGCAACAGCAATTACAAAAATCTCCTGAAAAATTTTTCCTATAATACTGCACTCATCTTTCAATTCTGCCTTCTTCAACAAAGAAACCAGATGAAAGAAACAGCAATTTATTCCTCACTCAAAAATGTAAATAATCTACACTGCCAGCCCTAAGAATCATAGGAAATAATATTAGTGAAAAGGCTTCCTAAAGAAAGTGAAGCTAGTTTCACAGATTTTGAGGTGTTTGGGGCTTTTTCCTAACTCATAAGCTAAAACCACCATTAATTGAAAATTTTTAGTATCAGTTGCATCTTTATCAAAGGGAGGAGATCTACAACCACATGGGCTGTGGTTACCTGAGCTCAAAACATGTCTCAAATGAATAAAAATTTCTGACCACTGCTGCTGGGCTTCTCAGGTGTCACCTGTGAATCCACCTGGGAACTCACCTCTTCTCCGCCTCGCTCCAGTTGCTGAAAAGCCTTTCATTTTCCCTCTGCAGATGCTCAGTTTTGGCCTGCAGCTTCCCCAGGCTGTCCAGGCAGTAACCAATGAGTTCCTTGATCACCTCTGCTGGGTTTGGGACTTCCTTCAGCTTCAGAGATCCAAGACTGAACTGAGACACAAGGAAAGAATGAGTTATTTCAGCTGCACAAGAAACTTCACGTGAGGCTTTGCCCCAGTAAACTTGAATACATCTTTAATATGCATAGGAAATAC
Source organism: Agelaius tricolor (assembly GCF_023055355.1). Taxonomy (NCBI): domain Eukaryota; kingdom Metazoa; phylum Chordata; class Aves; order Passeriformes; family Icteridae; genus Agelaius; species Agelaius tricolor. Next base: position 2,342,251 of record NW_027269304.1, read on the forward strand.
CTTACAGTCCTCCAGTTTAAAGGGAGATAATAATTTTGTCATGCAGAGAATGGAGGAATATGTGGAATAATCTACATGGTAATTATTTCCAGAGGGCCACAATGTTGAGAAGGACTCTGCAGCATCTCTGGGCTGGGCAGGCTGGAGAAGGGAACGCTGCCAGGAATGCCATCAATGCATCCCAACATCTCCAGGGGCTGCCAGAGCACGGGCCGGGCTCTGCTCGGTGCTGCCAGTGCCAGGATGAGCAGCAGTGGCCATCAAATAAAGGGCAGCGAGGTGCAGGGCAGCAGGAGGGAGAACTTGTGTCCATGGAGGGACAGCAGAGCCCTGGAACAGCTGCCCAGGGAGGGCCTGGAGTGTCCCTGGCTGGAGACATCCCAGCCCCAGCTGCACCTTCCTGGGGGATGGACCAGATCAGACATCCCTTCCTACCCCAAATATCCTGGGATGCCATGATTCTGTGATTTATGCAGCTAATATGAAAAATCTAGCCAGTAAGTTGTGACCTCCAGGGTTCAGAGAGCAAGTTCTTAATCTTAAAAGGACTCCTCCAATTAAAGAGGCAGCCTCATCAAGCCAGTGAGGTGAAAGGATCTGTAATGAACCACTGTGTTTCTTCAGCAGTGGGGATGCTGTACAGGATATACAGGAGGTCTGAACACATTTGTTTTGCCTGGCCTGGGATAAACAAGAGAAAACTGATGTTTTTGTCATGTTAAAGGAGGAATAGCTCAGCCAGACATACAAACCAGTGCCAGCTGAGCTATAACCATGCAAGCCTGAGTGAAGACACATTAATATCTAACACAATAGTTTGAGGGAGTGGAAGAAGGAAGAAGGCACTGTCTCTCATCTTCAAAAAGTCTGACATACATTTTGTGGCATTTCCCTATGGAGGGAAGTATTACCCATCTTTCCAACTTGAATAAATAGCTATAACATCTTAAAAAAGGCACCTCACCTGTCTTGTGGCACCTCACCTATTAAAATCAGAAATGCAGCTTGATTTGTTTACTTGGGAGGGCATGGAAAATTATGCAAAAGACACCTATTAAAAAAATGCCAATCACTTGTCACCTTTTCAAGACGCAAGTTTCACTAATGCCATGCATAAGTTTTGGCTGAAAAAGGCTCAGTAAGAGCTCACAAAGCTATCAAAGACATTGTTTGAAACAAGGAACAGTCCTTCCACGTGGACCTTTTATCTGTGGAAGTCTCTGCCCCAACACATGATACCACCCTGACCTCCTCCAGCAAGGTCAGTCTATCAGAAAATGTGGAAAACCCAAAGGTTTAATTTCCAATTAGCCACCAAATTCACATGCGCTGTCTCTAAAGCGTTGTTGTCTTTAGCAGGCATGCATCTGATGGCTACAGATGAAAAGATGCTTTTAATTTATTTTTGGAAATTAGATTACACTATCAGTAGCCCACAGATTGGCGTGCACCCCCTTGAATATCACACTTGCTGTCTGACAGCAGTAACAAAGATGCACGTTTGTGTAAAGGAAACTGTGTTTCATCACTTGCAAGCCACCACCATGCTATTTGGATAAAGAATTCACAGAGATAGAGAGGCACAGTAGCACAGATAAATAGCATCACAACCTTTTACCGTGAAGGAAATAGCAAGGAGAGCACATCACCTTTGTCTTCTGCCTTAATGCATTCAACTGAGATCAGGTATAGGCAAATCTATTTAACCAGGATAAGCAAATTACAGTTTTCACTGCACAAAAAGAATAAAAAATGCATAATCCTGAAATAAGTTAGAGTAGCAGTAGAATTATTCTGAAAGCCTGCACAACCAAAATCACACCAGACACACAGCAGACACTCCAAATGCAACTGTAATGATAAAAAAAAAGCCCAACACTGCTACAGGGACACAAGAGTATGTGTCCATCTTTGCAGATATTGAAGTCCAACACTTTAATTTGACTTTAACTGACTTTTAAATCTTTAATTTAGCCTTTAGTTCAGGCTTTATGTGAAGAAACTGACTATTACCTACTTTCTCACAATAAAATTCACTGTCCTCCTATCTTGGGCACTGAGACCTCTGGACCATTTTTAGGAGGTCCACAAAGCTGAGCAGAGCAAGCCCATCACCAGGAGGCCTAAATTCATCATGCAGCTGCTGACAAATCAAGTAAAAAAAGGGGAAAAAAATAGTAAGGTTTTCTGCAAAACAAGTGTTCTTCTCTATCTCCCCTTCTCCTGCAGCCATCTAATCTTAATTTAGGATAGCTGTGGGGAGCACATTATCCAGCTACCTCCAGGAAAACACAGGAGTGTTTGGATACAGCCCTAATTAAAACAAAACTAATGTGACAGCCTGGAACAGTGGAAGGCGTCCCTGCCCGTGGAAAGGAGTGGAATGGGATGGGCTTTAAGGTGCCTTGTGATCCCGGACTGTGTGGCTGCGCTCTGCCTCCCTCACACAGCACAAATTCACACGAAGTGCACCAAAATCCCCTTCCCTGAGGCTGTTCCTCCAGCAGGGAATTGTTTTACACCAGCTATTTAACAGGCACAGACGTCAGCACTAACAATAGCAACGCCGCTATCTCGGCAAATTGCAGCTGAGTGGTGTTTGCCCCACCAGGAGCCCGGTGCTGAGAGGCTGATAAGCCAAAAAGGCCCCCTGAATTCCCAAAGCAGGACTAAAACAACCTAAAGAAAAAAGAAACCTCAAGGCAGTTCTGCTCTGGAGTCCTGCTGGCATCCCGAACTGGAAAGTGGACTGCTAGAGGAGAAAATGAAAAAATAACACAAATTTACATCCAAGGATTCTGAATTTGGGACAGGCGCGTAAATTGCAGACATAATTCTATTAAAATTAAGCGTTGTGGAGGGGGGGAAAGCGTATCATTAAAAAGGAGATGTTACGTTTTCCCCACGCACTGCTAAGATTTTCCTTGCAACTAAAGCGAGAAACAGTCCAGTTATTTGTCCTTCATCGCCAAAGCCGCAGTAGGGGACCTGCAAACAGCTGCAGGGAGATGCCGTGGAAGTGGTTAAAGATCAGGATACCACAACAAACAGTTAACCGGGTGGGATATCAAGATAAACAGCTCTTGCTTACTGCAGGAGCGAAAGAAAACATCATTAGCACCTCACTGAGCTAATTTGACAAGCAACATGTCTTTGGTTTGGATCACGTTTCCGAGGTGATTCGGTAAATTTGTAACGGTGAATTTTAATTTTTTTTTTCTTGTCAGCTTTGTAAATTCCTGCACTTTGCCGCTCCCCAGATGAATTTAAATTTCTCGCCATCCTTACAGCTGCTGTAGCTCTCTGGCTCTGCATCATCTGTAGATGTAACTAATGTGCTTTCTACTTCCCCTTTCAGATCATTCAAGACAACATTATGTAAAACACTGAAGCACTAAACACTTCATTTATACAGAGAGGGAGCAGACCTGGAAGAGGTCCCAGGGGACAACAGACTGACTGTGACTGATACACTGCTGCCCTTCAATATCTGTTCTACTGTTTGTTGGGATTTTATTTTTTCAAATTTTTATTTTTTTAAAGGCGCAGGAAGGTGAACACAGAAGCATTCAGAAAACTGTGTTCCCTTAATCAAAAATCAGTCGTCATGTATCCACCAGGTCTGTATTTTGACCTTAAGAAATAAAAACAAGAATTAGAAGCTTATGACAAAAATGTCATTTTCCCCTGACCTCTCACCCTGCCCACTTCTAGGGATGAAGAAAGAAGTGATTTTAATCATAAGAAACAAAATATTTCATAAATAACCGAAAAGTTTCTCAGTTTTTCTTCTAGATGCTTATGCTTATGGGAAGATGTGCTTCACATAAGAAAATAACAGGTATTAAAAATGATACAACACATTTTTCACACAAAACTGAAAGTTTCATTATTGTATAGAGACAGTGAATTTTAATTTTGCATTAAGTAACACATATCTGCTATTTAATCTTTGCATTACTTCACTAAATATGAAAGTTACCAAATCTAAGGCAATAATTATCAGAGGTTATGCACTGAAAGGAGACAGACACACAGCAATGCCTCTCTTCAAAGTCAGAATCTGAAACTAAACACTAACAGTGAGTTTATTTCAAATAACAACAACTTTTCACTGTGTCTATATGAAAAAAAGAAATCATGCTAGAAACTCTCATTACATCTGCTTTGCTGGTTGTGATTTCTCTCTGTATTAGTAAAATATTCTAACAACCTTTTCTAACAATATTTTTTTACCCACAGCATATTTAAGGAATTCTGTACTACCACGAAATTAGATAGATTCTGTCCTTGTTGTCCTGGCAGGGTATAGCAGATATATAGATACAGATGTATGGATAGATATATATGATATATTTGTGATTCCACTGCCTCAAAGTGCTCTCCTATTAAATGTTAACCCACAGTATTTCAATTTTTCCTTCTCTGTTTTGAAAACTAATTAACAAATAATTTTTGGAGAGAGCACACTTCACAGGTACTTAGGTCTGATTTTGAAATGAAAATATTCCCAGCATGTGAACTGAATGACAGAGGTTCAATCACCCAAGCCAACCTTGCACAGCCTGTTACAAGCTCTAACTCAGCTCACTCAGCTTCCACTTCTCCTACCCCTGGGTGAGACACAGAGATCCCTGTGCTCTGCCCCTAAAACAGCATTTCAGACTGAGCTAGCACACCCACAAACACCTACATCCTCGCACACAGATGCTGCTGCCTCCTGCAAGGTATTGCCCAAGCAATGTCCTTTCCCCAGGGACATATCAAAGAGGAATTTGTGCGGGAAAAAAATAAATTCCAGAGCAGCCCACCAGCACGGAGCAGCTGTGCAGTCCCTGTCTGGCTTCTTGGAGTCTGTGAAAGCAGCTGTGACCCCTGTGCTGGAGCAGGAAAGCCCTGCAGATCCACACAACAACAAATCCTTTTGTCACTGCCCTGTTCTGAGCACAGAATCACAGAATCAGAGAATGTGAAGGGCTGGAAGGGACCCTAAATCCCATCCAGTGCCACCCCTGCCATGGCAGGGACACCTTCCACTGCCCCAGGCTGCTCCAAGCCCCATCCAACCTGGCCTTGGATCCAGGGACAGCCACAGCTTCTCTGGGAACGTGTGCCAGGGCCTCCCAGGGAACAATTTCTTCCTAACATCTCACCTAAATTTCCCCTCTTTAAATTCCTACCCATTCCCCCTTGAACTGTCCCTCCAGTTCCCAAGGCAAAGTCCTTTCCCTGCAGCCCCTTCACATCCTCGAAGGTGCTCTCAGGTCTCCACAGAACCTGCTCCTTCATAGGGTGAACAAACCCAGTTTTCTCAGCCTGTTTTTGTAGCAGAGGTGCCCCAGTCCTTCTTACCAGCTCTGTGGCCACCTAGAAAAATCCTGCCAGGAGAAGCTGTTAAAAGCTGCACAGGTGAGCTACCCTGAAGTCCCCTGCAATACCTTTGTCTACTGCTGGTGCTGAAAGCAAATTCTTTACCACAGAGTCTGAATGTCATAATTAAACTGGAATTAATTGAATTCCAGAAGAATTGTTACAAAAGGAAGTTGTGCCTTGCATGTGAGATACAGCAACTTTCTTTTTCTCTGTTGAGAAGTGGAGCTCTTGCAAGACAGGCTGTGATTCCCTGTTAAATATCAGCTACCTCTCCTACTCCACAGACTCTGAAATAAGGTAGAATCAACACTTGGATAAAAATAAGCTTTCACTATGAAAATACCTAAGAATTTAAAAGAGAAAAATGTTAATGAAAATTCATGTACAGGGTTAAAGAATATGACCTACAAATGAATGATGCTGACACTTACACAAAGAAAGTATTGTTACAAGCTTGAATCTGGAAAGCATTATACCATTTTTATTTCTTAAGTCAATCAGTGAGTGGTCTTGATTTTTTAAAGCTGTGCCACTATTATCTCGAGGGAAATCATTCAGCAGTAACTATGACATCCCTGGGTGTGGTAATAAAACGAGTGCACTAGACTTGCACAATACAGTGATGACAACGTGAAAGCAGAAGTTGCTTTTGTAACAGCAGACTCTAGGAAGCTAGAAAAAATTACACAGCACCATGGAAGCCAAGAAATCTGTCAGGTTACATCAGACGGTGTAAAAATATGATCACCAACTCCAAAAAAACAAGTTTAACACAAAAACCCTGCCTGCAACAAACTTCCCCCCCCGACGAAGGCATTGCATCTACTCGTAGAGCAAAACAGCTGACGTGATTGAGATTTCTCTCAGGTTTTTACCACACGCTGCAGAAACCTTCAGAATTGCCATCCTATTAGCTCCATGCCCACTGGAAATTAAATTCCTTCTGGATTCCCTGTTTTGCGTGGGAGCAGCTCCCAGGTATTTTCTGGAGAGCGCTCCACTGTTCCTCACACCCTCAACCCCACGCATTCACGGCACTGTGGGCCCTGTAAGGATTGGGGCGCAAGGAGGGAAACCACAGAGAAATTGGGAACATCGCCAGGTGCTCAAACCCACTGATACCCATCCCCAAAGGGACAAGGAAGGCTCTGCTATTCCTTCCACCCCTCACCCAGCCCATGCTGGGCAGCCTGGGCAGCAGGCTCTGATGCTGAAAGCTCTTGATGGAGTTACTGACTGGGAAGGAGCTCTGGAGGTCTGAACATCATTCTTGTGGCACCTGCAGCTCTGTGCAATCAGAAGAAACAGTGTCACATAAACCCCCTCATACAGGAATGTAACTTTTCACAAGATTTTCTTCATCTCTTTAGTGTAGTTCAGTTATTTTTTCCTAATTTGTCTCCTAAACACACATACACACACATGCCCAATTTGGATCCATTTGTTCTAAGACATACTCTATTCCCTGGCTTGGAGTGTTCTTTTCCCTCTGTCATGTTCAGACTCCATAATTTATAGATAAATACATTTCTCAGCCAGTATTTATTGGCAAGTATTTTTTTTTCTGTTGGACTGAAGCTCCATGTAGCTTTGGCTACATAGGTGTTACTTTCTCTATCCCTCATACCACACAACCTCCCTCTCAAGTTCAGGTTCCATTTCTTGACTGCGAATGACCAGGATTGTACATTTAATTTCAAATATAAACCACGTCGAAGTAGACAGTGAAAATCCACAGAAAACAGACACAGACTTTAATACTGATAGTGTTCAAATGTCACATAAATCAGTTTGCATGTTTCATTTCTTTCCTTTAACCCTGCCACATATACCCTGTGTAAGAATCACCAGGATACAGGAATGATCTGCATTTTAGGATACCTGGTTCTCCAGATAGTTTTGGAATTAAAAATGGTAAATTAAAATAGTTAGAACATCAGATAATTCTTAAATACCCCCCTCCAAGAAAAAAGCAAGCCATGTACATAGGTTAGAGTACCAGAAACACCTACTGAGCAAGTAACTACTGGATTTCTTTCACAAAAGGCTTTATATCTATATGTCTTTCCTTAAAGCCTTTGGAAAACTTCCTTGTTTAATCTCTACACTCCCCAGAAACACCATATTTCACATATCTATACCATCAGCTACTTCTGTGAAGCTTAATCCCACCCAGGCTGAAAGGGTCTTTAGCTACTGAATTTTGACAGCTGTGGCATGGTCTGGTCAGGATCTACCCAGGCTGTGATTCCAGTGCCTCAAAGTGCTCTGTAACCATTTCTTTCAGTCTTACTCTAAAAAATATTGCTTATGAGAGCACTTCCTCTTAACTAACCTTAAACCTATACAGACACACAGATAAATATATATATATATGTGTATATATATTTGTGTATATATGTGTATATATATATGTGTGTATATATATATATATATATATATATATATATATATATATATATACACATATATATGCAAGACCCAAGTACCCACAAATACCCAAATAATATCTTTATAAAAAGTGAGATGCATTTCCTTGCATATCATTGCACATCATTTCCACCACAGAAATGCTCATCCCTCAGGGTGCTAAGCCACATAAAGCTGCCCCTAATTTCCCCCCACCCACCCATTTCTTGGCCACTTTGCAACTGAATCCCTGAAAATTAGAAATACACTGAATACTAAAATGAACTGCAGCGGTAATACTCAGCACTTGTAACATCAGGTATCTCTTCCACTTTTTTTCCTTTTTTTTTTTCCCCAGTGGTAATCACATAAATTGCTTCATTTCACCAGAGGAAAAAAAAATTCAAAGCAATTGGAGATGGAGTAAAAAAGCCAAAGGCAAAAATCTATAAAAATCAGGTGCAGAAGTTACTTTTTAGAACAATAAATATGGAACGGGCAACTACACCTTATAATTCCACAATTCACATGATAACGTGATTATGTGAAGAACCAACAATTCAAGCACTTTGTTGGATTTGGTATGAAATCACTATTTCACCACACAAAAACCAGCTGGTTTGCACTTTATGCATGCACGCCAAATGCTTTATTCCTCTTGTACGCTTCCCCTCTTTTTATCACTCCCTTCTGTACTTCAGGCAATATTGTACATTCACCTCCCTGCTACCCCTCTGCCTCTGAAGGCAGCTAACAAAGAGGAGTGAAGCAGGACACCACACCCTTAAAGGACCTTTTTTTTTTATTTTTTTTTTTCACCTTTTCCCTCATTAATTCCGTGGCTCCAGGCAGGATCAGATGTGCTCCCACCTCGGCGAGCAGGAGCAATGTCTGTGAGCAATGGAACTACTGAAGGCTGGTTTCCTATGGCTATGACTCTTGTGCTGGATCCCCTAATGTCTAAAAAGGTGAGAAATCCAGTCAAAGCTTTTCCCTTATTTAATGCATTCATAACTTCTCTCCTCTCCCGTGAGGATTTGCTAGTGTCTAATAATACAGTTGATCTCATTCCGCAGCTTTTTCCAAAGCAGGCACATGAATAGGGTCTCTTTTTCTACATCCAGGCACCTATTTCCATGAAACTAGTAGGAACCTGATATCTCTGAGACCTTTACTCCTGTCAAATCTGTTTGAAATTGTCCAGGAGTTTCAGAAGTTATTGGCGGGGGGGGGAAAGGGAGGAGGCAAGAGGCTGGCAGTCAGCAGAGGCACACAGCATGACCACATAAGCTTTGTTTCCTTAGGAAGCAGGGTAAAACACTTGCAGTTTTTATTATTTTTAAAACCTGCCCTAAATGAATTAGGAAATCAGCTTTACTTAGAGATCTGAACTTGTTTTCTTCCTTGTTTTTCATGTTATTTATAGTGTGGCAGTAATACAATAGACTTTAGACATAACATCTGGATTCAGGTCTCAGGGCTTAAATGCAAGAACAGTTCCCAACTGTGTTAATTTAGATTTCAGAGGGAAAGCCCTATGAGATAGCTTAAATCAGAGTTTATTTCCTAGAGGCTAAGAACAGAACATAGGCCCATTACCATAAAACAACTGCCACACAAACTTTATCACAGAGCACCTTCCTTGAGTTTGAGGCTTGAGCCTCCCTGAAAGTATGAAAGGATACCTGCCAAGGATTTTTAATTTAATCTGATGGCTTTTTCGGATTTTTTGTTTTGGTTATTTTGCTTGTTTGTTTGTTTTGTTTGGTTGGTTTTTTTGTTTTGTTTGTTTGTTTTAAAATCTTCTTCATTCATGTTCAGGTTTCCAATTCAAAAATTATTCCAGAAAAAAAACACAAGTAAAATGCTTAAAGGAGCAGAGTGAAGTTCTTTTTCTGAACAGTCCCAAAGCATATGTAGTATGAACATGAAACACTGGAAAAAGCACCGTGCAAGCCTTTTAAAACCTCCAGAGAAGTTTCTACAAACATTATGAGAGGTAGACCCATATAAATGCGCTTTCAGCCAAAAATCTCCAAAATAAAAGCAGGACTTGCAGGAGTGCTGGTGATATTACTGTCAGTAAAGGTTCCAAGGTAACAAAATATAAATGATTAATACTTCCAAGATTAAAAAAAACACCACCACATTACGTGCTGCATAATAGGAGTATTTTAATTCTACCTGTCAACTGATCCTATTCCTACATGTGAAGCCCAGACTTTCCTTTAAAAAATATAATAAAGCACAACTGAAATGTCTGGAGTAATAAGTGTCAGATATGAAGACAACTTGTCTTGGGAGCTGCTTCCCTTCAAACACTTGACCTTTAGGCTTTGGGAAGTAATGGAAACTATAAAGTGCTGGGTGAATACACCCTTGGAGCTGACGTGCCAACGTTCTGCAGTAATCTGGGTCTGATTCCCCCTGAATATGCTGGCAGTAAACAGCTCCAGGGTTGCACATGACTTTTTTTTTTTTTTCTTTCTCCCCCCCCTCTTTGGAAAGTAAATGTATGACCACGTGAATAAGCATGAGATAATGCCTAGACCGAGGCAAAATATAAAAGTGTTCCCAGCTAAGCACTGCAAACAATTTTCCAGTGTGAGAAATAACGCTGCACTCATTTACAGCAACCATTGACTATTTTCAGGATGGTACTTCACCCTTTGTTTGAAAAAAAAAAAATCCCTTCAGAATGTTGACAGCCACTCGCTGAAGCTTTAATATCCAAACACCTAACAACTTAATAAAAACTTCATTGAATGGAGTTATTCTATCCCATTAAAAAAAAAAAAAAAAGCAGATTGAAGACTGTGTACCTAATCTGAGAAGTTGAGAAGTCTGAACATCTGTGTGTGCTGTGCCCCACCCACAAACGTGGAAATAAGTCAATGCATCATGAGATATATGTACTGAGCATGAAAAAGTTCCAGCAAAGCCAAAATTCCAAGCAGCGCTGAGTTCATGGAAGGACATAAACACTTCTGTAAATTGTCAGGACATGAATAGAACATTTCTTTCCATCCAAGAGCCTAAAGAAACCAACAAAGAAAAAAAAAAACAAAAACGGCCAAAATCTTGTTTTTGTAGAAAAATCAAATCTTATTTTCATTATTTTCTTATTTTCATAGAAAGAAATCAGCTTAAGTTCAGGTTCAGGAATGCAATGCAGGTGAAAAAAACTTTATTGATTTCCCTCTCCCTACAGTTACATCCCTATTCTTATTGTTCAATTTCACCAGCAGAAAAAGGTCCCCCCCATCCCTTAGGGGACTCTTTAAGTAAGCTTTAAGAAAAATAAGAATGAAAGAAGTATTTTTAAAAATCAAGGAGTACTTCACTTTGTTTCACTGTCAGAGGGGTAGAAATTTGAAAACAAGCATTTGTTCTAGACTACACACTCTGGTAATAGCAGGATGGATATTTTTACAGCTAACAGAGATTCCCACTTGGTGGGAGGTGGGTTGAGGGGTGCATTTTCCCCCTTTTTGTGTCACAAGAATAACCCACAAACACCAAAGTGTTTGTGACCACAGTGGTCCCAACACAAAGCCACGAGGGGAACCCAGCTCTCACATGGAATTAATGGCATAGGGGGGCAGCTCACACTTGAGCCATTCCCAGGTCCAGCAGGAGCACAAGAACATCTTGAACTCTAAACTGATTGCCCATGGGGCCATTTTCCCCAAAAATGTCTGGAGGAACCATTGCCTGACCCCAGTCAGAACTACACGTGCTATCATGTAAGAATAATTAAAGTATGACATTTTTATTCCATAGGTAAAGGCCATTTCAGAGCATTAACTCATCATAGGTCATTCCTGAGTGATCAAATGCCACTTCATCTTGAATAATATGGTTATTAAGTTCTATGTCAGATCCATTCATGGGCACTACAAATTCAACTCCAGCAAGAAATTTTTCTTTATGGATTATTATAATGATAAAAGGCATCAAAATCTTTGCATTCAAGAAACTCGTATTAAGTTCTAATAATAGATTTTCTGAAAATTCAAATCACCTGAATCTATCGAAAGACAAAAAAAATTTCCTATCTTAAATCTCTTACTTATTGCTTTAAATGAACACAATTCTAATACGTCTTCTTACAATGGAAGTTTCTACTCAGATGAAAAGCTGGAATGGATTCAATTAGAAAATATTTTTCCCTGAAATCTTATAAATTCTCATCTGAAAAAGAAATATAGTTCATAGATAAAAAAGTTAGACTAAACTGGTTGCTAGCAACACAAACAAAACATTTACTTTCTTTTCTGCATAATACCATTTTCAAAAGTTTTCGTGATGAAGTATTTAGAGAATTACTGTTTTCTTAAGCCAAGAAAACAACCACCAACCCTGGATGAGGGAAAGCATATTTTTTCCCCTCACCATCAAGATCCTATAGAATACAACTGGAGACTTTATGGGATCATGTCTTAGAACATGAGGTGCTCAGACGAGGCACCAAAAAGCCACATCAGGGCATTTGATTTGCAGAACAAAACAGAGGCAAAAATTTCCAAGGAATCAAGTAAAATGAGCGAAGTCTCCTTAATTTTGCAGTCTCCCAGCACAGAGGCAGGGACAGGCTTCCTCTGGGTGGCCCCAGGAGTTTGTCAGAGGCCAAGAGGAGAACACTTATCACAGAAATGGCTCAATGTGGCAAAGAACCGCAGAATTTAATTTCATCTTCGCAGTAATTTCAGTGGAGGGAGAACATCATTGTTCAGGTCTGCTGTGTTTTATTTTCTTAATTTTTACTTGCCAGCAAACCAGCCCAAAAGGGAGACTCTGTGGATTTTCTGAAATCTACAGAACTAAAGGTTTCTTATGAACCAGAAAATGCTGGAATTGTGTGGTTTTGTTTGGCTTTGGTTTTTGCTTTGTGCTTGTTCAATTTTTAAGCATTCATATTATTAGGATAATAATATAATATTAAGATACTAATACTGCTATCTTATTTACTACAGAATAATAAAATACTAGCAGTGTGATCACCTTAAGGAACATCTGGTTGGGCTAGTGCTGTTTAACACAATTGATAAGAAGAAAAAACCCACCAACCAACCAAAAAAACCAATCCAACAAACAAACAAACAAACAAAAGCCCATGAAAAAACCAACAATCAGAGAACAATGCATAAATTGAGGTGGTAAAAAAGGCAAAACTCAATAAACATATATTTCAGTCAGCAACAAGCTGGAAAAGAAGATGCACAGCAACAAATGCAAGCTGAAGATAGAGAGCACAAAATGTCTCAGTACCAAACATCAACCATCAGTTTTCAGCATTAAAAAAATGTCACTATTCTAAAATTATGGGCAAAATAAGATCTAAAGGGATGTGTCTGTCAGGAACCCACTTTGAAGGGCAGGTTCTGGTTCTGGTGATTTGGGGAAGCCCTCCCCAGGCAGCTCTGATGCAATACCTGACTGCAAGACCACCCTACACAGAGCCCTGCACACAGAGAGAGTGGTAAGAAGTTTAATTTTACCGTTTTTCTGACTTTATATCAATATTTCACTGTCAAACAGACAGTGCTTGGTGAGACAATGTCATGTCCAGAGCTAAACAGGCCTGACATGTTCATGTAGGTTCTTTTTTGATGAGGATAAAACAAGTACTTGCATGGTCTGAGCTGTCCTCAGGCAAGCAGTTATCTGCACTTTGCTAAATATAACTTCACTGGGGTCCTTGGCAGCCTCCTGCACTGCATGCTCACCCACAGACCTGCAAAAACCCGGCCCCAAATAACATCTAAAACCATCCCTGCCTGAGGAAACAGGAGAGACCCACCACCATTTCTGAAGCTCCAAAACTGATCACTAAACTTGCTTCCCACCAGAGGAACACAAATATTTCCTTGGGGACGTACAAGGAAAATGCTCCTATGAGCAAATCCCACCTTGTGCATGCAAAGCCCACGGAAACACACGAGGGGAATTTTGAAGAGAAACCATTCCACGCTCCAGGACAGCTGGTTCAAACACATGAGATGTGATTATTTATCCTGGGATGTAAGCTGGGGGAAAGTGGTGCTTTCAAGCCCCACGCAGCTGAACCGCCGTGACGCTGGCAGTGTGAAACAGCCCAGGCTGGGAAGCAGAACTGTGCTAGTGACTGCACCAGCCCACACAAACAGGAGCCAGAGATGAACCAGAGCAACAGCACAGCACACTGGAATAGGCTCTTTGCTGCCAAAACCCCAAAGTATAGGAACTCATTAAAAAAAAAAACAAAGCAACAGGAGATACCCCTATGCTGTGCCTGACTTGCAGAATTAAGAATATTATTCCATGTTTTGCAAGACCAGAGTCCTGCAGCCAGTAGCCAACACCACTCAGACCAACCTCAGAGCTCACTGGATTTTTTTGGCATGTTAACATTTAAACAATCATTAAAACAAATAAAAGTTCAGGAAGGATGCTGAACACTGCTAAATAATTTCTTTTCCCTTACTTTGAGCCATTGGAAAGTGGTGATGGTAATCACAGCAAATGTTGCTTGAAAATAGTACCAAGGAAGAAAAGAAAACAGGTAACTCTTATGCAAATTTCTGTTAACATTATTTATGTCAGAGCACACTGAAACTTGCAAAAGCAGCATGTTTATAGTCTCTACATTTTGCTTGTATCTACTGGAGTGTAGCAATTCAAATATGCTGGAAATTAAAACAAAAATGAGGCCATACTAACTGAATGTGGGGATGAAATTTCCAAGAAGCAAGAGAGATCTGATAATAATTTCATCACCTTTATGTGTTGAAATCCAGCAGAAACACAGCCTTCCACAGCAGATGCAAGAACCTCCATGGTTAAGCCTTTAAAAATACATTGGAAATATTTGGGTCTTCAAAACCCAGAAGTTTAACCTTAAAAATAAGTGTAATTCATCCGCCATCTGCCCAACCCAACTTCCAGCAAGTTGGGGTTCCTCAGAGATAGTGAGTGGACTAACCCAAAAATGCAAAATTCCTACACCAAGAACTGCAGATCAGCTACTTCCAAGACACATGGAATGGAGAAGAGTGTTAAAAAGTTACTAGAAACTGCATAAAAGTGCAAAATGGACGTTGCCTCTCCCAGTTTTCACAGTCTTAGCAGAGAGGTTGTATCTCACACATCTGAGCACTTACATCTGGAGGATCATAAGGAAAACCAAGACAAAGAACAGCAAATTAATCTATTTCACCTCTCTCTAAATAAATTTGAGCAGAATCTTATGAGATAGGAGGTGTCTTATCAGATATCTCAAGAACCAACACTGGTGTGCATGGAATCATCTACTGTGTGCAGAATTAAGTAGCTACAGCTTGCAGCAATCACGATTTCTCTTTCTTAAACCTGAAGTTAGAGGTGGTTTACTACAAAATATCACAGTCATGACCACCTGTGTCATGTCTGAATGAGATTCAGAGAGCTCCTTCCAGAAAAGAAGATGTACCACCAAGTGAATAAACCCTCTGTGGCTCTAGAGATTACATAGTATAAAAAACATGTCCAGGAAATCAAGCTTCTGTTTTCATCTAAATAAAATCTCAGGAATTAATTGATATCTCACCTTCATACAAATTTCATGGATTAATAATTTAGGAAAGTAGTCTACAACAATAATTAACTGATATCTTACTTTCATATAAATTTCACAGATTAGCAATTTAGGGTAGCATTCTATACAAATAATAGGACTGCAGCTAAAACTGTGCAATTGCAAAACTGTTTTTAGGGACATTGTTCTCTTTCCCCCACACATAGTGAGGCAGATCTCATCAATGGAGAACAAAACACTTTTGTCATACCCTTCCCAAGAGGAAAGACAGCTCTCTGCAGAGCTGCAAGATAATTCACGTCAAAATGAGGAGGAATCCTAACTACTATGAAAACAAATACTGTATTTCAAAACCCACTGGGAGGAGCCCATTGTGCAAGAGGTCAGGATACTTAGTGCTCCTCTACTTCAGTTCATTAATTGTAGCTAAGGATGGATTTATTTATAAATATAAGTTGTCTATCATGCCATGATTATTGCCTCTCTTCTCTAAAGCAGTAACATAAGTCTTATACACAAGTTTCCTTTTCCTTTCCACTGGTTCTCAAGTTAAAAAATAGCAACTGAAAAGCAAAATCCAAACAGGATGACCCCTCTCACTTTTCTCCTTGATAAATTGGGAGCAACATTTAAATATAACATTCTATTTAAATAAGCTGTAAGTAAAACAAACAATAACACAAATCAACTGTGATGACTGACTTGTCCAGCAAGCAGCCACTTCCTGGCAGAAAAGCTGGGAAGTTGCAGTGTTGGAGGAGTACATGAAACAATCCCTTCTAGCATGGGAACTTCTGTCCAGTGAAAAATAAAACACTTCTGAGTTCACGGGAAGACTTTCTCCATCTGCAATTTTAAACTGGGTTCATACTATTTCAGACAAAGAGCACTTCGACATGGTGATGCCTGGAGAGCTGAAAGGTGGAATCTCACTGGGTAATCAGCAGCAGTTCACTCTGTTCTGAACAGTGAGGGCTCCTTCCACGGACCCTTGGGGTAAAATCAGATGTTGGATGGATTGTGGAGGCCTGGAGCTCAGCACAAGAAAAACAAGGAGCTGCTGGAGCAGATCCAGAGGAAGCCATGGAGCTGCTCCAGGGTTGGAGCTCCTCTGCTCTGGAGGAAAGCTGGGAGGGCTGCGGGTGCTCACCTGGGGAAGGGAAGGCTCCAGGGAGAGCCCAGAGCCCCTGGCAGGGCCTGAAGGGGCCGCAGCAAAGATGGACACGGACAATTGCCAAGGGCTGCAGGGACAGCAGCCGGGCAATGGCTGCCAGTGCCAGAGGGCAGGGCTGGCTGGGATCTTGGCAATGAGGAATTGTTCCCTGGCAGGGTGGGCAGGCCCTGGCACAGGGTGCCCAGAGCAGCTGGGGCTGCCCCTGCATCCCTGGCACTGCCCAAGGCCAGGCTGGACACTGGGACACTGCGAGGTGCCCCTGACATGGCAGGGGTGGCACTTTAGGGTGAGCTTCAGGGTCCCTTCCAGCCAAAACCATTCCACAGTTTCATGACTTTAAAGTGATTCAAAGAAGTACTAAAAAACTGTAGAAAACCAATGATACAAAAAACTCAGAGCAATTTAATCCCCCAGAGTGATGAAACATTAACATATTCTGGCCCTACTCAACTTGTAAGAATGTAAGGGGAATACAATTTTCTAGCATTATTATTTTCAGCCATGGCAACACCGTGATTTCAGGAAAGGTATCTTAAAGCTCTTCTAACACTATGTGATAATTGTTCCATCATCACACCAAGGTTCTCTGCCACTCTCTCATCCTGGGGAATGCTGAGGCAACAAACCCTTCCACCCCAAAACCAGCAGAAATGAACTCAAAACAGAAACAAATCAAAACAAAAAAAACCCTCACCAAACAAGCAGCAAAAAAAAAAGAAAAAAACCCAAAAAACCACCAAGAAAACCAACCAACCAACCAAAAAAAAACCCCAAACCCCAAAAACCCCCACACATCAAGAAAAAAAAAAAAACAAACCAAAAGAAACAAACAAAACCCCCCCAAAAAGAAACAAAAACCCCTACAAACAAACAAATAAAAAAGTCCCAACAAACAAACAAAATAACCCCAAATAAACAATTAATGCAAGTTTGTTTACCATTAATCATCTTCCAGAGCATAACGGGTTTAGAGTTCCATTTTCCACAGCCTGAACCAGTTGGTGGTTTTGATAGAATCAGCCCTCTTTCAGAACAAATGCGTGTTTACAAAGACTTACAATAATATGCCAGCCATGGAAGAGTTTTTGATGTCAAGGACTCCATTATATGTTTGGGTGGAAGTTCAACAACAGCTGCTCCAGATTTAATGAAGGTAGTACTCAAGGGACCGACATTTCCTGGATTTATTTATGGGAGCTTACAGAAAATGTTCAATATGTACCAAAATATACATTGTTCAGAGACTTTCATGCTTGAGAGTGAAACTCTCAATGTTTGATTCATAATGGCTATTTCACAAGGGCTTGCAGGAAATAAAGCTGTTTATTTTAACTGCATACAGCAAAAATGTTAGAAAAGAAAGATTTATGTTCTCTAGTGACAGTGAATGTTTTGGGTTAATTTGTCATGGTTACCATGGACAGAAAATAAAGGAATACTATTCAAGCACTACTCCAATTCAAGCACTACTCCAATTCATAGACAACTCAAAGTATCAGCAAATACTCAGGTCCTGTGGGCTCTCTTTTTAATCATTCATGTAAGCTTACAGCACCTTTTAAATACAGTGTAACTACCTGTGCAAGCCCAGCATTTTACCTTTATTCTTCTTTCCCCTTAACAGAGCTTTTTTTTCATATTTCCTATTAATGGAAAATAAAAAATAAACTTGTGAATTAAAAAAAAAAAAAAATTAACAGCAGTGACACAACACTCAAAAGACTAACTTAGGGTTTCTATTCTTGTTTGACTGCAATGTGACAATTTCTTTAAAACAATCAAAAAATGCGTTTACTCTTTTCACTTGCATATTGTCCAACAAAAAGACTATGAAGAAACAGATGAAAAACTATGCATCTATGTTAATTGAAAGGCCGGGGAAATTAGTAGTATGAGGAGAATTTTGATAAAGATGAACACTGGAAATTGGATTACAGTGTATCCTCTGTAAATGGAAATAAAATGCAAATTTTAAAACTATTCTGCATTTTACCTTTTCTTTACTTTGAATTGTCCAATGTCTGTATTGGCCAATGCTTTGAAAAGCAGAACCACTGCCTGCCTACGGGTTCACACCTAGTCTGTGGAAATTTTAGCTTCTCACTGTTTTGTCTTTGTTTTCCTGAATTTGTGCCCAGACAAAGGTCTGGTCACACACTGACAGTGGTTATTGTATTTTCTTACACTGCTCCAGCTATTAGGGTGTTAACTGGTAAAATGACAGAGCAGAAATTAATGTCAGAGCACTACAAATGCATTTTGTCTGCCTGTTGAAATACTTCATTTTCAGCATCATCACACCTATCCCAAAACCTTTTCCTCTTGTATTCTGAGCTGCCAACTCTGTCTTCAGCAAAAACAAAACAGAAAACAGCAAATGACAAATTTCAGCACGATTTCGGTGGGTTTAAATATCTTGCAACAGATAAAACTCTCATCCTTCAGCTATTCCTTAGGCCTCACAAAGCATTAGAAAACTCAAATACCCTTCTCCAAGTGTGAGCTCCATTGTGCCTTTTTGCTACAAATCACTTTCACTGGGAACTGAGACGCAAAAATGAGGAGTTTGCCTTCTGTTTCTCTTTCCACTATTCCACTGTTTTTCTCGCTTCCTTCAAAACTCAACTCATTTTGCCACAGACTATTTCCTTTCTATCCATTTTTCACCAAGTTTTTTTTTGTTTATCAGTACAGATGAATGTCCAATGTTGAGAGTTCTTTTAACTCAGATTACTTGTCTGAAGCATTGTTCAAATTGAAGCCACTTCACTGTTTTTAAGAAAAATGAACAGAGAGACAGAATTTAATAACAAAACAAGTGTAGTTGTCAACTTCTGTTTGTTCTTTTCTAACACCTGCAGAAGTGACAATACACAAGAACAAATCTATTTCAACCTGAAGCTAAGCAGGTTTTTGCAGTATACAGCTGAGTGATAAAAGAGTTATTTACACCATTTCCTTTCCAGAGCTATAGAAATCATGATTATTTAACTTAAAAGTTTATTCTCCTGAGTGCAGATGGCCCACAATTCACAGGCCTTCAAATTTTCCTCCAATAACACAAAATTGGATTAGACAATCTCAGCCACTGCTGAAAAGAGATATTAACAAAGCACAGCATCCACTTCTCCTTGCCTTTGGCTAATGAGCACTTCTCCAGCCATTACTCACATTCTCCACAGGCTGGACTCAGAAGTCCTCAACCTCTTTTCTTAAGGATTTGTCATTAAGGTTTGTCCTTTCTAATTGAAACATTTCAAGCTGTTGTCATTCAGAAAGAAATGTAAAGGAAGGGGTCAGTAATGGCACTAGGAGAACAAATATTTGTTTGCTTTTGTCAAGTTAAACTCCAACTCTAATGACCCATACAAAAGAAATCATAAGATTTTTCATTGTCCCAAAATCATAATATGGTTAAAATATATTAACTCTTATCTTTTGTTCCATAGGGTTTTTGATATTTTTAAGCTTTTAAACCATGCATATTTAAGTGTTTCCCCTAATGTTCACAATGGGGACTGCCAAAACTTGAGTGAAAGCCAAAATTCTGACTCAGCTAGGCAACTGTGGTAGGTTACAAATAAATAATAATTTTTTAAAAATCAGTAAAATGCATCCACTTAGCCTTCAAATCTTATATATTACTGTTTAGTTTGGATGTTTCCCATACCAGTACTTCTTTTTCTTTAAGACATGACATAAAGGGGTCTAGATGCTACTGATATGTACAGAAATTCCATGCAAAAAATGTGAAATGTAATTAAAATCATATTTCATGAAAATACAGGAAGAGTCTATAACCTTAAGGAAGTGAAGCCCTACATTTGGCATTATTTTTCATAGTTTTCTCCTTCACTGTAGCATTTAATTTCAGAACAATTTTCCCCGCCAAAAATCATATGCTAGTCCAGTAAAGCTAAATTGATCCCCTCACTCCTTAGAACAGCCTGAAACCTATTTTTCATATATAATAATCCAGTTACCAACATCAGAAAGCTCATCCTAAGTCCATTAATTGCCTTTCAATCACAATATGGTGGCACTGAGCAGCTTTAATCCAATTTGTAGATAACATCGGCAAAAAAAAAAATTAATTAATTTTTCCTCAATATTCCTGCTCAGCCTGCATTATTCTCTGCATTTAGTAGGGCTGAATGAAAAGTGAGAGCTATTAACAGCTTTCTTTTTAGTAGCAATTAGCTAATTAATGGCCTTTTATGGGGCTGGCTGCTGTCACCACCCGCTCCAGCTCTGACTCAGGTCACCAGGCAGCGCCGGTGAATCACTGGATTTGTAAAAGTGGAACTTTTATGATGCAGCTGAGACCTTCCCCTCAGCTTCTTCTGCCCCTCCCAGTGGGCCAGCTCCTCCCTGACAGGCAGAATCACTCTTCTCAGAAATTACCTCCTGCCCAGCAGGGTTGTGGGAGAAGCCTCAGCAAGTCCAGACTTGCGATTATTCAGAAGGCATCTGTCATTTTTACCTCACCTTTCCATCTGCCTACAGACACTGAGATTGTTCTCCTTGCAGGGCTGAGCTGGAAAACAACTGTTAACCTAAAATTCCAGGTACCTGTAAAAAAACCCATCAACTTTTCAATCTCAACCAGCACACCTGAAGTGAGTTCAGGGGATGTGCATTTCTGTTAGCAAGCCATGCACAGCCACCACTCTGATGTTTCTCCTTACCAAAATCTCAAAACTGATGCAAATACACAATACTTCCATTGTTCACTCACAACTAGCAATTTCTTTATATTGGAGCTGTTATTTACAGCAGTCAGGTTTCAGGAGTTACACCCCATTTCAGCCCCACTGAGGCTCAGAGCACAGTCCTGTCTCTGTGGTTCTCCAGTCGAGCCAAGAAAGAAATAAAATGTAAGTTTATATGAGCCTTAGTACCAGAGTCAAAAGAAACTTCTTTCAAGGGAAGACTGGAAGTTTTATTCACTCAGACTGCCAACCTGAAACTGAAATAGCTGGAGGGCAAGGCCTTAAAGCAATTCCAATCTGGACCAACTACATAAAGATTTTAAATATTTAAAACAGTTGCCTTCCCACAGGTCATAAGATTGTGCACTTCTCATACAATTCAGGAGAGAGAAAACAGTCTGGGTACAGAGCTGAGACTACTTCTTAATTAATTCAGTGGCCTAATACTCCTAAATTAACTGCATGCTTACAGCAAGGGGCCCAGGAGGGCTACCACATCTGGGACTTTATTAGGATCATGGAATATCCTGAGATTGATGATTCTGATGGGTCCCTTACAAGTCCAGGTTCTGGCCCTGCACAGGACAGCCCCAACAATCCCACCCCGTGCCTGGGAGTGCTGAGGAACCATATCTGACACCTACAGCACAGGGCTGTCACAGGCATTGCTGTGTTTTTATTCACAAATAAATAAAGCTGGTGCAGATACAACCCAAGGAGCAGTCAAGTTTTTTCTCTTCATTATCCAGATCAGCAGGAACAGACCTATGAAGGTTAATGAACATAGCAAGGATATTACCAATTTGTAACCAATTTTAAAATGTTATATTTAACCTTTTAATCAACTTATGTGGCCTTTTTTGAAGGAACAAAAGAGAAGTGAATACACACGTTCACTTCTCTTTTTGAGAAGCAAATGTAATTTTTACCTTATAAAACAAGGTGCCAACAAAATTATCATGGAATTATATTGATCTAATAGTCTTGATTCCATGATAAAATTCAACACGTTACAAACTTAAGTGTGCTCATCTATGTAATATCTTCCTTAGTAACCAATGGACTGTCTTTGTGATACAAATATTTTTGCTTTTCAGATTCAGAAGAGGAAATGGATCAGTCTCAGCTGTCTAAAGATTTGCTAGAAGACTTAAAAATACTGAGGAAATTATTTTAAAGATCGGCACAGAGTATTTCCAAAGCAGTCTGCATTAGACCACTACAGTAACTGCAACCCACCAACACGAGTTCTGAAAGACGCTTCCAAAAACGAATGAGATACAATAAAAGTGATGGCCTGCAACCAGGGCTGAACAGAAGCCCTTCATAACTCAGGAACTTGGTGAAAAGAGCAGTGCTGCAAGCTTTTCCAGCATATTGTCCAGTGGGTGAGTAACCAGCAGGAACCACCCTGTCCTGGACCGGCGCTGCCTCCTCGCCTGTCAGCTCAGGCTCCACAGCAGCTCCAAAATCCACTGCTGAGGTACAGAGGCAGGGACTAAAGACTGAGCTTAACTCCTTTTGTTTGCTTGTTTGTGAACCTGGAGTGAGGTCTGGAGGGGGGGACAAAAAATGAACAAAAATGAAACAAGACACCATTCTCTGTTCGGTTTCTAAGACCATCAGAGCCAACCTCGTGCTGTGTTTTTCTTGAATTATGCAATCATCCTAAATATTCACACAATATTTCTTAGCTTTATTAAAATATAAATTTGTAGGGATAAAAAGCAGGCTGAGAACAACTTATACAGATACTGAGTGTTGCTACAACGTGGTGATAACACTCTGCAGAAGATAATCTTGTTAAATGAACTAACTGCTCACACACTGTGAATTTAAGGGAGATTGTCTCTTTTTTCACTTGTTTATTGTCTGGTTTCCACAGCAATACACTGCCTGTTTGTTTTGAACATGACATGGAGAGCACATTTGTTCAAGGCGCTATTTTCTCAGCTTTATACTGTACGTGCACTGATGGTCCTGGGCCAAAGGAGACACAGCACTCCGAATGCACAAAACCCGAAAGGATCCAAAATGAACTTAGGCCAATCCCAGTTTCAGAGCACCAAAATGTCAAGCTACAGCTGTTCTGCCTTAATGAACTGCCCAGCTTAACCCAGTCCTTCTCCTCATCTCCCCCTGAGAGAGGCTGATGACCCTGTGTCAGTTTATCTCACCAAATGTACGTATCTCACCCAGAGGTTTCCTGCTTTATGTTCTTCTTTTCTCACCTCCACCTCCAGCCTCCACACAGGCACAAACCACTTCACAAAAAAAAAAAAGTTTCACAGCATTTTACAACCCCACAACTATTCTTATTCATTCACAGAACTGCCACCACCAGGAGTTTACAGAGAGAAAACAGTAATTTGCTTTTCCCAGTCTCAAAAAGCACTACGTTCAAGACATTAAACGTATCCATTTCACTTCCAGTGTCTAAGTTTTGACCTTTGCTCAAGTCTCTCCAATATGGAAAATTGCTGGCAAAAGCTGCAAGCCCAAACTCCCCTCAAACCCTTTCAAAACGGCTCCTCTGAAGAAACTTTAAAATATTTCTCCAATTTCCAACAACTCTTTCTGCTAAATTCTAAGGTTCTGAGGTTGCTCTCATGTTCTGGTTTTAAGAGATCACATCTTGCAACTCACTTTTGTTATAAGAAACAAGAAACTGCCTGGTTTCCTCATGATAACCATTTCCACCACTTGGAAAATGCACTCAAACACTTTTTTTTTGCTCTCCATCTCAAAGTGATACCTCATTTCTTCACTCTGCAGATGATAAGCCCAAACACAGATATATGAGTCAAGAGCCACATCACTGCCCTGGCACTTCTGAAAATCTTTGGTTTCTGACACAACTTCCATTCCTGGATTTTATTCTGCCTTACCTAATTCACCAAAATGGGGGAATGAAATGCAGAACTTGCATGGCAGATTCTCATTTCAGAGCAATGATCAAGACAAAGGCTAACACAAGATATAAAAATTAATGTGGGAATTCACTGACGTTTTATTCTCCGAACACATGAAAACACAGCAGTGGATACCTCAAGGACACAACATGCAGGGATGAAATCCTCAGATTTCATGGAGACTTTCTATCTACAGTAGACATGAAACATACCACATATATTTTAGGCTTGAACAACAAGTACAGATGTAAGAACCACAGCAATTACTTATTTCACTGAGTCTCAAATCCTCAGACATTTCAATGGAAGTAATTAAATCCAGCTTTTGTGTAGAATATGGAAACCTCTGCAACACTACCTCAAAAAATCCACTGTGATATTCTTCATCCACAGATGCAATCTTTTATTTTTTTTCACTTTCAGGTCAGTCTAAGTGATCCTGACATTCTCTTCTTTGGACATGAGTAACTATAGGGATGTAAGCCTTGATCCTGTCCTGCAGAGGGATTTTTTTTTGTAAAGGAAATTTACCAGCCAGAATTACATTTTCATTCTGTAATCCCTTTAGTATTTTAGCAGACTTGCCTATTACTTTAATTCCAGACTGACTACAGCACAGGCAGCTTCAGATTTCAACACCAACAAGTGGGATAGGATACCCACTGCATGCTGACAGAACAGTAGCACATTTTCAAGTCTTCCTTAACTTCCCATGGATTTAGCATTAAAACCAGACTTGAGCAAGCCAGAAATTGGTTCAGCCAATTCTTTTTGCTCTCTTGGACACCATTTATTTGAGGAGAATGGTAATTTAAATGTTTTCATCTATGTAATATCTTCCCTAGTAACTAATGGATTGTCTTTGTGACACACAAATATTTTTGCTTCTCAGATTCGGAGGAGAAATACTAATGGAACATCTTGGTCTGCTCTGAAGTGATGGCAACTCTTTTCAGCATTATTCAGAGACCCAGTAAGCCTAACAAGAATATAAGCCTAGCACAATTCACAGGATGTTTTTTCAAAAAGAAAGCATTTATTCTCTTAATTTTATCAGTTGCAGGTTTTTTTCATCATATTATTCTCATTATCTTTTGTAAACTCTCTTTTTTATATCTAGTCTTTTGTACTTTGACACTCCCACTTAAGCAGGAAAAGCCTCATTTAAATGTGCTTTCTTAAGCAAGAAACAGTGAGACTTTTGATCCTTTAATGCTTTAAATCTTGTTGATATAGATCTATGTACTTGATTCAACCATCTGTATGGTCTTTATTACCTTTTCTAAAGGCAAGGCAGCATAAAGCAAATTAATCAAACAAGAATCAATCACCCTTTAGATCTGTGTATAGGAAATCCACCATAATCTGCACATAGAGAACACACAGCTAAAGAAACTAAATCAAAGATATTGGCTTTGTTATTAAAAAAAAAAACAAAAAAAAAAACCCAAAAAACCAACCAAACCCCAAGCCTACATTCCCATTATTAACTCGCAGCATTATTAATTACATCTCATGTTTCTGTAATATTTTAATACCTCACTTCAGGGCAGCCATGAAGGATTTTCATAACTTCCAGAGTGATGGGAAGGCAGATATGAGGCTAGCTCTGAACTCCAAAAACTCCCATGCAGCAGCCCAGGCTGCTGCCAAAAGACCACAGATGGATGCCATATGAGATGCTGAAGGGGAGCCATGGAAGTTCTTTGCTTGTAATGTACTCGTGCAGTTCCAAGGTGTAACAGGCACCAAAGTCAGTGTTTTAGCAGTTTTAATCTTCATCTTGATAATTGTATAGCTGTGCTCAGCAATAAGCTTCAGGGAAGGGACTCAAAAAAGCAAGGTGACAGAAAGTTAAAGTGAAAACATTGCAAAAAAGATGGATATTACAAACAGAACATGAGAGACGGAATCAGTTTTGAGATTTTTTTAGCTGATTTTTTGTGCTAACAGAATTTAGTGCAAAATTGTAATTATGCTTTTCTTTACAAATCCAGACACTGATTTTATCACAGTGACTTTTTTTTTTAAAGGAAAGGAACAGGCTTTCACTTCTGTTCAGAATGAAGTCTCCAAGTTACAAGCTATCTGTGAATTAAGTCCTTTTGTCATTTGATAATCAAAAACTGTCTGCAGAGAGAGCCCAGAAACAGCTTCTCTAATTCTCCTAAATTGCATATGACTAATCCAGGGGAGTGGGATGGAAAAGGGGGATGGAAATCTGCATGGGCTGAGTCACCGTGAAGGCACAGTAAAGAATGACTGCTGTTCAAGTCCAAAGCTATTGAGACATAAATTGGCTGACCTAGTAGCCAGTTTTTGAGGCTTAGCACAAATATGAGAAGTGAGCCCTCCCTTGACATCTCACACTTCCCCTTTCAACAAATGAAATCTCTGAGTTGCACTGAGAAATAATTTTCAACTTACGAGGACGTCACATAGCTGAAATGATCAAAATTTAGAAGCTTCGAACTGAAAAGCTGCTGCTTCAGCTGTGTTTGATTGTTTGCTCCAACAGGATCCAGCTAATGGACTGAACAATAAATAGTATGTCTGAAACCCAAACTCACTTGTAATTGTGTTTGACAAATAAGTTAAAAGTTCCAGGTTCTTTTTCTTGGCTATCTGTTGTACTGCTGACTTAAGTGCTGCACATCACTCTCTCTCTCAGCAGTGAGAACTTCCTCGTGTAACACTTGGAAAAGGTAAAACAACAAAAAAGACAGGCTGAAATTCTTCAGAGAATACGTACACAAAACCTCCCTGAGCCTGAGAAGGCCAACAGGCAGACAGATCAGCTTTTAAAGTCACCACAGAGAGAGGACTATGAAAAACTGTTTCAGCAGAAACAACCAGCATTTTCATAGTGTTAATCCCAGTGGAACTTCCAGAAAAAAAAAAGATGTTTTGACAGAAGTGTCCAAACTGAAATACCTACAACAGCACAACTATAAAACTATCCAGTGTCCATGCCACTGCCTGCAACTGCTGCCATCCCCACCAATTACAAGAGTGCACACAGTAAAATAAAAGAATCTTATGACCTAAAATGCTCTGAAACAATCATTTGAAGGCTTTATCTACAGAATGTTTTAAAATTAGCTTCCATGCCCATGGGAAAGACCTGATGGAAACTCAAGATCTTGCCTATCTTGCATAGGTGTCAAGTTGATAATGAATGGAAAATTTAGGACCTGCTAAACAGCTGGGCATCTACTGCAACCAGAAGATAATCCTTGGAAAACAAACACTGAAGGAAACCAGATCCTATCTCTCAAACAACCCTCCTTAGCCCATGGCTATGGACACTCACTCTTCTTCACTGAGGACAGCAGCTGGGACCTGTAACAGGAGGAGCTCCCAATTAAATGCCCAACTTCAGGGCAAACCAAGAGTCCATTCAGACATCACTTGGGATGTCCTTAATTACTGGAAAAAGAAAAAAAAAAAAGCCCTATGGGGCTCAACAATGTCTTAGCTACAACTTCTGGTTTTATTGGCACTTTTTTTTTCTGAAGTAAAAATGCATGTTCACTTCTCAAAAGGCATGGTCCTTCAACAAAGGCCACGTAAGTCAATTAACAGGTTAAATGTACTTTTTCAGAACTTGCTGTAAGTTTCCAGAAATACCAGAACATTTCCGCTAATAAGGTCATTGTGCAATCCAAGCTGTGTTAATGTAAGAGAGAGGGTTAGTTCCTAAACTACCAAAATTCTGTAGCTTTGGTGTTAGCAGCTATTTGTCAGCAATAACCCGTTTTTGAGTACTACCCAAAAGCTTTAAGAACAAATACAGTCTCCATCTTGCCACACAGTACTCAGAAAACAGTAATTACACAACACTCATGACAGATTCAAGCAAATACCACAGACTGCCACCACATATATGTTACTGCTGCACTATAAATTTACTTCTCTGAATTCAAAGAAACACAAAAAAAAAAGGTTTCACACATTTTCCCCTGCATTTCCCACAGCATATCTCAACGTTCAAAAACCAATTTCAGAATATTTTTTTTCCTTAGCTGCTGTTTTAGCCTTAGAGCAAAGTACAGATTTCCTTTTCAAATCAATGCACAACTCCCTAATCTAAGGCTACAGAGAGCTCAGTATAGCCTGAAGAACCTGAGGTTGCCATCATATACCAATAAGTTGTAACATTTCATATCTAATTTTAAAAAGAGTGCCTATGATAAAGACCACTCTCCCCTGATTGCCATTTTCTCTTCCAAAGCACTAAAACAATAAGGCACAAAGGGTTTTTGTCACCCACCAGACTACTGAAGCATTAACAGCTTTATGGAGAAACCCACATGAATTTTTCAACAAAAATTACTGCATTTCTTTTACCATATGGAAATATATTTCTTTCCAATGTCATGGTCTGGATCAGGTTTAAAGTTGCAGCTGAAAGGAAAACACTCCTGTGTCATGGAATTGATGTTATTTTCCTAAACCATGTGACCTGACATGTAGGGACTTTAATTTCTTTTTTAATTAAAGTAGCTGCCATTTGTTGAATGACATCATTTTCCATGCTAAAGTACATAAAATACCCAGTTTTGTAACTGTCACTGAGCAAAACCTGCAGAGTCACTCACACACCATGAAATACAAGAGTTTCTTCAGGTAACAGCAACAAAGAACTGAAAATTAATTGACTAAAATCCAAGACTGGCAGATAATTGAGAAATGTTTCACTGCACGCAGTTTTGATGAATCGAGACCAAGTATGTCAGATGTGGTAAATGAAACAAAAAGCAGTTACAGAATTTTGTTGACCTCTGAATTAGCTGTGCAATCACAGAGAGAGCCTCACTACAAAATTATGGTGTCATGAAATTTTAACCTATGAAAGACAGACAGACACGTCACTGACTCAGTTTTAAGCTTCTCTTTTTCAATAAGGAAACTCTAACACTCCTGAAGGAGCAGAGAAGCTCTGAGTTTAGAGAGATAGATTTTGTCCAAATCTAGCTTAAAGCCTTAAAATTGCAATTAAAAAGATGTAAAGATTAAATTTAAAATATAAAAGTTTTTTATAAGAAAAAAATTGGTTTGAGAAGGAAGAAAAGTCCAAGGTGGTTGTCTCACCAGGTCTAGGGATACTGGGATTAACTAGCTGAGCTTTGTCAAGCACTACAGCACTGTCAGAAGAGACATTTCCTCCTACCACACTACTGATTTTCATAGGAAAAAGAAACCACAAGCAAACCCACAACAAAACATCAGGCTGTCGAGAGAAGACAAGTTATTGTTGAAGCAAAACACCTTTAATAATTGCCATTAAAAATTATACAAGAAGTTAACAGAAGTTGTCTATAAGGTCCATATCAGCTCTAATTATTCTATTATTTTGCAAGAAATGGAAAGGTTAAAATTGAGTGTTTATTTATGAATATATATCATTATACACATATGATTCATATGTAAATCATTCAAATATCATGACCATCATCTCTGAACACACACATTCTCAGAACACTGCCTGGCACACTTCACCTGGCTCTTGCCAGGGGGATTAACACCACCTCAAAGACATTTGCATTCTTTAAGAGCTCTTTTAGTACCCAGCAAAAAGAACCAGCAAGAAGTTACAGGAGCTTTAACACAATGAAGAAATTGTTCAGAAAAGTATGTGGAACAAAAAGCTCATGCTTTTGTAATATGAAGAAAGGAGCACAACAGATGTGAAATAGTTTAGTGGATGTTTCTGTTTAGACAGACCTGGAAAATGGAGTCTCCTAACAAATAAAAGATAGGAGGCAATTCCTACAGGCTTAACAATTCTCCACGACTGCTCTTGATTTGTTATTATTATCACAAAGCTCTTTAAACAACTTGGGACTCTGAATAATATACACACAAGTATGAGAGATTATGGACAAAGGTACTAATTCCAGAGAAGTGGCACCCTCTGGAAGCTCGTTACCCCGAGCTGACGTGGTGGGGTTGGGCAGAATGCACGTGTAACTCTAATTTTGGCATCCTGCTGATTATGTACACTGCTCCCGCTAGCCTCTCCACAATAGTGGTCTTGATTAAAGAGCATTGTTCAGGAAGGGGAGCACATGCATTTGCAGATGGCATAAACATGCCGCAGTGACTAAACAATGTTTGATGAGCACACGCAGCCCTGGCAGAGCCCCAGCTTGTGTTCTGCAAGCCTTGCCTGACAAACTTGAGATAAAACACACAGCTCAGCCACGAGGGGCAGAGGCAGCAGCTCCCCACTACCAGGCCTGAAAACAGTTGGTAACAAAGGTGTGCGAGTAGATGTCACACTCCTCAGTTTTAGGTATTAGCCTGCCCCACAGAAATGAAACCCAAAATTAGGTATCTGCTGTCTTTCATCTCGTGTTTGGGTTTTTCAGTGGGGGAGTGCTCAGTTTTTACTAGAGCCTGATCCAAAAAAATACTATTTTATTATCTTATTCTCTCCACATTTTATCTGTCCTGATTATTTCCCACAAATGAAGACCCTCAGTGACAGTGAATAAGGTCAGTCTTATCCTCTGTAAGTTTACATCTTGGCATTCAACAAAGAAAATAGTTGTTTTAGAGAAATTGATTTTAAAAAGTTCTGGAGGACCACATTCAAAAAGGAAAAAAAATTAAAGGACTGGTATCTGCATGTTCTTTTCCACAGAAAGAATGTCCTTTTTGCAGTCATGCTGGTTTTATCCCCAGATTACATCACTGAAAAAAGAACTGCTAAACTGTAATTATGTCATGTACCTACTAGAGATAACAGCCCCCCTTCCACTGGTTAGCACAGCACTTCTGCTACCACATGTCCACATAAGGGCCCTATTAAAATCCCCTTCCCAAACATCTTTAGTGATTTACCCACGGCCTGCAAGGATTTTTGGGAACAAAACATCTTGGTTATGTAGTTTACAGGCTTTTAAAGCTAGCACACCCTCATAAGAGCAGGCTGGTTATTTCTCTGATCTCTTGAAGAGACAACTCATATTTAGTTACTTACAGTCAGGGAAAACATGGGGGTTTGCCCCTCATCACAGCTAACCAAACCTTCAGGTGGCCTCAGAAACATAACAGTTTTCTTGCATACAAATCGGTGCATATAAAACCAAAATAAATACTGTATATGTTAATGTAGTCCTTATTTGAATTCCTCAGTTTCGACCCATGTCCTGGGCAATGTCTCACTAGTATTAAATGAGATGAAACCTACACTGCTCAGTGTATTTCAGTCCACCAAGTCAGTAACACTGGTAAAACCAAAACTGCAGTGGTGAATGGCTGATTTAGAAAATCCCAGCAGGTCACAGGACTACAATTTTAACTCCTTTGTGAGCCCAGGGAAGTAAAAGATGACAGCAAATTCTTCTGTTTTCAATTATTAGCAAAGAAAACCTCACCAAAACTGGAAATAAAACAGTGCTTGTGAAGGCCAGACAAGTTCAGTTTTTCTTAACTGTGTATCTTCCCCACATCACCTCAGGCTTAGACCTCTCACTTAAATCAGAACCTGCTAATCAGCAGCTCAAGTTAGTCTCTAAAAGCTACATTACATAAATCCTTTTCTTTTTGGGTTTTTTTTTTTCCTTTCCTGAGAGTGATTCAGCTGAGAGGAGAAGAAAATGGACTCAGGATAGACTGAAAGGGTACTGTCAGGTTTCTTCCAGCTAAATAGCAAAATTCATCCCTGATGTTCCTGGGATGGATTATCTGTATAGAACAACAAATTCTCATTCCAGCTGGAATTGAACACGTACGAAACACAACTGCAAGGCAACAAGTTCAGTGTAAATTAATGGAAATAAATCTCCCCTTATTTTGCAAGATGTACAGCCATCAATTAAATGAGCAAAGAAATGGTATAAAAAAAAATTGACTGCTTCCAAATCCCAGTTTTTGGCACCTCTGCAGCCCCTAAGAGTATTGACAATGTTCTGTTACAAATCTGTGTTAAGGTAATAACCTACAGGTATTATTCACACACTGAAAAGACAATGTGTTTTTATGAACGGAACAAAAAACAGCACCTCAAACTCTTAAAAAACCCCAAAGCTTAGGACTTATCTGAGAAAAACACATGCAGAAAGACTAGATTTTGGGTTCCAAAAATAAGAAAAACACCAGTTACACTCTGTACCCAACAAAGCAGTTGACATCTAATTTTTAATTAAATGTCAGGCATTATTTGCAGAGGTACCTGAGAGAAACAAGAAAAGAGAATGAAACAAATAATCTTCTATGAAAGAGCTTTTTCCTGGAATGATACTACCCAGAAACCTACTCTAGAAATTGTGTGCTGTACCTGCCTTTCTAGGAAACATATTTTTTTCAAGAGAACCACATTTTCCACTGAGACTAACATATTTCAGAACAATTCTAATTGAATCTTCTACTCATCAGCTCCAAATCCATGTGCAATCTGGCGTTTAAATTTTAAAACTCAAAGATGCTTAGGCTTTGTCCTCATGATAAAAAAAAACACTCATTCCACATATTGACATGTAATAGGCACTAATAGGCTTCACAGTAATTAGCACTTTGTCAGATCCTATGGGCAGGTACAACACCTCACAGGGTTTTTAGGTTTATTAAACTTACCAAACTTAGTATGGTAAGTTTACCATATTAAACTTATGGTAGTGCTGTTCCACCAAAAAAAGAGCTGATCTTGCTATCCTCAGTGGACACAGAAATTAGGGACTTGTCTTTGGTGTTAAAAGAAAATGTCATTTTTCTCTGTGTCTACTAATACAGACTGAGTTCAGAGTGGAAACCAAAGATGTGTATTTTAAATCACTGCAGCATAAGGAAAGAAATCAACAGGAAGCGTAGCACTTTCCTCCCTGCACATTCTGCAGCTCCCTTATTTCTTCATCTCCTCACCCCACAATATTTCCATATTTGTCACTTTGTAAAAAATGCAGGACATCCTGAATTTGCCCCTTTCTTACATTTCAAGACATTTTCTGTAACTGCAGCAGAAGTAATAGAGGTGTCGAAGTTGCTCTGAGAGGGTTTAAACATATCCATTCAATATTTTATACTGGAAAAGGTGGTATTTTAGTGAACCTAAGAGTTAACATGAGGTTGAGAGCTCTACTGTGCCTTTGCAGGTAGAAAGATGAATGCTTCCTCTGGAGCTGTGAGAGGTGAGAGAGTTTCTGAGGAGAAACCACTGGTGAGATTCTAGCTGGTTTCCAGGCCCTGGCTGCTGCTCATCCTCACAGCAAATACAGGACTGGGGTCTTGCAGTGGAGGTTTAGAGCCCACACACAGTAATCTCTTTTCCAGAGCACCTACTGTCCTCTGTAATTTGTGTTTGGGAAACTATAGCTTGCCAATATGCCATGATTTAAAGATTTCTTCCTCCTAAAAGGAAAGCATTTGCAAATGAAAGCAAGCCTTGATGTCCACACAGGGATTTGAAATGCTCAGCAGGTATTCCAAAAAGGGAAAATCTGAAAAAATCGTGAGGAGAGGAAGGGAGGGGAGACGACACAGTAACACCAAGAGGGAGAAAGAATAACTGACAAATTTTCTTGTACAAATCCAAATCTGTTATTTTATGAACACATTAAGTATACTTGATATATGTTTAGGCTCTCATTCTATTCAAGAAATACAAAGATGCCCTTTATAGTGTAATTTATAGTGCACCTTAAAGGACCTAAATGACAATTTTTGTCCAATTGGATAGTTCTAGTGAAATACACAGATCCTAACAGGTTGAGAAAAAATGAAGAGAATTTATACATCACAGTGTTTGATTCTTCCTTTTTCAACCATACTGGTTTTAAAGGGATAAATTGCCAGTATTTTAAATTAATTTCTCCAAACTACTGCTTATCAGAAGCAGCAATCAAATACATAATCTAATAGCTAAGCAAGGGAAATAGCAGAGCTTAATTAATTCACCAGGACTTCTGTCACGCCTTGTACAGATACACCTTGTAGGTAATTGTACACCTACTAATATGGTAGGGAATCACTTTCAGAAATTGTTTTTCTTACCTCAAGGCTACAGAAATGATGCACTGCATTTCCAGTGTACCTGAAATACCTGAAGGAACACCCGAGGTGAGATGGGGAAAATCATGTGGCACTCAGGATTCTGAGATTACTTACAAGATAACACTTAATGTTTCCATTACATAAGGCACATTAGAAGCCAGCTATTTCTAAAATGGGCTTCCAAGAAATCCATTCAAGTGTCCACTCTCAGGTCCTGAAGTACACAGACATTAAGTGATATAAGTGATATGAGAGTCATTACTTTCACACTGACCCAGGGATTAATCATTTCATCTTCCTCTCTCCTCAGCTGGTGGAATTGCCTGGGAAACAACCTGAACTCTCAGTGACCTTTGCTAACCAAACAACACATCCTCAGTGGTTTGGAGCAGAGTAACTACTCAGACCTTGAACCAAGATCGTTTGGACAGCACAAAGAGCTCTACCAACTGCACTTCTCTCAGTTAGCATGCTGTGAAAAGTTTTGGTTAGCACAAGCTTCTCCAGCCTTTTTTTTCAACTTTTAGTAAACTTATAATGAACTCACAGGCCCGACCAGGGAAAAGCAGCCACAGGAAATGGGAGAGACAAATAACAGCATCTCTTCCATCATCCTCATTAGCAACAGTGCTGCATCTAAGGTGGAATTTGTTAAGCTCTTACCCTCCCCGTTTACAAACTTAAGCAAAAGGCAAGGGAAAAAAAAAACAAACCCAGAGCCTGTCACATTACTGTAAAAAAAGAGACTGCTAGCGCTCAAATAATTGTTTATCAAAGGCTATTTAGTCTATTTAATTGCCAGCCCCGAAGAAAAGAAAAAAAAGAAAGAGCTTGCCGGATTTCCATTATTTATTACATGTGGAGTGACTCGCTGAAGCACTTGGAAAGATTTACTTCCCAGTGGTCACCTACTTAGATCAAGCACTAAATCACTGCCTCTGTGGCTGGTGTTTGTTTAGGTGGCAGCAGTTGAGCTGGACCAGCCTCCCCGGCCCCTCGCCAGGGTCTCCGTGTGTGTGGCCCGTCCGGGGCTGCAGCTGGATCCGCACACAATTCCCACTGTGCTCCACAGACATTGTTATTCCAGGGTCCTTCCCGACACCCCAGGCACCCCAGACACGGGTCCCAAAGGCAGAGCCACCTGTCCTGAGGGAGGTCAATCACAAACACGCCAGGATTTTCACCCGAAGCGTCGGAATTCTCACAAAAACACATCGGGATTTTCACCGAACCCATCGGGATTTTCACCAAGGGAGTGGGGATTTTTAAAGGCACAACTTCTTTAGTCTCAGCTGCACTTCCTGAGGCACAGCCAGAACCAGAGCTTCTAAAGCTCAGACATCATGATCTCTCCCAACCAACATTTCAAGATAAATAAGTAGTAAACCGCTTATGAACATTCCTTAAGATAAATTATTTTTCTTATTCTCTTACTTCTAAGAATTACAGGCAGCCAGGGCACTACAAAACAAACATGTTACACAGTGCTCCCTCTAAATCAGACAGGAATTCTTCATGACTTGGGGAACTTTTCCATCCATTCAAAACCCAAACCATCCCCACTCATCCCTTACATAAACCTTACATCCCTTACATACACATCATTGTCATACACTGATGATTATATACACTTTTTAAATTATATGAAGATACAGGTTTGGTTTCATTCCATCAAAGCAGTGCAGGAGTAGGTGTAATATCCTTTTACAGTTCATGGAAGGAACCTATTGGCTCATAAACTGAACAACAGGTGAATCAAACACCTTGTTAAGTCATCAAATGTACTACACTGGCAATACACATAATTACAATGCATTTTTCATTCCAGTCCCTTTCAAAACAAGGGGCA
Source organism: Agelaius tricolor (assembly GCF_023055355.1). Lineage (NCBI taxonomy): Eukaryota > Metazoa > Chordata > Aves > Passeriformes > Icteridae > Agelaius > Agelaius tricolor. The sequence goes on from NW_027269304.1 coordinate 2,378,231, forward strand.
CAATGGGGCTGCCACCAATTCCTCCAGAAAACACCTGGGCAGTAAAACAAATTTCCCTATCAGAAAACATTTCCCAGTAATATGCCTATGTTTTCCTTTGCTTAACATCACCCCACTATTTTTATTTGCACTCCTACAGACCACCCAACACAGTTGTGGCACATAATTAGACTTTATGGAGGCAGAGCTTTAGCAAGATGCTACAAAGAAGGTAAAACTTATTTCAAATACCACAGTTTGGTACAGCCATGAAAACAATGAATCAGGATCTAGCTCAGAGATTTGCCAGTCATTAGTCCCACGTGGGATGGAGAACTATGACAGAGCTCAGCTCTGGAAGTTACTGGGCCCAGGTGACTGCTGGTGATCAGCTTCATGTTCTAGGCAGGTCCCATTAAAAATAATTAAAATAATCAAATTTGTGTGTATAAGCATGCATATATCTCTAAAAAACAAGGCAAGGCATGTTACTGATTTTCTAAGACTACAAAGTTTATTCTCAGGCACCCGTATACCAATTTCATGAAAAGATTTTGCAGTAACTTTTACTTATATGGATTAATAAGCATTTTATAGTGCAAAGTGTAACAATGCATTTCAGAAGTTTTTCCTCTTTTTTTACTAAAAACTGTTAATTATTAAACTGATAATAGATAAGCACAGAGTTTAAGTCATGCTTAAGATGCAGAGTAGTTTCTCTAGGCTTCCTCTGCACTAAATTTACATTTAGCTGAGTATCAGCCCTCTGGATGTACAGAGCCCAGGAAGATTAATTTCCTAATGTGGTGCTGAAAGAGAGAGATCACAAATACTTCCACAAAAATGAGTTTGCAAAATGTTTGGAACATATTCTATTACACACCTGAAAGCTACTTGTAATACCTAATTCTATTATTTAATTCCACATAACTGCTTAGAAAATTTTATTTGTAGGCATTAGATTAGAATGGAAGGGAAAAGAAAAGAAAGGTGCATTTTCACCCAAGAAATCCTATCTTATCTTTCAACACCCAAATTTAAAGCATATATAGGAATCAAGGTTCTTTATATTTTCAATTTCTTTGGCCAGGTTATTATTTTACCAAATTGACATAAAGTTGTTTTCATACACGTTAAATTTCTCATTAATTGATGGAAACATGTATTAGGTGACCTCACAAACACAAGGATGTTTTCACTTAATAAAAATACAGAATGTATTTAATCCAGCCTGTATTTAGAACATGTGTGACACAGAGCAGAAACAAAAAAAAAAGGGTTCTTAACCTTACTGCTCTCAATTTCTAAGTACAGTTTGGTCCCAAACTTTCAACATCTTTGTGAACAATCAAACAGCTCACAAGGTTTAGGGTCAGTATGGCCTTGGGTGAAGTCACAGAAATACTTATAATGCAGACTGGTAGACTTACATGCCCTAACTTTTGGCTCCTCAAGACCCAAAATCAGCTGAAAATTCCTGTACTGAACAAGAATAGGACATGTAAAAGAATAAAAAAAAAAAAAAAAAAAAAAAGAAGTACAAACTGGGATATTCAGCTTAAGAGTTAGCTTCTTCTTCTTCAGAAAAGTTTTAACACAGCAAAGCACAACCTGAAATATCCAGAAGTGTCTACAGATACAGATAATACTGGTTTCTTTCCTGTTTTAAGAGGGTCCTTTCCTTTGCAGCCAAGCAAGCAGCATGGAACCACTTACCCATTTCCAATGTAATGCAACAATTTCAGCCTTAACTTCCAAAATATCTAAAGTAGTTGAAAAGTTAAATTTTAAAGCTATGTTTTAGCATTTGAAAATAATCTTGCCTAAATTTTTTTTTTTCTAATTTAGATGAGTAGTATGGAGAGAGGATAAAGAAACAAGGAAAACAAAAGTGCACAGGAGGCTACAATTTGAAAAGGGCAGCATCCACCCCAAACCACTCACTTTCTTTCAAGCTTGGCCCATGCAAGAGCTCACAACACTCATTCAATCCGGAGTGAGTATCACACATCTGATTTTAAAGACCATAATAAAATACAAAAATGTATTTCGTTCTCATGGTTTAACAGTTACATTTAAACATTTATCTACTTACAGAGCCATCTTTCAGGTTCCTTTCATAGGAGAAGTGACAGGCCTTATTCTGCTCATCTCTTGAAATCACAAAGTTGTATTTGCCAGCTGACTCTTCTCCAGCTATCAGTGCTTTCCTCAGCTCTTCCACATATTTTTCTCTGTCCATTTCTATGTCAGCAGCCTCCCTAGAAATGTCTGATTCAGACACTACCAGAAGAAGACACGTGAGGAATAAATATCCGTATGTGTGGGAACAAGTATGTGCATTACACATTACATATGAAGCATCTATTAATATGCATTTATATATATAAAATACTGCATTTATATATTTGCCTTATATATACATAGTGCAAGACATATATATCTTAAAGTATATATTTATATATATATAATTAAGAAAAAAAAAAAATATATGTATATATAGACACACACTGACTAGATGACCTTTAAGTTCCATTCCAACCCAAGGCATTCTGTGATTCCATGGAATATTAGGAGATTATTTTTCCCTTGAACACACATTGGTGTGTCATTTCCACTTGTGGAAATGTAGCAGGAATACTGGGGTTTTCAGGAGTTCTGTCCCTTTTTCCCCATCTGCAAATTGATTATTTCCTTATTGCTACTGATCCACAATTCTAGTTGCCTAAAATCACCCAAAACAGAGTGAAATGTGGAATCCCTTGCAGCAAAAAGACAAAAAGGAGTAGAAAAAGAAAAGTCTGAAATGTTTATAGAGGAAGCACTTGTCTGGAACAGTGATTTCAATACTGAGCAGATAAACTTCTAATAACAGTAAGAAAGTGATAAAAAGAGAGACGCTAAAATACTGCAACAGAGCACTGTGGGTTTGTTTGGTTTTGGTTCTATTTTCCCTATATATGCTGCATGTTCCTTTGTGATTTAAAACCAGCAGAACTGATCAATCATTAGGGAAATATGATATGCATAAATCCTCACAGATGTATTTCTTTAACCCAATACCAAGGTAATAACACACTAGATTACATTGTGTATTTGTGTGCTTCTCCTCCCCTCCAACATTCAGTGTTTTCCCTCTCTCCTTAAACAGGACTCCTAACACATTTCATCATCACATTAAACATACAAAACCCATAAAAGACAACTCCATCAGCAGCTCCCTCTCTCTCCCTGGTAGGTCTTGCCAAGGAAAATAATCCACAGCATGGGAAACCCAAAAGGGATTTCCCACAGCAGGAATATTCTGACCGTTGCCTTCCCTCCCTCCAGGTTTTGAATTTGAAATGTAAGCAGTCTCAAAAATGATGTAATAACTTTAGAAAGTGACCAAAATGTTTTGTTGAATGAAAGCACAGATCAGTACAGTAGGAAAGCTTTATGCACAACAACATCAACCCCCAATGAAATTATTCAAGGGACTGAATAGAAGAAATTCAGTAAGAATTCAGAAATTCAGTAAGAAATAGAAATAGAAATTCAGTAATAATTTATTAGAAAGGGATCAGATTCTTCCAGAACAGGAAAAAAACTTTCCTTTGGATGAGCACCCAATGCTGACAGCAGAAATATTGTGGGTCTCTTTCTTTCCTTGTTAATGGATTGAGGTCATCCTGCTTTCACTGCCCCTCTGTTTTGGGGAATCATTATCCTCCATTCTACCAGATGCAGGAACTCAACAAAATGAGAATTGTGCCCACCTATTTTTTCTATACACTCCCAGCTATAGTGGCACAGCCTTCACTTGCAAAAATAAGAATCCTCTTTTTGTGATTTCTAAACTGGGGATTTTGAAGTCACCTAAGAAGGAGAAGATCCTTCGAACAGAAAAAACAGTATTTGTCAGTGTTAACACCCTTTTTTTTGTTTTCAAAATAACTTTACTTTACTCCTGTCAAGCCAAGAAAGAAAAATCTTTCATTTCCAGGAATCAGTATTGGAATACACGTATGTGCTTTGTGCAGGAAGCCCTGATCAATGGAGTGTTTGAAATGTTAACAGGAATATGGAAGAGCAGATTTAATTTATGTGCCGATTTTAATTTGCATTTATCTAATCTCAGACCTATATGAGAGCTTGGCTTGTGTAGGAACTGAGGAGGAACAACACCCACTGGGTAAGGAGAAGGAAGGAGGAAAGGAACTACATAAGATATGTCTTATAATTCAGACAAGGAGTCCAGAAAATGGTTTTGTCTACAATTTGCTCAAAATACATAATTCTGTCATCCCTTTGAAATATTTTTGTTACTGAGAGAAGGGCTTTTCATCAAGTATTTGACATTTCTCAAGGACTTTTTCCACTGGGCATGAATGAGAGAATCATGCACATATGCAAAGACCCATCCTCTTACTGAGGTTTCAGAGGGGTGAAAAAATCCCACAGGCTACGTTTTTCCTACTGATAATTTATTGTCCCTTTTCCTTCCCAAAAATCCCCTTCATTACAAAATACAGCTACCTTTGGCTATTTAAATTCCATGAAAATATTTAAAAAAAACATCTGCAATTAAAGGCTTTATGGGCTCCAATTTGCAAATGGAACTTGCATACACATTTGTTTGAGAATCTGGAGAAGACATAGAAGTGTTATTTCAGCATCACTCCAAGAAATTATGCATTCTTGAGAAAGAACAAAACATTGCATATCCATGTGCTGAATGAATTAGTTTTAGCTTTGACACACAACCTCTCCAGATTTCAAAGTTCTCTGGCCACATCCCAGAAGATCATGAACCCCATCTCCTCCATCACTGTGAACAAAATGCCCACGGAATTTACACACAAGCTGTGGGGCACAGCTTAGAAAGTGTTTTAAAAGGAGCAATTAAGAGCAGTAATAATTTAAATTAATGCATTTTTCTTTCCATTACCTGTCCCAGTCCAGGCACACTGACAATCACTAAGAAGTAAACCAAAGCCAGTGCCTAAATCCTTTTCCCATGACACCTGTAGAAAATAGGTTGCTTCTGGATCAGAAACTGGATGAATTCTGTTCAAAGTCTTCTCCATCTCCCCAACACCTGTTTAAAAAGCAAGATAATGTTGTTATAACCACTGGGGTGATTAACAGCTTTGCATAACTTGCTTGGGGGTTGTGTGTGTGTGCAGGGAATATAAAAATACAAGTATGCTTGTAGTTTTATTCTACTTTCCTCCCCAAATTCACTTTGTCAGAGAACTGGTGATACTTGCAAACAGGAAACTGGATTATAATAAGTAAGGTTTCAGTGCCAACAATTAAACATATTTGAATGGTCTCAAAAACCTGTCAGAAAGCTGGGGGACAGGAAATTACTACACACAAGCTCTTCCCCGTGGCTCTGTTTTTAACTCAATGCCTGCTATCACCCAAAGTACAGAATATTTAACATAATTCAAGGTAATCAATATTCATCTGGAAGACTGCCACGTGAAAGCTGCTACTAAGCTTCACAGCAAAGCAGAGGGTGTAGCAAATGCCAGCAAGCCAACGTAAGCATCTTAAACACTGGATTCTGCAGAAAACAAAATATATGATGCTACAGGGAATATTTCTGCTCTATGGCAAAGCAACTTGGCAACCTGTCCTTGACTTAAGATGTTCTCAAGAATCCCATGTATTTACACACAACTTAAGTGAAGTGACTGAGAAAAGGCTGCATGTTCACTCACAGACTAAAAACAGGATGCAAAAGGAAGAAAAACCCAGATGAGGCATTTAAATTTAAACTACATGCACTGAGTACAATGGTGCTTGGGCAGGGATTAAATGCTCTGCGCAGGTTTCCATCTGAAGTGCAGCAGTAAATAATCATGACCAGGCCCTGAAGGGACTCTGCTCTCCAAGCAGGAGTAGAAGGAAGCTTTTTCCTTGCCCCTGGACATGGAGAAATAAATCTAGGTACAGATTTAACTACCTTGCCTTCCCCAAAAATTGGCATTTTCAGGTTAGGAGGAGCAGCTTTAACTGCAGTTGACTGAACTGTTCCTAACCCTTGCTCAATTCTGCACCCAGTAACATTTCAAAATGCCTCTCCCTTGATCAGACAAGTGGATAGCATTCAAAAGCAGCAAAATGTATGAATTTAAGCATTGGTTTTCAAGCATAAAGGTTGAGTATTTACATCTCTAAACCACCACTGCATTTACTATTATAGCTGTCATACCTTTCTATTCCCTAAAAATGCAACAGAAACGAAAACGTTACCAAAACATACACTGAAAAATTATTCTCAGTTAACAAAAAAAAAAAAAAAAAAAAAAAAAAAAAAAGAAAAAGAAAAAGAAAAAAAAATTTCTAGTTCCATCACTAACCAGCTGGCCATTTCTGAAAATCTACTGCGTATCTGTGCACCTGTAAGCAAGAACAAAAACTCAAATATTTGGGTGTGGACAGCTGGAACAATGCCTTTGCAATTAGTGACTCCAGAAATGAAGGCATTTTAAATATTTGTGGGGCACTAACTGCCTGGCCATGGGTCAGTAATAAGCACGGGACAGGAAACACAAGCAATGCATGCTCAAGCACACATGCATGCACTCTCCTTTGCCTGCCAGATTCCCTTTTGCTTCTTGTTAATTATGGAAAAATACAGTCTCTTGTGAAATGTTTTCACAGAAATCCTCCTCTGAAAGACAATGTTTCTAAAAATATTTCAATTAAAGACTGCAAAGCAGTAGCAGACAACCCAAACAGACAGCACATAGGGTACTGATGCATATGTGTGTAGTTCAAAAGGAAGGGTTTGTTTATTTTATGTTATTTTTATAACAAAGTAGAGCAGCATTCAGTGAAAAATACCTGCACTAGAGGCTTTCTTATCAACCCAAACTTTCTATAACAAAAAACAAAGCAAGAGAATTGCAGTTTCTATTTACGTAACGATGAAGCGAATGAAGTGTGAGTCAGAAAAAGTGAGGTCAAGAGTAGCAGAGGAAAGCAGCCTGTTTATTTATTTAAAGATGCACTAACAAGGTCTCTGAGGCCCGAGACTAAATTCATTTGATACAGTGATACTGGTTTCCCATGCACACATCACTGTTTCATTACAGTGATGCAGAACAGCTAAAAATGAAAGTTCTGTTTAGACAACAATATTGGTACCCCTGTGATAAAACACAACCTCAACAGAACGAGGAGACACAACCAAGAATAATACCCCGAACACCAAAACAAAAGGAAAATACAGGTTTCCTGCTTTCCCACATTTTATTGTGCAGCCCTGAAAAAAAGCATTTTCAAAGAAAGCATAAAATGAAGATGCTATTTCTCCCAGCTTTCATCTCCTCCACAGTGCTCACTGTCCTTTTGAAAGGAGTATATTACTTATTAGTCCGCGTTTAGGATCTGCCTCCGGAAAAGCTCAGCCAGACTCCATCTCCAAAGCACTCAACTCCTCCAACCCATCAGCAAAAGCTCAAGGACTCCTGGCTGTGCACAATGCCTATTATGTACTTCTCTTCAAGAGGGGGGGAAAACTGCCTTCATGAAAATTAGTCTGACCTACACAGCACAAAAAAACATCAGTGCAAACAGTAATGCTGTACCTTACTGCTTTTCTGAAAGCAAAACAATTACAACAAAGTAAAAATCCAAATCCCTTTTCCCCTTATCTCTTTTATGTCCTGAGAACACAGACTTGACTGCAGTGTTCAGTAAATGGATAAACCACACACAGTTTAAGCATGAATACAGCAAAAAGGACCAAAGGAGTTCCCTACTTATTTAACAACTACCAGTTACCACTAAAGAAATTAAAAATACAGGCAATAAATGAGGGCATATTCCTTATTCATTGACTATAAGGTGACTGCATGCACTTCCTTCATTCTGAAGGCAAATCTTAATAACAGATGTACAGCACTATATTTCCAAAAAAAGATGCATTGCTCTGTATTTCAAGAGATGAAATAAAACAATCTCCTCAAACTAACCTGCCCCAATGCACCCACCTACTCACTAAATTCATCACCCCACCAGCTTCCAATGTGTAAAGCTTATGTGACCTTTCACAGATCAAATACTTCTGCCAGGTAAAAATTTCATCATGAAAGAAAGACAAACATATAAAAGAGAGGTGAAATCTTATTTTGTCTTTCACATATTTGGAGTAGAAAGGTAGGAACTGTGTTCCTGCTCAGAAAAGTTAGAACAGCCTCCTGAATTTTTGGAGCGTCACAATTTAACAGTCCAGCTGTTGGTGAAGCTTGTTAAAACGAAGTAAAATACAATCATTCCGTAAAAATAGACCACATTTTTACTGCTACCCAAATTTCTGGAACCAGCCTCTCTTTATGGCAGGCTAAAAAGCCCCTCAGAGTCCATCAGACCAGAGGAGCACCCTCAAGTGCCATTCAGCATCCAGCCCCTGGGGGCTCTTCCCATTCACCACCTCCACAAAATGCGAGCGGTCGGTTCTCTCCCCCTTCCCCGGTCATGACAAAGCAAAGCTGCAGGGAAGTTTTGGGTTTGGGGCCACGGAGAGGCAGTGTTCCATCCCCGGGGGGCACAGCACCAGCCCCTCTCCATGCCAGGGCCCCAGGGCCAGCCTGCAGGTGGGGACAGCAGGGTCCCAGCCCAAATGTGTAAATCAGAGGCTTTATTGAGGCCTTTGAACAGTCGGGGATTGAGCTGTTTATCTTTAGCACTTTGTCCCCGTGGTCTTTGGCTCCTGTGATCGCCATTAGGCAATGTTTCCCTCTGAGGAGGAATCAGCTGTTGGCTGGTGCCTCTGCCCTCGGAACAAACAGCGCACACAGGCCCTTCTGAATGAACAAGACACTCTTAAAATGGGCCCACAAAGAATTTTATATGTTGTTTTGGATAGCACCAGGCATAGACCAAAAGCCAAATCTTCCAGGCTGCTCCAACACAGCATCATTGATAATATTCTGAACTTCACCACTTCATTTTTTTTCTTTTTTTTTTCCCCATGCAGACTAATGGCTTTTATTTTTTTTATTCCCCAAATTGGTCAGGCTGCAGGTGCTCCAAACCTCAGCAGCTATGCTTGGAAGGCTACTTACAGACCAGAAAGAGCTACTATGTCTTTGAAATGGAGCAATTAACCTAAGTGCTTTCTCGCTGAGGAATAATGGGAGCTATCCACAGGGAGTTCAGAATAGAAGACCACACACTGCTATTATAGTCTGCAGTTTGCTTCCTTCTGACACTGCCCAAACTACAGATCATAACCTAATAATCAGAAGAAAGTTAATAGTAAATTCATAATCAGGGAAGAGGGACTATTCAGGAGATGCTACATGTACTCATAAGTAGATAATTGGAGATTTAAACCAGTCAAGAAAAGCTCAAGATTGCTTTTAAAGATTAAAACTAGCTATTACCACATTTTCTAACAGAAGGAAATAAGATAATGCCTATATTTATGCATATTTCCAGTGATATATTTCATACAAATTGATATTCTCTCGTGTTAATTTAAAATTCCATTAACTCCAATACTTCAGGAGTAAGAACATTAAAATACCTGACAAAAACCTCAACTCTCACTCCATTAATCTTAGAACTACTACTGATCCAATAGGGAGCTCCTCTTTACTCATTTCTTTTTGGAGGAACATGACTGTGCCCACAAACATGAAGACAAATAACACAGCATCTTTCCTGTCCCCATCTCACAATAATCCTCCCACTCCTCTGGCCACAATACTTGTTTGACACTGAAGAATGATTCAATAATAACCTTCATGTGGAACTAACAGATAAATCTAAAAGCCAAAGAAGAAAAAAAAAATAGCAAGAGCTTTGTTCCCTAATGCAATTTAGGGGGCTAAGACATTTTTGTATTACATGCACCCTGAGTAATATTTACTTGCTCTTTTGTTTAACTTTACTCTGCATTAAAAGCACACGGGTTACAATTTCGCCAATAATGCAACTTTGTCCCAGAGATAAAAAAAAAATGAACCAAAAATTAGCATGTGGATATGAGGAAGAGACTGAATGATTTTCTAACTTTGTGCAGAGGGGTAAGTGGGCCATGTAAGAAATTCAGTGCTCCATGGCAACATTTGATGAGGAGATCATGGCAGAGTCAAGGCTCACATGGCTCCCATTTGCACTGCTGCCTTCCCACTGCTTCATGGCAGCCACAGAACGATTGGAAACATGCACATGCTTTTTGTGCAATTGTGTGTGTGTCCCCCACGAAAAAAGAAAGAGAAACCCCAAACCAAAAAAACCAAAAAACAAATTAGTTCTGAGCTTGTCAGGCTCCACGGGGACAATAGGATATGGAAGATTTGCCACAGGAGATCTGGAATCCACGATAAGGAACAACCCTTGTCAGGCTTATTTACTACAGCCACCAGCTGAAAAATGAGGAGAAACAGAAGGAAGCAGACAGTCAACAACCTTTATGGTAGGAATCTTACTAACAAGCCTTGATCTTAATTGTAGCCTGGAGGCAAAGCCCACCCTGGTGTCTTTCATCCCCTTGAAGTCTCAGGCCTAACCCACTACCCACTGCAGGCATCCAAACTTGCCAAGCTCACTTACAACCATCTACATTAAGCTATAATAAGGTTAAAAAAAAAAAAAAAAAAGAAAGGCCTTCAGTGTATTAAAATAAACACCAAAGTGGGCAATTATACTAGTATATACTAGCAAGAAAGGGAGTATGCAGACAGATTTATAAAAGGGGCAGGCCCTTTTTTTCTCACCCTTTTTGTAACAATTCTTCCCAAAACTAACAGCAAATCCTCACTTTTCAAGATGCACGGATAAGCCAGCTTACACTAACTGAACGTTACAAACCTTCCAAAAGAAAAATTAAAAAAAAAATAAAATTAAGTCATGCAACTGTCATGTTTCCTGTTGAAAAAGCGTATTTTAGCAGTGAAGTTTTACAAAAAAGTGCATGTGGAAGGCAGCAAAGATCAAAGGCAACAACCAGCCCAGCCTGCAGAGGATGTATCTGGGATGAAAAGTCAGCAAGGCGTGTCTCAGAGACCCAGACTCCCTTTCTCTGCTGCTCCTGGAAGATGCAAGTCCCAACAAATACTTTATAATTCCAACTTGGCAGCAGGACACCCTGGCTTTCCAAGGTCCTACCAAAGCCAGTGGTGGCACAGTGCCTTCACTTGAAAACCACAGGGTACTTATTAAGAGAAATAATTCACTTCCTCCTCAAAAAAAAAAAAAAAAAAAAAGAAAAAAAAAAGAGACATATTCCAAATATATATAATTTTCCACATAATTTCTCTGAAAAGACAGCACTAAAATTGCTGTATGTTTTGCAGATAAAAAACAGAAAAAGGAAGTTGTGCCAGACCCAACCTTTGAGACCAATGTATTCAGACCATAAGAACAAAGATTTGGGAATTCCAAGTCTCTTAGTCATATTTTTAAGAGCATCTCTGCAGTTTTCAGTACCTTAGTATCACCCATCTGAGGACAGTAAAGTCGAGGAAATTTTTGGGGGGAGGACAAACAAAAAAAAAAAAAAGGCAGCATGTTTTAATTACCCTTTGTCCATCCAAAAATACCCCAATACATATGTGTTTTTGATGTATATTTGGATAACAACGTAGCCTGGCTGAGGTATCATCTGTTTTCCAAAACACTGCTTTCTTTAGGATTAAATATTATCAGGATATTCAATACAAATCTGTCGCACAGATTTCCTTTGTCTTCTATTTTTCAGTCCCCACACAGACCTATACAATTCCACTCAGTCTGATGTGTTTCTCTAAATGTCTGACTTAACAACACTAAAATTCCACTAAAATACTTTTTTTTTTTTTGCCTCCTTTTCCCCTTTTTTCTTCTTTTTAAAGTCAAATAAATTCAGTACTGTCAAACCCACAAGAGATCCACAGGCAAGAGTGCCCGGTCTGACACAAAGATAAGTGAAACAAAGAAATCAGCGTCAGGTAGATACGGATGGATGTAATTTTGCATGTAGGATTTTCTGAGGAGATTTGAAAAATTGAGCCCAGTAACCTGGAAAAACAAGTTTCACCAAATGTTGCCACTTCAGTGGGACAAGGGCAGGTATAAATATGAAGGCTTACATATCTTTCTCTCCTCCCACCTCTACACCCAAGACTTTTCAAAGAGATGGATTATTTTAATTTCCCGTCCCTGTCAAATTAATAATAAAAAATAGGCCTAGGCTCCAAATTGCTTTATCTTACTAAACAGTTTCCTCAGGCATTTTCTTTGAAGAAAATTCCTGCATTACCCAGTCTTCACTTAACCAAAGTTTTATTATGTTTTTTCTTTCCATCTGCTATTTATCTATTAGAAAATGCAACACTAAACTCCCTGAAAACAAAGAGCTCACATGGCTTGAATTTATTAATTTAAAAATTGTAATTCATTTTGCTTCACCTGACCCTCACATAAAAATAATTCACAAGACAAGAACAATTCACAAGGAACTGAGACATTCACTTTCAATGCAGCTGAATTTCAATTTTGCAGCTCTTTATCCAGCTATGTTTATTGCTTGGCATTGAACATTAATTACTCTACTGATGTATTAGGCTGAGTTTGAAGATAAGGCAAAAAGACCAATATTGAGCACCAATTTCAGCTGTTTTGGGCACAGGTTCAGCTTGGGTTTAGCTCAGGCTTTGTGATAATCCACATCTGACAAATCAAAGCAGGGCAGAAGCACCAGTCCCTATCACAGCATGTGCCAAGATTTTAACAAGGAGGGGACAAATCCCACAACCTCACCAAGCTCTGAGCAAACAAGTAGATGTGTTAAAAAAAAAGAAAAAAAATAGATAAAATAAATGAGGAGACAGTTCCACCCAAAATTCAGAAGCCACTCACTCTACACTCTCAGCCAGCACTGACAAATCTACTGGTTTGTGCTACAAACCACGTTTGGAAAGGGAAAAGGGCACAAAGACCTTCACAGGAGTCACTTTTACTTTCAGCATCACAAGTTTTGTACATGAAAAAAAAAAAATAAATAAAGCCTCTCAAGACTCATCAGCTCACTGCTTTTCTAAGCAATTTACAGGACTCTTTTCATGTGGGGTTTTCTGGTTTCTTTTCTTTGCTTTTGGTTCTTACTATGGACTGGAAAAAAAAAAACAAAAAACCCAGAACAACAATATCCTGCTGGAAAATTTAACCCTTACCCAAGGCACTTGATACCAAGCAGGGGGTCTACTCGAGGAAAGCAGCTTTTCACTCTTAGTGTTCCCTTACAGCTCCTAAAGAATGCTTGCACAGGCGTGAAAAGAAACCTGCAGGCTGAGATGAGGGCACAGCGGGGACACACCAGTGCAAAAATGCCACTGGGACTTGAGCTGAGAGGGCAATTAAGAACTCATTAGTAAAATACAGCACAAAACTGCTTTGGCACTGAACCAGTCAGACCCAAGTTGGAGATCTCAGCACTCAAATTACAACAAAGCAGAGAGGTGAAGCACCACAGAGGTCTCAGGGTAAATTGCTGCTTTCCCAGGTGAGCTAATGACGACATAAAACATGGGGAGTGGGGCACAGAAACAGCACAGAAGGGGTAAATATTTTAAAAACAGGTCTCACTTTCTCACAGGTTGGGGGGCACTTCACCTTTGTGTTCCTGGCTCGCAACTGCAGCTGCACATCGGTACCTGAAACACAACAGTGAGCAAACACAGTGGCCCTGAAATAATGCAGGTACATGAGCATAGCAAAAGCCAGCCTTGGAACACAGGAGTCTCCTCTCCACAGCTCCAACAACCTGTTCCAGGGCAGCTTTAGATAAACAATCTGCCACTGCATCTTCGTCTCTTTCAGCCCTCATTTATTTTGCACCCTCAAAAGTATTTTGATTTTGCAGCATTTTTTTATTTGATTTTGAGTATTTTTATTTTGCACCCTCAAAACATTAACCTCAAGTTGAGACAACACACTAAAAAATTCCTCCTCTACCTCTTTACTTAAAGAAAAGGAAAAAAAAAATCTGGTTTTAGGACAGTCGGGGCTAATAAAACAAATCCCTGCAACAGACAAGAGTAAAAAATTATAATGTATAAGGCACATTTTTAATCTACAGACTTCTCTAACCAAGGCACAGGGGAGAAAAACCTTCCCTCTAATACTGCTTTCAGGAGATCACAAAACATTACTCAAGTACTGTATTTCCAAGATACACAAGAATGCTGGTTCCCTGCCTCTTGCTTCCTAAAACAATTATCTTCCTTGTCAGCTTTCAGAGAAATTAACATTTCTGCCCCATCTCCCGATCTGAGCCTGCTGTGTGCTGGACTGAAAATTAAGGTTAATTTTCTCAGCTGGAGTAATTTAATCCGAGCCTCCACACCAGAGTCTGATGCTTCCCTGCTTGGCTCAGCCAGCACAAATCTCTCCCCAGGATTTCGTGAGGTTTCACCCCAAGCCTGACACAGCTGACAGCGTTTGGAAAGCCCCAGGCTCCCTCTATCCTGTCCAGCTTCTGTACTGAAAAGGATGGCCTCTACTGAGACCCCTTTGTAGACCTGTAAACAAACAATCCCTTTCATAATTATTTGAATCATTTATTAAAAAAAAAAAACAAAAAAACACACACACACAAAAGAAACAACAAGTGCAGCCTGTGATGGGATATACAGCCTCACTCTTCCTCTAGTTCCATTAATTTTTCTGTCCCAAGACAGCAACCAATTTGGCTGATGTCTAGATCGAGGGCACAAAAAGTTCTCAGTCTCTGCACTCTTACAAGTCACATTGGATCAGTCTCCCTTTTTTTCTGTTTATTTTACAATCTGTGCTCTAGCTGTCTGCTCTGCTGGAGGACATCCCTTCCCAGAAAAGCCACCTCACAGTCTGCAGAGCAGATGCAGAAATATTCCAAAGCTTTTCCAAGCTTTGTAAATTTGGACAATTTAATCAAAAAATGTTTTGTGCGATCACCAGTACACCTTAGAAAGCAGCAGCACCAGAGGCCCTTGCTCAAGGCACACACTTAATTAATTTTTTTTTTTTTTTCAAATTGGAACTTTTCCTATAAGACATGTTCTTTTGTGTTGATCAGATTTGACTGTGTTAGATTAGCAAACAACAGTAATTTGTTTAGTAATTATCTCCTAAATTTCACCTTAGCTTGTGTCAACATGGTACCATGCATAATTCAGTGAGTCTTTTGTACCTTGACATATCTTGGACAGCAGTCCTTACCATTCACACTATCTGATACTATGTTATATGAATAATATTCAAGGTGGGTTTTGCCACCTTTCCCTTTTTTCCATCTCATATTCAGAGAAAAAGGATGTGGGGAAGACTGAGATCCACGAGACATTGATTACAAAGAGCAGGAGATGAAGGCTATTGTTTCCTAACCCGGGAAAGGGACACAGCTCAAGTCAGGGAGACAACTAGAGGAAATATTCATTTTGGTGGAAAAATGAGTGATTTCAGGAACCATTTAATGCTATTTTACAACAGCTGTCTAAATTGGAATCTTGGTAATTTTGTGATGTTGGTTCAGAATTTATGCACGATTTTATGCATTCCCCACATCGGCAAGCACTACGTTACATTTCTGCCAAATGTAACAGCGAAGAAATCACAGCTGCATCCTACTAACCTTGAAGAATCAGATAATGGTTTTGAGTCCTTGAAAATCTGACCGTCAGCTCTGGGTGGTTCCACTCACTCAAGGACGTGTGCTGCTTTTTCATCTGGGGCTCCTGAGCTCTAACATAACCCCTGGAAAACATTCTGCACCTCCTGCTAAGCCCTAGGTGACAAGAGTTGGGGATTAAAATTTCCCATCCTCAAGTGGCAGCACTGCAAGATAACGAGCACATCAGAAACAGGCACTGAGACAAAACAGCAAGCCACCCTGCAAGGCCCACGGCGCACCCACAAGCACATAGCACAAATATTTGCTAGGCTGCTTTGATGAAGCCAACATGCAGCATAGAAAACCACCTAAACTATCTCATCTGTACAGAAATGGGTGGGTTTTGGTCAAGGCAGAGCACTGCAAGGCATGCACTGTTGCTGCACACCAGCAGCAGGGATTGCCTGCGTCAGAAAGGCACTGAGGTCACCAGTGTCAGGCACAGCATCACTATTCCTGCAGCAAGGCCACCACCTCACCTTGAGTGTTTTTACAACGTGGATTATCTTTCTAAGTGATGGTGTACCCTTTGCATCAGCCCATCGGTTGCATTCACGTGAAATCTGCCACAAAAAGCAGAAATTTTAAGGTGCAGGAATTCCCAGAGCAGCAGGAACGCTCCCCACCACACATCACCCTGTGCAGGAACGTTTTGTTACATGTATGCTTAAAATACCAGGTAAAGCACCCCTGACATGAAGAATGAGGTTCGTTCCTGTTCAGAACAGCTGTACACTCCAAGCCTTTCACAGCTATTGTGATCCATCCCACCACAGTGAGTAAATACCACGTGCGCTTCTGCTAGGTGACAGGCAGAGGCAGAGGAATAAAGAGAAAGAGAAGCCAAACCTAAATGCAGACGGGAGTTTGTTTTTTGGTTGTTGTGGGGTTGGTTTTTTGGTGTTGTTTTTTTTTTCCTTTCAAAATGGTGTTAGCAAACAGAACACCACGCTCTAATTACCACTGTCAGCACAGGGAACACCACCTACCCACGACAGGCTTGCCTGCAAAATGCAAACCCCTCGTGTTCCACCACCCCTTCGCTCCAGACTGAGAGCAGAGCAAATTTGTAGCAGTAGCAGAAATGCAAATAAGTTTATAAGCATTCATGCCCGTGTTTGAAGATCCTGGGAATAACAGATGTGGGCAACACGTAGAAGCCAAAGAAAAGAAAAGCAGTATCAGCTTTTTGCCAGCCACTCACACCCAGCATTTCTCAAAAAAAAACCCAACTGACTGCATTTATAGCTTATTTTCAAATGTTTTTTACACCTCACACACATGGATGTGTTAAACACAAAAACTTATTTATATGGATGCACGTCATGTCAGTCACCCGCCTGTGATATTTTTAAAACCATTTCCTCCAATCCTCCTCCTGATAAGAGGTAAAACACGCAGAAGATAAAAAACCAAGGCTTCCACATGCAATTGTCATTGTTTTGTGGTAATTCTTCCTGCATGTGGGAACGGCCTGGAGGTTAAACCTTTTTTACCTTTCATTATAGACACAGATTCCTTGGTGCACTCTACTCCACTGAGCAGTATGAAAACCTTTCACCACTAAAATATTCCTCAACACCAGGAAACACAGCCACAACCATAAAACTGCTCTTAAGAGACCTAACAACGGCAACAAAAAAAATCCAGTCTTCATCCTGAGCTTTTATTTAAATATCAGATGATTGCTCTGTAGATCAATGTAGTTGTTTAAATTGTGATTTAGTTTTTGGTTTTTACCCAGCCCATTCCTGCAGACAACGCCAAACCCAGCTGTCCCAGCTCCTCGGAGCTGCTTTTCCATGACAAGATATTAATTAGGAGGGGAAAAAAAATGTACAAGGGAAACTGGAACAACACCATCTGAAAGCTGATATTCCAGTCAATATCCCATGCCTATCACACAGTACCCCAGAAGACACTTCCAGGCTAGGAGCACCAATATTTTTAATTATGCCACCAAGGGTCCCACAAAATCTTTAAATGGCACTTTTCCCACGACAGCAAATTTATCACCTGAAATCATTTTAAGACAGCACATGATCAGCAAAAGTTCCATTTTGAATAGCTGAGACTGCTGGAAACCTCACTTGGAAATTAAACATTTAGGGTAAACAAAGAGCATTTTTGGCAAAAATCTCCAGTGGGTTTCAGGTGGGAGCCTGCCAGAAACTGTCAAGGTAGAAAAATTGCAATAAATCTATCATAAAAGGGTATGTTTGCAAACAAAACAGCACTAGAGGAAGCTAGTTGACCACCTGAAAGCAGGCTTGGCTATGGTGTGAACAAGGACTGACAGCTGGAGTCTGCCTGGACCTTACAGAATATTTTCAATTTGAGTTTCTAATTCGTATTGAGCATCCAGAAGTGAGTCCAAGCAGCCAAAACAACCCAGTTTGTGCTTTCTATCTCTGGCATGCATAAAAAAAAAGTTCAAAAGTATTACTGCCTTTAAAGTCTTCAATCTTGTTGACCGTCAGAGGCTGAACCAGACAGTGATTATACTAACTGCTTATTTCTCTTACAAACATACTTTAATGTAGCATCATTCAAACACTTCAAAGTGAAGCTATCCTGGGTAATAAAGGCTATTTTTAGAATTGTCTTTATGCATTTAATGTTTGTTTTTTTTTTAAATCCAAACCCTTGACACGTGATGGAAAGAAACCAATCTGGTGAATTTAAATTCGGTAACAGGAATAAGATGTATGAACATGTTGTGAGAAAACGAGCACACAGCAAGATGCTGACTACCTGTTAAGACAGATGGATAAATCTGCAACTGAAAGAACCTTTATAGCCACTAAACAATCTAGAGAAGAATCAGAGCAAATCCAGAATCAACACAGTGCCTGAAGTCCAGAAAAAAGTCACACAAGTGAACCCACCTCAAACCCTAAACCTGCTCATGCTGGTAACATCCCAGTAAATTTTGGTAAATTTTGGTCATTATGAATCTGAAACCACGATTTCACAGAGATGTGGCAATTTACAGTGACCAAATCTACTACTGCTAAGGAAGCTGCTCTGCAGAAGACATAAACAGCATTTTAAGTGGGCTGTGTGCGTCTCACTCTAATTAAACTCCTCTGCTTCAGCAAATCACTGCCTCAATTCCACGGGATAAATGCATTTCGTACATGTACATCAACCCCCAGCCTGCCACAGCAGCTGCACAAGGCGTGCCAAATGTTGCCACAAAATGCCATTTTAGAGAGGAAAAAAAGGATCTGTTTACCCTTACCAAAGGAAGTCTGGACACTCAGCAGAGGGCACAAATTTGGTGCTGAAACACAGAGAATGACAGAGACCCCAAAACCAAGCCACCAGCTTGGGAAGGGGTGATGCTTTTAAAACCACGTTTACAAGGAGGAACAGGTTCCTCCCAACACTTCAGGTGCTTTGCTATGACACCAACACTCAGCCACCTAAACACAAAGTCATCACTGTGAAGTTCTTCTACACTGGTGACTTCTTCATTTTACTGAGCTCTCACAGCATCAAAGGTTATTCTGTAAAAAACAAACACACAAACGAAACAAAGCAAAAAAAAACCCTAACCTCCTGGAGGGAAAAAAAAAATGTTAGAAATTCTTGGAAAATTTCTGTATTTCCAATTCCAAGAATTCCAATTCCAAGATTTTCCAATTCTTGGAAATTTCTGTAGCCCCTGCAGCTACAGAAAAGATGTTGAAAAGCTCCAAAAGAAACAACATAGCACAAAACCCAAAATACAAAAGACCAAGGGAAGACAGCCTGGGTTCTCCCTATACAACAACAGAGAGCCCCAATTAAGAAATAGCCTCATTAAGGCATTCATTATGTTATTTAGGCGTTTTTTATTTTATTAAGGCTTCAGTAGCCATTGGCTCACACTTCAGGGACGCGAGGGCAAAGCAACAGCGCCGGGAGCCGAGTAACAATGAACCGAAAAAAAAACACCTAAAAAACACACCAAAAGAACCAATTGTTGCGGGGGTTTTTGTATGCTTTTGTTTGTTTGTGGGGGCTTTTCTCGGTTTTGGCTTCTTTCCGATTTTTTGTTGTTGTTTTGGTTTTTTGGTTCTGTTTTTTTGGGGTTTTTTTTTTGCGTCTCACTAAAGACACGCGGCCCCTCTGGTGCAGGGTCAGTGCAGGGGTGACCCCGGTGATCCTGGTTGTCCCGATAGTCCCCAAACCGGGACAGGAACGAGGCCTCCAGGTCCCCTCAGTGCCGGTGCGGGGCCAGTCAAGGATTGATCCCGGTGATCCCGGCTATCCCGGCTGTCCCCACACCGGGACATGATGGGGGCTCCCCTCAGTGCCGGTGAGGGGCCATTGAAGGGCTGATCCCGGTGATCCCGGCTGTCCCCACACCGGGACACGGTCGGGACTCCCCTCGTTCCCTTCAGTCCCTGTGAGGCGTCACTGAAGGGCTGATCCCGCTGATCGCGGTGATCCCGGTTATCCCGGCTGCCCTCACACCGGAACACGAGCCCCCCGCCGCTCCCCTCAGTGCCGGTGCGGGGTCAGTGCAGGGCTGATCCCGGCTATATCGGTTATCCCCACACCGGAACACGAGGCCCCGCCGTTCCCCTCAGTCCCAGTGAGGCGTCACTTAAAAGCTCATCCCGGCTATCCCGGTTATCCCCACACCGGGACACGGCCCCTCCCCCCCGCGCTCCCTTCAGTCCCGCCCGTGCCAGCGCGCGCGGGGCGGGCCGCCCGACCTACCTCCCGCGCCGCCACTTCCGCCTGCGCCGCGCCGGCCAATCCGCGCCGCGTCCGCCCCTCCGTCCCGCCCCGCGCCGGCAGAGCCGACCAATCCCGACGCCCCGCGGCGCCGCCAGCGAATGGCGGCCGTGCCCGCGCCCCCGCGCGCTGAGGGCGCTCGGTGCGCGCTTCCGCCCGTGGCGGCGGCCGGAAGGTGATGTGGCGGAGCGCGGCGCGATGGTAAGCGCGGGGCCCGCCCGGCCCTGCCGCGCCGGGACCGGGCCCTCCCCGCTCCCCTGCCTCTCCGCGGCCCGGCACCGTCCCCAGCGGCGCCTCCTGGCCCGGGCGGCGCCCACAGAGGTCGCTCACGCCATAAGCCGCGGGCCGCGGGAACGGAGCCGCCTCAGGGTTTTGGTGGGAGTAGCGCGGGGCGGGTTTGCATCAGGGGTTTGGTGGCAGGAAAAAAACCCCGTTTTTTGGCTGTGCGGGGCATCAGCAGCCAGTGCGAGGTCGGTCAGGGACTGTGCGTGTCTCTCACGGCTTCTTGACGTCATTTCTGCTCTGCGTGGCGTCATGGTGGTGTTGGGTGACGTCATCCTCAGAGCAGTGCGCTGAGCCGCGTCATTGGCTGCTTTTCAGGGGTGTCATCAGAGGCCCAGGTCCATTTACTCTTTTAGATTATATCTAAAACTACATCTTTTATATATATACACACACACATATATATATATATATATATATACACATACATATATATATGTATATATATGTGTATATATATATACCTATGTGGATATATATAAATTATATATATGTATGTTTATATATAAATTATATATACGTATGTATATATAAAAATTGTATATGTATACATATGCATTACCTTTTTCTTGTCTTTTTAGAAGTTCATACGTTCACAACATGTGTAATTGTTAAGAATATAGAATTATATGTAATATAACTTACCATATAAATACATAGTTTTAAGGGGTTTTTATAGTTTTGCAAATGCATAAAAGACAGGTAAGTACATCTGGAATAGAATATCTATGCCTATATATGAGTTTATTATGTGTATTACCAATATATGTGGATATAAAGGTACTTACATATATATTTATGGCTGTATGCAAATATATAATCGAACATTTTAATAATTATGTATTATATATTATCAATGTACCTTTTAATATAAACCAAACACATAAAAAGTGTGGTTAGATATATACATATATGTGTGTATATATATATATATATATATGCATATATATATCAATAAATATACATGTATAATATATGTGTATAAATATATACATTCTTTATCTAGAGTTGGTCTAGAGGCAAATGGGTGGTTTTATTTTTTTTTTTCCTTTTTTTGTTTCCTCCCCATTTTTCCAGTCTCTGCATAGGTAACAAAAAATAAGTGTTCACATTTCTGTCACAGTTAACTGCTGAGCAGTGAAATGCTTTTTCTTAGTCAAGGTTTGTACATTAAATATTTATATATAATATATAATAAATAATATATATCTGCAGAGCAGATACATGAACTTAAATTAAAAGGAAAATCAAAGGAATAACTGAATTAACATAAGTTTTTTTCTGTACAAAGTACATGTTTGTCCATAAGTTCAGCACAGAGTTTGTTTTAAGATGGGAATTT
Organism: Agelaius tricolor; assembly: GCF_023055355.1. Classification (NCBI taxonomy): domain Eukaryota; kingdom Metazoa; phylum Chordata; class Aves; order Passeriformes; family Icteridae; genus Agelaius; species Agelaius tricolor. Next base: position 2,400,202 of record NW_027269304.1, read on the forward strand.
TTAGATTTTTCTAATCACCAGGACGTGGTTTGGGTTGAAAGGAACCTTTAAAGATCACCTGGTTGCCCCTTTCCCATGAGCATGGACAGATTATCCATCATTGCTGTGCAGTTTAATGGGATATTGCTGTAATTCCTGTGCATTTACAGAAAAGATCAATAGCGCTTGAAGTTCCTTATGGCTCAGTTCAGAAAAGGGTTCCCAGGCTCCAGATCTTGTCACCAGCAAGAAATTGCTGGGAGTTGCTCACCTGAGCATTCCTTGGCAGACCTTTCAGAGGAACCTGCTCCAGTCTGGGGCTCCAAGCAGAAAACAGAGGAGATTTTTTTCATCATGAGAGGCATAAATTATCTCAGGAGATCTAAAACCCACGTGCAGAAAGCAGGAGACCTCTAATCAGTGGCATGGAGAGGTGAATGTAGAGAATTACAGCAGCACCTCGCTCTTTCTTGTTGTATTTAAAAGGGTTTGAGGTGATAGAAAAAGGCAAGAGACCTTGGTGGGACATTGGTGCTGCTGCTCAGTGTAATGATTAAATACAGCTAATTATTTAATATTATATCACTATGTCGTTTATATTTTATATGTTTTCTTAGTGATACGTAAGAAATATGTAACAGTAACTTCAAAAGAAAGGTAACGTTTAAATCTAAGAAGATTATGGCAAATGTATGAGATTCTTTCAGGATTATCTTCTCCACTTGTCCCTTTTCCTTTCTCCATGTGTCTCAAGGATCCTGAAGCAGGAAGCTCTTGTAAGGATGGTTTGCTTATGATTTAATGTTGAAAATAAGGTGAAAATAAGTTTTTTCAGCCTTACTGTGATGTTTGAATTTCTTCAAGAGAGCAGCAGCCCTCCAGGACTTTGGGTCCTCCATGATGACACCTTTGGTGTCAAGGCATTTTAGGGGGAAAAAAGGATAATTTTTGAGCTCACATTTGACTGTGAGTGAGGAAACAGCTGCTGTCTGTGTGTCATGAAATGGAAGAGATGAGAGCTACATCTCCAATTTATTCTCCTTGTCCAAAGAGTAAGAGCTCCAGTTCTGGAAAGTTAGCAGCACTCTGAATATTGTATATTCCATAATATTCTGAAGCATGATTTCCAATGGACTTTATCCCTTGGAAACTTTTCATCCCATTTGCTAGGCTTTCTTACCACGTCCTTCCTGGCTGAGCAGATGAGAACTTGTGATCGGTGAAAGGCCAGATGCTTCCAAACAGAAAAAAAATGATATAGAGATATAGGTATAGATATAGATAATATACTGTGTAAGATACAGTGTGTAAGCTGACTTCTACCTGTCTTTTTTTTATGTGAAAGCAGAAATTGTGGGATATTTTTTTTTTTCCTCTTCACTGCCAGTGGATAGGGAAAAAAACTCAGCATTTTGACTTAGAGCAAAACCCTCACTATTTTAAATTTAATCAGCTGTGGAAGCCAGTAGAAGCTTCTCAGTGGATTCCAAACTTGCTGGGGATGGAAGGGATGCACCAGGGATGCACAGCTCTCTCATTTATTTAGGAGCAGAATGTGTATTGTTTGCTGGCTTCCAGGAGTCAGTTTGTCCTGCCAGCTTTTGGGATTTTACATCTGACAGCTTGACAGAAGTTTTCCTGGGGGGCTTGAAAAGTTTGCCACGTGCATGGAGGGAAGGAGGGAAGAAGCCAAAGGTGATGTTAAAGTTAATGAGGAACTTCTCAGCTCCTGAAGGGTGGTCTTCACTTTCCTTCATAGCAGAAATGTGAAGTTACATTGGTGATGGAGATTATTTAAAAGGAGTGCAGAAAACTTGACAAAAACGCCTTCTTCCCTGCCACCCTCTGGTTGGGGCTGATCCTGGCCCCCCCACATTACTGCACAAGAATTGATTTGGGAACTTTCCACGAGGACAAACATTTCTGTCATAGTCTTTGTTGCTCTCTTAGTGTGGTGTTTATAGAAGGAAGGGGAGTTGCTCATAGAGCCGATTGTAAAAACATTCATTAGTAAATATTATTTCAAACCAAGCTGTTGGATATAAACACACCAGAACCCAAGACACTGCTCTGAAAAAGAAGCTTTCAGGAGTCTTCAAGTACAAATTTTTGTGTTTGTCTTATTCAAAATTACAAGAATGAATCCATCCTCATTCAGATTTGCTAGCAGCTTTGTTTTTATCATGACCTAAAGGTGCATAGGTTTAAAAACATCTTCTAGGTCATATTACAGTCTTAAAGTGTCATTGTATTGTGACTTTATTTCACCTGAAGCGTTTAGTGTAGATACTTCTGTCATCTTAGAGAAGTGAAAATACATTGTAAGTGTTTTATTTCTGTGATTATTGAACTGAGGAAATTGTTCTGTCAAGGTAAGATGGTCTCTTTTTGCAAGAGTAGGATGCAGGGAGTCTGCTTTAACAGATTTACCCAAAACGACGCTGGTTATGAGAAACCATTTCTTAGCTGAGTGCCATAAAGAAGTGAATGCCACAATTCAATTTTTTGGTTAGACACCACACACACTCATTGTAATAGCTGCAGCACTGAATATGTTTTTCTGCCAAAGCACAGAGCCAGGCGTTCAAACTCAACAAAAGTTTTTGATTTTCAACCGAGGGACTGTGGAAACAAGGTGGAACAGCTGTGAAAAATATTACCTGTCTTCCAGATGCTAAATATTCAAACCATGCACCTGAACCTGTGCCAAACAAGAGACTTGCAGAGGTGCTGTGGACCTGCCCAGGGCCAAGGGACAGATGAACAATTGACATTAAGACAGATGAACAATTGACATTGTTTCTTAACTAAGTATATTTTTTCCTGGTATTTGTTCTTCATGTTTCAAAGTGATGGTTTGACTATGAATGAACAAAAAAAAATTTGGAAAATAGTATACATACAATATTTATCATTCTGTTTTGTAGTTTTTAGGTAAATTAGAGTATATCTTCTTTTTTGAGAAGTTAGACTTGTTCCCATGGCCATGTTCACATTCCTGTAGCACTTCTGTTCCAAACTCCTGATTTTTGCATGCTGCTTTTATTACAGTAAGGATGTCAAAAAGTGTGCTTTACTATGACTCTTACATCTTCCATTCACACACAGAAGTTTTACTGGTTTTTTCAGTTTCAGTACTGAATTTATGGTGAACTGAACAGTGTGATGTGCAACTTCAGATGGGAGAGTTACTTTAAAAAAAGGGCTTATTTAAAATACTGCTTTTACGTAATGGGGGAAGACAGAAGAGGAAGAATATCTCTGTAAAATTTAAAACTGTACCATGTACAGAGAAGACCTGAGGGGAAAGGTATTATGAGATTTTACTGAAATATCCACCATAGTTCTTTGATTGTTTAGTAAATATGTGGACATGCACACCTTTGTGCTACAGTGACCCCAGTAAAAAGACTTCAGTAGTCACTTTGTTTTTCATAGTAAGATATTTTGGTGAAATGCTGCATCAGCCAGCTGCTTTTGCAGCAAAAGTTCAGTTTTCAAAGTAGATATTGGGGCGAAGAGGGAGGAATTCAAGCAAGTGTGAAATTTCAGCATCATTGCCTGGAGGTGTCTTCTCACTGCTGGTCTGTGGATTTGAATTACAGTAAAAATCCTAAATGTGCTAAAGTCAAATGAGCTTTTTATAGGGGAGGGCAGCTGTGTCCATATGGTTAATTAAGTGTTTAATTGTTTGAGGAAATTGTTTTAAATAGATGTGTTAGTCTTCAGTTGTCTGGAAAGCATACATGTTAGTTGTACTTGCCATTTAAACTTGACAATGTGCTTCTCCAGAAAATGACTGGGAAAAAATTCCCTATTTCTCTAATCAAGCCTTAGCTTGCATTCCATGAGTGCAAAAATACATCTTTCAGACAGAAATCTGAATGAACATTAAATATAGTACTTAAATTCTTTGGAAATGAAATACTGAGGAGAACATGCTGTAAATCCAAGGTAAAAAGCCATATTTGTGCTGGGACAACTGCATCTGGCTGGTATTTGGATACTTACTAACACCCCTTGCTTAGTTTTGTTGTGTACTTTTAGCAATAATTGCTTCAAACTTCACTAATTTGCACTTTTTGTAATTTTTTTATGATGCTAATTAGCATGCCTCTTTTACAAATGCTTGTTTTCCATTTGTTTTGATCAGATTGCATTTGGCAGCAGTGGGATAAGTAACTATTTTTTTAATGGATTGGAAAATAATACAGTTAGATGCGTGTATTAATTACTTTTTAGCAGTTGCTGTGGCTTTCAGGTTGGGAGTAGTACTACATGATTTATATCCTATTATTTTTCTCAATATTATATTCTGAAAAATTTGATTTTACTGATGAAATAAGAATTGCAGGGCCTAATGGAAATCCTAGATAATAAGCATTTTCTCTTTCAGCTTTGTAAGGACCTCTTCGTTAAAATTTCATAGTTTGATTAACTTTTCTGTGATTAAATTTTTATCACCTCTTGCTTAACTAAAGTTTATGTGCAGTATGTATGCTCTTGCTCACAGTATGAGAAAGGCAGCTGAATGATTGGGTATCCATATTTGATTACAGAAAACATAATTATTCATCAATTCTATTATACTGCAGAGGAAAAAAAATAAAACCACTCCAGAAAGACTGAATATTCTGAAGCGTATTATACAGAGATTATACTTTCTTTAAAATATTCCAGTTATTTATCTGTGTTTGCCTACATAAATTGGTTGTTATAATAGTAACCACAGGGCAAAGTTTTGCAACTTGCTGGCACTACAATGGCCTCTGCTTTTATAGCACAGATGGATGAAATCATCATGGTCACGCTGCAATCAGAGATAAAATAATCATTTTGTAAATACTTTTTAAGTCTAGGGAAGGTTAAGCTTTGGTTTCAGTGCTAAGTCTGCTGGGATAATCTCAGAGAGTTTTTGTGTTAGGCTTTCTACCAACCCAAAAGGACAAAAGCGTGGGGTTTGTGTTCTCCTCCCGCACGTTTCATTTTCCCTGGAACCATGATATCAGGTGGTTTAATTTTACACAAAAGTCTGTGGGGCAAGGGGAGAATCAGCGGGTCCTTGGTGACACTGACAGTTTCATCAAAACCTTAGGGTGTGATTCACTGCTGTGCTACCCAGGGCTTGCATCAGGAACCCAGGTGGTTTGTGAGTGTGCTGCTGCCTGCAAGGACAGGGAACAAAACCGTGTCTGAAGCAGAGAGTATTGGGGTGAGATGGAGTGAGTGAAAACTGCAGAGATGGATAAGTTACAGTGTCTTGTCTATGGGTGTTGTCAGTGCAGGAAAGGGCTTAGAATCAATGCATTCCTTATGGTTATTTCTGCATGTTGAGTTAAATACTCCAGCAAAGTGCTAGATCCATTGGTAACCACAACTCTGAGGTGCTGATTTTTTTCCTCTTCTTCTGCCCAAGTTTAGCAAATTTAATGCTGAGGGACAGCGTTGTCTGTGATGAGGTTTGCAGGAGCTGTGCAGTTGTTGTCATGATTCCCTGTCACAGCCACAGAGTTAACTTTTAGCTTTCAATCAACACTTACTAAAGTACATTAAACTTCAGTTTATACTCAGATGGGAGTACATTCAGACAACTCTAGCTGTACCATTTGATTTCCAACTACTGTATATTCCCCTGAGTATTTATCTTAATACAAGCCACTGCTGTTAATCCCAACACATTAAACTTGCAGGAGTACTAATTCTTTATGGTTTATTACGTGGAGTTTTTACTGAGATACGTTATGATCAGGAAATAATATTGAGGCTCTTTTTAAAGGCCCAGTTTTGGGAAGGATTTAAAACAGGCTTTGGGCATGTAGCTCTCAAAGCTCAAGTCCATAGCCTTAAATTTCCAAAGACATTGGAAAAAACTTGTCTTGTTCAAGTTCAGGTGACTTCAATACCTCATTGATGCTGCAGGTGATGTGATGCTCCACACAGGAGGGGACACGGGGAATGAGACAGAATGGAGCAACTGAGGTGTTCCCACTATGTCAGAAATGCAGATGTAGAAAATTTCAGCCTGTGGAATTAAAGCTTGCAGTGTCTAAAACCAGAATAAAATGCCAGTGCTGGTTCTTTTTGGCATTGCAGCACAGGTCTTATGAAGTTGGTTGTTATTTCCCCCTCATGGGGACACAGCCTAAGAGACAGCACCAGTTTCCCCATGTGCTGAGATCCCTTTGTAGTGGGAGTGAGGCTCACAGGATCTAAGCTAGTCAACACAAGTCAAAAAATTGAAATTAATACATTTTCATCGGAGCAACCCAGTCTAAACAAACGAACAGCAACACATCTACATTGTCCAAGTAGCTTGCTATGTGAATGCAGTTTTTTTAAAGGATTCTGAGCAATGTATAATTCTTGCAGCAGCTTTTAATTACATCAGTTGGAGCAGCCAGATGTAGGTTGCTGCTCTCTGTGAATTCAGCTGGGCCATGAGAATTACTTCAGATGTGAAGAGTGAAGCCGTCTAATTCAGGGATAAATTCTCATTTCCAGAAATTGTAGGCAAATTTTGGAACGCTCACATCTGCCCTTTGAAAGCGGCTGTGCAGATAAACGTGTCATTCAGAGCGCGTTTCCGTGGAAGGGCAGATGGGATTACAGCCACAAATATCTGGGGAAACACGTGAAGACTCCAACAAAGAACAATTATATACGATTATATACTGCCCCAGTTGGCTGGCTGATAGCACATTTCATGAGTATACATTTACAGCCCCTGCTTGAGAGGAAGCAAGTGTGCCCTGCTGCCATTTTGCAGTGCCGGAGTGCCCGGTGCCGCCTCGGGAAGCAGCTGCAGGAATCCATGGGAACGCAGGGCCGTGAGCTGTCAGAGCAGCTGTCTGTCTGTCCCGCAGGACTGATCGGGTTAATCAGTTGATAGGCAGTATCTGGCTGTGCCGAGAGCAGCCGCTCCTGGATCCGGCCCCGCCGCGTTCCTAGACCCGCAGGAGCCAGGGGGAATTGAGACTTGCCTGGTTTCTGGAGCTGGCAGGAACTTCTGCTGAGCACAAAGGCTGGGGGTGGCAGCGTGTTGTCCTTTGTGAAGAGCCTGTCCATTTATTTATGACATGACGGGGCAGAAGGGGTGGCTGGTTGGGCTAAAATGCTAAATTAAATATGATTTAGGAAAGGCTGTGGTGTGCGAGGAAACCAAGCAGCCTCGTGGCTGGGACAGAAGGGCTGGCTTTGGATGTGGGATCACTGTTCCCTCATCACAGAAAGGGTGGGTTTCAGGGATGCTGAAATCCCTGCTATACAGGGTGCAGAGTCAGAGCGCCTCTGATGATGCTTCTTAACAGAGTGGCCTGTTGGGCCCCATTAAGTGAAATACTGAAACCACTTTAGATAGCTAACCCTGCCTAAAGCATGTGTTCAGACTGGAGCTCTGTCCATGTTCTGGAGTCCATATGATCCATGGAGACTTCTAAATAAGATAAAGTACTTTGTTCTGTTTTGCTGTTGATTTTGGTGGGTTTCGGTCACCAGGTTTTGATCTCAGTATTGGAACGCTTGCGTGTGTTCCAGTGGCTTTCCTTCTACTAGAACTTGTCATTTTTCTCTCCTATTTTCCACTGAACTAGAATAGTGTGGTTTTTTATTTATAATTCTCATTAGCTAGATAGATTTGATCATCAGAGATTCAAAACATTCTAATTTTGTGACATAGGAAGACAGCACGTGCACACCGACAGAGATGTGCCTCAGGCTGCGTGGAAATGAAGGCTCTCATGTGCCCTAAAATATGCCTGCAGAAGGAAATGCCGATGTATTATCCCTTCCTAAGTGCTAAATATTTACCTTTAATTAAATACCACTACTCAGCCAGCTGGGTTGAGCAGTACGAGCACAGGAGACAGGAGTTCATCAGAATTCCAGAACAAAGAGTGAATTTCTTGCATTTGCCTTGACATTTTATGGTTTTGGTTTTTTTTTTTTTTGGAGCTCACACTAAATCAGATTTGCAAATGAGCGTGGCAGAGTGAAGGTAAAATAAAGCTTTTTGAAATAAGCAGTTGCCTCTTACACCACCTGGTGCTGTTGCACTGACCACAATGTCAGTTGAGACACTTCAAGAAAAACCCCAAAGCCATAAAAAAAAAGAATAAAAGGTTAAAAAAAAAAGGTTTATGGGTTGCAGTTTCTGCTTATTAGTGTTATTTCACGCTTCAGTAAATTGCCAGATATTGCAGCAGTTTCTCAAGAATTGTCTCTTCTCACTGCCACTAGGCTGATCAGTGTTTGCTGTCAACAACAGAACTTTCTTAAGGCAATTTCATCAATTTCTTCAGAATTTACCAAAGAACTAGCAGTTCTGAAAGTGTATTTACAATAAAGATGTTTTCAATTTGCAATCAGAACGTTATTTGAAAATAAAAGTAATCAGTTATCATAGTTCAGGTGGGCTTAACTTCCTACAGATCTGTTAAATTTGGCCTGTAGCTTTTAAAAAGTGGTATATTAACAAACCTACTGCACATTTTGTGTTATGTTTTGTCTTGGCTACTGCTGGTTTCCTTGCCAGTCAGTCTTCATTCTACTTTCACTACCACCACCATATTCCATTGATGGAAAGGTTTTCTGGCTCATTGCAGGTTTTATTTTTGGTGTTGTCTTAGGGGTCACCCATTTTTTCCAGAACTTCCACTTCAAGAGGAGTTCTGCACTGCAGAGATGTAATTATTTTTTTTTTTTCCCCCGATTCTCTTCCATAGTCTGCCATCTTCAACTTCCAGAGTCTGCTGACTGTGATCCTGCTGCTCATATGTACCTGTGCCTACATCAGATCCTTGGCTCCCAGCTTACTGGACAAAAACAAATCCGGGTACGTGGCCTGATCATTTCTAACATCCACAAGCTGTGTGGGTTCAACTGCAGCCTTTCAGCATCTCCTGATGAAGTCTGTGATAATGCAGATCCTGCTTTGAAATTTTTCTCTCTTTAAAGATAAAAATCTTAACTTTGTGCCTCACAACAGAGTGCAATAAGGTATTGGCAAGCGCTTAGTTGCAATTTTATTGAAAGATTTTATTAGCTTGCTAACCTTGCTAACACTGCATTATTAATCTTCTAGATTTGTAGCTTTGTTGTTAGATGCTTATTAGAGATACAGAAATGAGAGACAGAAATAAAACATTCTCCTACATGTGGCTATTGTTGTAATGATTTATTTTTGATTCCTAGGGTGGGTAAGAAACCAGCAGAAACTGGTTTTTTGCTTGTTTGCAAGATAGGTGTTTTGCAGATAGAAGTTTGAAATACAGCTCTAGCAATAATCTGTAACTGAAAGAAAACTAAAACTATTTTTTAAAATAAGCAACGAAGTCCTCTTGTGTGGTCTGTTCAAATCATGGTTTTGTATTCTCTAAGGTGAGGGGATTTCTAGAAGAGTTTTTGAAAGCTTCTAGAAATCTTAACTTTATGTTTTTTAATCATATGGATGCTAGCTGTGATCAGCAGAACTGTGATTTGAGTGTGGTGGGTTTCAAGTAACCATTGGGCAGTTGTGACACAGAAATGTGTGGGGCTGCCCACAGAACTTCAGTAATGCTGTCACCTCGGGTTAGTGCAAAGGAGATGATGTTTGTAGAAGCAGGAGGTAATTCTAGGTGGAAAAACAGACAAGCTTTTGGATAATGAGTGTTTGACTTCTCCACTTTTGCCATTAGGTCATTTCCTGTTAAATAAAATGTTCTTCTTCCCTAAGTGTCTTCCATCACTTTGGCATTTAAATTCAGAAGTGTTCAGTTTTAAATAGTGTTGTGACCAAGAACACCAAACACCTGAGTGTTTGCCTTCTGAAAACCTTCGTTGTAATTAATCTCTGGGGTTGCTGTTTTATTATCCATGTTTTTTTTAAATTTCAACAGTGTAAGATACCCAAATTACACCAGCTTTTTTTTTTTTCCTAATTTGGAGTTCTAACATGAAAACACTTGTGTCCTTTTATATGAGGCCACAAAATTGTCACTACAGGAGAGGTTTCTTTGGATGGAAGTGAAGATGGAAGAAAGGATGACTTCATGAAGGACAGGGAGCGGGGGGATGAGGGGAGTTTGGGTGTCTGCTGGTGGAAGATAACACAATAGTCAATGAGGTATACACAGTAAGAAGTAAGAATGTTTATTTTACTGATTAAAATTTTAGTGCTGTTCTTGGCAAGGAGTGTTTCCTTTAATCTGGAGCTACTCTGTTTATTCTTGAGGCAAATCTGTCTGGAGTACAATAGAACTCTCTTCATAAAATGTTTCCAAGGGGTGCTGACACTGTGGAGGAGTTGGGCGTTTGATGTGTAGGTTTGTATTTATGTAGATGTAGGACATGCCATTTTGTTTTATATATATATATATATATATTTGTAGACTACTTTGTACTGGAGAATAAAACCTTGGCCTGGAAGCAATGAAAATTGTTTCCTGTATGGTAGATTTTTACATGGAGCTCATATGGTGCTAAACCCCTTTCCCTCTCTTCTAACACAGTCCATGCTCCAGTGGAAATGTCTGGACATGTGGGATAAAACAAATTCTAGTGATATTTCAGTTTGCCACAGAGGTGCTCTTACCTCATCATTCCTGCTCAAAATAAAAGGCATAAAAAAGTAGCAATAAAATACTAAAGTGACAGAAAGGAGGAATGTTGATAATTATTCACTGTATTTCTAGGTGAGTGGTAACTTTGCTGAGGATTTAGGTCTGTTGATAATAAGTGAAGAAACATAATTCCTGTCAGTTGAGAGATGCTGTTGCACAGTGATGTCACCCATCCCACATAACCCTGCATTTCCTCCCCCTCATTTCTGCCAAAGGGTGCCTTTTCTTACCGAGCCAAACAGAACCTTAAACCTCATTTTCCCTGAATGTTTCCATGTGCTCCGTCCTGAGCAACAGTGTTAAAGGCTGGGAAAGCAAGTGGAGGTTTACTGTTTCATGCTAACTAGAGGAGAATGTGCACCACAATGTAATTCTCTCCTCCCTGCTAACCAGAAGGATGTGTTAGCTCATGTGCAGCAGAGATCCCCTTTGATTTTCCATCAGCATTGCAGTGGGGATGTCTCACACTCCCTCCTGCAGTGGCACTGGGCTTCTCCTGGTGAACACATGGCATTTTGCAGCACACCCAGCCTTAGCAGTCATTGTCTGAGGCTCCACCACCTCCTTCTCAGCCTAAGAGGTTCCATTTATTTGGGTGGCTTTTTTGTCCTCCAGGTAACCACATCCACTTTTCACAATGAGTGCTTTTAGCATTTTAGCACCAAGAGCCAGGAATCTGCAGCAGGACGTGCGCTTTTGGGCTGTGGGTGCCAGAAAGAGCAGGGATCCCAGCCAGACCCACACCTTCACCTGCATCCAAACAAGGATGGAGCAGTACACAAAGGGTGGAGAAGCAGTAGTGCAGTTACACCGAGGAGCTGCTGCAGGAGGAACTGTTTTGGAGCACAGTTATTCAAGGCAGCATCACTTCTGTAATAAGCAGGTTTTGATTTGAAGAAATTTGAAGAGGTTCTTGTGGACCTGGGATGAGCACTAATGGGAAAACCATAGGAGCAGGAGTTTTGCACAGGCTTTTCCTGCAGTGGGAGCTCCCCAGTTCTTCCAGAGGGTACATTATCAGAAGGTCCAGAATGCTCAGCAGCAGCTTGTGTGGACAAACAGAGGTGATGAGCTGTTCCAGTAGCACAAAAGCCTCTTACAATGTCCTGGTGTCATCATGGCAAGGCTGGTCAGTCCTCATGCCAGTGACTTCAGGCTCATAAATTGTTAATTGCAGTTGTTAAAGGCAGCTGGTTTTGTACCTGGCACATCAGGTAGGAAAATTCCTGTTTTCGCCAAGGGGGCTCTGTAGGGAAACGTGCAGTAGTGGCTTCACATTAGTCAAGAAATCCCTGACAAGATGGAAAAATACCCTTGCTGAGATGGTGAGGCAAATTCAACAGACTTCCAGGCTGCCTGAAAGGGTTAATATTCTTTTGGGTTAATATTCCCATGCAAGATTCTTAAAAAGTATATGAACAGAATAGTAGTGTTTTATTTCTTTGAGCTCCTGGGCAAGCTTTTGAGAGATGGCAATATGAGAAGCAGGGCTGTGGAAGTTTTCCTGTTGGTTTTGCAGCATGCAATCTGTAAATTGTAATTTTACAGAGAGCGAACAACAGTTTTGAGAACCTGAGGTGCTGTCAGTGGAGCACTTCAGATTTACACATGAATGCCTTCCTACCTGCACACATCTTCAAAAAGTGCATGAGTGTGTTCAGGTTACTTTATTGTATGACCTCTCAGCCTGGAAAAGTGTGGTGGTCTGTATGCAGGGATCATTACTTCTGCTTGTGGGGCTGCATAAAAGCAGGAAAAAAAGAGCTTTGGCTGTACAGAAATACAGTCAAACCCAAATATATGTGTGTGTGTGTGTACACATTTTGCTTGAGGTAAAACTAAAATCTAAAGCACAGATGAAAATGCCTGCTTTCTGAAAATGGAAATGGAATGCTGTTCATGGTGAGCTGGTCAGCAAGGGGTACATAAGTCAAAAAGCATTTCACTTTGAGCTTGAGCACCTCAGTCACTTGCTGCCACCCTTGGTCTTCACCTGCCCAGCACTGAATCTTTGACTCAGAAATAGAGGAGGCTGCTAAATGGACAGAGAGATGATGAAGTAAAGCAAGACCACAAAAGAGGACATAAAATAGAAGTAGCAGAGAAATAAAAGATATGTTGACTGCTCGAGCATGCAGGAGCAAGTGGCCCAAGCCTACCTGTCTACTTTAAATGTGTTAGAAGTAAGGAACTCTCAGAGCCCAAAAAAGGGCAAAGACAAACAATCAAACCTTGTGGGTATGAGTTCAGAACATTATTTGTGGGGTTGTGTTTACTGCCTGCTTGATGGCAGCTCTCCAAGTGCTCCCCACAGTGTTCTGTGCCATGTGTGAAGGAATTCTTCCCGCAGACAAGCTTTGAAGGGCTGAAATCTGCTTACACAGGACACCTCAGTGTTCTTCCCCTTCTTTTCCTCAGATCCTAAAGCAGTCCCTGCTCCTCTGGAGCTGTTGGTAGGAGATTATTTTAATTACATAGAGAAATTGTGGGTTTGGGACATCCCTCTGGGTTTTCCCTGGGTTGAATTCTGCTTTTCTCCATTGCTGTTACACTTGTGAGAGGTAAAGTCCTGGGCAAGCAACACAGGAGAGAGGTATGAGCAAGGTAAATGTTGGTAAAGGAATAAGAACGAAAAGAATTGGGAAGATTTTTTTCTTCACAAAACTTTCTGTCTGGGATACTGTATTGTAGATAAATATGGGGTTGTGGTGAAATCTTTAGATCTGGAACACAGAACAAATTGAATGCATTTTTGCATGCAAAAAGACCTCTGCTAGATTTAAAACTTTGCCACTTCTGTAGTTCATACTCTGTACCCTTATGTGCAGGTTATCTGCTGTTTTCTGGTGTTCAGGAGGGAATCAAGCTGACAAATTACTGTCAATTCAGATTATTTTAACATAAATAAAATCATTTTACTTGGATGTATTAAACCAAGACCCTAATGAATTTATTTTTATCTTTACAGACTGTTGGGGATATTCTGGAAATGCGCCAGGATTGGTAATTGCTTTTTGTTGTTTTTTCCCTTCAAAATCCTTAAGATCAGTCCTATTTCTCCCGTAATTTATTAGGATTATGTTGCCATGTAGCAATGAAAACCATACACATCCTTTGTCTTCAAAAATGCAGGTTTCAGTCTCCATGAAATAAAGGGGCAGGATATTGCTTTCTTAGATTAGCATCATGGAAATCCTGCATCTTCTCATGTCAGTTCATGTATCTAGTGTTACATTTTCAAAAGTTTTTTTTCACTTCTTGCCACGTGAAACAACTGAGGGTGCATTTATAACACGCAAAGAAATCAATGATTTCTTATAAACTGCAGTCTGTTTGAAATTGCAATGGACTGTTTAAAAAAAACCCAGATATTTACCTTACAGTAATAAAACAACATGGAGTTCATAATGCATTAAGGTTCTGTTTAAGCATAAATGTGGTTTTTTTTCCCTTTCCCTTCTTTGCTCGGCTTCTGTGCACTTTTGAATTACACAAAGCTGTTCGTGTCAAGTGACATCTGCACACAGGCTGATCAGCTCTATCTGATTCTTGACATTTTCCCATAACATTGGTTTTATATTTATTTTAATCCTTATCCTGAATTTATTTTGAGAAGGAAATTGGAATATGCAACAGAAGTTTAGTCTTAACATTAAGGTATATCCACGATTTAGGGGAAAAAAAAAAACTACTAACCCATCATCAGTGTTCAAATTGCATTGTTCATGCAGAGCAGAAGCTTTGAACTTGTAATTCTAGATCTTCCTACTTGTCACTGAACCTAAAGAAAGCCTTTACGATTCCCTTTCTACATACCCAGGCAGAACATTTTACAGGATGTCAAAAAAAGCATTGACACAAAAAATTGGGGTTTGGTGAAGAGCAATTGTTGAAATGATTGCAGATATTGTCCTATTTAGATAAGAGACATTGCAGGACCAATTTTAGTGCTGTAATTGAAAGATACTGGGAAGGTGGCAGCTGTCAGAAATGAATTTTGAGCTATACCAGGGAAAACAAATGTAAAAAATTCAGCTGCATTAGGGTTTGTTTAAAGCTGAAGAGAGCACCCCACCTCACCTTGCCATCTTCTTTGTAGTTAATTAAGTGCAAAGATATTTTTTTCAATTAGCTGTTTCTTTTGCAATTTGCATCTAGAGTGGACTACTTTGACTTTCTTTTAGGCTAAGAAGTGGAAATGGGCTTTGGAGATGATTCCTGTCATTTTATGTGTGTTAGTCACAAAGGCAAGTAGAGGGTGTAGGTTTTAAAAATGAAAATGTCTGCTGGCTTCCTTTACATTTCACATCCCTGGTATGTTTAAACAACCTTTTCACATGTACATAAGATCTTAATCACCGGCAAGTGGTTACATATTTACAAAGTTGTGCAAAATAATGTTTAATCTTGCCACATGGTGATTTCTCTTTTAAGAAAATTAAGAGCAGAAAAGCATAACCCATATGAAAATTGTAATACCCTGAACCGTAGGAGTTGGACTTCCTCAAAATTTATTTTAAACAGATGTGAAACTGCAGACATTAATTCGTTCAGTTATTTGAAGTTTAATTAAATATATGCCAGATCATGACAGAATCTTGTAATGTCACTGGGCAGTCAATCCTGTGTATGGGAGGTGTCACTGCGAGTATTTTATTTTTCTTTTACTGTGGAAAGTTTGTTCCCTGTGTGTTTAAAGGTCCTGCTGGTAAAAGAAAATACTTTTTTTCATAAAAATTGCACCATGCTAAACTTGGGAGCTTTGGTGGTGTTTTTTCTTTAATGTTTCTCTGAAAACTGTGTCTCTGATAAGGTGGTTTGTAAAGACAAAAGACCTCACACAGCAAAGGGAAATTGAACTTTGCTTAAAGCAAACAGCCCCAGCTCTGTCTTTATACTCCTGTGTGTGTAAAAACAGGGATCTTCTCACTTTAAAGACACATTTCAGTGTTAACACTCCCTGGCTGTTCTGTAGGCTGGAGGTCTCTCCAAGCATAATTCGGTGGAACCACGAAGAATAAAGTTTGAGTGTAAAAACATCTTGCTAATTAATGGAGAAAGTGCTCATGTAAGTAGGTACCAGTCTGATTAACATTACTGATGTTCCCCTGGTTGTGTTACAGTTTCCCACCTGAGAATAGATTTTTTCTTGAAGAACAAGACAAACAGACCTCTGTAAAGTTCTGTCCTGGACCAAATGGGTGGGAATAGATCTCTCACGATTGCTTTTGCCACCAGATAAAAGTCTATTAATTGAGTAAACTTAACTTTCTTCCATAGTTTGCCCTGGGAAACTCTGACACCAATTTGAAAGAGTCAGAAAATAGAGGTGTCTGTGCAGCTTCTGTGATCTGCTGACCATTTTTATCATGGAAATCTGTGGACCAGACCCTCTCCACGTGCTAACAACGTTATGTCTTCTTAAAAAAGCAAAAAAAGGCATCTGGCTCTGTCTGGGCAGCTGTGAGCTCACAGCTCTGGCTGCTGCATGACACCCCGCACAGAAGATTCACACTGCAGGTGGCAGGTACCAGGACCAGCTGCACCTCAGCTGACACACAGCAGCAGAACCAGCAAAAATGGGGTGTCCTGGGCAACTTCCCACTGCCTGCCCCCTGACTTTGGCACGAGGAGGTAGCAGCGACATAAAACTGCACCTCAGAAAAGGGGGTTTGTAGTGAGATGGAAGCCCTTACATGGGCCAGAATCAGCCAGTGCCACCCCTGCCATGGCAGGGACACCTCCCAGTGTCCCAGGGTCCAGCCTGGCCTTGGGCAGTGCCAGGGATGCAGGGCCTGCCCACCCTGCCAGGGAACAATTCCTCATTGCCAAAATCCCAGCCAGCTCTGCCTTCCTTCAGCCTGAGGCCATTCCCCATAATCCTGTCACTCCCTGCCATGTTTACAAGTTTACAAGTCCCTCTCTCAAAGCAAAGAGCCCCAGCTCTGGTTTTATGTATGAAAACAACCTGTCCTACATCCTGTGAATACACAGCTGTACTTTCCTGCCTGCCTTTTCCCCAGCTAGAAATGTTGAATACCAGTTTGCACGTGCTGTGGCAGATTTACACTGGGCTAGGAGCAGGTGTGTCTGTTTAACCTGCTTAACCACACCTGAATTTCTGTTTGTTCTGGGTTCTCTTTCCCTCCTGGCAGGTGAGAGGAAGAGCCCCTACGTGGCCGTGTGCTGTGTGGTGATGGCCTTCAGCATCCTGTTCATGCAGTAGCAGCTGGCGAGTGTCCCCAGGTACCCAACAGCAGATCCTGTGTCAAGAAAGGATGGGAAGCCTCAGCAAGTCTCCTCTCACATGATGGATAACCTCTCTCCTGGTGGGCACCCCTGCAGATGGACCAGCGTTAGTGATCATAACCCAGATGAGATGTGCTTGTTCAGCCAGGTCAGCACTGACACTCCTGCTCTAACTCATGGAGGGGTGTCTGGTGTGTGCCTGAGCTTCGGGGGAGCTCTTTTTGTTTGTTTCTTTTTAAACACCATGCAGTTGAAAAGGCTTGCTGTTTCTGATTCTTTAAAATTTCTTGTCCAGTAGACCTGTTGAATGAAACACTGAAATGGTAAATCAGCCACAGCAATAAGACCACCCTTTGAAGAATAAAGAGTGTTTTGACTCTAGGGGATGTTTATCAAAGTATTTTTAGTTCTTGCTGCCTAAACAATTCCTCTTGATTTGTAAGTGATGTCTCCACTCTCATCCTAAAACTATGACCTCTGACCTAAGTTATACTCAGCTATTTGTTTCTAAACTTGTAATTTCTCAAATAAACTCTCAATATTTCTGTTGTTAAGATGTGAAATAAAGGCAGGGACCATAATTGTAGTGATGTCTGATTTCAGCTACTGAGAAGGCAGAGATGGGGGATCTGAGACACCTGGATTGTTCTCTGTAAAAAACCACATGTACTCATTTTTAGAGTTCCAGAATGTTGAGAAAAGGATTGAAAAGGCTCTGCTGCTGCCGTTGCATGCATGGAAAGGTTTATCAATTATCAGAATGAACAGTCAACTGCAGATAAGGAAGTTGCATGTCATAGTATAAAGGTTGAAGCAACTAAATTACGCTCACCAGTAGTAAAGATTAGATTACTTTTAATGATACCTCCCATTAGCACTTGATTCTTAGTTTTGCACACTTTCAGTGATCTAGTGACTTCTTCCATAATGCCTGACAGGTGTGTGTTATATCAGACACCTGTGTGACTTCATACTGGTTGAATTTGGGAGAGTTGTGTGTTTGCAGTATTTGTTGTTCTGGAAAGGCTTGTGATCAGAAGGAACAAAGCTAAAAAGTAAAACACACTTAAAGGTATGTTAACTGTTGTCATTCTTGTTTGAAAACCTTATTTTCATCAATCCAAATTATCCTGCAACTAGGAAAAAAAAGTGATTTTGAGTTATGACCTTTGTGTTGTCTCACATGTACCTGCGAATCTAAATCACCATCAAAGTAGCCATCCAAACTTTTCTATTCTGGGCTCAGGAAAGATAGATTTCTCCAGTTTGGGCCAAATAAATACCCCTGGCAGTGCAGAGCTGTGGGACTGTAACCAGGCTGTGCACAAACAGAAGCCTGGGACTGGGCAGGGGATGTGGGGAGTGCAAAATCTGCCCTGTAACTTTAAATGTGGATGCTGCTCCAAACAAGGCATCAAAGCAACTCAGGTTTGGGTGTCCAAGGAGCTGTTCCTCACCAGGGGGGAGGGAGATTCCTAAAAAGTCTTGGGTTTTGACTGTTCAAAATATGCAGAGAATCATCTGGTAACTTTTAATGTTGAGTACTTGTATTTCAATTATTACTGCTTTTAATAAATAATGGAATTTTTATGATATTCACACATTTCCTAGTCATCCAAGATGTTCTAATTACCAGATGAAATTCTTAATAATCCCTGGGGTTTAGCTGCAGGTAGGAATACCAGTGAAAGAACCCAATGAAATTTTTTGTTCTGAGTGTTTGAAATTATTAATATGGAGGAACTTTGTTGCAGAAACCTTCTCTGTTAAGGTTTTATTATCCAAGAAGCTCAGAGAGGCCTCTTCCTGGCTGAGTTATTGTTATTCAAACAATATTTGTTGCTTATTTGTTGTTCAAACTCTATTTGTTATATGGCAGCTCATCCTTTTGGCCTAAATGTGGGTGATGGATACTTCTCAGTTGGATTTTTTTTTTTTTTTTTTTTAATTTTCCCCATAAATGACATTTTCAGGCTGTTCATTAGGTGCTAGCTGCATGGCTGCTCAACAAAACTGTCTGGTAACAAGATCTTTAAACTGATAAACTGCAGTTCTGAAATTGCTGCTTCAGGCAGGTGTTTCCCTCAGGACTAGGTCTTTGGTTTTCAAGTTTTTAGCTTTGAAGAGATTGATATGTCTTTTAGCGAGATACAGAGTAAATATTGGTTTCCCAGGTTAGAATCTTAAAACCATTTTGCTTTCTTGGCTTTCTTTTTGTCATGCAGAAGAGTTTGCACCCACAGCAGGTTCTGTACACCTTTCCCTGTGCAAAAGGAACAGTGATTAAATGTGACTGAAGCTCTAGTTGTGCATGCTACTGTGGAAAATTGTTTCCACATTGACACTTCATCCTTTTTTCCTAAACAGCATCATGGATGTTGCTGATGCCCAAATATCTGAAACACAACATGCTGCTCCTGGAACACACAGAGTATTTTATACCTTTGCATGTACTTGGTATGGATTAATGTTGTATTAATTTCCATCCACATCTGCACTTTAAGTGGCCTCAGATTCAAAGCAGGGATTTAGGAAGGCCGAATGGAACAGCAGTAATTGCCATGTTGGGAAATGAGTAAAGCATGAGTAAGAGATGGGATCACAGTGAAGGTCTGATGTTCTGGAGGGACTGATAAGCAGCTGGGCAGACGTGGCTGGTGGAGGAGGAAAGACAAAGTGGAGTCCAAGGATGACAGGAAGATTTCCTGTTCTTGGAACAATGTCCTTGTTCTGTGAATGCCCTTTCTACTTCCACAACCACTGCAGTGAGCAGTGGAAACACAGTGTCACCAAGAGGTGAAGCTGCACTGTGATGGAGGGAGTAAGTGCTCTGTGAGTGTTCTGAGGCTGTTATTATTCCAGTTTGTCCCCACTTCTGTCCCACTGGCATCTGGGGCAGAGCCCACTCACTCTCTGATGCCTAGGAAGGCTCATCATGATTGATTCCTCCCCCCCCTTCTCCCTTTGATAATCATCCTCTAGAGAAAAGGAAGCAAAACCAACATCTTCCTAATGATTTAAAATGCTGAACGTGGTGAAACCCACCAGAAGCCAGGAAAGTGTGATGTAAACCTGCTTCCCATCCTCAGGCAGCAACTTTGCGTTATCCAGTCCAAACATTCCCAGCAAAGAAAAGTTTTCCAGCCAGGTTTCTTTTCCCTCCCTTTTCTCTGGTTTTTTACTCACTCCAGACACGTTTGGGGAGTGCTCCCAGCATCCATCACAAGGCTCCACATGTGTTTGATGGCACTTGGCTGCCTGGAGAAGCAGTTTTCCCTTAGCTCCTGTACTGCAGTGTAATCAGCATGCCAGGCATGGGAGATCCACACTGAAAAGCAGGTTTTGAGCATGAGCCCTGAGTTGTTTACCTGGCTCTTTTATAAATAGCACCTCTTTTTTTATGACACCTCTAGACCATAAGGCAAAAGGTGTGGAGGAATAGTCATTCTGCAGGATCTAAAAACAGGGGAAAACCTTTCCTGGGTGCAACATGACCAGTGTCCCACAGCTAACCTGTGCTCTGTGGTAAATTTTTTTACTCCATTTCAAACCTGAAGGGCTCGTGTGGCCAGAGGCACTGAAAAACCTGTGTTTTTCAGTCAGTCAGGATATCATCCATGTCCAGAGGTTTTGCCTCAATTCCAGGGAAACAGCTGCTGCTGCCAGCTCCTGGGACATCAGGAGGGGAGATGATTACTTAATTAAGGAGTGGGGAAGTTCCTTGCTGATCTGTCACATTCAGAACTTTCTATGAGAGCATCTCATCATCATCATCATTTATGTTGTTTGAAATGGCTCTTTGGAAGCTGTGCCACAGGAAAAGAGGTTTTCCCTCCAGCCCAGCTGAGTGGGAAGCAGGCAGTGCCCATGCCCAGCTGCCACAACATTTCAGTGAAAATTTGTGCAGGCTGGTTCAGCTGAGGAACAGCCCTCCAGTTTGTGCAGGCCCAATTAACCTCGATCATCTCTTTTTCAAAATAACGCAAACACAAAATCTAATGCATCACCCATTTACATATAGTCAGAGGAGCCTATCACATCACTCACACCACATACCAACACTTACCTTTGGCAAACTCAAGGGTTAAAATACTGTATTTTCCCCCAAAGGAAGACCAGGAGGTTTTGAAAGGGTAAAATTATATATGGCTTCGTTTATTCCAGGGGGAAAAAAAAAAAAGGTGGGGGCTTGTTTTAAAACACAGAAGACTTGTTTTAAAGAGAAAAAGTCAAGTCAGGTCAAAATATAGAAATACCCTTTTCAATTCTAAAACCTCCACAGCTGGTCATTCCCACATGCAAAAACTTAAATAACCTTTCAGAGCTGTAGTAGGGCTAACAAAACCTCCAACCAAATGATAGATGTATTTGGACATTTGGATGTATAAATGTCACACCCAGTGGAATTAAGAGGAAATAAATAGTAATTTGACAGCATTGGCAAGCTGTGTTTTCGACTGTGTAGCACCACCAGCATATTTTACAAGTGTATCACAGTCATGAATAAGCCAGTCCAGACACACATTCACAGACCAGTTTTGATTTCCTATTAAGCTACATGCTCATTTTATTTCCCCCACCCTTTCCAGCTAACAAGCAGCCAAGTGAACGCACTGATCCTTGTCTCTTTGGAACAAATTACCTCCAAATTCTCACGATTGATTCAGACAACTTGGATCATTGGATTGATAAAACTCCAGGAGACAAGGGAAAAAAAAAAAAAACAAAAAAAACAACCTTCCCAGTGATAAGGCATTCTTGACATTTGAATTGTTTGTCATTTACTGAGGACGTAAAACCCTGATACCAAAGATGGCACTTGAAATTATCATCATCACTTGGAGACCTGCCTGGGGCTGGGGCTCCCTGCTCCAGAGGGGTTTTTGAGCTCACTCAAAGACTCAGTGAGTTCTCCCCCCAACCTCTGCCCTGCAGAAAACATGCTTCTGCCTGCCCAGGGACACATTCTGGCATCAGTCTGATCACTTAATGATACCCCTCCTGCACAGACCGGAGGCACGGAAAAGATTTCCATCTCTGAGTTCACCCTGGCTTCTGGAAGTAATAAAAACTGTTTCCTCCTCTTCTTCTCACCGGGAAGAGCAAATCCTTTGAAATCCAGCTGCTTTCAGGTCACAGCTTGGTTGCTTGGTTTGACCACCTCCACATTCATAGAATCACAGACTGGTTTGGGTGGGAAGGGACCCCAAAGCCCATCCAGTGCCATGTCAGGGACACCTCGCAGTGTCCCAGTGTCCAGCCTGGCCTTGGGCAGTGCCAGGGATGCAGGGGCAGCCCCAGCTGCTCTGGGCACCCTGTGCCAGGGCCTGCCCACCCTGCCAGGGAACAATTCCTCATTGCCAAGATCCCAGCCAGCCCTGCCCTCTGGCACTGGCAGCCATTGCCCGGCTGCTGTCCCTGCAGCCCTTGGCAATTGTCCGTGTCCATCTTTGCTGCAGCCCCTTCAGGCCCTGCAAGTTACATATTGATTATTCACCTCCCAGTCTCCTCAGGGAAAGCAGCAGGCCGCCATCCCTATTCCACCCAACTTCTCCCCTGCTAGGGACAGTTTCACCCCTAGCACTGGATGAGGCACAGGACACGTGAGGGAATTCCTGTTTCAGCGCCATGCCTGTGCCAGGCAGCAGCTCAGGCCATCACCTGCCAGGGCTGCAGAGGCTGCCCCGGCCCCAGGGAGAGTGAAATCCACTCAGAGCCAGAACAGACACACAGCAGCAAGCTCAGAGCTTAGCAGCAGTCGTACCTGGACTTTCCTTTTATCCCTCCAAATCCAGCTCCAGAAGCTGCATCAGAGCATCTGATCCTTGGAAGTGTCTGAGCAATTTCTATTGCAGTCCCTCCTGTGTTTAAACAGGTATTGACTTCTCAAAAAGGAAGATATATTCTAATTTACCTGAAAACTAAAAAACAGAACGGTAAATATTTTATGCATACTATTTATCAATATTTTTTTTGTTCATTCATAGTCAAACCACGTCTTTCAAATATGAAGAGCAAATACCAGGAAAAAATATACTTAGTCAAGATAAAATGATAAGTTCTGCTAAGCCTGTCACGTCCCTTTTTAGGATTAGTTCTCAGTGCCAGTAAGTCTAATTTATGCCCTCACCAACGGATATACAGAAACACAGAGAATTTTGAGGGTGGAATTATTCCATTTAAAAACACTCCTGGTTAGAGCATACCCTACTGTTCATGGGGAAATTGACAGACAATTAGAGACCTCATCAAAGCAAGTGGAGTTTTCAACAGATGTGTTTGCTGTTGAGCAATTCCACAGCCCCATTAGGAATCCTGAGGCATCTTCTCTTGAAGCTTTTAGGAATCAGAGAAAAACCTGCACCGAGTTCTGTGTGATCTTCCCTCATTTCAGGAGGTTGCCCGAGTTCTTTTGCAGCCCTGAATTCATGCAGATTTCAACCAGACCGTGTCTGCTTCCAGGGAAGCTGCTGTGCTTCCAGCCAGAGCATCCCCCTCACCTGTGCCCTGGTGCCTGCAGGTGTTTGGGCAGTTCAGCTGCTCATTAATGGGGCTCTGGACGTGTCCTAGATGAGGACACAGCCCTTTTCTCATTCCACCATGCCAGAACACCCAGCAGCTTTGTGGGGAGCAGCACTCAGCACATGAGGAAGAGCTCAGGGCTGGAAAGGAAAACCGTATCCAGCTTGTGTTCTGAGAGAACCAAGACTGTTGATGAGCTATTTATTATAGTGAAGGATGTTCCCTAAATTGCATGTAGAGGCAGAAAAGCGTGGGGCCTACTCAGACTTTAAATCAGCCAAGTGAATTAAACTGTAATCCAGATCTCAGTCATATAAATAACTACAACTCCAACATCTCTAAGAAGACATTTCATCAATTTATCACAAATTATAACTGAAATTCTCTGATTATAACTGATTCTCTGTGCTGCTGATACAGATTTTGGCCCTTTCCACCTTCCAAACTATTATTTCTCTATTGCATGCCCACCTGGAACAAAGTTACTTGGGATGACTAAATAAGCTTTACTTCCAAAAAGCCCTGTTCCAACAGACTGCTGTTTTGTTCTCTTGAAAGCTTTATTCTTAGAAATGAGACCCTTATCAAAACTTTCTATCTCAGAAAAGACATGATTAGCCCCCATTTCACCATAAAAATGTTCTTGTTTTGGAGGGAAAATAAAGATTTCTATGTAAATGCAAAGAATAATGCCTCAAAATGTCTACAAAATTTACAATTCACTAATGTGTATGATGCTACCAGATGATACTCATAGGGAATGACAATAGATGTGTGTCCAACTGGATATTATCCCTGTTCCAAAAGTGCAGACTAATCTCAGCTGTCCTCGTGATTTACAGCATCGCTAATGGAAGCAGTTTAGCAACATTTTCTGGCAAGCAAGAGCATGTGCACCAGGGAGAGGGAGAAATATCCCACACTGGAGGGAGAGGAGGTGTTTGCTGAAGGGGAGAAGGATCCTGTCAATGTAAAACACACAAACAGAATTGAAACATTCTGGGTTTTCCTCCGTGTTTCTTTGTATCCATTGGTGAGTACATAAATTAGACTTACTGGCACTGAGAACTTATCTAAAAAATGATGATAATGTCAAGACCCAAACAGGGCAAAAATGGTTTAAACTCATATCCTGGTTGCTTTCAACTGATCCAAACTTGTCCCAACATCATTCATGTGAGGCAAAGATGCCTCCAGAACCCATTTAGCCCCATTTCTGCTATTTTGTGACAACAGTGCTCTATTTTGTGATAGTAATTCTCCGTTGTGTTTAAGCTTGGAAGCCTCTCTTCCCTCACAACTTCTTTTTCACTTACAATTCCCTTTTCCTCAGACACTGGATTTGCTCCTGCAGGATAGCTCACATGGCACTATTTCTGCTAAAACTAACAGAAATAGCACCTCACCTGGAATTGTCACACCTGCCAGGTGATTTGCCCAGTATTTTCCTCCCTTTCTGAGAAAAAAACAAAACCCAGTCAGCTGTTGAAATGTACAAGGTAGATAGATACTCAGCCTCTTTGGTTCTCTGGGGAAAGAACACTGGTTCTTTTTTCTCAAGGGTTAGTTTTTAGTTTTCCTTGACCATTTTTTCTTGTTCTTCTGGCTCCTGCTTGGTGGCTCCTTTCCACAGGCAGCTTGGGAGAAAGAGTCCAGGGAAGCTGTGGGAAATCACCAGGGAAATCAAATGGAATCATTGCAAGTGACACAAAGCAGTGAACGAAACTCTTTCCTTCCTCAGGCTGTTTACATTTCTAAAGGCTTGGGTGACTGAAATGCTAGGATTAATTAAATGTACCAGCAGTCAGTTCTGCAGAAGTTGAGTAGATCTGTTTCGTAATGGTAAGAAAAGTGAAGAGACTAGAAACAGGAGGATATTTCTCTTTTCTACCACATCTGGTTGAAAAAGAGTATGTTTTTCTAGGCAAGCATGAAAATGGAGATGAAAGAGGAGTTCTCCACTTTAAAAAAAAAAAAAACAAAAAAGAGAAGCTGGTTGATTGTGATTGTGGAAGTGGTAGGGAATGAATCAAAGCAGGAAAAGCTGCTGCCAACCCGCACAAATGTTATGGCCGATTGTCAAAATTCAATCACACGGGAGAAGAAACACCAGGCTGTTTGTCTCTAATCAGAGTCTGACAGGGCCACACTCGACTGGGCTGGAGTGAGCTGCTCCTCCTTCCCTGGGGGCTCTGAGATCCACAGAACCATGGAATCATCAGGGCTGGAGAAGACCTCCAGGCTCATCGAGCTCAAAGATGAGCACAGCACTGCCAAGGGCAGCACTGAACTTGTGTCCCCAAGTGCCACCTCTGCACATCTTCCTTGCCCATGCACAGGACAAAATACATCAGCTTTTTGTCACTTAAGACAGCAAAAGTTAAGGGGCACAGCCAGGGTGTTTTTCTCAGGAAAAATATCTCATTTCTGCTGCTCTCTCTGCTTTTACACCACTTAGGGAGCGGGAATGTGGCTTGCCCTGGTTCTCCAGCCCCAGGCTCTTTCCAAAAAGCAGATTGGCTGCCACGTTATGCACAACCAGGACAAAAATCTTAGATTTGCTCTCCGTACAGAAGCCACCTCGTCCTTTTGTTGCCAGAAGCTTTCATCACCTGCACCTGGAAGAAGGAAGGACGTGCAAATGGTGGTGCAGCCTCACCAGTCCGTTCCCATGAGGAGCTCAAAAGGCAAGTCCCCAGCTGTCCCACAGGGAAAGACACGAATTGTCATTTTAGAGATGCCTCATTCCTTACACTTTTAAGTTAAAACATTCCTTGACATTTTCCAGGGCAGGCTGGACAGGGCTTGGAGCAGCCTGGGGCAGTGGAAGGTGTCCCTGCCCATGGCAGGGTGGGACTGGGTGAGCTTCAAGGTCCTTTCCAACCCAAACCATTCCGGAGTTCTATGATTGATATCACATTTACTCATAACAGGCATTTTTCTGGATGTCTGGGCATTAGGACAAACAATTTCAGAGATAAGAGTTCATACAGATTTCCAAAGTACACAGTTCTTAAACCACTAATGCTTCACTGGGTACAATTATACCCAAACGTTGGATTAAGTGTTTTAGCAGATTATGAACCACAAAACCCAGAATTTTTACCCAACTCCCACAGACCTCAGCTAAAGCAGGACTCTGCCCTTCTTTAGGGTTTCCCACCCTTCAAAACTGGCATAAACCCTCCATGAATTTTGTATCTAGGAAATATTTTAAACCTGAAACATTTCCAGCAGAATTGCTAATGCTGGATTCTACAGGGAAACATTCCCATCCCTGGAAGTGCCCAAGGCCAGGCTAGAACAACCCGGGATAGTGGAAAATGGTAAAAAATTTTTAGAAAATGCTAGTTAGACCAGCTAGAAAATACAGATCAACATAAACTGCAAAAGATATTAAATCTTCATCAGAAGAGGTTTCCATGGAAGGGGAGCAATTAATCCCACTGCCACTTAATAAACCTGGGGCAAGACATGGAATTTGGGTAACACAAGCCACACAAGGTGTCTCAAAACAAGGCAGGTGCTGATGAAACACTATTTATGGTTAAGGTCACAAGAACTACATTTCTCCTTTTCCTGTGGAAAAAGTTGTGTTCTAAAGTATATTTTGTTCTGAGGTAGAACAACAGTTTGGGGGAAAGATAGTAATAATAAAAGTTCAAAAATACCTTTTCATAATAGAATTGTTAGTTTACTGGAATAATCTGAAAAAAAAAAAAATCTGAGCAGCTGAAGAGACAGACAAAGCCAGAGACCTGGCAATTTTGGGTGGAAAGTGGATGATCATAGGGAAGTCTCCCAGAGTCCATGTTTCATGGGGAAAACAGAATTTTAATAGAAAAGACGCTTCTGTTTTGGCGAGGTAGCAGTCAGGAAAAATAATCCCACTGAAATTAAACTTTAGTTTCACCTTGATTACCCAGGGCAGAGTGTCTTGATAAGGAATGTGGTGAGGAACAAGGTCCAAGTCCTCAGCAGAAGGAGAGGAGCAGCAGGAAGGCACACCTGTGCTTTATCCTGGTGCATGATGAAGCCTGAAAGAACTTCCAGAAAATGTATGGGGAGCTCTCAGACACCTTTCACACATTTGAGAGTAATTTTTCATAAATGCTACTGCCCAAAGTCTGGGTGACTGCAGGAAAATCAGACTTTTTGCCCTGGCTGCAAAATGCAGGCCTGTGCCTGGGGAAGGGAAACAACAGGAATGAAAGTGACAGGTAAAATTCCAGCTTTTCTTGGGACAGCAAATCCATACAGGAGCACAAACAAAGCTGCTCTGACTTATGCTGCTGACATAAAAGACTCCCCACCCAAGAGTGCCCAACAGCCCCTTGCCTCCCTGCAGCACGGGGCTGGCAGGAAATTCCAGATATCCAGGGAGCTGAGCCCCTGGAATGAAAGCTGCCATTCAGAACCAGCCTGAGCAAGGCAGCAGCACTGAAATTCAGCATCTGAGCCATACCTGCACCATAAAACTTTTCAGTTTTGGGTTCTTTCAGTTTTACCCTGGTGGGATTTTGGCACAGGACAGCCAGAGTTCAGCCCTGAGCTGCTGACATATTAAATCTAAACATACCAATAATCGTGGTGTGAAACCACAGTTTTGATTCCCATTTCAATTCTGTTGGGTCCAGCAGAGGCATTTCTGGTGCAGGGAAATAAAGTAGGATTGGGTTCACACTGCACTTGAAGAAAAAAGAAAATTCCAGAATACTTTATGATTTTTTTTCTTTCTTTTTTTTTTTTTTTTTAAAGCTAGGCTTCCCATGATAAGATGCCTATTGTAAAGATTTATGGACATCCACACAGCAAGACTGGAAAAAAAAAACCTCTTGTGTAACAAACCTTCAGATAATCCCAAACTGTAGAATTTAAGACTGTTCTATTGCCAGCATTTTCATGGCCATTTTTATAGCAGAGGGTTGTTTTCTCAATTATTTTCCTACAGTAAATCCCATGCCAAACAATAGGAAAAGCATTCTGGAGTGTAAATCACTATAGCAAGCTTCAGGATATGGAGCTTTAGAGTGAACCCACCGCAGAACTGCTGGTTGGGGAAAAGTCTGAGGAGATGTTTTCGTATGAGTTAAAGTGGAAAATTGTGTGAAGCCACCGTTAGGACACATTACCAGAGGTATATGTGTCCAAATTTTTTTTTTTTTTTAGCTTTCCCAAAAGAATGTAAGTTCAGGCCCACGGTAATGTCAGATGACAAAGGTGTCAGTCTCCTATACCAGCACTGAAAGTCCATTTACACCACAGATGGACCTTTATGCACACGCTCAACTTCACTATTTAGTTGTTCCTAACTATCAGGAAAACCATGTGTACCCACTCTTTTTTACTCTTGTCAAGTTCATCAAACCACAAAACATGGCTTTTGTTCTTTTTTGTTCTTATTCCAGGCCCTCATTAAAATTGCAACCCATCTCTACTTTCTTGCTGCCTCTATCTGCCTTATTAAACAGTTTGCCTCAAAAAACAAAGTAGAAATGTACCAAGAGGCAGAAATGTACAAAGCAATGAATCAGATGTAAACAAAGGTATCTGCAGCCTGAACCTGCTTTATGATGCTCTTGGGCTGTCTGTTATGAAGCATATTTCCTGGTGAAGAAAACAGATAACCCCTCTATCTAAAAGACAGTTTGGGAGCAGGGACAGGGAGTTTAATCACAATTTCTGCAGCCTGCTTTCAAAGCAACCTCTTAGCATGTGCACAGTGATCCTCTGGGCCAGTGAATAAACTGATTTTTAATATATTGTTAGCCGGTATGAGATGGAGAAAAAATACTTTGGAGAATTTCGTGTCTGGAATATTTAAATTTTCTGGCCTAAATTAGTACAGTCTACAGTCAAATGTTTATGGCATGAGTTAAGGCTTTGGCTCATGAGATAATTCTTGGCTTTCTCAGCAGTGACACAGCTTTCTCAGTCATGTATTGAGCATTTATTAATTAACAACAAGGTGTTAGTGGAAACAATTAGCTCCAAACTCCTCACTGAGTGTTTTCCAAGCAATAGATACATATTTTTTTTTAGCATCTGATCAGAGAAGGTTGTCTCAGCAACTTGCATTATTGTTGTGGACACTGTGTCAACTGGACTGCTCCCATGAGAGGGTTTGAGAAAAGACCATGCCAGGCCTAAGTCAGAGTCCAGATCTTGCCTTTTTCTAGGCAAGACCTTATACATTCCCTTAAATCAAACTGTTAAGGGAAAAAAAAAATATTTTATGAGGATTTGTTCTCTTAACTCTGACACCCATGACATCACACTAGCACAGGCAATTGCATGGCTTCCCTCACTTCAAAAACGTGACTCAGCCTCAGATTTCTAAAGAAATGTCTGAAATTAAGTAATGCTGCGCCAGGATTTACCTTATTGCTACAAGGAAATTGAAACAGCCTTTAAAACATGCCAATATTCCAAACATAACATAACAGCAAGCAAAAAACTGCCATCTTTGAAGGTGAAACTCATTTTCTCGTGCACAGGAAAAATCCTAATGGAGTTTCAGCTGGGATTTTTTTTTTTTTTTTTTGGACTGTCAGAAGCTCTTTCACAGGACCCCTCACAAGAGGCTGCTGATAAGACCCCCGTGGGCACGAGGGGAAGGGCACAGCAGGGCCACGGGTCAGGCGTGAGCATCCGCAGGCACCAGCGATAAAGAGCGACAGGGTCAGCTCCCCTGGTGCCACCAGAGTCAGGCAGGAGACAAAACACACGGATTTACCTCAGTTGTACCTCTGTTACAACCACTGGCGTGCCCGCAGAGGAGTTCAGGAGGACCAAGTGCACGGGCAGGGAAAGGTGTGCTGGGAGGCATGACCTGAGCCGCTTGCCAGAAAGTCCAGAGACAGAGGAGGCTGAGCCCTCCCAGAGCTTCCTTTGCCACAGGAATTACACCCACATCGCCAGCCCTTCCCTCATTCCTGAGCTCCTAAAAGGTACCAGGCCCTACAGGTGAACTTTGGCATGCACGTGGTAAAAGAAAGGAAATTTTGGCTGTCAATTCGTGGTACACTTGGACAATCCCAGGCAGCTCTGATTTGATTCTCACCCAGCAGCAAAAGGTATTTATATCTTCCCTTTCTCAGCCTAAATAACTTGCTTGTTTGGGGCAGTTATTTTTCCTGTTCTTGGCTCCAGCCCTCCCATTAGTGAGTATTATAATGTTCAGGAAAAGAAACCCAGCTGGTGGAGTGAAGGCTCTGCACAAATTAAATGGGAAGCTTGCAGCATGCCTGTTTTTCATCTAAACACTATGTGCATTTAAGTCAGGGTTACAAAAGCTGCTGTGTCTTCAAGGTTTCATTTATAGGTACATCTCAGGAAAGACAGTGAAAAAATTTTAATGCAACTTCATCTATTTTATCTCAATGCAGCCTAAAGAAATATAAGCTTAAAACTATCACCTTCCCTTCAGGATCAGCCATACTTTAACAGCAGAGGTCAAGCCTCCTGCATTTAGGAGATTTCTTTCCCCAAAACGAGTCCCACAAGTCCACCTTGGATCTTCGAGCAGTCTATGGCCATGAAAGAATCTCAGAATCCCAGACTGGTTTGGGCTAGAAGGGACCCTAAATCCCATCCAGTGCTACCCCCTGCCATGGCAGGGATGCCTCCCACTGCCAGGGAACAAATCCCAGTTCCCAATGTCCCATCCAGCCCTGCCCTCTGACAGTTGAAACTTGTCCTAACCCAAAAAAAAGATGACCATTTTGCCCATTTTAACCAACTCTGCTCAAGAAAGTTCTTCCATGTGGGCCAAAACATGCATGAAATATTTCACCTGTGAGGTTCTTAATATTTTGTGAAATATGTAATACCCAAGTAGTAATTTCTAAAAATTATTCCCTGAACAGAAACTTCATTTCATCTTTTATCAAGGTTTTGTATTACATATAAAAGCAGTTTCTTGAGTTGTTTTTTTTTTATTATTATTCTTTCTTTGTCTTCTTTTTCTACCTTAGCATAATAATGCTTGACAAGAAATCTAGAGACAAAACTAAAGTCACATTATAACTTCTTTATCTCCATTTTTTATTGTACTGGAATAGAGCAGAGCACTACAAAGTGTCTTCAAATCAGGTTTCAGAAAGTTAAAAATAAAGGATTGTGATGGAATTGGAAGACTCCCACAGAAATTTTATGGGAAGTAGTGCCACTCACACAGACATTGTGTGCTTGGAAAATCCCTGCCTCTCATCAATTGTACTGACAATTTCTTGTCACTAAAATGCAGTAGAATAATGAAGAGGTATGATGTGCAGGAGACCAGCTTTGGTCCCATCTTTTCTGAAGATTAATTGCTTTTTGTAAAACCCCCTTGATTTTGGAGTTGCACTCATGGATTGTGGAGATTCTTTCCAGTGCCACAATGCAAAGTCCTAATTCTGCTCTGTGCCACTCTCAGTAGGTGAAACCCTTATTGGTAGATGGTCACGATGAGTCAAGATAAACAAATTAAATTTCTTTTTCAACCACGGTTATCCTCCACAACACCCCTTTTCTTCACCATTTCACCTGATCCTGAGCAGAAATTCATTTGAACATTCAAAAATGAAGTCACTTTTACTCCTCAAGTATAAAATCCTGGACTGGGAGAAGGAGAGGCATTTTAATGGAAAAAAATAGGGTTTCACCCAAAGTGTGTGTGACCCTTTTCAGAAGGTATGCATTGTTTGGAATTTTTTATGACATTCCTTCCTCCCTTCCAGCTGCCCACAGGGATTCCCATCAGCTCACCGTCCTTGGTGGAAGATGGGCCTGCTGTGAGTTAATTGTGATCACTGAGTTCACACATGAGGAATTTTGTTCTGATTCAGTCAGCACGAAAACGCTTTGTGGCACAGGTTTTACTGACAGTGAGAGTGGGAATTTTATTTTAATGTTAATCCTCTGTTGGTGAATTTTGGACTGGGCAACTCAAGGATAAATGGGATAGTAGCGTGATTGGAACAAAGCAACTAAAACTGAGCAAAAATGAGTCAGCTTTCATCTGACCCTTCTCTTAAAAGGGTTGAGGTTTTCATATTGTATATACTGTATTGTTTTATTCATATTTATTAATATAAATAGGCTCAGCTTGGCCACAGAGCATTTCACTGCTTGCATTAAACCTTCATGGCCTCACAGGTATTAACTCCACAGGTATCAGCCACACAGTGCTGTCTCCCATAGGCTTCTAGACAAATCCCAGCTAATTTAATTCAGGGAGAATTCTTAATTTCTCACAGGTCCAGATGGTCACTGAAAGGGGAGACACCTCATTTCAGGTCTCAGTGCAGCTCCTGAGCTCCTCAGCACCAATGCATTTCCCAGTTCTGGGAACATCTAACATGTGTTATGTGACAAGAAGTTACCTTGGCAACTCACTCCTGTTTCCCAACACCATCCCTCCCAGAGCCCTGGGGTTCTGGGAAGAGTTGGGAGTGGGAAAGGCTGGCTGGGCAAGGGAGGCTGTCAAGAAAGGAGGTGGAAAAACTGGGAAAGTTTGAGGTAGATGAGCTAATCACCAGGCAGAGGCAGAAAATACTCCAGGATAAATATCAGGTCCTTTGTTCCAAAGAAAACTTCTTGCTCAGAGTCAGACAGTCTTTCCCAACATCAGATAAGGTCTTGGCAGGGGGAAGCTCCAAGCACCTAAAGGACATCAATTCTGAACAGTTTAGAGATTCAGTCTTTGTGCACAGCAAGGCTGATGATGTCTGCAAAAAACACAAAAATTTTAAAAAAAAATATCCCCACTAAATGAAATTCTCCAATACTCAGAAATCTCCCTGACTTAAAAAAAAAAAAAAAAGCT
The DNA here is from genome assembly GCF_023055355.1 of Agelaius tricolor. Taxonomy (NCBI): domain Eukaryota; kingdom Metazoa; phylum Chordata; class Aves; order Passeriformes; family Icteridae; genus Agelaius; species Agelaius tricolor. The sequence goes on from NW_027269304.1 coordinate 2,433,361, forward strand.
AAAAGAAAAAGGTGCAAATCTATTTAGTAAAAGTGCATCAGTATTACGTAGATTCTCTATTTACCCTATTCATTTGAGAAGTTTCAGCACAGAGAAGAGGAATCAGCAGTACTTTCCTTCTTACAGGGAGCATTGATACTCATTAGAGTAATTGTTCTCATTAGAGACTCACTCATTAAGCAGAATTGAGGAAAGCTGTGTGTGTGTCATCTTTCCCATTCCCAACTGTTGGTGGTAAAGAGACCCAGCCCTGGAAGGAGGGAGAACTGCAAATGTTAACTGCTACACTGACATTCATAGCCATGTAATTTCTGCAGGATATAGGAAATCCTAATTTATTTTTATTCCAGGCTTATCACGGAAAATTGATTCTTTCCCCAGTTTATCCAGAATGGGATACAGACAAAGGCGCGCATTCGCTAAGAAAATAAAGAAATAAATTAACGTGCTTTTTGTTTTGTTCTTGGAGGAGCTAAAACAAGGATTTCCCTGTTGCAGGCAGCGGTGTCATGTGCAATAATCTGGCCATTGTAAACCCATATCTGCTCCTAATTCCCAGCCCAGCACCAGATGTTCCTAAGGCGTGTTCCCTTGCAAGGCTGGAGAACAATAACGCCGGGATTTCAGCTCCCGTGTTTCAGCACCTCATCACGGCTGTTAGGGGATGGGCAGAGGGATTTCAGGGCTGTCACCCTGCCAGGGAGGCTCTGCTGGCCCGGGGGGGGATTTATGGCAGGGCTGGGGTGGTGGCTGCAAACCCAGCCTGACCCAGGGTCAGCATCCCGGGAAGGGCTGGCACCCCTCCAGCCGGCGGCCGGCCACTCTCACACGGATCAGGTTTTGGGACTCTCGTGCCTGTGGCCAAGCCCTGCTAATTTGGAGGGGCTGGATGCTCCATGGGGCCAAGGGTGTGAGGGTTACAAGGGATGCTCTGTGCTGGGGATCAGCCCCTGGCAGTTGCCACCATGGCTCCTTTCCCTGCTGTGTCCAACAGGTGCCCCCAGGCTGCCAGCAGCCCCCATGATGCCTTAGGATTTCAGCTTTTATATTTTTCAAACCCTGTACTGCTTTAGGGTATAACTCTAAACCCCATATAGAGTGTTAGTTACTCTCTGTGAAGAGAGTAACTAACAATTCTTCACAAAACAATTCCTCTGGGCCTGTGGTCCAAGGACACCCTACAGGCCTCAGGCCTTGAAAGTATAAACAAAAGTGAATTGGGGAGAAGCAAACTGGGGTAAATTACTTCATTACCTAAAGCTGTAATTAGAGGATTAACCCCTGAAATTCAAATGGACCAAACTTATAATTGTGAGAAAAACTCGTGACCATTGTCCATTTTTGAGTGTAACCCTGTGCAGGCTTTGTCTGCCCTTAGTGCACCTGAAGGTTCTTAATTAAATATATCCATTTTTATTCTCTTAGTTCTGTCCGGCCTCTGTTTTTAGGTGAGCCCAAAAAAGGCCTCACCCAGGAGAACTCCAGGCTGGCTGCAGGCCAGAGGGTCTCCAGACCTTGCTCCTGGCTGGGTCAGTGTGTCCTGTGTCACATCAGGGTGCCACTCTCCTCCCCTGTCACAATTCTCCTTTCTTTTATTCCCAGCTTTGCTGATCACCCCCATCTTCCAGCACCCACTCTGCATTTGGGGCTCTACTGCCCCAAAAGTGAACCCCCACCCCCTCAACACAGAAATGGGAGTGAGGGGATTTTTTCCTCAAAAAAAAAAAGGAAAAATCCACAAATCCACAGGTTTTTGCCACCAAACCTTTGGGCATTGGAATGGTCATCTCAAGCCCCTGAAGAGGGGTGCAGATAAGATCTTCTTGCTTTTTTTTCCCATACACCTGTGGAGTGCATTGTGAATTAGGATGGATCCTCCTGAGCTTATTTTCCTCTATAAGGACAGTAATTCCCACCAAATAAGTTTTAGCTTTGTGACATCTCCCCCTGCAACTACTGGGGTGTATGGTTTGGTTTGTTGACCTTAAATGTCTTTTCCAGCCTTAATTCTGTGATGGTAGAATGCTGATCTTTTAGTCTATATGTTGTATTTAAGTTCCTGTACTGCTTCAGCTAAAGAAATTCTTTTTAGAACTTATGTAAAATAGTGATGTGAGTAAATGAGTACTCTGGCATAAAAATTAATCATTTCTTATCACACTTTACATGGGAAGGAACCCAACTATTAATGAGTTATTTGCATTATGAAGTCTCCAGAATAAAAAGATAGCAATGCTTTTTTTAGACATGGAAGCAATTTGAACATATCCCTGGAGACAGGCATTTCAGGGCTGTAAAGCAGATGAAGAAAGTTGCAAAAATGGGCAATTACACTTGGTGGTAGTACATGCCATGAAGATGTGTTTATCCTTTGTGTATATCCTTTGAAAATACTTTTCATTTTCAAAAGTCTCGGTTGTGACATAGTCTCAGGCATGAAAAGTGAGGGACTCACCAGAGATTTAGCAGTTCTACAACAAATAAGATTTGCTCTGCCTTGTTTCAAGAATAAAATTACCTTGTTAGCTCAACAGAATTTCTGGTTGAAGTAGAGGTATTGCCCCCACTTGCAGTCACAAGGGTTTTTTTATTGCAACAGGATGGATGTAGCCAATCCCTGCCTTGAGGCAGAGGCATTTCTACAGTGATGTTCAAAACCAAAAACACAGGAAAATCATGGACAGTTTCCTTAAAATTTGTTACCCTCTAAATAGAATTTTTATAGGTTCTAGAAAGACAGTAAGTGTACTAATTGTCTAATTGTCAACAGTCATTAAAGCTAAATGCTAAAACTTGCCTCTGTTTTGGTTTTCATTGGGGATTTTTTTGGTGGGTTTTTTGGTTATTTTTTATTGTTTGATTGGTTTTGGTTGTTTCTGTATTTGTTTGGTTGGGTTTGGTTTTTGGGTGATTTTTTGGGGGTTTTGGGGTTCTTTTTGCTGGTTTTTGGGCGTTTCTTGATTGGTTGGCTGTTTTTTTGTAGGGTTTTTTTTTGTTTGGGTTTTTTTTGTTGTTTTTTTGGGTGTTTTTGGTTTTGGTTGTTGTTGTTGTTGTTGCTTGAATTTGGTTTTTTTGGTTTGGGTTTTTTTGTAGAAAAAACTTTGAGTCCCGCCTGGGTCAGGCTGGATTTTACCAAGCGTAGTAAAAGCAGTCGGACACCATCCTACTGGGCAGTTACAGAAAACATTGTCAAGGAGCAGGAAAATAACACCTGGAGGAGCTAATAATGACAATCTAATGGAATTGAAGAATCGTGGGTTGGGTTGGGTTGAAAGGGACCTTAAAGCTCACCTCTGTCAAACCCTCCTGCCATGTCAGGGACACCTTGCAGTGTCCCAGTGTCCAGCCTGGCCTTGGGCAGTGCCAGGGATGCAGGGGCAGCCCCAGCTGCTCTGGGCACCCTGTGCCAGGGCCTGCCCACCCTGCCAGGGAACAATTCCTCATTGCCAAGATCCCAGCCAGCCCTGCCCTCTGGCACTGGCAGCCATTGCCCGGCTGCTGTCCCTGCAGCCCTTGGCAATTGTCCGTGTCCATCTTTGCTGCGGCCCCTTCAGGCCCTGCCAGGCCACCCTGAGCTCAGGCCAAAGCTTCTCCTGCCCAGGTGAGCAATGGCAGCTGTGCCAGCCTTGGCTGCCGGCAGAGCTGCTCCATCCCTCTGCCCGTGCTGGAGCCTCCTCTGGCCTGGCTGCAGCAGCTCCAGCTCCTTGCTGGGCTGGCCCAGGGCTGGGGCAGCTCTGCAGGTGGGCTCTGACTGAGGGGCAGAGGGGCAGAATCGCCCCTGCCCTGCTGCCCACGCTGGGCTGGGCCCAGCACGGGGCTCTGGGCTCCGGGCCCAGCACGGGGCTCTGGGCTCCGGGCCCAGCACGGGGCTCTGGGCTCTGGGCTCTGGGCCCAGCACGGGGCTCTGGGCTTGGCCCAGCACAGGCTTTGGGGTCCCAGCACACAGTGCCAGCTTATTCTGAGGGGGTTTTTTCAGCATAAAGATTTGCCAGCCCTCTGGTCTGTCTCTAAGTTTGTACCCTCATTAGGCTGACATTTGAGAGGTTCCTCTTTAGATCCCTCAGAACCTCACCTCAAGTCCTGACCATGCTCACACAGATACAATAATGTGTCAGTAACTGCAAGAATCGAGCAACAGAAACCTTCAGCAGAAGCTGAAATTCACACCAAATGCTCTGACAGATGAGATTTTTCATATAAATAATTTCTCATGAAGTTTAAACTGTTATTCCGTGCTGCTGATCGTTAATGGATTCAGTTCTTGTTTTCCCTTTAGGATCAGTTACTGGGGAGGAGGTAAGAAGGAAAAAAATCTCCAAGCAAAAAAGGCAGGTTCATTGTCATAAGAAATAAAAGGAATCACAGTGGGCCAATGAAAGACATGTGGTTGTGCCTGTAGGAATCACAGCCTCTAATCCAGGATCTAAACTGCCCTGGTACCTTCTCAGCATCCAAAATCCCTTATGAGGGGCTGGGCACACACAGGCACAACCCTTGGGGGGCTCCTGTTGCTACAGACTTCTTCAAGAATGTGGCTCTGTTTTCCTTGTCTTCTGCTACTCCATCCCCTTTCCTCCCACCCTTTTGCACCCTTTTCCCTGGGTGATCTGCCTTGAGTTGCTCCTGTCCCATGCAGGATGCCACATGGGCATGCCAAAGGCCTCCCTCTTGGGTGTGGGATGAAATTTTTCACACAAACCTCTTCATTTAGTGGGCCACAAGCTGTTTCCTAGCCTTGCTGGGCCTCTGCAGCTCCTTCAGCTTTTATGGCTGTTGTCTGCTCTGCCCTGGATGTTTTTTTGCCCTGCTAATCAACACTGTGGAGTTAACAACTCCTGCCCTGCCAGCTCCTGGGCTCTGTCACGGCACTCAGGCAGCTCCTTGTCAGCAGAGAGCCCTAAAGGCATTAACTCATTAATCCTCACACCCCCCTGATGATATGGGCAGCTATTATTATCCCCTTTTTTCAGGGCTGTGGGGGAGAGAGGAAACTCTACGAGATTAAACATCCCAAGCCAAGGTCACACGGGAAGCACAGCCTGGCTGGTCTCTTCTCCTCCTCCTGTGTCCAGGTCCTCCTGGAGGAGCTGCAAACCCTCCTCACAGCTGGGAAAAGCTTTGATAGTCAGGGCTTAGACACACACAGCAGGAACCAGGAACATTGGAATTATTTGAGAAAAATTGGGGCATTCGTGGAAGGCACCCTACAGCACACAGAAACACCTTTGGGTCAAAAGGCAAAATCACGAGGTCTCAGCACACCAAACCTGAGCAGATGGTTTATTTTGCCTCATTGCTCACATTGGCAGTGGTGCTCACCATCAGTGGAAAAGCCAGAGTGTGTTAGGATGGCTGGGATGAGTCCTTGGAATGTCCTTGGGAGGGAAGGGAGCAGCCCAGGGTGTGCCTTGGGTGTCACCCCCACCCCAGAGCCTTCCCCTTCTCCTGCACAGCCACTTGCTACCCCAAAGCACTCAAAATAAAACCACCCCAGGGGAAAACACACCTGAGACCACATCACAGACCAGAGCAGAAATGTGAGAAAGTGTAATTCTGAGGACAGCAGAATAATGGTCAAAACCTCTTCATTCACAGAAATCAAATTGCTCCGTTTGTTTCTACCTCTGTTTTTGCCATTTGTGAAGCCATCACAATGGGGAAATGAATTTTTTTCAGACCTGCTTTTCTACAACATTCTATTCAAGATTAGAATTCATTCCTCGTCAAAGTGAAAATGAAATATTGAAACCTCTTCTTTATGTTGTTGCCAAACCAAATCTGTGTTTTATAGCCGTGTCTAAAAATGGGTAACTTAAGTTTTCAGACTAATTGGAAACATGAAATTAAAGCACCTTTGAACAACTGTATTTGAAAAAAACAGCCAGAGATTTAATCTTTCATGAAAGACTTCAGCAGAGACTTTTGCCCCCTCCACCCAGATAGTTTGATGCTATCCAGATGTTTTGCTGCGTGATGGGTGTGTACCTTCAGTCTCTGATGAAGAAACCAGCCCAGACATCCCTGGGTTCTCTTTCTTTTTTACAGCTTAAGAGGATTTAAACCTGTTTTGTCCTAGATTGTCTACTCACATTATCATTAGGGATGGCAAATCACAATGGGAGGGAAAGGCTGGCTTAGGTCAGGACTGAAAGTTTTGTTGCCTAGACAAACTCAGCCAAAACACTCATGAATTCAAAGGGTTTTAGCCTGTGAGGATATAGTAAATCCATAGCTTTTAATTTCTGGGTTTGCAAAAAAAAAAAATTCAGAGATCAACTTTTCTCACATGATTAGTCTATTTTTATTCTGGATAAGAAGGCTAGAGGTAATGTGACAGCAATGACAAAGAAATTATTCTGTGGATTTATTACAATTCCATCATTATGTTAAACCCACTGCATGGCTGCATAAATCAAGAATTTGTATTTGACTGAAGAGGAGCAATATTTATGTCACCAAACCCACCCTGCATATTGAAAATGGTGGAATGATAACAAAAACCCAAACTTTCCAATTCAGCTACAAATTAGCAGAGGTAATTGGAGTTTCCCTTTCAGACCAATGGTGGCTTTTGGTTTTGATCAAAACAGAGGAGATAACACAAATAAAGAGGAAAATCTCTGAGTTTAAAATAGATTTTTCCTACATTCTAGTTAAGTTATGCAGTACAAAGCATACTGGTGTGTACTGGAAAATCCAGGAGGATGCATAATGTTAAAGCTACCAAAATCATTAGTAATAATCTTATTATCACTGCTAATACCATCAGCTGTGGGGGTAAGAACCTGCAGAAATCAGTGCAAAACCAGACAAGCCTTCAAGTCTCATGTTTATAACTAAGAAACCATTCACATGAGGAAGGAGGAAGAGCAAAACAATGAATAAATTACTTACTTGAGCCTGTAGAATTCCAGAGTGACTGGATTATCACTCATATAAGCAAGATAAGGAAATAAACCAGAGTGGGGTAGACAAATTTATTCCTGATGCCACTCAATGCTCTTGAAATACAGAGTTTTATGATGGGTAAGTGCAGGCTCTTTGGCTGTATTGTGGAACATGAAGACCAGCCCCTCCCTGTATTAATTCCTGTGTTCTCCCTTCCCTGGTGAAGGGGGGAGCTGGAGAAGGGATGGGTGACAGCACATTCATCCCAGTCAATGCCCTCCTAAGGCTGCTCTCTGTCATGTTTGAGAGCTCTTGGAAACTGAGAGAGGCCCCTCAGGAGTGGAGGAATATTCTCCACTCGAGAAGAGACCAGAAGGACTTTTTAGGAAGCCACATGATCAGAATAATTGAGGATGGAAAAGACTTCCAAGCCCATGGAGTCCCAGCTGTGCCCAGTCCCCATCCTGTCCCCAGCCCAGGGCTCTGAGTGCCACCTCCAGGTGACACCTGCAGGGCTGGGCACTCCAAACGCCCCTGGGCAGTGCCAAGGCAGTTCCTGAGCCCCCTTTCCATGGGGAAATTCCTGCTGTGCCCACCCTGAGCCTGCCCTGGCCCAGCCTGAGGCCGTTCCCTCTGCTCCTGTCCCTGGTCCCTGGAGCACAGCCCGACCCCCCCGGCTGTGCCCTCCTGGCAGGAGCCGTGCAGAGCCACAAGGGCCCCCTGAGCCTCCTTTGCTCCAGGCTGAGCCCCTGCCCAGCTCCCTCAGCCTCTCCTGGGGCTCCATTCCCTTCCCCAAGGACTGAAATAAGGAGAAGTCCCTTCCCTGTGGATGCAGCCCCACACCAGAACAGACCCTCTGGAGCATCCTTGGATCCTCCAGCCTTGGAACCTGTCTGCCAAAATCCTGGGGAAAGCTGGGACAGCCTCAGGGATGGCCCAGAGGTCACTTCCTACCTGAAAATTTTGATTCTCTGAGTTTGCCAGCCCTCTCCAGTGGATTGGCTTCCCCACAGAGCCACAGGTCCTGCAGCAGCCAGGTTTTCTGTGGAGGAGCAGGTGTAGCAGAATCTCACCTTAAGTATATTTCAAGTTATATTCACTTTAGTCAGTGAGGAATAGCTCAGAAGACATCACTGAGAGGATCCCAGCTCAACTTTTTTTACAATAAACAGTCATTGCACAAAAGAAATGGAACAGCTGTACCACTCTTCCATCCCTAATTTCTGTCTGAAAGGTTTTGAACACAGGTGAAGTATGGCTGAACTGCATTACAAATAAATAACTTGAAATAGGAAGATCATCCTCTTATATTGATCTTCACAATAATATTGGCCATTGAAGAGAACATGGGAAGTTAATAAAAAAAAGGGAAAAATACTCAATTTCACTGCACAAGTGAGAGGAACAGGCAATAGAAAAGAATGATAGAATTATTGAGACCTCCAAGACCATCAAGTCCAACTTTCAACCAGAAATGAAGGGGGAAAGTTGACTTAAACAAACTAAACAAACCAAGAAAACCCTCACCATTTCTTCCTATAGATTTTTCAAATATGTGAGTACACATTCTGTCCCTTTCACAGGTTTCTCAATGAAAATATCCTCTGCTGGGCCCAGATATTGGCTAAAACATGGAAGACATGGAGCTTCATCCCAAGCTCCCTGTTTTTGGGGGCTCTCTGGACACTGAAAGGTTCATTTCCAGAGTGTTCTGGCCAAATTCCTGCTGAAATCCCCTTCTGGTGGCTCCATCCTGACCATCCCCATGGCTCTGGGCAGGTGTCTGGGGTCTGTGTGTGTGAAAAGGAGGGGGACACAAAAACCCCGGAGCAGCAGCTGGGCTCTGCTCACTGCAGGGGAATCCCCAACCAGCTGCTTCCATCCCCTTCCCATTGGCAATGGCCAGAAAAAACAGAGCAGGGGCCAGGATATATTAAAGTGCTAACTGCAGGCTGTTATCTGTGCTCTGTAATTATGAGTGTGATAGAAACTTGGTGCTTTTCCCCCCATTGCACTGCTGCTCTCCCATGCCAGCATGAACACAGCAGATTTCTGTATTTTAATCTTAAGCATGTCATTGCTTACTTGCTGTCTTGAAAGTCAGCTGCCGGGGTGGGAAACTAAGACAAGCAGATGTTTTGCTTTTCATGCTGAGGAAGTGAAATTAGAGATCATCTTCCTCAAGATTTTTATGGAAGAAAGTTCAGAAGTATAAGGGAAACTATACTTTTAACCCTGTGCGGTTTAAGCATCGAGTCCAGTTGGTCCAATCGCTGGTTTAAAAAAAGTAATTAAAAAAAATTAGTTGGAGTAACATGGAGGGAGGGGTAGAACAGGAGTAAGAAAATGGAGTAAATATCACCCTTTGTTCTTGGTTATGGCTTTAAAGCTAATTATCTCCGTAATGAGGGGCAGGTAAATCTCTACCGCTTGAAAATTACCAGTTTAAAAGTCCAACAATGTTTATATTTAGAATCAATATTTCTACTTCTGCCCTTCATAATCTGATACTTCAAGGCACCCACTGCTAAAAGAGATGCAGAGCTCATTGCAAAATGCCCGCATTTTGTGGCTGGCATTCTAAATACATGGAAACACAAAAATCCCAGTATTTTCTCTTTCAGACCATTTTTTTTCAAGGCGTATCTGACAGTTTTCAAGAGGGCTGTTGCAATGTCAAGGCAGAGGGGTAGGAGGTTTTTGGGGAAGCAGCCTGCAGTGGGAAGGCTTCATGCACTGCCAGCTCCTGGCAATCAGTGCTGTGTGAAGGAACATTCATGGCACAGCCCTGCTCAGCTCCTCGGTGTTATCACAAATGGGAAATTAAACATTTTGTCTCACAGCAGAATACACTGGCTGGCTTTCACCCATACCCCCTTAATTTCATTTGTGCTAGCTGCAAATCTGTTTCTCATTCAGCTGCAGCTTCTTTCTCAGCTGTGTCTCACTTTTTTTGTGTGTGTTGTACTGAAAGCGAATTTGTATTTAGAGGTGAACGCTGCCTACAACCACAACAGCCCCAATTCCAGCCCCATTCAACTCTGTGACTGTTTAGATTTAAACTTTAGCCCAGATCTAACTTTTTTTTTTTGCAGTTGACTTCTGCCTTTGATACAGCACACAAATGGAATCCCTGGAGCTGGAGGTCTTTGGACTGAAACATGAATCCATATCAAACCCACAGCTTGAGCTCATTTCTTGGGGGCACTGGAGAGGTCCACACATGGAACCTTGCTCATGTTTCCTGTCACTCCTTGCTCATGTCTTTGGCATTAATTCACCCATCACCTTTCCAGGTGGGATTTTGCATATTCAGGCCTCCCAGTCCAAGTCCTGCCCGGAGATGCACCAAAAGGAAAATCCAAACCCTACATTAAAACCTACATTAAAAAAAATCAGTGTCCTTTGAACCTCCCACTGAAATACAAAACTCAGATATTGAACAATGCAGCCACTCTGGGCCTGCCCTTAAATCTTCACAGGAGAGGTCCTGAGCCCCTGGAGGGGAACATTTTTATGCACAGCAGGAATGGGAGCATCTTTACCCAAACTGGAACCAAAATCAGGGCAGATTTCCCCAGCTCCCAGTTCACTGCTCATGGCAGAAAACTTAAATTTTTCATCTCCAAAACAGCACAACAATAAGTGTTAAAAACCCCATGTATCAGGATGATAATAGCATAGGGATTCTTCTGTTTGTTTTACTTTTTAAGCACTTCCTGCCTCTTTTTCTAAAAAAGCAGAGTGTATTTTCAACCCTAAAGTATATTACTGCTATTAAAAAAAAAACAAAAAAAACCAAACCCAACAAAGACATACAAACAAACAAATTTTAAAAAGCTTGTGAGGCTGTTTTTCCCCCTGATGATGTAGTTCTGCTATGCCAGCTAAAGGAAAAATTGTCAAAGGGAATGACAGAAAAGAAATAATCTTTGGACTCCAGGGAAATGCAGGAAGTTTTAACACCAAATGACAGCATTTGTCATTTTCCTCATTAAAGAAAACTTCCCCTTGCATTATTGTAAAAACCAACCTTTACCTAGAAATATCTATTCACTGAATATCACTCAAAACTCTAAAATGGTTTTATCTGAGCACTTTTTGAAAAGACAAGCCAGCATGGGTTTCTTGAAGTTTGCATGCAAGTTTATTTATAACACATTTATTTGTTTTTAAGATCACAGGGAAAATACTGGAATAATTTAAATTTCTTTTTCTAGGGAAAGAAAAAGGGGGAAAAAAGGGAATCTCTACTCTCCTTCTGTAGTGGGGTAGATAGCAAGCAAAGAACTGGAATATTTCCAGGTACCACCTCTTGCTAAATATGAATTGCAGGTTTTTTTTATTGCAGTTGTTTCTCAGGCATCTCTCCTGCAGCAAAAGTCCTCCTAAGTTTGAACATAAGATGTTGTTACAGACAGAAATTTCCCATTTTCTTTTTTTTTACAGAAAATTCCCATTTTCTCTGCCCAAGTCATGATGATTTTCTTTACCTAAGCACAGGCTATTGTACAAGGGATCTGTGGAGCTAAAAACCATCACAGACAGGAAAACCTGGCTGGAACTTCGAGGTTTCTTTGCATCTCCTCATGTCCTGATTCTTTTTTGTTTGACAAGAAATGCAATCTCAGTTATAGTCATTAGTCCAGTTTCATTTCTGTTTTAGAAAAGCAGTGTCTCCAAAGCATTGCAAAGAGAAATTCACAAAAAAAAAAGTGTTTTCCTTTCCCATTTTACTGAATTATTTGGGAGTGACAATGATGGACATACAACATTTTATTACTGACTTTGTAATGGGAGAGCTTGGCATGTCTCATTGTTTTTAATAAACTCCCAATAGAAGGAAAAGCTGGAAAGCAAGATTAAATGTTTATAAGCTACAGAATGAATTCTGGGGTAGCTCAAAAAGTGATTCTTCCAAAGTGTGTTCTTAAATCCTCAAAATGTTACTTAAACTGACAGCTACATGGAGGGCTTCTTGCAGAAACAATTATCATGCAAATAGCTTTATTAAAACCTAGAAATCATCTATATGAGCCACTAATCTAGCAATTAATGCTAATTTTGCTGCTAATCTAGCAATTAATGCTAATTCCATAACATTAATATATATATATATACAATTTTAGTTTATTATATTATTAATGTTAATGTATTAAATATAGCATTAATATTAATATATTAATTTTGATTATATTGTTATAATTATATTATTGATTATATTGTATAATTATATTATTATGTAATATATTATTTAATAATATAACTGTTAAGATGGGAAAATACCTCTAACATCTTTGAGTCCACCACTGTGAACTCAGCACTGCTGTGCTCACCAGCAAACTGTGACATTTAAGGATGAGCATCTAAAGATTTGCTGTAATTTTTTAGCTTTAAAATCCCTGGGAAAGAAGTGTTTGCTGAGGGACATGTCACAAATGTAAGTTGTTAGAGAGGTCACCTAGGGAATTTATCAGGGGAAAAAAATGTAGAACTTCTCAGAAGAGCTAAAAAAACCCCAAAAAACCAAACACAATGACAAGATTTCCGTCTGTTCTGGTTTTGTCACGCGGTGCTATATTTGTGGTACTGACTGCCACAGGATGTCACAGAGACCACGAGCAGGAGCAGTTTTAGGAGGGATTAGAGGGATTGGTGGGGCTAAGCCCATCAGTGGTAATTAGGGTATCTGCTCAAAATAACATTTACACTGCAAATCCCTGCCTTGTCTGCAGCAGCCTTTCCACAGAGATACTCCCTGACATGGGAACGGGAATGGGAATGGGAATGGGAATGGGAATGGGGTCACCTCCAGGCAGTTCCAGCAGAGCAGGGATCCAGGGCTGGGCCCTGAGCTGATCTCAGCTGAGCAGGTTGGAAAAGCCAGGTGTCTGCTAAGGAAGGAGCATCCCCTGAAATGGAAAATGCAAACCCCCTCCCTCTGAATTGTTGTAATTTTGAAATTAAGGGGCTCTCAGGCAAAGAAATGGGAGTAGGAATTACAGTTCTGTACTAGGAAAATTAAAAATACAAATGCAATAGTACAAGAAGAGAAAACTGCCAGAGTGAGAGCAGGCCCTGCCCCCTGTGTGTCAGGGGGTGGCACAGCCCCATCCCATGGGGGCTCAGCCCTCCTGCAGTGCCAGCTGTGGCTCTGCTGGAGCAGGGATCCTGCACAAGGGGGGAGTTTTCCTCTGCAGCTCCAGGGCTGCTGCAGATGGGCCTGGGCTCCCTCTGGCCATGCAGGGCAGCAGAAGCTGCTCCTCTGGCAATGCACTGGGCAAAGGCTGCTGGGCTGTCCCAAAGCTCAGATTGTACCCAGGTAGGAATGCTTGGCTCCTCCCCTGGGCGGAGCATCTCCCCATGGGATGATGGGATTGGATCAGCCCTGCAGGGACACTCAGTGGCCATGGACAGAAGGTAATTAATAATGAATGGCCATGAACAGCAGAGATCTCCTGGAGGGAGGATTGGCTGCAGGAGAGATAAAGAAAACTGCCCAAATACAGAAGATAACTGCCCACCTCTAACAGATGACAAATAAAATATAAAATAAAATAAAATAAAATAAAATAAAATAAAATAAAATAAAATAAAATACACACCCCCAGTTAAATTTTTCAACCTGACACAGCAGGTTCCCAAAGATGTGTCTACAAAGTGACACCAGCACGTTCCTATCCTAAAACTTAGCTTTTCTATTTCTATTTTTGGCAGAGATCAGACCCTGTCTCTGGTGTCCCAGCTGACACCCACACACAGCAGAGGCAGCACGTGGAGCCCTAACCCACCTCCTCCCCGACCTTTCCAGCATCAATGTCCAGGTGAGAATTCCCTGTTTGGGAAAAGGTCCTGCTCTGCTGCTCTGTGAGATGGCTCCAGGTGAGCCAGCGTGCTCTGCCTGCACCAAACCCCTCCAGAATAATTTTGGATGAGCTTTAGTACCATTTTCTACAATAATTGCACTCTAGGGTACAGTTTGGGGGGAAAAAACTCAACCAAACTGCAACAACAAAACAACAACAATAAAAAAAAAACCCAAAAAAACCCAAAAAAACCAAGCCAGACTAAAACAAACTAAACAAACAAGAAAACCCTCGCCATTTCTTCCTTTAGATTTTTGAAATATGTGAGTACACATTCTGTCCTTTTCACAGATTTTTAAATGAAAATGTTCTGCAGGAAGGAGACTTCTGGGCCCTTAACACCCCAGCCTCACCTATGCTGTATTCCCCTTGGCAAACCTAAAATAAGTTTAAACCCATGGGACAGGAATCCTGCAAGTCAGAGTGACCAAAATGGTGCAGTCCCACGAGACATTGGGTAATTTTACTGATATTTGTGTAATAAATAGGTCCCTTCACCCATCACTGGCTTTTGTCCCTCTGCAAATAACTATCCTGAAGTTCTTCATGCAAAGGAAACAGTTTGGCACTAAGAATTTTGATGATTATGCTACCTTTAGGACGAAAAAAATCAATTTTACTGTGAAATTTATCCCTTATGCCATTGCATCCACCACAAGCATATACTTTACTTGCAAGGCTGTGCTGAGCTAATCAAAGGGTTTACAAAACCATTAAATAAATTACTGGTATACTGTGTATCTTCATTATTGATTGAGGCAGGGAATAATCATGAGTGTATCAAGAACCAAAATACACATATTAAAAATATATATAAATGCATAAAAAATAAATTCTTCCTCTTAAATGTGTGTCTTCTCTAAAATCACAAATGCAAATTCCTCTTGCAAAAATTGGTGTCATGAGAGGCACCAGGTTCAGTCCTAAGGACTTAAGGAAAATATTCATGCACAGATCAAGGGGAAGAATTGGATGTGGATTTGAGAGTGTTTTACCTCTCCCTGCACACTGGTTATAGCCATAACCACAGAACAATTAGGTGTAAAAATTGCTGTCAGAGGTCACAAAACAATGAAGATTAAATCCCACAAACAGCTGTAATCAGAATCGGTTAGATAGAGCGAATTTATAATAAACACTTACAACCCTGTGAAAATATTTATGGCTGGACCTACAACATGGCTCTTTTAGGAGGACTTTTGGATCCAAACTGGATCCTCAGATTCCATGGCAATCGTATGGATTTCATGGATCTTCCAGCCCCACAGACAACCGTTCCTTTTTGTTACTTCCTTTTATTACTTTACTTACTTTACTTACTTACTTTATTACTTTACTTTCTTTATTACTGCCTTTTATTACTCCTAACAATCCAAAGTTCTGGTCTGCAGCAGGAACACCCCAAGCCTCTCAGGGCTCAGGAATTCTCTTCTGTCCAACCCCAACGAGCCCCCTCGGACTGGGATTTCTCTGGGCTCACCTACCTCCACAATAAATCAGCTTTTCCCAAAGGAAAACCCAGGTTTCCACGCTGCTCCCAGCTGAGCATTTTTCCCAAGTTGTCACTTGTCTGGGATGGAATTCCCGCATTTGAGGAGGGCTGTGCCAGCTGAGGACAAAAAACAGAAATGTTGCACACTGCCTCTTCGTCAGTCTTTATCACCAGATGAAAAATACCTGAATTATAAACTCAGAATTATGCAAACAGCATAATTCTGAGTTTATAATAATTTTATATAAGTTTATAATTTCTGAGTTTATAATTTTATATATGTTTATAATTTCTAAGTTTATAATTTATGAGTTCAGAATGAAAACAATTTCAGATGAAAAATACCTGAAAATAAACTCAGAATTATACAAACAGCATGGATGTCACAGAACTGTGCCTTTTTCACCCAAATACAGCAGAGCAGAGGCCATAATTCCTTAGAGGAGGGCCAGAACACAGCCCTCTCCCTTTCCAGGTTAAACATCTAATTCTGTTTGCACATAAAATGCTTTGAAACCTTCTCAGGACCTTTTCACTTCCAGCCAAGCTACCAAACCAAATTAATTAAATTTTGGTTTGAATTCTCTTATGCCAAGCTACCAAACCAAATAAATTAAATTTTGGTTTGAATTCTCTTGTGCCAAGCTACCAAACCAAATTAATTCAGTTTTGGGTTGAATTCACTTGTGCCAAGATATCAAACCAAATTAAAGCTGGGGAGCTGTTGGGTGCCACTCAGCTGAGATAGAAGAGGCATGGACAAATAGGGACCATATAATATAAAGTAATATAAATATAAATCTATTGTAAAAATATATATAGATTATATAAATACAAAGTTATTATAAATTTTATTCAAAATATTATATAAATATAAAGTTATTCTAAAATATAATATATAAATTAATATAAAAATACATTATATAAAGTGATATATAATATCACTTTATATAATATAAAGTGATATACAATATAAATTACAATATAAAGTGATTATACAATTCCTCATTACTCTCAGAGAGACTAAAATTTTCACTGTCAGGCTCCTGAGGCCCAGGGAACACCTTCAAATTAAATACATGCAATAGGACCCGAGATGTAGCATTAAAGAGACTCCAGAAAAAGCTCTAAACCAGATAGATGTTACCCAGGACTAAGCCCAAGCAGCTCACAGTAACAGAACAGGAAGCTCTTAAAGTTTATTGGGGCTAACGTGGGAGGGAGTGAAAGTAACTCCTCTCTGCATGTGATTCAGGGGAAAATAAAACAAAATATTTCCAGGGTTGCAGTTATACCAGTAGGGCCTGCCACTCGTTTCACCACAGCTCAGAAGAATTTAAAACTTATAAAATTCATTGCTAGCACCAGGCTTTGAGTGCTGTTCTGTGTGAAAAGTGAATTAATTTCAAATTCTCTCTGTAGGCAGCAGCAGTTTTACGGAATAATGTAGCAAATAAAAATTATTGGTTTATGGTTTTTTTTTTTTTTTTTGTAAAGAGAAAATTCAAAATTAAAGTATTTTAAATATTTTAATTGACTTACTCATACTTTGCTAGCAGTGTTTTTCTACAGAAAGCTGCCTGAAGGCCAAATTTTTTCTCCTTTTTCTTTTCAGGTAACGCACACTAAGACCAATGTTGAGTACCAAAGACACCCAGAAAAAGGCCTCTTTTAATAATGCATTGTTTGGATTTATTACTGTGCATAAACAATATTTATAGGCTTAAAATATATTATGAAAATATTATATAATAATATAATAATAAATATATCTATTATATTATATATTATTCCAGGAGTGGAAAGCTGTGATGACAAAGAGGGTGGGAAGGGAGAGGCTGAGCTGCTCAGGGGCTGGGAAGGCCCCAGCACAGTGACTCACTCACACAGAGGTGGGATGCCATGTTTCAGACTTGATTTTCCTCCCCAGGTCTGAGCCTTATCAGAAGTTCTCCTTGGAGAGTGGGGATGGACTGCTGCTATTAATTATGCCTTTAATCAGAGGCTCAGACTGTTTGATAAACCCTGCTTTTGCCCATCTTTGAGCACACAGCCTGGCTGGTGTTATTTTACTGCAGGTTTGTGCAATGCACGGGTGATTTGATACTGGTTGTGAGATGCCCCTTTAGAAATTCAGTGCAAGGACACCAGAATGCCTTCCTAATCATTTTTAGAAAGGAAAACACTGGAAAGTCTCTTGTATATCAAAGAGGCGGGTGGGGAACTGCTGGTTTCAGTGAGGTCCTAGCAGGAGCTGGCATCGTGGCAGCACGTAGTCACATTCTGGTTATGGATGAAATGTAATCCACTTAAACTGGAATTTAAAATAAATAACAGCAGAGGAGAGAGGAAAGGAATAATGGCAGAGAGGGGCTTGTATAAACAGCTTTCTTTATAACCAATTTGTATTATTACATTTCAGCTGAACAACAGATACACTCCAGGTTTTGGTTGTTTTTTTTTTTCCCTGGGTACAGAAACCAGACGTTTTCTAAAGTAAAGCATTAATCGTGCCTATTTACTCCTCTGGTGACAGTGCACGTTCAAACAATGCATCTTTGTTTTCCTTTTCCTGAGATTTATTGAGGCAGACAACTGCTAGTGACTCTCAGGAGCCACTCAGGGAGTCAGATTCACAGCACAGGCTTGATGAGGAAACCAGTGGCCTGTTCTGGTGGTCCCTGGAAAAAGGGGAATGTTTCCACAGAGGCCATGGGAGGCATAAGAAAGTGAAATTGTGTCATTTGGGGTTTTTTCCCACAAATTAAATTTGCTTATTTCATTTGCGGCCGCCACGAGATTAATTTGTTTTGATATCAAACTGTTTTGGTTGAGTTTGGAGAGGGTTTTTTTTTTTGTTTTTCCCTTTAATTTTGAGACGTTTGTTACACTCCTCCTTGCCCATCAAGAACATTTAACAGTTTGATTTAATCCCTAATGTCTAGACTAGTAATCCTGTCATCTGACAGTCTATCCCAAATTCTTGCCTGTGTTTTGAGTGCTGAGCACTGGCAGCAGCAGCGGGGGAATGAGAGGAGTGGGAGCAAGGTAGGAGGAAGCACAAACAAATTGGGATATTGCAGACAAAATATCCCAAAATATTACCCATTTTTTTCCTGAGGTTTATATCTGGGGACAGGAATCTTTTCTGCCCCCTCTCCCCCTCCTTTCCCTAATGGGTGTAGGGCTTCCTTTAATATCTTGTATTCTGCTGAGCAGCAGGACACAGATAATAGAGATTTTTCAGGCCAGATTTTCAGATATGGATGGCTTTGGTGATGTGGATGAAGAAAAAATCCCAGAGAAAAAGATGTCTATCACCAGCATAAGAAATATGCAGGGGGAGGAGTAGATGAAGAGGCCAGGTGAGACCCATCTCCATGGCAATGCAGTGGTATTTTCTGCTTGCACGTGCAGTTTATCAGTATTTTTATTTTATTTTATTTTATTTTATTTTATTTTATTTTACTTTTTAATATTTTATTTTATGTTATTTTATATTTTATTATTTTCTTTTTATTTTATTTTATTATTTATTTTATTTTACATTATTTTACTTTTTATATTTTATTTTATTTTATATTTTATTTCATTATTAATTTTATTTTACATTATTTTATTGTATTTCATATTTTATATTATTTTATATTTTATATTTTATATTATTTTATATTTTATATTGTATTTTATTTCATTTTACATTACTTTATTTTATATTTTATTATTTTATTTTATTTTATTTCATTTTAATTTTTATCTTATTTTAATTCATTTTATTTTATTTTATTTTATTTTACTTTTTAATATTTTATTTTATGTTATTTTATATTTTATTTCATTATTAATTTTATTTTACATTATTTTATTTTATTTTATATTTTATATTATTATATATTTTATATTTTATATTTTATATTTTATGTTTTCTATTTTCTATTTTATATTTTATTTTATTTCATTTTATATTACTTTATTTTATAGTTTATTATTTTATTTTATTTTATTTCATTTTAATTTTTATCTTATTTTAATTTATTTTATTTTATTTTATTTTATTTTATGTTATTTTATTTTATTTTTACTTTTATTTATTTTATTTTTACTTTTATTTATTTTTATTTCATCAGTATTATTCATTTAATTTTTATCTGAGTGGCCTGCAGAAGCAACCTCTTCCTGTTTAAGAAGAAAAAAAGAAAATCACAGTAAGGATTAACCTGGGCTGAGTTTTGTTGAGTGACTGGACAGCTGTGATGGTGTTTACAGGGGTTCTTGGATGAGGCAAGAGACGAGGATCTGACTCCATTTTTCAGAAGGCTTGGTTAATTATTTTATGATACTTATATTACATTGCAATTATACTAAAAAGAAATAGAAGGAAAGCTTTCCTCTCTCAGCAGGCTAGCTAAGAATAGAAAAGAAAAGAATGATCACAAAAGGCAGCTCTCTCAGACTCTGCCCGAGAGAGCTCTGTCTTGATTGGCCATTAATTATAAACATCCAAGATGGCCCAATCCCAGATGCACCTGTTGCATTCCACAGCAGCAGATAACCATTGCTTGCATTCTTTTCCCGAGGCCTCAGCTTCTCAGAAGGGAAAACCCTAAAGAAGGGATTTTTGGTGAAAAAGATGTCTGCGACAGACAGCAGTGCTGTTTCCCTTTGCTATTCCAGCTGAAGTTCTCTCTGTGGGGCTGTGGATCCTGCCCTGGGGTGGGTGCTGTGGAAATCCAGAACTCAGAGTCAGCCTGGTGGGTGGCAGGAGATGAGGAGGGGAGGGTGCAGGCGTCTGGGGTGCAGACAGATTTGGGTTTGGCTTTCCCAGGTGATCCCCATGTTAGTGTTCAGAAACACATAATCACATAATCTTTATTAAGAGCTCTGGGAATCAGGGGTGTTTTCTACCCAAATCTGACTCCAACCATACATCCGGGATGAACATGTTTTTATATTCTGTCGTCATATAACTTTCATGGTAATTATTAAACTCATATTGTTCTATTGTATACATGGATTTCAGCCAAGCATAGGCTCCTCATGGCCCACCTTCAAATTTCTAACATGATCTCATGATTCTACTTATGATTATACAATAATTATATTTAGTCACTAAACAATCATCACATCTAACAATTATATCATTCATCATACTGCTTACGCAGGTGCAACACAAAGCCTAACATTTCAGAGTCTATTTTAGCATTTTCCCAGGTCCCCACTATCGCCCAGGGTGAGATGTCTCAGGGAACATCAAACCCCCCTCTCCACCTCTCCAGGAAAGGCGCTGTCACCCCCCAGCAGGAGCTGGGAGCATCTCCCATGGGGCTGATCCAGGAAAGGGCAGAAAATGGCTCAGGGTCAGGGATGAGCTGCACCTCCCCAAAGAGCCAACAGGAAAATTCCCTCTGCTGACATCACAGGAAAATCCATAGCCCACAGGACATCTAAAAGCAGGTTCTCCATTTCTCAAAGGAGGACATTACTACTAATAGAATAATTGCCTCTGGCTAGTTTCCTTTGAATTCCCTTGTTTTTTGGGGGGTTTTTGGTGTTTTTTGGGGGGGGGTTGGTTTTGTTTTGGTTTTTTTTTTTTGGGGTGGGTTTTTTTTTTTGTTTGGTTGGTTTTTGGTTTTTGGTTTTATTTTTTTGGGGTTTTTTTTTTCAGCCAGGCAAATTAATTATTTCAGCATTTAATTCGTGGAGTGGTAAAACCTCTCCATGGCATGTAAGCCTTTACTGTAACACACTAATGCATAAATGTGAGCACTGTTTATTTATTTTTTTTCCTGATAAAACCAGGCCTCTCTCTTTGCTACAGTGTTCCATCAGATAAATGGCTTGTTTAGAAATCTCAGAGCTCTGATTATCTAGAGCAAGATTATGGTTTCACATATTCCTTAACCATAAAACCAACTTAGGTTGAGTTTAGGAGGCTCAAAAATAATATACAGAATGCTAGGAGTAACACTAGTGTCCTTAAAGCAACTTTGCGCCTATTACTTATCCTATTTATTATTATTATTTTTATTATTATTATTATTATTATTATTATTATTATTATTATTATTATTATTATTATTATTATTATTATTCCTCCATAGATTGTGGTAGAATATATACCTCACAATATAATGTAATATTATATATAATAATATTATACACATTAATAATATTATATACACAATAATTATAGCCTATAATAATAACATAATATTGTATCCTATATATATAATATAATATATCCTGATTTTTTTATTCTTTTTTATTTTTTTCCATCTACCTTTGACCCTCATCATCCACATTTCTCCCCCTCCATACCATGGCAGGTTCAGCCTTTTTGTTGTCCAGTCTGGAGCTGAGTGACTTTTCCCACTCCTTTCCTAATCCCTTCTTACCCACTGACTTCCAGATCCTACTTCCCTGTCACTGTTTCACTTTCCCACCTCCATCCCCTCCTTCCTGAGCTCCTTATCAACATTTTTTTTTTTTCACTTTGACATGAACATCCAAATCCAGCACTCCCTGGAGGTGCTGGAGCACATCAAGGAATCACAGGGGAGAGTCTCCCCTTAATTTTATCTTCTGTTTAACCAAAATATCGGTATATAATATAATAATATATAATATATATATAATAATATATATAATATATAATATATAATATGTATTATATAATAATATATAACAATATATAATAATATATTAATTATATATTAATATATTATTATATAAAAGTAATATAATATAATAATGTATCCTATATATTACATATAATATAATAAAATAGTATATTATTATAATATATAACAATAATATATATAATTGTAGATAATAATTAATATAATATAATTTTATATCTGTTTAACCAAAATCCAGCTGTATAGGAGATTGCAGGTGAAATTCCAACAGAAGTCCTGCTGAGTTCTTGGCTTTGCCAAGTCCAGCATGGAAAAGTATCTCCATCACTTCCAGAGTTATACTAACAATCTCTTTAAAATGCTTATAATTAATAAAGGCTTTTCAAGAAAACGTGCATCATGAAAGGGGCTTTTGCTGCCAGCACTCAGATTGCTGCAACTTCTCAGAGAAATATCTGCCAGGATTCCTTCCAGCAAGAACAAAATAATATGGTTTTATTCATTCTTGGTTTTGGAGAAAAGAAAGGCCAAGCAGGTATTTTATATCACAATTACAGTCAGCCCGAGGCTCACACATCTCACCTGGAAAGCTGAAGTTCAAATGATTAATTCTGAGCAGAGTTTAAAGCAGCAGAGAGCTGCAAGCAGTGGAAATAAAGGCACCCTTAAACTGTCCTGCAGCCAGTCTCCCCTTCAATGTTAATTATCTCTTTTGCTTTTTGCTTTTAGGACAAGGTTCTGGGTGTTGCAAATAAAACACAGGAATTGCCAAGAACTGTGTCTGCTGTAAAATCTCAGAAATGTCATCTGCTCTCTCCTGAGTGTGCTGCAGCTCAGGTTTAATTTTGCTTTTTGTCTGAAAATAGTGATTTACCCAGAGAGCATCTAGGGCTGGTGAACTCTGTGTCTGCAATTCTGCATCCTCCCTTGGTCAGCTGCATGCAAGTTTTTGGTGAGCTCTCAAGGCCAAGTGGTTTTTAGGTTAAATTTACTGAAGCCCTGTCGTGCTCGCACAAAAATCGAACAAAGGGAGCGCCATCTTTTTATAAAAATAGTACAGGGGTAAAAAAACAAAACAAAATAAAATAAATAAAAAAACAAACAAAAAAAACAAACAAAAGAAAAAATAAACCACAAAAAGCCCCAAACAAAACAAAAAAACCAAACCAAAAAAACCCAAAAAGAAAACAAAACCAAAAAAACCCCAAACAAACAAACAAAATCGAACAAACAAAAAATAAACAAACAAAAAAAAGCCCAAAAACCACCAAATATCCCCACATCCAGAGCCTTGTCCCCTCTTATCTCTGACAGCAAAGCAAGAGGATGCTCCACAGCAGTGGAGGAGCAGGGTGGGATTATTGCACTAAGGCTCTATTTATACCAGGGAGCTCAGAAAGAGCTGTCAGGGCAGAGATGTTGTAACATGTCCTTTGCATTAGCAGGGCTTGGAAGCTCAGATTAAAACCCCTGCCATCATCTTTGCCTCTTGGCAAGCTGAAAACACCATGGCTCTTTGCTGAGAGAAAGGCTTGCTTAGCAAAAGGCTCTGGCTGCTGCACTCCTGTATTCCTGTTCCTAAATCTACCACATTTTCCAAGTGCCTCTGGAGCAAAGAATTGTAGCAGAATCATAAGAAGTGAAAAAAAACAAAAAATAAAAAATCAGACGTTCTCTTTTTTTTTTTTTCCCTTCATTTTGCAGCATCCAGCTCCCTGACTTTATTAGGATTTGATCTAAGAATGTACAACTTCTTAGATCAGAAACTTCCCTGTTAGATCAAAAACTCAGGTCAGAAACTTCCCTGTCTTGGACCATGCTTTGGTCCCAAAGAGGGAAATCACTTTCCTGCTAACTCCAAATGTTCCAAATCCATGTAAAAGCAGAAATCTCAGTTTTAGGCCAAAATCAAAATCCAAACAAGAGTTTCCCCCTGAGATTATAAGTAATTTACTGTGTATAACACAACAGCCTGATGCCCAAAAAAGACCAGGAGTTCACAGGCAACTCCAGACTCCTTTGGTGATGTGAAAAGTCAGAGCAAGCACAAGAAATCAAGGCCAGACAATTAGACAAAGTAAAAGCTACACATAAGGAATAAAAGAGAAACCAGCTCTACCCCAAAACCAGCTTCTAGATCAGTGAAATTCTCTGGCTGTCCAGAGTACTCTGGAAAAATAAGTTTATTTGCAATACAAATACGATTATTTGCAATAGTTTCAAGAAGTTTCCCATACAAAACTTACTTCCATCAGTTTCCCAAACAGAACTTATTTCTGGGTTGCTGATTCAGATCCTTGTCTTTCTGTGGAGAACCCCTCAGAGCAGCTCTCTGAACAGAAACAGATTTTTTTTTGTAGCACGGAAAGCACAGGGGACTATTTTGTTGCATCTCAATTTACTCTGATTGGAAGCAATATTATTATTAAACATGCAAAAATCCCATGGACTTAAATGTCTTGAATTTTTGAACGCCATAAATCTCCAGGAAGGAAAGCTCTGTCTCCCTCCAGGCAATGTGGCAATTGCAGACAATTTAGAAGTCAGGATCCTTTTTTCTCAGCCAACTAAAATTATGAGCACTTCTTCTATACCAATTTGAAATCTGGTCTCTATTGACTACCAATGCACAAAGCCACTGAAATTAGAAACATTCTTTTGAATTTATGTTTAACTGTAGGATTGTTTTGCTTATTGAACTTCCCCTAGACTTCAGAAATAAGAAATGAAGGTTCATCAAAACAGCTTGATGCTCAGGAATCAAACTGAGTTTCCAAGTTGCCCAAATAGGAATTTTTCACCCTTTTTTCCCCTCCCCATTCACTTGAAAATTCAGCTATAAAATTTATAAACAACATTGAAACATGATGAAGAAAAAAACCCACAATTTCATTTTCATTTCCAGCTTTGCAGAGCACAATTGCAAGAATTTATGAAGCTGGCACTCTTCTACACAGATTTCTCTCTTTTTGCTTTGCATTCTGAAATAAAATTACCAGAATGAAGCTTTTTCCTTTGCTGTTTGTACCATTGTGAGTCCCTCCATGAGGGAGACTCTGGCATGTGTTGGATGCTCAGAAACCTCTCTCTCCAAACATTGATTTATCCAAATTACTGCAGCCCTGGAGAGGGATCAAAGCACATGGAATCAAGTAGCAAAAAGAACTTCTTGGCATTTTAAATCACTGGTTCAATAGGAACAGCTAATTCAAAACTGCAAGAGGCACCTCCCACCAGCTAAATCCCGGGGTTTCATTCCATTACAACCAGATTAAAAACTTATTTTAAACATATTCTAAGAAATTGACTGCAATCACATCACAGCAGAGTATCTGTTGGGTCACCCTGGTTCAGCCTGTCTTGATTTCAGCATCAAATTCCTTGGGTTAGTGTAATCAACTACAACCATCTTTCCTCCTACCTTTGAAAAAAAAAAAAATCACTTAAAAGCAATCTTCATGTGAAATCATCTTTGGGGAGGAATCCTGGTAAATCTTTTAAGTTGACTTTTCACCCTGATTCACTGTGAAATATTTTCCCAGATTGCAAGCTGACTCCCTGCCTCTATTGAATTTAGCATTTCAATTTCAGGGTTTCAGGGGTGGAACGAACCACAGCCCAAACAAACTCACAGAGAAGTTTTAAAAGCCTAATTGTAAAAATATTATCTTTTAAACCTTTTTTTTTTAATTATTCTCTTTTAGTGACTCAGAGAAAATTCCACTCTTCTTTATGTAATCTGTGACTCCCATTCAAGTCATGAGCACGAGTACCCAAGAGAACATTAACCAGAACTTTGATGAAAGACATTGTTTGCAGAATTTGTCACAATATTGCATATTGTCTTTCAGCAAAGCCCAAAATAACCTTCAGAACCCTTTGCCATTTTCTCTAAATCACTTCTCCTGGCAGTACCACATGCATACCACAGGGAATAAAACACCCCAAACAGTCACAGGTGGGAAATACCACCAGGTTTCCTATGCATTTTAACACAAATATTACCTTAAATCCTAATTTGTCATATCCTAGCTGGAAGTAAAGCATGGGAACATGAAATAGAAACCCATTTTTTCTTTCCTGCAGCCTGACCCTGACTGTGGCCACGTTTTCTGATCTCTCACTCTTGTTTTTCTCCAGCAAGAGGGTACAACATTTCTGCAGGCAGCTGAGTCTGGTTTATAGCTGTAAAAAACCCCCAGATCTGGAGACTTGAAAGGACATGATGATTACCCAGACATTCAGCACCTTTATAACATATGTGCACTTTATTTTATATTTTATTTCATTTATTTTATTAAGCAAAGCAGAAACTACACAAGAAGCAGACTGGGGTTCTGCACCTTCTTTGAAACAAATGAAATTTAATTCATTCCCCAGCTTCTAAAAAGGACTTTTAATCACTAAGTTACAGCCAACACAGAGGAAGGAACAGGGATTAGAATCAGGAATGTGTTTCCAGGAGCATGTCAGCCATGCAAGGCTGTGGATCCAGAGCATCAGTGGGAAATTCTGGCCCTGAATCTTCCTTTGCAGAGTGAGGGAACATCAGGAAGGTGTGGAAATGAGGGAACCCCCCTGGCTGAGGAAAACCTGGCCTGGCAGCTCAGCTTCATGGAGAAATCAAAGGTATCCCGTCCTCCTTCCCAATCCACTATTTCTGACTCTTCAGTCACTTTAGGGGAATCAGCAGAAGCACAAAACCAAAGTAACAGAACACAGCAATTCCATGGTGAGGTGAAATCTCATGATAATTTTGAATTCCTGCTTCCATTTGATTTTCTCCATTTGGGCTGGAGATTCACCAGAGCAAAGAGGTCTGGGCAGAGATGACAGTGAGGAGTGCTGCAGGGGAAGATTTCAGGATTCATCACTTCTGGAGAAACCTGGACAAGGCTGCTCCAGGGAGCTGCACAATTTCCCTACAACTAAACCTCACCAGCCTCATTTGCTTTTGGCTACACAGTAAAAAATATCTACTTCCAGGAAAGATAAAGGAAACCTGAATGCCATATTGAGTTAGAAGGACCAAAGGCATCACACGGACCGTGTTCACACCCACAAAACCCCTGTGCTGCCTTTGTGGGTTCTGAGGTGCCATATGGTACAACTATGTGATATATGATATATGATATATGCTACATGATATATAATATATGATCTATAATGTATAATCTATAATATATTATAGATTATATACATATATTATACATTATATATTATATATTATTATATATTATGTTATATGTTATATGTTATATGTTATATATTATATATTATATATTATATATTATGTTACATATTATATTACACATTATGTATTACATATTATATATGTATTATATATACATACTATATATATTATACATATACATACACATATTATATATGTATTACATATTACATATTATATATATTACAGGTATTATTATATAGGTCACAGAAAAGAAATAAAAATCCAGATATTCTCACTGTGCATTTCTGCCTAAAGGAGATCACCACCAAACACAACAATTACAACTACCAAATACATCATGACCTGGGAGAAATATGTCTAAATATGAAATATGAAATATGTCTATCACACCAGCACCTTAAAAGGAAAGTGAGTTCTGCTGTGTGCACACAGGCAGCCACAGAACTTGATTAATCTCTTTAATTGCTCATATTCCAATTGTTTTTGTAGTAACCATCTGCAGCCTACAACTCCAAGCCACCACAGAAAAAATAAAGAAAAATTTAAAAAAAATAGTGAATGTCTAAGAGCCAGCTTGGAAACGCATCAAAAGCAGAAACGTGCCCTAATAATCCACCTGTCAAGAGTTCAGCAAATTAAAGAGCACAGAGGCCAGCATGGTTTTAATGGGATCAAATATGTGTTTGACTACTTGGTGGCACCTCTGCGTGTCACCAGCTGGTGCCTGAGCCTGCTGTGCAGAGGGAATGTGAACAGAAGCTCCCACTGACCCCCCTGCAGCCCCACTGGCTCCACGTGCTGCTCACTGCATGGCTGCAGCTCAGACCAGGATATCATCCACTTTTCCTGGGGCTCAGGGATGGAATTCAGCCTCCAGAGAGGCCAGAATCCACCTGGGCTTTATGGAAACAAGCAAACCTGAATCGGAATCTAGCCACTTCCCCCCACCACCACCCCCTCCCTTTTTTTAGACATTTATTTTTAAATTATTAAAAAAAAAATTCTTGTGAATGGTTGAATGTTGATTTCTCCTTTGCCAAGTCTACAGAACAATTTTTGAAGGTTCTCCCCTTATTTCTTTCAAAGTAGTCATATTCATACCTAGCACATTTGTAGTGCTGAAACTGAGAACTGGGAATGTCAGAAGTGAAAGAAAGAAAAGGGAATTTGAGAAATAACTCTCCATTTACTGATAATGTCACACTAACATGTTTTGTGATGCAATTCTCTGACTACAAATTGGAATTTTTCACTGCTCTGCCTGATACAGTCCCATTCAGTGACCCCAGGTCAGCTGCATGCTGAGGCAGGGCAGAAAAAACGTGTCCACAGAAGTTTGAAAGGACAAATTTTGTCCTTTAATGTGGCTTGATTTTAATTGTTAAAGCAACATTAGAAGCCACTATTGAAACAATTTGGTGCTACAATTTCCAGTTAGAGCAGCAAACTGAGAATCCCTTTCATTGTTTTGTTTTGTTTTGGTTTGGTTTTTTGTTTTGGTTTTTTTTTGTTTTGTTTTGTGGGGTTTTTTTGTTTGTTTGCTTTTTTTTTTTGTGGTGGGGTTTTTTTTTGTGTGGGTTTTTGTTTGTTTGTTTGTTTGTTTTTTGTTTTTTGTTTAAATTGCTAAAAGAGGCTGTGGAACAGGAGGAGGAGCTGCAAAGGCTGAACCAGTCCTCACATCAACGTCCTGAACACCAATGCACCAGGAAAAAAAACAAAACAAAAAAACCCCCAAAACCCCTGAGATGATGAATTTTCCTTGGAAAAAACTCTATATTTGGAGGGGAGGGGGTGTTCCAAGCCACTTTGGGACTGCCCATGACAATGTGGTGCCTCCACAGCTGATGTGAAGGCGATGCCAGGATGATTTTTTTGCCTTTTATACAGCTTTATGTATCCTCAGTATTCTTACCATACACACTTGTAACTCTTTAAACCTGGCATCTTAACCCAGTCCTAATACCCTGCTAAACCAGAGGACCAAACATCCCCAAAACCTCACAGTTAGAAACCAAAAAACCTTGAGCTATTTTAAGAAATCAAGGCCCTCTCTAGAACATGTTCTGTAAACCAAGATTAAACCCATCTAGAAGAGAATACTTTAGAGTAAAGGAATGTCACACCATTCATTTAAACCTCTCATTTGCAAAGTCCATAAATTTATATGCACAATACACCATGGGTGTGCATTTTGGCATATTCCACCCTGACAAATTATTGCACCATAAGAATCCTAATTAAATACTGAAATATCTGAAATTTTATCCCTTAACCCTGCCTGACTCTTAATTGTAAACCAACAAAACCCCATTAATTTCCTTTGCTGTTAACACTGGCATGCCAAGGATAAAGCATTTCCTCAGGAACCCCCTTTTCTAACTAATAATAAAAAATAATAAAATTCCTGCTCCTGATAGGATTTCCCAGGCAGGCAGGGTGTACCTGGCTTCCCTCATCAGCTCAAGGTGGGTTCTCCAGCCTGGGGGTAGAAAAAAACTGAAAAAAAACCCCACAAAAAACTGAAAAAACCACAAAAACGGAGTCCGTCCAATTGAGAGTTGCATGACATTAGGAAAAACAAAAATTTAAAAATTAGGAAATGATAGAAAACAGCAATTCCAGATACAAGCCAAAACTAATTTTGAAGTTTTAGGTAGGGGACATTGGAGACCAGCTACTTCTTGGAACGTTGGAGCTTATTATCACAGAATCTGAGAATAAAATAGCCTGAGAACATTTTACAACAAATAAAAGTAGGAAATAAAAGAATAAAAGTTGGAAATAAAAGAATAAAAGTTGGGAAATAAAAGAATAAAAGTTGGAAAATAAAAGAATAAAAGTTGGAAAAGACGTCCAATATCCTCGAGTCCAACCTTCTCCCATGCAGCCCCTTACCCAACAATCCTTATCATGAGTGCCACACCTTTTTAATTTTGGTTTTGAGCACTTCCAGGGATGGTGACTCCACCACCTCCCCTGGCAGCCCCTTCCAAAGCTTCACCAGCATTTCAGAGGAGAAATAAACAACTTCTCCTAATTTCCCACTGGAACACACCCTGGTGCCATTTCCTCTTGTCCTAAAGTGATCAAAGGGAAGCTTGGCTCTGCTGGAAGACTGGATATTTAGTTAGTTTGAGTTTGGTTTGTTTTTTTTTTTTTCAAATGAAAGAAACGAGAATTTCTTTCATTTGAGAATTTTTGTGAATTTTTTTTTTTTTCTCCCCCACGAAGAAATGAGAATTCAGGAAAACTGAGTGTTATCAGGCTGCTTTCCAAGCTACAAGTGCAGCCCTCTGCCTGTGCTTCACGATGGCAAATGGAGAGTGTCAGGTTGATTTTAATTTAAAGCAAGAGTAGGAGCCACTACTGAAACAATTTGATGCTACAATTTCCAGTTAGAGTTTTTGGTGCTATAATTTCCAGTCAGTTGTTTTTCAGATCCACTGAAAGCATCCTGCCTCTAAAATATGAATATTAATATATTAAGGATGCAGGGCTGAACTTGCTCCTTCTGGCGGCTCTTCACCATCTCCAATCACTCCTGGGGAAAAAGGCTTGACCAACAGATAAAAAATCCCACCACAAGCATTTCTTCTTCCTCGTGGTGGCATAGGGACCATGGAGGGGTGGCTTTGGTAAGCACTTACACCAACTATTTATTGAAAAAAAGAGTAATTTGCGCAGGTTTTATTTCAACAACCAAAGGCTTGTTCTAGGCACGTGTATTTAAACTCACTGAGCCTTTGAATACTCACAGGTTTTTCCATCACCCTGAAATTCACAGAAATAATCTCAGATGGAGGGGTGTGCAAACAGAGCAGTTTGGAAGTGATGTGTTTAATTTCTGATTAAGTGGTTACAAAGAGATTAAACTCTTTTGCTACATGAAGGTCCCAGATGCCAGATTTCATCTTAGCTTTAAAACTATGGAAATGTTTCCTCTGCCTTAATCATAGCATGAAGAAAACATCCCATGAAAACAACCCAAGAATAACCAGATGCTATGGCTGATTTTGAATTTTTTTCCTCTGGACAAAATGATCACAGAACCTTAATTAGATATGCAACATTAAACTCCAGGTTTGTCTCTGTGAAACTCATTTTAATCTGGATAATTTGCTTCAGTGCATGTCAGAGACATGCCTTCCCTGACTGGGTAAGTTGTGACCATTAGAAAAGCAAATTTTAAAACTAACAATATCCAATTTGTAGAAAAAAAATGCTGTATTAGAGGTACCGGCAAGGTTTTTTACAGAGTAAAAAATTAGAGAGAAGGAAAGCTGGAGAAGTCAAACCCTTATTCTGACACTGTATAAATCCATGTTAATTTCCAGCTTGAAGCTCCAAGTACTTTTAGTCCTCTGTCTTCAATAACAGCAGAAAAGGAAAAATTGCAGGGAGCAGCAATGAGATCAATCAGATGTTGGCAAGACCAGTAACCAAACACTGCAATTCTTGAAACTGGAAGAAAGCAGCATAAGGCAACAGGAAGCTGACAGGACAGACATGCGTTTCACCATGCCTGATGTGGAATAATCATATTTTTGGGAACATGAGAGGGCATCAAATGAACCTAGCTGCCTCTCAGGCTCAAGAAATTCTTAACAAACATGCAGACAAGCTGTGGAGCCACAAGATACATCGTAAGCTGGAAGTGTTTATGGACACAGGAAAACAATGTGTTCCTGGAATTAAAAAAAAAAAAACAACAACCATATTCAAATACATAGAAAACTGGCACCACACTTGCTTCAGGAAGTGCCTGAAGTGCAGGTGGCTGGAGGAGTGTTCTGGAGCAGGACACTGTGCATTTTTCAGTGTTCTGTGTCTAAAATCCTGTGATGTGAGATTACCAAATGTCCCTGGCCTGTGCCCAGCGCTAATCCAAGTGGATTGTATTAACTTGACCTCTTTGGGTGAAATGCTGGTTAACTGCAGTGGATTTGTGCCCCATTCTTCCCTGTTAGGAAAAGAAATCATGTAAAACTCCCTCGATGCCAGGATTTGTCTCGTTATTCTGTTTTTGTCACATTACTCTGTTTTTGTCACATCATTCTGTTTTTACTGAGCAAATGGAGACATCAGATTTCCTCTTTTGGATGTCCCCTGAAGTTCTTTTAAGAGCTAGAGCAGAATCAGCCACTTTTCTGTTCCTCTGGCTCTACCAACAATGCAATCCCTGAGCTTACTAGAACAAATAGAACCCTGTGAACACAATTCTACCTGTTCATGCTGCACCAGTTCTACCAGCATCTCATATTTGAGGCAGGCCTTTTAATTAATCTTCTATAAAGTGGGGTTTGGTGCCAAAATCCCCTCTCTTTTCTGGCATCTGAGCACAGCTTTTGAACTTCTCCTGGCTCTACAAACTTTTCATCCCACAAACTCCCCAGCAGTCTGACCCTGATGTATTCAAAGAAGGAACTTTTTCCCTGTTTGTTGTTTATTGAAATCGTTCAGACTCTTGGTGATGTTCAGCTCCTTGACAGATGTGCTTCCCAACTTCCTCTCCCCAGACCTGTATCTAAATTTGTCCCTTTTCTGCAAATTTATGTTGATCCAGGAACCTTCATTTTCTTCGATTTACGCAAGTCTATTAAAAGGCACAGAAAGAAAAATAATTCCAGATGCAGATGGTCCCTGATAACTCCTTAATGAAGAATGTGACTATTTTAAGATCTAAGCTTAGTACCGTTTACATAGGAGACCACCTACACTTTTTAAAGTGCATTTCAGGGGAGAGTGGAACAAATCTGAGTCACTAACAGGGATCAGCACACCTGCACAACCTTGGGCCACAGAAACAGAAAGGCCCAAGGACTTTAATTCAATACATGCTGATGTCTCCTCTTTAAATCCCTGACTTGAGCATTCAGAAAATGCATTTTCCCCACCCACTTAATTTGCTGCTACCTGCACTTTCCAAAAGTTAAGATTTTACTTCTGCTGACCCTGAACTTCATTAGAGAAAAAGGAAACAAAGCTAAGGCCTTTGAAAAAAAATAAATAGATAAATAGCAGGACACAGATTTGAAGGAATACAGTTTACTATTTTGTGGACAGCATCTGTGTTCTTTCAGCTGTTAATTAAAATTAAATTTAAAAAAACAATTAAAATTAAATTAAATTAAATTGAAATTTAAAAAAAGAACACCTCCAGGCCTCCCTCCCAGTCTCAGCAGGGAAGTGGAGCTTGCCATGACAGCGTAACAACAGAACCATCCAAATATTTCCAGCCAAGCAATGAAGACCCTGCCAGGGCTGCACAGCCCGTGTTTTGCCATGTAAAGGATGCCAGGACTGTGCCAAAGGATGCCAGGGGATGTTCAGGACCAAGCAGGATGGGACTTTGAGCAGCCTGGCCTAGAGGGTGACATGGCAGGGACAGGCTGGTGCCTTCCAACCCATTCTGTGATTCTGTAACTCTGTGAGTGCTGGCAGCCTGACCAAAAGTGCCCCGCACGTCTTCCTGGGGACAAAGGTGTGGGCAGCACACCTGGGAGAAGGGCAGGGAAAATCAGGCAAGACCCAAAATTCATGGGGCCAGGCTCTCTCCCACCTCCCTCCAGTAACCAGGAACCCCTCAGGAAAGACACCTGTTAGGAAAATTAACCCACAAGCAGCAGAGGTTTATGTCCAGAAAGGAGGCAGAGGAGTCCTTTGACTTTATTCCAATAAAGGCAGAGGCCATGGGCCATTCCCCTGGGGTCTCTCCCATTTTTGGAGGATGCAGCCTCCTTTTTATCCCAATTTCCCAACCACATTTCCCTTCTCGCTTTCCCCATTTCTGAGGTACTTCAGAGGTTCAGACTTCCCAAAATGCCTGATACCAGAGATTCCCCTCTAATGTACAACCCTTCCTTTTATTTTATTATTTATTTTTAATTCTTATGGAATTTAGGGGTTTCACTTCCTCACTGTTTCTTTCATTTCTCAATGTCTAATTTCATTTATCAGCAAACCTAAAATTTATTAGTAAAGGCAAATCTCTTTTTCCATTCATCAATCAGTGGAATCCTTCCCATGGCTTCTTTTATCTACCAGCAGACCCACAGCTTGTCTGTAAAGACAAATCCTCTATTCCTCTCACACCTCCTGACACCCCCAAAAATCTGCTTCTCTCACAGGAATCCCCAGCAGATCATCCCCACAGCCCCTTTTTTGCCTGTCTCACCTCCAAAGCAGGCTGTGAAAGGAATATAACGACACACAACTCAATAGGAAACCCACTCCCTGCTTCAGTGGCTGCCCCATGGCTGCAGGCAATCTCTGCCATCCTCTAAAGGGGCAGCTTAAAATGTCTGCATTTGTCTTCTAAAGCTTAAAATGTCTGCAGTTGTTTCATTCAGCCTCTCCCCAAACATTTATTGACTTTTACTGCCACTTTCAAAGGCAGGCCCTGCAGCAGGGCCTACAAGTGAACCCACAGGCCCTGAGGAATGCTTAAATATGAACTATTATTCCTATTTTAATTTAAATGCATCCCTCCACATCCAGTTTCTGACACTTTCCTTGCTGCAGGTGGTGCTGCCAGTACCCTCTGAAGAAGGGGTGAGGAGAGGAAGGCACATATCAGTGTTTTTAGGCTGACAAAATGACAGACCATTTTGTCTCAGTTGTCACCACTCAGTTGTTATTCCCTCCATCACAGTAGCTTCTTATCTAATTCCTTGGACCTGTCACATGTGCTGTGTCACCTGGCCCACAGGAGAAATTCATAGCCCAAATTATAATAAGAATTCTAGGATTGCTTCCTGTTATAGCAGACAATAGGGGGCAAAACTATTTTTTGTCCTATTCACTGAACGCAAACATATGTCACTTATTTGTCTTAATTTTCCTTTTTTTTTCACTTGAAGATTTTTTTATATAGTTGGGTGTTGTAGCATGCCCAGGTTCACAAGAAGGAGGATTCACACCTGGAGATAGGTGTGAAGAATGATTCCTTCCTAATTCCTCATTGCTGCTGCATTTTTTAATGAAGTGCAAAGCACTCTCAACCTG
This sequence comes from Agelaius tricolor, assembly GCF_023055355.1. Lineage (NCBI taxonomy): Eukaryota > Metazoa > Chordata > Aves > Passeriformes > Icteridae > Agelaius > Agelaius tricolor. Next base: position 2,468,446 of record NW_027269304.1, read on the forward strand.
CAAACACAACATATAAAATTCATGTGTGCACCACGACATGTCAGAGCACATTTAGCCCTCAGCTCCTTCACACTTCTCCATTAGCTCATGAAGCATCATCTGCAGTGGTGCTGAAACTTTTTCTGGAGATAAAAATTTCTGTCCAATCATCATCACACATTTCTGGGGATTTCATCTCTCTAGCCATGCTGTGTCAAATAAATTTAGTAGATGCCAGATTAAAACTATACTTCAGCATGTTTAACCACATTATTACTACAGGACCTAGAATTTGAACCTGGTGTTCTTGCAAACATGACAGATTTACTGTAGTTTTCATGTAATAAACTAGGTGGGCATGATAACATCTGTACAGCTGCCAGAGCTATACTGCATTAAATGTGCCTTTACTATGGCTTTATAATCCTAAAAAACATGGGTTTGGGCCAGTGTTTTATTGAGTGGCCTTGCTCAAATGTGCTCTCCATGGCACAAGAGTGTATTTTTTTCCTGTTTGTTTCCAGGATCCTTGGAAGAAGAGGTGAAGAGAGGAAGGCACATATCAGTGCTTTTTAGGCTGACAGATCATTTTGTCTCTTCTTCTGTTATGATGATTGGACACAATCTTAATCTCCAGAAAAAGTTTCAGCGCCACTGCAGATGATGCTTCATGAGCTAATGGAGAAGTGGGAAGGAGCTGAGGGCTAAATGTGCTCTGACATGTCGTGGTGCACACATGAATTTCATCTGTTGTGTTTGCAGGTTGAGAGTGCTTTGCACTTCATTAAAAAATGCAGCAGCAATGAGGAATTAGGAAGGAATCATTCTTCACACCTATCTCCAGGTGTGAGTCCTCCTTCTTGTGAACCTGGACATGCTACAACACCCAACTATAAAAAAACCTTCAAGTGAAAAAAAAAAGGAAAATTAAGACAAATAAGTGACATATGTTTGCGTTCAGTGAATAGGGCAAAAAATTAGTTTTTCCTGGAACTGTAACATGAGCAGGAAATTCAACGTGCATGTACAAACACACAGGGAAACCTGCCAGGGGTTTGTGCTCCCTCTGCAGAGCCCAGCCCAGGGAAAGGTGAATCTGCTGATCCTACAGTGGTGAGGGAGATCCAGGGATGCTGAAAGAGTGAGCTCTGCTTCCAAGGCCTTGGCTTGGATGGTTTTCAGGTCCCTCTCTGGGTGTTGCACCATCCTGCAGAAACCCTGCAGCAGAGCTGGGATTGGAGAGCTCCCATTTGCCAAAACAGTACCAGAAATGCACAAACCTGGGGAAAACATTTTAACCTGTTGAAAGCAGGTGTTCCCATTCACCCTTCAGGCCTGTGCCTTGTGCCACCTGTATCTCGAGGTGAGGGAGGTGTTCCTGGATCCATGGAAATCCATGGATCCATAAACAATACATGCAAATGTACCCATGTATTTACAAGGATATTTTCTTTTTCATTTACATCTATATCTCCTTTCCAACCTGAAGAACTTATCCAGGCCTCCCTCCAGTGCTCTGTCTGGAGACATGCATCCATATGACTCTAACATTATGCATTTAATTATATCATAATTATATTTGGATGAATGTGTAAACATCTATATTACCTTGAATACACGACTGGTGCTCCAGCCATGCTGCATTGCCAGGCAAGCAAGAAGTGAATTGCCATGTGATGAGCAAGGGAAAAGTGGAAATGCATGCCTGTAGCTAAAATCAGCCCTTTATCTCGTGTATCCCATGGTTTGTCTGCTGCAGCACAGTCACAGGGGGGTTGCCAATACCACAAAGGATTCCTTTGTGAATTTTGGGCATAAAATGTCATGGAAAACTCTGTCCTGCCCATCAGCAAGAGGTGGTTGCAAGGATGAGACAAAGGAAAATGTTTTAGCCAACCAGAGAAAAGTTCATGTCTTTAATGTTGGGACAGAACTGAAATCGGGGTGAGAAAAAGGATCTGATAATGAAATTTCCTCCAAAGACTTTGAAAATCAAGGCTCAGGTTCCTGCTGTCCCATGGTCCAGATCAACAGGCAACACTTGGATCCATTTCTCTGAATTTCAGTGCCCATATGTATGCATTAATTTTATTACCAGTGAAAGAATAGGAGTGAAAGGAGGAGGTTTAAAACCAGAATTGAATTCAGCAGCAAGTCTGGCCCTAAAATTTGTATTCATGAACAGCAAATGCAGAATTGACTCCTTCAAATTCACCCAAGTGGTGGAAAAGATGCTTTGCTCATCATCCAAACCAGCCCTGGGAGTACTGAGGACTCAGGGACAATTAAGATAGTGATATATGTATAAAAATATTCTTCATTCTCTCTGAATCCCAGCAGATATTTAAGTAAAAATATAATTAGATACAGAGAAAAGAGAAAGAGAAAGAGAGAAAGAGAAAGAGAGAAAGAGAAAGAGAAAGAGAAAGAGAAAGAGAAAGAGAAAGAGAAAGAGAAAGAGTGAAAGATAAAGATAAAGAAAGAGAAAGAGAAAGATGAAGAAGGTAAAGGTAATATAAAGAAAAAGATAAGATGGTAAAGGTAAAGATACTATTACTTGTCTAATATGTGTTACCTTTAAATAAGTGTCATTTTGTTGGATTCCAAAAATGATGTTTTACTCAATACACTTCTAATTGAGACCTGTCCTGCTGGGTACCATTGAGGGTGTGTGAATGATGTTCACTGGATTTTCCTTCCCTACATCTGCCACTCAGAATTTCCCTCCCAAAACCTTCCTGAGAGATGGGACACAACCAACCTGGCCACTGCTGCCTTAGTACAGCCTGAAAATAATCTTTTATCATTCAAGGACCTTCATTTATTAGACAATTTGTTAGGATAATTTATTATTTGTGATGTGTCTTCTTGCTCTTTGTCAGGATTCACTTTGGAGAATGTGATGTGAGCTGCAATTAAATACATCCCTTGCCCAGGGCAGTTCCAGAGCCCACAGTTTAAACAGGGCAGAACCAAAGCTTGGCACGTGTCTTTCTGTGTATATTTCATGTGTTTCTTCACTGAGATAACCTCTGTGTGTTGCTGGATGGCCTGGACAGATGCCTGAAGGGATATTTTGTGTGCGCACCAAAAGCAAACCCAGCCCCTGCTGATCCTGGAGGTCCTACAAGGGGAGAGCTGTGGGTGATTTGTTTGGGATTGGTGGGCATCAGGATATTTCCTCCAAAAGCACCTTCAGAAGGAGCTGGAGGCAGCCAGAAGGAGGTGGGATAAGGCATAAAGCTGTGGTTAGGTCAGTCCTCTGATGGCACCTCACAGATGGGCTCGCCCACCCCTCCAGCCTGGCCCTGAGTCTTCTGCCCTCCCAGGGTTCTAAAAAACCTCCAAATCTAGGAAATCTGGTCGAGTTTGGCTAGCAAGGGATGCCTAGCCTAAAGGAACTCTTCGAGACCATTTCAGGAGCTATTCATGGCCAGTTAGGCATTGGGTGATATTTTGCACCATTTAGGGCCTGCAGGAACAGCATTCTGAAATTGGATCGCCTCCCCCTCCCCATTGTAGTGAACCAACAATTTGCACTTCAGCAAACAGAAATTCTATCATTTGCTCTCTTTGATGTGTTAATGCTGCTGAGAAAAATTCACCCTTTTGAGGGAAAAATTTGGTGATTACTTCCTAGTGGGTTTTGATATCGCCTTGTGGACTTTGTCTAAGCAAACAAAGCAGAACATAAAAATGTACCAAAATAAAGCACTGAAAAGGAAGGAGATCTATTTCAGAATCTGAGAGCAGAGCTCAGCCTTGAGAAATATTAAAAAAACCCAAACAAACAGGTTGAAATACTGGCCTCTGTGAAATTGGTGACAAATCTCCCCCCGCTACACTGCCCGCACTTGTGCTCTAATATTTCAAAGGAAAATTGATTTTCCTAGTTCTGCTATTGGCATGATGCTGATAGGGTAATAAGGAACTATTCACATCCAGCATACATACTCACACTGTGACAACCCCACTCAGCCCTTCGCAACCAGAGGGAGGGAGAAAGTGGCAATTGTTAATAAATTTCCTGCGCAGATTTATTTTACCTGCTGACATTTTGAGAGGCAACTCAATCCTCATTCTCTCAAACCCAACTGTGCCTGTGGGACACCAACCAGCTTGCATTAAATCACGGAGCCCCATTCTGGCTCGAAGAGGATAATCACAATTTGTGTTTAGGGAAAGTGGGTGAAGTCATCTGGGTTATTAGGAACAAATGTTTAACAATTCCAGCTTTTCAAAGACCCCTCTGTATTCTCTCTCCAGGAGGGTTTTCAGTTTGTGCTGCCACTGTGCCCTCAGGGAAAGCTCTGTGTGTGACATGCAATACACACTGTTCTGACCTGTGTCCCCTTTGAAAAATCTAAAATCTTTCTCCTTCTCCGTGTCCTACACTCAGACTCTCTCCTTTCCAGGTGGAGCTTGTCACATTTGTGAGTTTAAACCAGCTCAGGGTACCAGCAGAATGTTCAGCTGAAAAAGGGATCACTAATGAAGCGTGGTGTCTGTGATGAATCCAGCATTTCCACTCAGAAATGCTGCCGGTACAGGGGTTATCTCCTGCATCCCGAGGGGCAATGTGCTGTCTCAAGCCAAATTATTGTCAGTTTTTAATCTCTTAACATCCAGTCATGGTGTGCATTGAACAACAGCACCATGTCAGTGGTTTATGGGATATTTTAACAACATTGTATTAGGCTAGTTATCAACAAAACAAGCCAGGGAGAATTAAAAAAGGAATGGAAAAGGAATGAAAAAACTGCCTTGCCCCCAGTTCTGAAGAAATACCGTGTCATGTAGCACCATGAGGGTGTGACCTGCAGAACTGACACCCTGGTGTCACTTGATCCAAGGGAACACGAGCAGCACTGGAAGCCTTGTCTGGCTGTGAAAATACAGGTGTCTGCTAAGGACACCTGTCTCTTTGGTTGGGAAATCTCAAAATTGGGTAAATCTTATATTGGTGAGCCAAACCCACTACACGAAGGCAGGAGCCTCCCCAGAAATGGAAAATGCAAACCCCCTCCCTCCAAATTATTGTAATTTTGAAATTAAGGGGCTCTCAGGCAAAGATATGGGAGTAGGAATAACATGTCTGTGCTAGGAAAAAAATAAAAATAAATTTTAAAAATGCAGTAATACACAACACCACTGCCAGAGTGAGAGCAGTCCCTGTCCCCCTGTGTGTCAGGGGGTGGCACAGCCCCATCCCATGGGGGCTCAGCCCTCCTGCAGTGCCAGCTGTGGCTCTGCTGGAGCAGGGATCCTGCACAAGGGGGGAGTTTTCCTCTGCAGCTCCAGGGCTGCTGCAGATGGGCCTGGGCTCCCTCTGGCCATGCAGGGCAGCAGAAGCTGCTCCTCTGGCAATGCACTGGGCAAAGGCTGCTGGGCTGTCCCAAAGCTCAGATTGGATCCAGGTAGGAATGCTTGGCTCCTCCCCTGGGCGGAGCATCTCCCCATGGGATGATGGGATTGGATCAGCCCTGCAGGGACACTCAGTGGCCATGGACAGAAGGTAATTAATAATGAATGGCCATGAACAGCAGAGATCTCCTGGAGGGAGGATTGGCTGTGGGAGAGATAAAGAAAAAACTGCCCAATGAACAGCAGAGAACTGCCCCAGCTCTGACAGATGGGAATAGAATGTACACCCCCAACCACATCTTGTAACCTAAGGCATGCCTAAATGCTGGGAGATCCTTCACAGCATTTCAGCAAGAAAGCAGGAAAATGGGCAAGTTCTCCCTCATATAACCCCAAAACAGGAACACAGTGCACCTTTCTGATAGATTTCACCCCCTGGATTATTTTTCTTCTTCAATCCGACTGAAAACAAAACAGCCTGGGTTTGATTTTCTGGTTTTGTTTCACCCATCTGGCCAATCCCCAGTTTGTAAAACTGTCACCAATGAAGCCATCAATGATAGTTTGCATTTCACTGGTGAATCTTTCTGCTGCCTGTAACAAGAGGGTGGCAGGAGATGCAGGCAGCTGCTCTTTAGGAGTGGAAGTGCACCAGGAGATCTGAGAGGCCAGCAAACATGTTCTTTGAAGCTATTTTCAATGTTTTTACAACCTATTTTGGGAAAGTGGAGGGGGGGGAACAATCTTTATATATCTGAGTAACAAAAAGAATTGACAGCATCTTTTCATGTGCTGCTTCTAACCCGGGCTGATGTGGGGCAGGGAGAAACATTCTGGCACCTTGTTCTAATAAATCTTCCTCAGTTTTCTCATGGACAGAGCACATTGTAATTTAGAAACTTGGCAGGGAGGAAGTCCAAGTGCAACATCTTCAAAAGGCTGTGGCTTTAGTGAAAATATAAGTGAATGAACTTGGCTTGAGTACAAATAAGAAATGTATTCCTGGGCTGTAAGAGCTAAAGCATTAGCTTAACCTTAGCACCAGCTCTGCCTGTCCAGGAGCCAGGAGAATTTTGTTTTATTTTAATGTATAATATCAAAAAACACAAATAGGTTGCACTCCCTGCCAGTGGGTGGAAGTAATATCTCGAACAGCTTTGCTTCCAGCATGTAAAAGAACTGCAGCACTGTTGTGCATTTCTGGGTGAGGTGAATTAAAATTCAGGTGCTGTGGTGGGTCTTTTATTCACACATCTGCAGCATGATGCTGTGGCTTTATTTCCCTGTTTTTCCTACATGTTTTTGGGGTTTTTTTTGGTTGTTACTCCCGTGATATGTGTTATTTTTCGCAACTTTTGCAGTGGATGGACGCTTGGGGCCAAACTATGACAAAGATTTTTGGTTATAAAGGGCACTGCCTTTATGCAGAAGACACGAGAAAAACACACTCCATGAAGTGCTTTTTCCACAGGGTTTTCCTTCCCTCCTCCACCCCCTCACTCCAGAGGGGGACAGTGGATGGTGTGACTGAGGGGTTCCAAGCTTTAAAAGCAGGATGGTGGGGTTAGATTTATTTTCCCTTTCTCCTTCAGTGGTATTTTCTTAGTCCAACAATTCAAACTCTGCATGAAATGGATGTTGCTGTGAGGGAGCAGTCGCTGATCTGTCAGGTTTGTCGAGTGGCCTCCGTGCCACCCAATTTATTATTTCTCACAAAACAGAGAATGCTTTATTCCGAAACCCGCAACATAAATGCTTTTGGTAGGAGTTTGGATCCATGCACTTGAGCACTGTGAATTAGCTCATTGTGTCCCCCCTCTCCCTGCCCCTGCCACTGAGTCAGGCTCTGCTCTTCATGCCCTTTTTCAGTGTCTGATGATTTTAATGGATTTTGCTGGATTTGGCTTCCAAGGACTAGTTTGAGACAAACACACTGATGCCAATCTTGACCCAGGTCTGAGGGGAATCCTCAGAAATAGCTCAGTAGCCACAAGGTCAATTTCTCAATAATTGAGAAATTATTGAGAATATATAAATAATATAATAAATATAATATAATAAATATAATATAGTATAATAAATATAATATAATAAATATAATATAATATAATATAATATAATATAATATAATATAATATATATAACATATAAATATACAATATATATAATATATGGTATATAGTATATAGTATATAGTATATAGTATATAGTATATAATATATAATATATAATATATAATATGTAATATATAATATATAATATATAATATATAATATGTAATATGTAATATGTAATATGTAATAACATATAAAATATATATAAAATCTCACACTTAATTTATAAAATATATAGAATATATAAAATCTCAGACTTAATTTTTTAAGAGTCTTTGGAGGAATCCTGATGTCTGTTCCCTCCATGACTTGTCCAATCTAGGAGTGGAAAACCTTGTGTGCAGCTGCAAACACGTTCAGCATCTGATTCCACCACAAATCTTACCTGTGCCAAGTCAGGTTACAGATTTTAGTCTTTGCATCCTGCCTCGTGCTGGTAGGTATCATTTAAAGGCCAGTGGAAGTACTTATGTGAAATAACATTATTAACAAGTATTTGAATGTTATTTCATACCCACAGACCCACATGTCTCTCTTAAAAATATAAAAACTGTCTGAAAATTCTTTAGGGCATCTCTTCATGAAGGAATTAGCGTGGTTGGGTGATGCCATCACCTAGAGAGAACTCCCAGAGGCTTTGTGCTTGATGTGGTCCGGAAAAACCACAATTCTCCTATGATCAGAAGTGAAAATATGAACTTGGGCATCTTGTATCTGGAAAAAAAAGGCAGCATTTTAATACTGGGGCTTTTTTAAAAATGTAATTCTTTGTTGCCTCCCTGCAGGAGGACCTGGTAACACCCTGTGCTCTATGTTACACCAAATTTCTGGACATGAAGCTATGGGGTAAAATTCCCATGTAGTTTGGTGGAGTTAAGATACTGAATTTAGATGGGGTTGGGGGTTTTTTGTTTGCCTCTTTGGGTTTTTTTGTTGTTGTTGTTGTTTTTTGGGTTTTTTTGGTGGTGGTGGTGTTATGTTTTTGTTGCTTTTTTTTGTTTTGATTGACTTTTTTTGTTTGGTTTGTTGGTGTTTTTGGTTTTTTGTTGTTGTCGCTGTTGGTTTTGGGGGGAATTTTTGGGCTTTTTTGGGGGATTTTTGTGTGTTTTTTTTGTTTCTTTCTTTTGTTTGTTCAGTTTTGGTTTTTTGGGTTTTTTTGTTCTGTTGTTTTGGTTTTGGGGTTTTTTTGTGGGTTTTTGTGTGTGTGGGTGGGTTTTTTTTGTTTTTTGGGGTTTTTTTTTGGTTTTGGCTTTTTTTGGGTTTTTTGGGGGTTTTTTTTGGTTTTTTTTGGTGGTGGTGGTGGTGGTTTTGTTTATGGGGGTTTTTATTTTGTTTTTTTTTCCCCGTGGTCCCCAAGACTGGACTCCCTTATGTCACCAAACATGAAAAGAGTGTTTCCCACCCAACAGAACAAAAATCAGCCAGGCTGATGGGGTCATGTCAGGCAGCCACGTGCTGCTCTCAGCCACACAGATCACAACCCCGCTGCATTTGTTGGTTCTGTTTCTTTTGACTAATTTATTTTTATGGAACGTTGGCCAATGGCCCTCAAGTTCCTGCTCCAGCTGCAGCCACTGAGCTCAGGTCTCAGCTTTTTGGGGTGTGTGGAGTCTTGTCTTAACACCAGGCACCTCTCACAGTAATTTTGGGGCACCACTCTCGCAGTAAATGTCAGTGCATCACTTATTTTCACTGCAGCCCTGATCATGCCAGAAATTTGCAGACGGTTGCCTGTGTGTGTGTGTGTGTTTTGCTTTCCACTTTTGTGGTTTTTTTCTCTTTCTTTTTTTTCCTTTTAGAGCCTTATCTCAGGAAGACCCAAACAGAAATAAAACACAAGGCCCTGCAGGATCAGACTGAGTAACTATTAGCCTGATGAGTTAGATTGCTTGGAGGAGGTTGTTTTTTACCAGGGCTCAAATTGACATCTGCCAGGTCTCTCCTCCCCCCTCCTTGGATCAGCTTCAAACAGCAGTTCTTCCTGTGTCTAAGGAATCAAGCATTTTAAGATTAAAAAGCTTTAAAATTGCCTCCAGCACAGGCTTACCTTGCTAAATCAGCACAGGCCGAAATGGACAGACCAAGTGTTGAACTCACTGCTGGCTGCTGGCTGGCAGCTTGAGGATTGGGTCAAAAATGACACAGAGACAAAGGAGAGGTGATGGTTGTAAAGAAAATATTAGTTTCTGAGAAAATAAAATAAAATAAAATACCATTCTGATTTACCCTGAGTAAATAAGATGAAATACCATTCCAACCACACACTGAAAATCAGACAAACCCCTCTTGCTTTTTGCACTATCACCTTATTTTTGTGTTCTTTGATGGTTTTGCAGCTGCCACCATCTTGCTCAGTCCTGGAAAGAGTGAGTGGGGATGTATTGCTCAGGGTGGGGGTTTCCAGTGTGGGTGACAGTGAGAGGGGCTGGGCTTGATTTTCTTCTCAGGGCCCCATTTTCCTCTCCAGGAACAGGACAAGAATAATTTTCTGCTTTTTTCCTGCAGAGAAACGAGTGTGCAGCTCCTTCTGCTTCACTTTCTTGACGTGGCAGTGATGCAGGGGAGCTCAAACTCTTGCCCATCCACCCTAAAACCATGAGGGTGTTGAAACCAGGGTATTGAAACCTCCACACCCACAGCATGTCCAGTCCTTTCCTGGTTCCTTTCCTTGGAAAATGCTCTGTACCAGAACTGCAATTCCTGAGCTGCTGGTGAAACAGAGGAATTGTGCAAGGATTGTGAAAGGAAGAATGCGTGGTGAGGCTCGCGAGGCAATGTAAGCTCTGCAGTAAAAAGGAAATTGAAAAGTTTGTGCTCTCACACTGTAATTCACTCTGTTTGCTTCAGTCTGATGCAATTTAACTCCGACTTTATTACATTGGAAATAGATAATCAATCTCCTAATGCTTTTAAAATTATGATTAGTAGCCAACTGAAATGAAGTAATGAAGTTCTACAACGTAGGAAGAGTCAGTAAGGAGATTGTGCCCTCAGCCTTAGAATGCATATTTAACTTAAATCCTGACTAATATACAGAACTTTTATCACAGTATTTCACGCAATAGTTTTTAAATGTGATCAGGTTAACATTGCTTTTGAAATCTTCATGTTGTTCTTAAATATTCCTTACATTAAATTTCCTAGTAGTTGTTAAGTACAAAGCTCTCGGAATCTGTTTCTTATTAGACTTGAAAAGTTTATATATTCTCCCTAACGAGGCTCAAGTTTCAGCTGTGTTGTACTATGCTTTGGGAGGGTTTGGAGGGATGTAAGTGTGCTTTGAGTTTCTCTTCTATTTTTTTTTCCTGAGAACTTTTATTCTTATTAATGGATGGATGAAAAGAGAGAAAAGGAGAGACAGGGATGGATCTGAGAGATGAATGGGAAGGAAGGCAAAAAGACAAGGGGAAAAATGGAAATAAAAAAAAGAGGAAAAGGAAAAGGAAAAGGAAAAGGGAAAAAGAGAAAAAGAAAAAAGGAAAAAGAAAAAAGGAAAAAGAAAAAAGAGAAAATGAAAAGAGAACGAAAAAGAAAAAGAAAAAGAAAAAGAAAAAGAAAAAGAAAAAGAAAAAGAAAAAGAAAAAGAAAGAAAAAGGAAAGAAGAAAAAGGAAAGAAGAAAAAGAAAAGGAAGGAAGTGGCGGAAGGAAGGAAGGAAGGAAGGAAGGAAGGAAGGAAGGAAGGAAGGAAGGAAGGAAGGAAGGAAGGAAGGAAGGAGAGTGAGCAAGAAAACATGTATTTTTTCTGTCATGGTATGGAAATATCAGAATGAAAGGGTGAACCCTAAGTACATGCACATACTACGCCCTACAAATAGCAGAGCTACAAAGAAGACAACTCTTTTCATGCCCTGGAATCCTGCTTTCTTTGCAGACCACAATATCTTCCCAGAGGGAAAAGAGTAATAACTCAGAAATAGCTTCTGTTGAGTGAGAAGATTCAAAAGATATGTTCTAAAAAGATCTTTCAGCTAAGCTGTTTTTAAGGGTGAATGGTTGAAGTAAATTTTAGAAGCAGGATGCTGCCTGAAGAGCTATGATTAAAGGGAAATCTGTGTCAATAAGATCTAACAGAAGGAAACTAAACACCCTAAGGGATTAAAAAAATCTGAATTAAAAAAAAAAATCCAACAGATTTCTTATCTCAGTCTCACTTTTCAGTCTTAAAGTAGTTTTGATCCCCTTCTCCCACACAACATTAACATGTGTTAATTTAACAAATTCATCTGCACTTCCAAAGAGGGCAAGGAAAATGTGCTGGAAAGAGATCCATCTTTGGTAAAAGTGGAATTTGAGGTCAGCATTAGTAAAAATCCAGGCACACCAAAAAATTCAAGTCTCCCAAACTTCCTAAACAGCAAAATTTCCTTGAGCTCATTTTGGTGCCAAATGGGGTTGTTATATTAACAGACTTTGAGTTTCTGTTTCAGCAACACTGGAACAACTCCATGCTCGTGGTCACATACAAAATTAATAAAAAATTACAAGAAAATTATTTAAAAAATATAAGAAAATTATACTGAAAATTATAAACAATCAGAAGAAAATTATAAAGAAAATTATAAAAAATTATAAGAAAATTTTAAAAATTCCATCTCATTCAACTTAACCTTTATGCTGTGCTTGGATTAGGAAGGAATGATGGCAGAGAAGAAAGAGACTTTGGGGCATCATTCTGTACCTCCTGTAGGAAGCTGAAGCCAAGGAGAAGCATCCTGCAAATATCAATAGAAAGAGCAAAATGAGCAATTCAGTGTTTTTTAGCCCAGATCTGAAGTTAACCACCTGAGTGACCTGTTGTCAAACACAACCAGAGCTCCAGATCTCCAGCCTTCTGCTGCACTATGCAGCACATTTGAATTGGGTCTCAGCTGTAAGTGCTCCACTTCCGTGGATATTTAAACCAGCAAGAGCATACAACTTGGGGAAAAAAGTAAACAAGTAGTATGGGAAATCCACTGAAACAGATTGTCTGTCATTTCACTTTCGTTCTATTTATTCTGTCTGTAGTTCAAACCTCATTTTTCTGCAGCTTGCCTAAACAAGTTTTGGGCTGTAGTTGCGACTTCCTCAGCACAGGAGAAAAATTTCAGCTCATTATTCTTAGGGGGGGAGAAAAAAAAAAAAAAAAAACAAACAAAAAACTCCAGTGTGTTGTTTCTGAAGAGTATTGGAGCCATCTGTAAGGACAGAATGTGTCACTGCACATGGAGGAGCCCAAGGATCAGGCCCTGGATATTCCCACAGAGGCACTTGGTTCCTTTGGTAGTTATTGTGTTGTGACATTGCTGAATGTGGCATTTCAGCTGAACAGAAGTAAGGGAACGAAATAAATTTTGAAAATCTTTCTCAAAAGGTTAATGGAGTGGATTGCGGCAGCACCTCAGCCATATCTGTCATACTCCTGGAACAGAGCTGTTTCTCTTGTTTTCAGTGAAGGGATAATATGTTTTATTGTGCTTCAGGCTCAGGCAATACACCCAGGGAGACAACCTACAAAAAAACCAAACAACCATACAGAAAACCTCACAACTGGAAACCATACTTTAGCATGAATAAATAAGAGAAGGTGATGTGAGCAGCAATGAATTATTTCCATGACTGATGGGATTAACCTCATGGTCAGACCTGAGCAGCCTGGGGCAGTGGAAGGTGCCCCTGCTCATGGGGCAAGGGGGTTGGAATGAGCAGAACTTTAATTTCCCTTCCACTCCAAACCATTCCAGGATCCTGTGATTCCATTCTGTGATTTGCCAACACTCACAACCTTGCAGAGTGCACGTGCAGCAGCTGAGCTGACGCTAGCAGGAGTGTTCTGAGGAACCAGCATCAAAAAAAAAGGTCCTGATTTGCCTAAATGTGAAACATTTAAGTATTTCCAATTCAAATTTCCTTTATTCAGAGCGTGCCTCTGCTTGCCCGGCTCTGCTCCAGGACAGCCTCACACAAACTGGAGTTTTGGAGCCCTGGGGCTCCTAATGGAAGGTCTTTGGTTGCAGGAGGGTTGGGGTGCTGTGCTGCCCCTGTGCCACATCCAGCAGCTCCAGAACTGTGGCAGCAGCGTGGAGTCAGGCAGGGAATAATTTACATTTAGACAGCCACAACCCTGAGGCCTCCTGCCCTGTGATTTCCAGGGTCATACGCTTGAAGCAGAGGATATGTAATTTTCCTGATGGTTTAAAATGGAAAGTTATTTGATACCTCCATCTTCTAAAAGGGAGCAAAAAAAAAAAAAAAAATTAAAAAAAAAAAATGGGAGTGGTGAAGTTGTTGAGCACAGCCTCTTCCAGTCCACAATTGGGAACAGATTCCCAGACTCCTTTGATGGTGGGAAGGCTCATTGAAGGAACAGCTGTCGTTGCTCCTGGGTTCACCAAAGATAGCAAGCAGCAGCAGCAGCCACAACTTCCAGAAGAGATTAATGGCAAGGCAGAGAGGAGGAGGAGGAAATATCTCCTCCTGCAACAACAGCAGCTGCCATCTGCAGGCAAGGCAGGAGGGGCTGGGGGAGCCCAGATGAGACCTGCAAAGAAAAGGCACAGTGTCTGCCTTGCCAGGTTGTCTGCCAAATTGTTTTTGTGGTCTGGGACGTGGCAATCCTTCCTGGGAACGGCAGGGAGCTGTGGCTGCACCCTTCAGGGGTGGGATGGGAGAATGGGGTGCACAGGTTTGCTCCTGAGCACTTGGGGATGGCTTTCATCAGCAAAATGTGGGTAGAATTTTTTTTGAAATGTGGTGGGAAGAATGAGGAGAAAAGGAGAAAAGTTAAGGAAAACTGGTATTGGGAAAATGAGCATTTTCTGAGGTGGATCAGCTTTCGGAAGGGAGAGATGGGAAAGTGAGAAGGAAAAGAGTTTCTATGAGATGAGGCAAGAGATATTTTATTGATTTTTTCAAAGCAAACTCTCAGAAGGAGCTTGCTGTGTAAGGAAAGCTATGTTCTAAGGTTTGTTCTAAGGTTTGTTCCAAGATTTATTCTAAGGTTTGCAGCTCACTGATGGTGCATGCAGCTGTGGAGCAAGGCCATGGCAGGAGCAATTGCTTCAAGGTTAAGCAATGCTTCAGGGAGGTGGAAAAGTTGCAGCTCAGCTCCCTGCCTACACAGGAGCTCTGGAAATGGCATCTTCCATCTCCCACCTCCCTCACCCTTCCCATACAACCTGGGGCTCGTTGTATGGGAGCCCCAGCAGCAATGCCACACTCTGTTGTAGGAAAATTCATGATAATCAGTCATGATGCGTTTTTTAAATGTTTGTTTTGTGGTCAGAACCCTTGCTAGCAGTGCCCCAGAGCACCTACTGGATTTAAGCAGCATTCGTGAGGGGTCAGCTTTGCCCCACTGTGCATGACCCTGAGGGATGTCTGAGGAAATCTGGGGCCTCCAGATGCTCCCGTCCTCAGCAGCTTTAGCGACTCACAAAGGGGGACTCAGCAGCAGTGACACATTCATTAATTCCTGTGTCAGGCTTATGGGGCCTTGCTGCTCGCACAAGTTGTGGCCTTGGCACCCCTCAGACCCTCTCGGACACAGAGAAGGGTCCGGCAGCCCTGGCAAGCAAAGTGCACCATTTGTGAGCTGAAATAGCCTTTTTGTGGCTGTTTAACAGCCTTTCCTGAGCTAAATCAGCTGCCCCACAAGGTGGTTGTAAGGCCGCCTTCCAATAATCTGCTCAGCAGAGATTCCCCCACAATAATTCCTCCTCAGCACACAATGGTTTACCTTGGGCGGCTTTTGCTTAAATTTGAAAATGCTGTTTTAGAGGGAGGGCCACCAAGGAATGAGAACCAAGTCGTGCTCTAAAGACCCCAGAGATCAGAGTCAGATGGAGAATTCCTGGCTCCTGTCTCTGCATTCATCCCTGTCTGTCCTCCTCAGCCATTCCTTCTTGTTTCTGTAAAAATTTAAAAACCTCCCCTTTATGTTTAGAAACTCCACTGCAAGAAAGGGCTTGAAATGAGCACGTTATTTCCTTGAAAAGCAGAAATAAATTGAAAGGTGCTGTTTTCCTTCAGAAACAGGAAGACCATAACAAGGCCTTGGAAGCCCAGGGAAAAAAGGCTCAACACCAGCAGCAGCTCAGAGGATGGTGTTCACTAAACATTTCACTGAACCACATAAGATTTTCTTTTGTGAGTATTGTTCAAAGAAAAGTGTTAGGAAAATAAAGGAGAAGACAGTGATGAAAGGATGCAGGAAGTGGGAAAAAGATTTTTCTTCTCATTCAGTTGCTCAGGTGGACCCTTGTCCACTTGCATTTTTGCCCTGAATTTTTTTTTTTCCCTGAATTTTTGAAATGCCAGTGAAGTTTGAGGATGGAAGCAGAAATAATGCTCCTGCTGTATTTTCTTTATCCATCCCTCAATGCATCTGATTGGTGGGGTTTTTTTTATGTTTTTACAAGCAAAATGTTCAAATTCTTCTGGCCACCCATAAGTTCCTTTCTATCAGAATTTTCACCCTTTCTGTCAATTTAAAACCATGGAGGATTCATCTGAGCTTGCAGCAGCTTTCACTCACTCCACATCTGTGATGAGCCCTGTGCCCTGCGGCTCTTGGAGAACCTCTGGTTCCACACAGCAGCTTTTTGGGATTTCTGCAGGGCACCAGGATCGTGTTTTGACTGTGGGCCGCAGGCCTCTCTGCTCTTCAAAGGACATTTTTCATGCCATAAATTGTTTTGTCTGTCTGCAAGCACCGCACCGTGCAGGGGGACCTGTCCCACAGCCAGATGTCCAGTGAGGAGCCACCTTCTGGGAAAGTCCTGCGAGGAACTAAGGATGCTAATGCAAAATCCACGTTTCTCTCAGGAGTGAGTTCCAAGCTCCTCTTTCCTCTTTTAATGTGCTGGAAGAGGGAGTGAGGCCTCTTTTTTTTTTTTTTTTTTGGTAATATTTTATATTGCAGGGTCCCTCACTTTGTTCCCACAGCCCCATGCACAAAAGTGGCCCCAGTGGCTGATGCCAACCCCAGTGACAAGCCAGGCCTGCACAAAGAAACAGTTAAATAATGAAATCTGGCAGCAAAGCCTGGCAGGGGACCAGGCCTGTAATTCCACTTGGCAAGATTATCCCAGCCAGCAAGGAAGGCTGACTTTGTAGTATAAACAATTAACTGTGGTGCTAAAGGATCTACCACATACGACATCACTGGCCAGGGAGGAAAGGCAGAAATGGTTGGTGCCTTTCAATTAATTTGTTCTCTGCAGATTATTCAGCTTTGGGGTTTGATGGATTTGTTTTGCCTTTTCAATACATGGGAGAACACACAGGAAAGGGAAAATGCAGTGCATCCTGTGTCTGAGCAACCAGGGTTTATTTATTTTTTTTTTTTTGCATGATAGCTCTTCTCAGTCTCAAAGGAATATTTCATTTGTTATGAGCAAACTTTATCTTCAAAGAAAAATCCAAGCAACTTAATTAATAGCTGATATTCGGAAACAATGGCAGGCACTTTTCCACTGACATCTTGGCAAGGAAATGTGTAAACATAGGAACTGATGGAGGTTGCATATTGAATTATCCATTGACTTACAGAAAGGCCCTTCTTGATACTGCAGTAATATCCTCCATGATTTTTTAATGAAGAGGAGGGCTAATTCATTTAGGGAAAAGAAAATTTAATCCATATTTTGTTGTTATGATCTTAGTAGTGATTTCTGACAAAGTTTTAGTATCTGAGCTTCAGGATAGCTTATTTTATAAAACTTCCTTATTTTTGCTGGACTTTTGCTTGTCCCTTTTCCAGGGCACGCCAACTGCTACTATGCACTAGTCTAAGTACTTCCTACTTTGGTAGTCTTCAAGTTACAGAATTAATTTCAAGTCTTTTCTAGCTGATTAGAACAAAGAATTCCAGTTTTTTCCCCCTATGGAAATTTGTTTAACATATATAGTGAGCTGGAAACACTTTTCCTCAGAGGAGTAGCTCTGGGAGAAATTTAGGATGGGAATATTGAAGGCCAAGGCATCATATTATCCAGAGTTTATGCAAAGCAGGACAGGGCACAGCACCTGTGACATCAGGATATCAGATTTAGCAACAGGAAGATTTTTCACTGCTCAGGGATATTTGGTAGCTGTGTTCCATGGCCACAACAGCTAATTTTGGGACTCGATTAATTAACAGCATTATCTTGAGCCCCTTGTGTTTGTGAAAGTGGCTTTGGCTCTGGAAGAAAGACCCACGAGGTTGCTCTGATTTTAAAGAACACAGCACAGAGACCATTCCAGGTGTAACTTCCCTGGCACCCGTTGAGTGCCCACCTTGGCTGGTGCTGTGTGTGTGCCTCGATGGGCTCAGCTCCACAGGAGACCAAATCCCACCTTCCCTGCTCCCATTTCACTGCAGTTTTGGTGCAAATGTAGGATAAACCATGCTTTAACCATCAGGTCATCAGTGGAGAGACAGAGACACCAAAAGAGAAGATGCCTTGGAGCAGCCCAAGTGCTACAATCACATGGAATTCTGCTGCAGATCACCAAGCAATCAACCAGCCTTAAAACATTTCCTGCAGAGGGTCTTTTCTTCACTTTTCCCATCCCAAATGCTGAGAGATCATCTCACCCACATCTGCTTTTCCTCTTGGGGGGGGTCTCAGGCCATCCCAAGCCGTGTGAGTGCCATGGTGGGGGCGGCACCCAGGGTAGGATCCATCAACACCTCACCTTCCCGAGGCGGTGACGGGCCAGCACAACACGCTGACACCCTTCAGGCATCCCAGCCAGGGAAACAGGGGCACAAAAATAGCCTGCACCCCACCAGCAGAGCTAACAAGGCCTGATTGCAGCGGGGCCAGCTGTTGGAGGCCACCAGCCAAAGTGCCTCTGTGTGAATTCTGCAGTCAGATGACAATGGCTTTTAACCCAGCTGCGCCTGGTGGCTTTTCCCCTTTGTGCTGATGCAGCCACTTCCCACAGCAGCCAGCACAGGAGGCAGGGGACAATACATGGAAAGATTACACCTATCAAGGTTTGTTTCAAAACCTTTGCAAGTCCTGTAGTTCCTTTAATTGGAGAGATAAATTATTCCACCTCAGTCTGATGCAGAGTCTGACTCCAAGGCGTGGTGCCTTTAGATGTGTAAGAGGGGGACGGAGATATCTGCTTTGCTTTGAAGTAAAAACCACGTAAGAACCACCATTATCTCATGGAAAGTTTTGAAAAACTCCATTTAAAAGCACTTGTGTCCAGATTACCCCCGTGCCAGAGTAAACCAGAGAAACCTCCTGATTCATTCCTGTCATTAGACTATCTCACAACACATTTGCCAGGCTGCTGAAAGAAGGTAGCGTTTCCTCTAGACACCACATGTTGTGAAGTATTATAAATACATTGCAGGGCCCGGAATCAGGATCGGATTAGTGGGGCTTGTGAAACAGTAGTGTTTTACTTTCTTGTCTCATTTATTTGAGAGGTACCAAAGCCCAGCGTTGAAACCCAGTTGTGGTTTTTTTGTTTTTTTGGTTTTTTGTTTTTTTTTTTTTTTTTTTTTGTTTTGTTTTTGTTTTTTGGGTTTTTTTTTTGGTGTATAAACATTCTGAGGCAGCACATGGAGTTCATCTTCAAAGGTATGTGTTCCTACATATGTACAGACAAGGTGCCAGAATGTGGCCTCTGCCAGCCCAGCTACAATTTCCTGTTCTCAGCCTGTGCCTCCCAATTAAATTCATCCCAGAAAAACAAGGGATGAGAGCCTGCCCGCCCTTTCTCCAGCTTTTCCCACAGACAGGATCCAAAGGAGAGCGCCCAGAAATTGCCTCCACAGGAGGCTGGTGTCATCCTGTGTCAAACCAAATTCGTTTTATGCTTAAATAGCTGCTTCTCCCCAAAAAATGGAGTGCAGTGGCCTGGGAGAGGGCTGTGGTGAGGAGCACGGCTCAGAAGGCATTGGGCTTCTCCGGGGTTTTTGATTCCTGGTTTTTTTTGGGGCAATCTGAGGTGATCTTTGCCAAGATGTGCCTTGTTTGCAGCAGTACCAGTGCTGGCTGCAGTGCTGTGGGAGCCAAGAGCCCTGCAGGTGTGGATGGTGGCACCTGGGAGCCTCATTTTGTGCCATTTTGTACCTTTTTGTACCCAAACACTGAGCTTGAACTGCTCCAAGCTCCAGCCTTCAGTGAGTACCCTCACCTACAAGATTAAACAATGGAATTTCTGCAGTGAGAGGAGAGTCAGTGGATTGTTAACAGGAGAAGCATCACTCAGCTCTACCTGTTTCTTAGGTCACCTGCAAATCTAAATTTAATTTTTGTGGGTTGCAAAGTTACTGCGCCCTGCTGGAACAGAAACTCCACGTTCTCTTTATTTTCCTTTTATTCAGCAATCTGAAAACCTATTCTCTTGGAGGGCAGTGCTGGATAAATCACTGAGTCCTTATTAAGCACCAATAAATATCAGTATTTTTCACCAAAAAAAAGGAAGAGCACACTGCAGAGGGAAAAATCTGTACTGAAAATATTGCCTTTTCTGAAAATAAATTCTTTTGGTCATTAATCAGCTATTAATCCACGACTAACAGAAACACTTAGAAAAGAGTTGTATTCTCTAGAGCTATTTTAAACAGTAAGAGTTTCTTTTTATTTGTTTTGCTTTCTTTTGTTTTTCGAGAGGAGTATTTATGAGATATTTAGCCTGGTTGAAGTAAATACACATATATATATATAAAATAATTTTATATATTTATATATTTTTATATGATATATATTAATATACGTATAATTTTTTATATATATATATATATATATATATATATATATATTTGTTTATTTCAAATGCCCACAACTCTCTTCTCTGCTGCTAAAGGATTTAGCAAACAAGTGCAGCCAAGTGGGAAAGTAGAGAAAACATAGGAAATTTTGAGGAGCTACTGGTTGGTTTATTTGGTTTGCACTTTTAAATCCTCCACTGTGGGGACAGGAAAATTTTAACACTGGCCACAGATTAGTTAATCTACAAAACAGATTATTCAGTAAAAGCTAATTACTCACTTCATCGTCTGCACTCAATGAATTAACACCTCAAGTTTTCTGGGTGCTGCTTTCTGCTGGAAATGTTGGGTTTTTTTGGGAGCCTGGGGTGTTTGCCTGTGTTTCTGTGCTATTTCCAGGTCCAACATTCCAATGATAAAAACCACAGTCAGGAATCTGACTGGTAATTATTAATAGTTACATAGTGTGTAATGCCTTCCAAATGAAGAAGTGGCTTGAGTTACATTTCTGACGTCCACAAGAAATCTCTCCCAGAATCTGCTGAATGCACCAAAACTGGAAATTTTGCTTCCTCCAGAAAAATCCAAAGCTTCTGGAGCAACATGGCAAACATGAATTATTGGCATCTCACCTTCTTTTAGTTCAGGTGGGCTCTGAAATCAGGTCATTAGGATGGTCCTCTGGTGTAGTGATTTTTAAACCAGGAAGATAAAATCAGAAAGAAAAGTCTTCATTTCTAAGTCATATGAAGTTAGTTTAAAAAATATAATTAAAGTGTGGGCAAAACTCTGAGGAAAAAGGGGTTTAACTTGTTAAACGTTATTAATTGTGCATAAGGGGCTTGAAAAAAAATCAGACAAAAATTAACTGGTTTAGAACTAGTTGCCACCTCCATTGGAGAAAAATAACAACGTGTGATTTTGAGAAATATTTAAATATAACCTGATATTTAAATATTTAAATATAACCTGATAACACTGCAATCTTCTTCTGTGCTTCAAATCTTTGCCACTTAGTTGAAGAGAGAGGCTTGCACAAAGTTTTCTTGGTACACTGAGGGCAGTGAGCCAGCTCTGCTCTTCCAAGCAACTGGTTTAGGTGGGCAAATCCAGACTTTCATCCTTATTTTCAGAGACTGAAACAGAGACCCCTGGCACCAGTGCCCCGTGATGGAAACCCAGATTTACCTGCCATAAAGTGAAAACAAGTTGTGGCCAGTGAGGCAAAAAGTATAAAAACAAAACAAACAGACTTTGAGAGCTCCTTGCTGGAAACTCATAATAAAGTGGGGTGGCAAAGGGGAGTCTCCTGGAGCTCAGAAAATTCAGATTTATCGGGGCTTGTCCAAGCTGATGCAAAGCTCTGGGGGTTTTGTCTGCTGTCCATCAGCAATAGTGTGAATTACCCCATTTATTGCATTTCTGCAGCAGGGATGGGAAGCACTATCCAAGAAACTGGGATGTATCCCACAGAAAACAAATAAAACTTTTACAGGGGAACAACTGAGCAGGTTTGGGGTTTTTTCCCCTGAAAACCAAGCTGGAAGAACCAGTGTTACTTTATTATGCTAAAGTGCAGTTTAAATGCTACTCATTCCTTTCACAGAACGTACAGAACACAGAATATTGTAAATAAACACAAATATTGTACATAAAGGAAACCCACAGCACTGCTGGGCAGCAGTGGCCATGCTCAGGCTCCCTGCTCTGCTGGAGGAACCCCTCTCCTTAACAGCCTTCAGGTAATTATTGTCATTTTCCAGAGCTGCCATTCCCTGTGCACAAGTTTGTGGCCAAACACTGCAATATCCTCAATTTTTCCAGCCCATGTGACTCAAAATGTTTAAAGACCCAAGCAGTGCCTTGTGATTTATTTGCAAAACTGAGATGGTCTTGGTGGACTAAATCTTATCTCCTGGTGGGCCTTAGCCATTTCTGAGTCTGTTTCCACATCCTGCATTTGCCCGCTTTGGAATTTCCTCTATTCCAACAGTCACGGCAGCATTAAAATAGACCAAGTGTTAATTTAACATTATGCTATTAATTTAAAAAATCATTATTTATTTTTTATTATAATAATTTAAAAAGAACAATAACAATACTAATCAATAAATAATGTTATTTATCATTATATACTATATTACTATATATTATATATAATATAATATATTATCACATTATATTATAAATTTTAAAAATAATTACTAGTTTTTATCTAGTTTTAATAGTTTTAATAATTTTTAAAATTATTACTAGTTTTTAATATTTTAAAATACTATTATATTTTAAAATAACAATATTAATCAATAAATAATAAGACATTATTTATTATTGCATATTATTATATACTGTATATTATAATATATTATATTATTAAATTGTATTATTAAAATTTTATTTTATTGTAATTTTGAAATAATAAATATAAAATAAAATAAAATAAAATAAAATAAAATAATTAATAATAATAATAATAATAATAATAATAATAGTAATAGTAATAATAGTAATAATAGTAATAATAGTAATAATAATAAATAATGAAATAACTGAGAAAATGCATCAGATTGTTCCTTCCTTTGTGGAGGGGTTGTGCTGTCACTGCTTATTGTAACCAACAGTAATGGTTTAAAATAACAACGTTCTCATTTCTGCTTTCAAGAACAGAAGGAATTCTGGAGGATGAGTGGATTGATTATTTCCTCTCCTGCACTGCTTTTCCTCACCAGCTCCAGGCACAGATAATAAAAGCTGATTTTAGAGGATGAAGGCTCTTGCAGCACACGCCAGGTTTTATTGATCCTGCAAAATGAACCTGGGGGCTTCCAAGGGCTGCCTGCAGCCAGGCTCTCAGTTAAAAATCCACAGGCACAATTCCCTATCCAAGCCACAGCTTCTCTGTGCTCTTGGAAAGAGGATTTCAGGAGCCATTCCGATGTGTCAGGTACCACAGTCAGTGATATTTGTGTACGTTTATAAAAATGGCTGATTAAAAAAAAAAAAAAAGGTTGTAAAACACCATTTTCTAGCTGTCATGCCCGCATTTCTCAAAATGGTACATGACACTTGGATAAAGCATCATTGCATATAAGGCAACAAGGCATGTAAATAAAAAACCCTCCAGGTTGTGCACATTTTCCAGGAAAACCTTCTCAAAGCCTTGTGGTGTTTTCTTATGGAGAACTCAACAATTTTCCTCCATGCTTCTCCTTTAGATTCATGTTAATTATTTATAAAGTGAAATATTAAATTATTAATGTTCATTAATACATCCACATTACACAAAACAGATGGAAATATTTAATTAATGTTGTACCACTATTCAACACTAATGGGGAGAGCAAGAAAGCATTGAATACAGCAACTATCAGCTCATAGCAAAGCAGTCAAACTGATCACAAACTGGCCTCAAAGGAGCCACAACTGAGTCTCTAGACACTGAGAAACGAGGTGATAATTTTAAAAAAATCATATTCCTGATTTGAAGTGGGCAAAAAACCCCTCAATTTCCAAAATTTCCCTTATCAATGAGGGGAACTTGCTTCAGCAGAGCAGCAAATCCTCCACCCCTTCCACCTCAGTCAGCTGTAACAAAGGTGTGATGCAGCTGCAGGGGGGTTTCTGTTTCCAAACTGGGTTTTAGGATCAGAAAATTGATCAGGGCTGATGAACGAGCAACGAGTCCCTAAGCCAATACCAACACTTGCTAATGTGCATCAGTCTGTGGCTCACATTTTTTCATTTGTTTGGCCTAAAGTGTTATATGCTGATTATCCGTTATTTGCTGAAATAACAATTAAAAATAGATGCACACGAAGAGCGTAACAACCACAGCAAGAAGATTTTTCTGGATTTATTTCTTGTGGTGCCTGGTGAGTTACCCAGGGGGGTTTCTGGCCTCCCCCTGAAGTCATTTGCTTTTCATGAATCCGTTTAACACAGCATTTCATTCACTGCTCCTGGGTGTGCGCTGCATTTAAAACAGAAGTCATTTGGGCCTGGGAGGGCAGTGCTGTGACCACCTGAAATTCAATGCCAGCCTGAAACCCCTTTCCCACCAACCCCTCACTTGGGCTCCCTTCTTTGTGACTGGTGTTTCAGGGGAAAAACTTTGCAGGACTGACAATAGTATGTTTCAATAGCCTAGGATTTTTCATCAAAGAGGGAAGAAAATTTATAAATTGTATAAATAAATTTATAAATATAAAAATGAATATCAGTAAATAAATTAGTATAAATTATTATTATAAATATTATAAATAAATATAAATATAAATACATTTATAAATTGTATTAATTAATTTATAAATAGAAATATATATTTTTATTTCTATAGAATAAGTAAGTATTTATATATAAAATTTATAAGTAAATAAATTATTATAAATATTATAAATAAATATAGATGTAAATAAATTTATAAATTGTATTAATTAATTTATAAATAGAAATATATATTTTTATTTCTATAGAATAAGTAGGTATTTATATATAAAATTTATAAGTAAATATATTATTATAAATATTATAAATAAATATAAATATAAATGGTACAAATAAATTTATAAATAGAAATATAAATAAATATAAGTAAATAAATTATTATGAATATTATAAATAAATATAAATATAAATAAATTTATAAATTGTGTTAGTAAATTTATAAATAGAAATATAAATAAATATAAGTAAATAAATTAATATAAATAATTATTATAAATATTATAAATAAATAAAATATAAATAAATTTATAAATATAAATTATAAATCTATAAAATAAACATGGAATACACAAAATAACTCAGAAGGAAATGAAATACTGGATATTTCTAGGTAATATTGCTGTCCGTTTTAACTACCTGCTTCAGTAAATTCAGAAACCTACTGCAAGAAACACTAATTTGGTGTAGCATTCAGTAAGGTGATCAACAAGTATTTTATCATCCCAATTTAACATTTAAATAACTGGGTTATTTTCCTGTAACTGGGCAGTTTGGACAGGTACGCTGTGGTTTTTGCAGCACTCTCTTCCAAATCCATCCCTTCCTGCTGCCACTACTGGGAGCACCTGGAGCAGCCTTGGCTGTGCTTTAAGCAGCAGGAGCAGCGCCCAATATTCATTGTTTTCTCCCCAAAATGAGGTGTGTGTGCAGTGGAAAATGGAAAGTCAAAGTTTTTTTTTTTTAGGGCTGTGACAGACAGAAAAGAGACTTTTGGGTCTTTCTTGATTAATTCCACACTCTCAGCCCCTGAGAAAGCTCTGCTGCCTCCTGCATTCTGCCTTTGCCAGCTGTCAGTCTGGACACACACCCTGAATAAATGAGGGTGCAAATGCAGCACTGCACTCTTACTAGCATTTTATTTTTTTATTTTTAATTTTTTTTTTTTTTTTTTTTTTGTGCAAAACCTAGATGCCTTCTCTCTGGAATAGAAAAAAACAACAACCAAAAAAAACAAAACAAAAAAAAAAACCCAAACAAAAAAAAACCCAAACCAAACCAAAACAAACAGACAAACAGAAGAAACCCACAAAACCCCTCAAAAAACACACCAAAAAAAACCAAAACAAAACAAAAAACTCCAGAAAACAAACAAACAAACAAAAAACAAAAATCCCCCAAAAACTCAAACAAAAAACCAAAGCAAAACAAAAAAAACCCAAAACAATAAAAAAACCCTCAAAAAAACCCAAACAAACAAAAAAACCCCGAAAAAACCCAACCAACCAAACAAACAAACAAAACAAAAAAAAAGCCAAAAAAACCCAAACAAACAAAAAAAAACCCAAAAAAACCCAAAAAAAACCCCCAAAAAACCCAAAAAAACCAAAAAACAACCAAAAAACCCAACAAAAAACAAACAAAAACAACAACAACAACAAACAAAACAAAAACAAACAAACAAACAAAAAACAACAAAAAAACCCCAAAAAACAAAAAACCAAACCAAACCAAAAAAATAGTCCTTTATGAACCAATTCAGGAAATTCATAGCTAAGGCAACATTAATATTCTCTGTAGGTCATATCTGAGTTAGAAAAATAGATTATTCTGTGCCCATCTAACAGGGCATACAACAGCTTAAGACATCAACAAGTCTGGGGTTTAAAATCTGGTTTTGCAAGCAGCTCAGTAGGCTGAGCTTTGCAGTAAAGCAGGGGGTGATTTTTGTTTCTTTTGCAAACAAGGGAGTGCAGCAAGAATTACTCTTCTGCAGCACAGTGAGGGAGCTGTGCATCCCAGAAAATAAAAGGTAGAGATGAAGCCTGAATTCCTGGCAGGATGCAGATATTCCACAGTCCTTATGTGTGGATATTCCACAGTGCCACTGCTGTGCCAGGGCAGGGCAGGAGGTACCTGCGACCCCTGAGACCACAGGCAGGTGAGAAACAGGATTTCACGTTTCTTGTGGCTTCTGCATTTCCTCTACGAGCTCAGCTGTGGGTTCTCAGCATTCAGTACTGAAAAGTCAACTATCAGGAGATGAAGAGTGGGAAAGAAAGAAGCAGCTGCTACTCCAGACCATTTCAGGTTTTTCCAGGGGGTAGCATAAAAGAGCAAGACAGCAGATAGATTGAAGCAGCATCCAGCAGAAACTTGAGAGGGATTACTGACTTCCTCCATACCATGACACACTTCAATTTGGGACATATGGAATGAATCAGGGCAGGCAGCGTGGAGCTGGAACACACAGGAAAACCAGCCATAAACCTGGAGGGTAGTCAGAGGTGCTTGGAAGCCTGGGGGCTGTTAGCAGCCAGCTCTGCTGCTTTTCAGCCGGGCAGGGGGCAGGAGCAGAGATGGCAGAGGCACAGGCCGTGTTAATTTGCAGCCACGGCGAGGCTGTGGCCACCATCCTTTTCCATCCCTCTGCCTCCTCCTTGGAGCTGCACGTGGTGTAGGATGAGGGAGTTGGCACCAGTAACCAGCACATAAAATATCTGATCCACGGTCTGGGTGTTTGTGGCAGCCTTTGCCCTGAAACTCCTCATCCTGTGACTGCTGGAAGCATTTAATATCTTAAATTCATCGAAATCATGGAATGGTTTGGGGTTGGAAGGGATCATACAGAGCATCCATCCCAGCCCTGCCATAGGCAGGGACACTCTACACAATCCCAGGGTGCTCCAAAACCCATCCAGCCTGGCCTTGGACACTGCTGGGATGGCCATAAATTATAATTGATACATAGGATATAAATAAAAATCTAAATATAAATAATAATTATAATTATAGGTGCAGTTGTAAATATAAATATAAATTATAAATATAGATATAGATATAAATATAAATATAAATATAAATATAGTTGTAGATGTAAATATAAATATACATTATAAATATAGATATAAATATAAATATAAATATAAAGTATAAGTATAATTACAAATATAAGTATAAAGTATAAATATAAATATAAATATAAAGTATAAGTATAATTACAAATATAAGTATATATTTATAAATATAAATATAGGTGTAGATGTAAATATAAATATACATTATAAATATAGATTTAGGTATAAATATGGATATAAATATAAATATAAATAGAAAGTATAATTACAAATATAAGTATAAATTATAAATATAAATATAAATATAAATATAAATATAAATATAAATAATGTGAAATATAAAATACAAATATGAAATATAAATATGAAATATAAATATAAAATATAATATAATTATAATCATCACATTGAGCTTGTAATTGAGCCAGCCCAATGTAAAAATGCAGGCAGTTCTCCACTATTGCTGCAAACAGGCCAGGAGAATTTTGTTAATGGGTAAAAAAAAAAAAGGGATTGGAAAGAATAATATTTAAATAAAACAACCCTGTTATCTTTCTCTTCTGGCAGATTTATTTATTTAGGTCAAAAATATTGAATTTTCCGTGGTAATCCTCATCCTGGAACTGTTGCATGGATTTGGGGAAAGTGCACCTCTCAGCTTCACCTCTCCCATGGAGAAGGGGAAGCAAGGAATCCAAAATTAAAGCCTGAAAGGGAATAACCCCCACAGATATAAGCAGGATTTTTTTCTCTGAGCACACGGCAGCACGTTCATGTGTGGGTTCAGTGTTCATGTGTCTGAGGTCATGGATTCCTCATCTTCCTCACACTGCCATTCCTGTGGCCATCAGCAGCTGGCTGCAAACTGGGTGCCAGGCATCATGCAACTCCCTAACCCAAATTAAGGCTTTAAACAAATTCTGGAAAGCCCTGCATTCACAGCCATTCCCTTATTTTCTATGCATGGATTGATTTGGTTCAGGCAAAACCTCTTCTTCAGCCTCTGCTGGGGCAGATTCCTGTCTGAACCCAACCTGGGATGAGTTCATTCTGATTTCTGCCTGACAGAAATTATTTCTTTTGAGGAAACACTGGAATTGAGTCAATAATCCATAAGCACAGATCCCCTCATTCTCCAAAAAAACCACCCGAGGAGCAGAGAAGTATTTCTAGCTATCCATCAGACAAAGAAATGGCTACAAAGATTGCTGTAGAATGACATTGGCACTGGATCCAGCACTGTCACTCAGGCCAGAGTGGAGAGGGAGCTGCACCACAGGTCTCTCCGTCTGTAATTAATTAATTGGGAGTATGATGAGGTAGGAGCTCCTCTGACGGACAGCAAGAGAAACCCAGCATCCACATACAAGTGATGGTCTTGCCCTCAGCTTTAATTAGATCCACAGATGCAAGCACCACTTTGAAGAGGAAATGACAGAATAATAAATTTTTCCTACCTATATTCTCCTATTTCCTACACACATTCTCATTTCCAAGGGACATCTGAGCCCATGAGTGCATACCCCAGCTGAACATCTCTCTGTGCAAACATTCCAGCACCAGACATTATTCTATTCCTCCCATATATTCCTCTTCTTCCCCATCACTGCTATGTAGACTGTAACTTCCAAAAATCATTTTCTCCTAAAAATGTTCACTTCCTCACAAACATTCCTTATCTCACATCCTATTGTTGTGTTGTTTTGGTTTTCTTTTTTACTTTCTCAACTGTACTTTTGTGCCATCAAGCCTCCCAAAATTAGAAGAGGGTGCACATCAAAACAGCGGATATTTTGATTTTATTTTATTTTGCTTTATCTTATTTGCAGCAGAACCGGTAATTTCATTTTCCTTTGTATTATTGCCATGTTGCTATAATACAATTGAAACAGAAAGGGGATATTTAAGTATCAATAAAATAAATACCATGATATGAGTCAGCAAGAGCTTGGGTTGTGGTTTTTTTCCCTGTATGAAGTTACAAATTCTAGAACAAATAATTAATTACTAATAGGCAGACTCTGAAGATACGTGACAGCAAAACCATGGTATTTCTGCTGGCTGTCAGGTCAAATGGCAGTTAAATATTTTTGCCTATGAGCAGTAATTCTTTTTAGGCTATGAATTTCTGAGCTTTATGGTTTTTAATGTTTCTTCTTTTTTTTTTTTTTCCTGGTTGAGGAACAGCAAAATTTTGATAAATGCTGATTTCCAGCCCGGGATGCTTTAGCAGTTCATTAGGCTATCTGTGAGCTGATCAATGTTTCAGAGAGAGGAAGCTCTGGTTTAGCTCTGGTTAAGGGACTGTGCTTGCCTAGAGGGAAAGAATCACTAAGACATATCAGCCCCCTCTTTCAGCCCTCATTGTCTCTATTTTCAAGTTTTTGGCGCAGAAACCAGTGCCCACCCGATTTAATCCATGCTGTGCCCTGGCTGAACCCCCGATTTTTGTAACTGAGACACAGCAGCAAAAAACCAACCAAACAAACAAACAAAAAACCAAAAACAAACCAACAACAACAACAAAAAAAAGCTTATTTTTCTCTTTTAAAAGATTTGGGCCAAACTGTCAGATGACACAGAAAATGAGAGTTACATCAGTTTCTGCCATGGGCAAAATTCTGCTGCTCAGAACGTGAACTGTACCTCATGTGAATGTTGATATATCCAAATGAGACACCTCAAAAAAGCCAGGGCTACAAATCCAGGAGAAGGTGGACAGACCTCACTGCCACTCCCAGTTCTCATAGTTGTGTGGAAATTGAAATTTCAAAGCATTTTTCAAGATTTCTTCCATGGTCTGCAGCTTCTAATGTGCCAAGCCCTCCAAATGGCAAAAAAACAGTGTGCCCAACTGAATAGTCAATTATTCTTTGGTTGTTTTTTTTTTTCCTTATGATTTCCACAAATTCATTGATGGACCTTTTTAAATAAAATTAGTTTTTGCTTCTAATACAGTCTAGATTTGTAGAGATGTCAGTGAGAGTTTGCAGACCTCAGGAAGAACAGTGTTGAAATAATCATCTGCCAGACCCTAAATAATTTCTATAAGGGAAGGGAAGGGAAGGGAAGGGAAGGGAAGGGAAGGGAAGGGAAGGGAAGGGAAGGGAAGGGAAGGGAAGGGAAGGGAAGGGAAGGGAAGGGAAGGGAAGGGAAGGGAAGGGAAGGGAAGGGAAAGGAACCCAAAAAACCAAAAAAACCCTCAAAAAACAAAACAAAACAAAATTAAAAAAAAAAAAAAAACACCAAAAAAGCCTGCTAAAAAAAACTCAAAAGAAAAATCCAACCAAACAAAAAAAAAAAAAAATCCCACACAAAAAACCCCTAAAACTTACAGAAACAGAGATTTAGGAAAACCTCTTTACCTTCTACAAATGCACCAGTGTTTTTCAGTGCCATCTAGCCTGTTCATTTCCAAGTTCTAGGCCACTGTCCCTCAGCACAAAGTGGTCTGCTTCGAGCAAGGGCAAGGCTTTAGGAATTGCTCTTTAGCAGCAGCCACGTTTCCTCCTCCTCACCAAAACCCCTAAAACCCAAATCTCCACAGGGTAAGCACACCTGATTGTGGCCCTTGAAGTAAGTCTTTAAGGTAAATTAAACAAATCCTGAGCTTCCCCTTCTTTTGATATACCAATTTTATGAAATACCGCAATTATAATTTCAAATTTTCCCTGCTTTGCTGTTTTCCTTGGTTTATATAATTATATATATACTGCAAATAGGATATTCTAGGACCCCATTCTAGGAACCCCAGCTGCAGTGTCAGGTTCCCACTCCAGGATGTTTCAGGGAGGTCCCTGCTGGTCCCTGCTTACATATTAATATGTAATATTAATGGGCATATATGGAAATAGGATCATAGAATCATGTAAATTGGGGGGAAAAAAAACCCCTGAGATTATGGAGCTGCCTCTGCTGTCCTCCCTGGCTTCTTGCTGGTGCTAAAGTCCACCACCCCACATGGGAGCCAAGGGACCCATGGGTACAAATATCTCTGGTCTGATAATGAGACAAAAAGAAACTGCTGATACTTCCACATAAAACACGTCATGTAAAAATGTCCTGCAAGCACAAAAAGTGATGGTGTTTGAGATTATTCTCATTTCCCTGACTGCCCATGGCAGAGGAAGGAGTTGCTTATATTTTAAGCTGCATTTATCTTTGGGGACATCTGTCCAGTGCAGGGATATGTTGTGTTGCTCCAAACACCTCCTCCCTCCATCACATGTGTTAACACTTACTGGTCCAGAAAAGAAGAACATCAGCAAGAAAGGAGACAAAGACCATTGTTTCTAAGAGGTTTTGTTTGCAAACAAACAGCCCAGCAAAGGCACATGGGGGTTATATTCCACTTAATTCAGAATACACACATCTGCCCCTGCCAGTCAGGTCATCCTGAACACAAACAAAAATGTTATTAAAGCTCCATCACTCCTACAGCTATAGTGCCTGTGAGACTCCCAGAGTGCAGGATGCAACAGATAGAGCTGAGCATCCAGCCTGGCTCCTCACAATCAGGATTATAAATGAGCCACCAGGGTAGGACTTGGGTCAACTGAAAGATTTTATTAAAAAGCGACTATTTGTATTAATAATGTCAAGCCTGCAGATACAGTCCTTAAATAATGGTCACATCGTGAAGAGGAATCAATTACACACAAAACCAGAGTGCTGGTTTTTTTATTTTCTCATTGCATTTCTCATTTTTATTGTGATGAATGTGGCAGGGGGTTTTCAATAGGATATTTGGGAAGCAGATATTAATATTCTGAATGCCTCAGGCCTGATGCTTGTGGAGGCGTAACATCCTAATTGAAATTCAAGGTCTTGTGGTCAAAATCTGCTGAACCAGAGATCCTCACACTACACCAAGTATTAACACATTATTCCACATGGATTGTAAAACAAGTGAGAAATACGTGTTTGTACCCTTTGTATTGCACAACTTTGATATTTCCTCTATTTTTGAAGCTGGCTTTTCCAGAAGGTTATTTAACCGTGTGAGGTAAAAACACCGAACGGTGAAATGTATTTAATGTGGTCATGACAAAAGAAATGGACAGCAGCCACAGATGTCTCCACAGTGCATCAAGAACCTCCACAGGGGAACACACAGATCCCAGTTCCACAGCAAGCTCACATCTGTATAAATGCAGAAAGATCCTGAAAGCTGGAAACTCCTGCGCCAGACACCAAACCAAGAAGAAATTTAAATTCCTGATGAGAAGGATCAAGATCTCTGAGGTCATAGTAAGGACCTGCTCAGGCAAAAGAAGTGTTTAAAAATTTATTATTAGGAGCAAAGTTCTAGAACTGTTCATATGCCACTGCATGAGGATGAAGGATAAAAAAATTAGCTTCCATTGTGCCTTTAGTTTATAAATTCACTTCTCATATGAGACTTTGTGCCACATTGGGATTTATCATACTTTTTCAAGCAAAATCTCAGTCCTGTTTCCCTGGACTAAAAGACACACTTTGTAAAGAGGGCACAATCCCAGAAATCACTCTCAGACAGGTGGGTGTGCAAAGAAAGAAAAAAATCCTCTTGCAAATAGAAATATGACTTCTGTCAGTTTTAATTAAAGAGGCGGATGGGAGGTCACCACAAAAAAAAAAAATATATATATAAAAAGAGAATAGATTTATTTGAAGAGACCATTTAATGCTTTTAGATGGATTTCCAGACAGTGATGTATATGCTCATCTATTTACCAGGAATGAGTTGATTTTTCAGCAAAAATGACAGTAGCATGAATTGGATATGCCAGGAAAGGGGTAGGTTTGGGGATTCCTCCCCACCCCCCCTTTTGCCTTATATACACTTTATCCTCTTTGTTCTTAATCATGTCCTCTGTTGGTCTGCAAGCCCAGGACGGAGAAACCCAAATATTTCCGTGGGGCCTAGTGGTATTCCTTTGCCACTCCTGAAACACCACGTGAAGTGCAAATCTCCTGTGAAAAGGTGTTGGGACCAGGTCTCACTCAAAGCAGGTGTGAAACAGTCTGGCCTTGGTGCTCCACTCCGAGCAGATACATCCACCCACAAGTCTGCAGGAAGAGGTGATGCTGGGGGCTAAAGTCATCTGTGAAAGAGGGAACAGCAGGGAGGAAGGACCCACACAGTGTTTTTTGTGTGTAAATTATGTGTATGTGATATTAATGGGCATATATGGAAATAGAATCAGAGAATCATGTAAGTTTTGGGGGGAAATAACCCTGAGATCACAGAGCTGTGTCTGCTGTCCTTCCTGGCTTCTTGCTGGTATTAAAATCCAGGATGAAAATGAAAGTAGACTGCTTTAGGAAAATAAAGGTAAAGCTGCTTCCAGCTTGGGACAAACAAGGGGAATTGTTTAGAAGAAGAACAGATTACAAAACAAACAAAAAAAAAGTCCCCAAAAACACAAAAGAAACCCACCAAACAACTGAACCAAACTAAACAAAGCCAAAACCAAAACAAAACAAACAAGCAAACAAAACACATATAAAAGAAAAAAAAAAAAAAAAGGAAAATTATTTTGACTGGAAAATTAGAACAAAACAACCAAAGGGGCATTTTCTTTTTGTTGTGGCAGCCCATGAGGATGCTCTTGGCCCAAAGGGAGAGACTATATTGGCTGCAGGCAGAGGGCAGGAGCAGGGTCACCTCGTGCCACAGGGATGTCACCAGCTCAGAGACACTGTCCTGGGTGTGCCCAGCCCTGAAAGGCCCCGGGGGGATGCTGAGGCTCCCCGTGGGTGGGGTCCATCCCACCCAGACCACATTTCCAGGCACGAATGGTGCTCCCTGCTCCGTGTGCAGGAGGCGGTGACTCACTCCCGCAACGCCAGGGCTCCAGAGCTGGCTGTTGCCATGGCTTTCACTATTCCAGTACAACATTTGCTCATGAAAGATGCATGTCATCTGAACTGGGGTAAAAAAAAAATAAAAAAAAAGCCTTGCATTGTTTCCTGAGACTTACCTTTCTCTTGGACAAAACTCATGGCTATTATTTTTGGATGACAGCAGGAAACTCCTGTCTAATTCGAAACAGTGTCACGTATTGGCACACGTCTCCCCTCACCTCTGCCTCTGCCAAAATGTCAGTTTTGCTCAGGATGCTTGTCCTCCTGTCACTACAATGAAAACTGTGTCCTCCCTGGTACAATTTATCACACAGGGTTCAATGATGCAGCGTGCCAAGCAAGGAAGAAGGACGTGAAACCTTATCACCATGGTGTTTATTGACCAGTCATCCTGCTTTGTACTCATTTCCTCCCCTTAATTCCCTGCAAGTATACATTGGCTCAGAATCAAAAGGAATGCAATAGTTAAAAAAAAGCATATGCCCTGGGATGAATGTATTATTCCATAGATGCTGATGGTGCAATTATTTCTCTCCTGTGATAACTGAAAACGTTTGTTAATAAAATCTGTTCCAGAAAAGCAGAGCATTAATCCATTATGCTGTTTGAATCCTGACAAATTTGCCTTTTTTTTCCCTTGGAGAAATCAAGTTTTGCATCTGAGACATCATCCTGAGAACGACTATTTACACACATTAAAGGAGAGGGGATGTTACACAAACAAAATAATAAAAATACTTGGTTTTGCCAGTCCTACTTGGCCAAGAAAGAAGAAGAAAAGGATCGCAGCCAGGACATGCTGTACCCAGCTCTTGCTGGCTCGTGATTCCCTGCTATAAAATTAACCCATCTGACCTCATGGTCTCCCTCAACCCTACAGCATCAGCCTGCAAAGCGAATCTCCTGAAATGGCGCCAATTAACTCCATCATTCATCTCCATCCAGAGATGCCCAGCAGGAAAACATCACCCCTCTGTGCACTACGGTGTGTGATCCCTGCAGAAACAGCACAGGAAGGGAGAACCACAACCCCCTTCTCAGTCCTGGTGTCTCTTTTACCCTTTTCCTTCAGCTTTAGCCCTGCCCCTTCTGCCTCTGGATGCTCAGCAGAGCAGGTGCTCTCTGTGGTGAGGGTGGCAGAGAAAAGGCAGCAGCTCCCTGACCCTGGTCCTCTTCTGTCCCTTGGGGGCTTGGATGTGGCACAGGGGGACACGTAGGGCACCAGCAGCAGGGCCCTGGGCTGGAGTGATGTTGGGAAGGGTGAAAGTTTGACAAGAAAGTCTCACAGGTATGTGTGTGCTTGGCAGAAAGATTTTTAAATGTAGAGTCTGATGCAGGAATAGAGATGGAAGCAAGTTTTGATATAGAAGAGAAGAATTGCTGAGCCAGTCTCACTGGATAACCAAGGAGGCAAAGGGTGAGTGAGTTAGAAGGGGATTTATGGCTTAGAGCAAAGGATAAACCCACCCCAAACAAGAAGGTGTTTTTACCAAGCACAAAGAGAGCACAGGCAAACAAGGCAGCAAAGTTGCAAGTAGAAAAAAGGTCTCAGAATTTTCCACTGCAAGAAAACTGAAAAACAACTTCTGGCTTAAACTGTGATGTACTGACTGTTAGTGACTGGAGAACAGTGACATGAATATGGTAATTACAGTAGTTATGATAGGCTATAGATAATAGTTAAGGGATAGATTGGTTCTGCTGTATGAAGATGCTCAGCAAAGAAAAGTACAGAATGCATTGTGACCAAAAGAAAAGTCTAGAATGCACTGTGACCAAACCCAAAGGGTGTCCAGGCCTGCCTGCAGCTGGAGCTGACAGCTGTGGGCACAGCTCTGTCCCCATGGCCCTGGGCTGCTGTAACCTCTTGGATGGAACAAACTGCATTTGGAGAGCCCCTGCAGTCCCACATCCCTCATTCAGGCTCTTACAGGGTGACTTTGCCTCTCTGCTGCACTCAAAGTGACAAAACCCGAAGTCAGCATTGCAAAAGAACAGGTAGAAGAAAACTGAGAGGGAAAACAATGAGCAAAGGTAAAATAAAGGCTTTTTCTTGAGCTTCCATGGAACTTGCTCATTTAGAACACAGTCTAGCCCCACAGTCATGTCAACCTTTCCCCAGAGGAAGCCTGACAAGTTCTGTATTCTCAATTTATGTCTTTTTTTTTTGCCCTCATTGCAGCCCTGAAGGAGAAGCACAGACTGCTCCTTTTGTTAGGTACCTTTTCCCAAGGCAGAGTGCAGGACCTCCAATAAGTGCAATAACATCAGGAAATAAACATTTTGCTGATTTGCCTTTGCTTGAAAATATTCTCACAGCTACGCTACGCAGAGGAAGAAGGAGGTGGTGATGATTCAGGGAGAGGCCAAAGAGTAAGAGAATAAAATCTCTCGGGGAAGAAAGCAGCTGATGAACAAAAGTTGGGAACAGAAAGAAGACTTGTTATGCCACAAATATAAAATGTATAGTCACATAAGCTCATAGGAAAGAAAATGAGAGCTGACATCCTACAATGCTAGATTGATTAGGGAGGGCTTGGAAGAGGACCAAGGTCTGGGAATGGCATGGGAAATAATTTCAAAGGAGAAAGAACCTCGCACTCTGCTATGGGGGATGGCAGCAGTACAATAACACATGAGGAGGATGTTGGAGAGCTGCCACAGACCCTGGGCTGAGGGGAAGCAAAAACATATGACAATGTGTGTGTGTGTGCAGTTATACTGGATACCTGTGTGGCTTGCAATGGTGGTGTGAGGGATCTGGACCTTTAACTGCCCGAAAAGTGCTAGATTTGAGAGACCAAAGGTTTGTCTTTCTCTTTGTCTGTCTGCCTCCTCCATTTCCAGGTACAACCTTAGAGACATCCTAATGTGCCCACAATATGGCAGTCTAAAGTGAAGCAGATATTGCCACATCTCTGAATTTTTACATTTATCCATTTTCTCCTTCTGCCCAAGGGCTGGGATTATCAATGACCCTTTCTTTGGTGTTAGAGACACAAAAATGATAAATATCCTTTAATAATAGAATAGAACTCCATTCATTTATCTGCACACACAGAGAGCATTTATGCAATCCAGGTGCATTTATAGGCCCATATCCACAGCTTTTCTCTGTGGACAAGGCCAGGCTACCTTTCAAAGGAATTTTGTCTCATGATAATCAAGGATAGTGTTATCTTTGAGATTTCATAGGATCATGGAATGGTTTGGGTGGGAAGGGACCTTAAAGCCTATCCAGTGCCATGGCAGGGACACCTCCCCTATCCCAGGCTGCTCCCAGTGTCCAGCCTGGCCTTGGGCAGTGCCAGGGATGCAGGGGCAGCCCCAGCTGCTCTGGGCACCCTGTGCCAGGGCCTGCCCACCCTGCCAGGGAACAATTCCTCATTGCCAAGATCCCATCCAGCCCTGCCCTCTGGCATTGGGAAGCCATTCCCCCTTGTCCTGAAACTTCAGCCCCTTGCAAATCATCTCCCTCCATCCTTCTTGTCATCTCCCTGTTCCCATGTGAATCTTAAATAAGCTCCATCTTCCACGATGTCCAATATAAACGCGAGCTTAGCATCCTTCATTTTGAGACAAGGAAAAGATTGTGAGTGGAAATATCCCCATCACCCACAGTCATTTTGGGAGGTGTTACACCTCTACAAATTGGGCAGTGCTCAGGGGGCCAGGCTGCCCATGCAACACCAGCCATATTCTGGCATCCTCCAGAAAACTTCTGTTTGTTTGATGGAAATGTGTCATCAGACCTTCCCTCTGAGTGCCCTAACGAGGCACACATGGAGCAGATGTGCTGGCCCCCACTCTGAGGGAAAATGTAGATTATTTGGACACACCTTCAGACCATGGCTTGGGTTTTAGCTCCTTCAGAAGCCAAGAATAATTGACAAACAAATGGACTAAGAGGAAAACATTATTAGAGGAAAAGGCGTCTTTACATCTGGATTGTTGCTTATTTTTAACAAGGGATAACATTTGGTGATGTGCTCAGAAGCCAACATGAATGTCTTCAAGTTTTAGTTCAGAAGTTGTAAAAATTTGAACATAAATAAAATGTAAACACTAGTTGTCCTTCCAGTACGGAAGGAAGAAGCCATTAATTTCAAAAATGACTTATCATGACATCCTCACCCTTAATCCATCCCCAAACCCAGATTCTTAAAAAATACTAAACACTAATTGTGTTGACCATGATAGAAAGGTGTTCAAATATGCAAATAATCTGGAAGAGTGATGGGTAGCATGTCAAATAGACTTGGAGACCATGACCCTGAAAATTTTGTTTAAGTTATTTGGAACCAGAAAAGCTTTGGAAACAATGGTCATGTGAAGAAAAAAAAAAAGATTCCTACTTAAACCCCTACATCTGTCAGTGCTTTAGAATATGAAATTTTAGTCAGGTTTATTTTCCTAGGGAAAAAATATATCTGGGGAAACACTGATAAATCTCTTCTCCAACTATTAATTACAAATTCAAAATGAACCTGGTTTGGCCTTTCAGAAACCTTTTTGTATTTGCTTTCCACTCTACGTCTGTTTTTTATTTATTTTAATGTGATTAAAATGCTGCCATTCAAAACACAGAGTTTCTGCAAAGATCACCACCCTTCATCAGTCTGGGGGTATATTCACTAAAAAAATTATATTTGTCATGTATATTTTCTCTTTCCATCAAGTACTGTTTGGCACTGGTGAAAGAAATATCATATATTTGATACATTCTGCACCAAAATCTTCACTTTCTGAACAGCTGTGAGGTGGCAGACATGAGGCTGGCCCAAGGGGAAATGGAGTTTTCTGTACAGATTTCATACCGGAGAGAAGCTGAGGTGCCTCCTGTTAAACTTAATTGCTAGGATCAGTACAAAACTCTGGGCTAAGCTAGTTTTTATCTTTGAATAACAGCTTATTTTGCATCAGTCTCCTTATCCTGGCCTAAAAAGGTCCCTGGACTGTAAGTGTACAGTCCAGCACTTTGGGGTGAACACAGCTGTGGCCAAGGCCAGGCTGAATCATGGCCATCTAATCCTCTTTTTATTTTTTTTTTTCCCCTAGAAAAACAGGCTCTGAGTTCAGCACGGTGTCCTGGGTCCTTTTTGGTACTTTGGAAAATGCTGCTCACGGAGCACTTTAAGAAACAAACTGTGCTCCTTTATTTTTCACCAGGGGAAGGGAAACGACCCAAAGCGTGGCGTGTGTTACGAGGTCCGTGTGAGCACAGCCAGCCACACAGGACAATGAGCAAACCTCCTCAGCTTTATGGCTTCCAGGAATCAGCTGGGCTATCTCCCCTCCCAGGGGCTTCCTTAACCTGGAGAAACCCGTGGCGAACAAGAGACAGACAGTCAGGAGCAAATCACAGCCCTTGGCCTCCTCCTCCATTCAGACAAATTTTAAATGTTAAATAAATACTGAAGGAATCACTTGTCACCACAAATTATTCCTTTGAATGTTTACTGTTCATGCCAGCTTCCCTGGGGTCCTTCCCATTTAGATACAGCTTTAACAAGCAATCCCATAAAACATTGACCATTATTCCCCAAGAAGTTGTGCCTAGTGACTTGTTACACAGAAATATGTTTCCAATTTCGCTTTGAAATGTATTAGAAAGGAGTCCTCAGTACTTTTTGCATTAGCATTTAGTGCCATGTGGAAATGGCAATTATAAATTGCCACGAGCTGTGCTTGCAGCCCCCAGTTTAACTGTTTGTGTGGTGCTGCGCAGCCCATTTTCCCCTAGGGCCCTGGGAGATGGGTTGGTTTGCTGCTTGCCTTGGCAGGGACAGGACAAGGACAGCAATTGGGTTGTGTCATCATTCCATCCCTCCTCCTCCTCCCAGGCAGATGTGGAACGAGCCAGTGGCTGTAGGAACACGTGGGCTCAAGGGACAGCTGAAGGACCAGTGGCTCAGCAAAGCCTCCTCCAGCTCCAGAGGAATTTGGAGGAGGGGGAGAACCCTGACATGGGCACCACCAGCTGGGGCCAGCACCAGCAGCAGACACAGCTGAGGGTTTTCTCCTCCCCAAAGCTACCTTTTGATGAAGCCCCAGCTTTCATGAAGAGCAGTCCCAGATTGGTGTTTGTGGCTGGGACAAAACAGCTTGAGTTTTTTTCTAAAGGCAATCATGCATTTATGTTATGAAACACCCAGATGTAGGTGTCCATCCTTTCTAGAAAAAAGCAAGCTCTAAAGGCTGAGCTGAGTTTGCCTGATTTTGTCTCCAATTCCCAATGGCTCTCAGGCCATTTTATTGTGCAGTTTGGTAAAAATGAGCTGCAGGAAGAAGGTGAAGGACAGCTGCAATGGAGAGGAAGATGGTGATGGCAGATGCGCCTGGGGATTGACAGAGAGGCACAAGCAACAGCTCCAGAAGGATCCACACTAAGCATTTCCTAATTCCATTTCCTAATTCCATTCTGTGGGATTAGGGGCCAACAACCCTTGTTTATTATTTTGTAAATATTTTTATATTGTCTGTAAAGCAACCCTTGCAATGTTGTTTTGCCCAAAGGAACAGGGTCAGCTACTATCAGTCTTCCTAGTAATAAGTACTCCATGCAAGAAAATATACTAAAAGGAATAAATTATTTTGTCACATCACAGTAAAAATTTCAAGTAAAAGGGTTAACTTTAGGAAACAGCAAGGCCCCTGAGCTAACATTTAAGAAAAATATTTTAATTAAAAATTAGCGGTGGGACAAGGTGGGACAAGAATGGCAGAAGATTCTGAGGCAACCTGAAATAACTGAAGTGAGTTTGAGAAAAATATGTCAAGCTGCAATGGGACTTCCAAGAATGAGGCAAGCTGTGAGATCTCAGGTAGTTAATAACATTCCTAAGTGCTACAATACAAGAACTCCTGTGAAAGGGATGATGTGTCAAAATAACCCAAATGATGGGATTCTGATGTCTGTGCCATGCTCCCATCACTGTGTCTTGAGGACCAGTGGAGGTGCATCTGAACAGGTGCTGCTCAGGCTGCAACATCTCCACTCTACACATTTCTGGGTTTTTTAATCTCCATTCTTTCAGAAAATATCCAGTGTGGTCTTGTGAACTGGTTGCCAGCCACAAAGTGCTCCAAAGATGCTCCTGGATCCCTTTCATCCATTCAGTTCCATCCAAAGTGACCTCATTCACCTTGATGCATCCTTCCTAGAGGAAAATAAAGCACAGGATAGGGAGGTGGTTAGAAATTTCTCTTCAAAAGATCTCTCCCCATCTGAGCAGGCCTAGAGATGTGTGATGCTTGTCCAAGGAGTCCTTGTCAGACCTGAGCTGTTCAGTGTTCACCTGACACTAAAGAGAAGATGCAGGAGCCCTCCAGTGAATTTATTAAATCCCTGCTCACTCAAATAGACTTTTCAGCTTCAGCGATTGATGTGAATTAAATATTAATCCATGAAAACAGGATTAATATGGTGGCTGGTTCCACCCTATGCAGTTACGCTGTCAGGTTGTTTCTAAAGAAATTTGGTTTTAAGGGACACAAGACAGCTATAGACTTCAGAGTGCTTTGGGATCAGAACTGAGTTTACCTGTAGGAATTATAAGCCTGTCCCTTTGAATTCTTACTATTAAGCTTAGGAGGTTAATTCTCTAACACAGTGATTGCTCTAGCCTTTCTCCAGCAAAGCATTTAGGCTGTGGGGTGACTTTTAATCCTAGGAATGGTTCTCCTGTGCTCAGCAGACTCCTTGGGCTGGCACTGGGCACCCACTCCATGGCTGCAGTGGAGTGTTTGCAGGATCAGTCACAATTTATCTGAGGGCAGAGCTGTTTGAGAGTTCAGAAAGCACCGGAAAAGGGTTGTTTTTT
This sequence comes from Agelaius tricolor, assembly GCF_023055355.1. Taxonomy (NCBI): domain Eukaryota; kingdom Metazoa; phylum Chordata; class Aves; order Passeriformes; family Icteridae; genus Agelaius; species Agelaius tricolor. Next base: position 2,510,573 of record NW_027269304.1, read on the forward strand.
TTTTTTTGCCATGACGTTTCTCAAGTATTGTAAAAATCCTGTGACCCACTCGCTGGTGCGCTATATTTGTGTTATCTCGGAGCGGATACATTTCTCACTTACTGGAGCTTTCACAGCTCATAAAAATAGAACTTCTGAACTTTCAAGGGCCCTCTGGATGGTGTGGGCGTGTGACACGTCTGCACTGCAGCAGAGGTGAGAGGCTGTGAGGGGGTCGGAGCGACATGGAGGCCGCGGCCTAGTGCAGGCCGCAGCCAGGATCAGCCGCCGCTGCATCCCTGAACAAAAACCAAACAATTACCGGAAATGCAGCCAGCGAAAATCCACACTTGGACTTGCTTTGACACATGCTGTCTTCAGATAAAGACGATGCTAAACAATACAGTATTTTGTTCCCCCCGCCTCCCCCGGGAATTCGGTGGCAAAATTCTGCCTGGCTTCATCACAGTTGTGATTTTATCCAAATGCTGAACCTCCCAGATGAATTTTTCAGGGAGCTCTTGTGGACTTCTGTGGGATCCTTTACCTTACTGATGCCAGCAAGAGACTCAGAAGTCATTGCGAACTGAGATAAATAAATAAAACACATGGTTTCAGGAAGATGAGGGAGTGCAGAGACTCCCCTGTTGTGGTGGTACCAGTTGTGGGTTTCTCTGTGTCTGGGTTGAAGGCACTTGAGACAGTAATTTGTGTTTGGACTCAGGTGTTTATTATTTCTTATCAGTAAAACAGTCTCACTACTGTGAGTTGGGCAGCTTTCCATTAGAAGGCACAAAATGGCCAACAATCTCTTGTTCCAAGGTCTTTTAAGAGTAAATATCAAATTAAGAACTGACACCTGGATTATTTTCCCTTTTAACCCAATAACTGATCCCAAAGAGTTGCAATGAGGACTTTCCTGCCCAATTACAAAATGCCACCCAAACCCATGAAGAAGAAGGAAGAAGAAGCATGAACAAGAAACCCAGGACAACACCCTGTGCCCTCCATTTTGCTGCCATCCACAACACACTGAAAATCCCAAACCCTCAATTTCTCACCCAGTGACACACCTACACTGCTCTCTATAATCTATTCCACATTTTTGTGGATTCCAGTCTGTCTTGAAGTCTGGGAAACTTTCTCCATGAATGAGGGTCAGAGTCAGTGCTCCCCTGGGGAGGGAATATTTCAGGGAAATAATCCCTGTGGTGCCCTGGGTTTCCAGACCCTGTTCCAAGGGACGGGCATCAAGTTTTGAAGAGCCCTGTGCTCCAGTGGGAAATCACACTGGGATGGGGAATAGCTGCAAACAAGTCAGAGTTAGGCTAAGAAGCAGCATTTCACTGGGATGGAAGGAATAATAGGATATTTGTGCAGTGGTTTGGTAGAATTTTGGGGGCTTTTGTGCCGTCTAAGCTGCAGCAGGGCCAGGCCAGTGGTGGGCTGGTTTGCAGTCTCAGCAGTGTCCCTGGGAGGACGAGAGCAGAGCCAAATCCCTTCTCACTGTGTTTATAAATGGCTGGCAAGGCCTCATTGCCAGAATTAATTACATCTATCTCCTGACACAGTCTCAGCTCGATTAACTATGTCCGCAATTATTACTCCAGGAGAAGAAAAAAACCAACGCACCAAGAACCTGTGACTGCGTGAAAGGAAAACTTTCTGATTTATGTTCCTGGCATGGGCAGTCCAAACAATTTAAAAAGGTTTCAGCTGTCTCAGCCCAAATAAAATGATGCTGCAGGGCCTGACTGTAACAATGCTGCTCCAGTGAGCAATACACACTTACACAGCCAATTTTTTTCTGTATCAGGAATATATCCACGATCACAAGAGCTTCCTCCTCAAAAGAACTTAAATAGGAAGGATGGAACTCTTATTTTGCTACAGACATGTTAGCCCTGCTTCCTGCTTTCAGTGGATTGAAAAAAAAAAAAAAGAAAAAAAAGAAGAGGGTTTTTTTACTGCTCTGGAAATCTGAACCTGAGTGTGGAAAGTGAGTTCTTGCCTGCTAAGGGCATTTTGATTTTTCTGAGGTTGTTTTTGAAGTTCAAAGCAGATAAGGGTCCTATCTATAGGGGATACAAGCCGCTGTAACACGACACTTATCCAATTTGCAAGGATGTTAACAGCTTCAAAGTTCCCTCCAAAGGCAAACTAAGCTTCCCAGACTCAGCTAACCAGGCATAAGCTGGTAAGAGACTCAGCTTCCTTTCCTGGCTGCTGTTACATCTTTCCTGTAAATTACACTAAAACAAGCTGTAGGGTTAGGAAGGCAAATACTAAAACTAAAATAATAAAAGAGAAAATAAATATAAGACAAGAAAAAAAAATCAAAAACACATCTTAATAAATTACAAAGGAGCACCATTGTACCAAAAGTGAAACCCTACCATAGAGCATCTGGGTTGGTTTTGGGGTTATTTTAATGATTTTATTTATTTTATTGATTTTGCCTTCCTTTGTGCCACATCTGACTGCAGAGATCAGGAAGAAGAATCTAACACCTTGAATAAAGACCTTCTTATCTCTTTTCCTCTGAAAAACTATGCCTAGATACTGATATATCTTGCAGATTATTTATGCAGGTGAAAGCAGCAGGGAACTTACCAAGTGTTGCTTACAAAAAGATTAATTTTTCGCACTTTTTTGTAGGCTTTTTTGTTTGGTTTTGTGGGGTTTTTGTTTGTTTGTTTGTTTGTTTGTAGGTTTTGTTGATTTTTTGGGGGGTTTTTCTTGGGAGAGTTTGTTTTGCTTTTGTTTTGTTTTTTAATAAAAAACCAGGAATGCTGAAAAATCATAAGTTTCTGGGTTGGTTTTTGAATTATAGAATGGAGTCCAGCGCAAGGAAATTATGCCTAAATAATGCAGTGTGACCTGCCTAGAGGTATCATTTATAGGTCTTTTTAAGACTGGAATCAAAATAGCCCAGTGATCTGCCTGGATGCTCTTTTTGGATCACAGCACCTTGATTTTTAATTCCGCTAACCAAAACACTGCCACACAAATTTAACAGATAAACTATTCATAATAGATAAACTATCTGTACCAAACTACCAAGAGAAGAAATCAGTCAGTGACCAAAAAATCATGAAATGTCATTTATACATCGTTTTCCTTATGATGTAAATTACTGATGTACATTACAGCCACCTGAAAAAATAGTGTGCTTGCCAGTCATGGGACATTTTTTCTTTTTTTAATTCATATCAGAGTAAAATGGGGAATTCTCAGAAATCTTTGCAGGCTAATAATGTCTACAATTTTTATTCTTTTTTCCACTGAGCAATGTAAAGCAGTGTCCCTGGCAGTTATTAACTGAGGAAGTGATCTCATTCCTACGCCACTATGAGTATTTAAATTTAAATTTAAGTTTGAAAGATCCACTTTAGTCTCCCTCCTTAGAAAGGGGCAGCCAGCCAGCCTGGCTGCAGACCAAGAAATCAGCGTTTCTCTGTACAGACAGCTCCAGAAAGGACCATTTCAGATTTCAGCAGAGAGTTTTCAGAAACCAAGCAGTGAAACAAAGGACACTGAGAAGATAACCCGCTTCTGATATGATGCACGTATCAAGATTGCTCAGTGATATAGTGGTCTTATGAGTGGAAGAGTACTGGCTGAGAAAAAGTCTAAACAGATTGAAAAAAAATAAACAGGAGGTAGGTGGTTTGGCAGTGTAAAAGTCTGGACTACAAACGATCAACTTGGTCACATACCCCATTTTTTTTTACTTAATGGGTTCTAAGTATTCCAGTGGAAAGCAAAGCTGGCTGTAGATATTTATATTAAATTGATATGACAATGGATAACTTGGCTTTTGACTTTGAAAGTCAAGTTTGGTTTTGCCTTATAATTTTTGCATTGTCCTCCTTAGTAAGACAATAAGTATCTATATATATATATTTTATAACATTGTTTTACAGTTCAGATGGCATGTAAGCTATTTTACAGATATTCTGTGGACCACAGTCACCAGCTGCCAGGAAATATGAGCAATAAAGGTCCACATCCCTAAAAAAAGCTCTGTTTTTTTTCCCGAACATGCTAAATCTCCCCACCCAACCAGTCTGGGTGAAATATTGCCTTATCTGTGCAGGGCACAGCTGAGAATCCTGCCCAGCTGTAGCACCAGGTTCAGATGAAGGTTTCAGGCTTTGAATTGCAGAAGCTGCTCTCACTCAAACAAAGTGGGCAGCTACTCCAAGAGGAAGAGACTGATAAGCAGATAATAAACCCATTCTTCTTTTTTTTCTTCATCTTTTTCTTTCTTTTTATTTTTTCTCGTCTCTGAGCCCTGCAGCAAGAAGCCAAGAGCTTCATTGGCTCGTGTTGCACACACAGCTGTAAAAAAGGAGGCCGTAGCTTTGCTACTTTCACAACATGTTTAGAGGAATAACATCATACTTTGAAATAGTCAGGGACTATTCATGGCTGGTTTTCTTTTCAATAAAGTCACACTTGAAGTCAAAGTTAATAGCTAATGCATGTCCTTTTTTAATTAATGCAAAGAGTTAAGAATTAAGAATTAAGAAAATTCTTAAGATTTAAGAATTAAGAAAAAAAGAAACAAAACAGCAAAGCACAAAACACACACAAGCCAACAAACAAAACCAAAACAAAACAGAAACCAAAACACGAAAAAAACCACACAACACCAAAACCAAAACCCAAAACACCAAAAAACCCCCAACCCCAAAACACCAAAATCAAAACCCAAAACACCAAAAAACCCACAAAAAACTTCAAAAAAACCCTCAAAACCCAAAAAAAACCAAAAAAAGCCCACCCCCAAAAACTAAAAAACAGAAGAACACACAGTCAACCAAAAAACCCAATAAACCCACAACACAGGATGCTTCAGCCAAGAGTCCAAGAGAATTTTGGAAGTCCGAGAGACCAGACTCTGCTTCTTGTGGCCCTCAGCATCAAGTTTGAACTCTGTGCTGGGTCTGAACCTGATGCACTAGGACAGACAGCAGTGTAGTTGATCTTAGGTTTGTATTTGTACTTTGACTTTTGCTTGAACCAATATTTAATCAAGTTTGTCGCCTCATGTGCATCTTCAGCATTGGAGGGAGATTTATTTTAGCGAGGTTTCGGAGAGTGATAAATTTGTTACAGAGAATTTGCAGATAAGACAAAAGAGCTCTTCTGTAGCCGTGATAAGGAAGGCTGCTTTGAAAAATCAGAGACCATATGAAGTCCATTAAGGGCTGCTGAACTGCACAAAAACTGCACAAAAACATCCCTTCCTGTGACTCCTCGGAATATAAGAGCTTGCTTCAAAGGGACTTCAAGAATAACATAATTGGGGGCTCACGGTCAGGCACTTAAACCCATGTAGGGCGGTGGGAAGAGTGAAATGTGTTCTCTCTTTGTTCAACCTCCCCTGCTCCTTATCTTATTTTCTCTCTCGCCGTGTTTACTCAGCGTTCATCCTCGGCCAGGCTGGGCTGTAGCACATGAATGAATGGAGATGTCTTTGAAGTCGCTGTGCCCGAGCTAAACAGTCGAAGCTTTCCTTTGATAAGTTCACATGAATAGAGCCATTTGCTATTAACACGTCTTTTACTGACGTGGGGAGAATTAAGAGTCCTTTTCGGGATGCGTGGCTGCAGCTCCCATTGGGGCTAAACAATTCTGCAAACACGAATTTTGGGGCGAGGATGTGCATAATTGGTAACTGCCTCGCATTTAATCCAGAGAGACCTCGGCGTGCTTTACAAACTCCACCAAACACAATTACACATGTTGTAAATGTAGAATCACTTTGTCAACAGCTGCTGTGCAGCCACCTCGAGGTGAGACCCAGCAGCTGTGCAGCAACACAGAGCAGCACCACAGAATGTGGCAGCAGCCGGGGAAAAACCTTAAATTGCCTTATCTGGCTGAAAACGCCATGAGAACTCTAGGTGAGCTACATGTAAATTTCTCAAATTAAAAGCTGGCTGGAGCTCTGGAGGTAACACTCCTACTGTTGCAGGGAAAGTGGCGTTTTTAATGATGGCAATTTGCCCGAACCTCTGGTTTATGTCTCTGCCTAAGGGCTGCACCTCCAGCTGCAGGGTGATGGCAAACAGAGGCCAGGGCAGGGTTTTGGTGAGCCAGGCCAGAGTGCCACCTACAGCACAGGCATCTGCAGGGCTTGGTCATTCCCTGGCCTGGATCCCAGTCCCTGAACCTCCCCCAGAACAGCAGGTGGAACCACAGGGCACGTATTTCACTGAGAAAAGCACACAGAATTTTAAAACATGAGGCAAAGAACCCAAAAGAGTGATGTCAACACGATGTAAGAAATTAAAAGCCTGATGACTTCATCATCACTAGGAGATGCATTACCTTGCATGTGAAATAATAAATGGATAAAGGGCCAAGTGATAGCATTGCCCACTGCCAGGGCTTTCATTGTCTTGGTTGTGGTGGTGGGGAAATGCCTCTCCTGACTGTGGAAGCTTTGTCTCTCCATGGTTCAAAGGTACCCTCTGAAGCAAATGTGGGAGCTTTCCACAGCTGGAGAAGACACTGTGAACGAAACAGACAGAAAATTCTTGCTTCCTGAATCATGGAAACGTAATAACTCCTTGCTAAGGCTCTGAGACTCTGGAAAATTTTGGCCTGTTTCCCATCAGTATGATCTCCTTGAAGGAAAATTAGGGAAGAGTGGATTTTCATGCCATCTGTTGTCCTTCCTGCCCACCATGAGCCTGATCCCGTGTTAGTGACTGCCTCATGCCCAGCCCATGGCCCCTACCCAGACCTCACATTATCCTCAAACACTGCCCTGGGCTCTTCCCTCTTCCTGCTGCAGGGGAACAGCTCTGGCACTGGGGCCCATAGTAAATGGCAGCTGATGTTTTGGTCACACAGCCCCACATGGCTTTTCTGAGCTGTAAATGCCACTCCTGGATATCCTGGCTGGGGAGGCAGCCAGAGGGGACAGCAAGCAGGACCTCGAAGATGCTGTGAGCATCACATTTGGCAGCCTGGTTTCCAGCACAAACCCCCCGACAGAAATTCCCTCCTCTGCAGAATCCCAAACAAAACTCCATTTAGCAAAGGAAAGAATCCTTCCCTTCCCTCCAGGCCTGACCCTCCCTTCCGTTGTGAGGAGGGGGAAGATGCCTGAGGTGAGGATGGGCACCCAGGGGAGGGGCTCAGGGTTGGGCTGGGGGCAGCTGGAGCAGCCCGGGGAGGGTTTGTGTCACTGCTTTGGGCCCAGGAGTCACATCAGCACAAACAAAGTGGGGAAGAGCTGGCCAGCATGTGCTGTCAAGCTCTCCTCTTCCGACAGCTCCAGATGGGGACCACATGGAGCCCAAAGTAAAAGTGCAGCAAATGAACCTAATCCTCTAATTCTCTGCCTGCAGTGAAATGGGCTCTCACTGCTGCTCTCCTAATGAAAAAACGAGTGAGCAGTCATCTGTCTAGGTCGCTCTCATTGCTTCTCATTGCCATAACTGAGTTTTACCATGACTGGCTAAAGCAGCAGAGAGAAACAAATTATAGTCTATTTTTCTGAGCCTGTTTTGAAACAGAAATCAGAAACATATTTTTCGTTCGGGAGGACAGCAATGCGCAGCTTTATTTTTTATTCCTTTTTTTTTTTTTGGTACAGTTTTGTTTTATAAGAAGCAGTTTCCCCCACGTTTCTAATTACCCACCATAGCCCTTTGATCTCTCTCTAACCTTGCTATTAATTACTTCTCCAAATACAGCAGTAGCAGCAGCTTTTCATAAGACTTTTATTCTTCTTAGGACCTGATACAACTGCCATCAAAGTGAGTAAAAGCCTTTCAATCCACTTTAGACAAAGGGCCTTGTATCAGGCCCTTTGTGAAAATGCATAATCCACCATTAAAAGGAGGGCAGTCACTCCTCCATCCTTCTCCTTCTGTTGGTTTCAGTGGAAGTGAATCAGCACAAACACAGAAATCCTAAATACTGATAGAAAATAATAGCGTTCCCAATTCGAAATAAAAGTGCTGCCTGTTTCTCATGCTAAACATCATGTACAGTGTTGCTTTACTCACCAGAGTGACTGACAAACTCTTTGGTTTTTTAATGGCATGTCCTGGAAAATAATGAAAGGCCGGATTTCCACATGCCGTTGTTCATTGCTGTCTAGACTATACTGTGAAATGTACATGACAGTTCCTTGGAGGTGAGATCTTTTTGTTTGCTGACCATACAGCTGGAAATCATGTTCTGAATGTCCTGGACATTCAGGGGTAAGTACAGAATTAATGGCTGTAATGTATTTTTAAGTGTCTGATGAAATTACAGCTCAATCTTACTCCGCTCAAATTGTAGCTGCCATTATAACTATATATTTGGTGCAAGGAGGGTTGAGACCAGACTTCCATCAACCTTCTTTCATAAGGATTTCAATCTGTGTAGCTCAGTCTTAAATACAAATTACACAGCCATGGGAAAATTTTTATTCTGGGAGGTGTGGAGATAATGATCTCTCACTCATTCATTGAACTCTTAAAATTCCAGTTAATCACAGTGTTGTCAAGGGCCCGTCTCCATCTCCCCAGTGGCATTCCCCAGGCTCTGAGGCTGCTGACACAACCCTCAATCCTGCTTGGATCAGCCCCAGTCCCACAGCCTCTCATTACGAAACCATGGAATCACAGAATTAAGTTAAGGTTGGAAACCAGCACTGAGGTCACCCTGGAGCCACCAACCCAGCACCACGGTCACCTTCACCACTGAGCCATCAAATGCCACAGCCACACATGCTCTGACCAGCTCCAGGGACAGTGACTCCACCACTGTCCTGGAAAGCCTGTTCCAATGCCTGAACACTCCTCGAATGAATTTTTTTTTTTTGTAATATCCCACCTAAGCCTTCCCAGCACCATTTACTCTTTTTGCAAGCAGAGCCCGGCCCCCACCTGCCTGCACTGTCCTGGCAGGAGCTGTGCAGAGCCACAAGGGCCCCCTGAGCCTCCTTTGCTCCAGGCTGAGCCCCTGCCCAGCTCCCTCAGCCTCTCCTGGGGCTCCATTCCCTTCCCAGCTCCGTTCCCTTCCCTGGCCACGCTGCAGCCCCTCAATGTCTCTCTTGTGAGGGGCCCAGAGCAGCCCCCAGCACTCAAGGTGCAAAGGGCAGACACTCCCAATCACTGTGGGGACATCCCCACCCTCACTCTGGTTCACCCAGGTCTTTCCCAAGCTGGACATCCCAAAACAGAGCATTCGTCCCCTTGATCTCCTTGCACAGGGCAGGGCTTTGCATTTTTGCCTTTGGACTTTGGTGTGACTCCTGCAGTCCCATTCTCCCAGACTGAGCCCCCTTGATGCCTCAGGTTTTAGCTTTGATATTTTTCACATTCTGTGCTGCTTTAGTGTGTGGGTCTGGGCTTCACATCAGGGGATGCTGAGCTCTGTGCACAGAGCAGGGAGACAAAACAATTCCTGCTCCAGCTGGGCACCAAGGACAAATGATCCAAATCTCAGCCCAAGAGCACAAACCCCGTGGGCTGGAGAGAGAAAAACAAGCAGGGTGGGACTGCATGGGCTAAAGCTGGAATGGGACAATGAACTGCAAGGTGCAAATGGAGCAGAACTGATCCCAGGGACAGACCCCGTGAGCAGTTGCGCATTTTGGGACTTTGGTTCATTTTGGGTTCATTTTGTGACCATTTTGGGTTCATTTTGTGACCATTTTGGGTTCATTTTGTGACCATTTTGGTTCATTTTGGGTGCAGCCCTGGCTGGGCTCTGGTGCTGCCCAGGGTGGATCCATGGAGGAGATCCTGTTAATAAATCCCTGCTTTATTCTGGAACTCTGTCCAGCCTCTGTTCTAGGGCAGCCTGCACAAGGCATCAGCCTCTTTTGGTGTCAGAGCCTTGTTCTTGAGCGTATCCTTTCTTTTCCCCAGCTTAGAGTCACCTCCAGACTCAGTGGAGAGCTCTCCATCATTTCCAGCAGGTTGCTGACAATGGTTCTTCATCTGGAGCCTAAACACCATTCCCGTGCACACTCACAGTTCTGGGAGGCTAATACCATCTGCAAGGCAGACTGCCAGAGGAGATCTCATTTCCCTTTCCCAGGGGGAAATTAACACTTAGTTTTTGGAGGCAAATAGCAATTTCTCCTCAGCTGATCTCAGCCAAGGCAAGTCCTCTACTGCTGCTTTGCCTCAGGTCTCCTCTTCATCACCCTCATGGGCTTCCCAGCAATGCTCATCAGCGTCTCCAACAGGGAAAGCTTCTCTTCCCAGAAAATCACAAGATGATTTGGGTTGGAAGGGACCTTAAATCCCATCCAGCTGCCATCTCCTGCCAGGGCAGGGACACCTTCCCCTGTCCCAGGCTGCTCCAAGCCACAGTGTCCAACCCAAGGGCACTGCCAGGGCAGGGACACCAACTGTGGGGTCCCCTTGTCTTTTTCCATTACCTTTTGCCTCCTGAAGTTTTTGCATCATCTCTGCTTCTCTCCTTTTTCTTTTTACCAGCACCTTCAGTTTCCTTCCATTTCTTTAACTTCCTTCCCTTACCTTTTGCTGTTACCCTTCTTTTCTGCAAGTCTCATTTTTTATGTCTCATCTTTTCCATCCCACCTTTTCCTGCCATTTTCTGCTCCCCCCCCTGCCCCGTCACTCTCCTCTTTTCCTTAATTCCTGCCCCTTGTAATGCTACTTTTTGCTTTCCTCAAGAAGACCTTTCCTCTTGCTGCCTCCTCATAGCTGTTTTCTTGGAAGATACTTTGATTTTATCAAGCCAGAGCATTCCCTGAGGTTATGACCTCTTCTTATCAGTGCAGCCATCAAACACAGGCAAGCAGCCAAGCCAAGGCTGCATTTTGTGAGAATACAAACTCCCAAAGGCTCTGTCAGGAGAAAACATTCCCCTGGGCTCCTCATCTGTCTTTATTTCAAAACACTTTGATTTCAAGTTCAAAACCAAGTGGCAAGCAAGATGAAGCTGAACCTTTGTGCATCCTCTGTTATGGGTTCTGGGTTTTTTTCAGAGTCTTTACTTTAGGACCACTCTCTCCCTGCTATGGGACTGGCTCTCCTAAATTATTCAGTTATTCCTGAAAGGCATGACCTTGAATAACCCTCCTCTCTATGAAAGAGAGGGATATTATAAAAAATTCAGTGATATCACAACTGCAGGCTGCAGCTCGGTAAGGTTGAATCCATAACAGGACATCTTTACAACCTACTAATTGCATTTATGAGCATTGAAGTGGCTTCAGAACTGATATAAAAATATGGCATTTTCACTACAGTTTTTGTAAAACAAATGGAGCAAAAGAGAATCACGGGACAGGGATGGAAGGGACCCACAAAGATTGAGTCCAACTCTCAGCCTGGCACGGGCCAACACAAAAAAAAAAAGCCACAGACTTTTAAAATTCTAATTGAAAGGCATAATTAAAAACCATAGGCATAAGTAAGGTGTAAGTAAAGGCATAAGTAAAAAACATAACTTAATCAAAATTCTGAAAAACCTTGATGAGGAAGAGTATTGTTTGTATTGTAGAAGACTAACCAAGTTTAACAGAATTTACATGGCAATTTGGAGCTGGTCTTATAAAAATAATACTTCTAAGACACTTCAAAGAGAGGTTTTTTCCAAAGTACAAGTACAAAACCAACTTGGGGGAGAAAAGCCTTGTAATGACTGGAAAAAAAAATTCTACCAGTAGAAAAGTGAAATTTTAAGCTGTAACACGGAGGAAGTAAAAATACTGCATAAAATACTTTTTAAATATTTTTAGGTGATAACAAAATTATGCAAATTTTAATTTTGGAGTCACATGAGATTTATTCTGGCAGAGTTGGCATCTGTAGAAAACTTACCATCTACCAAGAGAGCCTCTGGGCTTCAAATAAACATGATCTGGCACCTGAAATATCCACGTTTCTTAATGTGCTTGGGGTTTGGAGAAATAAATAAGTGCATAGATAAATCCAAGTAAAACAACAGGTTTTTTTGCTTTAAAAGGTAAAGACAGTTTTAGAGCAGATTTTTAATGATGGTGTCTGGTGAGATTTGTTTGTGCTTTGTGTGTGCTTTGTGTGTGTGTGTTGGTGAGGATATATTGTTTTACAGACATGTGAGCTTTTGGGTTTATATTGTACGTGCTGGAGTTAGTACACTATATTCACTTTGGCTCAAAATCTACTTCCAGGAGCAGATCCAAATAAGCTCAACTGCTTGGTGTTATTTTGCTGCTTTTTTTGTGTGTGTGTCTCTTCTGTAAAGCTAGCTGCTAAATCTCACCGTTTTTGTGGTTATCCTGGGCTCTGATGAGTGCTCCAATACCTTCTGGTTTTGGCACAAAGGAGCTTTCTCTATCCCTTGAAAAGAAAGGTGCTCAGGACATCAAAGGTTTCCTTCATGTTCTTCAGGATTGTTTACCAGGACACAAATCATCCAAGAACTCTCTTCCCCACAACTTTTGTGGCAGTGTCCTCCTCTCCAAGAGCCATCAGAGCTTGTTAACCAAACCTCCCCAGGCACTGGAGCACAAATATAACTTGGATGCACCCCAAGACTGCCTCTTCTGTCACAGGAACCAGCCAGCTGTGATGAATCCTTACAAAACTGCTTATTTATTTATTATTACTTAGATAAATCAAAATCTTTCAGTTGACCCAATATCTTTTTACTTCGGCGGCACAGAGTGATTTATTTTTTTTCCTGGTAATCAAAGCATGGGTGTCATAGGACTTAAAATTAAATTTCTTTCCCCTTCATTCCTCCTCTAAAGCAATTTTTTAAGAAGGCTATTTTGCCCTGAATATTTAGCAAGAGTAGGTTTGCTTTAAGAGCGTGTTATATCTGTTACACACATAAACGTTGTGCTTTGTAACAGAGAGTAAGAAATAGCCATTGATTTTTAGAGATTCACAGATGACAACAATATTCAAATCAACACAGAAATATGATGATGCATTCTAAGACACACAGGTTTTGTGAAACTGCTGGGTTTGTCATTTTATGGACAAAGCAGATAAGGAAGGTTTATGAGTGACTATGAAAACTTCCCTTTTGGCAGGGGAATCATGGAGGTAATTTGGCTTAGATGTGAGGCTTTATGCCTGCTTTAAACTCTGCCACACTCAAACCCTTCCCTGATCCAGGACTAGGGAGGGCTGCAAAGAGCATGTGTGTCTTTTTTTGGAAAAAAGAACAGAGCTGGACAAAACAGAGGAATTTTTTGGGCACCCAAGGCCCTTGGCACATTTGAAAGAGCTGTGCTTGGCATAGTTCTGCCTGGCTGACAGGCCCATGATAAGCTCCTAGCACTGCTTCTGCACCACCAAAGGGCAGGAGAACATTTGAGTGTCTGTCTTCACTCATGACTGGTGCAATTGGGGGTTAGTCTCACATTGTGCTGGGGAAAAAAATTGCACGGATTTTTTAAAACTAATCCACCAGCAGGGATCCATGCTGTTTGTGCCAAAGGTAGGGAATTGCTTTTAAAATGGATCTGGGAGGGATAATGTCATTATCCCTTCTCAGAAGGCTTGAGCAAAACCCTGCAGTGATGCCCACCAGTGGAAAAAAAATCCAAAAGGGGCTGCAAAGGGACAGGCAGAGTTTCCCTCTTGCCCTCTCTTGCATCTGGTGCAAGGCAGGAGGAAGAGTGGGGGATGTCAGTGAGATCATCCCCACTGTGCCTGGTTTTTGGTGATGGATCTGGCTGTGACCTCATCCCCCACAAAATCCACATTTCCTCTCCAAACTCAGTGTCTGTGGAGGTTGGGCTGAATGACCGCAGCTGTTGCAACCCCCTGAAAGGAGCAGCACTCGCCTTGGGCATCAGCAGGGTTTTTACCTTTTTGGGGATGTCTACAAAATGTCCCCAACCCGTTTATTGTGCATCACTGCTGGAGGACATCAGTTCTTGTGCAACACAGAGGAGCACTGAATTCTCCTGACCACATTTCCCATCTGGTTTTGACCCTACTTGAGGGTCAAATGCATTTTCAGGTTTGTGGGTGGATGTTTCCCCCTAGACCAAAGTCACCTTTCTGCAGAAGTTTCCCTAAGCCCCAACAAGTGCCTCTCAATCACCTGCTGATTTCTCCAGAGCCACCTCAAGGACCACAGCCTGGCTTGTGCCCCTGAACAGAGCTTTGTGAAAATCTGGTGGTATTTGTACACCTGAGACTGCCAGATGGCACACACAGTTCAAAGAAGACTTTTTAGGGGATGGAGAGATTGGGCCTTGTTGATTTTCAGTACAATTTCTTATGAGAGGGCATTAGCACTCACCAAGAGGATCCCACTGCCATCAGAGTCAGCTCATCAGACAAATAACCCCTTAGCAAAGGAAAATCTGACCACAAGGAAGTCAGGACGAGGTGTATTTTGATTTTGAACTGATTTCAGTTTCAGCATTGCTCAGTGCATCACTGACAGAGCAACATGAAGGCTTTGGGCCTTCATGTGTGTGATTACTCCACTTTAGCAGAGAATATAAATAATTTCCAAAGGTCATGTAGAATTAATTTCAAAAGTAGGTTCATGTGTAAAATAATAGTAGTGATTATTTCTTATTGGGATTTATGTGTAACACTTGCTGCTGCAAAAACATTAAACTTTCTGTCTAAAACATCTTGTTATACTCTGTTTAGTGATGAGATGACAGTAAAGAGGGAAGCTAGGACAGTCTTATTAGGAATCATTCATTAATAGTGCTTATGATCACGTTTGCAAACACAGCAATAAAATGTTCTTCTTTGGGTACAAAGAAGAAAGGCTGCTCCAAGAAAACAGACAACTTTTCTTAGAAAGCAGTGATTCAGAGAAGAGTTTATGAAACATCATAAATAATTGCCTCAAAGCATCAGTTTGTGGAAACAGAGGTAATGCAATCTTTGCATAACAAAGGGAATGTCAAGAAAAGCAGTAGAAACAATAGCAATGCCACCTAGCTGCTGTCCAGGGCTTTTCATGGCAGCTTTCAAAGCACAAAATGGGTAAGAATTAGAGCAGAGGAGATGGTAAAAATATTTCTTTTGTTCCATAAAAATGAAACGATGAATCACAAATGGGGGGGGGGGGGGGGGGGGGGGGGAGAGGAAAGTCAATTCAGAGTAAATGGAACTTGTTATTATGCCAAAACGAAGAGCCTAATAAAATGAAATATTTTATTTTAGGGCCATTGTGATGCTTTTATTTTGCAGTCAAGATTGAATGAAAATGCCATTTTTCCAACTCATAGTTTCATTTGACAACTTTACGGGGCAATTTGTAAAATTTTTACATTTCCCTCCTGACATTTTGAAAAGAGCTGGCTGAAAGTGTGTTTCTCATGGACCAGAAGGTCAGACCATGTTTAAAGCTGCTTTGCCTTGTTCCCACAATTCTGACTGAAATTCCCTCTCCAGTGTCCTCAGGAGCCAGGAAAAAATTTCTCCGTGCCTCATTTCCATTTTCCTCCTCCCTCCTCCGGCAGCTGAGGGGTTTGGATGGTCCCTGGCAGAGGGCAGAGCTTCTGCATGCTGTGACCCATCCTTTGGGTGTCTGGAGGTCTTTCCCAACCTTTTCCATGATTCTTTGATTCCTGCTTTGCTGGCATGCCCAAAGCTAAAGGAAATACCAAATATATAATATATTATATATATATATATATAAATATTATATATATATATATATATATATATATATATATATATATATATATATATATATATATATATTTTATATATATATATAATATATATAAATATAATATATAAAAATATAATATATAAAAATATAATATATAAAATATATAATCTATTATATATAATATATAATATATATAATATATATAATATATAATATATAATATAATATATATAATATATTATATATATTATATATAATATAATATATATAATATATTATATATATAATATATATAATATTTGAGGGCTAAAAGGAAATTACTTCAAAGCCAGAGCACCAGAGACATTTGCAGATTTTTACATCCCACATGGGATAACTCAATTCATGATTTTATTTTCCTTTGGAGGGGTTTTTGGGATTTGGGGGTGTCTCAGTGAGCTCCCACTCCCAGCTGCATGCTTGGCTTTAGCAGCCACGCTGGGACTCACCAGCCCAAGTGAATGCACTCCACTTAGGAGATTACAGGTGAAATTTAAAACCTGTGTGAGGTCAGACTGTGGCCTGACCTGCTGCTCCCTCCTGGTCTGAGATCCAGGATTTAGCAGAAATGCTCCCCATGTATAGGCAGGTAAAAATACAGGTTTTAAACAGGACGTGCTCCCCTCAGGACCCCACCTAACTGGAACAACAAGAATCTCTAATTTCGGATTGAAGGCCCTCATACATTAGTAATAAACCTAATAAAATACATTGATTTGGCAGTGCCCAGAGTTTGTGTCAGGTAGTTGTGCCCTTGGTGCTGGTGGGAAGAGTCACATCCCATGGCTCACACAAAGCCACCCTTACATGGCACAGAGACCCCACTCAGCACCTTTTTGACCCAAAACTACAGTCAATAGCTAAGGCTCTTATACATCTTCAGGGTTATAAAAAGCCTCTTCCCTGTTCAGGAGGTGCCAAAAGTCACACGTGACAACACTAGAGAGATGACACACAAACACAACACGTTTTCATCTGGAAAGAATCCATTTGGTGCTGACAGGGGAAAAATTCTCCTGAGTTTTCCCACTTCCTGCTACAAGACCATCATACAGAACAAAGATATTCCTGGGTTTGATAACACCTTGGGTACTGGTTGTTTCACAGGTGTGTGGCTCATTCTGCACTCGAGCATTGCAGGGGTAGGGGGAGGGATTTTGACTGCTGATAAACTTCACACTTCTGGGAAAAAATAATTCAGAATGGGTTTGATTTGCTCATTCTGCCCATTTGCTGCATGGTGGCACACAGCGAGGAGTTTGTAAGGAAACCTTAATCTAAAGCCAAACCTGTGAAATGAGGGTGGTAGGTATGAGGGGCTCTGTTTCACCAGTGTAATAATTTCAAAATGCAGCGACAGGACCTGGCCTTGTGCATTTTTATTTTGACAATCTGTTACGGGTATGAAGGGAAGGACAGAGAATTTTGTAGACCAGCTCCCTGCCCTTTTGGGAGATCTGTAAACCCCTCTGAGGTTTACACATATGAGTACCATCCTGACATCCAGACTGCAGCCAAACAACTCATTCCCAGCACAGAAAAATTGGAATATGAGCCATACTATAGTTTTACAGCCTCACCCTGACTCAGGTAAGGGGGGACATTTAGGCACTACCCAAAATTCAGCCTAGAAGACTACACTGTGTTTTGCTGTCAAAATGTGGCAAAGATATCAAGGTGATAAAAAAAAATTAAATTTTGAGACTGAGGTGGGTTCTGGAGAAGAATTACAGCCTAACAGAAAATGTAAGCCTTGAATAAAACTAGGACAGAGAAGTTGTTTTGGCCTGTTTAGGAGGTAAGAACAAGATCTTCACTTGGGATGGAATGGTCAGGAATGGTCATTGCTGGACTATCAACTTTACAAGAAATGTGATAGATGAAACTTGCAAGGATATTGTGAGGAATTGGACCTTTAACTTCAGTTCAAATTAGTTTGCTTCTATCCATTCAAATCCTTTTGTTCCATAAAACTTGGTGATTATATTCCTGATCAAAAGGAAGTGGTGCAATTTTAAAATCTGCAGAGCTGCCTAGAACTGGTAGTGAGATGAATGGCCTGTAAGTAGCATTTATTTTATATTACTTTTGTTTATTGTTACAGTGATGCAATTCTGCAGTAAATGATACCATTGAAATTACAAACTGAAAAGATTTTTTTTTTGAATTAGCAAGTTCTACAATGGGTATTTATTTTCCATTTTAATTTCTCTTTCCTTGTTTTCCTCCCTTCCACTGCCAGGTCTCTGCAATCGTGTGTCTGTAGTCAGTAACTCTGGAAAATTTCTCTTCAACTGGAACTAACTAACTGAGGAAGTTCCCCCATTTCCACATTTATGAAACAAGAATACTTCCACAGAGCTTGCTTTATCCCTCTGCTCATTTTATTCAGGTGGGTGTAACACAGTAAACAAAGATAATAATTTAGATACAATTTACCAATTCAATTCAATAACGAACTTCCTGGTTTCAATGAGGCCAACAAATGTGAGAAGTGACAATGACACCGTGGCTCTCATAAGCATTGCAGTAACTGTGTGAGGTTACTTAGAAAAGGGAAAAGAACCAGAACTGATAATTGCCTTAATCTGTGACTTCATTGCTGCAGTGCAAAGTACTGCAATCAGCACACATTCCTGACTGCTCGTGATCTCCAGCTCATGGCCCAGCTGACTGCTGATGGCACATTCTGATATGCTTTGTCTGGATAAAGATTAATTAATTTTGTGTCCCAGTAACTCTCGCTAAGGATTTATGAAAACAGTGCACAAGTCTGGATAAACTCTTGGGTGAAATTTCTTGCTCATTTTTCATACACAGCTCCTATCCTCCCCAAGAAGCTGAGTTCAGGACTGGAATACCAGGACTGCGGGTCCAAAACTCATTAAATCCATTTTATACTACTTATTTCAGTGGGATTAAAATCGGAGACTTAATTACCTGAGAAGGGTAATGCAGCACAGCATTGTGAATTATTGCAGTTAATATTCTTGTGGCATTCTCAATATGTATGGTGGCATACAACAAGTAAACTGCCCTAAAGGGATTCATAAATCTATTCATTTATAAGGGATTTAGTTAAACGAATGCACAGTGGAAAAATAAAAAATATTATCAGGGAAAACATCATTCTTTCAATTCTTGCCCAGCACAGTATTTTATCGGTGCAGTTCTTGCTGTGTAAGACAGGGAGTGAAAGAGCACAATTGCCTTATAGTGAGATGGACCTGTCATGTGGAGAAGGGGTTTTTTTTTCCCCCTAAAAGCCAAGAAATCACTTGTCAATGTCAAGTCAGCCATCCCCAGTGTGACATTTGCATTGTGAGCCCAAGCACAGCTCGGGGGGCGACAAAGCAGTGCCGCACACTTGGATCCCAGAGCTGAATGTGGACAAATGTAATACTCAAGTGTAGCTTTCATGATGAAATAAAAGATATCTCACCCATGAAAGGGGATTATTATCTCTGCCATACAAGTGTGGCCCCCTCATTAAAATATCCATGGTCAAGTCTATCTCTTCCAGTGAGAGCTTCTTTCTATGCCGTGGCATTGTTTTAGTTGTCAATGCCCACATTTCAGTTTGAACCAGACTGTGGGAATTAGAAGTGAATCCGGTCAGATTCTCATGGAACTTTTTTTACCTACTCTATTTCATCCCCTAATTCAGGATAAATAATAATAGCTCTTTTTCCATGCAGCATCTTACTGATCACTAAAGTTACTTTGTATAAGTTAGTATATTGCTTAGGCTTTTTTTTATGTTGTACAATGAGCCAAACACTCTTTCTGTTCTGAACAGTTTTGTTCTAAAAATCTGCTAATTAAAGGAGAAACATTATCCCTGAAGTAGGTCGAATTGCTGGATAAAAACTAACCTCTTTTGTCTTGTTATTTAATCTTAAAAGATGAAAATCTTGAAAACATGTTTTTATCTTAAATCCTAAATTTTGAATTATCATATAACCAGTGTTTCATAATTACTCAGATCTTGTGTCCCTTGACTGCTCTGTCTGTTTTCACTTCCTATTTACACTTGACTGAGAAATGTTACCTGAAAATTGGGAATTTCTTCAATAGTATGGAAAATTGAGCCATTAAAGCATGGAGTTGCTAAGCCATTAGCTACCTGCAGTGGTTGGAGAGAAAAGATTTGCCACATCTTAGTTACCCTCAATAAGTTACTGTCAGATACATGGTGCTAATCCTTCAATACCATGGATATTTCAATTAAAAAAGGATGCTGTAGATGGTCATGCTGGAGACTGGCCTAAGCAATCATTTGTCCTGTTTTCAGAGAAGTCATTTTTCCAGTCACACTGGAAATCAGGGAGGAATTGAAATGAGGGTGGGTAAATCTTTTAGCTGCCTACGAGCAACAAAACCTGCTTGAAATAGAAAATTAACTATGGCCAGAGAGCAGTCTGCACATGTGCTTGCTCTTAACTACTGAAAAAGGAGGTTTCACTGAAAGGGCTGTGCTGACTGATTATTGAAAGAAGCACATGGAAGGGCACTGGTTTGGTGTAGGAGTCCCATTTTTTAGGAATGGAAACCTGAGGGGATGACAAGGGAGAAATTTGGGATGGGTCTAATTCCTGTCTTTGCTTTGCGAGCAAGCAGAAGCTCTATTCACATGAGTCAACATCCACCAGATGTTTCCAGGAGCTGGGAAGATTGCAAAGGCAGAAAATTGTTCCAGAAGTCAGTAAGATGTCTGGTACACACCGCTGGTGTCCCAGGCAGGATGCACAGTGGTCCTGGCCAAGCTCAGGTGCTGCAAAAGTGGGTGAAGAATGGAATATCCACATTCCAAAATTCACCATCCTCTCCCCAAAGTAGGAATGTAAATCACAGCCTCCCAAACTTCCACCCGCTCCTCTCTTTTATTCAGGTAAATATATTCCCTGATATCTTCTCACACCTCTTCCACACGAGATGAGGGATTTTACACTGAGGAGTGATCTGTGTAGGCAGATGTTTTATCCACTTGTAAATAAGTTTTACTGACTTTCAAATGTATAGTAACCAAAAAAAAAAAATATATGTGACTGGTAGTGCTCCACACACAAAGCACCCTTTGGCAAAAGAGCACATTAATTCATCAACCTCCAAGGTATTATTTGTGAAAATACATCATTTCCCATATTGGATATCACCCCCAGT
This sequence comes from Agelaius tricolor, assembly GCF_023055355.1. Taxonomy (NCBI): domain Eukaryota; kingdom Metazoa; phylum Chordata; class Aves; order Passeriformes; family Icteridae; genus Agelaius; species Agelaius tricolor. Next base: position 2,531,339 of record NW_027269304.1, read on the forward strand.
CAGCTGCCCCTTGGCCGGCAATGTAAAAACACATTTTCTCCGTTTGTAATTTTCTTTTGTATACATTCTTCCTCTACTTCAGCTGAGGGGAATTCAACATTTATGTTCCATGTCCTTCCACGAAGACTTACCCCTTGATTCATATACGTTCTGACAACATACTTCAAGTGCTTTATTTTAATAAGGACTGTTCTCGTTACACTGTTTGGGACTTGGTGGGAGAAACACACTTGGACAGTTGTCTACCTCTCAAAAATGTAGCTAAAGGCCTTGAAGGTCCTGTTTCTTGGACCATAAAACTTGTCTGCGATGATTGAAATGAGAATTCTGTTTGACCTCTTGTGACTTAATTTCACGCTTCATTTCCACTGCTGCCACTGCTTCACCTCAGGTCCCTGGGACAGGGAGGCTGCTCAGCAACAGGGAGGTGAGAGTCTGTTCTGTGTCCAGCCTCTGCTCCTGACTAAACCAATCACTCAGTTTTGCTGCAGGACTGATTCTCAGCCTCAAAATTAAGTTCACAGTCTTTTCCAGCCCTCTCCCATTGGTTTCCCCCATCTAATGTGGCCATATATGATACAATAACTTGTCACAGACATATTTTATGAAAATCCTTTTGCCAGGATCTTTTCTCCTGAGAAGCTGAGAGGCTTCAGCTTCTCCACGTTTTGCTGCTCTGGAATGTGATTTGGAGAATTGTTTACCCATCGTGTGAATTGTTTTTACTCGACCAATGACAGCCACCTGTGTCGAGGCTGTGAGCAGTCACAAGATTTTATTATCATTCTATTCCTTTCCTTTGCTAGCCTTCTGATGAAATCCTTTCTCTTTTCTTTTAGTATAGTCTTAGTATATAATTTTCTTTTAATATAATATATATCATAAAATAATAAATCAGCCTTCTGAAACATGGAGTCAAGATTCTCATCTCTTCCCTCCTCCTGGGACCCCTGCAAACACCACCACAATAATTGTCATTTATTCTTAAATTATCTTTCCCACTGCTTTTTTAATGATGGGTTTTAATTGTAGTTTGTAAATTTGTATATTTTGCATCAATTAAATTTGCTGATTGATCTGGTGGATATTTTGTTGCTTTTGATACTCTGGTTTCACTGGTGTAAACAGAGGGGTGACTCACATCCTGCTCTGCCCACCATGTACCTGTAATCAGCACCATCTGCCAGCACAGGCCCCATTAAACCACTGCTTCTTCTCCTTTTAAACCATTTCTTCTTGTTCCTGTCCTTTGTCTAATTCAGCCCTAGTGGAAACAAAAACAAACAGTTAAAAAACAGCCAGAATGATGAACTTGAAGATTACAGCAAAATGCCAGTGCCTGTTGAAAACCTAGGGCAAGAAATTTAGTTTCTCCAGGGCTGCAGAAGGAAGTTGTTTCCTAATTTTGAGCTGCATTGCAGAGGGCAGTGCTACAACATCAGCAGCACCATGGCAAGGATTGCCAGTGGCATTTCAGTCCTCTGGACCTTCAGGTTTTGAGTTTTATGCAAGGAGATGGCCATGACTGATTCTTTGAGATGTAACATGTCATGGACACATGCTGCTAAATAGCCAGCCATAAACTGCCAGCACAAGGCTCAAATGTGGCTCAACATCAGCCAGTCTCTATAGAAAAATAGGATTTTTAGGATTTTCTATGTGCTTTTTTGCTTTTGAATAAGAAATGCCTGTTGGAATTAAGCCCTATTTATCCATAAACAAAATAACAAATAAGTTAAAACATCTAAGAGCTTTAAGTGCTTGAACTAGCACAAGTAGAGGAAAAGGCAAAGAAGACTGAAAGTTACTAAAGAGAGGTGGAAAAGGGATAAAAAAAGAGATGCATGGCTGTTTGAAAATAAACATGCATTCCTCAGGTTTGGAACTTGTGGAAGAGAGGTTCTGGGGATGAACCACTCCAGATTCAACACCTCCATGGGCCTGATGATGCCATGAAAACACGTGGCATCTGTGCTTTCCTAGGAATCACAGTGTCTCTGTACCAAACCAGCCCCTTAAAATGTGCAGGGACACACCGGAGACATATCCCTGGCTGATGGAATTCCACCCAGGAAATAAAGCTCCTCCAACATGCCTGACTTGAGTAATTTTGAGCTTTGTTCCTGTTTGGATGAGGAAAGTGTGAAGAAAGGGAAGGAGACCATGGCTGTGAACGAAAACTGGAAATTAGCACAAGTGTTTCTGCAGATCAGTAGTTTCCTGTTAGCTCAGCTGGTGGGAGCAGGCAGACCTGGGACCTCCTGTGGGCTCCACAGCATGAAAACCCATCTGACTTGTACTCAGTCAAAATCTGTGAGATTTTGACCTGTGGGACCAAAAATCGACGAGATTTTAAATTGTGTAAGTACAACTGTTTCCATACATCAAACAGAATGACTGGAGTCAGCAGGGATATTCCTGGTGGTGTGTCACTTCCAAAAGGCCTGGAACACTGCTGGGGTGGTGAAACATGACTTTGCAGAGAGATGTAACAGTAAAGAATGAAGGGAAAGGGAAAGGGAAAGGGAAAGGGAAAGGGAAAGGGAAAGGGAAAGGGAAAGGGAAAGGGAAAGGGAAAGGGAAAGGGAAAGGGAAAGGGAAAGGGAAAGGGAGGGAGGGAGGGAGGAAGGAAGGAAGGAAGGAAGGAAGGAAGGAAGGAAGGAAGGAAGGAAGGAAGGAACCTAAAAGTAATGTTTCTGAACTGATTCTTTATCGTTCTCATGCTGTCAGCCAGAGCTCATCCTGAAGTGGCCTGACAAACACTGATCATCTTGAGCGTCACAGACCTTTCAGCCAGTACTAACTATGGTGTCCTCAAGTTAATTCTCAGTTTGGAAATTTGAATATTTGGCACGTTGTTGTCATGGTCAGGCCCTCGGAGCTGAAATAAACAGGGTGAAAGTCAGACAGCCACATTAAAACAGAGAAGTGTTAGGTAGCCTGAGAGAAAATTCCCTGCAGTCACCTATGGTACTGCAGCTGAGAGTGGATCATCTCTGGGAAACCATCCCATTAATTAAAGCCCCCATCACCGTTTCTGTCTCTATCAAGTGGCTGAATCTGACAACTCCACATCTTTGGTGTCAGGTCCTTGAATGACTCTTGATGCCTGTGCAAAACACAGACATTCGCAGCTTCAGTAGGGCGACATGATCAAAAGCACATTAAGTGACAAGATAAGTAGCCCAGATAATAGCCCCTGGCAATCCTAGGTGTGCTCAGCTGAAGCCCTTGAAACACCAGCTTTCCCTGCATTTCATCCATTTATCTCATAGTGGCAGGTGATAATGATTTTTCTGAGTTCTCAAGGTCGCTGTGCCACGCTGCATATTTTCTGCTCTCAGACGAAAAACTCTTCAGCAAGGAGGCACTTCACCAGCCCTACTCCACTCTCCTGCAGCCATCGAGGCACACAAACAAAACCCTTGTGGCTGAAAAGTTACCTGAGTGATTCAGACCCAAACAAATACCTCTTGCAAAACATCCACCCAAAGCTGATCATCCCAAACGACAGGGAATCTTCCAACAGCCACGGCAAGGCACTTCAGTGCTGAAAACCAGGCACAGAAAAATCTCTGCCAAAAGACTAGCTAAGCACTCGCTTTGTTTAATACATCTCTATCGTCCCTTTTTAACTATGGGATGTTATTATGCACTTGAAAATAACATATATAACTTACAGATATAGATATAATATATATATATAGATATATAAATACATAGATATATAGATGAAACATATATGTTTTATATCTATATATATATGTTATTATATATATCTATAGTTACATTATTATCTATAATATAAATAATATATTTATATTATATTGTTATTGTATTTATTATATCTATATTATATAGTTATTTTATTATGCACTTGAAAATAACATATATAACTTACAGATAAATATATAGATATAGATATATAGATGTATACATATAGATATATATAGATATAAAACTTATATATATCTAGAGATAGGTATAAAACTTTATATATATAACTTATATATATATAAAACTTAAAATAACTTAAAGACATTAATTATAGGCCAAAGGCAAACTGCCTTCTAAATCTCTCTCTGATGAGATAAATGAGTGAATTCCTTAGCTTTCTCACAGTAAGATTGTTTTAACAGAACTCAAATAATTGTGATTATTACGGCCTTATTGTCCCCTCTTTTTTTTTTGTAAATACTCATTTTTTTAAAAGCAATAATTTTATTCCACTCATCTTGTGCATGTTCTGAATATCTCACCCACTCCAGAGTATCATTTCTCTTCTGCTGAGCCAAATTTTCTTGTGTAAAGAATTTACTTCCTTCACTTGCATTGACAGTGGCCATTTCACGGACAAATCTGTATCAAAAAGTGCTATTATCTGCCCACACTGTATTATTTTACTTTGACTGTAGCTGACAACATAACAACATAACCTGAGTTTCAAATTTAACAGGATAGTTCTCAGTTAACACAGGTTGCAAAATGCTCCTGAGGCCCCTGGCAAATTCTTTGGTTGACAGTCTGTGCTTGCACAGCCACTCCCCAAGCAGCAGACAAATTAATTAAAGCTTGCTTGGGTACACCTTTTGTAAAAAGCTGGTAAATCTTTAACAGCAAATGCTGCCTTACAAAATTTTTATTTATTTTGTTTTTTCCCCTCAGAAGCACCCACCTCTCAGCGCGATTGTTGCTGTGTTTGGTGCTGGGGGTGGTGCAGGGATGGAGTGTGAACAGTGGCGTGAGGTACCAGGTCCTGCCTCGGGTCTCACCAACCCCCTGGAGCACTCCAGGCTGGGGCAGAGGGGCTGGGAAGCTGGGACAGGCCCTGGGGTGCTGTGATGATGAGGCCTCTGGTGTTGAGATGACCCCCAGGGGTCAGAAAAGTCTCTTTTTCCCAGCCCCGAGACCGAAGAAGAAGCTGAGATGTATCAGTTCTGCCTTTCAAGGTTGTTTATTGTTTTTTATTTATAACATTCTTTTGACCTGTTAAAGTCTGTCTGCCAGGTCTGTTCATGGCACCTCAGGGTGGTATTATGTTTTTATACTAAAAACTATGTGTATTTATTATTTACTATATGTATTTATTATTTATTAAATATGGTATTATTTACCATAACTTCCCAATACCTATCACCCATGTTAGACAGTGAATTTCTACTCTAAACCAATCCAAAAGTGCCCCCATCACAGCAGAAGATGGAGGCCAAGAAGAAACAGGAGGAAGGACAGGACAGGCCCACATTCCTCCATCTTGCCTCCTGAACCCACATCCTAAAAACCCCAAAATTCTCCATTTTCACCTTGTGATAAGTTCACTATCATTCTACTCAAAGCCTTGTGGCTGGTAGCAAAGTTGGTAATTGTTGTTTCCATGGGTTACAATCGAAGGCCCAGGTGTCTCTGACTCCGTGCCCAGGTCTCTGAGGCCCCTGCCAGGCTCTGAGGGCAGCCAGAGCAATGTCCTGGCTTCCAGCACTGTGCCAGCAGCCGGGCACAGCCCAGGGGTGCCCAGGGGGCCCAGAGGCCGATGGCCCCTGGGCTGTGCCAGCCCTGGGGTGGCAGCAGGAGCGGGGCAGGGCCCGTCCCTGTGCCGGCCCTGCTGAGGCCACACCTCGAGGGCTGGGGCACCTCTGGGCCCTCACGCAGGCAATGGAGGGGCTGCAGCGTGGCCAGGGAAGGGAACGGAGCTGGGAAGGGAATGGAGCCCCAGGAGAGGCTGAGGGAGCTGGGCAGGGGCTCAGCCTGGAGCAAAGGAGGCTCAGGGGGCCCTTGTGGCTCTGCACGGCTCCTGCCAGGAGGGCACAGCCGGGGGGGTCGGGCTGTGCTCCAGGGACCAGGGACAGGAGCAGAGGGAACGGCCTCAGGCTGGGCCAGGGCAGGCTCAGGGTGGGCACAGCAGGAATTTCCCCATGGAAAGGGGGCTCAGGAACTGCCTTGGCACTGCCCAGGGGCGTTTGGAGTGCCCAGCCCTGCAGGTGTTACAAGAAGTGTGGATGTTTGCCACAGTTTAGTGGCAAACATGGGCAGGGCTGGTGTAATGGCCAGGTTCAATGATCTCAGAGGTGTTTCTCAGCCTTAGATATCCAGTGGAGCACGAATAAAACCAATCCAAAAGTGCCACCACTTAAAGTTGTCTTAAAAGCGGTATTTATGAGGAAATATCTTGGTGTCTGCAGATCAGCCATGAGAAAAATCTGACCTTGCCTTACCCCTCTGGGAGCCACTGCTGTGTCAGTTGCTGTTACCTTCTTCAGGTTAAAAAGCAATCATTTGGCTGAAGAAATATGAACAAAAATTAAAGGATGGCTTTGTTCAAGAAGCTTTTCTGTTTACTCCAAGGGGAATTTTTTGTGCAGGACAGTGAAGCATGACTTTATGGATTATGTCATGTTCTGTGAATTCATCAGAGCCATTGAAGATACTGGAGGTGTACTAAAATAATGAAAGCATATCTTAAAAAAATTCTGTGGCTGAATAAACTCCAGATGTTAGCTTTTCATACCATCTCAGACCAGTATGTGCTGAAACACTTGGCAGATAGAAAGCAGGAGCTTGTTGCAGTTGGTGATATCCTTTGATGAGATCAAGCATCAGGAACACAATGGAACCATTCAGTGTAGGAATTAAGTCATTTACTGCTGGTGAGATATGATGCTCTCCTTGCAGTGATCTCTGTTCCTTTTGCAGGAGTTTTTGGAGCTGCTCAAATTCATCTCCTCCTAAAATGCCATCTCTCCATGTCCTGAGACTCTTGTAAAGAAGATTTCAGCAGGGTCCTGTTCCACACCTCCAGATTCTGCTGCCCCATCCTGCAACCAACACTGGTGAGGGATCTACCACTATTAATTTACTTCATCAATTTCTTCATCTGCAGGTAAAAACTGCTTGTTGTGGCAAAATGAGACTCTGCATGTTTTGGTTTTTCTGTCAAAGTCATCCTTTTTTTATGTTTACTGTCAATACTGTTGTTCCAATAGTTGGTCTGGCAACAGGAGCCAAAATCTTTGAATTTAGCTTTCTCCTTTTGAGTTCCCTCTTTAGTCAGCACTACATTGACCAAAGCAGTTTAATTAACCTGTTGTGTACATATTTTAATCTGTTTTTATAACTTTTTTTCAAGAATGGAATTCTGTGACGGAATTAAGGTTTTTTTCTCATTCAAATATAATTATCTGTGCTACAGTATTTGCACTCCAACCCAAAGTGGATTTTTGGTAATGTTGAAGACCTCTCACCTGAATGTGCTTTAAACACCTAAACTGGCACCAATTAACATGATACAGACTGATGAACACACAGGACAAGGAGGCAAGACATCACCCTAAGGTAATGGAGCATAGAGAGATAATTTAATTATTTCAAGTAGTTTGGGTCTGATGACTGTTCCTTGAGGGAGCTGAGAGAATTGGATGAGGAACCTCCTGAATATTTACTTCTCAGAAAATCCACAGTCTGTTTGTGAAGAACCAGAAGAGGTGAAAAGGGCAAACATAACTGATGAAAATGGAAGAGTGGGACAGGAAACAGAAGTACCAGATTAAATAATCATACTACTGGTACCAATTAGATGCCAGAAAAAAAATTACAAAACAACCACATTGATAAAGAAGCAACAGACTTGTCTAGAGAAAACCAAGAAAAATCAAATAAACCCATTTTTGTTATGATTCCATGAAGCTTGTTGCTCTTAGAAAATATGGCTTAATTTTAGCAGTTAATGCCACTTCATATAAGATGCCAAACAAACTCTAGAAGAAACTACTAAAAATTTCTCATAAGCTTCCAGAGATATGGATCCTACTGGGTTATTTATTTATGTCTCCTCTTAAACTCAAAGAATCTCTCAAGTAAGGTTTTACATGTTTTTCAACATTTTAATAATTTGATTGTAATTATTTTCACTTGGTTGCAAGTATTTTCCCAAAGAAAGGTAATGAAGGGATGAAGTATGCATATTAAATCTGCACCAAATAATCCTCAAATAGCTGTTGGTTAAAAAGAGCAAACTGAAAGTTATTTTGAAAGTTTGCGTTTTGAAAGAAAAACGATAGAGGTGAGAAATGTACTTCTCTTTGGCAGGACAGAAGAAGCTTCACAAATAGAGGGATGGGTTTGTGGTTGAGATAAAGGAGTCTGGGGTTGGATTGTGGCTCACAAGTTTAACATTTTGTAACAAAAAAAGAGATAACACTATCATGAGACATATAAAAATGTTGTAAAAAACAAGTGAAATAATCCTGCCGCTCTACTGGATGATCGCCATTGGAATTTTGTGCAGAACTTCAAGAAGGGAGAGAAAAAAGAACAATCAAAGTTCTACAAAAAAACCCAGAACTTGAAAAGAACGACTGAAGTTCTAAATAATTTCTTTGAAACGTTTCCTAGACATAATATCTTGGGAAAGGCCAAGGCTCAGGAAGGTCTGGAGACAAAACACCAGGAATTTGCTTTTGAGCTCTTCACTGAAGAAATGAAAGGTCGTGATCACAATCTCCACCTGGCGTTGCATCCAAAGGAAAACAGTTGTACTTACGCACTGAATGCTTTTATGCAAATGAAAATGTCTTTTTTTTAATGCACTGGATGTCTTTTAGCTGAAACTTGTAGCTTTTCAGAATTTTTCAGATCATCACATGCCTACCACTCTGATAAAATTACTCTTTGTAATTATTGCAGAGATAATTATTTCACTTTACAAATAATTTTAATAAAAGGGACATATTTATGAATCAATGGACATTAATATCTTCTCACAATTCATTATCAAGGAATGGATGGGAATAGGCCTCTAGCATCTGAAGGTGTTCAAAGTACATCCACAAATGTCCCAGCTGTAAACAACCTTTTGATTGAAGCCAACAACAATTATCCATGGTTTAATGATTTTAGAGAGGGCATGCACATACCTAAGTCACATCCAGAGGAGGACATTACAATGATTATTAGCCCAGGGCTGTTAATGAGGATGCCTTTGAAGCAATCCGCATCATTTTTGGTGACACCTAAGTGCTCTCCCTCCCCTGCTCCTTATGGATGCTGGATTCAAAGGGCCTCAGTTCACTGAGTTCTCCTTTCTCTGGAGGAGTTTTGGGTTACACAGACATCCAAACACTCACTGTACAGCTCCAATCTATCTTAATGCTAAATTCCTTAATGTTGTAGGGTTGGCAAGCCCACACAAAGCTGGGACCCCGAGTCTCAGTGCTACACTCTCAAGGACACACAAGCATCCTCTAATTCTTTGTAGGATGGGTTGTAAATATCTGCTGCTCTGTTCTTAGTCTCCCCAGCTGACAGCCACTGAATTAATTCCCATGGTTCATTATCTTGGCTGAATAATAGCTGTTGATTTTAAGAGTGCACAAGTTCTCCCACAATGTCCCCTAAAACTGCAGGTCAGGTTACTCAGCCATTCAAGCCCCGCACATCTGATCCCCAAGAGAGATCAGCAAAGAAACCTTTCACCCTCCTGCCACCAATCATCCCTCCAGGTCCCTCAGCAAACAGCACAATTTGATTTATAGCAATGAAGTGTATCAGGAAGGGAATAAGAGGCAGGAATTGTCAACAGTGGATATTGCCACAACCAGAAGCCACTAATTGCAGAGTGGTAACTCTGCTTTCAGAAGTCATCACAGTGCCCAGAAACGCCACAGGTTGCTGAGTAGCAATGGCAGTTGTACATAGCAACTACTTTTCCTGTTTAAATAAACCACAAGTGCCCAGAGACTGTATCAATAAATCACAGATGAGAACTGGAACTTCATTCAAGGTGCTGGTTTGCATTCACAGCCAGCTTTTACTTGGCCTTTCATTTTATTTTTCTGCTAATATTTATTTCTCCTTACCTTCAATTTGGTCAATTTCTTTATTTGGTTTCCCACACAGACATCTCTCATACTTCAGCCAAAAAGCCTCAACCAGAAGAGTTCTTTTTCCATTTATGTTTAAACAACACCAAGTAAGGCCCACAGTTGTGTCTATATTTGTCAGCTACCTTGAACCAAAAGGGGAATTTATGGGTTTGATTTTAACTTTGTTTTTCAGTGTCACAGTTTCCACTAGTGCACTCACTACGTTGTCAATGTTTTTTAGTACTGTTTTATATTTTTACCCCTGTAGCAAATATACCAATGACAAACACTTGGATTTACTCATGTTTGTCTGAGTCCCTCTGGAAAAAAACACTACACACCTTGCCATTTATTTGTGTCATTTTTTTTTTTACAAGTTTATACACAGTTTCTCTGCTATGAAATCAGTCTCCATCTTTTCTAACCAGAGAAATCTTCTATGACAGTAGAGCACAAGCTCTTTGCATCTTTGATTTCCACTGAAAACTTTCTTCAGAACTCATAGCCCTCAGTTTTATTGAAAAAACCTCTGAACTGATTAGCTGATATTTCTATGCTTACATGTTTGATAACATGATAAAAATGTGCTAATAAGTGTATTGGTGGTTTTTAAAAAAAAGAGAAAAGAGAAAAAGATACAGTAATGGAATGAAGAAAAGGGAAATTTTGTCCAAATACCACAGATAATTTTGTCACTTTCATGACATTGACAACAATAAAATAAATTAGGAGAATCAGAGACAATGCATTCCATCACTTGTAAATAGTGAGCAATAATACAAGTGTACCAATGCCTGTTTTAGTTTTTCCTTTCTGTGTGAAAATCACCTGCATGATTTGCATTCCTTGGCACTGCTCCGGAGAGTTTACACCTGGTCCTTCTGAGAAGAAAACTCCTTCCACCTTCTGCTGTCCCACAAGGCCCTCTGAGCCACAGCAAAGCGCATTGCTGCCAGCAACCTGACAATATTGGTTGCTGCTGTTGGCTGAAAAATTGGGTGGAAAGCCTGGGGAATTGTGTCACCCATGAACTCAATGCGGGCAGGGGGGGTTTATGTGGTTTTGGTTGGTTTTTTTTTTAAGTGGGGTTTTTTTCATGGTTACAGTCCAACAAATCTGGTCACAGGCATGGTGGGAGACAGCTCGGCCAGGGATGAAGAGGTGTGGTGGTGTTCACAGGGGTCCCAGGACGAGGGAAGAGATGAGAATCTTGACTCCATGTTTCAGAAGGCTGATTTATTATTTTATAATATATATTTTTAAAATTATGTATTAAAACTATACTAAAAGAATAGAAGAAAGGATTTAATCAGAAGGCTAGCAAGGAAAAGAAAAGGAATGATAATGAAATCTTGTGACTGACCAGAGAGTCCAAGACAGCTGGGCTGTGACTGGCCATTAATTAGGAACAACCACATGAGACCAATCCCAGATGCACCTGTTGCATCCCACAGCAGCAGATAACCATTGGTTACATTTTGTTTCTGAGGCCTCTCAGCTTCTCAGGAGAAAAAAATCCTAAGGAAAGGATTTTTCATAAAAGATGTCGGTGACAAAGAGGCAGAGGTTTGAGCTGGGGTGAAAACTGTGTCCAGCTGTGGGTGACTTCCCCTGCAAGATCATCCTGGATATCCATCACCCTCATCCCTGCTCATCTTCTCCCTCTGGACACACCTGGCCCCAGCCCCGGGCAGGTGAGAGCCTCCCTGGGCAGGAGCTCCTCAGCAGGGCACAGGGGGATGCTCCCAGGAGGAGACAGGGCCCGGAAAGGAAGAGGAATCACGGGAGATGAAACAGAGCAATGGCCTTTTCCTCTCAGCGGTGCCAGGAAAGCACGGGAAAGCTGCTCCCATCCCTGGGGCAACGTGAACCTGGACCCTCTCCCTGGCAGGGAGCAAGGAGATGAAAGGGGAAGGGAGCAGCAGCTGAAACAACAGGAGCAATGGGAGCAGGAGAGAGCAGAGGGGAAATGAAAATGAGGAGCAGTGGCTGCTGGAGCAGATAGAAACAATCCAGGCTTTATTCCTCAGGCTTTATTTGGGACCTGGGTTTTGTTCTCAGCAAACTGCGTTTTTGGGAACAGCAATGAGCTCTGAGAAGCAGTTTCAGCATGATATGTGTGTGAAAACCTAAAGGCTGTGAAGCACCATACAGTTATGGATCCTGTGCACACCTCTAGGTGTGTTTTCAGCACATTCCCTGTCCAGGGAAGGAGGGCAAACACACTGCCTTCATTTTCTGGGATTTGTGGTTCTGACAACATTTTGTTGCTGAAGCTATCAGTGCTGGTGCTGACCACTGGAAAGCAAAATGTCAGCTCTGCAGTACCAAGGTGGTTTGAGGCATGGCTTGCACACAAGGAAAGCACTTTTGACAGGTCTCTGCTTGAAAATGTTTCATGTGTTTTTTCCTCGGAAAACTGAAGGAAGAGCTGCCTGTGATTGGCAAACACATACAAAGTCCAGCACTGCTCCCCTCTTCAGAGAATTGTCTCTTAATATTTTGAGGGGAAATAACAGGAAGCTCCCATGAAACAGTAAATATTAACTGACCATGTAGGTTTCTTTCTTCATCTCTCTAAAATCTTATTTCCTAGAACAAAAGTCTTATTTCTTTTTCTTGTATTCGTAGCTTCTTCTAGTTGGAATTTTTTTGCTAGCATTAGGTCCCCACCTAAAGCAGTGATACCAGACCACTACTTTTACCAGTTCCTTGAAGTATCTGATTCCACTGTGTTACTTTTCAAAATTCCAGCACCTTCTTTGATGGCCTTTTGAAATTTCTCCGTATTCTCCTTTATTTTTCCAATGACACTCTTTTTTTCCAACAGAAGGCTGAACCCTATCAAGAATATTAATCATACAAACAACAAACATCCCAGAACATTGAGTGATTGACATAAAGTGCCATCTCCCAGAAAATGCTTTAACTGAAAGCTCAGGTATTTCCCCTAGGATCAGTGGCTGTGAGGTGAGGAAGATGAGACAGGAAGATAAGACAGGAATTAGATTATCAGTATTTCACTAGATTTAAATAAATTTTATCTTAATTTTTCCATCCTCTCAGACTTTGAATGTCCCATTTTGCATTAGTTTTGGTAACGTTTCTTATTATTACATCACAATCATGTAGATTAAAAAAGATGTATTCTTGCACCAGGGGAAAAAAACCAACAAACTCAAAACAAAAAACTTGGTCCATGTGTTGGCACTCATCCTTATCCACTTGCTTTGATTTTCAGGTTTTTTTCCTGTTTTATGATTATTTGGGTTTTGACAGATATTCTTTGGGTGTTTGTGTCCGGTAAACTCCTATAATGGCTTTTTTGTTTTTTTTTTTTTCCACAGTTACAGTCCTACAAATATAGAAGGCTCTCAGCTGAGCTCATTTTTTTTCAAATCAACAGTGTCTAAGTGTAGTAGTCACTCCTGTGAACAGGGATGGATTTAAACACCAGCCTTCAGGCTTTCCTGAAACAGGAGGACATGGTTTAAGGAAATGCCTTAACTCAGCTGAACTCACTGGACTACGCTCACTGGACCCCACAAACATTTGTCCCCCAAATTCTCTGACATTTCACGCCTCTCCTCCCCACCCTGAACAGCATCCAGCAGTGTGAGCAGGGACAAAGAGAGATGCCCAGAGGAGCAGCCATGGCACACTGAGTGAGCACCAGGCACTGCACTACCCAAAACCTTGATTTTTACACTTATTAACCAGCAATTCTCACTTGTCGAGGCTCATCTCCCAGCAGCATCTGTGGCTGCTTCTGCCCCCTCAGTGCTTTGGGACTTCTCTGTCTGGATCTGGAGATAATGTCCTTTCTTCCATGGGGATGAAGTCCCTTCTGCCATCTGAGTTCCATTAGGTGACCCGGCCAACACAGACACCAACAGACCACAGATACGAGCATGGCTCTCCTCAAATAATAATTCACAGAAACTTTCATCAGTTCTGCCCCCTTAAACTGCTGAACTGACTGCTTTCAGTTTCTACTTCAAAGGCAGTTTTTCATTTTAAAGGTTCCTTTCAAAAAAACTGGTGGGATTACAACATAAACAAATTGTATGTTAGAAACCCATTTGCAGAGGAAATAATATGCCATAAATCTTGAAAGATTTGATAAAAATCCAAAGCAGTCCCCAGTCTGGTTATAAATTCAGCATCTCACAAAGGCAAAATAGCTCATTCCACAGCTTGCTCACAAACTACTCATTCTTGGAAAAAAAAATCTAAAGTAATGGCAGCTGGTAAAATAATTAGGATCATACAGATATAATTACACTGCGCATCTGCAACTGTTCTACCACCATCAGACTACAGAGCAAAGTACCCAGAAAACAGCTGGATTAAGTCCGCTCTCAACTCGTTTTTTAGGATGTGAAACTGACAGCAAAATGCCTTCAGCTTGATAAATTTTCCTGGGCATTTGGATGTGGTCACAGAGGTAGCAGGAAGAACAGGAAGCATTTAATATCTTCAACCTGGTGTGGCAGTAGTTATCCCCTGACAACACAAAACAAAGAAAATAATATCTTTTGGTATCTTACTGTTTCAAAGGGGAAAAAACAACCTGATGAAATGTAATTTTTCTGTAGTTTTTGAGGGTTGCAGTCGTTATGGTGAGCTCAGGCTGGGGAGTGCTCAGCTATCACATCTGACACAATGTAGGGTTAAGGCACAAAATTAGATTTTCCTAATTCTGCCCCGATTTCCCCCTTCATGTTCAGGGAAACTCTGGCCACAGTGGCTTCCCAACCACACAAAAAGCTGCTCAGGCACTGACAGAATCCTTCCTTGAGGGGCTCACTCCCAGAAAGGTGGCAAAAAGCACGTTAAAAACCAACCAACTCAACAAAGTCCTCAGAACCACAGCTGTACATCTCATAACACAATTTTATGTTGCTTACAAATCTTTTTAATGTTTTCGTCAAAGTCTTTCCTCTCTCCTACTCTGCACAAAACACAGGACCCACATCCACTGTGTTTTTCTCCAGGTCTTTTTGCACATTACTATGTTTGCCTCAAAATGGCATTTCATGGGATGTGGTCTTTCCTGAGATAATGGAGGGAAAGGGACAATTAATCCAACTTCAAAATATGTTGCTCATTTGATGATCCAAACATAGGCTCTGGGAAATGTCCAATATATTGGAAAAGTCACAGACCTCAGTCAGCCAGCACTGATCAGAAACAAAATATTTTTAATTATTAAAGCCTAGAAATCTTGCAGAACATACAGAAAGATGCTATTTCTATTGTTTTGATGACGATATTTAATCCTATTCTTGCTTTGGAACAATAAGAAATGGGGGATTTCCCATTACTCAATCCATCAAGAAGAGCAGCCGGCTCAGGGACCTGCTGACAGCATCAGAAATGTGTTTTCAGCCATAGTCACAAGGGTGGCAACACAGAAAATATACCTGAAATAGTGGAAAAATAAGTATCACACCATGCCAAACTCCACAGAATCCAAAATACACCCACCATCCTAAGGCTGGATATTCAACAGCCTGAGGTCCTGAAAATGTATCATTGAAGACCTCAGTATCAGCTGAAAAAGAAAAGCGAAGGCCAAAAAACTCTGGGGTTTTGCTGAGGGATCTGGGGTTTTGCTGAGGAAGCTTACAGCTTCCCTTCTCTTCTTTAGAAAATCCCCCAAAACCTGGAAAAATGCAAAGGGAGACTTTGCACCGTTCAGTTTTATAGAGGAAGTCTGCGCTTCACACCTCACAAAGAAAACATCACATCTATTATCGTGTTATTGACTTACATATGAAAATGATTAATATTATTTATATTCCAATTGTTAGACTACAGTGTCAGATTGATAAGATGAAGAGGATTTTCCCCTCCTGTTTGTCTCATTAACAAAACATCTTTTTGCAAGCGGTTGGTGGGGTTTTTTTTTTCCCCTTTGCCTCTTTTCCTGAGGAGTTGAGATATTTTCTGCATCACCAAGCTGTCTCTGGCACTAGAATTTCACAGTTACAAGAGGTAACTGGAAGCCTGTGACTCTTCCACATTTGTGCAAATTGTAATTTGGAGCGCACCAAGAACAAAATTGCATTTTTTTCCCCTCACTTTGGTCTCAGCAAACGTCTCTAAGAGAAGTACCAGAAGGCAAACCAACTATCTGAAAGTACTACTGAGAATATTTTGATAGCTGCTACTACTATATTTTATTTTTCTGGCCACACCCCCAGGAATATTAATGCTCTAGACATGATCACCATTGCCAAAAGAAGGTTCTTTCTCCACCTGGCACTAAACATAAAGCTTCTCAATTAGAAAACACAGTTTATCACTGCTGGAAACCCTCTGAGGAGCTTTTTGGTCAAAGCTTTCCTTGCACAAAACACATCTGGGAGATTAATAACCCCTCTCCCCTTTCATCAGGCTCAGTTTCTCTTGTCAAGACTTTCCCCCAAGCAATTTATAATATAATTGATATTTATAAATTAGCTGCTCAGCCTCCTTAATAATCTGTTTCTCTGGTAAATAAAATATGCTGATAGAGTCTTCTGAACATGATGTACCTCAGGAACACTGAAAATTATAAAATATAGAAAGTTGTCACACAGTGTAAGAAAGGAATAAGGAACAACTACCAGTAAACTCTCTAAATATGGCCTTGGATGAAGTCAATATTCTAAAGGCAATAACAATT
Source organism: Agelaius tricolor (assembly GCF_023055355.1). NCBI lineage: Eukaryota > Metazoa > Chordata > Aves > Passeriformes > Icteridae > Agelaius > Agelaius tricolor. The sequence goes on from NW_027269304.1 coordinate 2,547,869, forward strand.
AATTAGATCAATAAATGTAATTAGGCATCCAGGCTGATTAAATGTCATATAATGTTATTTCTTATGGAAAAGAATATTGGACAGCAGGGGGGATAGACATGTGGATTCAAAGAAGAATTTTTGTTCTTTTGTGGATGGACCAGAGAACCTGAGGAAGTCTCAGAAATTAACAACACTGCATTGAGATAAAATAAGACAATTAAAACATGAACAAAGCAAAAAAAATTGTATTAAGTGATGGGCTGAGATGAGTTTTTGGCTTTCCAGCTGCAGAGCAAGGCTGGTCTGGAAGCTCTGCTGGTCAGAGCCTGCTGGTGTGGTGGGACAAACACCTCAGCTGTGAAACCAGGAGGAGTTTGCATCTCTCCCTGGGCCCAGCACACAACTGGGACTGGAGCTGTTGGCCCTGCAGGCGCTGAGGCAATGCTTCAGTAAAATTCACATCAGGAAGTGCAATTGTCAGATTTGGCCAGAAGAAGGTGGGGCAATTCTGTCCTGGATGTAAAACAATGCATAATTTTTGCCCACTTACAAAAACTGGTGCTCGATTTGCTTTCTTTTGTTTTCCACAATATCAACCCTCACAGCTGAAAAAAAAATAATTTTAGGAGTTTTTACTGGATGATGCTTGGAATGCCCTAACTCCAATTTCTTTTCTACCTAGTTATAGAATAATCATCTTAACTCATATTAAGACTCTTAAGACGTCTTGCATTTGCACCACATATTAACCCAAATATCTTATTTCAGACTTAATTTTTGCATCCTGGATAACAAAATCCTCCAGTCTGATAAAGATTCAAACAGGGACTTGGACTGAGGTTTTTTTAGCCCAAATTTTTGCTACTTACAAGTTCAGTTTCTAGTCTAAACTAGTTACCTAGACTCAATAATCAGAAGTAACCAGAGGGAAAGATGGATTATTTGTTCCATTTTAAGATACATAGGTTGAAACACTCCCTTAAGAGCCTGACATTCTCCAACAACACTAGAGATAAATAAATTTAATTTATTTATCAATAAATAATAAATAAATTTAGTTTGCATTTGAGACTTACATTTGGGACAAATGAAGCTCGTTAAGATCAACGCCATGAAAACCATCAAAGGACGACCCTACCTTGTGCCTGCATGTAATGAAACCCTCCCTGCATGATGAACAATCACAGCAAAAAGCAGTTCATCCCCGCTCTGCGCCCATGTGTTTCCCTACAAGAGCTGGCAGAGCAGCCCTTGGATTCTGAGACTCGGCACAGAGGGTTTCTGTCCTGTGGCAGCAGCATCAGGGAACACAGGCTCAGATTGCCCACAATCTGCCCCAAAAGTGGTGCCAGAAGGGAAGAGGCAAGGAAACAATGACAAAGTTTTTTCCATGACAGAAATCAGGCACAGCACACGAGAACATAGTCATTGTTTAGATTTTGGCATGTCACAGTGGAGAAATGGTGGTCTCCTGGCAAGGGGAGCACCGTGTAAGCATGAGGTGCTGGTGGCAAAAAGCAGAAGGATGTTCTGAGAAATTGTGATTTGTACCAGGCCTTTATTCTCTCTTCTTTTGTCTCAAAACACATGTGTTATGTAGATATATCTAATTACGGCCACACATTCAGCCACTGACTGCTGCTTATTTTTACAACGAGGGAAACATCCGTCCATTTGCTAAGGTGAACAGGAATATCTTGTTTTGTTTACAGCTTTAAAAAAGAAAAAAAAAAAAAAAAGAAAAAAGGAAAAGAGAGAGAAAAAGAAAGAAATGTCTTCCCCCCTGCCATCCAAGAAAAGAAAGAAGAATAAATAAATCTCCATATCCACTTTCAGGTTCATGCTGGCCCTGGGATGTAACAAGCTTCTTCAGCAACTGTGAATGCTTTTCATCATCTGCTCTGTTGTGTTTGTGTGTGGCAGCGAGTTCATCTGAGCAGCGTGACAAATGCAATGGCCTGAACTTCCTCCAAAGACAGCAACAGCAGCCCTTGGTGCCTCCTGTCTGAACTGAAAAACAATACTGCAGTAATGCTGGAGCAAACTTGTTCATCTGAGTTTGAGATCCAGTGTGGAAGGGAAGGTGGAGCGCAAATGTGGCAAGTGCCATTGTACACGCTCAGGTCTCTTGACAGAAACAACAGGTTTAGTGAATTTCTGCAAGTCTAAATTAGACCACAGACCCAATCGATTCTGTCCCCCTAGTTCAGTCAGATATGTGTAAAATATTCACAAGAGCAACTAAATTAAATGAGATAAAGACTTTTCATACGTGTCCGCTGACCACCTCACATCAGGCTCAGCATCCTCAAATTCTAAAGTGGAAAATGGAACTATTTTCATCTGTTTGGGCAGGAAGGGGAGATTGTTACTGTCCAGGACTGAAAATGGCCCAGGCTCAGGGGAAGGGTAAGGATGACCAAGAGGAGATGAAGAAAGTGGGGATGAGAAGAAACCCCTGAGTTTTGCATCAGAAAGCACAATGGAAAACAGAAACCTCAGCACAAGCAATGCCTGGAGCAGCCAGGACACTCACCTGGGATGGGGCACTCAGCAGCTGTTCTCAATTCTACCAAGTTTATAGGCAATGGTGGGTAAGTATCTAAGCCATTAAATGTTGGTTTAAATATTTGGCAATATTTAAATGCTGGCTTCCCTATAAGAAAATATAAGATTCCCTCATTTCTTCCTGTTTCTCACCCCTCACTGGTGTCCTTAAGCAGGGAAGGGGCACGGAGATTTAGTTTACAGGAAAATACTCTGAGGAGCTTGGAGAGAAGAGTGTTTTCCAGTTCTGGTTCTGTGGAAACAAAATACACAGTTGCTTCATGCCAGGAAATGTTTTTTGGTAAACAGAGACAGTTTACAAGATTTCTGATAAGGGCACTTGCATTATACAAAGTCTCCCAAGTGTTTTTTCAGTGTGTGTACCTCATTGTATTGCTCTAAAAACAAACTTTGTGGAAGGAGTAGGCACTTCACAATGAAACTCTACTGCTATTAGATGTATCCACCTGGAGACATCCAAAAATGTACCTCTTTATGTAACACTGGTTACACAGTCCCTAAACATCTTTAGGGTTTTTAGAATTTATAAGGCACTGTCGACTATTTATGAGTTCAAATGTGTTCATCCTGGCCATAAAGTATATTAACTCCCCTGCAGCTAAACACTCCACTGAGTCAATTCCAAGCCCTTGTTGGGCTGACTGTCTAAAAAAGGGAAAAAAGTAAGGAAAAAAAAAGGAAGCAAATCCCAGTTTGTCAGTCTGCCATTAAGCAGCCTGGCAGAAAGCAACAGTGAGCTCTCATGAGAACCTTGGTCTCAATTGATTGGTGAAGCAGTCTTGGCTCAGTTGGCTTTGTTCCATCCATCCAGGAGCTCAGGGGAGATGAAGGGCATGTGAGGGAAGCACCAAGAGGCTGCTTATAGCAGGCTGCCCAGATGGTGCCCTAGACTTGCATTTGGGACCCTGTGTCACCCGTGTGGCGTCTTTAAGACACCAACAGAGACCTGGCACAGCAAAATATTTACCTGTCTTGTCCTTTGCCCTCCTAAACTTTCATTTCCATTAATACTATCCCATGTAGATGTGAAGTGCTGACCTCAGGATGACACAAAAAACCCTGGGCATTTCTGCTACCAGTGGCACCAAGCCAGAGCAGAGTTCAGGACAAGGGACTGAAGTGGGAGACCCAAATGCTTGGATATAAAGCTGCTTGACTGACATATGTGCAGCAACAGCAATTATGGTTTGCCCAAATCGGTGCTCGGAGGATTTACCCCCCATGCTGCCATCCTCTGCCTCTCCATGTGCTTGTTTTGCTGACTGTCAGGGACCACATGCGTCTCCAAAACCCTTAGCTCACTTCCTAGGGTGATCTGTGAGCGTGCCTCTGGGGATGGCAGGAATCCACGGGTTTTTGGATGATGGGGAGGCTTGCTCTGGAAAACATCGCAGGGGCGTATGCGCAGGTTGGCCGCTCCAGCCACAGCCCTTAGAGCAACCACAATAACAAATTAAACATCACCATCGCTTGGCTGTCACACATTTGGAACAAATTTGAGACTGAATCATAGGCTAAGCCTGAGCTGCATGCATCCTGAGGGAGATCAACAGCATCACAAGTGCAAACCCAAACTCTTCACTGTAAGAGGTGAGGGAGACGATCCCTGTGCAGCTGATGCGTCACTAAAACTTGAGAGCACTTTCCTGGACCTGCTCATCAGGGCTTGGTATCCAAAAATGTGTCCCCAGGCATCACCCACTTGCCGTGGTAAATAGTGATGAGTTTTCAGAGGCGATGCAGAAGGAAAACTCAGACCAAAACCCTTGGAGCAATCTCTGAAGACAACAGTGTCAGATTCACTGGATGACAGATTTAACCATGGTTTCATGGGAGTTCAGAAACCCCAGCTCAACACTCTGACATAGCAAGAGGAGGGAAAAGCCCAGCACTCTACAGCAGAGCCCTGCATCTTTGACACAAGCACAGGCTGTGAACCAAAACCAGCCTTGGCAACATTTTTACACACTAGCATCACACTCAATTTTCACCCACAACAGGCACACATATGGTTAGGGAAGGCCTTCAGCAAATTCTGCTACTCATGGTGGAAATGCCATTTCCCTGTGGCTGCATAGGTGTTGATTTTGGATTTTCCACAGCATGTTTAATCACAATAAGCCAACACATTTGCATGCAGTAAATTCCTCACCCCCGGGGTCTTGATGTGGATACCCCAGTGCAGGCCCTGCTGGAAGCTCCTGGCTTGTTGGTGCAGGCTCAAAGGGAAATAAAGCATATTTGTCACAGCTGCTGACAACAGCAGGAGCACAGAGCACCAACCCACTGCTATCTTGTCCATCTACAGGCAGGTTATAGCCCAGCCAGATAATATTCATAAAATGGTTGAGTATTAAAGTTGCAGTCAGTGTTGGAGCAGGCTCCATCTGAGCCTTGCATGCTGGCTCCCAAGCCAAGGCAGGTGGGGCAGTTTACATTTAAAAGGAAGGAAAATAAACATGTGAGACCAAATGAGAGGCAGGCACAGTGAAAACAACACAATAAAGGCAGGCATAACCATATTTCCTTCCCTGGATAACAATCCCAAACCTTCAGAGATCCCTGGACAAATGGCTGGATTTTCTTTCACAGTCTGGAACTAAGTAACAGTTAATCTCTAATTGGGCTTCCAAATTAATTCTTACCAGTGTGGCCAGCATTAGTTTCTGGTGCATCATCAATCATCCCATGTAATAAAAGGGTTATCCGTGCATCTTTAAACCACTTGGCACAGTTTAAATCTCCCATCTGCTTTCATTCTTCTGCCCTCTAATAAGTTTTGGTCTCTTGCAGAGATCCAGTAGTAGAAATCAATTGTGTTCCCCTTTCTATGCCACTATTTAGCCTGGTGGTTGCAGCTGATACTTTCTGCAGCCTCAGGCCTGGAAGCGTGTGGTAGGCTTAATTTCTTAGTTTAACAGTAAATCTTCATTGGTTGTGGAAGCTGTGAGTCATGAAAAAAAACCCTACTCACTCTTGGGGTGTTTGTACCCTGTGATGGTTTGCAACATTGAGTAACCAAGCACGAGAAATTCAGAAACGTGAAGTCTATAACTGTGAGTGAGCTGCTGATAAAATGTTCAAAGATGCTCACTTCTTACTCCTGTGCTTTAAAGAAAATTAGGCACCAATCACCATTTTGAAATGCTTTTTTTGCCATGAGAAAGCTACAGTAACATATCAATATTTTCATACGGCTTGTTGACAATGTCTTCTACAAAGTCTGGACTTTAACATAAAAAAAAGCTTCTTCAATAGATTATCCCCTAGTGTTACTGTCTTGATGCTCAGTGCTTCCAAAACTAAACAGAGAAATCTTTGTTTAGTCTCAGTGTGATCAAAAGATTTATTTTGCAGGGGGAAAGGGACAGGTTTTGCTAATCGTGGCCCCTGTGAGAGAGCAGTGATACCCTTCTCTCTCCTTGCACAGAGTAAAGGACACATGTTTTTTGATTTCTTTTTACACTGGAAGAGGACAGTAGATTAATAAAGAAAGACTCACTTCTTTCTTCCTTACTCCCTGAGAATGCTATCAAAACACGCTATTGTTAACAATTTGTGTTGGAGAAATCAGCTGTAATCAGCACCACATTTGCTTTGTGTGCAGGACACCCTCAGATACGTGTTACCAGAGAAAGTGCTACATCTCCAGCTCTCCTGAGACTGGCCTGGATCCATAAAATTTAAAGAGAGGTGCCCTTTGCCACTGCTGGTTTCCTTCTGGTGCCATAAAGAACACAATGCCATGTCCTCAGGCCAGAAGTGAATCCAGCCTGCTGCTGACACAAGGTCCACAAGGAAATGTTTGGGAAGGGCATAAAATCAGAGCAGGACATCTCCCTTGTACCAGGCCCACCACAGTGCGGCTCACTGACCTGGCTGTTCCTTGATGGCAAATTCTGTTCTCCCTGGATGGGCATTTATACAAATTTACACAAATTTACCAGAGGCCTTTGGAAACTTGTCCTTTAGTTACCCATAATACCCCACAGGACAACTTAACTATGCAATACGGGGAAAGAAAAAAAACCGAAATATTTGTTTTGTTTTAAATTCTGTGTCTGATAACGGATGGGATCAGTTTCTTGATCTGGCTGCAAGGAATCTCATCCTGGCACAAGGGGGGGAGTGGGATGGGTCAGTGAGGGAGGAGCAGGAGAACAGGGCTGTCAGCTCTTGAGGCAGAGTGGATTTAGAACCATTCAGGGCAGACAGAACCACAACTGAAGGAAGCTGCTGTGACTCATCCACTGCAAGAAACTCCCTGAGCGTTTCCTCTGTGAGCACTGATACAAACAATTAATTCAGCTTTCTGCCAGTTCTTATCTTCCCCAAGCACTTCCATTATCCTTTCATCTTCCACTGGCCATGCAGACAGTTGGGAAGATATATGTGTTTATAAAAAGAGGTTATTAATATTTTTGTCTTGAGAAGCTCTTCCTCAAGACCTTTCTGGTTCCTTTTCTCTTTTTGATAGAGATTTAAAGCAAGTCTCCCTTATCACAATTCTTTCTGGTTTCCCTGTTTGTCTGCTACTTAATATCTTTTGTTCCTGATAGACTCCCTTACCAAACCGCCTCATTTACACCATTATTGAGTTGGTGTTTTTCCTTCCAAAATTGTAATTTTTTTTTATTTTTAGTGTCACACTGGGCCTCTCTAAAAAAAATCTCAGTATCACTTGCAACTATTGTATTTACTCTTTTGGCTACTTTTTTTTCCCCTTCTATTCCCCATTTTAATTCAACGTTTTTTTCTTTTAGTTAACACTACTGTGTTCTTCCTTGAAAAAAAACAAACAAACCAACACTCCAAAAGTCAAAAACATAACACCTAACAAAACACAATAAATTTGGTCTCGGGGGGTCTTTTCCAACCTCAGAGATTCTCACCTGTCTGGCTGGTTTCAAGTAGCTGCTGCATTTTGCCTCTTGGTTTGTCCATCATGTTTTGATGACATTTATCATCCTGGGGATTCTCCATTCCTTAATTCAGAGCCCACATGTTCAAAGTTTCACTAGCATTTAGTACTTTTTGCAAGAACCAAAGCTGAGCCTTACTTATAATCAGATTGCTCAAGGACTCATGAAACAGTTGGAAGAAAATTAAGTGTCATGAATAATACAAGAAAGTAATGAATACTTTTAATATCACAAGGGGAGAATAACTTATAAGCTTCAGAGCTTGACAGGCCTTTACAGAGAAAAGCTGCTTAGGGAGGAATCTTTCTCTGAAAATTCAGAGCTCTCAGACAATTTGGACACAACCAGCGCCAGCTTTCCTTGTGGACAAAGATTCAGCTTTCCTCCCATCTTTTCGTCCTTTCTCTCTCCTCCCTCATTGTGAGCACCCAATCTGCTCTTCCCTCCTGCCAAACCTGAGGACTTTGGCCTGGGTTTTAAAGCCTGCTACCCTTGAAAGAGGAAAAAAGCTGAGACATGAGCAGTGTGATGGGAGGGAAAGGATGGGTGCAGCGGGTAGGTCCACATCCAAGCCATTATAAACACTGGAATCAGATTTTTTCCACACATCCCCAGCTTGGTCACCTACTGTTCCTGTAAAAGAGAATTCAGAATGGAGTGGCATTTCCTTTGAGGAAGGTGCTCTGTATTCAGAGGTAGCTTATGTCTTATGAGAAGCATGAGCTGCTGTCGTAAAGGACTTCTTTTTTTTATTGAACAGTAATGCATTGTAAACTCCAGCATAAAACTCCAGCTGTCCCTTTACACACTTCGCTTTTTGGCAATCATTCCGTTTTCTTTTTTTTCCCCTTTGAATAGTCATAATTCATATACAGAGCCAGCCACACACATACACACACACATTTCTTTTTTTCCACTGGCTTTGTCCTGTTTTTGGCTGCACACTTCTTTGGGTAAAATGGGTGAAGTTGGGCTTTATGAGCTATAAAACGGCAGGATGTAAGGATTCACTTGTTTTTGATGTGTTAGTAGTATTTTATGGATAAAGTGTGAAGAAAGCCATATAATTGGGTTACTGGGAATAGCACATGTGCCTAAAAAGGAGGAAATAGATCCTTAGATCTGGCATTCCTTCATGCAGGGGGTATGGGGCTGCTGCAGTGCTAGAGCTGGTTCGACTGATGTGGTAATGTTCAATTAAATGAGCAGTGAGCTCTCTGCCCACTCCCGCCCAAGAATCGATGGTTAATCAGCACCAGCAATAAAAGTGTCCTAAACAATGAAATTAATTGAGTGATCATTTCAGTCAGAGATGGACACTCTGACCCTTTCTGCCAGAGCCACTGTTCTCCAGGTCCCCCGCTAACAGGAGACTTAAGACAATTTTGCAGCAGCAAAAGTGTAAGGAAGATCAAACATTCAACAATGAGACTGAAAAACAGGGCTCTTCTTCTACCACCCTCTGGGAAGTCTCAGTTCCTTGTAAAGTATTTTATACTTCATAGTTTGCCATAGGCAAGGCAGTCAAGACAGACTTTTGGCTGAAGCAACACTTGAGTTTGACTTGTGGTCTTCAAATAGCTTTTTTTTTTTTGTCCATTAAAATAAAAAAAGGTTTCATCCAATGAACTGTTACTTAATAAGTGTGCATACACATTCCCCTCCTTCCTAAATAATTGTACAAGAGGCTAAACACTGTATAAGTCAGTTAAAATCACACAGCACTTCCCAGAAAAAGCTCTGGTTGTCACAGAGGAGACAGACAGAGGAAGGTTTTAGACTACTTTATTTCACATTTGTTGTCTTTCTGAGAGGGTACTGTCATAACTGTAATGGATTTCACTTTCAGGATGGAAACTCAAGGGTCTACCTGACACAAGCAAGACTCAGCCATGAGCTTCTGCCATATCCAGCACCACCTCACCTCCAGGGATAAGGAGCAGGAGAGATAAGGGATGAGGAGATAAGGGATGAGGAGATAAGGGATGAGGAGGAGGAGAGGCCAAACCACAGCACAACCTGCTGGTGCAGCATCAACAGCTGGTGGGCATGGCCAGCACAACAACCCCTGGGCACAAGCCCTCTCTTCTCCACTGCTCCCACCAGGAAATCTGGGTGATGCTGACAGCTGGGGACTCCAGATGCCAGAGACAGAACGGCTCAAGGCTCCAGCATGGATGAGGAGAAGGCATTTTCTACACACATGGCTCTGAGGTGAGTTTGTGACAGCAGCTGGAGCCCCAAAAGGGGACAGCCATCTCTGCACAGCGCTGTCCCTGAGCCCCAAAGCCCTGCAAACCTGACAGTGCCACCAGGACCCTCCAGTGGGACCACAGAGCTCTGTGTCACCACCACTCAGACGTGGCTCAGTCACACCTAGGGAAACCTGGACTAAGTCCTCACATCAAGCCCAGAACCATTTTCCCAGTCCTTTCACAGCTGCTCTCACTTACTCTTACAAGCACAGCATCTCTGCATATAATTTACATTCCTGCAGATGTCCTTCTATTTTTTGGCATCGCTGAACTGCTTCCAAATTTCTTTTCTATTTAGTCTAATAGATGTAAAACATTATTTAGATTTTCACTCATAAAAGTGACCAAAAGCAGCTGTATCTTCACAAGCTGTTGGATGCAAACCAAAGCTAGAGGTTGCTCTCACATACACTAATGGGAAATAATTTCAGAGCATAGTCCCCATAAAAAAAAGGGCTGCATTTCATCTTACCTGAAAGATCTACAGCTACATAGCGAAGCTAAAGCTTTTATTAGAGTTTGTTAAGAAATTAGTACCCCAAAAAAGAGTCCATTATGTATGCTGTAAAGATAGACTCTAACTCAATGAAGAAGCCCATCTGGGAGCTTTCCTGGCTTTTCCCCCATGGAAAACACATTGCTTGTGGAACACACTGTGTTGGTGGGCTACAAAGGTATCACAGGGGAGGGACCAATGCTTTCCAGCCTCTCCCCGGCAGCTGTCTCTGGGAACAATCCTGTAATTCCACCGAGGGCAGGAAAACTGGATCCATGTGCCTGCACACACACCCTGCTGGCTGACATTTAACCCACGCTCCAGGGCTCTGCTGCCACTGCTGCAGGGATGACTAAATGTCCTGTTTCTGAGGTTCTCCTCCACAATGTTCATGGAATAGTTCCTCGTCTAAGAGCTGAGTAAAACCCAAGGCACCAATTTTTCTCCCCTCCAAGGTGAGGAACGTTTTTAACATTTATTTAGTGACATTTTCTCATCCTGAATCAGCCTACTAAAAGACACCCCCCCACAGGAGTTAACTATGCTGCCAGGTTATCCAACAAAGGAGGAGGCTCTCACAGGTGAATGTACACAAAGCTGAATTTCTGGTAACAAAAGGCTCAACAGGGCAATGTGAGATGAGAGGCAGCCCCACAGCCTTGTAACTCTGTCCTTTTCCAGTCACAGGGCCCCAACTCATCCAAAACTGCTCTTGGAGGAGCCCTGTGGGAGGCAGGGCTGGGAAAGGCTGTCAGGACTGTGCTGGTGCTGCTCCTTTGCAGGAGGAAAAATCCTGTATAAACAGGATTCATTTGCAATTCTCTGAGGGGCAGTTGGAACCCAACGAGGGTGTGGGGACTGAACCATCTGCATTTTGTTTAACTATTTCTGTTTCAAAGGTGAACAATAGCTTCAACAAAACTGCCATTACTAACAACAGTTGTCTAGCTGGAATTGTAATTCTTCCTTCCTTCCTTTCCTTCTTTGTTCCCTTTCCCCTTTCCTTTCCTTTTTCCTTTTCTTTCCCCTTTCCTTTTTCTTTTCCTTTCCTTCCCTTTTCCCTTTCCTTTTTCTTTTCCTTTCCCCTTTCCTCCCTTCTCTTCCTTCCTCTCCCCCTCTCCTTCTCCCTTTCTCCGTCTCTCTCCCCCTGTGTCTCTGCCATGCCCATTTCAATCAAACCCCCACCATTGCCTTTGACCCAAGGTCTCCTTTGCCCCTTCCCTCGGGCACAGCCCTTCCTGACCATTTCACTGAGCAGCTCACAACCAGGGGGCTGTGGGAGAAACCACTGCTCACTTTAAACATTTTAACAAGTTTATAAAACCTTAACAAAAACACAACAAAAGGACTGAATAAGGAGGAACAGGCCCGGGAGCCTCCCTCATGGCTGCCCACCATGCGGCTCTCCCCATGAGAAATGCTTCACCTTTTCTATCAGTCAACCCTGGCCCCTCCCACAGTCTGTCACTCAACTGTTCTCTGCTGCGATTGGTGGAAAAGGCTTCCTGGCAACTTGATTGGCAGGTCAGGTGTTGTTATACTCCACCCCTTTAGCACCGAGCTGCTGTGCCCCTCCTCTTCCCCCCTGCCCTGGATAGCCCAGGATGGCCCCTGAGCAGGGGGGAACAGAGAACTGAGGGGAGAGCAGAGGGGAACAGGGAACTGCAATGGGGAGAGCAGAGGGGAACAGGGAACTGAGGGGAGAGCAGGGGGGAACAGGGAACTGCAATGGGGAGAGCAGAGGGGAACAGGGAACTGCAATGGGGAGAGCAGAGGGGAACAGGGAACTGCAATGGGGAGAGCAGAGGGGAACAGGGAACTGCAATGGGGAGAGCAGGGGGGAACAGGGAACTGAGGGGAGAGCAGGGGGGAAACAGGGAACTGCAATGGGGAGAGCAGAGGGCACCTGAACTGCAATGGCAGAACTGCCCATCAGCAGAGCTTCTCTGCACGGTCCCACAGCATTGATCTCTGAACTGTGAGCCAGTCCCCCATCATCCATCCAGAACAGCTGCCAGCCCCAAGGCCGGGGCTGCTCCAGCCACTCCCAGAGCCTTGGGCTGCTCCAGGGGTGCCGGGGTGGCCTTTGTGACACAGGCACCTTGTGTCACAGCCCTGGGTGACACTGCAGGACACTGCGGTGCCCAAATCCCTTTGTGACACAGGCACCTTTTGTCACAGCCCTGGGTGACACTGCAGGACACTGCGGTGCCCAAATCCCTTTGTGACACAGGCACCTTGTTTCACAGCCCTGGTGACACCGCGGGACACTGTGGTGCCCAAAGCCCTTTGTGACACAGGCACCTTGTGTCACAGCCCTGGCGACACCACGGGACACTGCGGTGCCCAAAGCCCTTTGTGACACAGGTACCTTTTGTCACAGCCCTGGTGACATTGTGGGACACTCTGGTGCCCAAAGCCCTTTGTGACACGGGCACCTTGTGTCACAGCCCTGGTGACACTGCGGGACACTGCGGTGCCCAAAGCCCTTTGTGACACAGGCACCTTGTGTCACAGCCCTGGTGACACTGCGGGACACTGCAGTGCCCAAAGCCCTTTGTGACACAGGTACCTTTTGTCACAGCCCTGGTGACACTGTGGGACACTCTGGTGCCCAAAGCCCTTTGTGACACAGGCACCTTGTGTCACAGCCCTGGTGACACTGTGGGACACCCTGGTGCCCAAAGCCCTTTGTGACATGGCAGAGCCCCCCGGCTGGGGGTATATAAGGGACACTGTGGGCCCTGGGCTGGCCGGTGCCAGCAGAGCGGCTGTGTCACCGTGTCCCGGGCCCTGTCTGTGCCGCAGCACGGCAGCCATGGACAAGGACGAGGCAAAGCCCAACTCGCAGCCCCCCAGCCCCTCGCCCAGCCCTGGGGGAGCCCAGACCCCGAGTGGGGGGCAGGAGGAGGCTGAGAGGGGCTCAGGGGAAGAGAACAAAGGCCAGCAGGGGACTCCAGGGGAAGGCTGTGCTGAGCCACAGCTGCCCCCAGGAGATGCCTGTAGGCTCCTGGAGCTCTTTGATTGGGATGAGGGCTTTGAGCCAGAGCTGTGCCAGGAGGGATGTGGGAGCTACTGGGACTTCTCAGGTTGGGAAGAAGGCAGGGAGCAAGAGCCCTGCCCAGCAGTCTGTGACTGGGAGGAGTGCAGGGAGCAAGAGCTATCCCAGGATCCCTGCCAGGGATTCTTGGACTGGGAGGAATGTCCTGAGTGGCCGCAGTCCCCAGGAGATGGCACAAGCCCACAGGCACTCTCTGAGTGGAATGCTTGTGTGAAGCAAGAGCTGTCCCAGGAAGAAGCCAGGAGCCAACCAGAGGCTTCTGAAGGGGAAGAAGGCACAGAGCAGGGGCTGTTTGTGTGAGGAATGAAATTCTGGAGATGAGAGCTCTTTGTCAGAGTAGTAATTGGTAGTTGATGTTCATGAAGTTGATGGGGTCTTAATTTGAAGTGTTGGTCTGTTGTTAAACATTGAACGTTAGAGTTCTAGGACTTGCCTTTAGTTGCCGCTATTAAATGTTACTATTTTACGTTGTATTTGTATCTCTCTCCATCATACTCTGTATTTGTGCCCCTTTCCGTCTCACCTGGATTTGTATCCATTCCCTTCTGTCGGGAATCACTTCCCCTGCTCCCAGGAGGACTTGCACCCAGACTGAATTTAAATGAGAGGCTGTGGGAAATATATGAACCCTCTCAAAACAACAAACCAGCACATAAACTTTGACTTTAACCCCCCAGAACCACACTAAATCACCCACTCTTGACCAGGGCCGGATTCCGTCCTGTCACCATAACTTCAATAGTACTCAGCTTGGAGGATCCCCCTAAACTAGGAGCCCACATTGCCTTTAGTTTTGTGAGAATGGAAGCCTCAGCTCTGTCGAGAGACAAAGCTGCGCTTGTCCTTTTCAGTGCCATCCTGTGGGAGCAGCAGCGGTGTGCGCAACCCCTCGGGTTCCCCACCCAGAGCTGTCTTTAATAAAGGCCTGTTTTAAAGAAGCTGCTCTCCTGGCCCTATTTTTCACATTCAGAGGAGAATCTCCAAGCTCCCCCGGAGTGTTGGACTGTGAAGAACAGAGCCCACAGGAGCTGTCCCCCAGAGAGGGCGGCAGCTGCGAAGAGCACTCGGAGTGGGAAGAGTGCATTTGCCAGGAGGTGCCCAAAGGCAAAGGAAGAGAAGACCCTCGGAGCAGTCCAGCAGGGAAGATGACAGCGACCGAGAGCTGTCCCTGCGCAGCTGGGGATCCAGCGGCGCCCTGAGGCCCTCGCTCAAGGCCTGGCTGCGGGAGGACGATGACTGGAATGAAATCGGCGTCCTGGAGCAGAATGAGGGAGATGAGGAGGCCAAGCAACAAAGACTGGCAGCGTTAGCCCGAGACGGGCTCCCTGTCCCACAGGAGGCTCGGGTGCAGCGCCAGGCAGCAGCGGAGCCGTGCCCCGGGCAGGGGGTGCCCCGCAGCAAACGCCGCTGGCCCTGGCACGGCCCCGGCATCAGCGCCCACTGCCAGCAGCGCCGCGCCTGCAGATGGCGGCCGGCCCGCGGCCCGCCCGGCGCCCTGCGGGAGCCGCAGCCTCGGCCTGCGCCTCGCCCTGGGGCCCGCCCGGCCCCGGCTGCTGCCCGGCACCCCCGGGGCGGCTCCCCGAGGCCAAAGGGCACCCGTGGGGCCGGCCCCGAGCCCCGGCCCTGGGGAACGCTTGTGCCGGGGGCTCGGCGCCGCGTCCCAGCCCCTCCTCCAGCTGCCGAGGCGCCTTCAAAGGCGTCGCTCCTGAGATGAGGGACTACATTTTGTTCGTCACGAGAAAGAGACCAGTGTGTTACAAGAGTTGTCTGCTGACTATTTCTGTACTACTTCATGAGATATGAGCCACAAGGATACCAGGGAAGGGGTTGCAGGAGCCCACACATAGTCCCACCCAGCTGGTACAAGCAGATAACTCACAGAAATAACGACCAGGGAAAAGCTGGGGAAGGGGCAGGGGCAGATAAACAGTCTGCAAAGCAGGATATTTGCTTGCTTAAGCTTGATAGGGCACAGTTTGCAAGGCAGGACATTTGCTTGCTTAAGCTTGATAGGGCACATATTGCGTTAATCATAAGATCTTGGTAATTTTCCACGGAGAAGTCACCAAATAAGGACATAGGGTGAAGAAGACGCAGCTGAGGAAGACTCCACAGCCTTTATCACCGACCACCAGGAGACAGAAGGATGACCCCCTAGCAACAACCAGCGCAGGCGCAGAGTACTCCGAGATAACATGGACTCCTGAAGGATGGAGAGGATAAAAGGACTGAATCAAAAACTAGTTGGTGCGGCAGTTGGTGGAGCGGAGACTCCCCTGTCGCCCAGCACTGAGCCTTTGCTTACGTAGTATAACTGCTTCAATAATTAATAAATTCTTTGATTGGAAATTACTCGTTTTGAGTCAATTTTATAACAGCTCCCACCGCCGGCCCGGCACCACCATCGCCAGCCCTGAGCCCTGTCCCCAGGGGCCGCATCCCCGCGGCTCCGGTGTTCCAGGGACACTGACTGCAGCTCCTCCCTGCGGGAACCTCTTCCCAGGCCTGGCCACCCTGCCAGGGAACAATTGTTTCTGATATTGCATCTGCACCTCCCCTGCTGGGATCCCAGGCCGTTTCCTGGCCTCCAGAAAGGATTCCATGCTGGTTCTTTGGCTTTTTCTCCATGAGGATCAGGCACAGACAGGAGGTGTTGCTCCCGGGACATTACGGCACACTACCGTACTGTGACACACCCAATTCCTACAAGACCAAAGAAAGTTGAGTTTGAGAAATAGTAGTAGTAAAGAAATAATAGCAGTAGTAAAAAACCCACACCAAAAAAAGCACAAAACTCCCCTAAGAACCATAAAAGGACTAAGAATAGGGGGAAAAAAAACGTAAGAAGAAAGTGAAGCAGAGGAAAAAGTAGTAGTACTACAAAAGAATAAGGATAAGAGTAGGCATGTGAATGTTGTCATCTTATTGCAAAAGTTCCATGCCTTCTTCCTTGCTGGTGCTTTCTCATGGGCAGCTCCTCACAGCACTGACTCCTTCCTCGCAGCACAACCAACAAACTCCATCTCTCGTCTCAACCAGCTAACCCTTTTGTGGTACTCATCTTCTTATTGGACGCACCTCTGGCCTATTAAGGGGAGGCCGGTTCCTAATCTTTGGTGATTAGTACAGCTGCAATTCCTCAGGTGTGAGACTGCCTTCTGCACTATTCTCTTATATTCTATCCCTCCACATGTGAACGGGAATAATAATAATAATAATAATAGAAATAAGAGTAAGAAAAACAATACAAAAATAATCAGACTAAGAGCAGAAATACGGAAAAGAATAAGACAAAGAAACTAGATTAGGAATAAGAATTGAAAGAAAAAGAAGTATAACAAGAACAAGAACAAAAATAATAAAAAAAGAGCAAGAACAAGAAGTATAACAGGATGAAGAACAAGAAAAATAAGAAGAGCAGGAAAAATAAGAACAAAACCAAGAAGAACAAGAAGAAGAAAATGAAGAATAAGAACAACAAGAAAAAGAAGATGAAGAAAAAGAAGAACAAGAAGTATAAAAGAAGAAGAAGAACAAGAAGCAGAGGCAGTGAGGATGAGTCATAATCTCCCTGAGAGCCCCAAAGATGCCCAAGGCTCATTGCTGAGATCTTGCAGCACAGCACTGCATGGGATGCAAACTCTTCCTTCCTTCCTTCCTTCCTTCCTTCCTTCCTTCCTTCCTTCCTTCCTTCCTTCCTTCCTTCCTTCCTTCCTTCCTTCCTTCCTTCCTTCCGCCACTTCCGCCACTTCCGCCACTTCCGCCACTTCCTTCCGCCACTTCCTTCCGCCACTTCCTTCCGCCACTTCCTTCCGCCACTTCCTTCCTTCCTTCCACCACTTCCTTCCTTCCGCCACTTCCTTCCGCCACTTCCTTCCTTCCTTCCGCCACTTCCTTCCTTCCGCCACTTCCTTCCTTCCTTCCACCACTTCCTTCCTTCCGCCACTTCCTTCCGCCACTTCCTTCCTTCCTTCCTTCCGCCACTTCCTTCCTTCCTTCCGCCACTTCCTTCCTTCCGCCACTTCTTCCCTCCCTCCCTCCCTCCCTCCTTCCCTCCCTCCCTCCCTCCTTCCCTCCTCTTTCCTTCCTCCCTTTCCCCTCACATTCTCTGAGTGCAAGTATGGGGTAAAAATGTGGGGGAAAAACGTAGAAGGATGGGAGAAAAAAAACAAGACTGATTTTGTGACATTGATTGAAATTTTGAAAAATAATGTGTTACTTCTAAGTAGCTAGTACTTCTAAGTTATCCTCTAATATATTCTATTATGTTTGGCACAAAAAAAAAAGCTCGATTACCCATAACTGAACAAATATTGTTTCCACACTAAGCAATTCAGCATCATTGTGGTTAAATTTATCATTAATTTTCAGGTGGGGAGGGCTCCCATTTTGTTCACATTTATGCACCACAGACAATCCAGGTCAGTTTCAAACACTCTGCAGACCGAAGCCATTCAAAGTAGCTCAAAGGGTGCAGTGTTGGCGAAGTGAGTCAATCCAGAATTTTCTTGATCACCAGCAACAGAAAAAAAGAAGAAACCGGCCAAAGTCAGAAGGGCATGAATTTGCACCAACTTCTGTTTCCCCAGATTGCCACTATATAACTGAGCTGGAAAGGAAGACAAAGCAAGATATTTGTGTATTATCTCAGACAGCTTTCAAAGTCACTGCAGAATTTGCCCATTTAGGGATGATTCTCATTCAAGTGGGTTTGAAACTTGACAGACTTCCACTTTGGGTCACATTTCCTGAGGCAGCCCCAAAATGGAAATTATCAGATTGCACAACCCTGCTAGACCTGTTCCAGCTGTGGCTGCAACTGCTTGGCAGGGACACTGCAGCCTGGGAACATGTGACAAAAAAAATATTCCAGATAGTGCCCACAAAAGCAAAAAGTATCTGTTTTCCCCATTGGAGAAGATCTTGTCAGGATGGTGGGCTGTGCACATCACAAGAGCATGCACATGATAAGAAATATGAAGGAAAATATATAGAATAGATGAAAATTAATAAGAGAAAACAATTACCACTCACTGAACTCTTTTTTTCTGGCTAGTCCTCTGTTGTCTCCTGTAATCAGCATTTTGCAGACTGAGACAATGGTTGCCTAGATGCAATAGTCTTGGGCAGCCTTTAAATTATGTGTTTCCCATTAATATATCTCAGCCATTAGAGAATTCATTTCTGCATCTGCCTTCAATAACATTCTGCAGCAATGTGTCCAATTTTTGGGGAGCCACCCAAAAAATTGCCAATGCTTTTTTTTTCCTGATTAATAATAACTACATTAATAGTTTGTCTTTAGTGTAAGTATAATGAGGGATTTCCCTATAGGATTAATATCATCAAGTTTCCTAGTAGCCAATCTTGAAAAATATTTCCAAAAATTTTTGCAAATACGTACAAATTTAGCTGCCCAGAACCAACTGCATATCAGCAAACTTCATTATGTCATTTATTGTTCCTTTTTCATACCATGCATGGGCAAACTGAAAAGCCTGTATCCCAGCACAGACATTGAGAGACTTTGTGAAAAGTTATAATTTACTCCTCTTTTTTTCCCTATGTTCTTATTCCTTGAAAAGATTTAGGTTTTTATGCCATTCCAGACTCATTTCACCAGGAGAGTCCAGTCAGGGAGCAAAAGTTAAAATCCAACATTTTCTTCCCCAGTGAAGTTAAACATTTTAAAATATCGAACCTTTTTTTTTTTTTAACTGACAGATGTCAGTTCTTTTCACTTCTTTGTCAAAGTTAAACAGCTTTGGAGCCTTTTGAACTCTTGTGTCATTTGTCTACTTAGTGTCTGCATGGGTCATTTTCGCTAGGCTAAAATTCTGCAAGAAGGGGATGTTGAAGAGAGACCTTCCTACCACTCAACATCTGAAAGCTTTGAGATACTTGGGGGGAAAAGGCATCATACAACAGAGGAAACAACAGAAAGCAATGAGACAAATATGTTATTCAGTAAACAAATTTAGACATTTCCAAACTTCTGTCTGCTAGTCTTCAGAAGATGGCTAAATGACTACAGATCCATATTAAAATTCACTTCACTTATCCCATCTCTAGAGTGTTTTCAATTACATGTTTGATGATAAGGCTGCAAATCCACAGGAGAAATGATGGAAATTGCCTGAAAAAGATTGATTCCAAGCTAGTCTCTCTCACACATGTTAAATCTGGAGATATTCTGGTAACTGAGAACAGATTTCAGCTTCATCATTAAGGCATATTCTGTCTGAGAAGGAAATCACCAGAGTCATTAAATAAGGACTCCAAAAAGCACACATATTGCTGTGTGTTTGCCCAGTCACCATATTAATGTGATGCATGGGTTTTTGTAAGGTAGAGGCTTTTTCATAAAGTGTTTCAGACTGCCTTTTATTCCTCAGGCTGGCTCTCTATGTAATGAAATGTAATGATCACCATCTACACTCCAAAACCACATTTAGACCATGAAGGCCTAAAATTACTGTAATTTTTTTATGTAATATGAGTATGACTATAGCCTGGTCCTTTTCACGTCATGAGAATTTAATAAATCAAACTCAGAAATTATTGGTGCTCTTATTGAAATTCAAGTACCTGTTAAAACCCTGTGGAACAACAGAAAGGTAACAGCCCAACAGATCACTGGAGCTCTTCCTACCTGAAAAACACCAGATGTTTTTCAAGAAGCAGTGGTCCTCACTAAATTTTTGCCATGATTCTACAGGGAAATGCCCTAAAAGATGCCTTCAATAGTCCATGTGTTCCCAAAGAAGTTGCCATAGGGTTAATTACATGAATAAATATATATGAGAAAGCGATTTTGGCCAGATGCAGAGAGGCTCCTTTGGCTATAAGGTGAAGGAGAGTAGATTCTTATTGGATATCAGGAATAAATTGTTCCCTGTGTGAGCAGGCCCTGGCACAAGGTGCCCAGAGAAGCTATGGCTGCCCCTGAATCCCTGGAATTGTCCAAGGCTGAATTGGACAAGTCTAGGAGCACCCTGGGATAGTGGAAGGTGTCCCTGCCATGGCAGGGGGTGGGATTGGATGGGCTTTAAGGTCCCTTCCAACCCAAATAATCTCATGGTTCTCTGATTTCAGCTAAGCCAATAAAACCATGGGCCAGCTCAGACAAAGTCAATACTTTTTTAACAGCACAGGTCACTCTGACAGGAGATATATCCAGAAAAACAACACAAACAGGGAAATGTGAAACCCAGGTTATAAGGAAGCACTCTTAATAATTCCAACCAGCCTCTAAACTGTAACCGGGCAGAATAACAAAAACTCTCCAGTGATTTAATCTTAAACATGGATCTGAAGAATGATGCATTTCACACCAGGTTCCCCTGTGTATGTTCAGGTCCAGCTTTGATGTATCGGCAAAACAAGCTCAGCTCAGCAGATGCTGTGGGGATGCAAAACACTTGTGGCCCAGTGTCACGGAGGCGAGAGGTGACACGGGGCTGTGCTGGAGGGAAGAGAAGCCCACCTAGATGCAGCCAGCCCGGGCTCTCAGCTGCAAAAGCAAGAGGATTGTCCCTGTTTGCAGCACAGTCTGTGCCCCCCAGCCTCAGGTCAGGAAATTTCCTTTTTGCCTGTGGTGCAGAGGAGCCTTGAACTGTCTCAGCATGGATCCGAGTGCAGATGGAGCTGCTCCTGCAGCTGTGCTCCAGAAACTTCCACTGGCTCTGTTCTGCTGGGCAAGGTGGACGCTGCTGCACCCATGCAAGAGGGGCTGGGGGAGAAAGAGGAGCTGCTGGGTTTACAGCCCGAGCTGGGAGTCTGGGAAGGAGTGAAACTCAATAGGCAGTCATCTATTCCAGCGCACAATTTTTCCTGTGTTGAAGAATGACCTGTCTGCAGTCTGTGTAGTTCTTCCTCATTTTAAGAGGCTGGAAACTTTCCTCCTGCTCTATAATGCACTCAGTCCATAAAGCTAAAGGAAAAAAAATCTATTGTCTTCACTGTGCTACAAAACACGCAGAAGAAGAAAGAAAATGCTGCTCCACATTGGGATGGGGAAAGGGAAATCAATTAAAGGAAAGAAAAAACATATGTGGATGTTTTGGAGAGGGACCAGTTTGTTGAATAAGTTATATTGATAAATTAGGCATAGATATATTATGCAAACCCAGCAGTAAATCATAATATGCCACATGTGTCTTTCATCCCAAGTACTACAAAGTACGAACAAACCTGAACACCATCAGCTACAGATGAGTCTGGGTTGAATTTGGCAAAATTTGGCATTATGATGTGTGTTAACCAGTGGAAAAAGGTATCTCAGTTACTTTTACAGATTATATCAGATTGCAACTGGCCCACTTTGTAAGTACTCACATCTTGCAAGATTTCTACAACTAGGGTGATTGTCTGAAATAGGTATAACACAAAACAATAGTAGAAGTAAATGGTAAATATATAGTAGAAGTACCAGATGTAGATAAAAACACAAAATGACTGTGTGTAAAACCTGGAAGATTTATCTGTGACCTAGGACAATCCCCAGCTCCTGAATTCAAAAAGTTGAAAAACTGAGATGACAGAAAAGAGGAGAGGACAGAAAAGAGAAGATGACAGAAAATAAATTACTTCAATGCTGTAAATCTCTACCATTTCCCCTTACAAGTAAGAAAAGTAATTATCAAGTCTGGGAAAATGTAGGCTAAGACAGTGGGGAAAAAAACAAGAGGTAGTTTGGCCAAACCCTGACATAAATTAAGGATGTTGTTTAACCTTCAATTCATAGGAATATTAAAGTGAGTTCAGACTAATATTACTGAAAAGAGTTTAAATATTGTGTAGAAAACTAAGTTTTCCCATCCAGATTTTATGAAGAAATTTCACACATTTCTGCTTTCTCTGGCTGAGGTTGGAGGGACAAGTTAGAAATGTTTTGGTAGATGCGTCTTCCAAAACCAGGTCCTAAAAAAAAAAAATTGCCCTCTGTACGCTGAATATCAGCATTTATGGGAAGAATTAATCCTTCCAGTACATTCACATAAATAACATACCTTTTGAGGTGATTTCTGAGTGAGTGGTGGAAAATAAGCAGGTCAGAACACAGCTGAATAATGACAGGGGGTGAGGTCTTAGAAAAATATTCTTTATTATTCTGCTGTGTTTGAATGAGTCTCTTTCTTTTTTCTACTTCTTGACCTTTTACCAGGTGCCACCATGGAAGGATACAGTTTATGAAATCCACTGTTTAGGAAACACAACAATGTGGAGTTACTCCACATGTGAGCCACAGCAGCAGCTACATCAATCAAGACCCTTATTCCTGGGTTATTTGTACTCCTCAGTGTTTAAAAGGAACTGGCCTCCGTGATTCTCAACACCCCGAGCACAAACAAAGCTGTAATAACTCAAAACTTAATGAAAGCAAACTCTGTATAATACACACAGACCCTGAAACTCGCAGGGTCTTTCAAGAGAAAATCTTAGTTCAGCCAAAACACGCAGACAAAAGAAGAGGTTTAAATCCCTTCCAGACGCGGAGGCATGAGACACAAGGATATGTTCTGTTTATTTAACAAGCCAGAGCTGGAGCAAGAGCCCTCACAATACAATTACAGTGGTAACAATAAAAATGCAGCAAACCAAGTGCTGCAGCCCCAGAAAGACGAAGCCAGCGGCAGGATTATGGAACCTGCACACCCAGACGTTTTAATACCTATGCCAGACATAGAGCTGTATGATAATACGAACACAATAAAACACGAGGAATCTAAATCCAAGGAACAGATGGAAAGGCATAGCTTCTCTGGTGAAGCTACTTTTCATTGGAGGCTCAGCTCCCAGCTTTGTGTGGAGCAGCCACCCATTCCAAGTCACCCTCAGTTCATCTCCCACAGCAGCTTGGACACGCTGCTCCTTCCTGTTCCATATGTGAGGAAGCCCAGGATTAGATTGTTCTCCTGTGGAAAAGACAGAGTATTCCTTGTATGATGTCAGGATTGACCCTGGGATGGCAGCATCCATGGGCAGCGTGGCAAACACATCAGGAAGGGCTGACTGAAGCATGTGTGCAAGATGAGTACATGAAGCCATTGCCCAAAAATATTTCCAAGAGACCAGCCAAGGGCCTGGCACAACAGAAGCTCTGCTGCTGTCACACAGGATTTTACCCACAGC
This sequence comes from Agelaius tricolor, assembly GCF_023055355.1. Lineage (NCBI taxonomy): Eukaryota > Metazoa > Chordata > Aves > Passeriformes > Icteridae > Agelaius > Agelaius tricolor. Next base: position 2,571,287 of record NW_027269304.1, read on the forward strand.
CTTTCCTCAGAGCCAAATCCAAGACTGGAAATGCAAAGCAACAAAAAAATTGGGGCCAGGGGAAGTTTAGACCTAATGGGCAGCTGAGAGAAATTAGAATAATGCTCCTGGTTTGCTCCTAAATTATACATAGCAGGTTTTTTTCCCCAGAAATGTGAACCATAGAGAATAATGGATAAGATTGTGTAAGGAACTGTAATTTCAGAACTGCACTATCTTTGGTAGCTAGGCTCTGCCTGAAGAACATGGGTCTGATGGAGCACTGGTGCTTCAGATGTTGGATTTTGCTTCATAGAAGAGTGCAAGGAGGGCATTTCTTACTGAGTCAGATAGATTAACTCCAGAACAGCAACTGCGTTTCAGGGCACTCCCATAAGTATTTTAAAGACATAGTTTTATATAGCATACCAAAAAAAACAAAACAAAACAAAAAATCAAAAACCAGAAATGCAATGGGTTTGTGATAAAAACATTGTTTCTGGACATGGTTTCCTTGACAATAGTTCCAATTTAAGGGCATTTTTAACAGTGTTGATGCAGGGACTTGCTTTAAGTGGCCCATTTTTGGAGCTGGTCAGCTTAGGAGGAGAAGCAGCAAGAAAGATTAATTATCTTTTTTCAGTTCAGAGAGCAAGGAGAAACCAGCAGCAATACGAGCTGGTCTTCTCAATGCCATCCCTGCTGAAGTCTGATGGATCTGAAGGCTGAAGTCAAGAGGATCTTGATTTGCCCACCATCCCATGAAGAGTCCAAGAAGGATTGTATGTGGCACTCAGTGCTTTAGCCTGGGGTGGCAAGGTGGGGATTGGTCACAGTCTCACTTTAAAAGCTTGACTCCACATTCATCATAGAATAATAATACACCTCTGCATATTTAAACACCATGTAAAACTATACAGGGAGAAGATTTGGCCTCCCACCCCTCCATAATTTTTTTTTTACTCTTTCTTCAATTTCTTTCTGCTTCTTATGTTCACTTACCACTGGAGATGGCTCCTGCAGAACCAACAGGGCACACTGTCAAGTGAAGCTCACACACAAGTTCGTGTTTGGGGTATCACTGCTTTAATCACAAGGGAGAATTTCTTTTCTACTGGTCAGCACCAGACCCAAGGAAGGTCTAAACTCCATGAGCCCTAGAGATCAAAAGAGCAATTTCAAGAGGAAGAACAGCAGATAACTGTAAAGGAAGTTGCAGCTGTTTGCTATTTAATGAAGTTAAAAGCACATGTAAATGTTTATAGACTCCAGGCTGAACTCAATTTTTTTTGGAAGCAAGACTTTTGCAACATAATTATATGCCCCATGATGTTTTCCTGGTGGATTGTAAGTTCCCTATAATTCCTTGTGATAATCTATAAATGGGTCATGGATCTGAAGCAGCTGAGACAGCCCATTACCTGCCTCATTCACATGAGCACTACAGTTATTTATTCCTGAATATAACGTTTATGCAAGCCTCTCACACTTAACATGATTCGTTTGGGGTTTAATCTTATATTTTTCCTCCACTGACAGTCAGATACTGTTTGAAAACAACAACAGCAACAACAAGGAATCCACTCGCACTTCTGGGTAGAGTCCAAGCACTCCTTGAGGATTGAATGAATGGTTTCCTTAAGCCAGGAAAACTTTCAGTGTCTCATCCAGAAAATACTATGTGAGCAAAAGCTCAGGTCAACTGTTACCTGCCAAGTCTGAAACTGTTAATAGTTGTTTTTTTTATTCTTTCCCATGGGGGTGGAAGCAACACACACAATTCAAAAAAAGAGGTCGAAATGGTCTTGGTAACCAGGTGAGTGTAAAAATCTCAAGTGACTTACAAACCACCACAGAAACCTGTTTTAGTTTAGTTAAATTCAGGGAAAATATTTTAACAATATGGGATTTTTTCCTTCCTCCATTCTCTGAGCTCTGTGTTCATCCTAGTGAACCAACTCCATGTACAGTGAACCTAAGATATTTTGCAAAGAGAACTCCAAGAAACCCCCACCAGCTTTCCTGCACTGCTGTTCAATGGCTTTGCCTTAGACATGCAGCTGGGAAGAAAATTTTCATAATAGCTGTGGGATTAAATGCATTTTATGCTTGAGAAGCCATAGTGCATAGCAGGCAGCACCAAGGTAAGTATCTATAATGAAGTAACAATGATATCAGGTACCCGAAAAAAAATGACAGTAAATTTCTTTCCACAAAAGGCTGGTTAATCCCAGTTATAGCTACTGTAGAAAAATCAGACAGGCCTCTGCTTTTCCCATTATATCTCACTCTTGGCTTCTCTCTTAAAGCTTTTCTGCACTCTGCTTTCATGTGATTCCCCTGTCAGAGCCCCGGCACACTGTTTGTGGGCGAGGAAAACAGTCCATCATTCATCAGAGTGGCTGTAGCAGTGAAGAATTGCTAGCTCCTGCAGTGGTACTGGATATTTAATGCCATCCCTATAAAGGAGAAGGGGAAGCTGGCTCCCTTTGAGAGGGCTGCAGCATCCCACAGGATGGGGCATATCAGGGTGACCATGCGATGCCTTAGGATTTAGGTTTTATATTTTTTGCTTTAGTGTGTAATTCTAAACTCCATACCGTGTTTTCCCTACTTTATTCAGACAAAACAATTTCTCTCTAGGCCTGAAACTCAAGGACACCTTATTGTCTCAGATGAAAACAGCAGTGAATTGAGGGGGGCACACCTGGAGAAAATTACTTCATTACCTGTAGCTGTAATTGGAAGTAATTGGAATATATACATATATAAATAAATAAATTGTGTGAATATATGTTATAATTGTGTGCTGTATATATTATAACTGTGTGAAAAACTCATGATCATTGTCCATCTTGGGTGCAGCCCATGGGAGGCCTCTGACTGCCTAAGGTGTACCTATTGAAGTGTACCTACTTTTAATAAATACCCACTTTATACTGTTAATATTGTCCAGCCTCTGTTCTAGGCAGCCACTCCAAGGCCTCAAATGTCACCCTGTGGCCTCCATTTGTGTCCCCACAGTCTCTGGACACAGGCCCGGCTCAGCTCCAGGCCCGGCCTGACAGGCCTGTGTCAGACCCACAAAATATTTTGACCTTTTATGCCTTTTTGGGGCTACCTAAAGACAGAGGCCAGACAGAATTTATAGAATAAAAAGCTGCTATGTTTATTGAAGGGCCTTCAGTTACATTTTGGGCAGACAAAGCTCCCTCAGGGGCTACACCCGAAAATGGACCACGGGTCACAGGTTTTCACACTTTTATGTTTGGTCTGTTTGCATATTGGGCTAATCTAACAATTCCAACTTCAGCTAATTAAGTAATTTACCCCCAGTTTGCTGCCCCTAACTCACTTTTGTTTGCATTTCTGGCCCTGGGGCAGTGAGGTGTCCTTGGTTGCCAGGCCTGGAGAGGAATTGTTGTGTCTGCCCAAAATGGGGCAGCAGCAGCTCACACTGAATGTTGAGTTTAGAGTTATGACCTGCAGGATCCCAAATGTATGAAAAATATAAAAGCTAAAATCCCAAGGCATCACCTTGCTCCCCCCCCCCAGCAGAAGGCAGGAGAGTGTCTCCACCACCACCACCCTCAATCCTCTCTAAATTCCCAGATCTGAAAATGGCTTTGCCAATCCCAAACAATCACCCAGCTCTGCAATGAAATACTTCCCCTCACCCACCCCCTCTCTCCTTCCCACTCACCCCCCGAAACAAAACACCCCTGTGTCTCTTTCCCTCAGACCAGGAGACTGCAACAGACATATTTAAACCCAGATAAAATAAAGGCACGTCCCTTATGGCCAAAGTGTAAAATGTCATTTAAATAAACTTTCACCAAAAAAAAAAAAAAAAAAAGAAAAGAAAAAATTAAAAAAAAAATCACAAAGTGCCCTGCCATAAATGAGTGATTCTTAACTCAGCCAGTGACCAACAAACTCACTTCCTAATTAAGTGTAGGAGCGTAATGAGGAACAGGGCATCCTTTGTTTCTCCAGCCTGTGTGAACTCCAGCCACAAGTCCCCAGACTCCCCTAACTCCTGCGTTCAGAGCTTGTAATTAGTACACAGGGAGCCAGGTGGTGCAGCAGCAGCCCCTCGGACAGTGGCTCCATTCAGCACCAGCCAGATGTGAGGGGCGTTCAAAGGGCGCCGACTGACTCACACGCTGCCTGGTGCTGTGTGACACCATAATCTCTGCTTTCCAGCCCCACAGTCAACAGCCACTGTCATTTTTTAATGCAGTCTAATTAGCTGGTAAGCTTTACAGAGAGGTTCAGCCGTGCAAGTGGAGCTACTGGCGGAGGGCAGGTTGGTTAGGGTGCCTAATATTTCTAAATCCTAATATTTCCTAAACCCTATCTTCGTTAGGTATTATATATTTGTGCCGGTATGATAAAAATTGGATTGTGGCATATGCAATAATTTTAAGGCACTTTCAAACGTGCCTGTTTAAAAAGTTAGCCCATGAAATAGAAGGGAAAATGGGAAAAATATACACAGAAAAGCATCATGAGGAGCAAAAGTCAACCTCCTCCTGAGGTACCAGGGGACCTCACTCAAATGTCCACCTCTATTATCCCTCTCTGAACAGTGAGCCACTGTTCCCCTAAGTTTCCATCCCAGGAAATCCAACCTCTGAGGCAGCAGACAACATTCAGAGGTCAGGAGCCACTCTTACCTCCCTTGCAGAGCATCTTAGCTCAAGGTTTTGGATGATCCCAGTAGACTCTGCCAGGCTGACAGCCACCAGCTAAAGAGCATATCCCCTCAACCAGTCAGTAGAAGGTGGTGGAAGAAGGTAGAAAGTGATAATAAACTATTTTATTAAAAAGTAATATTAACACTATGTGGTGTAAACTGCTCCTCTGGCAGCAGGAAAATGGATTCCTCCTGTATCTGACAGCTTTACTGCCCTCCAGGTAAGACAAGGTGTGTGTGTTCAAAGCCCTTTCCCAGCCACAAAATCAGCAGCTTTCTCTCTCTTTCTTTTTCTTTTCCACTAAACAAAATTTCTCATACAGGAGTGCTGTGATGCAGCACTCCAAGAGCTGAGTAACTCCCTTATATGATTTGCATAAGCACCTATAAGAGTACCAGTCCAAGACTGACCTAAAAGGGGATGTTACAGAAATGTTTGTGCAGATTTCACAGGCCTGATCTGGTCTTGGAAAATATTGACACAGGGTATAAAAGAGCAGCAGATAAATTAGTGATAATTATGGAGAACTATTAACAAATTATGAATTGCAAATGAACCAAGTTAGCAAATAGACTGAGGGGCCACTGGCTATTACATGCCCACATTAATAATTTGCTGAATTAGTCAGAATGTAATAATAACATATTCAAATAGAAATATAAAGTTCGATTGTCAAATAGGACAGAAAGTAAAATTAGATTTGTTAAATGTAAATTGTACCATTAGATTTAATTCTAATTTATGGTGAAACAGAGACGTAAGGGAGAACATTTTCTGAATCTGTGTGCACATATCAGATGCCATCAGATAAAAAATCCTTTTTGACGAAATTAATTCTCTATTCTTATCATGTGTTGCAGCAGCAGCCCAGAACTCATACTTGCAGACAAGCAGGTCATTCATCCAGAAGCAATCTTCAGACTGTGAAGCATTATCAAGTTGTTCATTCACTTTGTTTCTTTTGCAGATGAATGAGCTCAGGCTACCTCTGGAGTAATGTGGTGAAATCCTTCATCTGGTCTGTGCCTCTCAGCCACGCAGAGATAAATTGCACTGCCCCTCACCCAGCTGCCCCAGGTTAGTCTGATTTGCTCCAGGCTGCTGCAGCACAGAGGATCAGAAACAAAAGGCTTTCCCAAACACCATCCCTGAAACCCGCATCTGGATGGAGTCTGAGCAGGAAAGGATTATGAAAAACCTCACCACTCCCATCCTTGGCAAGACCCATTTATCCTCCAAACCAGGCATACCTGTGCCTCCAGCAGCTTTCCTCCAGTGATGATCTAATGATTGATAACACAAGTGCAAGGGTGGGGGGATGCAGGGATGAGGAAGACAGCTTTTCAAGTAGCACCTCTCTTCCAGAGAGGTGATTACACATTCTCCACAAAGTGAATAATGCTGCTTATTATGTGCTAGGGAACATCAGGCACCACTCAGATGCATCACTCATCTCTTTTTCCAGGTCAAAATCAATGTGAGGAAAAGTGATGTGACACGGGCATTATAGACTTTTTAACAATACTGTTACAGAGGAATTATTAATGACCCACCCGCTGACCTCGAAGGAGACTGGTGTTTGCTCTCAAGATGCTGGTTTGAATGTGCAAAAAGGGGTGGGCTAGAGGAGCTCAGAACACATGTTTTCAGGATCTGACCTGCCTTTTTCTGGAAGTGTTTCCTCCTGCTGAAGGAGGCAGAAGCCCACACCCAGATTATCTGGAGCTGAGTGCACTGTATGGGAATCTCCTGACCTGTCCCAGCTGCCACACAGGAATCGTACTCAAAGGTGTTTATATGTGTTTATACTAACACATAAACAGGAGTTTACATATTTTTTTGTCAAAAGACAGGTATCCCAAAAGCTGGCACAGTCCTGTGTTCAGTACATGGTAAGAGAAAACAAATTCTTATAAAATGAAACAGGCACAGGTTTGTTTAAATCAATGGGTCTGCACCACAGAGCTTCACTGATTTTCCTCTTGTTCCTTTCTGCCTCTTTCCACATCACCTGTACCTGTGGTTCACATTGATTGGCTTCATTTGGTCCTGTCTCAATTTTTTTCCCCCCCTCTTTTCTAAAGTGTATTCTAAACTCAGAAAAGTTGGCATTCAGGATGTGCTCATGACTCACAGAATCACAGGCTGGAAAAGACCTTCAAGATCATCAGGTCCAACCCTAGACTGAACACCACCATGTCACTAAAGATGCCACAAAGTGCCATGTCCACTCTGAACACTTCCAGGGATGGCAACTCAAGCATTGCCATGGGCCCCCTGTTCCAGTGATTAACCACTCCTTCAGTCAAGAAATATTTCCTAAAATCAAATCCACTTGATTTTGTATTACAAAATATACTGCAAAATAATTAAGTACATAAAACTTCCTTTGTGTTAAAACCAGGACAGAAATCACAGACTTCTGTCAACCAATGACAAATTTTTATTATCCTCAGTGCTGCTGTTGAAAACTTCAGCTCAATGGATGAGATTTTTGCAGGGCTGGATTTCCCTAAGCAGGAATCCTTGAGGCAGGAGGAAATCTCCATCCAAAGTGAGCAGAGAGCAGGGGTGGTCTCCCAGCTCAGTTTATGAACAGCAGATTGATGGATCTCAGCTGATGCCTTTTTCTCTGGCCCTAAAGATACAAGTCAGACACAGTTAGGGTAATAAAAAGGATATTGTTATATGAGGATCCTCAGGTGCACAAATTTGTCAAGTAGAAAAGGCCCAAAATGCTAATTTGTAACTAATATGTACAATTTTTATAGATTCTGCAATTTAGCATATCTGACAGGAACCCCCCAGTTAAACCCTCCTGGTGAACTAATTCCCCCAGTTCTAGCACCTTCTAGAATTTCCCCCCTCAGGATGAGATCCAGGCCCTGTTTACAAAAGTCTATCTTGGAAAGCTTGTTTCAGCCTTGGTATCTAAGGAGAACCAAGACAGCACAAAAATTTGTCTTGGAATTTGTTTTGTTTTTCTGCCTAGGGAAGTGTTGAAGCTAAGCTAAAATATGAGGCTACAAAGCTACAAGTGTATGAGTAAAGGATAAAGAGGATATATAAAAGAAAAAAAGAGGGTAAAGCCCAAAACAGCATCACAACCCTTCAGGTGGAGAAGCCTGGAGGGCATGAAAAGCAAGGAGAAGGAGACATCCCTGACCTGGAATCATCCCGAACCCGTTTGGGGTGTGCTGACAGGCAGTAGCTGGGAGGGAAGCTGTGGTTATTGCTACGTTAACAGGTCTCTGTAAATCCATCATATTCTGGGGGTCCTTATGCGACGTGTGGGAATTGAGATAGGTGGAAAACAGGAAATACACACCAACAATAAAACGGCGTTTTAATCAGAAACATACTTGGTGAGAGCAAGGGGTGATTTCAGCCTGAAGAACTGCATGCAGCCCCAAGCTGGGCTTCTTGAAATGAGCCACAGCAAACTTTAAAGATCAGACCAAGAAAATATCCCACCATGTGGAGATAAAATCCCTCTGACAGGGTTAACCACAGCAAATCTAAACCAAATCCTTATTGTTCCAAACGATGCTTGCAACCTGATTGAAGAAAACACAACTGTGTTGCTAATAATTTAATTTAATTCACTTACTACTGCATTATTAAAACTTCTTTTGTACAAGGCACTTGAAAAGCTCCATAGTCAAGAATGGCTTTTGGGAATAAATCATTAGCTGTTAAATGTAGTGACAAGTATTTTTTGAACTGATTTCACAGCTGTCATTAGCAGGGAAATTCTGCTTTAATTTGAGTTGTTATTAACAGAATCATATTTTAAAATGCCACATTTAAATGAGCATTTTGTGAATCCCAGTTAGTGCCAGATTGCAGCCTCAGGGAGTTGCTTGTCATGGAAGTCCTTCAGTGTTTTTAATTTCCACACTCCTTTAATGTTTTCCACATTTTAATAGACACAGGTACTATTAACTTTGGGGCAGTTTAGCAACTGCAGATTTACTTTGCTGGTAAAAGTTAATTATTTTACCCAATATCACATGACCATAAAAAAAACCAGAATAGGCAAAAGCAAAGAGTAAGGAAGGAAGAGACATAGAGAAGGAAAAGAAGTGATGATATATGGTAAAATGAGGTATGAGGCTGGCAAAGAAATTATATTGGCATATTAATCTCTATAGGTCTTCTCTTGACCATAACTCTCGTAAAGAGCTGCTATGGAAAGAGAAGGGTGAGGTTCCCAAGAGATTAATTGATCACTAAATGAAACAAAATATTGTTAGGTTTCAGTGATCCTGCAATCACAACAACAGCCACGCTAATGAGTCACACTGAAGGCACCAGAATCTGCAGAATTTAGTTAAGAAAATAGATGTCATTGAGGAGTGGGACTTTCAGGATCTCTTTATCCATCAGTCATCACCTGGAGCCAGTTGATAACACCGTGGGTGTGGATGTTTATCTGTCATACCCAATATCCAGACACACAGCAAGGTTAAGATATTCTTCAGGGAACACCATAAAAGTATATTTTCCTGACCAACAAAAAAAAACAAACAAAAAAAACACCAAAAAAAAAAAAAAACCCAAAAAAACCCCAAAAAAAACCCATTAAAAACACACACACAATGCCATATTTCTTATCCTGAGTCAGCTGCACTCAGAATTCTGTAAGGTGACAGCTTTATGTAACTGTGCTTGAGATCACAGTTCTGAAACACTGCAGAATTTAAAGTGGAAGTTTCAAAAGTACAAACTAGCTCCCTGAATCTTCCCACTGCCTGCTGGAATTCCTGAGGGAAACCCTTACTCTTCCAGGCTGCTCCAGCTGTTTGAATAGACAAAAGAGAAATGCAGAAGCACAGCTGGCATGGCACATCCTCCTTTTACATGACAAGTCATATCTTCACATGATTTCACATCATTAACTGATTGTGCACCCACGAAGCATCTGGTTCAAAAGCTGTTAGCTGCTGTTCCAATGCCCATAGGAACAGTTACAGGCCCCAAAATAATCAAATTACTGATTTTCTTCTTATGTAGACTTATGAGAAGGTGTCTTTTTCCATCATGTCAAGGCAATCACACTCTCCCAGTTTGGTTTTTTTTTCGCATTCACAATTCCACCTCCCAAAAGACTGAGGAGTCAATGTCTTCTTTCAGTTTAAAAAATGGTCATTTTAATCAAAATGGTGTCTTCTCAACATCCCGTGCTGATTTAAATGCCCATCTCTTCCCACTCGCCTCTTGTTTTAACCACAGACTGCTTCAGTTTGGAAGGGACCCCTGAGGATCCATCTCCCTGCTCCTCTCAGGACTACCCAAAACTGAACCACGTGGCTCAGAGTGTCATCCAGATGCTCCTTGAGTTCCCACAGCCTCGGTGCCACGACCACTCTCCTGGGGAGCCTGGGAACAGGGAGCTCCCTGGAGGAGGGACTGCAAGGAAAGTGCTGACTTTTTGGGGTTACTCAGTGTTTTGTCCCTCCATAATTAAAAAGGGGGTTCCATTCAGGGTGCTGCAGCCGTCTCTGTTACAGAATTTTTTGGAAATCTCCTGCATTTCCACTTAGGAAATGGGATTTTTAGGAATTGGAGGGATGGGTAAGGAAGCACGTGCTAATCAGATGTATGGGGCTCAGTAAGCTGGGACTAAACCTTCAGGATCAGCATCTGGAGGGTGTGCAGGCTCTCAGACAGCTCACAGGAGGTTCTCTGGGTGGTGACTCTCTGGATTGCTGCTCCTGTTTTAGGAGGAGTTTGTGCTGAATCACTTCTTTCTTGCTTTTTTCAAGGGTCTTTGTTGATAACCCTGGAAGGTCTATCAAGCCTCGGAACAGGGCTCAGCTTCAATAGTTATTTCATTTTAAGATGAATGTGTACATATTGCAGGATTCTCTAAGGATTGTAGAAAAAAAATTGGCTATAGTGAGAGGTGTTCTAATACCGTACAGGGGTGAGGAGAATGCTGCTTGTTTGTTCTGACAGATTCACCATCTACCTGATATCAACCTTATAATTTTACTGATATTTGCCTTTTCCCACCGTGATCTCACAGAACATCCTTTCTAAGACAGGAAAAAAATCACATTTCTTAAACAGCTTTTTGTGCTGTGCTGCAGGCACAAGGAAATCACTTCCAAGATGCACCAGGAGGGTCCCTTGCACAGAAGTTTAAGAGCAAAATTAAACCTGGAACTCCCAGCATTGAATGTACTTGCCTGCAAATAAATAATTTAACATACTCAGAGGTGCTGTTTCATACTAAAGCTAGTGCAAGGTGAAAAGCAGAAATCCTATCACCGATTAAGGTGAATGATCTAAATCATTAAATATTTTCTTTAGCTCCCCTTGGGGATAGAATATAACTGAAGATAAAAATGACAGTACCACTGCAAAAATACAGATATATTTTCCAACCAGTTATGCAAGCAGTGCAGATATTGAAAAATAGCTCTGTGGAGTTCTTTAAAACAACTTAAGATCCTCCTGATACGTCAGTGTCCACGCCACTCTGAGAGACTTTTTGGATGCCAGACTCTGTGATTGTCTGTTACGAATTGGAAGGCAGAAGTGATGAGAACTTGTAAGGAGAAAGAATTATCCTTCTTGGTAGGATTAATTTTTAAGCCTTTATGTTTCTACATCTGGCATTTGCTCATGTTGCCTTGTGGCTTTTAGGTACTCCAAGTAAGTGGGCTTGGAGATTTACATTATTCAGGAGAGGGAGCCAAGAAAATGTTGGTGCTGTACGGAGAGGCAACAGAAGTGTATTTTTTTTTCTTTTTTTCTTTGAATTTGCTTGGAGAGATAAAATCTACTTGTAGGAAGGGACATACATTATTGAAAGTTTCATCTTTCACATGGCAGATAAATCTGAGGCATGAACCACATATGGTTATCAAATAACTCGTGTGACTTTGCACGGGAGCCTCAGTATTAAACTGCCTTGGGTCTATTGTGCCTGAGGAGGAGGGGGGAAAATCAAAGTCCTAAATGTTTGACCTTTCAGCTTCTTGTGTGAAAGAGCACTTGAAGGATTCCTGACAAGGGCCACAGCACACAGCCTGTGCCTCTGGAGCTGAGCACAGTGTCCGACCACATCCTTTGGTCCACTAAAGGTGGGGTGTGCCTGGGTTATCCCATTCTTTACTGGGATTTCAAGTGAAAACCTCTCCTTTGGGTGCTTCTGGAAGGCTGGCACACCTGGCAGGATGGGATGGCCTCTGGTGTGGGAAGGGTTGTTGGGTGGATGCCACGACCTGTGGCATTCACATTCTCTGAAAAATCCCTTCACCCAGGGTTTTCTCCTGGGAAGCTGAGAAGCCTCAGAGAAAATGAAAACAATTCTGATTTCATTTGCTTCTCCTGTGTTGTGCTTGTCTGGAATGTGTTTGGAGATTGTTTACCCACAGGTGATTGTTCCATTGGATTCTGCTGTGAGTTGTTTTCACTCTTTGGCCAATCAGGGCCAAGCTGTGTTGGGACTCTGGAAAGACTCAGTTTTCATTATTATCTTTTTAGCATTGTGTAAGTATCCCTTCTGTATTCTTTAGTATAGAATAGTATTCTTTAATATAATATAGTATAATAAAGTAATAAATTAGCCTTCTGAGAACATGGAGTCAGATGTATCATTCCTGCCTTTGTTGGGGCATTCCCTGCAAATGCAATAACCTCCTCCTTCCCACCCTACATCAACAGCTCAGGTGTCAGGCAGGGGGCTGGGGATCCTTTCACCAGCACAACGAACAACTAAAAGTCGCTTCAAAAACACGAGGCAAATCTGAGCAGGGTGGTCTGAAACCTTAGGCCCATGAAGAAGTGTTCACAGAGGGCTCCTGGGTCCCTCTCCAGCCATTGCGCCCACATTGGACTTAGCACCTATGCCCAGTTTGTGATGTGCTCCACATCAGGGGGAGGTGGCTCCTTCTGTGGGGTCCTCCAGGCTTCCCCATGCTCCAAAATGAGAGAGGCAGAGCTCAGAGAGGGCAGGGTCAGGGCAGGGTGGGTGGCAGGGATGTCCCAGGAGCGAAGGATGTTCCCAGAGATGTCCCAGGGATACCAGAGGAAAGCCCCAGTGCTTGCTGCTGAGCAGAAGGTCACAGAGCTGGCCCAGAGCCAGGCTCACAAGGAGTGTGAGAGGCAGCCTTGTTTACAAACCTTTTTATTCCTACAGTCTCCTCCTTAGCTGCTCCGAGCTAACGCTGCTTTAAAGGTACATTGTGTAGTTTTATTCTCTTTTTATATTCAAATAAATCCCAACGTTTTGTTCTTAAAAGCCTTTTTTAAGGGAACTCAGTACAAGAGGATGCTCCAAGCAGACCCATCTCAAACCACAGATCATCTCACGGACACCACAAAGGGACACAGAGTCCTACAGCTGATCCAAAGTGGATTCCAATTAACAGAAGCAATTATTACCCGCCCACCCCTGCCCTTTATTTAACCCGATTAAAACTGCATCTCAAGCAAGTGAAAAGGAGAAATCTGTCGATGAAACACTATAAATAGGAGTTTCCTGTGCCTTTAAACTCGAAACACAAGTACAGTAGCTGAAGCGGCAAGGGAAAACAATGGCAACAGGAATGCAGCCATCTCCTCTCACAGCCCCTCAGGGATAGGATCGATCCCTTCTCCTATCACTTCTCCCTTCTGTCATCTCTTTGCTATGCTAATAGCCACAGCCTTCAGCTGTCTCTGGTTTCTGAACATCAGCTTAAGCTGAAAAACCTTTAGATGTTTTCCCATTTGAAGAGTTTATGTCTGCCAGGGAAAGAATTCAAAGCATATTGTATTTGACTGTTTTAAATTGAAAATTACCTCATCATGCAGCTTCCTCTCTTGTTCCTCACTCCAGTAGTCCAGGGCTGCAATTGTGTGGCAGTGATGAGCATACTCTTATCACACTCAGGACAATGAAACAATTCTTTCTAATTTAATAGTATTTAAAAGTACTAAAAAAAGAAATTAAATTCAGGATACCATCTCAGGAAAGCAGGGAGACAGAAGTACTTCCAAAAGGAGAGAAAAGACAGTAGTAAAGCCTTTCATGCACTTATACTACAAACATTTATTTCAGAAGGGTTTGCCCCAGAACTTGCAATGCCCCCAGAAGCAGATCAGCAACTGTTCTCACTGCTACTCTGAGTTTTGGGAAAGGAGAGAACTCCTGAGCTATATTAGCACAGCAAGACAAATTCCAGGCTTCTGTCTGCCCTGTGCCACGTGCACTAGGATGTGCTGACAGCCTACAGACAGGTCCAGGCCTCCTCCACCTGTGTTTTCACAGGAGTTCCTACCTGTACACCAGACACAGAGGGCCAGCAGGGCAGTAAATACATATGTTACCCCTCTTCTCACCCAGTGCTGGCCCACAGAAAATGCAATTCCCTGCAGAACTGGAAATCTGCCTTTCCTGTTGTGAGAAAGGATGAAGTATGGACACCATTACCGTTGTCACTCACAAGCAGCACTGATATAAAATTAGACCATAAAAATGCTTAAGCTTCAAAAAGTAGGTAATGTTTCCCCATCGATCATCCATCCATCCATCATCCATCCATTCATCCATCCATCATCCATCATCCATCGTTCATCCATCCATCCATCCATCCATCCATCCATCCATCATCCATCCATCCGTCATCCATCCATCCATCCATCCATCCATCCATCCATCCGTCATCCATCATCCATCATCCATCCATCCATCATCCATCCATCATCCATCCATCATCCATCGATCCATCATCCATCATCCATCCATCCATCCATCATCCATCATCCATCCATCCATCCATCCATCCATCCATCATCCATCCATCCATCCATCCATCCATCCATCCATCCATCATCCATCATCCATCCATCCATCCATCCATCCATCATCCATCATCCATCCATCCATCATCCATCCATCATCCATCCATCCATCCATCCATCCATCCATCCATCCATCATCCATCCATCATCCATCCATCCATCCATCATCCATCATCCATCCATCCATCCATCATCCATCCATCCATCCATCCATCATCCATCATCCATCCATCCATCCATCCATCATCCATCCATCCATCCATCATCCATCCATCATCCATCCATCCATCCATCCATCCATCATCCATCCATCCATCCATCATCCATCCATCCATCCATCCATCCATCCATCCATCATCCATCCATCCATCCATCATCCATCGATCATCCATCCATCATCCATCCATCCATCAATCCATCATCCATCCATCCATCATCCATCCATCCATCCATCCATCCATCCATCCATCCATCATCCATCCATCATCCATCCATCATCCATCCATCATCCATCCATCCATCATCCATCATCCATCCATCCATCCATCATCCATCCTCCATCCATCCATCATCCATCCATCCATCCATCCATCATCCATCCATCCATCCATGCATCATCCATCCATCCATCATCCATCCATCCATCCATCCATCCATCCATCCATCATCCATCCATCATCCATCCATCATCCATCCATCCATCCATGCATCATCCATCCATCCATCATCCATCCATCCATCCATCCATCCATCCATCCATCATCCATCCATCATCCATCCATCATCCATCCATCCATCCATCCATCCATCCATCCATCCATCCATCATCCATCCATCATCCATCCATCATCCATCCATCATCCATCCATCCATCCATCCATCCATGCATCATCCATCCATCCATCATCCATCCATCCATCCATCCATCCATGCATCATCCATCCATCATCCATCCATCCATCCATCATCCATCCATCCATCCATCCATCATCCATCCATCCATCATCCATCCATCATCCATCCATCCATCCATCATCCATCCATCCGTCATCCATCCATCCATCCATCCATCCATCCATCCATCCCTCCATCCGTCCATCCATCCATCCATCCATCCATCCATCCGTCATCCATCCATCATCCATCCATCCATCCATCCATCCATCCATCCATCCATCATCCATCGTTCATCCATCCATCCCTCCATCCGTCCATCCATCCATCCATCCATCCATCCGTCATCCATCCATCATCCATCCATCCATCCATCCATCCATCCATCCATCCATCCATCATCCATCGTTCATCCATCCATCCATCCATCCATCCATCCATCATCCATCGTTCATCCATCCATCCATCATCCATCCATCCGTCCATCCATCCATCCATCATCCATCATCCATCCATCCATCCATCCATCATCCATCCATCCATCCATCATCCATCCATCATCCATCCATCCATCCATCCATCCATCATCCATCCATCCATCCATCATCCATCCATCCATCCATCCATCCATCCATCCATCATCCATCCATCCATCCATCATCCATCGATCATCCATCCATCATCCATCCATCCATCAATCCATCATCCATCCATCCATCATCCATCCATCCATCCATCCATCCATCCATCCATCCATCATCCATCCATCATCCATCCATCATCCATCCATCATCCATCCATCCATCATCCATCATCCATCCATCCATCCATCATCCATCCTCCATCCATCCATCATCCATCCATCCATCCATCCATCATCCATCCATCCATCCATGCATCATCCATCCATCCATCATCCATCCATCCATCCATCCATCCATCCATCCATCATCCATCCATCATCCATCCATCATCCATCCATCCATCCATGCATCATCCATCCATCCATCATCCATCCATCCATCCATCCATCCATCCATCCATCATCCATCCATCATCCATCCATCATCCATCCATCCATCCATCCATCCATCCATCCATCCATCCATCATCCATCCATCATCCATCCATCATCCATCCATCATCCATCCATCCATCCATCCATCCATGCATCATCCATCCATCCATCATCCATCCATCCATCCATCCATCCATGCATCATCCATCCATCATCCATCCATCCATCCATCATCCATCCATCCATCCATCCATCATCCATCCATCCATCATCCATCCATCATCCATCCATCCATCCATCATCCATCCATCCGTCATCCATCCATCCATCCATCCATCCATCCATCCATCCATCCCTCCATCCGTCCATCCATCCATCCATCCATCCATCCATCCGTCATCCATCCATCATCCATCCATCCATCCATCCATCCATCCATCCATCCATCATCCATCGTTCATCCATCCATCCCTCCATCCGTCCATCCATCCATCCATCCATCCATCCGTCATCCATCCATCATCCATCCATCCATCCATCCATCCATCCATCCATCCATCATCCATCGTTCATCCATCCATCCATCCATCCATCCATCCATCATCCATCGTTCATCCATCCATCCATCATCCATCCATCCGTCCATCCATCCATCCATCATCCATCCATCCATCATCCATCCATCCATCATCCATCCATCATCCATCCATCATCCATCCATCCATCATCCCTCCATCCGTCCATCCATCCATCCATCCATCCGTCATCCATCCATCATCCATCGATCCATCCATCCATCCATCCATCCATCATCCATCCATCCATCCATCCATCCATCCATCCATCCATCCATCATCCATCCATCATCCATCATCCATCCATCCATCCATCCATCCATCCATCATCCATCCATCATCCATCGTTCATCCATCCATCCATCATCCATCCATCATCCATCCATCCATCATCCATCGTTCATCCATCCATCCATCCATCCATCCATCATCCATCCATCATCCATCATCCATCCATCATCCATCATCCATCCATCCATCATCCATCCATCATCCATCCATCATCCATCCATCCATCCATCCATCCATCATCCATCATCCATCCATCCATCCATCCATCCATCCATCCATCCATCCATCATCCATCATCCATCCATCCATCCATCCATCATCCATCACCGATCCATCCATCCATCCATCCATCCATCCATCCATCCATCATCCATCATCCATCCATCCATCCATCCATCATCCCTCATCGATCCATCCATCCATCCATCCATCCATCCATCCATCCATCCATCATCCATCCATTCATCATCCATCCATCCATCCATCCATCCATCCATCCATCCATCCATCATCCATCATCCATCCATCCATCCATCCATCATCCATCACCGATCCATCCATCCATCCATCCATCCATCCATCCATCCATCATCCATCATCCATCCATCCATCCATCCATCATCCCTCATCGATCCATCCATCATCGATCCATCCATCCATCCATCCATCCATCCATCCATCATCCATCCATTCATCATCCATCCATCCATCCATCCATCCATCCATCCATCATCCATCCATCCATCATCCATCCATCCATCCATCCATCCATCCATCATCCATCCATCCATCCATCCATCCATCATCCATCCATCCATCCATCATCCATCCATTCATCATCCATCCATCCATCCATCCATCCATCCATCCATCCATCATCCATCCATTCATCATCCATCCATCCATCCATCCATCCATCCATCCATCATCCATCCATCCGTCATCCATCCATCCATCCATCCATCCATCCCTCCATCCGTCCATCCATCCATCCATCCATCCATCCGTCATCCATCCATCATCCATCCATCCATCCATCCATCCATCCATCCATCATCCATCGTTCATCCATCCATCCATCCATCCATCCATCCATCCATCCATCCTTCATCCATCCATCCATCATCCATCCATCCGTCCATCCATCCATCCATCATCCATCCATCCATCATCCATCCATCCATCATCCATCCATCATCCATCCATCATCCATCCATCCATCATCCATCCATCCATCCATCCATCATCCATCAGCCATCATCCATCCATCCATCCATCCATCCATCCATCCATCCATCCATCCATCATCCATCCATCATCCATCCATCATCCATCCATCCATCCATCATCCATCATCCATCCATCATCCATCATCCATCCATCCATCCATCATCCATCCATCCATCCATCCATCCCTCCATCCGTCCATCCATCCATCCATCCATCCATCCGTCATCCATCCATCATCCATCCATCCATCCATCCATCCATCCATACATCATCCATCCATCCATCCATCCATCCATCCATCCATCCATCCATCATCCATCCATCATCCATCCATCATCCATCCATCCATCCATCATCCATCATCCATCCATCATCCATCATCCATCCATCCATCCATCATCCATCCATCCATCCATCCATCCCTCCATCCGTCCATCCATCCATCCATCCATCCGTCATCCATCCATCATCCATCCATCCATCCATCCATCCATCCATCCATCCATCATCCATCCATCCATCCATCCATCCATCCATCCATCCATCATCCATCCATCATCCATCATCCATCCATCCATCCATCCATCCATCCATCCATCCATCATCCATCCATCCATCCATCCATCCATCCATCCATCCATCATCCATCCATCATCCATCGTTCATCCATCCATCCATCATCCATCCATCATCCATCCATCCATCATCCATCGTTCATCCATCATCCATCCATCCATCATCATTCATCCATCCATCATCCATCCATCCATCATCCATCCATCCATCCATCATCCATCCATCATCCATCCATCATCCATCATCCATCCATCATCCATCATCCATCCATCCATCATCCATCCATCATCCATCCATCATCCATCCATCCATCCATCCATCATCCATCCATCCATCTATCCATCCATCCATCCATCATCCATCCATCCATCATCCATCCATCATCCATCCATCCATCCATCCATCATCCATCCATCATCCATCCATCATCCATCCATCATCCATCATCCATCCATCCATCCATCATCCATCCATCCATCCATCCATCCATCCATCCATCCATCCATCATCCATCCATCCATCCATCATCCATCCATCCATCATCCATCCATCATCCATCCATCCATCCATCCATCCATCCATCCATCCATCATCCATCCATCATCCATCCATCCATCATCCATCATCCATCCATCATCCATCCATCCATCATCCATCCATCATCCATCCATCATCCATCCATCCATCATCCATCCATCCATCCATCCATCATCCATCATCCATCCATCCATCCATCCATCCATCCATCCATCCATCCATCCATCATCCATCATCCATCCATCATCCATCATCCATCCATCCATCCATCATCCATCCATCCATCCATCCATCCCTCCATCCGTCCATCCATCCATCCATCCATCCGTCATCCATCCATCATCCATCATCCATCCATCATCCATCCATCCATCATCCATCATCCATCCATCATCCATCCATCCATCCATCCATCATCCATCCATCATCCATCCATCCATCATCCATCATCCATCCATCATCCATCCATCCATCATCCATCCATCCATCCATCCATCCATCATCCATCCATCCATCATCCATCATCAATCCATCATCCATCCATCCATCCATCCATCCATCCATCCATCCATCATCCATCCATCCATCCATCCATCATCCATCCATCCATCCATCATCCATCATCTACCCATCCATCCATCCATCCATCCATCCATCCATCCATGCATCATCCATCCATCCATCATCCATCATCCATCCATCATCCATCCATCCATCCATGCATCATCCATCCATCATCCATCATCCATCCATCCATCCATCCATCCATCATCCATCCATCCATCCATCCATCATCCATCCATCCATCATCCATCCATCATCCATCCATCCATCCATCATCCATCATCCATCCATCCATCCATCCATCCATCCATCCATCCATCATCCATCCATCCATCATCCATCCATCATCCATCCCTCCATCCATCCATCATCCATCCATCCATCATCCATCGTTCATCCATCCATCCATCCATCATCCATCCATCCATCCATCCATCCATCATCCATCCATCCATCCATCCATCCATCATCCATCATCCATCCATCATCCATCCATCCATCCATCCATCCATCCATCCATCCATCATCCATCATCTACCCATCCATCCATCCATCCATCCATCCATCCATCCATCCATCATCCATCCATCCATCATCCATCATCCATCCATCCATCCATCATCCATCATCCATCCATCCATCCATCCATCCATCCATCCATCCATCCATCATCCATCATCCATCCATCCATCATCCATCGTTCATCCATCCATCCATCCATCCATCCATCCATCCATCCATCATCCATCCATCATCCATCCATCATCTACCCATCCATTATCCATCCGTCCATCCATCCATCCATCCATCCATCATCCATCCATCCATCATCCATCATCCATCCATCATCCATCCATCCATCCATCCATCCATCCATCCATCCATCCATCATCCATCCATCCATCCATCCATCCATCATCCATCCATCCATCCATCATCCATCCATTCATCATCCATCCATCCATCCATCCATCCATCCATCCATCCATCATCCATCCATTCATCATCCATCCATCCATCCATCCATCCATCCATCATCCATCCATCCGTCA